>NC_080797.1:35388515-37788515 GCF_028018385.1 Neofelis nebulosa | reverse complement strand
GTAAGTGTGGAGAAACTTTTACAGGGATTTGACATTCCCACAACATCCTGGAACAGGGTCATTTTTGCTATATATTCTTTATTTTTATTTTTTTATTTTTAATTTTTTTAATGTTTATTTATATCTTTTAATTTTTTTAATGTTTATTTATTTTTGAGAGACAAAGGAGACAGAGTGTGAGCAGGGGAGGGTCAGCGAGAGAGAGAAAAACACAGAATCTGAAGAGGCTCCAGGCTCTGGGCTGTCAGCACAGAGCCTGACGCGGGGCTCAAACTCACAAGCTGTGAGATCATGACCTGAGCCAAAGTCGGTCGCTTAACCGACTGAGCCACCCAGGCACCCCTAATGTTTATTTAGCTTTGAGAGAGAGACAGAGCATGAGTGGGGGTGGGGGCAGAGAGAGAGAGGGAGACACAGAATCCAAAGCAGTCTCCAGGCTCCAAGCTGTCAGCACAGAGCCTGATGTGGGGCTCGAACCCACGAACCATGAGATCATGACCGGAACTGAAAAGTCAGAAGCTTCACCCACTGAGCCACCCAGGCGCCCCTTCACTGTATTTTTTTAAATGTGGGTTCACAGTCCATTGGAAATTGAATGACAACAATAAAAAGGTCTTTCACCCTCAGAGAGTTCGAGAAGCACTGCCCTAAGGATCCATTCACCTCAGGGGAGAATGCCTGACATAATAAAGGTCCTAGCTTGGCATTCGAGGCCCTCCAAGATCTGTCCCCTAAATCTTTCCAGCCTTATCTCTGGCTACCTCCTGCAATACCACACACACACGGACACACACACACACACACACACACGTGCTTGCGTGTGTGCGTGTGTGCTCTGTATCTTCCCTTCGCACGCCAGCCTTTGCCCATACTGTCCCCACCACAGGGTGATCTTTCCTTCTTCTGCACCTGTTGACACCCGATTCCCAGTTCTAGTGGCTCAAATTCCATTTCCTCAGCGTAAAGGCTTCCCGACCCCTGCCCTCCTCACGTGCAAACGCATTCTAGCTGCAGTTTCCTCTGCCCTGGGCTTTCATAACCCACTTAGCTTCATTTGGGGCCGTCCATCTCCTCCCCGCAGGCAGAGCTTCGGTCCTCTTGGTCTCTTCCGTCTTCTCCACCCTCCAGAGTGTCCACGCTGCGTGGATTCTGGGAAGTCTACTGTCCCGACCCTCCCGGGTCTCTCCTGTGGCTATTCGCCCACGTCTACCTCTTCTATGCCAGGCCTTCTGGGCTTCACCCTCCGTCCCAAGATAGTTCCCAGGTCTCCATACCACTCCCTGCCCTACCCCTGGCTTTACCCTCCTTCTCCGGGGGGGTTCTGATCGCAGCAATAACCACTGGGGACCAAAAATTCGTGGCATACAAGATTTCCAGGAGTGGGAAGAAGTTAATTTGACTTACGTTTTGAGTAGGAAGTCCTATTTGCAAGTGATACAAAATTCAAAAGGTACAAAAGGAAACAGCGGAAAACCAGGTTCCCCATCACGGCCTCTGGCCCCACAGGTACCCAGGTCCAGCACCAGAAGCAAACACCATTTCCACTTTCTTTGGCCTTTCAGGGCTTGCCCACGCGCTCACCAGCGTTTTCTTTGTGTTCTCTTACCCACACGGCAGCAGGGGAGACACACTCAATGATATAAACCGGACGTTGTTTGCACCAGAGCACATAAAGGTGCCCTGTTGGGGCACCTGGCTGGCTCAGTCGGTGGAGCATTGCGACTCTTGATCTTGGGGTTGTAAGTTCGAGCCCCATGCTGGGTGTAGAGATAACTTAAAAACGAAACCTATAACGAAATAAAATAAAAGTGCTCTGTTGATGGATATTTGGGCCACGTCCGGTGCAAGAGATACCCTGGTAATTACTTCAGTTCACACAATGTGAGCATATCCGTAGAATAAATTCCTAGACGGTGTGTGCACAATAAGTGTTTTAAATATGAACCATTATTTCTGTTCTTGCCCCACTTAATGGATCCACAGCAACCGATCTTTCCCAATTGAGTCACTTATTTCTCTAGTTGTGTGCCAGCTGGGGAAACTGAGGCAGGCATTCTCTCCCCCCCCCGCCCCGCCCCCCTCTCCACCCCCCCCCACACCCATAGAATCCCAAACTGGACAAGGCACCTGAAAGGAGAAAGAAATCCAGCCTCATCAGAGTTAGGAAATGTCCCAAGGACCCTGTCCACCTCGAGACACAGAGAAGGATGATGCGTCCATCTTGAAAAGGCAGGAACTGAAACAACGATCACTTTTTGGGTGAAGGAGGAGACAAGCCAGAACCCTCCAGGTGTTCCATGTCAGAAAGAGAGACTGAGATCAGCTCTGAGTGTGAACTTCCTGCCAGTTGCAAGAGGGGTGAGGAGGGCCTGGCAGCAGGACGGACTGTGGGTGACTTCCTACTCAGAGAGCATCAAACCAGGATTAAAGGTGGTGGCCCGGCCAGGCCTGCTGGGAGGCAGAGGGCTGGAGCTGGTGACCTGCGTGCAAGGGCACAGCCCCACCTGGGTGAGAAGCCTGGAAGCTGGACCAATAAGTCAGGGTCCAGAGCTTTGCGGTCTTCATGGCAACCCCGTAACCAAGCCAAGGAGGGCAAAGCAAGGATCAGATCACGACGAGCCCATTTTGCAGATGAGGAAACCAAAGCCCAGAGAAGTGAAGACACTTGCCCAAGGCTTCACAGGTGAAGCAGGGCTGGAACCCAAGCCTTCAGCCCCCAAGTCCAATGACATGACCTCCACTGCCTTCCTGGGGCTGGAGGATTCCCACGACAGGACCCGGCCTTGGTTCCTTCACCAACTTCCGCCAGACCCCTTACACCCCCACGCCACCCTCCCCACCAACACCTCCAGCGCGCAGCTGCAGAGCAGGGGGGGGACTGCTGGGTGAGGCTGCAAATCCCTCTCCTGTCTAACAACTGAGCTGAGAGAGGAAGACAGAGGTGGGAAGAGGTCCCAAACTCCCATCTCACGTGTCCTCGCCCGTCTCAGTCCCAGACTCTCTCGTGATAGGAAAGTAGGCCAGTTTGGAATATGTCACGGATATTTTCGACATTCCCATCTGTACTATAGCATTGCCTAGAGCCAAGGGGGGCGGAGCCAGAACCTCCGTGCCGGATGAGGGGTACACCTGCTACCTCTGGGGCTCAGAGCCCAGATGGGGGCTGGGAACGTTTGCACAGGGGACCCTGAAGGGCCCTGAGCACGTGTCCAGACGCCTGGACGGGATGGGACAAGAGACCAGCCACATCTGCCCTCTTCCCAGAGGAGCAGGAGCAGAACAGCTGTGATTTGTGGACACCATCCCACTGCCCCGGGAGCATTGTGCCTGGCTAGCCTGGGGGTGGAGCACTGAGGAGGGAGCAGTTAGTCCTGCAGGGAAAGGGGTCTGGGAGAGCTTTAGTTAGGGGAGAGACGACTGATATCTGAGTCGGGCCTTGAAAGGCGAGCAAAACTTTTGCTGGGGCGGAGGGTGTTCCCAGCCAAGGGGTATGCTGGGGCGGGGGGGGGGGGGGGGGCTGCAGTCACTGAGGCTGGGAGGTCGAGGGCTGACCAGGGCAGCAAGAGAGGCTGGGCAGAGGGGTACTAGCATTGGAGAAGGAGTGTTATGGTGAATGCCCAGCTAGGAAGGTTGGGGGGCGCCTGCAGGTGCCCAGGGAGGCTTTTAACTTACACGATTCAGAAAGGACATGTCGCTGTGGGCAGGGACAAATCACCCTGGGAAGGGCGGAGGTGCAGAGGACGAGTGAGACTTTGAGCCACCAGCCACCCTGACCAAGTCATTCTCCAGTCTGCTGGCAGGGGCACCTCTCCTGACTGCAGGAGGGGAAACCAACCTGAGAAAGGAATTCCCTGCAGAAGTTAGCGATCCACTAGCTTAAAGAGGTAAAGGTTGGGGTGGGGGTTGCTCATCAAGGGATTCTCCTGGCAAGGCTGGTGGAGGAGACATCTGGACACCGTGTTTACGAATCACCTACTACAGGCACTTTGCAACATTTCCTCGCTTGACCCTTTCCGCAAGCCCAAGAGGTAGGTATGCTCTGCGCCTTTTTATCAACGTGGAAACTGAAGTCTGGGTTTCAGGGGTAAAGAGGCAAAGGGAAGCATAAGTCCCTTCCCTAAGGTCCCACAGCTTGTAAGTGCGATAAGAATCCAGGTCTGTCTGTCCCCAGAGCCCATCCCCTTCTTCTGTCACTACCTCCCGGAAAAAAGCCAAGGGTCCCTCTCAAAGAAATGACTCCGGCTCCAACCTGCACCCCTCTCTCAGTCTCCATCTTGGACCAGGCTACAGGGCCCACAGCAAGCCCATGAGATAGCCACTCTCAGATCAGAAAACGGAGCCTCAGAGAAGTTAAATGACTCGCCAAGGAGCAAGTGTCTCTCCCCGCTCCTTCTGCCCCTCCCCCCCCAATAAACATTGGGGAAAAAAAAAAAAGAAAGAAAGAAAAGAAACCAGTCCCCGCTCCCCCAGATGAGGGTTTAGAGGAGATTGGGCTATCGGCACAGGGAAAGTCTCCAGTCACACCCACTAAGTCCTACCTACTGGCTGCAGGAACTTGGGCAAATCACTGATGTTCTCTGCATCTGGAAGAACGGGGAGCTGCTTCGCGGAGTAGCCCGCCGTGTATTAGGTCACTGCCAGCCTCCCAGGTGGGCGGCCCCCCCGCCCCCAACCCGGGTGACGCCAGTGAAGCCCCTTCCTCCCCTGCTCGTGGTGGCTGGTGATAGGTGCACACTTTGCTTCCTGTTTCCTCCCTTCCCAGGACATACAGCCTCTGCTCCTTGTTCGGTTGCAGACTGGGGGCTGCCCAGCCTCCCGACCCGGTCCAGCCCTGGATCTAAGGCAAGAACCTCCGGGGTTATAAGAGCCCCGAGGTTCAGGGAACACATTCAAGGCCCTTATGCAGCCCTGAGGAGGAGGGACCCAGCTCTTCGCTTTCAAGGGGATGGACAGAGTCATCTGTCAGGCTTCGGGCCAAAATCAGGAAACTCCTACCGAGGGACAGGAAAAGCAGAGTCTGACCCTAGGAATTCAAAATAATCATAGAGCCATTCTTAAGCACTTGGGATATTATTTTATTCAATTTAATCCCCTGTGTGTGTAAAATCCCATTTTATTTTATTTTTTTAAGTTTATTTATTTACTTTGAGAGAGAGAGAGAGCAGGGAAAGGGCAGAGAGAGAGGGAAAGGGAGGATCCCAAGCAGGCTCCGCGCTGTCAGCACAGAGCCCAGCGCGGGGGCTCAAACTCACGAACCGTGAGATCACGACCTGAGACAAAACCAAGAGACGGACGTTTAACTGACTGAACCACCCAGGCTCAGTCTAAAATCCCATTTTAGAGTTGGTAAAACTGAGGCTCAGAAAAGCAAAATGACTTGCCCAAGGAATCCAAGTCCGCGGCTCTTCTCTACCTCCAGGCCACGGGCCACACCTTGCCCTCCAGTCACTGGGCAGCAGGCCAGGGCTAAACTCCAATCCCCAAGTGTAACCAGAGGTAGAGGAACTGGCCCAAAACCTGGGGGGAACGACTCTTGCACCTCCCTGGGTCGTTGCTGCTTTTGTGACCCCTTCTTGGGACGGCGCCAAGGGTCAGGAGATAAGAGTCAGGTCCTTCCTAGCTCCCCATTGCTGCTTCCAGAACATCACTCCGTCACTTTTTTTTTTTTTAACTTTTAAAAATGCCTATTTATTTTTGAGAGACAGAGCACAAGTCAGGGAGGCGCCAAGAGAGAGGGAGACACAGAATCTGAAGCAGGCTCCAGGCTCTGAGCTCTCAGCACAGAGCCCGATGTGGGGCTTGAACTCATGAACTGCAAGATCTTGTCCTGAGCTGAAGTCGGATGCTTAACTGACTGAGACACCCGGGTGCCCCTCTGTCACTTTCTTGCAAAAAGCCCCTGCTCCATCCACCTGTGCCACTCTCCCTCATGACTGTTGTCCACTGACCTCCCAGCCCTGCTTCGCATTTGTTGAAATCTCTTCGCATCCCAATTCCTAATGCACCCTGGGTAACTCTAAAAGTCCCAGCATCTCCATTCTACAACCTTTGTATGCCAACTCACGTTCTCCTCTGCCCACACCCTTGTTCCCATCCTGGACACTGTCACCACCTATGCGTGCTCCCATTTTCCGTTCTGAACTCACCTTCTGCTCCTTTGGTTCAACTCTTCTTCAGACAACTGTTTTTCAATCCCCAGTCAACTGACCCTGAGATGATTTTCCCATCTGTCAGCCCCCTTCTGTCTTCATTCTCTTCTCTTCTTCAGCCCAGAGTCTCTGCTTTATCAGATCATCTTAACTTCTTACCCTCTGTCTTTTGTGGTCACACTTGACTGGCAAAACCCTAACACTGTACCTCCGGTTCAAGAAGGCTCCTTTAGCACATCTGTTTACCACTCCATCCTCAAAAACCCCTTTAAAAGAGAAAAAATATCCTAGAGTTTTAAAGCATATTAGACTATACTGATGGCAAAATCCAACAGAGAAGAGGAATCCATGATGCCATAGAGGGAGTCCCTAAAAGTGTGAATTTTTGTAGAAGAACCTATTAATGTCAGGAAATGTAGATTTCCTATTAATGTCAGGAGCAAGGCAAGTATGTTACTCTCATCATCCCTATTCAACATTGTACTGAGGTTCTAGCCAGGGCACTAAGGCAAGGGTAAAAGGGCATCCAGAACTGAAAGGAAGAGGTAACACTGTCTTTATTCGAAGAGGGCACAGATTTTCATGTGGAAAATCTGATGGAACCTAAAAAATAGCTATTAGAACTAACGTGTGTGTTTAGCAAGATTATAAGATCAAGATATACAATCAATTATATTTCTAAAAATATGAACTACTTAGGGGCACCTGGTGGCTCAGCCAGTTAAGCATCTGACTCTTGATTTCCGCTCAGGTCATGATCTCATGGCTTGTGAGAGTCAGCTTGGGATTCTCTCTCTCTCCCTCTCTCTCTCTCTGCCCCTCCCCTACTCACATGTGCCCTCTCTCTCTCTCTCTTTCTCAAAATAAATAAATCAACTTTAAAAATATGAATTACTGGGGCGCCTGGGTGGCGCAGTCGGTTAAGCGTCCGACTTCAGCCAGGTCACGATCTCGCGGTCCGTGAGTTCGAGCCCCGCGTCAGGCTCTGGGCTGATGGCTCAGAGCCTGGAGCCTGTTTCCGCTTCTGTGTCTCCCTCTGTCTCTGCCCCTCCCCCGTTCATGCTCTGTCTCTCTCTGTCCCAAAAATAAATAAAAAACGTTGAAAAAAAAATTTTTTTTAAATAAAAATAAAAATATGAATTACTTAGGGAAAAGACTGACAAAGAATGTATAAGACCTGTGCACTGGAAACTACAAAACATTGCTTAGAGACCTCAGTAAATGAGGAGCTATACTATGCTCATGGATCAGCAGATTCAATAGTCAAGATCAGTTGTCCCCAAACTGATCTATAAATTCAACACAATCCCAGTCAAATTCCCAGCAGCTTTTTTTTTTTTTTGTAGAAATTGAAAAGCTGATTCTAAAATTCTTGTGGAAATTCAATGGACTTAGAATAGCCAAAATAACTTTGCAAAAGAAGGTGGGGGCAGGTAGCTGGAAGGCCCTATCCCCTGGATGTCAGCACTGAGGCCACATATGGCTGGAGTTACTGCAAAACACGTGAACCTTCAGGGGTTCTTCAGAGCTCCAGCAGCCCTTCTCAAAACATTTGGGAAGCTGAAGCTTCCTAAATGGGCAGACACTGTCAAGCTGCCCAAGCATCAAGAGCTTGCTCCTTATGATAAGAACTGGTTCCACACATGAGCATTTCCACAGAATATCTCTCTGGCTGCACCAAGTTGGATCCATGACCAAGATCTATGGGGGCCAACAAACAGCGTCATGCCCAGCCACTTCAGCTAAGGCTCCAAGAATGTGGCCCACAGCATCCTTCAAGCCCTGGAGGGGCTGAAAATGGTGGAGAAGGACCAAGATGGGGGCCACAAACTAACACCTCAGGGACAGAGAGATCTGGGCAGAATCTTTAGAGAGTTGGCAACCGCAAACAAGAAACACTAGAACAGGGGTGCCTGGGTGGCTCCGTCAGTTAAGCAACCGACTCTTGATCGTGGCTCAGGTCATGATCTGTCGAGGTTCGTGGGATCAAGCCCCACGTTGGGCTCTCCACTGAGGGCATGGAGCCTGCTTAGGATCTTCTTTCTTCTCTCTCTCTGCCTCTCCCCCTGCTCATGTACTCTCTCTCCCTCAAAATAAATAAACATTAAAAAAAGAAGAAGCATTAGAACAAATTCTGGGTTAGTAAGTTGCTTTGTCTGTGGAAGGAAAAAAAAAACACCAAGCTGAAGGACTTACACTACTTAATTTCAAGACTGTTAAAAGCTACAGTAATCGGGGCGCCTGGGTGGCGCAGTCGGTTAAGCATCCGACTTCAGCCAGGTCACGATCTCGCGGTCCGTGAGTTCGAGCCCCGCGTCAGGCTCTGGGCTGATGGCTCGGAGGCTGGAGCCTGTTTCCGATTCTGTGTCTCCCTCTCTCTCTGCCCCTCCCCCGTTCATGCTCTGTCTCTCTCTGTCCCAAAAATAAATAAAAAACGTTGAAAAAAAATTTAAAAAAAAAAAAAAAAAAGCTACAGTAATCAAGTTAGGGTCCTGTTGAGGGGCGCCTGGGTAGCTCAGTCGGTTAAGCGTCTGACTTCAGTTCAGGTCATGATCTCACAGTTCGTGGGTTCGAGCCTGCATCAGGTCCATCAATATGGTCTCTGATTTTCCACAAAGATGCAAAGGCAGTCTAGTGGGAAAAGGATAGTCTTTTCATTTGTTGAAATGAATATCTATGTTCCAAATAAAACAAAATAACTCACACCACTGTACAAAAATTAACACAAAGTGGATACTAAACCTAAACAGAAGCCTAAAAGTATAACATTTCTAGCAGAAAACATATAGGAGAAAATCTTTGTGACCTTGGGTTAGGCAAAGATTTCTGAGATAACAACACCATAAAAAAATTTGAAATATTGGATTTCATCAGTACTAAGCATTTTTGCTGTATCAAAGATACTGTTTAAAGAACAAAAAGAAGATGGGGTGCCTGGGTGGTTCAGTTAGTTAAGCGTCTGACTTTGGCTCAGATCATGATCTCACAGTTCGTGAGTTCGAGAGCCCCGCATCAGGTTGCATCGGGCACTGTGCTGACAGCTCAGAGCCTGGAGCCTACTTTGGATTCTGTGTCTCCCTTTCTCTCTTCCCCTCCCCCGCTCATGCTCTGTCTCTCTCAAAAATGAATAAATGTTAAAAAATTTTTTAAAAACAAAAACAAAAAGAAGAGCTACAGACTGGGAGAGAATATTTGCCTAGCATATATATCATAAAAGACTCTTACCCAGAACATACAAAGAACTCTCAAAACTCAATAAGAAAACAAACAAACCAGTTTTTTAAATGGGCAAAAGCTTTGAACTGACGCTTAAACAAGGGAGGCAAATACGCATACGGGAAGATCCTCATTATCAGGCATTAGGGAAATGCCACTTAAAACTACAATGAGGGGCACCTGGGTGGTTCAGTTGGTTAGGCATCTGGCTCCTGATTTGGGCTGAGGTCATTATCTCACAGTTCGTGGGTTCGAGCCACACATCAGGCTCTGTTCTGATGGCAGGGAGCCTGCTTGGGATTCTCTGTCTCTCTAGCTCCCTGCCCCTCCCCCACTCGCTCCCCATCTCTCTCTCTCTCTCAAAATAATTAAAGATTTAAAAAAACAAAGAGAAAGGAAACAATATTTTTTTAAAAACTACAATGAGATATCACTATTAGAATAGCTGAACAAATTTTCTTTAATGATAATACCAAGTGTTGGTGAGAATGTGGACAAGTGGAGTTTTCATACACTGCTGGTGGAAATGGAAAATGGCACAACCACTTTGGAAATCAGTACCTTGATTTTTTTAACGTTTATTTATTTTTGAGAGAAAGAGACAGAGCATGTGTATTTTAAATATGTGTACTTTATGTATTGTCAATTATTCTTCAATAGAGCTATAAAAGTAAATAAAAAGAAGGAATAATCAAATAAAACAGTAGCGTTAATCTGAAAAAAATGAGATATAGATACTGGGAAAAGCAAAATCATCTCTACATGCAGATATATTATTATCTACTCAGAAAAGTCAAAGATTCCGCTGAAACCTTATAAATCTTATAAGCAAGTTCAGTAAAATGGCTAGTTAAAAGAAAAATGTAGGAAAATCAATAGTTTTCTTTTTTACCAACACAAACCAATTCTAAAATGTTTTTTAAAATGATTTTATTTATAACAGCAATTATAGCCATGAAACACATAGGAATTAATTTTGCCAGGGACATACTAGAAGACCTGAATAAATGGAGAGATGTATGCCTTTTTCTCACAATGGTAGAATACTTTGGTAAGGCTGTCAATTTCCTCCAAATTACTCTATAAATCCAATGCAACTTGAGTTTGAAATTCTAACAGAGTTCTTTAACTGAAACTAGAAAAGATAATTCTAAAATTCATCTGCAAGAGTAAATGGGTACCAAGAGAAAAAAATGATTTAAAAAATAAGGATAATGGACTGAGTGGGAATTGCTTACATTACCACTAATCCAGATGTACCATAAAATAGTTGGTATTATAGTAAGAATAGGATTTGTCTTCACACATATTAGATACTTCACAAACATTTGTAAAATGATCAAGTAAATCAATAAGCTAACAGATCAATAGAACAAATAGTCCAGAAGCAATATCAAAAACCTTTTTCATATAGTGAATATTGTAATAAAAAGTTTACCATGTATTTCTATTAAATATGTCCTTAATGTCCATGAGCACCTCAAAGTCAACATGTCCCTGATTGACTTACCCACCTTCCTTCTCTCTCTGAGGCCCCCATCCCTATTCCTGCTCCTCTCCCTACTTCCTGGTTCTGCACAATCACTCAAACAGGAAACATGGTCACCCCGGATCCCTTTCTCCCCCTCACACTCTCATTCAGTTTTACCTTCTAAGATATCTCTCAGTCTCTGCCTCCCACCACAGGGGAATTTAGCACATGATAAAAACAGCATTGCAAACTAGCAAGGAAGGGACACGGTACTGGAATAAATGGCTATCTATCTATGGAAAAAAAATACTTAAATTAAATCCATATATAAAAGGGAATTCCAGATGGATTAAATATCTAAGTATAAAGAGTTAAACTATGAAACACATGAAAGAAAGGGGCACCTGGCTGGCTCTGTCGGTGGAACATGAGACTCTCGATCTCAAGGTGGTGACTTCAAGCCCCACATTATGCATAGAGTTTACTGAAAACAAAACAAAAACCAAAAAAAACCGCTTGAAAGAAATATACAAGTTGTTGATGAGAATACAAAATGGTACCACAGTTTTGGAGGCAGTTTGTCATTACTCCTCAAAATGAGCTTTGAGAAAGCTACTCTACTTCTAATGGGAATCTATTGTTTCAGCTTGCTCAACAACCATTATCATTTCTTCTAGCAACAGTCCTCTCCCCACCCATACTCTCTGGAGAACCATTCCTCTCCTACTCTCTGGCATGTGGTTTGGTAGGACTGGACCTGCCTTCCAGTTCAGCCTTGAAGCATGTGATGTAGGCTTTACCAGTCAGTGTATTCCATCCTCCCTCAAGCAAATTGATTGGTTTAGGGCAGGGTGTATGATCTAAATGAGGGTCAAATTAGAGACCACATTGTGATTTTTCCAATCTCCCAGAAAAGAAGAGTAGGTGGAATGTGTCTGGAACTTCTTTTTTTTTTTTTTTTAATTTTTTTTTAACCTTTATTTATTTTAAAAAAAATTTTTTTTAACGTTTATTTATTTTTGAGACAGAGAGAGACAGAGCATGAACGGGAGAGGGTCATAGAGAGAGGGAGACACAGAATCCGAAACAGGCTCCAGGCTCTGAGCGGTCAGCACAGAGCCCGACGCGGGGCTTGAACTCACGGACCGCGAGATCATGACCTGAGCCGAAGTCGGCCGCTCAACCGACTGAGCCACCCAGGCACCCCAAACCTTTATTTACTTTTGAGACAGAGGGAGACAGAGCATGAATGGGGGAGGGTCAGAGAGAGGGAGACACAGAATCTGAAACAGGCTCCAGGCTCTGAGCTGTCAGCACAGAGCCCGACACGGGGCTCGAACTCACAGACTGCGAGATCATGACCTCAGCCGAAGTCGGACGCTTAACCGACTGAGCCACCCAGGCGCCCCTGTGTCTGGAACTTCTAAGGCCATCTTGACTTCCTATGGAAGAGTTGCTCTGAGAATAAAGCCAAAACAAAGGAAATCAAAGCCATGTATTGGTGAAAGATTGATGAAGACAAAATCTGGGCACCTGAACCTCACTGTGCTTGAAGACAGCTGCCTCTAGGGATTTAGTTATGTGAGCCAATAAACCCCTCCTGCCTTCTTTTTCCACCGAAGCCAATTTGAACTATATTTCTATCACTTAAAAACCAGAGCAATTCAAATATTTAATCTATGCTTTAAAATATTTACTCAACTGTTGTTGACGTGTAAAATTTTTCAGAAAACTATGTATAAATGTTATTGTTTTTAATTTTCTTTTTAGGTAGGCTCCACACCCAATGTAGGGCTTGAACTCATGACCCTAAGATCACGAGCCGCATGCTCAGGGTGCCTGGATGGCTCAGTTCGTGGTTAAGCGTCCAAGTCTTAGGTCATGAGCTCACAGTTCATGAGACTGAGCCCCACATCCAGCTCCATGTATAGAGCCTGCTTGGGATTCTTTCTCTCCCTTCCTCTCTCTGGCCCTCCTCTGCTCATACTCTCTCTCAAAATAAATACATAAAAATTTTAAAAAAGAGAGAGAGAGAGTCGCATGCTCTCTTGACTGAGTCAGCCAGGTGCCCTTATTCTGTTTTTAATTTTTAAATATATGTCTATGCATATAAAAAGGTCTGGAAGGACACACACACACACACACTATTAACAATCTTAATCCCTAAGAGGGTGGCAATGGAGGCCAAGGGAATGCAGTTTTAACCCTAAATATGGGCTTTATGATTTGAATTTTTCCAAAGAGCACAGAATCATTCAATCAACAAATATTTATTAAGTACCTATTCTGATCAATCACTGTTCTAGGCTAGGGGCATAGCATTAAATAAAACAAATAAAACCCTTGCTCTTGTGGTAGTGAAGGGCAGCATTATCTTTTAAATAATATCTTAAAAATTAATTAATCCAACTCTGCTTTCAGTGTGCCTACATCCAGGCTTCTGAGTGTCACTAAAGAAAAGCACACAACTGAGAAGATGAGGACCAAAGAAATAGAAAACAAACATTCAATAAAATCAACAAAGCCAAAAATGGGTTCTTTGGAAAGACCACAAAAATTGATAAAAATCTAGCAAGAAAGATGAGAGAGAGAGAGAAAGAGAGAGAGAAAGAACATATAATTAATATTAGGAATACACATGGAAGCATTACTACAGAGCTTACAGATGTTAAAAAGATAACAAGAGGATATTACAAACAACTTCATGTCAACATTTGAAAATTTAGATTACATGAGAAATTTCCTTAAAAAACACAACTAGCCAAAAATGTCACAGGAACATCCAAAATTGTCACAAAAATATTATGATTTTTGAGATCACAATGGGCCTGCATGTTTGTTAAAAGAAATTGAATCCTTAATTTAATATCTTCCACAAAGAAATCTCTAGGCCCAGATGGCTTCACTGGGGAATTCCTCCAAACATTAAGGAAGAAATAACACCACCTTACATAAATACAGAGAATAGAGAAAAAAAGAACATTTTCCAACTCATTTTATGAGACTTAACCTTGATACCAAAACCTGGCAAGGATATTACAAGAAAAGAGAGTTACAGCCAATATCTCCCATGAACATAGATGCAAAATCCCATACAAAAAAGGCCAAATCAAATGTAGTAATTTTTTAAAAAGTTAATTCATTGTAATGACCAAATGCAGTGTTGTCCAGCAATGAAGATTGATTTAATATTGCAAAATCAACCAATGTAACTACCCACATTAACTAAATTAAGTAGATAAACTATCTGACCATTTTAACAGATGCAGAAAAAGCTTTTGATAAAATAAAATACCCGTTCATGGTTTTTAAAACTCTGAGAAAACTAGAATAAGAATTTCCTCAATTTGATAAAGGATATCTCAAAACAATCTTACAGTTGAAATCACATTTAGTATTGCAATACTGAGTGCTTTCCCCCTATGTTAGGAACAAGTATGGATGCCTACTCTCATTTCTTCTATTCAACATTTTCCTAGCTAGCTCAGTAAAGAAAGAAAATGATGTAAAGACAAAAAGATTGGAAAAGAAGTAAATCTATACAGTATGATTGCATGGATATAAAACCCTAAGGAATCTACAGACACTACTAGAGCTATTGAGTGAACTTAACTTATTGTCAACGCACAAAAATCAATTGCCTATCTATATATACACAACATACAATTGAAAAATTAAGAATCTAAAATATACTATTGGAAATAATGTAAAAAATATAAAATACCAATGAATAAATTTTATGGAAAATGTGCAAGACCTCTACACCAAAAGTACAAAACATTGCTTAGAGAAATAAAAGACAAGTTAAATAAATAATGAGATGCCCGATGTTTATAGAATGGAAGACAAAACATTAAAATGTCATGAGTCCATAGGCTGATCTACAGATTCAATACCATCACAATAAAAGTCTCAGCAGGTTTTAAAAAATAGAAATGTATAAGCTGATTCTATGATTCTATCATTTATATGGAAATGCAAAGAACCTAAGATAGTCAAAACAATCTTGAAAAAGAACAAACTTGGAAAATTTACACTGCTAGAGCTTAAGACTTACTATAAAGCTATAGTAATCAAGATAGTGTAGTGTTGGTGTAGGATAGACAAACAGATCAATGGAAAAGCATGCTCATAAACAAACCCACATAGATAATGTCAATCAATTTTCAACAAGGCATCAAGGTACCTCAATGGGGAAATGAAAGTTTTGGTGCTGGAACAGTTGGAGAAACCCCAACCCTCACCTCTCACCATACACAAAGATTAATTCAAAATAGATCATAGACCTGAATGTAAAAAGCTAAAACTATAAAGCTGCTAGAAGAAAATGTAGGAAAATATCTTTGCAGCCTCAGGGTAGGCAAAAATATCTTAGGACAAAAAAGTACTAGCCATAAAAAAAAAAAAAAAAAAACTAGTAAAGTGGATGTAATGAAAATTAAAATTTTCTGCACATCAAATAATACCTTTATAAAATGAAAAGCCCACCAAGTAAGAGAAAATAATCATAATTCATATATCTGATACAGAATTTATGTACAGAATCAGTAAATAACTTCTGTAATCCAATAATTAGAAAGACAAGCAATCCAATTTTTTTAATAAGCAAAAGACTTGAAGATATCCCACTACAAAAGATATTGTAGCGGGAATAAGCAAATGAAAAGATGTTCAGGGGCACCTGGGTGGCTCAGTTGGTTGAGCAGTGGCTCTTGATTTCTGCTCAGGTCATGATCTCATGGGTTCGTGAGTTTGAGCCCCGCATTGGGCTCTGCGCTGACAGCACAGGGTTTGCTTCAGATCCTCTGTCTCCCTTTCTCTCTCTCTCTCTCTCAAAAATAAATAAAAGGGTTAAAAATTATAAAAACTTTTGGGGCGCCTGGGTGGCGCAGTCGGTTAAGCGTCCGACTTCAGCCAGGTCACGATCTCGCGGTCCGTGAGTTCGAGCCCCGCGTCAGGCTCTGGGCTGATGGCTCGGAGCCTGGAGCCTGTTTCCGATTCTGTGTCTCCCTCTCTCTCTGCCCCTCCCCCGTTCATGCTCTGTCTCTCTCTGTCCCAAAAATAAATAAAAAATGTTGACAAAAAAAAAAAAAATTAAAAAATTATAAAAACTTTTAAAAAAAGATATTCAACACCATTAGTCACAAGTGAAATTCAAATTACAACCACAATAGAGGGGTATCTGGGTGACTCAGCCAGTTAAGCTCCCGACTCTTGATTTTGGCTCAGGTCATGATCTCAAGTTTCGTGAGACTGAACTCCACATCAGGCTGTGCTCTGACAGAGCCTCCCTCTGCCCCCCTCAAAGTAAATAAATAAAAATTAAAAAAAAATTTTTTAATTTAAAAACTACAACAGAATACACATCAGAATGACTACAATCAAAGTCTGAAAATATTATATACCGGCAACACGTGGACAACCAAAACATTCCTGCATGTAAAATAGTACAACCACTTTGGAAAACAGCTTTGTAATTAAACAGAAACAGGCCTACACATATATCATCACCTAATTTACAACAAAGTTATAACTAAAATTCAGTGTGGGAAATTATGGTGCTTTTCAATAAATGGTGCTAGAGTAATTGGATAGCCACATAGAAAAAATGGAATCTTGGCTCTTATCTCAAACATACCCCAAAATTCGTTTGAGATGAATCATAGGCTTATGTGGGAAAAATAAAAACAATAAAGCTTGTCAAAAAAAAATCACAGGATATTCTCATGTCCTTGGAGTAGACAAAGATGTCTTAATCGGACATAATAACAGTAAACATGAACAAGTAGTGTATCTGACTTATTAAGATTGAAAAACTCTGTTCACCAAAAGACACCATAAAGAAAATTAATAAAGAAGACGTGGTGTATATAAATAATGGAATATTGTTCAGCCATCAAAAAGAATGAGATCTTGCCATTTGCAACGACATGGATGGAGCTAGAGAGTAAAATGCTAAGTGAAATAAGCCAATCAGAAAAAGACAAATCTCATGTGATTTCACTCATATATGGAATTTAAGAAACAAAACAAATGAACGTCGGTTGGGGGGAGGGGCAAGAGAGGCAAACCAAGAAAAATAAAATTGGTAGAAAAAAAGTAGGGAAGCCTGAAAAAAAAAAAACAAACAAAACCTATAGAGATCAAATTGATGGTTACCAAAGAGGAGGAGAATGGGGGATGGGGGAAACAGGTGATAGGGATTAAGGGGGCACTTATGATGAGCACCGGGTGATGTATGGAGGTGATGAATCACTATATTGTACACAAGAAACTAATACAACACTGTATGTTAACTATACTGAAATTAAAATAAAAAAATTTAAAAAATGAAAGTTGAAAAAGCAAACCACAGAATACATAAACAACTCCTATTAATTCATTTTTTTAAATCATGCAATCCAAGTTTTCAAAAATAGGCAAAACATTTGAAATCCCTTCCCCAAAGAGGATATCCAAATAGCCAACAAATACAAATGGGTGAACACGTGTGAATGCACATATGAAAAAGTGCTCGAACCACTAGGCCTCAGGAAAATGCAAGTTATAACCACGATGAGATACCAATGCACATCTACAAGTATGGCTAAAATGTTAAAAACTGAACATTTATGATGGGAGTGTAAATGGGTATAATCCTCTGGAAAACTGACAGCTTCTACGCAAGATAGACATAATCTATCTTATGGTCCATTAACTCACCTCCTAGGTACATAGGTGAAATAGGTACATAGGTACATAGACAAGAAATATGCCTGTTTATTTTCAGCAAAAAGAAAGAAAGAAAGAAAGAAAGAAGAAAGAAAGAAAGAAGAAAAGAAAAAAGAAAGTACAGCCAAAAACTGGGACAAACCAGATGTCCATCAATAGTGAAATAGGGGCACCTAGGTGGTTCAGTCAGTTAAGTGTCTGACTTTGGCACAGGTCATGAACTCGTGGTTCATGGGTTCAAGCCCCATGTCAGGCTCTGTGCTGACAGCTCAGAGCCTGGAGTCTGCTTCGGATTCTGTGTCTCCCTCTCTCTCCGCCCCTCCTCTGCTCATGCTCTGTCTCTCTGTCAAAAATAAATAAACATTAAAAAAAAATTTTTAATGGGAATAAATTTAAACAAAAATACTAACAAATCTAATACAGTAATATATAAAAAGGATAATACGTCCTACCCAATTGGGTTTATTCCAGGAATGCAAGATTGATTGAACATTAGAAATCAATGTCATTTATCTCTTTACCAGAATAGCATACAAATCCCAGATGGCTATCTCAATAGAGGCAGAAGAATAATTTGAAAAAAATTCAACGTCCACTCATGATTGCTTCTATTTTCTTAATGTTTTATTTATTTATTTTAAGAAAGAGAGAGAGAGAGAGAGAGAGAAAGTGCATGTGAGCAGAAGAGGGACAGAGAGAGAGAATCCCAAGCAGGCTCCATGCTGTCAGTGCAGAGCCCCAAGGAGGACTTGATCTCACTACCTGTGAGATCATGCCCTGAGCCGAGATCAAAAGCCGGATGCTTAACCAACTGAGCTACCCAGGCACCACCGTCACGATTTTTTTTTTTTTTTTGAAGAAAACTCTTACAGGTACCTGGCTGGCTCAGTCAGTGTGGGGTAAAGAATAAACCTTTAGGGGTGCCTGGGTGGCTCAGTCGGTTAAGCACCAGACTTCCGCTCAGGTCATGACCTCACGGTTCATGGGTTCGAGCCCCGCGTCGGGATCTGTCTTGACAGCTCAGAGTCTGGAGCCTGCTTCAGATTCCGTGTTTCCCCCTCTGTCTCAGCCCCTTCTTGGCTCACACTCTTTCTCTCTCTCAAAAATAAATAAAATTTAAAAAAATTTTTTTAAAAGAATAAATCTTTAGAACTGTGTCCTCTCGTTGAAATGACCCTTTTATCATGAAATGGCCCTCTTCATCTTTTGGCTACAATCTTCATTCTATCATCGATTTTGTCTCATATTAATATAGACTTTTTGATTAGTGTTAGCCTGGTGTATCATTTCCTTCCCACCTACTTTCGTCTTTAAAGTGGGTTTCTTGGGGCACTTGGGTGGCTCCATCAGCTAAGCGCCCAACTCTTGATTTCGGCTCAGGTCATCATCTCACAGTTCGTGAGATCAAGGCCTGGGTCAAGCTCGACACGGACAGCGTGGTTTGCTTGGCATTCTCTGTCTACCCCTCCCTCTGCATGTGCTCTCTCTCTCTCTCTCTCTCTCTCAAAATAAATAAACTTAAAAAAAAGCAAATGCTTTAAAAAATAAATAATAAAGTGGGTTTCTTGTGGCTAGCATATAGTTGGGTCATCCTTTTATATCTGCCTTTCAGTTGGGTTGTCTAGACCATGCATATTGATTGTGATTATCCATGGGGCCAAGTTTATTTTTTTTTTAATTTTTTTTTTAACGTTTATTTATTTTTGAGACAGAGAGAGACAGAGCATGAACGGGGGAGGGTCAGAGAGAGAGGGAGACACAGAATCTGAAACAGGCTCCAGGCTCTGAGCAGTCAGCACAGAGCCCGACGCGGGGCTCGAACTCACATACCGCGAGATCGTGACCTGAGCCGAAGTCGGACGCTTAACCGACTGAGCCACCCAGGCGCCCTCCATGGGGCCAAGTTTAAATCCACCATCTTGGTTGCGCAACTGTGTACATTTCCTCAAACTCCAGGAGGCCACCAGGCTCTGCCTGAGTTATCCCTCCTTGTGCTGTGGCCGGGAAACCTATTCCAGGCAGCAGGCAGGAACGACCATAGAACTAACAGCTCAGCTCCTCTCCTCTCAGGGATCACCGTCCGCGGCTGCCCCGATTTCCAAAGTCCGAACCCCACGGTTGCAAGTGTTTTGTCCCGCTTTTCAGTTGTTGCAGGCGGGAGGGTAAACCCATTCCCTGGTGCTCCACCTGGGGCTAACGCAGGAGTTCAGATCATTTATTTTGGAGATTCGTGTTCCTCAATCCCGTAAAATTTTCTTGCGGTATTTCTTGGTCAACTTTCTGCCCTCCTCATTGCGGTCTTCTCTTTCTGGGACTCCTGTTAGTGGAATACTGTGCCCCTCCCGGACTGGCCCACCCACATACTCCCCGTCTTGGGAGACCCTGAAGGGCAAGGGCTTTGTGAATTTTGTTTGCCGCTTTTCATCAGACACCAGAACAACACCGGCATGTAACAGGCGCTCAACAAATTTCCTCTTTTGTCTTTTTGTGCTACTCTCTCAGTGACTCCTTTTGTTTTGCCTTTCCAACACTTCTGTATATTTAATTTGCAAGAACCCTTTCTTATTCTCTATGGCTCTTTTTTCACTGCATTCTCTCTCTCTCTCTTTAGAGAAAGAATGAGCCTTAGCAGGAGGGACAGAGGAAGAGGGAGAGAGAGAATCTTAAGCAGGCTCCATGCTCAGCGCAGAACCTGATGTGAGGCTCGATCCCGTGACTCTGGGATCACGACCTGAGCCAAAATCGAGAGTCGGACTCTCAACCGACTGAGCCACCCAGGCACCCCTGCATTCTGTTATTTTTTTTTAATAACTACTAGATGATATTAATTATCAGGAGCGGTGTGTTTAAATTGGTTGGGTGGGTGTTTAAGTATTTTTAAAATTTTATTTAAGTAACCTCTACACCCGACGTGGGGCTCGAACTCACAACGCCAAGATCAAGAGCCACCTGCTCTTCTGACTGAGCCAGCCGGGCGCCCCTTAATTGGTTGGTTGTTTGGTTTTCTTCTGTTTCCTTGGCTTTCCCTTTTCTTTTTTCATTGTGTCTTTCTCTTGCATGCCAAGAGCAAAGCCCCCACGGAAATGTACTACCCAGCTCTCACTTCGGGAGAGAGAATTTGCCATGAGGAGTGTTGTCAACCGACACACTTCAGCTCTGACACTTTCTGGATGAACTACAGCTTTTGAACTGAGGACATGATCTCCTCAGATAACTCTCGCCAATTATGGGGCACGGTTGGGGGTATTAGCACCCAGACAGTTCTGCCCAACGGGCTCCCCTGCTGGGTGATCTTTGCTCTGAAGCTTTGGCTGGGACTCTGTCAGAGCCGCACCACCCTCTGAAACTCTTCCTACCCAGTCTTCCTTCCTTCCCTCTCTTCTTTCTCACATGCCGGTCCTGCACTGCAATCTGAAGACCTTCCCTGTCGACTTCTGTCCCCTCCTGTCTCTATTCCCCCCAGGCATTATCCCCAGTAAATCTCCTGTACATCTAACTCCATCTGGTGTCTGTTTCCCAGAGGACCCGAGCCTGACACAGGAGTTTTCTTCATTTGTCAGATGATCCTGGCTCAGCCATTTGTATGTAAGGGAACAGCACGAAAGAGCAAACTGGAAGTTCGATGGGCACGAGTGAGGCTTTTTTACTGGTGGATTTTGCTTTTTAGTGATTGGGCAAAAAGCCAGCTGTTTCACCAGGAATGCTCCACACGTTAGTGCAGGGACTTTTTCTTTGGCGCGTTCAATTTTCCCAGATAAGAAACTTCTGGTGTTCTGCCCGGACGTGGGAACCTTGTTTCTGCCTTTCTGTGCAGGGCACGGGTGGAAGGGATCCACTGTGCTCCCACCTCCGCCCCTCTGCACAATCTGTGCCTCCAAACCCCCTTTCCTTCTTATCTTCTGTCTCCCTCTGTCCTGGTCTCTATGTCTGTGACTCTTCCTCAGCCCTTTTCTAGTCGCCCACAACTTTGCTGAAATCCTTTATCTGCTGAGATATCGTTTTCTCAGTCCTTGTGGGTTGAGGTCTTCCTTCTTTCTTTACTACCATTTTAGTGGGATCTTAAAAGGGAGAGGAGACACGAGTCGTCACCCTTAACCGGAGGCCCCCACGCCTGGTTTACGTTGTCCCGCTGCCGTCCTGGCTGCTGTGCGGAGAGCGGATTGTACATGGGCTGGAAGCAAGACCGTCAGCCAGGAGGCCACCGCCACCGCAGAGGTGGGCCATGAGGCGTCAGTAGGCCGGGCGTGGGGGCCGTGGAGATGCAGAGAAGTAGATAATTCAAGACACATTTAGACAGTGGTTTTAAAAGACGTCCACGGATTCTCTGATATGCCTCCCTCCAAGAGAGAAAACTTCATTCTCCTCCCCGGGAATGCAGGCTGGCTTTAGTGACTCATTTCCAACAAATAGAATACAGCAGAATTAACAGCATGTGACTTTGGACGCGAGATCAGAAAAGACCATTGCGACTTCTTCTTTGCTCTCTCTCTCTCTCTTTCTCTCTCTCTCTCTCTCTCTCAGATCACTCGCTCCAGAGGAAGCCAAGCTGCCATGTTATAAGGACACTCAAGAGCTCTATCACGTCCACATGACAAGGAATGTAGGCTTCCTGCCAACTGTCAGCATTAACGTAACAGGCGTGTGAATGAGCCCCCACCGGAGGCAGATCCTTCGGCCCAGGCAAGCTTCTAGGCGACTGTACCCTCACTGACATCTTGACCGCAACCTCATGAGAGGCTCTGAAGCCCCGCGAGTTCACTTCCGGATTCCCGACCCAGAGAAGCATGTGTTATGTGAGATAATAGAATGCTTATTATTTTAAGCCTCTCAGTTTGGGGAGTCATCTGTTCCATAGCAATAGATAACCAGCACAGGGGGTGAGGGGGAGAGAAATCAAAGGCTTATTCTGGGTTTGGGGCTTGAGCAACTGGGTAGATAGACAGTATTATGTACGGAAGTAGGGAAGCATGGGAGAGGAAAAGGACTAGAAATCGCAATTTTGGATTTTGAAATGCCTTTTGGATATCAGGAATGGAGGTATCAGGTAGATGCTGACTATTATCTCTCCAGGCTGGAGAGATGATTGAGGGTCCCTGGCGTGGGGCTCATGGTTAAAGCCATGGACGCCCAGGGAGAAAAGATGAGGGGTCTTGGACCAAGCCCTGGGGCCTCCAAACTTTAGAGGTAGGACAGAGGAGAAGGAATCAGACTAAGGAGAGGCTGGCAAGACGGGAGGAAACCCAGAAGACGGTGGCAACTCAAAGCCAAGAAGAGAGAGAATGGCAGGAATGGAAGACAGATCAGGGAAGAGACTAGCTGCAGAGTCCAAAGGAGCAGCTCCTCCCTGGTGACAGCGACTTCAAAGAAACCAGGCGTAACAGTAAGCACAACTGTTTCCAGTTCTCGAGTGTCGACCAAACGCCCGGCACTTTAATGGATTTTCTTGTTGAACCATCACAGTAACTCTATGAGGTAAACATTATTGCCCCCATTACACAGATAAGGAGACTGAGGGGCAGAGAGATTAGCTTGCTCAAGGTCATACAGTTTGTGAAATGGCAGAAGCCAGATTGAAACTCAAGCATGTGGGACACTAAAGGCCACGGCATTGACCCCAAGGTTTGGGCAGAATGCAAGGCGCCTGCCTTTTTTTTTTTTTTTTTTTTTTGCATCTCCCAATGCATATTTCCAAAGTTTTTTTGTGCTGGACCCCTGCCCCGCCCCCCCAGAAACCTAAGCAACAGGTGAGTGTTCCTAGAGAGTGTACAAAGAAAGACAGCAGAGGCAGACAGAGGCCTCTGCAGAAGCAGGGAAGGGCAGGACAGGACAGGAGATCTGTGCCTTTTGACTTTAAAGGAGCAGCATGCAAATTATATCCAAAGCAATATGCAAATGATATGTAAATTACATCGCGAATGAGCATCTGTTCTTTTTGAGTCAACCGCTCAAGCACTTTTGGATGAGCCCGCCCCAGCTTTCTCCCAGGGTTGTCCAGGGTCAGGGACCCTTGCAGGGTCTATTAACTAAACTGCAGAAGTGGCACGCACCTCCCCCCACGGCAAACTGGGCCCTGGGCCGGAAGGAGAGAGTTGCCCGCCATGTCCAGGCAAGTTGTTTGTTTATGCATTCATCCGACAAATACCTGTAAAGTGCCTACTTGGTGCAGAGGCAGATGCTGTAGAAAGGTAGAAGACTCATTATCTCTAACTTATGGGAACATATCCTAGAGGGGGAAATAGATACAGTAAAGACCTCAGCATCATCTAGAGTCTAGACCAAGGCTTCTCAACTTAGCGTATTGACATTCGGCTCTAGGCTTCTCTGTTGCCTGTTGTGCGTCACAGGACGTTTAGCAGCATCCCTGGTCTCTCTCTATCCATCAGATGCCAATAGCACCCTCCCCCTAGTCATGACAACCAAAAATGTCCCCAGACATTGCCAAATGTCCCCTGGGGCGGGCGGGGGATGGGAAGAGGACCACGATCATCCCAGCGGCTGAGAACCACTGCTCAAAACTCTAGGCCTTGTACTCTTTGGGTGAGTCTCTACATATTCATTGAGCTCAGAGTTCAGCTCCAAGGGCCCAGCTGGTTCCATGTTTTTGTACTTGAACTGTTGTAGAGGCCAGTCTTTCTCGAATTTCGCGTCTAATTCCTTTCCACCAAACATGACCCTCCACTGACACCCAGGCCCCCACTCTGAGCAGGTGCTGTTACCCAGTCCAGCCCCCAGAGATTCTTGAGGAGTATTCAAGGTCACCCCAAAACTAAATTGGCCCCAGCCTCGAGCCCTTCAGGTTTGCATGTCTGCTTTTTAGCATCATTCTGTCTCTTGTCATCGAGTTGTCACCTGTGGGACTGTCACTTTCACTCCTATCTCTGCCGGCCCTTATTCCTTTTGATTGGCAGCTTCCAGGAGTTAAGAAACCAGATTTTGCAGATCAGTGTTTTTCCAACTGTACTCTGCTAAGCACTAGGAGTCCTGCGGGGCCTCTCAGGAGCCCCTAGGGGGGAGGCGGGAGGGGTAGGAGAGGCTTCCAAGAGGTAGGAGGAATAGAGCAGACGGGTCTCACCAGCTCCCCACCAGTGGTTTCCATTGCAGCAGTCCTGGCTTTGTTCCTCTCTGCTTCTGCATGATACCCTTTGGACAAAAAGTCCCAGGTGTAAAAGGCTTTTGCAAACCACTGACCTAGATGGGGTGCACTGTGAGGAGCAGAGAGCTCCCCAACATGTACTATATCTGTGCTTTCGTGCACAGCTTGGTGGAGTCCATCGTGGCCGTTTGGAAGCCCATAAATGTTCCTTTCCGGCTCCTTATTATTGGGTGGATGGTGGGGATGCTGACAGGGGAAGATCCCTTGACATTCCGGCCGAGCCCCCTGTGGGCACAGCAATGGACCAGAGAGGCAAACCAGGCTTCCAGGTTTCCGTATCAAACCATGATGCCTTTTCCTGGGTGGAGGCAGCAGCCAACCCCAGGACGGGGGACCCCTTCCTAATCCCCCAAGGTAGCAGAACAGAGTCTTTGCACTGAAGTGGCAGCAGTAAGAACGGAGACAAGACCCCAGGAAGAACTCCCCAACTTGGTACCCTGGGGGTGGGGGGGTGGGGAAGCAACGGGGAACAGCTGCGGAGCAGGCAGCTCTGGGGCAGGAGGGTGTCCCAGCTGCAGGCTGAGGGATAATCACACACACCCTTCCCCCGCACTCCTTCCTGGTCCCTACCCCCAACCAGATAAACCTCCAGGGCCAGAGCAGGGGAGGGGGGATGGTGAGCAGGGTCTGGGGCCAGGCCCCATCCTGCCCTTTCTAAGAAGCCCTTTCTGTAGGAGCCTTGCCAGACTACAGCAGAATGTGTGGGGATCTTGTTCCCAGGGGTCTGAGGGATGGAGCAGGGCTCTCCCTTCTCCTCCCGACCTCGGCCCCACTGAACCTCTGGACGCGGACACAATCAGGCACTTCATGCCTCCCAAGGGTCAGAATGAAAGGCCTGTGTCTGTCTGTGCTCCCCTCCCCCTCCCCCTTCCATCTTCAGATTTTTCCATCTGCCCTTGGGGCACAGCCTCATCTTTCCCCTGCCTTTCCCCCCTCCTGCCCCCTAAGTTCTTTACAAATATCTGGGAACAGAAAAGATTGCCCTCAATACTCTGCACTGCTTTCCACTCACTCAGGTCTCTGACATGCCCGGGAGGGAGCAAAGTTGCCGATGGTCCTCCTCTGTCACTCACAGGAGCCCAGAGACCTCAATGACACCAGAAGGTCGCACGGCATTGGCCGACTCACTGTTCTCCTGCCTATCTCCTCCCACCCGCTCCGTCCACCTCCACGGTTTGCCCTGTGACTTGCCGCTTCTCCCTAGAGCCAAAGGGCTCCTTCCCACTGGAAAATCCCCAGACGCTGAAATGACGGTGACCCGGAGGAACTGCTGAACCTAAAATAGCAAGTTCAAATCAGAGTTCACCCTTCCAATGGCTAAGTGCCCCTAGCAAGGGAGGCTCCCTCTGCAGGTGGGGGGGTGCTGATCTCTGATCTGTTCTCCCCACCCCCACCCCAATGCCAAAGCCAGACAAGCACCCAGGAACTGGCGTCACCATTCTCCAGTCCCCCAGACACTCGTCCCACCGTCACCACCCGTGAGCAATCGTTCCGGGGCCTGACATTCTGTCGGTTTCACGCCATCTCCCAGGGCCCCAGCCAGGAGCGCTTCCTGGATAAAATATTAAACATGCAAATCTGAGACAGTGCCTTAACGAGCGACAGACTGCACGACCACAGCCTGGCAAACGAGACGCACGCCGTCCGGGGGTGGGGGAGTGAGAAGTATATATAGATATAGACTTTGGATCTCTCTGTGCAACGTGTGTATGAGGCAGAAAACAGCAGGCATGGAAAACTACCGCAGCAGCCTCCAGCTGGGGTGGCCTAAGGTCGGCAGGCGGCTGGTGGGGAGGGAGGGTCAGGAGGATCCCCAAAGCCAGCTCAGAGTGGGGATGACAAAAGCCCTTTGTGCTTGGATCCTGTGCGGAGGGGGCCAGAGATGCAGGGCAGGGGGGCCAGCATTTGGTTCTGGAGAAGGGAATCGGTGAGAGGCAAGGCCTCAAGAACGAAGAAAGTTGGGAGACAGGAGACAGAGATCTTGGGAATCACAGGGAGAGCACCTCAACTCTCATGGGGCTCTGGGGGCCCTTTAGCACCCACATTGGTCTGGGCGTCACCCATTGATTGCATGGGGCCAGTGTCATTCTGCCTTGATCCAAACTGACGTGAAGTTGACGATGATGCGACTCAAACTTTACGGTATCGTGTGAATCGCGGCGGTCTGGTTACCACCACAGCTGCCTATACAGGTCTGGGTGGGGCCCGAGATCCCGCATTTCCAGCAATTCTCAGGTGATGCCAGTGCTGCTGGCCCGTGAACTCCGATCGAGCAGCAAGGGTCTGCAAGGACTTAGAACACATGGAGCTCGCTTGGTTCGGATGCACCTAGAACCCACACGAGTCTCCAGGGGCCCTGGGTGCTGATGAAGAGAGTATCTATCCACCGTGTCCGGTTGGTCAAGGAATTACAACCGAGCGGCACCGACCTGGGCCTAAGTCGACATGGCACTCCCAGCCCAGAGTGTCAGGGAGCCCCATGAGCCCACACCCCACACTGGAGTCCCCAGGGCTCCAGACTCACTGGAGCTCACAGGGCCCATGGTGACACAGAGTCTAGGGTGCTTGAACTAACGAATACAGGGCCCACATGGCTTCAGAGTATCATGGAGCCCACGAGAAATTAGATTGAAGTAGAGAAATTAGACCCCGGGCCTACAGGGGTCTGGGCTGACTTGGAACCCCCAAAGGACTAAGCTGACACCCACATTGGCACAGGGTGATGTGGAGTGCACAAGGGTTTGGACTGACGGGGAACCTTTTAAAAAAATTTTTTTGTAAATGTTTATTTATCTTTGACAGAGAGAGAGAGACAGAGCATGAGCAGGGAAGGGGCAGAGAGAGAGGGAGACATAGAATCCGAAGCAGGGTCCAGGCTCTGAGCTGTCAGCACAGAGCCCGACACGGGGCTCGAACCCATGAACAGCCAGATCATGGCCAGAGCCCGACGCGGGGCTCGAACCCACGAACAGGCAGATCACGACCAGAGCCGAAGTCAGACACTCAACCAACTGAGCCACCCAGGCGCCCAGTAAAGCCCCTGACTTAAAGAAAGTTCTGCAGCATGGGCCCCAGACAAGGCAGGGGCTCTCCCCGGACTCCTGGGATGCAGGAGACGAAGACGGGAAGGGAGGGGCGGGATGCTGCGGAAGGAAGGGGAGGGATGGGAGCCGAGCCGCCAGCTCTGGAGCTGCTGTGAGCCTGTTGGCCACCGGCTGAGTGGTACTTGGCTGGGCCCCAGGGAGAAGGTGTTGAGAGAGAAGGTGCTGCCTCCGCCTCAGCAGCTCGGATGGAGGAGGAAGCAGGAAGGTGGAGGCGGGGCCGGGGTGGCACAGGGACCTGGCACGGGGAGAGCATGTCCTACCCGAGGAGGCCTGGCATCGGGTAGGGGGCCCCACTGCCGTATCCGGGGCCCTGGCGTTCTGATTCCCAGTTCCCAGCACACCCAGGGACATGCAGGGCTGTGGGGTTAGGGCTTAGGGGCCCCCAAGGGGTGTCCAGCACTGGGGGAAAAGACAAACAAGGGTCTCCCTGGTTAGGGAACTTGGGGCCCAAAGGAGTAAGGATCTCACTCCCAGGGATAGGAGACCCTTCCTATGCAACCAGGTCCTTTGGCAGCGTGCCCTGACCTTGTTGTGTCCTTCCCCAGGGAAAAGAAAAAAAGAATGGAGGTTTCTTTCTCCCCAGATCTCTGGCAAAGACCCTTCCCCCCATCAGTACCTGGGGACAGAAGATCTCCATCTTTTTCTTAATGAAATCTAGCCCTCCCTCTCCCATCTGACCAGACAGCCCTCAATCCTCTACCCCACCCAGGCAAGAGGCCACTCAGGGTCTACCTGCCACTTCCCTTTACCTCCAGGTCAAGGGAGAGAAAGGAGGGATGGAGGGAGGGGTGTCGCTATGGATTCTTGCTGCAGCAGGTTTCAGGCCAGAGGGACACCAGCCTCTTTTCCAAGGGAAAAAGAGACCTTTTTCTTGACCAAAGTTCCAGACATCTGTTTCGTGCAACATCTGGCTTCCCCACCCCACTAGGCCCAGGCCGGGTCGCCCCCCACATCTCGGCTTCTGCCTTTCTCCACTACCCCCATTCCTGGTCCCTGTGTGATAAGGTTCTCCCCTACTTGCGCTCCTTTCTTTATCCCCCTCCCCCCAGGGCAGGTGTCAGGAAGAGGCTGGGGGCTCCCAGGTCCAAGGATACCTTTTCCTGTGCCCTCCCCTTCCTCCACCCCTGCCCTCTTTCCCCATTCGGCCTGTTATTGCTGGAGAATCGATCCCTAACTTCACTCCCGCATGCACGCTGACCTAGTTTCTGCCTCAGAGGGGACACAGCCTTACACACTCCTGGACACAGAGCCCCGCGTAGCCAAGAGTCAGACACACGCTCAGTGCGCTTGGGATCGCCAGACACAGGCGTGCGTCACCAACACACTCAGACTTATCACACATGTGTGCATGTCTGCATGTCCAGAGATGCCTCCCCTACTCAGGAACACGTCAGGGACTGCCTCATGGGCACACACACACAAGGCTCCCTTGTTCACAGGACCAATGGACCCACATGGACAGACATACAGGCCCTCATAAGCCACAGATACAATTCCCCACAGAGGCTTCCCGCTCCCTCTCCAGCTCGTGCTTGCAGGTCCCCATCTTCCAGGCGAGGAAAACACCGAAGGAGGCACATGGCTCCCCTGCTGCCATGCTGCCACCGCCATGGGGTCGGGAATCACCCCAAACCCAGGAATGGATCCCCAGGGCCCCCTCTTCCTTCCACTGTGCTCACCCGATGGACCCGAGATACCTTATTTCCCCGTGACAGGACCCTGTACCTCCACCAGAGGGATCAAGGGTGACGGCTACTTCTCTTCCGTTTTCCTGGCAATAAAGTTAAGGTCGTGAGGCCGTGGTCTATTGACATCACAGGAGGTGGGGGAAAACACCCCCTACTATAGATCCTTGGGCATCTTAATCCCTCAGATGTTCCTCTGCGAAAACAAAGACTTGATCGCACAGGTAGGGGATAGGAAAGCCTTTGTAAATGGCTAAGCTCTGCCACATAAATGTAAGAGGTCATATTCAGTCTGCCTGTCGATGTCTGTGTGGGGGTAGAGGGGATCTCCCACATCTGCCTCCCAACAGCCCTATCTTGAGCTGCAGGAAGTCACTGGGCCCAGGAGGACACGGGGACTGAGGCCCAGGGAGGACAGGCTAGGGGCAGAGGGAAGGCTCATGCCACTATCTGCCTTGCCCACACCCCCATATTTCTAAGACTCTGGCTCTTCACTCCCAGAATGCCTGTCCACCCCAAGTCGGGCTGTCATCCTGGGTGGCCTTGGGGTCCTTGCAAAGCTGGAAAGGTAAGCAGCCTCCGCTAGCCAACCTCCCCCACTTCCAGTCCTCCCTCCTTCCATGCAGCCGCTCTGTGCCCTCCCCAACGTCCTCCATGCTTCTCAGTTTCCTACTGAATTCTTGCCCCCCACCCCTGGCTTAACGGCCTTCCCTGTCCAACCTCTGGCTCCATCCCTTCAGACCCTCATTCTCATGATCTCTGACCTCCTCTGCTTATAATGGGAAAAAATCCCACCCTGCCCCTGCCCACCTGCCTGCTGCACTCCTAGACCCCAGAGGCTCCGTTCAGCTGGGAAAAGCTCCCACCCCCAGGAAGTCTGGTGCCTCCACCAGCTCCGGGGTTCCAACTGTCTCTGAATTGTCAGCAGATTCCTTCTCTCAGCTGAGCTCTACCCAAGCGTCTCCCCTCCCCCATGACACCCCTCAACCTAGTCTCCTACTTCTCAGAGCAAATGGAAGCTCTCTGGAAAGTCCTTTTGCCTCCCTGCTCCCACAGCTGCCAACTTGCCCGTCTTCACGCTTGTCTGCTCTTTGTCTCTTGTGTGTGTGCGTGCGTGTGTGTGTGTGTGTCTTGTGTGCGTGCGTGTCTGTGTGCATGTGCACGTGAGTCAGAGCATGTCTGGGAACACACATTTCCCTCCCTGTCCACCTGAGCTCATGGTCTCAGCCCCTGCCCCTCCACGGAGGCCTCCCTCACTCATCCTTTTCCCAGTGTCTCCAACCTCCCAATGTCCCCCAGCTCCACCATAACCTGCCTTCTCCGGGTCTCCTTCCAGATCCTTCTCTATCTCTTACCTTCACATCTACGTTCCTCAAAGAGATGGCGGCACCTGCTGTCTCTACTTCCTTACCTCCCATTTCACCCAGCGCACCCCCTGGAAGGGCTCGCTAGAGTCACCAGTGACCTACCTCCTTGTTGCCAAGGCCAGTAGACGGTCTTCATTCCTTATTTTATCTGATCTTTGTGCAACATTCAACACTGTCCCCCTCTTTCTCTTTCTTGATATACTGTCCTCCCTTGGCTCTCGTATTAGTTAGGATAAGTTATAGTGTATTATGTGGGCTAGTGTGTTATTATATTGCATTTTAATTTTATATGGTGCTAGGCTACTAATTTTTTATTAGGCTAATCAATGGCATTAGTTGGGTTATGCTAAATTGTATTAGCTGAGTTAGGCTGAGTTGTATTAGTCAAGCTAAACTCCTATAACAAAGAATCCAAAAAAGACAGTGGCTTAAAAATGTAAAGCTTTCTTCACACATTCAGAGCAAACATTTCCAGGGCAGTGGGGACCCACTGGGCAGGCATTCGGAGACCCAGGTTCTTTCTGTGGTGTTGCTGCACTGCCCCCTAGGGCATTACTGGTGACTCAAGACTGGAGCTGGGTGGCCACCATGCTGGGCTCCAGCGCAGGAAAGGGAAAAGGAGAGTAGAAAAGGGATATCTAGGGGCGCCTGGGTGGCTCTTGATTTCGGCTCAGGTCATGAACTCACAGTTTGTGAGTTTGAGCCCCGCGTTGGGCTCTGCGCTGGCAGGGCAGAGACTGCTTGAGATTCTCTGTCTCCCCGCCCCCCCCCCGCCCCCACCCCTCCCCTACTCGCTCTCTATCTCTCTCTTTCAAAATAAGTAAACGTTAAAAAAAAAAGAAAGAAAAGGTATATCTAGGGTCTTAAAGCGCCCACACTACCTCCCCCCGGCACCCCATTGGCGGGAGCGAAATCACATGGCCACACCTGACCGCGAGGGAGGCTGGGAGGCGAGTCAGCTGGGCAGCCATGGGAGCACAGATTCTGGTGGCCAACCAACAGTGGTCACCACAGCCTCCTTGTCCTCCGTCCTACCTCCTAGCTGTCCTTCTTTAATGTCCCGCACCGTTCACTTCTTGGATCTCTCTTCAGTTGACACACCTTACCTGGTCATTCTTGCCCAGTCATATGCAAACGACTCCAAACATTTCTATCTCTAGTCCAGATTTCCCTCTTGAGCAGCAGGCCCCCCAGGGCACCATGGGCCCAAATCTGGGATCGCAGCCAGACTCCCAGACCCCTCTTCTCCATCCGTCACCAATGCTGGTATTTCTATTGTATGAAGGCCTCTCCGATGAGGACTCTGTTCTCCTTCTCCCTGCTGACTCCTCCACCCTTTCTCACAGCTTCCAAGCTGGTCTCCCTGCCTCCACCCGCCCCCCAATACTTCACACCATCCTCCGGCGAAACATGGGCATGCGTCAAGGCCCTAGCCCTCTTCTCTTCTCCCTTTTCGGTCTTTCCCTGAGCCCCGAAGCAAATCTGATTGTCACAGCCCCGCTTGGCCATCTCTGGCTCCCCAGTGCTCTGAGAACAAGCCAAAATCCTTACCTCGGCCCACAGGGCCCTGCAAGACCTGGCCCTGCCCCGGTGCAGCCTCTCCCCCTACTCTAGGCTCCGGCCTCACTCAGTTCTTTGATGCACCTAATGCCCCCAGCCCCAGGACCATTATCCAGCTGTCCCTCCTGCCTGGAACACTCTCCCCACCACCCCTCTCTCTGTCATGAACTCCTAGTCATCTTTCTGAGCTAATCACGAAGATTGCTTCCCCAAAGGCACCTCTGCTCTCCCTGATGAGGGCAACCCCACCCCCACCCCGGGCATAGCCTCTGGCCCCTGGCACACCTCTTTCACAGTGCTTGTCTCAGCTGTGTGATTATTGACTACGATCTGTCTGCCCCCCAGCCCGCAAGCTCCAGAAAGCCAGGACCCTGCCTATTTTGCTCATGGTGTCACTCAATGCTTGGTTCAATGCCCTGCGCATAGTAGGGGCTCGGTTAATATTTGTCGAACAAAAAATAAGTAAAGGAAAATTTATGATCGCCACAATCTGATTGGACTACTCTTCAGAGGCTCCTTGTTGCCTTCAGAATAAACTCCTTACCCTGATACACAAGATCTTTTGTGATCTGACCTCTGTCTACCTCATCTCTTGTCACATGTACCCTGTGTTCTGGGCAGTAGGATCTGTCTGAGTCCCATTCAAGGGGGCCTAGGTGGCTCGGTCAGTTGTGTCCGGCTCTTGATTTCAGCTCAGATCATGATCTCTCGGTTCATGGGTTCGAGCCCTGTGTCGGGCTCTGTGCTGACAGCGTGGACCCTGCTTGGAAGTCTCTCTCTCTCCCTCTCCCTCTGCCCCTCCACCGCTCATGCATGCATATGCAGTCTCTCTCTCTCTCTCTTTGAATGAATAAATATTTTTTCAATGAATAAATAAATGAATGAATATTTTTCTCTTTCTCTCAATGAATAAATAAATATTTTTTAAAAAAGAGTCCCATTCACTCAAGCTCCCATTCACTTCGTGCTCTGACTTCAGTGCCTCCCTGGACCTCTTCACGTCATGAATTCCTATGTATGTTTGAGACACAACTCAGATATCTCCTCCCCTGGGAAGTCCTCCCTGATCCCCCAGGCCTCCTACATGTTCCATTGTGCCCCCGGCCTCACTGATCTCAATCTTGTCATGTAGTACTGGGGCTGTTTGCTCATTCTTCTCTCTCCCTTACTAAGCTGGGAGTGAAATACAAGGTTTTAGCCATTTCTCATCTCCAGCCCGTAACCCATTGTCCAATTAATGCTTGAGTAAATGTTAGCGCCCTTCACTTCTTCGCTGCCCCTCCCAATGTCTTTAAAATCGGGCCACACAGCTTTATATACAAAGCTAAAAACTGGAAATGACCCAAACATCCATGAGCAGAATATACAAATTGTGGAATATTCATCCCATAGAAATCTACATGGCAATGAAAAGAATAAACAACTACCACGTGAAACAATAAGATGAATACCATTGTATATGGCTGAACAGAAGCCAGGACCAAAAAAGTACCTTTCAATTCTATGAAGGTTAAAAACAGTTAAAGTGAATCTGCAGCGACAGAGGCCAGCAAGGTGGCTATGTCCAGGTCAGGGGACTGACTGGGACTAAGTCTGAGGGAGCTACTCAGAGGGCTAGACTAGAAACGGGTAGTGATCACACAGGTACGTGCATGTGTAAATGTTAATCAAACAGGCCTTTTGCACATTTTATTTTTTTTTTAATTTTTTTTTTCAACTATTTTTTTTTTAATTTTTTTTTCAATGTTTTTTATTTTTATTTTTGGGACAGAGAGAGACAGAGCATGAACGGGGGAGGGGCAGAGAGAGAGGGAGACACAGAATCGGAAACAGGCTCCAGGCTCAGAGCCATCAGCCCAGAGCCTGATGCGGGGCTCGAACTCACGGACCGCGAGATCGTGACCTGGCTGAAGTCTGACGCTTAACCGACTGCGCCACCCAGGCGCCCCCTTTTTGCGCATTTTAAAGTAGATAACTTTACCTGTGTTTTTTAAAAGATAAAGACTCTTTTTTTATGTTTATTTAAAAAAAATTTTTTTTTAATGTTTATTTTTCTTAGAGTGAGACAGAGCGCAATGAGGGGAGGGGTGGAGAGAGAGGGAGACACAGAATCCAAAGCAGGCCCCAAGCTCCGAGCTGTCAGCACAGAGCCTGACGCAGGGTTCCAACCCATGAACCGGGAGATCATGACCTGCGCTGAAATCAAGAGTCGGATGCTAACGCACCCCCATCTCTCTTTTTTTTTTTTAAGTGCTATAATTTTGCAATTGATTATCACGGATAACAAAAACCTCTGGTGTCTGAGAGTCACTTCTTGCTACAGAGTCCTCTGGTTTTAGGTGGTGATATCACACATCCCTCTCCCCATGCCCAGAAAGGGTAAACCACTCAGCTAGAGTAGCCCAGCATATCTGTGGAGAGCCCACACCCTAAGGAGGAGGCTGCATGTCCTGCTTTTTCCATGCAGCTTAAGGCCCCTCAGGGTCAAGTTCTGTGTCTTTGTGTCTCTGGCACAGAGTTCTGTGACCCCCAGATATTGGCGGGAGGCTACCTCTGGTCTGTAACTGGTCGCTGCTGGGGTAGTAAAACATGGCAGCAGTGTGGTCATTACGGGCACAAACTCCATCAGCACAATTCAGAGAGGCCTGACCTCTCTGTAGCTCAGTTTCCTCAACTGCCAAATGGGGATACTGATAGCACCTACCTCTTACCGTCCTGAGGATTAGATGAGTAACCAAGCATAAAGCACTGAGAACAGCACCTGCCTCCAAGCAAGTGCCATGTAAGTGTTTGCTATGACGCCCGCTATTAGGGGAAAACCCAGTCAGAGGGCCCAGAATTAAACTGCTCTTCCACTGGCTGTGTGACCTCAGGCAAATCGATTAACCTCTCTGAGTCTCCATTTCCTCATCTATTTAACAGAGATAAGAATACCCATCGATTGTTATGAAAGCAAGGACACCTGCAAAGCACCGAAGTTCCTCGAATGCAGAGATCTTGTCCTACACATCCCTTTCTCCAAGCCCCAGCCCCGGGAGGTGTTCAGTAGCTTAGAAGACTCACCGCCTTCCCCACCCACCCTCTCCAGCCTCTGGTGCTAGCAGACAGCAGCATCTAGTGGAAGCCTCTCGAACTGCATCCTGGCCAAGTGCCACTCCCCAAGCTGCAGTCCAGCCCTTTAAATATAAATAAGCCTTTTTAAAATGTACACTCTACATTGGACAAGTATTGATTAAGTGCCTGCTGTGTACAGGACACAGATGAAGCCAGAGAAACAAGATGACTGTAGAAAGATGAAGAAAAAAAATCACAATCATAACCTTGTCATCAATAACCTCAATTTTTTTTACCTTTAATTAAAAAAAAATATAAACACACTAGGTAGGGGGCGTTGGCACACTCGTGTCTTCCTGGGAAGTTTCTACAATTACAGGAGTGACTTTGAAGGGGCCACTTAGCGTTCATAACACTCAGTTAAGGCCAAAGCAATGAAATGAAAGCTTAGGTCAGAAAGGGGATTCCTCCCGGGGGCCTGACTTAGCTTCCCAGGTTCTCCTTGGAAAGGGGGACCGGGAGTGCTTGGCTCCAAAAGCCCACATCCTCCCACCCCACTCCACCGTTCCTGCCCCAGACATAAAAGAGTGAAGAGGGTCTGAAAGTGCCACGGATGACATTCAACTGCGGGAATCAGAGAAGACTTTGGGGGAGAGACGGCATTTCACATGGGCCTTGGAGAATGAAGGTAGAGAAAAGGGAGGGTGGCTGGGGAAGGAAAGGCGATCCGATGTGATGGACCACGTGGTGTATAAAGTGAGGAAACAGAGCCACGCGAGTTAGGGTCGAATCATAGAAGGCCCCAAATGATAGGCCGAGGGGGTTGCATTTAACAAAATCAGGGGACCTGCTGAGTTCGAGAGTAATGGGATCAGAGGGGATCAGAGGAAAACCAGAGATACAGAAACTAGTTAGGTGGCTACTGCAATGGTCCAGGCTAGACATTGTGGGCGCTGCACCCTCCTGGAGAGGATACAAAGAGCTACTCGAGAGGCCAGAAGGAGACAGAGGTTTGGAAATAGACAGCAGTGAGTCAAATGAGAGGCGGCGGGTGAGAAGTCAAGGGGCTGAGTCTAGGGAAGAAAGGCAGAGCTCTAACCAGAACGTGGGCTTGATGGGGGAGGGGGCGGGGACTAAGGTGGGCAGGGGACGATGACAAGAAGCTTGGTTCTCAATAGGGAAAGTATGAGTTGACAGTAACCACTCAGAGATAGGAGACCAAAGCTCAGGAGAGGGGTAGAGCTGGAGGGAGAGGAGGCGGGGACAGTAATTTTGACTCACTTACCCATGCAAGTGCAGGATGAAGACTTCAGAGAGAGACACAAAGGGAATCGTGGGGAGCCTTGGGGGCGGAGAGTAGACGCCACCTGGACATCACTGGGCTCCCTGTGTGTTAAAGCTTCCTGAGGTCAGAGGAAGAGGAAGCACAGAAAATGGAGGAGGGACTTCTTACAGGAGAGAACCAGAACACCAGTGAGCATCCAGCGGGGCCACGGAGAGATACAGGGGTCAGGATGGCCGGGAGGCGACCATTGGACTTGTGTTTGGGGGTGGGATGTCATGAGTGACCCTGGAAAAAGCCATTTCAGGGAGGAGTCAAGTCGCAAAGATTTAAGAGGCAAGAAGCAGAGGGTGCGTGGGTGGCTCCCAGGAGGAGGGAGGTGTTGGTGAACAGGCTGGACTAGGGTGAGGCAGGCGAGGCGCCTTGGGAATAAGATTTAAGGAGGTACTCACTTTCTTTCGGGGGCGTGCAGTTGGTCCTGACGATGGGGCAGACAACTGGCCCCAGAGCTGTGGAGAGATAGGGACCCACGGAGAGAGACCCTCTGAAACTAAAGGAAAAGAGAAAACCCAGTAAGAGAGATCCAGGCAGAAGCTAAGACCCTTGATCCCGCCAAACACGCTGTGATCACTGGCTGAGCCACAGAGGATGCGAAGCCTGGATGGGGAGAGGTAGAAGAAAGGACGCACACCCACACCGACAACCTGGGAGCAGGGGCTGGGGCGGCGGAGGCTCCGGAGACTGAGGAAACACGGAAGGGAGAGCCTCCCGGGACCCTCTTGGGGAGACTGAGCTCCCCTCCCGGCTCAATGAGTGTTGGGGGAGGGGGAGTCCTAGCATCCATGAGAGCAGTCTGGAAAAAGTAAGGAGTCCAACTTTACCCTTTCCCCAAGCTGCTCCAATTCAGGGAGATGTGCAGCCCCCTCCCCCCATCCAGAGGGGCAGTACCCCAGAACCACCACCCACCCCACCCCCACACACACACTGCAGCACAGGCTTCCTTCCCCCAGAAAGTCTGGGCAAGTTTCTCCTTACAGGGACTCGGTTTCTGCAATGGGCTGAATGGTGGCACCCAAAAAGGTCTGTGTCCTAACTCCCCTCCCTCTGGAACCTGTGAATGCGGCCTTATTTGGAACCAGGGTCTTTGCAGATGTAGCTAAATGAACATTGTCAAGATGAAGTCATGCCGGATTATCCGGGTGGGCCCGGAACCCAGTAAGTGTCCTTATGAGAGACAGAAGAGGGGAGGGCCACGTGCAGACGGTCCCGTGGCGAACATAGTGGGGCCTCCAGGAGCTGGAAGAGGCAGGGAAGGGGTTCTCCCCTAGAGCCTTCGGAGAGCGCGCGGCCCTACCAACACCTTAATTTCGGACTTCTGGCCTCCAGAACTAGAAGGGAAAAAGATTTCTGTTGTTTGAAGGCACCACGTTTGTGGTAATTTGTAACAGCAGCCACAGGAAACGAATGCAGTTCTCTATTCTGCAAAATGACTAGAAAGCTTCTAGAGAGGCTTCTAGCCCTGAGTTTCTCCAAATTAAACCATTCGGCAAGCGAGGGGAGTTCCAGGTCTGGCCAAAAGGTGTGTTTTTCAACTCAACGCCCCGGACTCCTTCCAGGCTAACGTTTAATGTTTGATGCTTTCATTTGAGGAGGGAGGAGGGAAGACAAATTAACTGCATCACATGCCACTGCTCAGGGAAGTGGAGTCCGAAAAGGACTCTTGGCCCAGAGCTCACACCCTCCTGCCCAGGCTGGTTGAAAAGGGTCAGAGCTGACCAGGACCACAATTACTAAAAGCAGAGAGCTTTTTTAAAACGGGGGGGGGGGGGGGGGGGGGAGTCTGCCTTTCTGGATTTCTCTTTGCACACATGACCCCCTCTTCACAGCGACTCTTTCCCCACTCCTCACGGCTTCCCTCCCCATTCTCGAGGGGGGGGGGCAAAATAAGACGGATACCCCTGTAGCCCAGGAGTGGAAGGCACTCTCCCCGCCCTCCCCCCACCTCCCCACAACACAGCTGGAGGGGGGAGGGGAGGTCAGCAGGGTTCATAAAGGCCAGATGTTGAGGAGAAAGAGAGCAAAGCCCAACCCACGCCCACCCACCCCACCCCCACCCTCACCCCCATGGAGGGGGGGGAAGAAAAAATTAAGAGACAGCTTTTAAAACAAACAAAACTTTTGTGGCCCAAAACAGTTTTTCTCAAGAATCTGCTCTATGCAAACAATAACAACTTTTTACAAAGCATTTTCACAGAAAAGGAGACAAGTCCTTCCCCAGTATCGTATGTGGGAACTGTTCCTCCCTCGCCCCCGTTTTGGGGGGAAAGGGGTGGCTCTTCACTAGTGTGGGCAGAAGGGTCACTGGGTTCCTCACTTGGGCAGATCCACCACCCCCAGGTTCCCATCACACCCAAACTTGGGGAGTCTCCCTAAGAGCTCGCCTCCCCGACCTCACCTGGGCAGAGGAGAAAGCGATTTCACCCCCCTCTCTGGCTCTAGGGGGTTGTCCCAGCCACTGGGGCGGGGCGTGGTCCAGGCCTACCTCTCCCCTCCCCCCTGGAAAACAGAACCTCTGACCTCAAAACTAATCCCCTGGCCCTGCCCCCATCGGATCCATCAGGTTCCTGACAACTCCTGAAATGCCTGAAGTTAGGGGAGGAAGCTGATGATGGCTCAGCCCAGTTCCCATTCAAACCCAAACTTTGCCCCTTCAAGCCTGGCCAGACCCTTGAGGTTAGGTCAAGAGCGCTTTAACTTACCCCTCTACAAAGAGCTGCTCGTCTCATCGCTAGCCTTTGAGGGGGCTGAGTTTGGGTGTCCGAAAATGGACCCAGGCCTGCCCTCTACCTCCATCCCCTCCCATCCATAAATCGGTGGAGAGGACCTCGAAAGGCAACTGGTTTGGTCTGATTTTATTGATTTCTTCCACCTTCCATTACTTTCCCTGGGACAGTCTCTGGCCCTTTCCCCAGGCAAAGTCTGTGCTTTTGGAGGGGGAGGAGGTCCCCTCCTAATTGGAGAAGCAAACTGGGGGAGGGGGTTGATGGATCCAGGGAGAAGGTCCTCTTTCACCCATCAGACCTTACAAACTGAAAACAAACAGGAAAAATTGAAGAAACCCCAAAACTGGACAAAAGGGAAAGGTTGGTGGCTGAGATTGAAGATCTCGCCAATTAGAAGTCACCTGCCTTGGGGGGAGGGAGGGCGGGGAGAGGGCTTAGGAAAAGAACAGGGAGGGGGTGATCTTCCCCTTGCCGGAGCTGCCCCCTCTAGGAAGGTTCCAGTGATGCTGGGAGCGCGGGGGGGAATGCCTGAGGGGAGTGAAGGGTTAAAGGCCTGGATGGTGGGGGTGGGGGATGCCCCCAGGGAGCTGCCAATCACCTCCCCACCCCCACCACAGCCCCCTCATCCCCAGGCTCGCCCACAGAAACAACCGGTTTGTCCATCACCAAGGTCTCTCTCCCTCTTTTTTTTTTTTTCCTTGTCTTTGAGCGGTAGCCTCCTTTGCTCCCCCTGGGGTGAAGGCCCTGCCCCCAGAGATCCGAGATGGAAGAGGGGAGGGATTGGAATCTATGTCATTAAGCCTTTTTCCGTTAAGCCTTCTCCTGACTCCAGCCCTTGGTTCGACTCCAAAGGATGAGGGGGAGGGGGTGTCACCCCAAACAGCTAGGTGCTTGAAGATCACTGTCATTTGAGGTCCCTCTGACCGCAGCCCTTAAAACGTAAAGGGAACAGGCAAATGCGAGACACGAGGCCCTGTCCTCGAGCCCAAAGTTTGGCCGTGGCCCCAACTTTTCCCCATTGGTAGGAGAGGTCTCTGCTCAGAGTTCCTCCAAGTTGATCCCCCAGAATTTAAGGCCTGGGGGCTCAGGGACAGCAGGACCCCCTATCTGCCACCTCCACAGTGGGTGGGCTGGCGGGGGCTTAGAGTCTCCCTGGAGGCGAAGCGAGGACGCCGGCCCTAAGTCTCCGTCCTCCCCTACCACCAGGGCCGGGGGGCAGGGGAAGGAGTCGAGGAGGCTGAAGGTGCTCGTCGTGGGGAGCGTCGGTGCAGGGCGGCGGGGCTGCGTGCTGCGATGGGGGGGTGGCGGTCGCCGGCGTTTCTTGGCGGCTCCCCGGGCGGCCCCTTTTGCTGGCGGCCGCTCGGGCCCCCGGCGCAAACTCGGAGTGTCGAGGGCGAAGCCCTTCGCGTAACACCAAAGTTTCGACCGGCGGATCAGACGATCGAAATGTTCCTGGCGGAGATCGCCGGGCGCGGCCGAAGCTCCGCTGGCCGTCGAGGGGCTAGCGGCTGGTGCCTCGGGGGCGGCCTGCGGGGGGTTTCCATCGCCTGCGGCCGTCTGTCCCGGTGCGGGCGGCTCCGGCGCAGCCCCGGGACCCGCGGACTCGGTAGAGAGGCCCGCAGGTGGCGGCGGAGGCCGGGAACTGGGCTCCTGATGGGGGCTGGCGGCGGGGCCAGGCTGGGAGTCGAGACCCGAGGCTGGCCGAGGCGGAGCCGAGGCGGAGCTGGTCGGAGATTCCCGAGGGCGCCGAGGCGCCGGGCAGCGGCCGGGAGGTACGCCGGAGCGGGAGCTGAAGTGCGGGAAACTGCCTCCGCCCTCTTCCTCCTCGCCACGGCTCCAGCACACTGCGGCTTCTGCATCCTGACCGGCCGGGGAGTTCGGATCACCGGACCGCCCGGCTGGTCCCGCGAGGTGCTTCAGGCCATCCGGGGCCCAGCCGCCGGTGCACAGCGGGGCGCGAGGGCCCACCAGCACCGGGGCCCGCGGCGCCAACTCCCCAGGCCCCAGGCCCAGAGAGGACGCTCGAGGTTTGGCAAGGGCGCAGAAGGCAAGGGCACGCAGGCACAGTGGAGAGAACTCCTGTGTCCCCCGACGCGGCTTCCGGGGTGTCGGGGAGCAAGGCGACCCTCGCGGGGACGCCGGCACTGCGAGGCGGGGAGCGGGGCACAGAGTCTCCATGGAACCGCCCGGGGGGGTGCCCACTGCGGGGGCCCTGGTCCCAGCGGCGGTGTGCCCTGGCTGCCCGAAGAGCCCACGGGCGAGGGGAACATCGCCCCCCCTCGACGGGGAGGTCTCTGCTCACGGGCGCCCCCGGCCCGCAACCCTGGGCCGCGGGGCTCTGGCTCCCTCCTCGATCTCGTCACGCGGCCCTCCCGGCGGCCGGACTCCTGGGTCCCTGCGAGTCCCGGCCCGGTCGGCCGCCCTTCCTGCCGCCGCCGCGTTCCCCGCGCAGCCCCGGCGGGAGCCCCTCTTGAGTAGCCCAGAGCGCAGAGGCTGGGGAAACAAAGCGGCCGGCGGCCGCGGGAGGCGGGAAGGACCCCGGGCCCGGCACCCGGTGCCCGGGCCCAGGCGGCGGGGAGGGCGCCTTCCGCCCGCTCGGCTTCTTTCTTCCCCGCTGGCTCCCGGAGACCGCGTTATAGAGAACTGCCCCCTCGCTGCCCCAATACCAGCGCCGGGGCCGCGAGCCCGCCGCTGATTGGACGGCACCGCCTGTGACGTAAGCCCGGACCCCACCCCTCCGGCGGCACCGCCCCCGTCCCCATTCCGCACACAGACACACACACGTGGACCCGGCGCGGCGGCGGCTGGGAGGGAGGGAAGGAGGGAGCGTGTGCGGGTGGGATCGCGAGGGGCTAAACGCGCCGCTGCACGTGGCCCGGTGGCGTCCCGCTATTTAGCCGTCGCAAAGCTATTCGTTTTTCCCTTAGCGGTCACGGTTTTCGCATCTGCGAAATGGGAATATTCGTATCTACCCGCTTGGGGCTCCGTGAATCAACATAGATGAATCACAAAAACAGTGTTGAGGGAAAAGGTGAAATTAGACAATGGCTGTTTACAAGCTTTGGACAGCAGGACTACGGCGGGCAGAGAATGTTTCCTACCTCTGTTCTGGTCCCCTAGGACAGCGCCTGGCACACGCTGGGCTCAGAAAGTGTTAAAAATTGTTAGGAATTCGGTATGTGCAAGATAAGGAAAGGAAAAGGTAAATTCAGAGAGGGGCGGGGGGTAGATATTACTATACCCACGGAAGAAGATAAATAGATTTGTTTCCCTTTCTCTAATGCCGTTCCTAATGATCCCTTGACTGAACTCTGAGGGGCTGGCTCTGCGGCCCCCTCCAATACCAAGACTCTGCCCTCTGAAGCTTGAGCTGTCAAAACGGGCTGAGGAGTCCAGAGGAGGGGACACCCAGACCTTCATTCTTATCACTCCCAAGAAGAGTGAAGCAAAAAAAAAAAAAAAAAAGTGAATTCCTCCCCCCCCCCGGAAAATGTAGGACCACCTCCCCACAGCACATTCCATCCCCTTAACTTTCTTTAGTTTCTGTACAGCTTACTATTATATGAAAGTCTGTGAATGTATTTATTCTTCATTGTCTATTTCTCATTAGTCTGGAAATGAGCTGGTGAGAAGTTTGTCTTAATCACCACTGCATCCCCACTGCTTAAAACAGTGCCCAGACATGATAGGTGCTCAATAAATATTTGTAAGTGAATGAATGAATCCCTGGAATATTTCTTGATAAAAATCAGGTTATCAGAATATGGCTGCTTTCCATCCCCAGAAACATAAAGAGAGAATGGTATGATAGCTTAGAGTAACAATGTGGAAGTGGGGGAGGGTGTCACAGAGAGAATATCTCATTCTGGGGCCAGGGTAAGAGAGGGTTTCTGAGGGTTGCAAATGATGTATCCTGGCCCCTCTGGCAGTGACAACAGAAGAATTGGTTTTCTACATGTCATCAAATAACATTTGAGTGGAAAGAGATCAGGAAGGTCTGCCTTCCCCATCTCCCTTCTGCAGAGACCACAGATAAAGGCCTTGAGGAGCCAGGGTTTGAGGAACTAGGGGGTGTGGTGTTCTATTGCTACAAACACTCACCCCCTAGCATCTTCTGAAGAAGTCTTCAGGGCAGTTGTCGTGAGGGGAGATCCTGGGGTCCCTCCAGGTCTAGACTCCAGGGTTCCTGAGTGCTCCAAAAGCCTTAGCTCCCCTCCCCACCCTCGGCCATTCATCCCCCCCCCTGCCCCCGGGCACCACACACACACACACACACACACACAGGAGGAAACTCCTGGAAGAATGATTATCTTCGCAGCTGTCTCTTCCGGGGGACAATGTTGAGAACTCTTACCCTGAAACAGCAGTAACATATTTATTTTGCTTGTGGGGCAGAGGGCATCTGCTTCAACCTGACTGTACGCCAACCTCTTTGCCACTGAGATGCCTGGGAAGGGAGCTTGGGCCCCCCCTGCAGGAAACTGAACTGGGAAACTCCTTTTATCCCCTACAGTCTCATTGGTATTTGCATTCTTGTGCCTAGTGCAGTGTTGACTCAAGAGACTTTTCAGTATGAATAAATGAATGCATCTTACATAACAATGCAGAACAATGGCCTCCTCTTTCTCCCACTCCAAAAGCCTTCGGTGCTCCAGATCTGGGTTTAGGGGCTTTATTGGGGATCATTACTGTTGGGAGTACTTCCCTGGAGAAGGAATTCCCTCCACCTCCACTTTTCCTTCTTCCCCTTCCTTGAATCAGGCACCCCAGAATACAGCCCGGATGGGAAAGCTCATTGTGGGCATGGAAGAACTTTACAAACAGTAGGGGTTAGTGTGAGTTAACTCTCCAGCTGAAAGGACCTGGAGTCATCAAGCGTCCATTTTCAGAAGGTTTGGACTTCTGGGAGGGGGGGTGCCTGCTGTGCCACCCTGGGCAGGTCACCTAGACACTCTTGAGTACCAGTGTCCCTGTCAGTGAAAAGGGGACAACAGTAGCTTCTTCACAACCGTCAGGAGAGTGGAAACACGATGTGAGCGGGCTGGCCCAGCTGTTGCAATTCCCATTGCCGACGGTAGAGGGCACTTGACCCCATCCTCAGCAGGCCAGAGAAGGAGGCAACACTCTTCTCAGGAGCCCCTCCTTCCCATGGCAGAAAAAGAGGGAAAGGGCTGGATGCTGGGTTCCACCTGACACCTCCAGAACGAGAGATAGGAAGGGCCTGGGGAGACCTGGAAGAGAGCTGGGGAGACCCTTCCCCTTCCGTGACCCATCTGGATTTCACCCCAAGGCCTTTGTTCAAGGATTTGGGAGTAATACCTGCCCAATGGCCCTTTCCCTGGAAGGAGGCACAGCAGAGAACTGGCCCCAGAGGTCCAGCCCAATAATAATAACTTCTACAGCACTGACTGCATTCCATTCTCTGTCTAGGAACTTTAGGTTATGTAATCCCCATAACAATTCTATGAGATAGGCACTATTTTTTATTTTTACGTACCATACATAACCCATTTTAAGTATCCAAGTCCGCGATTGTTATTAAATTTATAGAGTTACACAACCACCACCACAATCCAATTTTAGAACATTTCCTAAGAAATCCCTCATCTCCACTTGCAGTAACTCCCCATTCCCACCCCCAGCCCTGAGTGACTAATCTACTTTCTGTCTCTATAGATCCTTTCCTGGACATTTCATAGAGATGGAATCACACCCTATGTGGTCTTTGCATCCGACTTCTTCACAAAAGTGTAATGTTTTGGAGGTTTATCCGTGCTATAGTACGTAGGTTCCTTTGTATCGCTGAGTAGTATCCCATGGTAAGGACATACCACATTTTGTTTACCAATCACATTTGGTTTGTTTCCACTTCTCGGTTATTATGAATAATACTGTTGTGAACATTGGCATACAAGTCTTCGTGTGGACATATGTTTTTGTGTTAAGAGTGGGATTGCCACAATATATGGTAAATTATATTAACTTAAAAAATTTTTTTTCTTAATGTTTATTTATTTCTGAGACAGAGAGAGACAGAGCATGAGTGGGGGAGGGGCAGAGAGAGAGGGAGACACAGAATCTGAAGCAGGCTCCAGGCTCTGAGCTGTCAGCACAGAGCCCGATGCGGGGCTCGAACCCACAAACCATGAGATCATGACCTGAGCCGAAGTCGGTCGCTCAACCGACTGAGCCACCCAGGTGCCCCAAATTATATTAACTTTTTAAGAAACTGCCAAACTGTTTTCCAAACTGGCTACACCATTTTATATTGCTGTTAATATTCATGTTGTAAGTAAGGAAAGAAGTTTTTTTTTAAGTTTATTTATTTATTTTGAGAGAGAGAGAGAGCAAGCAGGAGAGGGGCAGAGAGAGAGGGTGAAAGAGGGTCCCAAGCAAGCTCCATGCTGTCAGCGCAGAGCCTGAAGCAGGGTTCAAACTCACAAACCATGAGGTCATGACCTGAGCCAAAATCAAGAGTCAGACGCTTAACCGACTGAGCCACCCAGGGTCCCAGGGATGGAGATTTTAAGTGACTTTCCCAAGGTTACACTGCTATCAGGTGTGAGAGCCAGGACCCAAACCCAGGCAGCTGGGTCCCAAGACCACACCCCTAACCATAAGTCTACCCCCATGACAATGAATCTAAGAGGGAAACTATTTCTTGACCCACTGCAATGTAGCCACCACCATTTTTGCCCTTCTTACTTCCAGAATTCCCTAAGTCAGACTCTGTTCCCACCCAGCAGGGCTGCGTCCCCCTAGCCAAAAGCACACTTTGATCTCCCCTCTCTGGAAATCTGTACCCATGATTAATAGCTTAAGTTCTGGACTCAGATGGTCTGTTCATATCCCCGACTCATCATTTTACCAGCTGTGTCATTCGGGACCAAGTTACTTAACCTCTGCTTTAGTGTCTTCATCTGTAAAATAGAAATAGCATCTCCTTTCATGCCATTGAAAAAGTGCTTTATTATGGAAATTTTCAAACCCGTGCAAAAGTAAACAGAAAAGTATAACAAACCTCTGTGTACCCCACATCCAGCCTTAACACTTATCAGCCAATAGCCAATCTTGTTTCAGTCTTACCCCCACCCACTTCCTCCCCTACTCCAATTTTTAATAAAACCAACTTTACTGAGGTATGACTCATATACGATAAATGTACATGTTAAATGTACAGTTCAAATAGTTTTCATGAATGAATGTAACCACCACAATTAAGGTATAGAACATATTCCATGTTATCTGAGAGCAAATCCCAGACATCATACAATGTCATTCCCAAATATTTCAATACATATTTCCACAACATAACGATTCATTCGAAACAAACATAACCCCAACACTCTTATCAAACCTAAGAAGAGTTAATGGTCATTCTTTAACATCACATAGCCAGCCAATGTCCAAATTTCTCATTATCTTATAGTATCTTTTTCTTTACACTTTGGTTTACTTGAATTAGGATCCAAAGAAGGATTTCAAGTAGATGATACGTCTCTTAACTCTCTTTTAATTCATAAATTCCTCCTTTAACTCTTTTTTATTTTCTCCTTGCAATTTATTGATACTAGAATCACCATAGTCTGGAGGTGCAGGGCTGGCTCAGTAGGTAAAGCCTGTGCCTCTTGATCTCAGGGTCATGAGTTCAAGCCCCACATCAGACTCACTGCTGTCAGAGCAGAGCCCAATTTGGATCTTCTGTGCCCCTCTTTCTCTGCCCCTCCCCCGCTGGTGCTCTCTCTCAAAAATTAAAAAAAAAAATTTTTTTTTAAGTTATAGTTCCCACGGTCTGGAATTTACTGATTGTATCCCCATTGTGTCATTCAATCAAGCAAGGTTTACTCACCAATATTTACTGTGTACAGGATTGTCAAATGTAGCACAAATTGCAGAACATACTTAGACTAGAAAAATGCTTGCTTCTCTGTAATTCAGACTTAACTGAACATCCTGTGTTTCACCTGGCAACCCTATCTGCGTGCCCGTCTAGCGTTGGAGGCGCAGTGGCGAGCAAGACAGACCGCCCCCCCCCCCGCCACCACCCCATAGAGCTTACAGTCTAGGAAACTGGGGGAAGCCAGGGAATATACCAGCAGACAATACTCTTCCTGGGGACACTGTGAGGAGTAAACAAGAAACCCATAAGTTTAATGCCTGGTCCATAGAAGCCCTTGATGAATGGCAATGTTCTCAGCAACAATCTAGCCTTTCCCCCTTCTGTGTCTTCCCTTTTCCCACCCCTGCTCCACATCTCCCTAGGAATTATTCCAGGCTTGCCCTCCTCCTGCTGTATTTCCTCCGCAGGTCTGTAGTGAGTTCATTCATCTTTTCACCCCACAGCCACTGAGCGCTCTCCCCTCCTTGCGGCAAGCCCCAGACCAGGCTCTGGGTACTCAGAGGTGATGGGGATGCAGCTGGCAGACGAGGTGGACATTATGGGCTACTTTGAGAAGGTACGATGGAGGGGTGACCATGGTCCTTGGAACAGTAAAGTCAGGGCAACCCTACAGAAGGGAAGCCTTTTCAGAGAAGGGGACCTCCCACTTAGGTTCTAAAGGATGAATGGGAATACCAAAGGAAGCACGAGAGAAGAATTCCAACTGAGGAAGCAGTACGAGCAAGGAACAGAGACAGGCGAGCAAGGAACAGAGACAGGCGCTTGCCATCAGGATCTCCCTCCCGTTAAGTAGAGGGGGCTCCCTGGCGTTGGTCCCGCCACATCCGCCCTCCAGGCCATCCCTCCTCTCTCTCACACAGCCAACTCCATCAGCCTGTCCCTCCCATTAAAAAGCCAGATCTTCCCTTGACCCCATAGGCTCTAGTCTCCATCCCTCTCTCCTCCCCTTCACAGTCAAATTCCCCGAAGAGCTGTCTACACACTGTCTCCCTTTTCTCACTTCCCACTTACTCCTCAACCCACTTCCATCTGCTGCCACCCCCACCCGCCACCGAAATAGCTCTTGCTGAGGTCCCGGTGGCCTCCTTCTCATCAAAACTGGCAGGCTCTTGTCAGCCCTCTTGTCTTGACCTCTCAACAGCATCCCACATGACTGGCCACTTCCTCTTTCTAGGAACCGTCGAGTCCTTCACCTCCTGGGCACCGCTTTCCTGGGCGTCCACCTGCCTCGCTGGCTGCTCCCCGCTGTGGTGCGAGCGCAGGCTCATTCTCCCCTCCTCAGCCCAAGGGTCGGGGGTCCTCGAGGCTCTGTCCGGAGTTTCTCTCTTCTTTCTCTGGACCTTCTGTGCACACTGCACAGTTAGCATCCGTCCAGCTGGGAGCGCTTAGCGGACACCTCTCCGCTCAGCTCTGACCGAGACACGCCACTGCCCGCCCAGCCTCTACCTCACGCATTTCGGTAGCCCAGCAAAATCAGCCTGTCCCAGACCAGCACCAACCCGCCTGCTCTGCCCCGTGTGCCACTTCCATAGCCAGAAACCCAAGTGCCCTCCAAGCTAACACCTCCTGCAAATCATGTGGCCGTGTCTGTTTCTACCCACCTCCACTCCCCCCGCCCCGGCAGTACCCCCACATCCTGCCATGCCCTCTACATAGCTACCAGTCATCTTTCTAAGCCACAAGTCGGGTTGTGTCTCCCCCTCCACCCCCCCGCCAAAACCTTTTAATGGCTTCCCATTGCTTTCCGGATGCCGAGTGAAATCATTAATTCGGCTCACAGGCAGGGTTACCTAAGACTGACAACTCTACCCACAGGTCCTCCTGGGCAGAGGGGATGGGTTCCCTCCCCTTCCCCCTCCCACCTCCCCTGTGCCATCCTCTCTCCCTTCAGCCACCCAGGTCTCCTCTAGTGCCTAAACAACGAGCTCCCTCCGCTCCCTCCCTTAGCACATACTGTTCCTTCCAACTGCAAACTTTCCCCCACCTCCCTTCGCCTGTACCTGGCCAACACCTGCTCCTATTCAGAGCTTCGATGAAGCATTCCTTCCTTGGAGAAAACTTCTCCCCCCACTCCTCCAGACGGTGGCCAGGTCAGCTTCCAACTTTATCCCCCCTCGAAACCTGTGCACCTTCCTTCAAGGCATTTTCATCCGTTGTCACTGTTTATTAGTGTGATTAACTGATTATTCACCTCTCTCCTACCACACTCTGTTTCACGTAGACAAGAAGCGCATTAGATTTTTTCCTCAGCCCAGTGATTGGCATGTGGTTGGCACTCAAATATGTTCTAAAAATCTTTTTTATTACGCACATCTGAAAACCTAGAAAGAAGGAGAGAATAGTTAAATAAACCCCTATGTACCCATTACCTAGATGGGTAGTTATATAAAGAATTATTAACATTTTGCAGGGGCGCCTGGGTGGCTCAGTCGGTTAAGCATCCGACTTCGGCTCAGGTCATGATCTCACAGTTTGTGGGTTCGAGCCCCGTGTTGGGCTCTGTGCTGACAACTCAGAGTCCGGAGCCTGCTTTGGATTCTGTGTCTCCTTCTCTCTCTCTGCTTCTCCTCCGCTCAAGCTCTGTCTCTGTCTCTCTCTCTCTCTCTCAAAAATAAATATTAAAAAATTTTTTAAAGAATTATTAACATTTTTGCATGTTTATCATTTTTGCTGAAATATTTTCAAGTGATTTAGGGTTTGCATGACTGTTCATCCCTAAATGGGAAGTTCTCTTAATACAATATTATGCTCACACCTTACAAAATTAACCATAATTCCTTTGTATCATCTAACATCCAGCCCATATTCAAATTTCCCTAAGCGTCCTCCCAGAATGTTTCTGCATTTGGTTTGTTCCAACCAGGATCTAAATAAGGTCCACACATTGCAATTGGTTATGTCTCTTAAGTCTCATTTAAATCTAGAATAACTTTTTCCCCCATGCCATTGAGTTGTTGAATTGCTAAAGTATTTTAAGTAAATTACAGACATCATGTCCCACCTTCTAGATTTCTCTGATTGCTTCCTTGTGGTGTTGTTTATCCTGTATTTCCTGAAAACTGGAAATTAGATCTACAGGCTTGATTAGATTCAGGTTGACTAGACTAGCAAAAACACCTCGTGGGTAATGCTTCCCTCATATCGCACGGCGTCTTGTGTCCTCAATGCCTGAGTTCCAGCCTTAGTAACAGAACACTGACTGGTAGGTGCCATTGGTGAGAGCCGATTTATTTATTGAGAAGTTGCATGTTCTTCCTTTAGGGCCAGCAAATAATCTGTGGGGTAATACTTTGGAGTGACTGTTTTGTTTTGGTGTTTTTTTTTTTTAATCTACTTTTTTAAAGTCAGTTCTATGCCCAACAGAGGCCTCGAACTCAGGACCCCAAGGTCAAGAGTCAACATGCGCTAACAACTGAGTCGGCCACGCGCCCCATGGATGACCACGTTTTTAATAAACGAATGAAGTAGGTCAGTGTGGCTGAACAGTGATGAGGACTGTGGGCAGGAACTCAAAGGGGTGACTGCCTTGATAAGAAATTTGGATTTTATCCTGTAGGATTGGGAATTAAGGACCACTTTTAAGCAAAGGAAATCATGTGGTCAGACTTGGCAAGGGAAAGGGGTGAGGAAGCACGAAGGGAAGGAGAACTAGCATTTCCTGAATGCTCAGCCTGAACTCAACTGTGTGCTCGGGGTTTGGCATACTTGATCAAAGTGAAACCTTCCGCTCTGTTTAAAACAAAAATCCTATTTTGCAGATGAGGGAAATGGAGCCGTCACCCATCACTCACCCAAGGTTGCAGCAAGAGATGGTGAAGGTCTGATGGAAGGCAGTGACCACAAGCATGGACAGGTATTTGAGGGAGAATCGGCAGCACTTGGAGGCAGCTGGCTGTGGGGAGGAGGGGAAGCTGAGGCTTCCCGCACATCATGGGTGGGATGTAGGAGGAGACAGAGCAGGTTGGAGGGGAAGATAATGAGCTCAGGCTTCCAGCTGCCCAGATGTCTCCAAGCCGCTCTCTTGAGAAATGGTGTTTATTACATGACAATGTCTATAATTTGGCTTCCGGCATGACTCGATAATTAGCTTAAGTTATCCTTCTTTGGCATTTCATTCAAAGCAAGGACACTCTTACATTCATTCTGATGAGACCTGTTTTCTGTTCGAGGTACAGGATGACAGTGAGCCTAGAGCCCTACAGTCTGTCTCCTTGCTCGAGTGGGTCAGAGACTGAAGCCAGTGGATGGGCTGTCTGTCCTCTCAGCTAGCATCTGTCTGCCTCTGGGGCTTAGAAGTGTGGATGCCCCCTCTGATAGGGAGCCGCCTGAGGGTGGGGTCCTGGAACCTGAACATTCTGTGCCCAGCAGAAGTATAGTCCAGAGATCGGTTCCAAGAGCCACTGGGAGGTACAGCGAGGAGAAAGATGGTTAACAGAAGTCCACTGGGAGGCACCTGCCGAGGTTGCCACAGGGATGCTTAGGGCTGAAAGGGGGCTGCGTTTAGGGAAACTTTGATTTAAGAGGTATTTACAAGGCAGGTTTTATGAGACTTGGGGGCTGATTCACAGGAGGAGGGAGAGAGATAAAGATTCAAGAAGGACCCTCACGTTTCTTTCTCAGGAGAGAGAGGAGGCTATTAACTGAAGTAGGACAAGAGGAGGGGTGGGCCCAGGGATGAGGAGATGTCATTTCAGTTTTGGTCGCAGTTCCCAGGGACCGAATATAAGTGGAAGTGGATGCGGTCTGAGGAGCCCGGGGTTGGGGGTGGGGGAGGTCTTGGATTAGAGAACAGTCAGGACTAACTCACTCCGGGGACATGGGTCAGGGTAGAAACCATAGGTGTGAACACGCTCTGCCAGGGAAAGTCATGTGCATCGGGAAGAGGACCCCTCTGGGATGGGCAGAGGCAAAGGACCTCCGCAAAGGTGGCTGGGAAACGTGAGAGAGTGAGGCGTGCAGCGCGGCCGTGAGGATTCAGTGCCGTGGAGAGGTTAAGCAGGACCGTGACCAAGGAGCTGCTGGCCTTAGCGATTCTGAGATGAACCAGCCAGGGGTCTGGGAAACCGACTCTGGCTTCTTAGGAAAAGTAGAGAAATGGAAAGGATCACCTAGCGTTGGAGCCCTGGGGCCAAGAGGCAAAGAGCACAGCTGTCTCTCAGCAGGAACTGGCATCGGACACGGCACCCCCTGGGCACCGCGGGCACAGCCACCAAGAGGGCCCCCCACCGGCCTCTGTCCTGGCCACTTGGTTCCTCCAGAACACAGCGTGAGGGCCTCAGACTGGCGACACTTGGATCCTGGGCCCACAGCTCCGTGTCCAGGGCACGAAGACAGATGCTCAGAATTCCTTCAGTTCTTTTAGTAAATATTTACTGAGCACCAAGGATGTGTCAGGCACAGTTCTAGGCCCTTGAATACAGCAACCAAATCCAAAAAGATCCTCATCTTCGTGGCACTTACATCGGAGGGGGCCACAAACCGCACACAGAAACACAGGGATAATGAGCCGGTGAAGGACAAAGGAAAAGTATAAGGAAGATAAGGGGTGGGGCAGAAAGGGTACAGGTTGCAGTTTTAAGGTGGCCCACCAGAAGGCAGGGGCATGCCAGCTGTGCACGGGGAAACAACAAGGAAGCTGGTGTGGCCACAGCACAGGAACGAGGGGAAGGGTGGAGACGGGGCCAGAGGGGTTGGGGCAGCAGGCTCTGTGAGACCTTACGGGCCCCTCCCTATAAGGAGTTGGGCTCGTGTGTGCATCGTGAAGGTGAGGCTGGCAGGATCTGCGGACAGAGCAGAGCGTGAGCAAAATCAGAAATTCAGGTTTGGGGCCCGAAGAGCTAGAAAGATTGAGTTGCCGTCAGTGGAGATGGAGGAGGCTGTGGGGGAAGCAGTTGGTGCAGGGGGAGGTGGGGAGTGAAGGGGAGATGGAGAGTTCTAGGGCAGATCACCCAGTGGGGCATTCCTCTGAAACAGAAAGCGGGGCACTGGCCAGGCGATGACCTCCAGAAAACACTGGCGACAGGTGGTGACTGGTGACTGACCCCTGGCAGAGCAATTTCGGCAGGGGTGAGGAGGGCCAGAGAGTCAACTCGAATGGTGTAAATCAGGTCTCCTGATTTACAAAGCAGAGCGGGGTGGGAGACAGAGAGACCAGGAGACAAGTGCCGGGGAGTGGCCTTTTGGACGGAGGTGGCCTGAGCCCATTTGGAGGGTGAGAGGCAAGAGGTAGATGCGAGAGGGGTTGCAGATCAGGATAAAGAGACCCCACAATAGGGAGGAGGGATGGGTCCCAGCAGAGGCTTAGCCTAGACAAGCAGAGGTTCGAGCTCAAGGCGCTTGGGTCGGGGAACAAAGACAAAGGTCCCAGGGACATTTCGACAGAAGTGGCCAGGCCAACGGTGGAGAGTGGGAAGTCAGGCACGACTCCGGGATTTTCAAGCCCAACTCCGCCATCCATCCTGAAGGCCTTCCGCGTCCCCTTCTGAGTCCAGACTTCCTCATCTTCACACCAGCCAGCCGCGGGGCCTCACCCTGCACCCTGCCATGGCCAAGGTAAACTGCACCCAGAAGGCTCAACGCCCTGAGCACCGACTCCTACCTGAACCCAAAGCCACGCAGCTGCTTTCTCTGCTTCTGCTGCGGGCCACCGTTGGGGAATACTGCCCAGCTGATGTCCCCCAGCCCCAAGGGGCTCCCTCTCCTGCTCTCCGCCTGAGCCCCCCACCCAGCAATGGCTGTGCTTCCTGTTTCAGAAAAAAAAAAAAATTACAGTGCAGAGTAAGAGAAATCAAATTCAGAAGAGTACACATTGTAAGATTCCACTTTTATGAAGCTCTAGAACCAACAAAATGAATCTCTCCTGATCTACAGTGATAGAAATCACATCGGTGTTTGCCTGCGTCTGGAGGAATGTAATGGGATATGAAGGAACTTTCTGGGGAGATGGAAATGCTCTATATCTTTACTGGGGAGGCGGCTACGTGGCTGTACAGATTTATCAAAAGTCATCACTTGTACGGTTAAGATGTGTGCATTTGATTATATGTCAATTATTCCATACAAAGTTGATTAAAAAAAACAGAGAACCATGGATGTTAACTAAACTCCTTGCAGTAATCATTGCACAATATATACATATATCAAATCATGATGTTGTGCACCTGAAACTAATACAAAGTTATGAATTGTATCTCAATAGAACTGGGGGAAAAAAAACCCAGAGGACTAAAAAGTGTTGCAAAAAGAGAAAATGCATGCTAACAAGCAGAAAAGTCCTACACTCAGACATTCACCAGTGACATCCTTCACTTCCTTCCTTCTCTCTGGGGGAAGTAGAGCACCTGCTCTGGTCCCCCCAGGCCTCGTGCGGGAGACTGACCTGGAAAACGGCCGGCCGGCCCTCCCTGACCTCCCCGCCTCTCCCCTTGCCGTGTCTCCGTCTAGCTCTCAGCCCAGCCCCTCGGGAGGTCGTCTGGACTCACACTGTCTCCCCCTCCTCATGCAATCCACTGCCGTCCCCTCCGCCACGTGGACCAGCTGCCCCACTCTGAGACACCTGCCCTGCAAGCCATTCCCTCTCTCCTTCCTCTCTCCTCCCTGGTTTCTATGACACCATTTGCTCTGTGGTCCTCCTCCATTTCTGGACACTTCTCATGCTCCTTCCCTGGCTTCTCTCCCTCTGCCCCTTCTTAAATGCGTCCGGCCTTGGCCTTCTGCTCTCTGCACCTGCACAGCCTCCCAGCGTGATCTCACCCACACCAGGGCTTCAGTTACCATCTATTGCTGACAATGCTCAAAGATATCTCTGATATTTTTTCAGAGTATCAAGGATATGGCAGAGGAGGTGGGAAGAATATCACGTGTGCTTCAAAAGCATTTTACAACTTTTAAAGTGACACGCACATCCAACCCTCTTCAGGGACAGTCCGCTCGACCTCAAAATCGGCAAGCCCCAATCCGAATTCATCAACTCTCCCAATCCTGTTCCCCCTCCTCCCCCTCCTCCTCACTTCTTCAGGAGCCCTGCTGTTTAAGACAGAAAACTAGGGGCGCCTAGGTGGCTCAGTCGGTTAAGCATCCAACTCTCGGTTTCAGCCCAGGTCATGATCTCATGGCTCGTGAGTTCGAGCCCTACATTGGGCTCTGTGCTAATAGTGCAGAGCCTGCTTAGGATTCTCTCTCCCTCTCTCTCTCCCTCTCTGCTCCTCCCCTGCTCTCTCTCTCTCTCTTTCCCTCTCTCTCAAAATAAATAAATAAACTTAAAAAAAAAAAAAAAGAAGAAGAAACCTGGGAGTCACCTTCACACTCCATGACTACCTACTGTCCATTACTCCCTTCTCTCTACTTCACCCTCTACACCTCCTGTCTTTCCATCCCTACACACCAGTACCACACTCCAGTACAGGCCTGACTCCTTACTCCCAGCAATGGTCATTCATCCATTGACTCATCGGCTGCTTCATTCATTCATTCGGCAAGTATTAACTGAACACCCATTACGTGCCAGATGCTGACCCAGATGTTTAGGATACATCAGTGAAGGGGCGCCTGGGTAGCTCAGTTGGCTAAGCGTCCGACTTCGGCTCAGGTCATGATCTCACGGTTCGTGGGTTCGAGCCCCAAGTCGGCCTCTGTGCTGACAGCTCAGACCCTGGAGCCTGCTTCCGGTTCTGGGTCTCCCTCTCTCTCTGCCCCTCCCTCGCTCACACGCTGTCTCTCTCTCTCTCTCTCTCAAAAATAAACATTAAAAAAAAATCATTGCTCAATGGAACTTACATCCTGGCACTGCAATAATTTCCGAGGTCATTCCATCATCCGCGTGAACCCTCTGACCTCCAACTCTGCTGCGGCCACAGTGGACTTGTCATCATGTGCATCTGCTCAGCATCTTCCACGGGATCTCATGCTCCTGGGGTCAAGTCTGGTCCACATGTGAGGTGCCCTGATCCCCTCCCTCCCATCTGCTCTCATGTCCGCTTTCCTCCCCTGCCCTCTCCTGTTACTCCTTCGCCGAACCCTCCTCCCCCAGAACACAGCGGTGCTCTCGCGCTAACACTTACACTTCCTGGTCCTCTGCCTTCAGGGCTTCCCTCACCTGACTACCCGGCAAACTCCTGGTCACCTTCAAGTCACAGCTCTGACCCTGTCCCTTCCAAGGAGCCTTGCTCGACTTCCCCAGGCAGATGCCGGGGAAGGGGCTCTCCCCGTAGGGTGGCCCAGCCCCCATTATAACACATCATACCGTGTGGCGCCACTCGCGTGCCCACGAGCTGGCTCTTCCTCTCCACCCTGAATGTCTGCAGGGCTGCAACCTGCTTCGATCCTCTCTGCATCACCACCGTCTGCCCCCTTATCTGGCATACATATAGTAGGGGTCAGGAAATGGTAGTGGGCTAAATAACCAGCAGTGAATTAGTACTGATGTCACAGACAGGGAGAGGCTTGGGGAGAAGGGGACAGTGAGTTCTGAACTGGCTCCAGAACAGCCCTCTTACGGACAACTTGGATCCCATGGTTAAAAGCAGGGTTCAAATCCTGCTTCTGTACCTACTGGCTGTATGCTCTTTGTGCCCCCAAGCTCGTCCCCTTCCCCGTAAAATGGGGACAAGAAGAGAACCTGTCACATTAGATGTCTGGCACCGTGCCTGGCACACCAGCTCCATGAAAAGTGAGCTGTTGCCGCTGGCACCATAATCCTCCCAGGTGTCCATCCTTGTCTCCTGACCCTCCCATCCCCCTAGCGCGTACTCCACTACCCCCTCCCTTCTCGCCTCCCAATCCACGCTTGACCCACAACCGCCAGCGCCTGGAATTTTCCGGGCTGAGATCACCAGGGACCTCCTCCTTGCAGAACCCTTTCCTCTCTTGACCTCCCAATGGCATGTGACCCTGGCATCACTTCCTCCTTCTTCAAAGTCCCTCTCTGACTTCCATGACGCGAACCCTCCAACTTCTCAGGAGAGCCTTCTGGCCCTCTCCCTCTGGGTCTCTCCAGCCCAGACTCTGCCGATCCAGACACAAACAATCAACTGCCTACCGAGCATCACCGCCCCGTGTGCCACACCCGATGCCAGCATATCTCAAGCGGTTCCTTACCAGCTCCACCCTCTCCCCTCCCCTCACTCCTGGGGTCTACCGGTGAGAGGACAGACAAGCCCCATCCACCAAACCCCCAGGCTACACCTCTGGGAGTCATCCCCTCGGTCTTGCCCGCCCCCCAAGCAGCCCCAGTCCTACTCTTAACATCCCACCCACCTTCTTGACATCTTCATACCCAGCCCTCCACTCATCCCCCTCCGCTCTGCTGGAGTCAAACCATCTTCTCTCAGCAGGGCCCTTATAAGTCTCCTACCACCTGCTATTCAAATGTGCTCTCAGGATCAACAACACAGTATCACCTGGGAACTTGTTAAAAATGATGCATCTCAGACCCCCACCTCGGACCTACTGAATCAGAATCTGCATTTTAACAAGACCCCCCAGGGATTCCCATGCATTTTAAAGGTTGAGAATTGCTATCCTAACCAATCTCCCAACCTCTAGCCTCCCCCCAACTCTAACCAACCCCAGATTTGACAACCGATGTGCAAATATGGTTTGCACCTCTTAAAAGCCCTCAGTGAGACTCCCCACTGCCCTCAGGATTAAACCCAAACTCCTCACCAAAACATCCAAGATCTCCTTAATCTAGCGTCCGCCTTAAGGCTATCCCTCTAACCTTCCCTCCTGCTCTCTGGCCACACAAACCACACAAACCTGGCGGCTGCCACAAGGCACACCTTCAGCATACACTTTGCTGGTTCCCACCTCTGTGCCTTTGAATGTGCTGTCCCCGCCCCCCCCCCCTTGCTTGGAATGCTCTGCCTCTTATCTGCCTGTACACACTTGGTCCCAGCTGAGACTTTCTCTGACTCCATGAACACAGTTACTTTCTTTCTGCCCGTATCAGCACTGTTCTGAGCACTAGCATGGCTCTTATATCCTTGAAGTTATTTCTCTATATGTCTGTCAGTCCCACCATCCTGGGTGCTGTGTCTCTCCTAGGGTCCATCCATGATGATTCAATGAAGTATTTGCTAAAAGGATGAATAATACAACTTGTTCAACTTCTGTCGTGACAGCAACTAGAACAGGAAGAATGGAGATGAGACTTCAGGAGGAACTGGTGGAAAAGGGGAACACAGCAGGGCAAATACGCTATTCATCTGGCATCTCTCAGTCTGGAAACTTCCCAAGAGCAAAGTCATCAACCACAAAATGTGAACTCCAAGGAGATTTTCAAGATCTGGTCACCCAACCAAATGCCAGAGAGGGCAAGGGCTTTGGCCAAGGTCACAGCCGGCTAGGGGCAGGGCTGGAACTAGATTCCAGGTAGCTCTGGGGAAAATTGGGGCAGATGGCTACTTCACTCCACGAACCTCTTCCTTTCCTATCCATCTTCCATCCCTAGAGGAAGTCCCCCATGCTCTAATGTAATCCGAGGGACTACCTGGGCTCACTGGAAGCTCTTAAAGCACCTGCTGGGACCTGGGCAGGCTGGAGTTGCCAAAGCCCCGAGGATTGGAAGAGGGCATCCAATTATCCCCATCTTCCAGATTGGCAAACTTTGGTTCTGAGACTCTGTCACCCTGCTAGCTAATGCCAGAGGCAGGATTTGACACTAAGTACTGTGCTGTTCCCGTAGAAAGATCTGAAAAGTCAAAAATCCCACCCATGCAGAGTCACTATTTACAATAATCATGACGACTGGCCGCCTAATGCCTGGGGAATCCCCTCGCTCCCACCAGTTCCTCTTTAAATCAATCCTCTTTCCCTCTTGCACAGGAGGTCTGACTTAGGAAAGAACCTGTACACCCGCCCTCGCACCCCAGCCAGGCCTACTGGAGAGACCACCGCAGAGTCATAACCTTTGACTGGGAAATCACCCTTCCCTGTGCCGGGGACTTGACAATGTCACTGTTCACATCAACCCTGGGGCTGGTACTACAGTCCACACTCTGAGATGGGGCAACTGAGGGTCGCAGATAACGCAATACTAGCCGATGGTCAAAGCCAGTAAGTGGCTAGGCTGGGTCTTGAACCCACGTCTTTCTGACGCTAGCGCTCCTCTTTCCGTTCGGCCACGTACAGGCTTTCCCACCCAGCAGGAAACCACCTGAAGTCTCTTACTGGGTTACCTAGAGAAAGTAACTTAACCTCTCTGAACGCCCCAAGGTCAGAAGCTTTGCTTTCGGGAGGGAAAAGCGAGACGCAAACGAAACGCAAACCCGCGGGCGCCGGCGCAGTTCTTTCCCGGAGCCCGGGGCTTTCTAACGGGGAGGGCGCGCCCCCAGTCCCCGGGACGCGCGAAACCAAGCGCCCGGCCGGCTAGGCAGAAGCGAAACCTCGACACTCTTCAGCCTCCCCCGCTCGGTTCTGGGAACCAGAGAGACAGGCTTCGTGGAAACGCGCGCGGCGGCAGCCGCCTCGGACCCCGGGACCGCCCCGACCACAGCCCGAAGTCCCGGGCTGGGAGGTGCGGGGGCCGGCGCGGTCGGGCCCGAGCAGCAGCGCTACGCGCGCTTCCGCCCCGCTCGGCTCCGGCGGCGGCCGCGGCGGCCCCACAATCCCCTTCTGGCTCCGGGGACGGGCGGGGCGGGGCGGGGCGGGGCGGGCCGAGCGGGCGGAAATAATTTTCTGTTTGGTCCTCTCTGCCCCAGTCCCTCAGCCGCGGGACGCGCGAGTCGGGCGAGGATGCCGGAGGCGGGAAGCGGGAGCGGGAACACGCTGCTGCCCTGGCAAGCTTAGAGGGGCGGGCGGAGCAGGGATTGAGCGCCTACTGTGTGCCTCAGCGCTTTCCAAAAGGATTTTCGTTAGATCTTCACTACAGCGCGTGCCAGAGGGAGTTAACGTCCCATTTCAAGAGGAACAAGCTGAGCCTGAGAGGTCAAGTCACTCGCGAAAAACTGCACAGCCAGGATCAGCGTGACATCCCAAATCAGTGCTCAGTTACACCGAAGAGAGCACGACGAACTTGAACCACTTGTTGGCTGAGTCTTGTTCTTGCTTGAGGTGTGTGTAAGCACACAGTAGGTTCTCAGGAAAATATTGGAAGACCGGTAATGAGATTTACAGCTCACCCATGGGAACACCCGCCACTAATCCAGCCCAACCCTCGGGGCACCGGGTTTCCCCAGTGACCTCGGAAGGGAACACTTGCGCTGGGCGGACATCTCAGTTAAACACAGGCATTCGACCTACACGTGGTGGCGGACCCCCAGCCCTACCGGAGGACAGATCGGGTTCAAGTCCCCGCTCTGCCGCTTTCAGGCTGTGTGACTTTGGGCAAGTCACTTATCCGCCGGAACCAAAACTAATCTATTTATAAAATAAGATATTAACACCCACCCCAAAGGGTTGTGGGGAGGATTAAACGAAACAGTGTTCCTAATACACTTACTAAATGCCCAAGTATCTCGCGTTCACCACACATTCTTCCGGCGCTGCACCCGCACGGGATGAGACCCAAAGACAAACCTCCTCCGCCCCAGTCCCCACGTCGCCCGCCCCTGGATGCAGGGACCGATGGGCCTTCGAGTGACCCTCGTCCGGCGAAACCCGAAACTTCGGCCGCGGTTGGTCCCGAAAGCAAATATTCAAATATTCCGAAAATGGTGCATGGCTAGGGCTGACATTTTTGCGTTTAATTTTCTTCAAGTTTTATTCTTGTCAGTAAAAGTAATTCGTTAGAAACTCCTAAGTGAGACTTCTCGTCTTTTTCTTAACTTTTCGTATGAGCGAAGTTCACAAAGCGGACCAGGATACCGGCTTTTGGCACTCCTCGCAGGGATCCCGGTCCTCGCAGGAATCCGGGTCCTCCGGCCGGCCCCGACAACCCCTAGCTCTCGGCCCCCTCCCCCAGGCACGGAAGCAGCAGAGACGGGCCTCCTCCCCGCCGCGCCCGTTTAGAGCTTCTACGTCCTGGCAGCCCTCCGGGATTCTTGGGTCCTCGCCGGAGTGAGGGAGGTGGAGGGCTGCAGCCCAGGGCTCAGCTTCCCCGACCTCCCCAAACGCCAGTGTCGCTGGGATTAGGGAGTAAATCCCTGACGCCAAAGACCAGGTCAAGGACAAGTTCTCCCCCGTCCTACTACCCCCCCGCTCCTGGGCGGGGATTCACCCCCCCCCCCCCCCCGCTTCCCGGATGAAAGGTACTAAATAGACGCGAGGGGAGGGGTGGCGGCGGGTCCTGGCCCCTTGATGTTCCGGTTGAACAGGTGCGGGTGAAAAGGAGGCGGTCCCGGCGGAAGAGTCGGCCAGGGGGGCAGTGCGCGGAAGAGGGGGGCAACCTCCTCCACCCTCAAGTACCCCCGCCGCTCTTCCCCTCTCCTCTCCGTCTGCCCCTCCCCCGCAGGAAGCGTTCCCGGGCGCAAGGTCTTTGAAGTGTCGCTGAAGCCCTCCGGACTGCCTTCTCCCCTCCGCCCTGCCTTCTCCCCTCCGCCACCCCACCTCCCGCGGAGGGAGCGTGACCTTTGGTCCCTGAGGGCGTCCGTCCCCCCCCCTTTAGGAAGTGGGAAGGGGGATCAGATTGCGTCCCCCTGGTCCACTCCGGTGTTGGGATAAAGCCATCGGGCTGACGCCCCTCACTTCTTCCCAGACCCAGTTTCAGGGGCTTTGATCCTTTGGGGTGCTGTGTGTGCCTAGAGGTCAAGTGTAACTGTGCTGTTTGCAGGCACTTCCGTAGTCGTGGGTCTTTAACTGGCGTGGGTCTATAAGCGTGCCTGCGGGGTCGGACCTGAGGCTTGTGTCTCTGGGAGAGTCCGGTGGTGTGGCTGGATGAGGCTGGGGGTGAGTTTGTGTGTCTGTGGGTGCCTCGGTGTGCCTCTAAGGGGTCTGAGTCCCTGTGCGCGCGCGCCTGAGTCTATAAGCTGGATCGGAAGCTCCCTGAGGGCAGGAATCTATACCTGTTTTGTATTTTGTTTCACTGCTCTATCCCAGCGGCTGCACACAGTAAGCATTCAATAAATATTTGTGTAATGAACAAACGTCTGCGTGTGAAAGTGTCCACCCTCCAGAGGGGCCTCCGAGGAAAGAGCCCACGAACGGCCACCCAAAGAGCACCCCCGACACGGAAGGGCAAGCGGCCCACGTAGCTCCTGTTCCTTCTAGCGCCCCTTCCTCCGATCTCCACCTCTGAGTTTCCTCGGGGTTCAAGAGAAGAGACGAAGACCGGGGCGGAGGGGTATGGAGAATCGGGGACCCCGGCCCGAGACGCAAGGGCAGGCACAGGGAGAGCTCAGGCGCAACAACCGACAGCCACCGAAAGAAAAAGAAAGGGAAAATACGCGCGGAGCGAGCGAGCGAGTGAGCGAGCGAAAAGCTCCCTACCAAGCCAGGCTTTGTTCCCTGAACCTAAGACTTTACCCGGCGGCGGGCGGCGGGCGGGCCGGGAGCGAGCGAGCGGAGGCGCGCGGCCATGGCTGCCGCGGCCGGGCAGGGGGGCCGGGGGGGCGGCGCGTGAGCGGGCGGCGCGGGGCGGGCGCGGGGCGGGCGGGCGCCCGCGATGTGCCACTCGGCGCCTCCCCCGCCGGGCCCGGGCTGTGCGGCGGCCGGGCGGCCCTGGTAGCCGGGAGCGCGGCGCGGAGGGGGCGAACCCGGCGCGCGGGTCTCATTGTTGCGGGGGGGGGGGGGCCCGTCGGGGCATGAGGGCGAGAGCACGGCGGGGGGGGCGGCCAGACAGAGCGAGCGAGGAGGAGGAGGAGGAGGACGCCGAGGAGGAGGAAGGAGGAGGCAAAGAAAAGAAGCGGCGGCGGCGGAGGAGGAGGAGGAGGGAGCGAGGAGGCGCGCGGCCCCCCGCTCCCTCCCTCCCCCCCTGACCCCCGACCCCCGCCGGCCGGCCCCCCGCCCCAGCCCCGGAGGGAGCTCATGGGAGTATGAAGGAGATGGTAGGAGGCTGCTGCGTATGTTCGGACGAGAGGGGCTGGGCCGAGAACCCGCTGGTCTACTGTGATGGGCACGCGTGCAGCGTGGCTGTCCACCAAGGTACGGGGGTGGCCCGCGGGGGGCGGCGGGACCCCGGGGGCGGCGCGAGCAGGGAGCCCCCGGCCGCGCCCTCCGGGGACCTCCTGGGGCTCGGGCGCCCCTCCCCCACCCCACCTGAAGGGAAGGGAGGCGTCAGGGGGCTCCCCCCGCCCGGTCCTGGAGGACCGGGTCAGGCATTGTTTTCTTGCCTATTGTTCCAGTCCCGCGCCCCCCACCCCAAGTTGAGGGAGTTTGGGGACAGACTAGGGGGCAGTGAGTGCACTCTCGGCGCCCCACACCGCCAGTGTCGGGGCTGCTGGGGGAATGTTTACCTGCGAGGTGTCCCCTCCCGCCCGGTTATTTTGGTCCAGGCTCCCAGAGGGAGAGGTCAAGGGGGGGTCATCCCCCCCTCCCGCTTCCGGATACTGGGAGGAGCGGAATTGGGAAGGGAGGAGAAGGGTCCCAGGGGAGAAGGGACTCCTAAAATCCTCCGGGAAGAGCTGCGGATAGGAGCGAGGTTGTGCAGGGGGCCGGGAAGAGAAGAGGGAGGTTTGGAGTTTACCCCAACAGCACATGGTTCGGGAGTTAACTCCTTGAGGAGTCTTGCCGAGGGCGCAGGCTGGCATCTCCGGCTTGTCTGGCACAGCCAGCTGCCCCCCCACCCTTCCCGGGACAACCCTTAATGCTATCGCTGCCCTCTCTTCCCGCCACTCTCCTATTGGTTACCTGCACTTGCACCTGCCCTTGGCCTTGCCTTTTGACCTGTACCTATTACAGTTACAGGCTTAAGATGAGGTCCCTGGACCCCCTACTTCCCCACCTCTTCTCTTACTGGCCCTTTAAGAAATGCCCCCCCCCCCTCCCCATAACAACAAAACGTGTTTGACTGTTGTAAATGTTGTCCCTCTGGTTTCCTCTATTCCTGATGATGAGGACTCTTCCCAGGCAGGAGTTGGGAAACAGGTCCAGAAAGAGCATGGGGTAGGGAGTCTTCTAGAAGTTTAAGGTCAAGGGCTCAGACTTCTCACCCCTGCCAGGAGTGTTTGGTTGTGTGGTTGAAGGCTGGCCATGTGCTGTGGGGCATTCCTTGTGGTCCTGCTGTCTAGTGAGTGACTCCAGACAGGGGAACAACAACCCCCCCCTCCCCGCAACCCTTAGAGTTACCCTCTTCCCCCAGTTGCTCTGGGAAAAACCAGGGCTGACTTGGCAATTCTTCTCCGCAACCCCCAGCTTGCTATGGCATCGTCCAGGTGCCAACGGGACCCTGGTTCTGCCGGAAATGTGAATCTCAGGAGCGAGCAGCCAGGGTGGTGAGTTTGAGACTCCCTCCCCACTTCTGTACACCTGAGCGTCTCCTCGCAGTTAAACTAGGGGACGCTGAGGCTGAGGCTGGGGTGGGACTGTCACACAGGACTTCCTGTTTCCTGCACATCTATCACCAACCCAGCTCTCCCGCAGCTCATCCTTCACTCTGCGCCACCTCCTGCACTGAGCTTTTTATTTTTGTTAGTTTGTTTGAACTTTTTATTATGGAAAGTTTCCAACATGTACAAAAGTGGAGGGAATACTACAATGAACCTCCTGTCCCCATCACTCATCTCCGACAGTTACCACTCATGGGCAACCCCGTTTCTTCCAGATCCCTACACATCCCCCGTAGACAGCTTATTTCGTCTTGGGGCCCTCTGAGTGTGTTGAGGAAGGGCCCAGCTCAGCAGATTCCCCCACTCCTTTTTGGAACCCCCCTCCAAATCCCTGTGCCCCCTTGCATTGGCAGAGGTGTGAGCTGTGCCCACACAAAGACGGGGCATTGAAGAGGACTGATAATGGAGGTGAGGGGGTCCCTGAGCCCCAGAGTTCATCGGTTGAGGTCAGCAAGGCCCCCTGAGCAGGGTCTGGGAAGTCAGGAGTGGACTGCAGGGGGGAGGGGGGCAGGGTGGGGATGGAGGTCCGAGTCTGATGGGAAGGCTGTGGAGGAGGGGACTGTCCGCAGTGTGGGGTTGTGAGGGGCCAGGGTCTGAGGCTTGCCATGGCAGCTGAGGCCAGCCCCCCGCCACCCCAGGCTGGGCCCACGTGGTATGTGCCCTCTACATCCCGGAGGTGCAGTTTGCCAACGTGCTCACCATGGAGCCCATCGTGCTGCAGTACGTGCCTCACGATCGCTTCAACAAGGTCAGCCGCCCGTGCCATGCCCTGTACCAGCCCCCGCTCCGCGCCCCGGCCCGCCGTCCTTGGGTCCCTCCATTTCTCTCTCTCCATCCAGTGTCCTTTGATTCTGTCCAGCCGAAGTGGGGACTCAGGAGGTGGGTAGGCACCTGCCACTGACTGGCACGTGCTTATGCTCTGGGGCTCAAAGTGAAGCAGTAGGCTCCCTTGCAGTAATACTGCAAGGTCCAGTGGGTGGACCTTAGCAAGCAGTTCACTTGCTCATTGGCTGGACACGTTTTACTCAATGCCTACTATGTGCCGAACCTGGGCTGAGGTACTCAAAACAGATGTGGTCCCTGCCCCATGGAACCCGCACTTCTGTGTGGGAAGGCTGTAAATATCAATAAACAGGCAAATAAAAAAAAAAACAAAACGCAGTTTGTGGTAAGTGCTGTGAAGAAAACAAACAAGTTTCTGAAATAAATACCTTGTGGGGTGGGGCGGGGGCACTTACATCAGATAAATCATCGGCACTTACATCAGATAAATCGGTCAGGGAAAGCGACATTTAGGCTGAGGCCAGCCTTGAGGAGGATGGGGTTCCAGGTCCAGGCAGAAGGAACAACGTGCAGAGTCCCAGAGGTGGGCATAAGCTCCCTGTGAGCAAGGCAGACCTAGTCCCCGGCCTTACAGGGCTCCCCGCCCAAGGACCGTGCCATCCAATCTAGTCTCCACCGGCTACACGTGGTGATGTAAACTAACTGAAATTAAACACAATTTAAAATTCAACTCCTCAGTCACACGAGCCACCTGTCGGGTGTTCAGTAGTCTGTGTGGTTCGTGGCTACTGTATTTGGACAGCAAGGTAGGGAAAATTTCCATCGTCGCAAAATCTTCCACTGGATGGCACCGACCTAGGATCACGGGGAGAGAATAGAGTGGAGGAGAAGGCCAAGGGATCCCTCAGGTAGAAGGGAGGAGGGGACAATTGCACTGTGTCCTGCAGACCTGCTACATCTGCGAGGAGCAGGGCCGGGAGAGCAAGGCAGCCTCAGGAGCCTGTATGACCTGTAACCGCCATGGATGTCGGCAAGCTTTCCACGTCACCTGGTGAGACCCCTGCCCGTCCCGCACCCCCTCCAGGGTTCTCCGGGATCCCTGGCCGGCCGCACCAACCCGCTCCGAGGTTTGCCATGGACAACTGTCTCTTTGGTGGTGATGGCGGTGATTTCGCAGGATGGTCCGGGCCTCACCCTAGCGGTGGTCCCGGAGGGTGGGGAGAAGGCGGCTGGTCTGGTCTGTGGCCACACCCTTCTCAGGCTGACCTTTTTCCGGTTAGTGCCCAAATGGCAGGCCTGCTGTGCGAGGAGGAAGTGCTGGAGGTAGACAACGTCAAGTACTGCGGCTACTGCAAATACCACTTCAGCAAAATGGTGAGTCTCCTCGGCCAGGGCACGAGTGGGTCAGTCAGCCATACCCTCTAAGTCAGCTTTAGAGGGTGTGGGCTCTGGGCCAGGCTGGTGCCTGGCACTGGTAGGACAAAGGTGGAAGGAACCCAGTGTCTGCCCCGAGGAGCATGCCACTGGATAAGGAACAGATTGAAGCCCAGCCCGAGGTGGGTGAAAGAGGGCTGAACCAGGCAGTCCATTCCAGAAGGCAAGGCTCAGACTCTGCCTGTCAGAGCCTGGGAGGTTTTAAGGAAGAGGCAGCATTTGAGCTGAGTGGAGGTGGAAGCAGTAAGAGCCGACATCCGAGGGGGTTACTGTGCCCCAGCCTCTGTCTCAGCTCTCTCCATGTGTCATTTTATGTGGTCTTCCCCACAACCCTAAGAACTAGGTGTACCGTATCGTTCCAATTTACGGATGAGTAAACTAAGACCCACACTTAGGTTGTGCAACATCCCACAGCTAGTGTGTGGGAATCAGACACACAGTTTGACTTGCAAGCTCCTTGGGGACCTGCCAAGCAAAGACAGAAAGAAATGAGTCCTAGGGGGAGGGACTGGCATGGGCAAAGTCCTGAGATGGAAAAGAGAACTTGTGAACAGAACACGGTGCTTGGTGAGGATGAGGCAGGGGATGACCGGACGCTCAGGCAGGGCCGGAGCGGGGCTTGCTTCTGCCCTAGGCTTCAGGGGCCCAAGGAGAGGCTGGAGGAGGGGTTCTATTCCATGTTTGTGGAGAGACCTGTATGTTCCAGAAACTAGGGGGTGTCCTGGCAAGGGGAGGCTGCAGCCGGACTGGGAATGCAGCTTGGACCTCACCCCCAGGCCACAGGCTCGTAAGCAGGAGGGTAACATGATCAGGTTTGTTTTTTAGGAAGATTGCCCTGGCAAGCCACTGTGAAGCTGGATCCGAAGGGCTGAGGCTGGTGGCTGGGAGACAGCTGTGAGAAGGGTGGGGGGAGGGACAGGGCTGGAGGGGTGAGGCTGGACTCTAGAATGATTTCTAGGTAGACAGGCTCACATGTGGGGGTGGCTGAGAAGGAGGATTTCAGGGTACTACATAGGATCCTGGCTCTCAGTGCTTGGACACCTGGGAATGCTATGAACAGGGGGTGCAGTGGCCTTCTGTAGGGTTGGCATACGTCCTGTTCTGGCCTCGATAGTTCCATTTCGTGCCCATCACCCCGGTGTAATTATTAATAGTTTCCCCTTTTGTTTTCAAAAGTGTCCTGGTTTGGATCATAAATCATACGGTCACCTTGGTTTCAGGGTTCGATGAGGACTTAGGACAAGGTAGGGAGCTCAGTGTGGCTAATAGGAGGTGCCAAATGGGGATGTTCGGCGTTGGTGGCTGTCTGTTCCCCAGGCAGGGTAGTGGTGGCAGGCCCAAGTATAGAAGGCTGGGCTGGAATCCTCAAGTGCCCAGCAGGACGTGGTGGGGCAAGGTGTGATGGGGTCCGTGAAGGGGAGAGTCTAGTGCTTGGCGAGGTAGGCGCAGTACCCACCACGGGGGAGCAACTGGGTGGGACGGAGCCTGCAATTAGTCCTTGGATTTGGCAGTTGGGAGGTAGTGGGTGACCTTAGAGGAAACACCTGCAAGTCTGGCACAGGTGAAGCTGTCAGGCAGGGGGCAGTCATCAGCAGTGAAGGGAAGGAGGCCCTGGCTGGGGGGAGAGGCAGCACGAGGATCAGAGGATCACGTATCTGGGTTTTTGCTGTTGCGTATGTTTATTTCCCCCTTCTTAGGGGCGTCAGGTCCTTTGGGACGGAAGGAACCACTGTGTTTGGTGGAGGGGGAGGGCCAAGATCAAGAGAGAAAGAGCTGATGGCTGGAGGGAAGTGTCTGGGCTGGTGGGGAGGAGGGGTATGGGGTTCAGGGGAGCAGGGACTCCCCATGAGGGCCCCCCTCTGTCCTCTACCCCAGGGAAAGAGGCAGAGCTGGGCCATGGCTCAGGCTGCCTGAGATGGGTCGAGAGGCACCCTGGAAAGAGGAGGGTGGAAAATAAGAGCCCCAGGTTCTCGTCCTACCTCCAGTAGTACCTTGCTGGGGCCAAGACGCGCCTCTAGCTCTTCTGGGCCTCGGCTGCTGAATCTGCATTGGATAAGCCAGCTTGGGAAGCGCTGGCATTTAAGGCTAGAGAATGCCTTTTGCTGAGCAGAGCATCACTGAAGATACAAGGTCCTTTTAGTGACGAGGCGGGTGGGAAGAACTGGCCCCCGGATCATTTGACTTTCAGGAATCTTCTCCTAAGCTATCGAAAGGAGGGTTTGGCATTTCCTCTCTATTCTTTCCCCAGAAGACATCCCGGCATGCCAGCGGGGGTGGCGGAGGAACAGGAGGCGGTGGTACAGGGGCAGGTGGCAGCGGCTTTATTGCTGGCCGGAGAAGCCGGTCAGCCTCTCCGTCCACCCAGCAGGAGAAGCACCCTTCCCACCATGAAAGGGGCCAGAAGAAGGTAAATAAATGTCTTCTTCCTCTCCCCCTCCTGCCCACACTTGCAAACACATAACTTTTTTAAGAAGCCACCACAAGGTGCCCCTGTGCCCCCTTCCTTCCTCTGAGGCCACTGAGGGCCAGCAGGAGGCTGAGAAAGTGACACAGGAGGGGCATGGAGGGTAAGATGAGGGCGTGGCTTCTCTGGGGCTCTCCGTATCTCCATGTCCTCCCCGTGATGTGACAGTGTCTCCCAAGCCCTCAACACATGGCCCTACACGTTTGCAGACACCTCCACAGTCTAGCCGTGTGTCAGCCCAGTTTTGTATGTCCCCTCGCGCCATACATCACGGTGCACCCGGTCCCCAACCCTCTGCACGGCCCCACGCCCCAGGTGGACACCCTCACAGGTACACGCTCATGTGTGTGGTGCTCTGTGTCCCAGGCGTGATAATGGGACAGGCTATTTTTAGCAAGCAGTGAGGATGAGGGGGAGGGGCTGTTGGCTCTCAGAGCGACCTGCCTGAGCCATCTCCTCCAGCCTAAGTCCCCCAGTCCCTCCACAGGGGGAGATGATGCCCACAGAGCCCATCCCTGAGAGGCGACCCCTCTCCTCATGCACATGTCATGTTTATCCTCCCCCAGACTGTCCCCCACAACCTGTATCTGGTCACTTCTCCCTCCCCAGAGTCGAAAGGACAAAGAACGCCTTAAACAGAAGCACAAGAAGCGGCCTGAGTCACCCCCCAGCATCCTTACCCCGCCTGTGGTCCCCACTGCTGACAAGGTACTGCTGCCCACACCCAGGAGGAACGGCCACGGTAGGGGAGGGAGGCACGCCGCGAGGGTCAGAGTGAGCCAGGGACTGTGGGCACTGCCTCAGCAGCTTCTGGTTAATGTGCCTCTGCTGCCCACCCCACCCCACCCCTCTCCATTCCCCTATTCTAGCCCAGCGGGGGCCTGTGCTCCTCAGCCCCACCAACCACTGACCAACCAGGAGGGTAGGGGTGGGGTGGGGTGGGGGGTGCTGCCCTGCCTGCTGGCTGCCAGATGTTTACATCTGCCTCTGTCCAGACAGAGCCTCAGCCCTGGGCTGTTGTCTGCGGGCACCGTACTCAAGCTGGTTCTCCAAGCTCTGGGGCCCGTTTCCCCAGAGATAGGCAGAGAGGACCCCTTCGCTTTCCCCCCTGCCCCACATCAGGACCCTGCCCAGAGCCTGGCTCCCAGCCAAAATCCATGGTGGCATGGGCCAGGCCCATGGACAGCACCCCAAAACCCCCACTCTTCCCACCCTTCCCAGGGCTTGGTAGGTCAGGCCTGTCTCCAGAAATGGGCAACATCTGGAGGAGCAACCGGCAGGCCCTACCCGAGGCTAGGGAGTCGCTAATCCAAGCCAGAGCAGCCCTTCCTTCCCCTCCTTCCAGCCACCGCCCCCCACAACCCACCCACCCACAGAAGGAGCACAGGGGCCTGGAGAAAAGCTGCTTCTTCCTGTCACCACTACGACCCACTCACCTCCACCTGCCTGAGGAGGTTGGCGGAGCTCTGGGCGTCTTAGCAGGAGGCTCAGGTGTCAGGTTTCCAGGGTGATGTTGTGGCAGCTGTCCCTCCCGGTAACCCCCTCCCAGCCTGCTTTCCAGGGCTCACCTGGAAAAGCCTGTCATTCCTGCCCTCTGACCTTTCCCTGGGGCCTTTACGCAGGTGGAAATATGGCCAGAGATATGGGAGTTCCCAGTGGCCAGCTGTCCCCTTGGACATGTAGGGGCATTCTGCCCATCCCCCTCCACCCACCCCAGCATTTGAGCTACCCCTCCCTCTAGCCCCTCTCCTCCCTTGCTCTCAGAACCACATCTGGCTCCCTTCAGAACTCCAGCTGTTGAAAAGAACAAAGAGGAAGACAGAGACCAGGCCTCCACCCAGGGAAGGGTGGCTCTCATCGCCCTGTCCATCCTTCCTCTAGCATTTGTTCATGTACTAAATACCTGGTCTCTACCAGGAGGAAACACACCATCCCTGGCAGTAATACGAAGCCTTACTCACTCACCACATGCCAATGTCACTTCTAGAACAGGGGGATGGAAGGAGTAGGTGGGGATTATTAGCTCATTTAATCCTTAAAGTAATCCAATGAATTAGGTGGTGTTTTTTCTTTAACCTTGTCCAATAAATGAAGAAGCGGAGGCACAGAGAAGTTAGGTAACTTACCTAAAAGCACACAGCTAGTAAGTAGTGGAGTGGCAGTCTTGAGGGCCTGTTCTTCACCTACCACAGGACACTGTCTCTGCGGTATAATAATAGCAGCCCCTGGCATCAGAGCCATCATCGTTATTGACCCCATACTACGTATCTGGCTCTGTGCTCCCCGCGACTCTCCAAAGAGGCATAGTTGGTCTTGTAAGGACACAAGCTCAGCGAGGTTGAGAGACCGAATAACGTAACAGCAGTAGATGGTAGAGCCCACGAGGCTCATAGCCAGCTCTGCCTGACCCCAGAGCCCATGCTCCTCCAGCCACTACCCTGCTGCCCTCGGAGGGGTCGCTGGAAGCCTCAGACACGGGGACCGTGTATCTCAGAACAGTGTGGCAACTGTTGACGTGGCTGATGTGAGTGCGCAGAGCTCTGGAACTAAGGGACAAGAGTGACTGGGCCCACCCCAGGGATCCAGGTGGCCCCATGGAAGAATTTCATGAACTTCCAGGTTGAATTGGGAAGGATGAGAAGTTTCCCGGGGAGAGTGAAGCCAGGCTGTCCTGGCAGAGGGCTGGGCACTGCAAGCTCAGGTGGTTTAGGAGGGGCACAAGCGTGGCCAGGAAATGGGGTATCTGCTGGGCTGCAGCTCAGGGTGTGCGGGGAGGGCAGGGTGGTGACTGGAGGCCTCAAGGACGGGGCCAGGGCAGTGGTCCCTCTCCCCAGCACAGGCCCATCCAAGTCTAGCCCTCTTGGCACCACTAAGCGTTCCCTTAAAGGATGAATGATCAGATGGGCACATCGGTACAGGCTTGGGGACTATTTGCACTCTTCTCTGCCTCAGGTGAAGGATAGACCAACTCCTCTCTCCTCACACCCGCTTCCCTGTTCTGGGCTCCCCACCCACAAGTCCTTTCCAAAGCAAACTTGGGCTCTCCCTGTAGAGCCTGAGCCCTGTTCTCCTGCCCCGCTTCCGGGTTTGGGTGAGCAGGGGGGACAGCAGGCCTTGAGCTTTCCCTCTCCTCCTTTCTCAGGTCCCCTCCTCAGCCTCCTCCTCCTCCCACCATGAGGCCAGCACTCAGGAGACCTCTGAGAGCAGCAGGGACTCGAAGGGGAAAAAGTCTTCCAGCCATAGCCTGAGTCACAAGGGGAAGAAACTGAGCAGTGGGAAAGGTGTGAGCAGTTTCACCTCCGCCTCTTCCTCCTCCTCCTCTTCCTCCTCCTCTTCCTCCTCCTCTGGGGGGCCCTTCCAGCCTGCAGGTGAGTGTGGGCATCCTGGAGGAAGCTGGGGGTGGGACAGCCTTCAGCCAGCCCAGAGCTTCTCTAGCAAGGGCCTCTGCATACTGGTTTGCATCTCATTTGCTTCTTAAATTGGTTAAAGATGGGAGATCCCCACCAAATGACTCCTCTCCAAACCCTCCCCCAGCCGGTCCCTCTCAGGTCCCACTCCTCTGCTGCCCTAACAGTATGCACTTGCTATCCCCTGCACTTGTGCCATAAGGTGCCATTTTTAAAGTGTCAACACTAATAATCTCCTATAATCTCTACAGTACAGTGAGATCAGTTAGGCAGGAGTTCTTCTCCTTCTCTTTTATCACATGTGGGAAAGCCGGAGCTGGGGACACTCATCCCAAGACATAGAGACAGCGGCAGAGCTGGGACAGGAACGGTGGCTTCCCCAATCCCTGCCCAGAGCTCTCTCCAGCTAGTGCCCTGGGAGTGGGGTGGGAGGGACATGGGGCCCAGCTGTAACTCAGTTTTCCCTCTGTGCAGTCTCGTCCCTGCAGAGCTCTCCCGACTTTTCGGCATTCCCCAAGTTGGAGCAGCCAGAGGAGGACAAGTACTCCAAGCCCGCAGCCCCCACCCCTTCGGCTCCCCCCTCTCCCTCAGCCCCCGAGCCCCCCAAGGCTGATCTCTTTGAGCAGAAGGTGGTCTTCTCTGGCTTTGGGCCCATCATGCGCTTCTCCACCACCACCTCCAGCTCGGGCCGGGCCCGGGCCCCGTCCCCTGGAGACTATAAGTCTCCCCACGTGTCGGGGTCCGGGGCCTCAGCGGGCACCCACAAGCGGATGCCCACACTGAGTGCTGCCCCTGCGCCTGCTGAGGAGACCCCCGAGACGGGCCTGAAGGAGAAGAAGCACAAAGCTAGCAAGAGGAGCCGACATGGACCAGGACGTCCCAAGGGCAGCCGGAACAAGGAGGGGGCTGGGGGTCCAGCTGCTCCCTCGCTGCCCAGTGCCCAGCTGGCTGGCTTTACTGCCACTGCTGCTTCACCCTTCTCCGGAGGTTCCCTGGTCAGCTCTGGCCTGGGTGGTCTGGCTTCCCGCACCTTTGGGCCTTCAGGGAGCCTTCCCAGCCTGAGCCTGGAGTCTCCCCTGCTAGGGGCAGGTTAGTGACCCTTGGACATCTCAGGGCCCAGCCAGTCTAGTGAGGGAACAGAGGCATAAACATGCAGTGAGAGGGAAATGATAGAAACTGCTCCAAAAGACAGAGATAAAGGAGGGAAGAGATAGTCACCTCTAAGACACTCCCCCATACCCATCATCTGCAGGCTTGTAGTGAGAGAGTTTGGGGTAGACTGCCAACAGGACCTACCTAATAGAAAAGCCAGGACTCCCCCAGGTCTGGGCAGGGCAGTCTAATAAGCAGGTATGTCAAGCAGACGTCACAGGCAGATGTGACATCTTTGTAGCGAGAGCATTAGACTGCTGTGTGTGGCCAGACCCAGGGGAGTGTTCTCTCTGGGGAGGGGCTGCCCCAGCCACCTGGTGGAGGAAGGGAGAGGGGGAATGGTGACTAAGCTTCCCTCTGTGTCCTCCTTCTGCCTGTAGGCATCTACACCAGTAATAAGGACCCCATCTCCCACGGCGGCAGTGGTGGAATGCTGCGAGCTGTCTGCAGCACCCCCCTCTCCTCCAGCCTGCTGGGGCCCCCAGGGACCTCGGCCCTGCCCCGCCTCAGCCGCTCCCCATTCACCAGCACCCTCCCCTCCTCCTCTGCTTCTATCTCCACCACTCAGGTGAGGCCTTACTCCTGGGCTCCTCCATCCCTAGACATGTGGGGGACAGGCTGCCTAGGACCCCAGGTCTCCATGGGAGAGACTAAGAATGTCTTCCTCTCACTGGCCCTCTCTCCTCCCCAGTACACCTACCTGATCCCCTCCTCCCCCGACACAGTTGTGCCCTAGATCCAAGAATAACCACCAGGCTGGACTATACCTCCTTTCCCTCAGGTGTTTTCTCTGGCTGGCTCTACCTTTAGCCTTCCTTCTACCCACATCTTTGGAACCCCCATGGGTGCCGTTAACCCCCTCCTCACCCAGGCCGAGAGCAGCCACACAGGTACGTGTCTCTGATCCCATTCCCCTTTCTTCCCAAAGACCAAAGGGGCACCCGTCACCTGCATGTCACCCCAGAAAGGATGGGAGGGCTTTTTGGCTGCCCCCTCCCTCTGGCCGTTGCCCACCCTGAAAAAAAAAAAAAAGCCACACACAGCAAACAGGGTATACTTTCACGTTAAAATCCCCTGATGGGACGGGTAGGACCTGGCAGAATTAATTACTACTGCTCCATCTCACAGAAGAAAAAGGCTTAATGACTTGCTCAAGGCAGTTCAAGTAGAGAAGGGCAGAGCTGGAGCTCAATTCTGGTCCTGACTTCAAGCCCCGTTCTCTGGTCACTGCAGCGTAATTCCCCGCTGGCCTCTTAGTAAGTCCTTGGGCTGGGCGTCTAGGGAGTCCACTAGCTGGGCAACCTGCTCTCCGGGTATTTAGGAGTTAAGGGGGAGGCTCACAAGCGCCCCTCCCTCTCCCGGGAGAGTTGTCCCAGCCCCAGAGAGCTGATTGGCACAGAGACACCACCTGGCCGGTTAGGGGGCGGAGCCTACCTCCCGGCCGCCAGTTCAGGTAAACTTTCTAAAAGGGGCCGAATCCGACTCCAGAATTAATGACCCGACAGCGCAGGGTGACTACATTTTCCAAACCCCACATTGGAATTCTGTGGCCCAACAAAAAGGTTTGGCAACCTAACTTGTGAGTTTATGAATATGAAAAGTCGCACAAAACTATAATAGCTACAGTTATTACGGGCTTGCTGCAGGACAGCTAACACTTCACATTTATTACCTTATTTTTAATCTTCATCACAACCAATTCAGAGATATTAGTTTCAAGCCCAAGGTCACATAGCAAGTATCGGGCCCAAGTTCAATCCAAGACTGCGTAGACCCCGAATTTCTATAACCCTGAAGACACCAGGAAAGAAATTGGGAGGGGATTCCAAAAGAAGCCAGGCAGCGGCCGCCTTTGTGCCTAGAGAAAGGGGAAGAGACCAGATCCCTTGGCTGTGCCTCCCAAGGGGCCAGGTTTCTAAGCCAGGGCTACCAGCGTCTTAAGAGCTAGAACTGCCAGTCTGGGGTTGGGGGAGATGCTGGGGGAAAGGGGTGTGCGGTAAAGTCCCAGATCCCGCACCACTTCCCAGGCGGGGACCGTGAGGCCGACGGCACCCCTTCCCCGCTGATCCCTGCTCCCCTTCTCCTTCCAAGAGCCAGACCTGGAGGACTGCAGCTTCCGGTGTCGGGGGACCTCCCCCCAGGAGAGTCTGTCTTCCATGTGAGGGAGGGGGCGGCGGCTTGGGGGAGGGGCTGGGAGCGGGGCTGGAGGGACACTGAGGGGAGGAGAGGGCGGAGAGAAGGGCGCCAGGAGAGGGTGGGGTCCAAAAGGGGACGACTGGAACCCCTGAGGGAGGAGGAGGGAGACAGGAGTGGGGACGTGAGGTAAGCCTGACCCTGGTTTTCTCTTCTGACCCCAGGTCCCCCATCAGCAGCCTCCCCGCACTCTTTGACCAGACAGCGTCTGCATCCTGCGGGGGCAGCCAATTAGACCCAGCAGCCCCCGGAACAACTAACATGGAGCAGCTGTTGGAGAAGCAGGGCGACGGCGAGGCCGGTGTCAACAGTGAGGAGGGGTGCAGTCGGGCTGGGAGACCTGCCCTAGGACCCCCAGACTCGGTCACCTTTTTCTCCGAGGTCCCCAGACCTTTTAAGATTCCGCGTTTGGCCCCGCCTCGGCCTTAACTCTTGGCTACCCGGACCTGATCTGTATTTAACCTTCGCTAGGCCCCGCACCTGGACCCGCCACCTGTGCACCCCGCCTTCGGCCCCCGCGGCCTCCTGGCCCTTACCTTCCTATGCTCCAACTTCCTCCGGCCTCCACAACCCTTATCACAGCTTCTACCCGCGAACCTCAGGCCCCGCCCCCAGTCCTCACACCTCCGGCTCCCGAGGTCCCGCCTCTCCGAGCTCACCCAAGTCTCGCCAGCAGGCGCCTTGCCTTCTCTTTTTAGGTCTCAGACAGATTTCCTCCTCCAGGCCCCGCCCTCCAGGCCCCGCCTCCGGTTCTCTCGCCCCGCCCCCAGGCCTGGCCTCCCGTTTCCAGGCCTGCGGGCTCAGGCGCTCTCACCGTCTCTCCGCAGTCGTGGAGATGCTGAAGGCACTGCACGCGCTGCAGAAGGAAAACCAGCGGCTTCAGGAACAGATTCTGAGCCTGACGGCCAAGAAGGAGCGGCTGCAGATTCTCAACGTGCAGCTCTCTGTGCCCTTCCCCGCCCTGCCTGCTGCCCTGCCTGCCGCCAACGGCCCAGTCCCTGGGCCCTATGGCCTGCCTCCCCAAGGTAAGGGGACTCCCACCCAGTCTGGGAGTAGGGGCCTCTGCCGGGCGATGCGACGTGGCCCTGATTCCAGCCCTTGACCTCCTTCCCTGCTCCCCTCCCTCAGCCGGCAGCAGCGATTCCTTAAGCACCAGCAAGAGCCCCCCGGGGAAGAACAGCCTTGGCCTGGACAACTCTCTGTCCACGTCTTCCGAGGTGGGCGCCGCGGGGAGAGGCAAGGGGGGGGGGCAGGAGGGGAAGCGCCAGGGCCTTCTGGTCTCATCTCCACCCTACAGCTATTGGAGGCTGGGCAGTGAAGTGATTGGCTGAGCAATTGGTTGACTGATCCGTTCATTCCTTCAATAAATAATGATTACGAGGTGCCTACTTTTGATGCCAGGCACTGGCTACGCAATCAGTGAGCAAAACGGACGCAGTCCTGCTCCTGAAGGTAGACTGTAAATCCAAGAAAATGATAATCACGAACCAGGAAAGGGGCTAAAATGGAAATAATTTGAGGGTGGTGAGGAAGAGTGGGGGTGGGGTTCTTCTGGAGTTAAGAGGTGGTTAGGGAAGGCTCCTGAGAAGTATTTGCGAAGGGCTTATTACAGTGCCTCACACAAAATAATCCCCTGTGTAATTGGTGGGGGTTGGGGTACCGGTCGCTATTGTTATGTGGTGGTTGCTACCGGAATCGAACTGGCTTCTTAACATACTTGCGCAATCACCATCATCATCATAGCGAATATTAATGACAGACTCGCCCTCTGAAATCACGTCCTGTGCTGAGGCTTTCAAAGCATTGGCTTGTTTAGCCCTCACAATAACCTTGTGGATTAGGGACTGCCATCATCCCCACATTGTGAGTAAACTAACACAGAAGCCAGTGAAGCCATTGAATTGTGGACCATAGGTTTGAACCTGAGCCTTTCACTCCAGCCACTGCTCTCCTGCCTGCAGAGTTAACAGAGCCTGTCTAAGAATCAATGGCTTCACCCATGTGTGGGAATAACGAGATGGTACAGGTCACACATTGAACCCTGGCTCTGGTTCGCTAGATGGCCACCACCATCGTCACTGTTCACGATTAAACCAGGATTGCAAGGGGTGCTGGGCCCCCAGGAAGTGATTTGTAAATGTGATTTGTGAAGGACTCTTTGGATTCGTAGCCTTTATCCCTGGGCCTTGCTTCTCTCTCCTGGGTGGCTCTGCTGGGTGAGGTGGAGGGGGGCTGTGCTCCGTGAGAATGCTGGTGGGTGCTGGGCCGGGGGCCAGAGAGGTCATGCTGGCCCCCTGCCCCTCTGACCCCTCCCTTCCCCCTCCCTCCCCAGGACCCACACTCAGGCTGCCCCAGCCGCAGCAGCTCGTCGCTGTCCTTCCACAGCACGCCCCCACCGCTGCCCCTGCTCCAGCAGAGCCCTGCTACTCTGCCCCTGGCCCTGCCCGGGGCCCCTGCCCCGCTCCCCGCCCCAGCCGCAGAACGGGCTGGGTCGGGCACCGGGGGCAGCGGGACTGGGGGCCATGCCCATGGCTGAGGGGCTGTTGGGGGGGCTGGCGGGCAGCGGGGCCCTGCCCCTCAATGGGCTCCTGGGGGGGTTGAATGGGGCTGCCGCCCCCAACCCTGCGGGCTTGAGCCAGGCTGGCGGGGCCCCCACGCTGCAGCTGCCAGGTTGTCTTAACAGGTGAGGGAGAGCTCAGCCTGGGGAAGGGAAGGGGGAGGCTGGCTCTGGGAGGGACTCCCCCAAACACCCACAGTCCCCCTTAAAGGAAAAATGTTCTCCAGTCTCACAAGGTATAGAATCTAGTCACTTCTTGGTCCCAGGTACTCCCCAGGTGTTAGATGTGAGTGCCCTCTGGATGGTAGCTCTCCAGGGACAAAGTCGCCGGTTTCTCTCTTGCACCCCCAATCTTGATTTCCCTTTTGGGAAAGCTCTTCCATCTGACTTGTATCCCTCCCAGGGCAGTATCTGAGCTCGCTCTGTTTCTCTGTAGCCCTCCAAAACCGCACATCCCTGCCTTTCTCCACCTGGGTCTGAGGGAGTCCGGGAACTTGGCGGGGAGGGGGGAGGCGTATGTCCCTGCCCCTGTCCATAGTGTGTGTTTTGTCCCCCTGTCTCAGCCTAACCGAGCAGCAGAGACATCTCCTGCAGCAGCAAGAGCAGCAGCTTCAGCAGCTCCAACAGCTCCTGGCCTCCCCACAGCTGACCCCGGTAATGCCCGCCCCTCCCAGCCTGCTCCAGCTCCGTGGGGAGGGCCCATGTCGGGCTGGGCCAGCCTTGACCAGGCCGGCATAGAAGGAGGGAGGGCAGCCCCAGGCTGGGCCCCTGTGGGGCATGCGGGGGCAAAGGGGATGAGGGTTGCTCTCAGGCCCCTGGGCATTGAGGAAGGGGTGCTCCAGTGGCCCCAGATAACATCCTAGTGAGAAGGTCTGGAGGGTGGTGGGTCCTCAGTTACTGAGCATTTCCAATCCCAGCCCCAAGGATCTTCAGGGGGATCTTCAGGGTCTGTGGCTGAGCAGGTGACACCCTCTCAACCAGAGCAGCCCCTTTTGGGTCTGTTTTACATGCTGGGTTCCGCTAAGATTTCCTTTGGAGAAAAGGAGTTCTTCCTTTTAAAAAGGAGAGAGTTGAAAAAATAGAAAACATAATCATTTTCCCCTAAAGAAACATTAGAAAGATACACAGGAAACCAGTTCAGCTGGTTACCTATAGGGGCCCAATGGGAACGGGTGGGGGCAAGATCTCTTAAGGTAAACCTTGATATTTTGTTTTGGTTTTTGGAACACTGAAAATGCCTTGCCTATTTAAAGCAAAAATAAATGAGTCTTAAATGAAACAAAACAAAACAAAACAAAAGGTGGGGGGGCTGGATTACTATTGACCTAGCTTAGTTATATCTCAACTTGGGGTCATGCCACCCCCAGGGCATTTGTGGTTGTCGTGACAACAGGAACTGATTCAGTGAGGGGGTGGGGCCAAGGATGTTACACAGCCTCCGGCACTTGGCCGGTAGTGCCCCAGTTGCCAAACACTGATGGCAGTGACTGCTTTCTGATCCAGATGGGAAGATTTGAGTCCCCAGGTAGGGAGATGGAAACAGAAACTTGACGGTCCCCCAGGTCTCCTTCCTCATAGTTCCAGGGTGATGGGATGGGGCCTGGACCAAGCAGGGCAGGCTAGCTCTGGGGGCCACTGGCCCATGAGTGGTGTGGCCCCCTTGCAGGAACACCAGACTGTTGTCTACCAGATGATCCAGCAGATCCAGCAGAAGCGGGAGCTGCAGCGGCTGCAGATGGCCGGGGGCTCCCAGCTGCCCGTGGCCAGCCTGCTGGCAGGAAGCTCCACCCCGTTGCTGTCCGCGGGCGCCCCTGGCCTGCTGCCCGCGGCGTCTGCCCCACCTCTGCTGCCCGCCGGAGCCCTGGTGGCTCCCTCGCTTGGCAACAACACGAGTCTCATGGCTGCAGCAGCTGCGGCCGCAGCAGTAGCAGCAGCGGGCGGACCTCCAGTCCTCACTGCCCAGACCAACCCCTTCCTCGGCCTGTCGGGGGCGGACGGCAGTGGTCCCAAAGGAGGGGTGAGTAGGGGGCCCAAGGCCGTCCTCCTGTCTCCCTTCTCCGGGATGGGCAGAGGTGGAACATCAGAAGGTACATCATCAGATGTGTCATCGGAAGGAGGAAGGAAACTACCCCTAGGCCAGCAGAGTGCCCTGCTCCAGACCCCAGGGCCTGGGCTAGATCCACGATAAACTCTGAGCATGGGCTAATAGAAAAAGGACCAATTAGAAAATAGTGTTCCTCTGGGAAGACCAGTTAGAAAAGTCTGTTTCCTCTCTGAGTGGACCAGCTAGAAAAAGATGATGCTCTGGGTGGCCCATTTGGAGAAAGGTCCTCTCTTTTTCCTCTTAAGGTATACAGGCAGAGCCCAGGGTGCTGGTATTGGCTGGAACGTACGTGCTTAGCTGGGTGCCCTTGTGCAGGGCAACTTGCCCCCGTCCCCGCTTCCCCCCCTCCCACACACACGAACACCCACGAAATAAAGAACACGTTAGCCCAAGAGCCCAGGGCAGGGGCTTCAGCGGGGCTCCCTCACCGTACCCTACGACAGCTTCCTTGACCCAGGCAGCTGTTCTCAGCTGGGTGTTAGGACCAGACACCTCCTAAACCCCCAGCCTCCCTTCCTCTCTTTCCAGACCGCTGACAAAGGAACCTCAGCCAACCAGGAAAAAGGCTAAATCCACCCAGCCCCTCCTGACCCCCAGATGGAGGGGGCAGATCTTGGCCTGAGGGGTCCCAGCCTGGAGCAGGCACCTGCACCCAGACACTGGAGAGCCTAGCCCAGATCATGTGCCGAGGCCTGGGGAGTGTGGGGTGCTCCTGGTGCCGAGGACTGAGACGGAGAGGGATGCCCCTTCCATTGGCCCCCTCTCCCTCTGCACTGACCCCTTTGTGAGGGGCTCAGAGGGAGGACAGGCTCCAAGCCCACCTAGGAGCCCCCACTCTCAGCAAATGTTTTGAGGTCCTCCAAGAGCAAAGTGGGCCATGGCATAAGTGGGGGGTTGGTTGGACCCTCCACATAAAATGGATCAGCACTTGAGTGGGGAGAGGCGGGGAGGGATAGGCCCTGGGCCTGCCCCTGCGCGGAAATCTCTTATGAAAGGAGTAGTCCTGCTTTACCTGCAGTTTCTTCCCAACTTGGGCAGGTGGCAGAAGAGATCCCTTGGACTGTGTCTCACCGGTCCCTTGCCCCTGTGCCCCAACAAGGGTTACAAGCTGAGCTTGTAAAAGCCCACAGACTAGGGAGCTGAGGAAGGGGCAGGATGTCATCAAACTCAGCCCAGGCCTCCCCACCTGTCTGGAGCCCCCAGTGACGGGCTGGGGAAGGGCAGGGGAGGAGGCCCAGCCCCCTTTAGTGCCCTGTCCCTTGTTTGCACTATTGGATTTAGGAGTGCGGAGGGTGGGAAGATGGAGCTGCCTGACTCGGAGAGCGTGTGCCTGTGAGCCTGTGCATGTGTGTCTGCGTGCGTGTGTGTATGTGTGTGTGTGTGCTCGCGTCTGTCTGTCTGGCTCCCCCTGGACCTGGGGCAGCCGAGGGCAGGGATAGGAGCAGTGCTCAGATGAGGCGGCACCAGAAGGGGGCTCCCAGCTTCTGTTTGCACCCTCCCCACTTCACCAACTTTGGTCCCTTTCTGGGGCATGAATGGTTAACAAAACCAGAACAGTACTCCAATATTGGAGAGTAACCGGGGGCTGGGGGCTTTGAATCAGGGTAATATCCTGCCTTCCCTCCCCCAGACCCCACATGGTCTCAGTGCCCCCTCAAACCTCCCCTCCCCGCCCCCCCCCCCCCCCAGCCGCTGATGGTCTGTCCTGCTTCCCTGGCACGAAGGGAGTCCCAGGGATGGGGGGATGGGGCAAAGGGGGGGGGTAAAGTGCCACTTCCTTTAGTGAAAACCTCCCTCCCTGAATTAGCCAGCTTGCTCCCCTGCACCCTACCCCCACCCCTGCCCCCACCAACCAGGGGAGCCTTCAGCTTGAGCTGACCTGACAACTGTCCCTTCACCCACCAGCTATTCCCCCCCCCTCAGGGTGTGGGGGCAATTCTCACCTTAAAGAGCCCCCACCTGCTCAGAGCCTTTGGTGGCAAAGGCTGAGTGAGGGGCCAGTAGGGCAGCCAGGAGAGAAGGGCAAGGGTGAAGCCTGTGTCTGTGTTTCAGTTGCACTGGGGTTGGAGCCAGGAGAAGGCTTTTCCAGCTTTCCCTGAAGCTCATGTCTCGTCAGTGTTTGCATGTGTGGATTTTTTTGTGTGTGTTTCCGTTTGGGTTTTTGTTGTTGTTGGTTTTTTTTTTTTTTTTTAAATAAAGAAAAGAAGATGTGTATATTTTTGGCAACGACAGAAACGTAGTGCAGATATATTTTTGCCTGTGCTGCTCAACTGGTTTTTTTCTGATACTGAAAATAATATTAATATTCCTGTTGATAAGACTTTGTAAGATGTTAGGGAGCTGATAAAGGAGGGGGTGGGTGGGAATCCTTCGGAGGCAATTTCTTAGGCACTTGCAAGGGCTTGGGGGGAGGGGGGAAGGCAGTTGTGATGACCTCAGAAATACTCACTTTTTATTAATGCTAAATATCAATTAGGAAGAAACGATAGAATTCAGCATTTTATTCATCTTCATCTATTAAGCTCTCTAATTCCCTGCCCCCGAACCACTGAAAAGAAAAATAACCTTCAGAGGTTCTTAGAAGAGTTGCCCATTCACACTCACACCCTTGCCCAAGGCCGGCCCACTAAGAACTGAAGTCAACTTCTGTTCTGGATGCTGAGGAAAGTAAACCCGCTCCAAGGCTGCTGGGGCAGAGAGTGAGAGGTCCCTATGATTTAGTGCACTGGAACCAAGACCTCCCCCCTCCCTCCCAGCCCCCGAGAGTCTGGGGTTCTCATCTCCAAGAGTCTTTTGTTTTCCAGCTTTCCCCAGGCTGGGGTGCAGCACCAGGTAGGTTAGATTTGAAGAAGGGACCCAGGCTGGGTATGGATTGCTGTTGTCCCTCAGTTTGGGACAGAGGGGCATGAGAGAGAGAGTACATTTCCTTCTTCGGAGGGAGCTTTGTAAGAAAGTTCTGGAGATCTTCAGGGTCCCAATGCAGGGGGAATGGCTATACTGACCTCACCCTCCTTTCCCAGCCTTGGTCCCTTTTTCCAGGACGAGTTTGGATGGGGAGTGGGAAAAGACACAGATTTGTATATCTCTACCTAGCAGAGCGAAAGGATGTGGTTTGCAGGGCGGAAATGAAGTCTGAAAATGCATGAGCAGAGCTTCGTGTGTAATCACGCTCAGTGTGGAGGTGTGAGGGCTGTGCATGCAGAACACCTGTCCAGCTCTGAAGTCACGACTGGTGCATGAATGTCACAGCAGGAAGGGACCTGTCTTTAGGGGTGGTTTGAGCCAGTTCCTTGCTTCACAGGTGATAGCTCCAAGCCTAGGAGGGGCAGGGGCTCGGGGCAGAGCCAGGACCAGCCCTCAGGACCCAGGCCTCCTGGTCCTGGGCTCTCTTGCCCCCCACTGCACCACCTCCATGTGGCTGTCTGTCTGTCCCTGTGTGTGTGAGTGCAGGGCTGTGCCCCGGTGGGAGGGTATCTATGTAGCACTGATTGTCTTAGCTCAGAGCTGATGGATCCTTTCCATAGACAATGACACTTTAAAGATTGCTTTTTTTTTTTTTTTTAAGTTTTTCCTATTTGTGTGTGTCTTCCCCTCAGGCTCCTGGGTCTGCTGCTGCCTCCTGGTGCCCTAACCTTGAGGCCGAGAGCACCCCACCCATTCCTGTACTGAGGGCTAGGGAAGTACTCCTGGGGAAGGCCTAGACAAGTGAGGGGAGCCAGAGCCAGGGGCCAGCTCTGAGAAAGGGTAACCTCCACACTTCCCTTTCCCCCCTGAGCTGGAAATGCAGACAACTTTTCAGAGGCACGGGCTCCCCTTGGCCAACTTTGAGCATCTTCCCTGGTGAGCGGTGGGCCAAAGTTAGGAGTAGGCAGCTTGCTCCCAATTTTCCTCTGTCTCAATGTATTTTTCCTGGGGAGAGGTGCCCAGAGGGATTAAGGTCCCTTCAGTGGGGAATGTGGAGGGGGCAGGGCACAGTACCCTGGCTCCCTCCAGTCACATCAATCTGGATTCAAAGTGTGTCCAGCTCCCGACCACTTTGACTTGATCTACTGAAAAGTTGGGGACTGAGGGGTGCCTTCATTGTCCTTTGTTCACTTCCTCCAGCCCAACTTGGGACTCAGGTGGCAGGACTGGAGACCCAAACCCTGACTCCCAGCCCCATTTCCCTCTGTCCATCCCAGCCTGTCTCAATGTAGCAGACCCTTCCTAGGGGAGCAGGGAGGGGAAGCCAGAGTTTGCAAACCCAGGGGCTCCTTTTACATTCTTTCTAGAACCTCCTTTATATCCTCAGCCCAAAAGGCAATGCCCCCTCCTTTCACTTCCGAGCCTGGAATTGTGCATAACCCGGATCTTGTATCTTTGTATAACGGATGTTATTTGTACGAAGGGCAGTTCGTAAACAGCACTTGTTCTTTTAATAAAAGAATGTTTTACAAAAAAAAAAAAAAAAAAAATCCAAAGACCCCTGCATTGTCTGGCTTTATTGAAGGGAAAGGGAGGGGCGTGCCAACTGTGGGAGCCTCGGGAGGGGGCCGGGGGGGGGGGGTCGGTTCCATTTCTCTAAGCACTTAGAGTGAGTAGTTCGCGCACCGGTATGCTCCAAAGACCCAAATACCTGTGCCCACCCACAGGGACGTGATGTGTACGCCCGGGCCAGGCGGGAATCTGTTGAAAAAGCAGGTTCCCTGGGTGAGGAGACGGAGCCGCTGCCTCGGCCTCCGCCAGAGAGGCCGGCTCCCGGGAGGTCCCCGCCCACACGGGGACGCCAGGAAGGCGGAGGCGAAGCTCCCCGCCGGTCGCTCCGCGCGCACGCAGCAACCGGAGCGGACGCCGGGACGGCCCCCGCCACACGCCGCCCCCGGGGGGGCCGGGGAGGCTGCGGGGCGGGGTGGGGGAGGGCGGCCGGGCTTCCGGCGGCGGCAGGCACCGGACCGCGCAGGCCCCGGCCCCCACCCGCGCGGAGCCCCGCGGCGTCTTCCGGGCCGCGGCGGGCTGGGCCGGCCGGGAGGGCGGGAGCGGGAGGTGACCCGGGCGCGGGGCGGAGCCGGCGCGGCGCAGCGGCGGGGACCGGCATGGGTGGCGTGGGGGCGCCCCTGCGGCCCGCGGCCCGGGTGAGCACCCCGAGCCCGCGCCGCCGGCCGCCTGCCCACCCCCGCCCCTTCGCCCCTCCAGGGCCCCGCCCCGCTGTCCCGCGGCTGCGCGTCCCCAAGTCCCGCTTCGCCGGGCGCCTTGCGGCCCTCCCTCGCTGAGCGCAGGCTGGGTGCCCCCCGCACCTTCCAGCAACTCCACTTCCTGTCTTGTGACCCCTTTTTCTTACCCTCTTATTTCTGCTACCTCCCCCTTCCCCCCGCCAGGTCCTGTCGTCCCTCCCAGATGACCCTTTTGGAAGTCCAACGCTTTCCACTGACTTTTTCTTTCTTTTCTTTTTGTGTGTTTCCAAACCACCGTCTAGTCATGCCTGCTTACCTTGCAGACGCTGAATCAGAGGCGGGGCATCTCCTCCTGGCTGGTAAGTACCCAGTTTCCCCTTGCCTCCGCCCAAGTCCCCCCAGTCCCAGAGACCCTAAAACTAGAGATCAGAGAAGGAACAAGAGAGTCAGCCCTGTTTCCCAGACTCCAGCCTCAGAAAGCCCTGACTGTAGCCACCTTCCCACTGGCTCAGGGGAGGTAGGGTGACCAGAGGGCACAGGGCAGGGAGCCAGGCTTCCACCCTGGGAACAGCAGTGCCTGATAAACACAGCCCCAGGTGCAGGTGATCCTGCTTAGGCTGGCAGGATCCTGGCCCTTCCCTTCCTAGTCCCCAAGTGGGAGCCTGGAGTTGAAAGGAAGGTAGCTGGGCCCAGAAGCCAGCTGGAGCGCCTACATGGGCTTGAAATCTCTTCCCTGTCTGGAACTCAGGGTCCTTATGGTGTCCTGTGGGAACCTGGGGGAATGTCCTTGTGGGGTGGCATCAGATCAGCCTCTTGCAGAGGAAGCCTGCCCTAAGCCACTGGGAAACTGGACAAGTCCAAAGGCAGGAAAGTGCTTGCTGGGCATGGGGCTGACCCCAAGCCCTTCATCTTCCCTTGCCGCAGGCCCGATGGTTCCCTAAAACGCCAGCCAAGTCCGTGGTGGCCTTGAAGACACCCATTAAGGTGGAGCTGGTGGCTGGGAAAACCTACAGGTGGTGTGTGTGTGGCCGCAGCAAGCAGCAGGTGAGAGACCCCTACCCCCTGTCATTAACATATGACACCCCTGGTTGGGACAGCAGGTATCTCCTGGGAGCTCCTGCCCAAGACCTTCCTCTTCCTTCCCCCCTGCCCCCCCCCCACACACACACAAAGGGAGGCTGGGGGTGAAAGAATGCTGTCTGGCCAGCACCACCACCCACAGCCCTGAGCTCCCTGTTCTCTGTATCCACTGTTTGACACAAGGCCAGAGGGAAACTCAGTCTCTCTGAGTTCTGAGAGGGCTCTGCCCTCCTCTTCTGGTGCGACCCCTCGGAGGCGTGGTCTGGACTCCCCGCTCAAAGGAGAGAGGCTGGGTTGTCTTTCTCCCCCTCTCTTCCCCCTTCCAGGAAGCATCTGAGCCAAAGGCTCCCAGGCTTTGGACCCCAACATTGGGAAGACCCCCAGGTGCCCCTTGCCAGTGTCTTTTGCAAAGCCTCCAGTGATGGGGCTTCCTTGGTCGCCTTGCCTGCTCTCACCTTCCTCTCCCTTCGGCCCCAGGAGCCTTCCTTCCAGCAGGAACCTGACCCACATTCTTAGCCTCTTAGCCCCTTTCCTTCCTAAACTGAGCTCTGAACTGTGCGCCTCCAAGCGGTGTCATGTGGTGCCCTAGCCCAGGGTCCCAAGTCCTACTTTGCCACTCTCTTGACCCTGAGCGGGTCCTCGTGAGGGTGGAGCAGCTCTAGGGAATGCCAGCCATAGTGTGGCCTAGCACAGTCTGGCACTCTGCCTTCTTGGCTTTTGCCCTCTGGGACAGGTTGCTGGGTTTTATTTGTATACTTCTTTCATCTCGGCTCCTACCCTACCTTGACCTCAAGGTCAGGAGGCCTGCCTAACTAACTAGCAAGTCAAGGCAGGCCTCAGTTTCCATTACCCAGTCTCTGCTTGAGCAGCTTTCGGAAGGATGGGAAATATATTCCTGCAACAGGCAGCCAGTTCCCCGTGGGACATCCCCTTCCTCCCTGTAACATCCACTCCCCGTAACATGCGCCCATGTTTCCTGGAGCCGAACAAAACTGATACCCCAGTCTTAAAGCATTGTACATGGCAGGCTGTCTCCCACACGGAGAAGTTTTTACCCATAGAATATGTGGTTGGAAATGAATTTCACGAGCCGGTGGAGACCCCGAGACATTTTACTTTATTATTTTTTTAAGTTAACTTATTTTGAGAGAGAGAGAGTTGAGTGAGTGAGCACACAAGCTGGGGAGGGGCAGAGAGCGAGGGAGAGATGGAGAATCCCAAGCAAGCTCCATGCTGTGTGGGGCTCGAACTCTCGAGCCTTGAGATCATGACCTGAGCCGAAACCAAGAGTTGGGACACTTAAGCGACTGAGCCACCCAAACTCCCCATCAGAGATGTTTTAGAAAAACCTATCAGTGGGGTTTTAACTGCTCAGTCAGTTAAGCATCGGACTTCAGTTCAGGTCATCATCTCACAGTTTGTGGGTTCGAGCGCTGCATCGGGGGAATTTGAGCTCCGAATTGGGTAAGTTTGAGCCCCGCTTCGGGTGAGCCCGGCTTCTCTCTCTCCCCCCCTTTCTGCCCCCCCCCCACTCACTTGTGCCCCATCTCTCTCTCAAAAATTAAATAAATAAATAAACCTTCCAAAATCAAAAAAACTTATCAGTGCTGTTTCACCTTGAAAATTCTGCCCTTTTATCCCGGCCCTCTGGATCCCCCAGAGACTAATGCATTAAAGACTCATACTTACCTAACGCTTCCTACAGGCAAAATGCAAAAGAAACCATTATTTGTTTTACTGCCTAGGGACTGCTCTCCTATTACCTTCACACTGCAGATGGGGGAGGCAAAGCTAGGGGGCCCAGGCAGGTCTCACTCAGGAGCCTGAGCCCTAAACACTGTGCGCTATTCAGCCCAGCAGGTGGGGTTGCATCTCTAACTTCGCTCTTTCCCTTCCCAGCCCTTCTGCGATGGCTCCCACTTCTTCCAACGCACTGGCCTATCCCCACTCAAGTTCAAGGCCCAGGAGACCCGTGTAGTGGCCCTCTGTACCTGCAAGGCCACCCAGAAACCCCCGTACTGCGATGGCACTCACAGGAGTGAGCGGGTGCAGAAGGCAGACGTGGGCTCCCCGCTCTGAGGGGGTGGCTCCCAGGCCTCTGACAGGTACCCCATTTGTGGGGAAGGAAACTGCTGAACCCCAGAAGGGACCACCCAGGGACCCCAGTCCCCACCGCTGGCTTGTGAAGGGCTTGCTCCCAATACCTGAGGTCTCTTGGGCAGCCGGGGAACATGCCCCTGGTTCAACGCCTGCTGGTGAAGAGGACATTAAACAGAATACCCACCCAGAATGGTGCTCCTGTGGTCACTGGCGTGAGGCGCGTGGCCTACCCCAGCTCGGGAGCTTAACCTGGGATGGGGCATCCCACTGGCCATAGGGAGGGAGCAGCTCACCTTCATTCCATACGGGGTCTCCCAAGGCAGGCTGAGCCCAGAGACGAGAGACACGAGGAGGAGGGCAAAGGACCCCCCCCCCACTTTCCCTGTCCCCCAAAGAACTACAGGTCCAGAGAGTATGCAGCATTTATTACAAAGCCAGGAGATACAAATGTCCCAGGGCAAGAGGGTACAGTCACAGCACCTCAGACACAGGACAAGGTGCAAACACAGACAAACCTGATGGGGGGGGCGGGGGGGGAGGCTCCCAACCCCAAACACCTAGGTTGCAAGGGAGTCTAGCCTCCTCACCTCCTCCCCGATCTGATCTATGTACACTGGAGGGGAAACAGGTGGGCAGGAATCTGGTGGGGTCTGCCCTTCAGGGGGCAGTCCACTGCCCTCGCGGGACGGAGCAGAGGTCAGAGCCTACAGGCTTCTGTCTTCTTGTGCTTTTAGATGCCTCTGTCGCTCTTTCTTGACTCTGCCTCAGCTGGGGGTGGGGAGGGGACTGGAGGGCTGCTGGCCTTTGGCACAATCTGGGGTCTGTGCTTGTCTGAGGTTAGCCCCACTCCGCCTCTCCACGGCACTCCAGGCCCCCAGATGGGACTTTCCTCCCAGCCTTGCTAGTCAGAGTTTCGGGGTGGGGTGGGGGGCAGGGGCAGAACGGGGTGAAGCAGTTCACATTGCTAAAGCCACGGTGGAATTTCAAGGGCTGAGGCTGAGGCCTCCCGTGGCCCGAATCTTCTCTTCCACAAGATAATGATGCAAAGGCCACACACACAGGGAAAAAAAGAAAATGGCAGAACTATCTATTCTTTGCACAAAGTTTCCACTGCAAGAGGAGGAGGGAAGGGAGATGCCATCTTTACAACCCACTCGCTCCTGAGAACCAGGGGATAGACTGCATTTTGTAAAAGGCACTGTCTTAGCAAGTCTCTGGACATTCAACAATGGGGGGGGGGGAGGGTGGTGGTGCTGGTGGGGCCGGACAGCAGCCAACATGGGGAAAGAGAGAGGGCAGACCCCGTTCACAGCCGGCTGGAGTTGTGCCTAAAGCTTTGGGGGCTGGTGGGGCTCCCCCAACACCCCATCTGCCTTGGGAAACAGGAGGATGGAGTAGAGCTTTACTGAGCCGCAAGTGGCCCTTCGAGTCCACCGCCAGACGCCCCCAAAATAAGAGCAGGGCAAATTACACAAGACCCCCTAAAACTGAACACTCCACCCCCCCCACACATACACACACACATAAAGTTTGTTTCCTGTGGCATTTAAATTAATCTGGTTGGTCCATAGAAAATAAGTATGTATATTTGGTTTTTCCTATGTACATATATATATAGATTTATTTATAAAACCCGCCCCCCACCCCTAAGGCGGGAGGAGCTGGGGCAAGTAGAAGAGGTGGAAAAGGGGCCCAGAAAAAGTGGAGGGGTGGAGAGGCATGGCTGGAAAAGGAGGGAGAGGGTCCCTTTCCTCAAGTTAAGGGGGGCACAGGAGCTCCGTTGACAGTCATCTTGCGCCCCCTGCTGGTGGAAGATGGTGTCTGCAGGCAGTTCGAGGTACCCCCGTTGGCAGCTGTGGTGGCCCCACTGGCTGTCGCAGGGGGAGTAGGGGAGGTAGGGTGGGTAGCCGGGGGCCCGTGGGAGCTGGGAGAGCCATGGCAGGGGGTGGCTGGGCTGGGAAGGGAGGAGGAGGTGGCTGGCAGGGTGGCAGGGCTGGGAGCCTTGTCGCTGACTGACTCACACTCAGATGCCCCGCTGGTGTTGGTGCCCTCCGAGGGGGTGGGTGCTGTGGGCAAGGTGAGCCGCTTGCAGGCCGGCTGGACCCGATACTTGAGGGGGAGAGGGCCATTCTGCAGGGAGAGAGGGCAGAGAGGCAGTGAAGGGGAGGGTGTCGGGAGAAAGAGGCCACCCAGGAAGCTACCCAACCCTCACCCCACAGGGCCCAGATAGAGGAACGGGGTCCGGGCCTTGGAGAGGAGCAGATAGGCAAACAAGACTGACGAAGCAAGGCCAGAGATACAGGGGCACACAAAGACCCAGAGAGGCAGACAGAACGTCCAAGGCCAGAGACCGGAGAGGAGAGAGGCTGGAAGGCAGGAAGCAGCATCTGCTCCTCCACGGCCACCCGACCCTGCTTTCTGCCCAAAATCAGGGCATGTCATCTGCCAAAGCGTCCTTTTTCCCTTTAGAGTGTGGGAGGCCATCATCGGAAGATGGCCGGAAGCGGCCGGCCTGCTGTGGCAGACCACCCTGGACATGCCCAGCTCATGGGACAAGGCATGAACCGTGATTACTGGTCACTATGTGGTCACTGTGGCCACAGACAAATGCCAGACCGGCCCGCCCTGCACCCTCCCGCCCAGCTCACCCGCCGCCAGGGATAGATGTAGGCTATATCCATGAGAGTGTAGTACTCCTTCAGTGGCTCGTCCTCGTATAGAACCTCCACCTGGAGGAGGAGATGGAGAACACCATTACCCGGTTCAGGTTCAAGGCTCCAGCCATTTGGCAGAGAGGCTCCTAGCTAGGGGTGGGAAGTGGGGCAATGGGGAGGAGGGACTTGCAGGTGTTCCCTTACTACTTTGGGGTTTTGTGGTGGGTTTGACTTCCCGGTCAGGCTTGTCCCAACCGAACTCCAGACCTCCAGACCACCAGACGGAGAAGGAAGGATCCAGAGAAGATACCCACATCATTAACAACCCCTGCCTCCCGCCACCCACACAGCTGTCTGAATCCCTCAATCTCTGGCAGGTCCTCCAGAGATAAGGTGGGGAGGGGGTGGGCAAAGAAAAAGCCCAGGTGAGAAAGATCTCGCAGAGCACTGGCTCTTGCCCAGGCTGCAGTGGAATGACCCTGGACGCATTAAAAAAACACATGCTTGGGGCAGCTGGGTGGCTCAGTCGGTTGAGCGTCCAACTTCAACTCAGATCATGATCTCACCGCTCATGAGTTCAAGCCCCCTATCAGGCTCTGTGAGGACAACTCAGAGCCTGGAGCCTGCTTCAGATTCTGCATCCCTTTCTCTCTGTCCCTCCCCCCACGCACGCTCTGTGTCTCTCCCTCTCAAAAATAAACATTAACAAAAAATTTAAAAAAACAACAACAACACATGCTTGGATCTCACCAGAGATTCTGATTTAATTGGTATGACATGAGTCAAGTTTTAAAGCCTCCCACACGATTCTGATCTGCAGCAAAGTTTGGGATCCGTTGTCCTAGAGCCTTGATACCCAAAGTGTGGTACACAGAGCAGTAGTATTGGCAACACCTGGGAACCTGCTAGAAATGCAGAACCTATCTATGCTTTAACAAGATCTTTAGAGAACCAGTGACGTATTCGAATTTGAGAAGTGCTGTCCAAGACCTCCAGTGGAATTTCAGACTGGCCTTCCTTCAGCCAGGTGGCCCCAGACAACCCCCTATATTTCTGCACACATACCTCTGGCACAGTTCTGAACATGCAAGCATGCACATGTGCACACATATGTGCGCGCGCACACACACACACACACACATGTACACTCCGTCTTGGTTCCCGTGCATCTCTGCACACTGGCTTCAACGGACAAAGACTACTCCACCCTAATCTTGGTTTCAATTACCCTTCTACTCAGCTCAATTACACAACCACGCAGGTCCTCGTGTCACCCAGCCTGCTCAGAACAGTGGCTGGGATGCACAGATTGCCAGATGCAGCCACACAACAGGCACTCAGTTTCTGAGAGGGCCCAGGGACTCACCTTGTATTTGCTGGGCACATCCATCTTGTTGCGAAGAAACTTGGCGAGATGCATGACGGTCATGGCTGCTGGGCATTGCAGGAACCGCACCCCTGTCTGCTGAGGGAAAAGCACCCAAGGGCTGGGGTCCACCCCAGGCACTCTCTCCCAGTCCGCATCCCACCCCTAGGCAGGTCCCCAGCACTCACCTTTTCCTTGTCCCCATCCCCATTCTCCAGAGGACCTTTCTTTTCCTCCCGGTCCCTGGGGGAGGAGAAACAATGAAGCTAGGGAAACCCTGAAGCAGGCAGGATCCCCCAACACACACAGCCAGAAGACCTTCCTGGAGACACCTTCTCCTGCTAGGGGAAGGGGGCCAGGGTGGGAGAGAGGGGTGACCCAACCTAGGACCCCCAAAACCAGGCGTGGCTCAGACTTGCCTGACACCTTCATAGAACTCGATGGAGAGGCTGACAATCTCGTTGTCGCTCAGAGCTCCCTTCTCCTGCTCCAGGACCTCGCCGCGGTCCTCATTGGAGCCGTTGGGGACTGCAGAAGGAGAGAGAGCTGAGGGGCTGGCCTAGGACGGGGACAGGGGCCCCACCAAGGACCCTGGATCTCACAGCTCGGGGGGGGGGGGGGGGAGGTGGTGAGCGCAACCATCCCCTGGGCCGGGGCGGTGACGCGGCGGCACGTGCAGGGCGGACAGCTCGGGGCGGCACCACCCACTCAGGGGAACAGGCAAGCGAACACGCTCACCTTCAGTCAGGGGGTACGCTGCATAGAAATCCCGCCGTCGTTTCATCTCATCTGGAAGAGGAAAGCAAGGTGAGGATGGAGCACCAGGCAGGGAAGCGTGGGGCTGTGGGGAGGATGAAGCGGGGTAGATACCTTTAAAAAGCCCAGGGACCAGTTTATAGACGATGTCTTGCAGGGTTTTGTCCGATCTGGAAAAAGCATGGAGTCCCGTCAGCAACCACCTCACCCTGCTCTCCCCAGCCAGGAACCCTTATTCCCACCTCCCCTCCTTAGATCCGGGGCACAGGCACCAGGGTCCCCAGAGGCCCGGCCTTTACCCCTCCAGTACTTCTCAGCCTAGACAAGCCGGATACGACACAGAGGGAGGGGAGGGGCCTTGCGTCGACGCCCTGTGCTTCTCCCCCACCTGCCACCTTGGCTATAGGATGCAAAGAGGGCTGAGGGACAGAGGGCAGATGACCCAGAGAGTCAGCGTGGGCGGGAGGGACAGTGCCGGGCCCACCTGATGCTCAGCAGCGGCCTGGTTTTGTGGACCTGCACATCGCACATGGGGCAGTACTTGTTGGTCTCCAGGTAGCGCACGATGCAAGTTTTGCAGACTTGGGGGTGGGGGGTGGAGAAAGAAAGGAGAGTCAGAGCCCCCTTCATAATCCAGGACCAGCCCCCGACGGCCTCTGCTCAGATTCAGGTATCCCTTCCTCTCCACCTTGTCCCCGCAGCTCAGCCCATTCAAAGGCTCAACGTGGTCCTGGTCTCACCCCTCCTCCATCCTTGGGGGAGGAGGGGCCGTGGGAGTGCGTGCGTGCGGGTGTCAGGCCAGTGTCATGTACCAAGCAGAAGGGGCGCCCCAAGTCCGATGGAGTACAAAACAACAGCCCGCCTGCTGGACACCTCCCAGGGTCCTGGACCTCTGCCACCAAGCCCAGTGGGCACGTGAGGGGGCACGTGCATCTTTGGGGGCTGCAGCTCCAGCCAGAGGATGGAGGAGGGAACCGAGGGGTCAGGTAGGTGAAAGCTCCTGAAATAAACCTCCGGGCTGACCCCTCCAGTCTCCCCCCTGCCCCTCAGGAGTCTCTCTGCGGCCAGGGACCGCCACGGGGTGCACGGACGCGCGTGCTCTCCAGGGCAGGGCCTTGTGCTCTGCCCTCCCCAGGCAGTGCCCGTCCGACCTGGCCAAAGACTGCCCGTCCTGAGCAGCGGCCCCTCTGCCCAACTCACAGGAATGCAAGCACTCCACGATGGTGGTGGCGTCGATGAAGTACCCCCCGCAGAGGGCACACATGAGGTGAGGGTTCAGCTCTGTGATTTTGATCCGTGTGGTCCGATGCATGATGCCGGGGTGGGGGACAGGGGGCCTGGGGAGCGTCACCCTGAGAAATGAAAGTGGAATCAGAAACCCAGAGGCCCAAGAGCCCCTCCCACAGTCCACACCACCCAACGTCTGTCTCGAAGCCCAAGGCTTTTGCTCTCTGCCTCCGAGGCCAGACTGGCTACGTGCATGGGGTTGGCTCCTCCTGGCCCCTCTTGAGTATTCACCAGGTAAGGGGGCTCTGGAGATGCGTGCCACCTGGAGCGACACCATCGGGCTCCATCTCAAGAGCAGGAGGAAAGATGAAGTTAGACCAACTCTCCAGAGGAGGCAGGAAAATTGAAGAGAACAGAGTTTTTCAAAATGTCCCTGATCCAGGGGCGCCTGGGTGGCGCAGTCGGTTAAGCGTCCGACTTCAGCCAGGTCACGATCTCGCGGTCCGTGAGTTCGAGCCCCGCGTCAGGCTCTGGGCTGATGGCTCGGAGCCTGGAGCCTGTTTCCGATTCTGTGTCTCCCTCTCTCTCTGCCCCTCCCCCGTTCATGCTCTGTCTCTCTCTGTCCCAAAAATAAATAAAAAACGTTGGAAAAAAAAAAAAAATTAAAAAAAAAATGTCCCTGATCCCAATCCACATTCACTGAAGTGAGTGCTAGGAGCTGAGGACACTTAGACCCCCCCCCCCCTATCCAGCTGCAAGGCCCCTGCCTCGGTCTTTCTACTCCATCCTCCCCTCCTTCCACCCCATCACCCTTCCCCCAGGAAGGCAGTCCCGGAAACACTGTGGCCACGGGATACCCTAGGTTTAGAGGGAGCACCCCACCATCTCATCCTCCTAGCTCTACATCCAGACTGGGCCCGGAGTGCTCCCTGGAGGTCCACCATACGCTGGCCATGCAGGTTCCAGGCCTGGCGCTCAGGCAGGAAACATGGAGGATGGTCCTTACACGCCCGAAGTTGGGAGCACGCAGCTCCAGCCTGACCCCAGCCCCGACCCTGCAGGTAGTGGCAAAGAGCCTGGGCAAAAAAGACTGCTCTTGCCCCTTCTGCACAGTCCCCGCTGGACGGCCCACCGTGCAAGTCCCCCGGTCCCACACGCAGTCCGGGACCTCCCTCCCAGGCACACACAGCAATTTCTCCACGTGGACACTGCTGCCACTCCGGCTGCCTGTCCCCAGGCTGTCCAGTGACACACCACAGGCTCTCAGAGATATGCCCACCAAAGCTGGGCAGAAAGTTCTCTCTGCAGCAGCCCCGAGCACCCAGCCAGGCCTTGGCAGGGACCTGGGAGGTCAGTCAGAGCCCAACTCTGAATTGGCTGATACGCCTAACTTCTCGGTATAAAAACCAAACCTGGAAGGGAAGGCCCCTCCCTCCCTCCCTCCTCTTTCCCAGAGTAAAAGCCCAAGGCGTGGGGCTTGGGAGAGTGGCCAAGCCCCAATGACTCCTTCACAACATACACCCTTCTCTCCTTTCCAGAAAGATTTCTAAAGCCACCATATTGGGTTTTCTAGGACCAGAAATTCACAGCCAGGATCAACAGTTTCTATAGAGACCCCAGGATGAGTTTGGCCAGGACCCAAACAGCCAACAGAGGCTGGCCAGAGACCCAAAGAGATGGAGAGACAGACACAAAGGCCACACGTGGGAGAGACACCAAGTCTGCAGGGCAGACAGAGGGGACCAAGCAAGCCCAGAGAGCCAGCGGAGACACAGCGGCCTAAGGAAGGAAAGGGGCTCCTGTCCCAAGGAGGGCGGCCTAGGCCAGCCTCCCTGCAAGGGTTCCCCCCTTAACAATTACGCAGAAGGCTTGCTGGCTACTCCACTGTTTGGTCGTTTCCATAGTAACCCTGTCCCTGGCAAGATGCCCAAATATTATTACAACCATCCAGAGGAGAGAACAAACTCCAAATGGCTGTGTCGCTGAGTGTGTGTAATATCCATTGGATGTGTACGTGATGTCTGGGCTTCCAAAACTACTTTGTACGACTGCTTGACCTGTGCATGCGTGCGTGCGTGCGTGTGTGTGTGTGTATCCAAATGAACCTTTGTGTGCATGCACAGACAGAAACAACACATTCTGGTCGATGCTGGTTGCTATCAGCGCATCTCACACCCGGCTGTGTCTCTCCCTCTCCCATACGCACACATATGTACACACAAACACACAGGCGCTTCCCACTGCCTCAGTCACCTCATTCACACACTGGCTGCATTTGCACAACACACACTGGCTCTTAAGAACTTCCATGCAGTTCCTGCCAGGTAGACTGTGGCCTCAACAGGCAGGAGTTCCTAGGCAAGGGGCCGTGACCTTTACCCTCTCACTTCCGCTAGCATTTGTGAGAATTGGGACCAAGATCATCTCTCAAGCTTCTTTCTAGATGCGCGGGAGAAGGAAGGAGCTGTGGAGCTGACTGTATAGAAATATTCCTCCTTGTCTGGTGTAAGAGCAGCCCCCCTCGCCCCGCACTCCCAGCTCCCCCCACCCTATCCTCAGGGGCCTCAGACTGCTACCTCTGGGGCTGGGGGTGGGGAGAAGCACTGATTGGCTCCTCACCTGATTGCCATGGTTACCTGCAGGGCCCTGCCAGCAGGTGCCAAGAACAACTGTAAACAGGAGCTTGGTTCCCCCACGGTGCGCCCCCCACACCTGACACCCAATTCCTTCCCAGCTGCAACTGGCGGGTGTATCATGGGAAGGAGAGGGAAGAGGGGTGACGGTGGCTGGACTTCTGGCTGTCATCACGTTAGGGAAGAGGTTGGGAGATGGGAAACAGCATGAGGGAGAAAGACAGAGAAGTTCCGTGAAGCAGAAAAGGGAGCCAAGGGCCATTTGGAAGTGGCCTCTGTGGAGCTCTGGGGACCTTAACAGGTCAGTCCCACTGACACCACCACAGCGGACCTGTGCCCTGTCCCCCATGCCCAACTGCAGCCAAGTCATTCAACACCTTTTGTCCCCAAACCACTGTTCTTTGCAAGGGCATGATGGCTGGGCAGCCCATCCTGGCCCCTGGGGATCCGGGTCTTGGCCACAGTGGAAAGAAAGGAGCCTGGGTCAGCACCCAGCGCCAGCTCCTCCTTGCCATTCAAGCCTGACCTTTGTCTTTCCTCTTCTTCAAAGCCCCTACTAATTAGAGACCACCCCCATCTCTCCATTCTAGCCAGTCTTTTTCTGGAAGCTCTCTGCACTATAGGGCTCTCTTGTTTTTGTTTTGTGTTGTTTTGATTTTCTTCTGCAAAACAGGCTGTCTTTGATAACCCAGAGGTCTCTGCTCCTTCAGATGCCCCACGACAGCATTCTCTGCTCTGCTTTTCCTGCACATGAAATTAGCCCCACTCCCCACTAGAAAATCACCAGGTCTTAGGAAAAGTCACTCAAGGTCACATGCAGACACCTAGAACTGCGGAAGTAGAAGGGATCTTAGAAGGCGTCTTGTCCAATCCTTTCATTTTCCAGATGAAGAAATTTGGAAAGAAGTGACTTAGCTAAGGTCATGCAGTAACACAGTGGCAGTCCTAGGAGTAGAAACTGCCTGGCTCCTGTTCCAGTGTTCTCTACACACTGGCACCCAGGCCAGGCTCCCCTCTCATCTAAGAAACCTATAAGCCTGGCCTGACTCCATCCAGGCAGGTGGAAGGCAGAAGGACTCCGGGTTCCTTAGAAGACTGCTCAGTGAGCCTTCTGGGGGAGGTCAGAGTCTGGCCCAAACATGACCATCAGCACACATTCTCACCTTGAAGCAGGAAGAGGGACAGAGACTAATTGCCTCACCCCACTTCCACAGAACAGTTAGAGAAACTGAGGCTCCACGGGAGCACAGTGAGCCAGAATGTACTAGGTGCATTCCTCTGGTAGCTGTGTGGGTCCAACTGCACAAGCTCTGTGTATTTGTGTATGGAGGGGGAGCAAAGGGGTCCGCCTGGGGACAATGTCAACCTCTCAATGTTCCCTGATCCTTGACCCTGGGACCTGCCCCTCCTTGCCAGCGACGTCAAAAACATCCTCTAGTCTCCTGAAGCCGGGCTCATTGTCCCCTCTCTGCTCTCCCCCCTCAGCTTCCTAAGATCAAACAAAGACAAAACCCAAAATATACACCCAGAGCTACACATTGCCGAATATACACAGAGGCACACAAAGCCAGACACACCCCCTCCATCTCTCTCACACAACACACAAGGCCAGACAGACACTACACACACACACACCAGGCCAGACACACCCCATCACACATACAGCCAGACCAGAGCCAGGCCCACACTTGCCAGATGTATAAGCCACCCCCACTCACCCCAGCAGCACACCGTCTGACATCCCTGCCTGAAACCAGAGCTGGAAATATACACTAACCTTTTGTGCATCCCCGGTCCACCCAGGATAAATTATAACGTAAGTCTTCCAGCAACAAAGGCAGTGCAGCTCCCAACCTCCACTCGGGGGGCCAGAGGCTGGAGGAGTAGGGTGGGCATCTGACCTGCACAAAGATGTAGCCTCTTCCTGTTCAGGCTGTCTCCATTTCCATGGCAACAGCTCCATCAACCTAGACCTCTCAGGCAAGGCCAGGGGCAGCAGAGAGCCCCCCCCCCCCCCGCCCTCCTGCCCACCCCCAAAGACTCCAACTTGAACTCCACTCAAGCCACACAGGGTGGATACTGAGTCCCAGGTCTCACCTGGGGTCTGTTTCCGGCCTCATTCCAAAGACAGCTCTAAGGCCACAACCTCCAACTCCAAACCAGGGAGCCCCTGGGAAAACCTCCCTACCCAAAAGCTGCAACAGAGCTGGCTTTATGCTCCTTCTCCAAGTACTAACACCTTGGAACAGAGTGGAGACGGGGAGAAGAAGAGAAATGAGAGTTTCAGGAACAGATACAAACTGCGAGAGGCCCAGAGAAGGAGGCATCAGAAGACAGCGGGAGACAACCAGGAGATAGACCCCCTACTTCCCCCCCTCTCGCCCCCCCCAAGCAACAGGGAGCTCAGGAGAGACTGAGGCATATATACGTATGGTGGGGGTTCTTCTAAGAGACAAAGACCAGGAAGAAGCGCGGGGTAACACTTCCACGGTATTTACGGGCAAATCCACCAACCCCAGGCCTCTTCCTTCCCCACCTCAAGCCATCCGAAGCAATTCTGGGCAGATGGGGGCAGTGGGGGAGGGGGAGAGGCATGCCTAGGCCCACTGTGGAGACAGGAGGGGCAGGGGTGTCTGCTGGCCAAGAGGTCCCACCCCCTCAGAGCTAGAGGAAGGAGGGCCGGGGGAGGGAGGGGGCAGCCCGGCTCCCCGGTGGAAGAGGGGCCAGTCGGTCAGACCCCTCCTGCCTCCGCTGGCGATGGGAAATATCGCGATAACTCTCCCCCCTTCTCCCTTCTACTCCCTCCTCCCGGGCTTCCCCCGGAGCCTGGGTCAGAGGATCAGGGACCTCAGTTACCGGGTGGCCGTTCCTACCTTCCCTAGAGTCAAACTTTCGGCGGAGCCCAAGGAGGGGTGTTCCGGAGAAAGAGGCTCTGCCCGGGTGGTTCGGGGAGGGGGCGGGGCGCCCAGTCCGGGGCTGGGGGGAAAGGGACCCGCTGGGGGAGGTGCCCGAGAGGCCGGGGACCCGGGCATGGAGGAGCGCCCTCCCCCGGCCCCGCAGCGATCAAAAAGGCATGTCGCTTTCCTCCCGGTCTCAAGTCCCTGCGCGTCCACGACGCCCCAGTGCCCACGGAAGAAGCAGAGAGCGACCCCTCCCCAGAGCGAAAGGGGTAGTGGGGCAGGGCCAGAGGCCGCTCTGGCTCGTGGGGCGGGCGAGGGGGGCAGAGATCCGGCCCCGCGCGCAGCCCACAGCCCTGGTGGCTGCCTCGGACCCTCCCCCTCGCTACCTCAGGAGCAGGTCTGCGAGGGGGCTGCGGCACAAAGAGGTGGTGGTCGAGGGAGACGCCAAATCGCTAAAAGGGGGAATCCATTTCGGCCATCTTGGAAGGGAGGAAAGGGAAAAGGGGAGAGAAAAGGGAGAAAGAAAGGCGGACGGGGCGAGCTAGGATAGGGGCTGGCGGGGTGGGGAGGGGACGCGAGAAGCAGGCCCGGTTCGGAGTCTCCCCCTCCCACAGGGATGTGTAAGGAGGGATGGACCGGCCCCCCAGCCCCGTTCCAGTTGCGGAGAAGGAAAGGACAGGGAGTCTGCCTCCACTTACCTGGGTTCGGGGTCCGGTGGGTCTCGGGGAGGGGGGGATGGGAGGGAGGGAGGGAAGGGGGGGGAGGGGGGCCGCAGCCGTGTCGCTCGCTCTGGCGGCGGGAGGGGAGAAACCTACGGTAAGAAAGGAGTTTGTGAAAGCGGCTTGGGGTGGGAGGGAGAGAGGGGAGGGGAGGGGACGGAGGGGGGAGGGGAGGTACCGGGGCTGGGGGGGTACAAAATGGCTTTTTTTCCTCCAGACAAGAGTAGGTCCCGCCCACTACTCACCCACGTGACCTCATTCCTTCAGGGTGTTTGCGGAGAGGGGAAGAGGAGGAGGGGGAGAGGCTAACGCGGCTGCCCCCACACCGGGTGCCGGGCCCCCTAAACTAGGACGCGACCTCACTCTTCCCAAACAGACCCTGACCCTGGAGGATGTATCCTCCTCTCTGTTAACCTCTGCAGTTAACCCTCCCCGCCCCCCCAAGTTGTGTGTGTGCCCCCCAACCCCCTGACCCTGCGATCCCCGCCCCTAAGCTGGGGCGCCTGGAAAATGGTGAAATGAGGGGGACCGGGCTGAGATGTGGTTCGTTCTGCAGTCCTACACGGCCTAGACCAAAGGGCGCTGGGTTCCGGCGGGGGACTCGACACGTCCGGCCACGCGTCCAGGGTATTTTCATTCACTCTAAGTGACACTCCCTTAAAATTAACAACTGCAACGGTGGGAAGAGAGCGTGTCCTCCCCACCCCCCTGGCCCCTCTCGGCGGCGGGATCACTGGCTCTAAAACGCCACCGCCCGGGACCCAGCCAGGGCGCCCCGGGGAAGCGAACTGCCGGGGGACGGAGGGAGAGGCCGAGGGGGTAGTCTGAGGGGGGGGGGGGTCGGTTTGCTGGGGTGGAGGCTGGCGCCTCCCGCGTGCTCGGGCGGAGAAGAATGGAACGTAACCTGGGCTGGGAGACCATCTGAAGACCGGGACTCACTCCCGGTCCGGGACACAATAACCCGCTCGAATGCAAGAGGCCCGACCGGACTAGAAAACCAGGCGCCGGGGCCCGAAAGCGGGCCCGCGCTTTTTCTCCTCCCCTGCGCTGCTTCCCGCATTTTTCGCCGGGGCGCTCCGAGCTCTGCGCGGTTGGTGCGCCTCCCTCGCCCCGGCGGCGGGAGGAGCCGGGCGAGCGCAAAGGCGACTGGTGCCAGTCCGCCTCCGACCGTCGCTCCCGGCTCCTCCCAGCGCTCGGGCTCCCGTCCCCAGTGGCTCCCGCTGGGAGGGGAAAACGAAGAGGGAGGCTTGGAAAGGCAGGGAGGAGCGGCTGAGGCTGGCGCCGGGAAAGCCAATCGATACTCCGTTACGGCGACGACCCGGGCCCTGCCTCATTAGGACGGTCGATTCGCTTATTCGTTATTCAAGATTTATTAGAGATGGTCACCGGGTCTGTCCCTCCAGAGAGCTTGATTATCCGGCCAGAAGGGCCATTAAGCGCACTGGCGGTGGGTGGCTCGAGTTAGGAAATTAGGAGACAAATATTCCGCAAGCTTCGTAGCGCCTGCCTCCTGCTTCCTTAAGCGCTCGCAGCTCAGGCCGCCCCGAAGCCGGGCCCCCTGGACTGAATGCCTTCACCCTTTGGCCGGCGACAAGGAGACCTGCGGACATTGGCCGCCAAGTGACCTCAGAAGCTTCAGCCTTCAGCCCACAGCAGCCAAATGGGGGCGGAGAGGAAGAGGATGGGCGGGAGAGATTTCCTCTTAGAGGGGGTGGTCTGAGAACCCGCGGGAGAAGATGCGGGGAGGGGTTAGAGAGCCCGGTCACCTACTCCCCTGTCCTTACGCGGGAATACCAGGAGTTTGCCGCCCCTCTTGGAAAGGGGGCTTTTGGCATGGACACACCCACTGTCCCCAGGGCAAGTGGGTCGACAGCAACCTGAATTCTGCCAGGGAAGACTCGCGCATCCTCTACTGTCCCCCAGTTGCCTTGTGGGGAGGGGAGTGCAGCAGGGAGTGTCACTCCCTTCCTGCTAAAAGATTCCTGGGGCAAGAGAAACCTGTAGGGGCTTCCCGAAGACCTCCATCCTACACACGATCCACAGGGGCACCTAGGGCTACCTTCCAAGTGTGTGTACCGGAGGGGGGTGGTGGTGGGGGACAGGTATCAGCCAGGAGGAGGAGGGCTGGTAAATCCACACTTTCTTTGGTCCTTTCATCCCGGAGTGTTGCAGCTAGGGGGCCCATCACACTCAGGCGGGTCCATCCACTCCTTCCTCAGAGAGTTATTAAGCGTCAGTCACTAGCAAACCACAAGACAGAGGGATGAACACCCCACTACTCACTAAAACTTCGTTTTAATCGTTTCCATCCTGGGCAACCAGTCCCCACCTCCCTGGCCTTTCTGACTTATCAGGAGAACTTTCTGAGAGCCAATCTTTCTCACATGTGAAGCTCTCTGGTCTCTTGACAAGGAAACACCTGTCATGTGCCAATGTGAAATACTGTACTAGGTACTGGAGACCTAAAGCTGATGAGCCAGGCTTTAGCCTGCAAGGAGCTCACGGCCCAGTGGGTTTACATAGCCTGTCCCATTAGCTTCCATGGCACTGGGCATCCCTCCAGGTTGCCCGCACCAGCCCTGTGAGCACCTGGTAAGGGTGGGTAAGCACTGGGGAAGGTTTTCACAAGAGGTGTCCTTTGGGCCCAATCTTGAGGAGAAGCCAGATATCCAAGAGAACTGCCTGAGTCCTTTGCTTAGCTCTTCATCCTGGAACGTGCCTCCGGCTGCCATTAGGTGCCAATGCTTCCCCTGCGTTCTGTGCTAGTTGTACGACCTCACAGGGGTCTCTAGCTGACGACTTCTCATCAGAAGAATCACTGTGTCTGGCACAGACTAGAAGCCTCCAGAGGGCAGGAACCCTGGGAAATCTAATTAATTATTTCTGGCACATGCCAAGAGCTACTGTGAAATTAAGATCCCCTAGAAGATGATGACAAAGGCAGGAGAGGGTGGCTCCTCTAGTGACTTTATGACTGTCTTTGCCTCTGTGTCCTTCGCTCCTTCTCTCTCCCCAAGACAATGTCGTTTGTCAGTTTCTGCTTCTATTTCTCCTTCTCTGCCCCACTGCTCTGTATTTCTAGAAAAAATAGTTTTGTTGTTGTTGTTTTCCTTTTTTGGAGGCTTCGCATATGAACTGCTTCTCTTTTCCCTCCATTTTCTTGGTGTCTTCCTTCCACTCACCGCACCTATTTCCCTGTCATCTCCCTTTTCTGTCTCTCTGTATCACCACTCTGTTGTCTCTCACAGCTCTGTATCTCACCTCTGTTGCTTCATCCCACAATTTCTCCCTGCCTTTGTCTCTGGCGCCACTTTCTTCCCTTCCAAACATAATATTTCGAGAGGGTAACATCGATTGAGGCAGACAATGGAAAACTGTCCCACCTCCACTGTAAATTCATTCTTAATCCTACGAAAAATGCAACCTGAAACGTATTGTACAGCGAGACAAAAACCTCTGTCTTCGCCTTTCCTGCAATCCAGCCTGGGGGCGGGGTGGGAGGTAGGCGGTGGAGGAAAGTGCTGGAGAAATAATCCCATCATTGACTGAACATCAAGGAATTTTCAATCACAATGACCCTCTGACTTGCTATAGATAAAAACATCTGCCGTTTCAAAACGGAATTTGGCATTTTAGATGTTGGGAGGATACCGCTTAGGTTTTTCTTTTAGTAGAGGGGGGAGAAAAAAAGGCAGCGTCCCTGGGTGGGCTCGAACCACCAACCTTTCGGTTAACAGCCGAACGCGCTAACCGATTGCGCCACAGAGACTGCGACAACTGCCAGCGTGGCGGTGAGCCGAGTCAATGGGAGTGAGCCTATGACCGCGCAGGAATCCAACGGAAACCCTGCAATCGGGCGAAAGCAGTCAGGCCCTGGGGAAAAAGGGAAAGGTCCCAATCAAGGAAAGGGAGGAGGAGGGACCTTTACGTCCCTCCTTTATTGGTTCTGGGAGGGGTAGTCGCTGGCTTCCTCCGGATCGCTCTTAGGGGAAGATAAGAAGATGGAAAAGCCCGAAACGTCCTTTTTTTAGGGTGACCTGGGTCTTGGGGATACGTGGGGAGGGGGGTCTCAAAAAGCATAACCACCTTTGGTCTCCAAACCTCCCCTTTGAACCTGAACCCCTGCAGCCGCAGCCCATCCGCGACGCCCTCCCTTTGTCCCTCCCCCTCGAAACATTAACTGTGTACTGAATCGGCGCCTCCTAAAGACCAGGCACCGTTCTAGGCCAGCGAATGTGCAGAGCCTAGCATAGTACCTGGCACATAAGAGACGGAAGGATTTCTGGAAAGAATAAATGAAACAAGCTAGCGTAATACACCCGAGCCACACGGCGCGATCACAACACCGTGGTCCTTCAGCTGGGACCGCAGCCCCTATGCTGGGCTTCACCAGCCCACGTGCACACAGGTCCCAGCCCAGGTCCTCCGAGCCGGGAGTCCCGGTCCGCCGCGATCCCAGCTTGCACCGCGGCGCCAGGCTCTTCCGCACTCAACAGTGACTTTTCACTTTCCGCCTTCCCATTCTCGGTTTTGGCTTCTCAACCAAACTCCGGTTCTGATGACTGACAGATAGGCACAGCCAGTAGGAAGTCAAAATGTCCCGGAAGGGTCGGCCTTTGGGCGGAGAGAGAAAAGGCAGCAAGAGTGGTTGTGCAGTGGGGGGCCTCAGCCGGTTGAGTGGAATTGTGGCGATTGCAGGTCCCAGTACGCCGCAGTCATGGTGAGATGGGGAGCGAGGAGAAGGGACGCGGGGTAGGGATTGAAGAACGGGGAGGGGGCACGGGAGCTTTGGGAGGCGGAGAGGGCCTGGTGGTCGTTTGAAGGGAAGCCGACCGCGGTGAGGACCAGGGGTTCGAAGGCGGCTCCCCGCAGCTGCACAGGGCTAATGTCACAGCTGGGCTTCGGGGTGTCCAGGCGCCTCCAGAGGGGAGGACGGTGCACATAGGAGCCTTCGGATCAGGGGCTGCGCCGGGGGCTCTGGCCGCATTTGGCCCGTCACGCTGAGTTCCTTCGCTCTGTCTGCCGCAGTCTATTATGTCCTATAACGGAGGGGCCGTCATGGCCATGAAGGGGAAGAACTGTGTGGCCATCGCTGCCGACAGGCGCTTCGGGATCCAGGCCCAGATGGTGACCACGGACTTCCAGAAGATCTTTCCCATGGGCGATCGGCTGTACATAGGCCTGGCCGGACTGGCCACCGATGTCCAGACTGTGTAAGTGTCGGGGGTCCCCGCCCACACGCAGGCCTCTTCTTGGACTAGCCTTGCCTGGTGTCTTGAGTGGCCCAGGTATCAGTCATCTACCAAACAGCACCAGTGAATCAGAGACTTTGCCGGACACACCGTAAGCCATAAAGAATTGTATCCTAGCCAACTTTCACCAGCATTTACTTATTTTCTCTGCACGGAGCACCTTACATGCAGGGACTCATTTAAACCGCTTAAGTACATTACCATGCTGCCGTCCCGTTTTGCAGATGAAAAAACTGAAGGTCTTAGAGTTTCTTGCCCAAGGTGCAAGTTGATGAATGTCACTCAGGATCTCAATGCAGGTCTTCCTGGGGCTTGTGCTCAGTCCCTAAATAACTTCAGGTCTAGTTGGGAAAGGGATACAGAAAGATACCTGATCCAAGATGAGTGCATATTAACTGCTAGATTCCTCATCTAGTGGATAGAAGCCCTGTGATTTAAGAGGAAGAGGAGTCTGGGAGATGAAAGAGGTAGCTATTGTGTTGGTCCAAAAGGAAAAAAAAAAAAAAAGGTATGAGGGTTATTGTCCTAATGGGATGGTAGTGATGGGAAAGGAAAGGAAGGCATTTCTGAGAGTGTAGCAGCCTTAGTGGCTGCTTGGATATTGTGAGGCCAAAGAGTCATTCACTGAGGGTGGGCTCTGTGTCTTTTTCATCTGTTACTAGTGTCTAGATTACTACTTGGCATATAGGTGATCCAGAAATGTCTTAAAGATGATTTTTGATTTGAGCGTGTTGACCGAAATCCAGAAATTCGGGCGGGCTAGTTTTAGGGGAAGGTGATGACTGATTTTTGACACCAATTTTGAAGGGACGAGGCGACCTAAGGAACATCTTTCGGGCAGTTGGGAACTTGAAATCGTATCTCGGGGCTAGAGAGGCATCGGTGATCTTTTAAACCTCTGGGAACAGATTTTGGACAGAATACATAGAGGAGAAAAATTAGCTGCCGTTCGAGAGCTGAACTGTACATTTAGTGGTGGGGGAAGACGAGAGGCCGGAGGAAAAGGATCAGGCTAGGGTTTCAAGAGGGAAGATGTCACAAGTGACAGGTCCTGCAGGAAGCTGGTGGCCCAAAGAACAGCAGTTCCTGGACTTAGTTCTTAGAAGATCAAGAGACTAGTTCACTAATGTGGGTGGAAGTTGGTCAGAACGTTTTCTCTCGTTTCCGTCGAAGCACCTGAAGTCTCAAGAACACGTGACTTGGAAATGCTTCCTTCTGGCATCAGGGCAACAGCTTCAGGTTGCCGTCACTGTAAAGCCCTCCATCAGCCTTGCTCTCCGCCCCTCACACCGTTTCCTTTTCTTCTGGAGGCTTTCTCACCGCCTTTGTAGGCTTGTGGGAGGTAACTGCTAATTTTGCAAGGCCTCAGTTTCCTGACCTGTAAGAGAAGCTCAGGTTGTGTCTAAGGCTCTTTGTTCTGGCGTCCTTTGACCCACTCAGCAGCTTTGCTTCTGGCATTGGTCTGCTCCTCCTCCCTGCCGGGGCCTGTCCTGGGCTCAGAGCTGTGGCACTGGAGGCCGTGTGGCCTTTGTTGGGCAAGTCTGAAACGTGGACATGAGGCCGGACTTCTGGTGAGAAAATCACCGGGAGAGGAAGAGAGGAGTCTTGCTTGCCAAGGGCGGCGATTGTGTGTTTCCCTACATACCTCCTGCCCTCCGCAGAGTGGACACTCGGGCACCTTCAGGAGTGACATCCTAACTCCTTTCTCCTCCTGTCACAGTGCCCAGCGCCTCAAGTTCCGGCTGAACCTGTATGAGCTGAAGGAAGGTCGGCAGATCAAGCCTTACACCCTCATGAGCATGGTGGCCAACCTCTTGTATGAGAAACGGTGAGTGGAAGTGTAGCTCGGGACTTTGTGGCCACGTGGTCATGGCTGGAGGATGATTCCTCCTCCTCCCTCTCCTATTTCTTATTTGCAGGGTGAAAACCCTGTTTTATGGGTCTGTTTTCTGTGGGCCTGACGACCAACCAGGAAAGAAAGGGCTACTTCAGAAGAAGGCAGGGATCGCACACAGCAGACAAACTTGCTTCCAGGCAGCAGAATTGACCCCATCAAAGTGTGCCCTAGAGTCTCAGGACCTAGGAATTGGGTACCTGAATTTTTGTCCGTTTTCTTTGAAGACTTTGTGAAGAGGAAAGCAGAGGCCTAGCTCTAGAATCCAGTGCAGAAGCTGGGATGGAAGCAAAGGAGAGCCCCCAGGGACTTTCCTTTTCTCTTTTTTTCTTTCTGTTAAATTTTTTTACTGTTTATTTATTTTTGAGAGAGAGAGAGACAGAGTGCGAGCAGGGGAGCGGCAGAGAGAGAGGGAGACACAGAATCCGAAGCAGGCTCCAGGCTCCGAGCTGGCAGCACAGAGCCCGACACGGGGCTCGAACCCACAAACCGTGAGATCGTGACCTGAGCCGAAGTCGGACGCTTAACCCACTGAGCCACCCAGGCACCCCCCCACAGGGACTTTTCTACTCATCTCTGGGCACAGCTGGGTAGCAAAATGACAAGTGGAGTTCTTTTTTTTTTTCCCCCTTTATTTCTTTTTTTTTTTTTTTTTTTTTTTTTTTTTCAACATTTTTTATTTATTTTGGGACAGAGAGAGACAGAGCATGAACGGGGGAGGGGCAGAGAGAGAGGGAGACACAGAATTGGAAACAGGCTCCAGGCTCCGAGCCATCAGCCCAGAGCCTGACGCGGGGCTCGAACTCACGGACCGCGAGATCGTGACCTGGCTGAAGTCGGACGCTTAACCGACTGCGCCACCCAGGCGCCCCCCTTTATTTCTTTTTAAATCATTTAGTTTGAAATAATTTTGAACTTTATGGAAAGTTCAGAAGTACTCTTCTGAAAGTACAGAAGTACTCTTTAGCTTTCAAAGCTGAGTCATTGCCATGTTCATACCTGGATCAATACTATTGCCTTTGTAGTATTAAAAAGCTAAAAACTGTAAGAAAGGTTACCTTTTTTTAGGTGTATTTTAATATCCTCAGCTGTGAATTGTCTGCCGCGTGTAACTGTGTTTATCAAAATCCCGAATTGAAAAAGGTTTAAATGATTTTTGTCTTAAGTTTTCATTTAAGTAATCTCTACACCTAACGTGGGGCTCAAACTCACAACCCCAAGATCAAGAGTAGCACGCCACTCTGATTGAGGCAGCTAGGTGCTCCTTAGATGACTTTTTAGAGTGTGGTGCCTGGGTGAGCCCAGTTGTTTAAGTGTTCGACTTCGGCTCAGGTCATGATCTCACATTTTGTGGGTTTGAGCCCCGCATCAGGCTCTGTGCTGACGGCTCGGAGCCTGGAGCCTGCTTGGGATTCTGTGTCTCCCTTTCTCTCTGCCCTTCCCCCGCTCACGCTCTGTCTCTCCAAAGTGAATAAATGTTAAAAAAAAAAAATTAAACTTTATTTTACAGAGAGCAGGGAGAAGGGGCAGAGGGGGAGAGGGAGAATCTTAAGCAGGCTCCATACTCAGCGCAGAGCCCAATGAAGGGCTCGATCCCATGACCCCGGGATCATGACCTGAGCCAGATTCGAGAGTTGGATGTTCAATGGATTGCACCACCCAGGTGCCCCTAAACAATTTTTTAAACTGATTGTAGATGGGGGAAATGTCTTTCACACCTGTGAAAATTACCTCACATTTAAGTATATGAATAATGGCTCATGTTTTTGTTTTTGTTTTTTAGAATGTTTATGTATTTGTTTTGAGAGAGAGAGTAGGGGAGGGGCAGAGAGAGAGAGAGAGAGAGAGAGAGAGAAAGAATCCCAAGTAGACTCCGTACCGTCAGCGCAGAACAAGCAAACTTTACACCCAGCACAGGGCTTGAACTCACAACCAAGGTAGTGAGTTCAAGCCCCGTGCTGGGTACAGAGATTACTTAAAATCAGTAAGTAAACTTAAGAAAGAAAAGAGTCACATGCTCTACTGACTGAGCCAGTGCCCCATCGTGTTTACTGGAAATAAAAATACGGGGGCACCTGGCTGGCTCAGGCGGTAGAGCACGTGGCTCTTGATCTTAGGGTCATGAGTCCGCGTCCCATGCTGGGCGTAGAGGTAACTTAAAACAATCTTTTAACAAGAAAAAGAAAACTACAGGATTTTTGAGGCTGACCTGGTAAGTCCTAGCTTCTCAGCTAACCGGGAGCGTTCTGTACAAGCCCACCTGAAGTCAGGGATTTTCTAGCAGGATAGACTCATTCTGTGATTTGCAAACTTGAGCAGTGGACAGAACCTTTTTTTTTTTTTTTTTTAGAATTATTTCTTACGGAGCTATAATTTAAGGTCATGCTCTCAGGTATTACTGAGAGCCAATATAAGCCATGGGTAAATAAAGACAAGATGGGGCGAGTGGGTGGTTCAGTCAGTTAAGTGTCCGACTTTGATTTCGGCTCAGATCATCATCTCAGTTCGTGAGATCTAGCCCGATGTTGGTCTCTGCACTGTCAGCGGGGAGTCTGCTCGGGATTCTCTCTCTTTCCCTCTCTCTCTGCCCCACCCCTGCTCGTGCTTGCTTGCTCTCTCTCTCTCTCTCTCTCTCTCTCTCAAAACAAATACATAAACATTTTTTTTTTTTAATGTTTATTTATTTTTGAGACAGAGAGAGACAGAGCATGAACAGGGGAGGGGCAGAGAGAGAGGGAGACACAGAATCCGAAATGGGCTCCAGGCTCCGAGCTGTCAGCACAGAGCCCGACGCGGGGCTCGAACTCACAGACCGTGAGATCATGACCTGAGCCGAAGTCGGATGCCCAACCGACTGAGCCACCCAGGTGCCCCAAACATTTTTTAAAAATAAACATAAGAGGGGCGCCTGGGTGGCGCAGTCGGTTAAGCGTCCGACTTCAGCCAGGTCACGATCTCGCGGTCCGTGAGTTCGAGCCCCGCGTCAGGCTCTGGGCTGATGGCTCGGAGCCTGGAGCCTGTTTCCGATTCTGTGTCTCCGTCTCTCTCTGCCCCTCTCCCGTTCATGCTCTGCCTCTCTCTGTCCCAAAAAAAAAAAAAAAAAAAAAAAAAAAATAAACATAAGACATCTTTACTTACTATTTTTATTGAGAATAACGGCCATTAGCTTTTGCTTTTTTTTTTTTTTTTTTTTTTTTTTTTTTTTTTTTTTTGGTTCAATGTTTGAGAGAGAGAGAGACACAGTATGAATGGGGGAGGGGCAGAGAGAGAGTGAGACACAGAACCTGAAGCAGGCTCTAGGCTCTGGGCTGGAACTCACAAACTGCAAGATCATGACCTGACCCGAAGTCGGATGCTTAACTGACTGAGCCCCCCAGGTGTCCCAGCTTTTGAGTATTTTATGATAGATTTCTGAGATTAATTCTACTCAGAGCTCAGGGTCTAGGACAAGTGTCTGATGATCTCCTATTTCTTATAGGCAGACAACGAAAATAACCCAGCTTCCTGAGTATCTTTCTTTGCCTTGTCTGCCAAGAGACTCAGAACAAAACTTTGTGTTCAGTCTGGGTGTCTTGTTATTGTTTTAAGGATTTTTATTTTTTAGTGTGTTTCCTATAAACTGCTTCAAGTCCGTTTTCAAAAGGAGTGGAGGTATAGGTAGATACACGAATAGAGAATTGAATGGTGGTAGGACTTTGGTGAGGATAGGGAAGAGTAGAAGAAATCAGAATTCCCAGAACTAGGAAGTGGAAGAGAGGGTCGGGGGGGTGGAGGCTATGAAGGCAGGTGTCAGGGAAAAGAAGTCTTAAAGCACTGTCAGATGCCAGGAGGTGGGGAAGGGTGAATCAAAGCTGGCCCTATGGGAGGCAGCTGGCTGGCTGAGTCAGTAGAGCATGTGACTCTTAGAGTCTTGAGGGGCGTCTGGGTGGCTCAGTCGGTTAAGCGACCGACTTTGGCTCGGGTCGTGATCTCACAGTTTGTGAGTTCGAGCCCCGCGTCGGGCTCTGTGCTGGCAGCTTGGAGCCTGGAGCCTGCTTCAGGTTCTGTGTCTCCCTCCCTCCTTCTCTCTCTCTCTCTCTCTCTCTCTCTGCCCCTCTCCCACTCATGCTCGCTTGCTCTCTCAAAAATAAATAAACATTAAAAAAAAAAAAAAGTCTTCTGGGTAGGTCTGAACAAGAAGGCGATTGTTCTTGAGTCCTGGTTTCTCTCTGCTCCTGGCCTGCACAGGTTTGGCCCCTACTACACAGAGCCAGTCATCGCCGGGTTGGACCCGAAGACCTTCAAGCCCTTCATCTGCTCCCTGGACCTCATCGGCTGCCCCATGGTGACTGACGACTTTGTGGTCAGCGGCACCTGCTCCGAACAAATGTATGGGATGTGCGAGTCCCTCTGGGAGCCCAACATGGTGAGTTGGTGGCATGGAGTAGGGCCGGGCTCTGAGGTGTCCACCCCTTGGCCATCGGGGAAAAATGTGTTTATGTGGCACACGATGAAGAGAGTGACGCAGGTAGGAGAGAGCCACAGCTGCTTGGCCTTGGGACGGTGTCCAGAAACGGCCGGGCCTTGGTGCAGGCTGGCTCCAGGGAGAACAGCATCTGTCAGGAGACCCCGGTCAGATATTTGCCGCAACAGCGGATGGTTCCTTACCTTGGAGTAACTCCTTACGGGCTTTCCACACCCATTCGTTGAACAAACATTTAACAAGGTGTAGGGTCACAGCCGAGGCGGGTCAGCGGAATGGGCTCTGGAGCCGGGTTGTCTGGGTTGGAAACCTGGATCCACCCATCACTTAGTTATGTTCTCAGGTATGTCACTTTGTCTCTTTGTGCCTCCATTACCTCGGCTGTAGAATGGGGATAACAGCGTAGTCTACCTTAGGAGGGGCAGTGTGAGGAAAACACATGAAGACTGGAACGGTCCCTGTCGGGAAGGGTTGGCTGTTGTGCCAGCTCTGCCGGGCCCCACTGGCCTGTCTTCAAGGGCTCACTGCAGTCTAATGAAGCAAGACAGACCCCCAAACGCGTGTTAAAAAATGCAGTTTGCCAGGATGAGAGGAAACAAAAGGTCTGATTGGCGGAAGAAACAGCCTGTGCCAAGGTACCAGAGGGGCGAGTATGTTTGGTGTTGAGAGAGCTTGCTGTGGCTGCTCTGTGGGGGGAGATGATGGCGGAGAGCAAGAGTGGGCTGCGACTTCAAAAGGCCTTGAATGCCGTTCCAGGGTCTGAACTTTTCCCTGGTACCTGATGTCAAAGGTAGGTAGGAACCGGAACCCGCAGGTAGATACCGTAGGCTCTCGTGCTCGCCTGCAGGCGGTGCTGAGTGAGGCCTGAGCAAAGATCGTCAGGGGAGGGGCAGGGGTGCCTCTGGCGTCTAGAGCATTTGGTCATTTCAACCAGAAGTGAGGGAGGTGGAGACAATGAGGGTGTCTTGAGTTTTCTCACTAAGCCAACCAAGATGGAGGACATAGGAGAAGGAGAAGGTTTGGGGGACTGGCGAGTGGGTTGACGGTTGGACAGATCGAGTTTTGAGGTACCTGTGTGACACCCAGGAGGAGAGCCCGTAGACAACTCCTAAAGCACGTGGAAATCAAATAGGGATTCTCCCCATTTTACAGAAGGGGGATTGAACTTAGCGAAGGAACATGTACCTTGTCCAAGGTCACACTGCTGGTTAGTAGAGGCAGTTCAGGGCTTCGCTTTCCCTTACGTAATCTGCTTCCTTCTGAGCAGCCGAGGGGGCTTCCCACATCCCGGGAACCGTCCCTCACTTCAGGTGTGAGGCTGGCCAGAGTTGGGGATCTTGAGCCTAGAAAAGAGAGAATTAAAGGGTTCAACCAAGTTAGGGTCTGAGGCTTCTGCTTGTTGGCAGGATCCAGAACACCTGTTTGAAACCATCTCACAAGCCATGCTGAATGCCGTGGATCGGGATGCAGTGTCAGGCATGGGAGTCATTGTCCACGTCATGTGAGTATGAGCTGGAAAAAGTCTAGAAGCTTTGCGTACACCTGCCTCTCCCCTCCCCCACAAACACCCCATCTTCCCATCCCCCTGATCAGGAGTGAGGGAGGAAAGGTGCTTGTGGCAGGCTTGGGATAGCAGAAATCCATGCTTCTCCAAGGGTGGCAAGGAGCCTCTTGCGGTTCCCCTGGCCTCTGTCAGGTGAGACTCCGTGACCCTGAGTTTCCTCCCTACTTGCTCACAGTAGGAAGTGTCCCCAGAGTCTCAGGGACCTGTGTGGGGATGAGCCACAGCAGCACTACTGCAGACTGGTCAGGACTCTAGGTGACTCCCTCCTCTCCCAACTCCCGCCTCTGGGTGACATTCTGAGCCATGACTGGCTGGTGCTCCGGGCGCTGGGAATGATTTTCCAGCCCCAGCCAGCTCCCTAACTGCCATCCCCTTTCCTCTCGTCTGGAGCTGTCACCAGGAACCCGAATGGATGAAGTAGATGTCCTCCCGACAGCTTTCCTTGGGCACATCCCCAAATAAGCATTTGGACCCTTTAGTTATGGGGTAGCTTGCTCAATTATCACGAAAAACAGACTGGGGCTGATAGCAGACAATTCGCCCTCGGGCCCTTTTATGTTCCTTGGGATGAAACGTCCTTTCTAAATGACTGGTCCTCCGGGCCTGGGGGAGCTCCTGCCCTTCTTCGGCGGGCTGTGCAGTCAGGCCATCCTCTTACTCTTGGTGGTCCCAGCCCTGGAGAGCTGTCACTAGTCCCCTGTCTTTCCCCCCTTCCTCATCCCAGGCTGAGCAGACAGGCTAAGGTTAGTGGAACATGAGCAAGACAGTCAAACCTAGAATTGTCTGGACAGCTCCGTTCTGCAGTCTAGAATGGTGTAGATGTTTTGTGACTTTTCTCCCTCTGCAGTGAGAAGGACAGGATTACCACCAGGACACTGAAGGCCCGCATGGACTAACCCTCTGTTCTCAGAGCCTACTTTTTTTTTTTTTTTTTTTTTTTTTTTAATAAAATAGTTTTTTTCTTTCACTTCTGCTTCTCTGTCTTTGGGACTTTTACCCGAGATCTTTGATCCCCGCTAGGCACTTACAGATAGCTCCTCAGGGTGTAGCTCAGCCCTTGGGTTTTCTTCTGGACTTGGCAGCCAACTCTACCGGTACACCAGCGGGGAGAACATCGACGCATCACCTGCTGAGTGTCTGCTGTGTGGTAGGCCCGGCACAAAGTGCTTTACACATTCTAGAATTTAATCATCATGGTGACTTAAGGCAGCTGACGTAATCTTCTTTTATGGGCAGTTAACTTGTTCAGGGTGACTTTAATAAATAGTAAAGCAAAGATGTAAACCCATATTCTATTTGACCCCAAAGCCTAGAATGCTTTGCACTCAATTCTACAGGAAAACATTTTTTTTTTTTCTCCTTGAGAGAGAGAGAAAGTGAGCACATGAGCAGGGGAGGGGCAGAGAGAATCCCAAGAAGGCTCCGCACTGTCAGTAACAAGCCTGACCCAGGGCTCCAACACACAAACCATGAGAACGTGACCTGAGCTGAAATCAAGAGTCAGACCCTTAACCAGCTGAGCCACCCAGGCACCCCTATAGGAAAACTCTTAAATCTTTCATAGTTTCAGGTAGAAATTTGGCTATGTAACTACAAGTAATAGGCTTATGGATCAGTGCTTTGTTGTTTTTTATTAAAATGTTTGCTTATTTTTGAAAGAGAGAGCGAGAATACAAGCAGGGAAAAGGGAAAGAGAGAGGGAGACAGAATCCGAAGCAGGCTCCAGGCTCTGAGATGTCCACAAAGAGCCCGACATGGGGCTCGAACCCACGAACTAGGAGATCATGACCTGAGCCGAAGTCAGACGCTTAACCGACTGAGCCACCAGGTGTCTTTTAACCTTGGGTGCACATTAGCCACAAAGATACTTTGATACCGTCCTTCAAGATTCTGATTTAACTGGCTTTTAAAGGCCTGGGTGCCTGTCTTTCCAAAAAGTTCCCCAAATTATTCCAGCTTCCAACCTGTGGTGGCGGCTCCCAAACTTGAGCCTCCATCAGAATCTCCTGGAGGACCTATTAAAACTCTGATTCACCCGAAACCATTATTACACCTCATGTTTGGATTTAAATAGAATTAAATTTTTAAAAAAAACCTGTTTCTGATTCAGATCTGCAGAGGGACCCGGAATTTCTGATTCCCAGGCGCTGCTGATCCTGCTCGCCCAGAACCACACCGGGAGGATCACTAGATTTTTAAGCTCAATCTAAATGGAGAACATGAGGTACACAGAGGTCACCTGTTCAAAGTCAGCCACATAGCCAGTCAAGGAAGAGCTGGGACAGGGGTGGTAGTTGTGTGTGGCTCTTAGCCAGTGCTGGTTTTACGTAGTTAGAGAGGCGAGAAGCGGGTGGTTTGTCCATTTCTCAATGTGCGCAGTAAGGTCATGACGGCTGCCCAGTTCTGGTGCCTGTGCTCTTAACCGCTGCTCTGTTAGCCACATCTGAAAAAGCAGGTGGCCAAAGTCACGGCCTGTATATACTCTTTCTCCAAACTCAAGCCAGACACTGATTTCACCCAAGCAGCCTTTGAAACTGGGGCCAAAACCTTTTAATTCGGAGGAAAATAAAGGCTTGTTTCCAAAGGACTGACACATGACAGATGTGTACACAAAGTTTTTTGAGTTTTATTTGTTCCTTGGGTTGGAGATTCATCTTCACATGCATGCATTTTTAAACAGTAACAGTGTCTCGAACTGTTCCGAGCAGACATTAGACAAGCACAAGGGGTTGAAAATTCCTATTTAAAAAATGGAGAGTGCGGTGAGAACCGAGAAGTGACACACACGTGAAGGGGTCGTATTTATCCTGCTCCCCCAAAAGCTGAATCTCAGCTTCATTCACATTTTTTGATTACAATGATTTGACCTGATGTTGAGGTGTGCTGAGCGGCACCGGCCTCCCCCTAAAGGCTGTTTGTTGTTGGTTCACAACTCACAAAATAGCTCTGAGCGAGGGGGAAGGAACTCCTCTGGAAGTTTCCTCCCCAGCCTCTGAAGGATCTCGGCACAACTTGCTGGGGACGGCTGAGTCTCCCCTTCCCTCTGGAGGCACTCTTCGTACGCGGCACATCTCAGAGGAAAGCTAGGCAGTCACTGCCCCTGCAGGTGGCTGGTAGGTTTGGGGGCAGTTGTTCGGATGTGTTTTCCCTTTGATTTCTGTGCTCAGGCTGGACCCCTGCCCCCCATTTCTGCCAGAAAGAAGTGAGGTCCCTAGACTCGGGGGAGCCATATAAGGCCAGAGCTGTAAGGGCCATTTAAACACACTGTCCCTTCTGGCCCCTAACACTCGAGTAGCTCAGATGCTAGGGAGTGCTGAAGTTTTTTCCCTCCCAACTTGAATTGGTAAAAAGACAATTGGGGGGTGAGGATTGGCTACTGAGAGAAGTCCTGTGTCTTTGGTCCACCTCCCCAGGGCAGACCCTGGCAGACTGAAGAGGGAAAGTCAACTAGGGCAGGAGTCTAGTCCCAAGCCCTGAGCGCTACCAGGGGACCTGTTTGAGGCCTAAAGCACAGGCGAGAGAAACAGTAGGAATTGGGAGAGGGGAGGGAGAGCTGCCTGTGGTGGGAACTTAGAAGGTGCCACTGAGAACAGCCACAGGGGCGACTCGTGGCACCCGCCACAGACCAGTAACCCCTGAGCTAGATAAGGAGAGATGGAGCGCTGCTGCAGTCTGCTCCCGGAACTGCTGGCTTCCCAGCCCGCCCTGTACCCCCAAACCGCAGGGCACAGGGAAGGAGCTTGCACTGGGGGGTGGGGGGGGGAACAAAGACTCAGTGGTTCACTAATAGGAACAAGGGCCAGAGGCCTTCATCTAGTGGTCTACGCGGAGTTTTCAGAGGACCAGCCTGGGTTTCTCAGCCCCAGACTCTCAGGACGGGTGAAGCTGCGACTGGCTAGGTGGTCAAGGTGGGGGGAATGGAGAGGAATCCTGCCCTGACCCCCATCCCGGGCTTCACCCAGTCCGTCACGTCCTATCCTTACACCTGGTTCTTAGGAGACCCCCAAATTATTCTAGGGTGCCGTGGGACAGCTGAGCTTTCCTTCAGGGCTCCAGAGAGGAAGGCTGAGGGTAGTCCTTTGCTCTTGGATGCCTTCTGTAGGGAGAGCGGGAAGGTGGGGCTCTGAGAAAGGAGTGGGGGCAGACAAAGGCTTGGCCATCAGTTCACTTTCTCCACATTCAGACCACAAACCAAACACATCGGCATCATTACAGAAAGAAGAGAAAGAAAACTGGCATAAACCAAGATAAATAGCTTTTAAACATTTGAATGCCAAAGGAATTAGAGGGCCAAACCCAAGGTTTTGAAGATAGCACAGAGAATGACCTTTTAAAAAAATCTAAAGTCCACCCGACCACAGCTCAAATGTTTTGACCCAAACAACAATACTGTCAAAAAAAAAAAAAAAAGCATTTGAAACAGAATGCTACTCTCAAAATGTAAACAATATACAAAAAAAAAAAAAAAAAAAAAAACAACAACCAAAAACCCCACAAAAAACACAAAACTCAATGTTAAAGAAGTTAGATACCTGGTAGCTCGTTTTTAACCGATGGATTGTGTTACACTTTTCACACACATGATGGCAACATAATCAGCAGACCAAACGCAGGAAGCCGGTGGGAGCCCAAGGCTGTGGCCTCTGCTGGAGGACAGCCCACTAAGCTCGGAAGATGCGGGCCTCCCGAGGGACAGATCCAAATTTCCATTCTTGATTAGGAGGTGGGGAAATCAAGTCCAAACATCGTTCCTACGTAATCCCGTCCTAAGTCAGATCTGTTTTCTCTGTGAGCCACTTGGTTCCAAGTTCTTCCCCAAGTCACTTCATGGTCTTGCTGCTGCTGATCATTCAGAGCTGCCTATGGCCCCTTCCTGGGCGGGGGGGCGGTTGTCTGACCTATTTGCCTCTTCCAGAACAGTTCCAGCAGCCTCACTGGAGTCCAAGAATGCTGCCTCCATTCCCCCCTCACCTAAACGCTGCAGGTAGGGCACGGAGGCGGTGGTTCCTGCTCCAGAAGCTGAACTTGGCCAGGTTTGGAGGGAGCCACAGGAAACCAGTCCATCCATTTGAAATGTTTCCATAAACTTGCATCGCACCTGTGGGGTTATCTACAAAAGTTTTACCATAGATCATCCCAAATCCCCAGTTCCGGGTGAGGGGGTGAGAAGGTGCAGGAATGTACCTCCCCCAACACAGGGCTGTTCTCTCTGAGCCAGACCAGACTGCTCTGATGGCATCACAGAATGACACCCGGCTCAGTTCTGAGGCCTGGGTAGCTCAGCAGGTGGGTGGGGACCCTGCACGAAGCTGCAGGAAGCCACTCCCGAAGCACCCCTGGGGTGGCAGATCTGCTCAAAGTTAAGACGGGGGCATCAAGGAAAACAGCCCCAAAGCTGGGCCAGGTCGAATCCCATTTCAGGCCTCCACATTGGATTTCCTGGGTCACATCTTCAAGTGACTCCGCGGCCAGCTCAGGCTTGGGTGCCACACTCCACGGTGGGGGGCAGCACTCCCTGATGGCCAAAACTGTCCAGGGGGACAGACCACAGGCACAGGGCATCAGATTATCTACATGGTGGCCCTGGGGCTTGAGGAGGCCTCTCTGCAAGGAGCATCCCAGGCACGTGGAGGTCTCCCCCAGCTAAAAGCTCAACTACAAGGGAGGGTGCGTGGGAGAATGTCAGGAGGAAGTCAATGGATGGAGGGCACAAGGCCTCACTGGCTACTCATCAGGTTCTGGGGGTTTCCCAAGGGGAAATAACCATCGAAGCATGAAGGCTCCTGCTGTACCTAAAGATGCTTTCTAGTTCCTCTTGACCAACGGGAGGCAGGCTTTAGACAGGACATCTGAACTCCAGCAGCCAAAGGAGCTCAGAGGCGTGGATGATGATCGCAGGGTTCTGTGAGAACCAGCTGTCCAAGAGCCCAGCCGCTACCCCCACCCCTCACCATCCCATGAGGATGAACTCACGCCCCTGTGAGATCTCTGATTCTGATCCAAGATGCCTGCTGTTGATTTGGAGGACAGCATTTAGATGGAGGAATCAGGTAACATTTCACTTGGATCCAAGGTGAAAAGGTAGAGGAAGTTTGTGCACAATACTCCATAAAATGAAAAAGTTAATCCAAAGATCAAATGCAGCAGGACTGAAGTGTCTGACCTCTCCTCTGCCATCAGAGCACTTGGCCCTGAGAGGCCCCTTGGCCGGGTCCATGGGGGTGCCTCTTTCACTGAAGGGAACCGAGAGCAGGGCAGGGATGGGGAGGGTGATGGGGTGATGACACACATCATTATAAATAGCAAACCTGGAGCAATGAGATTTCAGAAACAAAACCCACATAAACCCACAAACTCATCTCTAGCCCCAACGTATTGTTAAAAAGGTTACAAGGGAACAAAAAGGAAACCCCTTTTCAACCTGGGTCAAATGGGGGAAAGATCAAGGCTACACCCTGTGGGTACATGCTCACACAGCACATCCCCTCCTCCCCAGCTAGAGTCTTTCAATGTCACAGGCTGCAGTCTCATCACTGAAGCCCTCCCTCCCCCTACACTGCTCCCCACGCTCCCCACCCTCCCATCTAGCCCAAATACACCCTCTCCCTTTTCTGGCCCGACCCCACATCCGGCTCTCCGGCTCTGGCTGAAGGTAGAAGGTAACTACGTCAGGATGTTGGACATGAACTCGTTGAAGCGTTTGGAGTACTGCTCAGGGTTCACAGTCGAGATCTCGGCCCCCGCCTGTAACACACAGAGGCTGACTCAGGACGAGCTCCCTGGCCCTGAGAGCCTACAGCCGGGAGGAGTCTGGGTATCTGGAAGTCTCTGGCCCAGCGTTTGAACTGAATGCTGTACCCCCGCCTGGGCAGGCCCTCGAGGAGCAGTTCCCGTCTCAGAACCACCGTGGCCTGGCTCCTTTGACTCACAAGCCCCCGCCTGAACCCACTGAGTAGCAGCAAGGCGGTGGGGAGGTGGTGGAGAGACTGGATCTCTGGGCGGGGTCCGTGTTTGGAGACAGTCACTTCAAGTCCATGGGGAAAAGGGCCTCTGGGGAGCAGCGTGGGTGTGTACACAGAGCTATTCCCTGCAGGCAACAGGATGCACAAGTTGCCCAGCAGCTCTGGGAACGGAACCAATAAGCTGAGAAGTAGGGGCCACTAGGCTGGGCAGATCAGCTGGTGGGGAGAGCACAGGGGTGGGCGGCAGGGAGAACCGGGAGGCTGGGAGGGGGCCTGCTCCCTGTGGGGGCGGGGTGGGGAGCGGCTCAGAGCAGGAGGCCCAAGGCTGCCTGCCCCGGGCCTCGACGTGGCAGGGAGGACTCACCCCGTGCTTCACTGTTTTGGCAGCGTGCGCGGCTTTCTTCTTAGCATCATATGGCGTGAGGATGTCGATGATGGCCATGAAATAGACCTCTTTCTTGGGGGCACCTGCAGGGGAGGGAAGCAGGAAAGGAAGAAGAGGAGGCAGGGAGGAGGGCAGTAAGCAGCTGGCCCCGTGGCCAGACAGACGCGGCTCCCACTTACTTTCATGGCTTTTCATGGCATAGACGTCAACAGAGGGGTCGAACTCCCCGGGACCAAAGAAGCGGGGGAAGCTGAGGAGGTTGCCGGGGCTGTCCGGAGGCGTGCCGTAGGAGCACAGCAGGTTGCCACCCAGCCCGTCATTCTCGCACTCCTCGTCCTCTGCCCGCTCCTCCACCTCCATCTCCTCCTGCTCCGCCCGGTCCACGTCGTGGATGCCCACCAGCAGGCTGTAGTCCATGATCTTCAGCTGGGCCAGGAACTAGGGAGGGTGAGGAGGGAGAGATGGGAGGGAGAGGTTACAGGGACACCCCAGTGGCATCTGGAAAGAGGAGAAAAGGCACTCCCTTCAAGTCCATCCTCCGATTGAGCCCCGGGCGAGAAAAAAACATCAGTCTCTGCCTTCAGTGAGCTCAGTGCCCAGCGGGGAAGACGGCTGTCCCTCGAGGGACAAGCCCGTCCCTCGAGGGAAGTAGCTGCGGGAGCCAGGGCAGCGGGGAGAGGGGCCTCTCTGGGGAGAGGAGCCCAGGCGGCCTGACGGAGGAGGAGCAGACAGGCAGGCAGAAGCTGCGGGAGGACGTAGAACACTGAGGGAAGAGGAAACCGCCCAAGAGACGCTGTGGTGAGTCCCAGCGAAGAAAGGAGTCCCACACTGCACGGAGGCTGGAGAGGTGGGTGTGACGGGGCAGTGGCTTTCAAGCCACAGGTCTCAACCCACTGCGAGCCGGAAATCTAATTTAGTTGGCTGGGACTAGGCAGTTTTTATTATTAAATACTATGGAACAGGATAGAAAACATATGTAACACGACGTAGACAGGCAGTGTTTCAGTTGTGCGTGTTGGGCTGTAAGGTAAAATGTACTTCTTTTTTTTTTTTTTTTTTTTTTTTCCAACATTTTTTATTTTTATTTTTGGGACAGAGAGAGACAGAGCATGAACGGGGGAGGGGCAGAGAGAGAGGGAGACACAGAATCGGAAACAGGCTCCAGGCTCCGAGCCATCAGCCCAGAGCCTGACGCGGGGCTCGAACTCACGGACCGCGAGATCGTGACCTGGCTGAAATCGGACGCTTAACCGACTGCGCCACCCAGGCGCCCCAGGTAAAATGTACTTCTAATTGAGGGGCACAGGCAAAGCTTGAAAAACTATGTAATTCAGCTTCTTTAACAGTCAGGATGAAAATGAGGAGGAAAAGAAAAGGGAACAAACACCCCATAAGAAAGCCAGAGCCGGGGCGCCTGCCTGGGTGGCTCTATTGGTTAAGTGTCGGACTTTGGCTCAGGTCACTATCTCACAGCTGATGAGTTCGAGCCCCGCATCCAGCTCTGAGCTGTCAGCTCAGAGCCTGGAGCCTGCTTCAGATTCTGTCTCCGTCTCTCTCTGCCCCTGCCCCGCTCATTCTCTCTCTCTCTTTCTCTGTCTCAAATTAAAAAAATTAACAAAAAAAAAAAAAGAAAGAAAGCCACAGCCAGGCGACACTCTCAACCACCCACTCTCCTGGGTCTCTAACGTGCCAGCTACAGCTGTGGGCTGATTCCTTACAATAAACATCTGTCTGTCTGTCTGTCTGCGTATCTATCTGTCGGCACCCTAGTCTATTTCTCTGGAGAACCTTAACCAATTGCCTCTGATGGATGAACAGGTAAACAAAATGTGGTACAAACATACAGTGGAATATTATTCGGCCCTAAAAAGGAAGGCCACTTTGACATGTGTTATATATAACATGCATGAACCTTGAAGACATGATGGGAAGTGAAATAAGCCTGACGCAAAAGACAAAAACTGTATGAATCCATTTATATATAAAGCACTTAAAATAGCCCGATTCACGGGGTGCCGGGGTGGCTCAGTCAGTTGAGCATATGACCCTTGATTTTGGCTCAAGTCATGACCTTGTGGTTCATGGGATCAACCCCATGTTGGGCTCTGCGCTGACAGCATGGAGCCTGCTTGAGATTCTCCCTCTGTCCCTCCCCCAATCACATTTCCTGCCCCCCCCCAAATAAATAAACATTAAAAAAAAAGTCTGATTCACAGAGACAGAAAGCAGCGTGACGGCTGCCAGGGGCTAGGCAGAAGGAGAAACGGGGAATTAGTGTTTAATGAGTACAGAGTTTCGGTTTGGGAAGATGAAAAGTTCTGGAGATGGATGGTGATGACGGCTGCACAACAGCGTGAATGTACTTAATGTCACTCAACGATATACTCACAAATGGTTAAGACAGCAAATTTTATCTTATGCGTATTTTGCCACAATAATAAAAAAAAAAAAAAAAACCTTTTTAAAAGTTTGTAGGGTTTGGTTTTAATGAGCAGGCTCCCAATTTGTTAAAATAGGAAACACTGAGTTATCAAGTGGTCCAGTAACGCATTCACTATTTAGCACCTGCCCGCCCTGGAAGAACTTCTCCACAGGAAGCCCCATTCCACCAGAAGGCTGCTGGGTAAGTGGAGAATGGGAGCCAAAGAAGGGCCTGCTTGGTGGATGTCAGCAACTGGCTTCTCGTTGCCACCCTCTCCACTACAGGGACACCTCCAGAAAGAAAGTTTCGGGGCGTTTGAAAAAGGTGTTGGAATAGATTAGCGAAGAGGTGAAGGAAAGCATTCCAACTTGAGTTACAAAGCTTCTACCGGCACAAATGTCTCCCCCGCAATGGAATACGCATTCGCACCCACACTGTTCAAATCACCAGCCTTCCTTTTGTCCACACTCCTGGAAAGTAGTGAATTCAATTTTTCTTAAGGCTGAACAGGCTCCTGCTCTGAGGACAAGAGGGGGCCTCCTCAACCAAGGTGAAAACGAGGGTTAGTAAGTACCTCCACGTCCCGTTTCAGTTTTTCCAGGAAGTTCTTTTTACTCTCCTCTCCCACATGCAGCTTCTGCCCCTCATTGAGGAAGTCATTGTCTTTGAATGTCGGCAAGTCCTTGGCCTGGGAGAGCAACAGCAGTGTATTAGGCTGGGTACCATTCACCCCCAGAGGTGATGGTACAGAAAAGGGAAGGGTCCTTAGAGCACAGATGGTCGCCTGCCCAATCAATAGGTTCAGCGCACGAGGCTACAGTCCCAGGCCTCGGGCAGGCAGGAATGGCAAATATCTGACATATGTCAGACACTGAGGACTGACCAAAGCACGTCTTCCTGCTGAGCCGGAACTACCTCGGGGCTCAGGCAGCCACTCCCCAATTCAGGCTGGACTATGAGACAGAGATCGCCAGCCCTGTAGGACGATGACCAACCCAGCAAGGGTAGAGATTAAAGGCTGGAGAGAGGCCGGGGCCGAGGATGAGGACGGGCGGGAGCTTGGTGACACAGCACCGACAGGCCACACGTCTGGGAACTGGGCTGGGGGCTGTGGTGGAGGAAGGGACAGGGTGACCGACAGAAGGTGTTTCTGATTCCAAGCAGCCCATTCCACACTCGCTCAGTACAGGTCCCGGCATACCTTCTCCTTGTCGCTCGCTTCTCTGGCAACAGTGGAGCCCTGAAAGGATAAGAGCCGTCAGGAGAGGTCCAGCTGAGGCAAAGTCCTTTGAGCGAGAAAACATGCACCAGTCTTTGGGGAGAGGCAGCAGGTGAACTGAAGGAGGCTGGTTAGAGTCCTAGAGGCCAGGAGGCAGCAACTTGTTCACTTCCCGTGTCACGGACCACTGACCAAGCTCTGATCGGACACTAGGCACGTGCTCGGCCAACAGCCCCGAACCAAGACCCAGGCCCTGCCCCTAGGGGACTCTCCTTCTAACAGGGGAGACAGGCAGTAAGAAGCAGTTATGCGATTAATTAATCCGTTAGTTACAACAGTACTAGGTGGTACAAGGGAGGAGGACACCAAGAGCACTAGCACAGGGCGGGTCCAGACTGGGGAGGGGCAGCGGTGGAGGCCAAGGCCGGCTTCCTGCAAGAAGTGATATGTGAGCTGAACCCAGAAGGGAAAGCAGGAAGCAATGAGGTGGGAGTTGGTGGAGGTGGAGAAAAGGGCAGGGAGGGAACGCAGGCCAGGCAGCCCGCGCGAGCTGCTGGAGGAGGAGAGCACGGGCACTGGAATGGAAAGAAACCCTCGTGGCTGTAGCAGGGAGAGAGAGGTGTGAGGGGACACGTCAGGAAGCCAGCTTCGAGAACAGTGGAGCACGGTGGCTCACAGTCACAAGCGTGTTCCTCTCCGTGTCCAGAACCGTGCTTGTGCTGTCAGTCCGCGGGGCCCGGACACACGCCTGAGTGCGTGTATCAGCACAGCCTGTCCCTAAAGTGCTGCCCTCGGCGTGCACGCCCCACTGACAGGAGTTGAAGCACATCGACCGTGCCATAAATATGGTACGATAAATAACCCCTTGTCACTGTCATCTGGACCTCAAACAGCCTTTGACCTGTAAGAATTAGGCACATCAACTCCCGAGTCTCCCGTCCACGCCAAAACACGTGCCCCGGCTCTCCCGACACGTGGGAGGGCGGCCACAGAGCCCTTTACCTTGAGGTCATACTTGCGGTGCACAGTGAGCCGATGGCTGAACACGTTCCTGGTGACCACCATGTAGGTCTCCACGCCATCCACGGTCAAGCGGTACATGCCCAGGAACTGCGGCAAAAGGGTGTTGCCGTGACACTCCACGATGAACTAGAGCGAAGGGAGGAAGGCGGATGCTGAGGAACGTGTGAAGGTGCCAGGACGGACGGGGCTCGCCCCAGGCTCAGACACTCCCGGGGAGTCTGGCTCCCAGACCGGTCGGTTTCAAAGGGGTCCTGTGAAGTCACAGGGGTTTCCTGGACATACAGCGGGCCACGGCCACCCCCGCCCCCAGTGGGCATGGCAGAGGGAGAGGCTGAGGCAGTTGCAGAGCCCTTCTGGTTTCACACTACTGGGACGCCACCGAACGTGTCTGCCATTTCAGAGGTGTGTCAGCACCTCAGACGGGTCTGGCCTCTCCTCCGCTGGCCTGAACGGGCAAGCCGGAGGGCACGGGGCGTGCAAAGGCGGGGCTGCCGTCCGGCTGTCCGGGAAAAATGAACGGCCCTGCACCGGGAGGCCTTAGCCATGCACGGGCAGGGTTTTCGTTGTCCCCCCAAAGACCAGGAGTCCCTTTCACCACTTCTCAGGGGCCCCAGAGACAAGCCAGCTTTCCCTGAAGACGCAAGCAGGCCGCCGCACCGCCCCCTGCTTTTCTCCGGGACCGGTTCCTGATGAGCGGGGAGTCAGAAGGGGAAAAGCAGCGAGTCTGCCGAGCCCACAGGGCCTCTTTTAGAAGACACGCGGCAGGTGCCCGAGTGTGAAACTTCCCGACTCTGACAAGAACCAGCTGTTCGATGGGACTGAATCGGTAGCACGCCTTCATGTCTCCTTTTTCCCTTTTTTCCAGTAGGCATTTCAGCTCACAGACACATGGCACCGGGAAGGGCCAAGTGCTTGGTTCTCAGGAGGTGTGGGCCGCTGTGAGAGGACCAGTCCCTCCCCAGGGGCTCTCTTCTCCCTCTTGCCATCCTTCCTCTACCGCCCAGGCTCGGGACTCACCATACCTGGTGGTATTTCTTTAAGATGTTGTGCATCTCAGCCACATCCTCACTTGACACGGTCTTGATGACAAAGCGCCGGTCGTAGGTGGTGAGGAAACGTGTGCCACATCGGCCCTGGCTGTCACTGTTGATAGGGGCGCTGCGCGTCACCGAATTCTGACGGACCAAGACAAAAGCGGGCTGGTCTTGGGAGGGGAACAAAGACTCTGACCTTTACTTGGGCCAGACTGCTCTGAAGCCAGCCACGACGAGACAGGCAGGGCCTTACCCACCCCTTGCCTCACCGGAAGTTCACCTCTCTCCCGAAAGTCCTCCTGCAGAGTGACAAGAGCTGTTCCTTTCCACCAGCTCCTAATCCCTGACTGGATGGGAAGAGGGCTGACTATGAGACACTTCCTCTCATTCTGACCCCCTAGAACTGCCCTGTAAACTAAATCTCTGCCTCAGACGTTGGGGCTGAGCTTGAATCCTGACGCTCACAGGTAACATGACCTTGGGTGAGCCATTTAACTTGTCCACTCCTGAATTCCCTGACCTGGAACATGAGGCAGACGGAGATGATTTTCCCAGTTTCCTGGGGCGACAAAGACAAAGCTTAGTGCCACCGCTCCTCCTTGAGGCCCTACTCCCATCAGGATCAGAGAGCAGTAGAAGCCTCTAGAGGGGGTGGCGGGGGACACGTGAGTCAACCGAAGGGATGTGTTCACCAAGCAGACCTTTGCAAGGCGAGGCAGAGAGGGAGGTCCCAGATGTCCCCATTCCCAAGCACACATGTGGGGATCTGCTCACAGAAACGCCTCCTCTCCAAGCCCTTTCCTCAGCTCTTACCTAGGATTCGACGCTTTCCCCTCACTGAATGCCTCCTCACGGGACCCCGGGGGAAGGAGGGAGCACCACTGTCATGGGGAGACTGAAATGTGACATGGTGAGATGCTCCCTGAATTAAAAGGGCATCCCCAAAGCAGGGTGTCCCCGACCCAGAAATGTTGAGTAGGCTACACAGCTGAGGGCCTCACCCTCCCAGCCTGGTCCTTCTCCCAGTCAGACATGCAGGCCTCCAGCCCAGGTGTGAAGGAAGGTTCCACTGCTGCCTTGTCTGCAGGCAGTGCTTTCTGACTCCAAATCCTTCGAGTTCCCTCTCTGAACTACGCCCGCCCTGCCTCTATGTCAGTTGTGAGCACAATCATTCGCCCACAAGGTTATTAGAGGAAAAATGCAGACACCGAGAGGATGTGGTTAGAATACCGAGGGGAAGGGAAGGGGCCACAGCGGAAGGAAGACGTCCGAGCAACGTGGGGTTGCAGTAGTGGCAAGAGTTTTCAGAAAACCTCCAGCTCCAATCAGGTCATGATTCAGCTCAGGGCTCAGTCCGAACAGGCGGGGCTGGAGGGACCTCCCAGTACCTCCTAGACACAGCCATTCTTGACCGTTCTGGGCCTGGCATCTCCTCCTCCCACATCCCCGTGCCCTCCTCTTGGGGATGGCGTCTTTGCAGGAGGCCCTCCAGAGCGGAGGGGGAGGGCAGGGGGACTCACCGAGGCGCGTTCTGCTCCTCAGGAACTATGCTATGAAGGGCTTACTGGGACCAGGCCGGGAGGTGTTATGGTCTCTAAAAAGATTCGGGCGTCCATTTTCGATTTCAGTAGGCTGTACACTCTTTTTTTTTCTCCCCCCCCCCCAACCCCAACAGACAACTGAAAGTCAGTTGTATTTCTTACTGCTACCAAAGTGAAGTGGAAAATTCTCCCGCCATCACCAGCAGGCTATCTGCCAGGGGGAGAAGGTCCAAGGAAGGTGCTAGGCGGAGCAGTAACAGAAACCACACACTAGGAGTCAGACTGTAACGTCCCTGATACTGGGACTGATTCCTTCCAGCAGGCCAAAGGCCTCTATGGCATTATCAGCCCCTGGAGGGGGCAGTCACCAGTCTCGCCAATCCCCCCTCCCAACAGAGGACAGGGGACAAGTTTAGGAGGTGGCACTCATACCTGGCAAGGTTACACTACCCTTGAAGTCTTCCTTTTCTACTCTGTCTTATCTGCTTTAAGAGGCCTCATCTCCCGCTGGCAACAATTCTCTTTTAAGTCAAACTACGAAGGAGAAGGGTTCTTCGGCCTAGACTGGGAATGTCAGACTGAGATGAAGCAGCTTCCGCAGCCCTCTCCCTCCCGCGCCTCTCCCTCCCAGGGAGACAGCCTGAGCCTTCAAGGCAGTTTCAGAACCACTTCCAGGGCCCTCACCCCTCCAGAAGCCTGCCAGCACCGGGGGAAAGACCGCCGGGTGGGCGGGAGCAGGACAGGACAGGAAGATGTAGCATAAGAACGGTGGACCAGTCTTGCCTCTCCTCGTCCTGTGGCTTCCTGGCCCCACTTCACTCCCTGACCCCTCCGACTTTGCAAAGACACCCGGTACCTGGTAATCCTGATCATCAATCCCAAACCTCTCCCGGAGATTCCGGAACACCATGGGGCAGTACTCCTTAAACTTAAAACGGCTGGGAAGGTTCTCCCTAGGGCAAAGCAGAGAAACGTCTTTGTGAGCCTCTCCTTGCCCATCTAATCCTTACATCAGAACTTCTGTGGGCTTGGTCCACAGGTCATCAGAATCGGAACAATTTGTGGCGCTTAGAATGGAGGTTTCTAGGCCCCAGAAATTCTGGAGAGGAGTCTGGAAACTGCATTTTTAACCAATACTCCTGGTGATTCTGAGCATGTAAGAGTTTTAAAACTTTACATCCCTTGTGTTGAATTTGTAAAAATTAGTCGAGCTGTATACTTACAATCTGTGTACTTTTCCCGCGTGTTATCTTTAGACGAAATCGACATTAAAGGGAAAAAACCTTACCTGCCAAGAAGTGAGACGGAGTGCAGGCCCTTCCTGCACGAGAGCTGTACTTGCTACCTGTCACTGGCTGCCTGGGAACAGCAGTTGTGAGGCGGACAGCAGTCTGACTGCTAAAGGGAGCGGACTTTCTCCACCAAGGGACCCTCTCCTCGGGGACGCTGCTATCAACACGTCCTGAGGCCCTGCCTTGGGCTTCCCCCGGGACGGAGGACAAGGGTGCTTCGGATTAAAGAGATCTCAAATGACTGGAATCCTGTCTTTTCAGGAAGCCTTGTCTGTGGGCTGCTGGCACCAACCTCAACCCTTCCCACTCCTTGGTCAAAAACTCAGACTCCCAGGAGGGTAGAGAATCGCCTTGAAGGGATGCCTCCTCCAAATCCTCCGTCTTTACAATGGCCACCTTCCTTGGGGAGTCCCTTTGAGAAATACATCCCTCTGACTACTCCAGGATGATATACTTCGAGGAAATAAAAAAGCAGTGGCTTCTCATGAGGGCAGGGGCCTGGTCTGCCTCATGTACCCATCTTCTAGTAAGGAGCACTGCAGGCTAATAACTAGCACATAAACAGTCGTTGAAAGGCCAAAAGGAACAAAGAAAGAAAAGAAGAAATTGATGCTCTCCTTTAGGCCAAGATGTCAAGGTCCCAGAACTTCACCAGAGGCCACAGACCCTGAAATGGGCAGTGGTTCGATGCCCACTTCCAGAGCCCTGACCCCTGGGAGAGAACAACCTCCTTTCCTGCCTCAGAGCCAAGGGCTGCCTCTTCTTCCTTACCGGGTGTGATACTGTGATATAATAAGAAATATATACATTTGGTCTTCATTCCTGTTTCGGACACAGAGCAGCTAAAAACCTTGGAATTTCCTAAGTCATAAGAGCAATAAAGAGGTCTTTTTTTTTTTAATTCATAACAATCCCCTTTCAACCACATCTGAGCTTATGTGAATAAGGTGATTTTTGGAAAGCCTCAAAGGATAGGTGCTGGTTGCCAGGGGAACCAACCAGGATGAGAGGGCTGGAACTTTCAGTCCCACTCCATCCAGGGGATGGGGGAGTCCCCGGGGAGGGGAGAGGGGCTAGAGGCTGAACCAATCACCAGTCGATTTCACCAATCATGCCTTCTTAATGAAAACAGGGCTCCGGAGTTCGCAGGTGTTGCATGCACGCAGGTGTGGGGAGGGTGGTGTACCTGGAGAGGGCATGGGAGCTCCGCACCCCTTCCCACATACCTTCCCCCACGTGTCTCTTCTAACTGGTTGTTCCTGAGCTGTACCCTTGATGATAAACTAGTAATCAAGTAAATAAACTGTTTTCCTGAGTTCTGTGAGCCCCTCCAGCAAATTAACCGAACCCAAGGGGGAGGGTCGGGGGAACATGGGCCCCACAGCAGGCTGGTCAGAAGCACAGGTGACGACCTAGATTTGCGATTGGCGTCTGAGGTGGGGGGCAGTTCTGTGGGACTAAGCTCTTCACCTGTGGGGCCTGATGCTAGCTGCAGGTGGACAGTGTCAGAGCTGAATTGAATTGGCAGGGCACCCGACTAGTGTCCTACAGAATTGCTTGACGTGTGGAAAACCCAGTGAAGTGACGTGCGGTAGTGGTGTGAGAAACACAGGAGTTTTCCGTCCATACAGGTGGCCGCTTAGCCGAAGACAGATGTCTTCTAGAATAAGATGTCGTTATTACTTACCGTGGCAGAGAGGCCACTAAGGGATATTTTCAAATCAAGCTTCCCTCCAGGCTAGCAGTCTGGCAATGGTGGGGTGACAGAGCCCAGCTGGTGAGGTGCGGGGACGGTGGGGCAATGGAAAGTGGAGCCAGGATGCAAATGCAGAACGGAGGGGAGTGTGAACAGCGAATGGTTCCCGGGGTGACCCACAGTAGGATGAAAACGTGAGGCTTCCAGAGGGCTCAGAGCCGGCCCCACACTGGACCAGGTGAGATGGCTGCTCCAACAACCTGAGACAAGCTTCCGACCCCAGTGTCGATCCCAGAAGCCACAGTGAACGAAAGTGGGAAGAATTGCTTTGGATGGCGCCCCTGGGCCCCATGCTCGGCCTGTCTTTCACACACCCGTTGGAAAGGGAAGAGCTTGGCTGCATTCCGGGCCAGGAACATGTCTGGCAGCTTCTTGCCTCAGATGGAGATCAAGATAGGGCCACTGCTGTCAGCCTCACACTAGACACCACAGCTCGTGAGCAGCTCACTGCTACCTAACCTGGCCCCAGATGAATCACCCTGGGCCTGGCCACATGCCCCGAGGGACACTGGAGGCAGGTAGACAAAGGCGATGACGAAACACCGCAAAGGGGAGAGGCCCATAATGAATGGATTTTCCCTGCCAGTCTGTCAGCTCTGAGATCCAGGTGTCCCTGTCACACCCTGCCAGGCGCTGGCTTGGCACTATCGTGCGCCAGTTTTCGGAAGCTCTCTGCCTTGAGGGAAAGGACTGCCCACAAAACCTGAGCCCACTCAGTAGGTAACTTACTTATTGAAGAGATGATTGTCCACCTTGATCTTGCTGTATGCTTTGAAGTCATCTGGCATTAGCATGACAGGGACGGGGACATTGCTCAGCTCATTGATCTGCAAAGCAAGAGACGCGATATGCTACAAACAAACGTGAATGCCGCCATCTCACCAAAAACGTGTCTATGGAGTCCCTCCTGGTCTTTATATTTCTGCTCTTCTCTTCAAGTTAAGTTCCCAACTTCATCTCTACCTACTGAAATTCTCCCCATCTGATAAGGTCCAGCTCAAAAGGCACCTCCCTCCAGGAAGCTTCCCGTGATTCTCTAGACCATAAATATTCTTTCTGATTTTGGAATTCCTGAAGCAGTGTCTGCATCTGTCCTTTGGCCATCACACAGCCTCCCTCATATTGTGGTTAGTGCTTATCAACCTCACAAGCTTGCTAGACTCTAAGCGAGGCAAGACCCTATTACTGATCCTTGTAAGCAAAGGTCATCTAACTGATCTCCAGAGGGTCCATGGTGCTTGGCACCATGATTTGCATCTGGCAGATACTGTATAAATATTGGTCAAATGTAGTAATAAGTAGATCAATGAAGAAACATCACACAACCTATGTGGGTATGGTGGCCTTTAACATCTTCATACAAATTGAGGTCACTCAAGAAACCAGGTTATGGTACGAAAGCAGCTGGATGAGTTTGTGTGGGTGGATAACTCATCTCCGAAGTGAAGGATTAAATTTATTTTTATAAGTTTACTTATTTATTAAAAAAAAATTTTTTTTAACATTTATTCATTTTTGAAAGACAGAGACAGAGCGCGAACAGGGGAGGGCTAGAAAGAGACGGAGACACAGAATCCGAAGCAGGCTCCAGGCTCCGAGCTGTCAGTACAGAGCCTGACGTGGGGCTCAAACTCACCGCGAGATCATGACCTGAGCCAAAGTTGGCCGCTTAACCGACTGAGCCACCCAGGCGCCCCTAAGTTTACTTATTTATTTTGAGAGAGAGGAACAGAGAGACAGGGAGAGAGAGTCCCAAGTAGTCTCCCTGCTGCCTGCACACAGCCAGATGCAGGACTTGAACTCATGAACTGTGAGATCATGCCCTGAGCCAAAATCAAGAATCAGATGCTTAACCGACTCAGCCACCCAGGTGCCCCTAAAATAAAGGACTAAGTGAAAAGATGAGGTAGACATCTGGCCACTGGCTCACTCTCACTCTCCTGATTAAAAAAGGGCCAGTTCATGGGGCGCCTGGGTGGCGCAGTCGGTTAAGCGTCCGACTTCAGCCAGGTCACGATCTCGCGGTCCGTGAGTTCGAGCCCCGCGTCGGGCTCTGGGCCGATGGCTCGGAGCCTGGAGCCTGTTTCCGATTCTGTGTCTCCCTCTCTCTCTGCCCCTCCCCTGTTCATGCTCTGTCTCTCTCTGTCCCAAAAATAAATAAGAAATGTTGAAAAAAAAAATTTAAAAAAAAAAAAAAAGGGCCAGTTCTTGGGGTGCCTGGGTAAGCAGCCAACTCTTGATTTCAGCTCAAGGTTCTTCAGATTGAGCTCCGTGTCAGGCTCTGAGCTGACAGCAGGGAGCCTGCTTGGGATTCTCTCTCCCTCTCTGCCCCTCCCCCACTTGTGCTCTCTCATAATAAATAAACTTTTTTTTTTAATTAAAAATAGGGGCGCCTGGGTGAGTGTCTGACTTCAGCTCAGGTCACGATCTCACAGTTCGTGAAGTTCGAGCCGCACACTGGGCTCTGGGCTGTCAGCGCAGAGCCCGCTTTGGATCCTCTGTCCCCCGCTCCCCCCACCCCCACTCCATCTTCATAGATGTTCATGCTCTCTCTCAAAAATAAAAAATAAAAATAAAAATAAATTTTAAATAATTAAAATTTAAAAGAGCCAGGTCCTGCCTTCTGCTAAACTGGGGGAGATGGGGTGGGGTGCCTTACAAACCTTCCCATGGGCTTTCTTCTCCCTTCAGGGAGCAGGAGGCTGCCGGAGAGCAGGCTTCCCATTGGTGCAGAGCTGAGAGAGCTCATCCTGCCCTTCCCTGTCCCCAGCTTAGCCAATTAGTGGTCTAATTAGCCACAGATGTCCTCTCCCTTCACAGCAGAGTATTTGACACTTGACCCTCTACCCAGTAGCCACTAATGCATTCAGGATTTACGGAGGAAACCTTAGGTCTGCCTTAATGGCTGGGGGGGAGGGGACGCACAGCCTTATGTCTCCCAGAGACTTTCCTTGCAAATCCTATTATCTCAATGAGGCCCATGTGGCAGTGAGGGAATAACCTAGAGTCATTAGGAGCATGAATGGGGGAAACAGCATTTAATTTGCTGCCCCTTTCATGCTGCAAACCTTTTTTATTTAGAAATGTCAGAGGATAGAAGTTCAAGTTAATGCAGTAACCAGGCTGGGGAACCATATTTTCCTAGAGTTAGTGAAAAACCTAATTTGCTTCTGGGGAAATGAAGGAAGGCACAGGCATATATATGTGGCGGAGGGGCGGGGGGTAAGCAGGGTACTGGCAGAAGTTGGCAGTGGGGCAGAGACTCAATAAACTGCTAGCAAAAACGGACAGGCATACACATGAGAGTATATCCTGTATGGGTCCATTTACATGACATTCTAGAGCAGAAATCTACAGTGAGAGAAATCCAAAAAGAGGCTGCCTGGGTTTGGGCTGGAGGTGGTTGACTGTAAAGGGACATGACAGGTGTGATTCTGGGGTGACAGAAGTGTTCTATATGTTGTTTGGGTTGATAATTACATGGCTATATACATTTGCCGAAACTCATCAGACTGGACCTGAAAATTCCCAGCATTCATGTCTGTGATGCCTGCCATTGGCTTACCAGCCACACACACACACACACACACACACACACACACACACACACTTCCCATTCCAGGGGCTGCTCACAAGGGAGCCCGATTGTTAAGTTTGTGCCTTCGGAGGAAACCATTCTACTTCCTCGTTTTCTTGCCAACACAAACAATTCATGGTAGCTGGCCCACCTCCTCCCCCCCTCCCCTCGCCCCCGCCCCAGCATATACTGCCCGGCTCTGACAGCTAAAGAAGTTAAGAAGTTCATAGAGCATGTGCAGCTTCCGGATTTTCTAGTTCACACCTCCACACTAGAAAGGACATACCACTGGCTCCAAGAGTATGGTTTTATACCAAAATGTTCTAGTATTTGCTATCCATAGATTCTGGGATAGTCTCAAATCCAGATTTGGTGCCAGGGCAGGGCTTGATGCTGCGAGGACTAGAAAAGACTGAAGCCCTTGCCTACGAGGGTCAGCTGCGGCAAGCCGGGGGGAATTATTCTAACAGCAGCTATTCAGGAACACTCATTAATTCTCTGTTAACTTTTAGTTCAGCCTAGTTCGAGTGGTTGTCCAGTTGGTTGGTTTTCAGCTCTCCCTTCATCTCTATTCTTGACTACACAACCCAACGGGAAGAAATTTCTGAGATACTTTTTGGCGAACAATCCATACATCTGTACTATGTAGACTCACCTCTCATTTCCACTGGGCCCCATGTAGATGATTCACTCTGGGGATTAGCTGTACTATTTTTTTTTTTTTTTAGTTGTGCTAAATTTTACATCCCCGGAGAGTTCTATTCAATTTCAATTGAACAAGCACTTACTAAAATACCTACTACATGCTTCACTTCATGTTAGGGAGGAGGGGGCGCACAGCGGGGGAAACATGCACACTATGTACCCAAAAGAAGTAGGAGGCTTCTCCTCTAATCAGGGAGATGAGACAAACCCGTGACATAAGAGAAATTCAAAGTCAAGTAGTATACAAGTAAGTGTGAACACAGCACAGAGGCATCAAGAACAGGAGAGGCTCAGAGGGTGAGGTTAATGTGGTCACAAAGACTCCTGGCTCTCACACATCAGGCTTGAAACAGGGCACCTAATGCCTCTCCTGGTATTGCCAAGGGCACTTGACACTGGAAGAATGTACAAGATCATGTTACACCCGTACTTAAGATCGTCCGTGGCTCTTCATCAACCGCAGGGCAAACCTCCTTAGCCTGACAGTTAAGGCCTTTCCTGACCTGGCTCAGACTCTGCCAAACTCCTCTTCAGCTAATTTCTACTCAGTGTACCGAGGGCCTTACTATATGTGCCAGGGCTGTGCCAGGGCTGTGCCAGAGCTGGGGATACAAAAATAAAAAGACATGATCTCTGTCTAGCTGAGAAGACAGACAACAAAGAATACAATGTGATGAGTGCTATGGAGTTATGAATAAAGGGAGGTGGCAAAACAGATTAAGAAACTGGTGCTGCCTGGGAGTGGGAGTCAGAGTTGCTGGCTAGAGGAAGCTGTGGAGAATGTGTGAGAAAGGCCTAGGATGGTAGTTCTCCAAAAAAAATAAATAAATAAGAGGAAGGGAATCCCAGGTGGTGGGAACAGTCAGAACCAAGCCTCAGAGTTGTAAACGTCTATTGCCCAGCCTAAGTACAGAGCTGGGGGGTGAGGAGAAGTCTGGAGGGTGAGAGGGTAGGTCAGCAGCACTAAGGAGTGGAGGGAGACAACATAGGAAGATAGGTGACTGGTCTAACATGTTCATATTATCAGTATTAATAAAGAACAGCCGCTTCTTTTTACCAAATACCTAAAAGTGGCTGGTGCTTTATATTATCATATATTGTATATACAAATACATAGATATCACATGTATCACATATTTTCTGCTCTGTGCTATTATTATTTTTTTATTTTTTTTTAACGTTTATTTATTTTTGAGACAGAGAGAGACAGAGCATGAACAGGGGAGGGGCAGAGAGAGAGGGAGACACAGAATCTGAAACAGGCTCCAGGCTCTGAGCTGTCAGCCCAGAGCCCGACACGGGGCTCAAACTCACGGACCGTGAGATCATGACCTGAGCCAAAGTTGGATGCCTAACCGACCAAGCCACCCAGGCGCCCCTCTGTGCTATGATTTCTAATACCTGGTTGGTCACATGAACTGCTATTAATCTGATTTTGCAAAAGAAGTTCAGAGTACCTTGCTCAAGGTCACATAGACAGGATGTGCAGAGTCAGGATTTGCTCCCAGGTCGGTCTGGTGCCCCTATACTGTGCTGTGTGATCCTTCTTATGGATAGCTACCTTGACTAAGGAAGCATTTTCCATCCCTTGCCTCTATTCTTTTTTTTTTTTTTTTAATTTTTTTTCAACGTTTTTTTATTTATTTTTGGGACAGAGAGAGACAGAGCATGAACGGGGGAGGGGCAGAGAGAGAGGGAGACACAGAATCGGAAACAGGCTCCAGGCTCCGAGCCATCAGCCCAGAGCCTGACGCGGGGCTCGAACTCACGGACCGCGAGATCGTGACCTGGCTGAAGTCGGACGCTTAACCGACTGCGCCACCCAGGCGCCCCCCTTGCCTCTATTCTAATAATCTGCAAGGCAAGTGTTTTTGCTTATTTTATAGAAAAGGAAAATGAAGCTCCAAAGCTATAATAAAGGGCAGAGCCTGGATTTGAACTTAGACTTGTCCACTATATAAATCTGGACTTAACTAGGCAGGAAATGGGAAGTCCTCTTGGGTTTAAGTCTGGGAATTCACATGTTCAAATGGAACAGAAAGGTATCCTGGAATCAAAATCAAGTAAGGACTGGAAAAGGCAAAAATAAGCAGCAGTGAGACCATTTATGGGGCCATTACAATAGTTCAGGTGACAGACTCTGGCAGCAGGAATTGAGGAAAGGATAAAGCTAAGAGAATCATACAAGATCTGGCTAAATGCGGGGCGCCTGGGTGGCTCAGTCAGTTAAGCGGCCGACTTCGGTTTAGGTCATGATCTCTCGGTCTGAGAGCTCGAGCCCCGTGTCGGGCACTGTGCTGACAACTCAGAGCCTGGAGCCTGTTTCAGATTCTGTGTCTCCCTCTCTCTGACCCTCCCCTGTTCATGCTCTGTCTCTCCCTGTCTCAAAAATAAATAAAACGTTAAAAAAAAAATTAAAAAAAAAAAAAAGATCTGGCTAAATGACACTTCCTCTGTGAGACCCACTCTGTCTTTCCCAGGCTGAATTAATTATTCATTCCTCTGTGCATCTTTATAACCTAAAAATCACACTCACTTGGGTAACTGTTTGCTTACATGCTTGATTTTTCCACTAGGCTGTGAGCCCCTAGAAGGAAGAGACCACCTTACCCATGTTTATGCCCCTAGCACAATGACTGGCACATAGTAATTGCACAATAAATGCTGGCCAGAGGGATTCATGGCTAGAAAAAGGGGACTGAAGGATGGCAACACCAGGACAAAGAGAATAGAGACAGCAAAGCTGTTGTGACTTTGCCAAAGACTCATGGTCTGGAGAATGGGAACGAAGATTAAGTCAGCTATGGAGAAGGCTATGACTAGACCTTAAAAAGTCTTAAATACCAGGGAGAGAAGAAGAAACTTTATTTGGTAGGTAAAGGGGAGTAACTAAAAGTTTCGAAACCTGAAAGGTCATGACTTAAAGCAACGTTTCAGGAAGATGTGCCTTTCCTTTATTATCCAGCACATTTCTGGGCCAAGCAACCCCTCTGCCCTTCAGCAGAAGTGCACTTGCGGAATGCATATTCATTCAAGTATCACGCTAAATACAACGTGTTAGGATGGTAAATCTGTTGTATCTCACATCACATAAGTGGTTTTTGGATTATCCACATGATTAACTCCATGAGCCATCAGCATGAATAATAAGGAGGCTAAACAAGCTGAGTGAGAAATTTAGGAGCAGAGAATTCACCCTCGGCTGATCCTACTGGAGATGAAAATTCAGTCGCTAGTTCTAGTCTGGTGAACTTCTGACTCCAGAAGCCTCTACTTCCCTGTGTGACCTTCATAGGAATTGTTACACAGAAGGCGTGGGCGGGACGTGCTGCTTTCCTGACCTGTCCTGCAATTCTGTGGTTGGCTCAGCAATGGGCTGGCTACCACCGACAATCATGTGTCACCTGCCTCCATCAGAAAACATGTTGTGTTGAAAAACACACTCCCAAGACCAAGGAAGTCCAAGCAAGACCTCAAACCAGAGAGGAAAAAAGCACGAACAGAGCCACACGTGCCAACAAATTCACCCCTACGTTTATTCGTCCTTCTGCACACCGTGGGTTTTCTTCTCCTTTTCTTCTCGGTGAGGTGGAAAGCCCTGGCAAAGGGCAAAGTTATCCAAAGGCCTCACTAGAATGGGAATATTTACTGAAGGTTTTAAAAGTGGCAGAGCAAGACAAAAAGGCAGGTAAAAGAGGTTCTGGGTCTGCATTAGGCAAAGAAAATACATGGGCAGAACAGGGGTGAAGTGTGGGGGAGAACTGAGCAGACTTAAGAATGAATCTGTCCCTTCCACCGTACACAAAAATTAATGCAAAATGGATTACAGACCTAAATGTAAGAGCTAAAACTATCAGACTTTTTCTTAGAAGAAAATATAGGAGTAAATTTTCATTGACCTTGGATAAGGGGAAGGCTTCTTAGATATGACACCAAAAGTACAAGCAAACAAACAAACAAAAATACATAAATTGGACTTTATCAAAATTAAAAACCTGAGCTTCAAAAGATACCATCAAGAAAGTAGAAAAGATAATCCAAAGAATGTGAGAAAATATTTGCAAATCATATATCTGATAAGTGACTTGTATCAAAAATATATAAAGAACTCTTACAACTCAGTAATAAAAAGGCAACCCAATTAAAAAATGGACAAGAATGTTTTTAAAAGAATGGGCAAAGGGTCTTAGATGTTTCTCCAATGAAAACATAAAAAAGGCTAATTAGCACATGAAAAGACACTCGACACCATTAGTTATCAAGGAAACACAAATCATAATTATAAGGAGGTAACACTTCAAATCCACCAGGGGGGCTATAATAAAAAAGACAGACGATAACAAGTGTTGCCAAGGATGAGGGGAAATTGGAAACCCCACAACCCTGCTGGGGGAAATGTAAAATGGTGTAGAACAGTCTATCAGTTTCCTGTATAGTTAAATATCGCTATCATCGATTGCTCCCATTCTTTCTGATAACCTGGGTGAATCTTCACACATACCTGATTCCTGAAATGGCCAACAGGTTATCGACCCAGGTCTGGAGATCTCTGGTTTCCACGCCCCTCTCCAAGACAATCTCTTCCCTAACTCAAGAGCCTCTAAACTGTTTTTCATCCACAAAACCCCTGGTTTTCTCTCTTTACTAGTTCTTCCCTGACAGATCCAAAGTCTTCTGACTCTTCTCCTTTTCCTTCAGTCTCCCTCCACAAAGTCCATGGGCCGCATCTCTTGTCCAGGAGAGGAGCTCCTGTAACAACACCAAGCTTGTCCAGGAGAGGAGCTCCTGTAACAACACCAAGCTCAAAAACCTGTCTTTTTCCATCTAGAAGTCAATCAACCACTTCAGGACAGAGTAACTGACTTTTGCTCTCGATAAAGACATAGCATCTCATGCACCATCAGTCACAGACCATCATGCTCTAAACGCCTAAGTGGGTGAGAGACTAAAGAATCAAAGAAACGTGGTATCTGAAACCTCAGATCGCAAAGAGTGGCAACAGTGGGCTTCTGAAGGAAGGTAACCTCCCAGAAGGGCTAGCAATCTGCCAAGAACAATGCAGTCCTGACCCCCTAGAGAACTGCAAGATTTTATACCACTCTTCTTCTGCAGAGACACCTCCATCTCCCCGATGGGGACCCTAAAGTATCAGACCTTATGGCAGGCCAAGATGAATGCAATAAAGCTTGGAACTAACTGCCCTACGCTGCTTGGCCTGTCCAGGGAGTGGTGCCCAGTGCCTTTCCCCTGAGGTGCTCACTCATTACACCCAGAACCGTGGGCCTTACTTAAAGTCAATGAATGCCTTCCCAACTAGCCCTCAAACGAACTTTCTTCAAGTTAGCAATGAAGGAGGGTGACCCCCTAGTCCAAGAAAGTAAGAATCACAGATGCCTATCCATCTGCCATTCAGAGGCCCACATCTGGGCAGACTCATTGCCAAACGTCACACACACTCCCGAGAAACGGCGTGCACAAGCACACATACCTGAGGGTGCATTCAGGTTCTCCAACAAGACGATAATCCTCACCTATCCTGGCACCCGGTTGAGAGATGGAATGAACAACAGGAAGCACAGAAAGTGAGACCTGCCATTCAAGCAGCAGCAGTGGCCAACACAGCCCATGGTGTCGGACAATGAGCTGCATCTTTTGCCGTGGCCATGGGTGAGCTAATCCCCCACCTGAGGCCTCCATTTCTTCGTGTATAAAATAAGGACCCAAGGTAGTTAGCTGCAATATTCCTGACTCTCAGACCTCCACCAGTTCTCTATATAGACAGGATGCTTTCTAGTGAGAAGCAGGCTGTAGAACAAAATTAAGGATTGACTTCCAGGCAGGGACACAAGGTTCACATTTTCATGACCCAGTTTCCCTTGCAATGTTGTCAGATGACCCCTGAAGCAGCAGGAAGCAGGAGAAACAAAGTCTGCTGGACTACTCGCCCAGAGCAGCTTCCAGGCAATGCTAGTCCCTACCCTGGCCAGGAGGACCCTCGCCTGAGTGAGGTTACTGAAAACCGTAACCTGTCCAAGACCAAAACACCAACAAAGACCTCATCATATGCATGTACTTTTCTGTACTAGATGTAAAGATCTAAAACCCTGGCTCAGACTAAGGTTCATCGATCTCCAGCTGAAGGCTCCTCTACCAAAGCAAAGCACAAAGTCTTGCTGGCCCCAGGCCCCTCTGTCATCATTTGATCTTGAGGATAATTGCAAGTGCTCTGAAAAGTCAGGTGCCTAAACTGAAATTCACAGGAAACCCAAGCCATCAGCTTCATCTTCCTCATTCCAAACTTCCAGCTGGTGAAGTTGGTGTTTCAGGTCCTTTAACTTCCTCGGCTCATTCCTGGTGTAGGGACTCACAGTGCAAGTGGTCAGAAGGCAAGGAGCAAGTGGATGGAAAAGAAAAGAAAGACCCTAAACAATCAGGGCACAAAGTCTTCCAGCTCAAGCACTAACGCTGGGCTCCAACTTCCTAGGACAATCTCAAAGCACCCCAAAGGTCCAGGGGACCGCCCTCTCACCCTAACCACCATCCACTATCACACCCTTCATGACCATACAACAGAAAGCTCAATAAAAAGAGAAGTCAGTGTCTTTGACATGAACACCATAGGCGAATGCAAGAAGACACATTATTTCTACTATGAATAGCCCTCCTTATAATCAGGCCTCACCTTCTCTCAAATGGTTACATTCTCTCTTCTCCCTAACCAAGGAAGACCCTGGTAAAGTGTCTGTGGTTCAAGGAAGCCTGTGCTTCTCCAGTTGATACATCTTGTTCAAGAAGAAAAAAAGGAAACCCAGGAAGGATTTCCACAGTCAGGGGTAGGGAGATCTGGAGGGTGGGAAACTTTAAGCAGCCACACCAACCAAATAACCAGAAATAGAGGAATATTCAGGCAGGCCAATGCCACTTGCTCCGTCAACTGGACAGTGAGCTGGCAGCCGGTTAAAGGAACAAGGGGGGAAACACATGCAACAAACAGGGTGAAGGGATGAAAGCGATTCCGCCGCACCCAGGCCTTCCCCCAGCGCTCCAGGGACTGCCCGAAGCGAGCAAGCCAGACGCAGGAAGCTAGAGGGGCTGGAGGGAAGGGAGGGGGCGACGGCATACCACCGTCGGAGACACCAGGCCTCGCGTGGCGCTCGGGGAGTGCACACCCGGCCGGGACGGCGTGCAAGGGTGGGGTGGGCGTGCAAGTGGCTTGGCAAGGGGCTGCAGGCGTCACCGGCAGGGCCCGCGGGGCGAGGGCCGGGCCTGCGGGGGGCGTGGGAGCGCGCGGCGCCGCGCTCGGAGGGGCGCGCGCGGGGGAGCTGGTTACCGTGTGGTTCACCCCCCACATCAGGACGCTGAGGATCGGCTCGCTGGCCCGGAATAGCTTCACTTTCTGGCACACGAAATGCTTCTTTTTGGTCTTGGTCTTGCTGGCGCTGAGCGGCGCCACCGCCACCGCCGTGGTGCTGGTGCAGTTGGACGACATGCCCGGGGCGGCGGCGGCGGCGGCGGCAAAAGGGGGGGCGGCCGAGACGGCGCACAAGCCAGCGGCCCCAGGCCTCCCCGGGACCGATCCCCACCCCCGCTCCCTCACCGCGCCATGGTAGCGCCCGTCCCGTTACCTCCCCACCCCGCCCCGGTGGTTCCGTCCGCCCCACGGCCCGCCCCCACGGCCCGCCCCGCCCCGCCCCGCTCCGCTCCAGGGAGTCGGCCGGCTCGCTCCGCACCCCGCCCCCGGGCGCCGCCACCGCCCCACCGTCACCAGGCGCTCTCCTCCCCGCCCGGGTGGTAGCGCCCGTCCCGGGGAGGCAGAGGCCGCCCCGCCCGCCCCTCCTCCCCGGGCCTGACAGGAACCGGCCGGCCTTGGGACGCCTCAGAGCCCCGCGCCGGAGCAAAAACGGGAGGAGGGCAGGGGGTAGGGCTCGCTGTCTACCGCCGGAGGGTCCCTCCTGTCCGGGCCCCCTGAAGCCAGGGTTTGGCTCTTTCCCTCAACCTGACGTGCCAAGATGGCGGCAGCGCCACAGCTCCGGAGGGGAGGAGGGCCCGGGAATGCGAGGAGGGTGGGACGTACCATCCCACCCCAGGGGAGAGAGGAGGAACACGGCGAGGGGAAAAGGCAGTCCTGCCGGGAAAACTAAGGAACGCCCCCTCGCTCCACCCAAGCGTGGATCTTCCCACTCCCTGGGGCCTGGAGCGCGCTCCACCCGCGGGTCACGCCCCTTCCCCCCGGGGCCAATGAGAGAAGCAAGCCGAGAGCCCTGGGTTTTATGAATGGGTCGCGCGTCCACCCACCTGCCGCTTGGCCTCCTCCCTCCAAAGGGTCCAGTTAAAAGACCGGCGGCACCTTAAGACTTCTATCCTACAGCCGAGAAACATAATCGTCTTATTCTCTGGCTCACTTCATGAAATCTTTCGGTAAACTGCCCACGCTTTGTTACATAATTCCTCTTGGACGAAGGATCTCCATACATTCGACACAAATTAACAGGTCAATATCGTTCTGTGGGGGAATTCGTAAATTCGGTATTCCGCGCGTGGTTGCTCTTTAAACAGTTACAAAAAATAAATGTAGCCTTTATTACCAAGTAATAAAATAAAAGACATAATTAACTCTAGCATTGAGAAGCACGATGAGGTGATTAAATGAATAACAAGTGTACGTTACTTTCTTTCTGGGGAAAGACTGGGTTTTAAGTATCGCAGTGCCTGGCATCGTAAATGCTCAAAAATATAAATCCAACGTCGTTTTAAGCAGAATTAGGGATTGGCAGAACAAGGAACTGGCCCAGCTTAATGTGTGGGTCAACAGGGCCTAGGACTGCATGGGTCAAATGAGGGCTTCTGGTAAAAGAATAGAAAAGGGGAAGGAGTAAAGACAGGAGACCGGTCCCATGAGTTTTGGGGTTTTTTTAATACCTGACTAAAAATTAGTAGCAAACACCTCCTGAAATTTTAGCATTGTAATAAGATTACTACATGATAAAAAGGAAGCCATGAAAGGAACAGCTTCCATTTTATTTTCTTTTAAGAGCCAGGGTGGGAGCACACTGGTAATTTGGTCCTGACTCCTAAAATCATTTGACTTCACCACTGCACTGCCCACATGGGAGACTATAAGCAGTGTAAAAGGACAGATACACTAGATCCGATCTACAAACCCAGGCTTCTCCTAAACTAGCTGGATTCAGAGGGAAAAAAAAGCTGACCTGCCTTACCGTATTACTCGGTAACAAGATACATTTCCATGACGTAGTAAAGTCACTTACCGAACAAGATATTCTCACAAAGCTAACTTTTTAAAAAGCTTGTAAAAATTATACATTTATACACATACACACTACACTTTTACAGTTGAAAAGATAGTCCAAATAGTTCAACAACTCATTTAGTGCTTTTTTGTATTGTTTTCCCTTCCAGATTCTTTGTCACCCCCTTTGCTCTGCCCTAAACACACATCATTCTGTCCCATTATCTACTAAACCCAGTAAATGTTCATTTACCCCACTAGGCGCCATCTACCTGGGTGACTCTGGAGGGAGGTTTCTGAAAGGTCCAGTCTATACCGAGGCACACAGTTTACACGGGTGGGAAAGAAGTGGCATAATCAGTATCACGACCACAGGGAGGAGCCCTTCCACGGCAGGACAAGTGCTCACACCTACATGGTCCAGTGCCCACTCATTAAAAACACAGTCAAAACCCACTCAGCACCCAGCAAAAGTTACTGAGGGTCCCATAAAGCGAGTCACACTGGTTCTTAAAGGAAGTGAGCTGTTTCGGGAATCGCTGGAGGAGAGTCACTTTGAACAGTGGTGGTTTGACAACTGTGGAAGAAGTCACTTGAACTCTTATAAAGAGAATTTTTAAGGGATCAGCAGCCTCCCTGGAAAATTCAGGAAAACCAACAAAAAAGGGGATGGTTTTCATCTTTTCATAAAGTTCTTCTCCAGAGCTATTGAGGTTCTCTGCAGAGAGTAGATATTCCGTTTTACCCGGTCCTCCAGGGAGGAGGTAGATGCACTCTCCAGCTTCATGCGACTAGGAACAGAAGAGAGGAGAATAATGTGAGTTACAAATATTTGTCAGCTGGTCAACTCTCTGGCAGAATTAGAAGAAACGGGTTGCCAGTCATATAGCCCATGTAGAAATACAAGCTCTTTTAAAAGCCCATGTAGATAACTTTGGAGCGAGTCCATTTGGAACTCCATTCTTTAAACCAATATCCCTAAGGGCAAATTTATCTGTTTTGGAAAGTAAGTAAAGCCTCAATGGAAAAAGGCCTCCTGAGAGGCGCCTGGGTGGCTCAGTCAGTTAAGCATCCGACTCTTGATTTCAGCTCAGGTTATGATCTCACAGTTCGTGAGATCAAGCCCCACGTCAGGCTCTGTGCTGACAGCATGGAGCCTGCTTGGGATTCTCTCTCCTCACCCCCCCACCCCCCGCCCTTCCCCTGTTCATGCAAAAAAAGAAAAAAAAAAAAAAAAAAAGGAAAAAGGCCTCCTGAGCCATGAACTCTTACTTAAATGGAAGGCAAGGAGATTCAATGAAAATACTAATTCACTTCTCCTCTCCTCAAATCAAAACCATCCCACTGTCTGACTAGATGCTGGGAGTAGTAACAAAGGTGGCTTGGAGGCTGACCTCCCCGTTCTCTCTGCATAGTCACAGAAACACCAGGAACACGATGAGTGACTCAGCTGCCCAACTGCCTCCTTGGAACCATAGCCATGAAAGCCTTTAGGCAGCAGGAAGATGCACTCACTGGATAAACCTTCCATCTCGGGAGCCCAGCTTCTCCAGCTTCTGCTCCCGTTCGTCATCCTTAGCGTGCCTCTTGAGGATGTTTAGCCTCTCTTCCTCCCGCCACTTGGCATTTTCCATCATCTCTTGCCGTTTTCGCTCTAGTTCCTCTGATGAGAGCTTTCTGTTGAACACAAAAACCATCAGGTCTACTTCTCTCCCAGCAAAAAAAAACCCAAACACTTCAGGGAGAACAGATACCAGGTAGGACCCCAGGTTCTCCATCGCACTGCTCTCTCCATGGAAATGCCCAACCCAGGGTCAAACTCAGCATGAGTTTCCTTCCTTCCTAACATCTTGGGTCAGGTGGTTTCATCCAAATTTCAAAGACTTGTAATGAAGGATTCCACACTCTCTCAATAATCCCTGGAGTGATTATTCTGAAACATTAAAAACAAAATATTCCCCCCCAAAAAACAAAATATTCCACTGTTTGCTCAACAACTTATTCAAGTATGGGGGACTAAGTTAGCCATGTGACTGTTCACATCTACCATTTACCCACTGGAAATGCTTAGAAATTCATGGACGCAGCCCATGAGTATACCACTTTAGGACTAAGCCAGAAGCCAGATGCCTGAAGAATTCAAGTCAATTCAACTTAACCTCAGAAAGTAATGGGTAAGTCTTTCCTGGCACTCATCGAAAATGAAGTCAGAGCAAGAAGAGGAGGTGATGGAGGTGATGAAGGAGCTCAATCACTATTTAACAATATGAGAAATCCGAATCCATTGCTTCTCAAATGGGTGTGATGTACCCATTTGGAAGATTCCCCTTTAGAGGTGCCTGGCTAACTCAGTTGGTAGAGCATGCGACTCTTGATCTTGGGGTTGTAAGTTTAAGCCCCATGTTGGGTGTAGAGATTACTTAAAAATAAAGTCTTCAGAGAAAAAAAAAAAAAGATCCCTCTCTAAGTTTATTTTTTTGTAGTAATCTCTACACCCAACGTGGGGCTCAAACTTACCCTGAGATCATGAGTTGCAGCTCTTCAGATTGAGCCAGCCAGGTACCCCATGAAAGATCCCCCTTTATTTTTTTTTTTTAATTTTTTTTTTCAACGTTTTTAATTTATTTTTGGGACAGAGAGAGACAGAGCATGAACGGGGGAGGGGCAGAGAGAGAGGGAGACACAGAATCGGAAACAGGCTCCAGGCTCTGAGCCATCAGCCCAGAGTCTGACGCGGGGCTCGAACTCACGGACCGCGAGATCGTGACCTGGCTGAAGTCGGACGCTTAACCGACTGCGCCACCCAGGCGCCCCGAAAGATCCCCCTTTAAAAGAAAAAATAAGGGGTGCCTGGCTGGCATAGTCGGAAGAGCATGTGACTCTTGATCTCAGGGTCATGAGTTCAAGCCCCACAATGGGCATAAAGATTACTTAAAAATAAATAAATAAAACCTTAAAACAAATACATACATACATACATAAATGGAGCCAAATTTTGAGAAACAAACTTAAGACACTAAAACTTGACATTCGGTTGTCTACAGTGAAATGGCAATGCTTCCTTTCCAAAAAACCACAAAGAGAACGGGAGAGGAGACGACACTGGATAAGAGATGTCTAAAAATTTTTGGAAGATGGAAGTGGATAAAGAAGTGGTAACTACTTTAACAGGTTAGAGAAAACTGAATCCCTTTAAAGTGCCCAATACTAGGGGGCACCTGGGTGGCTCCGTTGGTTAAATGTCTGACTTCGGCTCGGGTCATGATCTCACGGCTGGTGAGTTCGAGCCCCGCATCAGGCTCTGTGCTGACAGCTCAGAGCCTGGAGCCTGCTTTGGATTCCGTGTCTCCCTCTCTCTCTGTCCCTTCCCTGCTCGTGCTCTGTCTCCCTCTCTCTCAAAAATAAACATTTAAAAAAAAAATTTTTTTTTTAAATAAAGTACCCAATACTAATCAGAAGCAAAATCCAGGAAAGGCTCAGGGACTGCAGGCACCCAGTACTTTCAAGGATGGCAGTAAGGCCGAAAACAAAGGGAATGATTTAAAGTCTGTATGGGAAGCAATTAAGACACCCTGGGACCTCATGCCTAACTTGGGGGAGGCCAGTGATTTTTCTCCCAAACGAATACAGGAGACCCTCCAAAGGGGAGACGTTTCTTGTAGTGTCTGAAGAATTAACCAGATAGGAAATCGGAAGTTGCAGAGGTATCCGGCACAGCCAAAGAAGCTGGTAGGGCTACCGGGGTGGAAATAACGTCCCAAAATGCCAGCAGTCAGAGTTAGAGCCATTGGTCAGGCAACCAGAGGGTTTTTTTTTTTTTTCTCCTACAAAAATTTAATGGTTCCTGACAGGAGAACCAAAGGTAACCAGAGGGTATGAGAATGTCCCCAGCTAAAAACCAGTACAAAAAACCAATCTCCACCAGTAGACAAGCCCTGCCCATACACAATACAGTGATCTCAGCTTTTTTTTTTTTTTAAATGTTTATTTATTTTTGACAGAGAGAGAGAGAGGGAGAGAGAATGAGCGGGGGAGGGACAGTGAAAGAGAGAGAGACACCGAATCTGAAGCAGGCTCCAGGCTCTGAGCTGTCAGCACGGAGCCCGACATGGGGCTCGAACTCACAGACCTTGAGATCATGACCTGAGCCAAAGTCGGACGCTCAACCGACTAAGCCACCCAGGCGCCCCAGATCTCAGCTTTTTAATGCCTATGAAGAGACAGTGAAATATCACCAAACATTTCAGGAAAGCCTCTCACATGAAAGCGACCAAAGGAAAAGGAAAAGAGAACTTAACAAAGATAAACCGCGAAACTTTTAAAAAATGTACAATTCATCTTAAATAAAACTATTTAAAATTGGCAACAAAAAGTGAACAATTAAAAATCTCACTCAGAGGGGTGCCTGGGTGGCTCAGTTGGTTAAGCGGCCGACTTCGGCTCAGGTCATGATCTTGCGGTTTGTGAGTTCGAGCCCCGCGTCGGGCTCTGTGCTGACAGCTCAGAGCCTGGAGCCTGTTTCAGATTCTGTGTCTCCCTCTCTCTGACCCTCCCCCGTTCATGCTCTGTCTCTCTCTGTCTCAAAAATAAATAAACGTTAAAAAAAAAAATAAAAAAAAAATCTCACTCAGAGATGATAAATAAAAGATATTACATCATTGAAATGGGAAAGGCTTTTGTTTTACTTTCTTTTAATTTTTTATTTGAGAGAGAGACTGCAAGCAGGGGAAAGGGGCAGCGGAGAGAGAGAGAGACTCCTAAGCAGGCTCTGGGCTCAGCTCGGAGCCCAACGCAGGGCTCAATCCCACAACCCTGGGATCATGACCAAAGTCGAAACCAAGAGTTGGATGCTCAAGAGACTGAGCCACCCAGGCACCCCGAGAAAGGCTTTTAAGAAGGAACAATCAGAACATACAAGAGCTCTGAAAAATCAGAGAGAACAAAGAAGTTATCAAAGAAATGATACAAGAACATTTCCCAGAAATAAAATCCGTTAAGTCAAAACTGAAAGAGGCAAATATTGACCCTAGAAAAAATATGAAACTCATACAAGAGATATAACCTCAATATTCTTCTTGGCGATGAAAAGTATCAATGAACAATATTTACATAATGGAAGAACATGAATTCACTTATTGACAAAACCAAAAACTGTGATATTTACCTAATGGAATAAATGGAGGGAGAAGAAATATGGGACTGGGAGTGTATATGAGCTCATTTATTCCAATAGTAAGAAAATACCTAATGTCTAAAATTGATGACTTAAGGGGCAGCTGGGTGGCTCAATCGGTTAAGCGCCCAGCTCTGGACTCTGGCTCAGGTCATGATCTCACGGTTTGTGGGTTCGAGTCCTGTGTCGGGCACTGTGCTAACAGTGCAGAGCCTGCTTGGGTTTCTTTCTCTTTCTTTCTCTCTCTCTCTCTCTCTCTCTCCCCTTCTTTCTTCCCCTCCCCTGCTTGTGCTCTTTCTCTCTCAAAATAAGTAAACTTAAAAATAAATAGATAAATAGGAATAAATAAATAAGTAAATATAAGTGAATGAATGAATGAATGAATAAATAAATAAATAAATGATGATGACTTAAGGGGTGCCTGGCTGGCTCAGTTGGTAGAACATGAGACTCTTGATCTCGGGATTGTGAGTTCAAGCCCCACCTTAGGGGTAGAGATTACTTTAAAAAATCAAATCTTAAAATAAATAAATAATACATACATACATACATACATACATACATAAAATTGATGACTTAAGAGACAGCAACATGTGCATATTTTTAGAGACAGGTAGCTGCCAAAAGAAACCACTCAAAAAGCTGAAAGTGTTTGCCACTAGGCAGCATGACTGGAAGTGAGGTCAGGCAGAGCAAGGAACTGGTAGTTTCTGTGAGATTTTTTTTTTTTCATGTTTATTTTATTTTTGAGAGAAAGAGTGTGAGGGGGGAGGGGCAGAGAGAGCAAGGGAGACACAATCTGAAGCAGGCTCTGGGTCTCACAAGGCACCTCTTGTGAGAAGATTTTTAATCGTTTTTAACTTTTAAAAATGTGTATTATTGGGGGTGTCTGGGTGGCTCAGTCGGTTAAGCCTCTGACTCCTCATTTTAGCCCAGGTCATCATCTCACAGTTTGTGAGTTCAAACCCCTGCTTGGGATTCTCTCTCGATCTCCCTCTCCCTCTGCCCCTCTCCCCCACTCGCAGTCTCTCTCTCGAAAATAAAAAAAAAAATAATAACAATTAGGAGCCTGGGTGACACAGTCAGTTGAGTGTCCAACCTCAGCTCAGGTCATGATCTCACGGTATGTGAGTTTGAGCCCCACCTCAGGCTTGTGCTGAGAGCGCAGAACCCGCTTCGGATCCTGTGTCCCCGTCTCTCTCTGCCCCTTTCCCGGTTGTGCTCACTCTCTCTTTAAAAATAAATAAAATGTTAATAAATAAATAAATAAATAAAATGTATCTCTAAGGGGTATTATCTGATCAAAATAATTTAAGCCTCGATAATAACAGTAATTGTGCCTCTAAAATAATAGTAATTGATATAAGAGTAATAGCTTTATTTTTTATTGCCTGCAGCCACTTTTACTCTGGGCAATTTATAAGCCCAATAGAAGGAATTTTAGGCATTTCTGGGGTGTGACATCACGGTAGTGGTTTTTTGGTCTGTCTTGAGCACATATATTTTTAACTTATAAAAGGGCTGTGTTGCCTGTAAGAAATTTCAAAAGCAATCAAAACTAATATTAATTAAATGGGAATCCCAAAAGACCCCAAAAATTTTTTACAAGAAAAAATACAGTCTTGGCCCATAAAAATTACTTTATTTTTTAATTTTTTTAACGTTTATTTATTTTTGAGACAGAGAGAGACAGAGCATGAACGGGGGAGGGGCAGAGAGAGAGGGAGACACATAATCGGAAACAGGCTCCAGGCTCCGAGCCGTCAGCCCAGAGCCCGACTCGGGGCTCGAACTCACGGACCGCGAAATCGTGACCTGAGCTGAAGTCGGACGCTTAACCGACTGAGCCACTCAGGCGCCCCTAAAAATCACTTTAAATTGAGCATCTCACTATAAAAGAGAACCTTCATCTTTTCAGCCATTAAGAAAGTCATTTTATTTTATTTATTTTTTTTTTTTCAACGTTTATTTATTTTTGGGACAGAGAGAGACAGAGCATGAACGGGGGAGGGGCAGAGAGAGAGGGAGACACAGAATCGGAAACAGGCTCCAGGCTCTGAGCCATCAGCCCAGAGCCTGACGCGGGGCTCGAACTCACGGACCGCGAAATCGTGACCTGGCTGAAGTCGGACGCCCAACCGACTGCGCCACCCAGGCGCCCCAAGAAAGTCATTTTAGATCACCAGCTAAAATACACAAAAGAAAGAGTTCTCACAGAATTCTCAATTATGGCCCTAATTTTTCTTTTTCTTAATTCAGCATCATCTTAAGTACATAAAATAAAACAACCTTGACCACTTGGAACACCAAACCAAAACAGACAATGAAATCATAAAGTCTATGCGTTAAAGTTTCTGTGCTTTTACTCCTGGGGAAGAGAGGTCTTGAGGGCTCTAAACCATTTATGTCACAAAATTCAACACAAATTGAAAGGGAGGTAAGGAAGGCTGATAAAATAAAACAAACTAAAGTGAGGGGCACCTGGGTGGCTCAGTCGGTTAAGTATCCAACTCTTGGTTTCGGCTCAGGTCATGATCTCACGGTTCCTGAGTTCAAGCCCCGCATCAGGCTCTGTGCTGACAGTGTGGAGCCTGCTTGGGATTCTCTCTCTCCCTCTCTCTCTACCTCTCCCCTGCTCATGCTGTCTCTCAAAATAAATACATAAACTTAAAGTGATGGTAGATGGCAAAAGAGAGAAAAACAAAGCAGGATCTGAAAAAGCCTGCTGCCCACAAGCCTTAAAACACAGAAACAAATACTTACACTCATGAGTATCTACCCTAAGAGCAGCATGAATTACAGCACAGCTGAAAAACTGCCAACTAATAATAGGTCAAATTCTATGTAACATACTCTGTCTGGGAAGGCAGGGAAGTATATAACGTACTTTTAAAGGTTGTCAGTCAAGACTAAACCTTTTAAAAGTTTCTGTTCCTTGGAGACTCAGGGAGTCGGGCAATTAAGAGTTGCAAGGGACATGTAGGGTCTGCCTCTGTTTTAACACAGTGAATAAAAGAGGTGGGTATAGACTCTCGGCGGTTCTCAACGTTGGCTGCCCACCCCCAGAGGTTTTGATGTAGTAGGACTGGGGTGTAGCTGGGTAACGGGATTTTTTCTTTTTTATGTTTCCCAGGTGATTCGAACGTGCAGCCAATTTGGGCAGTAAAAGGAAGTTCACAAGAGTTGCCTGGCTCCTCTAAATTCTAAGAGCAAGACGGACCCCTAGGGACAGCCTTTCATGGGCACAACCAACTCCCCTCAGGTCCCAGGGCTTTATGTCCCTGTTCTGTCTGACCCACCACACACCCAACGTGAACACAGAGTCCATCTTAGGGTGTCGGCCCTCAAGGAGAGCACCCTGCTTCTCCTTCAGCTGGTGGCTCAAGAAAGGAGCACTCTCTCAAGAAAAGCTTCTCGGTGGAAATCTCTTGAGAGAATTAACATGCTTAGATGTCCAGAGACAGTCGCTTAATCGATTGTTCATCAAGTTAAAACTCTTACTTTGTCCTTTCAGTGTGCGCAGTGTAGGGAGGCGGGACAGACTGTTAAAAGCTGACAGGAAGAGGGGCCCCTGGATGGCATCTGACTTCAGCTCATGAGGTCAGGATCTCACAGTTTGTGAGTTCAAGCCCCACGTTGGGCCCTGTACTGACAGTGCAGAGCCTGAAGCCTGCTTCAAGTTCTGTGTCTTCCTCTCTCTCTCTGCCCCTCCCTTGCTCACGCTCTCTCTCTCTCTCTCTCTCTCTCAAAAATAAAAAAATAAAATATTTAAAAAAAAAGCTGACATGAAGAATAAAAGCAGGTTTGGCAAAAAGGTGATGTAGGGGTGCCTGGGTGGCTTAGTCGGTTAAGCGTCCAACTTTGGCTCGGGTCATGATCTGACTGATGGCTTGTGAGATCAAGCCCCGCGGCGGGCTCTATGCTGACACCTGGGAACCTGGAGCCTGCTTTGGATTCTGTGTCTCCGTCTCTCTCTGCCCCTCCTCTGCTCACGCACTGTCTCGTTCTCTCTCAAAGAGAGAGGTTTGGGTTAAAATTTTTTTAATTAAAAAAAAAATTTTTTTTAATTAAAAAAAGAAAGAGAAAAGGTGATTTAGATTATCCACCTGCCCCGGTTTGAGCTACTCTGACACTCAGGCCCGCAGAGTCTGAAGTTCACCTACGGGGCTCTTGACTCACCTGGTGTATCCAGGAGCGTGGCGCCTTTGATAGACCTCTTTTTTAGGCGATGGGCTCTTAGTGCGGCCTCTCTCTCTCCTGTTGACCTTAGAGTTGTGCCTGGGACAGACACACAGAGGGCAGAAAGGAGAAAAGCCTTTTCAAGGTAGGGGCTTTTATCGTGTCCCTCAAATGATGGGAGAAAAGCTAACAGTCTTAGAATTACAATCCAAATTGAAGGGAACAGAGGGCAGAGGTGGAAGAAAAGCAAATACCTAAAGAAACAGAAGATTTGGTACTAACCTCACTCCAAAGAGCCTACATATATAAATATGTAGTTCTAGGGGACTGAGCTTTACATAGCGGTGGGGGAAAATGATGTAAAGGAAATAAAGCAAAGGCGTTTGGAAAAATGAATGAACAGAAATACCTGCGGTGAGCAACCCCCACCCTTACAGGCCATTTCCCAGTGAATTCCTACACTCACGGTTTGCTTGGCCTTGGGGACCGTGACCTTCTGCCTGGGGATCGAGAACTCCTGTCCCGGGACCCTGCTTCTCTGGTGCTCTTCTTGCTGGCATGTCTGGGAGGTGAGTGGGAGGAGCTTCTGGACCTGGAATAATTCTTCAACCCGTGCATTCCCTTTCGCTTGGCCGTCAGAGGACTCTGCAGTCCCTGGCTGTGGTAGGAGTCCCTGATCTGTATAGCACCAAGGAAAGGAAGAAAAGGTATTCAGAGGAAAATGTGCGGCTCAGGAGGAAATGCAGTGAAACAAGGAAATGAATGAGCAACGAGGGTCTGTACGAAGCTAAGGGGGCGTACCGATCCCATCGCACACTTACCGCAGAGAACCACTCAAACTTAGCAAAGTTATCTGCAGAGTCCCCTAAGAGAATGTACCCACCCAGTCACCTCCACTGGCTTGGCGCTTCACCAAAGCCTGAGCAGGAGCAAGAGACAGAGCATGGAGAACAGGCCCTAAGGTTAAACCTACTATGGGAAAAAGGGATCCAGAGGGATGTCCATCTGTCAAAAGTCATCAACCTTGAAGCTTAAAATGCCTGCATTTCACGTAAGTTATCTGCAGAGAGACGGGCAGAACGCCTGCAGGCCCCACTGGTGGTTTAGACTCTCCACTCAGAGGGCCCCCAGCCCCGGTCGGAGGCTCAAGGACAAGGAATGGGCCAGTTCCCCAGCGGTGCCTGCTTTGGCTGCCCAAACTCCCTTTTTCCCATGTGATGTCTGACTGGCTGCTCGAAATGCTCTCTGTCCAAAAAGGCTCTCAAGTTAACACATTCCCTGGTCCACGGTCACTCCCTCTGAGACGCCCACACCCTTACCTGTAAGCCGTATCCAGGGGCTTTGGACAAAACAGGGGAAGAATCTGCCGTCTTCTTTTGAGCTCTAAGAGATTAAAACACACATTCATTGAAAAAGAAAACGTATGAAGGTCCAGTTTAAATGTCTCGTGCTAAAACATGCCTCCTCCTGCTTCAAACGTGACCTTCCCCACTTCTATTACTTGGGAGCGTGGCTCTCGCTTTGGACTGTCTTTGGAAGATGCATCAACACAGTCATGTTTTTCCTGTGAAAACACGTGGGCCTGGCTCTTCAGCCCCACCGCCTGAACACATTCTCCTCTCACCTCGTGCTGCTTGCTATTCCAGCAACTAAGAGTGAGTCAGCGGTGACAGTGCTCACTGTTCCCACAGAGAAGGCACACAGAATGCGCCCAGATGGGCCCATTAATGCATTAAAAAAAAAAAAAAAAAAAAGGCCTACATAAAACCCACTTCGGTCTTGGAGGAGTCATAAGCTGAGACGAAAGTCACAGCCAGGATGTCTGAGCTAAGACCTACAAGGCTACGGGCAGCCCTTTAGGGGCCATGCCAAGACCTCCAAGGAACTCTGGTGCTAGATGGCAAAGTTCTGTGGGCACGGGGCCCACGTACGAGCATTCACCACTGAAACCCCAGTGCCTGGCAGTTCCCAGCCTAGAGCAGCCGTGACTACGTGGGGAATGAATGAGTGAATGAGTCAATGAGGGAGGCCCGCCCCCACGTGCTCACCTCCCCCGGCTGCGCTCATCCTGGCTGCTGCCGCCATCGCTACTTGAGCTTCTGTGCTTATGTTTCTTGTGCTTCTTTTTCTTCTCCTTCTTTTTCTTCTTCTCCTTTTTTTCCAGACTCATTTGCAACTACAAAACACCCAGAACATAACCATGCAAGATCACGAAGGCCCCTGTCGGTCCCTCCGAGGGGCCTGGTTCACGCCCGAAAACTACCTGACTTCGTCCTCTGGGACTACAGAGGCCCAAGACACCAGCGGAGTTTCCCCATCAACAAGAGGGGGCGAGTCTTACCTTGGGGGGTGCATAAACAGCCCCTAGACTACTGAACAGAATCTCGGGCGAGTGGGGCTAGGAATCTTTTAAACCATCCCCAGAACCGGTGCCTGGGAACTTCCAATCTGTCAGAGGAACTCCCAGCAACACCGAAAGCAATCGGGGACCGCAGGATCCAGCTTTCCATTCTCCTTGCCAACTAATCCAAAACACAATCGCGGAATATGTCACGTGAATGACAAATGGGCCCTCGAGGCTTGATATCACCTGATCCCCTGAACACACTGTGTGATTAGGACTTGCACAGGCCTATCCCATACTCCCCTTTTTCTAAACAAACAAACAAAAAAAAAAAAAAAAAAAAGACATCACATGGTGCTCTTCCAATCAAAAAAATAAAAGAGAAGATAAGCTTAATTGAGCTTGATAATGAAGACTGCATAAAATCACCAAGGGAAGGTCTCTAAAAGCGAGAATGTAAAAGCCATTCTGTCTGCCCTCTCACAAGGTAAGAGTGAATGGTGAGTAGTTCTCACGAAAAGTAGCTAAAAGGCACTCTTGGTGCCTAATTTGATGCACTGCTTACCAATTCTTTGATTTTCTTCATTTTCACGGGATTATTCAACACCTCTCTTTTTTTCTCTTCCTCCTTCTTCCTAAAGAGAAAGAGAACATTATAAAAATCATGACTATCTCTTTGGGGAAGGGGATTAAGTCATTCATTGTACTCTCCATAAGACCATCTATACAGCAATCGTTTTTCCAAATACACGCAGACAGGCCCTGTGTTAAAAGCTACATGATGGTGTGGAAGTCAGGACTCTTCCTCAAATCTGCAGAAGGGACTGAATGGTGTGGGGCAAGTCCACACTGGCTCCCTGTTGTACAAGAATGAGTATGGGGAATGCCTGAGTGGCTCAGTCAGTTGAGTATCTGACTTGAGCTCAAGTCATGATTTCATAGCTTGTGAGTTCAAGCCAGCATCAGGCTCTGTGCTGACAACTCAGAGCCTGGAGCCTGCTTCGGATTCCGTGTCTCCCTCTCTCTCTGCTCCTCCCCCACTTGCTCTCTCTCTCTCAAAAATAAATAAACATTAAAAAAAAATTAAAAAAACAAAAAGGAGTCTTACTCTCATTATTCATGAGGGTAAACTGGTCAGCCTTCATGGAAGACAATTTGGCAATACTTATCACTGCCTGCACACTCTTTAACCAATTCTTTCCCAAGAATTTGTTACTGTATGGATATAATCAAGAGGTCCCTACAGAGTCGTCCATATTATAACAATGAAAATTCAGAAACAGGTTACGGACCTAATAAGAGAGTATTAAAAAATTATGGTATACCACACAATATCGACATAAAAAATGGTATTATAGAAACATAGGGACGTAGAAAGATGCTTGCTATATATAATTAGGTGAAAAAAAAGCTTATAAAATAATGTGCACAATATCTGTACATCAACTGTTCACAGTAGCATTATTCACAATAGCCAAAAAGTGGAAATAACCCAAATGTCCATCGACAGATGAAGAGACAAACAAAATGTATACAACGGAATATTATTCGGCCTTAAAAAGGAAGGACATGTTATACATGGTATAACATGGACGAACCTGGAAGACATTATACTGAGCGAAATAACCCAATCCCACAAAAAGATAACTACTGTATGATTTCACCTATATGTTTATAGTAGAACTCAAAGAAAAGAGAATGGTGGTTTGCAGGGGCTGGGGCAAGGGGAAATGTGGAGTTCTTGTTTCATGAGTAAAGAGTTTCAGCTTTGTAAGGTGAAAACCTTTTTTTTTTTTTTTTCAACATATTTATTTTGGGAGAGAGAGAGTGTGAGTGGAGAAGCAGCGGAGAGAGAGGGACACACAGAATCAGAAGCAGGATCCAGGCTCTGAACCTGTCAGCACAGCTAACACAATTACCACAATTTAATTAATTATGAGGCTAACAAAATGGTGGGGCGCCTGGGTGGCTCAGTCAGTTAAGCGTCTGACTCTTGATTTCAGCTCAGGTCGTGATCTCGCAGTTCTTGAGTGCAAGCCCCCAAGTCGGGCTCTGAGCTGTTAGCACGGAACCTGCTTGGGATTCTCTCTCTCTCTCTCTCTCTCTCTCTCTCTCTCTCTGCACCTCTCCTGCTCACACTCTCTCTCTCTCAAAATAAATAAATTTTTATACAATACCTTTATATATATATCTATGCAATAGCTTTAACATGTAAATAACTTTATTTTTTTATTAAAAAAATTTTTTTAATGTTTATTTATTTTTGAGAGAGAGAGACAGAGTGTGAGTTGGGGAGGGGCAGAGAGAGAGACAGGCACAGAATCTGAAGCAGGTTCCAGGCTCCGAGCTGTCAGCAAGAGCCTGACGTGGGGCTCGAACCCACGAACCGCGAGATCATGACCTGAGCTGAAGTTGGACACTCAACCGACTGTGCCATCCAGGTGCCCCAATATGTAAATAACTTTAAAATGTTTTCAAAAGAAGAAATATAAATGACAAAGGTTTTTCAATGTTCAACCTATCCACTTGAAATAAAATCCTGCAAATTAAACCAAACAAATTTATACATATGGCAAAATGCAACTCCACTTTGATACATTACACATTAGGGTTTCGAGGCAGATTCTTTTTAAAGGGTTTGGCTGCACAAAAAAGGAGGGCCGGGGGGTAGGTAGAAGGCCTGTTCACCCACCTATCCCACGATATACATATCCCCAAATTTCCAAGAAGCTGCCAGGCTTTCTCATCTTTTTTTTTTTTTTTTTTTTTTAAATTTTTTGAGAGACAGAGAGAGAGAGAGAGAGCGCGAATCCCAAGCAAGCTCCGCACTATCGGCACAGAGCCTGGTGTGGGGCTCAATCTCACGAACCACGAGATCATGACTTGAGCCGAAACCACCCCTAACCAACTGAGCTACCCATGTACCCCTTACCTTGCTTCTATCCCATTTTTTGTTCAAGGGCCAAAGGTAAATGAATAAATCTGGTCTGCCCTGGTCTACTTGCCATCTCTTATCACGTGGCCTAGATAAGACACACTTGATGGAGCCTCCTTCCCAACATCAGAGAGCCCAAATGGAGACAAATCCTTTTACAGAGCAGACCAAAGTCAAGAGGAAACCGACTGGAAAGCTGAGCAGCTATGAAAAAACCCTCCCCGGCCCGTCGCCAGTACCTGATGATGAAGAGCGGGTCCTCCCGGATTTTGCTGGCCATGTCAAGGAGGGAATTGGCACCGGATGGGGCAAAAATGGAACCTGGGAGCAGTCCTGTCTCCGAAGAACAGCCTGCCTCCTTCTCCTCCATCTTCTCAAAAACGTACTTATCAATGGGGCGCCCCAGCAAGTACTCATCACGGTTCACCATCCCACCAGGACCCTGATACATCCAGTCCAATTTTTCTTCTTTTTTCCTAGGTCAAGACAAAAAAAAAAATACAATCAAAGGAAGTGTAGGGCTCTTGCAGACCTACACACACAACCCCAACACGAGGGAGAGATGGCAGCTGGCAAGAGCACGACTCATTCTCCAAGCACCTAGTAGGGACTAAACGCTGTGCTCCTCGTGGCACATGAGAAGAAATGGTGCTTGCCGGCATGGAGCTCGCCATTCCGTGGAGAGATCGTTCCTTCACACTTAAAGCAATTTCTGTGAAGAAAGTATCCTCCCAGACATGGACGTTTGTTCAGGGCTTCTCAAGCCTCCTTTACAAAGTCCTTATGTTACGCTTTCATTTTGAGGATAATCTGAAACAATAAAGAGATTCTGCATCACCTCATGACCGAGAACAGTTTCAGGGAGCACGTGTGCGGTTGTTCGAGGTGTCTTTTGGAGCATGGGCACAAGCAGGAATTCCACATGTGAGATAACTCAAGATGATGAGAAAAGACCAGAGATAAGTGAAGAAGGAAATTATGCTTTCAAGCCAAAAGAGAGTTATCAATATCAGTAATGTCAGTCATGTCTGATATTTGTCAAACAAACATTGCCCTGTGCTTCTGAGGGGGAAAAAATGGTGGGAAAACCGAACCTTCCCACAACAGACGGCAAAGGCACGCCAAATTAAGTGCATGCGCCGCAGCAGCCGATAACACGTTTACACTGCGAGCGGCTAAGTAGCTTCATCAAGAGCAGTATTATCTGTAACATTAAATTCAATGTTTTTTGAATATGGCTTTTCAAAACTGGCGTATCTATTTTTGTTTACGATTACGTAACAACTATGAGCATAAGGAAAGTCTTCCTAGTTAGGTCTTTGGACATTTTAATTTTTTTTTTTAACGTTTTTTTATTTTTGAGACAGAGAGAGACAAAGCATGAACGGGGGAGGGTCAGAGAGAGGGAGACACAGAATCCGAAACAGGCTCCAGGCTCTGAGCTGTCAGCACAGAGCCCGACGCGGGGCTTGAACTCACGGACCGCGAGATCGTGACCTGAGCCGAAGTCGGCCGCTTAACCGACTGAGCCACCCAGGCGCCCCTGGACATTTTTAATAAGAATATTTTAGGGGCGCCTGGGTGGCTCAGTCGGTTGAGCGTCCGACTTCAGCTCAGGTCACGATCTCGCGGTCCATGGGTTCGAGCCCCACGTCGGGCTCTGGGCTGACGGCTCAGAGCCTGGAGCCTGCTTCCGATTCTGTGTCTCCCTCTCTCTCTGCCCCTCCCCGTTCATGCTGTGTCTCTCTCTGGCTCAAAAATAAATAAACGTTAAAAAAAAAAAAATTAAAAAAAGAATATTTTAACCCAATAATGGAGGGGTCATAATGCTTTCGTTTTAGATTTGTTTTTGTTTTTTTTCCCCATTAAAAGGAGCGGTTTGAGAAACCCTCTAGTCTATAATTAAAAACTGATTGTGGGCCACTGGGGTCGGGCTCCACCCAGCTTGCCCAGCCTTACTCACCCCACTGGAGTCAAGATGGAGGAGTATAGACAGGGCCGCGCCCTGGCGAACTGTGGGAGACTGTGGTGGGGCCTTTACAATGAGTACCGCAGGTAGTGGAGTCTTTCAAGCAATTAAAGGTTCTTGCCATTCTCCAGCTGGAATAAACCAGTGACTACAGGAGACTTTGACAGCTATTAAAATCAGGCCTCCGCAGTTGGGAGGTAGCTTTGTAGTTTGGAGAGGTCTGTTTTCCACAATCGATTGTTGTGTGGTTCAAGATAGAGGGAACGAAGGCCTCTGAAACTCCATCACGTGTGCTGCCTTGATAGGAGCCACACTGGCAGCAAGAAATGGACCAGTGGCCATGGTTGTTGGGTCAGCTGTGATGGGTGATCCAAGGATTAACTGGACGAGCTGGCATCTGGTTGACAAGATTTGCTTTTGTGCAGTTTCTTTTCTTTTTAATATGATTTATTGTCAAATTGGCTTCCATACAACACCCAGTGCTCATCCCAACAAGTGCCCTCCTCAATGCCCATCACCCACGTTCCCCTCTCCCCCATCCCCCATCAGCCCTCAGTTTGTTCTCTGTATTTAAGAGTTTCTTATGGTTTGCCTCCCTCCCTCTCTGTTTGTAACTTTTCCCCCTTTTCCCTTCCCCCATGGTCTTCTGTTAAGTTTCTCAAGATCCACATATGAGTGAAAACATAGGATATATCTTTCTCTGACTGACTTATTTCGCTTTTGTGTGGTTTCTCAATGGTCCTTAGTTTGTTGAAGACTCCTCCCAGTTGCCTTCAACCCAGTGACCACTCTCCCCATTGGAGACTATATGGACAATGCCAATAGGACTTTTTTCCCAGGACTTCTTTTTTTTTTTTTTTTTCTTTTTCTTTTTTTCTTTTTTTTTTGTTTATTTATTTTTTTTTTTTGGGACAGAGAGAGACAGAGCATGAACGGGGAGGGGCAGAGAGAGAGGGAGACACAGAATCGGAAACAGGCTCCAGGCTCTGAGCCATCAGCCCAGAGCCTGATGCAGGGCTCGAACTCACGGACCGTGAGATCGTGACCTGGCTGAAGTCGGACGCTTAACCGACTGCGCCACCCAGGCGCCCCTCCCAGGACTTCTTTAACAGAATAAGTTGCAGTTCAAGAAGGATTTGGGAAGACCAAGGTACAGTCTGTTTTTAAACCATAGGATAACTATGGCCAAACAGGCTATGAAGAGACATTTAGCACACGGTGGGGGGGGGGGGGGAGGGGATGAGGTGTAAAAAGAGAATACATTTCTTTATCCACCCTTGGACTGTATTTGTGACTAAAGTAAATGTCCAATAGCATTAAAATAAAATATATAATAAGTGCTTAGAAGGTCAAGGACAAAGGGCAAATAACCGTGAAACATGGCCACCATTTCCTTTGGGACTTCTGTGCCTAGGGCGAAAAAAAAAAAAGAATTGATTGTGAAAGGCAGACCACTTCAGATCTTAAGGAAGTCTGAGTAGGAAGATCAGTGTTGCCTAGAACATTCTAGGAAGCTCACTTTCCTGAAAGGCCGTATAACATTAAATAAGACACATCAGGCATATGATGTGTAATGCTTTGCTGAATAAAAATTTCAAGAGGCACCTGGCTGGCTCTGTCATAAGAGCATGCAATGCTTGATCTTGGGATTGTGAGTTTGAGCCCCATGCTGGGTGTAGAGATTACTTTAAAAGAGAGGGGGGGACAGAGAGTCCAAAACAGGCTCTGCGCTGACAGCAACGAGCCCAACGCGAGGTTTGAACTCATGAACCACGAGATCATGACCTGAGCTGAGTTGGCTGCTTAACCAACTGAGCCATCCAGGTGCCCCTATTTGCATTAAATTATAACGTAGGTGTCTGGTTGGCTCAGTCAGTAGAGCATGCAACTCTTGATCTCAGAGCTGTGAGTCTGAGCCCCCACACGGGGGGCAGAATTTACCTAAAAAAAAAAAAAAAAAATTTAGGGGCACCTGGGTGGCTTAGTCAGTTCAGTGTCATGATCCCGGGGTTGTGGGATCTAGCTCCACTTCAGGCTCCGTGCGGAGGGTGGAGCCTGCTTAAGATTCTCGCTCTCTCCCTCCCTCGGCTCCCTCCCCCACACACTCTCGCTCACTCTATTAAAAAAAAAAAAAAAGTAAATTTTTTTTTTTTGCTTTATAGGCTTTAATTTACATAAAGCATATAAAGTAAAATAATTTAAGGCGTGTCTACAGTACCAAAAACCATAAAACTTCATTCCCTTATCTCACTGGATATATTAATGTCATATTTTGTTGTATTTAAAAATTCTAAAATTCTTTTTTTTTTTTTTCCAAATTTTAAAAAATCTATTTTGAAAGAGACAGAGACAGCGCAAGTGGGGGAGGGGCAGAGAGAGACGGAGAGAGAGAATCTCAAGCAGGCTCCGCACTGTCAGTGCAGGGCCCAAGGCAGGGCTCGAACCCACAAAGCCGTGAGATCATGACCTGAGCCGATACCAAGAGTTGGGTGCTCGAGGGACTGAGCCACGCAGGTGCCCCTAAAAACTCTTACTTATTTTAAAACATTCCAAGTTTCATACTTGAGTCAGAAGGGCCTTCTCCCCAATCCATTATCCTGAACGTCCCCAGGGCACCATGTCCCTAATGCCATTTCCATGAAGTGAAACTAAGTTTCACGTACACACACAACCCTGAATGTCACAGACCCTGTCATGAAGTATTAAGGAAGAGCCCTAGATACCCAGTGGGGAGAGTATGCCACAGGGCACCCCGGGGACTTGCCCACAAGGACGCGAGCAGGGCAAACGTACGAGGAGAACGAACAAGGAGACGGGGCCGATTACCCCATTTCTGGCTCTGTGTTGTTCTCGCAAAACTCAAGAATGCGCTGTACGCTTTATGCTTTGCATTTTTCTCAGAACACATGTCCTCCCACCTCAGTTTATGAGACGGGCAGCCTGATAATTATCTGCTATTCCTATCCCATATTATACAAGAGGAAACTGAAATAAGGTAAAACCGAGCGGTGGGACTGTCCATGCTCACGTAGCTTTTACTGACAGACGCACCATCTGCCTCCCTCCACGAGGCCTCACTGCGCCCCTGAAATGAGTCTGCGGTACATAAACAAACAAAAGCAGGTCTGAGACCTGGACACGTCCCGAGGGGCGGGGTGGGGGGCAATCATCCTCAGGCCTGGTTATTGGTCGATCGCCTGCCACAAGCCAGGCCTGCGCTAGGCCCTTTGGGTGTCATCTCATTTGATCCCCCACAAACCTTGGGAACTGGACACTCTCCCTTCCTTGGTCCTACCGAGGTCACCGAGGCCCCAAACTTGCTCTCGGTGCCACAGTGAGGCCAGGACACCCCAAGCCAGCCTCAGCGCTCAGGCCGAGCCGACTCCCAAACCCATGCTCTTAACCAGCAGGTCTGCAGCCAAAGGATGATGCCGCTGGGGGCCGGTCCTGCACCCTGGGACACCCACAGCCCCGCCGCCTCCCCGCAGCCCCGGCTGCCCCCTCACTTGACGGCCCCGACGTCCTCGGCATAGCGCTGCATCTCTTCCCGGGCCCGCTCCTCCCGCAGTTCCCGCTGCAGCTCTTCGATCTTCTTCCGCTCAGCCTCATGCTTCTGCTCGGCCTTCCACACCTTCTCCACATTGCGGAGGGTCTGGGGGTGCCAGCTCTTCTTCAGATTCTGTGGTGGCGAAAGGAGGGAGAAGACGATGCGGGGAGCCGGTGGGTGCGTGGGCCCCACCACCACCGACCCCTCTGCTCCCTGTTCGTGCCAGGGCAGACATCTAGGGGCAAGGCATCATTCACAACGGCGAGGTTGGCCCCCACCAATCTCCCACACATCCAGGGGTTCTGTTCAAGTATGTAAGGCGTCAGGCCTTGTCCGGGTTCCCTTTGAACACTTTTCACTCGGAATGCACACGACTCGGACTTCCACCGGCCATTCCTGAACTAAGGGTTAGTGATGACAGTAAAGGAGGAATGGGCAGAGAGGTGGGAAGGTAAACTCTAAAAGGCAACAGAACTCAAGTGCCTTTGGCAGGGGACCTTTCATTTTCACGAACACAATCTTCCTTCTCTCGAGTCCACTTAACCTGCCTTCACCTTGGTTTACAACGCCAACCTTTCGTGGTTTACAACCCCACCGAGTACCTCTTTCACCCTTCCTTCCTGGGACTCTCCCCTTGGTTCGGAGCTCCCCTTCGCACTACACCTTGACGGACTTCAAGAATGCTTCTCCTCTCCCACTTCCCCATAAACCACTACTTTGGTTCAGCTTCCCAACCAGGGAAGGTTTCCTGGAAGCAGTGATCATCTAAGGCCAACTATAATTTAGCCCAGTGATGTAGGAAGCAGGGCAGAGTGGGGGCAGATTTCCAGAGGGAACAGCACACACAACCGCAGGCCCAGCGGCAACAAAGAACACAGCACAGATGATGTCATGTGGCTAAAGGTGGCGTGCAAGCTGATGAAGGGGGACGGGGCCGGGGGGCAGGGGCGGGGGGGTCCAAGATGAAATCAACAAAACCAACTAAGAAAGCAATAGAATAAGGGCCTTATAAACCATGTTAATGGAGTGGGCTTTATCCTCTGGACAGTAGGAAACACTAAACAGTGCAGGCATGACTAGCTATCATGTGAAGAATGGATTGGAGAGGGCAGAGACTGGAGACCAGGAGACCAGTTAAGAGGCCTAAATGAGAAAACCAACACAAGGTATCTGGCATGGAGAAGGTATTCAGTCAATGAGGGCTCTCTTTTCTTTCTTTTCTCTCTTCCTCCTTGTCCTTCCATTCCCTTCATCAGGTCACTCAATCCCCTGTCCCCACCCCATCCCTGGCCTTATCCTACTGGTCTTCCTCTCTCTCCTTTAACATGGGTGATCTTGCGCCCCCATGCACTTCACATTTGGCAACGTCCAGACACATTTTTGGTCATCCCATCCAGAGAAGAGTGCTACTGGTATCCAGTGGCTAGGGACCAAGAATGCTGCTAAACATCCTACAATGCATAGGGCCATCATCCCCCCCCCCCCCCCCGACACACACACACACACAAGCAAAACAAAAAGTGGTGCCTGGGTGGCTCAGTCAGTTGAGCATATGACTCTTGATTTCAGCTCAGGTCATGATCCCAGGGTCATGGGATCGAGCCACACTCAGCGTTAGAATTAGGTGTCATTCTAATCAGTGACACCTAACAAACTCTAATGCAGATACTGGATAGGTAGAATTGATCTATTTGCTGATTCAATCACCTACACTTTAAAGACATTACCATCTTTCTGACCTTGCACCATGCCGTTGTGGGTCTTTTGCCCCGTCGGGGGCTTCAGCACCCTACAAATGAACTATGCAGTTCAAGAGAAATTGCCACATCACTTATATTTAAGTGCCATAAATCCAGAAGAAAGCTCTGTCACTACAGATCAGAATGAAGCACTGACGAGGAGTGGAAGTCAGAAAGGTGGATATGAAGAAGATCTCTTCAGGTTTAAAACAGACCCCTGGATACGGCTCAAGGGCAAAGAGAATGGGGCACAAACCACTCCTACTATAGTCCAAAATATGACTGAACTCCCAGCTGAGGAAGAGAGAAGTGTCCCAAGGCAAGACATACAAAGTAAAGCTTGCGTGACTCGATATCTGCCTCCTTTCGTAAGCATGGTTCCACCACCACCACCACCACCACCACCACCACCACCACCCCCTCCCAGAATTTCCAGTCGGGAGAGTCCCCGCCAACAAACAACACAAACACCTGCCGCCACCGTTGGCGACACGCTTCGCACACCTTTCCAAGTCTACGCCCTGTCCCTCCGTGGCCCCAGAGATCGGTCCCCTCTCCAAGGCTACGGCTCCCTTCTCGCGGAAGCACGGCTGTGTAGCCATGGTCACCCACTCCCACACCCTCCAATTTCCGTCCCCAGACCCGGTCGGTCTCCCGCTCAGTCCTCTCCCGCCCAGGCTTCCCCCACTTACCAGATCTCCGCCCCCCATGACGACGGAGAAGTTTCCTCTCTGCGCGGACCTGGAGGATTCAGGAGGGATCCGGAGGAAACGCAGACAAACAGTTCAGCTGCGACCTCCCCGGATCTGGTCTCGGAGGCCACCGGCTGCCACTTCGACTGCCAAATCTAGAGCCCACTTCCGGGAGGGCGTCCTATTACAGCGTCGGCGTCGCGGGATGATGACGTTGCGCACTCTGACGCGCAGCAGCGCGAGCGTCACGGCCAGTGACGCCCAGATTGGCGGCGCCTGCGGTCGCGTTTTGGGCGTCTTGGTTGGCACCTCACCCGGTTTCGCGAGAGCTGTGTTGAAACGCCGCCGCTCGGTCCAGTTACCAGTCGGCCGCGGGCTGCGCCCCGCGGTCCTGTTGCCATGGCAGCGCGCCACGACTCTCCTCCCGGCTCTACCGCAGGCCGCACCGGGCTTCTGGCCGCAGGGCCCCAGCGCCGCCCAGCCTACGTCTGTCTCCTCGCCCGGGCACACCTCCCCGCAGCGGCCTTTTCCAAAAAAATAGCCCGCACTCCCCTCCAACCTCCACGCAGGGTCAACTCCCTTACTCCAGGCCGAGTTTACTGAAAGAAGGAGAAAGCATCGAACCGAACTTCCATCGGCTTCCCTGCACCAAACCTTTATTTAAAAAAAATAATAATAAATAAAAAATTATTTTTTGTTTATCAAATAATCTTTACCCCTGGGCTCGAACTCACGACTCTGAGAGACCAAAAGCCTCGTGCTCTACCCACTGAGACAGCCAGGCGCCCCTCCCTGCACCAAACCTTTAAAATGCCAGCTTCCCCATTTCCTTTCCCTTGGTTTACGTTGGAAGGGGCGTCGTTCCTAAGGCGGGGCGGTTCATCACACTCTCATCAAAATACTTTTCACTTGACTTCTCCGCACCACTCTCTAGAGTGTTGTTTTCTTCTGTAATCCCTTCTCAGGGAGCATTTTGTTCCTACTTCATCTTGCCTCTTAGGTTCTGTCTTGGGTCTTTTCACACTAAATGCTCTCACTGAGTGATCTCATCTGCTCACAGGGCTTCAGTTACCATCTATAAACTGATGGATCCCAAATTCATTACCTCCAGTCATATTTATCTTTCAAGCTCCAGGTTTTTAAGCCTGGCTATTAGATATTTCCAGTTGGACATCTGGGAGGCACATAAACTGAACTTATTATCTAACCTATCCGTATTCCCCCAACCCACCTCTTTTATCCCTTATTACCACCACTTCCATCTTGGCATCATTCAAGACCTCTCCCTCCCCTCCAACATCCAATCAGTCAACAAGATCCTCACTGCTAAACATCTCTCATATCTATCCACCTCTCTATCACCATTCACCGCCAGCTTGGTTCAGACTACCATCATCCTTCCTCTGGGAGAATTCTTATGTCCCTTCTTTCAGTTTTATCCCTTACGGATCTACGCATGACTTTATACTGAGTGATCTCTCTAAAATGCAAAACGCTGTATCAATCCCCGTGCTTTAAAACCTTTTATAATTCGGCATTTTTCATACTATAATGTCCATATATTTGTTTGTTTGTTTGTTTGTTTGTTTGTTTGTTTGTTTGTTTGTTTTTAGAGGGAGAAAGAGAGCAAATGGAAGAGAGAGAGGGAGAAAGAATCTTAAGCAGGTTCCACATTCAGTGTGGAGTCCAGCCAGGGCTCAATTCCATGACCCTGGGATCATGACCTGAGCAGAAATCAAGAGTCAGAACACTCAACCGACTGAGACCTCCAGGTGCCCCTAAAGTCCATGTTTTTAACATATCTAGGCCCTTCATGATCTGTCCCTTCTTAACCTCTCCAGCCTCATAAGACTTCCTACCCTTTATTCACTGTTTTCTGGCAGGAAAACTTTTATCTCCCTGGCCAAACACTCTTAACATATTTTAAATAGCTAATGCATTATAAATACATTTTAAAAGATGCAAAAGTCAATACAATAAAAAATACCTTATACCCTCCTCAATCAGAGTGATTTTATCTCATGTTTCCTTCAAGTACCTTCTTTTTTAAGTTTATTTATTTTGAGAGAGAGAGGAGCAAGCAGGAGAGGGGCAGAGAGAGAGAGAATCCTAAGCAGGTTGCTCACTGTCAGCACAGAGCCCAACATGGAGCTCAAAATCATGAACTGTGAGGGGCACCTGGGTGGCTCAGTTGGTTAAGCGTCCAACTTCAGCTCAGGTCACGATCTCGCGGTTCGTGAGTTCGAGCCCCCCGTCGGGCTCTGGGCTGATGGCTCAGAGCCTGGAGCCTGCTTCTGATTCTGTGTCTCCCTCTCTCTCTGCCCCTCCCCTGTTCGTGCTCTGTCTCTCTCTGTCCCCAAAATAAATAAACGTTAAAAAAAAATTTTTTTTTAAAAATCATGAACTGTGAGATCATGAACTGAGCTGAAATCAAGAGTTCAACGCTTAATCAACTGGGCCACCCAAGCGCCCCTCCTCCAAGTAACTTTATAATTTTATATTAAATATTTATGTCTCGGATCCACTTGGAATTTATTTTTGTGTATGGTCTTTCCAGTTGGCTACACATTTGCCTCAACGCTTTACAGAATAATCTTGTATTTTCCCCACTGGTGTGAAATATCCCTTTATTATATGGTGTATTCCCATTTGTATCTGAGTTTGTTTCTGGATTCTCTATTCCATTTCATTAATCCCTCTATTCATATACTATTACCAAACTGTCCTCATTATTGTAACTTTTTTTTAATGACTGGTATGCCTACTTCTCCCTCAATACTCTTTCTCTGGAATGTCCTGGCTCTTCTTACACTTTTATTCTTCCAAGTGAACTTTTAAAGTCAGCTTGTCCAGTTCCAGAAACAGTGCTGTTTTGTTTTTATTGAAGGATATATCAATGTTTAGATTCATTAGAATTATAGCACTTATCACTCTGTTTTATAAATTGCCTGTATACTTGTCTGTATCCATGTGAGTTCCATAATACTAGAGACTTTAGGTCATCTTTGTGTGCTTTATGCCTGGGACAGATTCTGGCACACAATAGTTGCTCAATTAAGTGTCGTTAAATGAATGAGTGAATGGATTGCTGAATCCTTAAAGGCTCATGTCTGGAGTCAAAGTTGACCAACATATTTTTTTAGGGTATGATCTCATAGAAATAACAGTAATCATTAATGTTATTAATAATTACACAATAATAGGGGCGCCTGGGTGGCTCAGTCGGTTAAGCGTCTGACTTCAGCTCAGGTCATGATCTCATGGCTCCTGAGTTTGAGCCCCGCGTCGGGGTCTGTGCTGACAGCTCAGAGCCTGGAATCTGTTTCGAATTCTGTGTCTCCCTCTCTCTCTCTGCCCTCCCCCTCTCTCTACCCCATTCTCACTCTGGCTCTCTCTCCCTCAAGAATAAATGAACATTAAAAAATTAAATAATTACACACTAATAAAAGGGGCTGTATATTTGAAAAAGCAATGACTTTGTATGCCATGTAGGTTACTGTGACTTTGGACAAGTTATATAACCTCTCTGAGGGTTTTTCCCCCATCTGTATAATAAATATACTACCACCTACCGTGAAAGTTGTTGTATTACATGAAACAGCATTTGTAAAGCATTTCACAAAGTGTCTGGCAGATAGCAGATGCTCAGTGGATGATAACAATTCTATCATGTTACTAACATCTGCAGAAGTTCTTTTCAAGGACTCTGATTGACATGAGAGATTAGGACAAGGATGCTTCTAAAAGCCAATGGTGCCATAGTTTTGTGGTGGAGAATATTTTAATACAAGACTCCCTATATTTGAGGGAGAGAGAACTGAAATTGCAGGAAATAATTTCTTTTCACCAGTGTTTTCCAAATTGTGACCTGGGGACTACCCATAATGGATTGCCCTGAAGGTCTTATTCAACCCTACAGAACCCTGGGCCCTACCCCTGAATCACTGAATCAGACTTCCCAAAGGGTCGAATCCCCGGATTCTAACAGGTTCTTCGTGTGATTCAGATGCACACTAAAATTTGAAAATGTTTTTAGAATAAAGTTAGTTTTCAAGGAAAAATATAGTCTTGTCTGAAACCAGGAAATGTGAAGGTTGTTTACAAACATCGTGATACAGAGATGCTTCCCCAATAAGGAAAGGCAAGACATCACTGATCAAGAAATTAATCACCGTGGCTGACTTGTGTTGCCTTTTCATCCAGCTACTCATCATTCATCCATCCATCCATCCATCCATCCATCCATCCATCCTTCCATCCATCCCTCCATTCAATAGATGTCAGACACTGGACAAATTGTATTATAGCCATAGTCTGCAAACTGACAAATTCTCTTCCTGAGGTAAAGTCAGGTCTTTGCTACTCCTCAGCTATTCCAGAGGACAGATGCTCCAACTTTTGCTTCTTTGGGGCTTGTGGCAACCAGCCCTGTCAAGTAATCATAAATAGCCCCACAGCTGTTGACCAAGGTGAACACAGATAGGCTCTGATCAAGTGGTCTGGTTAAGCATAGATCTTTGCAGAAAGTGGTGGGAGAGGGAACTTTGGGGGTAAGTTAGCCAAAACATCATCGAAGTTAGGAAGCATTTCTTTCTTTTCTTCCTTCCTTCATCCATCAGCACCTTAAGGGAGAGATGATGATAGGCTAGTTAGCACTATACTTTTGTATGGAAGCTACAAAGATGGAAACTGTTTCTGCCCTGAAGGGGCTCATGGTGTGGAGGAGGTGACAGACATCTAAACACCTGACATCACTATAGTATAACAAAGGCTACAATTGAGAAATGTACAAAGTAATGTATTAACACAGAGAAATAAATTTTTGCACAAGCAGCAAAACATAATGAGCTCTGGAGTCAAAACACACTTGGGCTGGGATGCTGGCATGCCACATTGCAAGTCGGGAAACTTTTCTGAGCCTCAGTTTCCCCATAACCAAAACAATGATTTTACTAGTACCTAACCTACCTCATAAGGTTGCTGTGTGTATTAAATGAAGTAATGCTCTGCTCACCTACTTCGGTCATTCAAAAGTACCACGGTCATGATTTTTGTCATGTTCATATAGCAATGACATTTATTTAATACTTTTACTTATATTGCTTCACCTTTTCAAAAACAGTCCCCAACATTTCATTATGAAAAATTTCAAACATTCAACACAGGTGAACGACTTTTACACGGAACATCTATAAACTCACCACCTACATTCTACAGTGAACACAGTGAACACTTTACTATATTACTATACTGGCTTGATCACATTTCTTTCTCTCTATATATAATATATATTTATATTTTAATATATATAATTTATTGTGTTGATTTATATAGTTAATATAAATAAGAATTAATGTGTAAAAAATAAAAATACAAAATATAAATATATAAATAAATATATAAATATATATTATATAAAAATATATTAAATAAAATATAAATGTATAAATATAATGTGTAAAAACTAAAAATATAAAATATAAATATATAAATATATTATATAAAAATATATTAAATAAAATATAAATGTATAAATATAAATTTAAATAAAATATATAAATATATAATTATATATGATAAATATATTATATACAAAAATTATATATATGATATAAACATATGTAACCTATAGATACAAATAATATAAAAATATAATAAGTATATTAATTTAATTATTACATATAAATATATATAACTTATATACTTATATATATCAAAATAATAAAAAAATCAAAATAAATTGCAGACAATACACTTCCTCCTAACTACTTCAGCATGCATATCATTAACTAGAGTTCATATTTGTTTACAGTGTTTTTCATTTCATGTTAAAGTGACGTAAAATGAAATGTATAAATCTTAAGTGTCCATTCACTAAGTCTGACAGATACATACACCAGTGTAACCCAAACCCCAATCAAGAAATGGAACAGTGGGGTGCCTGGCTGGCTCATTTGGTAGAACATGTGACTCAGAATCTCAGGGTCATGAGTTCAAGCCCCATGATGGGAATGGAGTGTACTTAAAAAAAGAAAGAAAGAAACAAATGGAACATTAACATCATCCCCGTAAAATTCCCCTCATTCCCCTTCCTGGCTAATCTCTTTCCCACCCCCACCCAAGAGGCAACCACTCTTTTGATTTGTTTTCACCATAGATTAATTGTGTCTGTTCTAGAATTTCATATAATTGGAATAATACAACATACAATCTTTTCTGTAAGGTTTTTTATCAGCATTATGTTGGTGAGATTCATCCATCTTGAATCAGTAATTCATTCCTTGTTATGGATGAGTAGTATTTCCTTGTATGAATAAACCACAGATTTAAAAAAAATCACCTTCCTATTGGTGGACCCTAGTCTGTTTTTAGTTCTGCCTATTATGAAAAATGTCTCTATGAACATTCCTATATAGGTCTTTTTGTAAGTATGTTTTCATTTATCCCGAGTAAAATTCTAGGAATGGAATTGCTGGGCCAGAAGGTCAGTACATTTCAGTTTTGTACCAACTGCCAGATCTTTCCCCAAAATGGCATACTATTTGACATTCCCACCAAGTAAGAGTCGGCGTCTGATGTTACCAGCCTTTTTCATTTTAGTCATTCTGATGCATGTATGGTGTCACAATATGATTTTGATTTGCATTTATCTGATGACTCGTCATGTTGAACACGTTTTCATGGGTTTATCCACCATTTGCATCTCTTCCTTTATGAAATGCCTCTTCAGGGGCGCCTGAGTGGCTCAGTTGGATAAGCATCTGACCCTTGATTTCAGCTCAGGTCATGATTTCACGGTTCTTGAGATCACTAACGGTGCAGAGCCTGCTTGAGATTTTCTCTCTCCCTCTCTCTCTCCCCCTCCCTGCTCTTGCTCTCTCTCTCAAAATAAACATTAAAAAAATGTTTTTGACCTAACTTTAGCAAATGGGAAATCAAGGGGTGTGAGAGAGCAAATTCTTGACCACTAGAACTATAAACCAGTGAATTTTCACGCTCTTTCCTTACAATTGTTTCTTCAAGGAAGGGAAAGTGGCGATACATCCATTTTTGCACCAAACACCCCTCCAATTCAGGGGGACTATCTCGCACTGTCAAACTTGATGAGGCAATACTACCTCCTTCCCTTCCTGGCGGAAAACTGCACACACGTCAGACCATGACTCAACCAATCAAATCTTTTGATAGATAGAGTGTGAGCAGGGGAGGGGCAGAAAGAGAGAGAGGGAGACACAGAATCCGAAACAGGGTCCAGGCTCTGAGCTGTCAGCACAGAGCCTGACGCGGGGCTCAAACCCACAAACCTTGGGACCATGACCTGAGTCAAAGTCAGACGACTAACCGACTGAGCCACCCGGGCGCCCTGCACTTGGCATCTTGAAGCTTGAGGAAGTATCCTGGAGATGCAGGTCCAGCTGGAACCATACCACGACTTGGTGATAAGTGCCCTGAATTGGTGACATCAGCAGTGGACACTTCCTGAGAGAGGAGACCAGAGCTGGATTTCCCTCCTCTGCTGCCCTTCATAGTTAATGCTTTGTGAGTTAGGTTCTCCAAACTTCCATTAACACCATGAGTCCCCCCTGCCTCTAGTAGACTCCTTTTCTCCTTTCAGTGACCAGAGTGGGTATCTATTCCATGCCAAGAACTCTGACTGGCACAATAAACTACTAAGAGGAAAGTGCCCTGAACTATCTAGAAGGGATTGTGGTGTCAGAAACATGTCCATAATAAACTCTTCGGATTAGGCAGAAATATCCCCTCAAATTGTAGGAAAGCTTCACTTGGAAGTTATGTCTAGAAAAGGTGGGTAGGTATTTTTAAAAGATGTTTCTTCCTTGAGATACAACCTGATGTCTTCCTCTGACAGCTGTGTATGAATATGTCAACTTCCAGCAGACATAAAACTCCCTGATGGCAGGGGCCCTGTTTCATCTTTTAATTCACAGCTGCCTTACATGCACTGGCTTAAGCTCTCAAAAACACATGTTGTATGATCCTCTTTACCTGTACTCTCATCCCTCAGATTGCTACATTTGTGTTCACAGCTCTCATACCTAATTTTAGATTCAGAGTTTCCTTAGGGGACTTTGTCTTTATTTTATTTTTTAATGTTTTTATTTACTTTTGAGATAGAGAGAGACAGAGCATGAGCAGGGGAGGGATAGAGAGAGAGGGCGACACAGAATCCAAAGCAGGCTCCAGGCTCAGCTCAGAGCCTGACACGGGGCTCGAACTCACAGAGTGTGAGATCATGACCTGAGCTGAAGGTGGACGCTTAACCGACTGAGCCACCCAGGCGCCCCAGGGGACTTTGTCTTAATTGAAGCCCAACAAGGTCATCCAGGGGTCTCAGCTAAGTATCCTTTGGAATCTGGGGAGATTAGTAGTGTTTCAGTCAAAGAATGCATTGACAATTCTTTGTCCTCTCTAGACACTCTGGCTGGGGGTTAAGAGGTATGGTGCCCTTACTGACTTCCATTTAATGGAATTACAAAAGGGAGGAGGAAGGGGGCACCCGGATTTGAACCGGGGACCTCTTGATCTGCAGTCAAATGCTCTACCCCTGAGCTATACCCCCATGACCTATTATTCTTTTCTTCCTTGTCCACTTAAGGTGACTCAATACCACCAGGTTCCACCCACACCAGAGCTCTGGCAGGCTTTGTGTTCTAAAGCTCCACCTTCTTTTGTATCCATCATCTGCTGTGGCGTTTCTCTTGGTCACCAGTAAACTGGGTGGGGACACTTGAAAAATGACATCCTGGAAACTAGCTGAAAAGGAAACTGATAGAGCACCAGCAGAGAAAGTGCCCACAAGCACTGTGTCAGAATTACCAGATCAGAATCCAGAGGCTAAAAAACACCCCCAGATATCCCCTTGTTCATGCCCTGACTCTTGATGGACTGAGGGTAGAAAGGAGAAGGAAGATGTCAGTTATTTTGGATGGGATGACTCTCAGGAAAATCAGGAAACCCTTCTCAGGGCAACCAATGACAATCCCTTTGGCCGAATCCCTTTTGGCTCAGTTCTTGATGGAAAATCGGTAGCCAGTGTCTGACCCAGGGCCCTGCTGCTGCCTGGGGCAGAGCTTTGTGGAGGGCTCGGTGAGCAGTGCAGTTTCTTCTTACATGGGCAGGGGAGAACTGAGGCCTCCTTTCAAGCCTGGCACTCGTGGGCATGGAGCGTAAGGGCACAGGCCTGAGGATGGCCTCTCTCCTCCCACCTCCTCTCCAAAGGCTAGAGAAGCAGAAGGTGAAGAAACTAGCTGGCCCCGGTCCCAAACTTGGGAAAGAAACAGCACACTTGGAGGCACAATAACATCACTGTTTATATAAAAATAGAATTGAGAGATCATCTAAACATCTGTCTTCTATTCAGGTCAAGGGGTGGGAAGGGAAGAGATGCTGTCAGAAGAGAGGGAATCGGGTGACCTCTCCAAAGACCGATGGGCGCTGGCGGAGGTCTGGGGTGTTCCTGCGATAGCCATACCGACCATTGAACCCGTTGATCATTTTCAGATCAGCATTGTAGTTATCATGCCCTGTCACCTGCTGGAGGGAATGCCCTTGGGGGCACAGAGAGAAGACTGAGCCTGCATTCAGCCATCCCCCGCCCCCCCGCTTGCTTCCCCCCCTCCCGCCCCCGCCGTCCCAGGGCTGGTATAGAACATGCTCCCCATGTCCCAGCTAAAACCTCAATCCTGGAGTGTCTCAAGGGTCTTGATTAAAAGCCAAGGGTTGATGAAGTCAAGGAGACAGCTTTCTAGAAACCAAACCACATACCACGAGTAGTATACAGGAGGAGCGTGAATGGTATGTGCTAGCACAGGAGGGGCCAGAAGATTCTGGGCTTGGCTGAACTTGCCTTGCTCCCAGGAAGACTGAAAACATTTCACCCTTGCTTCTGACCCATGTGGAGAAAATGGATGAGCTCACTTTGGCCAAATGGTGCATAGGATCATGTGACTAGAGTGTGGTGAAAGGGCGATGGGGTTGGGTGGGAGGAGGGTTCACACTGTCAGAAAAACAGCTCTCAACCCTTCCTTTCTTGTTGCTAAGTTGGGCTCGGAAAAGGAGCAGGACACAGCCTGTTCAGGCCGGGAGCAGTGAGGGGAACATGGGTTTTAGAGTTGGAAAGAGTGGAACTCTGATCCCAGCTAAGCCCTTCTTGGCCAATCACTTTACCACCCTAAACTTCCGTTTCCCCGGCTGTAGCACAGGGATAGCCTGAGGGCAGAAAGCATCTGACATACAGTAGGCACTCAATCACTAAATATAAGGAGCACAGTGACACCATCTGCTCATGCATGAGAAGAAAAGCCGGAGGATGCAGTCCTTGGGCCTCTTCCCCTGAAAACAGGGCTCTCTGTGGCCCGGTTTCTCTCTCTGAACTGGGGGAATGCACATCACTCTTCCAAGTGGGTCCATGGTGAGGCTGGAAAGCCAGGTGGCACTTGCCTGCCCCTGCCCAGTTTCTCCGGTTCAGGTATCTCTGTCCTTGCCCGAAGATGTGGAAATAATCCACTATCCAGCCATCCCTGCCTGTGCCCCCGAGATCCTGAAAGTGAGGGAGAAAACAAAGACTGTCAGCCACCATGCTGAGAGGTGCACACGCAAACTCCCTTTGGGCTTATTTCGGGGAGAGAGAAGAGGTCAAAGCCAGGGGTAACTGGGCCAGACAGATTAAATATAAATATATGTATTGACCTATTATCTCTCAGGGAGAGGCAGCATAGCTGGGCAGTTAAGGGCTGTCTGTTGCCAGACAGACTGGTTCCAGTCCAGCTCTGCCACTAACAAGCTGTGTGACCCTGGGCCAATGACACAGCTTTTCTGGACCTCAATTTCCTCCTGGCTTTAAGGAGGGTTGCTGAGAGATTTAAGTGAGATAGTTCCAACAAAGGGCCTGGCATAGTAAAAGTTACTTAATTTACTTTAAAAATATGCATTATTAGGGCAACTTGGTGGCTTAGTTGTTAAGCATCTGATTTTAGCTCAGGTCATGATCTCACGGTTTGTGAGTTCAAGTCCCACATCGGGTGAGCTCAAGCTCTGCTTCGGGTGAGCCCCACTTCTGTGAGCCCCACTCCCCCTCTCTCTCTCTGCCCCTCGCTCACTTGCACACTTCTCTCTCAAAATATAAACAAACAAACATACATTATTTGGGGAAGCCTGGCTGGCTCAGTCTGTAGAGCATGCCATTCTTGATGTTGGGTGTGTAAGTTCAAGCCCCACATTGAGGGCAGGGTTTACTTAAAAACAAAACAAAAAAATAAACAAAAATCCCCATTATCTTTTTTTTTTTTTAATGTTTATTTATTTCTGAGAGAGAGGGAGAGGGAGAGAGAGAGCACATGCGAGCAGGGGAGGGGCAGAGAGAGAGGTAAACAGAATCTGAAGCAGGCTCCAGGCTCTAAGCTGTCAGCACAAAGCCCAAAGTGGGGCTTGAACCCACGAACTGTGAGATCATGACCTGAGCCTGAGCCAAAGTCAGAGGCTTAACCCACTGAGCCACCCAGGAGCCCCAAACCCCCATTATCTCTATGCAAATGAAGTAATACCTACTACAAACAGTTGTGATGGTTAAGTACTTACAAATGGAAAATTTAAAAAGTGTGCACACCATATTATTTTCAAGCTTTTAAGTACTCAAGTTTTTCTCCTTTTTCCTCCTAGACTCTGGTTCTGTCATAAAAATCACATGAGTAATTACACGTACACTCTCAAGCATGCCACATACAGATGTGTCCATATGCATGCGATATACACGCAGACACGCAGACACAAACACTGAGATCACACACAAAAAACCCAAGATTTGTTCCCAGAATAACCCCCGCTAAGCCCTCCTCTCCCCTACCCATACCACTGTGACATATGGAGACAGAAATATTGGAGGCAAAGGTGTTGAAGCCATCAGCAAATAGCGTCAGGATCTTTGATCCCGGGTAGGACTCTGCTGAGAAGGGGCAACATCCACGAGGGGAAAGGGCTGGGGAGAGTGAGGTAGCAGAGGTTCGGGAAGCTTCCTTCCTGCCTGCTCACAGAAAGTCCCATCGAGGGGGCTCCTCGGCAACTATGACGTCACCGATGGAGGGCGCCCCGCCTGGCAGGTGTTCGCTGAGGTCACAAGGATTTTCGCGCGCTTAGAGAATCTGTGGTGCGAGATCACCCCAAGGTCGGGTCCATGACGTCAAAAGGGACAATGACACCGATCTGTTTGGGAGAGGCCAGGTTCCAGGCCCGTTCGCTAAGGCTTGCAGAAACCCAAAATGGGAACATTCTCAAATTCAGGGATGGAAAGTGATTTTGTGAGCCCAGTGAACTCAATACCTGTCATCCGCCTGCGCCAGTTCCGGGGGTTCAGTAAGAAAACCGAGGGGGTGGGAGGGCCCGCCCGAGGGGTAAAACGCCCCGCCACAGGGTCGAGCTCTGTGGGGGCAGACAGTGGGATCTTCCGGGGCACTCTTATAAATAACCTGTTCAGTCCGGCGCAGCACTGGCGGAACCACGCGGCTCCGGAAGTATCGGCGGGCGTGGTAGTCCTGCTGAGCGTTGTAGGGCGGAATCGCCGACCAGACCTTGGGCCTCAGGCGCTCATAGGTGCGGGCCATGGTGCTCACGGCCACACCATCCAAGATGAAGCCCTTTTCCAGCCGCAGAGGACACTCGCACACGCGCGACATCCCAACCACTACAGCCTCCGAGGGCCTTTCTGGTGGGAATTGAGGGCCCTAGGTAGGGGCTCCCCTGCGCATTGTGACGTGTCAAAGACTCCTGCGACACAAACCCTATGGCCCCATCTAATAGGGTAGGCTCCTAGGGCTGTGAGGGAAGTTGCTTGCGTGGCCGTGAGGTGCAGGATGACCAACAGGAGACCACGCAAGAGGAGTTGGATATTGAAGAGGGGGATTACAGAACGTGGGCAGTGTGAACGCAACTGGGCCCCGCCCCCCTATATACATTTCCCAAACTCCTTCTCCTTGGGAAGCTTGTTTGTACCCAGAATGATCAGAAAGTTCGGATAGCATCTACTTCCGACTCTCATTTTACACAAGTGGGAATTGAAGCTCAAGAAACATTGGGATATTCCCTACACCCACTTAGTGGTGGATCCAGAGCCAGAATTCAGGTCTCCTGACTTCCAGGAAGTCCTCTTAAAGCACTTCTCCCCACCCAACCCAATTATTTCCATCAGCTAGTATTCCTCCTCCAGCTTAAACAAAACAAAACAAAACAAAAAAAAAAACCACAAGAAACCAGCAGGTTGACACATTATCCCCTGGCTAATTTTTTTTGTGTATGTGACAGGATATAGCAAACCATAAACAATGATTTCCTCTAGTTGTTGTGACTACAGGTGATTTTTATTTCCTTCTTCAACTATTCCCCTTGAAGCCCTTGCACAGATGGTTTAACCATCAAACTACTCCTCACACCCAACTCTGAGATGCTATTATCCTACACGAGACAACAGGATCAGAAGTCTTTTATAGTCACTATATGAAGGCACGTGTATTAGAAAAGGTTGCTTGTTATCTATACGCAGAAAACCACTAATTCTGGCAATACTCAGCATAGCTAAGGTTTCTATACCATGAAAGGCAAATTCCTAGAAACCTGAAACTATAGGTTAATGTCTATAGTTTGAGTCTACTCTGTTACAACTTGAAATGGACCCAGGCAGAACATGTAAGACCTAAGACAAGGAAGGGAAGAGACCCAGCCCTCACTCCTATTTGAAGGTGAGAAATTTCACATGTAGAGTTCACACAACAGGATAAAAAGGATTAATTTTACATCTCACGTCATGTCAAAGACTTCAATCTCACCAGGCTGGAGGATAGGGGGCAGGAGGAAGACAGGTCTGTTTTAAACTTCTGAACGTATTTCTCAAACAAGATAGGCTCAGTCTAGACAGCACCAGATCTCAATCTTGGCTGCTGCACCTTGGAATCTCCTGGGGAATCTTTAAAAGGTACTGAGGCCTGGGTCCTACCTCTATAATCTGACTTAATTGGCCTGTGATATTGCCTGTACATGTCTTTTTAACTCCTCAGGTTGAGGACCACTACTTTAATACATTCCATGACAAAAGGGTAATCTTACTGAGTATGTGCTGGGGTCCTTACATCCTCTCATCTCTAGCCTTACAAGAGAACACTTAAGGCTGGGTATTTCCAGAATACTGTTAATCTGAAAATAAGATGCATGAACACAAAGCTCAATCTAAAAAGCCTATTCCAACATCTTTAGGCCACACTATTGACCCAAACCTGCCAAAAGGTCATTTTTCCTCAGGCCTTGAAACATCACATAAATCTTCTCATGGTTTAGAAAGAAAAGTTACAGGGGCACCTGGGTGGCTCAGTTGGTTGAATATCCAACTCTATTTTAGCTCAGGTCATGATGCCATGGTTGTGAGATTGAGTCCAGTGTAGGGCTCCACACTCAATGTGGAGCCTGCTTTAGATTCTCTCTTAAAAACAAAAACAAAAGCCAATGTCCAGTTCCTTCAAGTAGAATTTGCCAAGATTTACACCCACTGTGCTGGTATCATCCCATCACCTTTATTTTTTCTTTTAAGGTTTTGAAGTTTTTTTTTTTTTAAGTTTAGAGTGGGGAAGGGACAGAGAGAATCCCAAGCAGGCTCTGCAATCTGGGCCTCCAACTCAGGCACTGTGTGAGCTTGTGACCTGGCTGTGCCACCCAGGTGCCCCCATCACCTTTTATCCTCGAACTAAGGTTTAGCAGGTACGTTATACAGCCATCCTGTCAAAATGTTTTGATAGCAAAAAACCTGGTAATTTAAAATGATTTAATCATCGTTCATAAAAGCAAACCCAATGGCAGTTACATACATGTTAGATTTTACAAATAAAGTCATTTATGTGCCAGTTTACCCAAAACCCAGAACTGCACAAATATGCATCTATACACCTGTATCTGGTCCTTCCTCACGTCGCTCCTGGACCTCCATGTGTGTCTAGGATCTGACCATTCACTCTACATTATCTCAAATGAATTGCAAGGCAGTTACCTGGGGTAACCTCCTATCAAACAGTACCTACTATCTGCGATTCAAGGACTCCAAACCCAAATAACTAAATTTTTACAGAAGAAATTGGAAAGTCCGTAAGTGTCTATAGAGTTGAAAAGTGCAAGCACTGTTTATCTTTGTTTCACACACATCCCCAGAAAGTTTGCACTAAGTAATTTCATTTTACAAAAGGAGGCAAGGGCTAGGTGGTGTCAAGAAGAGTAACGTGGTACAAGAGAACAAGAAGGCAAACACTGGGAGCACATTAACTTTTACTTCTTTTTTAAAACAGATAAAGCAAATAATCATGCGATGCTGCCAGCATTGGATGCAATCCTGGGCCACAAGTCTGCACACTCCTTTGCAACAGGTCCAGTGATAGCAGAACCTGCATAAAAAAAGAATGTGGTGACAGGTAAGATTAGACAGACCCAAGGTTAAATCGTCCCATCTCAAAGACCTAGGGAACAACGTGGATACTTTCTTACCTTTCATTTCACCTTTATTATTTACTATGACCCCCGCATTATCTTCAAAATAGAGGAACACTCCATCTTTTCTCCGGTATGACTTTCGTTGTCGAATTACCACTGCTGGATGTACTAAAAGGGAAAAAAGGGTAGCAGTCATTTAACCTGTCCCAGTGCCACCACAAGAAAGCAGTTTACATCCCACCCAGTTCCCCAACATTTCCATTTGGACAGAATGCATACTCGCCATTAGCTTTTCATTCCCTAAAAGCAAGTCTGAGAGACAAACCCCTTATCAAACACCAATTGCCCCTTATGGAAAGACCTTACTCCAAGTCAAAACTGCCAGCATTTCCTTCAAGCGTAAATTTGGACCTTCTTTCAGGAGAACAATTAGCAACATACCAGCAGGAAACTTGCTAAGCACCTTCTATGCTTTCACCCAACAGGTGGGGACTGTTAAGATCCTAGTATCACAAAATGGGACCCCCTTTAGAACTGAAAAAGTAGAGGGGTGCCTGGGTGGCTCAGTCGGTTGAGTGCCCGACTTCAAATCAGGCATGATCTCGCAGTTCGTGAGTTCGAGCCCCGCGTCGGGCTCTGTGCTGACAGTTCAGAGCCTGGAACCTGCTTCAGATTCTGTATCTCCCTCTCTCTCTGCCCCTTCCCTGCTCATACTCTGTCTCTCAAAAATGAATAAACGTTAAAAAACAAACAAAAAAAAAACCCTGAAAAAGTAGACAGGCCAAGCTATTAACTCATTAGGCAATGTTCCACCCCAGTATAGATCAAAACTTCTAAAAAAAATACACACCTAGATGTAAAAATTACTGCCCCCCAAGATTATGTTGGAACTGAATATGTACCATGTTAGATTATGTAAATATCAGTTCATTTACACATGAATTTAGCCAAAGAATCCCTGCAACTTCTAGCGTGCATACGTGTACACACACTCCTTGAACTCCCTGAGTACGTCCGGATCATGACCACACACTCTACTTTATCTCAAATGCCTAACTGCTGGGCACATACGTATGTTAATAGAGCAAAAACTTGGAATTAACCCATCTATCTCATGGCAAAAACACAATCATTTAAAAATGATTAGGTCTATCTGTAATTTTTCATATGTAGTACAATCATCTGTGAAGCAAGAAGAATGGGTTAATGGGAAGGTCATGGTCCCATTTAAACAAGAAATTTTTTGCACGGAAGTCAAGAAAAAAGGACATACGGCAAAATATTAACAATGATCATCTCTTGGAAGTCTGAAAGTTGGGCAATTTTAATTTAACTTCTATTGCCTATGTAATTAACTGGGTCTAACTTTTTGAGGAACTGTTTTCCAGGGTCTTAAGTAACTTCTAAAAACTTACCTGCACGTAAAGTGAACACTTTCCCAGATCTTCATCTACTGCACTTGAAAGAACTAAAGTCAGACACAACCTGCATGCAAACCTTGACAGTCACTGAACAACTTACTTAATAATCTGACGTTCAAGTTTTCCTCTTGGAAAATAGAGATAAGAGTTACATTGCCATATTCAAGGTCAGACACTGCAAATACAGGATTTTTTACAGGACAGGGATCCTGGCTATCCTTGAGGCAAATACTCTCTCTATACATAGACTCTGACCAAGTTTTTAACAATGAAATACACGTTGAGGGTTAACTAGTATTTACTAAGAGCCTCCTGCTGAGCCCTTATCTACTCAAAACCATTTTTTTAAAAGTAAACTCTATGCCCAACATGGGGCTTGAACTCATGACCCCAAGATCAAGGGTTGTATGCTCTCCCCAGAGCCAGTCAGGCACCCCTACTCATAACCATTTAAATTCTCACAAATGACCAATCTAGCAGATGAACAAGGCCACACAAATCCAAGACTCTGGACTTCCAAAACTGCCCCTTTCCACTGCCTGCATTTCAAGTTTCTGCTATATGGAAGCCTAACGTGAGGGGATGTATTCATTTAGCAGAAACCAGAACAAAGTAAGACATTGATAGAGTTGGAAATTCACAACTGTTTTTAAAACCATGAAGCGTTCTCTGGTCTGTCCCACAATAATCAGATGGAGACCAACAACATGTACTGCTGCCATCTCACCAACGGTGACAAGCGGGTTGCTCTGCCCTTCTCTGACAGCTTTCCAGGCCACAGATCAGACCCAGCAAGTGTTCTAAGAGGAAAGCCTGTCCAGTCACATGTAGATCTCAATTTACACATTGATTAATCGATGTTTAACCACAATGCTTGGTACTCCTTGCCTACCAAACCCTCAAGTGGTATTAAAGGAGAACTAAGATTTTTGACCCAAAGGCTAAAAAAACCAAGCGGTAGAGATGTGTGTTTATGCAGGTTTACCAGGAGTAACTGCAGTATGTGGCCAAGACCCATCATATTTGTACTGTATATTCAAGTGATAGCTCAGACTCCTCAGGAAGAGGAAAACATTCCAGGGCAGACAGACTCAACAGGTACAGGAGGAAAGTTCCAAGAGCTGAAGTGAAGTTCACTGAGTATCAGAAGCTCTAAAACCAGACAAGACATTACAAGTCAGAAGTGCTCCAAAACCTTCTCCCCTCGACCAACTCCTACACCTAGTGGGGATTAAGCAATGACCAGCTCCCCGTTTTAGTGTCTACCAGAAGAGATTCAGAAGCAACCATGACAAACTTTTGACAAGTCACAATCCTGAGTTAATCTCCTCTATAAAAAGAACCTGCCTCAAAACACGAAGACTATGTTATTCTGTACTTACAAAGTGCTAGGTGTCCCAGGCCAAATGCTCTACACGCTTTACCTGAATCTCACAACCACTTTATGCAAGTTTTCATTCTTCCCTTTCAAATCAGTAGTTCCAGGAAAGGAAACTTGCCTGACACCTGGTCAACTCTAAATGCCTATCAAAAAACAAAAAAACAAACAACCCCCACATTTACTGGGGCATCTGGCTGGCTCAGTTGGTAGGGCATGTGACTCTTGATCTTGGGATCCTGACTTCAAGCCCCATGCTGGGTGCAGAGATTACTTAAAAACTGGGGCGCCTAGGTGGCTCAGTCAGTTAAGCGTCTGACTTCAGCCCAAGTCATGATCCCCTACTTCGTGGGTTCGAGCCCCGCGTTGGGCTCTGTGCTGACAGCTCAGAGCCTGGAGCCTGCTTCAGATTCTGTCTCTCTCTCTCTGCCCCTCCCTCCCCTGCTTGCACTGTGTCTCCCCAAAATAAATAAATACTAAAAGAAATTTTTTAAATTACACACACACACACACACACACACACACACACACACACACTAAACACCACCATACTCATTTGTAGCTGAGAAATCAGCAATGAACCAGACAGTTGCCTGCTCTTCTGAACTTAACTAGAAGAAACAACTCTAATGCTACACAAAAAATACCACTTGGATTTAGGTTACTGGAGGATGGGGGGTCGATGGGGAGATGTGTTAACAAGGAAGTGAGCTAAAGATGACTGAATTTGAGTATTCCAGGCAGGAGGCACAAAGTACAACAGATCTGAAGCACCAAGGAAGGTGGAGGGAGAAATCAAGACCTGAAAGCAATAGAGCTGGAGAAGGCACCATGAAGAAGGACTAAGTTCTACAAGGACAGGGCTTTTGTTTCTACAGGTATAGGTACCTGATGTGGTTTATAACTATCCACTGAACGCGGGGAAATGGCAGGGTAAATATGTACTTCCTCGCAGCTTGTATTGGGAACCAAGAAAGAACTTAAGTAGGGAAATGACAAGCCAAGGTTTACATTTAAGCCAGCCAGGTGCCCCAAGACTTACACTTTAATCTTTTTTTGTTTTTTCAAATATTTATTCAGTTCCTGGCAGGGAGAGAGAAAGCAGGGGAGCGGCAGAGAGAGAGGGAGACACAAAATCTGAAGCAGGCTCCAGGCTCTCAGCACAGAGCCCGACGCTGGGCTCAACCCAGAGACCGTGAGATCATGACCTGAGCTGAAGTCTGCCACTTAACTGACTGAGCCACCCAGGCACCCCAGACTTACATTTTTAAAAGATGGGCCCTGACTTCAGTGTGGCAAATACACTTAGGGCGTAAGGGGACAAGGACAAATGTAACAATGGGGTGCACGGCTGGCTCAGTCACTAGCGCATGTCACTCTTGATCTCAGGGTAATGACTTCAAGCCCCAGGCTGGGCAGAGATTATTTAAAGCAATTAAAAAAAAAAAAAAAAAAAAAGCGACAGATACAACAAAACCAGATAGGGAAGAGAACAGTCTCTAACACAGCCAAGAGCAGACCTTCAATTGCAGATAAATAGCTCAGACTTCCTCTCAAAGAAAATCAAGCTTTTAAGAAGCCTTGAAAATGGAAGAGTAACTTCCATTTTCTAGTAAAGGGCACCTGTCCACCAAGCAACAGGAGGATTCAGGACCTCCACTCACCCTTCTTTCTGAGCTCTGGTTTGCCTTTCTTCACTGTGGCCATCACCATGTCACCCACGCCAGCAGCAGGAAGTCTATTCAATCTTCCTTTGATCCCCTTCACAGAGATGATATACAGATTTTTGGCTCCTATAAAAGAATGTAAACAAACATGACTTTTTTGCAGAGCTTATTAAGCAGTTCTCCCAGTGTAACATTTCCCCCCACCCCACCCCACCATTTCCAGAGCCTCTCCCTCCCCTCTTACTCCCAAAGAGTTAGTCGCCCCCCCCCCCACCTGACCAAGGTGTAATACCTTGTCACACCACCGATTGAAGCAAAACAACACAGCATGCTGCTGCTTCACCCAAAAGCAGTGTTTTTCCTCTGCCCTTTCTTGACGGCTCAGTGGGTCATTAGTCAAGGCCCAACGAGTGCTTTTAAAAGGGGGGGGGGAGGTTGGCAGGGTGCAGCTGAAGGTCTCACCCGTGTTGTCAGCACAGTTGATCACGGCTCCGACCGGAAGACCCAGGGAAATCCGGAATTTCGCACCGGAGGACCCACCACGTCCTGCGGGTAGGAAGGAACACAGGAATGGGGTCGCTGTCTAAGTCATGGTTCGGAGTTGCCCTCACACTCGTAAGGTATAAATTCATTCGCACGTGCTTTGGGAAACGGCAGACTAAATTCCCTCTCTCTGGGATTCCACCTACCCCTCCCCATGTGCCACCCCGTTCTCATGGCGAACAGCCAATTCCACACTATTACCGCCTTTACGTGGAGAGTAAGGGGCCTGAACCACCCAATCTTCGCTCCAGCTTTTGCACCACGTAGCTCTTCTTGCAAGGCGGGAGCCCGCACAAGTCGCCCAGCATGGGGCCTAAGCCAGCCCCACTTCAATTCCATTACTGGAGCTCTAGGCGCAGAGCGACCCTGCGAGGTTCGGTCTGGAGTCCCGTCCGGATCCGGCCAACTCAACCCGCCAGGCCCCCCCAGCCGCTTTCGGCAGCCCTTCCAGCGCTCTCTCGCGGCCCTCCTCTCCCTCTCCGCCCGGGAGGAGCGCAAAGCGCCACAGCTGCCCGTGGCCACCGCTCCGGGCGCGACCAGCAGCCACCTCGCGACAGATGGCGAAGGATCTCCCAGATACTCACCTCGCTTCGACATCTTTGCTCAACAAGGAGTCGGAAAAGGAGTCAGTGCAAAGGACTCTGGGATATGAACTTTGATGCCCCGCCCAATCCCGTCACGTGTCCCGGAGCCTGCTCAATCCGCCTCTTCCCTCCACCGCTTCAGGGCGCAGTTTTATTACGTAATAAATGCTGGACGTAGGGTTAAGTTCTCGCGGCGAGGTGGGCGGTGTCGGCGCTGAGGGCTGCTGGAGCGAGTGACGTCCGGAGTCTCCTTTTTAAGAAGTCTAATGTAGTCGGGAGCACAGAAACATTGGTAAATTTACCCAACAACCTCTTTTGAGCACGTAATATGCGTCGGGAGCTTCGCTGGACCTTAGAAGTTCAGAAATGATTGATTAAAAGGTTCTGTGCTGTGTAGGGGCCCCCGAAGAACACAGGGCGTGGGGGACCGAGCGAGAAAGCTCTAAACGGTACCCTTAGGATGTGGTATTGAAAAAAAACTGCTGAAAAAGAGATGGCGAGTAAAAATAAACAAATGTGAAAGTTCCCTCCCCCCTCCCCCAAAAGGATGTGGTATTGGGAAGAGCCATTCTAGCGCTGCAGATAATCCCGTGTGCGGTGTGTGTGTGTGTGTGTGTGTGTGTGTGTGTGTGTGTGTGTGTTTGGTTCCATACCCATTTGTATTTTAGGGATCCTGGTATGTCAGTTACCCCTTTTATAGCTTCAACCTCCCCATTCTGGCCTCTTTCCTTCTGTTGATATATTCAAATATTAATTGAGCACCTACTTTATGCCAGGTACTGTCATGGGCATACATTAGACTACATCAGGGGAAAAAACAGATAAATGATTCTGCTAGGGTGGCAATGACAGTGGGTATTAGTAAACAATAGATACAATAACTGCAGTGTATAGTGTGTTAGATGATGCATAGCATGGAAAAGTAAAAGAGCAAGGTAAGAGGGATCAGGAAGTGGGTGGAGGGGCAAATTGTAATTTGAAACAATGTGGTCAGTGTGGGCTCCATGGGAGAAGCTGATATTAAAGCAAATAAGATTATTTGATATTAGATTTTAGGTGAGGGAGTTCGCAGGGAAGGGCAGTACAGATAGTCATGAGCCAGTGAAGGCTTCCTAAGGCATGAGTGTCCCTGAGATCACTCTAAATGAAGCTAGACTGTGGGAAAGGACACAAAAGTTACAAGTAAGGAGATGTGCTGGGAAGCTCTTGCAATACTCAGGAAAGAATGATGGTGATTTGGACTAGAGTGGTAGCAGTTGAGGTAATGTAATGTGGTCAGGTTCTGGATGTGTTTTGGAGGTACAGCCAACAAAATGTGGGGCATGAAAGAAAGGAAGGAATCAAAATGTCTCCAAGGCCTTAAAACGTCTGAGCAAGCTGAAAATGGCCTTGCCATTAACTGGCTTGGGGAAAACTATGGGGGAACAGATTTGGGGGTTAAGAACTGGACTTCAATTTTGGACATGTTAAGTTAGATGCCTATTAAACGACCAAACAAAATTCAAATAACAAGTTGGACACATTAGCCTGGAATTCTGGAGAGAAAGATCTATAAATTCGGGAGTTGTTAGCTTATAGGTATACAGTTGACCCTTGAACAATTCAGGGATTAGAGGCTCTGACCCCTCCATGCACTCAAAAATTCATGTATAACTTTTGACTCCCCTAAAACTTAACTACTACTAGCCTACTTGACCAGAAGTCTTACCAATAGCATAAACAATTGATCACATATTTTGTATGTTGTATGTACTGGATTCAGAATACTGGGTTCTTAGAATATAAGACAGAAAATAAAATGTTATTAAGGAAATAGTAAGGAATAGGGGTGCCTGGGTGGCTCAGTCAGTTAAGCAGCCGACTCTTGGTTTTGGTTCAGGTCATGATCTCATGGGTTTGTGAGTTCGAGCCCCACCTTGTGCTCTGTGCTGCTGTTGTGAAGCCTGCTTGGGATTCACTCTCTCTCCCACTCTCTCTGCCCCTCCCCCTCAAATAAATAAACTTAAAAAATAATAATTTAAGAAAATCATAGGGAAGAAAAAATACATTTACAATACTACAATATATATATTTTTTAAAATGCGTATATAAGTGGACCAGTGCAGTTCAAACCCATGTTGTTGAAGGGTCAACCGTGTCTAAAGCCATGACAGTGGATGAGATCATAAAGAAGTAAGGATAGGGGTACCTGGAGCAAACGACTCTTGATCTTGGGGTTGCAGGTTCGAGCCCCATGTTGGATGTAGAGATTAATTCAAAATAAAAAAAATCTAGGGGTGCCTTGGTGGCTCAGTCGGTCAAGCATCTGACTCTTGATTTCAGCTCAGGTCATGATCTCATGGTTCGTGAGTTCAAGCCCTGCATCAGGCTCTGTGCTGATAGTGTGGAGCCTACTTGGGATTTTCTCTCTCTCTCTCTCTCTCTCTCTCTCTGCCCCTCCCCCACTCACATACACAATCTTGCTCTCAAAATAAATAAATTTAAAAATCTAAAAAAAAAAAAAAGTAAGGATAAATAAAGACCATGAGCTAAGCTCTGGGGCACTTCAACATTAAGAAGTCTATAAATCTGTACATTTATAAATCTCTCTTATCACTCTTAAAATGCCTTCAGTTGATCCCACCAACTTCTCTAGCTACCAATTTTTCACTCTCTTTCACTTCTCAACCAAATTCCATGGGTTTCTGAATATATGATTTCCTTAGCAAATGTGTCTCTCTTGATAAATGGAACCACCATCCATCCAGGTGTCCATCTGAGGCTCTTAGCCAAGTCCTTTTCAGGTTGCCTTCTAAAGGTCTGTTGTAGGGGTGCTTGGCTGGCTCTGTGTAGAGCATGGGACTCTTGATCTTGGGGTTGTGAGTCCAAGCCCCATGATGGATGTGGAGATTACTTAAAAAATAAAAAAATATAAACAAACAAACAAACAAACAAATAAATAAATCTTAGGGGCACCTGGGTGGCTCAGTCGGTTAAGCGTCCAAGTCTTGAGCTCAGCTCAGGTCTTGATTTCAGAGTTGTGGGTTTGAGCCCCCCATCGGGCTCCGTGGAGCTTGCTTAGGATTCTCTCTCTTCCCTTCCCAGGTTCATGCTCTTCTTCTCTCTCAAAATAAATTTTTTTTAAAAAAAAAGTGTCTGTTGGGGTGCCTGGGTGGCTCAGTCAGTTAAGCCTCTGACTTTGGCTCAGGGCATGATCTCGAGGTTCGTGGGTTCGAGTCCTGCTTCGGGCTCTGTGCTGACAGCTCAGAGCCTGGAGCCTACTTCGGATTCTGTGTCTCCCTGCTCCTCCACCACTCGTGTTCTGTCTGTCTCTCTCAAAAATAAATAAACATTTAAAAAACAGTGTCTGTCATGTCTATCCACTTCTTTCCATCTCCTCTAGTCCTGCTATGGTCCATCTCTTACTTAAACTACTTTTGAAGCCTCCTAGCATACCTTCTGACCTCTATTTCTCCCTCTTCCACCCACGCACTCATGGCCAAGAATCATTTTTCAGAAATACAAATATTACAATGTCACTCTCCTGAAAATCCTCCAGTGGTTTCTAGTGCTCTTAGATCAAAGTTAAAATCCATATGGTGGTCTACTAGGCCCTGACCTGGCCTCATCCTACCTTGTCAACCTTATCTTGCACCATGCTTGCTTTTGTTCCAAAGAGTTGACATTTTAGTCCCAGATACTGTCCATGCTCCTGAATACCCACAAGTCTCACACATGCTTGGAACACTCTACCCTGCCTACCCTCATCATGTACATCATGTCTACTAAAGTTCAGATTTCAGTTTAAATGTCTCTTAGGGAAATCTGCCCTGACCCCCATCTTAGGTCAGGTCCCCCTGTTGTAAGCTCTTTTGACATGCTGCATTTTTCTTTCATACTATTTTATTTTTATTATTTAATTTTTTTAATGTTTATTTTTGAGATAGAGCGTGAGTCGGGGAGGGGCAGAGAGCGAGGGAGACACAGAATCTGAAACAGGCTCCAGGCTCTGAGCTGTCAGCACAGAGCCCGATGCAGGCCTCAAACCCACGAACCGTGAGATCGTGACCTGAGGCCGAAGTCGGATGCTTAACCGACTGAGCCACCCAGGTGCCCCTATTTTTATTTTTTTTAATGTTTATTTTTAAGAGAGAGAGAGAGAGAAAAAAAAGAGAGAGAGAGAGACTGTGTGAATGGGGGAGGGGCAGAGAGAGAGAGAGAGAGAGAGAGGGAGACACAGAATCCGAAGCAGGCTCCAGGCTCTGAGCTGTCAGCACAGAGCTGGATGTGGGGCTCAAACTCACAAACCGTGAGATCAGGATCTGAGCCGAAGTCAGATGCTTAACCGACTGAGCCACCCAGACATCCCCCTCTTTTTTTTAATTTTTAAAATGTCTTTTATACTATTTATTACAATTCATAAATATACATTTGAAGATTTTTTGTTGAATGGCCCCTCCCCCCAACTAGTCTATAACTAGTCTATAAGTTGCATAAAACCTGGGTTCATGTTCTTTTTTCGTTCAACAGTATATCCCGAGCACTTAGGATAGGGCCTCACTCAGTAAATACACGTTGATTGGTTGCTGAACAAATGAAGAAGTTGATCTCAATCATCTCCATATGTCAGCATCCTTGCATAAAGGAGCTTTCATTCACTTACGGCAAAATTAGAAATATTTGGAATATATAGTGTTTCTTATAAAGTTACATTTACTCAATTTAAAGGACTGCCTATTATTCTGGAATTATCTTCTTTTCATCTTTTTTGGTGTTAAAAATATTTCTTACAACCCTATATCAGCTTTCCACCCTGTTGTGTGTGTGTGTGTGTGTGTGTGTGTGTGTGTGTGTGTAATTTCAATGGTCCATGAAAACCAAAGGCCTGGGAATGATTAATCTCTACTTCCTTATTTCTTGCATGCACACATTCCTTGAACTCCTGTAATCTAGCTTATGTCCTCACTACATGACTAAAATTATACTAGAAATTATATATGTTGAAAAATTATACTAGAAATGTCACCATGACCTACTTGTTTTCAAAATCCAAGGACACTCCTCAGTCTCTATCCTACTTGACCTCCACAGCATTTCACATTGTGACCATTCCCACCTTCTTAACACTCTTCACCCATGGTTTCCATGATGCTACTAACAATAGAAGTTACTATTTATGGAATGTTACTGAGTACTAGTCATTGAGTTAAGCATTTTACTAGAATGTGACTTCTTGGATCCTCCCAATAACCCTCGTATTATTATTCTCACTTTACAGATGAGAAAACTGAGAAATAAAAAGGTTAAGCCATGTGTCCGAGACCACATAGCTTGTGAAAAGCAGAGCTGAAATACCACCCCAAACCTGGCTGATTCCAAAGCACAGGCTCAAAGTCACTATGCTCTCTCCTCCTGTACTTCCCTGGGTGATCACGCCCATCCTGAGAGCTTCAATTGTCATCTCTATGCTGATCACTTCCCCCATCTATATCTCCAGCCCAGACATTTCTGCTTAGCTCTAGCCAATATATGGAATTGGTGATTGGGATACTTTTACCCCACAGGCTCTTCAAACCTGCCAGGTCCAAAACAGAAACCATCATTTCCCCAGGAAATCTGCTCTTCTGCCTGTATTAGTTTTCTTTCCTTTTTATTTTTTTAAGTAAAGTCTACATGGGGCTCAAACTCACAACATGGGGCTCAAACTCACAACCCCAAGATCAAGAGTCACATGCTCTACCAACGAAGCCAGCCAGGCTCCCCTGTGTTAGCCTTCTAAATAGGTGCTACCACCAGTGTCTGACCATAAGATTCCATTGCTTAAAACCCTCTGCTGGCCCACTAGTGCTTATACAATAAAGTCCAAGCTCCTTAAGCACAGTATTGGAGTCTTTTCCTGAAATGGCTTTCCTCCTCTCTGGGCTCATTTCCTATCACCTTGCCTTTTAGACTTCACTCTCCAGCAACACCATATGGCTTAGGATTTCGGGATTCTTGCCTTATCCTCGTATTCTTCAAAATTGTGCTCGAATGTCATCTCTTCCCTGTGCCATCTCACAACCCCAGCACGCTCGCCCCTGAGCCACCTCTTTACTCAGAGCAGTGGTTCTCAAATTTTCATCTGAAGACCCCTTAACATTCTTAAGTTATTGAGGGCCCCAAAGAGTTTTTGTTTATATAGGTTTTATCTATCGATATTCACCAGACATTTAAACTGTGAAATGTATGTAAGTATTTTTTAATGCACTTATGATAATAATAAGTCCATTGCCTTTTAAAAATACTTAACGTCTTAAAATGAAAAATAGCTACTTTTTTCCAAACAGTAAGAGTGACTTTGCTTTACCTTCTTCTGGAGATCCCTTTAATGGCTGGCTTAATGAAAGGCAGCTTGGATTTTTATGTTCCCGCACTTATTCTGTTATGATAGCACATCATGTAACTTCTGGAAAACTCTACTGTAACCTCATGAAAGAACAAGAAACAGGTAAATAACGTATTATACGATTACCTTTTCTCTTGCTAGAAAGGGCCTCAGAGACTCTCCCCACTCCCCAAAAAAGTCCCCAGGCCACCATTTGCTATCCACTGATCCTGGAACGGTTGCAGACAGCACCAGCTTGTATGATAACTCCTTTGTCTGCATGTTGACTCAGGTATTATAGAACCTGAAATCCACTGTAGTTTATATTTGCTGTATTCCCAGGACATTCTGCAGAATGGACAAGATACCTGTGTGGTTAGTCATTGTCCTTTTCCTACTATTTTGATGGTAGTAAGGCTTAAAAGTAAACATGGCAGGGGGCACCCGGATTTGAACCGGGGACCTCTTGATCTGCAGTCAAATGCTCTACCCCTGAGCTATACCCCCCTCTGCCAAAGATGAAGGGATTATACCTTAATTGTAGTGTTCACTGACCAGACTTCTCTGGTGATTGATAGCGGTTCAGTACCTATGATTGACTGAACCGATGATTTCAAGTTTCCCAGGGTGATACAAAGAACCAAGGGAAGATTCTTCCGAGCAGTGCCATCCTCCCTGTGTGCAACCTGAGCTGCACTGAATCCCCCAGTCCAGTGCTGTGTGCAGCAGAGGAAGTGCTTCCCTTGCCCTTTTGACCCTCTCTGCTCCTGTACCAGATGAGCTTCTATTGTCTCAGTTCTCAGCATCTTCAGTCATTTCCTCTCCCCCTGCTTCTTCAAACATCAACAGGTTTCCCCTAGGTTGGAAAGCTCTTCCTTTAGCTGTGATTGCCCGTCCATTTCTTCTTTCTCACTACCAGAGAGTCGGGGACTTCATTTCTTTATCCAGCACCTGTGTCTGCAGTTCCGCTACTCTGCATCTGCTTTCTCGACTGCCAGTAATTTTTTCCCCTTGGAGTACGGATCTTGTTTCTCCAACTAGACTGTAAGTTCCTCGAGGGCAGGGATCACTTTACACTCGTCCTTGTATTCCCCCACAGTAGTTGGCACAGCGCCTGGTTCACTATAAGCCTAGTTTGTAGTTGCCAGCCAAACCACAATCCTAATTAAACTCAACTCTCACATTGATTACACCAAACTGGCACCCAAGCAGCTGAATTTTGTTGGAGGAGAGCTCACGAGTCCTGTGTCAACTCATCAATCTCAAAATACCCTCTCTGGTATTCCTGCACTACTGGCTGACTAGGTTCACTTTCTCACCAAAATGACTATTTCACACACTTTCTCCTGTCTCAGACCTTCCATATTGTCTCTCTCCTCACCCTCTTAGCTGAAGAGCTGGCCTCTTCCTTCTTCGAGAAAATCAGAATCAGAAGTAGTGCTGTGCTGGTAAATGGCTGACAACTGGCTTCAAAGGACCCGATTTACAGCATTTGCCAATTCCCATGGCGCAAATACTCCCACCTGCCCATTTCAAGCTACCAACATGAAGTAAGGATGGAAGCAGAGATCAGAGGGTGAGAGGTTCTACCTTGGCTTTGAAGATGGAGGGAGGGGCCATGAGCCAAGAAATGCAGGTGGCCTCTGGAAGCAGCCGAAGCCAAGGAAACGGATTCTGTGCTAAAGCCTCCCAAAAGAATACAGGCATGTCAACCTGAGGTTAGCCCTGTGAATTTGATTTTGGAATTCTGACCTCCTGAAGTATAAGATAGTAGATTTGTGTTGTTTTAAGGAAATAAGTTTGTGGTGATTTGTTTATGGCAGCAATAGGAAACAAATACACTGTTGTAATCTAAGATACTACCACCATCTCTCACCTGCACTACTGAAATAGAATCCTAACCTGTCTCTCTGTGTCCATCTTTTTCCTTTTCTTTATTGTGGTAAGAACACTTAACATGAGATCTACCCTCTTCACAGATTTTTAAGTGTGCAAGACAATATTGTTAACTATAGGCACAATGTTGTATAGCAGGTCTCTAGAACTTACCCATTTTGTGTAATTGAAACTTTACACCCATTGGTTAGCAACTCCCCGTGTCTCTTTCCTCATCCCTGGCAACCACCATCCCACTCTCTGCTTCCATGAGTTTGACTGTTTTAGGTACCTCATATAACTCAGTGTTTGTCCTTCTATGATAGGCTTATTTCACTTAGCATGATATCCCATGTTGTAAAATATTGCAAAATTTTCTTCTTTTTTAAAGGCTGAATAATATCCCATTGTACGTATTCTCTATGCAGTTCTTGAGTCCCTAAACATCTTCCCCACAGCAGTGTGGGTGATGATTTCAAATCCCCGCTCAAAAGTGGCCAAAGGCTGGCTTTTCATCCATTTGGGATAAAATCCAGACTCCTTACCTTGGACTATAAGGCCCTCTATGGCCCTGGCTAACTGTCCAGCTATGTTGAATTGCTCTCTCCTTGTCCACCTCTCCAACCTCTCTGGTCCTGGCGCCTTTGCGGTAATCATTCCCACTGCCTAGAATGCCCGCCAACTGTCAGGTGCCCAAATGTCTCTTTCACCTCTTCCAGATCTTAACTTTCTAGTGTCCAGTTTGCCTTCATTAAATTATAAACTCGGCGTGAGAACAGACAGCGTGTTCTGCACCTAAAGTGGGGTAGTTGGGTCCACTAAAAGAGGGAGCGACCACTAGAGAGTGTAGCCAGCGAAGGTTTCTCAGTGGTGTCTTGGTAGCTGATGTTTGTATTCTTTTTAGAGAGACCAGGGAAAAGGATTCCCTATCTGGTTTTGCAAAAGGTTGTTTTCTGACTTCTTTGGGTAAAGAGATGGGTGGGATTGTGGATACAGAATTGAGCCTATTTTGAAAAGGCAGAATGGTACCTGAGTTCACGTCCTTTCAAAATGCCGTGTCTTCTATTGGTGTTTTAGTTTTGCTCCTCCTTATTAAAAATTTCAGTATTATCTAGTAAGAAGAAACCAACTTTGAACAAATAATATTCAGGATGAAAATTTTAGGATTGCAGTAAAAAGAATTTACCAAGCTCTTACCAGCAGAGGGGGTATAGCTCAGTGGTAGAGCATTTGACTGCAGATCAAGAGGTCCCCGGTTCAAATCCGGGTGCCCCCTTGGCTACCTTTAAGTTTTTCACAGTCAGGTATAACCCAGACATCTAAGGGTTCTCTGAATCTGAAACTCTGGAATCCTTGTCTCTTCTACTTGGCTGATTTCCCCCAGCAAGTACTTGTCCCTTGTACCTGAGAAACAAAGAGCAACACCCCGGAAGTTGAATAGGGATTACTTTGCCAAGCCTTACTACGTACCCCAAACTCGTGGAATCCCTGTGGGTAGAAAGAAGACGCAGAACTATTTTCCTGAGACTGTTCTGTTCAAGATCTATTGGTTTAATGTTATAGTTTCTTTTTGGGTAACAATGGAGTGCCCGGCCAGGGCAATATTATTTTGCTTAGTTCATACTCTGAATTGAGAGGACTAGGGGAAGAGAGTCCAAGTTTGGAAGGTTTATCTATGTGGTCACGAAGTTTAAGACCCAGGGCATAGAGAAGATAGGTCAAAAGTAGACGGCGTTCTCTTTCTTTACATTAGCTCAAAGGCAGAGCTTTGGTCTGATCAATGTACAGGTGGTAAGTTTGAGGCCCGGTGTCCAGGAAAGGGGTGAAAAGCTGGGTATTTCTTGGGACTGGGCTTTGCACCAGGACAACAGTCTCCATGTCCAGGCTCTTGACGCTTCTCAGTTATGGGAGCCATTAGGAAAAATGCACTCCAGCATTCCCCCGGGGCTCCAAAGGATGACACAACCAGATTCCGGGTTTAAAATATCACAGCTGCCCCCTGACCCAGGCAGCATGCCTCTCCCTTTCTCCTTTATTTTTCCTTTTTTTGGGCAAAATCTAGTCAAGGGGGATGCCATTGCTGCTTTAATTCTTACTATTTCCCTGTGGCCCAACAGTGATCTGATAACAGATATCTGTCCCACCTTCAGGTTGTGAAACTCGATGGCCTCCTATTACTAGTTCAGTGGTTCTCAAAATGTAGTCCCCCCACCACCAGCAGCATCATCACCCAGGAACTGGTTACAAATGCAAATTCTTGAGGTCCCACCCCAGGCCTACAGAATCAGAAACTGGAGGTGTCTTAACAAGCTCTTCTGGTAATTCTGATGCACACTCAAGTCTGAGAGTCACTGCAATCGTATATCAGTTTGCATCCGGTTGTAACTTTATTTTTGTAAATTAAAATGAGCCTATGGGTGTGCCTTCGCCATTTTGACATATTTGAAGCGCTTTTGGGAAGGGCAAACACAACAGGTCTATGACACCGTTAATAAAGAAAGCTGGAGAAAGGCTTAATTTGTGGGTTTCCCTCTCTTGACCAACTCCCCCATCGGAAACGGAAAGCCAAAATCGGGGAGTAATCGGTCAGTAATCCCCTGACCCTGGCGCCTCCAACTGCCTGACACATGTGAGGCGGCTGGCTGGCGGCCGCCCCAGAAATCCCGACACTTTGGGCGCAGCTTCTTGTACTTGATTTGTGCGAACATCCACTCCTCCTTCTGCTGGGTACAAAGCAAAAGCGAAAGCTTTCTGCTAACGGTTGGAAAATGAGGAAGGCATTTTACAAAACTCGACTTTCTGTTTTCTTTTACTCTAGGATCCAATGTTAAGAGTAGATCCAGTAGTTTGTTAACTACTTTACCACAGAGTGAAGGAAAAGCCACGAAGGGGGCACCCGGATTTGAACCAGGGACCTCTTGATCTGCAGTCAAATGCTCTACCACTGAGCTATACCCCCGCGCCGCTGCTGCGCTTGGAGATGGCTCTTTTGGATGCTAAGACACTGCTACACTGAGGGTAGGGAGAAAGAGTAAGGGGAAAGGAATGAAGGAAGAAAGGGGGCCAAGGGGAAAGCAGAGGTGTCCGGACCCGGAGAACCCCGGGAAAGCTGCAGGGCAGAGCGCGGGAAGGGTAGAACTAGCTCGGGCTGCGAGGCGCAGTGTCCCGGCGGTAGGAACGGGTTCCGCCCTACGAATGTGGAAAAGGATGTGGGGGGGGGGGGGGGGGGAAGGGAGGCTGAGGGGCGGGGCAGGGGCTTCCCGTTCCGTCCGCAGGTTCACACCAGGTACCTACGGGCACAAAGGAAAGTCCCCGAATCTGGTGAATCCAGTCGGGCGTTCCGGAGCGTTCCAGCCCCACCCTAGACGGGTGCGAGGGATTTGCGCGCCTCTCTCTGCCCGGGCTCCCCAGATGTGCAGCCAGACCGGCTCCGCGCCGTCTCCAGTGCCAAAGGGCCCCTGGCCTCGGGGCGCGCCTCCTCCGGGCACCTTTTGCTGGAGAGCGCCCGGGCACGCGGGACCCTTCCGACGCACCTAGACGCGCGCCCCCGGCCCCGCAGCCCTCCCCGGAATCCGCCCCCGCGCAGCCCCACGTCGCCCGGGGAGCGCGCCGCCCGCGCGCGCCCCTGTCCGCGCCCGCGGCGCGTCCCCGCCCCGGTGCAGCCCCTCCTCCCCGCTGTGTTTATTAGGGGAAGGAGGGCGGAGGCGGAGGCCAGTTCCCTAGCTCCAGCCGCCGTCGTCGCTGCCTGTGTAGTTGCAGCCGCGGCCGCCTCCCGCCAGCTCGCTCCGGGGAAAAGAGAACGCGCGCGAGCTCGGGCGTCCCCGCCCCAGCCCTTCCCGGAGCCATGAATCCCAACTGCGCCCGGTGCGGCAAGATTGTGTACCCCACGGAGAAGGTGAACTGTCTGGATAAGGTGAGCCCCGAGATCGGGAGACGCGTCGTTGCGATCCCCGAGCAATGCTCCAGATTAGGGGAGGAGAGAAGGGCCGGGTCTCTGCCGCCTCATCCCAGCGATCCCGGGAGGAGGGAAGGAGGGCGGTGTCACAGGGTATGGGGACAGACCCCAGTCTGGAAACCGGGAGATCTGCGGCAAGGCGAGGAGTCCGCGCGTGGCAGAGGGCCACTACCGGAGAAGAGTGGGCTCTGTGCCCTGGGGCTGGGAGGACGGAAGAGGAGTAGGGAGGCCAGGCCCCGGGGTGGGGGAAGGTTAGGGGTGCAGTCCCGCCCCCTAGGGCCGGGAGAGTGAGAGGAGACGGCCGCTCCCTCTCCCCGGCGCGCTGAGCGCCAAGTAGGCGGAAGCGCGGGGCGCTGGGGGAGGGGGAGGGGGAGAGGGAGGGGGCGGCGGGGGGGGGGGCGGGGCAGAGGCTGGGGGGCCCAGTGAAACCTTCAGCTCTGGCCGCAAATGGCCGGACTTCATGGCTTGGAGACTGGGGGGCGGGGGCTACCAGCCGGCGAATGTTGCATCTGGTGAACTGGGCTTCGGATAAGGATCCGAGCCCCTCTGTGAGACCCCTTTTTTTGGACGACCTGCACCCCCCTCGGTGGTTCAACGCTTAATGGACTAGCAGCAGACCTCCTCTATAGCTTCCCAGCCCCCACCTCAAATTAGAAGCCAACTCCCGGGGCTGGGCTGCCCAGCCAGAGCGGGGCGGGGTCGGGTGCTGGAGTAGGGTGGGTGGGGGTGCTTTGCAGAGATCTCCTGAAATTGTGCTCAGAGCCTGAGACTGGCTTGTAGAACAAAGAGCTAACTTTTCAAAGCAGGTTTCCCCAACGGAGGGTGAGGTTGGCTGAGTTCAGGGGAAGCCGAGAAAAGGGGGAGGTGTTAGGAAGAGGGGAAGGTGGCCTTCTGGAAATTCACGGTCCCCTGGGGGCCCTTACGCGTCGTCTCTCCCATCCATGCTGGACTTGTTCATCTGGTTGCTATTACACTTTTGGAGGGGGGCGGAGAGTAGAACTGGGTGTTTCCAGCAGTTTGGGGTAGGTTCCGGTCTTTTAAGCTCCCTAAGATACTAAGGCGATGCCTCCCCTCTGCATCTTCTCCCCACTCTGGAGGAGAAGCCTCTGTGGTTTTGTCTCCCTCCTCATCATGCCTTTTGCCCACCTCCCAAAGCTGGCTCCAAGTCCAAATGTTCCCTCCTAACTGTCTGAACTGGCAGGGGTTGGGGGGCATGGGATGGAAGAGGGGTACAGAAGTCTGGGGCCAACTTCTTCATTGCACACCTGGAGCCAGGGTTTATTTGGGAAAGGATAGTTCATTGGATACTTTTGGTCTCTTCCCTCCCCTTTGGGATTGACCCTTTCTCAGTGATCTTTAGCCTCTGAATCAGGGAGATGGGATTGTGTTCCCAGGTCCTGAAATACATTTGAACTTGCTCTTGGGGGAATCGAGTGTATAGGGCTGCTGCTGTTTCTCTGTCTCTCCTGGTCTTGGCTGGGCAGGAGGAGAGGAGGGCTTATATCATGAACACAAGCAATGTGGGTGCTGACCTTCCCAAAGACCATGCCAGCCTCTGGAGGGCAGGACTTGAGCTTGGAGGCACTAGCTAAAGAACAGACTGTCCTTGCATCTGGGATTTTTACCTTCCCCTGGTGGGGAGGGATTTTGGCCTCTGCATTTCATGTGCCTCTCTTATTCTCCATAGTCATGGACTGGGAAGAGGCTGTGGGCTCTTTCACCTGTATAAGGCAGAAGCAACGTATGGTGGAGGGATTATTGGGCCAGGAGTTGGGAGACTTGATCCTAGTTCCAGGTCTGCTCCCACCAGCTTTATGAATGGCTCTAGGCCTCAGTATTCACCATCTGTCAGATGGGTATGAATGATGTCATTTCCTTGGAGGTGGGACAGTGTACTAAAGTGCCCAGAAGGGGATGTGGTATAGGCTGTGCCCTCCCTATCTTTCTGGGATAGTCGGTCCAGCCCCACATTCAGCTCCCTCGTAAAGTCTTTTGAGAGTGCTGTGTGCCAGAGGGGAGAGGGTAGTGATCCCACAAAGTGCCTTCCCCTGGGGGTTCTCTTGTCCTAGCTGGAAGAGGACATTCAGGCAGGTGGGGGCAGGTGGGGTTGCCCTGGGAAGGAGGTTTTTTTAAAAAGCCCCGTGAGGGGCTCAAACTCACGATTCTAGGGTAAAGACCTGAGCTGAGATCAAGAGTCTGACGCTTGACTGTCTGAGCCACCCAGGTGCCCTTCCTCCTCTTTTTTTGAGCTCTCCTTACAGGAGGTGGCCCTGGGGAGACCTCACCCCCTGCACTGAGCAGGAGGCCTAGAATATTTAGGTATCAGACCTGTTCCATGTAACCCTCCCCAGGCAGTAAGGACAGACACTTGGACTAGGGACCTGGTGCCCAGAGGACTGAGACCTGGGAGGGGGGAACATTCAGTTCCATAGGTGTGGTTGCTAACCAACTTCCCAAGGCCTGCCATTTTATAGGAGAGAGTCAAATTAGACTCATTTCACTACGATTTCCCTATGGCACATAGCTCACGATGTGACCCAGAGCACAGGCCACGTCCTTAGTGTTAGTCTTTTCTCCTCCCTGAGCCTTATCTCCCGAAGGCTTAAGTGGGTAAAGGCCATGTCACCTCTGATGGCCACCCTGCCCCCAACCTGCAGTACCCAGTATGCTGTGCACGCTGAATAAATATGTATTGCTGATGACGATGTTTGAGGAAGGAGGTCGAAATGTGCTTCCCCAGAGGACTTCTGGGCTTAGAGTTGGGGGGAGAAATGGGGTGACCTCATTCACTCATTCATTCGACAAATATTTATTGAGCACCTGCTTTGTGCCAGGCTCTCTGAATGACTGCCACAGGAACGTTTGGGGAGGAAGAGAGTCTGTGTCTTGACACGTCCTCTACATTTTGAGAAGGGTGGAGTTTTGTCCCCAACCCTGTTGGGAAGCATTTGTATCCGGGGACCTGTGCACTGTCTAGAATCTCCCCTGGCTTGCTTTCCCAGGCTCCTGAAAACAGGTGGAGATATTCAGGAAGGCTAGAGGACTGGTAGGCTGCTAGTTCCCCTGGAATGCTTTTTTTTTTTTTTTTTCTGGACTGCTTCTTTGGGAGGGCTCTCCTCCTCTGGTGGTCTGAGCCACCCCTCCACACCCCCAGGGGGCAGCAAGGCAGAAGGCGGCTGGGCTAGACACAGAAGAGGAGGCAGGTCCATGAAGCCGTGGTGCCCCATTTTCCCAGCTGAACCCCACGATCACTTTGTGATCATCCGTTCACAGGAGCTACTCCTTATTGCGACGTGTCAGCTTCAGTCTTCACAAAACCGATGCGATTGCTCCTCTGAATTATGAACCCCCTAAACGGAGGCTCAGATAGGTCATGCGGCTCACTCCCCGCTCACCCAGAGCTGTGAGCAGCCGCTTCCCCTACCTGCACCGTGATTCCAGAGGGAGAGTGGCTGGCCCAAGCCTTGACCAAGTATGGAGGACCTTGCTTCTGCCCCCATCAGCCTCCATTTGCCTTTCTGTGGAGTGGGGTTTCAGTGGAACGGGTTGTAGTTTTGGAGCTGTGGGTGAGAGCGTGGAGGGCACTGCCGGTGCCTGGAGATGGGCTGAGAGGGTTCTTATTGGCACTGGACATCTGGGTTTTGTGACTAGGGAAACCGTGGACTCCCAGGGCAGCAGGAAGGATTAGAGTTGCACGCCCAAAGGTGTACTTTGCCCCCCGCCGCCTACAGGCTCAGGAATGCATCTGTGAAAACTTCTTATCTGGGGCCTTCGGGAAAAGGGGGTGCTCTTGCTCTGGGACAAGGCCAGTGGGGCAAGGGAGGGAGGCAGACAGGTCCTGGTGGGGCCGTACTGACTTATTTCCCTGTGTCATTCACTGGACCCGACTGAAACAGGGATGGGGTTTCTTTCCTCTTGGGGTACCCTTGGGGTTCCCAGCCCAGGCTTGGCCCACAGGGACTGTTGGGTGACTTGTCATCTTCTGTTCCCCCTTCCACTCCTCCCTCGCCCCGCTCCAAAGAGGACACAGTAGCGGGAGCTGCCGGATTTTCTTTAACCTTGGAGCCCTCCTCTAGAGAGAGGAGGGAAGTGACAGGAAGCCGCTATCAGTGCTGGGCTTGGAGCCTGGAACTGGGTCATCTCATTCCTGCCACCACCTCCACCCCGCCCCTCTGTGAGACCACTTTCCAGACTCAGAGACTGAGTTCAGTAGTGACCCTGAAGGCACTCGGTCCCCTCTTGTTTTCATTATTCTGCTCCTGAGCCCCATGTAAGGGAACAGGTGACTACTGCCCCAGCCTTTAATGTGTTAGCTGAGAGCAAGGGGTCTTGGGGTGAGGGGGGAAGAGCTAATGATGGAAATGGGCCCCATCCCTTCATGGGGGCCCCCTTCCTCCAAAAGGCAGCTAGGAGGTTTCTTGTGGAACCTCCTGCACCCCCAGCCTGGCCAGTCTGCTCTGCCCCCCTTCCCCAGGGGCTCAGCTCCAGGGTGGGGACCTGGCCATCTGCTAGGGTAGGGCTGTCTCTTTCCTTGTGTCTCCCCCAAGTCGATCAGGAGGCAGCGTTGGAGGTCCCCAGTCCTAGGACAGTGCATATTCCTGCATATGTGTGTGTGAAAGTGGGTCATGGTCCGGATTCCAGAGAATGTTTTTCCTGGCAGGCCCCTGAGGGGGTGGGGGGGAGGCGGAGGCCCAGGCAGGGGCCTGTGCAGCTAGGCAGGCAGCGGCCAGCAGACTGGGTGGTGACAGGGCTGGGGCACTCTGCCAGCACCTCCCAGGCATTGGGGGAGAGAGAGGGGCTGTGACTTTGGGGGCTGGTGGGGGCCGGGACTACCCTGTTCTGGTCTGCCAGCCAGGTTGCATGTGCTGGGTTTTTGTACGGAGAGGAGTCTGGGATGGGCCCAGGTTGGGGTGAGGGCCAAGCTTACGCCAGCCGTGCCTTTGCTTCCAGACTTCCAGCTGGCCATCTTCCCAAAAAAGTGGTTCTCCTATCACTTCATTTACTATTCCAGCTTTGGAGAGTCTCCTCGATAGGGAAAGTACCCTGTTAGAAGGTGATTACCCCCAAATTATCCCCTGGTCCCTGGTTGAAGTGGGCCAGGGTCGAGGAGGTGGTATCCCAGCTTCTCAGCTTCCTTTTTTCTGTCCCCTCTTCCAAAGTGTCCCAGAAACATCCCTTGGCTGGGCAACACATTTTGAAAAGCCCTGTCTTGGAGGGATTCCTTAACAGATGACTACGAACCAGCCCTGTGCTGGGCACCTTCGCAAGTCTCCCTGGGCTCTTCCCTGGCTTCCGGCCTCCTTCTTTGAGGGGTCAGGAGTGTCTTCCTCTGACTGCTGGGAAATGGGGCTGAGACGGGCCAGCCAGGTCACCAGACAGCCCGGATTCTGGGGTCCTGGAAGCTGGACTCCAGGTTGGTGTTGATCCTGGGCTGCCGGGGGGGGGGGGGGGGGGGGCGATTTCTATATCCTTTGTGTGGGTTTGCCCGAGAATCAGCATTTCTCAGGATGGGAGCATTTCTGTTGCATCCGTCCCCCTTCCCTCCTGGTCTTTGGCTCTGTTCCCCTTGACTGGCCCCCCTGGATTGGTCCCTGGGTTTTGCTGGAGTCTTACCCGCATTGTAGCTGTGGTTGGGCACAGGGAAGCCCCACCTGCTTCCCAGCACACACAAGCCTCCACCCGGAGCTGCTGAGCCCCCTCTGCTGGGTTTGTACCTGTCATGGGGCCCAGCACCTAACATTCGAGTACTTAGAGGGGGCAAGCGCTGTGCTGAGTGTCTTACAGGTGGTTTCTCATTTGCTCCTCATTATTGCTGATACTCTTTTCAGACATGAAGATGGCTGGGAGGCATACGCCCTGACCAAGTTCACACAGCTAGTCGGGGTGGAGCTTTGATGCCCACTGTGGGGGATGTACCTCCAAGCAGAGCTCTGTAATGCCTCAGAGGGAGAGCGGCTGTGGGGGTCCTCTCGTCCCAGTTATCTGGGGCTGGGAGAAGGGGAAGGGAAGGAGAAAGGGTATGAGTGTGGTGGCTAGAGCTTGGGGCACCCACCCCCCACCTGGTCACGGGTCCTTCGAAGTGGGAGGTATGAGAGCTGGAGCAGCGCCAGGGGCCCATGTGTGGCGGTCCTGGAGCGAGAGTGAGGAGTGCCAGGGTTTCGGCCCAGGGGCCTGGTGGCCGGCCCTCCTCCCCTTCTCCAGACCCTGTCAGGCTGCGGGGCTGCCCCTCTGAGTTCAGCAGCTGTGGCTTCTTAGCAACCCTGGGGCAGCTTTGCATAAGCAATGAGGCTTCTGGTGGTGGTGGTGGTGGTGGGGGCGGGGGGGGGGGCAGCAGGAGTGGTCGGGGAGGTGGGGCCATCCTTCTGGGGACAGCTTGCCACTGTCAGAACCGGCCCCTTCCACGCTCACCCTTAGTGCCTGCCCGTCTCCTGCTCCTGACAGCTCAAATGGCTGACGGGCGGGGAGTGCGGAAGGGAGGAGAATGTCAACGGCTGCCAGAGCCTGTGACTTGAGATGTCCCCGGCTCACCCCCGGGGTGATTCTGTGTTCCAGTCCCTGGGAGGGAGGGCTCCTTCCTAGGGCCCGAGTGCCCCTTCCCGAAGTCCTGGTGTCTGATGGGTGTCCCCCCTCTGTGCCTCTGTCCCCAGTTCTGGCATAAAGCATGCTTCCACTGTGAGACCTGCAAGATGACACTCAACATGAAGAACTACAAGGGCTACGAGAAGACGCCCTACTGCAACGCGTGAGTCCTGCCTCCCTCCCTAGCTCTTCCTTGTGTTCTCACGATGTTGCCCAGCACTTGCACGCTCTACCTGAGAAGCGTTCAGCGCGTTTAGTCCTCACCCCGGCTGGATGAAGTAAGGGCTGCTGGTGTGCCCATTTTACAGGGAGGGAAACTGAGGCTCGGGAAAGGAATATTCTTCCCCCAGATCACACGGCTAGCGAGAGGCTGGTTGAAACCCAGCCAGGCAAGCATGTTCTTCCCAGTGCACCCTGCTGCGAGAGAGGGCCCAACGCGGTCCTTCAGGAAACAGTGCTCTCTCTTACTTACCCCCCGCCGGAGGGGCTTGGGGGGGCTTCTGGCAGCAGCCCTTCCTGGCGTTCATCTCTTGAGAACTGAGGGCAACGTGAAGGGGTGGCTGGGCCTGGGGCAGGCCTCTTCCTGCCGGTGAGGGAAGCCGTGGAGACCTTCATGTCTTTTCCAGTGGAGTTGGCTGGGGCTCTGTTCCTTTCACACTGGGACCCGCAGCCTGTCCTGATGCGGGGAGGCGGGTAGAGGTGGGGTCCTCCATCCAGAAGGACACCCCTCTCCCATCCCTTGCAGTTCCGGAGAGTGCACCGCCTTCTACCTTCAACTTGACGTCATATGTAGCAAGTGTAAACTCAGTGCAGGTCCACGGTATATGCAGGACCTCCCAGCCACCCTGCTAGTGAGGGCTTCAGAAGGTCAAGTCACTGAGTCACGGCAAAATCCATATTCAAAGAAATTCAGGATCTGACTTGCGACTAGGAATTTCTTTGGTCAGGAGGCTCTTCGCGGCAGAATCGCTGAGGAAGGGAACACTGGGACTTGTCGAAAGGGGTGGGGGGCTTAAACACCCTTGTAAGGCTGCCTCTCCCTCACAGCACCCCCAGTCCCCTCCTGATACCCCAACCTCATCATCCCTGGGGGTTTGAACATTCATCAGGCACGGGTGCCTGCCAACTGCTATATGCCAACCTGTGTCAGGGACTGGGAAAGGAGATTTCTTAAAAAAATTTTTTTTCTAATGTTTATTCATTTTTGAGACAGAGCGTGAGTTGGAGGGGGGCTGCATAGAGAGACGGAGACACAGAATCTGATTCAGGCTCCAGGCTCTGAGCTGTCAGCACAGAGCCCGGTGTGGGGCTCAGACTCACGAACCACAGGATCACGACCTGAGCCGAAGTCGGATGCTCAACCGACTGAGCCACCCAGGGGCCCCTGGGAAGAGAGATTTCTAAATGACAAAAATCTCAAGCCCAAGAAGCAACCTGGATATTGTCCTTTCTGGGAGGGATTGGGCACTGGGAAGGCTGCCTGGGGTAGAAGGAAGATCCCAGCTCTCGCCTGGCTTTTGCTTCAGCTGCCTCCTCTCTTCTATTAGCTTCCACTGGTCCTCTCCCCCCTACCAACCCCTCCCACCCCCCAAGGGAAATGGGACATTCTTAGAATTCTTACAGGCTCACACAAGCCCTGATTCTCTGCCACTTCCTCCCTCTGTTGGGGAGCGGGGTGGGGTTCAATAAAGCCAGAGGCCCGGGCAGTGTAACCCCTTCATGGCTGGACCACTTGGAGCTGGATTCTGGGCCCTGAGACTCCTTTGGGGGCAGTTTCTGAGCCTCGGCCCCACCCGGCAGAAGTCTGGCTGAGCCACGTCTCTTCCTAAGACTCTAGTAGCCTAGCATTCAGTGAGCATTGGGAGTTGGTGACAGCAGCCAGCCTTGTCCTTGTTTCTCAGCGTTTTCTCAGCCTGATGCCCGAGTCCTAGGCTAACTGTTCTCACCCTCTTCTGGGGAGGCTGCGGTAAGTGGGGGTGGGGACTCCTGGAGGTGTTGGGGTCTCTGGGGGCGGTAGAAGATGAAGCACCTCTCCCCGGATGCTGCTTCCACAGTGCCCAGGCAGAGGCTCCTGTCTCTGCCCTGGCCCCCAGCCAGAGAAGCAGACTGGCCTCTCTCTGTTTCCCCAGGCTTTACCGCCCCAGCCTCTGCCCTGCCCAGTTGACCTTTGGCCCAGCTGGGATGTTACCTCGGAGGACTCAGAGGACTCTGAATGAGAGCTGAAGCTCTGGGGGGATGTGTGGCCCGACTGTGTCTCAGGCTGTGTCTCACCTCCGCTGGGAGTGGGCAGAGTAACACCCTGCCCGAGGCGCTCACACTCCCTCAGCCAGCGTCTGCTAGCAGTTGGTCCGGACCCAGCAAGCCTGACGAGGTAATTCCAGGATAAGCCAGATGTAGTAGGCTCGGCCTGCAGGGAGCACCCTCAGGGCCTGTCTGAGCTTCAGTTTCTCCATGGTTACACATTCCCACCCAGGGATGCTGGGCCCCTAGACCAAAGAGTACTGAGCACCTGCCACGTGCCAGGCACTGTGCCCACGTCCCCTCTCATTCCTTCCTGTTTGCTTTCTGCCTCTGGCCCCATCCTCCAGTGACATTCAGGTTCCTGAATCTTGGGGTTTGCCAGGGTGTAGCTTTGCCCCCACCCCCATCCTGGCCTTGCTTTGTGGACCTCAGGCCTGGCTTCCCTCCTTCTCAGAAGTAGCGTCTGCTCAAGACCCACGGGGGCAGGTGATCTCTCCCCGCCCTTTGCCAGGGAGTTGGACCCCTCCCCCGCTCAGTGAGCGAGAGTGTATGAGTTTGTTGTACAGGGAGGCTTCTGTGTTCTGCCTCTTTCTGGCCAGTCCCTGAGTCAGGATCTTGCAGGGGGTGGTCAAGAGAGAGCAGAGGGCTGTCAGTCATTCCCCGGTTGGCTTCTCAAGACCGAGATTTTAAAATGTTCCGGAAAGGGACTGTAAGCAGCCAAAGGGCCTCTTCTGTTTCTCTCATTGCACTAGGCTTGTTTTAGGGTTAGGCAGCAGAGAGAACCCACGCTAGATCACAGCCAGCCTGCTGGGCCGTGATGGACCCCCCGCAAATGTACCCTTAAACACGTGCCTGCTGCGGATCCAGACACATACGCTTTCTCCTGGTGTGGGGCCGGGGAGAGATGCCAGGGAGTCAGACTGAATAGGTTGCATCTGTGTCATACTTCCAGGCACAGCCGCCCAGGCATTGCCATGGCAAGGGGGAGGTGCGCCTTTCCGCTTTTGCACAATGGCTCGTGGTACCAGAACCACTGTTCCTCAGATTCTTTCGTGAAACGTCTGGGTGGAGTGAGCCTGCTCCCTTGGGTTAGAGGAATATTTACACCCTCGATTATTTGTTTTGTAAACCACATTTTCCGAAAGTGGGGCTCATCTGTCCGCGTGCACAAACCTGCCCCTTTTCCTCCATGCAAATAGTGTGGGAGTGTGGAGGTCAGAGGTGGGGTGGGGGTGGGAAGAAATGTGCCTGCGCCCTCCTCCTTGGGGGCCACGAATCAGTGCAGGCTGCACACCCGAGGCAGAGTTGCAGACCAGGGGAACCAGGTTTGGGGATATCAAGTGTGGAGGTGGACATGGGTCAGGGAAGAAAGGGGGAGGCGCTCAGTTGCCCCCTCCCCCTCTTCACTGACTACAGGTTTCGGGGTCCATCCTTCACAGTTTCCTTGAGTTGTGTGATGCGGGGCTGAGGAGGCTGGAGATGGCCCCGGCACTGGAGAACAACTTGACTGTGGTCCTGCTCCTTCCCTCAGGTCTCAGAGTGTGGGGTCTGGGTGCTCAAAACGTCTCTGGATTCTACCAGACTGTGTCGAATCCCAGCTGCTCTTGGGGATGGGGTATTGGTGGGCAAATCTAGGACTGGGGTCTGGGGCTTTCCCACTTCCCTCTTTCCTGCCTCTGATTGGGAAAAACGGGATCAGACGTGTCAGGAAGTAGGTGTAGCACCCGGAGTGGGAGTGAGAGGCGGGTATGTGATGTGTGTTTGGGATGGGGCGGCAGGTTCAAAGGGGCAGCCACAGTGGCCAAATGCAGTCTCTTCCCCCGCCCCCACCCCGACTCATTCCCAAAGCCTTAAATCCAGAGATGTCAGGGCCTCAAGGAACCTCAGAGATCACTTTGTTTCTGAACGAACCCGTTTTATAGATGAGGAAACTGAGGCCCAGTGTTTCCATGCCTTACCCAACTTGGCAGAATTATTTCTCTTTATGTATTGCCATCAGGGACTGGTACCAGCTTTGATTTTGCATCTTGCAGCCTGAGGGCTGGTAAGTCCCTCTTCAAGTCTGGCCTCGATCCTTCTGGCTGCTTGTGTTTTTCCTCTGGTCAAACAATGCTTCCTTGTTGCTTCCTATCCCCACCATTTCAGCCCCTCAGGCCTGGGGGACTGGTAAGAAACTGGGTTAGAAAGGAGCCCTCCCCGCCTGCCCACGGGCAGTGTTCCCAGCGGGAGAATCAGCGGCTCCTTCCAGAGGCAGGATGTAGGGGCTATTTTTTTTTTTTCCTTTGGTAAAACCAAAGGCTCCTTGTTGCTTTTGTTGATGTATTTTTGTTCCTCCTTGAACAAAAAGCTGTGGTTTTTGAAGGGGTCCAAGGCTGGAAGGGGCAAGGTTGCTTATAGAAAGGGGGTGCTGAGCTTTTGGGATCTCTGGTCTATTCTGGCTCAGCCTCTGGAATGCAGCTAATGGCAGGAGCAGGAGTGGGGCTGTGCCTTATATGCTGTCCCTGTCACCAGTAGCAGGAGCCTCGATATCCTTCCTCCCTGTCCTCAGAGTCCTGAGCCGGAAGGTAACTCAGAGGTCCTTAGTCAGAGGACCCTTCTCCTGCATCCCTGCGCATCACTGTCTGCACTCTTGAGACACCTGCTTTGGAAAAGTTTTAATTAAAGGAGGAGGTGGCTTCTGACTGAGACCCCACAGGGTCTCTCTTGACGCTCCCTCTCCGACTTGGCAACTGGTTGGGTTTGAAAGATAAAGTACTTTGTTCTTCACCCACCCCGCTAAGCACATCTTTCATTTCCCCAGGGCTCTCTCCCCCTAGATAGCCGGGCAGCTGTGGTGGAGGGGAGTGCACTGGGCAAGGTCTTTGTCCTAGACGCTGAGCAGCGGTTTCTTTTTCTGTAAAATGGGCACAATGATAACGCCTGCCTTTTCTAACCCAAAGCCTTGTGGCAAATCTCAAGAGACGATGTGCACAGGATACAGTCTATCAAGAAGTCACTCGGTATGCCTGTAAGTTCTCCCGGAGGTCTAGGCTGCTGCCCACTGCTGCCTGATTACCCTCCTGGTCCCTGTTCTTGCCCTCATGGATGCTAGGTCCCTTTCCCTGCGCCTACCCACCACCCCCCCATCCCCGGCTTCCCGTCCTAGTGAACTTGGACTGTGTCCATGCCTCTCTCTTCCCCAGAGCAGCTGATGCTGCTGTCAAGGGTGGGGAGGGGCATCGGCAGAGGGCCCACTGCCTGGAATAGTTAACAAGGGGCTGGGTTCAGGCTGGCCCACAGACGGGACAAAGAGCAGCTGTGCTCTGCACCAAGCTCCAGGTAGGGTTGGGACACCCAGCTCTTCCCTCATTCCCTCAACCGTGATGCAGTCTGTTGATGAGGCTGGGGTTCCGTCAGGGTCACTAGCTGGGGTGGTAGCCCCTTGTCTGCCTCAGCACCCACACTGGCACACACACACCTCCATTCATCCCAACTGGGATCTGAGGGTAGCGGGTGGTGGTGGCGGGGTGGAGGGGGGGGTAGCTTCAACCTGAGAACAGAGAGGGAGGGAAAAGGTAGAATTCCCAGCAATTGTTTCTGGAAGGAGGTCAAATCAGTTGCAGCCCTCTTGGAAGGCAGTCATGTTGGTGGGGGAAGGGCACAGCACCGATGTTTGTGCGTCCTTCCTTCTGAAACGCACCCGTGGCACCTGTCTTCCTCACCGACATTGTCTATAAGGATCCTGCATTCACGGCCTCCTGGTTTTGGCCCTCATGAGCTACTCCGTAGCTGAGGACACCCTTGCTGTCTGCGCCTCTTCCCCCACCCCCACAGACTCTCTCTGTCTTCCTGCTCTGCCGCTCTCCTGCCTGGAGCTGAGGATGGGGTTGCCATGGGAACCTGAAGCGCAGTGAGCAGGGGAAGGGAAAGAGAGGGTTGTCTCGCCAGGGCTGGGGGCTGTGGGGAGGGGACAGGGTTGACCCAGTAGGAGGAATAGATGTCTGCCTGCCTTCTTCTGGCTTAGGGTTGGGGCTCCGGGGGGCAGGGTAAGAGATTGGAGGTTCTGGAGCTCCTCTTTAATCTAGTTAATCTAATGCAGGATTAAAGTCTCCCCCACGTCCCCCCTTCCTGCCAGATTAAGCTGCATGAACATCTAGGCTGGTCTCCCCTCCCTTCTGATGCGATTGGTGCTCTGGCTGTCGGGGGCTAAAACCTGGGGGTCATGGTGTCTCCAAAGAGAGGGTGATGAATACCCGACAATCCCATCCAGAGGCACTCGCTGCCTGTTGGGAGGGTCTCCTGATGCCCTTCTGGTGGCCTGTTGGAGATGTGTGAATGTGGCCTGGAATGTGGGCTGTTATGCATGGATCTTCTGGCTCCAGTGGCTACGGGAGGTGCGTCACTGCAGGGGGCCCATCTATGTATTCATCGTGTGTGAGGAACAACACAGCGTGTATGCTGTAGGAGCCTCAGAACTGCAGTGGGGGGGTGGGCGGTGCATGTCAGGTGCACGTGTCTGGCTGTCCTTGGGCCACTGGAACAGGAGCTCCATTTTAACCTTGTACATTCAGGGGGTGCCTGAGTGGCTCTGTCCCTTAAGCAGCTTTTTTTTTTTTTTTAATTTTTTAAATGTTTATTATTGTTTAAGAGACAGAGAGAGGGGCGCCTGGGTGGCGCAGTCGGTTAAGCGTCCGACTTCAGCCAGGTCACGATCTCGCGGTCCGTGAGTTCGAGCCCCGCGTCAGGCTCTGGGCTGATGGCTCGGAGCCTGGAGCCTGTTTCCGATTCTGTGTCTTCCTCTCTCTCTGCCCCTCCCCCGTTCATGCTCTGTCTCTCTCTGTCCCAAAAATAAATAAAAAATGTTGAAAAAAAAATTAAAAAAAAAAAAAGAGACAGAGAGAGACACTTTTTAATTTTTTTTTAACGTTTATTATTGTTTAAGAGACAGAGAGAGATGCAGCATGAGCGAGGGAGGGGCAGAGAGAGACAGACACAGAATCTGAAGCAGGCTCCAGGCTCTGAGCGGTCAGCATAGAGCCCGATGTGGGGCTTGAACCCGTGAACTGTGAGGTCTTGATCTGAGTTGAAGTCAGACGCTTAACCACCTGAGCCACCCACACGACGCCCCAAGCGGCGGACTCTTGATTTCAGTTCAGGTCACGATCTTGTGGTTTGTGAGATTGAGCCCCACGTTGGGCTCCATGCTGACAGTGCACCTGCTTCTGATTCTCTCTCCCTCCCCCCACTGGCGCTTGCTCTCTCTCAAAATAAATCAATAAACTTAAAAAAATTTTTTTTTTAAATTAACCTTGTACATGTAGGCAAATTAGAAACCCCAGGTTTGCAGATTCGCTCCAGAGCACATGTGTTTGCTGAGCCTGCCAGCCTTCCCCCCCAGGTGCTAAGCAGTGCTATCTCAGAATTGACCTTTCAAGTTTCGGGCCACAGCTGCTGGGATGTCTTCCTCGTGGTGCCCTTGCTTCAAGACCTCACCTCTCTCTGCCACAGGATTCTCTACCTGCAGATGCTCTCCTCACCATACCCCGCACCCCGTGACACCTTCAGAAGGGCTCTGATCTGGTGGGAGGGTCATCTCTGAAGCCTTCCTTGCCAGGACCTCAGGGTTAGCCAGTTCCGCTGGAGATCTTACTTGGATCCCTCCTGCTGTTATCTTTCTAGTCTCTAGGAACAGACTCCTGGTTGATCCTCCCCTTTTCTGGAACTGCTAAGCAATTTTGAATGGAGCTCCTCAGCTGTGGGTGGCCCTAGCTTCCTGCAGCTGGGCCAGGCCTGGGGACCGGGCCGTAGCCTTAGCCCCATAGTCATCCACAGGCCATTTCTGTTGCCAGCTGCAGGCACCTGTGTTTGCTTTTCAGTCTCATCCTTCCCTTCCTCCGAGGGGGGAGCTGAGGGCCTGAAGTGACCTGGGAGCCAGGACCCAGGTGTGGCAGTGGAGGCTGGGGTGGGGGTGGGGGGACAGAGCTGGAATCACCTAGGTCCAGGACAGTGAAACCAGCCCAGAAGCAAAAAGGATTTGCCAAAGTCACCCAGAGAGTCAGTGGCAGGACCAGAGTCCAGCACTGTGTCCATTCTGGTCACACACTCCTCCTCACCTTGGTTTAGTTGTGCAAATCCAAAGTCCTACCCTTCACAAGTGGTGGCTCACAGGGAAATTATGTGTTTACAGGTAGCACTGGCTCAGGGTGGTGCCAGCAAGAACCTCCCAGCTCTGGGGAGCACACAGGAGTGGGGGGGGGGCGCTCATTTCCGGCTCTAGGGCGCATGTCAGCCCACTGGGATGAAACATGCCTGGAAGGAAGCAATCTGTCTCTTACCTGAGGACAGCGTGTGAATCGGAGATCTGCAGGTGGTCACAGTTGTGGTGAGGTGTGGTCACCCAGGGCTGCAAAATAGCGGACCTCAACTCCTTTTCAGAGAAGCCACTCACTAGTCCCTGAAATAGTTGGGACCCATGTGGCCCCCTAGACATTTCACATACCAGCACATACCCACAAGCCACAGTGATTCAGTGCTACGTCTCCTCTAGCTGGTTTGCTGGGGGACTTCGTGATGACCCAGTGGGATGTAGGAGATCCAAGTTCTAGTCTTCGTCCAGCTTCAGTGCCTGATGTGACTTTCATGTATCCAACAAATGTTCGTTGAATACCAGGTACTGTTCTAAGGAGTTTGAGGTTAATCAGTGGACAAAAGAGACCAAAAACCCCTTGTTTCCTGGAGAAGTAGAGAGAGGACAATAAACCAATGTGATAAAGAAGTTAATTATGATAATGGATAAGTATTAAGTGCATGGTCCCAGCACGCTATTTCCTCCTTTGGGATATGAGGAGGTATGACTGCATGATCCTGGAGGTCACTACAGGCTTGGCTTTGAGGGCTGCCCGGGTTCCAGCTACCTCCAAGCCAGCCCTCTTTCTGGGGAACAGGTTCCCGGTCTGTCCCGTGTCTGCCAATTGGAGGGTTTGGCTCAGGATGCTGGGCCCTGGGGAGACTGGGTGCAAATTTAGATGCTACCACTTACTGGCTGTGTGCCTTGGCCACATTGTTCGACCTCTCTGAGCCTCAGTTCTCCCTTCTGTCAAAGTGGGAAAATAGGGCATTTGTGAGGATTTGGTGAACTAAGTAAGGCACGAGGAAAACATCAGCCTTTGTTACCGTGTTATCTGGCCCTTTAGGGCCTCAAGCTGACTTTCTGAGTCCAGCTGATTTCTCGTCTCCAGTTAAGTTAGCCCTTGTTGGCCCTTTGAAACACCACTCTGGATGTGTGCATTTTCTCTCTTTCACCACCTCCCCCCCATATGTATGTCCCATTCTCCTTTACTTCTTCTTTTTTTTTCTTAAGTTCTTATTTTAATCATCTGGTGTTCATCACAGGTGCACTCCTTGGTCCCCATCACCTATTTTACCCATCCCCCCACCCACCTCCCCTCTGGTAACCATCAGTATTCTCTATAGTTAAGAGTCTGTTTCTTGGTTTCTCTCTCTCTCTGTCTCTCTCTGTCTCTCTCTTTTCCTTCTTTCCTCGTTTGTTTTGTTTCCATTCCCTTTTACTTCTGTCTCCATACCCCTCCTGCCCTTCCTCTGCTTGGTCCCCATTTCTGGTTTTAGCTGAAAGCTTTGTCCTGACCTCTGCTCTATCGTCTCCCCAGTCTAGTTGGGCCGTCCTGGGTGGCCCAGGCCACTCAACCTCCCTGCACACGAGATTCTAAGGCATGGATTATCCCCAAGTAAGGGTCATCCGAAACCCTCAGACACTGTCCCTAGGGCCTCCCTTTGGCTCAGGACAGTTCTCCATGGCCAGCCGGCCACTCGGGCCTGATGTTGTCTTCCCAGTTCCGCCCCGGCTAAATCTGAGAAGCGCTTGCCTCCCCTCAGCCAAGGGTGATGCACATCGTGCTCGTGCTGCTGGGGCAGGGACAGCGGCTGCTGGCGGAGAAGAGGAAGTTTCCAGGAGAGTCATTGTCTCTGAGAAGCCAGGAGGCTCCTGCCCCTTCTCCAGAGTGACCTCTACTCTGTTTTCTCTCTGTCCTGCAGACACTACCCCAAGCAGTCCTTCACCATGGTGGCTGACACCCCGGAAAACCTCCGCCTCAAGCAACAGAGCGAGCTCCAGAGTCAGGTGAGGGGGCGGGGCTGGCCCTGCGGCCTGACAGGGAGGGAGGGCTGTTGTAACCCTTGGATTTGGCAAGGGCTCCTTCCCCCTGTGGTTACGAAGCAAGGCCAGGGTGCTGAAATCCTGGTACTTGCCTTGTCTCCCTGCCCCCACCCGGGCACCAGTTGCTTCTTATTTCCTGCCTTTATCAAAGGAGTGGAGGAAGGCATGCCCCCTCCTCTTTCTACCTAAAGTGGGCTGGGGAGGTATCGGTATCTGATTCTTTCTGCTCCAGGAACTATGGTGTGGCCTCTAAAGCCCACTTCCTCCAGGAAGCTGTTTCCTTCTCCCTCCTCTCCACTCAAACCCCCACCCCCCCCAAAGGAAGGGACTCACTTCTCCAGGCTGGTGCCAGCCTGAGGTCAGTCGGCTCTTTATGGCCATGTCTCCGAACCTCCTCCACCCCTCAGTGGGCCGCTGGGAAAGGGGCCTTGCCCTGGGGGCCTGTCCTACCTTTGTCTCCTTGGGCCTGATTTTCTTGAGCACTTGCTTTGTGGGGAGTGGTGCGTGCCATTGGTGGGGGGGGGGAAAGGGGGGAGATGGATTGGTGCCCCAGGGAGAACTCGGTCTTTAGGGGACACTGAGGAATAAGCAAAGGATCCAGAGCCCTGAGACCTGAACAGGTCACTCTCCCTAGTGGTCTGGGAGGGCTCCTGGGACAAGCCTGGGCTGGACTGTGAAAGGGGGGGCAGGGCAGGGCGGGGCTTCTGCAGAGACCCCCTGAGGGACTTAGCCAAGTGGGCAGGGTGCCCAAGGCCAGGAACATGTTGGGAGGTCCCCCTGAGCCACAGAGGGGGGATCTCTCCTGATCCCTCCGGAGTGGGGCTCCTGCTGTCTGATGTTAACATGACCTCTCTGGGGCCCTGTCTCCTAGTAGGTCGCGTGAAGGAGGACCAGCCCTGTGCTGCCTGGGGCTGTGGGCGCACTCTCTCCCTGGCTCCTCCCGGCAGCTGTGAGGAAGGTGCTGTGTTTTTCCCGTGGTGCAAGATGAGGAAACAGAGCCCCAGAGATATTAAGGGGCTTGCTAAGATCAGACAGTGGTAGTAGGGGTAATAACACTGTGAACCACTAACTTGTTGAGCCTCTGATGCCCTGGGCATCGAAGCTCCCTCGGTTCTCAGCCTGTGCGTCTGGCAAGGTCGCTTCTAAGGTCACTTCTACTTTAGGGAAGAGGGAAGGGATGCTGCTGACTTTGAAGGCCGGTTTATCTAATTCTGAGACTTGTGCTCTTTCCCGTTTTCCACCCAGCTCCCTAAGGAACACTGTCTCCACTTTGATACTAAACACGATAGTTCCTCGTGCTGCTGGGAACATTTATAGTTCAGCAAGTGCTTTTAGTTACTTTGCCTCATGGATCCTTGACCCCACTCTGGGGGATATCAGATGAGGGAACTGAGGCTTTGCCTGTTGACACGCCCAGTAAATGAAGTTGCAGGATCTGGCCTCTGGTTTTTCCACTCCCAAGTACAGTGACCTTGACCATGTACAGCCCTGGTGAGGCCTGAGGCTCAGGCCTCCCCTGTTTCCCACAGCAGCTGGGAGCAAGTAGGGGAAGCTCGTTTTTCCCTCAGCAGCAGCTGACATCTGCCAGCCCAGAGGCGAACCCTGCTTGGCGTGAAACCTGTAGTTAAGGGAGAGCCGGTATGGATACCAGACCCCGGCCAGCTGAGGAGGTCAGGGTGGTCCAGCTGGCAGGGAGAGGGGCTGAGGCAGCTCTGGGGCCTGGGCCTAGTCTACACAGGGAAGATTTTTGGCCAGACCCTCCTTGGTCAGCCGCGTGCTACCTCCCTGGCCTCCCAATCCAGTAGAAGGCCCCCTGGGGCCAGAGGTGGAGGGGGCTTCGGGGGGTGGGTAGGCCACAGCATCCAGGGCGACCCGGACTCCCCCCACAGCTTGAGAGGGACAGTCAGATCCCCAATTGGTGGGGGCCCCATCAGAGGAACCTGGAAGAAGAGGTATGGGGAGGGGACATTAGGTCTTTGGAAAGGTGTGGGTCCAGAGGTGTGAGAGTATGTGCACACACTCAGGCAGAGGCCAGGGCAGACACACACACACACACACACACACACACACACACACACACACCTACTCTCAGGAGGAGAAATTCAAACCCTATTAATTCCCTCAGCCTTTGTCAGTCCCACAAAAGCACGGCTGTAGCTCTTTTTGCCCCTGGAACCAGATCCCTGAGGGGGGGGGGGTCTGTAGGAGGAAGCGCCTGGTGCTCAGGCTCCAAAGGTTCCTCTGCCTCTGCTCCCTGCTCCCCAGGGGCCTGGCCTGCTGCTCACCTCCTGGGCTCCCGGGCTCCTCCTGTCTCTCGGGCAGGCTGAGGACCTTGTGAGAATGGCGGTCATTCTCCATGTGGTCCTCGCTGAGGGCCAGGCCCTGACCTCATTTAATCCTTATGACCACCTGATGAAAGAGAGATTGCTTTGTCCCCATTCTACAGATGGGGACACAGGTTTAGAGAGGCTAGGCCCCTTGCCCAGAGCCCAGTGACAGAAGCAGATTTCAAACCCTTTGCTCTTACCAATTCTGTAGTCTGACGTGGTGCCCAGCCTGGTACTCTTGACCCACAGGATGCCGTTACCAGTGGTGGGGGACAGAGAGAGAGAGAGAGAGAGAGAGAGAGAGAGACAGTGTGTGGACACACATGCACGCACACACACAGACACGTGCACGCATGTGCGTACTGGAATACAGATTCCTAGGCCCTACCCAAGAGGTTTCTGGTTGGTAGTTCTGGGCAGGGCCCAGGAATCTGCATTTTGACTGCCCTGGTGATTCTCATGAGCCTTTTGGACATACTCAGAGCCTTAGAGCTGGGCTGGGGGGCAGGCAGGGAGTGGGTGGAACTGACCCCAGCTCTCCCCTTGCTTCTGCCACGTGGGGTGAGTCACGGAGTCGGGGCTCTGGACTGGGGTAGGTGGCGGGTGGGGGTAGGGCCTGCCTTCTTTGCAAGCCTGGTTCTGTCTTCCTTCTACCTCGCCCCCAGCTCTGTGGTCTGAGCCTGGCCACTTTTCTCTCATAGCTTTTTTTCCCCTCCCTGGTAAAATGGGGACAGCAAAGCCCAGTTGCCTGGAGGTCCAGGGCTGGCCGATGCACTGGGTTTGGAAGGGATGAGTGGGCCTGACCGGGGGTGGTGACAGGTTCTGGCTCCTGTGGCTGCTGTGGGGGCAGGGCCTGCTAGAGCAGTCTGTGGCTGGCAGGAAGGGAAGTGGGAGCCTCCTCTGCCTACCCTGCCCCACCCCACCAGGGTGTCAGTTGGTGTCTTTCCAGGGCCCCTTCCTGGTCTGGGTGCGTGTGTCTCAGCCCTCTCCTCTGGAAGCCGCTGGTGTTATTTCAACTTTATTTGTTTTCCTGTCTCTAGTTTGGTTCCCAAAGTGGTACTTTGGGTGTCTGGGACACCTGGAGCCTCCCTTGCGGAGGAGGTAACCACAGAACTGACCAGAAATGACCTTCTGGGTGGTCCTGCCCGGGCCTGGCTGAAGCAGGGAACGGGAGACTGGGGCCCAGCTGTATCCCCTACCCGAGGTAGCTCTCCCACCTCCAGCCCCCAGGCTGAGCAGAGAGGCGACATCTTTGGGGTGGGGTTGAGCTGGGGGTGTCTGTGTGGCCCTCTGAGGCCCTGCAGAAGTGCAAAGAGAATGCCTCTTTCATTTTTTCCCCCATCTCACACCCCCGTGGTGCTGGGCAGTCCCAGCACAGAGTGAGAAATGCCCTGAGGCACAGGAGAGTGTGGTCTGTGACCAGCACAGGAGGCAGCATACTGGTGTCACTCTAATGTTTAGAGATTTATTTTTGAGAGAGAGAGAGAGAGAGCAAGCACAAGTGGGGGCAGAGAGAGAAAGAGAGAGAGAGAGAGAAAGACACAGAATCTGAAGCAGGCTCCAGATTCCAAGCTGGAAGTGCAGAGCCTGATGTGGGGCTCGAACTCACAAACCTTGAGATCGTGACCTGAGCCAAAATCGGACGCTTAACCGACTGAGCCACCCGGGCGCCCCACTTCTGTCACTCTTACCTAAACCAGCTGAAGGTCAAATCCTGGGTCTGCCACCACTAGCTGTGTGACCCTGGGCAAGTTATTTCACCTTCCTGAGCCTCCGTGTCTTCATCTGTAAAATGGGGCTTACCTTTCTCCAAAGGTTATTGTGAGGATATTAGTATATATTAGGCATTTAGAACAGTTCCTGGCATAGAGTCAGCACTCAATAAATGTTCACTATTAACTATTCTCCTGGAAAGGAGAGGAAATGGAGCCTGGGCACAATGAAGCTGGGGAGTAGACACAATGACCTTTTCATGATTGCTTCCAGCACTGACTTTTCCATTAGTTCTCCTCCCCATCTGTGTCTGTCTAATTTTAAAACTGATTTCTTTTCTGTTAGAAGGGGGTGGGTTACATCGTATGGGCGCCCAGCACATAGTAGGCACATAGTCGGTGGAAATTGTCGGTATTGTATTTTTTTTTTTTCCAGAAAACATTTTTTTTTTTTTTTTTTTTTAAGTCATGATCTTTTATGTTACGTCAGCAACGCAGTTAAGTTCTAAATTATGCTGTTGGGAGATTTTGTGTTTGTTCAGCTCACTCACCACTCGTGACAAACACTTATATTTGTACCTCCTTTGCTCGGGCATCAGATCTGGCCCCGCCTTGGGAATTTCCAGGATGGGAGGCCCAGGCAGTTCCTAGGCATGGAGTCATCCACCCACAGTGCTGAGTTGTACCCTGACCCTACCAACAACTAGGCTGAATGACCTTGGGCAGGTCCCTTCCCTCCGAGACCCCCATCACGTCCTGGCGAGCCATCCAAGATGAGGGCAAACACTCCTGCTTGGGTGACAAGGAAACCCGGACAGAGGGGCTCTAGGCAGCGGGGCCCTCCCCGCACTCCTGGCTCTCGACCTTTTCCCTGTGCACACACTCCAGCACCAAAAGGCCTCTCAGAGAATGTTTCTCACCTTGATTTTTCATAATTAAGGCCTGCAGGTACATAAAAATGGTCACAAACTCCAAAGCTGGGTGGGCTCTTAGAGATCAGCTGGCCGGCCCCCGGCTCAGGGGATTCCAGAGAGGGAGACTGACTTACCTAGTGACATACAGCAAAGAGGTGCCGAGCCCAGACCTCCCTCCATCCTTTCTCAGCCCCCATTCCACCCCAGCCCCGCCCTATCTGGCTGCCTGTGCCAGGAGTGAAATGAATTCTCCTTCCCCAGCAGGGAGGGAGAGGCAGTTCCTGAGCTTGGGAACTAGCTGATGTCATTGTAGTGTCGCCATGGCAATTATTCCCCTGGATTAGGGGCCTGACCCTTACAAGGCCAGGAAGTGGAGGAGAGAATGGAGGTCTGGCACTTGTTCAGCACTTTTAACGTTGACAGAGTACTTCCACGCTTGCCCTCTCAGTGGGTATTGAGCCCTGCCTTGCTTCAGGATGCTTCAGGATGCAGTTGCTGTGTGAGGGCCACTGTCTGTAGTCTGTACCATTGATTGGAATGAGTGGTACTATCCCCATTTTACAGATTGGAAACGGAGGCTCAAGAGGTTAAGTCATTTGCCCGAGATCACTTAGCAAGTGGGAGACTGCGCCCGTGTTAGAACCAGCTCCCTCTGGCTCTTTGCCCATGCTCGGTGACGGGAAGCCACCCTCTCCATATTTTAACTGATTCCTGTGACAGCCCTTTCACAGATGAGGAAACCGAGGCCAGAGACCTTGGATTTGGGGCTTCTGCATCTGGAGCTGTAATTTTCTGGCTCTAATGCTTTCCCCTCCCTAATGCCCCTTTCCCAAAGGGTCCCTCTACCTCCAACACAAAAAGTTGCCCTGCTGCTCCAGGTCTCCCTGGAAGAGGTGATGCTGGAGGCAGTTCTGGGCCCTTGGGGGTGGGTCAGTACCTGTATTTACTGCATTAACTTCCAGTCTGATGGGAACTAGCACATCCAGGCCTTTGATTGCAGTCTGGATCAGAACGAAGGAGCTTCTGAAACCTTTTTAGGATGAAGAACCCCATGGATGGGTAAGCTGGGCTCCAGACAGTGGACAAGGACCTCTGACCCCTGGGGGGTGTGCAGAGGAACTGACAGATGTGGCCACAGATTTATACGTGTGTGTTGTCGGTCGGGTCAGGGTGCAGCTCAACCCTGTGGCCAGATGTCTCCATGCCTGGGAGCTGCCCGGACGTCCCATCCTGGAAACTCCCGAGGTCCTGGGCCTCGTGTCCTGGGCTGACCTGCTTCTAGGACAGTGGAGCAGCCCCCATGGAGGAAATCCAGGCAGCTGGTGGGGTTGGAACAGCTGCCTTCTGAGGGGGACAGTGAAGCCTCTGGAAGCCGAACGGTTCTCTGTCCCATGGGCATTCCCAGCCTCCATTCTGTGCTTCAAACCCCCCAGGAGAAAACAAGATATTTTTCATATTTCAATTCTATTAGTGTTCAGGAAGTCCTTTCGTACGTCCGACTTGAGCCCCTCTATACTTGAATTTCTGTGGATTTCTCAGGAGAAGAAGGCAGTGGTGGGGTGGTAGGAAGCCTGTTGTGAAGTCCTGTCTGTCCCCCGCCAATTTCATCCCCTCATGTGGCATTGACCTTAGAAGCGGGCCTGGCAGTCTCCAGGAAGCCGCCAGGCCTGTCAAAGACGCATTGATGGAGTCTTCGAGTGGCTGTCTCACTGCCCTTCTCTCTGGGTGCTAACTCTGTCCCTTGGCACAGCCTTCATTCAGCTGGTCGCTTAAACACTCCTCCGGGCTCTCAGTGGGTAGGGCCACATCCTGGCTGGGGCCGTCTTTGGAGCTCTGGAAAGAACCTTCTTCCTATAGCTTGCAGGCAGGATAGGCTAGCGGTGAAGGGTCAGGAGTCCGGCAGATGAGAGTTTGCACCATGGTGGCTCTGGACATTTATTGCCAAGTTGTGTGACCTTGGCAGGGGACTTCGCCTAGCTCTGGCTCAGTTTCTTTATCTGTAAGATGGAGCCAATAATAGAACACGGTAAGACTCACATGAGAGAATTCACGTAAAGCACTTGGTGCTCGGAATGCACTGAATACGTGTTAACGGGTTATTGTTAGCGGCCTAACACTTCTTGGCTAAGGCTTCTGCTTTGCGTTTGGGGGTGGGTGATAGATGTCGCTGCAGGGGGATTTCTGGTCGGGATCTCTCTCCTGGCCGGTTGCCGCCTCAAAGGTGGCCACAGGCTGGGGCCCTCTCTGCTGCCCCTGCCTTCACTCGAATCCCTTTCCCCTCCTTGGTCCTCCAGGTGCGCTACAAGGAGGAGTTTGAGAAGAACAAGGGCAAAGGCTTCAGTGTGGTGGCAGATACACCGGAACTCCAGAGAATCAAGAAGACCCAGGACCAGATCAGTAACGTATGCTCCCCTGCCCGCCGTGGAACCTGCACTGACCTGCTGCCCTCCCCGCTCCTCCCCTCCCTGCTGGTCTGGCAGGCATGAACGAGGCCAGTTCGCCGCTGTTCCCCGGCCCTTCTGGGTGTGCCTGGGTGGCAGGCGCTTGAGCAGAGGGAAGAAGGGGTGTGAGGTTCCCAGAGGCCTTTTTTTCTGTGCACCCGTATTCCCCTGTTCTGCCCTCTGCCCACAGAGCATGTCTGCCTTGAAAGCACCATACTTCTGGGGGTACGTGGACAGGATGGGCCTATGTGCTACATCACTCCCCACCCTCTCTGAAGTTTTTCCTCTGTTTCCTTTCCCCTCCTGGCTATGGTGGGTGTCAGGGTCCAGACTGACTGTTTTGTCTAAGCACAGAAGTCATAACTGGGTGGCAGGGGTGGGGAGGGGCCAGCCTCCCCCTCGTCTGTCTCTGGGTGCTGACATTGCAGTCATTTCCGCCCTCCCTCGGCCTCCTCCCCCACCTCAGCCTGCTCTTCCTTCCTGTGTAAAAACCCCAGCTGGCTTTGCTGGCTGGCCCCGTACCCCCTGGCCTGGCCCTCCTGGGCTGGGGATGGTCAGCCGTGTGTGGCTAGGGCAGGACTGGGTATAGAGAGTGGGTGGTAGATCGATGGGCCCATGACACCTGTGGCCAGGGGATAGGCATTGGTTTCCTGCTTGGTAGAGCCAGCGGCCAGCAGCCAGTGCAGCTCTGCCTTTGTGGGGAGGCTGCCTGGGGGGTTTTGGGTATGTGGGGGCGGAGCGCTGCTTTGAGCCACAAGCACAGAACATGGGCTGCGGACCCATGCACAGGGTCCTGGGGCACAGAGTTGCAGTGTGGGCCAGCCTCGTCTGGGAGGTCCTACGAATGGACGCCTCGGCAAACAGTTGTCTTTATGTCTAGAACAGGGAGGGGTCAACAGGTTGCCCAGTGTCCCTCTGGGCTGAGGGCCTGGGTGCCAGGTGGTCCACCTGGCGCTCATCCCCGGCCTCCACAGGCCTCCCCCTTCCTCCCCCCGGCCTTCTTGATGGGGCTATGCTGGGAAAGGGCTCCATAGCGGCTCCGGTGGATTTCAGAGCCAGAACCTACCCTGGGAGCACCCATCACGCCCAAGCCCATGGCTTTCAAACTTTGCAACCTACGCTACGAAATAACATTTCACATAGCGACGCCCCAAACGGGCACGCTTGTTTATTTAGAGGGAAAAGCAAGTCAAGACTTATGTGAAAGAATCCTTACTACTTGGAGAGCGTTCAGATATCTTCTGTTTTATTTTATTTTGTAAAGATGCTCGTTGCAGACTTAACTGAACGGGTAACAGAGCGGGTTTTGCCACGAGGCTGTTGCCCTGCAGTTTGAAATTTGTGGTTTGAGGAAGTGGAGCGCTTCCTTTGGGCTGGGAGGGCTCTAATCCACACCACCACCACCGCCACCCCTCCCCTGGAATACACACATAAATAAAGCCTGTTTCAGTTGCTTCTTTATAAGCCAGGGCCTGGCCGCACACCCTAGAGCTTCCCTGCTGATGCTGCCCAGACCGTCTGGAGGGTAAAGAGGGTTAAAGAAGGTCTATGCCTTCCAACTCTCCACATGGCAAGTGGGAGGGAGGGGGCAAAGCCTTGGGCAATGGGGAAAACCTGGAATGGCTCACAAAGCTGGCATCCTGACTCCCCAGCTTCTGTGGCTTTCCACTGCGAGGACACGTGCTGTCCTCCACAACCCCAGCTCCCCAGCACATCCCCTCATTGCTTCCAGCCTGTGGCTTTTAGAGGGCAGAAGACGAGCAAGCCCAGTCATCTCTGCCTCCCTCTCTGGAAGGCTTCCAGAGTATTCCCTACCCAGTTATTGGAGGTGTTAATATCTGAGGAGCCCTGGTAACAGAACTCACTGTGGCCAGGACACCTACACCTAAGGAGATAACTATCTTTTCGTTAACCACAGGGCTGCAATTAGTTAATTGTCCTCTGCTCTGAGTTGGGGGAGGTGACTTGAACCTGACCCGATTCTGCTTTTGCAGCTTTAGCTGGGACCTCTGAGGTGTGACCACGAACCTGGAAGACGCTTGGTTTTGGTGAATGCAGTTAGAGTCTGTCAAATGTGGGCCTCCAAACACCTATGCTACAATCACGTGGAAAGGTTTATTAAAAATGCAGACTCGGGGCACCTGGGTAGCCCAGTCGGTTAAGTGTCCGACTTCGGCTCAGGTCATGATCTCACAGTTGGTGAGTTCAAGCCCCGCATTGGGCTCTCTGCTGTCAGTGCAGATCCCACTTCAGGTCCTCTGTCTCCCTCTGTCTCTGCACCGCCCCTGCTTGCATTCTGTCTCTCTCCCCTTAAAGAATAAACATAAAAACAAAAACACTGAAAAAACTTCACCAAGCCCTCGTCAGAGGGTGTCAGGCCTGGCCGCCTCCCGAACTCTAAGGGAACTTGAAGCTATGCTTAGAGCCATTGTTCAATTGTCCCAACCTCCAGAAGAGTTTTGGGAAAAGATAGTGTTTAGAGCCACACCTTTTGTTTTGTATCCAAAATAGCATCCTGTGTATAGTTTGTCACTCACTTCCCAGGTTAGCTGTTTCCAGGGAGGTCAGAGCATCTTGCAAAGAGATGAGATTTGCCTCCCTGGAGGAATATGCTCCAGATTAGAGGATTTACAAGCAAGAGCATTTTGAAAAAGTGGCTGGTCTCCCCCGGTGGTGTTTCAACACTTTGGACGTGTGTGGTCTGTCATCCATCAGATCAGTGTTGTCAATGTTATTCTCATTTCTGTAAAGGCAGACCTGTCTCCTTTCCACCTTGTGGCTAAAGAAGAGGCAAAGAGGAAAGCTTGGTTGAAAAATTGGGCCATTGTGGGTACTGACAATGTGTGAAAACTTTTGAGGCAAGGTGCTGGTAAGTTATACTTCTGGGGTGATTGTGTCTTCATGAAAGGCATCAAAAGCGTTGAGAGGCCAGGGATGGCCTCTGGGACGCAGTGTATCCTTCTGGAATCCTGGCCTTTGGTCATGAGCTCTAACGGTTGTAAGGGACTGGGGAATTTTCGTCGTGGACACCCTTTTTCTGGGAGCCCCTGCCTAGTAGAGAAGCTCTGCTTGTATTTGCCTATGTATCTACTTACGTATTGATTTTCTGTATACAATTCTTTTCTTTTTTCTGTGAAATGTAACACCCGGTAACACATGCAGCAAACCTCTGTGTGTACTGATCAGTCAAGAAACAATATTACTGAACTCCTCTTACAAGTTTTCAAAGTGTTAAAAACATAATTCTCCTGCAGTGAGCACCTATCATATATTTCAGTTAATTATGCTGGAGGGCAGGAAGGCAGAGGTGATGCCTCCTCGGTGAAAGAAAGTGCTGGATACAGTTAGATACAGAGCTGGTCCATGCCCTGCCAGTATCTGTAGAACTGGTTAACGTTCTACAGGACCATAAAACCATAAACTCTGGGAATATCTTTGCCAGGGGCAGAAATGCTTTGCCTTTCTATTAGTTAAAAATAATCAGCAGGGCTGGGCACCTGGGTGGCTCACTCAGTTAAGCATCCAGCTCTTGGTTTCGGCTCACGTCAGGATCTCACAGTTCGTGGGGTCGAGCCCCACATCGGGCTCTGAGCTGACAGTGGGGAGAGCCTGCTTGCGGTTCTCTCTCCCTCTCTCTCTGCCCCTTCTCTGCTCGCTCTCTCTTTCTCTCAAAATAAATAAACATTAAAAAAAATAATAGCTGGCAGTGCATATTCTGTAAGTTAGCTTCAGTCTTTAGAATCTGGGTATAATCAGTAGTAAATGGTGAAGTCAAACAAAAATTCCATCCCCAGGGTCAAATGACCTGGAGGCAGGCTTGTGGGACAACCCTCTGGGGTAATTTTTGAAAACATGTGCTGTTCTTTTCTTTATAAGTTTAATATGGAACCATGCATTTCTAAACACTATAGTTTTGGTTTTCCTGACTTTGAACATCTAGTAGGTATTCTTTTTGTGTCTTTCTTCCTTTGGTCGACAGGACCCGAAATTTCAAAGATTCAGGCACAGGGCGCCTGGGTGGCTCAGTCGGTTGAGCGTCTGACTTTGGCTCAGGTCACGATCTCATGGTTCGTGAGTTTGAGCCCCGCATCGGGCCCTCTGCTATCAGCGCGGAGCCTGCTTCAGATCCTCTGTCTCCCTCTCTCTGCCCCTCTCCCACTTGTGCACACTTGCTTGCTGTCTCTCAAAAATAAACAAAACACTAAAAAAAAAAAAAAATTCAGCTACATATTTGCGTGTAGCTATAGTTCACTCTTTTTCATCGCTGGGTAGTGTTCCGTTTAATGCTTATACCAGCATTTGATTGATGCTGGTGTTTGCGTGGAGTGGAATTGCTGGGTCTTAGAGTTTACGACCCTTCACCTTACCAAGTAATGCTCGTCTATTTTTCAAGTAGCTGTACTGACTTACCCTCCCGCCAGCAGTGATGAGAGAGTCTCCACAGCTCTACGTCCTTAGACTTACTCATTTTAGCCATTTTGATTGTATATCATGGTATTTCACTGCGATTTTAACTTGCCTTTCTCTGATAACTAATGAAGGTAAACAGATTTACATTTGTTTTACTTATTTATTAAAAAAAATTTTTTTTAATGTCTATGTATTTTTGAGAGACAGAGACAGAGCATGAGCAAGGGAAGGGCAGAGAGAGGGGGGGACACAGAATCTGAAGCAGGCTCCAGGCTCTGAGCTGTGAGTGCAGAGCCCAACGTGGGGCTTGAACCCATGAACCATGAGGTCATGACCTGAGCCAAAGTCAGATGCTTAACTGACTGAGCCACCCAGGTGCCCCAATTTTATTTTATTTTATTTTATTTTATATTATCTTATCTTATTTTATTTTATTTTATTTTAGAGAGAGACAGAGAGAGAGAGAGAGCACAGGCTGGGGAGAGGGAGAGAGAGAGAATCTCAAGCAGGCTCTATGCTCAGTACAGAGCCCGATGCGGGGCTCGATCCCACAACCCTGGGATCAGGACCTGAGCTGAAATCAAGAATCAGACGCTCAACCGACTGAGCCACCCAGGCATCCCAAAGATTTACGTTTGTTTTAAAAACAAAATGTTATTAGTCTGTAATCGGGAACAATATTGCACGGTAGTTGAGAAGCAAGGGTGTGATGTTAGAGCTGGATTCCGATAACCCACCAGTTACCCACCTCCGAGCGTCAGTTTCCCCACCTATAAAATGGGGGTGAGGGTGCTACATAGTTGTAGGGCTGGCTGAGAAAAGGAAATGAGTAATCCATGTAAGGGCACAAAACAGGCCCTCAGCAAGTGGGAGACGTTATAAAAAATGCACCCTGGCTGCTGAGTTGCTGATTCCATTCAGAGCCTATGTTCCCCTGTTGACCATGACGTAGAATCATGTGGCAGCATCGTGGGGAGTCAGACCTTGGTTTTCCACCAGCGTGAGGAGAGCAGGGGCTCAGAACACAGAACGTCAGCTAGCAGAGAAAATGGGTTTCTGTAGCTTTGGAAGGGACCCCCAGCTGGTCACCCCAGAGTCCTGGCTAGCAGGGGCCTGGGCCCCTCAACCCACGTGCACTTGGATCTTCTGGGCACAGAACAGGGTGTCCTTCCACGGTGGCCCACAACAGTTCTTAAGCCGGGGATCTGCTGACAGCTCTGGGCTTGTGGTGGCCCTTCCTTCGGGGCTTTTAGAAGGTCAGAACTTTGCCACATGTGGAGCAGGGACCAGCCAGACCCCCAGAGTCTGGAAAATGTTTCTTTCCCTTTCGGATGTGCGAACACCCTTTAACCTGCCAATTTGCTTCTCCCATCATTCGGTGGGTTGGCAGAGCAATGACAGAAGTTTCTCACTTGCTGGGGGAACGGAGGGAGAGGAAGTGGGGAGTAGTGGCCCAGGTGGCCCAGACAGAGGGACTGTACGCTGCTTTTCTCAGGCCACTTATCCCTGCCATGCTGCCTCTCCTTCCCTCAAAGTTAGGGGGACCTTCTGCTCGTCATCCCTGTCGCAAGGGAAAGGCATGCTTACTCATAGTTATTCCAGAACAAGAAGACATGGCCTGGGAAGAAGGGCAGACTTGGGCCTGTGGTCACCCTGCTCCATGCCTGCCCTCAGGAAAGGACCCGTGTAGCTGTGACTTTGTCCCTGTGTCCCTTTGTCCCTTATTGAGTAATGAAAGCTCTGTCTTGGGAAGGCATTTAACTTCTGAGCACATTTTCCTCTTCTGTAAAATGGGAATTAAAGTGTACCTGCCCAGCTTCTTTTTTCAGGGGGACTATCCCCAGGGCCGAGGGAGATCATGTGCAGAGAGGCTTTATGCACTCAGTGTGAATCGCTGAGCAGATGCGAAGGTTATTAATATTAACAGTAGCAGGTGATATGTGCATGGGTGCTGGGGAGGGTTCCTTTGTGTTCGGGCTCGCCACGCCTCCATCCACCTGGGGCAGCTGGCCCTCATGTTATCAGTATTGACTCTTGTAGTGGCTGTGTCAGGAGCAAGGTCGATTCTACCAGCTACTTGTGGAAACACGCCCCCAGCACAGGCCTCTGTCCTCTTCCACACATGCACTTCCCCTTCCCTGGTCACTGGCTCCTGGGGTCAGGCATCTTTTCCTTCACAGAAAGTAAACACAGGAAGCTGACCTTTCTAACCCCCCAGGACAAAAGTCGGAAGGGCAGTTGCCTTGCGTGCCTAAAGGCCTCAGGAGGGCTGGCCCCTCTGCTTATCCCCCTCCCCACCAGTGGACAGGGGTCACTGAGGGAGTGGGGCTCGGGGACACTTGCCTTTTGCTCTTGTCTTAGGAATCCAAGAGCAGGGCGCTGGCCCTGTGTCTGAGAACTTCACCCCTGGGTGCCCTTCTGGGTGGGAGTTGAGGGAACCCAGGGGTTTTCAGTCCGGCCAAGACTGGCTGCCTCCCCCTGAGGAATGGGCTCAGCCCATTTTGCCATTTGGGTGTGAGTCCCCCCCCCGGGGCATGATGGGAAGGGCCAGGGCCCGTCCTGACCCAAACCCCTAAGTGAGGCCCTGCTGCCTTTCCAGAGGACGGCCAGAAGGGACTGCCCCGGGCTGGGACAGCTCCTATCAGGCCTTGGGGCACAGAATCACTAGTTCCTTCTGCCCCAGATAACAGGGCAGGCTTTGCTCTCCTCCCTTCCTCCCTGCATTTCTTGTCCTGCAGCCTGGGATCCTCAACAGAGCCCGGTGAGGTCACGCCCACAGAGGCAGAATTACCTAACGCTGAAGAGCATAGGCCCTGGAGTCTGCGTGATCTTGGACAACTCACTCAGCTCGTCAGTGCCTTGGTTTCCTTCTTGTGCGTTAACTGGGGACCGTCACATCCCCCCTCGTAGGTGCTGACAAGTTAAAACGAGCCCATGGTGCATCACCCGTAGCACAGAGCCTGGCGCCCGGCAGGTAGTCAGGGAACAGGAGTTGTCACCCTGCAGCAACACCGGAGGTAGACACCGATGCCCTCTCTTACAGAGGTGGAACCTGAGGCCCAGCAAGGTTAAGCAGCTTATCCAAGGGCACACAGCTGGCGTGCCTCCCGCAAGGACCTGGCTCTCTCTGCCTGTAGCCCTCGGGGAGTCTCTCCTCTCCTGGGAGATCTGAAGTGGCAGGGAGCTTTGGTTGGTTTGCTGTGAGTCCTTCACCCGGCACTTTCTCCCGCTGCAGATAAAATACCACGAGGAGTTTGAGAAGAGCCGCATGGGCCCCAGCGGGGGCGAGGGCCTGGAGCCTGAGCGCCGAGATTCCCAGGACAGCAGCTACCGGCGGCCCCAGGAGCAGCAGCAGCCGCCCCACCACATCCCCACCAGCGCCCCGGGTGAGCCTGAGGCCTGTGGGGCAGAGGACCTGCGACCGGGCCGGCTGTGGGATGGGGAGGAGGTCGGAGAGAAGCCTGGTCTCCGTGCACACACAGGCACCTGTTCACGCACACCCTCAGATCCATCCCACCATGGGCATCGAGCACCGGGGTCAGGGTCTATGCTGGCTCCCCAGCATGTTGGTAGAGACACAGCCCCTGCTCTAGAATATGCAACACTGACACACAAGCCTTTGAGGAGTGGGGGCCGAGCCAGGTTGGGGGGGGGAGTGGAAATGCACGATAGGGGCTTCGTGGGGGAAGGCAGGGGAATCCGGGAGGGACTGCGTTTGGCAAGACAGTTTCTGAGCCCCGTCTCCCCCCCCCCCCCCCCCCCATCTTCCAGTTTACCAGCAGCCCCAGCAGCAGCAGGTGGGACAGTCTTATGGTGGCTACAAGGAGCCTGCAGCCCCGGTGTCCGTACCGCGCTGTGCCCCAGGCGGGGGCGGGGTGAGTAGCTCTGGCCAGAGGGAGAGGTCCTGGAGCTGGGAGGTTGGATGGGGCCCGGGAAGCCTGAGGAGGCCAGAGGTGGATGGGCAGGTGGACATTGCTCAGCGATTCTCCTTAGAAACCCCACCCAGGAGGCCTGGCTTTCCCTGACCTTTGATCCCAGCTCCTGTCGTCATCTGCAGGCGATAGGGACCTCAGCCTCTGATCAAGGAAGTGTGCTTAGCGGACTCAGCCCTGGGCTGGGATTGGGGCCCTGCGTTCGAGCTCTGGGTGTACCTTGCGCAAGTTACCTCTCCCTGCCCGGTTTCCTAACTCCGGCTGCCCAGGAGCACACAAAGTGCCTTTCTGTTTGGGGCCTTCCAGACCTAGGCCACGCTCCCCACCCTTCATGAGGATGACCCACCCGCATGTCCTTCGGATCTCAGCTTGCCCCTGCCTCTGAGGGGCCCTCCCCAGCCCCCCATGTCAGCTGGATCTCCCCTGACATCTCTATCACTCCCCCTGGTGCCCTTCAGAACACTTTTCCCAACTCAGAACCGTTCTGTGTGTTAACTTCTGTGTGCCTCCCCTGCTGAATGTGAAGCTCTGTGGGGGCAGGGCAGTGTTCCTTGGGTTCAGCTACCGTGAGCCAGGCACAGAGCGGGCCCTCATCGATACTGCCAAGTAAACGACGAGTAAAGAGTAGGAAGTAGGGCAGGATCAGGCTTCCCAGTCCTTCGAGTCGAAGTGCCCCGTCTGTAAGTCCTGATCCTTATCCCATCGAGGGGGCTGCTGAGCCACTCATACCACCGAGCTCCTGGCTGAGCTCAGCCCCTCTGTGCTGGATTCCTGGGAGCTCGAAGCTGCTCATGTTGGAGCAAGAGAGACAATACCTAGAGAGGTAAAATAGCCCTGAGATACATGTCCTCCTGGAGCCTTATGCCCTGGGTACGAGGAAGTAAACAAGGGAGTGTCCGTGCTGCGTAGGGTACCGGGCAGGACCGAGAAGCCGTCTGTGGGATTAGATTCCAGATAGACCAGCCGGTCCTTCAAATACTTGCGAAACCTATCTTGGACATGAGGGATTTGGCCCTGACTAAAAGACCACGTTCCTGCAGTCTTGGTGCTTACATTCCAGTCAGGGAGGCAAACGAGGCAGTAAAATAAGAGGGTATATATATAAGGTCGGATGGTGGCACGTGTTGTGAGGAAAAAGACAGCAGGGTGATGGGAAGGAAAGCAGCAAAGTCCTCAGGATGATGAAAGGGTGAACGATTCAGGGAGACTAGCAACTGCAAAGGCCCTGGGGCCAGCAAGAAGGCCAAGGCGATTAGAGGAGAAGAGGGTAGGAGATAAGGTCAGATCATGCAGGGACTTGTAGGCCACAGGAAGGCCTTTGCAATTAGTGAGCTACGCAGAGTGACAGGTTTTGGTTTATGTTTTTAATTTTTTTCTTTCTTTCACGTTTATCATCAAGAGACAGAGAGAGGACAGAGCATGAGCAGGGGAGGGGCAGAGAGAGGGGGAAACACAGAATCGGAAGCAGGCTCCAGGCTCTGAGCTGTCAGCACAGAGCCCAGCGAGGGGCTCGAACTCACAAACTGCAAGATCATGGCCTAAGCCGAAGTCGGGTGCTCAACCGACAGAGCCACCCAGGCGCCCCTTGGTTTATGTTGTTAAAGGATCGCTCCGGCAGCTGTGTGAGAAGAGGCAGTAAGAGGTTGAGGGTGGAGGCAGGGAGGTGGGTGAGGAGGCTGTTGTGGGAAGCAGGCATAGCTGGCATCAACCCAAGAGATAGAGACAGACTTGGTGATAAGAGACCAAGGTCACTTCTGGGGGGGGGGGGGGTGTGACCACTTATCTCACAGCCTTTGGGGCTGATGGAGCTGGTTTCTGTGGCTTGAAAGACAGTTTGAACTTTGGTGCTAGGGGTACCCGGCTGGCTCGGTTGGTAGAGCATGCAACTCTTGATCTCGGGGTTGTAAGTTCGAGTCCCACGTTAGACGTAGAGATTACTTAAAAATAAAATCTTTAAAAAAAAACACACACAACAAAAAGAGGGGCACCTGGGTAGCTCAGTCAGTTGAGCATACAACTCTTGATTTTGGCTCAGGTCATCATCCCAGGGTCATGAGATCGAGCCCTGTGTCAGGCTCTGTGCTGAGCGTGGAGCCTGCTTAGGATTCTCTCCCTCCCTCTCTTTCTGCCCCTCTCCCACCCCCCATTGTGAGCACACGCCATCTCTAAAATTAGAGAGAAAGAAAGAAAGAAAGAGAGAAAGAAAAAGAAAAAAAGAAAAAGAAATTTCGTCTAAAGAAAGTAGGACACAGGGGCACCTGGGTGGCTCAGTCGGTTAAACATCCGACTTTGGCTCAGGTGACGATCTTGCGGTCTGTGAGTTCCCGAGCCCCGCGTTGGGCTCTGTGCTGACAGCTCAGAGCCTGGAGCCTGCTTCAGATTCTGTGTCTCCCTCTCTCTGCCCCTCCCCTGCTTGCACTCTGTCTCTCTCTCTCTCAAAAATAAATAAACATTAAAAAGAAAAAAAAGAAAGCGGGACACCTCTGAAGGATTTTAAGCCAGAGAATGACGTGATCAGGTTTGCGCTTTGGGAAGTTCCCCCTGAGATCACAGTGGGTGAACAATTGGAGGGGGCAGATTGGAGGCCAGAAATAGAAAGCCTGAGCCGTGGTCCTAGTGGAGTGGACCCGTGGGGGCAGATGTGGGAGGTTGAGGGGGCTCCTCCATCCCGGACCGGTCGGCCCACAGATCCCAGGGCCTGGCCTGGGGGACCACGAAGGCTGAGGTGACCCCCGGAGACCAGTCGATGTAAAGGGCAGTGAGGATCAGAGGACGTTAGAGTCTCGCCTGCCTCCCACACGGCGGTTGGATTGCAGATTCACTGGGCATTTTTCAGGGGCTTACGCATAGCATTTTGGCTGAGGTTGGAGGGTGGAAATTCTTGTGTCAAGTGCAGATTTTTTCCCCCAGAATACGTCTTTGAAATGCTACCGAGCATCGTATTCATTGGACCTATTGCATTCCTGTTCCAAGAGGTGGGGTAGAGCTGTGGCAACTTCAGTCTGTGTCCTGCACCCAGCCCTTGGTAGATGCCAGATGATTGTGAGAAGGGTGACAGGGAAACACAGGGGTGAGAAAATGCATAGCAGAGCCCAGGCCTCCCCTGTCTCCCAGCCCCTGGTTCGCTGCTGGGCTGGACTCTGCGCTGGGTCCTGTAGGGTTTACAAAGAAGGGAGCCAGGCCCTGGCCTGACTGTGTCCCCACCCCCGCAGAAGCGGTACCGCGCTGTGTATGACTACAGCGCCGCCGACGAGGACGAAGTCTCCTTCCAGGACGGGGACACCATCATCAACGTGCAGCAGATCGACGATGGCTGGATGTATGGGACCGTGGAGCGCACCGGCGACACGGGGATGCTGCCGGCCAACTACGTGGAGGCCATCTGAGCCCCTCCCCTGGGTGCTGCCCTGCCCCCACCCGTCTTCAGTACGTTCCATGGCATCGCGTCTGTCCTGGGCGTGACCTGCCCACCCTTCAGTGTCTCTGTTTTGTTTTGTTTTTTCCCCTAAATCTGCGACAGCTTGTTTTATTCCCACCCTCCTCCAGCTACTTTTGCCAACCGAAGCCTTGTTCTGCCACTTTCGCGGGCTCCTTCCTCTGGCGGGTTTTCCCCTTGACCAACTTCTTGGTTTTCTCTCTGGATGGAACAGGCGTGGACCTCTTGGGGGGAGGCCGAGGCCCGGGGAGCTGGTCTGGAACGAGAGACCCGTTGGCTCCCAGGCCTCTGCCTTCACTCTTTTCTGCCCCCTCAGACCTTCCTGCCCTCCTCCGCACACACCCAAACTTTCCAGGACTCCCAGGGGACGGGGCTCCATACCCTCTTGCCCCTGGGATGGGCTTAGCCTCTGCTTCTCCGAGACGGGGCGACTGGCCCTCGGAGGGGCCCCCCAGCACCCACTCCCACTCTCAAGGACCACGAAGGAGGGTCGAGTTCCTGCTTTGGGATTCATTCGTCCCTCCCCACACGTGTTCCTTCTCACACTGTGATTTTGCTCTCCTGCCCACGCAGCCCTGGTGCGGGCAAGGAGCTCCCCAGGAAGCATGGCTTGGGTCAAGTGCTCGCCTTTCTTACTTTTAGGGACAGTTGCAGGAGGGAAGGGAACAGGGTGTTCTCTCCCACAGCCCTTTTTCCTCCTCCCACCCCTCGTCTGCAGACACCCTGGTAGCTCCTGAACCATGAGGCAAGGAAGCCTCGGGCCTCTTGGCCTGCCATGCCGGGCCCCCAGGCTCTGGGTTAGGTGGGCCATTCCTCCCTACTCCCCACGGGAGGATGTCTCAGGCCTCCCACGGCCTCCCCTCCTTGGTCCAACCCCAAGCACGCTGGAGCTGCACACAGCCACGGGACCTTCTGTGTCTCCAGGACTCAGCATGTGGGGGAAGGAGCGCGTCTATATCCGTGACAGGCTCGTGTGACCGAAGCAGCCAGGGTCCCGGCCGGCGGGAGTCTCTGGGCTTACGCGAGGGTGCGTGGGGCCGTCTCCGCCTGATAGTTTCCTCAGACCCCACGGTGAGAAGGGAGGGCCGTGGGAGAGAGAAGTTCCCCGTGTCTTCTCTGGAGTGAAGGCCCCTCCTTTCCTTGTATCCCCAAATGGCGCAAGCCCACCCACCTCCTTTTCAGCGTGCTGGGCAGAGGTAAGGGGGTGGTCATGGAGTCGGTGGGGCTGGTGTTGGGGCTTGCAGCTTGCTGGGGTGAGGGTGGGGGGCAAGGTTCCATGGCTCCAGGCATATTCTCTCCCCTCACGTCCATGTCCTTGGCTGCAGAGTAGAACATCAGACGACCCTATGTCCCCCACACTGTGGGTGTCTCGCTCTGGGGGCTCAGCCCCCGCACCACCAGACCTCTCCCTCGCTTACCTAAGGCCCCCTGGAAGCAGAAGGAAAAATTCCCAGGGCTACAAAACTGGAAGCGCAGACCCCGGGGTGAGGAGGGGAAAAATGGTGCTATTTCCAAGTCCCTTCTCTCGCTTGTCGGTGGCTGTGACCACCCTCGCTTGGCTTCACTCCTCTCTGGGCTCTCTCAACACCCCTCTGGGCCTCCCCCTCCTGCCTTCGCCCTGAGTCCACTCAGGCTCCCCAGCTGACATCTTTGCCTCCTTCGGGAAGGAGGACCCTGCAGGCGAATTCAGCAATCCGGTCCTCACCGCTTGCGGGGTGGACGTGGGAATATTTTCCCCATATCAGAAGGTGGAAAAGAAATGACCATTGGTGTTGGGGGAGAGCCCTGCTTGACTCGTCTCTTTTCCTCTGGCCCCAGCCGAGGTGAAGGCGGGTGGAGGGTCTTTACGTCGGACCATGTGGAAGCTGAGGGCGCTATGGGGGAGCTCTGTTGCCTTTCTTCGTGATCTCAAAGCACAACGCGGATTCTGGGACCAAAGGTCAGAGGTGCATCCTGTTGGAGCACCTGTGGCTGGCAGCGTGGTGAGAGGCAGGAGGAAGGCCTGGAGGAGCAGGAGGCGGCCTGTTTTCCCTCAGCCTAATTTTCCTTCCAAAGCGAGGCAGGCCAGCCACTGGAATCTTGCTGCTGGCCCCTCGGCTCCTCCCGTCCTAAAAATAGGGGACCTTTTCCACACCCCCAGAGAGAAGAGGGACTGTCACACTGGTGCTGAGGGACCCAGGGGCTGCTGGGAGTCCTTGCTCCTTTCCAGAACCATCCATCCCTAAAAGAGCACAGAACCGAGGGCTGGGCCAAGTCCCTGGTCTTTTCTTACAGTTCACAAAGGTCTTTGGCCAATCTAATCCCAGGAAAGAAGATGCGTTAAAGCTAGAATGTGAATATAACTTTAGTGGACCAATAAGAAAGTGTAAGAAGCCCAATGGTGAGAAAAGTGAATTCTGTCAACACTGCTTCCTATTTTCTTCCTCATGTCCCTCCAGGGAAAACTACTTTATTGCTTAATTTCTGCCTTTTTCCTCTCACATATGCACTTTTGGGCCTTTTTTTTTTTTTTTTTAATAGCTGGAAAAAAAAAATACCACCCCACAAACCTGTATTTAAAAAGATACAAATGACCATGTGAAATTTGCCTCTGTCCAAACATTTCATCCGTGTGTGTGTGTGAAGCCGTCCGTTCATCTTTTTATATGGGGTGGTTGTCTTTTCTTGGTCTGTTTTGGTCCCCTCCCTTGTGGGCTTGTGCTTGGGATCAACTCTTTCTGGCCTGTTACGATTCTCAACGTTTGACTTGGACCACAAGTGAATCTTTCTCCTGGTGACTCAAATAATAAAAGTATAATTTTTACCTGCGGACTTGGTTTTCTCTCTGGCTCTGAGGTACTGCTGCTGAGTGTGTGTGCGTGTGTGTCCGTGTCCTGTTTGGGGGCATTAGCCTGGCACCCTCCTGAGAGCGCTGCTGCCCTTCAGGGACAGAGTGACCAGTTCCTCTGCCCAGCCTGGTGACATTTCCAGAAATTTCCCTGAGCTCCTGTATTTCCCTCTTCCTGTCTGACTTCCTTAGTTATGCACCTGTCTCCTCACCAGCCAGTGCACTCAGAGGGCAGGACTTAAGTTCTCTAAATCCCCAGGGCCTGCCCGGGGCCAGGCACATAGCTGTTCAACAAATAAACCTGTTGCCTTAATGCATGAGCTCAGCTCGGGGGCAGCTTTGGGACATGGGAGGAGCTGGGCGCTTGTTTGAGGGATTAGCAGAGGGGCGGTCTGCCCGTGGGATACGACAGGGGATGAAGCCATCTGATCAGGTGGTCTGGCAACCCAAAGCAGTATTCACAAGCCAAATCACCACGACGATGTCTACCTCACCGATGGGGGTTCACTGGAACCCAGGGAGGCCGTGGTTTGGCAGAAGTTGCACAGCTAGTGGCAGGGCCAGAGGTCTCAGGACCCAGGGTGTGACCCTCGCAGCTTCACGCCATGCCGCCTTGCCAGCTGCCTTGTGGAAAGGGGCCTTTCCCGCTTGGGGCCCAGAACAAAGGCATTCTCTGGCTTCAGGTTAGCAGCAGCGGAGATGGAGAGGGCTCTCCCCGAGCCTTGGGAATGGAGAGTAAGAGAGAGGCAGGGCTGGAGGGTGTAGGGAGCGTCAGAGGCGCTGGGTGGGATAATTAAAGACAGTACCGCCACCCGCTCCCTCTGGGAAGGAGCTGCCGCCTAATGTTTTTTCCGGCGGAAGGGAATGAGTTGGCAGATCTCGCCTCCTGTTGGCCTGCCCCCTCTTGTCTGCAGAGCTGCTGCCCTCTCTCCCAGGAGGCTTCATTCACCTTCATTCAAGGGGACAGTGGGCTTGGGAGGGAATCCGCCGTCTCTAGAGGCTCCCCGCTCACAGAGACCCTGGGCTCTTCCTCTTGGGCACGAGCCGATGGGCGCAGTTTCCAGACCCCCTTCTAGAAGTGGCCTCAGTTCCCGCGCGGCCTAACATGTGGAAGGGGGTTACTAATGCCCTCACCCCTGGGGCCTTCAAAAGAACTATGTAGGGTAGGGCCAAGGACACTAGGCCTCAGAGATGTCACGGAATTTTTTTTTTTTAATGTAATAGGAAATCATTAAGACATAAAAAGGAATAAAAACAACACAAGACGTAACTGAGTACCCGCCACCCTGCTTAAAAGATAAATCATTAATTCTCCTTTCCCCTCAGAAGGCATCGCTTAAATTTGTATATCTAGACCCTCTCATTGCAGGGAGGGGCCTGGGAATTCATTAGTGTGCTCTTTTTTTTTTTTTTTAAGTTTATTTATTTATTTTGAGAGAGAGAGAGAGAGAGTGAGCAGAGGAGGGGCAAAGAGAGAGGGAGACAGATAATTCCAAGCAGGCTCCACGCCATCAGTGCCGAGCCTGATGTGGGGCTTGAACCCACGAACCCTGAGATCACGACCTGAGCCAAAACCAAGAGTCAGACCCTTAACTGATGGAGTCACCCAGGCGCCCCAGGACGCTCTTTGATGAAACACTGCCCTGAGCTCTCTGAAGAGAACAAGAATGCGGGTAATGACCACGAAGAGACAAGGAATCGCTGGAGGAGAGATCTCTGGCGCTCACACTGTCCATGGAGTGATCTGAGCCGTGCAGGTAGGGCTGAGGGGCATTTCAGATGAACAGGGTGGGCCCGTCAGGTGTCGGGGGGGGGGGGGGGGGAAAGAACGTGGACTCCCGAGTGTGCAAGCCTAGTTTTAAATCTTGGTCTCCCCCATTTCCAATGAGACATCAGGCCAGTTCCTGACCATCTCTGAGCCTCATCTATAAAAGGCTTGTGGGGAGGTTGAAATGACCTACAGCGCGTGTGCAGTATCCGGCAGAGTTCAGGAATCCCCCAAGCGTTAGCTCCAACCCCAGAGATGCCAACTGAGACTCACCCGAGACCTCTGTCCGTGTCCCTCCACGACGTGACCCTTACCACCTGCCCATGGCCCACCCAGCTCCCCACCATTATTTTTCTGAGGTAATTGGCCACAGATGTGTTAGAGGAAAAAGGAAGAAGGGAGGCAGTCAGGAGGATTCATTCCTAGGGCGTCTGGATAGAGATCAGATCTCCTCCTCCGTCCATATCATGCAGCCTCCATTTAGATATGAAGGGGTGGGATTGGGTTCCTGGGGAGAAATTGAGCCTCTTCGCTTCTGCTGGGTCTAAATCGAGCAGTGCCTTGGTTACCCGCTCCCGGGCTTTGTGATTGGTTGGCTGTGGGGGGAGAGGGGGTGGGGGGGAGGGGGGCAGTAGGCTGCTGATGGAGCTCCGGCATCCCTTCGGCTGGGGCCCCGGGAGGGGGAAGGGAAAAGACCGAGCAGTGGAGGGAAGAGGGAGCCATTTCTCTCCACTGGCTGCGACCTCCGTGCTCACAGCTCACATTTGCCCGGAATCCAGAGGCCTCCTCGGCCGAGGACTCCATCATGCTGGATATTTTCATCCTGATGTTCTTTGCCATCATAGGCCTGGTCATTCTGTCCTACATTATCTATCTGCTCTAGCTGCGGCGGGGAACCCTCAGAACAGCTGGGGGGGGAAGGATGGAGCTGACTGGCCGAGCATCCTGCTTTGCTGACGCACCGGTGGATTTTTGCTTCTGGTCGTTATTTCGGGTATTGATTCAAAAACCAAATTGAAAGAGATCTTGTTAGCCTTTTTTTTTTTTTTTTTTTTTCCTCAGACGCATTGATCGAGCATTTCTCAGACCACCCTGAAAAGAATAAGAAATGCCAACTTCTTTCTCTGAGACCTAATTCGAACGATTTTTAAAATGAAAAATAAACCCCGCAGTACAAAGGATTTTTAGATAGAATGGGTTGGGAGTGGTGTGCTTGGCGGGGGAGGGACTATTATTTTCCTAGTTTTTTTCTTCAAGTTCAGTGTTCCTAGTCCAAGTTGCCTTTCTTCTCCTGGTAATTAAAGGTAAAACACATCTTTATATGTCAGCAGAGCGGTTTGCAATTATGCTTCCATAATTGCATTAATTAATTAGTGACTCGTTTTCTCTGGAAGGTGAAGCAGCTAATGAAATGTACTTGGGAGCGGGGTCTGGGGGAGATGTCCATTCTTTTCCAACTCTGGGGTTTGGTGGCCAGGAGGGAGGAATTCCTAATTTGTTTCTTAGTCCGTAGCCAGTACTGGGCTGCTGGTATCTTTGCTGTTCCCATCTCAGCCTTGTTTCTGGGTTTCCCACAGCTCCTGGTCTCCACTCCAACCAGAGACCTCTTAGCAGCAGTCCTGCTGCCCAGCAGACCTCTTCCAGAACCTTCCGGATATGGCTAACCACTGTGGAGCAAGGGGCTTTTTGAGCCCAGAGGCAGAGGGGCACTCAGCCGGGACGTCAGGAATTCGTGGGCAAGGCTGGCAGATGCTGTGTGCGTTTGAGCTGTGGATAGAAGGTGTTGAGGACACAGAGCTGAAATGCAGACTCATGAAAGTTACCACGGAGAACTGCGCACATATCCATTTTGATAGCCTCTCTCTAGGTGTAAATGCAACTGCGTATTATGCTAAAGTATGTTCTTCCCTTTCCCTCTCACACACTGGGGGGATAGTTCAAGAGCACATTGTCTACCCTCATGTCTGAAGTATTCAGTTTATCACTGTCTTTGCAGACTGCACAGCCTGAGGTGGTGTAGTATCCCTTGTCTCACTCTTTAGCCAGAAGGAACTCGTCATTTGAATTTTTAAGATTTATCATATTTTTTCCACTCCATACCACGTGAGCCCCAGCTTCTCATTTAAAGAGAGAAATGGTTATATAGTCATTATTCTTTGAGACTGTCTGAATTATAAATTATTGAAATAGGGTAGCTATAACTCATCTTGTTATGTGGGAGAAACCTCTCTCTTGCTCCAAAATAAATGTGTTTTTTTTTTTTATATATTGTCAAATGTTCCTTTTCTGGAAAAAAGACTTTCAACATATTTCTTTGTCCAGTTAGGGTCGAAGAAACTATATATTTTGGAACCCAGAGTAGACTTGGGCCCCAAATCTGCGGTACCCATTCCTTTGAAAAGTCCATCATGATGGTTCTACACTGGATTTTCCTTTCTGGCTTAAAAATAAACAAGGAGAAAGATTAACTTAATAGTTTTTATTTATAATATTGTGTTCAATTTCCGTGTTTTAAAAAAGCAGTAAAATTGAGGCAATACAATATATGATCCAATAAAAATGGAAAACTTGCATTTTAAGATTCTGGCCAAGAAAAATACACTACTCCAGGAGCATTGTCTTGGCAACAAATTATGTGACCTTCGAGAAGTCATTTAACGCGCAGGGCTTTTGTTTATTCTGACAAATGAAAGGGTTAGACTAGAAAATTGTTAATGGTAAATTTTTTATTTCAAATTTATTTTTTATTTTATTATTAAATTTTCATTTAAAATCTTCCCTTTCCGTTTTAAACGTCTTCAATCCTGGGATGCATTAGCTTTGGAAACCACACCTTTGAGAGCAGAATTCCTATGGAACAAACTCTTAATAGTTCACCAGCAGTTTGCTTTCCTGCTCTCTCTAAATGACATTTGATAATGAAATCCAACTGGAAAACCCTCTCTCTTTTTTCTTTTTTGGGCACTACCAGCTACATTGTGAGAAGAGAATGACAATATTTATTCACTCCAAACTTGTATCAGTGATAATTCGCCTAAGCTGTTTAGGGAATGCTAACAGGTGCAATATACTCTATGGTGGTATGTGACACAAGGAGGTGATCTGACAGATAAGCTAGTGTAGGAAGCATACATACAGGGATGAGGCTGATCTTCAGTTATCCGGGGAGGCCTTGACATGACATTTCCCACTGAAACACTCCTCTGACTCTTTGGCATAACTTCGTGTCTCACACTAAAATTTTTTTCTACTGTAAGGCAAGCGTCAGTATTTGGGAGGGGGTCCAAGTTACACAGTTAATTATAGTGGTATGAATCAAGTTTTAGTCTCTAGCCAGGTTCACTCTGAAGTCTTTTATGAGGCCAAGGCTCTTTAGCCTGTATTCACGCATAGTCGAAATGGCTAAACAACTCAGTGAAAACGATCAGCCAGTTTCAGTCCTAGCCCACTGATACATATCACCGATATTGGGTGCAGTGTAAGCACAGAAAGAGTGTCCATATTGCTTGTGAAATATTATGGTTTCAAAAAATAAGTAATTATATTTTGGAAGAAATTTTAGGACTTTGTGCCTCTATCCATGCTAGAAAATGCCAGCTTATAATAGAACTTTACTGGGTTCATCATTTCAATACCTTTTTTAAATTTCATATTTAAACTATTTGTATATTGGCCTCCTAATACATAATAAAACACTGAAAAGAGTTACTTCTGTAATATAAAGGTTTTTAAAAAAATGTTTATTTATTTTTGAGAGAGAGAGCATCCATGCATACACAGGGAAGGAGCAGAGAGAGAGAGGGAGAGAGAGAATCCCAAGCAGGCTCCATGCTGTCAGTGCTAGTGCCCGATGCAGGGCTCAAACCCATCAACCGTGAGATCATGACCTGAGCCAAAATCAAGAGTCAGACGTTTTACTGAGCCACCCAGGTGCCTGTATAATATAAAGTTTTGTGTACATTTTATAAATCTGTCATAGGCAATCCTGTCCTATAAAGTGGGTATTACACTTGGTCCACATCAATGCAGTAATAAATCTAAATGTAGATTACTTAGAAAATAGTTAATGTGGCATTACACTAATTCCTGCTTTCTTGATAAAGAATAGAAATTTGTATGGGAAAGTGATGTATTTTATTTCAGGAGAAAGAGGATATATTTGGGGAAACAGTTAAATAATGGAAGATAATAATAAATATTACTAAGTTTGAAGCCACCTAAGACTCATTATTCTGGGTGTACAGAATCATGTCCAAACTTTTTGAATTTGAAACTTGGCATGACATAATTTACTAAACTTCAGAAAATTTGTTTGCTTTTAAGAGGCTTAAAATTAGCATTATCCAAAAAATTAATAAAATTAGCATTATTCAGACTTCAGATCCCTTAAAAGTACCATTTTAATGTTAAATTACTCAAAAAAAGGGATTTTCCCTTAATAAAAAGTACTTAAGCATAGCTGAAGTGGAAAATTGTCTTTGAATTACATGCTTTAGCTTATCACACTCCAAATATTTGCTAAGCCTAGAATGGCCTCTTCTAAGTTAGTTTTGCTCCCATCTATTTTAAACAAAAATAAAACCAGTCACATATAAAAGAGGAAACAGAAAAAGCCATTGACACAACTTCCATTATAAACTCAAACATGCAGACACATCTAGAAATACTTAAGAACTTTTTTCTTAGAAAAACAGATCTTGTTGTCATGGGAAACTGCAAGTAATCAATCCACAATACTTAATTACATATTTTGTTTTTTGAAACTGATGTTAAACTATACTTGTAGTATTTGGAATATCAATTGCTTGGAATTTGGTCTCTGAATTAAATAGCAGAATAGTGTAGAATACTGATCTACTTATAGGTTATTGTTCAATTTATGAGTTTTTGGTAGCAAATGAAAGTATTTAACCAATTAATTTATATACTATAGTATTAAGCATAAGTATACATAGATATGTAGCTTATTGCAACATTATATTAAGATGTTTTGTTTTGATCATGGTAGAGCTATAATTAACAGCTTAAATAAAAATAAGTTCCTCCACAAGAAATAATTTAAAGGAATTACACTTGGGGTGCCTGGGTAGCTCAGTCAGTTAAGCGCCCGACTTCAACTCAGGCCATAATCTCGTGGTTTGTGAGTTCGAGCCCCGCGTCGGGCTCTGTGCTGACAGCTCAGAGCCTGGAGCCCGCTTCGGATTCTGTGTCTCCCCCTCTCTCTGCCCCTCCCCTGCTCATGCTCTGTCTCTCTCCGTCTCTCAATAATAAATAAATGTTTAAAAAAAATTAAAGGAATTACATTCAATGACTTACATAATGACAAAACTCTGAACAAGTTAGAATGTTTTTAATTTTAATTTTATTAATATGAATAAATAACAAATTAAATAAAATTTAGCAAATATTAAATATTTAGGTATCAAAGACATTTTATCATAAATATAATACTTTAAAAATAACACTGATATTTTTCAGCTTTGTACACATTTATAAGAAAGCCTTTCAAGGGCTACACTAAGCCTTTTTTTACATCTCTGGTTACTTAAGGAAGTTTCTGAAATTATATTTGCTTTCTTGATGAAAATCAAATGTGTCCTTAGTACTTTGGCACTTTTTTTTTTAACCTAGAGAAGACTATCCAATAGTTTTTCAGGTCATTTTTCCTATCTTAGCGACGTTTCAATCAACGAAGAAACATATGTCCATAACCTGATTTCTTACAGGTTTCACTGCCACCTGCTAGTGGAATTCAAAGAAGTGACATCTCTAGTAAGGTGTCCAGCAACCAAAGAGCGTAACAGTTTTATGTTTTTACCCTTCACAATACTTACTGACAAAGAAATCTGTAATCATATAATTGGATACCATTCACTTAAAGAGGCTAACTCTTGAGCGACAAACACACAAAGAGGTTAAGGTTTGTTTTTTATTGACATAAGATGGTTCTTCCAGTTGCATCTTTTCCTGTAAACCTCATGCTTGCTCTGATCTCCATTTGAGGTGAATGATTATCCCGGCAATAAAAATCTTTGTGATAACAGAAGAACTGGAAGCAAGAACTAAGTCATCAGAAGATGGGAAAAGTGTGAAATAAGGTGTCTATTGTTCATGCTATGGAGAACAGCCTGATAGGCAACCACCTGAACTTCTTGAATGACTGAACTGCTGCCCAAATTTAGTAATTTACTGCCTGCTTTGTGAATATGATAAAGAAGTTAAGGGGTCCAAAGAGCATGAGACACAATTATTAAAAAAAAGAAAAAAAAAAGTGCTAAGGTTAGATAGATGTTCCCTGATCTCTTAAGGTACAGTGTATTTATCTCACAAGATAAAAGCTTTGAATGAGTTTCCAGGAAAAGAAGTGTCCTTAGTTTGTCAGTATGGGGTTGTGTGTGTGTTTAGAAACAATGGTAAAGATAAATATAATGATGTGTCATTGGGTTTGCCTTCTAGTAGAAGTAAAACTCAGCATCAAATGAAAGTCAAAGGAGACTGAGGGAATCACTATTAAAAGGTAAAAAAGAGTTAGAAGACCAGGTCAATCTTCTAATTTAGAAAAAGATGTGGGATAAATGATCTGACCTGTTAGCAGCTCACGTTGTTATAACTGTTCTCAAGTTAGCAGTGGCCAGTCTCCTGGTTATGGTTAGGCCATTCATTTTGCAAATGCACCTTTTTCGGTAGCACTATGAATGTCTGCATCGTCACTTAAACATCAATACCAGTGATAATAATACGTGCTTTTGCAAGTTAATCTCCCACCTTAACATCTGATATCACACTTCATTCCTGATGACAGATGTATTTGGCAAAAAACTGGGCTGCTGAATTGAGGAAATTGCAAGTTTAGTTTCAATGTTATTCTTATCTATTACTAACTGAATGAAGAACTTGTCAGTTTACTTTTCATTGGTAAGCTTTTTCTTTTCACTTTCTTTTCATTTATCTACTTACCTAAAGAATGAATCAGACTTCTTTATGTTCCAAATTTTGGGGGTGGATGAGATAATAGTCTCACAATTATCCGGGATAATACAATGATGTTTTTTAAAACATTGTATAGCAACAGTCAAGTCCGTTCAAGTGTATAACGAGATTGAAAATTGGCTCCAAAAATGTTTTAAGTTAAGGGGCACCTGACCTGCTCAGTCGGTAGAGCCTGCGGTTCTTGATCTCAGGGTTGTGAGTTCAAGCCCCACATTAGGTGTGGAGCATACTTAAATAAATTTTTAAAAATGTTTTAAGTTAAACCATGCTTCTTTGGTAAACGTGCTGAAAATAACTGGTGTGGAGACGGGATAATTCAAGGAATTCAAGAAAACTTCAGAATGCCAAATTTCTTTCTGTAAGAGAATGAAACTTAACATCTATTTAGTAAAATACTAAAGATATTCACTGTTTATTTTAAAATTTTACTTTCCCCCCATTTTCCTTTTTTCTCCCCAAATAATCTAATAGGTATATTGGCAACTTGGAATCACCAGTGTTTTCATAAATAAATGGATTAGGTTTTCCAAAGCGTGTATAGGAAAAAGAGTGAGAGAGGGAGAAAAGGCTAAAATCAAGGTATTATTTTGTACTCTGGTATCTGCCAACTTTTAATCTTTCTAATTTAATTGTGGGTGAATTCCGTTTTTAATTTAATGTTTATTTATTTTTGAAAGAGAGAGAGAGAGAGCGAGGGAGAGGCAGAGAGTGATGGGGACAGAGGATCCGAAGCATGCTCAGCACTGACAGCAGAGAACCTGATGTGGGGCTCAGACCCACGAAATGCGAGATCATGACCCGATCTGAAGTCAGACACTCAAATGAGTGAGCCACCCAGGTGCCCCTGGGTGAATTCTTAAAATGAGAGGAAGAAATTGAAACCAGGATAAAAGCAAGAACTTTGTTTCTGAATGAATATGCAAATGCTAAACTCTGGAGAAAAAATTCCGGCCACCAACGGAAGTATAGTTGGACCATCCATCAGAGAAAGATAGTTAATTTCTGACATTCCAGAAATGAAGGAAAGTGCTTTTGCTACTGAACTATAGTAAAATCTTGTTATCACAATTTATGCTTTCTCCAAAAATTTCACTCTTCCTCAATCCTATTAAATCTCTGAGTCCCTCTTGCCAAACACTTGAGAATTTCTCACAATTTACATCCCACTTTTATGGGTAATTTCTATATTTTCTAGTGTTCCTTTCCTTCATCAGCTGCAGAGGTGAGTTAAGTCAAGAGCTTAGAGAAACTAAGCCAGCATCCTTTCCAGGGGGAAGGGGTGTATCTTTAGCAGAAATAAAATGATCAAACCCAAAGAGAAGAAAATGGGAGGTCCGGGAAGGCTCCAGCATGATTTCAGCCCCGTGAGACACTATTAGTTTCTATTTTTTTTTTTTAAATTTTTTTTTTTCAACATTTTTTTAATTTATTTTTGGGACAGAGAGAGACAGAGCATGAACGGGGGAGGGGCAGAGAGAGAGGGAGACACAGAATCGGAAACAGGCTCCAGGCTCCGAGCCATCGGCCCAGAGCCTGACGCGGGGCTCGAACTCACGGACCGCGAGATCGTGACCTGGCTGAAGTCGGACGCTTAACCGACTGCGCCACCCAGGTGCCCCAGTTTCTATTTTAATAGTAAGAGTGGTGGTAGATGCCAGTTAGAGTGAAATAGTCCTGGAGCCTCTTGGAAACCATTTACTTGAACGAAAACCTCCCTCTCTCCAGGGTTGCTCTACCCATGTGTGCTTCCACTTTCCTTCAAGTCCTACTCTTTGGGAGGAAAGCTTTAGGAAGAAGTGCAAATTACTTGTGAAGATTGTTCTGGCAGTAGAATAAATGCTTTCTTTCATTTTATATTCTCCCTTACTTGCAACATTTTACTCTAATCTCTAGGAAGGAATAAAAGATGATTTAATTGGGGTGCCTGGGTGGCTCAGTCAGTTGAGCGTCTGACTTCCACTTAGGCCATGATCTCATGGTTCATGGGAGCCCCGCATTGGGCTCTGTGCTGACAGCTCAGAGCCTGAGGCCTGAATCAGATTCTGTGTCTCCCTCTCTCTCTGCCCCTCCCCCACTTGTGCTCTGTCTCTCTCTCAAAAATAAATAATTATTTAAAAAAAAGGCTATAGACTTTCCTCTATTTATAGATTTTTGTCTTAAAGAAGGAAGTATATATATATATATATATATATATATATTTATATTTATATATACAGACATACATATATATGCATGTGTATGTATACACACACTTTCTTTGGTTTTTGATCTGTTAGCTCATGCAAAACATGAACAAAATATATGTTCTTTGTAATCATATGCCAAAAGGTAGTAAAAAATGTGATTTATATCTATACATTCCAAAATATCATATTACAAATCTTCACAAAACATTTTAGGTTATGTCTACACAGTCTAAGCAAAGTGAACAGATACAAGCCATTTAGTGAATCTGAGTCATCTCTACCTATAAAACAGAATTTTCCCTTGCTTCAAACATCCACACATACAGGTTGGCCCCAGATTCTTGGATACTAATGCTCTATTTAGTTGGGTGTTAGGTTTATCAAAATCTGGAGGCACAGCTTGTTTTCCAGAGAAATCTCAATACATTCTTGGGGTTGTCTGTAATTTTTATATTAACAATGGTGTAAGTAGTTGCCTCTAAAATTCTATGGTTTTTGAGTTCTTAGGTTACTTAGGTGATAAAAAGTCCCGTGGATGCTGTTCTCTGAGTGTGGAAAAGTAGCACTCTTCTAATTGTTAGTTCAGTGAGGTATTCTCTAAATGCAAGGCTTTCTGAGTAGTTAGGTAGAAAGAGTATTCATGGTCAAATACAAGACCTCCTTATGGAAGTTAGCCTGAGCATGCACAAGATGGAACAGATTCAAAAAGCTTCTGTCATCTTCATCACGGTCTCCTGTATGCCACACAGGAATGGACAGCAGGGAAAAGAAAATCACAGTTAAATTTTTAAATATATGATTTATTCAGAACAAGATGTTCCAATTTTCCCTAATAATATGTAACAGAAGACTAGTTAGTTATCTTTACTAAGTCATACACTAACCACTGAAATCAGGGAGTTATATATGAGTACTGACTAAGAAGTAGAAGAAAAGGGTGCTGGTTCATGCTTTACTGCCTCTAACTATATGACTTTGGGCAAGTCAAGTAATTTCGCTAAGACTTAGTTTTCTCAACTGCAAAATAGGGTTGATTATCATATTGACTAGCTAATTAAACTATACAATAATATGTGTTGAAACTAAAAAATATGGGATATTATTATGATTATGATAGTTGGCAAGTTAACATTTTACTGTGCAAAACTGAAACAAGTTCCTTCTGGAGCAGACTCTTCAACCTGATGTTTTCCATTAAAATCCATACCAGAGTTAAAAAGTAGCAAAACCAGGGACTAAATATATCTCATGGAAAAACAAACCAAAAATGTCTGCTCCTTCTATTCTTAGTTTAGAAGTAAAAGTCTACACAGAATTATCTGTTTCAAGTGGAGATTAGAATGCATTTTATTCACACCTGTGTACCATCTACATGTACACTCACCAGACATAATTGACTGCAGCATTTCCATTATAACACAAGCAAATGCACTTGCCACACTCTGCAGAAAGTTATTTCTTTCCACCGGAGTGCCAAAGACTTTACAGACTTTTTGCATCATTTTAACCGCCCAATCCATGCAGTATAGTTCTTTCTCACACACCTGATTTAGATATAAAAAGAATTATGGTAAATCTTCATGTAAAGGAAACTGTAGAATTTTAAAATGGTACTAATAATAATGGTTTATGACTTCACATGATTTTATTCCACATAACATCATATTGAGTTTATAAGTGAGAAATGCTCTTACATTTAATTCTCCTTTGCTTTCAAATGGTACAATTTTAGTGGGAAAAAAGTGTGAGGTAAATAAAAGTTTTGCTCAAGATTATCACAGGGTATTATTTATTAATGTAAGAACTAACATTGCAAATAATTATTAAGCATATCAAAAATAAGACTTATGCTCATTCATTCAATCAGCAAATATTTACTGAGCAGATGCTAAGAGCTGGAGACACAATGGTTAAGCCATTAAGACAGGGCTTCTATTTTCCGGGAATCCAATAAGGGTGACAAACAGGCAATTTTAATAGGCAAGAGAACTATGGTATTATCAACTCTCTACCATAAGAGTTGTAGGGAGTATTTACCTCTCTATTATTTAAAAGATAAAACATTTAAAGTAAAGATTACATGTTAATAGTTAAGAGTAGCTGAAAGGACAAAGGTTTATTTACTAACATTCTAAATGGCCAACTTAAATCACATAGTCAAATAACACACAACAGGAAAATAAACCATATAGTAGTGTAACATTTAGTTATAATGTAAATCTGACAGGAAAGATTTGTGGACTGTGCACTGTGTAATAGGCACTGTTCCAGGCACTATGAAATTAATAAGCAACATAGTCCTGGACGTCAAAGAGCTTGCGATCATTTCTGGGAGATGACTTAGCCCACACATGCAATGGCTTATGACCACTGTTAGCAAATGAAGACAAAGAGAAGACAAATCTGACGCCATTTAGAGAAAATTAAGGATCAGAATTAAGATGTTTATCAGAGGTTTTGCAGGGAAGTCATCCTTAGTGACTCCCTCTTCATTCCACTTGCTACAGTGCTGCCAAAATAAACTTCCAAAGACTTAAAACTGATCATGTCACTCACCTTCCTAAAACTTTTCAGCAGCTCCTTATTAGAGGATGTGTTCAACCTCCACAGGATGGTTGACAAAGCCCTTCCTTACCTAGCCTCTCCCTTCCTATCTAACCTCACCTCCTCTTCCTCTGAACATTTTACTCCAGAAATAGTAATACTGAACTGCTTACAGTCCTTTGAATATAGCCAGGCAGTTCCATTTCTTTCTCCTTTTGAGGGAATCTGCTTAATTATTAAAATAAATATTTGCATTGCGAATTCAGTTAATTTATAGCTTTCTTCACAGTTTCACATTTTAAGAAGAGCCACAGAGGTTTCATTCATGTTTTAAGCAGTTGAGTTGGTAAAGATCCTGGTCTCCATTTCATAAGAAATGGATTACATTCAATTACTCCTCATAATAGTCAACTGGAAGACTATTCTTGCTGCTTTTGAAGCACTGGTGGGGTGGCATCTGTGATGGTAGCTAAATCAATGAGATTTTTATGTAATATGTGCAGGTACATGATTGAATAATTTGCAACGCCCCCCCTTCAATCTTCTGGCAAACTTCTATTCATTTTTAAAAACATATTTCTACTGGGATTGGGGAAGCCTTGTCTGTGCTCTATATTCACCCAATATTGGCTCCTCTCTGTTACCTATGTTACTATTTGTACATTATTTTTGTACTTATCACACTGAATTTATTTATAAATAAATAAACTGATACCTCTTAAAAGACCTTAAGCCGCTTTTTGTCAGAGATTTGTTCTGTTAATCTCCATAGTTTTTAATAGGTATTTTTTTTAATGTTTATTTATTTCGAGAGAGAGCAGAGACAGAGAGAGCACACACAAGCAGGGGAGGGGCAGAGAGAGAAGAGAGAGAGAAAATCCCAGCGTGGAGCCTGACACAGGTTTTGATCCCAGGAACCACAGGATCATGACCTGAGCTGAAACCAAGGGTCAGATGCCCAACTAACTAAGCCACCCAGGCTCCCCAATTTCCACAGTCTTAGAATATTACACAGTGTATGGCCCATAGTAAAACACTCAATTTGTGTTAAATGAATGCATATTAAATATATTTTTAATGTTTTATTTTGAAAAACATTTTAACTATACAAAGTGTAAATAATAGTATAATGAACCCCCAATATACATTCCCTAGCTTCAACAATCACCAATCTTGTCTCCTCTCTACTATCATTTACTTTTACATCCTCTCCCTGCTGCCCACTGATTATTTTGAAGCAAATCATAAAAAGTGCTTTTTTAGGGGTGCCTGAGTGGCTCGGGCGGTTGAGTGACTAGCTTCAGCTCAGGTCATGATCTCGCGGTTCACGAGTTCAATCCCTGCATCGGGCTCTGTGCTGACAGCTCAGAGCCTGGAGCCTGCTTTGGATTCTGTATCTCTCTTTCTCTCTGCCCCTCTCCTGATCATGCTCTCTCTCTCTCTCTCTCTCTCTCTCTCAAAAGGAAATAAATAACAGTAAAAATTTAAAAAAAGAAATAAAAAGCGCTTTTTGAAAATGGGACTTTAAAAAAAGAATATAATTTGGCAGAGTTGTATAATAACAATATAGACATGAAGTGGGGAGAAGTGACTATAAGGAATGTTTCCAAATATGATATTATATTACTATATTAAAATTTTTTTTAAGTATCAAAAAAATATATGCTTAAATACTTATTCTTTCAAAATGTTTTGAACATATTTCAGTTCCTTCAGGCCAGCTCCCTAGTAAGTAAACTGTAATGTTAACTTGCTAGAGAAAAACTTGTTTACTTACCAAAGCCAAAAAGACTATCAGCTTTGCCAATTCAATGGCCCGTCCATTCACAGCTTTACTAGCCATGAAAGTGAAACAGATGTTGTTCCCACTTAGGATTAGGAGACGTGCATTATTCTCTAGAAGCCATTCACGGGGAACCACTTTTATTAGAGGGAGAACAGTTATTTAGTGAAAAATTATATAATAGCTCTAGTAAACACCATTAAGAACATGCAATATTATATCACCTTGTTGGAAATACAACTAGTGCAAGGGAAAAGCTCAGAAAAAATGCTTTAGTTGTATAGCACTCAACTAGAGACAGAGATTATTGCCAAGTTATGGTGACTTTTACAAATGTTCTAGTAATATGGTCAAAGCATTTCTCCTACATATAGATCAAAAGGCATGATAGTCTAATTCTGTGTAAGGAAAGAAATCTTATAAACTTTAGAATCCGAAGAATTCTGCAAGAATGGGAAAAATTGTTTTCCTTTTCCTTGCCAATAGGAGAGGGCTTTCTTCTTACACGGCCTAGGAGGGTGTTTGTGAGGATTTACAAAATGGGAATGATTGAGCTATAATTAAATTCGTGAAACTTTCAAACAGTAATGGTAATAATATATGTATTGGCAAGTGGAGGAAAGTACATTGATGATATGCGTTCTCTTCAAACATAATGTCAAACTCTTTAAATATTTTAGAACATTTAGTGATCTCGAATAGGTAATTCATTTATTACCCACAGAATTATCCTTACAATTTTATAACCATATTCTGAGAATACATTTCTATTATTCTATGTGGTAAATATGTATTTTTACCTGATAGTTCATCTACAAGACTGATAACATCATCTGCTGTCCATTCTTTCGTGCCTGTGTCATATAGTAATTTAATGGCATCAGCCAAACCTTTCAGACTGGATTCATCTGTAGGTTCTTCTATCATTTTCTGCCAAACCACCTGTCCTAGATAATTGAAACAAAAACTAGGCTATGACAGAATAGTTGGATTTATGATAAAGACTTCATGGATTGTTTAGAAAGGAAATTGGATTGCATAATGGAATCCCATTGCTTATATATGCTACTTTCATTTTAACTTTCATAATGAAAGTCAATTTTGATAACAGTCTAAGTTTGAATGTCTCTGGATGACGTGATGAAGCATAGGAACAATAGCTAAATGAAGTAAAGGTAGTTTCGCCAAGCAGAATAGTGCTTCTAGTTCAAAGATAATGCTATTCCTGTAACAGAAATTGTAGTAAATGATGTAATCTTAGTAAAATCATGTCAAATCTATTGATGTCCTTCTCAAAGGAGAGCATGCTGTATCTGAGTATCTTTCAAACATTTATACCAAAACACAGTAATCCAGTCAGTTTTTGATTATTTATCTATGACCAATTTGCTTTGTGAATTACACAGAACAAAATTTTATCCCAGATTGGCTTCCTGTTCCTATTCAGTGTACTTTAAACTAGTTACTTCCTGACAGAGACAATGTGAGACAAAGAACTGCACGCTAATATTAACGTTAACCTAAGCAAAACTTAACTAGAAAGGCAAAATTTCAAATAATCATATTATGCACCCAAAACATCAATTTCAACGACTACTGTGCTTTACAGGCATTATGAGTCCCCTCCAGCAGCAAACATAATCTTGAGTTAAGGTAATGTTTAGAAATAAAAAGTAGTGATTTTTAGGTATACCAAAGATGATTGGAATATATTTGGTAATGGCCTGCAGTCTTAAGTTATGCATAAGCCAATGTAGTGTACATCTATGAAATCATGAAACACAGTATAGTCAATAGGAATGATGAAACTGAGCAGGTACAAAAAGATATGCTTCCTAAAGTAAAAGTAATTAACCAGTTTTGTAACATACATTCCTGAAAAATGGATGCTCACCATCTTGAGGAGATATTGGTCCAAAGATGATATATAATAATCTTGCCTGATTCACCATTGGCCATGGTTTTAATATACGCGTCAACCAAAAAGCAGAATCACTTTGATGTATCCAGTGATCAAGCAGGACGCTCCTACAGAACAGTCTGATCCTTAACTCTAGTTTTCGAGCACTTCCTATGAAGACAAAAGAATTGTAAACCATTCTTCCTAGAAAGGCTGATGTGCATATTGGACAGGTCAGTGATAGACATTTGTAACATGCTTTGTACTGAAAGTGCTATTTCATTTTCCTCTGTAAAAATTTTAGATTATCAAGGGACTATTATTTATTTATTTATTAAAAAAATTTTTTTAATGTTTTTATTTATTTTTGAGACAGAAAGAGACAGAGCATGAGCACGGGAGGGGCAGAGAGAGAGGGAGACACAGAATCCGAAGCAGGCTCCAGGCTCCGAGCTGTCGGCACAGAGCCCGACGCGGGGCTCGAACTCATGGACCGTGAGATCATGACCTGAGCTGAAGTGGGACGCCTAACAGAATGAGCCACCCAGGTGCCCCAAGGGACTATTTTTTAAACAATTTTATTGAGATATACTTTACACACCATACAATTGAGTGGCTTTTAGTATATTCACAGATATGTACAGCCAGCACCAAGCCAATTTTAGAATCTTTCATCACCTCAAAAAGAAATCCTGTTCTTTTAGCTATCACCCCCCCCCCCCCATTATTTACCACCCCTAGCCTTAAGCAACAATAATCAACCCTCTGTCTCTAAAGCCTTCCTCTTTCTGGACTTTCATATGAATGAAATCATATAGTATGTGGTCTTTGTAACTGGCTTCTTTCACTTAGCATGTTTTTTTTTTAAAAGCACATTTTTATTACAGCAATATATAAAGCAAGTAACTTTAAGTGTTCATAACTACAATACCTGGCATGTTTTTAAGGTTCATCCATGTTATGGCATCTATCAGTACTTCCTTCATTTTTTTTTTTTTTTTGCCAAATAATATTCCATTGCATAGATATACCTCATTTTGTTTATCCATTCACCCATTGATGGACATTTGGGTTGTTTCTACCTTTCGGCTATTATAACATTTGTGTACCAGTTTCTGTGTGGACATATGTTTTCATTTCTCTTGGGAAATACCTAGGAGTGGAATTTCTGGGTCATCTAGAAACGCTACGTTTAATCATTTGAGGAACTGCCAGACTGCTTTTTCCAAAATGGCTGTACCATGTTACATCCCAAACAGCAATGTATGAGGTTCCAATTTTTCCACATTCTCGCCAACATTTGTTATTATTTGACTTTTTGATTCTAGCCATTCTGGTGGGTATGAAGTGGAATCTTCTGTTTGTTTTTTAAACAGACTTATTGAGGGGCGCCTGGGTGGCTCAGTCGGTTAAGCGTCCAACTTCGGCTCAGGTCACGATCTCGCGGTATGTGGGTTCGAGCCCCGCGTCGGGCTCTGTGCTGACTGCTCAGAGCCTGGAGCCTGTTTCAGATTCTGTGTCTCCCTCTCTCTCTGACCCTCCCCCGTTCATGCTCTGTCTCTCTCTGTCTCAAAAATAAATAAATGTTGGGGCGCCTGGGTGGCGCAGTCGGTTAAGCATCCGACTTCAGCCAGGTCACGATCTCGCGGTCCGTGAGTTCGAGCCCCGCGTCGGGCTCTGGGCTGATGGCTCGGAGCCTGGAGCCTGCTTCCGATTCTGTGTCTCCCTCTCTCTCTGACCCTCCCCCATTCATGCTCTGTCTCTCTGTCTCAAAAATAAATAAACGTTAAAAAAAAAATTAAAAAAATAAATAAATAAATAAATAAATAAATGTTAAAAAAAAAAAAATTAAAAAAAAAAATAAACAGACTTATTGAAATATATATAATTTACATACCATATAATTCACCCATTTAAAGTATATAATTCAATAGTTTATAATCTATCATATTATTGGGGTGCCTGGCTAGTCGGAAGAGCATGAGACTCTTGATCTTGGGGTCATGGGTTTGTAACCTATGTTGAGTGTAGAGGTTACTTAAATAAACTTTAAAAATCTATTATGTTATTAATTTTTAAAAATTGTGGTAAATATATATATTTATTTATATGTATATAAATATATATAACATAGTGTTTGCCATCTTAACCATTTTAAAGTGTATAATACAATGGCCTCAATTACATTCACAATATTGTTCCACCATCATAACTGTTTATTTCCAGAACTCTTTATCACCTCAAACAAACTCTATAACCATTTAAGCAATAGCTCCAATTTCCCTCTGCCCCCAGTTCCTAATAACCTCTAATCTGCTTTCTGTTTTTATGAATTTGCCTGTTTAAGGTACCTCATTTAAGTGGAATCACAAAATCTGTCCTTTTGTGTCTGACTTATTTCACTTAGCATGCTTTCTAAGTTCATCCATTTTAGCATGGATCAAGACTTCATTTCCTCTTATGGTTGAAAAATATTCCATTGTATGAATATACCACATTTTGTTTATCCATTCATCTGTTCAACACTTGGGTTGTTCCCACTTTTTGGATTTTGTGAATAATGCTGTGGTGAACATTGGCATACATGTATCTTTCCAAGTCCCAGCTTTCAATACCTAGGAGTGGAATTGCTTGGTCATATGATAAATCTATGTTTAGCTTTTTGAGGAATGGTCAAGCTTGTCTTCCATAGTGGTGGCACCATTTTACATTTTTATACAATTTATGATCTATTTACTTATAGATAAGACAAGTATAAGTGGAAAGTCTACCAACGATCTAAGGCCGTATGAAGTATGTACTTCCTAATGTGTTAAGCCACGTAATATAGATGTGTAGGTGTCAGAGATCACTGAAGGCCTGGGGATCAGGAAAGGCTTTACAGAGGAAAGTCAGGTAAGTTGGGTCTTAAAAAATGAGGAGAGGGGCGCCTGGGTGGCTCAGTTGGCTGAGCGTCTGACTTCAGCTCAGGTCATGATCTCACAGTCCATGGGTTCGAGCCCCACGTTGGGCTCTGTGCTGACAGCTCAGAGCCTGGAGTCTGCTTCAGATTCTGTGTCTCCCTCTCTCTCTGCCCCTCCTCCACTCATGCTCTGTCTCTCTGTCTCAGAAATAAAAACATTTAAAAAAAGGAGGAGAGATGGTATTTCAGAAAAAAAAAAAGAGAATGAATAAAAGATATGAAGTGGAAATGTTTAAGAGATGTGTGAGACACAGTGAGTAGAGTGAGAAGCCTACTCTATGTCAAACAAATACAGAGAATAGTGGGGAATAAGTTTGCAAAAGTGGGGTGGGATTAGAATGTAAAGGCCAGTATAAAAAGTTTGGACTTTATTTTGAAGACATTAGGGAGCCAGTGAAAGTTTTTGATCAAGGAAGGGACATGATAAATTAATTTTGTTATTGTTTCATTGGGCTTCTAATCTGCTTTTTTGATCCATAATTTGTGTCATAATGAAATATCTCAAACTGTCAGAAAAAGCAGAGATACTACAAAAATACTGTGTACCAATCACGTAGCTTTGTTAAAGCTTTACTTTTTGCTATATTTGCTTCAGATTTTTAAAATAAATAAAACATTATAGGTACAGTTACAGCTCCTTGTATATCACTCCCAATCCCCTTGCCCTTTATCCTCAGAGGTGATCACCATCTTGAATTTGGGTTTTGACCCTCTTGTACCTAGTCAACATTCTCCGGAAAAATAAAACAAACAGGGTGTGTATATATACACAGAGAAGAATTTATTCTGAGAAACTGGCTCATGAGATTGTTGAGGTTTGGCAATCCAAAATCGGCAGGATATGCTGGCAGACTAGAGAACAGAGAATAGTTGCAGTTCAAGTCCAAAGGCAGTCTGCTGGCAGAATTTTATCTTGCTTGGGAAGGTCAGTCTTTTTCTACTAAGGCCTTCAAGTGATAGATGAGGGTAATCTGTTTATTCAAAGTCTACTGCTTAGTGTGGAGGTTCCTCAGAAAATTAAAAATAGACCTACCCTATGACCCAGCAATAGCACTGCTAGGAATTTATCCAAGGGATACAGGAGTACTGATGCATAGGGGCACTTGTACCCCAATGTTTATAGCAGCACTCTCAACAATAGCCAAATTATGGAAAGAGCCTAAATGTCCATCAACTGATGAATGGATAAAGAAATTGTGGTTTATATACACAATGGAATACTACGTGGCAATGAGAAAAAATGAAATATGGCCTTTTGTAGCAACGTGGATGGAACTGGAGAGTGTGATGCTAAGTGAAATAAGCCATACAGAGAAAGACAGATACCATATGGTTTCACTCTTATGTGGATCCTGAGAAACGTAACAGAAACCCATGGGGGAGGGGAAGGGAAAAAAAAAAAAAAAAAAAAGAGGTTAGAGTGGGAGAGAGCCAAAGCATAAGAGACTGTTAAAAACTGAGAACAAACTGAGGGTTGATGGGGGGTGGGAGGGAGGGCAGGGTGGGTGATGGGTATTGAGGAGGGCACCTTTTGGGATGAGCACTGGGTGTTGTATGGAAACCAATTTGACAGTAAATTTCATATATTAAAAAATAAATAAATAAATAAATAAATAAATAAAAAAACAACAAAGTCTACTGCTTAAATGTTAATTTCATCTAAGAAATAATTTCAGAGAAATGTCTAGAATAATGTTTGACCAAATATCTGGGTACTGTGGCCTAGCCATGTGGACACTCAAACTTAATTATCACATTTCCCAACTATGTTCTTATACTTTTCTTTTTTTACATTTTTTAAACGTTTATTTATTTTTGATAGAGAGACAGAATGAAAGCAGGGGAGAGGCAGAGAGAGAGGGAGACACAGAATCTGAAGCAGGCTCCAGGCTCTGAGCTGTTAGCACAGAGCCCGATGCCGGGCTCGAACTCACGAACTGTGAGATCATGAACTAAGCTGAAGTTGGATGCTTAACTGACTGAGCCACCCAGGCGCCCCTGTTCTTATACTTAAAAAAAAAAATTTTTTTTAACGTTTATTTTTGAGGGGGGAGAGAGACAGAGATAGAGTGCGAATGGGGGAGGAGCAGAGAGAGAAGGAGACACAGAATCTGAAGCAGGCTCCAGGCTCTGAGCTGTTAGCACAGAGCCTGACACGGGGCTTGAACCCACAAACCGTGAGATCAAGACCTGAGCCAAAGTCAGAGGCCTAACTGACTGAGCCACCAGGCACTCCTGTTCTTACACTTTTTAATACATGTATGTTACCATAAAGAATATATAGAATTATTTTACATGTTTTTAATTTGTATATAAATAGTATTATATTGAAAATATCCTTTGGTTACCTTTTTCTCAAATTATATTTTAAGATTTATCCATACATTTTAACTACTCATTAATACATTTTAACTACTAATGGATTTCATTGTATGAATACTTTATTTATTTATCCATTCACCTGACAATGGGCATTTAGATTGTTTGCAGTTTTTCATGGTTCCATACTGTATAAGAATGTTCATTCTTATACATGTCTCCTTATGCACACTGTGGGAGTGTCTCCCAGTGATATTGCTAGATTGTAGGATTCCATAATTTTAAAAATATGAAATATTTCATATATATACACAAAGGTTTAAATAATGCTATAACAAACACCTTTGTATCCTCCATCCAGACCTAAGGAATAAAATATCAATACAATTAAGCCCTGAGTACTTCTTTCTCTAATCACATGCCATATTTGCTTCACAGTTTAATTCAGTGTTTATCATTCCCTTACATTTCTTTGTCCTTTTACTACATATGGATGTCATGATTTACTTTTTTAAGTTTATTTTTATTTATTTGGAGAGAGAGATAGCGAGCAAGTAGGGGAGGGGCAGAGAGGGAGACAATATCCCAAACAGGCTTTGCTCTGTCAGTGCAGAGCTTGATACGGGGCTCAAACTCATGAACCCTGAGAGCATGACCTGAGCTGAAGTCAAGAGTTGGAGGCTTAACCGACTGAGCCAACCAGGTGCCCCTGTCATGATTTACTTTTAAATACATTTTTGAACTCTGCTCTTTTTTTTCCTATTTAAAAAAATTTTTTAACGTTTATTCATTTTTGAGAGACAGGGCACGAGTGGGTGGGGGGAGGTCGGTGGAGGGGCATGGAGGGGCAGGGAGACACAGAATCTGAAGCTGACTCCAGGCTCTGAGCTGTCAGCACATGATCCATGAGATTGAACTCATGATCCATGAGATCATGACCTGAGCCGATGTTGGACGCTAGGCTGACTGAGCCTCTCAGGCAAGGTGCCCTCCTTTTTTCCCCCTATTTTAATATCTGTAATAATACTGATTAATTGTAGTTTTTTTACCTGGTTTGCTGCAGACAACAGTCTGCATCTTCCGGGAGAGATCAGTCAGCTCACATAAGAAGTTATACACACGATGGCACTCGAGTTCATCCCAACCTGCTGTTAAGGTCTGAGAATAATAAAATAAAGGAAATATTGTAGATGTTCAGACCATCAAATCAAAATGTAAGTCACTACTGCCTTATGAACATAATAGCTGTATCATATGATTGAGGTGATGTGTAATTTTTATCCACTATGGAATATTTAATAAGAAAATTTATATAAACAAATCCTAGAAATGCTCCAAAATCCAGTTTCTTTTTGGTTGTAAAGGGAGTATCCTTTCAGAGAACTTTCAAATGGTACTGAATCCTGAACTCTGACAGTATGAGTAAAATAACAAAGCCAAAACCCTAGAACACAGCATTAGCTATCTGACTCACAACATACTGTTGTTTAGTTTTAGACTTCAGCAGAATCCCTTTAATCTCCTCTAGTTATCATTTATGATATTACATACAAGTGATAATGATTTCATTTTAATATGACAGTTATGACTATTTATTAATGACATTTTGATGTGAACAAGCAAACATTTTTATTAGGACAGAGTTCAATAATTATCATTGAACAAACCATAATGTAAAGTTATACATATATGAAAAGGAAATTCAAACGGTATACCACTACAGTTAGATTCTCAAAAGGTTGACTACTCATACAAATTTTTCTTAAAATAGTTGAACTGGATTTTAGTAGTTTAAAAATTAATCTCATTTTCTCTGGAAGGACGTAGAAGAAACTGCTAACAACGGTTACTTCTGTTGAAGGGAACTTGGTAGATAAGGGACAGGCCTTGTTGGGAGATTTACTTTTCACTTTATACAATTTTGTACCTTTTGAATTTTATCTGCATATATGTGTTTATATTACCTATCCCCACCCCCTCTCCCAAAGCAAAAGTCTATCTTAAAAGAGGGATAGTAAGAGGAACTAGGCCCCTGGAATCTGGGCAGGCAGATGGTGGCTGGGAGGCTGGGATATAGAGCAAGATTGTTATAAACATTGTAAGGTCGTTTAAGTTTTAAATAAGTTATTACAGCTGATCTTTGAACAAGGCAGGGGTTGGGGCACTGACACCCCCTCACAGTCGAAAATCCACATATAGATTTTGGTTCTCCCAAAACTTAACTACTAATAGTCTACTGTTGATCACAAGCCTTACCAATAACATAGTCAATTGACATATATTTTGTATGTTATATGTATTGTATACTGTATTTTTACAATGAAGTGAGAAAAAAAACGTTATTCAGAAAATCATAAAGGGGTGCCTGGGTGGCTCAGTCGGTTAAGCATCCAACTTTGGCTCAGGTCACAATCTCAGGGTTCTTGAGTTTGAGCCCCACACAGGCTCTCTGCTGACAGTGCAAGGCCTGCTTCAGATCCTCTGTTTCCCTCTCTCTCTACCCCTCCTCTGATCTCTCTCTCTCTCTCTCTCAAAAAGAAAAAGAAAATAAGAAAGAGGTAATACATTTATAGTACTATACTGATTTATTGAAAAACATCTGTCTATAAGTAGACCTGGACAGTTCAAACCTGTGTTGTTCAAGGATAAACTGTACATTTAAACTACTTAAAACAATGTAATAGATTAATAATATATCATTAATATTGAATAACGTTAAATAATAGTATTGTTATCTTCTTTGTTTATAATAAAAGATTAGTCAAAAACTTTTATTTTTTTTTTTTAATTTTTTAACGTTTTATTTATTTTTGAGACAGGGAGAGACAGAGCATGAACGGGGGAGGGTCAGAGAGAGGGAGACACAGAATCTGAAACAGGCTCCAGGCTCTGAGCTGTCAGCACAGAGCCCGACGCGGGGCTCGAACTCACAAACCGCGAGATCATGGCCTGAGCTGAAGTCGGACACTTAGCCGACTGAGCCACCCAGGCGCCCCTGTCAAAAACTTTTAAAATCATGTAGTTTTATTTCTTTTTTTTATCAACTTAATTGAGATATAATTGACATTAACATTGTGTAGGTCAAAGGTGTACCGTGTAGTGATTTTATATATGTATATATTGCAAAATAATTACAATAATTAACACATCTATCATCTCCCAAAGTTACAATTTTTTTCACTTCTAAAATCACATTTTTAAAAATGTTTATTTATTTTTGAGAGAGAGAGAGAGAGAGACAGGGTGCAAGTGGGGGAGGGGCAGAGAGAGAAGGAAACACAGAATCCAAAGCAGGCTCCAGGCTCTGAGCTGTCAGCACAGAGCTGATGCAGGGCTCAAATTCACAAACTGCGAGATCATCTGAACCGAAGTCTGACACTTAACCGACTGAGCCACCCAGGCACCCCTAAAATCACATTTTAAATAACTAGCTCAAGACTAAAACTTCATTACACACACACACACACACACACACACACACACACACGCATGCACACTCCACCCCACAAGATTACTAGTCTTTACAATTGGCTGGAAATGTCAAGGATATTGGTATGGAGCAAATAAATATTAAATGTTCTTACCATTGAGAAATTCAAGGAAAAAATCTGAGGTGGCACACTATTAGATTAACACATCCTCAGATCTTTATATTTTGTTCTCTTCTAGATTATTTTTATTAACCTACAGAAAGCTAGATTACATGCTCTACTTGTTAACATTTCGAAAAGCATTCCTTTTCTTCTTCTTTCATGAAATGTACCTATAAAAAATAAATTTTAAAAATGTACCTGCAAAAACATGCCATAACATGGTAATCCTAAACATTGGATAGGGGCTGCACAGCCATTGAATTTAAAACAGGAAACCTGTAAAGAAACAACTATTAATTCCTCTTTTTTTTTTTTTTTTTTTTTTTTTTTTATTTATTTTTGGGACAGAGAGAGACAGAGCATGAACGGGGGAGGGGCAGAGAGAGAGGGAGACACAGAATTGGAAACAGGCTCCAGGCTCCGAGCCATCAGCCCAGAGCCTGACGCGGGGCTCGAACTCACGGACCGCGAGATCGTGACCTGGCTGAAGTCGGACGCTTAACCGACTGCGCCACCCAGGCGCCCCTTAATTCCTCTTTTTCAATGGAACTGTACAATGATTGGACATTCAAATTTAATGGAAATATGCAGGAGTTTTTCAGTATTGAAAATAATTAAAACACTAAATAACTAATTAGCATTGTGTTATATAGGTGGGATCTCAAAAGAAGTATAAACAGAGTCCATCTTCAAGTTCATAATTTATTTAGAATAAAATACATGCACATGAAATTATTTTGATAATTCAGGTTAGAATACATATAAATGTTAAAATGACCAAATATACACTGTATCAGATATTGTGAAAGCAGAAACAAGATAAATTTGATCAAAACAGCTTTTGAAGGATGTGAAAAAAGCACTGTCTTAGAGTAAGATGCAAATATAATGAATGGAAAAGACAGGTGAGGGAAATGATAAAGACAAAATTTTATAGAGGTAGGATAAAAAGGTTTATATGGAAATAAAGATATGACATGCTTAATTGGGCTCAATGTAGTAGAAGTAAGGTTGCATCATCAGGGAGAACCCTAAATATGGACTTTGGACTTTATCTTGCCGAAATTGAGTAACCACCAAAAGATTTTTAAGCAAGAAAATTAACTTGATGAAAGGGATACTTTAGGAAGAATGTCTTGATTCAACATACAGAATGTCCTAGGAAGTGAAGAAATAGATGGCAGAAAGATCATCTGAGAAGCTGCTGCAATAATATAGATCTGAACTTCATGCAAATGCCAACATGAAAAAAGCTGATGCATCAGAAATAGTTTGCATACTATTGAGTGTAGAACTGAACCGCAGCATTGGATGTATATTTGAGTTTGTATAATGAAATTCAAAAGCTTATACAGAGATTATGCCTAAACACACTGATACATATTTCCAAGTCATAAATTATCATAAAAGTTTTATTATTTTAATATTAAAAACACTTTCCTATTTTTTGAAAATTTAAACAGTAAGAAATGATTTCATTTTAATAAAATACATAAATCACCACTTTAAAACATCCTCAGGATTCTCATGTAGGGTAAAAATACGTTTATACTCTGATAAGCTTAACAAACTTGAATGATGTTCTTAGTTATGTAAAAATATTATTTTATGGGGTGCCTGGGTAGCTCAGTTGATTAAGCATCTGAGTCTTGATTTTGGCTCAGGTCATGATCTCATGGTTCGTGGGACTGAGCCCCACATCAGGCTTTGCGCTGACAGTGCAGAGCCTGCTTGGGACCTCTCTCTCCCTCTGCCTCTCTCCCCTGCTCATTCTCTCTCTCTCCCTCTCGAAACAAACAAACAAACAAATATTTAAAACATTGTTATATGATAAATGAAAGACTACTGCATTTTGGTGGTTTATAATCTCTGGATATTTGGTATTAGATCATCATCAATCAGTTTTTAGTACTAACTTATGAAATTCTACTAATTGAAGATGGATCTAAAATGAGTGTAAGACATTCATTAAAATATCTTTACTGGAAACCAAGATTATGAACTAATTAAGAAGTGTGATCTTACTTCTGCCAGTATCCTGTGAATGTACTTTAGTCTTTCCCTTGTGGGTAGCAGCAATGTACATCTTTTAAACAGCAGACCTGAGAAAGTAAAGAGACACATGAAAAAAAAAAAAAAAAAGATAACAATGCAATTAATTTAAGAGTACCTATAAAGCACAGCATAACATTTCCTGAAAGTCAAGTATGGTATATCACAGTAGACTGTGAGCTGACATGGTTCTGAAGAGGAAGTTTGGGAGCAAGAGTATATGGTATTTACCAAGTAACTCTGATGTCTACTAAGTGGCATAAAATCTTACAAAACATTATGAAATTGATATTATAAGACAGATACGGAAACTATTTAGACTTAAAAAGATACAATAACAGACACGAAGATACACTAGTGGAACTTTATATTATCTTTATTCTCAAGAACAGATTCCAATAGTTCTTGAAATTAACATCATGTTCACAAAGGGAAATGTTTTAAGAGTCGTTAACGTAAAACATGGGAAGGATGAAAAAAGGGATTTTGTATTCCTTTCTCCAGATAAAAAAATTTTTAAAGCATTAAGTACTTAAAATTTCAGAGGTTAGAAGTTATTTTCACTCACAGAAAGTATCCAGTTTGGATGAAATATCCATTTCTTCCTTCAAAGATATCCTTATATGGGGCTTATATGTTAAGAATGTATAGAATTTTGTATTCAGATATTTTAAAAAAGAAAAAAAACCTCTTCAATTTCCCAGTGAGATATGTAACTTGAACTACAGTGACAGTGTATGATTTGTTTCCTGTAACTTTATGTGTTCTGTTTTCCTAAAATGGCAATGCACTGTTAACATTCCTATAAGGGCAATGTTGTCCTTACACTAAAAATAAGATACATGGTAGGAAAATATATATCTGAATATCATGAATTTCTCCATTTTTATCTTCTCTGCATTTACTTTTTAACACATATAATAACTGCTTTATATAATTTTGTAGAATCTATGGGAATCCAATTTATTTTTAGAAGTTGCTATGTTTGGGTAACACATGACCAGAATTGAGTTTGAAATATAAACCCTTCTTATTTTTGTACATAAAAAGACATTTTCAGTGCTTGGTTTTTAAGCTGAGTTCTTTTTCTTTTCATGTTTTGGCATCCAGTTCCATGGCATAGCATAGCTGGGGAATTGTAAGCTATAATTGTATGTTGGTTGCTTTTTCTAATGTAAAACTCCTATTTTTAAGGATTGCAATTTACCATAAAAACCAGTACTGGCTGGCTTATTTATTTTTTTTTAACACAGGTGCTCTGCTATACCCTTTAGAGGCCAACTTTTAAAATTTCTTCCCACTAAAATAGAATCAGATGTAATGTTCTTTTCACACTGGCCATCTGCTCTGTTTTGTATGAAGAAGCAAATTAAAATTTATGATTTTCAGAGCACAGAATTCTGAAAATGTTATTTTGATGTCTGAAAACAAGAACAGATCAGATAGGAATGGCAACATGAGAAAATGGTAGGTACATCAAATTTACCTAAAGAATAAGTCATAAGCCAGGTGTCTGCACCAAAATTAAATGGAAGGTTGAAATCATTACGTGAATAAAACTGTTTTTAAAAGCTGGCTATTAAGATCAATACATATTTGTATTTTTCCACTGAATTATCCATATAATTATCTTAAGGCTGTTTTGCTTATTTGAGTGACTAAGTCTTGGTCATGGAGAAAAAAATTCTTTCAGATCAAAACCAAAAAAATAAGCTCTTTCACCACACCACTTGTTCTGTAACTAAGGATGTTTGGAAAAGGATATTTACAATGACAAGTAGCAAAAAGCCATTGCTATATTCTGTTACAGGCTTTACTAAGTCTAATCATAAATACCGAAACCAGTAACACTGCAATCAGATTACATACCTTTCATTTACTCTTATTAAATACACTTATCAAATACACTTTTATGTATTTACACAGGTGTATAATCTTAAAGCTAGGCATCCTTGGGCTACTAAAAGATAATAATCACTGAACTATTATACCTTAATTTAAAACCTGAAACATCATCTTAATTTTTTTTATTTTTTTAATGTTTACTTTTTAGAAAAAGAAAGAGAGACAGAGTGTGAATGGGAGAGGAACAGAGAGAGAGGGAGACACAGAATCCAAAGCAGGCTCCAGGCTCTGAGCTGTCAGCACAGAGCCTGACATGGGGCTCGAACGCACAAACTATGAGATCATGACCTGAGCCGAAGTGGGACACTTAACCAATTGAACCACCCAGGTATCTCATTAATTTTTGGTTTTATTGCCAAACTTTGGTTAATTACAAGGTAGTTTCATAATTAAACTGGTGTCACTAGTCAAGTCAAAATTAGAATTTTATTTCAGCACTCTGAGAGAGAATAAAATCAATGAATAGGATGAAAGACATAAACAACTATAAATCAAGGGAAGAAATTATAATTTCCTTTGATAAGGTTAATTTATTATAGCATAATGATTTATTAGTAAATGTGTAGAGTACCTTAAAAAACACATTGTTTCTGATAAGAGAATAAGTGATTTTCCACAACATTTCTAAGGACTATAGATTATGGTTAAAAGAGAAAAGAGGTTTCGAGATAAAACTCATTAGATACACAGGAAGTAAAGCATAGAAAATACATCAGTTTCCTAAACTGATAAGCCACCTTATCAGGTTACTTATCACTTATCAGTGACTGATAAGTCACAAAGGTGACATTGTATGGACATGAAATCACAAGGACTGATACTTTACATTAAAGTGCATTCTCTCATCTTCAAAGATAAGTATAAGAGACTATTATGGGAAAGTCCTCACACTGAAGGGTAAAAGCATCATAGCAATTGGCACATCTTAAGAAATACCCCATTTCCCACAGGCCTTACAGAATTGTTTAATAAAATCCCCTTAATTAAGTGTAGTTCTTTACTTGTTACAATTCTCATTACATAAATTACCTAGAGATCTGTAATGTTCCAGTATGGCAGAGTCTTGTCTCTTGCTAGGCAGCTCAAGGTTATGAAAATCCTGTAGTAAAAGTCTTTTGCTTCCTGATGAGGTTGAGATATAATTAATAATGTGCTGGCTGACTGTTTTGGACACCATGCTTAGCATGCTGATATCCTTCACTACCAAAAGAAATATATATACATACATATAAATGGCTTAATTATAAGGATAGCACTATTATACAATCTTAACTTATAATCTTTAAATTGTTTGAAATCTACCGCTCAATGAATTGGAAATATTTAGGGATGTAACCGTCAAGTTACCATGTTATTATACTTAGAGACATGCTTTAAAGAGTTTGAGTGTCGTACTGTCTTCATTGTACCCCTTGCCTAACAATGATGAAAATTTAGAAAATAAACATAATGTAAATACCATTAATATTCTAGCAGGGCCTAAGATGATAAACTAGTTCTTGGGAAAAAATATTCAAGTGTCTATATAACCTACTCATAGTCCCCAGACCTCACCTGACAAATATCTTAAGATTATTTGGAATATTTCCAATGGCAAGGCTTTAAAATTTCCAAGTGTTGATAAGGGCTGAGATTCTGAGCCAAGGGTATCGGAAAAATAGCTGTTGGGTCGACGATTACTACGTCTGTATTTCTGGTTGGGAATCAAAGTGAAACTGGTATTTATTCTAGATGCCATCCTCTTTCTTATCTCATGAATTGATCCTGGTTAGAAAAATAAAATATAAGAGACAAAGAAGAAAGGAGATTATAGCAATGAAGAGCTGTTCTTTTAAAATGAATTTGACACTTTGATGGGCAATAGCTGTCTATTTACAAATCTTTTTTTTTTCCTTAAGTGATCTCTACTCCCATTGTGGGGCTTGAACTCATGACCACGAGATCAAGAGTTACATGCTCTACCAAGTGAGTCAGCCAGGCGCCCCTCTATTTACAAACATTTTAATATAATATCCAATTTATGGAGTTCCCCCCAGTAGAGTCTATTTATTCATTTCACACGATATGAAATGTTTAAAAATCTTTTCCCCCTTAGCCAAATATTCTAGATAAAGAATTTTAGTAGAATAAGAAACACGTATTTGGGTAAGATATAGTCTAAGAAAAGAAATATGCAAAAATTTGAAAAAGTAAAAGATCTGACACAAAAAACCAATATAACAAATTCAAAAAATTCAATATCTGTCCGTTAGTATGTTGCTTTCACAATCTTTACATTCTTTTTTTTTTTTAATTTTTTTCAACATTTTTTATTTATTTTTGGGACAGAGAGAGACAGAGCACGAACGGGGGAGGGGCAGAGAGAGAGGGAGACACAGAATTGGAAACAGGCTCCAGGCTCCGAGCCATCAGCCCAGAGCCTGACGCGGGGCTCGAACTCACGGACCGCAAGATCGTGACCTGGCTGAAGTCGGACGCTTAACCGACTGCGCCACCCAGGCGCCCCTCAATCTTTACATTCTAAAAAGAAATCAAAATATCAATGTAGCTTTAAAATTTTGTAGTAAAGTCTTTCAATGTTTTTAAAACTGAGTACTAACATTTTCTTTTGTTGGAAATAGTAAAAATAAAGAGAGAAGAAATAGAAATTTTAGGGGCACCTGGGTGGCTTAGTTGGTTAAATGTCCAATGAAGTCTTGGTTTCAGCTCAGGTTATAATCTCTCACTTCGTGAGTTCAAGCCCTGCATTGGGCTCTACGCTAACAGTGTGGGGCCTGCTGGGGATTCTGTCTCTCTCCCCCCCTCCCTACCTCTCCCCCCACTCGCTCTCTCTCTCTGAAAATAAATAAACTTAAAAAAAAAAAAAAGAAAGTCTAAGTTTAGAGCTTTTAAAAGTTACCAGCTCTAACAGATTAAGAAGATTGCATTACTATTACCAATTAGGTAGTGTTTAACACAAATAAGCAGTAAAATTAAAGTCTTGTAAAATTAATAAGACTAGAAAAAATAAATGAGCAATGATTTTCCTCTTAATTCCACTTTTGGTTAATGTTAGTTACTTATAAGGTTTAGGAAGGGCCTATACAACTTGATTTCAAAAATGAGCATTTCTTCTATAATTTACTTACACCGAGAACATTATTTAAAAAAAAAATATTCATAACATGCAGTGACTTTGTGTCACTACTGCTCTCAGAAAACACAGTCTTTTGTATATACACACACAGGTATATGTACAGATGCATAACTACAACTCCAATCTAAGGCTCTCTGTCTCTGAAGTAACGACTGAGACATTTCATCAGAGTTACAAATACATCTGACCAAATGCATTTCCTCCTTTTGTCACAAAATTGCCAAAATCACATTGTTACGTATTCCTCTAAGAGGTTACTTATAGCAACTTAAAATCAGTTACATTTGAAAACATGGCCAATAAGTGTAGTTCTTAGTGAAAAGCATACTGAGGCCCTCCTTTAAAAACATACCATAGCACCTTGCTTTAGCATTCCACGAGCATTGAAATTAGAAGAGATTTCAAAATACTCGTTAAAATTACAGAAGTAACATACTGTATTGTCTAAAGTTTACAAAATACAGCAAAACAAAAAGACCATTAAATTCACTTATAAACACTTTTGTTTATATCATCCCAGAATTATATATTTAATAACATATGTATAACATATAACACATACATTATATATATTATGTATATGTGTTATATATACACATATATAATATATACATATATAATACATATACACATATAATATACACACATATATAATACATATACATATATAATATATATATTATATACATATATATTACATATACACATATAATATATATATACACACATATATATTATATATATACATACACATATATATTATATATGTATGTATGTTCCTAACAAAACAGGGATCACCGTTCATATTATTTTGTAATCTGGGTTTTTTTTTCAATTGCAATTGTAAGTGAAACTAATTTCCTTCCATACCAACAGATACTTCTACAAGTATAGATATTTTAAAGGCTGCATGCAAATCCACCAAATGGAAGAATCTTCATTTATTTAATCCGCGAGGTTGTTTTTCACTTCTCACAGTATGCGATTTCTAAAATTCTAAACCTGGCCTAGGACTTGTCCTGCCCCTGAGGAACGTGTCAAGTGGGACTTGGGTGGGGCCTGCGGGCTCTTCAGGGCCTCGCCGAACACCTGAGACCCAGTGGTTGACTCTGAGTCAACCACCGAGCGTGTGTACTTAAACCTCTGAGGATTAAAACGCAGTGGGCCCATTCTTTCAAAACCGAAGTCTCCCCTTACAATTCCTTGCTTCTCCTCACTCAGACCTGGAGGCTTCTGGGGCAGGGGGAGGGCGGGGAAGCGGGCTTTCCAGAAAATCCTAAAGGTGTAATCCAAACTACTTCCGGTTCCCCCCCCCAACCCCACCCCCCGTATCCCTCAAGAGAATGAGAATCACTGCCCGAAATAATAGTAATAAAATGTTTCGACGCCTCTGTTCCAGCCCGCTCGTTTTGGACTGCGAGAGGCTTTGAGCGCCTTCTTGGCTGAATTTCCCCCCCGCCCCCGCTTTCGGAGAAAACCGTCCCACAGCAATTCGCCGCGATTTCTGTTTTGTTTTAACCTAACAAACCCTAGAAGAGACCCGCCACATCTGCAGGGGCATTGGCTCCAAACACCTCAGAGAGGTAAACCAGGGAGGCCATAAAGGAGAAACTGGCCGACAGAAGAGTCAAACCACATGGCGATGCATTTTTTACCCCCTTCAGTCCACGAGAAGATGAAACCATCCCAAGTAAGTACTGGGGGGAAAAAATCTCTTTTTACCACAGATTTTGACAGTTTTCCGGCTAAGGAATCACAGGCAAATGGGATTTAGTTGGTCTGCCCCACCATCCTCAAATTTCTTAATGTTTAAAAAAAAAAGTATCTCCTCAAGGTTTTCCCGCCGGGTAGACGACGGGTTCAGCTCCGGTCGGCTCCGGAGTTGCGTTCCCGCCTCCCAGGCGCCCCTGTCGCCTCAAGAATATTTTAGAATCCTCCCAGGAGCCCCAGCGGGAAGGAAGCCCCGCCCCCTCACGAATAGCAAGAAGCCCCTCCTCCCTCATGAATATTTTAGAACCCTCTCAGGAGCCCCCGCGGGAAGGAGACTCCGCCTCCTCATGAATAGTAAAAGCTCCGGCAGGCATAGTGCCCTCCCACTTCATGAATAATTTACGAGGATGTAGTCCACGGAGCCCGAAAGGAGGCCAAAGCCACCCTTTGCTCCAAGCTGAAGACAGGAAGGGGTGGAGCCGTTAGAATCTGGGGGAGGGGAGGGTGCAAACGAAGAGCCCCAACCTGGCCCGCCACGCATCTCCTCCAAACCACTTCCTTTCCCTTCAGCCTAGTTCTGAGCCCATTTTTGTTCCCATTGCCCCCACCCCAGTAGGGTAAGTTACAAGAGCTTTGATCAAAACTTCTGTTGGAAGAAACCTCCAAACATTCCTTTTTAAATCTATCTGGGTGCCTAGAATCAAAGGAGGATTTGTGCCTCCAGCCTCCCAAGATGGAGTCCAAGACAGATCTTACTAGCTTGCCCCTCTTCCTTTGAAAATGAAGTTTACATTCATTTATTCATTCATTCAATAGCTATTTATTAAAGCCTACTCTGGGCCAGTTACTGGAGTAGGCCGTAGGGATACAACAGAGAACAAGACACATACGTTTTCCTGCCTTACTGGAACTTACTAGTTTAATGGGAAAGATCACATAAACAGTGTTATGGAGGAAATAAGGCAAGGTGGTATGGGGGGGGGGGGCTGCCTACTTTAGATGGATTGGTCAGGAAGGTCCCTTTGAGGAGGTTATACTTTGAGAACTAGTGGAGGAGAAGGAGCCAGTCAGGCAAAGGGATGGGGGGCAAAGGGAAAAGCAAGAAAGATTTTGGTACATTGCAGGAATTTGTCACGCTGCCTGGCTGAGTTTAGTGAGCAAATAGGAGAGTAGCATCATGGAGACCATGGAGAGGTAAGCACAGATGGGGGTGTGTAGAACCTTACATAAAGGCCTTAAAAGAAGCTTATTTTAGAAGCCCTGTAGGGGACCTACTCCTCTTATAGCCCACATCCTTCACTGAAATAAAATACATAAATGACTACATAAAGATTGACTTTATATTTAACATTAGTTGGCATATTGTTATATTTTTTTTTTTTCAACATTTTTAATTTATTTTTGGGACAGAGAGAGACAGAGCATGAACGGGGGAGGGGCAGAGAGAGAGGGAGACACAGAATCGGAAACAGGCTCCAGGCTCCGAGCCATCAGCCCAGAGCCTGACGCGGGGCTCGAACTCACGGACCGCGAGATCGTGACCTGGCTGAAGTCGGACGCTTAACCGACTGCGCCACCCAGGCGCCCCTTGCATATTGTTATATTATGAAGTCACGAACATTTATTAATTTTGACTGTAGTTTTTTGGAGTTAGTTCTTCCCCACTAACCACCGCCCCCCTAACCCCCCGAACAGTTTTTATAGGTCCATGAAGATCTCAGCCCTTAGGCAGTTGGCCAGTAGTGTCTAATGGATAGACACTACTCAGGATAGATCCTGAGTGATAGCAGTTTACCTTTTATTCAAAGTGTCATGGGAAGTCACGGAGGAGTTTTAAGCAGAAAGTGATATAATCTGCTTTACATCATTGAAAAATTGCTCTGGCTTTTCTGTGGAAAATGAATGAGGCCGGTAGAAGCAGAAGAGAGGAGATCTGTTGGGATGTTGATGCCTGACTAGAGGGGTGGCCTGGAGAGATAGGTTAGAGATATATTTTGGGGGTAGAAGTAACTGAATTTGCTGACGGATTAGAAATTGGTGGGATGTTTCCGATTCTGTGTCTCTCTCTCTCTGCCCCTCCCCCGTTCATGCTCTGTCTCTCTCTGTCCCAAAAATAAATAAAAAAAAAAAAAAAAAAAAAAAAAAAAGGGGGCGCCTGGGTGGCGCAGTCGGTTAAGCGTCCGACTTCAGCCAGGTCACGATCTCGCGGTCCGTGAGTTCGAGCCCCGCGTCAGGCTCTGGGCTGATGGCTCGGAGCCTGGAGCCTGTTTCCGATTCTGTGTCTCCCTCTCTCTCTGCCCCTCCCCCGTTCATGCTCTGTCTCTCTCTGTCCCAAAAATAAATTAAAAAAAAAAAAAAAAAGAAATTGGTGGGAGAGAAAGGAAGACAATACAGAATGATTCCCAGGCTTCTGGTGTTTAATGAGTGGGTGGATGTTAATCCCAGTTGCTGAGATCTGCAAGTGAGGAGGAGCGTTCCAAGCAGAAAATTAAGAGTTTAATTTTGCAGATGGTAAATTTGATGTGTCTAGGAGACATCCAAATCGAGATATCAAGAAAGTAGTTGAATTTGCAAATCTGGAGGTTGGAAGAAAAACTCTGGGCTGGAGATACACGTTGATGGACATTCAGAGATTGGGGAAAGTAGGACAAGTTCTTAGAGGAATTTGAGAAGGAGCATCCAGTAGAGTTAGCTGAAGAAAACCAGGAGAGAGAATGGAGTCCTGGAGGCTTGAAATAGAGTGCTTCAAGAGTGAGGAGCGGTCAGTAGTGCTGAGTGCTGCAGGGTGTCTGTTAGATGAGTACTACCAGTGTCCATTGGATTGGCAATCCAGTTGAGGTCGAAGAACTTTGGGTCCGTTTGTCATTTCCCATCTCAAGAATGTACAGTGACTTTGCCTTGCCAGCCACATCAAACTCAAATCTCTGCCATTTCTTCAGTGTCCTCTATAATCTATTTCCCTCAACTTGTTCGTTCATTTGTTACATTTGATCCATGCCTACTTTTCTGCCAAGCCCCATGTTAACTGCAAGGGAAGTATAGTTTCTGCCTTCCATGGCTCAAGGTCACAAGCACCTGACCTGGACCAGCATGTATTCTGTTCCTTCCCAAGAAGACAAACCTGCTACTCCTGTGGGGATGAGGGGGGAGGGAAGAATGGATGGGGGAAGTGTCTCCTTTAGCAGATTTTTTGTGTTGAAACGTCCATCAAAAATGATTTCCCTGGGTGTCTCGCTGGCTCAGTCGGTAGCATGCAACTTTTGATCTCAGGTGTTGTGAGTTTCAGCCCCATGTTGGGTGTAGAAATTATTTATAAAGAAACAAACTTTAAAAAAAATCTTCCTCCTTGCATGAAGCTTGTTTCTTCAATAGGTATGCTTTCCCTCCTAAATGACACTGTAAACTCTTTGAGATGCCTTATACCTCTTCCTTCACATATGGAAGAACAACAGATATAGAAATGGATCCACCATGAGCCAAGTGAAATTTAAACTTCAGGACTTCCTACTTGCATAGACTCCTTCCAAGGTCCTGCACTTAATTTTGTATTCATAAAGAGCAGGGGAACATGAATGTGTGTTTGCTCATGGACTCCAAATTAACTAACTTCAAATATTTATAGATTTATTAAGCTTGTTTTATTCACTGGGATATATATGAGTATTTTAATTACTGATTATATCATTCCCTTGCCCCAAAGCCTTCAATGGATCCTTGTTGCCTCTAATTAAGTCCAAGCTTCTCAAGCTAGCCTTCAAGACCTGCCTCAATGTGGCTGAATTTTATGTCTCCAGAAAACTTCCCAAACTCCCCACCACCGACCCCATTGCTGTCACCCTGGTAGTGTCATTCATGCTGATTTCTCTGCTTGGAAATCTCTCTCTTCCAGCTCTATCTTTGGACATCCTAAGATAGACTTTAGACCATTGCTTCTGGAAGAGGAGTCCCAGGACCAACAGTATGCATGACCTGGGAGTTTGTTAGAAATGCAGAATCTCAGACCCTGCATCCAGCCTACTGAATCAGAATCGGCATTTTAACAAAATCCATAGTCAAGTTCAACATATACTGACTTAGCCCATTTCACAGGCTATTTCCTCTAAGAGTCTTAAACCTTTAAAAATCCCTATAATGAGAAATGTTTTTCCTCTTTTGAACCTTCTTCATTCTGGTACTGTTCTATAGGCACTTCATTCTGCCTTGAATCGTAGTTAATTATGTATTGGTCTAAGTTATCCTGTTATTCTTTGAGCTCTTTGAAAGCATTAACAATGGTCTCAACTTAGAGATGAGTTACTTCCCGTGGTATTTCTCTCTGTGCTCCTGCTACATCCCCATACATACACATACACCCACCCAAACCTAGGTGATGCTGGTGTCGTTTTACTCGATACTCAGAATTTTGCAAGGATCCAAATATACATTGACTCCCAGATATGCCACGTGTGGGCAGGGAGATCTATTGCAATTATTTTTATTTAAGAAAATGAGCACCTAACCGTTATTGTATGTCATGAAAGTCTTGAATATCATTCCCTTTACAGTTTTGAATGTTTTTTTTTTCTTTCATTTTTAAGAGAGAGCATGAGCGGAGGATGGGCAGAGACAAAAGGGGACAGAGGATCTGAAGCAGGGTCTGTGTTGCTAGCACACAGCCTGATGTGAGGCTCCAGTCCACCAACCTTGAGATCATGACCTGAGCCGAAGCCGGACGCTCAACAGAGTGAGCCACCCAGGCACTCCCATTCCCTTTATGGGATGCCGTGTGATAAAATTCTATCTTCATTCCTGACTTTCAGAGTAAGAGGAGAGAGAGCTGGCCTAAATTATTCCAAAAAAGCTGGTTATCTGTAACATTCTGTAAAAACTTTAGGGAAGGAAATTCCACAGATATTTTAAGCTGAAGCAATACACAGGTTTTCTTCTTAAAAATATGAATTCAGGGCGCCTGGGTGGCTCAGTCAGTTTAGTGTCCAACTCTTGATTTCGGCTCCGGTCACAATCCCAAGGTCATGGGATCGAGCCCCGTGTCCAGCTCCATGCTGAGCGTGGACCATGCTAAAGATTCTCACTCCCTCTGCCCCTCTACCCTGCTTGCGTTCCCTCTCTCTCTCTCTCTCTCTCAAATTAAAAAACGAAATAATAACTCAAAATTCCTACAAGAAATCAATGATCACTGCAAAAAAATGTAAAAATGTACACAAGTTCCACCTCTTCCCCCACCCCATCCCCCACTCCAAAATCAACCTCACCTTTCTACTTGATGATTACTACTGATAACACTTCAGTACATTTCCTTCCTGATGGTATCTTTCCTGGTCAAAAATATAAATCTATATTCTTCTTCTTACTAGTTACATAGTATTTCACTATAAAGATATATATCGTACAAATTTGTTTAATTAGAGTCACTACATTGTTTTCAATTTTTTGCTACTGAATGCTGCAGGGAGCACTTTGTATATTCATCTTAGGATACACTTTTTAAAGTTAACTTCTACTTTTAAGAGTAGATCATTTAAGGGGTGCCTGGCTGGCTCTGTCAGTAGAGCGTGCAACTACAGATTACTTAACAGTAAAGTTAAAAAAAAAAAAAAAGTCTATCACTTAAAATTAGGAGAGGCTGCAACTGATAGAGAACTCTCAACCATTGCAGCTTAAACAAGATAGGAATTTGTTTTTCTCACATAAATAAAGTCTAGAGATAAGCAATCTGGGCCGATGTGGCAGCTTCGCCATCATCTGGAATCCAGGCTCCTTCTATCTTCTTGCTTTACATGCTCACCCTGTGGATTCCATCTCATGGCCCAAGATAGTGGCTTGAACTCAAAGCATCATATTCACATTTCAGCCTGCCGGGAGAAAGGAGGAGGAAGAAGAGACTTCTCTCTGGCCCTGTAAAGACACTTTCCTTGACATGGATTTGACCAGAAGTTAGTAACATGGTCACTCTTAACTAGAAAATATTTCATAGGGCCTTGTGCCCCACTGAAAAATAAAATATATAAGAAGGGAAGGATAGATATCAGGCTGTAAACAGCAGTCTCTGTACAAAAGGTTAGCACGTTTTCCATTTTTGGTACATTTTACCGTCTTTTCCAGCCCTTTATCGACAGTTTTTAATGTATTAATTAATCTACCAACAGCTTAAACCAATTTCCTGTTGGTTCTTGATAAAGAAGACACACAATTGGCTTATGTCTTTTATGAAATTGAATGTAATTAAAGTCACCTCTAACTTCCCTTCTTTAGACAAAGTAATTTCCTTTCTAGTTGGATTTCCTTAGAGTTTCCAAAACCCTATTCCATCCTTCTGAGATAGTTGTTGCATTCTACTGATGTTCCTTTATTTTGGTTCCTAAGTTTCTTACTTTTTTTTCTTACTAAGTCATAATTGTCTGAATTGCATCGAATTGAAATACAGTGATGTTCATCCTGTACTTTTGTGCATTTATTTCTTTACATACTAAGAGTAAAGCCCAATGATGGATTTTTTTTTAGCTTCTCTTTTGTTCTCCTTTTTTTATTAAAAAGATGGGTATTTTATTTTTACTCTTTATCTGTAAAGACTAGTCAGCCGGCTCACAAAAATTGCCAGCAGAAATAATAAGACAGATTCAAACGATTTGCATAAGGCAGTTAAAAATATACACTAACAAAAAATAAAACTCTGTATAAACTAAGGGTTTGTGGAAGTAGGGGCTGTTACATAGAGTCCTCAGGATGTAGCATAGTGATAAAATTTCATCCCCAAATAGGCTTTGGCAGGCGAATGGCAAGAAATTCTTCACTTTTCAGACAAGGACACCAAGGTCCAAGGAAGTAAGCGTCTTTCCCAAGGTTTTCAACTCCAGCATCCTGGCATGAACCCAGTTTGAGTAATCACATTTGGGCCATGTCACATTTTGCCTGGAAAAGTGTATGTTACCAAATCAACTATGAAGTAATACACACAGTGTTATAGTAGTTTTGAAGGGAAATATATATATACGTATATAAAATATTGGAAGGAATGGCACCATTAACATGTTGGCAGTAGTTATGTTTGCGTGGCAATATTAAGGAAGATTTAAGTAACTTCTGTTTCTTTTGCGCATTTCTGGGTTTTCCAAGCTTTCTGTATCGAGCCTGTATTATTTGTATTATTAGAAAAAATGGTAATAGGATACACTGTTGTATATTACTGTATCATAAATGAAAAGAGGTGGAGGTGGGTTGGAAAGTAATTTTGGATGTGTTTTAATGAGTATCATCACAAGGTGAAAGATGGGTGATAAATAAATGTATTCAAATATCTAGGCCTGTCGATAGTTCTGTCAGGAAGCAGAAGTGAGTGGGCATTACCTCTTTTTCCCAAAATCTCTTCCTGTTCTCCTTTCAAAAGAAGCCCTACCCCAAGGTTAGTTTTTAGAAAGGAGTGGGACTCTGATTTTATTGCCCTTCAGATTACATCAAGCTCCTGGCAGCTATACAACAAAATCCTGTGATAATGTGGATTCAGATATGAAGGGACTGGCTGTTGGCTCCCACCCTCTGAAGCTGACTCAACCCCATCTGGCAATAAATTTAGTCGTATATTTTATATTTTATGATTGAATTATTTGGATTGCACTTGTAGCGTTATGATGGGAACTCTGGAAAGTGATTTTAACTGTCTTAAAAATGAAGCCCGATGAGCCACAGACTGGGCGTGAAAGACATAGCTTACAAAGGGCCATCATCCAAAATATACAAAGAAGTCTTAAAACTCAACTGTAAGAAAATTAGCAACCCGGGGCGCCTGGGTGGCTCAGTCGGTCATGATCTCGTGGTCCGTGAGTTCGAGCCCCACGTCGGGCTCTGAGCTGACAGCTCAGAGCCTGGAGCCTGTTTCAGATTCTGTGTCTGTTTCTCTGCCCCTCCCCCGCTCTGTCTCTCTCTGTCTCAAAAATAAATAAACATTGGGGCGCCTGGGTGGCTCAGTCGGCTAAGTGTCCGACTTCGGCTCAGGTCACGATCTCACTGTCCGTGGGTTCGAGCCCCGCGTCGGGCTCTGCGCTGACGGCTCAGAACCTGGAGCCTGTTTCAGATTCTGTGTCTCCCTCTCTCTGACCCTCCCCCGTTCATGCTCTGTCTCTCTCTGTCTCAAAAATAAATAAACGTTAAAAAAAAAAATTAAAAAAAAAAAACATTAAAAAAAAAAAAAGAAAATTAGCAACCCAATTAAACAATGGGCAAAAGACCCGAACAGATATCTCACCAAAGAAGATAGACAAGTCACAAATAAGCATATGAAAAGATGCTCGACATCATCATATTGTCATCAAGGAATTGCAAATTTAAACAACAATCCCAGTCCACACCTATTAGAATGGCCAAAATCCAAAATTCTGACAACACCAAAATTCTCACCAACTCTGGTGAGTACGTGGAGCCATGGGAACTGTGATTTATTGCTGGTGGGAATGCAAAATGGTATAGCCACTTTGGAAAGCAGTTTGGTGATTTCTTACAAAACTGAACATATTCTTACCATATGATCCAGGAATCATGCTCCTTGGTATTTACCCAAAGGAGTTGAAAGCTTATGTCACACAAAAACCTGCACACGGACGTTTATAGCAGCTTTGTTCATAGCTGCCAAAACTTGCAAGCAATCCAGATGTCTTTTAGTAGGTGAACAGAAAAACAAACTGTGGTACATCCAGTCAATGGAATATTATTCAGTGCTAAAAAGAAATGAGCTATCAAACCATGAAAAGACACGGAGAAACCTTAAATGCATATTACTAAATAAAAGAAGCTGGTCTGGAAAAGCAGCATAGCATATAATTCCAAATACATGACATGTGGAAAAGGCAAAACTATGGAGTCAGTAAAAAGACCAGGGATTGCCAGGGGCTGGAGAGGAGGGAGGACTGAATAGCCATAATGTGGAGGATTTTTAGGGTACTGAAAATATTTTGTACGTATGATACCATAATGGTAGATACATATCATTATGCATTTGTTAAAACCTATGGAATGTACAACAAGAGTAAACCCTCAGGTAAACTGTGGACTTTGGGTGACAATGATATATCTATACAGCTTCATCAGTTTTAACAAATGTACCACTCTGGTACAGGATGTTGATGTGGGGGGAGGCTGTATGTGTTGTCGGGGGTGTGCACGGCCATATGGAAAACTTCTGTAACTTCACTCAATTTTGCTGGGAACCCTAAACGGCTCTAAAAAAATCAGGTCTATATGTAAAAAGATTTTAAGGACGGCACTGAACCTTTATTTTTTTTTAAAGTTTTAAAATTTTAATTCCAGGATAGTTAACATACAACTTAGCCTTTAATTTAGAAAAATTTTTTCTAGTTAAAAAAACTAGACTATATGGGGCGCCTGGGTGGCTCAGCCAGTTAAACATCTGACTTCGGCTCAGGTCATGATCTCATGGTTCATGGGTTCAAGCCCCATGTCGGGCTCTGTGCTGACAGCTCGGAGCCTGGAGCCTGCTTCAGATTCTCTTTGCCCCTTACCCACTTGTGCTGTCTCTCTTTCTCTCTCTCTCAAAAATAAATAACCATTAAAAAAATTAAAAGAAAAACTAGACTATAGATGTTAAGCAGTCAGATTTTTAAAAATATGTACAGTATTCCAGGCTGTGTGTGCTTATGGGAAAGTAGATGAACACTGTATCTTTGTCTTCTTAAATCTTTCAAAAATCGTTAAAAGATATTTTAAGAAAAATAGTTTTTCTGTTCTATTAAATACTTGTTATCAGACCTCATGAGTGCAAGACTAATGGCACTATTTTTTTTTTTTTAACTAACAGCAATTATTAGAAAAAAATTCCATGAGTAGATTTGGCAGGGCAGTCATTCATTGCAAAACACTGGACAAGTATTAAAAAAAAAACGTTCCTGTGGGAAAACCTGCTAAAAAATTAATTTCCAGATGGTCAAAGTTCAGGCTTGACTCATTTGGAATGTTTTACAAATTAAAAACACTGAAACTGGGAAAACTCAGAAAACCATAATTCTCTTTAATTGACTGAAATTACTAAGTAAACAAGCCCCAGTATCAAGGGTACTGGCTGGATACTAGACAGAGTTCATTTCAAGCCGAAATGGATGCTGTAATTTTTTCCGGCAGGTGGCAACAGAGAGCTGTATAAGATTTTAATATGTTTTCTGGAACGAGGCCTGGAAATCCCAAAGGTAGAGAACTGGAAAACACTTTAGTCACAAAACACCTTCTTCTCACAGACGAGGAAACTGAGCTCCAGAGAGATTATCTGACCTTCTGAAGGCAAAACTCTGCATTATACTTCCTTGAAACATGTCAGGCTGTGCAGATTTCATTTATAATTATACTCCAGCCCATGCAAACAAATTTAATTAGATATGGCAAAATATTATATTTCACATGAAATTTAAGTTATAATTTAAAAAGCTTTGGGGGTATTTCCAGAACTCTCTCTCTCTCTCTCTCTTTCGTGTGTGTGTGTTTTAGTTTTTATTTTAGTTTTTATTTTAATCGCAGTCAGCTAACCTACAGTGTTATTTTAGTTTTGGGTGTATAATATAGTAATTCAACAGTTCCATACATCACCCTGTGCTCATCACAAGTGCACTGCTTAATTTCCATCACCCACTTCTCCTCTGGTAACCATTAGATTGTTCTCTATAACTAAAAGTCTGTTTCTTGCTTTGACTCTCTCATTTCGTTCCTTTGCTTGTTTGTTTTGTTTCTTAAATTCCACATATGAGTGAAAGCATATGGTATTTGTCTTTCTCTGTCTGACTTACTTTATTTAGCCTTATACTGTCTAGCTCCATCCGTATCATTACAAATGGCCAGAGAACTCTCTTTTCTTAAGCTTATTTATTTATTTTTGAGACAGAGAGAGAGAGAGAGAGAGAGAGAGAGAATCCCAAGCAGGTTCCACACTGTCAGTACAGAGCCTGATGTGGGGCTGAAATTCACCAACTGTGAGATCATGACCTGAGTGGAAATCAAGAGTTGGACGCTTAACCGACAGATCCAGCAAGACAGCTAAAAGCTTTCTGGTAGAAAGTGCACTGAGAGGGAAAAGGTACAGACTGGAGAAGCAAACCTGAATTTCATTCTTCACCCATCTCATGTCTGCTGTCTCACCTGGAAAAAATTACTCAAGCTCTGTGTTTACTTGTAAAATGGAATAATATGTACCCCCATAGACTGTGGCAAGGTTTAAATGAGATCACACTTATAATGCACTTGGCTTATACATAGCTGACACTCAATGAATGAATGTTACTTCCTTTTCCCATCCACTCCAGGGTACACAGAGATGGAAAGCCTGGGCACTTCATTCCCAGAGCTGCCAGATAAAATACAGGGCGCCCAGTAACATTTCAATTTCAGATAAATAATAAACACTCTTTTAGTGTAAATATGTCCCTGATTTTGCATGCTACATACAAAAAAATTACTTGTTATTTATCTGAAGTTAAAATTTAGCTGGGTGTTCTATATTTTTCCTTGCTAAATCTGGCAACCCTAAGGTGGCTTTTGTTTATTTGTTTTAATAATGTATTTATTTTTAAATTTACATCCAAGTTAGTTAGCATATAGTGCGACGATGATTTCAGGAGTAGATTCCTTAGTGCCCCTTACCCATTTAGCCCATCCCCCTCCCACAACCCCTCCAGTAACCCTCTCTTTGTTCTCCATATTTATGAGTGTCTTCTGTTTTGTCCCCCTCCCTGTTTTTATATTATTTTTGTTTCCCTTCCCTTATGTTCATCTGTTTTGTCTCTTAAAGTCCTCATATGAGTGAAGTCATATGATTTTTGCCTTTCTCTGACTAATTTCACTTAGCATAATACCTTTTAGTTCCATCCACATAGTTGCAAATGGCAAGATTTCATTTTTTTTGATTGCCGAGTAATACTCCATTGTATATATACACCACATCTTTATCCATTCATCCATCGATGGACATTTGGACTCTTTCCATACTTTGGCTATTGTTTTTTTTTTTTTTTTAATTTTTTAACATTTATTTATTTTTGAGACAGAGAGAGAGAGAACATGAACAGGGGAGGGTCAGAGAATGAGGGAGACACAGAATCTGAAATATGCTCCAGGCTCTGAGCTGTCAGCACAGAGCCCGACGCGGGGCTCGAACCCACGGACTGTGAGATCATGACCTGAGCCGAAGTCAGACGCTTAACCGACTGAGCCACCCAGGCGCCCCTGGCTATTGTTAATAGTGCTGCTATAAACATTGGGGTGCACGTGCCCCTTCAAAACATCATACCTGTATCCCTTGGATAAATACCTAGTAGTGCAATTGCTGGGTCGTAGGGTAGTTCTATTTTTAATTTTTTGAGAAACCTCCATACTGTTTTTCAGAGTGGTTGCACCAGTTTGCATTCCCACCAGCAGTGCAAAAGGGATCCTCTTTCTCCACGTCCTTGCCAATATCTGTTGTTGCCTGAGTTGTTAATGTTAGCCATTTTGACAGGTGTGAGGTGATATCTCATTGTGGTTTTGATTTGTATTTCCCTGATGATGAGTGGTGTTGAGCATTTTTTCATGTATTGGTTGGACATCTGGATGTCTTCTTTAGAGAAATGTCTATTTATGTATTTTGCCCATTTCTTCACTGGATTGTTTTTTGGGTGTTGAGTTTGATAAGTTCTTTATAGATGTTGGATACTAACCTTTTATCTGATATGTCGTTTGCAAATATCTTCTCCCATTCCGTTGATTGCCTTTTAGTTTGGCGACCCTAAGTTTTAAAGGCTGCTAGTTTATTACAAAATGAAGAAATGCCAAAGCAGTGTTATAAAAGTTATGCTAAAATTTTTAAATATTTACATTTAATAAATTAGAATTCCAAACAAAAACTACAGTGCAGGGGACACCTGGGTGGCTCAGTCGGTTAAGCGTCCGACTTTGGTTCAGGTCATGATCTCACAGTTTGTGAGTTCAAGCTCTGTGTTGTGCTCTGTGCTGACAGCTCAGAACCTGGAGCCTGCTTTGGATTCTGTGTCTCCCTCTCTCTCTCTGTCTTTCCCCCGCTCACACAGTCTCTCTCTGTGTCTCAGAAAAGGAATAAATGTTAAAAAAAATTTAAAAAAACCAAACAAACCCAAACTCCCATGCAGTCACAAGATAACAATAGGACTTACAACAACCATTCACTCTTAGGGAAGTGTGGTCTGCTATTGAGACATATACTTAAAACTGCATAACAAATGTTTTCATCTTTTTTGTGTGTCTTTTAAAAATTTTTTAATTTAAATTCTAGTTAGTTGACATACAGAGCAATATTGGTTTCAGGAGCAGAATTTAGTGGCTCATCGCTTACGTACAACACCCAGTACTCATCACAAGTGCCCTCCTTGATTCCCATCACCCATCTAACCCATCTCCCACCCACCTTACTCCATCAACCCTCAGTTTGTGTGTGTGTGTGTGTGTCTTTGTGATTGTATTGCGATCTCATTATAGATGAGGTCAAAGATCTAAGTTTGAGGTCTTTTGTGACTGTGAGGGCCCAAGATGGCCCTCTGCCCCGCCCCCCCCCCCCACCATAAGCCCTACTCACTTTTTTTTTTAAAAATTTTTAATGCTTATTTATTTTTGATATTTATTTTTGAGAGAGAGAGAGAGAGAGAGAGAGAGAGAGAGAAAGAGCATGAGCAGGGGAGGGGCAGAGAGAGGAGACACAGAATCTGAAGCAGGCTCCAGGCTCTGAGCTGTCAGCACAGAGCCCGACATGGGGCTCGAACTCACGAACCTTGAGATCATGACCTGAGCCGAAGTCGGACACCCAACTGACTGAGCCAGCCAGGCACCCCAACCCTACTCACTTTCTGATATAATAGAGATTGTTGGTACTTCATCCTAGAAAAATGTTTCCTTTGTCAACTGTGACAAGATCTTTTACGTGGTTGTATTTTATGTGTTGTTTTTTTGTTGTTGTTGATGTTGGGGAAAAAGGCAGAGAGAGCTAATGGGCTGAATGCAGCCAAGGGACATGGTGGCCCAATTTCTACCCTGTAAGGGACTGGAGGATCTTCAGTAAGCCTTTAATATGCCCCAAAGGAGGGCACGCTCTCCTTTTAACCACCAGCATACAGGAGAGTGATAGTTTGTTATGTACTGAGGTTGTCTGTTTATTACATCACAAGCACTTTTTCAGACCACTGTGGTCATCCCAGGGCACCACTAAGGTATTAGGAAAGAAGTAACCGGGACAAGTAGTTCGATCAAGTAGCTGGCCTCAGTGTTTGACACAAGCCAGATTTACAATAAAGCCACAAGTTAAAAAAATATACACATATATTAGGGTTTTCTTTACAAATTACACTTATTAACTATTTGAATAAATAAAAATGAATATTTGCAAAATATATGTAAGGAGTAAATAATCATGATGTGAGGGACACCCACGTGTATCCCACTACCCAGTTGTAAAAAACAAAAATCAGCATGACCTCTGAAGTTCCCTGGGGTCCCCTTCCAGATCGCCTTCCTTCCCTCTCCCCCCAGAGGTAACCATTATCCTGCATTTGTGTCTATAACTTCCCTTGCTTTTCATTATTGTTTTGCTATCTGTGTTTATAGGTGTTTAAGGTTTTTTAAAAATGTTTATTTACTTTTGAGACAATGCGAGAGACAGAGTGCAAGCAGCGGAGGGGCAGAGAGAGGGAGACACAGAATCTGAAGCAGCTCCAGGCTCTGAGCTGTCAGCCCAGAGCCCGACACGGGGCTCGAACTCACGCATCACGAGATCATGACCTGAGGCGAAGTCAGATGCTTAACCGACTGAGCCACTCAGGCGCCCCAATATGTGTTTAAAATTTTAAGAGAAATATGGCATGCATACAAAATCATGCATGAAAATCTATGTTTACTTAAAAAAACCAAAAATAAGGGGCACCTGGGTGGTTCAGTCGGTTGAGTGTCTAACTTCGGCTCAGGTCATAATCTCACTGTTCGTGAGTTTGAGTCCCATGTTGAGCTCTGTGCTAACAGCTCGGAGCCCGGAGCCTGCTTCGGATTCTGTGTCTCTCTCTCTTTCTGTTCCCGCCCCCACTTGCACTCCCTCTCTCTCTCTCAGAAATAAACATTAAAAAAAAAAAATTAAAGACAACAACAACAATAAAATCAACACTTGTGAATCTATTACCAGGGTGAGGAAGCACATTATCACGTCCCAGAAGACTCATGTGTGTACCTCTCCAATTGCATCTCCTATTTTCATCCCAGAGATGAGTATTCTCTGGAATTTTGTGTTAACCATGTTTCATTGGGGTAAAATCTACAGAACACTTACCATTTTGGCCATTTGTAAGTGTACACTTCAGTTGCATTAGGTACATTCACACTGTTGTGCAGCCATCACTGACCATCATCCATCTGTGGAACTTTTCCATCTTCCCGGTGAAACTCTGTACCCATTAAACACAAATCCATTCCCCAGTCCCCTCTCCCCTCAGCTCCTGGGAACCATCATTCTTTCTCTAGGAATTTGACTACTGTAGGTTCCCCATGTAAGTGGAATCATACGGTATTTGTCCTTTTGTGACCGACTGACTTAATTTAGCATTCAAGTTTCGTCTTCATTTTCATCTCGAAAGTCTTCAAGGTTCATCCATGTATGTGTCAGAACTTCTTTCCATGTATTTATGTATGTACGTATGTATGAGAGAGATAGAGAGTGCGTGTGAGCGAGGGAGGGCAGAGAGAGAGTGAGAGAGAGAGAGGGAATCTTTTTTTTTTTTTTTAACATTTTTTATTTATTTTTGGGACAGAGAGAGACAGAGCATGAACGGGGGAGGGGCAGAGAGAGAGGGAGACACAGAATCGGAAACAGGCTCCAGGCTCCGAGCCATCGGCCCAGAGCCTGACGCGGGGCTCGAACTCACGGACCGCGAGATCGTGACCTGGCTGAAGTCGGACGCTTAACCGACTGCGCCACCCAGGCGCCCCGAGAGAGGGAATCTTAAACAGGCTCCACACTCAGCGCAGAACTCAAGCGGGGCTCCATCTCACAACCATGAGATCATGACCTAAGCCGAAATCAAGAGTGGGATGCTTAACCGACTGAGCCACCTAGGCACCTCCCCTTTTAAAGACTTAATAATTAATCTGTTGAGTGGGATTGCATTGGATTTATAGATCAATTTGAGGAGGTGATATTTTATTCATGAGAGTCTTGCAGTCTCTGAACATAGTATAGCCCTGTATTTATTTTAGTATTCTTTAATATCTCTTAATAAAGTTTTATAATATTCCTCCGTAGAGGTGTGGCCCATCTTTTGTTAGATTTATTCCTAGGAATATCATATTATTTATTTTATTATAAATAATATCTCTTCTAAAAGTACAATTTCTATTAGATGGTTATAGAAATGCACTTGATTTTCATTTATCTAATACTTGCTTGCTAAATGTATCTAACACGCTTGCTAAATTTTCTTATTAATTCTTGTAATATGTCTGTAGATTCTTTGAGATTTTCAAGTAAGTAACCCTATTACCTAGAACAATTTTGCTTCTTTCATTCCAATTTTTATACTTGCTCTGTGTGGTCTCTGGTACAATATAGAAAATCAGTCACTTTTGTCTTGTTTCCAGTCCTAAGAAAATAATTTTTACATACTACCATTATGTTTGTTAATAGTTTTTCTTCTTTTAAAATCATGAATGGATGTTCAATTTTGTCAAAGACTTTTCCCTTACTCAGTTAATGTGGTAAATTTCATTACCTGGTTTATTTTTTTCATCATTTTTCATTATGAAAAATTTCCAGTGTACGTAAAAGTTGAAAGAACAGTACAATGAATACACATGTACCTATGGCTTAGGTACAAGCATTGTTAACATTTTATTATTTTTGCTTTATCTATGTAGCTTATATAGCTCTCTATATAGACAACATGTATACATCATATATATATATATATATTTTTTTTTTCTTAACCATTTGAAGTTAACCTGCAGATATCATTACACAGCACCCATAAAATACTTCAGCATGCAGATCCTAAGTATAAGGACATTTTTCCTCCAAAAACACAATATATCATCACACCTAAAAAAAAGAATAGTTAATTGATTTATTAATAATAAATCTATTAGGCATTCTTGGGGAAAATCCAACTTGGTAATAATCTATTATCTTTTTAAACGTTGCTGAATTCAGTTTGTCAATAGTTTACTCATGATATTTGCATCTATATTCATGAGTGAACTTGGTAAACAGTATTCTTTCCCTATATTGTCCTTGTATGATGTTACTTAGAATGTTACTTTGGCTTTGTTCTATGTGTGTCCATTAAATTAATCTAGGTAATTATGCTATTCAAATTTCATAAATCCTTACTGATTTTTTTTTTTTTGCCTGTTTAGTTTATTGATCACTGGAGGGTGGTATTAGTGTCTCCCATTATCATGATAGATTTTCAGTCTCCACTTTGAGTCTGTCAGTTTTTGCAATTTTTTAATCATTATACATATAGTGATCTCTTATCAAATAATATATATCTTTTTGCTTTCAAGTACATTTGGTCTGATACTTTCAGAGTTATATCAGCTTTCTTTTACTTAACATTTGCCTAGTGTGTCTTTTACATTCTTTTGATTTCAATCTTTCTGTATCTTTATGTTCTAGGTGGGTTTTTTTTTTAATTTTTTTTAATGTTTGTTTATTTTTGAGACAGAGAGAGACAGAGCATGAACGGGGGAGGGTCAGAGAGAGAGGGAGACACAGAATCTGAAGCAGGCTCCAGGCTCTGAGCTGTCAGCACAGAGCCCGATGCTGGGCTCAAACTCACAGACTGTGAGATCATGACCTGAGCCGAAGTCGGACGCTTAACCGACTGAGCCACCCAGGCGCCCCTAGGTGGGTTTTTTAATAAACTGTATAGAGCTGGGTTTTTCCTCTACTCTGGCAATCTCTTAACTACAGCATTTATTGCATTACACATTGCAATTGCTGATGTATTATTTTTATTTTTTCTTATTTTATCATTTTGAAAAGTTTATTTATTTATTTATTTATTTAATCTCTACACCCGACGTGGGGCTCGAACTCACAACCCCAACAACAAGGCTTGCATGCTCTTCTGACTGAGCCAGCCACATGCCCTTATTTTTCTTTTTTAAACTGTTGTTGTCTTCAGTTAACCGTTGAAGAACATGGATTTGAACTGTGTGATTCCACTTATAGGCATTTTTTTTTTTACAGTAGAGTCCTATAAATGTATTTTCTCTTGCTTACTATTTTCTTGATAATCCTTTGTTTTCTCTAGTTTACTTTATTATAAGAATACAGTATATAATACATGTAATATACAAAATATGTGTTAATTGACTGTTTATGTCATTGGTAAGGCTTTCAGTCAATAGCAGGCTAATAGTAGTTGAGTTTTGGGGGGAATCAAACATTATATGTAGATTTTTTATTATGTGGGTGTCAGTGCCCCTAAGCTTCATTTTGTTCAAGAGTGAACTGTATTGGGTCTCCCCCACCCCCTTTTTTTTTTTTTTTTGAGAGAGAGAGAGAGAGTGTGAGTGAGAGAGAGGGGTAAAGAGAGAGAGAGAGAGAGAGAGAGAGAGAGAGAGAGAGAGAGAATCTTAAGCAGGCTCCATATTCAGCATGGAGCCCAATGCAAGGGATGATTTCACGACCCTGGGATCATGACCTGAGTTGAAATCAACTCAACCAACTGAGCCACCCAGTCGCCCCTGGTTCTCCCTTTTTATGCTTATTTTTCCTTTTCTAACTTTTTATCACTTCAATTTTCCTCCTCTATTACTGTGGAAGCTAAATATTCTATTCTTAGACTTCCAGTAGTTGATCTAAAAATTTATTTTGTAGATTTAACTCATTAAAGTCTAAAGTAAATCGTTATTCTTTTGCCTTTTTCCAAACACTGTAAGGACCTTAAAACACTACAATTCCAATCACCCATCTTCTGACTTATGTATTACTGGGTTGTGTGTGTTATGTTATGTTATGTTATGTTATGTTATGTTATGTTATTTATTTAATGTTTTTATTTAATTTTGAGAAAGAGACCAAGTGTAAGCAGGGGAGGGGCAGAGAGAGAGGGAGACACAGAATCTGAAGCAGGCTCCAGGCTCTGAACTGTCAGCACAGAGCCTGATACAGGGGTCAAACCCACAAACCTCGAGATCATGAGCCAAAGTCTGACGCTTAACCAACTGAGCCACCCAGGTGCCCCTGGGTTGTGTGTATTTAGTTCTTTCTTGCCAGTTTATTTTTTTTTTTCTGTAAAGCTTTTCTTATGCACAGAAGGGGGAGGGGGCTCGGGCCACTTGGCAGCTGCTTTCCTCATGGTGGCCAGGATGCCGCTCAGTTCTCTTATTTCTTCTTGGTGCAGATATGTGTCTCCAATGTTTTCTTTTCTTTTCTTTTAATTTTTAAAATGTTTATTTATTTTTGAGAGAGAGAGAGACAGACAGACAGACAGAGACAGAGTGCAAGCCAGAGAGGGGCAGAGAGAGAGGGAGACACAGAATCCAAAGCAGGCTCCAGGCTCTAAGCTGTCAGCACAGAGCCCAAAGTGGGGCTCGAACCCACGAACTGTGAGATCATGACCTGAACCGAAGTCAGACATGTAACCAACTGACCCACCCAGGTGCCCTGTCTCCACTGTTTTCTTGATGAACTTGAGGGCCTACTTGCCCTTGGAGACCTTGAGCAGTTCCATGGTGTGCAGTTCATGTACCATTTAGAGCACAATTGCATACCTCTTGGATTATGTTCCACAGAAACGTGGTGTGCTTGATGAGGAACCTAAGGCTACAGCTATGTCTTGGCCTGCTCATGTTCTTGGTTACCTTGGCCCCTTGTTGAGATCCATGGCTGTGAGACAGTACAGAACCATGTCTGGACCTATACTGCATCCCTGGGGGCTAGGTGACAGCAGATAGCCTCTTGTTAGTTTTTCAATGCTGTAGGACATTGTCATAGTTTTATATAGTCAGTAGTAGGCCAGTAAAATAGGTTGTTTATGTTTGATTCATTATTTTACCACTTTTATCTCTCTTCACTCCTCCATCTCATTCCTTCCATCTGAGATTTCTTCTGCTTGAAATATATACTTTGAAATTTGCTCAGGTGTTGATCTTTGGTAGCAAATGCATTTAGTTTTTATTTGTGTGCCATTCCTTCTTTTCACCTTTGTTCTTTTTTTTTAATATATTTTTTTAGTTTTTTAGTGTTTCTCCATTTTCGAGAGAGAGACAGAGAATGAGTGGGGAGGGGCAGAGAGAGACACAGAATCTGAAGCAGGTTCCAGGCCCTGAGCCATCAGCACGGAGCCCGATGCGGGGCTTGAACTCACGAATTGCAAGATCACAACCTGAGCCGAAGTCGGATGCTTAACCAACTGAGCCACCTAGGCGCCCCTGTACTTCTTTTTTTAAAGTAGGTTCGAATCACTAAGTTCTACACCTGAAACTAATATTATGTTGTATTTGGATAACTGGAATTTAAATAAAACTTGCAAAAAAAATAAAGTAGGCTCTATACCCAACGTGGAGCTTGAACTCATGACTCTGAAATCAAAAGTACCACACTCTACTTAGTGAGCCAGGCAGGTGCCCTTGACCTTTGCTTTTCATAAATATCAGTAGGTATTGAATTCTAGGTTGATTGTAATTTCTTCTTAGCACAGTGAATTCCATTATCTTTTTACTTTTGCTGTTGTTCTTGAGAAATCAGCTACCAGTCTGATTGCTGCAGCTTTGATGTTATCTGACCTTTCTTCTGCTTTTATGATCTAGATTCTGTCTTTGGTGTTCTGCAATTTTATTGTGATATGTTGGAATGTAAATTTCCTTTTATCTCTAGTAGGAATTCATTGGGATTCTTGAATCTGAGTATGCTTTTGTTTCCCATTTTTTGTCCCGCTGTGCTCGGATGAATCATTTCCTTAGATGTCTTCTAGCTCATGAATTCTTTCTTCACTGTGTCTGTCTGCTATTAAATCTGTCCACTGAGTTTTACATTTTATTTATCACACTTTTCATTTCCAGTATCTTATTTACTTTTTACAAACTGCTTGATCATTTTTGTAGTCTTATTATTTACTCGTATTATATTAGTAATACACAAAAAGCATATTAATGCCTTTTTTATTTCTTAAAAGTTCTAAAATAGTTATTTTATGCCATGTCTCTGATAATTCCTTTATCTAAAGTCTGTAAATCTGGTTCTGCTGTCTGTGTTTCAGCTTCTCTTGTTCATGGTGCCTAGTTTCCTTGGGTTTTATGATTTTTGACTACGGGCTTACATTTCTTAAAACTTTATCTGTGGGAGGGGCGCCTGGGTGGTTCAGTCGGTTAAGCGTCCGACTTCAGCTCAGGTCATGGTCTCACTGGTTCGAACCCCGCGTCGGGCTGTGTGCTGACAGCTCAGAGCCTGGAGCCTGCTTCGGATCCTGTGTCTCCCTCTCTCTCTGCCCCTCCCCCGCTCATGCTCTGTCTCTGTCTCTCTCAAAAATGAATACATGTTAAAAATTTTTTTTAAAACTTTGTGGGAATTTGGGGGGACCCTGAGATAAAGGTGGGTTCATCTAGAGACGATTTGCACTTGTTTCTTCTAACACTACAGGCACTTAGGACCACTTTGCATTGAATTCTCCGGTGAAGGCTTTTCAGACCAAACCACTAACGTGGATGTGTGCAAGCTAGCTCTGGGTATACATTTGTGGGAATTCGTTTCACTTTCGTGCGGTACCAAGAACCGAGATAGCCCATTTTGGTTGCAGACCCTCCAGGTGGAAAGATGAGATTTACAGATCTTCCTTGATTTACAGTGGGGTTACCTTCGATAAAGCCATGGTAAATTGGAAATATCTTAAGGCAAAAATGCATTTAATACATCTAACCTATGGAACATCATAGCTTAGCCTAGCCTACCTTAAATGTACTCGGAACACTTACATGAGCCTGCAATTGGGCAAAACACAAGGCCTATGTTTTATAATAAAGTGTTGAATAGCTCATGTAATTTACTGAAAACTGTACTGAAAGTGTGAAACAGAATGGTTTTCTGGGTGCAGAGTGCTTGTAAGTGTATCGATTGTTTACCTGCATGATTGCCCTGTCCAGCATCATGGGAAAGTATCTGACAGCATATTGCTGGCCGGAGAAAAGACCAAAATTCAAAATTCGAAGTATGGTTTTTATTGTACATGTATCACTTTTGCACCATCATAAAGTCGAAAAATTGTAAGTCAAACCATAGCAAGTTGGGGACCATCTGTTTATCTAGCTTAGTCTAACAGTGAAGATATAGTCTGTAAGGCCTCACCTGTAGGAGAGGGCATCCAATCTGAATCTCCACTTCAGGCAGACCTGAGGCTCTGTCTTCTGACCCTGGAGCTCCTTAAGGTGTTGAAGACTGAGAGTTAACTGGTTTGGCAATTGCTCCCGTGATCCCTCTGGGGTCCTATCATCCCGTGGTTTGGGCTGAATATGTCTTACTTTTATTCATGTATTAGAAGAAGGTACTTTTAGTATTTTATCTAGAACTTAAAAGAATTTTTTTTAGTGTTTATTTATTTTTGAGAGAGAGTGTGCAAGTGGGGGAGGGGCAGAGAGAGACAGAGACACAGAATCGGAAGCAGGCTCCAGGCTCCGAGCTGTCAGCACAGAGCCTGATCGAGGCTCGAACTCAGGGACCGGGAGATCATGACTTGAGCGTAAGTCGGCCGCTTAACCGACTAAGCCACCCAGGCACCCCTAGAACTTTAAATTGTTTACAGCAGGACAGTCAGGGTGCCTGGGTTCATTATGTCATGTGAAATTGAAGACTGCATCACTTTTCATTAATATTCTTTTTTTTAGAATTTTTTTTAACGTTTTATTTATTTTTGAGACAGGGAGAGACAGAGCATGAACGGGGGAGGGTCAGAGAGAGGGAGACACAGAATCTGAAACAGGCTCCAGGCTCTGAGCTGTCAGCACAGAGCCCGACGCGGGGCTCAAACTCACGGACCGAGAGATCATGACCTGAGCCGAAGTCGGCCACTTAACCGACTGAGCCACCCAGGCGCCCCTCATTAATATTCTTAAAGTTCCTCTAGAAAATCCTCAGGCTTTTATGTGTCAAGCCTTTTCCCTTCTCTTTATCCCATTCTTCTCTCTCAGTACCTTGTCTTTTAAGTATGACACATACTGACCAAATTTTTAGCATGTGAACCTGATAGCTTGGGCCAATGAAGAATTAGGTAATGTTAGGCAGAGAAAAAGATTTCAAGGGCAGCTGAAGTCTGCAATGTTCATGCAGTTTTGGATTTTTTTTTTGTTTGTTTGCCTCTTGTTTTCTTTTATGGTTTAAACTTCAATTTTGAAATACTCCTAAATAGCCCTATTGTTTATTTTCCTTGTTAACATTTCTGGTAAACAGAACGGTTTGATGTTTATCAAAGGAATATTTTTAAGGACAGCATGATCACATTGGATGGTCTCCATTTTTAGCGTGTCTGGTTTTGAAGCACGTCATTGAAACATTTTGAACATCTGATTCTCCTCATTTCATTAAATAACATGCGTTATTTTCTATGAATGCAGTGATTATTGCAGCCAGAGTCAAGAAAACACGGCAAAGACGAGACGAGATGCACTTAACCCTCTCTCCTTCCTGTTCTCAGCTGGGAAGCTCTTTTCTTTTTCTCACTTTCCTTCTATTTTCTAAAACCTTCTCTGACCAGCCTGGGGGAAGTCCTCTCCTCCTGAAAGGGAATGAGGAAGGTACTCTTGTTCTCAGTAGCGTCTCCCCAGGTGACCCACTACATCTCAGTGTCTTCTGGAACATCCTTTTCTCCTTTTTTTCCCTCTCTTACCTCTCTGGCCTCTCCTCCTGACCGCCTTCTCAAGAGCCCCTTCTCATCCACCTACTCCTTAAATGCCAGTGCTCCGTAAGGCTGTGCGAGAGACTATTTTCTCTTCCCCAGCCAAATATGCACCCCCATCTGAGGCTCCATCCACTGCCTTATGTTGTGACTCACAAAGATATATCTTCAGGTCAGTTTCCCCAGGTCTAACTACCCACTGAGCACCTCCAACTGGACGTCCATGGGCTTCTCAACCCAATATGTTCTGAACTCATTTTTCTACCTAATGCCCCACCTCTACCAATAGCTGCCTCTCTTCCTGCTTCCAGCCAGAAGCTGGGAGTCATCCTAGACCCTTCCATTTCCTTATTTCCTCCTCTTCTTTTTCCTCTAAGGCTGGCCAGTTTTTTCCTACATATAAATATTTGTTCTCTATTCCATTACAAATGCCACTGTCCCATCAAGTCTGGCTTCATCCTTTCTTGCCTAGGCCACTGAATTTGCATCTTAACTGGTCTCCCCACTTCCCATAATATCTTGCTCTCACCCATCCTCCATGCTTCCTCCAGGGGTCCTCCAGAGTGATTTTTCCAGAACGCAAATCTGATATCTTTCCCTCGCTTAAAACCCTTTGCTGGTGCTCTCACCTTAAGGACCTGATTAGAGGTCCTCAGGGACGCATGCCACGCCCCCCCCACCCGGACTTGGCACATGCCTCTCCTGGACCTTGCTACACCTACCCTCTGTTCCAGCAGAGTGAATTGCTCTTGGCTTCCAAAGGCTCCAGGCTCTTGCACCACTCTCCTTTGCTGGAAATGCCTTTCCCCTTGTCAGCCTGCTTGTCGCCAGCTCATTCTTGTTTATCCTTCCAGACTCAGCTCAATATCACCAATTCTGGAAAGCCTCCCTTGGATCCTAAAGCTCTCCCTTCCTCGGTCCGAGCACAATTATGTCTTGGAGCAGATTGGTCAGTAGCATGGAGGTCAGTCTCCGGGGTTGTGAGCTCCTTGAGCGCGGGAGCCATTTCTGTTCTCTTTGGGACCTTTGGCACCTAACACAGTGCTGGCACAGCAGGCATTTGGTCAATAAGCGTCTCATGAGGGACTTTTTGATCCTGAGTTCTTCCGTTTATTAGGTGTGTGATCTTGGGTGAATCATTTAACCTCCTTATGTTTTAGTAGAGATAATAATACGACCCTCACAAGGATCAAATGAGATAAAGCACATTAAAGTGCTCTGTAGATTGCATTTCACTGCTCTTCAACGTTTTTTATTTTATTTTTTGAGAGACAGAGAGAGACAGAGCACAAGCAGGGGAGGGGCAAGAGAGAGACACGCACACACAGAATCAGAAGCAGTCTCCAGGCTCTGAGCGGTCAGCACAGAGCCCGACGCCCGTGACTGTGAGATCATGACCTGAGCCGAAGTCAGATGCTCAATCGACTGAGACACCCAGGGGCCCCATCATTGCTTTTCAGATACAAGGACTTATTGTTATCACTATGTGCTGCTCTGATTGGTAGGCTTTTTCAAAATACATGCTGTCTCGGTTTTCCCTTCCTTCTCTGGGATTTGCTCTGCTCCCCCAAATGGCCTCTGTCCCCTTCCTTTCCACCTCTCTGCTTCTTTCTCGTCTGCCTACAAATCTGTTATCATCTCACCCATTCCAGAAATCCCATCTTCCTCCAACCCTACTTCCCACCACACCGCCCTGGTCCTTCCTTTCTTCTCCCCATGGCTGCCAGGGCCCTTCAAAGAGCGCTTTAGCTGGCCGCCCCCAGGCTTTCACTGCCCGCTCCTTCCCTACCAGACACCATCTGGATCCCTCAGCAGCGTCACAGTCACTGCGCCCTCTGTGGGCTCTGGTGACCTCCTGTTGCCAAATCCTGCGGGCTTTTTCAGACCTCGTCCCACTGGACCTCTGAAGCATCTGGTCCTGCTGATCACCTCCCCCTCGAAACCAGCCCCCTCCGCGATGCCGTGCTGCGCTTTCCTGGTTTCCCTTTTGTCTCTCCAGCTGCTGCTTATTCTCTTCCCTTGGTGTGGGCATTCCTCAAGGCTCTGCCTCCGAGGCTCGAGGCTTGGGTCTTCTCTCTCCTCTGCCCCATGACCTCACCGGCTCCCAAGATTGCCACTGGAACCTCTTTGCGGATGCCCCCCGGCTCCAGAGCTCCCGCTGCATTGCCTCTTGGCTAGCTGACTTTGGGCACGACCTGAAACTCAAAAGTGTCCAAAATGAAAATCATCCTTTGACTGCCTTCCCCCACCTACGTGCTTCTCCTCCTGGTTGTCTTATTTCTATTAATGGCCCCATCATTTTCCCAGCCATCCTAGGATCCTTGTTTTTGCTTTCCTCCCCCACTGGCCATGCCAGAGATGCTCTTACTGAAGTACTGTGGATCGCCCACCTGACCATTTCTAACTCCTCCGTCACTGCAGAAAGGTCTCTGGTGCCTCTCCCCAAACCATCTTCATAGCATACCACAGGTTTGGCTTTTTTTTTTCCTTCCTTCCCTCCCACCTTTCTTCCCTTTCTGTTTCTTTCTTTCAATAAATATTTAATGAGCACCTACTGTGTGCCAAGCTCTGGGGAAACAACGAATTAATGCAGTGCAGGACCGGACTCAAACTCACGAACCACAAGATCATGACCTGAGCAGAAGTCGGATGCTCAACCAACTGAGCCACCCAGGCGCCCCATGTCCTTAGCATGTTTTAATGGGTTTTCATCAAGTGCCCAGCCTGCTTGTTCAGATGCACCTCCATGGTTTTCCCTCTCTGTCTTCCCCCATGGCCCACCCTCTAGATGGGGTTCCCTGAACATGCTCTGTTCCAGCTTCTGTGCCTTTTTTTGTGTGTGTGTAAATGTTTATTTATTTTGATGTGGGGGGGGGGGTCGTGTAGAGACAGAGAGGGAGAAAGAGAATCCTAAGCAGGCTCTGAGATGTTAGTACAGATGTGGGGTTCAAGTGAGATCATGACCTGAGCCGAAATCAAGTCGGACACTTAACAGACTGAGCCACCCAGGTGCCCCATGCATCTGTGCCTTCTGCTAATAGTTCCATCCCCCCGTCACCCCTGCCTGTAAAAATCCCAACCACGGGTCTATTTCCAGCCCTGATTCCGGGAGGTATAACTCTTTCCTCCGTTGGTGCTTCAGACCATTTCATCATCCCTCCAGTGTGCAGGAAACCACTGATTCGGTGAGCAAACCCGCTGCTGGAGACACAGAGAGCTGCAGCATCACCCAACTGTCTGGGGTCAGCAAGCAACCCCTCGAGAGCCATCACCAGCAGCAGCCAGGCTTCCACAGTAAGTGTAGACAGCCCAGAGCTGTTAGGGGGCACCTCGGGCTCATGGAGGAAGAACGCAGATGGGACCAGAGCCAGCGACACTCGGTGAGCCCCAGCACCGCTGTCATGGTGAGGCGACGCTGAGAGTAGACCCAGCGGGTGGTCTCTTGAGTCTGTTTTACACGGGGTGTAGAGCATGTCACAGAGTCCTGGGGGACATGCTACATCTCAGGTGCCACCAACGCTTTCCTGAGTTCTCCAGGTCACGCTTTACTGCTATCACCTTTCAACTCTCATGACGTGCTGTTTTTTACACCAGTTACCCAGTTGCAACCGCGACAGTTGGGATGTTCTGCCTTGGAGTCCTGCTTATTTGTGTACTTTGTCTTATCCCCCCTGCTAGACTCGTAAGCTCCCTAGGATGGGGACCATGAGCCCCGTGGCATGAGAGACGGGGATTCGCAAAGTATTTGCGGATTTCAATACAGAGAAACTTCTTCCACTGCAGTATAAAGCAGGAGCTATATTCTATTCTTGGTGCTTCCAGGGTGACTCACACACATGTGTTCTCAAGAAATACTGCTTGATTGATGGATCCAGCCCTTGAAGGGTCCCTTCCATAGTATTTCAGTTGAAACATTATGATGAAATCCCAAACCAAACGGAAATGCGAACCACAAAAATCAAATCTAAATGTTTAAAAAAGCCCAAGCATTGGGTTCCTGTCACATAAAAATTCCTAGGTCAGCGTCTGATGTATGGATGTGCTGAATAAATGTTAATGTTATTCCATGAGCACTGGACAGCCAACTCAGTAATGTGTCCTGAGATAGCACAGCTGGAAGAAACTGGTTCGGTAACATTTTCTTTATTTTTTTATTTTTATTTTTTTACATTTTCTTTTCTATTTATTTTTTTAATGTTTATTTATTTTTGACGGAGAGAGACAGAGCATGAGCAGGGGAGGGGCAGAGAAAGGGGGAGACACAGAATCCGAAGCAGGCTCCAGGCTCTGAGCTGTCAGCACAGAGCCCCACGTGGGGCTTGAACCCACGAGCCATGAGATCATGACCTGAGCTGAAGTGGGACGCTCAACCGGCTGAGCCACCCTATGTTTTTTCTTTAGAGAGATGCTACTGGGGGTAACAGGCAGGAAGGTTTGTCCATATGGCCAGGTGGGCGGGTCTTCATGGGGTTGGGCTGCCAGAGGGGCATTTTTGGACTTAGCAGATCATGACTGTAGCCTCCCCACATTATGCTGAAATGCCACAGGCGGCCAGGGAATGCTTCATTCCCCCCTGGGGGTGATGTAAATCTTACACTTTTTCTGGACATTCTGTGGTAATCTCTCACCCGCGGTCATTATTTTGAGGGAGTCAGAGCACAGATTTAGAGGATCTTTCTCTTTTAGAGATACAAACTGAATTGTTAATGGATAAAATGGCATGATGTCTAATGTTTACTTCGAAGTAACCTAAAAAAAGAGAATGGGCAAGCATAGAATGGCAACAAAGGCTCTGTGTTGATGATTGTTATAACTTGGTGTTGGGTATATGGCTATTTGTGGTGCTTTTCTGTATGTTAGAAATTTCCCATAGTAAAATTTAAAAAACTTTTTATAAAGACCTCTTTATTATTTTTTAAGTTTGTTTATTTTTTAGAGAGAGAGAGAGAGAGAGAAAGAGAGTATGTGTGCATGAGCAGGGAAGGGGCAGAGGAGGGAGAGAGAGAATCCTAAGCAGGCTCTGCGCTGTCAGCACAGGGCTCAACACAGGGCTCAAACTCACGAACCGTGAGATCATGACCTGAGCCAAAACTGAGAGACGCTTAATTGACCGAGCCACCCTGGTGCCCCTTATTTTGTTTAAAAAATTTTTTTTAACCTTTTTTAATTTATTTTTGAGACAGAGAGAGACAGAGCATGAACAGGGGAGGGGCAGAGAGAGAGGAAGACACAGAATCGGAAGCAGGCTCCAGGCTCTGAGCCATCAGCCCAGAGCCTGACGCGGGGCTCGAACTCACGGACCGCGAGATCGTGACCTGAGCTGAAGTCGGCCGCTTAACCGACTGAGCCACCCAGGCGCCCCCTTATTTTGTTTTTTAAAGCACAGATTTTAGAGCGTTGGCAGAGCTGGCTTCAAATCCCTTCTCTGCTACTTTTTGTCTGGGTGATCTTGTCATTTAATTCTTCCGAGTCCGGTTTCCACATTTCCAAAATGTTAATAAGAATAATTCCTGGCTCACACATTTGTGGCAACTATGTAGATAGAGACTTAGGGCAAAGCACATGGCTGGAATCAGTAATGCTACTGGGGGTTTACGTGAGCCTAACTATGCTAGTTACACCAACTCTTAGAAATAGTCGTGGTTAGGGGGCGCCTGGGTGGCGCAGTCGGTTAAGCGTCCGACTTCAGCCAGGTCACGATCTCGCGGTCCGTGAGTTCGAGCCCCGCGTCAGGCTCTGGGCTGATGGCTCGGAGCCTGGAGCCTGTTTCTGATTCTGTGTCTCCCTCTCTCTCTGCCCCTCCCCCGTTCATGCTCTGTCTCTCTCTGTCCCAAAAATAAATAAAAAACGTTGAAAAAAAAATTAAAAAAAAAAAAAAAAAAAGAAATAGTCGTGGTTAGGACCGCAAACCGTGGCTGCTGGCAGATGGTGGACCCGAGGTCTTGACCACACGGGGCCTGCCACGGCTTCTCTAGATGAATTGCAACTGGGGATCAAATTATAGGCTTCAGACCCTTTACTAAAACCCGTAAAGAGCATTTCTTTTACTATTATTATTTTTTATTTTGAAAGTGGCAGGGAGGGGCGCCTGGGTGGCTCAGTCGGTTGAGCGTCCGACTTCGGCTCAAGTCACGATCTCGCGGTCCGTGAGTTCGAGCCCCGCATCGGGCTCTGGGCTGACAGCTCAGAGCCTGGAGCCTGCTTCCGATTCTGTGTCTCCCTCTCTCTCTCTGACCCTCCCCCATTCATGCTCTGTCTCTCTCTGTCTCAAAAATAAATAAACGTTAAAAAATTTTTTTTAGAAAGAAAGTGGCAGGGAAAGGAGGGAAGAGGCAGTGGTAAGGTTTAGTGATGCCAATTCTCATGGCTGTGAGTGTTCTGGGCTCGCAGCTCTGTTGTCACTGTGAGGGGGACAGACCAGGAAAGCAGACCCCTGGAGTATAATATCACGGGAGCTGGGTGGGGGGGAATCCCTTTTGCAGATCCCTCCTCTTGTATTCTGTCCTCGACTTTACTTATTTATTTAATTGGAAAGAGAGAGGAGAGGGGTAAAGAATCTTTTTTTTTTTTTTTTTTTAATGTTGGGGAGAGAGACAGAGACAGAGAGAGACAGAACATGAGCAGGGGAGGGGCAGAGAGAGAGGGAGACACAGAATCGGAAGCAGGCTCCAGGCTCTGAGCTGTCAGCACAGAGCCCGATGCAGGGCTTGAACTCATGAACTGCAGGATCATGACCCAAGCCGAAGTCGGACCCTCAACCGACTGAGCCACCCAGGCATCCCGGGGCAAAGAATCTTAAGCAGGGTCTACACTTAGCTCAGAGTCCAACACGGGGCTCGATCCCAGGACCCTAGGATCATGACCTGAGCCAAAATCAAGAGTCAGATGCTCAACCGACTGAGCCACCCAGGCACCCCATGTCCTCGACTTTCATCCGTTAGCAAGCAGCCAACAATTCACAGGCTGTGCTGGGACTCGGGGTTCCATCTACCTGGGCACATTGCAAGCTCCGGCTGGCCAAGCAGCCCTGTTGAGTTTTGCAGAGGAGGGTGTGCTGGAAGGAGAGTGAGATCACAAGGAATTCATTAGCATCCCAGATCCTTCCTCTTCTCCTCTCTATGCCTCTCCCAACCCTGAGTCCCAGTCCCTACCCCCAGCAATGTCTCTTTTCCCCTTAGAGTAGCTGAGGGAACCTGTCAAAGCCAGGCCAGAAGCTTGCCTTTTCTAAAGACACAGCATTCAGCCCTCACCAGATGGGAACCTGTCAGCACAGCGGGCAGATAATTATCCTTTCAGTGGTGGGAAGCCTTAGGATGAATGGAAATTCAGATGTTTGCTGCAGCTGTGGCCCCACAGCCAATCAGGGAGGCTGTCTGTGCACATGAAGCAAGTGAGATTTACCTAGGTCAAGTCTGTAGGACGTGCTGGGCAGTGAGGTGGCCCGAGTCGGGTGTAGGGCAAATTAGGGCACCCTTCCCCACAAAGCAGTGATGAAACTGCCGGACCTGTATCTGAGACCTCTCCTTAGAGGCCAGTGCAAGCCAGCCTGTCCTTTCGGCCTAAGCTCAAGTTGGCTGCCTCCTCCCTGAGTATACGAAACTCAAGGACAGAACTTAGGATGATGTCTCCTCATTTAGTGGAGGAAAATCTAATAAGCGGGTGGCCAACAATAGGGCATGCTGCCAGGAAAGGTAATGACCTCCCCATTACCATAGGTATTCAAGCAGATGCTAGCCGTCTGTCTTCCAGGAATGCTCCAGAGAGATGACCTGACTTGGGTGGGAGTTCAGCTCCTCTGCCCTCTGTCAAAGGTTCCAAATAGCCAAAGCAAAGCCAATGAATCACTGAAGCAGTAAATAGGAGACATTTATTGTGCACACACCAAAAAGGCAGTTTGCAAACTGGGAGCACTCAGACCAGAACATGGAATGAGGCTCAGGAGTATATTGCTGTCAAGCAGCTTAGATAATGAGAAAGCAGTGATTGTTTATTCTTCACAGTGATTGGTTACAACGTGACAATTTTCAGTGGTTCCCTCCTAGCAAGCTGGGAAACAGTTCAAGTTTTGCTTATCGTTTGCAGAGGCACAAGCAAGAAATAATCCAGGTCAGGTTAGCCTTGCAAAATAAGCTAAATTAAGCTTTGCCTGCATGACTAAACTGGTTCTGTCTCCTCAGGGAACCTTTCAAGGCCGGTCTCTCTCTCTCTCCCTCTCCTTGATTTTAACACCTCCAAAGCCTTCTTACCTCTGTAGTTTCTCATGGGGATGAGAACATGAATGAGGAGTTGTCATAGATCCAGGTTCGAGTCCTGGCTCTGCACTTGTTGAATGGATACGGGCAAGTCACTTAATGTCTTTATTTAAAGTAAATTACACAGGCATAGTTTATTTTCCTGATAAAGGATGATCATGGTTAAAAAACCAATTTAATGGTTAAAAAACCTGAGTGGCTCAGTCAGTTAAGCATTCAACTCTTGATTTTGGCTCAGGTCATGATCCCATGGTTCATGAGTTCAAGCCCTGCATTGGGCTCTGTGCTGTGCAGAGCCTACTTGGGATTTTCTCTCTCTCTCTTTCTCTTTTCCTCTCTTTCTCCCTCTCTCTCAAGATAAATTAATGAACATTAAAAAAAAAAAAACAATTTAGATGGATTCTTTCCATCACAGTACACATAGTTTTAATTTACCCTCTTATTTTATTTTTTAATCAAATTTTGATTTAATCAAAATTTTAATTTTATTTAGTTTTTTAATCACACATTAAGGGAGTGAAATTAATTTTAATAATTTATATAACTCAACATAGCCAAAACATAATTTCAACAGGTAATCAATATCAAAATTATTAAAGACATATGTTTACAATCTTTTCTCTGGTATTAAATTTTTTAAATCCAGAGTGTATGTTACACTTATGGCACATCTCAACTGGGACCAGCTGTGTTTCTTTTTTTGTTTGTTAATTAAAAAGCTTTTTTTAACATTTACTTATTTCTGAGAGAGACAGGACACAAGTGGGGGGGGGGGGGCCGAGAGAGAGGGAGACACAGAATCCGAAGCAGGCTCCAGGCTCTGAGCTGTCAGCACAGAGCCTGACGCGGGGCTCGAACCCACAAACTGTAAGATCATGACCTGAGCTGAAGTCAGGCACTTAACTGACCGAGCCACCCCAGCAGCTCATGTCTTTTAAGTGCTAAGTAGTCATGTGTAGCTAGTGGCTCCTCTACTGAAAGGAGCAGCTGGAGATCTTCCATCTTGGTTTTCCTTGGGGGCTACCGTACCTCCGTCTGAGAGTTACCAGTTTAGGCCATAAATGTGGATTCGGTTCTATGGTTCTCTGTTCCATGCGACCTCATCTTTCTCACAGACTCTACCTAAGTACCGTAACTGTGACTATGCGACTAGCTCTTCTTTTCTATATGCCCACATCTCTTGCTTTGCAGGGTCCAAGGTCAGGTGCCCAAGAGGCATGTTTTCATTGACATCAGTGGGAATCCAACCATGAGTAAAGGTCATGGCCTCCCTTCTTATCTTCTGTTGAAATGCCACCGAAATGCTTAGCACTGCAGGACCACAAAAGACACTCCATAACCTTAGCTGTCCTTGCCATATTATTGGTGGTGGGCTAAGGTGAAGTTCCCATGCGGTGTTCTGGTCCGAGGCAGTGGGGCCTGGGAAAACCATTCATGCTCTGAGCTTCAGTTTCCTTTATCCTTACAATGAGATCTAGTTTCTACCCTGTCAACCTGGAAGAAATAGGGAGCTCAGACCATAACCGAGATATTGAGAAAATGTTCTTGACCACTAGGAAGATTAATCGCTAAGACGTATAGTTATGCTTATACTGAACTCAGCATCGTGCTCGGCTGGGGCTGGGGCTGGAGAAGGGACAGGCAGTCGAGTGTCCCCAAGGCTGGATGGTGTGAGCTCTGCTTGCCCTGCCTTTGAGACCTGAGTGTGTGAAAGTGTTTTGAAAGCTGTAAAGCCCCCTAGGAGGGATGCTTTTATTCTGAGTGAGTGTGGAGGTGGGAGAGGAGCCCTGTATATGCCAAACTGCTGAGGCGCTTTGTTTTCCGGAGTGTAGGAAATACAGGTGGTGCGGGAGACTCGAGCTCATTTAGGCTCCTATAATTGCTAGTTGTCAAATCTGTACAGTTGCCTGAAAGGAAGGAACTCAGACGGAAGTAACAGAAACCGCCACAGCGGTGAATTATTTCTTTAACCATCAGATCCAAGTCAAGGAACAGAGAGAAAGCCTGGAGGAGACCCTGTGGGGTCTGTTCTGCGTCTCTGAGATCTCAAAGGCAGTTACTTCCTCAAAGGGCCTTTTTGGTAAATCTTCACTAACAAAGGAAAAGAGAAATTCCTTTGTAGCCTTTTGGTGCTTGATTCTAACCCGCCCTGGGCCATGATCCCACACCACCCACTCTCCCAGGGTGTTTATATAGCAGTAAGTGATTTTCCCCAGAAACTGAGAATCTGAATTGCGAATACCAGGCCAGGAAGGAATTCGTTCCAGAAATGCTCCAGAAAGGCACCCGGTGCCTCTGGCAGCTTGCTCTGCATTTCTTCATTTTGTGTCCTTTCTTTATGCAGCAGGGCTGACTATGAGTCATCTATTTGGGTGCTGAAGACTGAGTTAATTTATGCTTTTTTGCCAAATAACCAGAAACCAGCAGACCCAGCCTGTGCTGTTTCTGGAAGCTGTTGGGACAGCGACCTTCTCTCCTGAAGGAGGGGAAGCCTCCAAAGGGAGAATTGAGGGTTCTAAATTTGGGTTTTCTGGTTATCCTGTGGGCCTAGGGATTAGAGGTCCCCTCCTCCTGCTCTCCCTGGGGCCTGTGAGCCTGCAGCCCACCTGAACACATACCCTATAAGAGAGCCACATCTGGACTTGTCTTGGCCTTATGTGCCTTTGAAAGAAAATGAAGGTTTTTCACCTTTCTTTCTTTTTTTAATGTTTATTTTTGAGAGAGAGAGAAAGAGAGAGAGAGAGCGAGCAGGGGAGGTTCTGTTCTGAACTGTCAGAACAGAGCCCAACGCGGGGCTCAAACTCACAAACCATGAGATCATGACCTGAGCCAAAGTCAGACGCTTAACCAACTGAGCCACCCAGGCACCCTATAGGTGCTTTATTAGTTTAATCTGTTTTTTTTTTTTTTCCATTCCAATATAGTTAACAGTGTTATATTGGTCTCAGGCATACAATATAGTGATTCCACAATTCTATACATTACTCAGCACTCCTCATGATAAGTATACTCTGATGGGTTTTGGGGGGTATTGGTGGAGGTTCTGAGCTGACAGCTAAGAAACAATTCTTGAAGTCGTCTTTGGTGTGAAAAGGTGATTTTATTAAAGCACAGAGACAGGACCGTGGCCAGGAAGAGCTGCACTGGGGCTCTGCAGAGTGACTGCTTATCTACTGTAGAGTTGGGGAAGGTAAAGTCAAGAGGAAGTTTTTTAAAGGGATTTCCATATGCTAAAGAGGGTTTACAGATTACTGGAGGCATAGGTATTGCCAAGCTAAGGTTGTTTTTCCCTCTAGGGAAGCATTATTAAGATAGTAGGGAGTTCCTGGAGATTAGGCCTTTGATGAGATATTTGTAAACTGATGGAGACTCTATCACTTTAACCATTTGTTTTCTGTCCTTTCCTTTGTTCTTGGGCAGCCTGGAGTGCCTGAGTAATGTCACACATACCCCACCTGGTGGGGGGAGTGGGGGCGCGTTGTGCTAGCTTGTGCTTGGCCCTCAGCTTCCTTATGGCTTCTCATCATAACTCTAATCCCCATCACTCATTTCACCCATTTCACTTCCAATAACCATCAGTTTGTTCTCTATAGTTAAGAGTCTGTTTTTTGGTTTGTCTCTTTTTTTCTTTATTCATTTATTTTGTTTCTCAAATTCCACACATGAGTGAAGTCACGGTATTTGTCTTTCTCTGACTTATTTCACTTAGCATTATACCCTCTAGATCCATCCATGTCATTGCAAATGGCAAGATTGAATTCATCTTTTTTTTTTTTTAAAGAGTGTGCGGTGTGCATGTGTGCACAAGCAGGGGAAAAACAGGGAGAGGGAGAGAGAGAATCTTAAGCAGGCTCCATGCCCAGACCATGAGATCATGACCTGAGCCGAAATCAAGTCAGACGCTTAACCAACTGAGCCACCCAGGCGCCCCTCCCAGATTTCATTCTTTTATGGCTGAGTAATATTCTACTGTGTGTGTGTGTGTGTATCCTATCTTCTTTATCCATTCGTATATAGATGGATACTTAGACTGCTTCCATATTTGGGCTATTGTAAATAATGCTGCAATAAACATAGGGGTACATATATCTTTTCAGATTAGTGTTTTCATACTCTTTAGGCAAATAGCCAGTAGTGCAATTGCTGGGTCGTAGGGTAGTTCTATTTTTAATTTTGGGGGGAACCTCCATACTGTTTTCTATACTGACTGCACCAGTTTGCACTCCCACCAACAGTGCATGAGGGTTCCTTTTCCTCTACATCCTCACCAACACTTGTTTCTTGTTTTTGATTTTAGCCATTCTGACGGGTGTGAAGTGGATACTTCATTGTGATTTTGATTTGCATTTCTCGGATGATGAGTGATGTTGAGCATTTTTTCATGTGTCTGTTCGCTCTCTGTATATCTTTTTTGGAGAAATGTCTCTTCATGTCTTCTGCCCATTTTTTAAAAGGTTTATTTATTTATTTTTTGAGAGAGAGAGAGCACAAACAGGGGAGGGGCAGAGAGAGAAAGAGAGAGAGAGAGAGAAAGAGAGAGAGAGAGAGAGAGAGAATCCCAAGCAGGCTCTGAGCTGAGCTGTCAGCACAGAGCCCTAAGTGGGGCTTAAATTCACCAACTGTGAGATCATGGACCTGAGCTGAAACCAAGAGTCGAGTCGGATGCTTAACTGACTGAGCCACCCAGGCGCCCCATCTGCCCATTTTGAAATTGGATTATTTGTTTTTTTGGTGATGAGTTGTATAAGTTCTGTTTATATTTTGGAGAGTAACCCCTTTATCGGATATGTCATTTGTAAATATCTTCTCTCATTAAGTAGGTTGTCTTTTGTTTTGTTGTTTCCTTTGCTATGCAGAAGATTTTTATTTTGGTGTTGTCCCAACAGTTTATTTTTGCTTTTGTTCCTCTTGCCTTAGGAGCCATCTAGAAAAATGTTGCTCTGGCCAATGTCAGAGGTATTACTGCCTGTGCCCTCTTCAAGGATTTTTATGGTTTCAAGCCTCACATTTAGGTCTTTAATCCATTTTGAGTTTATTTTTGTGTATGGTGTAAGAATGTGGTCCAGTTTCATTCTTTTGCATGCGGCTGTCCAGTTTTCCCAGCACCATTTGTTGAAAAAACTGTCTTTTCCCCATTACGTATTCCTGCCTCCTTTGTCAAAGATTAATTGACCATATCATCGTGGGTTTATTTCTGGACTTCTCTATTCTGTCCCATTGATCTGTGTCTCTATTTTTGTGCCAGTGCCATACTGTTTTCGTTACTACAGCCTTGTAGTAGATCTTGATATCTGGGATTGTGATACATCCAGTTTTGTTTAGTTCAATCTGTTTTAATTTAGGTTTAAAAGGAACTAGAAAAGAAAACCCAGTGCCTCATCTAGACTACTTACAAAACAATCAGCCTTGGGTACTGAGACCCTCCTTCAAAATTAATCGCTGAGAGCAGTTTTCAGGCGTTGACTTCTGCGGAAATTCTGCAATAGCCCTTTCTCATATTCCTCTTTTTTTCCCTCTGAAGAACACGAAACTAAGTTAGGGTTTTGAAGATAAATATAGAAAGCTAAGAGTGAAGAGTGAGGAGACATTTCAGTGCCTGTTTCCTTTAGAGTCACAAGAGCCACCCCTTTGCAAGGATGTCTGTCGACGACGTCTGTCCCCACCCTGGGGTAAGTGGGAGGCTTTCTGAGAGAGAGATGCTGCCTGCTGAACAGGTCGCCCAGCAGAGCACCATCTTCTGGTGGAAACGACACCCAAACATAAAGGCAGTAGAAGGTGCCAGAAAATCCATTCGCCCCCAGTGATAATACATCATGCTGCAGTTAGTAATTCACAAGTGAAAAAGAGGCAAAGAGGGGCCCTTGGGTGGCTCAGTCGGTTGAGCGTCCAGCTTCGGCTCGGGTCATGGTCTCACGGTTCGTGGGTTCGAGCCCCGCCTCAGGCTCTGTGCTGACAGCTCGGAGCCTGGAGCCTGCTTCGGATTCTGTGTCTCCCTCTCTCTCTGCCCCTCCCCTGCTTGTGCTCTGTCTCTGTCTCTCCAAAATAAATAAACGTTAAAAAGGAGGAGGAGGAGGAGGAGGAGAAATGGAGACCTGGAGAGCACTTTCTGAGTGCTCTGCAAATGCTGGCATATTTAATCCTTACGCAGCCTGATGAGGCAGGTGCTCCTATTTTCATCGCTTCCGTTTAGCTGATGCTGTAAGTGAGCAGGGATATGGAGCGATTGTGTAAGGTGACAGAGGGGGCATGCGGCATTGCCAGCATTCAACCGAGGCCCAGAGGCACCAGAGCCCCTGTGCTTTACCCACCGCACATGCTAGCTCTGAGAACCAGCAAGCCTGGGCCCTCCTGCTTTCTCTGTGGCTGTGGGAGAGTCATTCTTGGCCTTCACGGGGCTCTGCTTTCCCTCTGTAAAACTAAGGGGTTGGGGAACTGGACAAAGCCATTCTTGTAATCTGGGCTCTTATGGACAAGAAAACATCAGGTAACAGTCTTTAAGATGTGTGACCCAAAGGATAGGAGGAGCACCACAAGGGGGTTCATTTCTAGAGAGCTTAACACCTGGTGAACTGGGCGCCCCATCTGGGCGGCCTCAGAGATTTAAAACCTGAGGCGATGTTGCCTCTTTCGATCTAATTCCATTCCCTGGCTTCCATGGAGGACAGAGTTCACAGGGCCTTTGACGGAGGGCAGGCCTGACTCCAGGAACCAAAGCAGAGACATCGAACAATAGGCCAACTGACTTCTAGTTACCTTTGCCAAGGTTTAGTTACTTTGCCTGAGTGACCTAGCTGGTGATCTGGAGCAAATTTCCTCCTGTGCTTTGCACCTCAGTGGCCTCCTTGTAAGGTAGAGCTAACAATAACACCTGCCTCCTAGGTGATAATACAAATAAATCTCATACCACATTGCCTGGAATATAGTCAGCGCTTAGTAAATGTGAGCTGTCTGCCACCCGCCCCCATCATCATCTCAGAGGACAAAAGTAAATGGGATCAGGGCTTTTGTAAGTAAGTTTTGCCAATGCCCAATTTTGTTTGTTTTGGTTCCTCCCTTGCAAGGAAGAGGGCTGGGTGCTTGTCTCTGGAGGCAGAAGAAAGAGCAAAGGCAGCTGGGAAGATTTTGCTCAGTCCATAGAGGTCTTGGGGGAGAAGAGTCCCAAGGAACAGAGAGGAGTGTGGACCCTCTAGAGAGGGGACAGGGTGGGCCCTGGGACCGGCTGCCCTCTTGGCCTTGAGGAGAGGCTCTTTGAATTAGTTACTGTTCCTTGGGAGAGAGGAGTCCGGGCAAAAGGCTCACCATTAGGCACTTGATTCACCACATCTGAGTTTCTTGAGACCTGTGGGTCCTTGGGAGAGAGATGGGATTTGTTATTTCTTGAGGATTTTCAGACTTTCCTCAGCTGGACCTGGTGAGCCTTAGATTATACCTTCTGGACCCTCCATCTGATCCCATGGTGGTGACAGTCAATTTCTGAATTGAAAAGGAAACACTGAAGCTGGAAGGGAAGGTTGGATTGTAGGACGGGGAATGAATGATGAAATGTTATTGGCCTATATTCGGATATTTCTTTTTCAGTGCTTTTAACTTTATGGAAAACTGTGGGCATGATTTAGCTATCTCGAGGGACCAAATGTAAAAATGCCTCATGAACATCAGAAAAATCGTCCCCCAGAGACTTTCTCTTTGGTTTTAGCAGTTCAAGTGAGGACTCCCCCTTCCCCCCTCCCTTCTCTCCAGCCCCATTGTGGCAAATGAAGTAATCAATTATCCTCCATTCAAGAAGAGAAATAGCACAGAGGCATGGTCCTTGTTCTGTAAAGCCTTATGGAAAGTGCTTCCAAATCTTGCGGAGAGGGTCTCCCAGTGGGGGACGGGGTGGAGGCAGCAACAATGAGGACCTTTTCAAGCTCTTGGGACTGTGGAGATAAATACCTGATAAGCTCACAGTTCCAGGAGCCAAGAATGAGTATCTGAAGTCATTGTTTTGCATCTTTTTGAGGCTCCCGACAGGCCTGGGAGGACTCCGTTTACTCTGCAGTCAGCTTCGACAACTGAACCGTGGCCGTGTGGTTCTGGTGCCGCCCTGTGGTGCACAGGCAATAACCTCTGATGGGAACCCCAAGTCCTGGGTGTGGAGATTGTCCCGGCTACTTAACTAGCTATGTGACCTGGGGCAAGTCACTTAATGGTACCCAGCACATGCCACACGGTAGGTGCTTAATGAGTATGGGTCAAATTAATAAATAAACAAGTATAAACCCCCTGTCTGAACCTCAGTTTCCTCATCTAGGAAACGGGGAACAATGCCTCCCCAGTGGGCTGGTATCATGTAGGTAAAAGTGCTTCCTGGAAGTGCTTCCTAAACTTTCTTGGGTTTCACATGTGTCACCTTGGGGAGCTACTCAGGCACAGATTCTGACTCAGGAAGTCTGGGTTGGGTGGGCCTGACTTCTGCATTTCCGGCTAATCCTTAGGGGTTGCCTATAGAGACCACACTTTGAGTAGCTACATCCAAGACGCTAAAGTCCTTGAAAATTTTTGTACCTTTTTTTTTTTTTTTTTTTTTAAAGTAGACTTCACACCCAGTGTGGGGCTTGAACTCAGGACCCTGAGGTCAAACGTTGCCTGCTCTACTAACTGAGCCAGCCAGCCCCGCCCCTGCCTACAGTGCTTGAAATTATTAATCTTATCTTTTCAGCCTGTGGAGTCTGGATAGACTCTAAGGCTAGACTAACCAACTGGTGCTAGTCCTTGAGAGATTTCCTGGGACACAGGACTGTCAGTGTTAGAAACAAGAAGGTCCCAGGCAGAGTAGAACAAGTTGGTAACCTTATCAGGATAATGGAAAAGGAAGGGTCGCTTGGGTCTGAGGTGCTGTGTGAACGGGCAAGGGTCGTGGGGTGGGAGGTGGAAGGAGGTGAGGCTGTTTGCTAAGAAGAGGAGCATATTCCTACCCAGAGAAGTTGGGCGACTTGGCCCACATCACACAGCTTCTCAGGGACAAGGCTGGGGCTATAGTTCCCACCTTCTGACCGGCTACATAGCTTAGTCTTTTCCTCACCAGCCTTTGTGGCCTTCTCCAACTCATTCCTCCTTACTTGGCGACGTGGCATGTTTATTTATAAATCAGCTTGTTTGGAGCCTGAAATTTGGCATAGCTGATTTTGGCCGTGAGGAGTTCAAATTTTTCCTCTCTCTGTTTTGGTCTGCCTAACGGTGTTTTGTGAACAAAAAAACACAGAGTGATAACACAAAGAGGCCGCTCAAGTGGTCTGACCGGAAGACATTCAGAAATGTGGCAGCCTCCTCTTCTGCAGATTGATTTTACATCTCTAGATAGTAGATTAGAAACCCGCAAGGGTTACTTCCAGGGATTTACATACCCCAAACAAATAAATAGCTGGGATCTCTTTCCAGACTGTTTCTCCCGGAGGTAGGATGGGAGGCTGGGGGAGGACCCCTGATGGGCAGGTTGCTGGAGGGCTGCACCTACGCTCCTTAGTGCAGGAACTTTGCCGGGAGCAGCGATGTACAGGAGGTACTCAAAGTTCCTGGCACTTTATTTTGCACACAGCAGAAGTCATAGAAGAAAGTTGCTTTTTTATTATTAACATTGAGTGTAAGTTCAGGTAGTTTTTTTGTTGGGAGGTGGGGCAGGGGAAAAAGTGGGGAGAGAGAGAGAGAAGGAGAGAGAGAGAAAGAAAGAGAGAGAGGTTGGCTGCATTTGATCTGTGACGCTCCCGGGTGTGGGTTCCCAAGGCCAGGGAGCCTGAGTGCAGCCCCTGACTGATCAGTGCTCTGTGCAAATCTGTTATCTTTTCCAGGACTGGGAGAAGAGAGTCTTAGCCTTGCCCACAACCAGATGAGTGATCAGTTCAAGTGTTGAACACTCTGCTTTTCAAATAGTGTGGTGGGCTGGTGGCTTTTGCCACTGCCTTTTTTTTTTTTTTTTTTAATGTTTTTTAATGTTTATTTATTTTTGAGAGACAGAGTGCAAATGGGGAAAGGGCAGAGAGAAGGGGAGACACAGAATCCCAAGCAGGCTCCAGGCTCTGAGCTGTCAGCACAGGACCCAGATGAGGGGCTCAAACTCATGAACTGTGAGATCATGACCTGAGCCAAAGTCGGAAGCTCTACTGACTGAGCCACCCAGGGGCCCCAGCTTTTGCTACTGTCTTAAGCCTGAGCACAGCTACAGCTCCATCCAATGTTTTCAGCAACAAAATGTACATGTGTATGCACATATGTGTATGCATGCCTAAATATATACACACACAGGGGAGCCCTGCTAAGACACACAAATTGAAAAACTTACTTCTAGGGGCACCTGGGTGGCTCAGTCGGTTAAGTGTCCGACTTCGGCTCAGGTCATGATCTCGCGGTCTGTGAGTTCGAGCCCCGCGTCGGGCTCTGTGCTGACAGCTCAGAGCCTGGAGCCTGCTTTGGATTCTGTGTCTCCCTCTCTCTCTGCCCCTCCCCTGTTCGTGCTCTGTCTCTCTCTGTCTCAAAAATAAATAAACGTTAAACCTTGGCGTAAAACTCCCGAGTCTAAGAAATGCTTATCTTGTCACAGATCCTAAGGGTAGCCAGGAACTGGCGTTAACTCTGTGAGATGCCTGCCTCTATAACTCAGGAGCATTGGTTATGTGTTTTGGCTCGAGAAATCTAAAGACTCTTCATGTCCAGGGGCCTCTCCTAGTGACACATTTTTAGCTCTTTTTGCTGTAAACAAACAAGGCCACCTGCTGCCAAACGGCTCCACTGCCGTCACCACTGTCAACACAGGGGTCAGCCAGGCTTGCTCTGACCTGGCAGAGGCATCCCGAGTTTTCTCCACCTGCGGGGGCTACGGCACAGGCCTCACCGAATCCCCATACCTTTCTTCATTCTCCATGTTCTTTCCCTTCAGGAATCCTGAACAGTGGGCAGAGCTGCCACTTGGGAAGAAGCTTGCTGGAGTTTGGGAGGGGGGCGAATGGTGCTGTGCCCTGCATTGGGCCACAACAGGAACTGCCCCACTGGCTTTTTTAGACACGTAAAGGTCATAGATGTTTTGCTAGACAGGCAAGGGCAAAAATCACCCTCCTGCCAGCCGGGAGTGCTGGGAGCCCAGCTCATTTTAGCGCCTGGCTGCTCTTCTCTCATTAAGAAAGCTCAGTTATAGACCTTTCTGTCCTTCAGCAGCTTGGAAAGGACCCCTATTCTCTTGAGTGCACTTTTTTTCTTTCTCAGATTCTGACCCTCTCCATAGCTCTTCCTTGTCCTTGTCTGGTTTATGGGAAAATATTTATATGCATATATTATATGTATTATTATATATTATATATTATGATTATATGTTATATGCATATATTATAAATATATATATTATATATATATATATCCAGCATTTTCCCCACGTGGCTTGTCAATAGTGGCCTCACTGAGGATAAATCACGAAGCGTCTGGAAAACATTGGGTCAAGTGTTCCCATGTGTCTGGTTATTGGCAGACTCCCTACCCCCACCTCAGGAGGCCTTGTACTTTAACTTCTTTCTTCTGCAGTGTCCCGGGTGACACTGACACAGCAATACGCATAAAAGGGCATGACTAAGTAGAGGTTGATTTAGCATTTATTTGCTGCTGCTGTTCTTTACTTTGAATGAGGTTGAGCTATGGATTTTAAGTGTAAAGGCTCTTCAGGAAGCAGCCACAATTCATCCCTGGGACAGAATTCCCTTAAAACCAGGTGAAGTTTGCGAGCCTAGCTCTTTGCTCCAAAAGCTTCCACCGGAGCTGGAAAAAGATGGAAGCCACTTTCCAGGTCAAGGTCGCGTGGAAAGTCCTTCCTGCCCATGCCGGCTTCCTCTGGCCCATCCATTCCGGCCGCTTTGCTCCTCAACAGAATCCAACTGAAGTTCCCTGCCGAGTAGGTCTCCAGAAGCCCTCCTGCCACCCTGTTTCTTCTCTTTTTAATGGCTAGAAACATTCAGCTCAGAGGAGGAAAAGAATTAGTCTGGCAGGCCCTGCCTTTGAAGGTACCTGCTGACACTGACAGGCCAGGCCAGTGAATTCAATGGCCGCCGGACGTGCCATTGGAATCAAGAGCCCCACACCGCGGATGCGGCCACACACAGCATGGCTCGCCAGGCCAAGGCTGGGCCGCAGTTGCGGTAAAGGCCATGATGTGGGCTGCACGCACGTTCGTTGCGGAAGGACTGGTTGCCAGCAGAAAGGATAAGTCAGTCGAGAGAGGGTAAATGCAACTTTCCCCCCCAGTTGTTTTGTCTCCTCCCATTTGGCTTTCCTCTGATGACAACCTGCCATACAAAGCCATCCTGTGCTTAACAGATGGATAGAACTTCTTCAGACTTCCAGAACCACAGAGGCTGGGGAAAATACACTGAATCCATAGCCACGAGGACCAGCTCTGGAGTCTATGGACCCTGGAATGGGGCCGCCCCAATCTAGAGTTTTGGCCTCTGTGTCACACGGAGGGGCGTTAGGTGACCGGAGCAGGGTGTCTGGCCATCTCCAGGTGGGAGGGGCCTCTGGGGCAGTACCACCGAGGAGACCACTGAGAGACCGAGAAGGGGACAGAGACCCCTTACATCAAAACAGGATGAAATCAGGTTGTCATCCCTTAAAAACCTCACGTGGTTGCTTTTCTGCCCCCTGCTTCAGGATATGGGGTGTGATGGCCAAACTGTGGCTCTGGCGACACAAGCCATGGTCTCATCTTCATCTTCCCAGCCAGGACATGTTCAGAGGAAGCCAAGGAAAGTCACTTCTCCGCTTTGCTTTTGACTGGTCTTTTCTGGGGTCCCGGGGTCTTCTATTCTGTCCTTCCAAGGGGAGACCGGGTGCTCTCAGCACTGTTCAGCCTCCACGAAGCCCTCCTTCTCGTGGCCCGAGGGCTCGACCTCCGTGTAGGTGGCGTGGTTGGGGTGGTTGCGGAATTTCACAGCTGGCCAGTGGTGAGGTCTCCGCTGTCGGGGGCACAGACGCAGAGTCAGCGGGCACGGCCTCACCCACCTGGGACTCCTCCACACCCCCAAGGACAGTGCTGAGCACCGAGACTCTCTTTACAAGGGTGCTGGGGGCCTACTGTGAGCCAGGTGGAGTTCAGGGCCCTCCTCCCCAGAAGCCTCCCCACTGTGATCCATCAACGGCTGGGAACCTTCCTGGGAGCCCGGGGAGTTTGAGAGGAGGTCATTTCGCCGCTCGCGGCATTGACTGCAGGACTGTAAGAGCCTGAGCAACGTACTGCATGGAGCCCTGAGACTGAAAAGTGAGGCAGTAGGTGAGAGATGGAATGATCTGGGAGGTTCTGAAGAAGCCACGGCAGGACAGGTCCTGCAGCAGAGTCAGCTGGGGAGTTTGTAAACATGCAGATTCCTGGACCTACTTCAGACCTACTCTGTCAACATCCCTGGGGCTGGGTGATACTTAAGACCGGTTAGGGCTTACAAGAAACAGGGGCTTCTAAACAAAGAGGAAAGCCCCTCGCAAGCACCCACCTGCGCCTCTGATTGATGAGGTCGATGGGCCTGTGACCTTTGTGGGGAAGACTGTGGGCACAGAGGCAGCACTAATGGACCACAGGCAGAGCTGGGAGGGACTGAGAGCGGAGGACAGGGGAGGGAGCTGCTGAGCCCCCGTGGCCCAGAGAGAAGAGGGCTGGCTTTTACTTCCCAAGCTGCACTTTGAGCTGCTTCTTCTGAATTCTGAGACATTCCAAATCACAGCATCCTCAACGAAAGCTCCCAGAGAGAGCAACTCTTAGGATTATCATGCCTTGTCAATTCTAACCTAAAAACCCCCAGAGCAGGCAAAGAGGCAGAGATCCCGGTTCCATTATGGCTTTGAATAAACACCAGGCCTGGAATATGGGGGTGAGAGACCACAAATCACTAAGGAGGGGCTGCACAATCCCTAGTGATTTCTCTTTCTTTCCTCTGGAGGCTCTTCTGATTTCACAAATGGGGGAGCAAAGGCAGACGGGCTGTTCAACAGGACAGGAGGGGTGCCGCACTCCCGGGGGAGCCCTCGGGGTTAGGGACTAAAGGGGCACCAGCCAGTGCACAGTGTGCAGGATGGAGTCAATGAAGTCTCCTCAGATTGGAAGAGGAGTTGGACATGTGGGTGTGAGGCGTGAGGTGGGGAGAGGCAGGTACCCAGTGGCTGGGGAAATGCTGATGCAGAGGCAGACAGACAGCAGAGCTGTGGCCAAATTCAACACTGACCTCGATGAAGAAAAGCGCAGCGTTGGAGGTGGGGTGGCCGTTGATGTAAATCCCAGCCAGGATGATGGCTGCTACCAGGAGGACGGCCAGCACGATGCCCACGATGGTGCCCAGGTGCACGGGGGGGCCCTTTGTCTTGGGGGACAGGTTGTTCTGAAGGCCTGTGGAGAGACCATTTAGGGTAGGGAGTGGCCACAGGGGAGCAGGGAAGGTGGGGCCATGAAGCCCCAGGTTCTGACAAAATCTCAGAGATGAAATCTAGAAGAACCTCAGGGTCTGCTTATGAAATATGTAAAAAGGTGGGGAAGGAGCGGGTGGTGTCATGAGCATGGCATTTATGTTGCCCTTGGCATGGTTCAGGTGGTTTTCCAAAACCACTTAAAAGTTGCCCAAATTCCTAAAACGGATCGCAAGAGAAGTTTTTTCCAATACTCGCGCCACAAGTGCCTTTAAGGAATCCTCAAAGGGTATGAGATGGTGAGGAGTTTCGGATCTGGAGTATGGCGGCATGTTCAAATCCAGGGTGTGCTAACTTACTAGCTGCATGACTTTGGGCAAATTATATAACCTCTCTGTGTCTCACTTATCACTTCTGTCGATGAAGGATAATAATGACTACCTAATAGAGTTATTGTAAGGGTCAAAACTAGATAATTCACGTCAACTGCTGAGGACCAGGGCTGGTGTCTTGGATGACCTCAGTGTTAGCCATTATGATAACAAAATGACCATATTTTCACTTGTCACTGTCCACTACCAGACTGTGGCCTCCTGGAGGGCAAGGACAGTGTCTTATTCATCTCTGTGTCCTTAGCTCTTAGGAAAAATGGCGGGCCTCATGGTAGGAGCTCAATAAAAGAATGAATCAGGTCCTCTGAAGGCTCATATACCAGGAGGCAATCTCTGAGAACACCCTGAGCATTTGAGATACGTCCCAAGGAGGAGACTGAGTATTGCCGTAGACTATCAACCTGGAATGTCATCTAGTCCAACCCCTTCCTTGTACGGCTGGGATAATGGAAATACAGAGAAGTAAAGTGATTTGCTCAAGGACACAGTCACGCCGACCACTAAGAAGCCCATGTTCCCTTATTGCCTGCGGTGGCTATTTGTTTCTGCTCCCTACCCTAAAGGGATGTGGAGAGAACGAAGTAGAAAAAGACAGATGAGCACATAAGCAAAAGAAATCATTTTTCTTTTTTAAAGTAGGCTCCATGCCCATTGTGGAGTCCAACACAGGGCTCGAATTCACGACCCTGAGATCAAGACCTGAGATCAAGGGTTGGATGCTTAACCGTCTAAGCCACCCAGGCGCCCCTCAAATCCTTTTCACAGAGCTAGTGGGTGGAATGAGAATCAACAGGAGGTGGGGATTTTTAAATTTTTTTTTTTTTCAACATTTTTTAAATTTATTTTTGGGGCAGAGAGAGACAGAGCATGAACGGGGGAGGGGCAGAGAGAGAGGGAGACACAGAATCGGAAACAGGCTCCAGGCTCCGAGCCATCAGCCCAGAGCCTGACGCGGGGCTCGAACTCATGGACCGCGAGATCGTGACCTGGCTGAAGTCGGACGCTTAACCGACTGCGCCACCCAGGCGCCCCAGGAGGTGGGGATTTTTAATGGGATGTTGCATACATTCCAATCCTCGTCCTCCCCAACCCCTCTTCTCCGTAAGCAGAGGAAACCCAAGTAGGGAAATTGTCCCCGGGGCACTCTGATGCATGGTTAGTGCCACTATCTGCCAGCAGGTGGGACAGTTGAGGTGACACACCCCAAGCTAGCTTCCCCTGACCTGGCAGTCAGCCCGCAGCAAGTGTCCCTGGTGATCTGATGGTCAGGGTTTGGGGCTGATGAGCGTGTGGTGCAGAGCAAGAGGAATGTGGCCCAGCCCCCGCCCCAGACACACAACACACACTCAAACCAGCTGCCCGCAGAGCAGTAATGGCTTCACCTCTGGTGGGAGACTGGATCAAACCATGCTGCTTTAACAGCCTCTCCTCTCCTGCGGGAACCCAGGACAACAATCTCCCAGTCCCTAGAGCTGGAAGGTATTTTCATCTCCCCCGTGCAGTGGTTGCAGCAAGGGCCAGAGCTGGCTCTGGGCAAAGGGCAGGGGAGGTGGGCCACATCACATCACCGGAGAGATTATCCTCCCAGGTAATCTTGGGAGCAAAGGACCCCAACTTCTGGCGCCTACAAAAATTGGGGTGGACAACTTTTGTGTACTCTCTGCCAACCCAGGCTGGGAATCAAAGGAAACCTGATGTGGGAAAAGCTACTCTCCACCCCTCATGGACCATGAGGCCGGTGGGGACAAGAGGCCAATGGTGAGGGGTCCCGCGCTGCCGTGCCTGCTCTAGCTCAGCCCTTCTCTCCTCTCGCTGCTTTCAGGGCAGTGAGGATTCAAGACAGATCTATAGGAGGTTCCTGGCTGATGACAAGTGTCTAGACACATTCCTTCCATCTAGTGGGCCCCTGCCCAGGAGCCCAGCAGGAGGTCTGGGAAGCTCAGGCTGCCGTTGCTCCCCTCCTCCCCACCTCAGAACGGAAGCAAAGAGGCCAGGTGACTGATGCACCCTCTTCTGGGGGGTAGTGGGGGTAAGGGGTGGTCCAAGGGGCAGGGCAGGCAGCTCAGTACTCACCATCTCCTCCTGCATAGGGATTCAACTTGGTGTCGTCTTTAAAGAGGAGAGAAGGCATAAGATTAGTGGAATCATTTAGGTCCAGATGGGACTTTAAGGAGGTTTAGTCCCACCTTCAATTTAATTTTTTTTTTAATTTTATTTTTAAGTCATCTCTGCACCCAAGGTGGGGCTCAAACCCACAACCCTGAGATGAGTCGCATGCTCTACTGACTGAGCCAGCCAGGCGCCCCTCCGCCTTCATTTTAGAGGCAGAGAAACTGAAGCACAGAGCGGGGAGGTGACTTGCTTAAAGTCACACAGCAGTGTAATGACAGAAGTCCGCAAACAAACCAACTTTTCCTAGTCTTGTGTTCATTCATCCAAGCAGGATTTATTGGACGCCTACTACTGAGTTGAGCACTAGGAGAGGGTACTGGGGGTAGACACGGTCTCTGCCCTCAGGGAGTTAACAAGCAGGAGAGATGGAGTGACAATTAAAACCCAGCAAAATGGAGCTCTGACTGGGGGCCTCATCCAGACAAAGGGTGTCAAGATGGAGGGGTGAGATGTGGGGCTGGGGAAAAAGGGTTCCAGGCAGAGGAAAAAGCATGAGCAAAGGCCCAGAGTCAGAGAAATAAAAGGCAGTGCAGTGCCGCTGGAGGGTGGAGAGGGTAAGAGATAAGGCTGGGGGTGGGGGATGGCTGCCTGCAAAGCCTGGGTGAGGACTTTTCCTGTTCTCCTTCCCCTACGGGCCGCTGGGAAGCTGAGGAAAGGGTGTGTCACCAGTTCAGATCTGCTGGAAGACCACCCCCTCCCCACGCACAACTTGAAGGACAGATTTCATGCCAACACCCTTTCTACAGCACCAGGTGTGTGTCCTGTGGTTTCCTACATAAGTTCCAATGGTTGACCATTCTTCCCCAAAGATTCTCTGGGGAAAGGCAAGCAAGAGTTCCATGTCAGGAGAATGCTCTAGAGGACAGAGGGTTACTGCTTGAAGCACTGAAACGTGAAACAAATTGAACAACCCGGAGTGTGTCACCTATAAGGTACATTTCATTCCTCTTTCCCTCTTGCACCTCCATTGCCCATGTCATTTTAAAGACTTTTACGGGTGGGGGGGCTTCTGGGGGGCTCTGTGGGTGAAGCATCTGACTCTTAATTTTGGCTCAGGTCATGATCTTGAGGTTGGTGAGTTCGAGCCCTGCATCAGGTTCTGTGCTGACAGTGCGGAGCCTGCTTGGGATTCTCTCTCTCCCTCTCTCTCTGCCCCTCCTCTGCAATCACTCTGTCTCTTTCTGAAAATAAATAAACTTAAAAACATAAAATAAAATAAAATAAAAGTTTTTATTGACTCCCCTTTGCTCACAGATGTTCAAGGCTCTTCACAATCTGTCCCCTCTCTTCTTTCCTCTTGTCCTTCACCACAACTCAACACCACGGCAGTGGCCATAACAAGCTGCCCAAGACTCCCGAGACCTTGGAGACCTCTCAGACCTCTGTGTCACTGCATAAACTGTTCCTCCTGCAGGGAATATACTTCCTCCCCTTCACTATTCCTCTTTGAAAAGTCCCACCCCTGAAATGCCCTCTGTAGGCCTGGGATTAGCTCACACAGTGAAGCAGGGTCCCATTCTGTCTTTTTTTGAAGTTTTGATGTGTTGTTCATTGTGGAATTTTTGGCAGCAATTTTGTTGTTGTTTTTTAATTTTTAAATTTTTATTAAAAATATTTATTTAATGTTTTTTTATTTTTGAGAGAGAGAAAGAGAGACAGAGTGTGAATGGGGGAGGGGCAGAGAGAGAAGGAGACACAGAATCTGAAGCAGGCTCCAGGCTCCGAGCTGTCAGCACAGAGCCCGACTCGGGGCTCGAATTCATGAACCGTGAGATCATGACCTGAGCCAAAGTTGGACGCTTAACCGACTGAGCCACCCAAACTCCCCTATTTTTGTTTTTATATATATTGCATTAAAATATTATTTATATTGATTATTGCTTTCTTTTTTGGTGACTCCTTGAATTTTATACCTGAGTGGAGAGCCTCATTTGCCTCACCCCAATCCTGGCCCTGTCACTTCCAGAGGACAGGTGGGTGTGTCCTCCTCTGTGTCTTATTGCATTTTGGTATCTGTTTCTACATCTCAGGTCCCAGTTTTTTCCCTGGACTGCAAATCCCTCAACATGCAGCATATTTACACTCCCAGTGCCTGGATGTGGCTTCCTGCTGTGCTATGCATTTCCAATAAATCTTGAAGTCTCAAAAAAATCACATTGATCTTAAAAATTCTTGTTGTGGAATCATTTTCTGGCGAAATCCCTTTGTCAAGCAAAATTTTTGGCCTCATGGGAGCTGAAGTCAGACAAGTTTTTGATGAAGTTAACAGGACTTTGGTGAGCTTGTAATTCTACTTTATATCCTGAAAGATAGTTTAAAAAAACAAAAACAAAAACAAAAACTCCCAAAGAAAATCACTCCGGTCTGAAAACTCATCTTTGGGGGGAAGAGTTAAGTGTCCAAGGTTATAACAGCTGATGAGGTCAGAGGGAGCTGGCCTGGCAACTAGACTCTGCCCCTCCACAGCAGACGGCTTCCAGCAGAAGTGAGTCTAAATTCTCCAGTAGACGATACTGATACCAGGGAGGACAAGGGAGTGAGTAGGGTTGGGGTATTAAGATACAGGCTACTGCATTTTATCCAATGGTGGTGGGAGAGGGGTACCTGGAGAAAACAAAGTCAATCTTTTCCTTTTTTGAAACGAAGCTAAAACATGAAGAAATGTATTTTTTGTTCAATAAACATGGGATAGAATTCCAACATCCCTAGCCACAGGGCCAGTTCCACTGAGAAGTGAACAGTGGGGGCTCCAAATTTTGCAAGCATTTGGGGAGAGGGGAGAATTGGCTTTCCGTTAATTGGCAAATGTTCCAAAGAGTCTCTGTTTTCGTTGGGAGGTGCTGTTATATATACACATGTATGGACCAGAGTCTCTGATGAGTTTATAAGGTTCAGAAGAGATGGTTGATAAAATCTTGCGTTTTGCTAATTTATACCAGTACAAGCCCAGTAGAACTCAAAAAAAAAAAAAAAAAGCACATTGGATAATGGGGGAATAAACTATAGATCATTAAAAAAAAATTTTCCCCCTATAGGGAAAAGAGGACTGGGTTGAGGGGAGAAAACTAGAAAGTAAAATTATTTGAATATACCTGATTTTCTAGATTTGACTTTGGAACCATGTAAATCATCATTTAATTATGAGATAATTATAAAAATTAAATTCACGAAGCACCCCTAAAAAGTGAAAGTAAAACAAAACAAATAGAAAATTGTAGACCTATTAATAGATGTTTTCTTCAGAGATTTAAATAAACAATGGATTTTTAAAAATATCTTTTATAGTTCATTTTTTTATTTTGAGAGAGAGTAAGCATGAGTGGGGGGAGGGGCAGAGAGAGAGGGAGAGAGAGAGAATCCCAAGCAGGGTCCACTTTGTCAGCATGGAGCCCGATCTGGGGCTCGAACACAAAACCATAAGATCATGACCTGAGCCAAAGTCAGAGACCTAACTGACTGAGCCACCCAGGCACCCCAACAAGGGATTTGAAAACAACACTGAGTCTATTTTGTTACTGCAAGTGGAAAACAATGAATTGGCTAGTCGAACCAACCAACATCACCTTAAACATCATTGGGAAAATTAACCTGATTCAAATCAGTTTGTTTCTAATCTAAACCATTGAAAATCCACTATAGCCCAGTCCACATCTACCACTGGCAGACAAAAAAGACCTAGTGCTACCTACAGCCCGTCCCTCCCATAGTGACTGAAGGTGGCCACACTGTGCCCACAACAGCTTTTCTCACTCACCAAGGGCTGGTTCCCGGCTGCCATCTTGTTGGGGGTCCATGGAAAGCAAACTGGCTCCCCAATTAGTGGATTGCGGTAGAGTCCCGTGAAGACTCACAAAGTGAAGAAGTGTGTGTGATATGTATTGAATGAGTGGTCATTTCTCTGAGTGAGTTGTCACTTCTTGCTGCTATATCGGGGTGTTCCGTTCAGCTGCTCATCAGATGAGCCTTTAGATTATACACAGTTATTCTGGGGGAGGGCCTGGCTCTGCTTGTAATAAAATGCATGGGCTTTGTGGCAGCTGCTTGCTACTCAGAGGTCATTCTGGTTCACTTCAGTGGGTGCCGTTCGATTGCAAACGAAAACTCTTAAAATCCAGCCCCATACCTCCTGCCCTCCCCCCCCACCCCCGGCCCTCTCTGCTCCTGTGCCTGGCTGGTGCCAGAGGGGTCCACGCACCCTCCAGCAGCCTGCTCCCACTAACTCCTCTGCTCTCTGGCTCTGTGCTGCCCAGGCGAGTCCCTTTGGCTGTATCCCCTTCGTTCACATCTCCTTGTACCCCAAGATAGACTCCAACTCCTGGAATGAATTACAAACTCTTGAGGGCAACCCATCTCTTCCTTTTCTTTTTTCATTGAATACACTTAACCCCTGTCTCCCCCGCAGCAGCCAGGAGTTGCTCTCAATACCCAGCCTTACCCAGCTCCCTCCGGGCAATTTTAGATTAATGGAAGCTACCCGATCTGCCTTGCTTGTTCACCCTTTGCTGTATTTCTCCAGTCCCCTGAATCCACGAAGACCTTTAAAAAATTATTTTCCAGCACCAAGGAAAGCAGTCGAGGGACAAGATTGCTGCTTTTGAGCCGAATGAGACCTGACCACCTCTTCCTGGTCTTGTGACCCTGGGCAAGTCACTGACCTCCCGGAACCTTCGTGTTTCTTCTATAACATGGGGATCTGATATCATTAACGCGCAGGATTGTTAGGAGGACCAAGTGAGTATTAATGTCTGCACAGCGTTAGCACCCTACCTGGCACATGGTTAGGCCCCTCAAAATGTTAGATCACCTTCATTTCTTCCCTTTCCTCTAGGATTCCCTCTGGCCGGATCCATGGGATCTGGCTCTCCAGTTCTCTAGGCTGCAGTTACAAAGGCAGGGGGCACCAGGGAAAGACCATCCTGCCACTTACCTTTCACGTAACCCCGAGTAACCGACTTTGCCCCTACGGGCCCTTTTCCACACGCACAAAATGGGACTGTGGCTGAATAATGCTTTCAAACATTTGGCTTTTTCTTTTCTCCTTTCCTCTTTTCCATTTGTCCCTTTATATGGCTCCGTAGAGGTGGTAAGAGCCCACATCTTTCATTTTGACCCTAAGGATAAAGGGCTAAAACCTAGATGTGATGTACCGAAAAAAGATGGGACAGGAATTTTTCAGTGGGAGCCAAAGGATCCCGGAGGGGCTTGCACAAGGCTTCTCCAGATGCTGTGTGGTATCTCTGGCAGGTGCAAGACCCTCAGGCCTTAGGATGGCGGAAGTCCCCGGGGACAGCCAGATCCTGAAGAGGCAGGCGCGGATCACCAGCCATCCTCTGGGACACAGCTGCCCCCACTCTGACCCTCTGTCCACACAAGGTCACAGGAGCAGGAAGCCAAGCCCCAGAACAGCGGAGGTCCACCACTCCCCCCGAGCAAGGGTTCAGAGCCAGAAACACCACGGTAGAAAAATGAGGCAATCTTTCTCTCACGTCTGAGTGTGTGGACTGAGTTCACACCTGCTGCGGGGCTGATAAGACCTCACGCTTTCTGTGAGGAGTGCTACTGAGATGAACTGAGGTGGACTATATATAAAATACCTGGCCCTGAGCCGGGACGGTAATTTTCCCCTCGCCGCAGTGACTTCCATCCCACAGTCCCGATGTGGGCCAGCACAGCAGTTGGAGTCCGGGCACGGAGTCCACTTGTTTGAAACCTGGCCTCTGCCCAGCACGCGAGCCCAGCTCTCTGAGACTTAGGTCCCTCATCTGTGAAAGTCAGGGCGATTCCTATTCCCTGAGCTAATCCCTGGCAGGAATAGTTGTGATGTCCCAGGGCGGTAGCCCTTTCCCATGGCTTCTTTCGCCGCTGGGGCTCAGGCCTTACCTTCGGTGGTGAGGCTGTCGATGAAGAGGGAGGAGGAGGTGGTGGTGAGGTCCCCGTCAAAGGGGCTGAAGGAGCCGTTGGGGGAGGACGAGGAGTGGCCCTCGTCCTGGAAGTCCTCACACGTCCTGCCCTCCGCCTGCAAGAAAGACCCAGCGCCACCCTGGACCTCACCGGCCAGCGTGCTACGCAGAAAAGAGCCCTCGAACGGGAGGACGGAGGGGGCCCCTTCACCCCTCAGCGGCCAGAAAACTTAAGACTCCCGTGCTTGGTTCAAGCATGGTAAACTAACCAAAGCTGAGCCCTGAGTGCATTTAAGCCTCCCACTTTATCCTGAAAACGTCTTATCTCCCAGGGCAATTTATCTGTCCGCTGCTTCGAATCCTTCCTCAAGGAAGGAGCTGAGATGCCAGTCTTAAACAAATAAAGCAAATCTGTACATTCAGCAAGGCCAGTGTCAGAAGTGGGCTGCTAGACAAGATTTTTTTTTAAGGCCTTAGAAAGCTCATCCAAGGCTTACTAATAAATAGGTGGTGGTGAGCACACAGCCGTGGGGTCTGGGGGTTTATGTTTATTTAAAAAAATTTTTTTAACGTTTATTTATTTCTGAGACAGAGAGAGACAGAGCGTGAGTGGGGGAGGGGCAGAGAGAGAGGGAGACACGGAATCCGAAGCAGGCTCCAGGCTCCGAGCTGTCAGCACAGAGCCCGAGGCGGGGCTCGAACTCACAGACCTCGAGATCATGACCTGAGCCGAAGTCGGACGCTCAACCGACTGAGCCGCCCAGGTGCCCCTGGGGGGTTTAATGTTTAAATGTGGGGCCTTGTTGGGGTGCCTGGGTGGCTCAGTCGGTTGAGCGTCCGACTTCGGCTCAGGTCATGATCTCGCAGTCCGTGGGTTGGAGCTCTGCATTGGGCTCTGTGCTGACAGCTCAGAGCCTGGAGCCTGCTTCGGATTCTGTCTCTTTCTCCCTCAATCTCTCTCTGCCCCTCCCCACTCGCACTCTGTCTCTCTCAAAACTAAATGAACATTTAAAAAAAATTCTTTTTTAAATGTGGGGCCTTGCATTTTCACTATCCCACCGGTTGTGAGAGGCAGATCAAATCATTGTATCTCTCTATGCCTCAGTTTTTTGCTCTGAGCAGTAGGGGGCACCGGCCCCCAGCCCCTGGAGCTGCTGGGATTCAATCCGAGCAGGTGTAGGCACTTGCAGGGAAGGGCTGGGCGCACACAGTGTGCTCATACTGCAGGACGGGATGGAGAGAGGAAGGAAGAGGGAAAGGATGCACGGATGAATGGATCTGTCTGTGTGGGTGGAAGGTGTAAGAACAGGATGCTCCCCGCCCAGAATCAAAGCCGTTGTGCGTTCCGGAAAACTTGAGTAGTGAGAAGGAACCTGTATGGGATTCCAAATAGGAAATCCCCTCCTCACTCCCAGAACACTCCTCTTCACTCCCTGAAGAGCCTGAGGGCTGGAGGCAGGGCAGCTGCTCCGAGAATGTCACCAGCCTCCCAGAGGATCCAGCTGTGGCCAACACCATGCCCAGCATACCCTCTGCAAGCACCCAAACAGCTCCCGGAGAGCCGCCCACTCAAGGCCAAGTTTCCAGAAGGGCTTTTCTCAGGGACCCGCAGAACCCTCTAAAATCTCCCGAGTCTGGTCTAACTGGCTCAGAGCAGTCTGAGAGACAAGTCCCAGATGGAAGGGAGAATTTCTTTGCCAAGAAACCAAGACGGCTTGCAAAGAGCTACGGGGGGGACGGGTCTGCTGGCAGCCCTGCCCCTCCCCACAACCTGGCTCACTTAAGCCTCTCACCTCCTGGGCACAGCCGTAGGCCAGCCACTCCTGGCGGTAGCGGTCAAAACCACTGGAGCACCTGCGGGGGGACCAGAAGGTAAGAAGTGTGATGAGATTGACGGAGAAGCCCTCCTCTTCACTCTCTCCTGTTCAGTAGCAGCTCTCCGATGATGGGGCGGAGGGGGCTAACGTCCCAGGGCTGCGGTGATCCGGACCACCAGGCAGGTGCCCTCCTTGTACCTGGCACCTGTGGGATCAGGAGTCAGACCTTTCTTCCCCAACTACTCCTCCAAAAGGAAGGGAAGGTGTCTGGCGTCTCCACTCTCCTCCTGACCCAGCTCCCCAGGACCAAGGTCACATCTGCCCAGATGTGTGCATATAGGGAGCTAAATGAACTGTATGACCTCAAATGAGCTCTAAGATCCCCTTGACTCTAGGCACCCATGAAATTGCTGAGAGTTCAGGGAATTCACAGCAACGTCTTCTGGGGAGAGTTTCACTCATTCACAGACAATCCTTTTTCTTTGTGGAGGGGCCTAAACTTGGCAAGGAGAGAAGCTGGGCTGAAGGTGGACTTCAGCACATTTAGCCAATACCTCCTGCGTGATCACTAAAGGGCAGAAAGGAGGGTCCTGCCAGCAGCTAGGAGAGATCGAAAACCAGCTGACCAGCGTCCCGGGAGAGGACACTGTGCAGCTCAGCTGGGCTGGAAGGTGCCAAGTGCTTCCCTAGGGAAGGGATGGGGGTATGTGGATGAACCAGAAAATGTTCTCCATGGCACCGTGCTCAAATGGAAATTCTTCACTCTGGTGCCAGGGGAATCCACCAAGCCCTGCTCAAGCTCTGGAACATCTGCACGGGAAGAATCATATCATGAGCCACCAGTGCTGAGGAAGAATTCATCGCTAGTTAATTTTCTCCACTAGCAACCGCCCACCCATCTGCCAGGGACCCAGTGAGGCGGAGGTCAGTTTTTCCCTCTGAAGATGCCTCCTGGGGCTCCGAGCTGCCCCTCCTGCAGCAGGGAAAGCTGAACTGAGCCCCCCCACTACCCCTCCCAGGTCCTCTGTGCCCACTACTTTGGGACATTGAGGACTAGGCGGTCTATTGGGGGCTGGCAACTAAAGTTTCTTTTAAGCCAAACTAATTGATTCTTCCAAGCACTGAGCCTTTGACATAGGTCTGGGAGCACCACGTTCTAAGCTCTGAGCCAACCAACCCAGATGCAGAGAAGAAGGACATCAGGCATGGCCACTATTGGGCACCTCCTGAATGCCAAGTGCCGCCGTGGCCATATGCTGCTCCTGTAGTATTTCATGGGACCCTCACAAGGATACTGTAAAGCAAGGATTATGACTGCTCATTCCCCGGGCCAAATCCTGCAGTTAAAGTCATTTTAGACTCCAGAGTGGGCCCTTGGGGCGGGGGAGGGGCAATGTGGACTAAAAGGAAGACACTGGCCTTGGTAAATGAAATGATCTAAACCAGATCCAGCCCCAGGGCAAGGAGGGGAAGCTCTGGGAGGCTGCAGAAGGCTGAGTGGGTGGCGAGGAAGGGGAAGCTGAGAACCCACACGGTGACTGCAAGCAGCTGTTGGTGGGAGAGTCCATGGGGCTGGCCCCTCTGCACCAGCCCTGCCCTCTGGCTCTGTAGAGACCTGGAGTTAGCTCTCAGTTGGTGCTGAGGCTCCAGAGAGCTGGCAAGGAGGGGCCCACGCTGGGGTGAGCCCAGACCCATGGGCATCTGGGGACAGGATTTCAGCACCGTGTCAGCCTTGATTGCTCTCTGATGGAACTTCTGTGCCCTATAGCTGACATAACCACAGCAAAAGCGGTGTCCACACCCAAGGCCTTGCCCTCCCCTAACCTGACCAACCCTCATTAAACTGTCACGGTCTCTGGGTTTGGGCGTATGTGTTAAATGGGGATGTGTCAATGGGAGGGTTTTGCTTTCATCTGACCCATTTTGAAGTTCTTATGGCTCAGCTCTCGCTGGATGCTGAGTCATGTGGTGGCAGCCAGCCCCAGGATTCCGGGGCTCATCCGAGGTCACCTGGATTATCTCTCGGCGCTGAGACAGTAGCTCTCAAACTCGAGAGTGCATAAGATGGATGGTGCTGCAGAGCTATTCTCCAGGAGGACCCCAACCTCCAGGTAGGAAGGACACGGGAAACCCCTCTCCCCTTGGCCCCTGGGGCTGTGTCCTGTGCCGGGCAGGCCACCTTTTAGTTCCTATTTCTGCCCTGGGCTATTTGAAAGGAGCAAAGGAAACACTGACAGATGCTTGCCAGCTGCCTGGAACTCAGAGACACTGTAATTTGCAACTTTCAAGATTGCTTCATAGGGCTTCCCACTCTCATGAGAGCCCTGGTCCCCAAAGAAGTCATTTTGTTTCGTTTTGTTTTCCCTTCCTGCTATTTATTTATCTTGGACAGGAGAACAGGGCTCGAATTCTGAGTCTAATCTGTGAGGAAATGATTTCAGAACAAGGAGTGGAAGATGAGTGGGGATTTAAGAAATTTATCCCTCTTTATCCCTCAGCCTGAATCTCACCCAGAATTTTCCCTGTTTCCAACACCAAGCAAACACAGCTTTGTAGCTTGCCCCAACTTTCCACGGATGCCCGCAACTTCCACACCCCTGATTTTCAGGAAACCCCATTACAGCCCGAGAAAGATCTTAAGGCGGTGTTTGGGGGGGTCACGGGACCCTCATCCAACGGCAATGGGTCTTTGGAGCTGGCGGGTCTCACATTTGTTTGCAGATGAGGCACTGTGTTAATATGCAGGTTTCTGGGCTTCTCTCCCAGAGATCCTGATGCAGGGGGCCTGGGGCAGGTTCCAGGAATCTGCATGTTCAACACGAGACCTAGCTGATTCTGGGATCCTCACATCTGTGGACCGTTCTCTGGGAAGCCCTGCGCTAGGATGAACCAACCCTTCCGGGTGTAAGGAGGCGCTACAGTAGACAGAATCTCTGAATAATCTTCCAGAAACCTAGTGTCACCACGGGGACCTGCCACACAGTCACCTTGATTGGGCCTCGGGGAGAAACTCACTTCTGTGACATTCTTGTGCTACGGGGCACAGTGGGCTGGCTAGAGATGCTCTCATGTTGGCAATGAGGCCAGAGGCAGGGAGGGGGCCGTGCCACCCTCTGCCCCTCCTCCAAGGCCTCCTGGGGAACCAGAGGGTCAGCCCAGCACAAACCTCTGGAGGACGTGGCACCAGCTGCAGTTGAAGGTCAGGTCCGAGGACACGCAGGCATCACAGGTCCGATGCTGCAGGCAGGCTGCAAGAGAGAAGGCAGTGGTCCCTGAGCATCAGACCCTCCACAGACCTCCAAAAGGCACAACTCTCCCAAATGCTGGGTCCTTACAGAACTACGGAGTCTCTGACTGGCAGGGACCCTAGAGGTCATTCGTGCCACCCTCCCTTGAGTCCAGCCCTGATTCTTCCATCTCTTTCTCCCTCCTTCCCTTTTCCTCCTTCCTCCTTCTTTCTGTCACCAGGGGGGCAGGCCCCCAGCGAGTGCTGGGGATTCTGCAGGAAGTCGTCTATGCAGAGGCAGACTCACTCAAACAGATAATCAAACAAAAATAACTACATAATCACCATTGCAATGAGGTTTGTGAGGCACGTACAAAGGGATCTCACCTAGTCTGGGAAGTTATACTGCTGGGCTGTGGCCCACAATTACAGGGTTGCAATGGACCTACCAGGTATTCATCCACTCACGCGTGCATTCATTCATTCTTTCAACAAATATTTACTGAACGCTTACCACGGGCCAGGCCCTGTCCCGGGTGCTGGAGATGCAGTGGTGAAGGGGCAAAGACAGAAATGCTGCCTGCATGGACCCTGCAGTTGAGTGGAGGAGACGGCCAACAGATACACAGACAAGGGGGCGCCTGGGTGGCTCAGTCGGCTAAGCATCTGACTTCGGCTCAGGTCATGATCTCACGGCTCATGAGTTCGAGCCCCGCGTCAGGCTCTGTGCTGACAGCTCAGAGGCTGGAGCCTGCTTCGGATTCTGTGTCTCCCTCTCTCTCTCTCTCTCTCTCTCTGACCCTCCCCCCGCTCACACACACACTCTCTCTCTCTCTCTCTCTCTCTTTCTCAAAAATAAATAAACATTAAAAAAACAAATACACAATGAAGTCCACACTAGGGTTTCCAGCACGGGACTGTGAAAAAAAGTGGCACAAAACAAAGAGGCAGAATGACAGGGGCGGCGGGGGGATGCATTCTGGTCAGGGAGGTTGGTAAAGGCTTCTCTGAGGAGAGGTCGTTTAGGCAGAGCCTGGGAGAAGGCAGGAAGCAAGCCCGGCTGCTCTCCTGGAGGAGGCGAAGTACAAGCAGAAGAGCCCTTGCACGCAGAGGCCTGGGAGGAGCGTGTTTCAGCCTTTCAGCCGTGTCCTCAACAGCAGCCGGGATGCTAACAGGCTGGGTGGAGTAGACAAGCTGAGGGTGAGAGAGGAGGAGCGAGAGCTGGGGCCTGGCCTGGGGCAGTGCAGAGCCAGAGAGCAGAGGGGTTAGTGGGAGCAGGCTGCTGGAGGGTGCGTGGACCCCTCCTCTGGCACCAGCCAGGCACAGGAGCAGAGAGGGCCGGGGGTGGGGGGGGGGCAGGAGGTATGGGGCTGGATTTTAAGAGTTCTCGTTTGCAATCGAACGGCACCCACTCAAGTGAACCAGAATGACCTCTGAGTAGCAAGCAGCTGCCACAAAGCCCATGCATTTTATTACAAGCAGAGCCAGGCCCTCCCCCAGAATAACTGTGTATAATCTAAAGGCTCATCTGATGAGCAGCTGAACGGAACACCCCGATATAGCAGCAAGAAGTGACAACTCACTCAGAGAAATGACCACTCATTCAATACATATCACACACACTTCTTCACTTTGTGAGTCTTCACGGGACTCTACCGCAATCCACTAATTGGGGAGCCAGTTTGCTTTCCGTGGACCCCCAACAAGATGGCAGCCGGGAACCAGCCCTTGGTGAGAGAAAAGCTGTTGTGGGCACAGTGTGGCCACCTTCAGTCACTATGGGAGGGACTGGCTGTAGGTGGCACTGTGTCCTTTCAAAAGAACGAGAGCTCTCTGGCTGCTTCGTTCCCTGGTGTATCCAGAGGTCCCAGAATAACACCTGGCACGCGGTAGGCAGTTTACAAATGTTTACGCAATTGATGTATTGATGCTTTCGTTATCCCCATTTTACAGAGGAGGGAACTGAGAGGCTTACAGAGAGTCATGAAGCTAAGAGTGGCAGGTCTGGGTTTGAGCTGAGGTCTGTGTGAGCCAAAAGCCCGAGCTCTTGGCCTTGAGATCCCACTGTGGGTTTCCCTGCCCCCTGATCCCACCCTCAGCCCATGCCACCTCTTCATGAGTGTCTCTTCTAGACAAGGGACCGGGAAGAACCAACCACAGAGCACAATGGCTTAGAGACAGCCCATCCACACCTCTGGAAGAATCTTGGCTAAGTCCTCCTCCACCCAAAGGTAACAGAGCCATCCTGCACTGGGGGGAAGCAGAGTTTTCTCAGGACCAAGGTAACCAGCCTTCCAGGGGTTCAAATCACAGCCTTGGTAGCGCTGGCCCCTCCCCTGCAGCTGTATCTACATGGGTGCCCACACAGGAGCCCGTGGCCTGCTCATTCCAGTGACTCCGGAGGCCCCTTGAAAGGCTCTAGTCAAAAAACCCTGGGAGCTTCCGTGAGGTACGTGTAAAATCTACTGACCTTTAATTCTCGTCTGCATTTCAGATGTCCTGTGCGCTATTAAATGCTCACGAAATTCACCGGAGGGGTGAGAAGTGGCTGAAACATACAGACGGTGTCCCAGAAACGTATTCCCGGGACGTTTCACTTCTGCCCAGGCAGTTACCCTGCCCTTGGATGTCCTTGCTCCTAAGTGCAGTTTATTCAAGGGCTAGGACTGAGGTTTGCTCTCAGTGTCCTTGAGGAGCCCCTGGTTCTCAGGCCCCACGTCTTTCCTGCCCGGAAAGAGCGCAGTGGGGGTGAGGGTGGCCCTGTGACCTGCAAGTGGTCCTGTGACCCTGTGGTGTCTGTGTCCTTCCTCTTTTCCAGGGGAAGACACCTGCTGAGCCCAAATAAACCTTAACAATTAAAAAAATAAAAAACAAATAAAAATGCAAGAATAAGGGACACCTGGGCGTCTGGGCATCTGGCTCTTGATTTGGGCTCAGGTCATGATCTCACCGTTGGTGAGTTCAAGCCCCATGTCGGACTCCAGCCTGCTTGAGATTCTCTCTCTCTCAAAATAAATACATAAACCTTTTAAAAAATGTTTATTCATTTTTTGAGAGAGAGACAGAGACAGAGCATGAACAGGGCGGGGGTGGTCAGGGGGAGTGGGGGGCAGAGAGATAGGGAGACAGAATCCGAAGCAGACTCCAGGCTCTGAGCTGTCAGCACAGAGTCTGACGCGGGGCTCGAACCCACAAGCCGTGAGATCATGACCTGAGCCAAAGTGGGACGCTCAACCGACTAAGCCACCCAGGCGCCCCCAAATAAAGAAATAAACTTAAAAGAAAATGGCAAGAACAGGAGTGCTGTCCTCCTCTCCCTCTCTCTCCCCAGCTGCCCTGACCATATCCTGAAGAGCATCTAACCTTGATCCTGTGGGGTCAGCAGCAGCTGGGGCCTCAGTCATAGTGTGCCTTCAACTGTAGGTGAGTGGGGTGGAGGGTGGAGGGTGAGTGGGGTGCGGGGGGGCGGTGCAGAGGGCCTGGCCATGGTTCTTGGAGGGCTGCAGGATAAATTCCTTTACTGCCTCCTGCCTGTGGACTCCCACATTACCCCTCCTCTAAGGAACATGCAATAAGAAATTTAAGGACTGATCCATTCAGTTCCTGGATTACCTTCCCTGGGGGCTGAGTCTAAAAATTCTGGGAAGTACACCTTCCCTGGGTTTAATTGTGTGTTAGTAACAATAGCTGTCATGTACCAAGTACAAACCACGCCCCAGGCCGGGGATGCGCCAGTTGGTTGTCAGAGCTTCCATTCACTCATGTCCTCCACTCTACTTACTGTGGTTCTCACTCTTACCACAGCTCTGGGAGGGAAGGAGTGCCAGGCCCATGTGACACATGAGAAATGGCAGCCCAGAGAAATTACGTGGCCATATCCACCCAGGGATCAGTGGTGGGCCTGGGAATGGAACCCAGATTGTCTGACTATAACGCTCTTTGCAGGACAGTGGGAATGACCCCTACTCACTTGGCAGTGGGGTGAACTCCACAGCTGACATGCTGGTGACCTTGCTGGGGTCCAGCTCCACACGGTGGTATTCGAAGATAGTCCTCCGCCGAGATTCTGAAACAGAGGCAGAGCCTGTCATCAGGAGCACCTCACGGCCGGAGGGCTCCAAGGCTTGTACCTGGAGCCTGACAGGTGGGCAGGGGATTGCAGCGAGTGGAACAGGGAGTCAATACGCAGCCACTGAGGGCAGGAAGTAAGCTCATCAACGTGGGACAATGATGTTGGAGCTGCAGGGAGACAGGAAGACAAGAACTGACCCTGAGAGGAGAGCTTTGTATTGTAGGCAGGTTAAACTGCTCAGGGCAGAGGCCCGGCTGCTGCTGAGGTCAGGACATAGGAGCTCCCATGCATCTGCATGGCTCTGAGCCTTCACAGCTGCTGTTCTCTTGATTCATAATGTTCTTCCACCCCTTCTCTCTTTGTCTAGCTCAACCTTCCAGATCCAGCGCAGGGTTCCTTCCTTAGCCAGCTCTGTCCCCGTCTCCACTCAGGCCAGGTGCCATGTTCCCACTGCACTCATCATATTGTGTGTTCATTAGGGTCTATTAGGAGGGCAGAGCCATTAGACTGGGAGCATCTGGTCCTGAACCTGACCCACAGTGAGCACTCTGCAAACATCTGCAGATGCACAGGCTGAACTTAGAGAAACTCTCCCCTCCCGGATGGAAGCCAGAGCAAGGTTTAGGGCCTGGGGCTTGGCTTATGTCCTGCCCCAGTCCCTGCACGAACTCCCTACAGGACATCAGAGTCAAGAGACCTGAGTTCTGATTCCAGTTCTGCTCCCCTTCTTAGGCCTCAGTTTCTCATTTGTGATGTGGAAAGACAGAAATACCTCCCACAACACCCTTGGGAGGAAAAAAGTGGAATTGTAGATGAAATGACTTCTCCTAAAATGACAATCTGTGATGCTTTGATGTTTCCCACGACATCCCCATACCCACCCAAGAACCATGACTTGGGGTTGATTTCCTTAGGCTCTGAAAGGCAGGCGGGTAGGTGCTGAGCTTTGTGAATGAGCTTCCCTACAAGGGGAAGGGGTTGCATAGTGTTTGGCCTGCCCAGCACCCCTTCTTCCTTTAGGAAACAGCATCCCCTTTGGGGATACTACCCCTAGTCCATTCCTACATGTGGCCCGCCCTGAAGCTACCATTTTCCTCCATGACCCCGCCTCCCTGGCTACACAGTGATTGGTCCAGGGCTGGGCATCTGATGCAAGCTGGGCCAATCAGAGACCTTCCCTGGGACTTTTCAACTGTAAACAAAAGACCCTTTGCTTTCCAGTAATGAAGCTGAGAAAATGCACGCTCCAGGTCTGTGAATGGCCACAGGTCCAATGAAGCAGGAAGTTCTGGTGGCTTTCTAGGCTCTGGTGTCCCAGGACCTGCCCCGGTCCCTGTCTCCCTAGCCATCAATTCTTCCTTTGGTTCTTTGGGCTACTTCATATCCCCTTTTCCACTTAAGCTTGTTGAGTTGGGTTTTTATTACTAGAAACCCAGAATAGGCAAGGATACATGTTTCTCTCTCAGCTGAGCATCTCAACTCTCAGCATCCTGTGCAATGGCTGGATGTCCCATCCCCCCACCCCCTCCTGAATGAAGAATCCAGGGGAGCATCTGCTTCCTAAAAGAACATCTCATCTACGTTTCTATCATATATTTATCCCCAATCTTGGAATCAATGCCTCCTACTTAACCCAGGATTGAACCCCCAGTTGGTCTGGTGCTAAGACATGCTGTCTTCCTATGACCCCACACTGCTCTGCAGCAGAGTAATGATGGACACCTCAGCCCCTGAAACATTCCCAACTGCAGAATGTCCTGGAAACATTCTATGCAATGAATGAGTCCTGACTCGTGGCATCTGCTGATTTCTGTGATGTAAATACTCCCCGTGCTGATTCCAAACTACCAGTTTGGAGTCACTGAACACAGAACTGGGGAAAGATGTGGTCACTCTGCTCGTGTGACTCCTCACAAAGGTCTCTAGCGCACCGTGGTTACGGTTTCTTTTTTTTTTCTTTTGAAAAAATTTTTAATGTTTATTTTTGAGAGAGAGAGAGAGACAGCATGAGTAGGGGAAGGGGCAGAGAGAAAGGGAGACACAGAATCCGAAGCAGGCTCCAGGCTCTGAGGTTTCGGCACAGAGCCCGACTCTGTGCGGGGCTCGAACTCACGCAACTGCGAGATCACGACCTGAGCCGAAGTTGGACGCTTCACGGACTGAGCCACTCAGGTGCCCCCATGCTTTCTTTACAGTAGTCCTCCTTATCCGCAGTTTCCCTTTCCACGGTTTCAGTTACCCGCGGTCAACCATGTCATTCGCCATGTCATCTCATCACACAGGCATTGTATCAGTCACCTCCCATCCTCACGAGAAGGGTGAGATTGGTACAATAAGATATTTTGAGAGGGAGACCACGTTCACATAACTTTTATTACATTATATTGTTACAATTGCTCTATTTTATTACTGGTTGTTGTTAATCTCTTACTGTGCCTAATTTAGAAATTAAACTTTATCATAGGTAGGTGCATATAGGAAAAAACATAGTATACATAAGCTTCAGTACTATCCTGTGGTTTTAGGCATCCACTGGGAATCTTGGAACATGTTCCCTTGGATAAGGTGGGGGACTACTGGATTTGTGTTTCTGAAAGAGTAGAAGGGAAACGTGTACAATTTTTTTTTTAAGAATAAATAATCAAGGGGGCGCCTAGGTGGCTCGGTCGGTTAAGCGTCCGACTTCGGCTCAGGTCATGATCTCACGGTCCGTGAGTTCGAGCCCCGCGTCGGGCTCTGTGCTGATAGTTCAGAGCCTGGAGCCTGCTTCGGATTCTGTGTGTGTGTCTCTCTCTGTACCTCCCCAGCTAGCACTTTGTCTCTCTGTCTTACTGTCTCTCTCAAAGATAAATAAACATTAAAAAAAATTTAGATAGGGGACACCCAAGCAGCCTTCCACAGCTCCATCCCACCCACCACCCCCAGAGGCTGTCTCTCCTTCTGAAAAATCATCCTTTTGAGCACGAAAATGTAATAGGGGGGAAAAAAGTGAAATTCCAGGTCTTCCAAGGAGCCTGAGACCATGGGGTCTGGAGTCTATGTGAATCTTTCTTCCTCTATCTGCTTCCTCTTTCAAGGCTAGCTCAAAGGTCATACCCTCCTTGAAGGCTTCTCCACCCTCCTTGGGCACAGTTAGTTGGTGGCCCCTCTTCTGAGCTTCACAGCCTCCTGCACAATGTCTAGTGTCACCTGTTACACTGCTCCGTCAGTATCAACTTTGCTGGCCACCTGCCCCACCAGGCTGTGAGCTCCCCCAGGGCAGAGCCTGCTAGTTATTTGTGTCTGTCCCCCAGCCCCTAGCACCGGGCCCTGCGCATAACAGGGCCTCAAGAAATGACTGTAAATGAATGAATGGATTATAGGTAGCCACAAAAACCTCAGCAACTTATTATAACTTCAGCCCACAGCCCAAAGGAAGAATGCCCTTCCTCCCTAGCCCACCACAGGCCACGGCTTCTCCCAAAAGGGCGGCCCCCAATGGGCTGCAGAAAGCCAGACATGCCCCTTCCTAACTGAGAACTCCAAGTGGAGGGAGAGCTGGCTTTCAGGATTTCTCCCCCTGCAAGGATGTGAGAGAGACCTTGCACCCAGGATCAGAAGGAAGGAGAAACGGGAGGGACCAATGGAGCCAGGGTTGGGCAAAATGGAAGCATCAACTCGTCAAGGCGCCCAGCTCAGGGGTAGAGACAGACACACAGCAGCCAGGGAAGGCGAGGTTCCCAGCAAACCTCACACCAGAATCTAGGGATGGGTCTCCCCACCCCCTGGGCTGGGGAACAGAGTTGAGGATGTGCTTCAAGTGAGGATGCAGCCAGACAGGGTCAGATGCCCTGCAAAACCTGACGGAGGCAGGGGAGATGAGTGTGGCAAGAAGCGGGGGGAGGGTGGGTGTATGGAAACATACCTCTGATTAAAAATATTTGCTCACTTCAGCTGTTGCCAACTTGTACTTGATTGAGTGTATGGCTTTGGGAATATTTTTATTTCTCTATAAACAGAACTCTTAATATCCCCGCCTGAGTTATTTGCTTTTGGATTAGCTCGCCAACATCTGGGGCTCACCCAAGGACGATGACGTCCATCTGCGTGACCAACGGATCTCTCCAGAACTGAGACAGAGGCTGCCCCAAAGCCACATTTCTGGCAGTTTGAGACATTCTGCTTTATCTCTGTTTCCACTCATCAAAGATTCAGAAATACTAGGGTCCAGACACAGAAAGCCCAGCTGCCCAAACAAGAAAATTAAAAAAAAAAAAATTTTTTTCTTTTAATGTTTATTTTTGAGAGAGCGAGTGAGACAGAGTGCAAGCGGGGGAGGGGCAGAGAGAGAAGGAGACACAGAATCTGAAGCAGGCTCCAGGCTCCGAGCTGTCAGCACAGAGCCCCATGCGGGGCGTGAACTCACAAACCGTGAGATCATGACCTGAGCCAAAGTTGGATGCTTTAACTGACTGAGCCATCCAGGCGCCCCACCAAGAAATGTTAATGGCTCAAAAGAGAGGTTTGCATGTCCCGTTTTGTTTCAAAACAAGACACCAGTGGGGAAGGGTGGGATCAGTCAGAAGAGATCAGACTGACAAGTCCTGTCACAAACTGCCCTCCAAAATGGGTGGTCACAATACAAAAGATGTAAGATGGCAGTTCCAGAAAAAGTCTTCACTTACTCGTTCATGTATTTCTTTGCTCATTTGATTATTCATTCAATAATCATAAATGGAGCCCTAGCAGGGACCCCCAGAGGTAAACACAAAGGAACAGGACTACAATTTGGAGCCCTTAATAATGAAATCCTCATTAACTGATTCCACTAATTCAGCATCTCAGTTTTGACGTCGCTACACTAACGTTGCTTTTATGCTGTCCATGAAAGAAAGAGTTTTTTAAGCAAATGAATAGAGGAAATTATACTGACTTGTGGGTGAATAGAGGAAATTATACTGACTTCTGGGGGCCCCTGCAGCCAAATAAAGAGCACATAAGTTACCCTGTGTGTTTTGCCTGCCTCTGCAAATAGCTGCTGCTAACTGCATGTAGATCTTTGCATCAGGCATGCTCTGCAGATTCTCTGCTGCAAAATCGATGTAGCAGTTTATATATGTAAATGGCAAGAAGAACTCTGGCCGCTTGCAGCACCTCCTCCCCTCAATCCCAGGAGTGAGACTGCTCTGAATTCCCTCCACCCTCAGGTAAAGGTGGGAGGAAGGTATTTGGAGCCTGGGGAAGGAGACGGTCCCCCAGGCCAGGTTCAGGGGCTGGGGGTTTCTGGAATAGTGGGGAAACCAAACTCCACCTCTCCTGGCACTCCAGGCAGGGAGGAGCTAGGTTTCAAAGACAGGGACACCCTCCATTCTGGTGGCGGTGTCCGAGGTGGGCTTGGACAATGGGAATATCTGTGGCGATAATGGGAACTACAGACCAGAGAGCTGTCCTTGGCTTTGCGTCTCATTTAAGCCATGGTTATTTGGGATTTACTGTTATTTGGCAGCTCAACGTAAGCCAAACGAATTCTCTACTTGTGGGTTGAATAGCAGACCCAGAGGAATCTGACCTCTCAGCCACATCAAATCCATCACTCCCCAAAGCATAGGTGGTGGCCCATTTAGAAGCCCCGTGAAGGCCATGGATGCTGTCCCAGAAAAATGCATGCATATGAATATGCCCCACCCACACCTCAATCTTCCTCTTCACGTCTATGCCTGGAGCCCAGGACATCAGGCCCCTGTTCTCACTGGGGGGCACCAGAGAGCAGAGGACAAGGTCCCTTCGGTGACACTCATTCTTGTGCGATTTTTTCATTTTTGAGTGTCTGCCCTGCGGCAGGCACAAGGCTGAGCGCTGGGGAGAAGGTGCTTGAGGAAACCGTGAGTTCTGCCGCACGGAGGAGGCAACATCTGAGCTGCAGCAGTGGATGGGGAGAGTTTTGCCAAGTGGCAAAAGAGTTGAAATGGGGGCCATGTTAGGCAAGGAACTGGGTCCTAGAGACGTGGAGCCCTTGGCATGCTTAGGGAACAGAGCATGCAGACCGGTGATGCCCTGACAGAGAATGGCAGGTGACGGGAGGGTCTAGAGAGGAGTCTATGAAGGTAGGCCGTGCCAGCTGCACGGGGCCTTGAATGCCGCACTAAGGATTTTCACTTCATGGTGCAAGCAACAAGGAGCCAGAGAATGACATGATCAGATCTGGCAGTGACGAGAAGGAATGGGGGACAGAAGGAAGGGGATGAGAGGCTGGGAGCTGCGGGGCAGTGTCTGGGGGGGCAGGTGCCGGCTCTCCCTGGCGGGTGGACCTCACAGCTCAGCAAACAGCACCTGGAGCCCCTAATCCAGCAGCTCCCACAACACAGCCCTGCCTCCTATTGTGTCAGCTGGGCTATCCCCTGCCCTTCCTCCTGCCTCCCCGTATCTCCCTGGCTTGCTCTAAAACAGCCTTTCATTCCAGAATCACAGAGAAACCTCAGATGCAGACACTCCCTGGGGGATCCCACTTCCTCTAATTCACCCTCATACAACAGCTGGACCCAACACACATTTCCTGAGACTCCGCCAGCCCACAAAGCCCTGTGAGGGAGCCACCGAGGAGGCAGACGGGGTTCAGCAATGCGCACGGGCAGGGGGACGTGGACACTAAGAACTGCCTTTCCTGCAAAACAGCCTGGGAGGTGTGGGTGTTTTGGGGAACTGAGGAGGAAAGGATTTACCCCTCTGGTTGGAATGGGGGTGGATTAGATTTAGCAAGTCTCAATGGTCGACTCCAGGGTCTAAGAAAAACAGAAGATCTGGGTTTCAGGTCTCTCTCATAGCCATGTGACCACAAGCAAGTCATTTCGCGTCTCTGAGCCTCTGTCCTCATTTAGAAAGTACAGACCCCACTTACAGTGTTGGGAGGATGACTACATAAGACGCTGTAAAGGTCAGGGGCGCCTGGGTGGCTCAGTCGGTTGGGCGTCTAACTTTGGCTCAGGTCACCATCTCACGGTTCATGGGTTTGAGCCCCGTGTCGGGCTCTGTGCGGGCTCAGAGCCTGGATTCGGTCTTCCTCTCTCTCTCCCCTGCCCCCCTCTCATGCTCTATCTCTCTCAAAAATAAATAAAACATTAAAAATTTATTTAAAAAAAAGATATTGTAAATCTCAGAGCCTGGGGATGGGATTATCCGTGTGGTGATCAGGCAGCCTCTAACATGGCCCCCAGTGGCCCTGCCTCCTGGTGTTGACACCCTGTGGAATCCTGTCCTGAGTGTGTTGGACCTAGCGACTTGCTTCTAACCAGCAGAATATGGCAAAAGTGATGGGATGGCACTTCTAAGATTAGGTTACAAGAAGACCGGCCTCTGTCTTGCTCACCCTCTACTGCTCTCTTGCTTGCCTGCTTTGGTGGAAGCCAGCTAGCATGTTATGAGCTGTCCTATGAGGAGGTCCACGTGTCAGGAGCCAAGGGGGGGCCTCCTCAAGGAAGTGAACCCTGTTAACAATCACGTGAGAGCTCTTGGAAGCAGACCCCTACCCCAAACAGTTGTTGAGAGGGCCATAACCTGGCAAGCACCTTGAGAGCAGCCTGTGCAAGACCTTGAACCAGAGGACGCAGCTAAGCTGTGCCTTGCTTCCTGATCCACAGAAACTCTGGGATAACGTGTGTGTGTGTGTGTGTGTGTGTGTGTGTGTTTAAGCTGCTAAATTTCAGGATAATTTGTTACGCAGCAATAGCTAACTAATACAATCAGAGTGACACTGAAACTATTTAGCAACCAGCTCAGTACATGTGCTACCCAACCAGTTAGAACAGATGCTGCCTGGAGCAGAGGCTTGGTGAGCTGCTTGCTAGTGTCCCGGGTGTTCAGGGAAGGTCAGGATGGGTAGGTGGAGTAGTGGGAACTCATTTTATGGAAATACTCACAAAGGGGCATAAAAATAGCTGTTTGCAAGAATATTCACTGCAGCGTTATTTGTTGTAGCGAAATATTGGGAACTGTAAAGCCTATGTCCAGGGGATTGGCTAAATTAAGGTACATCTATGCAACAGGCTATCAAGTAGCCATTAAAAAGAACGAGGTGTGGGCTGATATGGAAGGATGGGCAGGATATACTTTGTTCAAGTGCAGACCAGTGACACCACATGCCATTCTCTGTGTTAAATATCCAAACATATACTTACCTGTAGGCTTATAGCTCTGGAAATAATCGGGTAGCCCTGGTGGCCTCCAGGAAGGGAAATTAGGGGACAGGGGTCGGGGATGGGAGAGAAACCTGATTTTTTCTATACCGCCTTTTGTATCTTTTGAGTTTTAGACCGGATACATTTCTTCATGAAAAAAAATACCATCTTATAGATTCCGATAAGGGAGAGCATTCATAAAGAGCAGGATGGTAATTCATGTTAATGGCACAAATCTTCAAGGTGTGGTGCAGCAAGTGCAAACAGCCGCTCTAGCATATGTGACTTTTTGCTACTCGTTGCAGAAGTCCCATGAAAGTGCCGTGGTCCTGGCATCTGACCTATGACACACCAGCATCAGGACATCACGTGCTCCTCTTTCTGCACTGTTTGCTACTGTACCAGACGCCCTGCTGACTATAAAATACTGAGTCGCGTGATAAAGGCTGGCAGGGAAAGATATTCTAATATAGGACTCACAAACTCGACGTGCCAGACATCAGGCCAAACACTCGTTGGACGTCACCGTGTCCATCTTCACAAGTCACTGCAGGGAGCATGAACCACTTATATCCCCAGCTGCCGACAGAGAAATCAGCTCTAAGAGGTTAAGTGACTTGCCAGGGGTCAGACGCTTACAGAGAGTTTGGACTCGAATCCACGCTTCCAACTCCAGAGCCAAGCCCCTAGCACTATACTCAACCTTGCACGTGGCGGCTCCTGGATAAAGACTTCTAACATGAGCCCTTGGTCCCTTCCCTCAGATTTCTGTTAAGGACAGAGGCTCTGCTCAGATGACGAATCCCTCCATATCTTCCTCTTCATCGTATCTCAGTAGCACCCAGAACATAGTGGCCTAGTGCATAGCAGGAACTCAGAGCATGTGTATTGATGGAACTCAACCAACAGATGTAAGTAAATACGCTTCCCCAGGAAGCCCTGGAGTGTCCAGAAAGGTAGTGCCGTGCCCGTCTACAGGACAGCACTTTGGTGGCCCCCAAGCACATCCTCTCAACCAGCCTGGTGTGGCTAGGGTGGAGTTCAGAATGTTCCTTGGTCCCATCAAGCACCGGTAGGGACAGAGAAGAGCAGACAAGGGTCTCCTGCTTGGGGTCCTGTAGGTTAGACAGAGGGACTTTTGTATACACAGCACAGCAGAAGAGGTCGGGTTCAAAAGACTCTGAGCCAAGGGTCCAGAAGCAATGGATAGTGTGCCTACAGTGCCTCCCCCAGAAGTGTGAATTCAAGACCCCCATGGGGGTGAGCAGGGGATCAGAAGAAGAAAAAGTGCTGTGATGCCAAAAAATATCAGAACTGGAGGAGGACCAGGAAGGAAAAAGCACTGTTCCAGCTACACCCCCATTTTACAGATGAGGCAACTGAGGATAGAGAGGTGTGATTTCCTGAAGTAGACGGTTAATAATGTGGCTGGGACTGGCCTCCATCCCCTGAACCCCCAGTGATGCTCCTATCACGTGGGGTGGGGATGTAATCATGGTTGTGTTCTGGAAGGACTCAAAAACCCTAATCTGGTGCCTGTGGAGAATTTCCAAGTGGATGTGGTGCTGAGTGGCTCCCCTTCCCCTCCAAACCCAGAGCGTCGCCTCCCACTGGAGATTTCATTGGGAAAAAATGGTTCCTCTGCTTTAATGAAGGAAAATTAGAACTCATTATATGTTTCATCCTCCTTCAGCGCCCCTCAGCAATCAGCCATCCAGCCACCTCCACCACTGCCAGTCCCCCCGCCCCCAACCCAGTCTGGGTCAGTCGGAGCTCAGTCCAAGCCCGCTGAGCGCTCCACGGAACCCCTGGGGACTCACCTGGTACATCCGGGGACGGGTTGAGAATCATGAAGGCATCTGACAGGCCTGCTTTGACGGGGTGCTGGGAGGAGCTGATTTCCAGGACAGACATAGGGATCTGCAGCCGGGGAGAAGAGGCTCCATCTACCCCCTCAAAACACCCTTGGACTAGCCTGGACGTCCCCTCTGACCTCCACAGCCCTCTGCCTGCTCCGTGCCACCCCTTGGAGGACTCAAGGACATCTCAAACCCAGTGGATCCCCATTCAAATTGCAAGTCTACTCCAACCATCTCCAGCACATTTCCTTTTTCTTTGCCATACCTCCACGCAGGCCGGAAACCTGGGAGTCACCCTTTCTTTCATCTCCGCCCTCCTCCACCTCACACATCTCTGAATCCTATTAATTAGCCTGCTAACTGCCTCTTAAATCTGTCCAGTTCTCTCCATCTTACCCTACCCTACTCCAAGCCGGCAACACCTCTCTCTCCAAAACCATCTCCCAACCTTTCCTCTGAGCCACCAACAACCTGTTCTCCATTCTGAAGCCAGAGTGACCTTTCTCAAAGGCAAATCTGGGTGTTCTCCTGCCCTGTCTTGCTCCCCACTCTCCCCTCCAGTCTGGCTGTCTTCTTTCTATGCTTTGTACCAGCCATGCTCTGTCCTGCCATAGGACCTTTGAATGTGCTTTTCTCTCTCTTCTTTGACTCCTCAACTCCTACACATCCTGCAGATTTCAACTCTTTTCCTCAGGGAAGCCTCCCCTGACCTCTGCTGAGGTAAAAAGCCTCATGAAAGAGAGAAAGAAGAAGGAAGGAAGGAAGGAAGGAAGGAAGGAAGGAAGGAAGGAAGGAAAGAAAGAAAGAAAGAAAGAAAGAAAGAAAGAAAGAAAGAAAGAAAGAAAATAAGAAAGGAAAAAAATAAGGAAGGAAGGAAGGGAAAGAAAGAAAGAAAGGAAGAAAGAAAGAAAGAAAGAAAGAAAGAAAGAAAGAAAGAAAGAAAGAAAGAAAAAGGAAGGAAGAGAGAAAGAAAGAAAGAAAGAAAGAAGGAAAGAAAGAAAGAAAGAAAGAACAAACAAAGAAAACAAGAAAGGAAGAAAATAAGGAAGGAAGGAAGGAAGGAAGGAAGGAAGGAAGGAAGGGAAAGAAAGAAAGAAAGAAAGAAAGAAAGAAAGAAAGAAAAAACAAGAAAGAAAACAAGAAAGGAAGAAAATAAGGAAGGAAGGGAGGGAGGAAGGAAGGAAGGAAGGAAGGAAGGAAAGAAGAAAGAAAGAAAGAAAGAAAGAAAGAAAGAAAGAAAGAAAATAAGAAAGGAAGAAAATAAGGAAGGAAGGAAGGAAGGAAGGAAGGAAAAGAAAGAAAGGAAGAAAGAAAGAAAGAAAGAAAGAAAGAAAGAAAGAAAGAAAGAAAGAAAGGAAGAGAGAAAGAAAGAAAGAAGGAAAGAAAGAAAGAAAGAAAGAAAGAACAAACAAGAAAGAAAACAAGAAAGGAAGAAAATAAGGAAGGAAGGAAGGAAGGAAGGAAGGAAGGAAGGGAAAGAAAGAAAGAAAGAAAGAAAGAAAGAAAGAAAGAAAGAAAGAAAATAAGAAAGGAAGAAAATAAGGAAGGAAGGAAGGAAGGAAGGAAGGAAGGAAGGAAGGAAGGAAAAGAAAGAAAGGAAGAAAGAAGAAAGAAAGAAGAGAGAAAGAAAGAAAGAAAGAAAGAAGAAAACAAACAAGAAAGAAAACAAGAAAGGAAGAAAATAAGGAAGGAAGGAAGGAAGGGAAAGAAAGAAAGAAAGAAAGAAAAGAAAGAAAGAAGAAAGAAAGAAAGAAAGAAAGAAAAACAAGAAAGAAAACAAGAAAGGAAGAAAATAAGGAAGGAAGGAAGGAAGGGAGGGAGGAAGGAAGGGAGGAAGGGAAAGAAAGAGAGAAGAAAGAAAGAGAGAAGAAAGAAAGAAAGAAAGAAAGAAAGAAAGAACAAGAAAGAAAACAAGAAAGGAAGAAAATAAGAAGGAAGGGAGAAAGGAAGGAAGGAGGAAGAGAAAGAAGAAGAAGAAGAAAGAAAGAAAGAAAGAAAGAAAGAAAGAAAGAAAGAGGAAGGAAGAAAGAAAGAAAGAGAAAGAAAGAAAGAAAAAACAAGAAAGAAAACAAGAAAGGAAGAAAATAAGGAAGGAAGGAAGGGAGGGAGGAAGGAAGGAAGGGAGGAAGAGAAGAAAGAAAGAAAGAAAGAAAGAAAGAAAGAAAGAAAGAAAGAAAGAAGAAAAGAAAGAAAGAGAAAGAAAGAAAGAAAAAACAAGAAGAAAACAAGAAAGGAAGAAAATAGGAAGGAAGGAAGGAGGAGAAGGAAGGAAGGGAGGAAGAGGAAGGAAGGAAAGAAGGGAAGAAGAAAGAAGAAAGAAAGAAGAAAGAAAGAAGAAAGAAAGAAAGAAGAAGAGAAAGAAAGAAAGAAAGAAAGAAAGAAAGAAAGAAAAAGGAAGGAAGAGGAAAGAAAGAAAGAAAGAAAGAAAGAAAGAAAGAAAGAAAGAAAGAAAGAAAAAACAAGAAAGAAAACAAGAAAGGAAGAAAATAAGGAAAGAAGGAAGGAAGGAAGGAAGGAAGGAAGGAAGGAAGGAAGGAAGGAAGGGAGGGAGGAAGGAAGGGAGGGAGGGAGGGAGGAAGAAAGAAAGGAAGGAAGAGCGTCATGAAAGGCTCCCTTCGCACCAGGCACCTCGACTTAGGAACACTTGTCACAGTGGTGATTCTACGTTTGTCCCTGCAATTACTGTCCATCTCCCCAACCAGACTTCTAGCTCTACAAGGGCAGGGCCTATGGCCATCTCATTACCTGCTGTCTGCCCAGGACCGAGGCCTATGCCTGGCACGTTGCAGGTTGTCTACAGATATTTGCTGAATGAAAAACTCCAAGACCCGGCCGCCTCTGCAGCTAAGCTCACTCACCTCTTTGTAGCCAAATACAATGCGGCCGTCTTGGTGCAGAGCTGCCTGGAAAGTGAAGCTGCCTCTGTCTTCCCGGCCTTGGAGGTAGACGTGGTCCCACTGAACAATAAAGACCGTCCCTAGGGAGGGGAGCAGAGACCCGGCTGGACAGGAAGGTAGTGCAGGGAGGAGGGCCCCGCAGAATCGGCGGCCCACATAGGTCTGAGGGTGATTGGGTGCTCAAGGGACAATCTGGTGAGAGTAAGAAACAACAAAGGTCTCTGATATTCGTCACCTCTGCTAAGAGCCAAGCACTTTTCTTCTGTTATCTCGTCAGACCCTGCTAGGTAGCAGGCATCTTGTTGCCATCTTCTAGATGAGGAAATTGAACACGGGAAGGTGGGGTGGTGGCCTTGCTGTGTGACCGTGGGTAAGTCCCTTGTCCTCTCTAGACTTTGGGCTCTGCTAAAGGGGCTGTGCCCTGGAGGCAGGTGACTTAAACTCTGAGATCTGTTCTCACCATTGTCAAAGTAAGCGACTGTTGAGTTGTCAGAGTAGCCAGGGTTGAAGTTGGCCATCAGAGGCGCCACATACTGAGTAGCCGTGAGCATCCGGTGGATCGTGTCACCCATGAAGATGAAGCCTGGGGTGCGGACAAATGCACAGAAGTCACTAGAGAAGGCCTAGAGAGGTTGCTTCCTTGTGCAGGAAGGGACAGTGCAGGTGGAGCTGGAAGAGAATCTTGGACCTCTGTCCCCAGCCCCCACCTGCTGGGCTCTGGGTCTTGGTGTGTGGAGCAAAAGGGCCCCAGACCAGAGAAGGTTCTCCCTGCCCCTCCAGGTGGGCACAGAACTCCCACCTCTCCCTGTCCCTGGGAAAGGGCACAGGAATCAAAGATGGGCCCCTCATCTTGAGAAGGAGCCTGATCCCAAGAATCACGTTCTCGTGAAGTCTCCTCCTCTCTCTCATTCACAGACTCAGAAGCTCAGGGACCACAGGCATTGCCCATGCTAGCCTGAGCTGGCCCAGAAGGACACACACACACACACACACACACGGGAAAGTCAGCCAACATCAGGAAGGTGGTCCAACACACACACACTGTTCTCCCTCCTGAGAGTGAGGTCCCGAGAGAGCCCAACACGGTACCCTCCCCAGTCTCTCTATATACCCCTGTCTCCAATAAACCTCCCCAGGTAGGTCCCTCACATTCTGGCTGAGACTCCAAATCTCCCCCAGTCCCACCAACACAGCCTTACCTCCGGTTGCTATGGTGATCTGCCGCAGAGGATGCCCGTAGAAAGGAAAATCAAAGGACAAGACCACTCTCTGCAGGGCACGGGAGAGAGTCAGCATGGGCCATGCTGTAGGCCAGGAGGCTGGGTGCCCACACTGCCCCATGCTTGTCTGGACAACATAGGGGGCAGGCACGTCCAGGGCAAGCCCCCAGGACCACAGGTGGCCACCTTAACTCTGGCCACCGCCCCCCTTCCCAGGGTTCCCCGGAAAGCATCTCCCAAGATCACAGACCTCAGGTCACAACCGTGCCCACTGAGCGGGCATGGAGGGTTGGCCCCCAGCCTCCCAGCCCAGGGCAGTGCTGCCAGGGTCTGGCATACTCACCGAAGCCTGCCGGTGAGTGTTGGAGAGGATTCTGTGGACCTTCACTTGGCTCTGGTTGGCCTTGGCCACGTCTACCCACAGCTCCCGGCTGCGGGGCTCGCTGGGGCCATATAGACGGGACACATAGTAGCTGTGGTTGTCTTCCTGCCGCCACCAAGACAGAGCCCACAGGAGGTATGAGGAGCAGGTGGCCAGGAGCCATCCTCTGCTCCTCCCCCCCCCACACATGCGAAGTCACAGCCCTCCCTGACACGGGGCCTGTAGCCTCGAAGGCTCGTGTAGGCCTGGATGTCCTGGGCTCCCCTTGGCCCCAGACGACAGCTCAGTACCAAGCCCCTCGCCATGCCCCAACGGCTCTGGCCCCAGCCAAATCCACACCCGCTGTACCCACGCTTAGCCCTGCCCTTCCCAGACAGGCCAGGAGGCTTTCCCTGCGGCCCCTGAGTACCCACAGAGCACGCCCAAGGCAGAGCTCAGCTTGGGACATGAGGGAGAGACGGACAAGGCAGCCCCAAACAGAGCTCTTGTCTTTGGGGAGCCCCCGGACTGAAGGGGAGACCCAGTCCTTGCCCTGCGGTTACCCTGCTTAAGGAAAAAGAAAAAAAAATGGATCTTAGAAGCCACCAGCCCAAAGATGGAGGCAGACCCTTGATCTTGGGAAATCGCTAGTCTGATGGAGGAGGTGGGACTTATGCGAATGGAACACACAGACACAGACCTTCCCGCAGAGAGAAAGGGTAGAGAAGCAGCAGTGGTTCCTTCGAGACATATTTTTAACTTCTGCTATGCGCCCGATGCGGGGAGGATAGAGAACAAGCCAGAACGCGGCAGGCTGGGAGTTCATTCTGTAAAGCCTCTTCTGCACGGGAGAATTTAGGGCCAGGACTTTTAAGAGGACAGGAAATAGTTAGCAGAAAGGGTGGCAGGGCCAGGGGAGGAGGCGATGTCACAGCATTTTGGCCCATCTGGGAGCGCCAGCCATGGGGGGAAGGAGGCAGAGCAGGCTGGTTCGCTTGGCTGCCGCTGCCGAGACGGGGCTGCTGACCCGTGAGGAGACCTGGACGCGGCGGGTCATTAGTCAGGCTGTCCAGTGGCAGTGGCTGCAGACACGTCAGAGCAGACCATGTTGTCCCTGCCAAGCCGCCAGCTGCCCAGCCAGCTCTTGCCCCGGGACCAGCATGAGCAGCGACAAGGGATGCCCGTTCTCTCCACCCGCCAAGAGGCAGACTCTGCTCTTCTGACAAGTGACATGCTCTGGGGACCTGGGGTCAGGGCAGGGTGGGGGCAAGATGAGCAGAAGAAACATGGTGTGGCGGGGAGGGGGCGATCTCCACCGCCACTGCCTGGTTCCTTCCCTCCGGCCTCCAGACTGCCCACCCCTCCACCCACCCTCAGCGCGGCTGTCAAACAAACATAAAACACGTGCGAGGCCACATCGCTCTGCTCACAAGCCATCTGGGGCTCCCACCGTCCTCCAGACAAAACCCAAACCCTACCCTGACATGCGAGGTCTCATCAGGAGCCAGCTCCACTGTCTCTAGCATCACTGCTCTTGCCTTCTCTCATGCCCCGTGCAGTCTTGTGCACCCACTCACCAGCTCAGACTCCCCTGACAGTCTCAGGCCACCAGTGGTCACTCATGCCTTTGCACATGCTGATCCTCCTGCCTGGAACGACCTTCCTTGCCTTCTCCCCCTAGCAGATCCCCACTTCTTCAATGCTCAGCTTAAACCATCACCTTCTCATCGATCTTCTCCCCGCTACTTGCCCAGTGAGGACATCCATCCTTTGCAAATAGCCCCCGCCATCCACGGGAGTTCTCAAGAGGTGACTCATGTGTGCTATTTGGGTCACATGGACCCACCTTTGTTGGATTTCTGGTTTTACTCATAAGACCACCTGAGGGGCCCACCCTGATGCCACCACCCCTGGGGTAAGGGCCAGTGCTCGTGCCAATGATGCCACCTCCCATTGCCGCCGGTTATCCACCCTGGGGACCCAGAGGAGGAAGCGCTGCTTCCTAGCTCCGCCCATGGGCACCGAAGCCACTGTGCTGGTGCCCAGAACTCACAGCCTCCCTTGGGAAAGCAGTTCCTTCAGGGTCTGCTTCTTACACCCACTCCCCAGGGGATCAGATGCCATATGTCTTTGCCCCCTGCACCTTCAGCTCTCCTCCACCTCTGAGGGGGATTCCCATCTTGACCCCAAAAAATGAAAACAGAAGAAAAAAAAAAATCACCCGCCGAGAAACAAAGCTCTATGCACACCAACTTATGCAAAGAGATGTGCCCAGAAGACGAGTGTGATGGCCCCCAGCCCGTTTCCTGGGACTCACGTGTGAGTAGTTTTTACTCCACCTCAAAGCCAAAAGGGAAGGGGACCTGAATAGCACTACACTGGACAGTCTGAAGGACCCCAACTCTGAAGCCAGTTTAGGGTCAGCTATGACCACCTGCCACAGCCATGGCTCCAGCCTGCATTTCCCCCCACTTACTCCAGACAAAAAAGTGGTTTATTAAAGGGCATCAGTGAACCTAAAATTTTGCCTGCTGGAAGAAAGGCACTCACGTTTAGATACCATTCAGCCCATTATTTAAATGTCTGCTCCCTCCATGCCTCCCCCCACCCCAAGCTATGAGCCACTGACACGCAGGGATGGGTGAGGCTGCCCCTGCACCCGCGACTGAAGACCCTCACATCCTCAGAGCTGAAGACGTATTTGCCAAGGTGAGGACAGCCCTGTGCCAGGAGCCCAGACCCCTTCCTTTTGCCTCGTACCTGGCACTGGGTCAAAATTTTGGAAGTAAACCCACCTCCCTAATTTCTGGGCTGTCTTTACGGGTGAGGGGGAAACGAGTAGCCCAAGAGAGCAAAGCAGCGTCTAGATGGCACATTAGTCCCTTGGCACGCCCTCCAGGATTGTGTCCTACAAAAAAGGTATATTCAAGTCCCAACCCCTAGTACCTATGAATAAGACCTTATTTGGAAGTAGAATCGTTGCAAACATAATCAAGTTAAGATGACATCAGACTGGGGGGTGCCAGAGTGGCTCAATTGGTTGAATGTCCGACTCTTGGTTTTGGCTCAGGTCATGGTTCGTGGGTTCGAGCCCCACACCGGGCTCCACGCTGACAGTGCAGAGCCTGCTTGGGATTCTCTCTCTTCCTCTCTCTCTTCCCCTCCCCTGCTCGTGCTCTCTTTCTCTCTCAAAATAAATAAATAAATTTTTAAAAAAATGATGAGGTCAGGCTGGATTCGGGTGGGCTCTAAATCCAATGGTGGGTGTCCTTGTAAAAGAGAGAGAGAGATTTGGATATAGACACACAGGGAAAACGGGGAAGAAGGCCATGTGACGACAGAGGCAGAGATTGGAGTGATGTAGCTGATGAGCCAAGCAACACAAAGGAGAGCCAGGAGCCACCAGGCTAGGAATAGGTAAGGCAGGATTCTCCCCTCGAGTCTTCAGAGGGAGCATGGCCTCTCTGACACTATGATTTCAGACTCCCAGCATCCCAAACCTGGAGAGAATAGATGTCTGTTGCTTTAAACCACAACGTCTGTGGTAATGCGTTAGAGCAGTTCTAGAAAACTGATATGGAGGCCGAAAGATATGTGTTGCTGTGGCTCAAGTAGGGCAACCCTGAGTCGTCTCCCCCTTCCATGTTATCGCCCTGCTTAGAACGATCTATGGCTCCCCAGCTGTATCAGGATGCAGACCACGCTCCTTACCATGACCTACAAGGCCCTGTGGGGCAGACTCTGGACATGCCTATACAATATCTACTCCCTCCTCTTCTTTGCTAACAGAACATTGGGCCTGTAGCAAGCAGCGATGTAGCCAGCTAAAACACCTCATTCCCTGGATGTGTTAAGGGTTACCACGTGCTATAGGCTGGCTAATAAGTGAAGATTCTCGTGCAGCTCACATTTGACTGCTTGTCCCTCTTCCCTTTGCCCTTCTCCTTATTCCTGCCTGGAATGTAGATAAGATGACGGGAGCTTCAACAGCCATCTTGTGAGGATGAGGACAAGAGCCACGTAAGGATGGTGAAGTGATGAGCTGGATGGAACCCGGGTTCCCAATGATATTCTGGAGGGATGCTTGTTCAGCCCTCTGTGACACGAAAACACAAACCCTTCCTGATACATGGTAGTCTGGCTCCCACCCACCACCCCCATGTACTTCACACCCTGTGTGCTTCAGCCCCGCTGGGCTTCTTCACTTCCTGAAATCACCAAGTGTTGTCTGCCTCAGGGCCTTGGCACCTCCTGGGCCTCAAAACCTCTCTCCCACTCCATTCAGGAGCTGAGTCCTCCTTTTCCTTTAGGCCTCAAGTCAGCAATCACTAGCTCAGGAGCCCCTCCCTGATGCCCCCATTACTCACCCCACCCTGGATTTCTCCCTCCCAATATGCTGCACACTTGTGATGATTAACTTGGTTTTTAGACTTCTTATCCTCACACCTACCTTTCCTGTGAGACCATTCCCACACGGGTGAGCTCTGCCTTTAGCTACGGTGGTTAAGCACAAGAGTATAGGCTTTATTGGAGGACGTGCTGACGAGTGAACGGTCACAAAGCACAGCCCGTGGAAGACCTGCTTATCCTCTGTTTTGTTTCTACCACCACGCATTCTGGTGTCCAGAATGGGATCGTGTTACCCAACAAAGCGAGGCGGCACCAGACGGGGTCCAGACACCCGCCGGTGTGGTGGGAGTCAACCAGATGCAGCGCTCAGCTAGGAACCTGAGCAGACCTGTGTTTAATTTTTTTTTTCAACGTTTTTTATTTATTTTTGGGACAGAGAGAGACAGAGCATGAACGGGGGAGGGGCAGAGAGAGAGGGAGACACAGAATCGGAAACAGGCTCCAGGCTCCGAGCCATCAGCCCAGAGCCTGATGCGGGGCTCGAACTCACGAGTGCGAGATCGTGACCTGGCTGAAGTCGGACGCTTAACCAACTGCGCCACCCAGGCGCCCCCAGACCTGTGTTTAAAAACCACTGCTTGGAGGCTTGGAGAAGGGTCTGGTGTCCATGACCTCCTTCCTGGGACTCACCAGTGAGAACTTTTGCCAAACCTCCAAGCATCAGATATGAGGGGCCTGGGCAGAAGCCACGCTCTGCGGTCGGAAAGCCCAAACAGATGCTAACACGTCTCTGCTGCCTCAGCTAAGACGGCAGAGGGTGGGATGACTAGGGACGCGTCTCACTGGCCCCATCTGAAACCGGGGCAGTCACGCGCCATGACAATGGCTTTTCCTCTGTCTGTTGTTTCTCGGGTCTTTAAGTTACTGCCCCACTGGAAGGTGCCGTGGGCCACTTTTCAGTCATTGGTTAAAACTTCTCATATCAGAAGGACCAGCGTGGGTCCTTTACGGGACACAGAGCTTAGGGGACCACGTCATGCCCATCTCCTCACCCCCAGCACCTACCTAGTGCAGGGTTTGGCACCTGGCACCTGGCAGGCGTTGGGATCTGTCTGCTCAATGCGTTCAGTCACAAGGATCCCACAGCCGACGGGGCCGGAGGCTGTGCCGAGGATGCGTGGTCTGGTGACAAGGACAGCATCCTCCCTCAGCACCAGTGGCAGGTGATACAAAAGCCACGTGTGAAGGAAACAGCTGCTTCCTCCGGGAAGACTTTCCAAGTCTGTGGAAAGCATCCCATAGCCGGGACGTCCTGCACACAGGAGGAAGTCCCCTGACTCCTCAAGCTCTTCCCTGAGGAAGTGAAAGTAGCTAGGGAGTCGCTCTCGGATCAAGGAAGAGGTGCCCTCGGCTCCACCAGCTGAGACACAGCAGAGCAGGGGCGAGTCCGTCAGGGCAGCAAGCGCAGAACGTGGCTGACTGTGTCCTAAGCGTGACTGCTTGTCCACAGAAAGGAGAAGGAAGACCTCATGTGCATCTGGCTTCAATAAATAGATGCTGGGTGAGTAAAAAAAGAGACAGGAATTGGGGCGCCTGGGTGGCTCAGTCGGTTGGGCGTCCGACTTCGGCTCAGGTCCTGATCTCACGGTTCGTGGGTTTGAGCCCCGCGTCGGGCTCTGTGCTGACAGCTCGGAGCCTGGAGCCCTGCTTCGGATCCTGGGTCTCCCTCTCTCTCTGCCCCTCCCCCGCTTGCGCTCTGTTTCTCTCTCCCAAAAACAAAAATAAAGAAAAACATTAAAAAAGAAAAGAGAGAGAGGCCAGCACTGAGATGGGCCTGAAGACACAGAGAAAGCAGCCCTGGTTTCTGACTGATTTCCGGGTTTCTGAGGCCAGGCTGTCCGTTATCTCCATTCTTTGGATCTCACGGTAGGTCTCTAGCCCTCGGTAAATATATATTACTTTTTGAGAGAGAGCGAGCGCGTGCCAGAGCGCAAGCAGGGGAGAGGCAGAGGGAGAGGGAGGGAGAGAATCCCAAGCAGTTCCACACCCAACACAGAGCTGACAATGGGGCTTGATCCCAAGACCCTGATTTCACGACCTGAGCCGAGATCAAGAGTCTGACGCTCAACCACCTGAGCCACCCAGATGCACCTCTACCCCTCACTATAAACCTTTCTCCTGACACAGTTCAAATAGCTCCTCGGAACCAAAACGGCACTAACTAGAAGAGTCTTGTTCATGGGGTGATCAGAGGGTCATCCAGAGAGACCCCAGACGTCCTTCACCGGCACAGACAGTGAGAATATGAATGGGAAGAGAGAAGTGAGCAACTCAGTTTCTGGGAGAGTTTTCCCTGACGACACACAGGCCGCCATGTTTTTCTTCTATAAAGCCAGTCACTGATGGCTTCTTGACTGACTACAGAGGGGAAAAGAGCCAGTGTGGGATTCCCCAACCTTAGGGGCATTTCCCATTTTCTCCTGCAGGCCTCTGTTCATGCTGCCACCAGCACCAGCAGTTTTGATGTAGGAAGTTCACCCGTGACAGAGTTGGATAAATGTTTCCCAATAACCATTCTCTCCTTCTTCCTTTAGAAGCAGAACCTTCCAGGGTTTTTTAATGTTTGCATTTTATTTGTTTTGAGGGATGGGGCAGAGAAAGAGAGAATCCCAAGCAGGCTCCTCACGGTCAGTGCAGAGCCCCACGTGGGGCTCGATCTCACGAATCATGAGATCATGACCTGAGCCAAAATCAAGAGTTGGACGTGTAACGGACTGAGCCGCCCAGGTGCCCCCCTTCCAGTTTTCATTAGGCAAATGGCCACCCACCTAAGACTACGTTTCCTAGCCCTCCTTACAGTTAAGTGTGGCTACATGACAATGTCTGGCCGATGGAAGGCCAGGAGGATGATTGTCCTCAGTAGGAAAGGGGAGCCATCTTGGACCACAACATGGAAGACATAAGTTGCAGAGTGGAGAACAGCAAGATAGAGGGAAGCTGGGTCCCCAACACCATGGAGATGCTATGTCAAGCCTGCTTACTTATGCTCACACTATTACATGTGGGAGAAGAATAAACGCTTGTGCCCAAGTCCATCATCAGTTGAGCATTTATTAAAATAGCTGAATGTGTATCCTAATTAATACAAGCAAGGTCCTAAGCAGCCTCCTCAGGCAGGTCAGACTGCAGGCTTCTTCACTGTAATCCATATACACACGTCTCTCAAAAAGGATTTAGAGACCGTGCCTGGCAGTGAACTTGCCCCAGGAGTTCACCCGGTTCATTCCTGTCACTGACTTGCGGTCTGTGGGGAAGTCCCACTACCCCTGAGGGCGGCCCTCCAGACACTGTGGACTGCAGGCTAGAAGCCATGACAGTGGTGGCCTGACCTCACAGAGGGTCGGGGGCATAGCCTGAGCCAGATGACTTGGCAAGTCCACCAAAGAGAACTGTTTCCTTGAAAAGCCCCGCTCCGCAATCCACACTCGTTCTGGGAGGCGGCATGATGTAGATTTCAAACATTCTTGGTCATGAAATCCTTTCTTCCAATTAATCTTCCGTGGAAACTTAATACATGCATCACATCAAAGCACGGCCGTTCTGGGGGAAGGAAAGAAGGGCCTGGAGCCCGGCCTGCTGTGCGACTTCCTTCTCCACCACCCTCCATTCCACGGCAGCCCGTGCAGGAAGCACCTCTGCGAACCCTTAGGGTTCCACGGGGTGCACTTTGAAAACCACTGCTCCGAAAAAAAAAAAAAGAAAAGAAAAGAAAACCACTGCTCTAGGATCAAGTGCAGGGTCTGTGGAGTCAAACGGACCCAAGTTCAAAAGCTGGCTCTACTACATAGTAGCTGGTGCCAAACATTACTCTCCTCTCTGAGCTTCAGTGTCAGTAACGTCGCTCACAGACTTCTTGAAAGGATTAGACACAACATATCAATGTGAAGCTCTTAGCCCAGTGCCTGGTCCACAGTAGGTGCTTGCTAAGTAGGAGCTATTACGATGATTTTGTGGGACGTTTCCAAGACAGGTTTTCATGGTGGAGGCTGCCTCCTCAAAACCAACCCCAGCTCCATCCTAAACGTCCGCTGTTACAATGTCTCTTCTGCCTCAATTATTCATGCCTGGAGCCTGCCAGGCACTTCATTTCTGACAGCGGGACAGCATTTACCTTGGCTGAGCTCAAGACGTTTCTGGACAGGAACTCCGGCTAAGCTGTCACCATCGGCCCATCAACTGCCAGCCAACTGGCAGGTGAAAATGCTGGGGCAGGCAACCAAGGGCACCCTGCGGGGCCTGCTGGAGAGGCCTGGCCAGCCAGGCTTGTCAGGACGGTGCTCCAGGCAGCTGGGTCCAACCCAGGAGGTGCTGGTGGGATTACTGGGGGAGGGAGCATCCCGTTCACTGCCACCCCCATTCCATGAAGCCTTATGAGACCCTAGAATGTTTTTCTAGATCCCTGCTACTCAAAATATGCCCCACGGACCAGCAGCATTTGCATTACCTGGGAGCACATTGGAAATGCAGAATCCTAGGCCCCACCCCCAAACCTGCTGGGTCAAAATCCTAATTTGAACAAGCTTATCAGGGGATTCTTTTGCAAATAAAGCTGAAAATCACTTGTCTAGAAGCACCCCCTGTCTGGACCAATATGCCACTCATTTTCCACAATGAGATAGTGGTTAAATCCTTGGACTCCAAAGGCAGAAAGACCTGGGTTCTTGTCCTGGCTCTGTCACTCATGAGCTCTGCAACGTTGGGCAAGCTCTTCACCTCTCTGTTCCAAGATAGTATTAGAAACATTTGCCTCCTGGGCGGTAGGTGGGTGAATTAAACGTAAGGCCAAAGAATGAGGTCTGCACTCAGGAAGGGCTCCTATAACATCACCTGTTATTCTTATTTTCCCTTGCCTCATGTATCCACATAATAACCTCTATTTGCCCTCTGGAGGTATTCGAGCCTCAGGTTGAAATAAACCCGCACAGAACACTTGTCACCACAGAAGCGCAGAAAGCCCTGGAAAGGGAGGGACCCAGGCCGGACAAAAGGGCACTGGCATCAGTACTGAGGGCCTAGTGTAAAGAGGTGTCAGGATGGATGAGGCTGACCTAGGGAGGCCCTGGAAGTGGGGGGTTGGACCAGATTCAGAAAGAGGGTACGGACCAGCTTTCTAGACCAAGCATTTCTTAATGCCCCTAACACTTCTTGGAAATGGAAGAATCATCTTATCCTGGCTCTGACTCAACATGTGGGCTGTGGGAGGAGTATCAGCCAACCCAAGATTTTGATGGCATAAATATATATCATACAACCACACAGAATTAGGACAAGGAAAAACAAAAGCAAAAACAGACTCCCCCATCCCTCATCTGTCCCATGCTGGCATATCTCCTTCTTGTCTTTTCTATGTGTATATAATTTCACACGGTTATAATCCTGCCGATCATCCATTTGTGTGGCCTGCTTCCGCCAGGTTTCATGAATACCTACAGCAGTTTTTGATGTTGAACGTGATCTTTTAACTATCATTTATAACAGCTCCCTGGCCATCTACTCAGAAGAAAACCCACAATTTTCCTAACTATTTCTCTATTGTTGGGCATTTTGGTAGCTTCAAATTCTTACGCTCTCATAAATACTCCTGTGATTAATTTCTTTTTTTAATGTTTATTTATTTTGAGAGAGAGAGAGAGAGAGAGCACAAGGAGGGGCAGAGAGAGATGGAGAGAAAAAATCCCAAGCAGGCTCCTCATGGTCAGTGCAGAGCCTGACGTGGGGCTCCAACTCACAAACTGCGAGGTCATGACCTGAACTGAAGTCTGGACACTTAACCGACTGAATCACCCAGGTGCCCCTCCTGTGACGAATTTATTGATGTACTTTCCACATCCAGGATTGTTTCCCCTGCTTGAAAGCGTTTGGCACAAAGCAGTGCTTCTCAAACCTTGATGTGCATACAAATCACCCGAGAATCAAATTCTGATTCCATAGGGTCTAAGTTCCTGCATTTCTTTCTCTCTCTCTCTTTTTCTTTCTTTCTTTCTTTCTTTCTTTCTTTCTTTCTTTCTTTCTTTCTTTCTTTCTTTCTTTCTTTCTTTCTTTAAATTTTTTTAAGGAATCTACACCCAATGTGGGGCTCGAACTCATAACCCCCAAACCAAGAGTCGCATGATCCACCAACTGAGCCAGCCTGGCACCCCTAGGCTCCCAGGCGCTGCCGACACTACTGGTCCCCCACCATACTTTGAGTAGTGAGGATACGAGGCATAGCACCTGAAGTTTCAAGGCCAGGAAATCCTCTTTTGTTGCTAGCATACTGGTTTTGTAGTTCCAGCTAAGATCTGGGGGGAAAGCACTACCTTTTCCACCCCCCTACCTTTCTGGTTAACCTTCTCAAGAAATTAACTCACCCAATTTTTATAACAATTCCATGAGCCATTCTCAGTCCCATCTTATAGATGAGGAAACTGAGGGGGTGCCTGGGTGGTTCAGTCGGTTAAACGTCTCATGAGTTTGAGCCCCACGTCAGGCGCTGTGCTGACAGCTCAGAGCCTGGAGCCTGCTTCGGATTCTGTGTCTCCCTCTCTCCCTGTCCCTCCCCACTCATGTTCTGCTTCTCTCTCTCTCAAAAATAAATAAACATTAAAAAAAATTTTTTTTAATAGATGAGAAAACTGAGGTTTAGAACGATGATGTGGCAAGGATACCTAGTACGTACCGTCCCTGGGACCACAGTAGGTTGACCAGCCATCCTAGTTCACCTGGTGACTGGGATCTCCCAGGATGTTGAAAGTTCATTGCTAAAACCAAGACCATTCTGGGAAAACCAAGATGACTGGTCACCTAGACCAGGGCCTAATTCAGAGTCAGCTAATGTTTATCATTCCTGCCCCTGTGCCAGGCCCTGAATGTACATTCCTGTAGAACACCTTTGCAATTACATTTAGACAACAGCATCCCCATTTGACAATGAAGTGAGGTTAAGAAATCTGCCCAAGACAAAAACACAACCCAATTAAAAAATGGGCAAAGCAGGGGCACCTGGGTGGCTCAGTCGGTTAGGGGGCTGGCTTTTGGTTTCAGCTCAGGTCATGATCTTATGATTCATGAGTTCAAGCCCTGAGTCGGGCTATGCGCTGACAGCATGGAGCCTGCTTGGGATTCTCTCTCCCTCTCTCTGCCCTTCTCCTGCTTGTGCCTGTGCACACACTTGCGCACAAATGCTCTCTCTCTCAAAATAAATAAATAAACTTTTAAAAAAAAATAATTTTTTTAAATGAGCAAAGCGGCAAAGGAGACATTTTTCCGAAGAAGATATACAAATGGACAACAAGCACGTGAAAAGATGCTTAACATCATTAGTTATTCAGGAAACACAAAGCAAAACCACGATGAGATACCACCTCTTACACCCCCTAGGATATTATAATTTTAAAAAAGAAAGAAAGAAACAAAGAAACAAAGAAAGAAAATAACAAGTGTTAGCAAGGGTGTGGAGAATTTGAAACCCTCATACATTGCTGGTGGGAATGTAAAATGGCTCAAGCTACTATGGAAACCAGTTTGGAGATTCCTCAAAAAAAAACGTTAAACATAGAATTAGCATTTGACCAGCAATTCCGCTCCTAGGTACATGGCCCAAATAGTTGAAAATAGGTCCTCAAAGAAATACATGGCCACATGTTCACAGCAGTACTATTCACAACAGCCAAAAGGCAGAAACAGCCCAAGTGTCTATCAACAAATGAGTGAATAAACAAATTATGGTCTATCTGGACAATGGAATATTATTCAGCCATAAAATAGATGTAGATGTGAAAATACCATGCTAGGTGAAGGACACCAGACACAAAAGGTCATACATCATATGATCTCATTTATATGTGAAACATCCAGAACAGGTAAATCTATAGAAACAGAACACAGGTTGGTGGTTGTGAGGGAATGAAGGGACAGGGTTTAAATGGTACAGTATCTCCTTTTGGGGTGATGAAAATGTTCAGGAACTAGATAATGATTGCACAACAGTGTGAATGTATTAGATGTATTTCACTTAAAAGTGGTTAATTTTATGCTATGTAAATCTCACCTCAACAAGAAGGAAAGAAAGAAACCAACCAACCAACCAACCAACCAACCAACCAAAAAATCTACCTAAGGGAAAGGAAAAGGGTCAACAAGACTAATCTTTGTGGGAGATGGACGTCCTGGGTCTGGGCAACCAGGATTGGTCCTTGGCACCCGTACTGAGCCCGGAAGTGGGTGAGTGGGGAGATGACAGGATCAGAGAACTCATCATGTGCCTCGCATTTTGCTCTAAATTTTGCTTTAAATCTCACCCTAATAAGATCAGTATCTACTACCCCATTTGGGAAATTTGAAACTAGTAGGGGTTTGCAGGGGCTCCCAATGCCGGGTTCATTAACTGAGGGGGTAAGCATCCAGCCCAGGGTCAGGCAGCTGGTACACGACTGGGGGCCGGGACTGCTGGACCGTTTCCACAGTGCTGGAGATGAGACGTCTGGGCTCCACACACCCCCTCCCAAACACCCCTTCTTCCTACAAAATCTCTTTTTTTTTAATGTTGTTTTTTTTTTTTTTAATTTTTGAGAGATAGAGCATGAGCAGGGGAAGAGCAGAGAGAGAGGGAGACACAGAATCGGAAGCAGGCTCCAGGCTCTGAGCTGTCAGCACAGAGCCCAGCGCGGGGCTTGAATTCATAAACCACGAGATCATGACCTGAGCCAAAGTCGGACGCTGAACCGACTGAGCCACCCAGGCGCCCCTATCCTATAAAATCTCTTATCTTCTCTCTTCATGACCTTCCCCTCCCTCCACCCACCTCACACACTACTCTCAGAATTCTCCCAGTACTGGCCTCCTCACCTCATCCCCTCCCCTGGCCCACCATAGTGTGGTCCTTCCGTAAGCACTGCTTGTTCTTCAGGCGTCTGTGCTATGAGTCTGTCTGTGCCGTCTCCTCCAGGCCCTTCGATCTGGGGAGGAGGCCTTCTAGAAGTCTCCTTTTGGAAACTCTGTCCTTTGAGAGGTTGTAAAAACCAGGCATGTATTGCACTCGTTTGTCCCTCTTGCTGTCCACTGTCTCAGACCACATGGTGCCTGCCTGGCTGCAGGGCCTCTCAGCATTCTTAGGCCCACCATGGTGGGGAAAGAGCAGGGAAGTTTTACTTGGGCCAGAGAGGAGAGGAACTTAGGGAAGCCGGGCCATAGGGAAGCCTGGAGCGAGGGGACGGAGCTCTTCCTATCACGGAGAGAACTATTCAATTACAGGGGAACCTCCAAATCTGAATGTTCTCAAGCTTGGTTCCTCCCAAACTCTGGCCGAGATCTGAAACACAGAACCAAGAAAACCTTGCACTATGACTGGAAATCCCCAGGCTGGAAAAGGAATTTTGTCCAAGGCCTCCCCTTTCCAGCCTCTCAGAATAAACTGTGCCACAAGCCAGGGTCTCTGACTTAGCACTATGGCTCCCCCAACCCCCACCATACCCCCTCCAAAAACAGTTCCCAGGGTTCCAGGGCCTCAGAATTGGTCTTTGGTGGAAAATCTGTGGAAACCTGGTCCAGAAAAGAGTCCTATTTCCACTGGGACGTTGGTGGTAGTGTGGGCGTGAGAAGAAAATCTAAGGAGAGGGCTCTGGTCAGGGCCCTTGGGGCTGCCAGCTCACCCTGGGAGGGCTGGCTGGAGGCCTCAAGGTCTCAAAGAGAGACGGTCTGAGTTGGAAGGAGCACTGTGTGAGGTGGCCAGGCCGGGGATGCTGGGCAGAAGGGATTGAGCAGAGGACGCCCATCAGGGAGGGAGGCTGGGCAGAGGGGCTGGGTAGGAGGGCTGGTTAGAGGTCTGGGCAGGGATCTGGGGAGAAGGGGTTGGGCCGGAGGGGGCAAGACAGGAAGACGGTCAGAGAGACCGGGCAGGGAAGGTCTGGGATGGGGGCTGGGCAGAAGGCCCGAGCAAGAAGGGAAGCCCACGGCCAGGAGGGTGTACTGAGGAACAACGAAGGAAGATGAGAGGTCTCTGGGGTGGGTGTGTGGGGCAGCAAAGGGAATGAAAGCCCACCTGCCAGGCCCTTGGCCCCTTGATATGGCCCCAGAGCAGAGGCATGAAGCAGGCTGTGATAGAGAGGAGTAGCAAAATGCTTTCCTGTTGAGGCTCAAGAAACCCTTTTAAAACAGACCAAACCAAATTAGCTGAAATATCTTCTTCCTACCACTCCCCTCTCGCCCAGCCCTTTGCCACCAAGCCATTGTCTAGATCGGGTCTCCTCCAGCCAAGCAGACCCCAGCTCTCAGGGCCACTGAGCAGAGACTCGGGAGAAGCGGGTGTCTCTGGGGCCCTCTGCTGGGCCCCTGAGTGGCTGAGGCTGCCCCACTGTCCAGGGCAGGGTGGGCACAGAGCCTGGACAGGGATGGGAGGGGGGCCTTGAGGACTGGCTGTGCTGAAAGGGGTGGTCCTCAGTGTCCCCCATCAAACACTACCCGGCGCAAGGCCTAGTGGGTTCCGGGCAGAGTTGGGAATGGAGTGGAGGCCGTCCTGAAGCCCAGTTGGGTGGTGGCTGTATGCACACATGTTCTGGTGTGTGTAAGCACTGCCGTTCTCTCACGTGTGTGGGAATCCAAGAACCAGTAGAGTTGGAGTCCTTGGAGGCACTGAGTCCAAGGACAGACCCCAACGCAACCTCTTCTCTTCTACAGTCCTGTCTTCTGAGGTCTCTGGGGATGGAGAAATCCCTACTTCCTCTGTTCCTCCAAAGGAGGAGCTCCTACTGTGTGCCAGGCACTTACAGCCCGGTCCTCAAAGTCTCAGGTCTCGTGGTGCTTCCATTCCAGGCAGAGGACAGGCAATATAAACAAATAAATAGATAATTCGGTGCAGGAAGTGACAAGTTCTATGGAGAAAAATAGTCTATTCCCTCTGCAGCAGTCACAGCCCTGCAGCTGTTAGAACACAGCCAGAGTCAGAGCCTTCTCTAGACCAGGCTAAATGCCCACGGGCTTCTTCAACCATTCTGGAGTCCCCTGGTTTCTAGATAGCCATCTCATAGGGGGCACAAGCCCTCCAGCTTTATGGTGAGGTCAGGAAATACCTCCCTAGGACCTCCAGAGCCCCAGCACTGGTGCCCGGATTTCTGTGGGTTTCCGTGAACACAGCCAGCTTTCCCACCTCCACCCTTGGCAGCTACTTCACACTCCTGACTCATCCCCAGCCCACAAGCAGTGAGGAGCCCCACAACTTTTCCTCATGAAGTACCGCTAAGCCACATCTCTCCCACCTTATTTTAAACGAAAGTGCCAGGATTTATATTTATCCTGGTAGTTTCATCTGGCGTGAAGCCGACAATCACTCAGCCTGCCAAGGCAGGCTTCCGGATCCCAGTCTGACATCTGAACTCACTTGCAGCTAAGGTAGAAGTCTGATCCTCCCGTCCTGCCGGCAGAGCTGGGCACAGCCCCCCGGGGCAGTCAAAGGGGTTTCCTGCTGGGGGCACCTTGCTCCTTCCCAAGGACGCTAGACGTGTGGCTGTCGAGGGGGCCACAACGCTCCTGGGATGGGGGAAGTCATGTAGTCAAGTATAGCCACGTGGTACCTGGGAAAGCTTCAGGTTCTGGTGGTCGTTCTAGTAACTGCTTTCAAAACTGGCTTGAAATATTACAGATCAGAAGTCCCCACATCTAGATGACCATCAGGATCACATGGGAACTTTTAAAGGAACAAATTCCCAGTCTCCATCTCCAACGTTTCTGAACCAGTCCGGGGTGGAGCCCGAGAATTTGTGTTGTTTTTTAAGTTCTGGGGTTATTGAATCCATACCGGCTCTTAATGATCCCCACTGCCCTTTCTGAATCCCCACAGATGATTGCTTCCAGAAGTCTGCCTCTTTGTGGCTCTCTTCTGCAAGGGCCTCTCTGCAAAGGGACATGGCCCTTTGACCATGGTGTCTGGCCAAGAGCAAGTATCAGTCCTTTCACTAATGGCCCAACAAAGCTGGGGCAGGGGGGAGTGGGGAAGGGTGTCCAGGACCCCTTACACCTCTCCTGCCTTGGCCTTCCACCCCATCACCCCACCATGGCTCCTTGGTTCTAGAGGATGGAGAAGACAAGGCACAATGGGAAGTGAGTTGGGGCTTCGTTCTCTGAGGTTCTACCAGGTTCCACCTCAAAGATTAGGTGAGGCGGTGAGGCCCTGACCTCAGGTATAATGCTTAAGTTGGCACTAACAACTAACAATTTCCTCCTCTTAAGAGAGAGGAAATTTTAGGTATACATATTTTTAAGTTTATTTATTTATTTTGAGAGAGAGAGAGAGAGAGAGCACATGCAGGTATGTGAGCAGGGTAGGCTGCAGAGAGAGAGGGAGAGACAGCATCCCAAGCAGGCTCTGTGCCATCAGTGCAGAGCCTGATGCAGGGCTTGATCCCACAAACCATGAGATCACGACCTGAGCCGAAATCAAGAGTCGGATGATTAACCGACGGAGCCACCCAGGGGCCCCAGTGTAGAGGATATTTTAAAGCAGTATTTTAAAACAGAAATGAGTTCCAAAAAATCCACGATCGGGGCAACTGCATGGCTCAGTCGGTTGAGCGTCCGACTTCAGCTCAGGCCATAATCTCGCGGTTCGTGAGTTTGAGCCCCATGTTCGGCTCTGTGCTGACAACTCAGTGCCTGAAGCCTGCTTCTGATTCTGTCTCCGTCTCTCTCACTCTGCCCCTCCCCTCACTACACACTGTCTCTCTGTCTCTCAAATATAAACATTAAAAAAAAATTTTTTTAATCCATGGTGAAGAAAATATCAAAATTATAAATAAAGACAGGATCAGTAATAGTGCCAAGATTTACGGGAGCCTGAAGTAAAAGGAAAACTAAGTCACAGAAACAATAATGCAGAAGGAGGGAGAGTTTAGAGCATTTATGACTCTGCTCCCTTCCTACCAGGCTGCAAGTTGGCTCTGGTCCCTCTTTAGTCCCCACTGCCACAGCTCTTGGAAGCAGACCCTCTTGCAGAGACAGTCACAGCTCTTGCTGGTTTGGGTAACCACCCTCCCTGCCAGCACAAGTGTAGATGTCTTAACGGCTCCTGCTGCTGTTTCTAAGACACTTTATCATCCCCTGCTGTTTTCTTCACCCTGCCCACTCCTGGGTAGACTGTCCCTGCATTCAACTCCCCCACTAGAAAGCAAGACAGAAAAACAAAGTCAAAAGACAAGAGGGAAGGAAGGAAGGGAGGGAGGGAGGAAGGGAGAGAGGGAGGGAGGGAGGGAGGGAGGAAGGAAGGAAGGAAGGAAGGAAGGAAGGAAGGAAGGAAGGAAGAAGGAGGAAAGGAAGGGGGAAGGAAGGAAGGAAGGAGGAAAGGAAAGGGGGAAGGAAGGAAGGAAGGAAGGAAGGAAGGAAGGAAGGAAGGAAGAAGGAAGGGAAAGAAAGGAGGAAGGAGGGAAGGAAGGGGGAAGGAAGGAAGGAAAGGAAAGGAGGAGGGAAGGAAGGAAGGAAGGAGGAAGGAAAGGAGGAAGGAGGGAAGGAAAGGGGAAGGAAAGAAAGAAGGGAGGAAGGAAGGAAGGAAGGAAGGAAGGAAGGAAGGAAGGAAGGAAAGGGAGGAAGGAAGGAAGGAAGGAAGGAAGGAAGGAAGGAAGGAGGAAGGGAAAGAAAGGAGGAAGGAAGGAAGGAAGGAAGGAAGGAAGGAAGGAGGAAGGGAAAGAAAGGAGGAAGGAGGGAAGGAAGGGGGAAGGAAGGAAGGAGGAAAGGAAAGGGGGAAGGAAGGAAGAAGGAAGGAAAGGAGGAAGGAGGAAGGAGGGAAGGAAAGGGGAAGGAAAGAAGGAAGGAAGGAAAGAAAGAAGGGAGGGAGGGAGGAAGGAAGGAAGGAAGGGAGGAAGGAAGGAAGGAAGGACAGAGCAGGAAAAAAAAATATTTAAAATTTTAAATTATCCTAAGACAGAAAAGATCTTACATCCATGACACAAGAACAGAATGCCTTTTTTTTCCTAAGGAAAGAAATAATTGGAAAATAATAAAGAGCTCTTAGAAATTAAAAATGATCATAGAAAAAAGAATCAGTAACATTCAGAAAATAAAGTTGAGAAAAGCCTCCCAGAAAATGGACCAAAACCAACAAGCAAACCCTGCAAATAAACAACAGAAAAGAGAAGTTCAGTGATCAATCCCTGAGATGAACGTTGAATCAAGGAGACCTACAGAAAGAAGGTACTAGGCAGAGAGAAGATTGTCAAAGAAATAAAACAGGAGGACTTGCCAGAACTGGTGGGTGTAAGTCCCAGAGTCAGAGCACATCACTGCACTTTCAGAATGTGGGGGTTACACCCCAAGAGCTTCCAGAGCGGGGAGGGAGCACATATAAACAAAGGACAAGAGTAAGAAGGACATCAAACCTCTCAACAGTGACACTGGAAGCCAGAAGATGCCTGCAAACCTCTGAAGGAAAATTATTTTTAATCTAGAATTCTATATTCAGCCAGACCATCAATCAAGTGTAAGGATAGAATAAAGGCATTTTGGGGGCGCCCGGGTGGCTCAGCCGGTTAAATGTCTGACTTCAGCTCAGGTCGTGATCTCACGGTTCGTGGGTTCCAGCCCCGTGTCAAGCTCTGTGCTGACAGCTCAAGAGCCCGGAGCCTGCTTCGGATTCTGTGTCTCCCTCTGTCTCTGCCCCGCCCCCAATTGTGCTCTGTCTCTCTCAAAAATAAACATTTAAATAACTAAAAATAAAAGAAAAATATTTTTTTTTTAAAGGCATTTTCAGATATGTGAGTTTTCTAAAGAATGTTCCCTCCTGTGTAACCTTTCTCAGGAAGCTAAACAAACAAGGGGGGCAAGCAGGAAAGATTGAGAGAATAGGGCACCCAACACAAGAGACAGATAAGGGGGTTCCAACCTTGGAGGAGAGGGAGATCCCACAATGACCGTGGGGTGGGCAGGTGGGCAAGCAGCCAGCCCAGGTTGGAGCAGGACAACAGGAGAGAGGTTTCTGGGGGGTGGGGGGTGGGGGTGGGAGGAAAGGACAGGTTGTACCACACCAAAAACTCTATTTGAAGCCAGTAGATATATAAGAATATATAGCTATGGTAAGTACAGAAAAGTAAACAAACAGGGGGTTGGGGCAAGGATCCAGGAAAAACAAAAACTGTACAAGAAAGTCAACAATAATATTACCCTGCTTGGATTATTGGTGAACAATATTTACACGATTATCATGATATAAAGCAGAGCACACGGATTTAACAAAAACACTGACAGTAGAATGACAGTCGAGGGAGTGCATAAAAGGCAAATTTTCATCTACACAACAGGTAGTCAACAGTAGTCAACAGACAATGTCTAAGGGAATTAATCAAGAGGCAGCAGCGTGAGCAAATTACTTAGAAATACGGTGGTAACCCACCGTATATTGTACATAATATACAAAAACCGTCAGATGCAGGTGCAAACACACGCACACGTGACGACAGATTCACCCCCAGACACAGAGGCCCCCGTGGGCCTCCCAGAAAGCCCACCGGAGACCAGGGCCACACGCTGCGAGGACAGCACCTCCTCTGGGACTTGACTCTCCTAGCCCGGATGCACCAGCCCCGGAACTGCCCCAGGCAGACGTTCGTTGGTTCGTTCGTTGGTTAGTTCTAGTTCTCTTGCTAATTGTCTTCTCTACTCAGTGCCCTGCCCTGAGGCTAAGCAGCCTGAGCCTCTTTGGCCGTTAACCCTTTGGGGCTACAGGGTCTGTAAATGGTGCAGGAATGAGAAGGGAGAGGGGCCTGAGCGGGCAGCTAGATGTGACCAATAATGCCACCTTCATTCAGCGTTTAGCGGAGGCCTCGGGCCACGCAAGAACCCACGGCCAGGAAGCCTGTGCACATGCTGTGCATTCTTGAGCAAGTCACCTCACCTCCCTGGGTGCACGAGGAGGTGGGCGATCTATGAAGCTCTGAGATGCGAAGATTTAATGTCCCAGGCTGGGCCCTGCTCTCATCCCCTCCCCTGGGATCCCTCTCTCCATGCCAATCCCAAAGGATATGTGATTTGCAGGGCTGACAAGTTTACTCAGGGCACCTGGGGAGTCCCTCACCGCCACTTCCCTCCCCTTCCACGTTCCTCCAGCACTCACCACCACCCTGGTCCCGTTATCTGGCAGTGTGTCAATGGCCAGGGTGCCCCCACCCGGGTCTTGGCTCAGCTGGGTCCTGTCCGACTCTGATGCCTGCCCGGGGCTCTCTCGGGCTCTCCGACTCCATCCCTGCGTGATCCGCTTGGCAGCCTGCCCAGAGCCTCCGCCTGCATCCTGACCTGGGAGAAGGAGACATTAAGCTGAGTCCCGGCAGTCCAGAGTGAAGGTCCAAGCAGGGGAGCAGCCCATTTACTCTGCAGAGGCCCCAGCACCACGCTATCACTGACTGTGGGGACAGCTGCCAGGGCAGGAGACACCCATTGTGCACTGAGCGCCATGTGTCACCTCCGTGCCACACACTCTGCACACAGCACACCGTTAGTCCTCACCCAGCCCTCCGCAGGAGATAGGATGCTCTCCATTTTGCAGACAGGAATCAAGGGCTCACAGAAGTTAAAGAGAGTCGCCTGTTGGGTTAGGGAGGGAGATAAGTTCCAAATGTCCAAAGGGGTAATTATTCTCAACCTCTGCTGCACACAGAATCATTGGAGGAGCTTTAACAATTCCTACTGTCTGGTTCCCACCCCAGAGATCCTGATATAATTGTTCTGTGGTGTGGCCTGGGCGTTAGGATTCTTAAATAATCCCCAGGGGAGCTTTTGGGAAGCCCTGAACCTAACTCTGTAAACAAGGGTGAGCACCTTTGCTCTGGAACATTCCAAACCAGTTCCTGATTTCTCTGCCAGAAATGGCGCATAAGCTCATCTTCCAGGAGACTCCAGGGACTAGAAGTCAGAGAGTAGAGTTCTTTGAGTTCAGGGCTTCTCAACATTAGCACCATTGACATTCTGGACTGGAGAATTCTTGGCTGTGGAGGCTGTCCTGAGCATTGTAACATGTTCAGCAGCATCCCCAGCCTCTGCCCACTAGATTCCAGTAGCACCTCCTCCCAGACTGTGACAATCAAAGATGTCTCCATAGCGCAGACCGCTGTGTAGTCCTGTGACTACCTGCAAACACCTTGGGCAAGTCCCTTTCTCCATAAAACATGGAGCTTAGCCTCCATCAAAGATGGCAAATAGGTTTCATCTCAAAAGGCATCTCCAATCAATTAGTGACAGCCAGGAGTACTCTAATCGAGACAAACCCTGAAGCCCCATCAGTGTTTAGCAGGAAAGATTGTCACGATCGATTAACGATGTTTGCCAGGGCCCCGGATGGGGAAGTGGCCGCACTGGCCATTCAGCAGCCATTCCTAGACTCGGTGTTCTCTGTCCCGCCTAGGTCATTACCTTTATTCTGAATGGCACAGAAACCATGCTTTTCCTTTTTAGAAAGATTTGTGCCCCTAAAGATGTGTCTTATATTGTCACTGCAATTGTCACACCTAGCCTGGACATGTGTATGGGACACAGATCACCAGAGAGGTGGGTCTGATATTTCCTGTGATATTCATCGACTTCAGGCTGACCCTGTGTCCGATGCCCTTGTCCGTCACTCGCTAGAGCTTCTGGATGTAACCCTCTTTCCTAGAGCACCCACTGTGCGTAACTACGTGTCTGTCCCTCTGGCAGACGAGCTCCCCCAGGACTCTCCCCACCTCCTGCAAATGTGCATTCTCAGTGTCTGGCAAACAGTAGGTGCCCAATCACTGTACCATTGAGGACGCGATAGTGGAGGTAACTCTTGGGAGCCTGCAAGGACAGAGGTTGAGACAAGGCTTGGCCAGCACCAGGCCTGGGGCTGGGGCCAGGACTCTGCTGTGGGGCCCTGGTTTGTCATTAGACATTTCATCCAATTAAGTCATTCTTGGCTGCTGGTGCTTGCTGGACCCTTGCCGGCCCTCTCTCACTTCTCTGCCCCTAATCGCAACCAGATGCTCTGGAGGAGGTGGGGAGTGGGGCGGCCCCCAGGCCCCTTCCCCAGGTTGCCCACTGGCTGAGACGGGCCTAAGCCCAGGGCTGGGAAGGCAGCCTGCCATTGGCTCAGACCCCAAGCCAAGGCTGTCTTGCCCCTCTCGGGTGGGGCCCACAGCTGCTTCTGGAGATAGAATGGTTTGTGCTGGGCTGCTCTGCCCAGCTCCCCGGGTCCTCCTGCAAGCAGCCCTCGGGCCTGGGCTGGAGCCAGAACAGGAAAGGAACGTGTGCAGAGCACGTAGAAGAGCTTAGCCGGCCTGGAAAGGGATGCTAGAGGTCTGCACGCATCACAATCCTGCAACTGAGACAGGAGGGTGCCTGCAACGTGGGGGCCCAAAGCCTGAGAAGAGGGCTGGGAAGGGGGGCCCAGCCAAGATGAGGGGTCAGGGAAGGGACGCCCGCGCCCAGAAGCTGTTTGACCTTGGACCCATCTGCTTACCTCTCTGAGCCTCAATTCCCTCATCACTAAAACGGGGGTGACAATCATGTCTACAGGGCAGGCTGCCATGAGCATCAAGTGAGAAACAAATGAGAAGGCTTTAGAATTAGAGGGTTCAGGGCCAAGGTCAGAGGCAAAGAGTCCACTAAGTCGGGCAGGGAAGGGGATGGAGAGGGAGACTGCCCAGGAACCTGCCCTACCCTGGCCCGGCCCTGAGTCTGACCCTCTCAGCCCCCACGACATCTGTCTCCCTGCCACTCTTCCCCCTCCCAATTGGCGAGGACAGGACATCACCCCCTCAGCTTGTGGAAGGAGCCAATGCAGCTGGTCGCTCACGTGTATCTGTGTGTAGGGACCCACGTGCCTGTGTACACGCAGACTTGCCTGAAGGTCCGGGCCGTCCCCCCTGCATGCTCACACATGTGTTGCACACTCTTCCAACCCTCAGCCACTCTCTGCTCTACCTTCTGTCCCGCATCGGACAGCTTCACCTTCCCAGCACCCACGTCACGTGAGTGCACCTGCCCGTGAGTGACGGCGAGAAGCTCCCGGAGATCACGCTGTTCTTTATTCATCCATGCATTCACCCATGGCCCCAAGCAGCATGCTGTCACAGCGGCAATAGGAAGAATAAAAATGACAGCTAACTTTTCAAAAATGCTCACTCTTTGCTACCACTCTTCCAAATGCTTTAAAACACATTAACTCATTTAATCCTCCCAATAACCCCTTGAGATCGGTGCTAGTTTTAGATCTATTTTACGAATTGGGAACTGAGACACAGAGATGTTAAGGAATTTCCCCAGGTCACACAATGAGTCCATGGCGAGATTGGCACACAGGGCAGGTTGACCTTAGGGTCTGCTCAGGCCACAGAAAGTGTAACAAGAAGCGCCCAGCAACCCCAGGCTATTTCCTAAGGTGCAGGGGCAGCTCAGGGAAGGACAGGCGTGTGGGCTGGGCTTACTGGGGACCACTGGGCCTGAATTTTGGAGCTGCCCTGGGAGACTGTGTCCCCTGGCATGCAGGAGGGCGGCCCAGCAGCAGTAGAACCCCAGGTCTCTCCACGTGCCACTGCCCTGCTCTGGCACAAGAAACCACGGGCTGACTTCAGGAGGCCACGTCATGCCACCCCAGTGCCTGGCCAAGCCACCCTTGTCCCACCCGTCACCCAAGCTCGCCATTCCAGCCCCACGGCCACAGCCTCCGCCCTTAATGCCCTCCAACTAGTCTCTCAAACTCTCTCCAGGGCATTCTTTCTAGAGGACACACGTGATTCCATTTCTCCCATGCGTCCAGCTCTCCACAGCCCTCCAGCTGAAGGCCCTTCCTGACCGGATCCCTCCTCTCTCCTCCGGCCTCCTGCCTCCCTAAAGCCCTCACCAGGATCCAGCCCTGCTCTCTCTGGCCACAGGGCCTCACACACGTGGCTTTCCCAGCCGGAACCACTCTGCTCCATAAATGAACCCTTCTTCTGATGACCTTTTGATCATCTTTCAAGTCCCATAAGATGTCATCTCTCCCCAAAGCATCCCCTGACATCTCTCCTCCTCACCCCAAATGCTACATGCATCATCCTGGCCCTGATCCCAACATGTTGTGACTGCCTATGCATCTGCAGGCTCTAGGTACCTGATACAGAGCAAAGGCTTAGAAAGTACATATAGATGAAGGAAGGAAGGAAGGAAGGAAGGAAGGAAGGAAGGAAGGAAGGAAAGAAGGAAGGAAAAAGAAAGAAAGAAAGAAAGAAAGAAAGAAAGAAAGAAAGAAAGAAAGAAAGAAAGAAAGAAAGAAAAAGAAAGGAAGGAAGGAGGGAGGGAGGAAAGAAGGAAGGAAGGAAGGAAGGAAGGAAGGAAGGAAGGAAGGAAGGAAGGAAGGAAAGAAAGAAAGAAAGAAAGAAAGAAAGAAAGAAAAAGAAAGGAAGGAAGGAGGGAGGGAGGGAGGGAGGGAGGAAGGAAGGAAGGAAAGAAAGAAAGAAAGAAAGGAGGAAAGAAAGAAAGAAAGAAAAGGAAAGAAAAGAAAGGAAGGAAGAAGGAAGGAAGGAGGGAGGGAGGGAGGAAAGAAGGAAGGAAGGAAGGAAAGAAAGAAAGAAAGAAAGGAGGGAGGGAGGAAAGAAAGAAAGAAAAAGAAAGGAAGGAAGGAGGGAGGGAGGGAGGAAAGAAGGAAGGAAGGAAGGAAAGAAAGAAAGAAAGAAAGGAGGAAAGAAAGAAAGAAAGAAAGAAAGAAAAGAAAGGAAGGAAGAAGGAAGGAAGGAGGAAGGGAGGGAGGAAAGAAGGAAGGAAGGAAAGAAAGGAGGGAGGAAAGGAAGAAAGAAAGAAAGAAAGAAAGAAAGAAAGAAAGAAAGAAAGAAAGAAAAAGAAAGAAAGAAGAAGGAAGGAAGGAGGGAGGAGGAGAAAGAAGGAAGGAAAGAAAGAAAGAAAGAAAGAAAGAAAGAAAGAAAGAAAGAAAGAAAGAAAGAAAGAAAGGAGGAAAGAAAGAAAGAAAGAAAGAAAGAAAGAAAGAAAGAAAGAAAGAAAAAGAAAGGAAGGAAGGAGGGAGGGAGGAAAGAAGGAAGGAAGGAAGGAAGGAAAGAAAAAGAAAGGAAGAAAGAAAGAAAGAAAGAAAGAAAGAAAGAAAGAAAGAAAGAAAGAAAGAAAGAAAAGAAAGGAAGGAAGGAGGGAGGGAGGGAGGAAAGAAGGAAGGAAGGAAAGAAAGAAAGAAAGGAAGGAAGGAGGGAGGGAGGGAGGAAAGAGAGGGAGGGAAGGAAGGGGAGGGGGATCTTTAAACGCCTTGGTTACTTGAGATCCGCAAGGCTGAGAAAACCCTTCCCCTGGTGCACAGGCCCACTGGAAACCCTCACTGCAATGCCACAGCAATAAAGGAGCACAGGTTTGGAATCACACAAACTTGAAGTTGAACCCTGAATCTACTACTTACTGACTGTGACGCTGAACAAATTACCTAATCCCTCTAAACCTCAGCTTCCTTATCTGTAAAAGGGGAATGCTAAAACCTACACTTGGAGTCTTTAACAAAATACTATACACAAAGCACCCAGCAAAGTTCCCCTGCCTTCTCTGGGTTTTACGTGAGAACCAACTTTCCAAGGAACTTGAGAGAGTCTCCAGACTCTGAGCTGAAATCTTGTGCCCTAGTTACAAAGCCCCCAGTTGCATCCTCTTGCTGGGAAACCCACTGAGGCTCCCACCGTGGACCTTCCCCTGGGGAGAGGGAAGGAGGCACAAGGGATTAGCAGGAAGGGACCACCAAGTAGTCAGAGAAGAACGGGAGAGCAGAGAAGTGTGAGTTTCTCTCGAAGGGAGAGTCTGGGGTCCGTGACCACCTCTGATTCACTCACTCATTCAATACACACTCATTGAGACCCTACTGTGTGCCAGGCACTGCACTGGGTGCTGGGGCAACAAGAGGGAACAGGCAGACACAGCCCCTGTGCCCATGAAAATTCCAGTTGGAAAAGACTCCTGCAAAATGAAGAATGTGGTGAACAAGAGAGCGTGCGGTGGGGACGGGTACTCTAAGACAGACGGAAGTGTTGGGCTTTATTTCTACCCTGGGCAGCGCCATCACGGTGGGCCTGTGTGCGGAGGAGGAGGTGGCCCTTGAGCTGAGACCTGGATGAAGAGAAGCCCGTGTTACTTGAGGACCAGAGGGGACACAGCCTGGATGTGTCGAGGGATGGACCTGGGGAGCGTGAGAGCAGGTGCTGGGATGGGGGGGGGGGGGGGGGAGGGAGGCTATCCACTCTAAGAAATTTGGACTTTAAGGCAATAAAATCCAAGCTCTTATTTATTAATGTTTTCCTGAGAAATGGAAATTTTTCCCAATTGGAAAACAAAACAGAAATCTGGACTTTAGTCTCAGTTTGTTTGGAAGTGTCTGGTGGCAAGAAGGAGGTTGGAAGCAGAAGCATGGTTATAAGGGAACCTAGACACAATCTGGCCCAAACCCCGTTTTATAAAAGAGGAACCCAAGGTGCAGAGAAAGGAGGAAGTGGCCAGGATCACCAGGGATTGGGGTTGGGCCTGATCTCCCGACTCCCAGACCAAAGACATGCCCTCCAGCTGCCTCTTCTCGCTATAGCTGTTTTAGGCAGCGCTGGTCCCACTGGGGCCGAACCCTGCTGCCCCTGCCAGTGCCTCCTAAGGCCATCTTCCTGTCTGTCCCCCTCTAGTGGTCTTCCCTCCCCTCCTGACTATATCTTTGGGTTACTCATCTTTCTCCTGCTTCCATTCTAATGATGGATGAAGTTTCAAGGCTCCACCAAACAAGCCAACCCATCAAGAGGGAGGGGAGACCGCAGCTCCCTCCTGAGGGCTCCCTGCCCACAGAGCTTGGAGCCTTGGGGCTGGATGATGCCCCTTCACATCCAGCTCCCCGCTGCCCTTTCACCAGGCCCCAGGGCTCCGCCACTGATCTGAGCCAGGCTGTCCCTCCTTAGAGGCCTCCCCTAGAATATCCACCCCTCCACCTCTTCCTCCAGCAGACAACGCCCCCTACCTCCACACAGACCTTTCCTCCAATCCAGCCGGGCCTGGTGAAAAAAACCGCTGGACCGAGTCAATAGCTGCCCCCTCTGGCTTCCTAGAGCTTCCTTAAGTCCAACCCATCTCTCCTGCTGCAGAGAAAGTCCATTTTTTCCGGGCTGAATCTCTGGCAAAGCTGAGAAGACAGGGTGTCCTCTACTTAGAGATTTGAATTAAGTCTCTGCCTGCCCCCCTCTTCCCGACCTCCCCAGGTATCTACGACCCCAATCCGACTCTGAGGCGGCAGCCCTCAGCCAGGCCCCAGTCTGGCCACCATCCCCCAGCACATGCTTGTTACCTCTCAATTCCCCTTCCCCAACCGTCTCCACAGTTCTCCCAACTCAGCCAGGGGTCCAGGGCCCACCCCCCTCATCAACCCAGTCACATCCTGGGTTCAAAAGATCCCACCAGGTTTGGGGCTGCAAAGGACTTCAAAAATTGACCTGTCCAACCTCTTCCTTTTTATATCTATTTTTTGAATTATCAATTACCCACACATGTCACAACAAATCTGAAAGGGCACAACAGTCATAAAAAAGAAAAAAAATCTCTCGGAATCCCACCACCAAGAGGTAAAGATTTTGCTCACAGCCTCCCTTTATAAGTGGAGAAACAGGCCCAGAGAAGGAAAGTAACTTGTTCAAGGTCACACAGCAAGTGCGATGTTGGGACAAGAAGCCAAGTCTCTGGCCCTTGCCTGTGTGGTCTCCCTGAAACCTGGTGGTTCTGAACCAACAGCCTCATCAGCTTCCACATCAGCTTCCACTGCTCTCTGCCCACATTTTCACCACCAGTACCCTTTCCCACCCTCCTTCTCAACAGGGACCCAAGCTTGTCTCAGCTACATACAAGGACCATTAAAGTCAAGAACGCTGTCACTGATGCTGTGCCTGATGTAGCACACCTCAGAGACAAAGCAGCCCCAACTACAGCATCTCCTGGACAACCTCGTGCCACTGCTCTGTCCCATTTAAAGGACACCTATGTCAGTGAGGCATAAAGCTCTGTCTTCCCAATTCTGTCAAGAGGCTAGACTGCAAATCACCCACCTCCCCAACCCCAGAGAAGGTCTGGGTGCCTGAGGAGAAAGGAGGGGCATGTAAAATTGCAAGCTGAAAAAATGGTTCTTTTATAATATGAGAGACTCAAGGTAGACCTCAGAAAGGACTTCCAGGTGGGAGAGATGATTGTGGAGAACAGTGTAGGGGAGAGGAGTGTGCAAATAGGAGCCCCCCACTATCCAGAGCCAGAGCAACTAATGGCCAGAGTCCACAAGGACAGTACAGCAAGAGTGACAGGGGGACCCTGGAGGCTGGGGAAGGGGGGAGCAGCAAGTTGCTTCTTCGTGGGCCCAGGACTGTTCTCCAGGCTCCAAGCAGGGAGACCAAGCCTACTAGCAAGCCAGGCTGCTACAGAGCTTCCTCTGGGAGAGATGCTGGGTCTCCACCATTCCCGATTGCTCCCACCCAGCCCCAAAATCCGACTCAGACCCAACCGGGGTCAGCTTGGGGGTGGGGGTGGGGGTGGGGGGGCGGTGGGGCAGGAAGAGAAAGAGGAGGCAAAGCTGAGGCAGGAGGCACCCCAGGCTCCCCATCTCATCAGATTCATCCTCCTTCAGCGTGACCAGGGGTCTCTACGACTCCCCCACTGTCCCCTTTGGGGCCAGAGTCACTGCCTTATGTAGCCCCCTCTACTGGGGTCCCTCCAGTGTCCTTCCAGGAGGAAAGAAGTGGGGGGTATCAGTGTCTGCCGCCTTTACTCTCACTCACGCATGTGTTTAAAGAAAGTGAGTGGGTCCCTGTCCACCTGCCACAGCCCACAGAGCTCTTGGCCCTCCGCGGACAGTGCCCCCCCCCCCCACCTCCAGCCCGACATCGCCAGCCGGTGGGTACTTGCTCGTGCCCACGCCTGCCTGACTGCCCCCTCCCGGGTCCCGGCCCACCCCCCCTCCCCCCCACCAACTCCGGCCAGTCCTACCTGCTCCGGGCGGGGGGCTCAGCGCCCGGGCAGCCTCCCTGAGCACCAGCACCAGGAACCAGAGCTCTGCCCTCATGGTGGGTGTCGGGACCCGCCCCCGGCCCGCTGCGGCCCGGGCCCCGGCGAGGGAGGGGCCGGGCTCGGGCGGCGCGGTCCCCGGGGCTGGCGGGCGGAGGAGTGGGCGGCGAGGCGGCGGCGGAGCGCGGGGCCCGGCGGGGCGGCGGGAGCGGGCGCGGGCGCGGGCGCGGGCGGGCGGCGAGCGAGCAGAGCGGCGGCCTCCCCGGAGCGCGGAAGGGGAGGGGGCGGGGCGGGGGGGCGCGGCGCCTCCCGAGCGCTCCCGGAGTCTTCCCGGGTCCTCCCAGCCCTCCCGGAGCGCTCCGACGGCGGTTGGGGGGGAGGGGGCGGGGGGGTGCTGGGGGCGGAGTAGGGGACGGGGCGGGGGACCCTGGGCTGGGAGAAGCCCCGGAGAGCAGCCGCGGCACCCCACCCCGCACCTTAGCTCCTGCCTCCCTTCCCCTCCTTCCCTCCCGTGGGAAAGCCGGGGAGACAAAACCCTGGTGGGGGGTGCACACTCCAGGAAGGGACAGGCCGCCTCTTTCCTCGGACGATGGACTCCTGCCATACCGACCCCCCAAGCTCTACCAGGCTTCCCGACTTTCTGGGCTGTTCCTCAGAGTTCTGTGGCTTTCTGATGCCCATCCCCACCCCAGGAATCTCCCCTTGCAGCAGAGAATCCCCAGCTTCTCTCACCAGTACAGGCCCGAATTCCACCCACCGACCCCGTGGCTCCTTTCTTTTTTTCCCGTCACTCCCCATTTCCAGCATCGTCTTGCCCACCAGCCCAGCAGACACGGGGGGGGGGGGGGGGGGGGAGGGATGAAGGGGGCCTGGCTCACACCTACTTTAAAATAGCCTGCACCTCCCCTCACCCCCCCCCTCCCCCCCCCGGCCAGAAGGTAGCCGAAGCCACCCTTCTCTTTGGGGACTCCAGGCCTGCTCAGGGTCCCAATCAATAATCAATCTTCAAAGCCAGCCCCACAGCAAGAAGACGTCTCACCCCACCTGCCACCACCTTATGACAGACTCTGGGGATAGATCACCATTTTTTTTTTTTTTTCCTTCCAGGACAGAATAAAAATACCCGCAATTTAGGAGATTTAATAGACGGCAGGGAATCAGGTCAGGACACGGAATTGTCTCTTCCCTCCCCTGACCTACTTTGTGCGATACCAAGGAGCTGGAGCACCGGGGAGGGGGGGGGGGTGGTTCGCGAGTGAGGGGTAAGGGGCTTCTGGCTTCTTCTGGGGCTGGGGCCTAGGGACTGGACAATCGCGGACAGGTAGGGTATGGACTCTGAGTGCCCTTGGGGGAATTCCCCAGGAAGAGGGATACGCGTGGGGACAGGAGAAGGAACGGCATGGGCTGGAAGAGGGGTGTTCCCTGACAGGCCAAAGGAAGGACCTGAGAAGGAAACAAGAACTAAAAGACTCCCTAATCCCTCAGAATCCCAGTTCCTCCCTCCTCTGGATTCGGGGTCCCAGAAACAACCTCCTCCAGCCCTGAACTCTTTAATCCTTTACAATGGGACAAGGCAAGGCCTGTCTATAAATTCTTCTCGTTGTCTAATTCAAATCCCAATTTTGCCCACTCTCAAGTGGGAATAGGCATCCGCCTCCAGCTGTGGCTTCTTGCTGCCCTCTAGTGGCCACATGGAGAGACGCGGTCTGTCTTACAAGGTTTCTTTTAAGGGCTCAGGCTGAAAACAGCAGCTTGGAAATAATTAGAAGCAAGGGACGTAAATTTTTTTAAATGTAAGCCTCAGGATCTTGAGTGTACATCAACATCACCTGGAAGGCTTATTAAAACACAAATTTCTGGGCGCCACTCCCAAGTTTCTAATTCAATAGTTCTCAGAAAAAGCGAGAATCTGCATTTCTAACACGCCTCCAGGTGGTGGTGCTGGTCCGGGGAGAACATTTTAAGAACCATAACTTGAGAATTCCCGCCTTTTGCAGGCTCTCGTCTTTCTTGCACCAATTGTCGTCTCCCCAAAAGAGAGGTGGCGAAGGAAATGTTAACATGAAATTGTGGACAGGGGGAACCTTTAAATAAAAAGGTGCACGGACACCGTGGTCCACGAAAACTGATCTTAAGGGGGCACCCGGATTTGAACCGGGGACCTCTTGATCTGCAGTCAAATGCTCTACCACTGAGCTATACCCCCTCTGCTGACGCCCTGGCGCGGTAGCGTTTTAGTGCTTCTGCTGCGCAGGCGCTTTGACGGATTTGCGAAAAGTGGAGTCCGACGTTTACAAAAATTGGGAATGATCTCAATCTCAAAAGATTACTCTCCTGAGCGCAGAACTTGTTTCCCAAAAATGCAGTTTGGGAATGTGGGAGGAGAAAGCCCTCGAGATCATTCGAGAGCCCTCGATTCGGAGACATTCTCTTGCGCCGGGTTCCCAGTTTCCTGCCCTGCTAGAGCTCCTTTATTGCTTCTTGGCGCCCCTCTTTCCGTCCCGCACGCTCAGGCGCGCTTTTCTGGGCCTTCCTTCCCCAGCCCAAGCCTGGCCCTTAGATACTCGGCCTCCCTCCCCAGGAAAAGCCGTCGGGTCACTGGCCAAGCGGACCTGGGAGTGGGACCGCCTCAGCCGTAGCACTACCGAAGTGGGCCGTCTGTATCGTCCACCCAGGGTTAGCCCGGAGCTCCTTGCCCTCGCACTGCATCCCTCTAGCCTACACACGCGACCTGAGTGCGTGGATCTGCGAGGCCGGGACTCCACCCTGGCCTTCCTGCAAAAGGAAGTAACAGGGCCCTCAGTTGCATCCCCTCTCCCTTGCTAGGGCACTTTGAGAGGTGGACTGCAGGACAAAGAAAACACGAAAAGGCTGGAGCACAGAGGGGGCACCCGGATTTGAACCGGGGACCTCTTGATCTGCAGTCAAATGCTCTACCACTGAGCTATACCCCCAGCACGCTGTTAGCCTCTTCTTAGAGTAGATTTCTGTAGTATAAGAAAATATCAAATTACGCTGTTACCTGAGAGCTGTGCCAAAACGATCTAATGGAAAGAGCAGAATCTGAATGGGGATGGCTAGGATTGCTGAGTTCTTCCTCCACAATCACGCCTCAGGAAAACCACAGGGTTAAGGAATCCTGGGACCTCTACAACTGTGTCCTGACTGTCCCCGAGATGTCCACTGCCTGACTTGGGAAGGAGAGAGACCCACAGGTTCCAGGACCATCCCAGGTCTTATGGGGTAACGGCACTGCTCCCTGTATACAGATGGACAGCCTGGGTTTCCATCCTGTCTTCAGCTTTACCGAGATAGGACTGCTGGGCTTTTCAAATCCCTAAGGGCCTCTACTTCCCTCCTCCATGAGTCAGCATCAAGCCCCTCCACCCCTAGCCCCAGGTACAGCCGAAAGTTCCCAGTCCTGGCAAGCCAAGTGTCAGTTACCTGGGCAGAGGGTGATAGAGCCCAGGACCAAAGAGCCAGCCAGTCCTCTGGGCAGATGGACCTTAAGGCACCACCCCCTCTATTTCCAAGGAAGATTTCCCCCTACCTGATAGCCCCGTACAAAACCCAAAAGCTAGTTTGAAGCACAGGTAGAAGGAGCAGGCAGAAATAAGAGGTGAGCAGTTTTCAATGGCATTTATTACACTTTTATAAAAATTCTAAAACAATGTGGAAAAAATTCATTACAAAAGATGGTCAAGATAGGCACTCTGTAGGAATCGGGGAAATTTGGGAGGAATGGGATTCACATTGGAAGGACCGGGAATGAAGGGCATAGGATGAGATGGCTGAACGCTCACAAGCTGTGGTCAGAGCCAGCATCTCAGAGGGAACAGAAAGGCCTGGGAGGAGTGGGACTCCCCGCCATGCAAGGGACTGTCCCTGTCTGGGGTGTCCCGCCCTCCTCCCTTACCACCAGTTTTTGGCTTTGCCCTCCTTCCCCTGAGCCCGCCCCTTCACCTCTCTGGAATCTCCTTTCCTCAAAGATGGCTGAGGGGCCAGAGAGCTGGGGTGGGAGCCAAGGGGCCGGGGGTGGGGTTCTAGGAAATAAAGAGCAATTCCAGGGGTCTCTTACTCCACCCCCCCCCCCATTTTTTCCTCAAAGAGGCTGCAGGCCAAGGGGACTGGGCTCCACGTCCTAATCCCTCAACATGTCCAACAGCTTGCCTGGTGCCTCCAAGGACACCTGCTTCCACGGAGGAAAGGGCAGCTTTTCTGCTGTCCTATCTACAGCAATTCAGGGCATGCAGTCAAACTCACAGGGTTGGGTGGACTGTGGCAATCTCACCTCACTGTCCATAGCCGACCCAGCTCCCATCCGAGAATCGTAGAAAAGGAATAGTCACTTGGGTTTTCCACCCACGTAGTCCAGGCAAAACCCCCAAAGTATTTGGATGGCCTCAGCCTGGGACATCAGTTGGCAGTGGTCTGAGACTGCATCCACTGGAGCCCCGCGGGCAGCCTGCAGGGAAGGTGGAACAGGGCAAAGATCAGCATATCTTGCAAGGATGATGGCCTCCAAGCCCCCGGCCCCTACCCAGAGCTGACGGAGGGGACAACCAATGTCGCATCCAATCTCTCAATCGACAAGTATAAATGGACTGAGTACATCAGGTACTGTGCTAGGGGTTGGGGTTACTGGTGAAAAAAAACAGACATGCCCTCTGCGGTCTACTGTCTGGCAGAGGGGATGGATGTGGGTTGCGGGAGGAGAGTGGCAAGGACACTATCAGAAACGTGTGGTTCCTTGGGCCCACCTGCCTAAAGTCTCCAGGCACCTGGGTCCCCAGCCTGCTGTGATCCCACTTGAGAGAGAAAAGAGAACTTTCCAAGCCTGACTCAAGGCCCTTTCTATGTGACCGTGACCTGGTTCCTTCACATCCTTCAGGTATTTATACTCAGCAGCTACTTTCTGGTGGCCCCTCCCTGGTACCTTATCCAAAATGGCAACATTTGCCCACGTACTTCCAATCTCCTTTGCCTACTTGATCTTTCCCAAGCATTTATCACTTTCTAACTTACTATATATGTTTCTTATTTTTATTGTTTAGTGTCTGCCCCCCCACCCCCAATGGAAAGTAACCTCCATGAGGGCAGGGGATTTTGTGGTTTGTTCGCCGCTGTTTCTCTGGTGCCTAGAAAAGTGCCTGGCACAAATTCAGGGCTCGATAAATGTTGAATGATTGATGTCATGTGCTCTCAACAGGAACTTACAGAGGGAGTAGGTATACTCACCCTCCTCTTTACAGATAAGAAAACTCAAGGTCAGAAAGAGTCAGCAACTTCTGCCTGGAAGGCTTGCCCCCAGGTCTTCCCATGGCTGTGGCCGTCTTCTCCCCATTTGGATTGCAGCCCAAAGGTCATGTCCTAGTAGAGGGCGTCCCTGACCACCAGAGCTGAGTCAGACCCAACCCTGCCCCGTCTATCACTGTTAATCTAATTTCACTTTATTCAAAGCACCTCTGTGTACCTAAAATGTTTGTGCTGAGGTGGCCTGTCGCCTGTCTTTCAGAATGAGCCTGAGCGCAGGCACTCTATCCTGCTCACTGCTTACCCACAGCATCTCAGCTGTGGGTGGGTGCTTGACTGACTCGGCCCAGGAGCTAAGTGTGAGCCAGATCCTGACAGGAGAGAAACAGGAGAAGGTTCTGATGGTCAGCTGTTCATTGGTTGGGCCGAACCCTGGAGGTGCAGGTGGGGCAGCCACTAACCCTTCCCCAGTGAGGGCACAGCATCCCTGTATGTGCCACGGGTGGTCTTTGATGGCACTAAGAGTGAGGAATTGAGAGATTTCCACGGTGGTCATGGAGTTCTTCATATCCTGCTTGTTGGCAAAGATCAGGACGGAAGCATCTCGCAGAGCCTGTGGACAGAAGAGCCCAGCCCCAGTCAGCCTGCAGGAGAGGCCCATGCCCAGGTGGGACAGGGATAGGGCAACCACATCAAGTGAAAACAACCACATCCATGGACACCAACAGCTCACGGAATGCCTCCCAACCAGCTCATATGATCTTTACAACGGTCCCATGAGGCAGTAATTTGGTGATCCCTCCCATTTCATACTTGGGCAAACTGAGGATACGAGAAGTGAGGCGACCTGTTGGGGGTCCCACAGTGAATGAGAACCGGAGTCAGGACCCGAACCAGCAACTCTGGCTTCTGTGACCAGTCGTGCTGAGGGCATTATTGCTCTTCAGACTGCCGGGGTGGAGGCTCTCAGAGACTGGGGGATCAGGAATGAAGCTCAGAGAGGCTAAGTGAGTCGGCTGAAGTCACACAGCGAGGACACTGGGCTCTCTCCCAACCTCAGGGGCCTTACCTCATGGGCCAGCATCCTGTACAGCTCCTCCCGAGTGGTCAGCAGCCGATCCCGGTCCGTGCTGTCAATCACAAGGATGATGAACTGGCCAGCAGAGGGGAACTGTGAGCGGTGGGCTTTTCCTCTGATGAGCGTGTCTCCTGCCCACTGTGCTCCCGGACCAGCCTCTGCACCACCCGGATGTAAGCCCCACAGAGAACTGGTCTGGTCTCAAGCTCTCACTGCCTCGTTGCATTTTAATTCCCTTTTCCACCTAGGCAGTGGGGGAGGGGGGGCACACAGCACAACCTCTGATTGCGTGCCAGAGGCTGGGCCAAGCCCTGGCCATTCACGACTCTGGTCAGGTCCCCCGTGCCGTTGGGACCATTGTGATCCCCATTTACAGATGAGGAGACGCGTTCCGCAGGAGGACAGATCTTGCTCTATGACACACAGCTGGTGAGTGGGAGAAAGTAAGGCCGCTGGAGACCAAGGGCCTACCCCATGCAGTGCATCAAAGCGCAAGCAGACAGATCTGCCAAGGAGCATCCAAAAATCTTAACTGAACGCTGTGCTGCATTAAGTATTTGAAACATATGCATTAGCTATTGTTTTATTATTTAAATTTCACAACAATTGAGGGAAGTCATTGCAATCTCCACCTCACCAAGCGGGGACTGGGGTGGGGGGGGGGGGAAGCAAGGCTCAGAGAAGGCTCAGTGACGGGCTCACATCACACAGCTGCCTTGAAGGCCCCTTCCGGCCCCGACACTCTCCTCACCTCAGTGTTGGAGTAGTACGTGTTCCAGGTAGAGCGCAGAGCCTCCTGTCCCCCTATGTCCCACATGAGGAAGTGTGTCTTTTGCAGAACAATCTCCTCCACGTTGCTACCGATGGTGGGAGATGTATGGACCACCTCATTCATCAGGCTGGGGAGGGAAGAGAGGTCACCAAGAGCGTGGCCCGTTCTGTTCCCACCCCTCTGCTCACAAGTCAGGCTGAATCAAACTCAGAACGGCTCAGCCCCGGGTTGACCAAGTCTCTGGGCCCAGGGGAGTGCAGGCAGGAGTAAGACCAAGTCTTGCCCTGGTGCAGACCCAAGAGATGGGAGTCTAATTAGAGCAGTGTCCCCAAACTTTAATGTGCAGCTGAATCACCTGGGAGTCTTGTTAAAATGCAGGTTCTGATCCAATGAGCCTAGGCAGGGGCCCAGTGTTTTGCGTTTCTAACAAGCTTCCAGTTGATGCCAATGCGGCTGGTCTGTGGATCACCCTTTGAGTAGCAAGGGATTTTGGGAAAAGGAGACCGATACAAGCGAAGGCCATCAGAGAGGAGCTTTAACATAGAAAACACTCACCGTTTTATATGTAGGGAGTGCCTCTGGAAGATCCGGGCATTAGGGCGGGGAAACTTAGTTTTCACTGTATGCGTGTGTAGTGTTTGATTTTCTCTTTTCTTCTGGTTTAAAATAACCATTTACATACACTACTTTTTCAGGGGAAAATCTTCCTAAGTAAATACTCTGGAGGCTCCAAAGGAGAGAGATGCCATCCAGAGACTGCATATTGGGAAAAGCACCGATGGATAATTAGTCAGCACTTGTGTCCATCTCGGCTGGATCGGGAGCCACAAAGCTCAGCCAGACTCCAAACTGCACCCTCTCCCTTTTGGGTGTGAAGAAGGGGACAAAGTTAGGAGGCAAAGGTGAGGTGCGGGAGTTAGAAAGGAGAGACCGGCCGCTAGGGGGAGCGAAGAGCAGGGAGGCGGGAAGAGAAGTCCGTTTCTGACAGCCTCAGGGCTGCACAACCCAGTCTGGTCGGTTCGGGGCCGGGGGCGGGGGGGGGGGGGGAGGTGTATGGCGGGGAACACTAGGGCTGCCCATACGGGCAGGATTCGAATCCCAGGCGAGGGGCCACAGGTCTGAAGGCTCACTGTACCAGGAAGGTCACACCAGCGTCCCCCCTCACCACTCCTCCTGGCTACTGGAAAAAATCGGAGACCCAGGGAAGGGCTCCGGTGATTGGTCCAAATGTCTGTCAGTCTGGTGGGAAGACCCAACCCCCACCTCTTTCCATCAGAGGGTCACTTACAACTGGTAGAGAATGGTGGTCTTTCCCGCATTGTCCAGTCCCACGATGATGACCTTGTGCTCTGGAGTCATCCAGGGGGAAGGACAGGGTCAGGGCCAAACTCAGTAACCAAGGGACCGTGTGCCCTATCGGGCTTCCCCAGAAGAAGACGAGTGTTTCCAGCGGGATGGGAGACCTCTGCCCACTGTACCACTTCTGCTCCCCTACACCCCTCCCCCACACAAAACCAACTGGACAGGTTTGCTTCCCACCCAGCCCCGGACACCCGCGCCACTCCCAGACAGTAGAGACGAGAGCTGAGCGCCACCTCCGTCACTCCATATTTCCAGAAAAGTGGTTGTCCGAAAGGTCAGGGGCGCCCTGGGCTTGCCAAGAGAAGGGGTCTGGGGAAAGAGCCGAGCGCGAAATCGCCATCGCAGGAAAAGCGGCGGCGGCTTTTAGCCAGGAGGAAGGAGGCTTGTCCAACCCTGCGCCCCGGGGTGCACCGTAGCGCGCGACCCTCGAAGAGCAGGCGGGGAGGGGGCAGGGGAGACCGCGGAGTCTGCAAGAAGTGCCCACGCAGGGCTCTCGGAGCCCGAGGTCCCCCAGCGCACCTGCCCCCACCCCAGATCTGGGGAGCCCCAGGCGGGAGCCGGATCAAAGCCGTCGCTTGAAGGCACTGTGCGCCCTTTACCCTGGGTCGCGAAGATGCTCATCAGCTTGGCGATCAGTAGTCCCATAGCGCGTCCCCGGCCGGAGAGGGGCAAGACTCAGCGACCTTCGGGCACCCGGGTCCTTCGGGCACCCGGGTCTACCCAGGGTGCTTGCAGCCCCGCCCCCCGGGGGGGGTCAAGTTTTGCCTGTGAGGTCACGGAAGTCCCACGAGTCACCTGCGGAGCCTGGGAATCCCCTGGGACGCTGCCCCCGCCCCCCGCCCCGCGGGTGCTATGGATGTCACGGTGACAATGAACAAGCTACTTGTCTAGAGCCCTGCAGGTGCAAGGAAAATGGGGTCCAGACTCCACATCCTCCCCTTTGCCCTGAGAAAACTCCAGAGGTTCTCTGGGCGAACTGCTCCCTCACTGCATATCAAGGATGCTCACCGCAGTGACCCACAACCAGGCCCCAGATCTCCCTTCTCCAAGTGCCATGTCTGGGTCACTAGACTGAAGCAAAACCCTACTTTCTGCACCTGCCAGCTTTGGGAGCAGAGGGCTCACTGATCCTCTCTGAGCTGGGAGAATATTCCAGCTCTCAACGGATCTCTAGTGGTTTCACTAGTGTGGGGCTTGTAGGCCCCCTCAAAGTTAGTTCCCTTAGGGAAGGGCAGGGTCTCCCAAATCCCTTGGTGAGAGGCAACTTCTAGAAATAAATCAGTACTGCTTCTATGATTCATTAGCAAACCGACTGCTCAGGCACAGCCCCCAGATCGTGGGCTGGGGGGGGGGGGGGTGGACATCTGAAGATAGGGATGGAACATAAAGAGAGATCTCACAGCCAGAGGCCGTATAGAGGGGCGCCCGATACTAAGAGCCAGGAGAAGAGAACCTGGGCCAAGAGAGAGCCGGGCTGGAGAAGGAAGAGGAAGGAGGAGATTTTTGTTATGAATTTCCTTCTTTGCTTAAACTGGGAAAAACCAGAAAACAAAAAGAGAAGTGGAGAAGGCAAACCAACCTCAGGCTGAGGGGGCAGTTAGTTGAGGCCGTTATCACGCAGGAGAATCAGCTCCTCCTGCCCCACGGCCACTGCCCTCCTAGAGCCATTAGTGCTCCCCTTCGCTAAGGGAACAACCTCTAACTTGTCTCCCTGCCTCTGCCTCCCCCTGACTCAGCACAGCCCTATTCACCTTTGTAAAGCACAGCTCAGATGATTGCCTATCGCCCACTGGCTTCAGATCAGTCTCCTCACCTGACGTTCAAGAGCCTCTGTGAGCAGCCCTCACCTGCCTTTGCAAGTGATCTCTTATGTCCTGCATCCGCTGGTCCTTGCCCACATAGGCCGAGCCCCTTCCAACTCGGCTTTTGCTTCTGTGTTCCCTCCACCTGAATGCTTTCACTTTCCCAGGAAGGTGGATGGACTCCTAAAACTTACTAGCTGCCTTCCATAAAAGCCACCTACTTCCCAAGCCCTGGCCTGGTGCTCCAGACAAATGGGGCTTCTCTTTAGCCTGAGATTGTAGACTGGCCTGTTTGTGCCAATCAGCTGTGAGACCTAGAGGGTGGGGTTCATGTCTTGTTCGCCTGTGTTCTGCTCCCCACTCCGGGCCTGGTCCCCTGCCTGGCACACATAAGAAATGTGCGGCTATTGAAGTACAGTAAGTTATGCCATAGCTTGAGAGATGGTGTTTCGAACATTTAAAAAGAGGTGTGAGCACAAGTTGAAGAGGAATGAGGAAGGCTGGGAAGTTCATGGAGAGAAGAGGGAAAACAATTGGCTAAATAAGGAATTTTCATCCCACCCGCCTTGGTGCCTGGAGTTAGAAGGAAGGAGAATTGACTACCAGAGCCCGTTTCAGCCCCAGGAAAGGAACGCGGAGTGTGATGGCAGGCGCAGGGTGGGTAGCGGGGTGGGGGTGGGGGTGGGGACACAGAAAGGTGCTGGGGGAAGCAGCAATACTTTAAGCCCTTTTACCATCTGTTTCCGGGGGGTGGGGGGGAGGAACCTCAGTGCATCCTGCTCCCCCCCCCCCCATTACCACCACCAAATTGCAGAATTGAAAGTGACATTCTGCTAGCTGGAACACATTCAGTAAACAGACAAGGGCTGCTTCTGCTGTGAAACCTAGGGCCTCGGTCTTAGGGGGCATTCATTCATTTATTTGACAAATGTGAGTCAGGAGTTAGGAAACATGCCAAGTAGACAAAACAGACCCGGTCTGGCTCTTTTGGAGCTTACGGTCTAGTGGGAGAGAGAAATATACACACCAAGAAAACAAAAACAAAACCAAACCCTGAGAGACGGTAGGTAGGATGGCCTGACTTAGAAGGGAGTCACAGGTCACTTTTCTGAGGATGTGATTTTGGAGCTAAGACAAGATTTTCCTCTAGGGTACCAGCTGGAACACCCCTTGCTCCTGGGCCATGGAGGTCCCAGCTCAGCTCCCTTGACTTTCTGGAAGGTGGAAACCTTCAGCCACACCCAGGACTCACTGTGGACAGAAGCTACTGGTCAAGGAATGAGATGAGGGGTCCCAGATAAGAGGGGTCCCAGCACCTCAGTTCTCCACTCCCTGAGGTGACCGTGGTGGTAGCATCAGCCTCTCTAGACCTCATCCCAGCCGACTTCACGGTTGTTGAAATCTTCACATATTGACAACCGCCAACGTGCTGAGTGTACATCAGTTGAGGGCTTGTGGTTACCAAAAGACAAGAATCTCTCTTTCTTCATCTCTCACTATCTCCACGCCACCTCGAAATGCCCCCGCCTGCAAGTTCCGGGCAAATGCAATTTCAGGCAGCAGACGCACGAAGAGAAGACAAACATATTCAGACACCTGCTTCCTCCTCCCCTTGCAGAAGCTGGAGCGGGGGGATTAGCACTAGATTTAGGGCTCACAGGCACCACAGAACTTGAACTCCAAAGATCTGAATTCAAGTCCTTGCTGCATACCTGTGCAGCTATGGACAAGCTGCGAGCTTTATCTGTAAACTAAAGTTAATCATCTCCGCCCTTGATTAAAAATATCAGCCTCCACCCCAGATAGAGCTCTCTGCCGTTCCCCGATTCTCCAGACCAAGCACCCATCTGTCTCCTGCTCTTCTCTTGGACGTCCTCCCTCCATAAACCCACCTTGTCCAAAGCTAGACATCATTTCTGTCTCTAACCTGGTTCTTCCACCTGCTTCCTCTATGTCTGGAAAGACCATCACCCAGAGTCACCCCGTGATGCCTCCCTCCTGCCTCCCTCCCTCTCTCTCTGGCCACCTCCAAGAGCCAGATTGGAGAGCTCTTGATTCTCCCTGCTAGATGGAGGCAGGCACTGCCTCCTTTCCCATTCCACTGTTGGGGCCCATTGCAACCCCGCCCCCTCCTCCCCCCCCCCCCCCCCCCGTCTCTTACCTGGAGTATTGCAGCCGTTTCCAGGGCAGGCCCTCCAATTTATGCTCCAAACTGCAACCAAGGCAACTTGGCCATTGCTACTTACAATCCTTCACTTTCTGCACACTAGCTTCAGGACAAAGTCCAAACTCCTTAACATGACTCAAGGCCCCCATGACCTGGTCCTGCTGACCCCTCTCTGACCATCACCTTGAAAGCACACTTTGCCTGTGAAGTGCCAAGAAGATGCCACGCATGCCACCCGCTTCCTCTGCCTTGAACACTTCCCCCCAGGCTAACTCCTAACCAGCCTTCTAGATTCCACTCGAGCCTCACCTCCTCTGAGAAGCCTCTCCTGTCCTCCCCAGGTTAAGGGCATTACCCTTCTTCCAGGTTCCCATAGAACCCAGTGCTTCTCACAGCAGAGAGCTCATCATGATGTCCTGAATTGTCTGCAGCTCCCTTTCAGACTTGGGCCTGGTACTTGGTAGGTGCTCAATAAATGTTCAGAAAGGAGTAAAGGATTGATTCCATTGAAAGGCAGTGGGGTGAGAGCTAGGCTGGGAGGCAGAGACTGGAATCCAGTCCCAGCGGTCTTTGCCATCAACTCCCAGGGACCTTGGGCCAGCCACTTGGGTCTGTCAACCTCTCATCTGAAAGGCCTAGATGTCTGTTGTCCTACACACACACACACACACACACACACACACACACACTTCGGGCAGAAGCATTCAGATGAGGGACCCAAGAGCTCTAGTTCCCCAGGTCCACCATCCCAGAAACAAGAACCAAGAGAATGGAGAAATGCCATGGCGAGTGCCATGTGAGGGAGACACAGGTGAGAGCAGTCACAACGGTCAGAGGTCCACATCCTGCCAGCTGGTAATGTCACCTGCTGACTTTGTCACTCTTGATGTTCTCAGGCTGGGGCTGGGGGAGTCCCCGTTCTCTCTCCCCCGCCCCCCAAGTAGACCTCTTCCCCTCTCCCAAAGCTGGCTAGCGGGGCATCAGTGGATGAGGGAGCTGGTAGGAACTCAGCCGCTCTCTCTCAGGTGTTGGGAAGCAGTAGAGGCCACAGGAGCAGAAGAACGAGCACATGCCCTTAAGACATCGTGCCAGTGGGTCTGGATCTTACCCACTGAATAGTGCCCGCGACACCCCATTTCTCCACCTCAGGTTTCCATTTTTCCTGGCTCTACTTACAGGGAAACAGGTTAAAACTTGGGGCTGGCTTGAATGGGAAGGTGAAACTGGCCACACTGCTCCCATCAAGCTTGATCATAATGCATCAGAGCCACAAAACAAAGTACCATCTCTCTTGCTGAGTAAACAACTTGGGGTACAGCTCCCTGCGCCCACCTCTACCTCTCCCCCTGCATGTGGGCAACTCCCACATGCCCGGCTGGCCGCCGTGTGGCAGGAACAAAAAAAGCAGGCTCGGGAGGCAGCTGCAAAGGACAGGACGGCGGTTTTATATGTGGCAAAATACTTCTAGGGGAGTACAGACAAACAGACAGACAGATGGGGGCACAGGACACCAGACAGGGAGGGAGGAAGGTCGGGCAGTGGTGTCTTCTAACCAGTAAGTGGAAGCTGCACCCCACCCCAGGTGGGGGGGTGGGACAACATTGGCACAGGAGGTGGCGAGACAGGCATGAGGTGCCCATCCCTGAGGCGGGCAGCCGGGCAGGGCCCAGTCCTCGTTGGCACAATCGGCTCTCTCTGGCCCAGCTGGGTGCTGGAGAGGGGCAGGGCTGCTGGGCTGTAGGGTTGCTAGGCAGAGGGACACTCCAGGGCAGAGGGGGTACCAAGACCTCTCCTAGAGGGAGTGGACATGGGTAAAGGACAGGGTCACAAGAGGCAAATCCAGAGCAGCAGCAGCAGCAGCCAAGCCCCCCAGGGGAGATCCGAGGTCCCGAGGCAACCGCTGGGGTGGTGATCGCCTCTTGGGCACCCACCCCCAAGGGCCTCTCCCCTGGGGCCTCCGGGTGAGAGTGAAGGAGCAGTTTTTTGGTTTCAAAATGAGGCGGACTAGAGTGTTCCATGGGTGCCACACCCAGGTGAAACAGGGTGGGGGGCTCAGACGCAGAGGGGCCCCCCTCTTCAGACGGCAGTAGGCAAAGGATGTTGTAGGCAAAGCTCATTCCTGGGGTAGGCGAAGGCTGAGGCATGGAAGTGGTGGGGTGGGTAGCAGTGTCTTGGGCTGCCCACTCCTCAGGGGTCTAGGTCCTGGGCAGGCGGAGGGCACTACATCTGATGCCTGTCCCCTTCGACCCAGACCCCTCCCCAAGACAAGCTCCCCATGGGGCTTCCGTTCCATAGCTTCCACCCACCAGACAACGCTGCCAGGAAGCTGGGGAAGGGGTGGGCACGGTGAAGGACTCTGGACCTGGGGTTTGGGGAAGAGAGCCCTCGTGGGAAAGAGTCTGTGGTCTCCCTCTCCAGGAAAAGCCCCCCACCCTTCCCAAATACTCCAGATTGGGGAAAGAAAGGACTACCCCATGTAGGACCCTTATTTAGAGCCCCAAGTAGAAAGAGTTAAGGAAGTGCACCTTTTCTCTGGGAGTGAGGGGAGAGAGCCCCCTGATGTGGGGAAAAGGGGACACTGCAGAAAGGTGGGCATCCCCCTATCCATCCACAGCAGGTAAGTGAAAAACCTACAGTTGGGGCTTAAAGTTATCCCAGGAGGTGGGATGCTACCACCAAAGAAACCCCAAAAATCGAGCAAAGGCATCTGAAAGGTGGGAGACAGCGCCCCCTGGAGGAAAGATACATCCCTGTGGTGAGTCCCTCTGTCCCGCCCCTCCCCCGGGCTCAGAGCCCTTCCCCCCACTGTGTGGCCCCTGCTTCTCAGCGGATGTAGACACCTCGCCCCCAGCCTTCCAGCTCATTCTTGTTGCGCCCCAAAACTGGACCCCCACCCTCTGCGCAGTAGCGGGCCTTATTCCGGCCGCGGTTCCGGTTGTCGGTCAGCTCCTCTTCACAGTCTTCTTCCTCATCCTCCCAGGATCCCTGCCGGGCTGGTGGGGTGCTGCCCCCTGCAGGGTCTCCAAGCCCTGGGCCCTCTGAGGGGTCAGTTTCCATGTCCACACATGAGTCTCCCAGCTCCGTGTAGGCAGAGTTTCGGTTGCCAGAGGTGTCGGCATCAAACGTGTCTTGGCGAGACAGTGCCCGAAGGGTGCCCGCCCGGCCTGGTGGGTGGCTGCTGGGATAAAGGCCTGGGGGCTGGCCCAGCTCCCCCGGGTACTCGTGCACGCTGGCGTGCTCCCCGGTGGCCCGTTCCAGCGACTGGTCCCCGGAAGCAAGGTAGGGTCCCTGGTTAGCAGACGGACAGCACACACCATGCAGATCAGGCAGGGGTGAAAGAGACACAACAAAGCAAGGCAGGTTAGTAACGGCACCAAGATACGCAGCCTGGCTACAGGAGGTGGGTACTGGCTCTAGGGGATGGGCAGTCAGGCAAACGGCTCTACAGCCCAGCCAGAGGACAGACCTCAGGGCATTTGCTCCTCTATTGGGACAGGAGGCACCCAACATTCATAAGACGTGAGGAGGCATGAACTTTTCCGGTAACCATGGTAGAGAGCCCACGAACAATTTGTCATTGCTTCCTCAATGCACGTCATTAATGCTGTCTTGGGCTAAATCATCATTAACAGCTCATTAGTATCGCCACTTGTTAGTGGTTGATTGGGTTAGTCACTGCCCCAGTTTTCCAAATACACTAAGGGAAATTCAGCTCAGAGCTCACTAACCCCAGCTCCTTCAGCCCAAACCAGACCCCAACCGCAGGCTTCCAGAACCCCTACGCTTTCCCCTAGCCAGTCCCTAGTCAGAGAACAAAGTTTCCAAGGTTGATGAGATTCCCGTGTACCCCCAGCAAAGATCGAAGCAGCAGGCTGGAGAAAGCCAATGGGTCTCTATCCCCCAATACAGACAATGAGGTGGCCCAACATCCTCAGCACCAAATGCCACGTGAAGGTGATCTGATGGTCACTGTCACCATGGAGGTGGTTGGGTGAGGTGCAAGAAGGCCTGGGTTCTGGTCCCATGCCCTGCCACTTCAAGCTGTATGACCCTGAGCAAATGACTCTCCTCTCTACGGCTCAGTTTCCCTGTGGTGGTGTGATAGGGATTAGACCAGCAGTTTCTAAGCTGTTCCCTGGAGACCGAGGGTGGAGTGGGAAGGGCACAAAAGTGCTTCAGGGGTCCCTGAGGAGGTGAAATGGAAGCTAAGCCACCAGCTCCCTCCGAGTAGAGCAAGGACACTTTATATACTGAGGCTCCTTGTAAGTTGCAATGAACAAATGGGCTGTTACTGAAAACAAATTTGAAAAGCAATGGTCTTAGAATGATTTCTTGGCTTTCTCCTGGCTCTAATCTAGAACCAAATAGTGGTGCGAGCTCAGAGATGGGAAGCAGCTCCCATGGGAGGAGGCTGAGCCAGGGCAGGGCACCCACAGGAGGGCCTTCCCTGGAATGTGTTTCACCGGGAGAAGGATGGGAGGTATGGCATCAACTCGAAGATACTTCATTCTGGGGCCCCTCTGAGGAAACTCCTGGGATTAGGGCTCTGGGAGAGGGGAAAGTCTCTTTGGGTTTAATGGCCCTGCTCCGTGGGATTCCCTGGGTCTGAGGGCCCTAGCTCTATTGGGTCTAAAAGGCTGTGACCTCTGTGGGGTCTAAAATGGGCTGGGCAGTTGGTAGAGCATGTGACTCTTCATCTTGGGGGTCGTGAGTTCTAGCCCTACACTGGGTGCAGAGATTACTTTAAAAACTAAATAAAAATAAAAATAAAATGAGTGTGGAGTCCAGTGAATGAAAATACCAGTCTTCCTTATGTTTTCTTCCTAGTCAATTGTCTCATAAGGCCCCAGTCAGGCCTCATATCCAAAATCCCCTAGGGCAGCAGATACAGTCCTATGGGACCAGGCCCAGGGAGGCACCACGAGCCAGCCCCAAACCCATCAAAAACCACAGACACCAGAAGCTGCCACTCACCACATTTTTTACAAAATAAAGCTCTTCCCTTCCTTCCCCATGTTCCCTGAGCTCCAGTCCCGAGCCTTGGGCAGGAGGGGAGATGGATGGGACGCCTACATGGCGTGCTCCTGCTGCTGGGGCACCGACCTGGCCCTCTGCGAGGCGTCCAGCCCGCCCCAGAAGCTGAGATTTCTCCTGAGTGAGGTGAGCACCTGTACCTGGAGGTTGGAGACAGGGGCGGGGCTGGCAGCCAGAGCTGCAGTAGCCATGGTGCGGTTCAGCAGCGGATTGGGCGGAGTGCTGCTGGGCGGGTGTGTGGCCTTCCAATAGGCTTCCAAGTATTCGGCCAAGTGCTCGCAGGCATCCTCCAATTGGTTCTCGTCCAGGATGATGTCAAACATTTCCTGTGGAGGCGGGGTTAGGGGGCAGGGCTGGGATGAGCTGGGCGTGACCAGGGGGGTGAGGGGTGTGGCCTGGGTGCAGTGGGTGGAGTCAAAGGGTTGAAGGACAAAGTTAAAAAGAAACCTCTGGATGTCCAGGAAGAGGAGGACTCTCAGATACATACATTGTCAGAACTACCAAAGGTCTTGGCACCCAGAATAGCCCGACTCTCTCATTCTAGGTAGAAGGCAACCAAAGCTGGAAGAGGGGCCCGTCTCCCCACAGAGAAGTGGTGCTTCCGGGGTCCAGCACCCTTTTCCCCTCAAGACCAGGGCACTCTAACAGACCCCACCCTGGTGCTATTGGTCACTCTGACTCTGGCCAGAGGAAACAAGACAACCCCAATGTCCCCCTTTCCCTTTCCCTGGGTCTGAGCACTCACCGGGGGACACTGCGCCAGCTTCTCTGAGGCCGCTATTTGGACATTGAGGTGTTTGGACTGAGACTTCCCTCGGGACTTGATGAGCCTCTGAAGTACCTGGTTTGGGAGGAGAGAAGAGGAGCTAGAGGGACCCCACAACACATCCTATCAGAGAGGCAGGTCCTGGTTGGCCCCAGTGTGTCAGAGCCGGGGGGGTGTTAGAGGACTCTCAGCCCTGGCCACGTCTTCAGAAATGACCTCCCCTGCCCCGTGTCTGTCCTACCACAATGCTCAGGCTCTCCTGGGAAGTGGCTATTTGAAAGGGGGTGATTCTCCTTCCTGAACCCTCTAACCTTCTTCATAGCTTCATTCTCCAGGCAGATATCTCCACGTTAACAGCAGCAGCCAGCCTTTATGGGACACTTGCTCTACACAGGCACCATGTTGTGCTTTCGTGGTCAATTCATTTTGTCTGGACAATAAGGGAGCCACGATTGCTACTCTCATCTCAATAACGATAATGTTTACCAGTGATAATGGTAAATAATAGCTAAACATAAAGCCACAGCCTTAACTAAAGGATCAAAGTTAACATCACCAATTACACAACAGAGACACATCGCTCTGGTGCTATTCCCACCAAAAATGCAAAATCTGAACCTCATCACAATGAAATGTCAAGCAAACCCATACTGAGGAACAGTCTACTAAATCAGTGATCTGTACTCTTTAAAGATGTCGGTGTCATGAAAATCCAGGAAAGGCTGAGGAAATGTTCCAGTTTAAGAATGCTAAAAAGGGGCGCCTGGGTGGCTCAGTCGGTTAAGCGTCCAACTTCAACTCAGGTCACAATCTCGCGGTCCATGAGTTCGAGCCCGGGGTCGGGCTCTGGGCTGATGGCTCAGAGCCTGGAGCCTGCTTCCGATTCTGTGTCTCCCCCTCTCTCTGCCCCTCCCCCGTTCATGCTCTGTCTCTCTCTCTGTCTCAAAAATAAATAAACGTTAAAAAAAAAAAAAAAAAGAATGCTAAAGAGATAAAGCAACTAAATGCAACACATGATCCTGGGTTGAGGGGGAAATTGCCAAAAAAGGCATTATTGAGACAACTGATGAAAAATGACAGACTGTTTTAAAATATTTCTTGGGGCGCCTGGGTGGCTCAGTCAGTTAAGTGTTCGACTTTGGCTCAGGTCATGATCTCACAGTTCTCGAGTTCGAGCCCGGTATCAGGCTCTCTGCTGTCAGGGGCTCTCTGTTGTCAGCATAGAGCCTGCTTCAGATCCTCTGTCCCCCTCTCTCTCTGCCCCTACCCCCATTCATGCATGCGCACTCTCTGTCTTAAAAATAAACATTTGGGCGCCTGGGTGGCTCAGTCGGTTGAGTGTCCGACTTCGGCTCAGGTCATGATCTCATCGTTCGTGGGTTCGAGCCCCGCCTCGGGCTCTGTGCTGACAGCTGGGAGGCTGGAGCCTGCTTCGGATTCTGTGTCTCCCTCTCTCTCTGCCCCTACCCCACCCGTGCTCGCTCTCTCTCTGTCTCTCTCCCTCTGTCTCTCAAAAATAAAATTTAAAAATTAGCATTTAAAAATAAATAAACATTTTAAAATATAATATTTCCTGAATTTGGCAACTGTACTATGGTTATATAAATTAACATCCTCGCTGCTAAGACATACATGATGAGGTATTTAGGAATAAAGACATGATATCTGCAATTTACTTTCAAATGGTCCAGAAAAAATATATATACATATAACATAATACATATATACAGAAAGATAAAGTAAGTGTGGCAAAGTGTCCAAAATTAGTGAATCTGAAGAAAATTGAATAATATACTTTAAATGGCTGAATTGAATGGTGTGGGAACTATCTCAATAAAGCTGTTAAAAAATGAGTGAATCTGAGTGAAGGGCAGTCAAAAGAATGGCAGTTCTTGTACTATTCTGGCAGCTTTTCTATAGACTTGGAATTATCTCAAAACAAAAATCTTAAAAAAAGAAAAATAAAAAAGTAATAGCTGTAGAACTTGGTAGGTACCAGGCACTTTGCCTAGTTAATTCACTTATGCAATCCTCACCACCACCATTTGAGGATCCCTACTTTGCAGGCGAGGAAACGGGCACAGAGGAGTTAGGGGGTTTGCCAAAGGAGCACAGAGCTGGGGAGCAGCAACGCTGGTAAACTGTGGGCATTCTGGCTCCAGAGTCCCCACCCTCAACCTCAGTGCCCAGTGGGAGAAATTGAAGCATCTGTTACTTTCTAGCTCACAAAGTGTTTCTGTATCCATTATTTCATTTGATCCTTTCAACCACCCCAGGAAGTACTTAAATCCTATCATTCCCTTTTAGCTCATCAGAAACTGAGGACTCAGAAAGGTTAGGGTTAAGGAACTGGGTAGCATCACGAAATAAGAGTTACCGCCCTTGGTTGTCATCATGAATCAGACAGAACTCTGGGCTCTTTACATTATCACCTGAAATCCTCTCAACGATAACAAGGGAGGGTTTTTAATTCCCATTTTATAGGTGAAGAAACTGAGGCTCAGAGGCTAAATAAATCCCCCAGAGATCCCAAGCTCAATAAACAACAACAACAACCAAACAACAAAATTTAATTAATGAATTAATTAATAAAGACTTGAACCCAGTGTTATCTTCTAACTTCAAATACTGCACCTGAACTCGCCCTCCACGTTTCTCAAACCCCCACTAACATCTAGGAGGAAAAACTCACAGAGCTGCAGTAGGAAAAATAAGTAAATTAGCCTTCCTACCGATTCATCTCTATCAAGGTCCAAGTGAGGACAGTGCAGCAAAAAGGGACAAAATCAAATGACAGTAAAGACCTCCCAACTGCCAAGCAGTTGGGTGGCACTGCAACAAAAAGCACAGAATTCTTTCAGTTTCCTCGACCAAGGATGGGAGGTCAACCAGAGTGGAGACAGGGGACTGGCCTGCATGACCCTATTAATGATATTTATACTAGCTAATACATGAGGAAGCACATTATACCAGACACTTTGCTAAGTGCTAAGCATTCACATTAGGTTCAATCTTCACAATGTCCATTTGATGGAGTTTTACCGAGCAGGCAAATAAGACTCGGGGAGATTGTCACAGAATTAATAAGCAGTTGCTGAGATTTAAACATAGGCCACCCGACTCCAGAGCACTGCTGTCCCCACTAGGGTTAGGCTCCCACACCCACCTTTGGAGAAGTAATCTTGATGTAAACAATGATGGGGGCCAGTGAGGTCTTGGAGAGCTGGGCTGGGTGGTTGATGGTGTCAGCATCCAGAGCAACCAACTGAAGGGTCCGGGCCAGCTCAAAGATTCGCTCGATCTCGCTCTGAACCTCAGCTGGGAGACATGGAGTCATGGGGAAGGGGGCATGTAGGGGAGCCTCCCCAAGAGACGGTGGGCAATAGAACACTTCTGGAGATGCCCCCCCACCTCCCTCCCTTCCCAGGTCTGGGCCCGGAAGGGGGGTCGCAGGGTGGGCTCACCCAGGCTGGAGCGTGTGTTGGAGCGCTCAATGATGATGTGTTTGCTAGGGTTGTTGAGGACTGAGCGCTTAGCCAGGGAAATGTCCGCCGTCACACGAGTGATGGAGATCCTGAGGGATGGGACAGGGGGATGGAGGGGTCAGGATGGGCTAGAATCCGCTGCCCACTCCCAAGGCTCCAAGTCCTAGACCTCAGTCCAAGAGTCCCAGAATCATCATTCAAGCCACCCTGCCCATCCCCAGCAGCACAGGACTAGAGTGAGAGTGGGGTCTTACCTGCCATCAAATCGATGCTTCAAGAAGTCAAATAAAGCTTTCTGCATCATATCTGTAACCTGAGGTTGGGGGTTGGGGGGTAAGAAGTCAGGTGTGGGTGGGCTGCTGAGTATTTACACCCTCACATTCTATTTTCTTCTCAAATTCCTGAGATAAATGGGCCTCTAAGGGGGGGTGGGGGAATTCTTTCTGGCTGTGAGGAGCTTCCAATGGGATCTCTGATTCCAAAGGTTCTTCTAGGTGGTATCTCTGGGGGGGAACTTTCTCGGGGGGGGGGGGTCTTGGGAGGGGGGAACCAGATACTTCTGAATGGGTCTCCCTGTGGGTCAGGCCCCTCTGGGCCTGTAGGTCTGTAGCCCTCTGGGGAGATACCCTGGGAATCTGGGCCTTTCCAGGAGATCTGTCTGGGGTATGAAACTCTGTAGCATCTCTCTGGAGATCTGGGCCCTTCTGGGTCCACTCCCCTCTAGGGGCTCCTACCTCATAGCCCTTGAGCGACGGTCCCACCAGGATGATGGGCCTCATGGAAGGTACCACGTCATAGGGGGGCACATGCTCTGTCTGAGGGGGAAGCAGGGAAGGGAAAGCCCAGAGTGGGGATGACATTCGCCCCTCTTCCCCAGCCTCCAGGCTCCCCCATGCATTCTTTCCTCCCCCGGGTCCCAGAGCCCAGATGTGAGGATTGAGGTGGGATGGGGAGGAATGGCCAAGGAGAATCAGGGAGGGTGAGAGAAGGGTGGGGCGGGGGAGAGGTGGGGAGGGCACAAGAATGGGTGTTAGAAGGTCCCACTAGTTCATCCCAGGAGGTGGGGAGGGGGACACAGAAAGCTGTGATACTCACCGACTTCTGCTTCTGTTTGGCTGGGTCCAGAGATTGCCAAGAGTGGGGAGGTGGGGGAGAGAGGGAAGGGCACCCAGGCAGGGGCAGAGGGCAAGGAAGGAACCAGGACAAGAGAGGGAGGGAGAGCGGGCAGACGAGGAGAGATAACAGGGCATGCGTGTTAGTGACAGACAGAGCCAGAGAGAGGGGACGGGACCCCATGCCAAGGGGGAGCCAGAGATGGCCCTAAATCAGGGCTGGGAGGGCTAACAGTCAATCCAGCGGATTTGGGAATATTCAGACATACCCTTCCCCTTTCTGGGTCTTGGGAAAGAGCTGGGAAGGGTGACAGCCCCAAATTTGGTGCCCATCTCCTACCCCTAATGCAGTCCAGGAACCTTCCCATTTTAAAGGTTCCTTTAACTGTCCTGCTATGCAGCCAGGAGACCCTCATGTGCCCACCCTAGACCCACAGAGTCCACAGAGGACAAAGAAGGGTCACCATCCCAGTGTCTCCTTTGCATGCAGGAGCGAGGACATGGAGTATCCCAGTGCTAGCGAGGGATGAGGCCAGGTTTCATTAACACCGGACCCTGATTCCAGTGGCGGTGGGGTCAGGGGGTACCACCTGCCAAGAGCAGGGGTGTTTCAGCTGCAAGAACCGTCCCTTCCTGGGGGGTGGGCCAGAGTGGGGTTGTGTGTGGAGCCCGCTGTGCCCATTCCCCACCCGCTCCCTGCTCCTTGGCAGGAGGCCCTGCTCCCCACAGAATCAGGCTGGTACCGCATCTGAATCCATCCTGGTCCCCTCCTCCTGCCCCAGAGCTGGGCCCTGACCCCTCGCCCCCTTGCCAGGGCCCAGCAAGAATTACCTTCTTGAAGAAGGGGATGCGTTTGCCATGGGGTGGCGGGGTGGTGACACTGCTAACACTAGTCTTGGCAGAGCCGCTCTGCTCCCCGAGCTCTGCCTCCTCGTCCTCTAGCTCTAGGGGGTCTAGTTCAAAGGCTAAGTTAGTCATTTCATTACCTGGACCGCAGTCAGGAGAGAGGAGGGAGGCGAGGTGGGGAGGAGTGGGATGGACATGGAGACACAGTACAGAAGGCAGGGATGGGATGGGGAAAAAAGAGAGAAGAAGAGGTGAATGGAACAGAGCTAGGAGAAATGAATGGGGGTGGGGTGGGGGAGGGAGGCAGAGAGACGGAGCTACCAAAGAAATGGGAAGGAGAGACATGAGAGAATGGGCGCGGATGGGCCCAGCTGGGGGGGGGGTACCCTACTCTTCACGGAGGGGGTACCGCTGGGTGTATTTGGAGGACTCGGGACTGGGGTGCCCCCTACTGCAGGGAGAAGAGAGGACAGGCGATGGGAGACCACCCCACCGAGGAGCTCCTCCCAACGGCCTCCCCCCCCCCCCCCCCGCCCCGTTCCCTAAGGTGGCAACGGCTCTTACCACTGGCAGGGGGTGTGGGGCGGCGGGTGCCAGTCACCACGTCTCCCAGGCTGGAGCTGGAGTTGTCACCTGATTTGCTGTGTGGGCAGAGAGGCAAATGGAGCTGTGAGCGGAGGGGTGGGCGTCAGGGTGGGGGAGCCTTGTTCTCTCCCGTGCTGCCTGCACCCCACTCCCCTGGAGACCCTCCAGCCCCACTGGTGATGCCGGAGGCAGCTCTGTGCGCTCAGGGCAGTGGATCGACCCTCGAGGCCTAGTCCCAGCTGGATGGCCTCTCTGCGGTCCCCAGCTAGACACCTGGAGCTGAGGCGGTTCTGGCGCAGCTTCTGTTCCTGCAGAAGGCGCAGGCTGTCCAGTTTGACGGGGCTGGGGATGAAGCCAACCTCACAGCCCTCCTTCACCAGTCGCCCAATCCACCAGTCGTTATTGTATTTCTGCAAACAACAGCGGGTGGGGTGGGAGAGACCAAGAGGGAGATTGGAGTGGCGAGCCAGCAGCTACTGGACCCGCCAACCCTGCCCAGGAGGCGGCACCTTCAAAGAGCCGGCCCCTGGCTCTCCTGTGCCATGGACCACCCTACCCCCAGCACATCCCTGTCCCACCATGTGCCCGCCCTACCCTCGAACGGCAGGAAGAAGAGTAAATGCTGACCCCTACGTGTGCCTGCATGCCGCCTCTCCACCTCCAGACCTCGTCACAAACCCTCTCAACAACTGTGTGACCTGGGCATCGCCGCCCCATTTTACCAGGGAAAATTAGAGGCTCAGAGACGTGAAGAGATTTGTCTAAGTTCACACAGCGGATTCCGCCAAGCTCTGCTTGGCTCGGAGCTCCGGCTGCCCATCTCCTGGTACCCACCCCCCTGCCCTCCTTCCAGATACCAAGTGCTCTCTCCACCTCTTTGATGTGCAGGAAGTCCTTGGGCTCGAAGGTGATGGCCACTCCCTGCACCGGCACCTCATCCCCCGGAGACGGGTTGTAGCCGACATTTGTCCTCACAGCAAATGCCACCGGCTTGGTCTAGAGGAGGTGCATGGGAAGGATAACAACCAGAGGGTTAAACCACAATGTAATGTGCTGGGGGGAGGTGGGGGCATGATGCGGAGGTTTGTTTGGTTGATAGCTAAAATGTATACTGAGTGGTTTCAGTAGTGTTCCTGTGTGTATGTTAAAGTTCACAATAAAAAAATAAAAATTGACTTCAGCCTTCTCAGGATGGAGGGGGCCACGGGGGACAGTAGGTATTAGCCCAGAATGACACCCAGAAAAATCTTAGTAATAATAATCATAATGACAGTAGCTATCATTTACTGCTCCAGGCATCGTGTTACATGCTTTACAAGCATTACCTCACTTATGCATCACAAAAACCTTAGGAAATTAACTACTAGGGGCTTCCGGCAAGCTCGGTCAGTGGAGTGTGCGACTCTTGTTCTCGGGGTTGTGAGTTCAAGCCCCACATTGGGTGTAGGGATTATTTAAAAGAAAAATACTAAAATCTTTTAAAAAACAAAAAAGAAGCTAACTACTATTATTATCTGTATTTTAGTGAATGAGACTAAAGTTCAGAAAGGTTAAGTGGCTTGCCTAAGATCACACAGCTAAGAAGAGTTAGCCCAGGAAGTATGACTCCAGAAAGAAGTAGAAAGTCTCAAGTTCTTATTACGTGTAGAAACACTATCAGGCTCTTATTATACTATATAAAAAGGCAAGTTTTATAGCCCACATTTTACAGCTGTAAGACAGAGGCACGTCGAGGCCCTGGGGTACACCAGCTAAGAAGTGGCTGGGACAAGACTTGACCCTGGGTCTATCCAGGCCATCTCTAAGGCCTGGGGGTGAGAGAAATAATGCCAGGACAGCCCCCTGATTCTGTATTTCTCACCTTGGCTTTCTCGAGCTGGGCTAATGCCTGGCGTTCTGCCTCCTTCCTTAAGGCTTCCCGGTCCTCCTCCAGAGACACGTCAGAGTCCGATGGACGGCTGGTGTAGGACTCCGCTGAGCCCTGAAAACAGACACAGGGCCAGCTCAGGGTCAACACTGCCTCCCAGTTCCTGGGCCTCGGAAGGCACAGAGGTACCAGCCACCTATCATGGATGCCTCAAGCCCCAGCCAGCCCAGCATGATGCCACAGGGGCTAGGAAAAGGTGGCATTAGATGAGAGAAGCCAGGGACTGAAATTTGCAGGCCCCTGGGGAAAGTGTGGCCCTAGGAAGGGTGATAGCAGCAAGCAGGGGGTTAAGGCAGATCCAAGGACAGCTGCTTGGGGCCCAGGGAGGGGTGGGAACCTGATAGGGGCACAGCGCAGGGGAGGAGTGCCAGGGGACGAGTCTCCGCTCCCAGTTCCTCCTTCCCTCCCCTGCCCCCAGCACCAGCTGAGATAGACTCAGCAGAGGCCCACTGAGTCCTTCCAGGGACAGTAGCCACCAGCTTAGACCTGAGGTCTCTGCACTGTGGGCAGAGGGCAGCCTGCTCTTGCTCTGCATGGCGGGGCCGCCAAAACTTTTGCTATCTTCTGCTCAACGGTGAGGGAAGATAGAATCCTACTTCTCCGGCCAGAATCAGAGGAGCCCCAACCCTCAGGCTCTCACGAGATACAAAAGAGAACCCAAGATTCCTGGGGTACAGTGCAGGCAAAAGAGGCAAGTTAAGAACAGGACAGGGGGCAGGCCCTCTCTCCAATACTAGGGCTGTTGGCTGCTCGGGATAAGGCAGGCCCAGAAGTCTGGCTAGGCCAGGAAGCTGGCCTTGACCGCACTGACCATCCCAGAGCACAAGAAACTCTGTCAGGGATGCGGGCACATGTGTGAGACATGTAACCTGTCCAGACCCAAAGTGTCAATGAACATGATTATTCACAGGCGTGCTTGGATGTGCAACTTCAAATGTGTTTAGAAGGGTGCATTCTATGGTATGTGCTGGATATACATGACTGAATGCATAGAGGGGCACATGAGCGCAAACAGGGGAGCGCCCTAGGTGTCAGTGTCCCTGACGATGTGTGGCACGTGAGGGCAGGATCCAGGAGGTGTGAATTTGTGTGACTGGGAAGTGGTGGTGTTGCTACAGGGGCAGGAGGTGATGTGGGGAAAGAGCAGGACTGCAGACACGTGACGGTTCTTTCCTGAGGCCATGAAAGGGTCACTTGGCCAGGAATGCCCATTAGCTTGGTAAGGAGGGGACCTAGGAAAGAGAAAAAACGAAGTCCCACCTCCCCCAGAGGGACCTGGTCATTAGCTAGTGAGGTTGCCCATTCCTTGAGCAGCCAGAGCACAACAATGGGAGACTCAGTGAAGGCACCAAGATCGGGGTGGGGGGTGGAGACGCTAATGGAAGGTAGAAAAGAGACAAGAAGGATCAACAATAGCCAAAGTATGGAAAGAGCCCAAATGTCCATCGATGGATGAGTGGATAAAGAAGGTGTGGTATATATACAATGGAGTATTACTCGGCAATCAAAAAGAATGAAACCTTGCCATTTGCAACGACGTGGATGGAAGTGGAGGGTATTATGCCAAGCGAAATTAGTCAGAGAGCGGCAAAAATCATGGGACTTCACTCATATGAGGACTTCACGATATAAAACAGATGAACGTAAGGGAAGGGAAGCAAAAAGAATATAAAAACAAGGAGGGGGACAAAACATGAGACTCCTAAATATGGAGAACAGGGGCGCCTGGGTGGCTCAGTCGGTTAAGCGGCCGACTTCGGCTCAGGTCATGATCTCGCGGTCCGTGAGTTCGAGCCCCGCGTCGGGCTCTGTGCTGACAGCTCGGAGCCTGGAGCCTGTTTCGGATTCTGTGTCTCCCTCTCTCTGACCCTCCCCCGTTCATGCTCTGTCTCTCTCTGTCTCAAAAATAAATAAACGTTAAAAAAAAAAATTTTTTTTTTTAAATGGAGAACAAACAGAGGGTTACTGGAGGGGTTGTGGGACGCGGGATGGGCTAAATGGGTAAGGGACATTAAGGAATCTATTCCCGAAATTATTGTTGCACTATATGCTACCTAATTTGGGTGTAAAATTTACAAAAGAAAAGAGACAAAAAGGAAGGAGAGCGAAAACCAGCTAATCCTCCAGTCTCCACCCCTCCTGAGGGGAGTACTCAGGGTCAGGGAGACAGATGCCCAGAGAGCCAGAGAAACAGACCCAGAGACAGAGTGACTGAGAGACATTTACTGATCCTAACACACATACGCACACACGCACACACACAGACATGCGCGCACAGAGACAAGGAGCAGGAGCAGGAATGGTGAGGAGACAAGGAGACAGGCTGGAGTGAGCACCACCCCCCCACCAGCTTTCCCTTTGGGGCTGCTCCCACCCATCCCTACCCCATCCCTAGCTCACCACTACGAGGGTCCGGCTGGGCGCCTCCATCCCGGCGCCCTCAGTGCCTGGCCCTGCTGGCCTAGGGGGTGGCCCAAACTGCCCGTTCCCCCGGGGGGCTCAGGTTACAAGCAAGTTGCTACATGTGCAAACTGCTAGGGTATATTTAGCTCAGAGATGTGGCAAGGCCTGCTCCCCCACTCCCTGCCACCTACTGGGGGTCAGAGAGAGGGAGCTGAGAGGAGGAAGGATTAGAGGCTGGGGTCTGATCCCCTGTGGTGGCAAACAGTGAAGGAACCAAGGCCCTTCTCTGTCAAGAGGCGTCACACCGAGCACGGTGTCATTCCTCTTAGCCCTGGCCCTGGTCCAGCCCCGCAACAGGAGGAACACGGAAAAGACTGAAGAAAGGACTTCTTATCCGTCTGTGTACTTGGAAGATGCTGGGATGAAGGGCTCCCTGTCTGACCCTCTCAAGTCAGGCCTGAGCTCACAGGTGCCAACCGTCGTGGAGAGAGAAGAATCAAAAAGAAGAGCTCACTCCAATCTGTGGTAGATCTGCGTGGCGCCTCTCTCTCTCTCTCCAGCCCAAGGGGGGCTGACCTCCCTACTGTCCTCTGCCCTCATATGCCCTGCCCGTTTCCTCTTTGGCACACTCCCTTTCCTTGTCTGATCCCAAGCCTCTCTCGCCTTTTTTGGGTACCAGGCTTTGTTGAGATGCTCTGTAGTCATAGCAACCACATGCCTCTCTGGCTGCCTCTCCCTGAGCCTGAGATGGCCTGGGGTTGAGAGTGAGAACACAGAGGAGAATGGCATCTTCCTGACTGAGAACAGAAGACCCCAGAAAGCTATCCACTTATCTCCCTTCGCTCAGGGGTGCTGCTCTCTGAAACCAACTCCCTCCTGCCCTCACCACCACCAACACACTTTCTGCATATTAAAGACCAGTCATAGCTGGACATGCCGTGGGCCTTTCCCTGACCCTTACCTACCCGGGGCTCCAGGGACCCAGATGACCTGGCTCTACATTTCTTAGGCTCTGCTTCTACCCCACGCTGTCACAGATTCTGGGGGAGGACGTGGAAGCAGACAGCCGGCAGGGGGAGTGGGTGACAGCCCGAAGCAAGCTAGAAGGAGGCAGGCTGTCCCTGAAAGAGATGACGCAGGCAGGCAGCAGGGGCTGGTGCCTGGAGCTGGGGGAGGGGCGGGGCGGGGGCTGAGGGAGTGGGTGCAGCTGACAGTATATGCAGAGGTCATGGAGGTAAGGGTGATCCGGTGGTTCCAGGCAGGTGACAAATGACATGGGGGTGGGTGCCTGGAGAAAGCCTCAGATCCAGCTCACTAATGCTGGTCTCCACCAACCAGCCACCTCCTTTCTCTCAGCCCAGCCTCCCCATTACCTGGCGGACAAAACTGTTGGATGTCGTATCCGAGGACGTGCTCCCATCCGACCTTTTGAACCGCCCTTTCCTCTTGCTGTATTTGCCCTGGAGAAGCCAGGAAGGGACAAGAGTGGAATCAGAAAGGGCCTTTCCCAACCCTCATCCCATCAAGCCCAGAGCTACAGCCAAGCCTTGGGAATATCAGCCCCTGATCTGAACAACCCTTCCCCCCATCTTCTTCCTGAGATGGTACAGCCCTAAGGGGAGGGAAGGCCCAGACCACAGCCCTGGGGTGGGGGACAGTGTAAGAGAGCCCCAGGAAGCACACACGGAAACCCCCAAACCAAGCCAGAGAGGCTGGGAACGGGGAGGCGCTGAGAAGCTGGAGGCTCATTAGGCAGCAAAGCTAATTAAGATGCTGGGCAGGCTGCAGAGGCCTCCTGGGAAGGGAGAGGCTGCCTGCAGTGTTAGGGGGGCAGAGAGAGCTGGGGAGAGTCCCCCTCCCTTTCCCCCTTAGCTGGAGCAGGGGGGCCGAGTATGCCTGTAGCCCCCAGAGAGAAGAGGAATCGCCAACCCAGGCCCAGCTTAGCTCTTCCTGTGACCGAATCTTGCCTTCATTTTTCCGCAGAGTGGGGAGGGGAGTGGCAGCTCTCGGCCCTGGGAGATCCCAAACTAGATTTCCGGGGAGGGGGCTGGGGGAGGGCATGGAACTGTATTTAGAAAGGAAACATCTAACCCCAACCCACTCCAGTGGGCAGCCCTCAACCCGACCCCGCAGGACTTTCCTCAGCCCCCTCCTCACAATCAGTGGTCACACCCCTCCCCTTGGGGAAAGGGATCAAGCTTCCACTGTTTAACCCCTGGCTGCCACTGCCTACGCCCCGTCCCCATGGTCCCCACCAGGCTGCATCGAGTTCAATGCCCCTTGGCCCTGCCCCAAGACAAGCCTGGGACACAACCCCCACTGTTTCCTGGGGTAGGCTGGCTCAGTCTCACTGGCTGGGCTCCTGGCTTGGGTGGAGTGGACCCTGTCTGACCTCTCTCGATTGGCCACACATTCAGGTATTTCCAGGCCTCCTGTAAAGGGGGCTGCTTCCTTACCCTCTTTAACTCATATACACACGTGGCCCCAGGCCATTCCAAAGTAGGGCGGGATGATTGAGGGTTCAGGCCCTCCAAGCCCTTACCCCCACTGTCAATCCTAGAGTTTCTTTGCCAAAGAAGCTAGATTAGATATGATCACATTAGGGGCTCTGGTTCCTTAGGCCTGAGTACAAGGAGCATGGATAAATGGGAGAGAAGGGTACCTGGGAACCCTTCAAAAATCCTCCCTCCCATCCCCTTCTCTCAAACCAGACAAATACCCAACCTCTAGGATTGAGGATCCCTACAAACTTAAGAGGATCCTTCAGTGAGCCCCAGACTCTGTTTCACACCACCACCACCACCACCCCAGGATGGGAAAAGGGAGTGGCACCCAGAGAGACAAGGGACAGCTGAAAGGAAGGCTCCAGTCAGCTGCCTCCAGGCTCCAAGGGGCCTGGGGTGGAGAAGGGAGGTATTTTTAGGTCTAACCTGCTCCCCCCCACCGCCATGCCCATCAACCACATTATCATGGTGGTTACAGTTGCTCTCCACTGGCAAGAAAAGAGTTAATGGTATCCTAGCCTTGGAGTGTCGCCAGATTAGAGAATGGCCTGGTCCCAGAGAAATCCCTTGGAACGACCACCCCAGACCCTAACCAGCCAGCCCAGATACTGCTGGTCACTCCATGGGCACACACCACACCCAAGAATGCCCCTTCCTGGGGATAACCCAGGTTGCAGGTAAGTGTGAGTAGGGGTGGGGCGGCAGACACCCCCCACCACCCAGGTAACACAGCGTCTTCCCCTCCAGGACAGTGAGTTGGCATCCATCCAACTTTCCAAACTTTGGAGGCGTTTTCTAAGGCTGGGGAGGGGAGGGGGGTGGAGTAGGAAAGATAACGTGGGTGTTGGGGTAGGGAAGCTGGTCCAAAAGAAGGATGTAGCTGAGGTGCCAGGATGGGGGGGTCTAGCCCAGGGCTGGCCCCTTCCCCACCCTCTAAGGCCAGTGTCTGCGGCTCCGAAGGCCTGCTGGCACCGCCCTGACCATCGCCTCGGCCATCACCCGGTGCCTCCCCCGCCCCACCCACCCCCGCCTGGCGCCCCTGAGCGTGCTCTGCGTCGCCCCCTTTGCCTGAGCTCGCTCTCCAGCCTCCCTCAACCCTCGGCTGCCCCGCCAGCACCCCCACTCTCAACCCATGGAGCCGGTACCCAAGCAGCAGAGACCCTGACGCGGGGGAGCCGAGGCGAGGGTGACAGGAGGCCCGATCGCCCCCTCCCCGCTCCGCCAAACCGCAGCCCAACTCCGGGCCAAGCGCCCATCAATCATTAACCCGCAGGGATTGGGGGCGCGCAGGCGCCCCTCGCCCCTCCTCGCCGGGCACATAACTCCTTCTTCCCCGGCGTCCCTCGAGCCGACCCCACAAGGTCCGCGGGAGCGGCCCCCCTGCCCTCGGGCCCGGCCACCACACCTCACCTGCGGGCTGGGGTCGAAGACCTCCATGGGGATCTCCTGGGAGGGTGGGTAAGGGCTCCGGGACATGCTGGTCTTCTGGACCATGGAGAGGAGCCTCCCCTCCGGCCGCCGGCCCGGCCCAGCCGGGCGCCCTCAGCGCATGAAAGAGGCCGTCGGAACCGAGAGCAGCGCAGCGCGGCCGGCACCCGCTCCAGCCACCTGGCCCGGCCTTCGGCTGCCCTGTTCCAGCCTCCCGTCCCTCCTCCCGCTCTCTCCTCTGCCGCCGCCGCCTCCTCCGCCCCTGAAGCCTCAGCATCTCCCCCCGCCCCCTCCGCTCCCACCTGCCCCTCCTTCCCTCCGCCCTCCCTCCCTCCGCCCGCCCCGGCCCCGCCCCTCGCAGCCCCTCAGCAGGCTCCGCACAGACAATGGGAGGGCAGCCGGAGGGAGGCACGCCCCTCCTGGCTCCGGGAGGGGGTGAACGCCGGCCTCCGACCGGCCCGGGGAGAAGGTGGCTCACTCTGGGTACAGGGGTGGAGGGAGGAGTGAAACCCTGCCTTGGGGCGGGAGGGGGGGGGGGGCGCGGTTTACCAGTGGATGCCAAGCGCTGATGGAGGTGAAGCGCGGATTGGCACGGCCCCCCGTTTCCGTCCCAAACCACTCTCACTTAGCAGGTCTGCCCATTCCACTCCAGTGGGGGCCGCCGGAACTTCCCGATCCCTTTGATCCTGGGACCTGGCGTTAACCCCTTTCTCCCCGGTGTGGGCCTAGACTGACTTGAACCAAACCGGAAGGGCCCACTCCCTCCGACAGGACCGTGACGGCCCGCCGGTCAGCCAACCCGAGACTGAGGCTGGGGTGAGAAGGATGTCCAAAGGGAGTCCCCATCACAGACAACAAGAAATCCCAGAGACCCAGCGGTCTTTCTGCCCTAGTCCCTAGAATCCCCCCAGACCTTCCAGAAGGCAAGGTCCCTGCTCCTTGGAAAAGAGAGGAAAGGGTAGGAAGAAATGCGGAGTTGAGAGAGGAAAGTAGCTAAAATCAGATCTAGTGACTTTTGACCTAGAATTGCTCCCCCCTTCATCCTTGATTTGGGGACAAATATCCAAGGCCTGGACCCCACCCACCACTACCTATGGAGAGAAGAGGACTAGGGGATTCTAGCAAGCATTCTGGTGTTAGGGTGCCTGGCTGGCTCAGTCGGTAAAGCATGTGACTCTATCTCAGGGTTGTGAGTTCCAGCCCCACATTGGGCATAGAGGTAAGTTTAAAAAAACAAAACAAAACAAAACAAAACAAAACTCTAGTGTCAATTTGGCTCAGGCTATTTCTGGTTGTGTGGCCCTGGAAAAGTCACTACCCTTCTGTAAAATGGGGTTGCCCATACTGTGGTGTCTTTGTCACTTGGGATTACTGGGAGGATGAGGGAGAATGAAATTAAATGAGGACTCCTTAGATGTTTGGAGATGCTGTAAGACGCTGAACAGAGGTCTGTCATATCATGACAGGAGGAACTGTTACCTCTCTATCCCTTCCTTGCTCCTCAAAGCGGGGAGATGAGAAGGGGAATGGACAAGATTTGCCCAGGTTCAGTGACCTGAATGTAAAGGCCAGCCTGCTGTCTCCTGCTGGAGGAGAAACTGTGGAATACACTGACTCCTTCTCACCCTGGGTTCTACAAGTGGATGGCCGGTTAAGTCATTTCTCTGATCACATTACTTTGAGGGTGAGGAAGGATGAAGTACGCCAGCGTTGTTCTATGAACAGATCCAACCCTAAGCAGGGGTTTAATCTGTCCCTTGGACACAAGCGAACCTGGTATGAGAGAGAAAGCATGAATACTGAATTTGGAAAGACCTGGATTTTCAATCTCTTCTACCTCGCTCGGCTGTAAAATGAGAATGACATCAACTGTGTTGTTTTGAAGAAGTGGCATAAATTTTGCTTTTCTTCCTCTCTTTCCTCAGCTCTTTAGCAACCAGGAAAGTTCAAATGATAGAGATGGGTGATTAGCTAGAGCCAAACAAGTAGTTAGACCCAGGACTCAAATCTAGGTTTCTTGAACCCTAGAATACTCTCTTCGGGTTTTTGCATTGGGTGTTTCAGAGCAGGAGAAAAGAACTATGGATGTCCCTGTCATTCCATTTTTTTTTTTTTAACTTTCACAAGTATTCATTCACTCAGCCAATGCACTATTTCTCAAATGCTTACTATATGCAGAGCCCCATGCCTCCTGTAGTACAGACAGTGTGAGCCAAACAAGACTGGTTCCCATCACCAAGGAACTTGTCTTCATGTCCTCCTTTGCAAATTAACTCATATGGTTTTCACAAGGGATGACAGAAATATTAGGATTACGTACACTTTACAAAGGAGCAAACTGAAAAACTAAGGTAAAGGACTGCAGTGGCGCAAAAACATAAACTAGTGTCTTTGGTGATCTACCCTGTGCTGCACGGGTTCCCAATGTACTGCGACAGTGAATAAAAGGTTTCTCTTAAACTGATCTCTACGCTCGTTATCTTCTCTCACTCCATTCACTAATCCCAAACCCCCCACCTCCGCCCCGCCCCGCCTCGCTAATAAAACATCATTCCTGAGAATCCAGGACGCCTGCAAAGAATAGGCCACTCCAGCAAAACTACAAACCCGCCTGCGCCCATCCAGTCGTAACTTCCGGCTTCCATTACCCACGTGATCAGGTACGCTTGCTGCGCATGCCTAGTAGGAAGTCGGGCTATACCACTTTGCCTCACCGAGAGGGTATATTTTGTATGTTTTTAAGTTTAAAACCGATTCCCGAGATTACGCTTGTATTATCTCGGTATTCACAGAGGATAAGAGTAAATTTAGGGTGGCAGGAGATGAAAGGACCGGAGGAGAATATGGCGAAAGGGGAGCAGGGGATGGGCTCTCCCCTTCACAGATAATGGGAGGAGCCTGGCCAGCGCGAGTTCTTTCCTTTCGGCGCTGCGGCCGCAGCCATGAGGTGAGGGCGCGTGGGCCACTGATTCTAGCTGCTCCGAGGTGCGGGAGGGCGACAGGGCTTCCTTTCACGGCCCCGGGTGGGAGAGATGAGGTGGAGGCTGCCCTGACGCAGCCGGTCCCGGAGCTTGGGCTAGGCCGGAGCACACTAGGCCCCGGCCTCGAGGAGATGGGGGAGAGCGTCCCGAGAACTCTAGGCCGCGGGGAGGGCGGGCCCCGTGCCCCATACGGATCGCGGGTGACTTGCGCAGGCAGAGGAAGGGCTGCGGCGGGGACTAGGCTGTGGTCACCTTACTAGCTGGGTGCCCCGAATCGGAGCCGGTCTCTGCTTCCATGTGACGTAGGACACGTCTCTCGTAGGCCGCGGGCCTCAGACTGCTTGGAGTGAGGCGATCCCTAGCACTTTAACGCCTTCCACCCCATGGACGGTACATAAGAAAACTCTTAAGGCTAGCAGAACATAAGTTTATTACTGTGGTAAGACGAAAACTGGCCCAAGAAGCAAAGGATTAGCAAACCAGATACACCTGCCTCGGACTCTTCACATTAGACGCTTGTTATTAGAGCTCAGTCCAGGAAGGGCAGAAGCCCCCTCTTCATCCAATTTTATCCGGTTTTACCTCTTTTTCCAGAGGAGAAGCCTGAGGCAGAAAAGTTACGGAATAGCTTGGGCTTTGTTTTCATTCCAGGACAGCCCGTTGCCCCACAGGAATGCCCAGCACAGGGTTTAACAAAGGTCTTGCTATAGGAAAGATACTTTATATGGGGTTGGAGAAAGAGATGTTTGCCCTGAATACTGAGAGCCTGCACATCATCCACTTTCCATGTTGTATGTTTCACAGCATTAAATGATTGGAAGGCAGGTCTTGCTGGGGGTGCTCGTTTTTGCCCAGGAATGGATTCCAGGGCCTGATAGTGTTTTCTGTTTGTCACAGTATGCTCAGGCTTCAGAAGAGGCTTGCCTCCAGTGTCCTTCGCTGTGGCAAAAAGAAGGTCTGGTTGGATCCCAATGAGACAAATGAAATCGCCAATGCCAACTCCCGTGAGTTCTTGGGATCTTCTTCACCTTATCCCTTCCTCATTCTTTATGAGATGAAAGATTTCATGATCGTATTGACTCTTAACAAACCTAGGAAAGCTCATAGTCTGGGGTTTTCTAAAATGGAGGGTCCAAGAAATTTGGAGATGCCAGAGGTCCTGTCCCTGCCATTTGCCAGAATGACAGGATAGAAGTCAATGAAACAACCCAGTGTCGTATTTATGATTATTGCTAGAGTTGATATTTTGTTTTACAGCTATGTGAAGGAGTTTTGAGGAGACAGTACAAGGACTGGGAGTAGAGATGGCCAGGGAAATGGTGAAGTGATGGATTGGGCAGACCTGGGGCCTCAGGCTTTAGCAAAGGCCGCGTGGCGTATGATTATTCAAGGCAGTTAAACAGGTGTCAATCCTGCAGATAGCAACATAACCCACATTACTTCCATGTAATCATTGTTGCAGAAAAAAGTGTTCAACGATCTTTGTTAAAGATAGTAAGGCAGGCTTTATTCAGGACCATTGCTGCCAGTGTAGGACCACTGCAGTGGGATTTTACACTGGGGGACAGATTGCTGTCCAATCTGAACATAGCATGGTCAAGTAGGAATTGATGGCAAAGGAGGGTGATGTGACGGTCAGTGTATGGAAGATTATTAAAAGGAAACCTTAGTGTCAAGGGGGATTCTGGCTAAACTGAGCTAACTGGGTTGTTGCTAAAGACCAGGCCAGGATGATCAGGCATTGCCTAGGAAATGTTGGTGGATGAAGAAACTGATATGCTATCGGGGTAGGGGCTTCTGCTTAATTAAGCAGGCTTCTTAAAAAAACTAGAATTTACAAGGAAGTGCATAGGTGGGCCTAGGAGGTGGTTTGGGAGCCTGAAAGTTTGGTCAAGCAAAGAAGGTTGGTCAATATCAGGGAATTCCTTAACCAGTTTGAATTCATGGTATTGTGATATGTGCTCAAAATATCCTAATCTTCAGAACAGTGGGTAATAGTTGAGACAGGATCTGAAGGACTAGGCCATATCTGCACACTATTTTGATCACACGTCCCTAAGTACATAAAATTTGAGTGTGCTGTAAAACATCTCGAGAGATAGGGGGGAAAATCTTAACAGAAGAGAAACGAGCAGAAGTTCTAGTATTTGTACCATTTTGGAGCCCACTGGGCCAGGGATGTGAGCGATGTCTCTGGCTTGTCCTGTTTGGACTCTGGATCGTGACTGGTATTCTTGGGGCTAGGCCCCAGCACACTGACTAGATAGATACATTATGTTTTCCCAGGTCAGCAGATCCGGAAACTGATCAAAGATGGGCTGATCATCCGGAAACCTGTGACTGTCCATTCCCGGGCTCGATGCCGGAAAAACACTTTGGCCCGCCGGAAGGGTAGACATATGGGCATTGGTAAGTGTGTTCTTCCCCTTTCTCCAAGACTCAAATTAGAGCTGCCTGAGTCTAGACTGAGCTATATCCAGGGTCTACCCCGCCCCATTTTGTCTCCTCTTAAGCCCTTTTCTTACTCCTTGATCTTTAGTGAGCTTTCTTTGTGTGCAAATCAGAAAGTTGACGATAGTGTTGGAGTTGAAGGTATTAGTAAAAAGAGGTCCTGTTTATTGAGCCCCTACACTATGCCAAGGATTCTATTGGGTATTTGAAAACGTTGCCCAGCAAATTCTAAAACTACTTTCTAGGGTTAGGATAATTTAGGGAGGTGAAGGTCACACTGCCTTTAACTTACCGTACTGCCTTGGTGCACACCCTGTCATACACACGTTATGCACCAAGTGAATGGGGAATAGTAGCCTTGTTGAGGCTTCCTTAAAATGAATAAATGAAAGAAATGCTTAGTCTCATCTGTAAAATGGAATTAATAGTATTGAAAATGAGTTCGGGCACTTGCCACATGACTGAATGAATTATAAAGTCTATTAGAAATTGGTAGGTGTCCTTGTGACCGGTCAGCTGGCTCTAGTAATGGACTTGAGACCCAGGGGCACTACAGTGGGCTTAACTTCTCTTCCCTACAGGTAAGAGAAAGGGTACTGCCAATGCCCGAATGCCGGAGAAGGTAACCTGGATGAGGAGGATGAGGATTCTGCGCCGGCTGCTTAGAAGATACCGTGAATCTAAGAAGATTGACCGCCACATGTAAGCACACCCTCTTCTTGGCCCACTGAGACTCATTTGGTACTCTGACAGCTTGTTCTCTGCACAGACCCGCAGTCTGCCTCCATTGGCCTTGGGGAGGGAGCCGTGTCTTACGTTTGTTATTGCTTTTAATGTTTATTTTGAGAGACAGGGAGAGAGAATCCTACGGGGCTTCATCCACGAACCTTGAGACCATGACCTGGGCCGAAATTATGGGGTCGAATGCTTAACGGACTGAACCACCCAGGCACTCCTGTCTTAGGCCTTTTTAAGAAAAATTCTTCCATTCTGTCCTTTGTTGTCTGCCTACCCCCTCCTCCCCCCAAACACACACCATCAGAATAGCCCAAAAATTGAACTTACCTGCCAGGCAAGCTCTTGTATCTGGAAACTGCACAAAAAGTCTTGGTTTGGGGGAAACAGTCCGTACAGAACAGAGAGGAAAGGAACCTCGCATACTTAGGGACTTGGTGTAGAGGAGCAGACGCCGGGCCAGCCTCTGATCCCATCACCGACCAGAGCCTCTGCACCTTACACCCTGCAGGTATCACAGCTTGTACCTGAAAGTGAAGGGTAATGTGTTCAAAAACAAGCGGATTCTCATGGAGCACATCCACAAGCTGAAGGCAGACAAGGCTCGCAAGAAGCTTCTGGCGTAAGTTTTTTCAGGAATTGGCCTCTGTCGTGGGGGCAGGTTCTTTGATCTTCATTACAAAGGTTCTTCTGAGACATTTGAAATACACTAATGCATAATTTTGACTTGCTTTGACAGCTTGTCTGTCAGACAGCAGTCTGTCCAGATCATAGCTGTTGTGTTAGAAATCTGTCCTCCTCTGTTCCCTACACCACCTACCATCATTGCAGGGTAGGGACTGGGTTAGTGGAAGCAGGAGCTCTTGGTGGCCCTGATGACTCATTCCTCAAGCTGACTAGGCTCAAAGGGAGAGGTCTGGACCTGTGCTTCTGTATACTGAGCAGCTCATTCATTCTCAAACTGACCCATCTTTTCTCTTCCATCATCCAGTGACCAGGCTGAGGCCCGCAGATCTAAGACCAAGGAAGCACGCAAGCGCCGTGAAGAGAGGCTCCAGGCCAAGAAGGAGGAAATCATCAAGACTCTGTCCAAGGAGGAAGAGACCAAGAAATAAAATCTCCTCTCTGTTGTCTGTACATAGTGGCTTTGGCAGCAACACAGATCAGTTCTTCAATAAAACAAATCTTTATCTGTCTCTGCGTCCGGAGTTTTTGGCCATGTGGTTGGTCTTCACTATTTAGAGGGTCAGAACTAACCACACTGAGCATTGGGATGCCGGCCTTTCCTGGGTGCCTGTTTCCTTTCTTCCTTGACTCCCAGCATCTGGTTGTGCTTGTGTCCCTCCATCCGTGGGAGAAAGGGTTTTTTGTTTTTATCTTGTTTTAGTTGAGTATAGGGCTTAATCTGAAGGGAGGGGAAGAATGGCTTCTACCCAAGCCTCCAAAATCCTGTGCTTGAAAACTGCCCTTCACGGTAGACAGTGGGGGACATGTCGGAAGTGGTGTAAAATGTTGATTGGGAACCAACAGAAGTTGTGACATCAATTGTCACATTGTTCAAACAAAGTCATCAGAAAGTAATATGCATGGACTTGCCAACTGTGCCCTGGGGTCCAGGGTTGAAGTCTATGCTAGAACTCCGCTGCCACCAGCCCAGAATCTATGCCACCTGGACTTTAATTGCCGACCCCATCCCAAGCTCCCCAAAAGACCTTGAGGTCTTTGGAGCGTCCCAAGTTCTAAACTTTTTTCCTACCAAAAGGATTTTTGGGGGCTCCTGGCTGGCTCAGTAGGAAGAGCATGCAACTCTTAAACTAGGGGTCATGAGTTTGAGCCCCACATCGGGTACAAAGATTAATGAAAAAAGAGTAATTTTTTTAAGTTTATTTTTTGAGAGTGACCATATGAGCAGGGGAGGGGCAGAGAGAGAGGGAAACAGAACTCCAAGCAGGCTCCAGGCTCTAAGCTGTCAGCCAGAGCCCAACACAGGGCTCAAACTCACCGTGAGATCATGACCTGAAAAAAAATTTTAAGTGTTTTGGTTTATACCCATCTCAGGGCATAAAGGAAAAAGCTTTTCTCAGCAGAAATTGAAATAAAGGCACATGATGCGAAAGCCTGTTGAAGCCATTGTGAGTTGCTTAATGAGTTCATACCCCCTTTTGTAAATAGTAAATTTTATTTTGCCACTTAGCTGGTAGTAAGAACCGCCAATAAATTCTTCAGTAAAGTATCTGCTCTGCAAGCCAAGGACTGTTAGGCACTTTACACTGACTCCTATTGATTCTCTAATCTTCATAACATTGTAAAGTAGGGTTGTTCTCTACTTCGCAGATGAGGGAACACATGAAATGCTGGCTTCACATGGCTTGTGTTGGTGGGAAAATGGATTCAAGATGTTGAAGTAAAATGGGACTTGGTAGACATTGATCGGCTTTGGGGGACTGGGCAGGTGACGCTTCTGGTGTCAGAAGGAACCAACTGGGTTAGGGATGATGGCCAGATGGCCAGGTGGGAAGCATCAGTCAGCCAATTAAATGGAGGGCCAGAGTCTAGGCTGGGGAGAAAAGTTGCATAGAAGGGACCATCTCCTCTAGTTCTTGGCACAGGGAGGACTGGCATGCCTGTCCTGGTTTCCTTCCTGCCCTCCACCCCTTTCCTGAGTGTGAAGGGGGTGTGAAGGCCAGCGGGGGACTTCAGGGGATGTGTGGGCAGACGCTCCCATCTGCACTTGCGTGAGAAAGGCAGGACTAATGTGTTCTTGGGAACACCAGACCCCTCCTACTATGTCTTTAGGGTCCTCGTCCAGTCTGGATAGGGTGGGGCAGGTGGGTAGCCCAGGACAAGAAAGCCCAGACTCAAAGACCCAGAGTCTTATGCACACCCATATGCACCAGAACCTGCTTTTGGGGTCCCTTCCCTGTTGCCACTGTAGCAACCTGTGTGAACTTTATCCATCAGCTCTTGACTATAATCCTTTGCCGTTCCAAGTGTGGGGAAGCTGAAGGGAAAGAGTGTTGGTCAAGCTCCCAGCTTGGATCGCAGGACACGGACACCTTCCCAGGCCTGGCTGGGCCACAAGAGGAAGGGCATTGAAGGCCACCCCACCTCCACGCCCTCAGGCAGTGGGGGGACGACAGGAAGGAGAAAAAGGTAACCCAAGCATGGGACCCTCCACTGGGCGTTCAAAACTTGCAGCACAAAGCTGGTTTCCACCCTGGACCAGGAGATGGTGCTGTTCTCTCGCAGGTTGCTGCAGGTGTAGCAAACCCTCACTTCTGGGGTTGTTTTTGAAGGAGTTGAGGTGGGAGGTAGGAGCCTATCTCTTGGGAAGCCTTGGATTTAATCACTTCTTTCTGAAGCTCACCCCAGGCCTGGAGGTTACTTCTTTCCATGGGCCGCCAACCCCTTCCTAGGGCAGTGTCAGGGAGGGCCCCCTTAGCAGGCCGATCCCCTAAAGTAACCACTGGATCTCTTCCAGGTCCTGGAACCTTGGAGAAATTCTGATGGAAAGAAAGGTCCGTTCTCTCAAGATCTTAGAACTAGTCCCACCATATAATTTTGCATACCCTTTAAAGGGGTTCACGGCCCTCAGATAAACACTCCCTGAGCAAATCCAATTCCATTTCTGGGGGAGGAAACTGAGGCCCAGAGAGGCCAATGACTCCCCAGAATCTCAGCACCTCGTGAGCACCAGCACCTTTGACCCTCCCGACGACGTGGGAGACTATGATTCAGAGTAGGTCGCTGCAGAGGTCCCCGGCAGCTGCTGTGGGGCCACGAGCTGGAGAAGGGGGAACAAGGCCAAAGGGAGGCGTGCTAGCAAGGTGGGTAAGGCTGCACAGCGGGGCTCACTCTGTTTGTGTCACCGCCCCCTCCCCCCTCCCCGCCGACCTCTGGTATTCACCTCTCTGCTCTTTTAGGCCTCCTGTCTCCATTCCTAGGCTCCCCCTTTTTTTTTGCATCTCTCCAAAGTCTGGCTTCATACTACATATGCCCAGTTAAGCTCAGGCAGAGATGGAGGGAGGGAGGGCATGTGTGGGGCAGACAACGGAGCCAAATGGTGAGCTGGCACCACCAGTAGCTTCCTGGGCATTCTCTGCCCCAGGCCAACGGTGTTGCTGCCCCAGCCACCCCCAGAGTGGGCACAGAGGAGGGCAGAGGCTATAGTGGGGGCACCAGCTGTTCCCAACCCCCAGGCTGTGAGCATGCCGTTAGTGGTTCAGCCACCCGAAAAAGCTGCTGTACTCAGCAGTGCGGCAAATGGGCTAGGGAGGAGGCGGGGGTCCAGGCCAGCTGCCTGCTGGTGGCAGACGCAAGTGGAGTGTGTAGAAGGCTTGGCTGAAAGGCTCTCACTCTCTACGGTGGGGTGGGCTTTCGATTCCTGGAGCCCGTGGCCCAGTATCCTGGGGCGTCTCTATTTCCATCTCATTAGTTTAAGGCACTGAGGGACCCAGGTAAGGAAAGAGCTCAACCGGGGGCAAGAGACATGATTTCTGAGATTGTCTTGGTCACCAATTTGCTGGGTGACCTTGGGCAAGTTACTGGTCCACTCTGGGCCTCAATGTCCCTCTATATAAAAGGGGCAAGGTCCGGCTGGATAAGCTGTATGACCTTGAGTATGCCACCTAATATCCCTGGGCCTCAGTTTCTTCATCTGTGAAAAGGGGAGACCACCACTTTCCTCACTGGGTCACTGAAGGGATTAAATAAAATTCCTGGCATGGTTCTCCAAGCACAGCAGGTGCCACTTTACGTGAGGTCCCCTCTCTTTAAGCCACTGGCCTGGGTTTGTGACGCTTGTTTTCATTCCCCCCATCAGAGGTCTTAGAAAGAGGAGGTCATGGGGCGCCTGGGTGGCGCAGTCGGTTAAGCGTCCGACTTCAGCCAGGTCACGATCTCGCGGTCCGTGAGTTCGAGCCCCGCGTCGGGCTCTGGGCCGATGGCTCGGAGCCTGGAGCCTGTTTCCGATTCTGTATCTCCCTCTCTCTCTGCCCCTCCCCCGTTCATGCTCTGTCTCTCTCTGTCCCAAAAATAAAAAAAAAAAAAAAAAAAACGTTGGAAAGAGGAGGTCATCCTCCTCTGGCTCACCCGCGGAGCTCTAGGACCTTCCCTGGGTGAAAGGGCCCAAAGAAAGCTCAGCGTCTGGTCCCACCTGGCCTACCTTGCTTTGGGGGGAGGGGACCGGGGAAGGGGGGCTGGGAGGCAGAACCGGTGGGTGCCTGTCAGAAGGGGCAGCCCCCACCCCCTGCATTCTGGCGGCACTGGCGGCATTGCCCTGGCACCCCCGCAGCCCGCCTCTCCCTCCCTCTGCGCTCCCCTCTGCCTATAAATAGTACAGGACGTGCCTGCCTTGGCGATGACGCGGCCAGGCGGGCGGAGGGGAAAGAGGCAGCTCTGCCGAGAGCAGGTGGGCGGCGGGCACCGCTGCGGGAGGGGCGCCGCTGCCGGCCCCCTTCGTGCCAGGCTCTCGATGACGGGCATGATTGAGTCATCTCAGGGCCCCACTGTCGGCGACTGTTCCCGCCGCCAGCTTTTCTGCCTGGGGCTTGGGGGGCGCGAGGCTGACCTCGGGTGGTCTCGGAGGGCACCGCTGGGTCGCTGGGTCGGCAGAAAGGGTCCTAATGCACATGTTTGAGTGCCCGCTCCGCCCCCCTGGGGACACGGGTGCGCATCCAGCCTGAAAGTGACCTCAGCCCCACCCTCTCCCCTTCCAGCTTCCCGCAACATCCCCCACCCCACCCACCCCACCCCCACCCTGCCGCCCTCTTTTCTTCTCAAGCTCCCCCCCAGATCCCCCATCTCAGGCTGGGGAGGTGGAAGGGAGTGGGGAGGTATGGGAACCCCTGCAACATTTGGGCCAGCCCCAGCACCCCACCTGTCAGAGAGCCACAAATTCCTCCACCTCCAGGCTTGTCTTCTTTTGGAACCTCCAGCCCCCCGCCCCACTCCTTGGACCTTTGCTTCCTCTCTCCCCAGCAGATACACAGAGCAGACAGGTTGGGACAAGAAACATTTATTTAGGGGCCTGGGGGCTCAGCAGTGCCCCAGCCGACCCATCATGCAGCCTTATGTACAGTGGGCATTGGGCCCGCCCCTGGGATATTGCTGAGGGGGGCCCCATGGCAGCAAACAGGGCAGTGTGGCTTGAACCCCCCTCCAAGGGGGAGAAGTGGAGCAGGGGCCAGTGGGTAGGAGAATGTGTCCCTTCCACTGTATGGGAGGGTGTGACTGTGCCCAGGACGGGGACTGGCATTGGCTGGCACGATCAAGGGCACAAGAGGAGGCTCTGAGCTTGGGGGGAGAGGGAGGTTGGCACCAGAGAAAAGCAACCTGAAAGGGAGGGGTCCTCTTCATGAGTGCCAACCCACCAACAGGGTGCCTACCCCCTTCCTTTCCTGGTGGCCAAACACAATGATTTGCTGCCTTGACTATCTCCCACTCCCTCTTCCTCCCAGAACTCTGTGTCCAGGACAAGGGCACAGATACAGCCAGAAGAGGGACCCCTGCACCGAAGGAGGGGTCACAGTGTTTCCTACAAAGCCCAGAGAAAGGGAGTGAGGAAGGGCCATCTGGAGGTCAGTCCTGAGGGCTGGGCTCCTGGGGGGGTGGCCTTGTGAGGCCTGGGACAGGAACTAGGAAATACTGACTCCCTGGGGCTGGTTGGCCACGGGGGACCAGGGAACTTGCAGAGTCCTGACAGTGAAATGGGGACTTGTTTTTTGTTCTCAGTCGGTTTCTGTTCATGTCCTTCTTGAGTGTCCTTTTCCGGTGGACAAGGGTACGATGAGGCTGTTCTGTTCTACTTGAGGAGACAGTCTCTGGTTTGCAGCGCTATCCCCGGAACTCGGCCCTCCCCTCCTCTGTCCGCCCAGGTTTCAAGTAATAGGAGAGATTTCCGCAGAACTTTCCTGAGGAGTGATGGAGTGACAGAGGTGGGGACACCAGGAGGTGGACTCAGGATCCTCCTGCAGCCCCGAATCCCCTCCCAACCCAGGGCAGAGAGCTGAGGGATTTGGGAAGTCACCTTCCCAAGGTCCCACTTCCAAAGCGGCAGCCGCAGGGTCACACACACATAGACCCAAGCAGAGGCTCTGTGGGGAGGGGGGAATGGTGTCGGGCATGCAAAGGTGGTGTGGACATGAGAAGGCTCTCTGGACAAAGCAGCGAGAAAATTCCTCAGGAATGCCCCCCTCCCCAGGGCCGCACTCAGCATGGCAACTGGGGGTGTCTGGGCACTGGCTGGACCCACCTGGAACTTCCTCATTCCCTCCCACTTTCTCCTCCTTCCTCACCCCCAAGTCCCAGAGCAGCAACTCCCTCAGGGCACCCTGGGACCCAAGAAATAAAACCTTCCTCTGTGCAGAGGGCTCCCAAGCCATGGGGGGTGGCTCCTAGGAGAGAGGCAGAGGGAGGAAGAGTGTGGGCAGATGCCCGTTCCTCTCCAGGGCCAGAAGCAAGGGCCAGGCTCGGGCAGGGGTGGCATCTGGGTTCTCTTGGCTCCTCTCAGATCTCGGTCAGGGCGTCGGCTGGCACCAGGCCCCGCTTCTTGCCGCTGCTGACGCGGATGAAGCCGTCAGCATCCTTGCTCCTGCCCACACCCACACAGATCTGAGTGGGAGAGACACGGAGCTGAGTCCTGGCACCTGCCTACAGCCCTGGCCTCGAGTCCGGCTGATGGCTCCCAGGGGGCCACCCCGGGGAATGATGGGACCAGGATCAGATGTGGTTGGAGACATCAGCTGGGGTGATGGGAGCAGATCCCATGAGGGCACTGGGCACGGCAGCAAGACCAGAACATCAGCAGACACTGAGCAGCACTTTGGGGCTGGCCTGAGCTCCACCTCCTCCCCCTCCCCCACCCGGCCCCCACCGCCCTGGTGGAACTCCCATTTCACAGAGGGGGGAAGGGGAGGAAAAGGGCTTGCTGGGGGTTATGCAACAAGACAGAGGTATAGCCAGCATTCAGACCCAAGCCTCGAGACTCCTAATCCAGTGCTCTTTCCCTCCCCCAAGCTGTCTCTAACCACATTCATCCCCCTGCCTGTGTCAGTCACCAGCCCCGATTCCCAGCAGGGTCTGACAGGAGGCCCCGCAGTCACACCTTTCTAACCTGCCTTCCCTCCTGCTGCCAGGCTGCAGTGTCCTCCTCCAGGGCAGTCGCCTGTGCCCCCACCGCCTCTCTCCCATGTCCACCTCTCCAGCCACTGCAGAGCCCAGGCACTCACCTGGTTCTCCTTGAGGCTCATGTACCCCTGTTCCTTGTTCCCGGAGAAGGGTTGGCAGCTGCGCCAGACGTTCTCTCCTGGCCTTACGCGCTGCACAAAATTGGCTGGGAAGAAGCCAACCCGGTCGCCAATCTTCCCCTGGGGATGAGGCTGGCAATGAGCACCAGAGCCCCCCGCCCCACATTGATGCAACTCAGAGCCAAAGCCATCAAACTCCAGATCCTGCGCTCTCTGTATCCAGAGCCCCCAGTAGGGTGGCTTCCGGACTGCGATGGGCATGAGGTGGGTAGAGGGACAAGGCTGAGGCAGGGAGGGTCAAGGTGAGAGCAAGTCCCAAGTGTTGGTCCTATGGGCTTGGCTAGGGCACGTGGTGGGAGGAGGGGTGGTCTTTGGGCCCGGAGAGAAGGTGGGGCAGTGCCAGTTGAAGTGGTGGGAAAGGGTCGGGTGCCTACCGGGGTGTCTCTGCTCCCCACCCTGCCAAGTCACCTTCCACCAGTCCTCATTAGAGTCATCCACCAGCAGGATCCGGTCCCCAGGCCTGGGAGGACAGAGCTGGGGTCGCAAATGGACAGGAGGGACCTGCCTTTTCTGCATCTTAACCATCTTGGGTCCCCCAGGTCCCCAGCATGCCCCCCCTCCACAGCGGGGGGAGGATTCTTGACGCCCTCGGAGGATACTGTGACCACAGGTACAGCAGACTCTCTCTAGGACAGAGCCCGGGCGGGGCAGAAGATATGACATCAGCACCAGTCCCTTTTGGACTGTGGGCAGTCTAGCTCTTCTTTGGGCTCAGCTGCCTCAAGCATGCCAGGAGAAGGTTCCCGAAGGTCCCCCTCACACTCATGTTCCAAGGTCTGGGAGCAGAGCCCTGAGGTTGGAGCCAGGTGGCTGTCCAGGGGGGCCGGACCACAAAGAGGACTTACTGCAAAGCCAGGTCATTGTTCTCTTGGGGCAGAAACTTGTAGAGAGCGACATAGGAGTACATGGGCCCCACATCCTTCCGCAGAGGGGGTTTTGCGGGCTGTGGAAAAGTCTGGATCAGTGACGGGAGGGGGACACAATCCTCGCTCCACCCACCGTTCACTTGCCCTGACCTTACCCTCTCTGGGGGGGTGGGGAGAGGTTGGCTAGGAGGTGGGACACAGTGCACCTGGGTCAATGACAGAGCGAGGTCAGACTCTCCTACCTTCTGTGTTCACCCTTGGGGGACTGGGCCAAGGATGGAGAAGGGGAACACTCCTCTGCCTGCTGCACCCTGGAACTGCCCACTCGTGGGGAGTGGGCCCAGGAGTGGACACAATAGCCATTGGCTCCGCGGTGGGAGGGCAAATACCCCCTGCCTTCCTTGCCTCCTCACCCTGGCACTGTCCATCCCCGTAGGCTGAGGACAAATGATGGAGCGGTGATACTCCCACTCACCATGCTCTTGCCCACCTATGCATCAATGACAAGAAGGGACATCCCCTTCCAATCTGGCCTACGAGGGCTCAGCACCAGCATCATCTCACCTGCTGTCCAGGGCTCTTCTCCTCTGGTCCTGACCCTTCGCTCTCGGCCGGGGCTGTGAACACTAGAGATGCCAGGGCAGGGCCAGGGCGTCAGGCAGCAGGGAGTGGCCTGCACTGTGTTCCATTCCCGCCTCCGGCCCCCACCTTTACTCACCACTGTCGCCAGGGCCCTCCTCTGAGCTGCGGATGCTGCCTTCCCCATCCTCGGTCAGCTCATCCCGCTCACTCTGGGGCCAAATGGGGGGAGGGCTCAGTCCCCGGACCCTCAGCCTCAGAGACTCCTGCCCCCCAGGCGCCCCTCTGGTGCCTGACATACCAGGCTCCGCGTGGGGGACTCAGAGGTACTGCTGAAGCTGGAGCGGTTCATCAGTGCCAAGGAGGTGCCATAGCGCAGCGTCTCGTAGACGGGGTCTACCTTCCCGCTGGCCCCTGCCAAGGAGCCACCCTAAGGCTGGGCACCCAGCTGCCAGCCTTGCTCTGCCCTGAAGCCCTGGATCACTTTCACTCTCTCGGCCCCAGCCAAGATGTCCTTCTTTTTTTTTTTTTTTAGGTTTATTTATTTTTGACAGAGAGTGTGAGCACGAGCTGGGGAGGGGCAGAGAGAGAGGGAGACACAGACAGAATCCAAAGTAGGCTCCAGGCTCCAAGCTGTCAGCACAGAGCCCGACGCGGGGCTCGAACCCACCAACTGTGAGATCGTGACCCGAGCCGAAGTCAGACGCCCAACCGACTGAGCCACCCAGGCGCCCCAAGATGTCCTTCTTTTAACCACCTGCCCCATCCCTCCCCCAGGCCCCTCTCTGCCCACACCAGTCTTCCCCAGATCCTCTTGGACTAACTCCCCATCCTTCATATCTCTGGACACCTTCCCTATCCTTGCAGATGAGGACAACGCCTACCTTATCCTCTATTCCCTATCCTTCTCGGTTCAGGCATTCGTGCAAATGGTGATTAATGGATGATTTGTGTGATTATCTATTTCATGTCTAGCTCCCTTACTAGACCATGAACTCCACCTTCTTCAGTGCTGTGTCCCCATGTCTAGCACAGTGCCTGGCACTTAGTAAGTGTTGATAAAATGCCTGTTGAAGGATGAATGAGTGAATGGATGGATGAATGAATGCATGAATGAACCCTACATTCAGGACAAGGGCATTCAGAGAAGGGAAGTGCCAAGAACCAGAAGAGCCATGCAACTCAGGTGCCCATCTGAGGAACGTGTGGGTTTCTCACCACACTACGGTGGGATCAGGGGCAATGGGGGGGACACTCACCAGTGGGTGGGGACTCTCTGCTTGTGACACAGGCTGGGGGTGGTTCATGCACCAGGAGGGGGGAGCTGAAGTTTCGACGGAAGGAGGAGGACTAAGGCAAGAGGGGGCAGAGAGAGGGCATGGGGATGTCACAGCCCACCGGGAGCTTGGCCTTCCCCAAGCCCAAGGACTACTCCACAGGAGGAACCCGCCTGGAGGGGGGCGCTCATTCCCCCACATGCCAGTCCTGGGGAGCACTCACAGCCAGCCAGCCCTGCATGGTCCCCACTCACCACCTTGCCTGGGCATTGCTGGTGGGAGATCTCCTCGGAGCACCAGAGGTGGACGCTGACTTTGCACGTCTTACACCGCAAACCCTGCTTGGAGTTTCCTGGGAAGAATTTGGCGTCAACAAGAGGGATTTGGCAAAGGAGGAGGCATCCGAGGGGAAGGAGCAAAGAGGGCAGGTTAGGCCATGGGACAGAGGAGGGGGGGTTGGGCATTCTCATGTCCGCCTCGGGGTCTCGTGCTTACCCCTCATACAGTCAAGGCACCGAAGCCTGAGTTGTTCGTACCCACAGCGACACTGGACACCCACCCCCCCCCAAAATTGCTCATTTGTCCACCCAGCGTGAGGGGCACAGTTAGGACTGCGGGCCCAACATCAGATGGTTCCCTAGGAACACTCCCCACACCCACCCTGGCCCCTCTCCTTGACAGGCCAGGCACCTACCCACAATGATCTGGTGGCATAGCTCACAAGGGCTGGCTCTCTTGAAGACGTGTTCCTGGAAGCTGTGCAGCCTTACTGGTTTGAGTGGTGCCAGGGGCCGTGGGATTGGGCAAGGGGAGGGGGCCAGGGTAGGGAAGCTCCCATCTGTAGATGCCGGTGGTGGGGAGGGAGGGGGCAGCGGGGTCGGGGGTGTCAACAGCACCTCAGTGGGGCACTTGAGCTCAGAGCCTGAGCGAAGGAAGAAGTTCTCCACGCTCTTACTTCGGAGGATGGTCTTGAGGGAAAGTGAGCGCTTGAACCGCTGGAGCTGAAAGGGGAAACAGGGGTGGGGGTGGGGGGTTATAAGTGGAAGCCAGAGGGGACCAGGTCCGGGCCAGGATGTCTCCTTGGTCAGTGGCGGCCTGAGGCTGAGGGCCAGAGGTGAGATGAAGTACTGAGAGGCTGCCACGTTCCAGAAGGTGGTCACACTCCCGGATGCCACGGGAGCCCGGTGGGTAACCTCCCTGAGCCAAGGGGTTCTGGCTGGGCCCGCCAGATTGGAGTGGCGAGGGCGGAGGGGGACTGGCCGGTCAGAGAGCAGCTGCTGGTGCGCTCCAGACACCGTAGGCCTGTCCTCGGGGCCAGCCCAGCAGTGCCAGGTTTTCCACTTTTTCAAAAGAAATCTAGACTCTTATGTGAATTTGGATGGAAACAAATTCAAGAGGTTTTATTTCCTTTTTTTTTTTTTTCATTGCCGAAAGGGTAGTGTGCTATGTTTCCTAGCCTTGCTTTTCTCACTTAACAGTAAATCTTGGAAATCATTCCATACCAATACATAAAGACTTTCATCATTCATGTTTATGGCTGCGCAGGATTTCATTGCATGGGTGTACCATTTACTCGAGTTAAAAAGAATAATACTTTGGGGTGCCTGGGTGGCTCAGTTGATTGGGTGTGGGACTTTTGATTTTGGCTCGGGTTATGATCCCAGGGTCATGGGATTGAGCCTGTGGCAGGCTCCACACTGAGTGTGGAGCCTGCTTAAGATTCTCTCACTCCCCAGGTGCCTGGGTGGCTCAGTCGGTTAAGCGTGTGACTTTGGCTCAGGTCATGATCTCAGGCTCCCACTGACAGCGCTGAGCCTGGAGCCTGCTTCGGATTCTGTGTCTCCCTCTCTCTCTCTGCCCCTCCCCTGCTCATGTTCTTTGTCCTCTCAAAAAAAAAAAAAAAAAAGATCCTCTGCCCTGCGCATGTGCTCTCTTTCTCTCCATAAAATAAAATAATAATAATACATGGGGGGCACCTTGGTGGCTCAGTCGGTTAAGTGCCTGACTTTGGCTCAGGTCATAATCTCGTGAGTTTGAGCCCCACACCAGGAGCCCACTTCAGATTCTTTTTCCTCTTCTCTCTCTGCCCCTCCCCACTCTCTCTCTCAAAATAAATAAAAACAAAAACTTAAAAAAAATAGTAACACTTTGGGGGTTGAACAAAACATGCCAGGTCCCCAGTTTTCCATGTGTTCTTGAGAGTGGGGGAGTGGTCATCCTGGACCCTCATCCTCAAGGCTGATTCTTCCTCCAAAATATCTCTCCGGCGCATATAATCACCTCATCACCTCCACAACCCTGCCCTAGTTCAGGTCCGGAACCCCTTGCCTCCACCCTGCCCATCTCCCCCTGCTCTCCATACACCTGCCAGGGAGGTGATCCCTGACCTTGCTAAAAACTTTTCATGGCTCTTCAGGACACAGTCAAGGCCCTTGCCCCAATCATGAGACTCTGCAAGTTGGACAAGCTTTCCCTTCCAACCCATGCCTTCCACCTGCAGCCCAGACATGGGGATTCTTGAACTCAACCATGTTTTATTCCTCCAAGCTTTTGCTGTGTTTGCCCTCTTCTCTGCCGTATCCAGTGAGTACCCTCTTTATCCTTTGGGGTTTCCAATGACTGTTCCTCCTTTGGGAAGATGTCTCTTCTTCTCCAGGAATTCCATTTAGTATAACCACTCCCACTTCGGGGCCCATTGCACCTAGTACTGACTTCCATTATAAATCCAATCTGGTTTACGTGGTGGTCATTTACTTCTTATTCCCCCCCGCCCCCCGCAGGAGACTGGAGCCCCTTGAGGGCAGGAACAGTTGCTTTAACATCCTCCCGGCCCCCCACAACACACACACAGCCTCAGGACATAGTAGGTGCTCAGTGAATATTTGTTGACTGAATGATGACCCAGTGGCTGGAATCCTACGTGCAGCCCATGTTCTGGAGCACAGGGCCAATTCTGCAGTGAGGCCAGGGTTACTTCCATTGCTCACCCCAGCATACCCTTCTTGAGTCTGCCCAGAGTAAAGTCTGGAAACATCTCTAGCCAGATCCTGGAACCTCTTCCCTCCTATCGATAGCCCCCTTACCCCTGCCCACATATTCCCATCAGTGATAGATAAAAGGGGCCAGTGGCCTGGCTTCAGGCAGGGAGACTTGGCCAGGGTTCCCAACTGGCACATCAAGCAGCCTGTGTGGCCCTAGGGAGGCCAGCAGGCAGCAAGACATAGGGAAAAGCAGAGAGGGACACATTTAAGGGTGTCTGTCTGGCTCAGTCAGTAAAACATGTGACTCTTCATCTCAGGGTTGTGAGTTCAAGCCCCACAGCGGGCATGGGGTCTACTTAAAAAAGAGAGAGAGAGAGACATTTGGGCATGAGGCATGCCCCAGTGTGCCAGCTGGGAGGACAGAGCCTTGGGGTGCCTGGCGCGCTGAGTTCCCCAGCTCTTTCCAAATTCAGCTTCCTGGATAGCACTGTGGGCTTCTTTGTGTGTCTAAGAGAAGCAGGGCCCCAGGCCTCAGATACCTGGGTGTTAGGGCAGAAGTGGAGGGCCAGAGGGACAATTAATTAGAACACAAATGTATTCTGTGAGCCAGTGTGGCGTTGGAGGCTCTCACAGGCCCAGAGGGGTGGGAGAACCCCTCACGATTCTGCCCAGGGGCCAGAGCATAGAGCACAAGACGTCTCTGGGAGGATGTGCTGGAGGTGGGCGCAAAGCTAAACCGACCACCTGAAGGCAGGTCACTTCACTTCCACTCTTGGGCCTCAGTTTCCCCACATCCAAGAGAAAGGAGCCAGGACTAGATGCTCTCTAAGCAACACAAGGCTCTGGGTCCAAAAAGCAAAAACCTAAACTTAATGATATGATGAGGGGCTATCATGTCAGAATACTGGAATTGAGGTAGCACTTCATATGCAGCACCTCATTAATCCTGGCATTACCACCCCCGAGACACTGATAATCACTGTCCCACTTTGCAGATGAACTCATAGGCACATGGGAGTTAAATCACCCACCCATAGCGAGTCCTCAGCTGGTAAGTGGCGGAGACAGAACTTGAACCAGTGGCTCTGGCTGTTAAGTCCAAATGACCAGAAGGACTCCGCTGCTCTGGGCTCTGCCGTGGCCCTCACCCCTGCCTCTCAGCTATGCCATGGGCATGGCCACCAGGTCAATCATGAAATTTAGGGTTGGAAGGAACCTGAAAGACTGGCCATCTAGAGTGGTCCCCAGCCCACACTATCATCTCACAATGCCTTGGCCATGTCACTTCTGAGGGGTTGTCTGACTCTGTTGGTCACCTCCTGTGGCAGGAAGCACACCCTCTCTCGTGCCAGTCATTCCATCTTTGGGCAGCTGCAATCGCTGGAAAGTGCTTCCCTATATAGAGCTGAAACCTGCTCCCTGAGATCTTTGCCTATCGGCTCTGCTCCTCCCTTGGCTCCCGAAAGGGCTACTCCCCTCTTCTACATATCAGTCCTTCAAATATTTGAAGACATCAGTCATGTTCCCCCCTCCCAAAGCTGTTGTTTCCATAGTAATCGCCACAGGATGAGATTTTAAGCCGCCTTACTCTCCAGCCTGTGCCCCTTCCTGGTCTTCCCTTGGCCCCAGTGCCAAGAGCTACCTCTCTGCAGGGTACCAGAGGTCTCTGGAACAGAATGTTCCCCAGCACTGGGGCAGCCCCAATTCTGCTCACTGACTCCCTGGCTCCCTGGCTGTGGGTTCCAGATCCCAGGAGGGCAGAGAAGCAGGAAGGAACAACATACTACCTGGAGTGGCTGGCAGATGTCAAGGGTTGTGGCTGAAGAGCAGGATGGGGGCACCTCTTCCAAATAGCTTGATGCCTGTCCACTCAGAGACATCTAGTTTGAGTGCCCAAACCTCATTTTGGCTCAGCCTGGCCAGGTACTCCTAGTTCCCAGAGAGGACTTTTTCCTATCTCCCATCAGCTATCTTTTTGGTGCCCCCAGTGTCCCAGGAACCATTCCCTGGCATAGGGAGAAGTTGCCATGTACCCTGGCAAGCTGGCCCCCCTGGATGCTATTCCCTCCTGATGATGCACCAGGAGCCTGTCTGGCTTAGAGCCTGGACCACCAGGCCTGTTCTTCTGAATCCCCTCCCAGAGGCTGGGTTTGGCCAGCCTGCCTCCTCCCCACCTCCCCACATACTGGATGGTCCCTTCTATTCCTCAACTCCCCACAGCATCTCCTTACTTCCCTCCAGCTCCTGAAAGGGCACTAGGCAGCTGGCGGTGGGTGGTGGCGGATGTGGCACAAGCTGACTCAGATGGCAATGTTGGCATGGCAGGGTCTTCCCAGGGATGGCACTAAAGGGGGTGATGGTACCACCCAGCGGTAGGATGGCATGGGGACCCAGAGATGGCAATGGTGACACTAGGAGGGTCACGGAGTAGCTTGAATACAGGGATACGATCCAGCCTTAGGGTGGGAAGGAGACTGGGCTTGGGCTGGCAAGAAATGCCCAGGAGACCCCAAGCACTGACGAATAAGCCTGGAATGCTGGCTTCACTGCCTAATGGGCACCAGCCCCCTCTGTTGTACCTGCTTCAAGCTGAGTTGGGTGGGCCACAACCCTCTTCCTTCCCCCTCCCCAAGCCCTATAGTCTGGAGACCAAAGCTTCTTAGGGACAGGTTGAGGTGGGGGAAGCTAAAGGGGCTGGCAGGGCCCTGAATTCTCTCCCTGCCCACTTCTACCCTCCTGGATACCCCCACCCAGACCGGCAGCCCTGCCTATATTGTTATAACAGTCCTTCGCAGGGGTGAGATTTAGGGGAGGGGGGTAAAGGGACAGGGCAAGGTGTGCAATTCCCCTCCCCTCTTGCTCTTGGGATCTCTATGGCTCAGGTTCAGAGGTGATAGCACTGAATGGTCCTTGGGCTAGGAGGAGGGAGGTACAGACCTGCCAGGCCCTGACCTCCCCCTGCCCACAGGGCTGAGCTTGCAGCCTGTGGGTTTGCTGAGGCAGCAAGGCCCAGGCTCCTGCCTGCCTTCGGAGAGCTCTTAAGGAGGGGGGCGGGCAGCCAGGCTTCCTGTGGGAAGAAAGGCAGGGCCTGGGAGGCCCCCATACCCTTAGGAAGCAAGCATGGGAATTGTGTATGTCCGTCTTGAGTGACTAGAAGGCAACTGAGAAGGCCAGGGATATTGGAACTCAGGATGGGGCTCAGCTCCCTGGACCCTCTGGGGTTTTTTTTGTTTTTTGTTTTTTTTTTTAAAGCTGTCACAAATGTTACAAACAATATCCTCCCACCCCCAACACCTCATTCCTTTCCTAGTACAGACCTGGATCTCTGAGAGGCAGTTAACTCTGTGGTCTGAGAGACCACAGTCTCATTCTCAGGAGGGGGCAGAAGAAGGTCAAGTTGGGATCTGAAGACCTTGACATGGAGACCCAGTGGGTCCCTCTGGTTTAAAGGTGGAACGCTACCTGGGGTATCTCAGCCAGGCGCTACCCTGCCCCTACTCATCTACCCCTGGTCATTTTCTTGATGACCTTGACCTTGAATTAACCTCATACCCTGAGGGGTGGCCTAGACAGAATTAGGAGCAAGATAGACATTGGAAAGAGCTCTTGACACCGAAGGAGCCAAAGACCCCACCCATTTTTGGTCTTTAGTGGCCCCCCTCCTCATCTGGACAACAGGAGCAGGTGGGAACAAAACACCAGGGTGCAGAGGAGAGGGAAGGAGGCTTTGGCCTGAAGTCTGGGGAGGGGGCAGAGAGCACCCTTGACACAGCCTCTTTTTCTCTCCCCATCCCCAGCCCGCTCAGCTCATGTTGCTCCCCCGCAGAACTTCTTGCGGGTCAGTGTGAGCACCTAGAACTTGGAGAGGAAGCAGACAGATTAGAGGTGGGGGTTAAATTTAAGTGGTGGCCTCCCCCAGTCCCTTCAGCGCCAGGAGTCTGGGCTCCGCCTGCCTTCACTGGGGAATAATTTATTCATTGTGACTCCCGCAGGAGTAACAATCATACATAATTAGGGTTAATTATGACATTCATTAATTACGATGACTTCTCTTTTTGCTTCCACCCACCCTCTCCCCGGCGCCCTGTCCGGCTCCGGGGGTGGGGGGTGGGGCTGCCTGCCCTTCTGCTCTGGAGCCGCAACAACAGTCCCCCGGTCCCCGCCCGCGATGGCCAGCGCTGCGGCAGCCCCCAGCGCGCACTCGGAAGCTACGCACCTCGGGCCGTGGCCTCACATCAGGAGCCTAACCTGGTTGGGAGGGGGGAATGCAGGACTGCAGTGGGTCCGAAAGAGACAACCGGAGAGACTCAGAGATAAACATATAGAGAAAGCGGGAAAGACACCAAGACCGACAAACAGGTTGTAGAGACATTTTCAGAGAGACACAGGCAAAGACAGAGGGACAGACTGAGCTACAGACATAGACCTGCGGGCGCGAGAGGGGTGCGCCTCGCACGCACACACCGGCGCGTACACGGGCCCACACCCGCTACACACCGCTACACGTTCCCGCCGCCTTCGCTGCGCCGATTCCCTCCAACAAAGCCGAGTTACAACCTCCCGGGAGGGTCTCGGCAGCGCGTCCGCTCATCACGCGCGCAAGGGCGTGTCGTGCTTGTGTGATGTGGGCTCCTTGCGGCCCCTCGTCGCGAACCCCCTCGCCCCGGTCGTCGCGCAGAGCCTTCGGCATTACACGGGTCCCGCTCCCGTGACCCCCGGGCCATCCGAGCCCACGGTGGTGACCGCGTCGGGAAGAGGGCGCCGGGGCTGGGGGGCGCACCGGGCAGGGGTCCAGGCCTCTTCTCCCGAGTTACCTTGGTTTCCTGGAGGGCAGAGACGGTCCCCGGGGGGGTGCGGGTGGCCGCGTCATCCGGTTCGTTCTCCTTCTCGCTCATTTCGGTCATGGTTGGGGTAGAGAGGAAGAGGGGGTGCCAAGACCCGACGGCAGACCCCCTGGGGGCAGGTGGCAGGTGGCAGACGTCTCTCTGGGACCCTCAAGCCCTTTTCCAGACACTGCCCCCCAGTGAACCCCAGGAAAAATCCGCCCCAGGAAAAAAGCGACCCCCCACTCCCGGGAGCGGGTGGAGAAAGTTCCCGGGTTGGCCGGTGAAGAAGGGTAATTACGGGGAGCCGCTGGAGCCGGACGACCCCGGGAAGGAGGACCGAGGGTCTGCAGAGGATGCTGCTCGGAGCGAGGGGAGGAGGGAAGTGGGGACGTGGGGATGTGCTGAGGGAGGGAGCGGAGGAGCAGTCCGTGTCCGGCCGGCTCCGCCGTCCTCTGCGCCCGCCCCCCATCCCTCTCCCCCTCCCCCCGCCGGCCCCAGCCCGGCACCCGGAGGCCCCTCCGCCCAGTCCTCGCCTTCCAACTTTGATTTAGGAGGTCGCCTGGTCCCTCCCCCTTCCCTCCTAAACTCCCCCGCGCCGCTATGCAAATCAGGTTCTCAGCTATTGGCTGCCGTGGTGGCCAGGAGCGTGAGATGGGCGGAGCCTGGGGGGGGCTCGACAAGATGGGGAGGAGCCTGAGGGGTAAAGAAGTGAGGAGGAAGTGGTTTTACACTAAAAGACCCGGAATGGGGGGCGTGACAAAGTGGAGGAAAGATTTGGCAGATCACATTCGAGTCTGGGCGGGATTGAGGGAAACAGAAAAAAGGTTGGATCTGCAGGATAGCTGAGAGTGAGATCGAAGTTAGGACCCTCTGATAGCGAAGTAGTGGACAAATATGGACCCTTCTGCCGCATTAACTGGATGTCTCTGCGAGGGAGACTCCCAATATGCACACCCCTGGACTATGAGGTAGGGGCTTCTTTAAGAGAGAAGGGACAATTTAGCATCATGTGTCAAAGGCCAGGCCTGACAATCCCTCCTTTGTGGTTTGGAAAGCAGGACAACCACATTCCTTTCCAGGCTTCCTGTTTGGACTTCAGCAGAGAAGGGGGCTTCAGTCCCCACACCTAAGGTCCCCAAACCTTTCCAAGACACATCCTCCCTCCTAAAGATCCTGCCACAAGTGGAGTTAGATCAGGGTGTAGGAAGAAGGGGTAGGGAAGAGGGTTCTTACTCTCCAGGTTGTTCCCTGTCCGCTTGGCCTAAAGGTATCTCTTTAATGCTTGTTGCTTACCTGCCATTTTCCTAGTCCTCCTCCCTCACCTCCAGCCCTCTTTCTTCCCGGCCCTTCTGGCCCTGACCAAATCTCCTGGCCTGTCCAAAGAAAGGGAGGTAGTTTGGGGACTGAAGGACTCCTTCCTTAGGTGTGGGTGGAGGAACTTCTGGATCAAAGTCTCCCTCCTCCAGGGGCTCCTCTGCTGTGGGTGATGAGATTGGAGGGGAAGGTGGCACTTGAGAGGGTCCTGCCTTTATGCCAGCCCTGGAGAACAGAGGCTGAGCCCTGTGTCCTCCTTCCTGCCAGCCCCTGCACACAGCCATTCATTCATGCAATCTCTGTCCTCCCAAGAGTGAGCTCACCATTGGAGCACTGCTCAGGTTACTGTGTCCAGGAATAGAGATTTATTTGCCAGTGGCAGAAGTAGGACAAGGGCAGAAGTGAGGGTTGGTGGTTGTGGGGGCTTAGTTCCCTCCCCCTCCAGGTCCACCCACTGCAGCGGCAGACTGACTCTGAGTACAGCCTTCCTGAAAGGAGCTTCAAAAGATCCTGGCCTCGGCCCTCAAGCCAGTCTCCCCAAAGGCCTGTTCACTAACCAGCCTTCCCTCAATCCCTTCTGAAGTGAGGGCTACCGTCTTCCCTCCTGCCCAGCCCAGATTAGCCCAACATCTCTACCTGGGCAACTCAGACTTAGGGAGGCTTGAAGCACCCTGAGATAGGATCATCAGGCCCTCGGTCTATCCTGGGCTGGAACAAACAGGGGCCTCTTCTGTAATAAAGACCTCTCGAGGGGAGGTACCCCTGTTTCCCCACCAACAGCAGAAGTTCTGAGTTCCTTAGACTCTAATACCTAGATGATCACTAATTAACCGTGTAACCTTGGGTAGGCAGCTAAACCTTTTAGAGCCTTGATTTCTTCTTCAGCAAAATAGAGATAGTGCCTACCTCACTGTCAGAGTGAATGAGACAGTTCCCCTCAGCCCAGGGAAGACAGGCAGGGAAAGTTATTTTCTTCTTTTCCTCCTTTCTTCTGAGAGATCAGTCCTTTCCCAGTGCTTTTGCTGTTAGTTCATGGAAGAACCAACTCCGAAGGAAAGTCTGACTAGACAGAGGGAAGAATTTCCAGGGGTATCAGTGCTACCAGCGACCCAGGAAAGCTAGCGAAGTCTGTAGGCCCTGGGTCCCATCTGGTGTAGGCATCAGAAGCCCGAGGTGGGGCAAATGTGGAGGAGGCAGGGGGCTGGATCCCATGACCTCTGGATGTCCTTTCTGGCCTGCGGCCTTCGTGTTTCAGAGCAGTCTTTCATGAACTAAGTCTGAGTCATTGCTTCAGTGCTGACAACTCCCTCTGCAGTGACTGGGGACAGAGCAGGAGTAGCAGGGCTAGCTTCTGGAGAAGAAGGAACATTGTCCCATCTCAGAGTCAGAGGGGCAGCTATGAGGAGTGGGCAGAGCAAGGGCAAGGTGCTATCGGAGGGTAAGTAGCAGTCACACACAGAGGGAAGGCTCCCTAGGCCAGAAGTCATAAGAGAACTATCGGGAGGGAGCCTCTTAATAGGAGAGCTCCATGAGTGGGTGCTAGGCTCTTGGGAGCCTGAGGACAGAGGGATGGACCAGATGACTCCAAACTGCATGCGGCTCAGTGTTCAGCACACTAAGAAAAGCTGGTTCTCAGGGCACCTGGGTGGCCCAGCATCTGACTTTGGCTCAGGGCATGATCTTGCGGTTCTTGACTTTAAGCCCCGCATGGGCTCACTACTGTCAGTGTGAAACCTGCTTCGGAGCCTCTGTCCTGCCCCCCCTTCCCCTTCCCCATTGCTCTCTCTCTTAAAAATAAATAAAAACATTTAAAAATAATTTTTAAAAAAGCTTAGAGAAAGAAAGAAAGAAAGAAAGAAAGAAAGAAAGAAAGAAAGAAAGGACTGGTTCTCATCCTGGTCTGCCCTTTTCTTCCTGTTCTGTGACCTTGAGCAAAGACCTTTCCATCTCTGGAGGGACTTCGGTTTCTTTCTTTTTAGATTGGCAGAATTGGAATAGTTTAGGTTGAAATGGAGACCTGGATTAGAATAGGGGCAATAATTGTATATATCTCTTAGTGTACTTTTGAGGGTTAAATGAGTTAATATACAGGGGTGCCTGGGTGGCTCAGTTGGTTGGGTGTCCGACTGTGGCTCAGGTCACGATCTCGTGGTTTGTGAGTTCGAGTCCCGCGTCGGGCTCTGTGCTGACAGCTCAGAGTCTAGAGCCTGTTTCAGATTCTGTGTCTCCTTCTGCCCCTCCCCTGTTCACGCTCTGACTCTCTCTGTCTTTCAATAATAAATAAATAAATAAATAAATAAATAAATAAATAAATAAATAAATAAGTTAACATACATAAAGAGCTGGACAGAGTAAGGGCACAAAAAATGGTTTTTATCTATCAATCTACCTATTTATTTATTTAGGGATACTTGGCCTCAAGCCTGCAGGTAAGCTTCAGGGAGTTCATGAATGCCTTGAAGCTGTGTAAAATGTTGGGGGATCAGCATTCTCTGGGGGACAGTCTAGAGCTTTCATCTTCTCCTCAGAGAATCTAAAATCCCCAAAAGGTTAAAAGAACCATTGGCCTGAATGACCCCCAGGGCCCCTCCACTTTAAGCAGTTTGAGATTCTCTGATGGGAGGGATTGCTTCTCTTTCCGTAAGGAATGACCTATTTTCTGCCATGAACACCTTCAGTTCAAGCCCCTCCCTGCTGTGGCCTCTGCCCTTATGAGTTGCCAAGGAGAGCTCAAGCTGAAAACATGAGTGGCTGGTCTTTTTCCTCCAGCTTTAGAATTGGAGCTCCTAGGGTGGGGAGTCTGTCATGGTTGAGGTCAAGTCTGGTTCTCACTTCCCAGCTGAGGAGAGGAAGAGGGCCCAGCCCAGTGGGGCTGGGGACAAGAAGAACACAGTGAGAGGGCCTGCCTTGCCCAGTCTCCCCTACCTCCCCCTGCTGGCCCACTGGGGCCCCAGAGGCAGATACCGCTCTAATGAGCTAAGGTCCATGGCAGGCATCAGTAATTACGATTTTATGGAAATCTAGAAGGCTCTTACGCAAGTGCCTGACACACTTCCCGGCTGTGGCATCTGGGACAGCCAGGTCCCCAGGGGCTGGAGGAGAGCCCTTCCACCCCCTGCTGCCACCAACCCCTGGAGCTCGGGACACTGGCATAAAGCCTCCCTCCCACTGCCTGTGGCACTGTCCCTAACACATTCTGGGTGAGCTGTTCTCTCTGTCTGTGCCCCAGGCTCCCTGGAGGGGAACAGCATGGACTCTGGTGTGTGCAATCCCTCCTCCCCTCCCCAGCCAAGCTGAGGCTGTCCGGAAGACCTGTTTGGGTTATTTCCCTCTGCTCTATGAAGAAAACCACTCATTCCTGAAAGATGTCCCCTTCTATTCTGTTTCTTTTCTCCTTGAGGCTGAGGACATAGGGCTGACAGTAGTCATGGGGCCAGAAGCCGCTTGCTTCACCTCTCCCCGGGCCCTGTGCCAGTTTGCCACCCCCGCCCCACTTCCCATGCCTCTGATAGTGTCCTAAAGCCACTGCTTTCTTTCTCTAGTCCATTCCCCCTACCCACCCACGAAGCATGTGTTACCAAGGTAACAGCAATATCATCACTTTGGGGTGAGCAAGGGGGTGGAACTCAGTGGACTGGTAGAGGGGGTGCTGTTAGGGGTTACAATTTTGGAGGGATGAACACTCATGGGCCCCCAAATTCTTAAGGAGGATCTTTTGCTGGAGAGTGGCCCTGGGCATGGACTGGGGCGGGTGGTTACCAAGACCTGGTGGAAAAGAGGGAGGATGAAGTCTGGAAGCAGCTGGATCCAGGTGTTAGAGGTGAGGGTGATTCCTGCTGACTATGCTGGAGAAGCATGAGGGGGACAATGCCAAGGAAAAGTTGAAGCAGGGACAGTGGCATCTGCTTTTAACTCCTCCCTTGGGGTCCGGCTGCTTAGCTCATCCTAGGGAGAGGCATTCCTACTGGGAGAGGCTGGAGACTGCACAGAAAGCAACACTGGGTGTCCTTCAGGGAGGGGCGTCTAGGTGGCGCCTTTGAGGGTCTACATTTGATACATCTAAATCATGAGGTCCTACTAGATGCCTCCAGTGGCTCTGGGCACCAGGAGCGCCTGATCCTTGCACCCAAGGCCTTCTTGTACATCCTGACCCAGAGAGCACCATAATGCAAAAGTTTCTCTGAGCTGACTTGGGGTACAGAGCCGCAAGCTGAGTTGATAGAGGCCATGAAGCGGACCCGAAGGCAGAAGGCCCAGGGTATTCCAGCAGAGGGAACAGCCTGGGCAAAGGCAGAGAGGGGTGGAACAGAACAGCCTGTCATGGACACAGCAGGTAAGCAATGGGAAGAGGTGAGAAGGAAAGGCAGATGAAAGTAGACGGACAGCCCTGAGTGCTAAGCCTGGAAGCTGGGTCTTCCACCAAAAGTAGCTTCTCAACCTCGCTCACTGGAGCCCCGCTGAGCAATCCAGCAGTGCCCTGGAGGCATGGGGGTGGGGGAAGGAGAGGAGGCAAAGCGGTTTGGTCAGAACTTAAAAGGAATTTAGATACATGGCTCTATATTAAATGTTTCTGCAAGCCTTGCATTTGACTCCAAGAATATTCATATTGGTTTTTCTGCCAGAAAAACTGATTTGAAGCACTAACCATTACGTGCCATCGGTGCCCTGGAAGATGGACCAAGGGGTTTCCATAGCCCAGCTTGAGAATGGCGCTGAGAGCAGCGGAGGCTGGAGGTCATGGGGGTTCTCTGCTGAGCAGTGGTGGAGTCATTTCTATGTCTTAGGGAGAACGCTCCGGCTCCCAAAGGCAGCAACATGGAAACAGGGAGCTGGAGTAGTGAGCTTTTGGGGTCTTCTGGCCAAAAGCTTCACTATGGGGATGGACAGGACACATTCCTGTGTCTTGGCCTGCGTAGATGACAGGTGTGCAGGACAGTGAGGTGACTCAAGTTCTAGCCCATTCGTTCCTAGCTCATAGACTTGGACAACTTGCATGCCTGTGTCTCCTAGTGTGTAAGTGGGAATCATCATACCTCATGGGCGGTTGTGGTGGGTAGTGGGGCGGGTCCCCTCTCCCTGGATCATACAAACCTAAAACTGCTTGCCTTGCCTGCAATGCCTTTCCTCCCTGCTACAGCTCATCCCAAAGGAATTCCCAAGTCAAACAGGACCCCTATCATAGGCAAACTGTCCGAGACCACAAATCCTGCTTCCTGCCCCTCCCACTGCATCATTAGCACACACACACACACACACACACACACACACACACATACACACACACCCCTCTATTAAAACCACAGCAGCCCAGCTACTGTCATTCATATTATTCATCCTCAGGGCTCACAGCCCAGGAGCGGAATGGAAAATATTTTGTCCCCATCTTGCATCTGGAAAGCCAGAGCTCAGAAAAGCCCCAGGTCTCTGACATCACTGGAATCAGACCCAGGAACCTGGGTCTGATACTTCTTTGGGAGTTGTTGAATGAATGAATGAATGAATGAATAAGGAACACTTCCCCCATCAGCCCTTTTCCCTTGGGGGAGTGGTAGACCTCATTCCTTAGCTCTCTAGGTTGGAATGTTGCCTGGAGATTAATTTTAAAATTCCGTAACATATTTATCAGGCAGAGTGGGGGCATATACAGTGATTAAGAGCAGGGACTGTGACCCAGATGGCCTAGGTTCAAACCCTGGCTCTATCTTCTCTTAGCTGTGTGACTTGACCTAGCTACTTAACCTCTCTGAGCCTCAGTATCTCCATCTGTATAATGGGGGGAAGGTGATAATAGAATAATAGAAAAAAACAGCGTCAACATTAGACGATAGATCGGTTGAAAAGCACTCTAGTTGTATGAGCACGGAAGAACTATTTATTAAATAAACAGACCCTCTTCACTTACAAATGCTTCATATGATGTGGGATACATACCCGGGATATATGGAGAAAGATACATCTACATTTAGTAAGGACTTAATTATTATCTCATTCAGTTTGTACTCTAGCCCTATGGGGCAGAGGCTCTCATCATCCCCTTTTCATAATTACAGAATGAGACTCACTCAGAAAGGTTGCTAATTGCCCAAAGCCGTCTATGCTTGAACTCAGAGTCGATCTCGAGATACAAACTCTTAACCCCAACGCTGGTGCACCTCTCTTAGTCCCTACCCTCAAGGGGCTTCCACTCTGATGGGAAAACAGACATTGGACAAAGTACACAAAAGAATGAACAGCTGTGAAGGATTTGATGAAGGGCGGACACAGGACATGGAGAACATAAGCACCAACTGGCTGGGCTGCAAGAAAGCTAAGAAGCAGGCAGTATGTTTGAAGTGGGAACAGAGAGTACTTTTCCAAGGGGAGACTTTCTGGGAGGTTCAGAGGGACTAAGGACAAAGGATTGGGTGCTTAGAGCCATGCCTGTGTGCTAACTCTAGGGGGCGCTGTTTGGTGCAGAGCAGCGCACCCAGAGGAGGCAGAGACTGGTTGGGAGGTGGGGCCACCTCCTGGGGTGGGGCATTTGTGTGCACAGGCACGCAGACCACACAGGGATTGCCATGTTCCTTTTTTAAAATCCTTTTGCCAGCAACTCAGGACCCAGAACTTTTGACCACCAATGTGGGGTGGGGGGGGAGCAGGGGACGCCTGAGCCCTGGATAGGGCAGGATTCCACCCACCTAGGTACCCTGCCGGAGGTCCCACACACCCTAGTGTGAGGGAGGGAGAGAGAGATAGAGCCTCTTACCTTGTAGGCACTCGATAATATTTTGTTGAATGAATGAATGAATGAATGAATGAATAAGGAACACTTCTCCCAGCCCCTCTTTCTTTGAGGGAGGGGTGGACCTCATTCTCCAATTCTCTAGGTTGGAATGTTGCCTGGGGATAGAAAACAAAACAGAACAAAACATTTTGGTCAGAGGAGAAGGACACTGAATTGTTATTTTTCAGCAATTTTTACAGATAAAAAGTTGCTGCCTTGGTTTAGGGAACCCAAGGGGTATTATTAGGATTGGGTTAGGCCATGGCCTAGAAAATGACAGAGTATTTGGGGTGGGGGTGGGGGGAATCAATTAAAAAAAATCTCACCCAAAAATTGACCCTGAAATTATCTGTATGTGGGGAAGTTTCGGGGCCAGTTATGTCTGTACCTCCCAGGACGGGCTTTGGTGGGGACCCTGAGGGTGGCAGATACGACCACCCCAATGGGGGCTCATGAGGATTAAACCCTGGAATAACATTCAGCTGCGTAGAATTTCTTTCAGTCCTCACTACCACACTGAATGGGAGGGAGCACTTGTCCCTATTTTACGAAGGAGGAAAGGGGGTTTAGGAAGGTAAAGTACCTACAGTGCCCTGGGCAGGGCCTGAGACTCTTCTGAGAGTAGGACCAGAAGTTTCTCAAGGCCTCTCTGGGCCTGAGGATGGACTATTCAGACCCCATGCTGTGCTGGCTGAGGGGGCACAGGGAGAGTGAGGTGGGGGCTGTGACTGGCCAGGCTCCATCGTCCCCAAGCCCAGCTCTTTTTCTTAGAGGGAGAGCCAAGGAAAACCAGGAACAGGCCCAACACCATCTGGATGGGGACAGAGTACAGAGACGCTGAGATGGGTGGAAGCAGTAGCCAAGAGAGCTGGGGAGAGGCAGCCTCAGGGGGGAAGAGGAAGGATACAGACAGCTTTGGAGGTGGAGGCTGAGTGGTAGGGAACTGGGTTCTGGGATTGGAGTCCCACTCCCCTCACCAGCTCCTCACAGTGTCCTGGAAAGGGGCCTACACCAGCCTCTACCTTCTCTACCTCCGCCCCAATAACAAGCCTCCACCCACCTGCTCATGTCCTCTGCCCTCCCCTCACCATCACTCCTGCACCCTGATCTGCTCAGGCCAGGGCCAAGCCCTACTGGGTCCCCTCCCATCCCCCTTCCCCTGGCTTTCCTGGAAACCTGCTCTGTCCAGCCTTGGAGGGTTTCCTGGGGGCCTTCTGGCCTTGAACTCGACTTTGGGCAATGGGTAGGTTCTCAAAGTCTTGGCGAACTTGTCATGGGGATCTTGGGGACTCAGGCTTCTTTGGTCTCTACTGGCAGGAATGTCCCCACCCCCCCCTACTTTTCCTCTCCACTTCCATTTTTGTCTGGTTTCATGGGAGGAGAAAGCATATACGGAGGTGCCCTGCCTGGTGTTGGAGGGGGTTCTCTTTGGTTTTCTCTCTCTCTCAGGTAGGCCCCCCAGAATCACAAAACCTGGATAGCTAGGGTCACATGAGGTCAGACCACATCTTTAGAGGGTTGTCTCTGCTCTTTGCAAAGCCCTCATCTGTTTATACCAAACACAGTAGTGGGGGGTGGGCCCAGGGACCTGTGTACAGTGACAACAGGGGCTGAGTGTGGGGAAGGAAACTGTCCCCCAGGCAGACCTTATTTGTCTATAAACACAGTCCACCCCATGCCCCCGGGGCAGAGGGGGGGCAAAGCCACCAGCCTGACTGGGACTCCTCTCCTTCTACTGCCCTGGGAGGGGGCCCAGACACACACCCCTGCCTCCCCACATATGGGCTCTCCCTTCTAGCACCACTGAGTTGTTTCCACAGCAAGCTGGACTATGTTCTGTAAACTGCAGTCCCCTAGTCAGGCAGCCCCCAGCGAAAGGACAGGTGTCCTGCCATCACTGCACCTGTGTGTGTGTGTGTGTGTGTGTGTGTGTGTGTGTGTGTGTGTTAGGGGGCAAGTGGGGGAGAAGGGGGAGGCCGATGGGGATAAAGGCCTTTTGTAGGTCCATGCAATGCCCTGTATCTGCTTCTCCTGTCCCCTCCAGTGGTCAGGCTCCTCTCACAGGGTCATGTGAGGGGTCCAGGCCCACGAGTCTCCAGGATTCTACATGTTTTACGGATCTAGGACCAATCTTGAAGCCCGAGGGTGCCCCTCGGTGCCCCCGAGACTCTTGGGGAACAGTGGGGAGTGGATGTCCATCCCTGAGACTTTGTTTTGCTGCACCACCATATCCCCTTTGAGTTAATGATTGGTGGGGAGCCCTGGGCACACCGTTTCTTGATTCCCCCCAGCTTGGGCTGCCTGAAAGGTCCCATGTTTCCTAGAGCCCTGGGTGCTCAGCCAATAAGAGGCTCCCAGCCTTGCCCCACCCTTTCGTGGGTTTGCTTGTGTGTATAAAGGTGGATAGTCCAGTGGGTCCAGCCCAGCCCAGTGCCGAAGTCTCTGTCACACAGCTGGCTCTGCTCCCTTTCCAAGATGCTATTTTGGCACAACCAGCCAGAGCACCTGTGGCCCAGCCCTGGGGAACTGTACCCCGGGCCTCCAAGTGGCTTACTCAGGTAAGGGCCTGAACCCCTCCCTGCAGATTCCAAGGAAGGGCCTGGTCTGAGTTGCAATGGGCAGGTAGGGCCATCTGTTTGAAGACAAGGGGGGTGGGCTTCCTGTTCTTGGGCTCCTTTGGGGGTGGAGAAGTGGATCCTGGGACACCGGGTGTTTAGTGGATCTTAGGACATCTCAAAACACCCTGATCACCCACCCTCTCGGGGCACTTTTGTTGGGCTTGGTATCAGACAAGCCCTGAGACTGCAAACAAATAAGTGATGGCAGATTTTTTTTTTTTTTTTTAACATCAGAGTGCGAGCAGGGCAAGAGCAGAGAGAGAGAAAGAGAGAGAGGGAATCCCAAGCAGGTCCTGCCAGGACAAAGCCTGACTCGGGGCTTAATCCCATGAGCCTCGAGATCATGACCTGAGCTGAAATCAAGAGCCTGATGCTTAGCCGACTGAGCCACACAGGCGCCCCGAGGGCAGATTTTTGTAGATGTTTGGTAGTATCTGAAATGTGCACCTTAGGAGCGCCTGGGTGGCTCAGTCGGTTGAGCGTCCGACTTCGGCTCAGGTCATGATCTCGCACTCTGAGTTCGAGCCCCGCGTCGGGCTCTGTGCTGACAGCTCAGAGCCTGGAGCCTGTTTCGGATTCTGTGTCTCCCTCTCTCTCTGACCTCCCCCATTCATGCTGTCTCTCCCTGTCTCAAAAATAAATAAACGTTAAAAAAAAAAATTGAAATGTGCACCTTAAAGGAGATTTCCCAGGAGCCAGAGGAGTTGAATGGGGGACTCTCAGGCCCTGGCTGCTGCTGGGGTGCCTTGGCTCATCTGGAGGATATGGCAGGCAGAGTCAAAGCCCCATAGGGGAAGGGATGGACAAGGCGGAAAGCCGGAGGTGCTCTCCTCCCCCTGGCAGGGAGTCCCTGCCCTTGCCCTACCTGAAGCAGGAAGAGCTGCACAACATCCCCAGCTCGGAGCCTCCCTGCCCCGCCTTCCAGTATGTGCTCTGTGCAGCCACCTCGCCGGCAGTGAAGCAGCAGGAGGAGACCCTCACCTACCTGAACCAAGGTATGCTGGGCCTGGGGAAGGAGAGGGCTTAGTGGGGCAGCAAGCTCTGGCGGCCGAGCCCAGTGCGGGATGGGAATGGCAGGCACCATCTCTGCCCACAGAGTGGGGCTCGCACATCCCCTTGATCTCTCCCAGGCCAGTCCTATGAGGTGCAGATGCTCTGCAACCCCAAGCTGGGTGATACTACCCAGTGGGCCCGGCTGTTGAAGGTAGGTGCATTCCCCTCCAGAACTGGCAAGGGTTGGGTATGACTGTCCATCTGGGCAGGAAGCCAATGTCATCACGGTGATGTCACTGTCAAGCAGAACCTCTCAAGTCCACCTTTTAATTTTACCTTCACAGCAGCACATTGGTGGGCAGGAGTTGTTGAGGAAGGAGGCACAGAGAGGTTAAGTATTTTCTCAAGGACACAAAGTAGCAGATCCAGGATTGAGAAATACATTTACATAGCATTATTCACATGCATGAGTCCTTCTGTCCAAAAAAAAAAAAAAAGTATATATTTAGCCCCAATTCATTGCCAGAAACTGTTCTATGAGCTAGAGATTCAACAGTAAAGAGGCAGATGTAGTTCCCTTCCTCAGGGGGCTTGCATTCTACTGAGACAGGCATGTTAATTACACAAATTATATGCAATTACACATTCATTTCCCAATTGCAAATTGAAAAGTGCTGCAAGAAAAGAAACAGAGTGACTAAGAGTGGGAAGGGAGTAACTCACCCATTTCACAGATAAGGAAACTGAGGCTCAGGGTCTCTAGGTTACTCCCCCAGTCTCACAGCTTGAGAGTGGCAGTTGGGCATCTGGACACAGACCTGGTGATCTCAGTGCTTGTGGGCCCTGAGGCTGGGAAGCAAGGTGGGGGCGAGGGTGGGATGGTTGGCCTACGGCCGCTGTGGGAACTGGTTCCCGAATGCCCAAGCACCCTCTGACTCGTGAGCCCTGCCTTCCTGTGCTCACAGAGTGTGGTGCGTGTGGTTTTCCATGACCGGCGCCTGCAGTACACGGAGCAGCAACAGCTGGATGGGTGGAGGTGGAGCCGGCCAGGGGACCGCATCCTGGACATCGGTGAATGGGGAGGGACGGGGGAGCCTTCAGGGCCGCTTTCCGGCTTGGAAGGCTTTGTGGATGGGGACGGCTGAGGCTTGCTCCTTGCTTGCCATCCTGTGCCTGCAGATGTGCCACTGTCCGTGGGGGTGATAGAGCCCCAAGTGCTGCCCTCACAGCTCAACACGGTGGAATTTCATTGGGACCCGACCAAGAGGACCTCCCTCTTCCTGCAGGTGAGTCTGGAGGTCAGATGGGAGTGGCAGCAGCTCAGGTGGGAAAGGAAGGTGAGTTTGGGGGTGAAGGAACACGAATAGACCACTTCCAGAAAGCACCTGGAGGATACAATATGGCTGAATGTTTATTGACTCTCACCACAGGGAAACACTTGTTAAAGCTGAAAGCAATGGAAGAAGGTACAGAACTCAGGTAGAATTTAGCTTCTACCTGAGTAGAATAAAAAGTCATTGGTCTGCAATACATAGGGAAAATTAAAAGGAGACATTAAGTGGGAAAAACAGTTGCCATAAATTACATATAATGTGTTGGAGCCTCAATATATAAAAAGTTCTCATATATCAACAAGAAAACATAGATGAAAGTTCAACAGAAAAACGGGCAAAGGGTACAAGCAGACAATTTATACAAGGATACAAATTGCCAATAAATGTAGACAGTGCAACCTCAGAAAATGCTAATTAGGGACACCTGGGTGGGTCAGTCAGTTAAGCATCTGACTGTTGATTTCGGCTCAGGTCATGATCTCATCATTTCTAGGATGGAGCCCCATGTTGGGCTCTGTGCTGGCAGCACAGAGCCTGCTTGGGATTCTCTCTCTCCACATCTCTCTGCCCCTCTCCCACTCATGTGTGCACGCATGCTCTCTCTCTCTCTCTCAAAATAAATAAACTTTAAAAAATTATATAAAAAAGAAAATTCTAATTAAAATGTGTGTGCGTATATATATATATATACATATATATATATATATACACACACACACACACACACACATATATATGCGTGTGTGCGTATATATATATATATATACACACACACACACACACATATATATATGACTGGCAAAGACTTAATTAGTGCACTCATTCTGTGGGTAGAGTGGCACTTGGGCAAAATTTATTAAATTTTATGTTTTATGTTTCTACTCTTTTACCCAGTCGTTCCATTTCAAAAAGTTATCCTGTAGCAGCGTTCAATAAGTACACAAAGATATATTGACCAGCTCTTCATAGAACCACTCTTTCTCATATTAAAAGATTTTAATTGCCCATGGGAAGATAATTGCTTTTTTTTGGAAGAGGATTGATTTTTACATAAGTTTTAGGGAAGACTTACAATGGAAATTATGTAGCCAGTAAAATGATGTCTAATAACAAGAGAAACTGCTTTCCTAAAAGGAAAGAGACAGAAGACAAACTTGTATTTAAAGTTTGAATTCCATTTTACAAAAATAAAAACATGTATGTGTATACACAAGTTATATTTCTTTTTCCCTTTTTCTTGCCCAGAGAAGACAGAGGAAGAAACAATCCTTGAATGTTAACAGTCTGTCTCGGGGGGTGGGGTGGGGTGGGGGGCTGTATTCTTCTTTACCCGGCTTCAGCATTCTCTATATTTCCTTGAATAGATTTCCCTTTATAATCTAACAATATTGTCAAAAGTCACCCGTATGTCACTTTTTTGAGTGCTCGCTATGGTCTAAGCACCTGGACTGGGAAGTCAGGCAGATGTGGCACAATTTCACTTCCACCACTCCCTCATGTGACCTTGCTCAGGTCACATGATCTCTGGGAGCCTTCGTTTCCCTACCTGTGAAGTTGGACCCTTTAACTGTTCTTTGCAGGATTGTGGGAGGGCTATAGTGGGCAGTGGGGGTGAACAGAGGGGAAGACCCCGCTTGCCCTTGGAATCCTGGGACCAGGCAGAACACAGAGGCTGCAGGCTGCGTGCGGTGGAAGCTAGGAAGGCTTCCTGGAGTAGGCTGTTAGATTTAGCAAATAAAATACAGGACACTCAGTTAAACTTGAATTTCAGATAAAGAACTTTTTAGTAGAAGAATGTCCCATGAAATATTTGGGACATATTTATGCTAAAAAAATTTACCTGTTGTTCATCTGAAATTCAAATTTAACTGGGCATCTGTATTTTAACTGGCAACTCTACCCTGGAATGGGACCTGCTGGCATATATGTGAGCGGGCAGAGCTTTCCAGGTAGAAGATTCTAAGAAGAACCATGCAAGTGTGTTGGGCGTCATGATTAGGCTGGCTAGGTGGGGCAGTGTGTTCATTGATGGGTGAGAGAGAGCAGCCATGCAGAAAGGCTTGACTTGATTCTTTAAGGTGCTCCAACATGAGGGTGAGGAGCTTTGCTTCTCAACCCATAACCATGGGGAGCTACTGAAGGATTTTGAACAAGGGAAAGAACCTAATAAAGTTATGCTGTCAGAAACAAACTCTGGTTGGGGATGGCAAGTTGCTGTGGTAAGAGGCTGACAGGTGACAGGCAGGTAACAAGTGTTAGGTGAGCTTTCTTGAACTGGGTGGGACTTGTGATCACCCTGCTTTCTCTTTGCTTCTTCGCCTCAGGTTCACTGCATCAGCACCGAGTTCACTCCTCGGAAAAAAGGTGGAGAGAAAGGTGTCCCCTTCCGCCTCCAGATTGACACTTTCAAGCCCAGTGACAAGGAGCTGCCGCCTGAGCACCTGCACTCAGCTGGCTGCCTCATCAAGGTGTTCAAGGTACAGGCAGTTCCTGCCCCCTCTCTCTCAGGACCGTCACCCTGCCTGGCTGGCTGTGTGGATGCCAGTCCTGCTTTGCTGCGTCCCCTCAGCCCGCAGTTCCCTTCTCTGTACAACAGAGGGATGGGGCTTGATCTCTTTCTTAGAGCCCCATCCGCAAAGGGGAAGTGGGCGGGTAAAGGGGTGGGGGGGCTGCTCTGCGCTTCCCTTGTCACTCTCCTGTAGCCCAAAGGAGCTGACCGGAAGCTGAAAACAGACCGGGAGAAGATTGAGAAACAGCCCCTGCACGAGAGAGAAAAGTATCAGGCTGCCAGTGAGACTACGGTCTTCCTGGAGGTGTGTGCCTTGGTGGTGGGGGCAGGAGCGCGGGTTTAGAGGAAGGATCCTCATTGGACACATGGGGAAATTGAGGCCCGAGGGCCGTGGCTGCTCCAGGATCATCACATCCCCCAGTGATTCCACCCGTTACCTGCAAGGACACGCTGCACCGTCTGTTGTTCAAGACCCAGGCGCTTAACTTCTTCCAGGCTGCTTCTCCTGCACCCACCATCGCCCCACCCCGCTTCTGCCCCCCTCTGCCCGGAGCACTTCCCTTCCTGCCGCTGCTCCTGGAAGCCTCCCCCAGCTTCCCCAGCCAGACCGGCAGGCTGGTTTACGCTCTTGCTTTGAGCGGAATTTGGTCTACTTGTCAGGGACTCCTAGAGCAGGGACCAAGTCTGGCCCCAGGCAGGCCCCTTGTCAGCTCTCAATCGGCGAGAGGTGAGGGAACAGCCACCAATGCCCTCGGAATGTCTGGGCTGAACCTTGCTGCTTGTTTGCCCACAGTGTTCACCGTGGCCAGATCCCAGTGCAGGGCCCCACCCGCCTCTCAGCCCTCTTGCCCTCACCTCTCCCCACGCCTGCAAGCTCCTGTCCACGGAGAGGTGAGGCGGGATGGGCGCCTCTCAGCCCTTTGGGGCCAGCGTGAAGAGAAGGGCTCCTCAGCCTGGGCATCCGGGGAGGGGCAGGACTGAGGGCGCCCCTGAGGGGAAGAGGCTCAGCTCTGTGCCCTTTGGGTAACACCAGCAAGCTCTGCACGCCAGGGAAGGGTGGGTGGGGCTGGAGACCGGCTGCACTGCTGTCTCTCTGCTCCCCCCACAGGCTCTGCTCCTCCCCACCGTTCGCCTTGGACACTTTGGGGGGCAGCCCCGCTGAGGTGCGTCTTCGCTTTCCAGTCCCCCAACCTCTATCTCAAACCCTTCTCAGGGCTTTATCGCACTCTCCAGAATAGGGTGGCTCTGCCCCCTGGTGGACAGAGGTTGTATGGCCACAGATGGCAAAACTTCCCCATAGGACTGGGCACTTGCCACTCACAGGATGAGCCTAGGCTCTCAGACTTGGGGCCCCCAAGGGCAAGGGCTGTTTCTCCTACCCCTTGCTCTCAAGTCCATGGGTCCATGGTGGTACCTGGACTGCCCTCTTTATGCCTCAGGATCTGAGCCCTGGAGCCTCCATCCTAGAGACACAGCAGTGGTTGCACCGGCACCGGTTCTCCAGCTACTGCCGGATGCTGGCCAACTTCACTGGTGAGGCTGGCATCTGGCAGGGACCGTACCTGTGGGGGACTGAGGGCAGAACACTCAGGCAGGAAGCCTGCCTATGGTCCTGGCTTGCTGTGTGTTCTTCAGCTAACTTTTAGTTGGGACTAAGAGTTGCCAGGCACTATGCCTGCTAGGCTCTCTTCTCATGTATTATCCCGTATAATTTATATACTACCCATAAGGAGAGGGCTCGGAGAGGTTAAACAACTTGCCCAAAGACACACAGCTAACAAGCAAGTGGCAAAACGGGGATTTGAATCCAAGTTTGACCCCCATGTCTGGACATAATAGGGTTATTTGTAGACTAATGTTGGACTGTGTCCCTTGCCATCCTCGATCCTGGGACTCTTCCCCAAATCTGGCCCTGTCTGATTCTGCAGGCACTGATCTGCTGAAGCTTACCCGCCGGGACCTTATCCAGATATGTGGGGCTGCCGATGGGATCCGCCTTTTCAATACTCTTAGAGCCAGGTGCTGGGCATGGCCAACCAGGATCTTTTTCCCTCTGTAGTGGCATTTACCAAGTTCAGCTTGTGGTTGTGTCTCATGGAATGTTCAAGCTGGAAGGTACCTTAAAGACCACTTAGTCCCACACACTCGTTTTACAGAGGAAGAAACTCAGGCCCAAGGACAGTGACCTACCTCTGTGACCTACCAGTCACAGAGCCAGACTGGCAGGGATGGGCTAAAGTTAGGCTCTTAGGATCTCCTTTTTCTGTAGCCATCCCATTTGCATCACTCAGTTTCTGAGGACAGAGATGGATTTTTCTCATCTTCTCTCCTCTCAGGGTTCAGCATTCATTAAATGCTTAAGAAACGCTTGGTGATCTCCCTCCCTGGAGACCTGAGAGGAGGCGGGGTCCCTCCCAGGGAGGGGGCTGTTACTTTAGGTATGAAGTGCTGATACGTACACTGTTTTCTTGGCCCAGGCCCATCCGTCACCGGCTGACTTTATATGTGGCTCAGGAGGCCTCTAGGCAAGAGAATGAGGTTCCTAAGAACCCTGACTCAGGTGAGTTCTGGCCTCTCTCTAGAAGGCAAGAAATTCAGGTGTGGCTGCATGAAACCTCTTCTGGCCTGGGTAGAGGGTGATGCTTCATCATTCCTGGGACCCAAGATGCCCTCCTTGGCATTCCCATCTTCCATGACCAGATTAGTTCTCTCCTTCCACGGTGTCTCCTGGGTTTATTTTTCCATGTTCTAATCCCCAACCCCATCTGATTTTGTCATTGTTAGTATGTGGGATTAGAAGATTATAATCTTGTTGTTGTGTTTGGGTTTCATTCATATGTAGGTGTCCCTCCCCCTTAGAGAGACACACACAGAGAGTGCCAGCAGGGTAGGGGTATAGGAGACACAGAATCTGAAGCAGGCTCTAGGCTGAGCTGTCAGTAGAGCCTGATTCAGAGCTGGAACCCACGAACCATGAGATCATGACCTGAGCCAAAGTCAGACGCTCAACCGACTAAGCCACCCAGATGCCCTTTATAGTGAGGGCCCCCCTTAGTCTGAGGCTTTCCCAAAGCTGAGAAATAAGCGGATTTATAAGCCTTTTTCTTTCCTTCTTTATGCCTTCCTGCCCCCGCCCCCCTCCCCATGAGACTGTCACTACCTCAGACCCCAACTGATCCCTGCCCTGTGCTGCCCACACCCCCAGGCTTTTATCAAGAGATCTCTCTAGATGAACTCAGTGTTGTGGAGCTGAAGGGGAAACTGGCTGAGCTCTTGGCCCTCCCAGCCAATCAGATCCACCGCCTTTTCCACCAGGGCCCTGGGGGCATCCTCATTCTCCTTGGTGACCAGGTAAAGTAGCTTGTGGTTTTCCGCCAGGCCCAAGGGCCTTGATCACTCTTCCACCTCAGGTCCAATTTCCCTGTCCCTACCCTGGCTTATTCTGTTTGGCTCTAAGAACAGAACTGTCATAGTGACCCTTCTCCCTTGTAGGTGGTTCAGAATCTTAAGGATGAATCATACTTTGTGGCTGTGGTGAAAAAAGGTAGGAGTTTTAGGAGGAGAAGTGTGTCTGACAGGCTCTAGAAAGGGTAAGATTGTGTTTATATTGTTTCTTAAATTAGATTAAAAGATTCCTTGAAGGTGCATGTAAGCTGGGGATGGGGTATGGTGTGTGCTGTGTCCCAATCAACTGGTAAGCATCTGAATGCCACCTTTGTTTGCGTCAAAGAGACAGATTCATGTAGCTACAAGCCAGCTGTTTACTGCTCAGGAAAAAACGGGACTGGATAAATGCATTTTCACAAGGGAAAAAATGTCCCAGTTTCTATGACAGGGAATTTATTAAAGGGGAAGGCAAGGCCCCTCCCTCTTCTGCCCCACCCCATCCCCCCCCCCCCCCCCAATCTTATAAGGCAGAAGGTGCTTGCCCGACATCACCCGGTGTAGAGCACCTCTGACCAGCTGGCTTCTGGTTATTCAGATGCCTGCCCTCTATCCCTCCTACACTACAGAGGGAGGGAAGCTTGCTCAAGAGGTAGATTCCAGTTGGGGCAGGAAGAACACTTGGGTGTGACAGATAACTGCAGGCTGCTTGGTTTTGGAGAAGTGGTGGTTGGCTTGCCTCATTCCAGAGGTGCCCTTTTCGCTGCTTTCAGTGCAGAATCCAGATGGCTACTACCTGGTGCTGACCTAGGCCCAGGGACATCCCAATGCAAGAGTTGGAGACTGATGCCAGCCTGGTTCTCTGGAGCCCTGTGTTCACCAGAGGTCTCGTTCAAATCTTCAGCTGCTTCACCAGGCTCCAGGTGAAGCATCGTGTACAGCTAGACAGGAGGTGAGCAGCACCCAGGCTCACATCTCTTCCTGCTCAGCAGCAGTTGTTGGAACCTGGGCACAGCCTCCCAAGCTCAGCTCAGCTGGCCAAGCCTGTGAGGCATGTAACTTGCCAATAAGGCGCTTTTGCCCCAAGCAGAGCTGCCTGAACACAGGTACATCGATCCATGCTTATTTAAAATTGTATTCACCATTTCCTTTTCTTAAAATTAAAAGTTAATTTAAAGGTATGTATCTTTAATGATTGTTCAATTTTCTTGGTGTTTTGGTCCTCTTCCTAAAGTATAGAGCTGGGTAAGGTATGGAGTCGGAGACAGAGGAATAAATAAATGTCTGGACTTTTTTTTCCGTCTCCCAACTGGTTTGCCCAAAAACTAAACACTAAAGCCTCCAAAAGACCATTCATTCAACTATCAAATCACTATGCTTATTTAAACGGTCTGGAGATTTAAAAGTTCTAGAGATTTGGGAAATACTATAATTATTTAACACTGAGGCTGTGGGGCTTTATCCTTATTTTTCTTTAAAAAATGCAGTTGGATTTAATCTTAATCTTTTAATTTTTAGGTCTTAAGAAATCTCTCCCTTTCCTATGCATATTTTTCAAAATTAAAATTTTAATTTTGCATTTCATTTTTAGGATTAAAATTGACCTGAAACTTATTTTTTTTGTATCTCTTTTTCCATATAGAAAACCAATTTTATTTAAAAGTGCTTTTAAGAAAAGTGGCTCAGTTGGTTAAGCAGCTGACTCTTGATTTTGGCCCAGGTCATGATCTCATGGATCATGGGTTTGAGCCCTATGTCGGGCTCTGTGCTGACAGCATGGAGCTTCCTTGGGATCCTCTGCCTTTGCCCCTTCCTTGCTCTTGCTCTCTCTCGAAATAAATAAATGAACTTAAAAGAAAGGAATTAAAAAAAAAAAAAAAGATAATGGCAGGGGCTGGCGGGGAGAGGGGGGCGGGGGCACCTGGCTGGCTCAGTCAGTAGAGTGTGCAACTCTTGATCTTGGGGTTGTAAATTCAAGCCCCACAATGGGTTGTAGAGATTACTTAAGAACATAAAATCTTAAAGTAATAATGGGCTGTATCTTATTCTCTTTTTTTTTCATTCTCTTCCCTCAAAATATTATTATTAAAAATCTCAAACACTGTGTGGGGCACTTGGGTGGCTCGGTTGGTTAAGTGGCCGACTTTGGCTCAGGTCAGGATCTCACCGTTAGTGTGTTCGAGCCCTGCGTCTACCTCTGAGCTAACAGCTTGGAGCCCGCTTTGGATTCTGTGTCTCCCTCTCTCTCTGCCCCTCCCCTGCTCGCATGCTCTTTCTCTCTCAAAAATAAATAAGCATTAAAAAAAAAAAATCTCAAACACTGTAAAGAGAAAACCCATATGCAGAGACTGGAAGACAGGCCAAAGTGCCCTCTTAAAAATATCTGCTTGGGGCGCCTGGGTGGCGCAGTCGGTTAAGCGTCCGACTTCAGCCAGGTCACGATCTTGCGGTCCGTGAGTTCGAGCCCCGCGTCAGGCTCTGGGCTGATGGCTCTGAGCCTGGAGCCTGTTTCCGATTCTGTGTCTCCCTCTCTCTCTGCCCCTCCCCCGTTCATGCTCTGTCTCTCTCTGTCCAAAAATAAATAAAAAACGTTGAAAAAAAAAATTTAATAAAAAAAAAAAATATCTGCTTAATTACTTATTGATCATTTACCTCAGTTATCACTGATCACGTGGGGCCTGGAATTCCACAGAGCTCCCCAAAGGTGTTTCATGCAGGGTAGATACCTTGAGATTGAAATTCTGATTGCTGGTTTGGCTCCATTGTTTAACTCCACCAGGATAGGGAACCCCTTTGCAATAACATTTGTTTTTGTTTTTTAAATTTTATTTATTTTTGAGAGAGAGCGCGTGAGCGGGGGAGGTGCACACAGAGGGGGCGGGCAGAGGATCCAAAGGGGCTCCATGCTGACAGCAGAGAGTTAAACTCACAAACCGCGAGATCACGACCTCTGCCAAAGTTGGACACCCAACTGACTGAGCCACCCAGGCGCCCCCACTGTATTAACCTTTGTGTATCTGTCCCTCAACCTAGGAGCCTCTAGCATTGACTAGATACTGAAGTTATTTGTTGACATGAAGGGAATAAAAGCAGGTTAACAAGTATTTACTGTGTGTCATTATTATCTCTTTAATCTTCACACTCCATAAAGTAGGTGCTGTTATCCCACTTTACGAACAACGAAGAACTGAGACAGAAAGGTCAACTGGCAGAGGTCATTCGGGTGAAAGGCAATGTAACTTGGAGCTTGTTTGCTTAACCATGGTACTACTGTACCATCATTCTGTCTTTGTCAAGGGAAGGGCAATGCCCTACACAGATAGAGGCCTCAGGTTGAATTACTGCTGTCAAAGGAGTTAAAAGAAAGTTTTTTAGAAACTGATTTATATTACGTCTTCTGTTTTTCTTAGAGACAAGGAGTTCAGGGTATTAAATAAGGGCTATTAAAAAGGTATTAAGGCTATTAAATAATTACTAAAGACTATTAAAGAGTATTAAAAAATATATCTATAAGGATGCCAAAAATGCCCCTTCATTCAGCCTCAGGAGCCTTTGTAGTTCTAGGGTTCAAGAAGTTAAGAATCGTAGCTCCAAGACAGGCTATTTCCGCAGCAAAATGAAAAGTCTTCACAGCTTATTTCCTTTAATTACATCATAAAACAAAATTAGAACATACAGGAAACAATAATAGTTACATAACAATTTACTTTATATATTTATATATAAAAAACATTTTTCTTTTAGTCCAAAGATTTTAAAGCAAAAGGAATCCTTACTGCCACCTCGGATTTTATTTTAAATAACCCTCCCTCCCCCCATCCTTAAGCGCCAAAAGTACTGGGTGCAAACAGTCACTTGGACAGCTAATGGAACCTGGTGTTAAGTCACCAAGTAGGGAACTGTGTCAGCCGCACTGGGGCAGGCCCGGTGGAGAAACCAGCAGCAGCTCCTGCACACTGAAGCGCTCCAGGGTAGGCCGAATGGCTGCCCGAGGCTTAGGCCACAGCAATGTTTGGGATCAGACCCTGCCAGTCAACCATCCTCTGCCTTTTGTCCCCTCAGAGAGAGGTTTCAGAGGGGGTTATAGTGTAGGGATGGAACAGCCTGGTTTGAAGGTAAAAATTTCTCCCACAGCACCATTTACCCACCCATCTCTGTCCTCAGGCAGAGTCTGACAGGCAGGGATAGTCCTCACAGCTCTCTGAGCTCTGCACAGGTCTGTGCTCTCAGGGTCACTGGGAGGTGGGCAAGGGTGAGGAGAGCAGCTGGGAAATGCCTGAGGCAGGTTACCTGGAAACAATTCCTGGTAGGAAAAAGGAGGTGGCCAGGGTGGGAGGCAGCTGAAGGTTTAGTCTTAAAACTTGGAGAAAGGCAAAATGCAGAAGGCCTTTCTCCCCCTCCAGTAACCCTTGAGCCTGGGCAGTCACAGATCCTCAGGGGCCAGCTCTGAGAGCTGCAGCATGGTAAGAAAACACACTAGTAGCTTCTGCTGAGCCCCACCCCACAGATCTTGTGCATGTTAGAGGTTAGCATGTAGTTTGGGGGTAAGGTGAGGGGGGGAGTAAGAGAAGAAATCTCAGGCTCACCTCTTCCTGCACTTATTAGAAATTAACAGTCATCAGAGAAGCACAGGTAAGAAATTATTCTTAAGGGAAGGAAAAAACATGTAAACCCAGAAAAGTAGCAGCAAAGGTTTCACTTATTACAGATCTATTATATAGCACTAGGAAAGAAAGTCATTCACGTCTTTGGGGGTGGGGGCAGGTAAAGTAATTAATCAAACCATGCCAGTTAGAGACTCCTTCTCAAGTTAAGATTTTCTAAGACTTTCGGTTGTCGTTCGCTAGTGCCAGGGGAAAAAAGAAAAACAAAACAGTGACTTCAGGGGCTGAGAAGGGTTAGGCCAAGGTAAGAAACACGTGTGTGAGCAGCAGTGCGATACAGATTTGAATTAGTAAAAGTAAGTAGTAAGCAACAGTGACAAGTGAAACTTTGTGGGGCAAAGTTTTCTTCTTCCATTTTAATAAAATACACGTAACTTCAAAGATTTCCCTGGGTTCCTGGGGTATGCGTGTGAACAAACACCTTTCCTCTCCCATCTCTTCTTAGGGTGGGGATTCTCAATTACTGGCTACCCACTCTCACCACGGTGAAAACCGTGCCCAGAAGCACTGGAGGTTCTTTCAGGGATGCCAATCCCCATCTGGAGGACTCCGGTTATGTGCGTGGAAAACAGAAGCCCTCCTTGCCAGTAAGAAGGGCATGGAGTTCACTGAATGAAGAGGAAAGTAAATCTACTCACATGTGTGAGGCAGGATAGATGCTTGTACCTGAAGCAAAGTGCCCCAGTTCCAGACCTGAATGAGTCTTATCTACCATTTTCCCAACCCCAGTTCTTCAAAACAAGACACTTTTTGAAAAACATAGAAAATAGAAAGAGTCAGTTGATAGTTTTGGTTGTTCATGGTTCTTTTTCCTAAAAGGGCAGTGAAACATCTTGGCTGAGGAAGCACAGAGACAACATATTTGAACCAAACTCCACTAAGGGCTTATTCAAAAAAACATAAGGCAGAGATGGAATAAGCACATTACAGAATTTCTCTTAATATCCCACATGTGAGGTTGTCCAACAAATTTTTTTCTGCTGAAAATTAAGTGTAACTCTGTTGGGCTCCAAAGATTTACTCAGACTCAGGTGAGAGGTTCTTACTGACTTTCCTAAGAAGGGTCAAAGCCTTCAGAGATGGAGAGCTGACGTCCTAAGAATAAAAATGGACAAACAGGCAGACTGGCCTTGTGAGGGGAGCTGCAGAAGCCCTTCATGCAGAAAACTCACTTGCCTCAAATGGTAGTTCCTGGCAGGGAGAGTTTGTATGAAGTGAGAGGGCAAGCTTAGAGCGGCATGTTCTTTGCTGGAGAACCAGATGTTAAGTTAGGGCACCTGAATACAGCAGGTACAGCCAGATGTCATTCCCAAATTACCTGGGTTAATTATACCCTACTGATATGGTCTTACACAGTTTTCTCTATCTTCCAATATTACAATTAAAATTTAGGATAGAAATTAAGCTGAGGAAAGGCTTAGACTCCATATTTCCCCTCATCCTCCTATTGCTTTGAGAATCTTTGGTTCAAGATCATTGTAAGGGGGTGGGTTGCCTCCAGACCTCCAACCAAATATCCTTCACCTCTTCTCAAACAAGGCTCCACTAACTCACACTGCCTGGGTTTGAGGTGGTTAAAGATCCTAGAACGGTGGGCAGATAGGAAGGCAATCTCTTAAAAAACTGTTCCATAAGCTCAAAGCATATACCATTGAAAGAATCCGTCAGCCAGGATGCGCAATGGGGCTAGAAACCTAATCCTAAACCATGCACACAAGGAGGGAAAGGCAGAACAGACCCATTTCCTTTAAACCCCTCCTCTCTCACTGATAGCAACTGTCATATGCAGTTTGAAACTTTCAGCACAATAAACATTAAATGGCCAAGGGTCAACCATGATCCACAAGCGTTCCTCTTCTCCAAAACCACAGTCACCCAAGGATATGCTGCCCACACAGGCAGGCAGGAAGTCCCCTCTTCCTTCCAATGCTACTCTCACACTTCCCTACAATTGTCAGACCTGGACAAGTTCCACTGCACACCTTGTTTAGTGCCCCCCCACCCCCACCCCACCACGGCATTAGTGGGCTATCAAACTGGTAACAATGTATTTTACAAGACAATTAGGAGAAATAAAAGAACTTGACTGCTGTAGTATTATAGCTGTATTGAACAGTTCAAATGGTTTGGAGAGCCCCAAATAAAGCATCATAAAAATATTTGCCAGGTTTCCCTCTAAAATATGTGATATAAGGAATATGTAAAATTTCTGACTTATAGGTCTGCTAAATCAACGTAATGAATGTGGAAATTTACAAAGACCATTTAAGAAATACTTTTACATCCACTAAAGAGCAGACTAGGAGGAGACAACATTTTTTACAAAGAGCACAATGTGCTTTCATATTCCAAATATTAGGGGAAAAAAAGGATGAAGCCAGATCTCCTTAATTCCTCATATCCAACAGCTTGATTTCAAATTTGGTGAGCAAATGTCCGAGACAACCCAGTGAAAAATGGCCTGAGGCACACGACAGTTACTGAATTCAAGGCTGCCCAGGAGACTTTGCCTACATCAGGACAAGGACCCAAAGAGGAAGCTAGACTGGAGACAACTGAGGATAAATCAGCAGCATCGTTGGGAATGAGATGGAGGCTTTAAATAGAAGGATGGGTATCAGAAGAAAATGGGAGAAGTCAAAGCAAAAAAAAAAAAAAAAAAAAAGGCTGGAATCAGGCAGACAGAAAGTCCCTTCTTGATGGAGCCAATGTAGAGGCTATAAAAGATATTGATGTAGCAAATAATGCTGGAAAAAGGGGGGAAAGGCTGCTTTAAAAAGAGATGATCTGGGTGTTTAATACTGTTCTCCACACAGACAATGATTAATTCCTCCTGGCTACCTGCAGGTTTATGCAATAGCTTTGAGGGTACCTTCTGACTTATCCCAAATCTCTCCATTCACTCTGAATTGTTTTTCATCATAGAAGGCATAAAGTTCAGGGACTTGGGAGTCAGATAAATGGACCAATAAGCTGTTCCTAGGGAGAGGTTTTCTTATACCTCTGAAGCCTTACTAAATTTTCAAAAGTGTCCCTGATATTGAGACAGGAAGCACTATGTTCAGATGGCAGAACCGTTTCCACTTATCCAAAACTTATCATGTTCTGGATTCTCAAAGTCCTGGTACATTTCATCAGCTGGTATAGGTTGCAGACTGGCATAAAAAATATATTTCCTCCCAACCTCGATGGGCCTGAAGTTTTCTTGGAAAGGAACAAGGCCTGACCACATACAAGCCAGTGCTGCACACTCCTTTTTCCTCTCACTTGATTGTTCTTGGCCCAGATGGGTAGGGATCACCCAAGCAAGTCCCCAGGGACTTGCACGTGGGTACACTTTTTGGGTTGAGAAACGGCATTTCCAAGCTGTTCATGTTTTGGTGAATAGGGTGTTTTAAACTTATGTACTTTTTAAGTAAAGAGGTATTAATAGTCTCAACTAGTGGGCACTTTAAATCCATACTCACTAATCAATCAGTGTTTTACGGTCAATTTGTTCAGGTAATACAAAAAAAAAACAACCACAAACAAACCATAATATGTTAGAGCAGATGGTCTCTAAATATTTTTCTTTTTACTTTTGTTTTGAATGAGTGACCTGGGGATCTGAATATTATTAACCATATCTGGAAGTGTGTGTGCATATGTGTGTATTTGTATGGATGGAGTATAACAATGAGTCTCATTTTAAAAAGTATATTCCTATGTTGACTACACTCAAATAAAAAAAATTTTCAAGTATATTCCTCATATGATAATTTGAAAAGAAGATAAAGGGAAGGGGAAAATGAAGAAATCTGAGCCTTTAAAAGGGCATAACAAAGTAGGATTTAAATAAATTTAACATGCAGGAGCATCTGGATGGCTCAGTTGGTTAAGTGTCCGACTCTTGATTTTGGCTCAGGACATGATCCCATGATTCATGAGACTGAGCCTAGGGTTGGGCTCTGTGCTGACAGCACGGAACCTGCTTGGGATTCTCTCTCTGCCATTCCCAAAATAAATATATAGACATTAAAAAAATTTTTAAATAAAATAAATTTAACATGCAAGATAATGGTGAATCATACAGATTTCTAGGAACCTTTCATCTGATTGCTTTTGGAGAAAGAAGTTCTACTTTATTCTTACATATGCTGGTAGAGCCAGCACCTGCAGCATTACAACAAGCCTTATAACAGTCTAGGTCATGCAGAAGATGATCTAAGATCATGGCAGACTGCGCAATAATGTCCTAAAAGACCCACCCCCCCAAAAAAAAGTCCTATTAAAAAATCACACAAGATGTTCAACCTTGGGGTTTAGAAATCTACTTCTCATACTTGAGAAACTCATCTTATTTCCCTCATCCTTTATGATTTTTTGGGGGGGAGGAAGGAAGAAGAAAGGAAGCCCCTTCTTTGAGTCATGGGCACTGAATACCTGCCTTCAGCTCTGGTGACTATGCTGGGCAGAGACACTGAACCCCCTACTTCCTCTCAATGTTTTCTTTCTCCTGCCCCAAAGCCTTCACCTGGTTACCCCCCTATTTCATTCACAGGAAGTCTGGAGCACAAGAGAGGTATGGTTGACAGGTTTTGAAGTGGTTCTGGCGCCAACATTTGAAATATACCACCAACACTGACATATAGTTGACCAGCTATTCTAGGGTCATTCTTGTGTCCCTGATAGGCTGAAATGGCGGGGGAGGGGGGGGGTGGGGAGAGAAACTGACCAGCTAGACTGCACAGCAACTGTAGCAGCATTCGTACTAAAGCAAACAACTTCACAGACACCAATCAGGGATGATACCACTCATACCTCGATTTCAGTGAACATTTGACATGTCTGAGTGTGGGTAGGGGGGCCTTCAGGCTCAATTTTGGGATTCACCATTCCATTTCTTTACTGATAATGCATTTCTCTCTCCTTATTAAGTTAGTGGAGTTTGATGGAAGGAAAAATGTGCAGGGGAATATTGGGTGTATCATGCGTATTATTATATATCACAAGGTATAACAGAAACCAAAAGGCAAAGTTTGTTTTCGTCAAAATAGTTTTAGCTCAATTTCTTCTCATAACATTTCTTATTTTTGTTATAGTTTCTCTTCAGGTTGGCAAAGATTCAGGCAGGGTCCCCTAATGATAAAATTTAGAATTAAAAAAATATTTATTGATAATGTCTTTTTAAAAAATGTTTGGTAACCCCAACTAATCATCCAAAATGCACACTGTAAACACAACAGCAAAAGAGTAACAATTGAGTGTGAGTAAGCAGACTATGAACAGGTGACAGACTGAGCAAGAGTGCAGGAGGGAGCAACAAAGAACGAAAGACAGGTGCACAAGTGTGCTACCGAGAGTGACAATTTGAGTGAGTAAGCACATTTGGACCACAGCGATTTCAGCGCAACCATTTAGGAAACCTCTGGGCCAAATACTTAAACACAGGAGGAGGAATGGATGAGCCTTCTTTGTGAGCATGCTCAGCATGTTGGCATGGGAACAAGGAAGCAGAGAAGCTCTGTAGTCATCTCACGATGGATGGCTATCATTTACAGGATGCAAAGAAATTTTCTTTCTGGTCCCTGGATATAACATATACTGTTTTTCTATGCTTTCCTTGACCCTGGAGGACTGCAGTTGCTGTTCCAAAATCACCAAAGAAACCCCTTAACAAAATGAAGAAACTGCAATAGCAATAACACTGGGTTTGCTGGAATGCCCCCTTCCCTCTACCTTGCCTATGATTTTCTTCTTGGCATGTCCAACAGGAATGGTTAAGTTTCACCAATCCACTTGATAAAGCCGGCATGGGCTTCAGTCCCCTGGTCACAGAACTAGAAGGTGGGGGTGAGGATGGGTGTGCATGTTATGTGTGCCTCGGGGATCTGGACGCTGCCCTCACTTTGTAACCCTTGCCCAGAACACTGGGGTTGCTTCCATTGGAGACTCCATTGTAACTCTAGAAGTGTCATTAAATACTCAGTTCACCAAGGTTGACCACCTCCATTGTCATAGGATGATGCAGCATCTGCAGAATCGCTGTCTGCTGCCCCCTACTGACGGGGGTGGAGTGACAGGTGCGAAGTAGGCGTGGACTTTAATATTGGGCAAATGGGTCTGAAACAAGACAGAAACATTACTAAGAGAGAGGGCTTAAACAGAAAGAGCAATGTTGCTTTTCAGAAAAAACGTTGAGGGGCTGAGTGAACATGAAAGCAAGGCAGAGGCTAAGTACCAGTCGGTCAGGATGTTGAGAGGCCTGGGTTCTGCTTTGTAGTATCCCATGTTATTCTAAATGACTAAACAGCTCACATAACCTTGGTACCCATTTCCATAATAGTAAAACTGGGGAAAAACTTCATACTAATCTCTTAACCTGTCCCAAAGGGATTCCTACTTGGATTCCCAAAGTTGAAAGCAACTATAGAAGCTTAAAATAATTTTTTCTGGGGCGCCTGGGTGGCTTAGTCGGTTAAGTGTCAGACTTCGGCTCAGGTCATGATCTTGTGGTTTGTGAGTTCTAGCCCCATGTCAGGCTATGTGCTGACAGTTCAGAGCCTGGCGCCTGCTTCTGATTCTGTGTCTCCCTCACTCTCTCTGCCCCTCCCTTACTCATACTCCATCTCTGTCTCTCAAAAATAAACATTAAAAAATTTTTTTTAAATAAATAATTTTTTCTAAGTCATTGGAAGTTGATGGATGTTTCTTCTGATAAAACCTCACTATCGTCTTTTAACAAAACGCTTCCAGTTTTTACTACATAAATAGTTTCTGAATTGCTACCATGTTCAAGATACTGTGCTAGTCAACATAAGAGGGATACAAAGATGGTCAACATGGAGATCCTGCTCCTAAGGAACTTAACAGTCTAGACATAAATAGCTAAATTAAACTACAAAAATGCTAAATGATGATTTGAAGAATAGACAAAAAAAGTCTTGAGAACTCAGAGATGGAAGAGATTTTGGACAGCCAGGCAGGTCTAGGAACCCTACTGTAGGGAGGCCATAGAAGAGGCTCTGGTTGGTCTGTGGCTCTCTCCTTGTGGTGTAGAAGGAATATGGCTGCCAAGGCCTCCCCATTGAGGTTATGCTCTCAGTCCTCTAGGTCTGAAGGGAGAGGAGGAACTAAGGCCAACTGGATCTTAAGATGAGGTTTGGTCTCCTTTATGTACTCAGATGCCATATGGCCAACATGGATGTTTTTAGACATTGGCTGTAAGGGCCTACCTAAGCACAGTGCCCTTCCCACAGCAGGTGTGAAACAGATGTTTCAATAAATGTCTGTTGAGCTGAATAATCTAACATATAGATTCATCCAGCCTTTTATAACCTCCTTGTTAGCAACTTGTCTTCCAGTCATTTGGCTATGCATGGGTCTCTTTATTATGGAGGATGGGGCTAAAAGAAAAGGTGAAAAAAAAAAACCTCTTAAATCCATTTGTTGTCTTAAAAAATAAGAACACCAGAAAAAGGGTTTGATGTGAAAGAAAAATACAAATTAAATTCTTAAATCCCATCTAACTAAATATTTTCTTTAAGTTATTCCTTTCTTTCCTGACTGTGGCACGTGTTTTTGACTCTACGTTATTGAGCCCTGGACATTATTGGAGAAACTATGCTGGGAGGAGACCTACTTTTTTATCCCTCAGTGGCTATTTTCCTACTAAATTTCCATCTAGAACAACAGGTAAAAACTATCTATCCTTGCATTTGCTCTCCATTTTTTCCTCTTTGCTAAATGTCCAAGTAAATATAAAAATCACAGAAATCTAAATCTAGAACAAAAACAGAAAAGGAAATAAAGGAGGAAAAAAAAAAGAAACAAAAGAAGGAAAGGGTGCGGAGAGCACTAGAGCTGGAGAGTGTGCAGCCATCTTTACCCTGAGTCTCTTGATCCCAGCCCGTGTGATTTGCTGGCAGTCATAGAGTTCTATCCGCTCAAGGCTGTGACAACTCTTCAAGTGCTCCAGGGAAGCATCTGTGATTAGTGGGCAGTTGTCCAGTTCAATCACCTCCAGCTGGTCATGGGCACAGGCTCCATTCCCCAGGTGACGAATTCCATCGTCTGTGATCAGCTCACAGTGAGACAGACTCTGCAGCCAAATAGAGCAAGGAAGGTCACTGAAACATCTCATGGTGTTTTTCTAGCCATTGGCCTGTGCACAGTCGGGAAGGAAACCTTCTGGGTTGGATTTTGATGTATATGGAGCCATCACTAGATCCATGTGGTGAAATGAGAGCAAACTAGAGCTGCTGGGGTTCTCCTTTGCACAATCAATGACTGACATTTCTATGTGTGATTCTAAATACACTGTGTGAATGCATGCAACGACTGTGAAATAGTTCATCAACAAAATAACATACGCAGCCCCATACACAAATGAACACTTTTCTACAGGGGCAAAGGGGCCTCAAGCTTTTCTTGAATAAAATTTTCTGCAATTTGGACTAAACACTGAATATCTGATACAGGGGAATGCCCAAGCAGCTAATTAACTGAAGAGGATTCTTACACCTGTTAGGTGTGGTCATCTCTTCACATAAGTCTCTTTACCAGTTTTCCTTAAATTCCTGGTTCCTCCATGTGAAACTCAGAACCCCTTATCCCAATTTTGGATAGTAATATGGCACTAAGTACACACAAAAATGAGCCTGGACACAAACTACAAGCAGAATGCTTTCCCACAGTATTACTGGAAACAGTAGCACAGAACACCCCTAGTAAAGCCTTGATTGGTTCTGTTTTACAGGACCTATTAGTCTCAAGTGAAGCAAACTGAATTTGGGGCCATTTTGTCCCCTGGATCTCTGAAATTTAGCCATCATTCAGGCTGAAGTATAATTCACGTGGGAGGGAGATTTCATACTCTTCATGTCACTTTTCAATCTCTAAGTACTGATAACATAATCCTTTGGTCCTCTGTAAGTTGGCAATTTGGAGAAATATGCTTTCCCAAAATGGTAGCCAGGCACCAAGAGTAAAGTAAGAGTTGGGTTTTGATTGAATCCAATGAACACAAAACTTTCAAAAAGTCAAACTCACCAATACTTGAAGTCGAGGACAGTGTATAGAAAGTTGGATTAATGTGCTATCTGTTATCTGAAAGAAACACAGAAGTTTATTATAGGTATAATTCCAAAAAAGCCTCATGGCTGTACCTCATTCTTGAGTACACTTGTATTCTAGACTGATACCCCGCCCCCTTTTTTAAAGTAGGCTCCATGCCTAATGTGGGGCTTGAACTTGTGACCCTGAGATTAAGAGTCGCATGCTCTACTGACTGAGCCAGCCAGGTGCCCCTAGACTGATACCCTGATATTAATCATCAAATAACAGAACCTAAGGTTGAAATCCCATCAGCTACCTGAACCTGTTCTTTGAGAATCTATCCAGGCAGGTTTGAACACATCTAGTCATCTCTAATTTTCATCTTTGACTATTCAAAGAATAGTCTATTGAAAATCCTTTGTTTCAGAAATGAATGAAAATCTGTCCCCTTGTAGTTTGTATCCATTGGACTTGGTTCTACCTCCTTAGAACAACCACAAAAAAGAATCAGAAGACACTGCTCCATAAAAAAATTTAATGTGGGAATATCCTCAAATTTTTAAGAATATATATTTGGGGGGCGCCTGGGTGGCGCAGTCGGTTAAGCGTCCGACTTCAGCCAGGTCACGATCTCGCGGTCCGTGAGTTCGAGCCCCGCGTCAGGCTCTGGGCTGATGGCTCGGAGCCTGGAGCCTGTTTCCGATTCTGTGTCTCCCTCTCTCTCTGCCCCTCCCCCGTTCATGCTCTGTCTCTCTCTGTCCCAAAAATAAATAAAAAACGTTAAAAAAAAAAAAAAAATTAAAAAAAAAAAAAAAGAATATATATTTGGCTTATATTTTATAAGTCATGCCATTAACTCTGAATTGATAAACTGGGTGTCAGGTATTTTCCCAAAGGTGGCAGAAGGGGGCTGCGGGACTCTGGGTTAGCTATGAACATTCAAGAAGCAGAACTCTTGAAGGAAGAACAGTCTTTTATAGTTATCTTAGGCTGGAAAGTAAATTAGTGCTTCTTTTCAAATGTCCCTCCAACTCTGAAATGATGATGATGATGATAACATACAGAGCTTCACAGGGGTTAAGAAATGGTGGGCGGTGAAAGGTTGGGGAGGGCAGGCATGTGCACATCACTCAGAAGGAGCAACACTGGGGAGGACACATGGGACACTCAGGCAAGTGCAAAAGATAGATGGATGTGAACAAGTTTTAGTTTAGTAAGAATAGCTGCTAAGTAGTGTCTGGATAACAAGTATTTTAGAAAAAACTGACTTCTATAGTTACTGGAGTCTCTTTCCTTTATTTTTACTATAAAAAAATTTATTACTCTATCTTCTTTTTAGGAGTAGAAGTGCCCCTTCAAAATTTCTCCCCAATCAATTAATAATCTCAAAGCTTTAAAAACTGGTAATAAAAGAAATTGTTCGTAAGGCAGTATCTGGTCAGTCTGTCTGCCCAACGGGTAGAGTCAGATTTCCAGGGCTAATGATGTAAGGGCTCCAGGGTCTCATTAAGCTTCTTTTTATTCAACGTTTTTTTTTTTTTTTTTTTTTTTTTATTTTTGGGACAGAGAGAGACAGAGCATGAACAGGGGAGGTGCAGAGAGAGGGAGACACAGAATCGGAAACAGGCTCCAGGCTCCGAGCCATCAGCCCAGAGCCTGACGCGGGGCTCAAACTCACGGACCGCGAGATCGTGACCTGGCTGAAGTCGGACGCTTAACCGACTGCGCCACCCAGGCGCCCCAAGCTTCTTTTTAAAAAAAAAAAAAAAAAAAAAAAGGCAGTGCTATATTGCCAATGTGATGGGGGCTTTAATTATTTACTAGAATTACAACCCTGTAGGTCTAAGGAAACATTTTAACATCTTTATGGCCTGAACACTTGGGCCTTCTTTCTTTCCACTGGTAACTATATTGATGGCATGTATTTTTCTAGTTCTTTACCACATATACCACAGTACCTCTGCCTGGTATGCCTAGAGGACACCACAATAAATGGAGAGTCAGCAATGCTGCAGGCACTCCATGACATTAGGGTAAGGAACTGAAAGTTCTGCTGTGCACATATTATGTAAGTTTCTATCATACTGTATTTCTGAGTAAAAATCCACATTCTTACCTGAACACACTCTTCCAGGTCCATCTTTTCGAGCTCATGGCAATTCTATAAAATACAAAACCAAACATTATAGCTCAAACATTTAAAACATGGGAAAATTTAAGGCCAGAAGTAGTATTAAATACACCGACAAAATCTTAACTTTCAGAGTTATTCCTATAACAACCTCCCATAACTCAGAGGTGTCATTCTAATGACACTTTCTGCCTTATTCCATTAATTACACATTTTAAAAGGCCTCAATCACAGTGAAATTTCTTAATTATTCTACATTTAAAGTATCTAACACCTTACAAGTCCACGGGAATAAATTCCCTGAACATTAATACCAAGCTAGTACAGAGCCTTCCAACCATAAATAATTTGATGAAAATTATTTTCTTTGGAAGACTGAAAGGTAAGCTTTATGTCCCAATTTAGTTATGCCATATGTTGCCCCCGACCAATTAATGTTCCATCAATCTGCCTGAAAGCAAAGGTCCTTCCCCATGTTCCATTATACTGGTTAAAGACAATATAATTTTAAATGCTATTATTATACATACAGTGATTTATAAACCATTCCAAGGATTAACATATTCTGGAGAACACAAAAAATCTTAAGCCACCTCCATTTAAAATTGGGCTTATCCATTTCTTTCAACAACACTCTCACCCACCAGTCGCATACCCAAGTAACCAAGAATTTCTTTCATGAAGCATGAGAAAGTCCCTGCTTAGTTTACCATCTAATGAAAATGTGACAAATCAAGTCTCATGAAGGAGCATCATGTCCTCCAACGCACGCCTGTATTTCCAGAGCAGTTTGTATTTCACAGGCCTATAGCTGCAGCATGAGAATGTTCAGGAACACCCGCCACAGAGAAGTTCCCTCACATCCCACACCCTCAATTCTGCTGCCTTTCTACTTCTCCCTCATTGTTCACTCCTCTGAAAGAAAAATCCCAAACCAAACCCACAGAACCTGGAGAAAATACTTACCCTAGCCAGAGTGGTGAAGCCTACGTCTGTTAATTGAGAACACCTTGCCACTTCTAATATTCTGTTATAAAAAAAAAAAAAAAAAAAGTGAAAGTCAAGCCCTTGTTCCCTGAAAACTGGGTTTATTAAAAACAGCAAGAATTTAAGAAAACAACCTCCTATTCCCTAGGCACTGCATACTATAGTGACATTAACAGCTAAGCAAGTCTGTATACAGATCTTGCCATTCATTTTCATGGAGTCATCATAAAGTGGTCCTGTAAATACCACAATTCAGGGTGATGCAATCAGAAGAATATAATAGAAGCTTGTAGTTAATGCCAAAATGCATGAAAAATGCATTTAAAAGCCTTCTTGATGGCATACTGCTTACCCCCAGAGGGCAGCCTGCTCCTAGAAAACAAAGGAAATGGAGATAAATACTCTGTTTCAATTAATCTGTTGCTCAAGTAAATTATTCTCTTTCCCTATTTTACATGTAGGTTCACTCAGATTTAAATAGCTTTTAAAAATTCTATGAAGGGACTGGTTAATTACAGGCCTGTACCAAGTATGAAATTCCATACTTATGAAAAAATACCCTTAAGCTTCTTGCCTCCTCCCACAGGCTCCCGGGGAGGCCCAGAGGAGAGGGAAACTGAGCTGGCAGACAACTCTCCTACTCAGGAACTGCTAAACACCAACCTAAATGCCAACCACAGGACTGGGGAATCAAAAGTAGCTCCTTTCTGTGAAAACTTTGGTGGTGTCTGTGTGACAGTACCAAAGAATATTTTTATGTCTGCTTACAAATTACTTACTATGTAAGTTGAAACAAATAAAGCCACGGTATAAGAAATCATTATCAAAAATCAATAAGAAATGAATGCTATATATATCTAATGGGAAAACATGATCTGACTGAACTTTTGATTATCATATTTGGGAGCTTTTCTATTCGAACAATAAAATAAGCCATGAAGTAATAAGGAGCTGAACAGTCCTCTCCTCAAATGAGGAAAAGGTAAAGTGTAAGATTTTTAGGGAGAAGTTTGGCTACCTCCTTAGCTCCAGGCCTCTGACATAATTAATTCTGACCAAGTCTATGATCTATCAAGGAATTTTGATAATCTAGGCAAATTTTCTTTCAATAATGATGGTCAGGCTCCTGGCCAGGTGACTACAAAAAGCTTTAATGAAGTTATATTGGTTTACAATGATTATTATATGTAAGACGAGAAGTTTTCTGGGTTCTGGAGCCAGGCTGCCTGGGTTTGAATCTTGCTCTTGAACTCACTAGCTGTGAGACCTTGAACAGGTTATCTGACCTCTCTGGGCTTCAGTTTTCTCATCTATATTATGGAGACAGTAACAGTGCTAATATGGTATTCTGTGGATTAAATGAATTAATATTTGTAAATCCCTTACAACAATGGTCAACATGTCTAACATATAAGTAAAATAAAAGTTTTGTTTTAAAAACAAAACAGGTATATGGGGATAATCCCTATTTATTATGAAACAGTGTGTTGTGGGCTTTTACAAAATGAATATGCGTTTGAAACCATGTGTATGCTAACAGCATTCTTAGTAAATATTCAGCCAATCCTATATTTTGGCAGAAAGGAGGAACCATAGAGAAATAAGCTTTGCTCTAAAAGATCTTGAGCACAAAGGAAGTTTTCCTGTAGGGCTTTTTTACAAAATACTTTCTTCTATGTACCGGGCATCATTACCACAATACAAATAACCACAGGGGTAGGGCTTTAAAAACTTTCTTCAGAAATGAATTATATGAAAGTTTAGTAAGACAAGTAATGAAATAAAATGTTATTTTTTTTTTTTTCTAGTCTAGATAGCAAGAAGTAGGAAATGGGGACTATTACCCTTTGGTTTAGGCCAATTACATGTAACCGAATGAGGTACAAAGCAAGTAGCTGGGCATCTAAAAGGGTAGCCTTGTAGTGTCTACCTTAAAAATCTCAAAGTTCCAAAGAAATAAATTTGGGTGAAGAGGCCTTTGTTCCTTTCCCATGATTTTTTGAGCTAAACAAGAAATGTTTACCTAAGCCGTGGACAGTTCTGACCTAGAGCATTCAGGATGGCATCTGTGATGTTGGAGCAGCCGGAGGCACAGAGGGACTGTAACTTATGGCACCCTCTGCATATAGTAATGAGACCTTCATCTGTGATTTGCTAAAAAAATAAATAAATAAATAAATAAATAAGAGCAAAAAAATCCCATAGATATTAGTTATTTAGCAGAAGAAAAGGAAAAAAATGTTACCTCTGAAAATAAGCACCAAAAAGAAATAAAATAGAGCTTAATATTAATTAGGTAGTAGACCTAAAAGAAAATGAATACACTTTGTTTCTCCTTCTCAGTTCCTTTTGATTTAGTTTGTGAGAGAATCTGTGCTCATTTTTTTCATTTTAATTTATTTTAAGTAGGCTCCATGCCCAATGTGGGGCTTGAACTCACGACCCTGCGATCAAGAGTTATATGCTCTACTGACTGAGCCAGCTAGGCGCCCCAGTGCTCATTTTTGGTGTAAAAGGAGGAAGCTATAATGGGATTCTTGTAACCCAACGGGATTGGGAACAGCATGAGGTACATCGTGGGGTAGATTCAATTACATGACTTTAAAACCTGGAAAACAGGCAAGCACAGCAGTATAAATGTATTTATAAGTTCAAAATTGACACTGATATTAAGTTACTGAAAAAATAAAACAACCTATGGATGACAGTTGCAACTTCATATCAACCACAGATCCATTTATTTATTTATTTTAGTTGTATAATATAAAGAATATACTCATTTATGGAGATAAACAGCTGTGATCAACCAAATGTAATTTTGTGTGTTTTAAATTATTCTAAAATAAAAAGGACACAGCAAGATGTTACACTAAAAAAAAAAAAGATGCCATATATAAACATCTTAACATGTAGGATATGATTAGCACTTCAATTTGTCCTGTTAGTTTCACAAATTTTGTATAAGCCTCAGAATAAAGCTCTCCTGTCATCTCTGTTCAGTCAGTGTCCTTAGGTTGCCAGGACAACTGAAAAAAAAAATCAAGCTTTAAATATTCACTGCTTAAATCCGTATATTCTCAATATTGCATAATTGAAACAAGATACGGATAAAAAATGGATGCTAAGGCAGATATAAGATTTATCTGGAGGATAAATTAATGAAGATCAACACATGTGGAAGTAACTTTCATACAAGTGTGATGTGTGTTATTACTAAACAAGGATAATTGAAATGTAAAGGGGAAACAGCAATCGATAAACATGCATATTTACCAGGCCACTGAGAACTTGTGTCATATAATATTAGGCAAGTTTTATAGGGCTGTGCTGCCTTTTCCTTCTTAATGTTTTAAAATCTATAAGGGATTACTGAGGAAGAAAGTTGAGGAAAGTCCTATGTACCAATACTTCAAATTTTAGAAAGAATAAAATTTACTAAACTTTTATGTTTTCAAATTAGTCCAGAAAAAGAGAATGGCTCAAGAATGTACTTTGGTCACTTCAACAGTTTTGGGCAGACACATGAAGTCTTAGGAATGAGAATCATTTCATCACATTCTACGGAAGGGATGACTTATGCCCTAAGATCTGGGTGAAGGGAAAGAGTAAACTAAACTGATGACAGAACTGGTTCTTTACGCTCACCACCTGCACTTTCTGTCTGCTGAAAGGATAAAGGAAGTGAAACTAAAACAGCGAATGGTAGGTAGGGTATATATTTATATGGTTGTGTGAATGTGTGTGTAACATATATCCACACAAATATCTATGGAGTGTATCTCTGTGTATCTGTGTGTACAAACAGAATCTGAAGATGCCTAAGAACAGTTTCTTCCTATCACCGTAAGGTGATGGTTTCATGTTTACAACAGTTGTATAAGCTCTTCCTGTCAGGCCAAATATTTTGGTTTCATAAATGAAATTAGGCAAATTCTGATAGTAACTATGACAGTCAGAATTAAAAGGAAGGGGTGATCAGAATTAAAAGGAATGTCATTCCTTTAACTCAGTCTTCAAGAGCCTCCTGAGCAGATCATTATCAGAACCATCCCTTAAGGGCTTGAAAGGGGAGGTTGCTTCACTTGCACAAAATATGGCCCTTTATGTGTCACCTTTAAACAACCACTATGCTCTCAAGTTTCAGGTAATCAAACAAGAGAAGGGTATAATGAGAAGAAGTTTTAGTAAAAACAAGGAAAGCCCTCATCAACTCTTTTTCATTGCAACGAGAGGCTCTCATTCCAAGGCAACACATATATGTAATTTTCCAGGCAAGAGAGAAAAGCTAAATGTGTACTGTCAATGTTGTAGGAACCTGAGTGGTTTCGGCAAATTCTCTGAGCAAAATGCAGGGGTTTGGGGCCAGACACAAAAAAAGCTGATAGTCTAAACAAGCCAAATGTGAACTACAAATACTACTTGGAAATTAAAAATTTAAAGAGTACATTTTGCTTGTCATTTGTTTGGATCAGTGGTTCCCAATAGTTATGACCCAATGATAGATGTTTGTTTGTTTTGTTTTTTTTTTAATTTTTTTTTTTTAACGTTTATTTATTTTTGAGACAGAGAGAGACAGAGCGTGAACAGGGGAGGGGTAGAGAGAGAGGGAGACACAGAATATGAAACAGGCTCCAGGCTCTGAGCTGTCAGCACAGAGCCTGACGCGGGGCTCGAACTCACAGACCGTGAGATCATGACCTGAGCCGAAGTCAGACGCTTAACCGACTGAGCCACCCAGGTGCCCCCCAATGATAGATGTTAATTGATCTGACTGCAATTCATTTACCAAAAATACTTTAAGTACTGAAGTTTGTGAATAATTCACTTTGAAAAGAAAAAAAGAAAAGGGGTGGAGTTACAGTTAGCTTATTTGGAAGTCTGCAAGAGCTACCTTCTATATTATCTCTGTTAAAACCCTCAGGAGTGACTATTGTTAAACATGCAAAGAATCATCTGTGTGTGTACAGTGTCCCCAGGATTGAAGTAGAATAACCACTGGTCTTGATGACTAAAGCTCTTACAATATTACTGATAGGAATTACTAATACAAAAGAATTGTGGGAAGGACTGCTTACTAAACAAGTCTGCAAGTTCAAAGTCACCAGTTCAGGACAGTGTGCACCTATGTACTTGAGAGCTTCGTCTTCTAGCTAGAAAGATTAAAAAGAGAAAATATGATTACTAACATTGTTTCAAGGGATAAAGATTTAGGAATGTATACATTCATTAATACATTCTAAATACAGCCAACCAAATTTCAAAGGAACAATGAATCAGAAACAATGACCTGTGATCACAGAAAGGTGGACTTCATATCATTAGTATGGTTATCAGTATTTTTCATCAGTTCCAACCACATCAAATTCATATGATCACCAAATCAAGGAAAAGATAAAATAAACACTGCCTAATGTTTATGGATTTTTCTTCTGATAAATTAAATATGCCTCACAGCATTTTGTTCAGGGATTATGAAGCTAAAATAATTTTCACACTTCTATGCTTCCTATATAAAGTTTTTTAAAAACAAACTTTTTGGGAGCAGGAGCTGAGAAAGGAATCCGGTTTATCTGCTGCTGGAAGATCAGTGCCATGTGTACAGTGCTGAGAACAGATGGCAAGTAATTGATTATAATGTATAATGGTGCATTCCAATCAATATTTTCCAGGATTCCATAAATAACCAGAAGCTCAAGCTGTTGTTTTAAGGCAGTCTCACTTTCAAAGCTCTGTTTCAAACAATGGAACTCGTCCCATCATGGTCAAAGAGTAAGGGCACTTTTAACGGCATCCAAGGTATGGTTTCAGTAAGCATTAGTAAAATAATTTCTTAAAAGCCTAGCCCTACTTTGTCAATCACTTCTAAACTCACTTTTGATTATTTCCTTCCAGACACTGCCATGTCAATTCCTTATTTTTTTTCCACAGTAAAATATGAAGATAGCAAAAATTTTTAATGACAAAATATGTTGGGATTTGTAATGTGACTGGCAGGAAGTAAACATCAACACTATAAAATGTAGGTTCTGTATATTTGGCACATTTAACCTGGTAGTTAAACAACCAGCGAAATTGCTAAGGCTGGCTTCCTTGCCTCTCCAGTTTAAGGTCTCAGACAATGAATGACAACATGGCAAGTTTCCTTTTCAGATTAAGTTGCAAGAGACCCTTTTTGCCTGAGGTGGATGCGTGGTGTGATTTTTTTCTCCTCATCTTGCCTCCCCTCATAAATTTCTTTGGTCAGATGTTAACTCTTAGGTTTTTTTTACTCTAAGGAAAACATTTTAGTATTTGGTAAGTATGTATCTTTGGCCAATAATATACAACTACATGTTCCTCAAGCCAATATCTTTGGACTGCCTACAAAGTCCATGGTTCTTCCAACATTCACAAGCACTACATGGAGTATTACCTGTGTGCAGCCTTTTAAGAATAAGGCCTTGAGACCCCCACAGCCTCTCACTAGTGCTTGGATGCCATCCTTGGTTACTTGGTCACACCAGGAAATGTTTAATTGCTCCAACAGTGGACATCCCTCACTTAGGACAAAACAAAATGAAACAAACATATGACTAAACCCAATTCCAAAGGTACCAAAGTCTCATTTTATTGGCTATTTAGTCAGGGGAATGGCTACAGTCCCATGTTCTCCCCTAAGAATATATTTACTTAACATAGATTTAGAATATAGTCAACCAACAACAACAACAACAACAACAACAACAACAACAACAAAAACAACAAAGCATATTTATCAACACTTGTGGTGTTCACGTGGGACTATATCACTACAGGGGCTCTCTTAAATCCAGCTAAACTAGTAAGCACAAAGCACAATATTGTTTTTCAGATATGTTAGACTGTTATGGAGGTTTATCCTTTCCAAACATATTCTTTTTGCACTTATCACATCTTTAAAAGATCTGGAAAGTAAATGGGTATTAAGTGACCTGTTCAAGTTAACAGAGTAATTAGTGAAGAGTTTAGATTCAGATTCTTTATCAAATAATTCTATTACTTATCAAAGTAATAATGAGGACATTTACATTTTTATGTAAAAAATACAAAAGATCTATAAATTTTCCTTATCTGTGAAGTATCTGGAGTACTGCTTCCACAGGCTGAATTTAGGATATATTGTGTTCGATCTCTGCCTTATATCAAATATCAGTTTCGTCTTTCATTTCTCACTTGAACTATGGAAGAATCTCAAGTTCTAGGACATTCTTAGGAAAATGCTGCTTTAATTGTTTTATAAAACGAAGGCAGAGGATCTTGGTTCAAGTTCATTCTTCAGCATTAAATAGTGTGACTTCAGGCAAGTCACTTTAGGAAACCAGCCTGAACTCCTCTTAATCTAAGATCAGCCATAGACCCTCCTATGTTCTCCTCAAATGGATGCACTCACTTCTATAACAGAACTTATCATACTGTTTATTTTTTCTCCCACTAGGCTCTGAGCAGCTTAAGGGCAGCAACGATACCTTATTTACTTACATCTTATGGTTAAATCACAGTACCTGGCATTAAAAAATGTTTTAAGACTTTCTTAACTATAAAGTGTCTGTCCTATCTGCCCCACAAGGTTTTGAAATAAATGAAATCATTTATGTGAAAATATTTTGTAAACTGTAAGTGTTGTTATATTATCCTATTTATCATCCTACATGGCAAATGGCCTTAAATGCATATATTCAATATTCATAAGGAAAAGTCTAGAGGAAGTCATATTTTTAGATTACTTACACTCAACTAAATCTACATTTCTTTTAATAGCTTAATTTTTACTATTCATGAACATAACCAATACATGGGGCTATAATTATTTATAACAGGCTGATAAGAAAGTAAACTTACAAAGAGAATGAGCATTTCACCTTCCTTTTAAGGTACATTTTCTGTAATGTACTTTAAAAATACATTAACATTAAAACAAAACTTATCAAGCGCTTACTGTATGCCAGAAACTCTAAGCGCTTTATATATATTAGGTTGAACTACATGAGGCCGTCATTTTTATAAGACAAAAGTTGTTAAATACTGGCAACTTTACACGATTTGGCCTAATACTATCAAATAATAATAATACTGTTTAATCCTAACAGCACTATGAGATAGAAAGGAACAACTCAGGAGGGTTATATTTGTTTGAAGTATTTGGTTAATCACCTGGCTCCAGAGTGCTGCTTTAATCACTAAGCCACTAAGCTATAATGATATGTGGCATTTGGGGGGGGGGGGGGGGAATCAAGCCCTCATAAAAATCAAATCATTCATGTAGAAGTTGTGCCAGTCTGTTCAGAAATCCTAGTTACCTCTAGTCATTTCACCTGGATGTGTCCTGTAATTTGGGCAAGTGATAAAACAAAAAATCTATTCTGAACTATAGTACATATCCATAAAACATAGTTTCCTTCAATTCCAACTTTAATTCAGTTATTTGAAATAAAAAATAAGTATATTTGTTCTGATTATTGGACATTCTTGGTAGAAGACATTTACCTCAGAGCCTTAAGAGACATGTTTGTTATTGATGTACAGGAAGCCAAGTCAAGGTGCCTGAGTTTGGAACAGAACTTGCTAAGGCTAGTACATGTACTGAAAAATGGAAAAAGGAGAAAATAATGAATAAACAAATAGGAACGCATCTTTAGTCAATCACGATTCTCATTAAACATGTGTCTGTACATAAGAACTATAAAATTTCCATACCCCAAATAAAAGCAGCTGTAAATCCTGGGATCTTTCATGCTGAGGAAGAGGCAGGTGCCATTCGCAAAGAAGAAAGGCTGTGCTGTGTATGAGCGTTTGCATGAGGGGATCATGGTGCTTGATTCTCATTTGGAAATGTTTAACAGCAAACTACTCTGTGCTGATAAGAGACCTATATGCATTTTGCAAATACAGAAATACCAGAAAGCTAGCTAGTACTTGCTAGCAAGTGGTGCAACATGAAGACTGAAAGCTCTGTCTCTGCTCTTTCACTTAAATCTCTGCTTAAGATAACCTTTTACGTGGCAGTATGAAATGGTTGGATTTTTGCAACTGTAAAGGACCAGTATTGGGGTCAAACAAGCTAAGTTATGTAATATTATTACCTACTTGCCTTCATGATTTTTTTAAAAAGTAATCTCTTCCCTCAATGTGGGGCTTGACCTCATGACCCTCAGATCAAGAGTCACATGTTCCACTGACTGACCAGCCAGGTGCCCCTTTATGAATTTCTCCCCCCCCCCTTTATGAATTTCTTAAAGGCTCTTTTTCCACAGTAGTCAAGTTCTCAGTTTAATTTTTCTAACTTCTTATGGAAAATTTCAAATATACACAAGAGTGAATACAGAATGCACTTGTACCATCGTTAAGCTTTGACATTTATTAACATTCTACTATTTCTATTTCATCTATTTTCCTCTGCTTTTTGCTTCAGTATTTTAAAGCAAATCCCAGGGGCGCCTGGGTGGCTCAGTCGGTTAAGCGTCTGACTTCGGCTCAGGTCATGATCTCACAGTCTGTGAGTTTGAGCCCCTCATCGGGCTCTGTGCTGACAGCTCAGAGCCTGTAGCCTGTTTCAGATTCTGTGTCTCCCTCTCTCTTTGACCCTTCCCTGTTCATGCTGTCTCTCTCTATCTCAAAAATAAATAAACGTTAAAAAAAATTAAAAAATTAAAGCAAATCCCAGACATACTATTTCACCTGTAAATATTTCAGGACATCTTTCTAACGGATAATGACTTTAATTCCTTAATATCTGATAATCTGACTGTCCAAGTTTCCCTAATTGTCTTATAAATGCCTTCGTCAACGTGACCTGTTCAAATTAGGACCCAAATAAGAGTTGTACATTCTATTTGGCAGATATGTGTCTTAGGTCTTTGTATGGACCTATGTTTCCATTTTTTCCGGGTAGATGCCTAGGATTAGCATTGCTAGGTCCTACACTATGTTTATGTTTGACTTTTTAAGAAACCACCACACTATTTTCCAAAGTGGCTGTACTATTTTACATTCCTACCAGCAATGCATGAATACCCCAGTTTCTCCACATCTTTGCCAATACTTGGCATTCTCTTTTTCATTATAGTCATGTTAGGGGGTATGGATTGTAATCCCACTGTGGTTTTATTGTGCAATTGTGCAACAAACACCCTTTCTTTTTTTTTTTTTCAACTTTTTTTTTTTTTTTTTTTTTTTTTTTTTTTTGGGACAGAGAGAGACAGAGCAAGAACGGGTGAGGGGCAGAGAGAGAGGGAGACACAGAATCGGAAACAGGCTCCAGGCTCCGAGCCATCAGCCCAGAGCCTGACGCGGGGCTCGAACTCACGGACCGCGAGATTGTGACCTGGCTGAAGTCGGACGCTTAACCGACTGCGCCACCCAGGCGCCCCCCTTTCTTGTGCTTATTAGCCATTCATCTCTTTCCTTGGTGAAAATCTACCCAAGTGTTTAGCCCAATCTTTAACTGGATTGCCTTATTATTGATTGTAAGAGTTCTCTGTATACTTTTAATACAGGTGTTTAATTTCTTTCAGTAATGTTTTGCTGTTTTCAAGCACTTCTTTTAGAATTATGTTATCTGTGAATAAACACGGTTTACTTCTTTCCTGTCAGTTTTCTTCCTTTCTTTCTTTCTTTCTTTCTTTCTTTCTTTCTTTCTTTCTTTCTTTCTTTCTCTCTCTCTCTCTCTTTCCTTCCTTCCTTCCTTCCTTCCTTCCTTCCTTCCTTCCTTCCTTCCTTCCTTCCTTTCTTTCTTTCTTTCTTTCTTTCTTTCTTTCTTTCTTTCTTTCTTTCTTTCTTTCTTTCTTTCTTTCTTTCTTTCTTTCTTTCTTGTTCTTCTTTCAAGCTTACTGCATTGGCTAGAATCTCCAACAGAATGTTGGCAGAAATGGTGACATGGAACATCTTTACCTTGGTCTTGACCTTAGGGTAAAGTCTTTCATCATTAAGTATGATGTTAGCAGCAGGTTTTTCATAGATGGTTTTGACCAGATTGAGTAAACTCCCTTCTATTTCTAGTTTGTTGAGAATTTTTTTTATCACAAATAGGTGTTGGATTTGCCATGTATTTTTTTTCTGTATCCGATGATGTATTAATTATCTACTATTACTTAACAAATTACTCCCCAAACTGAGCAGCTTAAAACAACATTTATTATCGCATGGTTTTTGTGGGTCAGGAATACAGGCACAGGCAGCTTTAGCAGGGTGCCTCTGACTCAGGATGTCTCACAGGCTGCAATTAAGGTCTTGGTCACAGTTGCATTCATCTCAAAGGTTAACTGGGTGCAAATTCCCTTCCAAGCTTATTTTAGGTGGCTGTTGGCAGACCTCAGCAGATCCAATTCCAAGCTCACTCGTTTGGTTTTTGATAGGTTTCAGGTCCTTGCTGGCTGCTGGCCACACCTTAAGTTCCTTGCTACATGGACCTCTCCACAGAGCTACTCACAACAGGGCAGGCTGCTTCCTCCAGAGCCACAGCCCTGGGAGAAAGCAGAGCAAGACAGAATCACAGTCTTTGGTACTTAACCTCCAAAGTGACATCCAATCTCTTTTGCAATATTCTATTGTTAGAAATGAGTCACTAGGTCCAGTCCACGTTCATGGGGAAAGATTACATAAGGGTGTGAGTACTAGGAGTCAGGGGTTATTTGGGGGCCATGTTAGAGGCCACCACACACTGAGATGATCATGTAGTTCCTGTCCTTTATTCCAAGGGGCAGTAAATCTCACTAGCTGCCTGTTTTTATATGGCTCACAAGTCAAGAATGGTTTTGATGTTTTCAAAGGGTTGAAAAAAAATTTTTAAAGATCTTGTGACATGTGAAACTTACATGAAATTCAAATCTCATTGTACAGAAATAAAGCTTTATTGGAGCACACTTATGCTTAATTGTTTATGTTTACTCTATGGCTGCCTTTGTAAAACATATTGGCAGGGTTGGGTGCTGTGACAGAGACTGTATGGCCAATGAAGCCCTAAAAATATTTACTTATCTGGCCCTGTTCAGAAAGTCTACTGACCTCTACTTTATTCTACTAATTATTATGAGATATTATATTTAATTGATTTTCAGATATTAAGCCACACTTGTATTTCTGGGATAAATCCTGCTTGGTTATGATTCCAAATCCTTTCTTATGTTGTGGGATTTAGTTTGCTAAAATTCTGTCAGGTATTTTTGTGGCTCTGTTTCTGAGAAAGAACAATTAGTAGATTTCCTTTTATTGTGATGTCTTTGGTATCAGAAAAATACTGGCCTCATAAAATGAGTTATGAAATACTTCCTATTTCATTTTATGAATCAGTTTGAAAACTGCTATTTCTTCTGTAAATATTTTTTAATGTTTATTTTTTTATTTATTTTGGGGGGTGGAGGAAGGAGAAGGAGAGAAGGAGAGAGGGAGAGAGAATCCCAAGCAGTCTCCATGATTAGCATGGAACCCAACGTGGGGCTAGATCTCACCACTGTGAGACCATGACCTAAGCCGAAATCAAGAATCAGATGCTTAACCAAATGAGCCATCCAGGTGCCCCTCTTCTTTAAATATTTGATGGAATTCACCAGTGAAGACATCTGGGCCTGGGCTTTTCTTTATGGGATTCTTTTCAATTATTCACTGAACTTACTTGTTACTGATCTATTCAGATTGTCTTAATCTGTCTTTCAGGTAAAATATTTAGTGCTCTCCTTGATAATCTAGGTCTTCTCTTTTATTTTCTTCGTCTGAGTCTGTCAATTTGGGGTTTTTTTCCTCCCAAGAAACCAGCTTTTGGTTTCAGTACTGTTTTTGTTTCCTATTTTGTTGATATCTCATCTAATTTTTTAAAAAGTAATCTCTGTACTCAACGTGGGGCTTGAACTCACCACCCCGAGGTCAAGAGTCACATGCTCTATCAACTGAGCCAGCGATGAACCCCTAGATCCTCTATTTTAAACTTTTCTTTTCTAACATAAGCATTTGAAACTACATTTTTCTCTAAAGTATTGCCTTTGAAATAGCCCACAAGTTTCAAACATTATGTTTTTATTATCACACAGCAAAACATATTTTCTAGTTTTCTTTCTTTTTTTTTTTTTTTTAAATTTTTTTTTTCAACGTTTTTTATTTATTTTTGGGACAGAGAGAGACAGAGCATGAACGGGGAAGGGGCAGAGAGAGAGGGAGACACAGAATCGGAAACAGGCTCCAGGCTCTGAGCCGTCAGCCCAGAGCCTGACGCGGGGCTCGAACTCACGGACCGCGAGATCATGACCTGGCTGAAGTCGGTCGCTTAACCGACTGCGCCACCCAGGCGCCCCTAGTTTTCTTTGTAATCTATTCTTGGACCTATGTTACTCTTTTTTTTTTTTTTCCAATATATGAAATTTATTGTCAAATTGGTTTCCATACAACACCCAGTGCTCATCCCAAAAGGTGCCCTCCTCAATACCCATCACCCACCCTCCCCTCCCTCCCACCCCCCATCAACCCTCAGTTTGTTCTCAGTTTTTAAGAGTCTCTTATGCTTTGGCTCTCTCCCACTCTATCCTTTTTTTTTTTTTCCTTCCCCTCCCCCATGGACTTCTGTTAAGTTTCTCAGGATCCACATAAGAGTGAAAACATATGGTATCTGTCTTTCTCTGTATGGCTTATTTCACTTAGCATAACACTCTCCAGTTCCATCCACGTTGCTACAAAGGGCCATATTTCATTCTTTCTCATTGCCACATAGTACTCCATTGTGTATATAAACCTAAATGTCCATCAACTGATGAATGGATAAAGAAATTGTGGACCCATGTTATTCTGAAGGATAATATTTAACTTTCAAAATTTCAAGAAATGTTACTCACTTCTACTTTAATTCTGTTGAGGACAGGGCACTACACTCACTATGATTTCAATCCTAAATTCACTGAAAAATTTTTTATGGTCCATTATTTGGTGTGTCTCACTAAATATTCTAAGTGCACTTGAAAAGAACACTTACTCTGATGCTTTCTGGTATAGCATTCTGTTTAAGTGTCAATTAGGACAAGTTCATTGACAGTGTTGCTCAAGTCTTCTAGAGCTTTACTGTTTTTTGGTCTACTTGATTTGTCATTTACTTTCTAGTATCTTTTCCATCTACACTTTTCCTGAAGTTTACATCATCTCATGTTACTAACCATTCCAAGTTTCCTGTGATTAGTGATTGTAATAGTATATCCTCTCTCATGCTTTTACTTCAATCTCCATATTATCTTTAAGTTTTTGCACAAATTCTTGAGCATGTTTGTACTTGCTATTTTTAAACGCTTTTTATTGGTCAATTTTATAACCTCTGTCATTTCTGGACCTGTTACTATTGACTGGTTTTTCTTCTGGTATCATTTCATGCTTTTTTGCATGTCTTGTAATTTTCATTGAATGCTGGAAATTCTGTATGCTGAGTGTCTAGGCTTTGTTGTCTTTATTTTTAAAGTTTATTTATTTTGAGAGAGACAGAGGGAGAGAGGGAGAGAGCATTCCAATGCAGGGCTTGATCTCACAACCATGAGATCATGACCTGAGCCAAAATCAAGGGCTGGACACTTAACCACTGAGCTACCCAGGCACCCCATGCTTTATTGTCTTCTTTAAAGGAATATCAACTTGGCAGGCAGCTAAATTAGGTATGGATCAATTTGACCCTGAATTTTTTCTTTTAACCTTTACTGGGACAGGTCCAGTCTAGCTTTACTACAAAGGCGTGACCTTTCTGAAGTCTCTATTAAATACCCCAAGGTATTCAATGAACATTCTTCATTTTGAACTTCTCTCAGCCTTACCTAAGCTCTGGCAATTTCTCAGTTTACAGTTTCCTGGTAATTGTTCCTTCCTTTTAGATGTTTTCTACCCAGCTTTGTGGGGTCTCAATACGTCCATTTATAGCTTACTATTCAGCCAGATCAATGTAGATTTCTGTAGCCTTTTTGAGTAGTTCTCCCATCTTAAGATAAAAATTCCAGCCACTTTTGTCTTCCTGAACTCTGATCTCTTATTCTTCAAATCAGCCAGAACCTTATTCTCCGTTTGGGTTCTTTCTCCTTATACCATCATCTGGAAAACACCACCAGGCAGAAAGCCAGGGTGGTCATAGGGCTCACCTAATTGCTCAGTCCTGTGCTGCATATTGTCCAACATCTGAAACTGGTTCTTTGATATGTTTTGTACAGTTTTACAGTTGTTTATGGCAGGAGGGCATTTATTGTCATGGCAGAAGCAGAAGTCTCCATTTTTGTTTTTTAAAGTTTGTGTCTTTTTTCTTATATATGATGCTTAAAATATTGTGTTTCTGAAGTCACTAGAAGCAGCAAAAATCTGAACTGGCCAGTGGTTATTTGATGATTTTAAGATATTAAGTTTTTTTATAGGAGTGATAAAATTAACATGCTTATGTTAAAAGCTTTTATCTTTTAGAAATATATGCTTACAGATTAAAATAATATGATGTCTAGGACTTTTTTCAAATTAAGAAAAATTTGGGGATATAGATGACACAAGACTGACCATCAAGTGGTAATTTCTCAATTATCAATTTGAAGGTGGGTGATGTGTTCAGTACACTGTTTTGTCTACTTTGGTATATATTTAAAACTTTCATAAGAAATAAAAGTCAGAGCGCTGGAGTGGCTCAATCGGTTAAGCATTTATCTGACACTTGATTTTGGCTCAGGTCATGATTGTACAGTTCACTTTGTGGGTTTGATCCCTGCATTGGGCTCTGCACGGAGTGTAGAGCCTGCTTGGGATTCTCTCTCTGTCTGACCCTCTCCACTGTGCTCTCTTTGTCTCTCTCTCAAAATAAATAAATAAAACTTAAAAAAAAAAAAAAAAAAAAAAAAGAGGGGCGCCTGGGTGGCTCAATCAGTTAAGCATCCAACTTCAGCTCAGGTCATCTCACGGTTTGTGAGTTCAAGTGCCACTGTCGACACACAGACCATATGTCTCCCTCTTTCTCTGCCCCTCCCAGCTTGTGCACTCTCTCAAAAATAAATAAACATTAAAAAAAAAAAACCCAAAAAACTTATTGCTTCTTGGCCTTTAGGCTAAAATCAAGTGTAAAAAAAAAAAAAAACACCTTAAAAAAAAGAAATCAAAAGTCAGTAGAAGTAATTTCTCTCTGTGTGGTTATAGCTCCAACTTGATATGATTGGGTTCATGTGTTTTATTTTGTTTTCAATTTTTAGGGACTGCTTTGATTTCTTTTTGACTTAATTCATATTTTAATTATGTATGTAAAACATTTACATAGCTATTAAAGGAAAACTACAAAACCTGATACTTCAGAGTCTTCCTTTCATCCCTGTCTCTGTGTTTATTCTCTTACCCACAGGTGACCATTTTTACTCATTTTTATAATCTTTAAATTGTTTCTTTTTGAAAATATAAGTAAACATGGGTATTTACTGGCTCTGCAAAAAGTATCTTATACAAACTCCTCTGCAGTTTGCTTCCTTAACTTAAACAGTATGTCCTAGAGATCATTCCAGAATACTATATACTCTCCTCATTCCTTTGATTTAACAGTCCTCTACTGATTGATATTTGGGTTCTTTCCCATATTTTGCTATTGAAAATAATGTAGTATTTGTTATTACAAACAGTAAAAATGAATAGCTTTGCACATAAATTGTACTACATTTTTGTCAGTTTATCTTTGGTATATAGAATCGATTCTTAGAAAATTATTCTTAGTGTAAATTACATGTCACTTTTATTTTTACCAAAGTAGCCAAAATTTCAATCTCTGAATATTATAAGTATTCAAAAGAAAAAAATAAACAGGTAATTTATCTAAAGTAAATGGAGGGCTACTGGTATAAAGTCATGGTTGGGGGAGGAGTTAGATATGTTACTCATGTTAAAGGTCAAATCAATCCACAGAAATAATACTTGTTAGAATAACCACAGTAGAATAACCATAGTTTTTGTCTTTCAGACATTTTTTTTTAGTAAAAGTTAATAATGTTGTGACCTCAAAGAAAGTACTAAAATAAACAATCTGTACCCTCTGTTTCAATTCTAAAGATCCCATCTCTTTCATGAGGCCTTTCCGAACAGGAACATTCACTAAATAATCTTGGCCCCCTCCCTGTATAAACATGTTTCCTCAATGGCTTCACTTCATCTCATAACAGGCAACAATTTCCCTATATAATATTTAAATGTTATTTGATACATATCATCACCAATAGATAACCTGGGACTGAATTGGGCAGGGCAGGGCAGGGGCTGAATGTTTTTTATGTCTACCTTCCACATCTATTAGGTCTGTGACAGTAAGCTCTCAAGGATGAACAACTGTTTTATTCCATTTATACTGTACCTGACACAGACATAGGACATTTAAAGGATCATTTAACTTGGAGCCTGGAGCCTGTTTCCGATTCTGTGTCTCCCTCTCTCTCTGCCCCTCCCCCGTTCATGCTCTGTCTCTCTCTGTCCCAAAAATAAATAAAAAACGTTGAAAAAAAAAAAAAATTTAAAAAAAAAAAAAAAAAGGATCATTTAACAAATGCTCTCAGTATCGATGATCACAAGTTGTTTCATACGTATTTAAGATTTTCTATCTTTTTTTTTTTTTTAACGTTTTTTTTTTTGTTTGTTTTTTTTTTTATTTTTGGGACAGAGAGAGACAAAGCATGAACGGGGGAGGGGCAGAGAGAGATGGAGACACAGAATCGGAAACAGGCTCCAGGCTCCGAGCCATCAGCCCAGAGCCTGACGCGGGGCTCGAACTCACGGACCGCGAGATCGTGACCTGGCTGAAGTCAGACGCTTAACTGACTGCGCCACCCAGGCGCCCCAAGATTTTCTATCTTTTTACAGAATTATTGGTTTACTCTGCCTTTTGAATGAAAGCTACTAGTATCTTCTTGAAACATAAGTAGTCCTAGTAATTTCTAGTATTAGTATCCCTACTGCATACACACGGACTCCAATTTTTAAGTTTCACTTTAAATATCAAGATAGGATTTGGGTCAGATTTGAAAACTAGTTTCTTATGCCATTTCTATTTTAATGTTTTCTCCTTTCAAAATATCTTTCCTCTGTAAGGTCAAAATGAAATTTGCTAAATATATTTAATAGCCCACATTTAAAGCTAGCATAGGCAGGAAACAAGGGGCTATGATTCACCCCTCTAAAACATAAAATACTTACGCATCTGTAGTCTTCGTACACCCATTTAGATTCAGTACTTCAATGTTCCTACAATTTTGTGCAAAGGTCCTTTACAGGGAAGAAAGTTAAAGGTTTGAAACAAAATAGCCACAATTTTAAGCATTACAAAAAATAATAAAAGATATTATTGGTAATATTGGATGTTGATACAAAAGTAACTCACAATTATGAAAATAAATTCATTTTCAACCACAAACTTTTATTTTTATTTTTTTTAACATGAAATTTATTGTCAAATTGGTTTCCATACAACACCCAGTGCTCATCCCAAAAGGTGCCCTCCTCAATACCCATCACCCACCCTCCTCTCCCTCTCACCCCCCATCTACCCTCAGTTTGTTCTCAGTTTTTAAGAGTCTCTTATGCTTTGGCTCTCTCCCTCTCTAACCTCTTTTTTTTTTTTTTCTTCCCCTCCCCCATGGACTTCTGTTAAGTTTCTCAGGATCCACATAAGAGTGAAAACACATGGTATCTGTCTTTCTCTGTATGACTTATTTCACTTAGCATCACACTCTCCAGTTCCATCCATGTTGCTACAAAAGGCCATATTTCATTCTTTCTCATTGCCACGTAGTATTCCATTGTGTATATAAACCACAAATTCTTTATCCATTCGTCAGTTGATGGGACATTTAGGCTCTTTCCACAATTTGGCTATTGTTGAGAGTGCTGCTATAAACACTGGGGTACAAGTGCCCCTATGCATCAGCACTCCTGTATCCCTTGGGTAAATTCCTAGCAGTGCTATTGCTGGGTCATAGGGTAGCTCTATTTTTAATTTTTTGAGAAACCTCCACACTGTTTTTCAGAGTGGCTGCACCAGTTTGCATTCCCACCAACAGTGCAGGAGGCTTCCCATTTCTCCACATCCTCTCCAGCATCTATAGTCTCCTGATTTGTTCATTTTGGCCACTCTGACTGGCGTGAGGTGATATCTGAGTGTGGTTTTGATTTGTATTTCCCTGATGAGGAGCGACGCTGAGCATCTTTTCATGTGCCTGTTGGCCATCTGGATGTCTTCTTTAGAGAAGTGTCTATTCATGTTTTCTGCTCATTTCTTCACTGGATTATTTGTTTTTCGGGTAACCACAAACTTTTAAACATTGATCTTTTTGTTGACCAAGGTTACAATTACCCTACCTTTGAGTTAACAAATTAAGAACAATTTTTACTCAAGACTCCAAAAGAATCATTTATGATATGAGGAATCTGGCTTTTGGCAGGAGGTATTTGTTCTTGTTTTATTCTCAAAACCATACATCCCAGTACTGGATATTTTTGTGCTATAAATAATATGTGTATGTTTGGCTTCAGAATAGCTTAAGAATACACAAAATTACTTTAGCTTTTTCTGGGTGAGATGGTGCTGTTCTTTACTTATTCAAGAAGATCAGTTAATCTATAGTCATGTTCTTACCTTAATGCATTGTCTCCTACTCCAAGACACCCACGAAGACTTAACTTTCGTAAAAAGCCCCCACATCGTTTTGAAATATTCTCCACTACCCGGCCCTGTAAAGAAAAAACAGGTAAACAAAAATAAGCCACCACATTGTTTTTGAAGAGAACACATCATTTTTAATAATCTATAAACAAAGGCTTCTACTTGATTTAAAAACTTAATTAATTCAATAAAGAAATGTCAACTTATTTGAGAAAGCTTTCCTGATTAACTTATCTACCCCAAACAGGCTCAAACCCTATTTGTTTATTTTGTTCAATTTGTAAGGCACTCTCTAGTTGAGGAAATGGTTCTCTGTAGTTCTGTAGTTTTATGCCACTATGTTAATGTAGGCTGCTCTACTGGTCAAACTGCAGCTACTGAAGGACATTAGCTTCCTTGATTATTTCTGAATCCTCTCCAAAGTGTTACTAGAGTACTCTGAATACAGCAGAGACTCAATGGACACTTATCAAAAGCTTGCTGAATGATTCTCTGGGCCATGTTGCTTTAAACATTTATATCCATGAAGAGTAGACAACTGTGAAAAATATAAGAATCCTGCATAATGTCAGTGGCTATTATTTTAAAAGCACTTTCTGTAGAAATGGAACGTTCTGTGTATAACGGTAAATTCATGTGAGGCTTTTTAAAAGCTTTTTTTTTCTATTTTTTTTAAAATGTTTATTTTTGAGAGACAGAGTGGTCAGGGCAGAGGGAGAGGGGGAGACACAGAATCCAAAGCAGGCTCCAGGCTCTGAGCTGTCAACACAGAGCCCAACGCAGGGCCTGAACTCATAAACCTTGATATCATGACCCGAGCTGAAGTCAGATGCTTAACCGACTAAGCCACCCAGGCACCCCTTTTTTCTATTTTTTTAAGTGCTTGCTTATTTATTTATTTATTTATTTATTTATTTATTTATTTATTGAGAGAGAGAGAGAGAGAGAGAGAGAGAGAGAGAGAGAGAGAGAGAGAGAGAGGGAAAGCTTGAATGGCAGAGGAAGAGGGAGAGAAAAGTACAGAGCCTGCTATGGGACTCGATCATACAAACTGTGAGATCATGACCTGAGCTGAAAGCAAGAGTCGGACAATTAACTGACTGAGTCATTCAGGTGCCCCTAAAAACTTCTTATATGGATCCACAAGTTTCACTGCAACTTATAAAAAAAATTTTTTTTAATTTAAATCTAAATCTTATTTTATTCTTATAACAAATTAGGAAGCTATTATTTCTCCTGACAAGAAAACCAAGGACCACCGAGCTCAGGTTCATGTTAAGATAATTTTAAGCTTAAGCCATTATCCTTCTCCAGTTTAGAGATAATAGGCTATACTAAGATGAAATACAGGGGAAAAGTGAGAAGGGGAAAATAATTCATTAAATGATTTGGCTTTATTCTTTTTTTGTTCTCCACAAAAACTGTCTGTAGGCTCCCAAAAAACCAAAATGCTCATCTCAAGAAGAATTTATGCAAATATCATCCCCCAACAAACTGTTAAGTCTACTCATTCTTCAATAAGAAAATATAAAAAGACTTCCTTACAATGAGCAAATGTGTTCACATTTCCACCACAAAAATAAAAACAAAAAATTGTAGTCCTATTAATACTAAATAACTTAGTATTCTATAAGTAAAATAGTTCTGCTTATTCTCAAAAACTGAGCAAGCTGTTGGGAACATTGCAAGTTCCCATGAAGTTCAGATGCACTGAAATTAATAGTTTCTCTCTCCAGGGAAAGGAGATTTATATGGTTGGGGCTAATCTGTTCCATGCTGTAATTACATTCTAACATGAGAAATGGGGCCACACACCACATAATTATACCTCAATATCCCTCTGGAAATCAAACAGGTCAATTCGCTGCCAGTTACTGCCATCCAGAGCCAGAACATTCCAGGCCTGTTTTGAAGAAAAAGAGACAAAATGAGCAGAAGCTCAAGGGGGGAAATCAACAATATGCAAGTTCACAATTCAAACTAATGATTGAAATTGACCAAAAAATTTCTCAGCACCCCCCCATCCCACGCCCACCACCATGAACTCCCAAAAGGTCTGTCCTATTTCTGATTCATAGTTTACCCAATTAGATTATCTCAAAAATGAGTGGGTATAGAAACCAGCAGCTGGGGTGGGGTGGGAGGTTGGGGGGAGCTGGGAAAGGACAGGTTGTGATAAGTATCCTAATCAGAAACTCTTTTTCTAACTGGAAGATTTAGTTTCTAATTTGTGTGGATCATTCCGTATTTTAATGAGAAAGCCTTTATAAGTTTTCCCTATTAAAGTATAAACAAAAGTCTTAGTATTGTTGAGTTATAAACTTAGCATATCACCTCTTACTGGAACACACTGAAACAGAGTCAATACTGAGATACAAGAAAGGAAACTGTGCATGACAGGTTCCTTTCTAGAGTCCCCCCCCTTTTTTTTTTTTAAGTTTATTTATTTATTTTGACAAAGCAAGTGAGCAGGGGAGGAGCAGAGAGAGGGAGAGAGAGAATCCTAAGCAGGCCTAAGCAGGGCTAGATTCCATGATGGGGGGGTGGGGGGCAGGGGAGGGAGAGGGCAACAGAGGATCCAAAGCAGCTTCTGCACTGACAGCAGAAAGCCTGTGGGGCTTGAACTCACGAACCATGAGATCATGACCTAAGCCAAAGTTGGAAGCTTAACTGACTGTGCCACTCAGGCACCCCTAGAATCTTTTTTTAAAAGAACAAATTCATTAACTACTTAAAGTACAGAGAACAACAGGATAACTACTGATGTGCCAAGTCTCCATTTAATGAAAATTGGTGTTGTGCTTCCCTTTAAGTTAAAACATAATAGGGAAGAGAAACCTACAAATGAAAACAATTAAAATTCACTCAAATCAACATTTGTGACATGAGACCCTGTAACTAAACATGTTTAGACACTGGCCTGGGTATTTTGTTTCTCAATGATGACCTCAGCTTCATACAGAGATATTAAGGAAACCCTATTCATTTGTACCAGCCATGTCTAAAGCAACCACTCAAGTACAGGGGACAAAAAAGTCATGAAGAGAAAACATCAGAATACTGCTGATGGTTTCCAAAGTAGCTGATACACAGATTTAGTAGGTTTTTATGATGCAGAATTACATTAAAGTTAGCAAGACACCGTGAATTTTTGATGGTAAGTTTTATGGGTTATTTTGAGGGAAGTAGTGTTGGTTATTTGAAAACCTGCACACACCTACAAAGATAAAAACCATACTTTATAATAGAACCGTGTTATATATCCAGCACTTAGGACTGTATCTGATACACAGTAGTTTCTCAGTGTTTATTAACCGAAAAAGCAAAAAGCCATTTCCAGCTTATAAAAAAAAGATGACTGCAGGTGTTCATTCATTTTAAGTTAATCATTATATATCTGTATTACAAAAGAGAGTTGAATGGTTCATAAAACAAATTTCCCATAACACAACACAGAATCCACTCTATATTAGTAGCAGCCAGTAAGATTATGACGTTTCAGTTTTGTCAAACAATGTCAATTAACAAAAATAGATAATTAAGTGAAATAAAAAACTTAGAGAATGCCCTATAGTTTTTTAACAAATTAATTTCTAACTATTATCTTTTGATAATATGAGAAACTGAAAACAATTGATAATTGAAAGTAATATGGGGGAAAAAATGAGAATTAGATTCTCAAGAGCCTCTGTGTGTGGGATGTGTGTGTGTGTGTGTGTGTGTGTGTGTGTGTGTGTATAAAATGAATTAGGAAAACTTAATGAAACACTATTTTGTTATAATTCAGAGGAGAGCCTAACCTTTTGATTTGCATGTATAATACTTTTTCCTTGAAAATGTTTCCTGTTTACATTACACAAATAGTCAAGAGTTCCAAAAAACTGGGGAGCTTGGGTGGCTCACTTGGTTAAGTGTCTGACTCTTGATTTCAGCTCAGGTCACGATGTCAGAGTTGAGTTCAAGCCCCGCACTGAGCTCTATGCTAGCAGAGGGGAGCCTGAGATTTTCTCTCTCTCTCCCTCTCTCTCTGCCCTCCCTCCCGTCTCTCTCAGAAAAAAAAGAAAAAAAAAAATTGGCAGAGACATATAGTAGAATCTTACTATAGAATTACATGGGTTTGGGAATGCCATGGATGAAATAACATTCTCTGAAACATACAACATCTGAAGTAAATGATCTGCCTACTACAGATCTCCCCCATAATCACATCAATCATTCTTACCCTGGAGACCTGAGCACAGCGACACAAGGTAACAACATCCAGAAAAGAAAATATCCTAAAAAGAGAGGGAGACAAGCTTTATTATATGATAAATGAGTTTCTCTTGATTTTTACCTATAAATAACTTGGCTATGTTAATACATGCACGAAAAGAGAGAAGTTCTTTTGAACAAACACAAAAGCTGGAGCAACTTACAACTTAATACTACCCATATAAAACGCTGGGCAATCTTTTACTTGAGAATGTACGTACAAGTACCATACAAGTTCAATTACTTACATCAAGGGATGATAAAATATTTCTAGCTGCTGTAATTTGTTAAAAGCAAAAAAATAATTTTCACACTTCTGGCTATCCAAAAGAGGGCTAGGGGAGGGATAACTTTATAAAGAATTTTATGGTTATGAGGGAAAAAAGATTAAATAATAGAGTAACTCTTAAAAATTAGTGACTATAAAATGTTAAATCTCTAATTCTAATTTAGGAATTATAAATCTCATTTACCACATTAATGTCAAGAAACACTGCCTAGAATTTTACTCAGTCTTACAGAGGTTAAATATTTATTTTGAAGCATTGTTATTGGAAATAATTGATTTGCTTAAAGTGTGGTGACTCCCTACACTACACTACACTAGAAGCCACCTGTAAAAACAGGTCAGAGCATCCTGGCAATAAATGCAAGGGTCGTGTCTTTTTAAAGCCCTCCTTACTCATGAGCACCTGTAAAGGTCATTTTAATTTTTTTTTAAAAATTTTTTTTCAACGTTTTTTATTTATTTTTGGGACAGAGAGAGACAGAGCATGAACGGGGGAGGGGCAGAGACAGAGGGAGACACAGAATCGGAAACAGGCTCCAGGCTCCGAGCCATCAGCCCAGAGCCCGACGCGGGGCTCGAACTCACGGACCGCGAGATCGTGACCTGGCTGAAGTCGGACGTTTAACCGACTGCGCCACCCAGGCGCCCAAGGTCATTTTAATCTGAATAATAAGCTAAACTCTTTTGCAAGTGGCAACAAGTGTAATATAGTATATGCTTTAAAGGTTTAAGTAAATTAAAGTTAATTTTGCTTTAAGAATTTTATAAATTCTCTGGGCACCTGGGGGGGCTCTGTCAGCAATATTTCATGCATATCGTAATCTTATATGTAAATCAGTATGTCAGCTATAACGCTGGAATCCATTTTATTTTTATTTATTAAATTTGTCTCCAGAGTACTTGAGATGGCTTGGATCAGGAGCAAATAATAATAAATACAAATAAACTATGAGGACCATGAAAAATATTTTTTAAAGTAGAAAACCAAAGCCAGAAAGGAAACAGATGTGCCCTTGGAAGAGTTTACATAGTTGCTATAGAGGAGTCTCACATTTAGTTTTAAATTTCTTGGTAGCATAAACAAAATAATATTCTTAACAGAAAAGAAGAAACATATACATTATACCATAAAATCAGAGCTCTTTCTAGCATTACTTTTTTTTAAGAATTTTTTTAAATGTTTATTTAATTTTGTAAGAGACACAAAATGTGAGTGGGGGAGGGGCAGAGAGAGAGGGAGACACAGAATCCGAAGCAGGCTCCAGGCTCTGAGCTGTCAGCACAGAGCCCGATGTGGGGCTCTAACTCACCAACTGTGAATCATGACCTGAGCCAAATTCGGACACTTAACCAACTGAGTCTCCAGGCGCCTCTCTAGCACTACTTTCTAAGAGAAATTTCTCAAAGGAGTCTACTTAGATTTGGTGGATAAAGTCCCAAAGCAAATTCAGTCACAGATTTCATATGGTCACATCTTGTAGCACCTTTATAATAGTTAAAAACAAAATAATAGTATATAAAAATGCATGCTTCTGACAGTCCAGTTGATCCAAGGTTGCTTTTGGCCACAAGTAATAGAAACCCTAACCGAGATGGGCTTAAACCGTAAGGGAGGTTATTTCATACAAAAGGAAATACAAAGAACAGGCTGCCTGCATCTCAAGGTTAATTGATTTAGGGGATCCACAATGTCATCAGCAATTTTCTGTTTATTCTGCTAGGAACAGCATCAGCTTGGTCCTAAAAGCTCTTTTCTTTATAGGCACAGGATGGATACCAGCAAATACTGGATCAACATGTGTTTGTTCACTCTGAGGGGAGAGATAGGCAGGCATTTATACTGCAATAAAGCCTCTTCTCAGGTCTCATTAGCCTAAATTGGCATAGGCCTTAACCAATCACTGTGACAGGTTTAGACTAATTAACTGGGTTGAAGTGGATGCTAGAAAGTCAATTACAGTGCCCACCACAGACAGAATATAGCATACTTAAAGGAATCATGAATGTCCTTCAGACAATCTCCTATAAATATCACTTCTCTTAAGTTTTCATAAGATTAGCACAAGGATTATATTTCTTATAAGGTCCTACAACTGAAATATCCTTAGTTGTGGATTGATGATTGATCCCTGTACTTCAAATCAGTGAACAAGTATATCTGTCATCCTTTGATGGAAAATAAAAGGCCTAACCATGACTTCACCCCAATAAAGCACCACCCTAACTTTTGCACTGAGTTTTATTTCCTCAAGACAAAATTATAAGTTATTTCCAGCATGTCAACAAATGGTTAATGAATTGCTCAAAATTCTATACCACAGAGCATAGCTAAGATAACTTTTGTTTGGAAAATGTTCATAGAAGGTGATATGGCCAGTTGCTCAACATAGTAAAAAAAAAAAAAAAAAAAAAAAAAAAAAAAAAATCAGTCTCATTAACATTCCTATAGAGCTTTTCATTTAGACAGAACTTCCCTGGTCAACTTAGTCTAGCTAATAATTAAGCAGCTGATTACTTGTACACCTGAGGAACTCAATGGTTTAGTGTGCTACATGGGATTTCCAGATATGAATAGATTAGGTTTGCATAATTTCTAATCAGTATAATCTTGGTTAGGTAACTGTAAGTAGTTGAATAAAAGACCAGTTGTCTGATGTGTCCTCTCCAGATCTGTAACAATAAAATCATTTCAAAAACACATGAGATACTTGTTTTTCTATTCTTTACGGCCAGGGGTATGCATCTGGCTTATTTAAGAGCAGTTTTGCATTGAGATTCAAGTTAAAAAGGAGACAAAAAGCACAGCCCTAATTTCAGGCGCTGAAATTTGTGGAGGTTGTGTTTGCCAACTCTGACCCACTTATTAATGTGGAATGTATCGTCTTTATGTTCACATTAATAACCAAATATGTATAGAGAGCTCTTATAGTTTAATCCGTAACAGAATCTAAACCAAAGAGTCAAAGCTCTTGTCCATGATAGCTACAGGTAACATACATTGCTTTTAGCAGAATTCTTCACAAGATCATGAATAACCAAAATGTCATAATTATACCTAAAGTCCTCTCACTTACAACAGGGGTAAAACCTGTATCTAGTAAACCTACATCTGTAGTTTGACAATAAAAGACACTAGCATACAGCTTTGATGAACCGTTCCTGCAAACTGATGGTCTCTTGTGAGGAATAAGAAGTTTGCAATTTTGAAAATGTGGTGTAGTTTCCACCAGACAGTAGACAAGTATCAGAACTTTAAATTCGGAGCAGGCCTTAACACATCATATAGCCAAAGATCTTCATCTAGTCTCTTAAAAAAAAAAACTTTTTTTTTTTAATTTATTTTGAGACAGGGGGAGAGAAAGAGAGAGAGAGCAAGCCAGGGAAGGGGGGAGACAGAGGATATGAAGCGGGCTCTGCATGGAAAGCAGAGAGCCCGGTTGTGGGGCTCGAACTCATGAACCGTGAGATCATGACCTGAGTCGAAGGCAGACACTTAACCCACTGAGCCACCCAGGTGCCCCTAAAATTTTTTTATTTTTTTAAAGGTTTTATTTATTTTTGACAGGGAGAGAGACAGAGCACAAGTTGGGGAGGGTCAGAGAGAGAGGGAGACACAGAATTGGAAACAGGCTCCAGGCTCTGAACTGTCAGAACTGAGCCCAACGCGGGGCTCAAACTCACGAACTGTGTGATCATGACCTGAGCCGAAGTCAGATGCTTTACCAACTGAGCCATCCAGGTGCCCCCAAAACCTTTATTAACAAGGGGCGCCTGGGTGGCTCAGATGATTGACTGAGCGACTCTTGATATCATCTCAGGTCATGATCTCACAGTCCAGGACTATAGAGTCCTGTGTCGGGCTCTGAGCTGACAGCACAGAGCCTGCTTAGGATTCTCTCTTTCTCTCTCTCAAAATAAATGATAAACTCAAACAAAAACAAAAACAAAACAAACACTTAGAAAAATACAGGGGCGCCTGGGTGGCTCAGTCGTTTAAGCCTCCGACTTCGGCTCAGGTCATGATCTCACGGTCCATGAGTTCGAGCCCCGTGTCGGGCTCTGGGCTGACGGCTCTGAGTCTGGAGCCTGTTTCGGATTCTGTGTCTCCCTCTCTCTCTGACCCTCCCCTGTTCATGCTCTGTCTCTGTCTCAAAAATAAATAAATGTTAAAAAAAAAGAAAGAAAGAAAAATACAAAGTGGTAAACAAATGGCTTTCTTATCCCTGCTCTCTCAATACCCCCTGCCAAAAGCCTATTCTTCCCTCCAAAGGTAGCAGATGTATCTACTTATATCTAGATATATAATATGTACAGTACTTAGCACGTCTTCATGTATGCATATTTTATATTTTTCAAAAATGAAAACATGATATAAATATGCTCCCACAACTTGTTTTTGTTTCTGTCATTTAATAATTTGACATCTTGGGGCACCTGGGTGGCTCAGTCATTTGACCATCTGACTCTGGATTTCGGCTCATGTCATGATCTCACAGTTCGTGGGTTCAAACCCCATGTCGGGCTCTGTGTTGACAGCTCGGAGCTTCCTTGGGATTCTCTCTCTCTGACTCTCACCTGCTTGCACTCATGCGCACACTCTGTCTCTCTCAAGATAAATAAACTTAAAAAAATATATAATCATTGACATCTTTTTAGGTCAGCTCATGTAGCTCTACCTCATTCTTTATTTATTTTTAAGTTTTAATGTTTATTTATTTTTGAAGAGCAGAGAGACAAAGCGTGAGTGGGGTGGGGCAGAGAGAGGGAGACACAGAATCCAAAGCAGACTCCAGGCTCTGAGTTGTCAGCACAGCACAGTTCAGGGCTTGAACTCATGAGTGGTAAGATCATGATCTGAGCTAAAGTCGAAAGTTTAACCGACTGTGGCACCCAGGCGTCCTCTTTACCTTATTCTTTTAAAAGGCAGCTAAGTACAATAAATAGTCCAATGACTGACTGAATATACCATAATTTAAGCATTTTTACTTATGTATATTAAAATTGTTTCTAACTTTTCATAATTTCAAATAACGCTGCCATGAAAATTCTGCAAACCATTTTTACTCATATGTTTGCTTCTACAGGTTATAATATGTGTATCTCTTAAAGTACACTGTCAAATTACTCTCCAAAAAAGTTGTACCTATGGACATGCCCCGTTGTATGACTTGAATTATCCAGTTATACCCTTTCCAGGACCACTCTGTGTTTTTTAACTTTTTTAATAAGAATTATGTTAAGAGGTGCTGTTCAAGGAGGCTTGGGATATTTGTCATAAGACTGTGAAGCCAAAGGAAGTTAGGAATAAATCCTTTTTACAAAACCATACTATAGGTAACCATATCCCAAAATCTACTTTCAGTATTGATTTTATCAATCAATCCCATGCTCTCTACCAGGGATTTAGTATTAAGGACTTGGGCTTTCTTTTTTTGTACCATAATGAGTTTTATGTATAATTAGACCCTATCTTCTTCCACATGATGTCTCAGTTGTCTTTTTGTCTCTCGGTATTCTTTATCAGGAGTGGGGAAGGTGAGGTCTACTTTGTTTAAACCTGGGCAGCCTTGGGGAGCCTGGGTGGCTCAGTCAGTTGAGCATCTGACTTTGGCTCAGGTCATGATCTTACAGTTGGTGAGTTTGAGCCCCACGTCAGGCTCTGAGCTGACAGCTCAGAGCCTGGAGCCTGCTTCAGATTCTGTGTGTGTGTCTCTCTCTCTCTGCTCCTCCTCCACTCATGCTGTCTCTGTCTCTCAAAAATAAAAGTTAAAAAAGTTTTTTTTTAATCTGGGTAGACTAAAGCCAGGCCAGTTTTTCAACAGTCTATTGAGAAGAAATGGGGAAAGACTTTAATTGAAGCAATCAAGAAGATCCTTAGACAACAGCAGACCCTTCATTCCATCTCAGTCTTCCTATCTCTTTGATCTTAACCATTCTAGCTATCAGGGCATCTGGCTGGCCCAGTCTGTACAGCACACAACTCTTGATCTCAGGGTTGTGAGTTCAAGCCCCACACTAGGCGTGGAGCCTACTTAAAAAAAAAAGAGTACAACACAGTGATTTGTATACATTATGAAATGCTCACCACAGTAAGTGTTGTTATCATGCGTCACTTAACCATTCTGGTTACAGACATGGGTATCTCAGAATGAGTTATGTAAAGCGTTAAAGTGTGGAGAAAAGGACCACTGTCAACATGATCTTAGGTACTTAGCCTGAAGATGATGAAAAACAGGAAGGTGCTAAGTATAATGTAGTTTATTATTCTGGCTTATTATAGCGATAACAATTTAATTTCCTCTTGATTTATGCTATAGATCTATATTTATAACTCCACTGGGTTTTTTTTTTTCAAGTTATTTATTTTGAGAGGGGGGAGACGATGAGAGTGAGAGAGGGGCAGAGAGAGGAAACAGAATCTCAAGCAGGCTCTGCATTGTCAATGCGGAGTCAGACACAGAGTTCGAACCTTGAACCCATCAACCATGAGCTCATGACTTGAGCTCAAAGCAAGAGTTGGACGCCCAACTGACTGAGCTACCCAGGCTCCCTGATGTTTTAAGTTGTTATGCTATTTGGACAAGTAAATGCTTATTGTGAGCTCACCCCCCAACAAAAAAACACTGCTCTCACTAAAACCTGGCAGCCTATCCCATCAATCCTTATATTGGGTTTCTAAAGATAATTATCTTCATTGTCAAGTACGTAGAATAAATAGAAGTCAAAATTTACAAAATAACAGTAGATATTTGGATGGACTACATATGGAATGGAAGAAGAGATTTAAGCCCTGACATAGATCACATTCATCTTACTAGGGAGCCAAATCAGGACTGGAAAGACCAAGCTCTTATATTTGTTTTCTCTCTTTCTTTCTTTTTAATGTACTGTAATGTTAAAATCCAGGTGAAAAGCTAACTCATTTGGGATCTTGATATTCAGAACCCCAGTCAGTACATTCTAACAATGGAATTAGGATTGTGGAGACACATGCTTCAGAGTCTCCTAGGTCTGCATTTGGCCTCCAGCCATGTCTGTCTATAGTGCTTTCTTTTGTGGAGAAAAGGTTACTAAAGTCTAACTAGGATCATTATCTATAAAGTTTCTCACATATGCCCCCCTAGGCGTAATATTATATTTAAACAAATTGCTCAGGGATTAGTGATGTGTTTGCAGAAACATGATCTTTCAATTATGAAACTCCACATAAAGGTACCATACAGTAGATGATAGGAAAAAGCAGGGGCATTTTAACAATTCAAAAATGTTTGTTGCATTAAATAAACTTATTGTTTTAGGAATTGAGGTACATAAGTTGGGGGTATCTATATTTATTTGGGAGTGGTTAGTAATCTGTACTGAAGAAGATGGGAGATTTATATCCACAGTGTTGTGCAGCCATAATCACTAATTTCAGAACATTTCATCATTCCCAAAAGAAACCCTGTGCCCACTAGCAGTCACTCCCCATCATCCCTCACCACAGACCCTGGCAACTTCTAACTCCATGGATCTGTCTATCCTAGATATTTCATATAAGTGGAATTATACAGTATGTGGCCTTTATGTCTGTCTTCCATGGAGAAAAACTCCAATAAAAAAAAACGTAAACCATAAGATGGTGCAGCTAATTACCAAAGGATTAATTTCCCTGAATCTTAGTAAGTCTTTAAGTAAACTACTATAGTACAATGTAATGCCAGTATTTAAAACACTGAAGTATGTCTTAGTGTACTCAGTTCATAATAACAGTGAAGAATATAACCCATTTAGGGGCACCTGGGTGGCTCAGTTGGTTAAGCGGCCAACTTTGGCTCAGGTCAGGATCTTGCGGTTTGTGAGTTCAGGCCCCGTGTTGGGCTCTGTGCTGACAGCTCAGAGCCTGGAGCCTGCTTCTGATTCTGTGTCTCCCTCTTTTTCTGCCCACCTCCCAACTCTGTCTCTCAAAACTGAATAAACGCTTAAAAAAAAATTAAAAAAAAAAAAGAATATAACCCATTTAAAAATATTTTTCTTTAAGATGGTGCCATTATAATTTTGCTAAAATTTGAGGGATACTCAAGATATCTAGGATACATCTCCAACAGTTCTGAGTAGCTTAGCACGTATTGCTATTATTTCAATTATAGTCAACCTGCATGTATGAATGCATTGCTTCCATGGAAAAATCCATTCCAAGTTCAATTCAGTTATTTTTTCTTAGTATCTCCATTGTATAAAGTATTACATAAAGATTTAGAAGAATACAGTCCCCGCTTGCAAAGTAGTGAAGGAGTCAGACGTGCAAATCCTTAGAAATGCCAGGAATACTTTTCTTTATCGGCAACAGGGCAAGATTATTTTCCATCGTGAGCATGGATTGGGCTGGTTATGAGCTAGACTGTGGCAGCAGCTCAGACCAAGAAATAGATGTTCCAGTACAACTTGTTAACTTCCGACATTTGCAAAAGGGAATGTACCTTTCTTTCTTTTTTAAACATTTTTTAAAATTTATTCTTGAAGGAGAGAGAGAGAGAGAGAGAATGAGTGGGGGAGGAACAGAGAGAGAGAGAGAGAGAGAGAGAGAGAGAGAGTTTGAAGCAGGCTCCAGGCTCTAAGCTGTCAGCACAGAGCCCGATGTGGGGCTCGAACTCACAAACTGTGAGATCATGACCTGAGCCAAAGTCGGACGCTTAACAGACTGAGCCACCCAGCCACCTCTAAAATGTACCTTTCTTTCTAAGTCATGATATTCAACATAAGTGAACAAAGAATGGGATGATTAAGTACCCAAATAATGGGCACTGAAAACAACTCCCCTAGTTTTTTCCTAGGTGATTCCTAGGTCAGATGCATGTAAATTAGGGGTTTTGTGTTTTATGTTGTGGGGGATCTCAAATGTAATTTCTAGAGAACTAATTAAAAATAAGGAGGGTAAAATTATAACTGTAATAGAAGGAAAGAGTTTAAAATCACTTTTACCTTTTTATCTTTAAAATAAAGGTCTGTAACTCTTCTTTACAGTATCTCAATATATGTAATATTTTGTTGCAAATACAAGTTACTTCATGGTCATATTTGACTTTAGGAATAAGAAGTGGGGGCAAGGGATGGATCAGAATCACTTCAAAAAATCAGCACTGGGGTACCTGGGTGGCTCAGTAGGTTAAGTGTCCGACTTTGGCTCAGGTTATCTCATGGTTGGTGGGTTCCAGCCCTGCATCAGGCTCTGTGCTGACAGCTAGGAGCCTGGAGCCTGCTTTGGCTTCTGTGTCTCCCTCTCTCGGCCCACCCCCCTGCCCCCCCCGCTCCCCGCTCATGCTCTGTCTCTCTCTCAAAAATAAACAAACATTTAAAAAAGATGAGCACTATAATAAAATAAAATGTATTATCTCCTTCACATTCTATCTAAGAATAGGGCAAAAGAAAACAAGTAAACAAAATCATATATAAGTACAAATCAGGAGAGAACTGTTACTAAACATTTAAAATTTTGATTCATATCTAGAACACAGAGTTAAGATTAACAAAACAACCAATAAATTTACAAATTCAGATAATCCAGATCCTATACATACATGAAAATTATCAACAAGTCTAAAAATTTTTAAATAGACAATATGACACACACACAACCAAACTAAAATCAGCATTCAGACTTACCGTAATAGGAGTTCTTTGGGAAGTTTTTTATTGATTACAGCTTCATCACTATTTGAGAACATCTGCAAAAACAAAATCAGTTAGTGTTACTTAACATTTTATTATGTTCAACTCAAAGTTTAGAGGCAATCCTCTAAAGAGAGGGGTGGGTAAGTATAGTGGGTATAATAAGCTAAAGTCATATTTTCAGAGACTCTTTAGCCTGAAAAACATCTGAGACATTTAATTTGTTCCTTGTCTGTAGAAAAAATTAATAGCAATCAGAGGGATGACATTATGTGGCAGTTATTATTTTAAGTGTTTTTCATGTATTAATGTACTGAATCTTCGTATTATCCTTAATCTTCACTTTCCACAAAAGGAAACCGAATTGCAAAAGGTCTCGTTGCTTAAAATCACATTACTGTACAGTGACCATTTAAAAGTGCCATTAATGGGGTGCCTGGGTGGCTCAGTCGGTTAAGCGTCCGACTTCAACTCAGGTCATGATCTCGCGGTCCGTGAGTTCGAGCCCCGCATCGGGCTCTGGGCTGATGGCTCGGAGCCTGGAGCCTGCCTCGGATTCTGTGTCTCCCTCTCTCTCTGCCCCTCCCCCGTTCATGCTCTGTCTCTCTCTGTCTCAAAAATAAATAAACGTTAAAAAAAATAAAATAAAATAAAATAAATAAAAGTGACATTAAGAGGAGTGCCTGGGTAGCTCAGTCAGTTGGGTGTCCAACTTCAGCTCAGGTCATGATCTCGCAGTCTGTGGAGTTCGAACCCCGTGTCGGGCTCTGTGCTGACAGCTCAGAACCTGGAGTCTGCTTCGGATTCTGTGTTTCCCTCTCTCTCTGCCCCTCCCCTGTTCAGACTCTGTCTCTCAGTCTCAAAAATAAGTAAACAAAACAAAACAAAAACAAACCATTAAAAAATAAAATAAAATAAAAATGCCTTGCTACCAATCCAAAGTTTAATTTCCTTATGTTTCTCTTCTCTACAGGATTGTTTCAAATTTCTAGCTCGATATACAAGTCTCCTTCATGACCAAACCCCACTATCCACATAACAGTTCACTCATTAGATTTATTGAGTTCCTACCATGTATCGGGCTCTGTGCTGATAAGGTAATTCTCCAAATCTAAGTCACATTTACTTGTTTAAGCAGATGATCAGAAACTGGGATAGGGAACATTCTCATTCTGAGTTTTATGTAACATGCAGAAAACCGGTAATGCTTCATAACCACATGCAATTTTGATGCACACAACTGATCATTTAACAAATTAATCAAATAACCCACAATGGATACTTTTTAAAAAATGTTTTATTTATTTTTGAGAGAGGGAGAGAGGGAGAGAGAGAGAGAGAGAGAGAGAGAGAGAGAGAGAGAGAGAGAGAAAGCGAGGAAGGGGCAAAGAGAGGGAGACAGAAGAGCCAAAGCAGTGAGCCAGATGCAGGGCTCAAACTCACGAACTGCAAGATCACGACCTGAACCAAAGTCAGATGCTCAACCAATTGAGCTATCCAGGCGCCATCCACAATGGGTACTTTTAAACAGAGCCACCATTTCTTCCACAAAGGAGATCAAGACTGTAAGCTTGTGCAGTAAGCCACATAAAAAACCAAACGCCTATACTCAATAAAAAGCAGAGTAAAAACAGCAAACACATGTCACTGAGGCTGAAATATGTACAGTCCCTGCTATTAAGTATTACACAGATGTCTCCTGACTTCAGGCAATGAACATTTACTGAACACCCTGTCAAATCAGGCACTTTTCAGGGCAACGAGATCCAAGGAAAAGGAGACGTTATCTCTGTAATTCAGGAGCTCTTGCTCTACAACGAACACAGAAATAAGTAAATACTTTATTAATTATTAGAGATAAATGACAAAAGGTATCTGAGAACAAGGGAAAAAATAACTAATTCTGCCCACAGAGGACATCTAAACTGGGTCTTAAAGGAAGGCCAGAAGTTAATTAAGAAAAAGGGGGAGATAAGATGTATGAGCATGAAGGCCTTAGCATTTAATGATTCAAAGTAGAAAAAGTAACGGAAGGGAAGTAAAGAGGTAGGGTAAAGTAGTGGAAAGAATCCCAGAAATCCAGAGTAATTACAATAAATATTTTCTGGTAACTCTAACAACCTATCTTCTAGCTAAATAAATGGAAAGCTCCATGAGGGCAGGGGCCATGGCTTTCACATTTGCTCATGATATTTCCAGGATTGAGCACAGAGCCCGATACATGGTAGGAACTCAATAAATCTAACGAATGAACTGTTATGTGGATAGTGGGGTTTGGTCATGAAGGAAACTTGTATATCAAGCTGGAAATTTGAAACAATCCTGTAGAGAAGAGAAATGTAAGGAAATTAAACTTTGGATTGATAGCAAGGACACAAACTAATAATATATTGAAATTATAGTTCAAATAAAAGATGATGAAGGTGTCTGTGAGATTACAGGGCTGGTGGAAATTAAAAAAAAAAAACTGGAGAAAAGGATTTTTGAAGAAGCAAAAAGACTTGGTGATGGAAAGTTGGACTATCAAGTTTCAGTGTAACAGATAATCTTATAATAAGAGCAATGCTATTAACTGACAATAACATGTTTTAGGAAATTATCTGACATCAAAGAATAATCTACTTCCTCATAATTTCTACCCATTAGTGGAAGCTATTAAAAAATCATCTTTCTTCTATAAGGCAATCTTTCAAATGAAGCCATCATATTCCCTCCTAAACAAGTTTAAGTTCTTCTCAAATGATATAACTTCTAAAACGCTAGTCATTATGATCATTCCTCTCTGGGTACTTTTATAGAGAAGAATGCATGAAGGAGTTACAATGCATTTAAAAACTGGAATAATCAAGGGTTGATGACATAAATAACAATGTCGTGCAAAGAAAGCTAAAGTATAAATGGAGACCTGGGAGCCTTTTCAGAGTAAGCACACAACATATATCTTAAGCTTAAGATCTTTGGGGAAAAAAAGCTTTTAAGTACAAAATAGACTCACTAAACACCCAATCTACTAGACCCTGCCCAACTCAAATCCACAAAAAGACAATCACTTATATATTAAAAATGCTAAACTCTTTATCTTGTGTACTCTAAGTGTTTATTAAATGCTACATATCTCACTTAGTAAAGCATTTTGCTCTCCTGAATATACACAATAAAATTGATTTAAAAAAACCCCATACACCTGCCATATGTTATTCACAGGACTTCTAGAACTCTAGATATAAAAAGGAACAAAAATCACACCCAGCAGTAATTTCTTTCCTTGCATCAGTCTATATAGACTGAATGGTGTTGTCTCTGTGGGAGCATGAAGGTAAGCAAAGGGAAAAAAGAATACAGTGTCCTGGGAGGATTTGGGAAACACCAGGCTTAGAGGACATCTGTCCAGATTTACATATTCCTCCTCTTCCTTCTGTACATATACATTCCACCTCAAGTTTGCAAGAAAGGATAAAATCAGTGGTTCACAACCTGTGGTCATCTGACCAGTAGCACCAGCATCAACTGGGACTTTGTTAGAAAGGTAAATTCTTGCGCTTTACCCCAGACCTATAGTAACAGAAATGGGGTGAAGAGGAGGTAGAGAAAAATAAGGGGAAGCTGTATTTTTTATTATAATTTTTTTAAGTTTATTTATTTTGAGAGAGAGGGAGAGATAGAGAGAGCGTGAACAGGGGAGGGGCAGAGAGAGGGAGAGAGGATCCCATGCATGCTCCAGGCTCAGAGCTGTCAGCACAAACTCATGAACTGTGAGATCATGACCTGAGCATAAACCAAGAGTTAGAGGCTTAACTGACTGAGCCACCCAGCCGCCCCAGGGCAATTCATATTTTAGAAGCCCTTCAGGTGACACCAATGCTTCCTAAAGTATGAGAACCAATGGACCAGATGAAGCAGATTGCTGATCTCAGGACTTAAGAAATTATAGCTCTATAAGATCTACATAACACAATCAGAATATTTTATTATTTGAAGTGACACAGCAGGAGCTTAAAAAATAATCCTAGAGGTAAACATAATAATTTTAGATGTTTTCTAGGAAACCCAAATGCCTTTTCCTCCAGTTCATGGCACTGCTGGTAAAATGTTTCATACAAATGACAGAATATATGTTTTAGATATTTTACTATTAGCTGAATCTAAACTTAAGGTTTCTCATGTAAAATATAAAGGTTGTCAAAACAAGTTAGATCCAGGGCATATAATGAATTACAACAAATTTGTGAAGAATTTTAGATATAATTGTTGTAGGGGAAGTGACTGATCAAATGTTTGACACTCTTAGGTAATCTGGTTTTTAACATGGGAATATAGCATTATGTATTTTTAACACGGGAATGTATCATTATGGATTTTTCTAATCTATCCGCAATTACAAGGATGTGGTCATGGGGAAAACATGAAAGCAACTAGTTTGTTCTCTATTAATTGTTTTAAGGTAGAACATCATCCCCTGAACAGACACTGCAAAAGCATTTATCTAGACATAGGACATTCTTAAATATTCAGGTTTTAAAAAATCTAAGTGACATGGTTTGTCATACACTGGCATTTATTGTTGCTGTGTATGAAGCTATAATTGTTTTTTTTATAAATTATATAGTTGAGAAATATAATGGCAGATAGGTTTAACAAAGTAAATAGTAAAGAAACTACTTGCTCAACAGTGACCCCTGCTGACTAAATTAGAGTATGGTTACCGTCTCCAAAAAAGGAAATATAAAAGATCTGATTCAGCTTTATGGAAGAAATACAAAATTTAATGACTATTTTGGTAGAGAATATTAGTTATCCATTCTCTTCTTCTAGAGTAACAGAACTCCCAATTTTTGGCTAGTACATGGCTATATGGAAAGAAGATTTTATTTCCCTTGCAGCTAGATAAAGCCAGGTTACTAAGTTCTGGCCAATGGGTAGAAGAAAAAGTGATGTGTGCAATTTCAGGAATGTCCTTAAAGGAGAGAAGGTATGCCCCTTCTTACTCCTTCTTTAATTTTGCTGCTTGGAATCTGGTTATGATGACCGAACTCCATTTTGTATCACGAAGTTGAAGGCCACAGTTTTAAAGATAAGCAAAAAATTAGAAAAAGCCTGTAAATGACTTACAGAGACACCATGCCTCTGGACTTTATAGGACAGAAAAATAAAATTTTATCATATTTAGGCCACTTTTAATTTGGGTCTCTGATACATGCACCTAAATTTACTTATTTTAGCTTTTAATTTTTTATTACATTTATTTATTTTTGAGAAATAGAGACTGAATGCAAGCGGGGGAGAGGCAGAGAGGGGAGACACAGAATCTAAAGCAGGATCCAGGCTCTGAGCAAGCTGTCAGCACAGAGCCGGACACGGGGCTCAAACCTACCAACCGTAGATCATGACCTGAGCTGAAGTTGGACACTCAACCGACTGAGCCACCCAGGCGCCTCTACTTGCTTTAGATTTTAAAAGGCATCTTTTGGGGTGCCTGGGTGGCTCAGTTGGTTAAGTGTCCGATTCTTGATCTCATCTCAGGTCCTGATCTCAGGGTTATGAGTTCAAGCCCCATGCTGGGCTCTGTGCTGGGCATGAAGCCTACTAACCACAAACAAACAAACAAACAAACAAACAAACAAAGTGACATCTCTTGTTTTGCAAGATGAAGAGTCCTAGAGATTAATTACACAAACACTGTGAGTGTATTGTACACTTAAAAATGATTAAGATGGCAAAATTTTTTTTTTTTTTTTTTTTTATTTATTTTTGGGACAGAGAGAGACAGAGCATGAACAGGGGAGGTGCAGAGAGAGGGAGACACAGAATCGGAAACAGGCTCCAGGCTCCGAGCCATCAGCCCAGAGCCTGACGCGGGGCTCAAACTCACGGACCGCGAGATCGTGACCTGGCTGAAGTCGGACGCTTAACCGACTGCGCCACCCAGGCGCCCCAAGATGGCAAATTTTAAGTTATATGTATTTTTCCAATTAAAAAAATTAAATTTTTTTTTAAATAAAAATTTAGCATTTCTGAATTTAGGACAATTAAAATTATTTCATTTTTAGAAATTTTTAACGTTTATTTTCTTTTGAGAGACAGAGCACAAGAAGGGGAGGGGCAGAGAGAGAGGGATACACAGAATCTGAAGCAGGCTCCAGGCTCTGAACTGTCAGCACAGAGCCCGATGTGGGGCTCAAACCAATGAACCATGAGATCATGACCTGAGCCAAACTCAGGCGCTCAACTGACTGAGCTACCCAGGCACCCCTAATTTTTGATTTACAATGAAATCAAAAGCATCTTTTGCACTTTATAAAATAATGTTACATTTTTTAATCCAGAGCAAGTTTTAACTATATATAGTAAAGTATAACCAATGGAGGAAAACAAATAAAACAGAACTTAAGGACCATTTGCTTCTCTTCAAGCAGGCTCTGTGCTATTGTTTATACTATTTTCTCTAAAGCACCTGTGCAACCAAATTTGCCTATTCTATCAGCAGAAATAGACTGACGTCCACTGGACATGCATAGGCCATGAAGCCTTTCCCAATCTCCCTAAACAGGATCTAACTGTTTCTTCCCCCACAAAACCACAAAGCACTCCAAAGTTCAGAACACCAGTTCTGAGCTAATGTAGCACTCCTTATATCAGACTATAAAATCTGAGAGGAAAGGGGCCTTTCCTCTACACAGGGGCCACGGTATAGTCAGCAACCAACACACAGTGCCTAGAAACAGGTGAACCAGTGAATGTTATACTGTAGGGATCTGTTAATACTCCTCTGACTATAAATTCCCAGCAGGTTTCCATGATTTTATCACTTTGTATCTTTACGGTAGAGTGCCTTGCCCCCAATTTTTTAAATAAAAATATTTAATAAATTGAATGTGACCCTAAATTTGGTAATTAAACACATATGACATCAGCACAGTAACAAACTGATAATCATTACAACAAACGACTTAACAACTGAAATATCTGGGGAAAAAACAAAATATCTGAAGAAACAAAAGTTTGGAGACTCGGCTTATGGCCCATTTATTTCAAGGAATATGAGCTACATTAAATTTCTTGTTTAAAAAAAGTTGTTAATTACTGTTTTCACGATTATGCAATTTTATATGTATATAGTATTTATTAACAGCTTTAAATAATTCACATACCATAAAATTCACTGGTTTTAAGTGTACATTCAATAATTTTTAGTAAATCTGTAAAGCTGTGCAACGATCACATTTTCTATGAATTTCCATCATCCCCCAAAATATCCCCCATGCTTATTTGCAATCCATTCATTTGCTGATATCCAACCTCAAGCAGCCACTAATTAGCTTTCTGTCTCTTTAGATTTTCTTTTTCTGGACATTCAAAAACAATGGAAACAAAAAACATCTCACTTTTGCATCTGGCTTCCTTTATTCTGCATTTCTGAAGCTCATCCATGTTGTAGCATGCACCAATAGTTCATTCCAGTATAAAAATACTGTTGAATACTACTTCAGTTTGTGAAATGCCATATTTTGTTTATCCATTCTCAGCTGACAAACATCAAGATTGCTATAAATATAATAATTTTTTTAAGTTTATTTATTTTGATAAAGAGAGTGCAAGTGGGGAAGGGGCAGAGAGAGAGAGAGAGAGAGAGAGAGAGAGAGAGAGAAGGAAGGAGAGAGAGAGAATCCCAAGCAGGCTCTGCACCACCAGTGCAGAGTTCCATGTGGGGCTAGAACTCACAAACCAGGAGATCCTGACCCAAGCTGAAGTGGGATGCTTAAATGACTGAGCCATCACTCAGGCACCCCTGCTACAATTTTTTTTTTTTAATGATCATGAATAATGCTTCTATGATTATTCTAAGTCTTTGGGTTGATATATGTTTTAATTTCTTATGTATAGAATCTAAGATGGAGAACTGCTGGGTTGTAGTCTATGTTGTTTGTTTAAAACAAAATTTTTTTAACATTTATTTATTTTCGAGAGACTGAGCATGGGAGGGGGAGGAGCAGAAAGAGAAAGAGACACAGAATCTGAAGCAGGATCCAGGCTCTGAGCTGTCAGCACAAAGCCTAATGCAGGGCTTGAACCCACCAACTGTGAGATCATGACCTGAGCCAAAGTCAGATGCTTAACCGACTGAGCTACTCCGCAGTGCCCCAAGTTTAAACTTAAAAAATTTTTAAGACCTGTTTTTGAGAGCATGAGCGAGTAGGGGAGGGGCAGAAGGGGAGAGGAAAGAGAGAGAGAGAGAGAGAGAAAGGGAGAGAGAGGGAGGGAGGGAGGGAGGGTGGGGTGGGGGAGAGAAAATCTCAAGTAGGCTCCACGCTCAGTGCGGAGTCTGATGCAGGGCTCCATCCCAAGACCCTGGGATCATGACCTGAGCAAAAATCAAGAGTCTAATGCTCAACTGACTGAGCCACCCAGGTGCCCCTTAAGATTTCCCCCCCTCCCCCACTCAAGCTCTCTTTCTCTTTCTCAAAAATAAACTAAAAAAAACAAAAAAAAAAAAAGTTTTTTTAAAGTAATCTCTAAACCCAACATGGGGCTCACTCACAACCCCGAGATCAAGAGTCACATGCTCACCAACTGAGCCAGCCAAGTGCCTCAGTTTACTTTAAACTTTTAAAGAAATGGGGGCGCCTGAGTGGCTCAGTCAGTTAAGTGTCCGACTTCGGCTCAGGTCGCTATCTCGCAGTCCGTGAGTTCGAGCCCCGCGTCAGGCTCTGTGCTGACTGCTCAGAGCCTGGAGCCTGTTTCAGATTCTGTGTCACCCTCTCTCTCTGGCCCTCCCCCATTCATGCTCTGTCTCTCTCTGTCTCAAAAATAAATAAACGTTAAAAACATTTTTTTTAAATAAAAAAATAAAAAAATAAAAAAAATGGGTGATGGGCATTGAGGAGGGCACTTGCTGGGATGAATATAGGGTGTTGTATGTAAGTGATGAATCACGGAATCTACCCTCCAAAACCAAGAGCACACTCGTATACACTGTATGTTAGCCAGCTTGACAATAAATTATATTAAAAAAAAAAAAAACTTTTAAAGAAAGCGATGAATCATTTTTCAAAGTGGCTAGACCATTTTACCGTCTCATCAGTAATGTATGAGGGTTCCAGTGTGTCCATATTTTTGCTATCACTTGTTCTTATCTATCTTTTAAGCTTTAGCCAGTTGGTATATCAAGGTTTCAATTTGTTTTTCCCTAAATACTAATGCATCTTTTCATGTTAGCCAAATGACTTCTTTGGTGAAATATGTATTCAAATCATTTGATTGATATATATATTTATTAAAGCTTATTTATTTATTTTAATAATCTCTACACCCAACGTTAGGCTTGAACTCACAACCCCAAGATCAAGAGTCACATGCTCTTCAGATTGAGCCAGCCAGGCACCCCAAGTGTTCTTTATATATTTAAGGACTCTGTATATATAATGGGCCTATATATATATATATATACAGACCCTTTACCGACTCTATGGTCTGCAAATATTTTCTCCCATTCTGTGGGTTGTGTTTTCTATTTCTTGATGGTATCTTCTGAAGGACAAATGTTTCTAATTTTGATAAAGTCCAATTTACCTTTTTTTAATGGATCATGCTTTTTTTGATGTCACATATAAGGATTCCCTACTTTTTGAAAGTCTGTTATGTGACTTTGCTTTTATGAAAGATCTACATTTGTAGCTGTTTTTAACTAATAAACTGATATCATCTCTTAATTGATAACCAAGATAACTGAAGAGGATCTTCGCTTTTATGAAAAAAGTCAAAAAGTGAAGAGTGTTCAGCGTTTGTTTTACAGTGAGCCGTTACATAGATAGTGTGCGCCTAGAGCAGTGAGAGTGGTGCTGCCAAGCTCCTTCCCCAAGAACTGCAGTCAGCATCTCAGTGTCAAGGTGCTACAACTTTGACCTGTGTCTGTGAACCTCTGTGCTCTATCTAGATTTATTTTGTGCATCTATTAGCAAGATGTATCCTAAGGCATCAGAAAAGCTGAAGAGATTTTTTTTTGGGGGGGGGAGGGTCTAGGAACACTCAATAAATTTCCCATATAGATTAATAACAATTGCTTCTTCACTTTGCACCATTTCAGTTTACAAAAGATTTCACAGGAACACTCTACTTTCAGATGGCAGGGGAAAACTGTATATGAACTCTGCCTAACCAAAGGTCATAAATATTATCTGCCATGTTTTTTTCTAGAAGTTTTATAATTTTAGTTCTTACATTTAAGTGTATGATCCATTTTGACTTATTTCTGGCATACAGTTGGAGGTGCAGTTGTGTATCTTTTACCATGCAGATATCCAATTGTTTCAATACCATTTGTTTAAAACACTATTCTTTTCCCACTACATTGCCTTTATTGAAAATCAACTGACCACAAATGTAAGCGTTTATTTTTGGATTCTCTATACTGTTACATTAATCTATAGGTCTATCTTTATGCAATAACTCACTGGCTTAACATAGCTTTATATCACTTTGAAATCAGAAGTGTAACTCCTCTTATTGTGTTCTTCATTTTGCATTTCCATAAAAATTTTAGAACCAGCTTGCCAATTTCTGCAAAAAAGCCAGCTGGGATTTTGATAGAGGCTACACTGATTCTATGGATCAATTTGGAGAAAACTGCCATCTTAACAATACTGAGTCTTCTTTTTTTTTTTTTTTAATTTTTTAAAATGTTTATTTATTTTTGAGACAGAGAGAGACAGAGCATGAACGGGGGAGGGGCAGAGAGAGAGGGAGACACAGAATTGGAAGCAGGATCCAGGCTCCAAGCCATCAGCCCAGAGCCCAACGCGGGGCTCGAACTCACGGACCACAAGATCGTGACCTGAGTCGAAGCCGGACGCTTAACCAACTGAGCCACCCAGGCGCCCCAATACTGAGTCTTCTAAACCGTGAACTTGGAATGTTTTGTTTTTTTGTTTTTTTTTTTTACATCTTCTTTAGTTTTTCTTGGCAATGTTTTATAATTTTCAGTGTTAGCACACCTGGCTGGCTCAGTTGGAAGAGCATGGAACTCCTGATGTCAGGGTCATGAGTTCAAGCCCCATGCTGGTTTGCAGCCTACTTAATTATAATTTTCAGTATATTAAGTCTTTTGTTACATTTATTGCCAAGTATTTTATGCTTCTTGATGCTAATGTGAATCAAATTGTATTTTTTTTATGTTTATTCATTTTTGAGAGACAGAGCATGAGCAGGGAAGGGGCAGAGAGAGAGCGAGACACAGAATCTGAAGCAGGCTCCAGGCTCTGAGCTGTCAGCACAGAGCCTGACGTGGGGCTTAAACTCACGAACTGTGAGATCATGACCTGAGCCGAAGTCGGATGCTCAACCAACTAAGCCACCCAGGCACCCCCAACCTGGGGGTTCATTCTAGGATTGTTTAAGGCTAGTATGTAGTACATCTTCTATTCATTTATGTTCAACCTATCTGTGGCTTTGAATCTAAAGTGTGCCTCTTCTACACAGCATAAAGTTCAATCTTTTTTTTTTTAAATCCAGTCTGACAATCTATGCCTTTTAAGTATGTAACTCATTCACATTTAATGTAATTATTTGATTTAGTTGGATATGTCTCTCATTTTGCTATTTGTTTTCTATATGTCTCATGTCTTTTGTTCTTCTGTTTCTCTTTTACTGTTTTCTTTTAAGTAGGTATTTTCTACAGTATCATTGTAATTTTTTTGTTGTTTAGAAAAAGTATCTTATCACAATTTTAGATTATTACTTATTTAATTCTGGCAAAATATAGGAACTTTGTTCCAACAGAAATCCATTTCATCCCTCCTTTTTGCTATTATCATATGTTACATACTTATCTTAAAATCCCAATAACACAGTTTTATAATTATTGTCTTACACAATGGTCTTTTAATTCAGTTGAACTAATATAAGAGAAAAAACTACTTATAATCTTCTATATTTATTCCTGTAATTAACTTTTACAGTGCTTTTCCTTCAAGTTACCATCTGGAATCATATCTTTTCAGCTTGAAGGACTTCCTTTAGTATTTCATGTAAAGCAGTATTTCATGTCTGTTAACAACAAATTCTCTGTGTTTGCTATTCTGAGAATGTCTTTACTTTGCCTGTATTTTTCAATAATAGCTCTGCTGGATATAGAATTCACTTAAATTATTTTTGAAAGGAAATTCACATAGATTACACAATTCAATGGCATTTAGTGTTTACAATGCTGTGCAACTGCCATGTCTCTCTAATTTCAAAGTTTTCATTCCCCCAGAACACCCAGTCTTCATTAAGTAATCACTCCTAAGACCTACCACCCCATATCCTCCCACTCCCAGGACCTAGCCAACTACTATTCTATCACTATAGATTTCCTTACTCTATTTTTTTTAAGTGTTTATTTTTGAGATAGAGGCAGAGCATGAGCAGGGGAGGGGCAGAGAGAAAGGGAAACACAGAATCTGAAGCAGACTCCAGGCTCTGAGCTGTCAGCACAGAGCCTGATGCAGAGCTCAAACTCACGAACTGTGAGATCATGACCTGAAGTCGGAAGCTTATCCAACTGAGCCACCAAGGTGCCCCCAGATTTCCCTATTCTAGATATTTCACATAAATGGAATCATTCAGTATGTGATCTTTTATATCTGGCTTATTTCATTTTTATGACATTTTTGATGTTTATCCATATAGTACTATATCTCAGTGATCCATTCCATTTTATGGCTGAGCAATATTCCATTGTATGGATATACCAAATGTTGCTTATTCATTCACCTGTCAATGCAGTTAGATTGTTTCAACCTTTTGGCCTTTGTTAATACTGCTGCTGTGAACATTATGATGTGTGCACAAGTACTTTTATGAATATTTGCTTTCAACTACTTTGGTATCTACCTAGGAGTTGAATTTCTAGATTGTAAAGGAACTGCCAAACTGTTTTTCACAGTAACTGCACCAATTTACATTGCCACTGACAAGGTAAAAAGTTTTAAATTTCTCCACATCAGGGGCACCTGGCAGGCTAGTCAGTGAGAGCATGCAACTCTTGATCTCGAGGTCATGAGTTCGAGTCCGTTGGGCAGAGTTTACTTAAAAAAAACCAACAACAAATTTCTCCACATTCTAGCCAATACTTATTTTCCTATTTTTTTCTACTTTTAATTATACCCATCCTAGTGGATAGAACGTGGTATTTTGTTATGGTTTTGCTTTGCCTGTCCCTAATGACAAATGATGTTGAGCAAATTTTCATGTGTTTGTTGGCCCATTGTATATCTCTTTGAGGAAATGTCTACTCAAGTCCTTGAGTAAAACTGGGTTGTTTTGTTTTAACTGATTTGTAAGTTTTTTTTTAATATTCTGGATATAAGACCCTTATCAGATATATGATTTACAAATAATTTCTCCCATTCTTTAGGTTGTTTTCTTCATTTTCTTGATTTGTGAATCTACAATTCTTAATTGGAAAATTTTACTTTCTACACTTTAATGGTTATCCAAGTGCTTTCTGGCTTCTGTTGTTTCTGGTGAAAAAGTCAGCTGTCAATCATATTGCTGTTCCCTTATATATCATGAAGTCTTTGTGTCTTGCTTTCCATATTTTTTCTTTGTATTTGGATTTATTTTTTTCAACGTTTTTTATTTATTTTTGGGACAGAGAGAGACAGAGCATGAACGGGGGAGGGGCAGAGAGAGAGGGAGACACAGAATCGGAAACAGGCTCCAGGCTCCGAGCCATCAGCCCAGAGCCTGACGCGGGGCTCGAACTCACGGACTGCGAGATCGTGACCTGGCTGAAGTCGGACGCTTAACCGACTGCGCCACCCAGGCGCCCCTCTTTGTATTTGGATTTAAACAGTTCAATAAGAACGTACCCAGGTGTAGACCGCTTTGTGTTAATCCTACTCACTCATATTTTTGTATGCATAGATATATGGTTTTCATCAAATTTGGAAAATTTCAGCTATTATTTCTTCAAATATTTTTTTCTCTTTCTCCCACCTCAATCTGAGACTTTACTGTATGTATTGTTGGCACAGCTGATGTCTCACAGATTTGAGTTCTGCTCATTTTGTTTCATTCTTTGCTTCAAATTGGATAATTTCTATTGTTCTGTCTTCAAGTTCATGGATTCTCTCTCTCTGTGTGTGACCTCCAATTTGATTTTTTGAGTTCCTCCTTTGGTAACCTTTTCAGTTGTTCTACTTTTCAACTTCAGAATTTCCATTTGATTCTTTTTTTTTAAATATAATTTATATCTCTTTATTCACATTCTCTATATAAGCCACTGTCATCATATTCCTCTTAAATTATTTAAATCTGATTTCCTTTAGTCATTAAACGTGTTTATATCAGCCTCTTTCAAAGTGGTAATTCATCTTTTACCTGCATATGATAAAGGATGGTAAGAAATACACTAAAGAGGGAACTGTAGAGCTTGCAAAAAAAAAAAAAATCAGTAGAAGAAATATAGCGGGCCTAGAACTTGGCACACTGGAAAATAAAACTATTCTTTATCTGTCTCTCAAGCCCTAAGATTCTCAAAATAAGAACTACCCACAGGATAAATATCAGATCAAAGATGGGACAAGCTCCTTTTAAAAACCTCAGAAAATTTTATAAAAATATTATTTTTTTTTACCTTATTTGAGAGAGGCTGGGACAGTGTGAGTGGGGGAGGGGCAGAGAGAGAGAGAGACAGACAGACAGACAGACAGACAGACAGAATCCCAAGCAGGGTCCATGCTGCCAGTGCAGAGCCCAATGCAGGGCTCAAACTCACAAAACCATGAGATCATGACCTGAGCGGAAACCAAGACACTTAACCGACTGAGCCACCCAGGTGCCCCAAACTTCAGAAAATCTTAAAGCCGTGACTACTTGACTCTCTCAACTAGACAAAAAGTCCTCTAAGAAGCTTAAGGGAATTAAGCTACAACAGCCTGACACAACCAAAGTAGAGAAAGGCCTGTCTTAAAAAATGAGTTCTAATGTTGTAGCTTTGGGGGACACAGTAGAACACAAATCAGATTCATAGAAAATCCTAGAAATTAAAATTTTTTTTAATGTTTATTTTTGAAGGAAGGAGAGACAGAGCGTGAGAGGGGGAGGAGCAGAGAAAGAGGGAGACACAGAATCTGAAGCAGGCTCCAGGCTTTGAGCTGTCAGCACAGAGCCTGAGGCAGGGCTTGAGCCCACAAACCGTGAGATCATGACCTGAGCTGAAGTTGGGTTCTCAACTGACTGAGCCACCCAGGCGACCCTGAAAATCCTACAAATTTTAAAGGAAGATGTACCAGCTGGATTAAAAGGGACAGAGACTATTCAAAATGAAAAGAGGCCTGTGGGATTCCAATTTTCTATAGGAAGGAAGTATGCTGAGAAAGCTATTCAGCTTCATAAGACATTTCTTATGTAGAAGGAGAGACTTCTTAGAAAGCAGCATTAAGAGTCCAGAATGTGGTACCAAGAACCACAGAGAACAATGGATTAGGGAACCATTCTCATGAAGTTCCCTAGTCACATTTCCCAGTCAAGGCACATTTCCTGCTCTTGGAGTAGATGACCCTGACAATATGTGCCCAGCTAGATTTCAGAACTGATATGAACCAACAACTGCTATGTGCCATGTGCTATGTGTTATCTCCCCCTTTTTAGGGGAATGTCTATAGCCACTATTCTATTCCTGTGACAACAGTGTATATTGTGTATATGGGGCAGATAAATTTTCTTTTTAGTTCCTAGGTCTCTGGATCAAGAGGAACTGCACATGAGGACTGGGAGGGGATATTTTGCACGTGATATACTGGAGCCAGAGGGAGACCATAGTAGAAACTCATAATAACAGCTTTCAATAAATCTTATTTCCTTGTGGCAATGCCCTTTTGCAATGGGATTTTACTGCACCTCCCTTCAAAAGGTACAGTCTGTTTTCCCACTCTCTGTATCTGAGTTGACATGGTGACCTGATCTAACCAAAACAATGTGGTGGAAGTAACACTGTTACTTCCAAAGCTAAGCCTTAAAAGACATTGAAGCTTTACCTTCTTGAAACATTCATGCCACCATGTAAGAAAACGTCCAGGCTTTCTGAATGATGACAGACCATGTGGAAAAGAGTACCAGCTGACAGTGATACCCAGGTGTCAGACTGTTAAGAAGCTATCTTAGACGACTCAAGTCCCAGTCAAGTCACTAGATAACTGCAGCTTCATGAATGACTTTTCCAGTGACCAACACAAGTCCTGCCAGGCGTAATTAAATGTTTTAAGCCACTAAGTTTTAGTGGTTGTTAACACCAAAAACGATTAAAAACAGGCTCTATGTTTTTTTTTTTATTTTAATTTTTATTTTTTTTACGTTTATTTATTTTTGAGACAGAGAGAGACAGAGCATGAACAGGGGAGGGTCAGAGAGAGGGAGACACAGAATCGGAAACAGGCTCCAGGCTCTGAGCTGTCAGCACAGAGCCCGACGCGGGGCTCGAACTCACGGACCGCGAGATCGTGACCTGAGCCAAAGTCGGCCACTTAACTGACTGAGCCACCCAGGCGCTCCATAGGCTCTATGTTTAAAGCTTATGACTCCTGAACTTGAGTAAAACTTGAGACATAAAAGGGTAGTCCAACATGGGTCAAATATTTTGGTTGGAGGAAAATTTCAGTAAGAGAGTAAGAATGAAATTTCAGGGGGCACCTGGGTGGCTCAATCAGTTAAGTGTCGGACTCTTGATCTTGGCTCAGGTCATGATCTCACCATTTGTGAGATCGAGCCCCACACTAGGCTCTACAATGGCATGCAGAACGTGCTTGGGATTCTCTCTCCCTCTCTCTCTCCCTCTGTCTCTACCCTGCACACGTGTGCTCTGCTCTCTCAAAATTAATAAATAAACTTGAAAAAATAAATAGAAAACAAGGGTCTTTCATGTTTAAAATAAAAAAAGAATAAAATTTTAGGATGCCCGGTTGGCTCAGTCAGTAGAGCATGTGACTCTTAATCTCAGGGTCATGAGTTTGAGCCTTATGTTGGGTGTAGAGATTACTTAAAAATAATTAATTAAAATAAAATAATAAAGAGCTCTTCCTCTCCTTAAAATAATTTTCCGGGGCACCTAAGTGGCTCAGCCGGTTAAGTGTCTGACTTCAGCTCAGGTCATGATCTTGTGATTTGTGACTTTGAGCCCCACATCAGGCTCTGTGCTGATAGCTCAGAGCCTGGAGCCTGCTTCAGATTCTCTCTCTCTCTCTCTCTCTCTCTCTCTCTCTCTCTCTCTCTCTGCCCCTCCCCCACTCATGCTCTATCTCTCTCTCTCAAAACTAGATTTTTTTATTTATTTATTTATTTTTTAATTTTATTTTTTAATATATGAAATTTACTGTCAAATTGGTTTCCATACAACACCCAGTGCTCATCCCAAAAGGTGCCTTCCTCAATACCCATCACCCACCCTGCCCTCCCTCCCACCCCCCTCAAAAACAGACTTTTAAAAATTTTAAAAATATGGGCACCTGGGTGGCTCAGTTGTTTGGGTGTCCAACTGTGGCTCAGGTCATGATCTCGCGGTTCGCGAGTTCCAGCCCCAGGTGGGGCTCTGTGCTGACAGCTTGGAGCCTGGAGCCTGCTTCCGATTCTGTGTCTCCCTCTCTTTCTGCCCCTCTCCTGCTCGTACTCTCTCTTTCTTAAAAATAAACATTAAAGATTTTTATTAAAAAATAAAATAAAATAATTTTCATAAAGAAACCAAGAGTTAAAGCTACATAAGCTTTTTACTATTTTTTTCCTATAAGTAATTTTTACTGATTATGACATTCCTTCATTCAACTACCACCAGATGTTTTTCCGATTGGCTGATTTTCTTGCCAGAATCTAAGAGGAAAAACATTTTTGTATGGCTAAATAAACCTAAAACAAAGTAAGTTTGTAATTCCTCTGCCTAACATCTTGTTCCTAGCAGAAATACAATTTCATTAAAAAAAAAAAAAAAAAAAAACTATGGCCAATACATTACCATCTCATGAGTAAATTTATCATAAGAAAAGAAATTCCTAGATTAAAAATGCCATGGAAGGGATACATGTAGAAAACAGACACATTACTTAATAGGTCAAACTTTCTGCTTTGGACACCTTTTAACATCTGACTCAACATTCTGAGCTTTCTTTCATCCTGACTTCTGTCCTGTTTACTAACCAAAATCTATATCCACTACCACTGCTCCAGTATTCATTGCCCTAAGTATAAAATAAGTATACACTTTCATTCTGTTTCCTGTTGGTTATTTCTTTCACTTGCTCGGTTTTAACTATCCCCAGCAACATTCTAGAGCCCTGAGGATTCCGTGAACTTTTGATGGACTACTGGGTATGACTGGAGCTCATTTTGGGTGCTGCTAAATCCAGGAAATCTTCCATGCCCTACTGAAAACTTCTTTCCAGGTCATGACGCGAAAGGAAAGAACGGAAAATTCAAAGTAGCAATATAATTACTTGTGCTTCTCTCTCCTCCTCCTTCACTTTCCTTAGCCCCACCCCATCTATATACACACTAGAGAACTAAGAGTAGATACAGCCAGGCAATAATGGGATTTGACTCAGGTTTAGCAAGTATTTAACCTCTAATCTCATATTCCAAAATGTCACAGGGGTTGGTAAATCAAGGGAAAGTAGAGTTTGATTTCCTCATGTACAAATTCTAGTCAATGTGCCAGAAATTGAAAACTGGCAGAAGCTGTGGAATTTTCCAAGACATATGTCAGATAGTAATTTTACAATTCACTGACAAACACACGTTCTAAATCATCTCACTGTTATGGAGATATTTCCAAAGCAATAGTATTTTAACATAGCCACGGTATATATTTGTGGTAAAAGCATTCCCCTGTTTTAGATAACATAGAAACAAATAAAGTACACAGCACCCTAGATATCCTAACTGCATGCCAGAAATTATATTTAAATTTAAAAAGAACCAAGAGAAACAATGTTAAATTAGAACAAAGATTTTTTAAAGAAGTGAAGAAATAACTTTGCGAGAAAGTCATTAAGGGAAAGGGATACCAAGTTAATAGACCAAGGAAATGTATTAGACTTCTTAGGCCATGATATGAGCTAGACAATGGTCCTATTATGAACAAGACAGCTAAACAAAGGATGAATGATATAGCTAGATTATCTGGCTGGTATTGATTAACTGATAAATATCTGAAAAGAGGTCTCTACAATATGCCATACAATTTCACTGAACTTTTTAAATTTTTTATTAAAAATATTTTTTTAATGTTTATTTATTTTTGAGAGAGAGAGAGAGAGAGAGAGAGAGAGAGAGAGAGAGTGAGTACAAGTGAGCAGGGGAGGGGCAGAGAGAGAGGAAGACACAGAATCTGAAGCAGGCTCCAGGTTCTGAGCTGTCAGCACAGAGCCTGATGCAGGGCTCAAACTCACAAACTGTGAGATCGAGACCTGAGCTGAAGTCGGATGCTAAACCAACTGAGCCACCCAGGTGCCCCCACTGAATTTTTATATAAAAAATCAACCAAGACAAATGGACTCTGGAAAAACAGCAAACTCTTCCCTATCTGTACATCCTATAGAATCTTCTAGGAGGTTCTTCTGGTATTTGTCTTTTTCTAAATATGCTTGATTTATCAAATTTAGATGTTATCTACTGACATCCTGCCACGGAATATAAGTATTTAGCTTCAACTTCTACCTCCCCCTCCATATTCACTGTAATTTTATCACAGTCTTTGTTTAAATGAAGAGTCAGTGTGACTATGATTATAGAGAGATACTAGTCCAAGTATTGCTAGGCCAAGTAGAACAAAGACAATGCAATGTACTTCTGTCTACAAATTAACGTCTACCTCATTTGTTTCTACTTTCTCTATATTTTTAATGTTTATTTATTTTGAGAGAGAGAGAGAGAACAAACATGAGCAGGGGAGGGGCAGAGAGAGAGCGAGACAGAATCCCAAGCAGATGCCATGCTGTCAGCGCAGAACCCAATGTGGGGCTCGATCCTTTGAACTGTGAGATCATGTATACCTACGCTGAAATCAACAGTCGAGCTACCCAGGCATCCCTCTATATATTTTTAACTTTTCCTCAAAAGCTCCAACATTTGTCACATGTCTATCAATATTTTCCATAAGCTCAAACACATCAGATACTGTTTTTTCCTGCAGCTGTACCTTCCCAAAACCCTTTGCTCTTACTTCTTTTTTACTCTGTTGGGGAATTCTTCGGACTGGCTACAAAGTTGTCACCTTGGGCTCTTCCTTAGCTCTTCTCTTTGAATTCTGCTTCTTGAATCTGATTTCTTTTTCATTGCTATGTAATAAGGGCAACTTGTAAACAAAAAAAGCTCATGAGAACTGAAGTTTTGGGTGGCTCAGCTGGTTAAGTGTCCAACTCTTGATTTCAGCTTAGGTCATGATCTCACATTTCAGGAGTCTGAACAGTGTGAAGCCTGCTTGGGATTCTCTCTCCCCTTTCTCTCTGCCCCTCCCCCATGCATGCATGTTCTTGTTCTCTCAAAATAAATAAATAAATGTTAAAGATAAAGAACTGAGGGGCGCCTGGGTGGCGCAGTCGGTTAAGCGGCCGACTTCAGCCAGGTCACGATCTCGCGGTCCGTGAGTTCGAGCCCCGCATCGGGCTCTGGGCTGACGGCTCGGAGCCTGGAGCCTGTTTCCGATTCTGCGTCTCCCTCTCTCTCTGCCCCTCCCCCGTTCATGCTCTGTCTCTCTCTGTCCCAAAAATAAATTAAAAAAAAAAAAAAAAAAACGTTGAAAAAAAAAGATAAAGAACTGAAATTTTGGAGTCACTTGTATGTCTAAAAATATCTTTATTCTAGACTCACATTTGATTGATAATTTGGCTGGGAATAAAATTATAGGTAGGAAATCTTTCCCACTGAAGACATGAAGACACAGCTTGATGCATTTCTTTTTTTTTTTAATTTTTTTTTTTTTTTACGTTTATTTATTTTTGAGACAGAGACAGAGCATGAACGGGGGAGGGTCAGAGAGAGAGGGAGACACAGAATCTGAAACAGGCTCCAGGCTCTGAGTGGTCAGCACAGAGCCCAACACGGGGCTTGAACTCACGGACCGCAAGATCATGACCTGAGCCGAAGTCGCACGCTTAACCGACTGAGCCACCCAGGCACCCCAGCATTTCTATCTTTCTATATTACTACTGGGATATGTAACGCCATTCTGATTGGTCCTTTGAATGTAACCTCTAGATACTCTTTCCAGAAGCTTTTAGTAAAGTCTCTCTATACCCAGTTTACTGAAATTTCATAATCAAGTCTCTTGGTCTTTGTCTTTTTACTATTCTTTCAGCTTTTTCAGTTTGCAAATCTATGACTTGGAAAATGCTTTGGATATTTTTTGGGTATCATTTCTTACTATTTTCTCTGTCCTCTCATATTTGTATTTCTATTAGTCTAATATTGAACCTCCTATCTTTAATTTTAAAAATTAGTTTTCTCCTATTTCCCTCATTTAATCTTCTTGTTCTAATTCCTAGGAAATTGCTTCAATTTTACCTACAATCCTTCCACTATTGTGGGTGGGGGAGATTAGAATACTTTTTATTTTTAAAGGTTATTTCTTGTTGAAAGATTTTCAAAATAACATCCTGTTCTTTTGAACATTCAATCTTAGAGATTAAAACCCTTTTTGCCGTCCACCCCAGTTTTCTCCCCTTTGCTCTCTGCCTTGTCTCTTTTATTTGTTTGGCCTCTCATTTTAGAGGTTTTCCTTAACAATCTGGTTATTCTTTGGCTGTACATTCCTATTAATGGCATTAAGAAGCTAAATGGAAGCTCATTGTGATTTCGAAGACCCACCAGTCTGTATGCAGATTTTCATTTAATTCCTTGGCTCCAAATCCCTATCCTCTTCATGCATCTGATGTTCCTGGGTCCAGAACCCTCAGCTTCCATTTTCTTGGAGAAAAAAATCCCCAGTTTCCTAGAGGGGGAAGAAGTAGTTTGCATGATTCAACCACTTCATATAAAACTTTAAAATATTACCTACTTTTTTTTTTTTTTTTTTTTTTTAACATTACCTACTTTTAATCTCAAGCCTCATCCTTGTCTTTTTGGAGACATTTTGCTACCAATGTTGAGTCTCTGGGGAGGTTGTGCTGGGTAAACTCGCTTGCTTGTCTCTGCAGAAAACCCGGGGTATAACTTCTTCCATTTGGCTAAATTACTTAACACTCTTCTATCCATTTTGTATCTTCTAAAAAATAGATAAAATTTCTCAACTGTGGTGGTTTCTTCTTCTTCCACTCATTTTTGTCCCTGGGGTCTTATGCCTCTTTTTATTCCTTTATTGTAATTTGAGTACTATTTGAAGAGGAAAAGAAATACATGTACTCAGTCAAACCACCACGTTTGATAAAAATTCTAGTTTTGGATGTCTAGCATAAAATCATTAAGCACACTTACTAAACTTGTGGAGACCAAAAAACCCATCAGGATAAATAAGACCTTAGAATTACGATTCAATATAATTTCTAAAGGACAGTGTCAAGAGGAAATTAAATAGGGGTAAGTTAAAAAATCTTGCATTTAGATTAGGCAATTACCAGTTACATAAATACAAAACAGGAAACTTGGCTTCACAAAAAACTTAGTTTCGGTTTATTATGAGTCATTTATGTAACTTACTGTGAAAAATTTTAAAAGAAAGACTGTATCTTAGGACACTAATGGGAAGCATAAGGACTATATCAAGCTAGAAAACCACCCTACTCTTTATTTTGAATGGTTATCAATAACTCTAATGTCACATTTGAGAAAGGAAACTAATTATCATTTAGAAGATGGATCCCAGGATACTGAGAGGCTCTAAAACTAAGTCTTAGGGAAAATGGTAAAAATGAGATGAATACTCAAAATCTTGAATGGAAGAACATTTACAGTTGCTATCAAATATCTTGAAGAACTGTCCCTTGGAATCAAGTAGTTCTAGATTATTCCAGATAGCCAACCTAGAAGAATGAAGGCAATTTGTATTAAAACAAACAAAGCTTAAGTAAATTTACAAAGCTATGAGCTCTCTCCATTACTGGCCAGCCCGCCTTCCCAATTTCAAGGATGTGTCACAGAGTAGATTCTCTCATTGAGAAGGACTTGAACTAGAGGAAATTAAGTTCTGTACCACTAAAAGAACCAGTAGAATTAAAGAAACCAAGAGATGAGGAAGGTCATTATACAATGATAAAAGGGTCAATTCATTAACAGGATATAACAATTGTAAATTTTTAGGCACCTAAATATATAAAGCAAACAGTAAAAGAACTAAAGGGAGCAATAAACAGCAATATTCCTACTCTCACCAACAGACAGAACTGCCAGGCAGGGAATCAATAAGGAAACAGAAGATCTGACAACACTATAGACCAAATCGATCTTAGAGACATATACAGAACATTCCATCTAACAGCAGAATACACATTCTTCTCAAGTGCATACAAAACATTATCCAGGACAGAACGTGTTAGAGCACAAAACAAATCTCAACAAATTGAATTAAGAAGGACGTTATATCAAGTATCTTCCTTGATCACAATTGTATTCTGATGTGTGTTTTCCAACACTATCAAGCAATTCTCCAATCCCAGTAAACACTAACTGGGTATCCTACAAATTTAACTCAATTCTGACACTATCAGGAGATAGCATCATATCCCACAGGTTAAGGTCTTAGTCCTATAAGACTCCCCACTTCAGATGCCAACTGCGGACCTAGATTGTTACCTGTGCTCCTGACCAACTGGCTATAAATTGGTGGTCCCCATGATCCCCTCTTTAGGCTCAATTAATTTGCTAGAAAGGCTCACAGAACCCAAAGAAACATTAACTTACATTTGCCAGTTTATTATAAAGGACACAGATGAACAGCCAGATGAAGAGGTATATAGGATGAGGTCCAAAGGGTCCTGAGCACATTAAGAACTGGGGTGTGCAACGCTCTCTAAACCTCATGAGTTTTGAGTTTTTATGGAAGCTTCATTACGTGGGCATGATTGATTACATCACTGGCCATCTGTGAGTGATTCAACTCCCAGTCCCTCTCTCCTCCTCATAGGTGGGGCTGGGAGAATAGATGGATGGGATTGAAAGTTCCAACCCTCTAGTCATGATTGGTTTCTTTGGCAACCAGCCTCCATCCTTAAAGGCTTACTAGAGGCTTTCCAAAAGTCACCTTATTAACATAAACTCAGGTGTGGTTGAAATGGGCTTGTTATGAATAACAACATGCCATTTCACCTTTATGGCTCTAAACTGAAGAAAAAAAATCAAATATTATAAAAAAAGATGTTTCCATTGCTCTTATCATTTAGGAAATTCCAAGGGCTTGGGGAGTTGTGAGCCAGGAATTGTGGGCAAAGATCACAACACTTATTCATTATAAAACATAATATAACAAGAATGAAACTACAAATCAGTCACAGCAGGAAAACTGGAAATTTCACAAATGCATGCAAATTAAACAACATACTACTGAACAACCAATGGATCAAAGAAGAGATCAAAAAGGAAGTCAAAAAATATTTTGATACAAACAGAAATGGAAACACAACATAACAAAAGTACGGAACATAGTAAAAACAGTTCTAAGATGAAAGCTTATAATCATAACTACCTATATTTAAAAAAAGGGGTGCCTGGGTGGCTCAGTTGGTTAAACGTCCAACTCTTGGTTTCAGCTCAGGTCACGATCTCACAGTTCGTGAGTTCAAGCCCCACATCGGGCTCTGTGCTGACAGTGTGGAACTTGCTTGGGATTCTCTCTTTCCCTCTCTCTCTGCCCCTCCCCAGCTTGCTCTCTCTCAAAAAAATAAACATCTCAAAAAAAAGATCTCAAATAAGCAAGCAAAGATTATACCTGAAGAAACCAGAAAAAGAAAAAACTAAGCCCAAAGTTAGTAGAGGGAAGTAATAAAGATTAGAGCAGAAATGCATGAAATAAAACAAACCAGTAAGGGTGTCTGGGTGGCTTAGTCAGTTAAGCGTCCGACTCTATTCAGCTCAGGTCATGATCTCAGTTTGTGAGTTCGAGCCCTGCATCGGATTAAGGATTCTGTCTCTCTCTCTGCCCCTCCCCTGCTTGCAAGCAACTTAAAAAAAAAAAAAAATAGAAAAGATAAACAAAACTAAGAGCTGGTTCTTTGAAAGGATAAACAAAACTGACAAACCTAGACTAACCACGGGAAAAAAGAGGACTCAAATAAATAAAATTATAAACGAAAGAGGAAACATTACAAACGATACCAAAGGAATACAAAGGACCACAAGAGACCACTATGAACAATTATACCCTGACATACTGGAATACCTAAAAGAAATGGATAAATTCCTAGAAACATGACAACCTACTGTTAAAGTAATTAAACAAGAAGGCCATTAGACTGAGGTGGCTCTAATGCCTTGGTATGGAAACCAAAACCTCTGTAGCCTCTGTATGCAAACCTGAAGCCAGAGTCAATGCACTGGAATCTGGGAAAAAAAAAAATAAAATCAAACATAAGAACAATCTCAAATAAGGCAACCATTTAAGAGATAGCCAAATAATTTCTTTAATTTCCTTCTGCATCTTATCTATAAAAACCTTTCCCCTGGTCCTATGGGTGGAGCACACCTAAAACATCATCTGGGTTGGCACTGTGCGATTTGAAGCAATGTTTGCTCAAATAAATTATTCAAAATTTTAATGTGCGTCAGTTTATTTTTTTTAACACTTCCATGACTAAATCATGAAAAAGTAGAAAATCTGAACATACTAGTAACTACTAAGAAGACTGAATGAGTATCTAAAAACCTCCACCAAAATAAAAGCACAAGACCAGATGATTTCCAGGAAGCATTTAAAGAAGAATCAATGCCAATCCTTTTCAAACTCTTCCCAACAAATTGAAGAAGAAAAAAGAATTACCCAAACCATCTCATGAAGTCAGTACTACCTGGTTATCAAAGCCAGAAAAGAAAACTATAGGCCAATATCCCTGATGAATCTAGATACAAAAATTCTCATCAAAATAATAGCAAACCAAGTTCAATAGCACATTAAAAGAATCATACACAATGATCAAGTGGGATTTATCCCTGGGATGCAATGATAGTTCAGCACACCATCAGTCAGTGTGAGATACCACACTAATATGCCACATTAATTAAAGATAAAAATATCAATCTCATGGGGCGCCTGGGTGGCTCAGTCGGTTGAGCATCCGACTTCGGCTCAGGTCACGATCTCACGGCTCATGAGTTCAAGCCCCGCATCGGGCTCTGTGCTGACAGCTCGGAGCCTAGAGCCTGCTTCATATTCTGGGTCTCCCTCTCTCTCTCTCTGCTCTCTCCTGCTCATGCTATCTCTCTCTGTCTCTCAAAAATAAATAAAATAAACATTAAAAAAATTAAAAAAAAATATCAGTCTCAACAAATACAGAAAAAATATTTGATAAAATTTAACATCCTTTCATTATAAAAACTGTCGACAAATTGGATATAGAAGAAATATACTTCAACATAATAAAGGCCATATATGGCAAGCCCAGAGCTAACATCACACTCAACAGTGAACAACTGAAAGCTTTTCCTCTAAAATAAAAAACAAGGGGTGCCTGGGTGACTGTCAGTTAAGCGTCTGACTTTGGCTCAGGTTATCACCTCACAGTTTGTGGGTTCAAGTCCCACATCTGTTGTCAGCACAGAGCCTGCTTCGGATTCTCTATCCCCCTCCCCCCCATTTGTTCTCTCTTGAAATAAATAATACATAAAACTTTAAAAAATAATAAAATAAAAACAAGACAAGGGTGACCATTCTCATCACTCCTATTCAGCACAGTATTAGAAGTCCTAACCAGAGCAATTAAGCAAGAAAAAGAAATAAAAGGCATACAAATCAGAAGGAAGAAGTAAGTGTCTGCTTGCAGATGACATGATCCTATATATAGAAAATCTTAAAAATTCCACCACAAAACTATTAGAACTAAATAAATAAATTCACTGAAGTTGCAGGTTACAAAATCAATATACAAAAATCAACTGCATTTTTTAAATAAGTTCGGTTATTTGGAGAGAGAGAGAGCACACATGAGGATGAGTAGGGGAGGGGCAGAAAGAGAGGGAGAGACTTAGGGCTGGATCTCACAAACCATGAGATCATGACCCGAGCCAAAACCAAGAGTTGAATGCTTAACTGACTGAGCCACCCAGGTTCCTCAATCGCATTTCTATACACTAAGAACAAACTACCTGAAAAATAAAGAAAACAACCCCATTTACAACATCAAAAATAATATTTAGCAATAAATTTAATCAAGGAGGTAAAAGATCTATCTGTACACTAAAAACTATAAGACATTGATGAAAAAAACTGAAGCCACAGATAGAAAGATGTCCCCTGTTCATGTATTGTAAGAATTAATCATATTAAAATGTCCATACTACCCAAAGTGTTCTATAGATTCAGTGCAATCCCTGTCAAAATTGCAATGGCATTCTCTCACAGAACTAGAAAAAAATAATCCTAAAATTCATATGGGACTATAAAAGACCCCAAACAGCCAAAGCAATCTTGAGAAAGAACAAAGCTGGAGTCATCACACTTCCTGATTTGAAACTGCATTACAAAGTTACAGTAATCAAAACAGCATGCTATTGGCATAAAAACAGACACATACACCAACAGAACAGATCAAGACCCCAGAAATAAACCCACGCATATATGGTCAACTAATATTTGAAAAGGGACCCAAAAATACTTGGGGAAAAGATAGTCTCTTCAATAAATGGTGCTGGGAAAACTGGATGTTCATATGCAAAAGAATGAAGCTGGACATGTATCTTACACCCGTGAGAAAAATTAACTCAAAATGGACTAAAGACTGAAATAAACCTAACACCCAAAACTGTGAAATTCCTAGAAGAAAATATAGTGAAAATACTCCTTGACATTGGATCTTGGCAATGATTTTTTTGATATGACACCAGAAGTACAAGCAAGGAAGGTAAAAATTAACAAGTGGGACTACATCAAACTAAAAAGCTTCCAAGGGCATCTGACTAGTTCAGTCGGTAGATCATGTGACTCTTGATCTCAGGGTCATGAGTTCAAGTCCTACCTTGGGCTGGCATAGAGCTTACTTAATAAAAAAATTTTTTTTAATAAAAAATAGCTTCTATATGGCAAAGGAAATGATCAGCAAAATGAAAAAGCAAACTACAGAATGGGAAAAATTTTTGCAAACCATCTATCTGATAAAAGGGCTAATATCCCAAATATATACTCATACAACAATAGCCAAAAGCCAAGTAACCCAAATAAAAAATGGGCAAAGGACCCGAATAGACATTTTTCCAAAGAAGATATATAAATGGCCAGCAGGTACATTAAAAGGTGTTCAACATCACTAATGATCAAGAAAATGCAAATCAAAACCACAATGAGATATCTCTCATACTTGTTTCAATGGCTATTATTAGAAAGACATGAGACAGTAAGTGCTGGTGAGGGTGTGAAAAAAAGGAAATCCTTGTGTACTCTTGGTGGAAATGTAAACTGGTACAGCCACTATGGAAAACAGTATGGAGGTTCCTCGAAAACTTGAAAATAAAACTACCCTATAATCTTTAATCCTACTTCTGGGTGTGTGTGCGCGCACACACACGCACACACACACAGGAATATTATTCAGCTATAAAAAGGAAATCCTGCCTTTTTATTTTTTTTTAATTTTTTTTAATTTTTTTTTTTTTAACATTTATTTATTTTTGAGACAGAGAGAGACAGAGCATGAACGGGGGAGGGGCAGAGAGAGAGGGAGACACAGAATCGGAAGCAGGCTCCAGGCTCTGAGCCATCAGCCCAGAGCCTGACGCGGGGCTCGAACCCACGGACCGCGAGATCGTGACCTGAGCCGAAGTCGGACGCTCAACCGACTGAGCCACCCAGGCGCCCCATTCCTGCCTTTTTAACAACATGGATGAGCATGCTAAGTAAAATGAGTCAGAGAAAGATAAATACTGTATAACCTACTTATATGTGGTGGTTGCCAGGGTCTTGAAGGGTGGGGGAAATTGGTAAAGGTGATCAAGGGTTACAAATTTCCTTACAAGATGAGTAAGTTCTGTAAATCTAATGTATAGCATGTTATATAGTTAACATTACTGTACTGTATACTTGAAAGTCGTTAAGAGAGATCTTAAATGTTTTCACCACACACAAAAATTAACTCTGCGAGGTGATGGATGTGTTAATCATTCTGCAAAATATACATATACCAAATCATCACACTGTATGCCTGAAACTTACACATTTACATGTCAACTTTATCTCAATAAAGCTGGAAATTAAAAAAAAAAAGAAACAAAAAGAGAACCAACAGAAATAAAGAAATGTAATTTACCTGAGGATTACAGAATGTACTAAAATATAGGCTTATATTTATGGTTATTTTTCTTAAGCATAAATGAAGAATCTAAATTAAAATCAATGACAGGCCAGTATCATTACTATATGTATGATCAAAGTAGGACTTAACCTAGATCATAAGCTTGATGACTCTGTTCTTTGGCAGTATACTTGATCCTATCTCCCCAAACCAGTGGTGATTCCAAGGCAAAATGAAGAAAGTGAGGATGAGATTTTCCACAAATCTACATGCATTCCATTGTTAAATGTTGGGATATCCTTCATATTTTTTAAAGACATTTCTTTTTTTTTTATATTTTATTTTTGAGAGAGAGATAGAGTGCAAGCGGGGGAGGGGCAGAGAAAGCGGAAGACACAGAATCCAAAGCAGGCTCCAGGCTCTGAGATGTCAGCACGGAGCCCGATGCAGGGCTCAAACTCACAATGAGATCATGACCTGAGCCTAAGTCGGACGCTTAACTGACTGAGCCACCCAGGCGCCCCTTGAGGAATTTCTTTTTAAGTTTATTTATTTATTTTGAGAAAGACAGAGATAGTGCAAGTGGGGGAGGAGGAGGGAGGGAGGGAGGGAATCCCAGCAGGCTCCACTCAGTCAGTGTGGACCACCCAGGCGCCCCTCTGTGGAACAGTTCTAGGAATAGTTGGGTCGTAAATGACTTTATGAGGTTGTTTGACATCAACCACAAAGAACAAAAACATGCTTATAGATTTTTTTTTTTTTAATCAACACTGATAGGCATGAGCCTGTTGATAACGTAAGCAAAATTATTAAATTCAGCTATCTTTTCTTTGGGGCCATTCTTTTAATAGGAGGAAGATTCTCTAACTCTTTACCTATTTCACAGAATTCTGGAACTAGGTGAGGGAAAGAGATTGGGAACTTCCAATATTCAATGTGGCAGATTAGTTCGATCCTCCTCTGGGTTTGGTGTCCTAGGTCCTGAACTTCTCAAATTCAGTTCCTTCAAAGAACAATCTCCTGACTTCTGCAAGGCAAAGAAGTAGTCTAATTTGCCTTGCCTAGTTTCCCAACTGCTCAGGGAGAAGGGGATAAGCACTGGGAGGAGGGAAGGGAGCAGAGAGGGATCAGTTTCTCATTACAGACTTGCAGACAACCCCCTTGTTCTCAGCCTCCATCTGTGGTATACGGTACTTCCATGCTCTGAGTTTTTGAGGCAGGTGTTCTGCAGACAAATCATGATCTGCCTCTTACCACTATTCTCCTCTGTAGATACTTGGGTTTGACCTTCCTCTCCTCTGCTAGGTCACTATCTCTTTTCTGCTTTTTCTCTTTCCATACAAGTAGGATTACAGATGTCTCAGAGTTTAAAACATAGAGCTTATGTTCCTGTTTTTAATGTGATTTTCAAAAGAGCCTGGAAATAATTTTACTTTGCTGTCTTAAAACCAGAAAGAGGTGATTTTTATAATCTTCCAAGTAACCTTGAAAATGAGCCAACTACTGTTCAAGTGCTAAATGTTTATGTTTGATAATTAACTCCCAAAGGATAACACAATTGAAATCAAGAATTCACGGTTAAATTAGACTACTACTTGTTTTCAAATAGAGCCTGTATTTTCTCATCTCTATGGTTTTTTATCTTCTACCTAGAAATCTATCCATTTTTAATGCTCTGCTCTATTCACATCCTTCATGAAACCTTCTCTGATCGTCTCTGTTCCATAGAAATTTCTCTTTCCTACTTCAGGTTTTCATGAGGAAGAACTTTTTTAAATGCACTCCTGGCTTCTCTATACTTCTTTACTGATAGAGATGGAGTAATTTATCTGAATCTACCTCACTAGTTAATCTTAGAAGAATGGAGAGTAAACTTGGTTCATCTCTGTGTTTCTACTTTTTTAAGGTCTGGAGTAAATATTCTCAACTGCTTTAGGGTCAGACTCTCCTCTGTGTAGGAAGGCTCAATCCAGTACAGCACTACTTAGAACCCAAGAGGGCCTACTTAAAGAACTTAAGTTAAAAGGCAAAATCTGAGGGGAGCCAGGTGGCTCAGTCAGTGAGCGTCCTACTCTTGATTTTGGCCCAAGTCATCATCTCACAGTTCGTGGGTTCGAGCCCCCACATCGGGCTCTGTGCTGACAGTGTGGAGCCTGCTTGGGATATTCTCCACTCCCCGCCCCCCCCCCCCTTCACGCTCGCTCTCTCTTGCTCTCTTTCTCAAAATAAATAAACCTAAAAAAATAAAAGGAAAATTTGATTCACACACTGAAAGCTGTGTCCTCTAACCTGGTCTCTATTAACAATAGAAGTGATATTTTGGGCTCTATCTGCCAATCCTGTTTTCTCCATTTGTTTAGAACTTTGGCAAGGATAAGAGGGATGTTTATTTGAGACTTCTTCAGAAATCCCAATATTCTTTAAGTAGATAAATTCTCTTGCTTCCCTATAATCCATAGCACACTGCTGATAGTTCTACTATAGAGCTTAAATTTTGCTTACTGTGTTGACGGTCTTCTAACCCACTAGTCTGTATAAGCTTTTTTTTTTTTTTTTTTAATTTTTTTTTCAACGTTTTTTATGTATTTTTGGGACAGAGAGAGACAGAGCATGAACGGGGGAGGGGCAGAGAGAGAGGGAGACACAGAATCGTAAACAGGCTCCAGGCTCCGAGCCATCAGCCCAGAGCCCGACGCGGGGCTCGAACTCACGGACCAGGAGATCGTGACGGACCGCGAGATCGTGACCTGGCTGAAGTCGGACGCTTAACCGACTGCGCCACCCAGGCGCCCCTGTATAAGCTTTTAGAAGGGAGATTAACCCAAAAAATAAATATTTGTTGAACCGACTAAAGGGGTAAATGTTTCTTTAAACTAAAAGTAAAGATGATTTTACGGTTCTTGCTATTTCAGTTTATATTCATTCTAAAGTCATAGCTAACAAACACCAGTATTGCTAGATTATAACTAATCTTATACGATTTTGCTTTTCTTTGCCAAATTTCCTCTACAGTATGTTGGGTCATTATCACTGTTTCTGGTTTTTTGTCTGTATTCTCTAGGATTTTAAAAGTTAATTACACATCCTATAAACCTAAAACTAAAAATAATTCAGTTTATATTGAAGAGAGAAATTCAAATGAAATGGATGGAATCTAAGTCGCTATCTCAAGTCACCTTTCTATAATACAAGACAAAGACAATAATCACCTGAATTCACTGTCTTAATATATCATCACCAGTGGCTTTAGTATTAAAAAATAAGTAGTACATAAAAATGATTAGGAGAAGGGGCGCCTGGGTGGCTCAGTCAGTGAAGCGTCCAACTTTGGCTCAGGTCATGATCTCACAGTTTTTGAGTTCAAGCCCCACATTGGGCTCTGTGCTGACAGAGAGCTGCCTGCTTCAGCTTCTGTGTTTCCCTCTCTCTCTGCCCCTCCCCTGCTTGCACTCTGTTCCTCTCTCTCAAAAATAAATAAACATTAAAAAAATTTATTTAATGATTAGGAGAAGACATAGCCAAACTAGTAGTTGTAGTCATTCTTCTGCAAAATAAAAATTAGAAATTGAGAAAGCACATTTTTAGTATAATTGGAGTATTTCAAAATTAGGGAGCCAGGATAGGGTCCTTTCAAAAACCTGAGATCAGGGGTGCCTGGGTGGCTCAGTCATGATCTCATGGTGAGTTTGAGCCCCGTGTCAGGCTCTGTGCTGACAGCTCAGAGCCTGGAGCCTGCTTTGGACTCTATGTCTCCCTCTCTCTCTGCCCCTTCCCAGCTTGCTCTCTCTCTCTCTCTCTCTCTCAAAAATAAATAATCGTTGAAAAAAAACCACCTCAGATCACAAGTGTGCTCAGAGGCAAGATCAGAGCCTATGGTGAATAAGGAATTTAAAAATCCCATCTCTCCATAAACATAACCAAAAAGCTGGCAAAACAAATTATTTTTGAACTTTGGAAATTAACTAAAGGTATGCAACAACCCAAGGAGTGTACATGTAAGAAAAAAGGCTGAATCTCAGTAAGAACAGAGTTTTGTGTTATTTTAACTTATCCCAATCCCCAGATCAGCAGTACCTTTGAAAATAACAGTTTGCATTGTTGGTTAATGAAGAATCAGAACAGACTTCACTTTCAATGTGTTGTAATTATTTGTCTTGACCTGTCTGGTTGCTTCCTGAAAGACTGGCTCAAAAGGTTTGTCTTTATTTTGCTGGACTCAAAAGAAGCCTAGTTAGTACTAAAGAAACTACCCTACTTTGTCCAAAACTTTAACAGGCAAATGTTTTAGTCACTGCTGTCCAAGAGACAGATAACAGAGCAAACAGCAGACTAACCAAAGAGCTAAGGAGTAAAGGGTCAGAGAAAGAGATGTCCATAAGGGTGTTGAAAAGCTCCAAAGTATTCCTGGAAATCTAAAGGTCCCACGCATGCCCAATGTTGTACACATGCTCAAGAAAGACCTGGGAAGTTCCTAAGCTGTCCCTTCTGGCTGATCTTAAGGGTCTGCAGAAGCAGGAAGTAAAGGCTAAGGCATAACCATAAACTGTCTGAGTGTTGAAGGCATGTCCCAACATGTACAAACAGCACCTCAGCAAAGACTAAGAATTTTTGGTTGCAGGTGTTTTAAGGAAATCTCTGTAATATCATTAGCTGACTAAACTAATGGCTACACGTGCAAAGAATACAAACTACAGAATTAGTTCAGAAAAGACACTATACAAACAATCCTACAAAAATAAGGACCAACAAACCCTGGAGGGGAAAGAATGTTATTTCTAAAGGTGCCACATTTTAGTATTCAAAATGTCCTGTTTTTAACCAAAAACTACAAAGCATGCAAAGAAATTATTTGTAAATCATATATATGATAAAGGTCTAGCATCCAAAATAGAGAATTCTTACAACTCAACAATAAAAATATAAATAACCCAATTAAAAAATGTACAAATAGGGGCGCCTGGATGGCTCAGTGGGTTAAGTGTCTGACTTCGGCTCAGGTCATGATCTCACAGTTCATGAGTTCGAGCCCCACGTCGGGCCCTGTGCTGTCAGCACAGAGGCCGCTTCGGATCCTCTGTCCCCCTCTCTGCACCTCTCCAGCTTGCGCTCTCTCCCCCTCTCTCAAAATAAATAAGCTTAAAAAAATGTGCAAATAGGGGCGCCTCGGTGGTTTAGTCGGTTGAGTGTCCGACTTCAGTTCAGGTCATGATCTCACAGCTCGTGGGTTCAAGCACCGCATCAAGCTCTGACTGAGCCTGTTTCAAAGTCTGCGTCTCCCTCTCTCTCTGCCCCTCCCCCAGCTCACACTCTGTCTCAGAACTAAAATAAACATAAAAAAAAATATGTGCCAATAATTTGAACAGATATTTCTCCAATGATATACAAATGGTCAAAAGTACATGAAAACATGATCAACATCATTAGTCATTAGGGAAATACAAAACAAAAACACCATGAGATAGCACCTCACACCCACTAGGATGCTATAATTTAAAAAAGGCCAGGAGGTGGGGGGAGGAAAAAAAAAGAACTGGAACAACTGTTACTAAGGACATGGAGAAATCTGAACCACCGTACATTGTTGGTGGGAATGGAAAACGGTACAGCTGCTGTGGATAACAGTCCAGCAGCTCCTATTTATGTTAAACATAGAATTACCACACCTTCCACTCTTATACACCCATAAGAATTGACAACAGGTTTCAAACACATATTTGTTCATATGAATATTCATTGTGGCAATTTACAATAACCAAAAGGTGGAAACAACCCAAATATCTGTCAGTGCATGAATGGATAAACAAAATGTGGTATATCAATACAATTAATTATTCTGTCATAAAAAGGAATGAAGTACCAATACACGCTACACATGCAACATGGATTAACCTTGAAAGCTACTGCTAAGAAGCCAATCACAAAAGACTACATACTAGATGATTCAATTCATTTGAAAGTCCAGAAAAGAGAACTCTACAGAGACAGAAAGTAGATCAGTGGTTGCTTAGAACAAAGGGGTTGTGGGGGGATAGTGGGTAATAAAGGGTACAAGTTTCTTCCTCAAGTATAGAATATATTCCAGAATTAACTGTGGTGATGGTTTGCACATATCTGTGAATATACTAAAGGCCACTGCATTGTACATTAGAAAAGGGGAAATATATTTATGTGAATATCTCAATAAAAAATTAAAATGTGGGGGTGTCTGGGTGACTCAGTTAAGTTCTGACTCTTCATTTTGGCTCAGGTCTTGTGGTTCGTGGGTTCAAGCCCCTTGTTGGGCTCTGTGCTGACAGCTCGGAGTCTGCTTGGGATTCTCTCTCTCCTCTCTGTTGCTCCCCACCCCCTCTATCTCGAGCTTGCTCTCTCTCTCAAATAAACTTAAAAAAAGAAAGAAAAGAAAAGAAAAGAAAAGAAAAGAAAAGAAAGATAACAGGAGTGTCTTAAGGGTACTGAGGGAAAATAACTATAACTGAGACTACAACCTATAGTCCTATAAATATAACCTATAACTATAACCTAAGGTGACCCCAGCAATGAGGAGAAAAGAAAGATGTTCCCACAATACTGAGTGACTAGGAGAGTTCGTCACCCATAAGTCCACAGTAAAAGAACTTTTAAAAAGGATCTACTTTCAGGGGCACCTGGGTGGCTCAGTCAGTTGAGCATTGGACTTTGGGTTTTGGCTTAGGTCATGATCTCTCGGTTGTGGGATCAAACCCTGTGTAGGGCTTCGTGTGCTCCATGCTGAGTATGGAGCCTGCCTGGGATTCTCTCTCTCCCTCTCTTTCTGTCCCTCCCCCATGTGGGCATAGGCATATGCACAAGCGCTTTTTCTCTCTCAAAAAAAATAAACAATAAAAAAAAAGGATCTACTTTTAGAAGAAGCAAAGTATACCAGATACTTCTGCTTCTTTTTACAGTACTGATGGACCAGATTATTCTCACTCAACCTTCCTACGAAGGGCCATTAAAAAGTCAGATGCAATATTAAAAATGACAGTAATAATAATAGACTTTCTTAAAGCAGAGATCAGCAAAAAAAAAAAAAAAAAAAAGTATAAAGAATTATCAACCCAAAACCTACAACGTGAGAGCCCAGAGAAGTAAGCCCAGTTTCAAGAATGAAATTCTGTATCAGTATTATTAGATAAAATTTAATCAAGGACAAAAATCATTAAGAATCAGAAGGGTTTTTCTTCTAAGGGCACTTGGGTGGTTCAGTCAGTTAAGCATCTGACTTCAGCTCAGGTCATGATCTTGTGGTTGGTGGGTTCCAGCCCCACATGAGGCTCTGCACTGACAGCTCAAAAATCCAGTAGCCTGCTTTAGATTCTGTGTCTCCTTCTCCCTCTGCCCCTCCCCAACTCACGCTCTGTCTCTGTCTCTCAAAAATGAATAAACATTTTTAAAAAAATTTTAATAAAAATTTTTTTTTAACATTTATTCATTTTTTGAGACAGAGAGAGACAGAGCATGAACGGGGGAGGGTCAGAGAGAGGGAGACACAGAATCCGAAACAGGCTCCAGGCTCTGAGCCGTCAGCACAGAGCCCGACGCAGGGCTCGAACTCAGGGACCACGAGATCATGACCTGAGCTGAAGTCAGCCGCTCAACCGACTGAGCCACCCAGGCGCCCCAATAAAAATTTTTTAAAAAAGTTTTCTTCTAAACAGTGTGGAGGTTCCTCAAAAAATTAAAAATAGACCTACCCTATGACCCAGCAGTAGCACTGCTAGGAATTTACCCAAGGGATACAGGAGTACTGATGCATACGGGCACTTGCACCCCAATGTTTATAGCAGCACTCTCAACAATAGCGAAATTATGGAAAGAGCCTAAATGTCTATCAACTGATGAATGGATAAAGAAATTGTGGTTTATATACACAATGGAGTACTATGTGGCAATGAGAAAGAATGAAATATGGCCCTTTGTAGCAACGTGGACGGAACTGGAGAGTGTTATGCTAAGCGAAATAAGCCATACAGAGAAAGACAGATACCATATGTTTCCACTCTTATGTGGATCCTGAGAAACTTAACAGGAACCCATGGGGGAGGGGAAGAAAAAAAAAAGAGAGAGAGAGAGGTTAGAGTGGGAGAGAGCCAAAGCATAAGAGACTCTTAAAAAATGAGAACAAACTGAGGGCTGATGGGGGGTGGGGGGGAGAGGGGGGTGGGTGATGGGTATTGAAGTGGGCACCTTTTGGGATGAGCACTGGGTGTTGTATGGAAACCAATTTGACAATAAATTTCATATATTTTTAAAAAATTAAAAAATAAAAAGTTTTCTTCTAGATATAGAAACAATTCACAAAGAAAATGTAACATTTGTTAAAGTTTATATGTCTAACGACAGAGCTTCAAAATATATGAAGAACTGCACTATAGAAAGAAACAAATTTAGACATGCCTGAAGATTTTTAATATTCTTTTTTTTAACGTTTATTTATTTTGAGAGAAAGAGAGAGAGCAGGGAAGGAGCAGAGAGAGAGAGAGAGAGAGAGAGAGAGAGAGAGAGAGGGAGAGAGAGAATCCCAAGCAGACTCCACACTGTCAGTGCAGAGCCCCCCTCAGGGCTTGAACCCATGATCTGTGAGATCATGACCTGAGCTGAAATCCAGAATTGGACACTTAACTGACTGAGACACCCAGATACCCCGAAAAATTTTAGTATTGTTAAAACAAAGAGACAAATAGGCAAAAGACCTATAGGAGGATTTAAATAACATATATAACAGGCTTGATCAAACAGATGTTTAATGAACTGAGTCAAAAAACAACAACTTGAACTTACTGATGCACATTATGCACCTGGCACCCTTATAAGCACTTTTTATATGTTACATCATTTAACTTTTACAACAACTCTGGAAACAAGGATTCTATGGCTAACTGCATTTCATAAATAAGAAAACTGAGGTGCAGAGATTAAATGTAGTCCAAGGTCACACAGCTTTAAATAGTAATCTCAGCCAAAATATGAACTGATGAAAAATTCAGCTTTACCATTATTAGTGTACTGCATGTCAGCAATTAGAAAATAAGATCTTAAGAAAATAATGGATCCTTAACATTTTATTGGACAAACACTATGATCCTTTACAAAACTACCATCAGCCCTAAGTTTAAAGACTTTAAATTTTTTTTTAAGTTCAAAATACAAGGTCTACTTTCCCCTACCCTAGGAAGGACAATAGTAGGCTTTTCCTCCTCCACGTAAAAGTCTTTCGTTTCCTCTACTTAAGGGTCCTGAGACCTTCTTTTTTGCTGATCCATCACAATTTCAAAGTCAGATATGAACAGAAAAACTGCAATTTTGAGATGTTAAGAAAATGGAGTATTCTGGTCTCCAGCCTCTGACTGGTAAGCATTTCTTCCTTTCTGCAATGCAGTCCTTTAAAAAGTCAGTCTCGTTGTAAAATTTTGTGTCTGTGATCTTTCCACATCAAACCCAAGCATTCAATAAACAGAAAATCCTACTTTCTTCCAACATAGAATATTTACAAAAACTGATGATGTTCTTGGCCACAAACAAATTCCAAACACCTATTGTAACTAATACACATATATGATGCATAATACAATAAAATTAGAAATGACCCCACCCCCCACCCCTCACCCCCCCACACACACAATCAGCCCACTAAGGTCAATATATCTGAAATTTTAAAATACAGACAGCAAGGGTGCCTGGGTGGCTCAGTCAGTTAAGCGTCCGACTTCAGCTCAGGTCATGATCTCATGATTTGTGGGTTTGAGCCTCGCATGGGGCTCTGTGCTGACAGCTCAGTCTGGAGCCTTTGGACTCTGTGTGTGTGTGTCTCTCTCTCTCTGCCCTTCCCCCACTCTCTCTCTCTCTCTTTCTCAAAAATAAAATAAAACATTTAAAAAAATTAAAATACAGACAGAAAATAGCAGAGCTGAGATATGAATCCAGGTAGTCTGATTTCAGTTTTGCTCAAACACTGAACACTAAATTATTGTCCAAATTATTATGCTCCAAGTCAGTGTTATCCAAAGTGTGGTACTCATTTAGACATCACCTTTATTATTTCCTAGAAATGCAATTTTATGGGCCCAGGTGATCTGCTGGTTTTCCGGGTTATTGTTAAGCAAACTGAAGTTTGAAAACCCCCTTTCTCTAAACCATGGTTCTTAATCCTGGAAAAAGCTCTGCTGTGGATTCCTTATAATGTGAGATAACAATCACTTTATTGTTTAAGCTACTAGACAAGTTTTCTATTACTTGTAGCTGAGAGCATTCTAACTGGATACAAAAATAAATACACAAAAATCAACAAACTTTACAGTTTTCTAATGACAGTAAATTGTATCAGCTCTGCTTTCAGAATACATCCAGAGTCCAATTACTTCTTACACCTCCACCACAATCCACTTCTTGCAAGATACAACTATTACTTTTCTGAATTACTGCAAGAAATTTAACACAGCAGTTATACACTACTTCTCCAAAGCAACAACGATCCTTTCAAAACGTGAATTATATCATGTTCCTCTACTGCCCTCAAATCCTTCTGGCGTCCCTTGTCAGAATAAAATTCAGAGCTTAAAATGGCCGATGAGGCCATTCATGATCTGCCCTGCTCTCCATCAACCGTCTCCCCATTCTCACTCCTAACTCTCTGACTTCCCTCCCTCCTCCCTCCTGCAGCAACACAACTTCATCATGATCTTGCCACATGGTGGCCAATGGTGGCCATTCCTAGAATACATCATATACATTCTCACCTTCATTTTTGCATTCCTTTGCCTGTAATGCTCTTTCCTTGCTCCGTCATTTCTTTTTCTTTCTTTCTTTTTCTTTTTTTTTTAAGATTTTTAAGTAATCTCTATACCCAATATGTGGTTCAAACTTACAACCCCAAGATCAAGAGTAGCATGCTCCACTAAGTCAGCCAGGTGCCACTGCTCCATCATTTCTTTAAGTCTGCTCACATGTTAACTTTAACAGTGAAGTCTTCCTTAACCATTCTATGTAAATTATAAACCATGCCCAGCTCCCTTCCTCTTTTTCCTGTCCTTCATTTTTGTCCACAGTACTTACCAGCATCAGACATATTATGTACTTCTTTATCTGTTTCATGTCAAATTCTCTTCACTAAATTTTAAACTCCCTTAGAACAGGATTTTGTGTTTTGTCCACTTTTATACCCTCAGCATTAACAGCAATATCAGGCATGTAGAAAGTACTCAACAAATATTTGCTGACTGAATTGGTGATTAGAAATGTAATTAAAGGGGCGCCTGGGTGGCGCAGTGGGTTGAGCGTCCGACTTCAGCCAGGTCACGATCTCGCGGTCCGTGAGTTCGAGCCCTGCGTCAGGCTCTGGGCTGATGGCTCAGAGCCTGGAGCCTGTTTCCGATTCTGTGTCTCCCTCTCTCTCTGCCCCTCCCCCGTTCATGCTCTGTCTCTCTCTGTCCCAAAAATAAATTTAAAACGTTGAAAAAAAAAAAATTAAAAAAAAAAAAAAAAAGAAATGTAATTAAAAAAAAAAAAAAAATCCTGGGGCGCCTGGGTGGCTCAGTCGGTTGAGCGTCCGACTTCAGCTCGGGTCATGATCTCACAGTCTGTGAGTTCGAGCCCCGCGTCGGGCTCTGTGCTGACAGCTCAGAGCCCGGGGCCTGTTTCAGATTCTGTGTCTCCCTCTCTCTCTGACCCTACCCGTTCATCTCTGTCTCTCTCTGTCTCAAAAATAAACGTTAAAAAAAAAATAATTAAAAAAAAAATCTTTCCGTTTGTAATAATATCAAAAACAATAAAGTATGTAAAAATCAAACTAACAAAAACTGTAAGATCTTCAAGGAAGAACTCTATACAAATCTGCTGATAAAAGCTAAATATATGTAACGTTCATGAACAGGAAGAGAAATATTATAAAGTTATGAATTCCTCCAAATTAATGTGTCAAAAGCCAATTAACTAAAATTCTGGTACTGGCTAACTAAAATTCTGGTACTGGCAATGAAGAATAGATGGAAGAAACAGAACACAGTTTAAAAACAGACCTCTGAATTCATTTAATTGGTTAAATGTTAGAAATGGCATTTCAAATGGGGAAGGGCACCTGGGTGGCTCAGTCAGTTAAGCATCAGACCCCTGATTTCAGACCAGGTCAGGATCTCAAGGTTGGGGAGTTCAAGCTCCATGTCCCTCTGTGCTCACAAGAGTGGAGGCTGCTTGGCATTCTCTCCCTGTCCCTCTTTCTCTTCCCTTTCCCCATTCACACTCTCCCTCCCTGTCTCTCTCTTAAAATAAATAAATAAACTTAAAAAAAATAGAGTATGTGCTATATGTGTGTATATATATAATAAATATATAAAATTATATATAAATATAAATTTATATAAATATATATTTACATACATAAATGAATATTACTCAGCCATCAAAAAGAATGAAATCTTGCCAATTGAAATGATGTGAATGAAGCTAGAATATATTAATGCTAAGAGAAATAAGTCAATCAGAGAAAAGACAAATAGCATATGATTTCACTCATATGTGGAATTTAAGAATTAAAACAGATGAACACATGGGAAGAGGGGATGAGAAGAGAGGGAAACAAACGACAAGAGACTCTTAACAATAAAGAACAAACTGGGGGGTTGATGGAGGGAGGTAGGTGGGAGATGGGCTAGATGGGTGATGGGTATTAAAAAGGGCATTTGTTGTGATGAGCACTAGGTGCTATATGTAAGTGATGAATCACTGAATTCTACTCCTAAAACCAAAATTGCACTGTATGTTAACTAACTAAAGTTTAAATTAAGAAAAGAAAACCATACACAATAAAAGATACATAATTTGTAAAAGTATATATAATAATCAGTTAACAATGATTAACCTCTGAAGATTGGGGGAGGGGGATGGAGGAATTACTTTTCACTCAAAACTCACTTTAAGATAAACAGAATATTATACTTTTGTTTCACTTCCAAGAATAAATATTAAAGCAACAATTTAACCTCCATTTGCAGTCCCAAATTAGACCATAAGCCTATAAGATAGAAGTGGGCAGAAGACATGTCCCTGAAACACATTAAACTGAGGGACCTGAAGTTAGTTTAGGACTGCCAAAGAGATTGATGTTAGTTTCCCTTGGCTAAAATAATGGGAACATTTCACATTTCACTTAATCAGCCATAGTCCAACTCAGCCATAGTAAATAAAAGCTACAAGGAAGTTTACTGAGCTACTTTTGGTTAAGTTTTACTTAGACTTCCATCTGATCATTTACTTTTTTAAGAACACTACTGGCATTAAGCATAACAACTACCTACAAATACTCTTTGACTGGCTGTACCTTCAACCTGGATGTGTATCCAGGCTTAATTCCACAGAAGAAAAACACGGAGTCCAATTAAGATAATGTGGAGCATAGATATTCTCCCCTAGTTCCCAGCCTAATGTTGCACTGAATTTAGTGGTTGATCATTCTGGTGTTAATTCAACTCTGAAACGATATTGTTAATGGCAATACCGACAAAACTCCAGCCACTTGACAAGAACCAGAACATGTAAAACATAAAATATTAAAACTGGATCCTAGGTAGGTATATAGTACTGTCAAAACTAAACAGGGATGGGGGTGCCTGGGTGGCTCAGTTGGTTAAGCGTCAGACTTGGGCTCAGGTCATGATCTCACAGTCCATGAGTTTGAGCCCCACATCAGGCTCTGTGTTGACAGCTCAGAGCCTGGAGCCTGCTTCGGATTCTGTGTCTCCCTCTCTGTCTGACCCTCCCCAGTTCATGCTCTGATTCTCTCTGTCTCAAAAATAAATAAACGTTAAAAAAATTTTAAAAGAAAACGACCAATAAAAAAACATTTTCAAAAAACGACTAAACAGGGATGGAGTGCTTGGCTGGCTCAATCAGTTAGACCATGCAACGAGATCATGACTTCAAGCCCCACGCTGGGTGGAGACTTGAAAAAAACAAAAAAAAGACTAAACAGGTACTGTAATGACTTAATTACACACTTCATTTTAACATATATTTGATAATGGTTAGAAGGGTCAGATAGATCTTGGCTATAATCCTAGAACAGCTTGTATTTTATGGATGGGGTCACTTTTAATGCAAATTTTACATTATTGAAACAATGTAAACATTCTAGAAAATGAGTTTCTTAGTACTCTTTATGATATTAAAAACAATTTGATTTACTAGACCTACTTGATCTTTTATCTAGAAATGTCTGTTCATAAAATACTATATCCAAAATTTTTATTATTTTAACTCGATAGTAGCATATTGCTACTTTTTTTTGCTACTTTTCATCTATAATAATTCATTACGTGAAATTGAGGAAAATGTTGCCCAGACTTTGTAAGTCAAAAACCTAAGAACAAAACTTGCAAAAGGCTTTACAAACTTATTTTCAAGGTTCTACAAACACTTGTTAGACTGTTTTAATATCTCATTCCTAGTCTTCGTGAAGAATTATAGTAAATCAAGTTGTTGTTTTTTTTAATGTTTTTATTTATTTTTGAGAGAGCGTGACCCGGGAAGGTGCAGAGATGGGGCAGGAGACAGAGAATCCAAAGCATGCTCCGCGCTGACAGCAGAAAGCCCAATGTGGGATCTCACAAACTGTGAGATCGTGACCTGAGCTGAAGTCTGACACTCAACCGACTGAGCCACCCAGAAGCCCAGATCAGTTTTATTAGATGTATGGATTATATACTAACAGTTTTTGGCCCAACTGTAATTACACAGGTATCTTCATATTATTTACACAGAATATTTGTTCATGGCTGTTTAGGAGAGTCATGGCTAAGAGGCTAGTAAGTATGGCTAATAAGCCAAAGTACAGGTTCAATTCTCATTCTTTGCAATCCCCCACACAATTACTTTTCTCAATTCTATGGCCACAAACTCAAGTGTTAAAATCAGTTCTAACCAACATCTTATAAATGCCTGTTATGGATCAAAAGAAGAATAATGAATAAATTGTTCAAAACAGCCCATTCTTAGCATACGCTAGAGACAAGTATAACAGACTTCAAGTAACTGGATTAATGTTCTGGCTTTTATACTTAGCAATTTAATGTTGGGAAAATAACAGCCTTTCAGAGCATCTGCTTTCTTATCTACAAAATAGCAGAGAAATATTCTCCGTCTAACACATAAGATTTTTTTGAAGTTCAAATGAAATCAAATTAAAGAACATGTTCTTTAATATATAAAATACTATATTAATTTGTTACTTGAGAAATTCAAATATCTCTCCTTCTGAAGGGGGAGAGATGCCCTACACATATGAGGGTCAGCATTATGCAGAATCATTCATGAATTCCTTAACAAGACTTATTTATTGCCTGAAAACAAATGGAGCACCAGTGTATAACTACATACCATATAATGAATTCCTGGAACTACTGGTGAAAGAGTTACTTTCCTGTTACTCTTTTTCTAACCCTGTTTAACTTCAGTTTAAATCTCTGAGGAATGTCTGGCTTTAGAGAGAAGCAGTTACTCTGATTAATTGTACCATTTAGTGGTGCTACTGTTTTGTTTCCCTTAAAGATGTATCAGCCAACTCAAAGAAATTACTAATAAAAGCCTGCCTATCTTTCCCCTTGGTCTTCTCTTACAAATATAGAGAGAATATTACAGAGGAGGATAAGTAGTTACTTGTATTTTTATTTTTTATTTTTTGTATTTTTAAAATTTTACACCTGACAGTGTAAATATTTTTAAAAGTGCTCATATTTTGAAAAGGCAGGGTCAGTGGATTTTGTTTTCTTTTAAAAAACACTGTGAATGCTTTTCATGAAATTGGTTCTTATCACTCTCCCATACCTCTAACACTGCATTTACCAGAACGCACTAATTATCTTTCTTCCTTACTAGATTACAAACTCCCTGAGGCAGAGACAATGTTTTAGAGCTGCTCTGTACCTGTAACACAACACATAGTTGGTAGCTAAGTAAATTTTGAATAGTATTGAACTCCAACAGTATACCTTGGTTTTCTATACTGAGATTTTCTAATCCCTGGACAAGGTCAAATAAGCTTTCCTGAGCTCTCTGATGTTCTCCATAGCTTGAGAGGCTATACAGTGTGTTCTGGAGGTTTCATCGTGAAGCTGAACGTATCTGATCATGTAAAACATACAAATTATAAAATGAGTATATTTTAGATGCCATATATTAGATACTGCACCTTGTTTCTAGGGCTAAAAACATCTAGGATAGGATAGAAACCTGAGAGAAGGTGTACTGATTTTAAGATGTCAAATTCATGGTAAGTCTCTTTTTCCATGGAATTCAGGTTGCAAATACAAGTTACCTTTATATCCCTTATCCCAGTGTTTCTTTAACAGAAATTTGTATCATTATCTCTAAGGAACTTCTAGGAAACTTGCATGCCAGAGGGGATGGCTTCAAGGGATCAGTATTGAACAAAACTTCACTGGTGATTCTGACATTCAGGTTGTTCCTTATTTAGCTCTACTGTGACATTCAGTTGCTATAAACGAAATTTAGTTTCACTTATTCCTCCTTAATAATGTCCATTTAACTCAAGGAATACTATTAGAATGAGTTTTAGGTTTAATTTTTTTTTAATTGAGCTATAACTGACATACAACATTATATTGGGTTTTATCTTTAACATTGATCTAGTTTGTATTAAGTTAGGGAAATACATATTGGAAATCTTATTTTAGAGCTCTAAAGACAAAGAGAGGTAAGTGGATTTTCCCAGGGCTCACTGGGATCCCTTGAGATCTTGATTCCTATATTTGGCCAAACTTTTCTGTCTGGACCAGAGACTGATGAGCTCAGATGAAATTTATGTCACACAGGGCCTATAATCCACCCTTTGAGGCAGATAATCTAAATACAATTGTTCTTTCTTAAGGAATGTTTTGACCTCAGTGAGACTGCATTTTTTTGTTGTTGTTGTAGAGATCTAGATTTCGGAAAATTCTTTTGTGTACCCCAGTCAGCTGTGACTAAGAATAACGAGTATTAAGTCCATTATCTTCCTGAAGTCACCATTCTGGGTAATACGTTATGAAAATTATAGTATTAAATAAATGTTTTAACTTATCCAAGAAGAATTCTGATATGTCAGACTTCTTTCCTATGAATGCATTGCAGAAATAAGTTATGTGATTTTTTTTCAACATGGGCTTCTTTACATGCAGGACATGTAAACAATCTTCAAAAAGCTGGTAAGGATGAGTGTGGGGAAAGGGTATTAGCAATGCAGAGTTCTTTTTCAAAAATAAATGCATCTCTACTTGTCCATGTTCAGTCACACCATAGCTTTATTTTCTACAAATCAGTGAAGAAAGAATGACCAGTTTCTGGGTAAAAGCTGACTGATCTAGTGTTTTAAATGTCAACTTACAATTTGGTGCCAAATTGTCATCTTAGGAGACATTTATCCACATTTGCCTAACAACGAATACAATAACAGTTGCAGTATCAACTCCAGATTGAAACACTGCTAAATTACTACTCTTCAACTAGACTGGTTAAAATTCATAGGTGTTCCTGTTTAATAAACCCAGTATATAAACTGAATCAGATGAATAAAGAGATAGTTACATTCTTTCCTTTATAATAGAATTTTCCCTTTAAATAGTAAATTCCTTTAAAGCATTTAAAATAATGATTTACAAAAAGTCTAATTAAAAACACCCTACTCCACAAAGTACTATAATAAGAGTCGTCATTTACTGAGTGCTTATTGTGTGGTAGACTCCACAGAGTAATATAATAATAGGCATCATTTATTGAGCCCTTATTGTTCAGTAGACAACTTGCTAAATGCCACATAAACATTATAGAATTAAATCCTTACAATCCAGTGAGGTAGGCATTATACACATTTTAGATATTGAAAATTTGAGACTCACAGAGATTACGTAACTTGCCCAAGGTCACATAGATGGTAAGTGGCAAAGCCAGGGTTCAAACTCAGACTTCAAAGCTAATACTCTTAGAGTCTCTCTATATAAATACCATACATCCTAAGAAAATGAATCACAGCACACTATACTCCAGGATATCACACAATCATTATATCCATTCCTCCTTGCCCTCTTGGCAAAGGTAATCATTTGGACAGATAAACCAGTTTGGGTTTTTTTTTGTTTTTTTCTCCCTTCCAGTGTCTACCTCTACTTTTATCAGAATTCAGGGCAAAAACAAGCAGGAATCCAAAGCAGAACATGGGTGGGGCACCTGACTGGCTCAATTGGTAAAGCATGCGACTCTTGATCTCAGGGTCATGAATTTGAGCCCCACACTGGGTATAGAGATTTAAAAAATTTAAAAATCTAAAAAAGCAAACAAACAAAAAAACCACAAATCAGAATATGGGTTAAGATCACACAGGCTGTTTTGTCTCTACTAACAATTGGAAACAAACAGATGCAAGAACACTGACAATAAACTGAATATCTAATCTCTAACCTAGAGCAAGTTGGGGGGTTTATTTACAGACAATCACAGAATTTCCATGCCAGAAAGAACCCTACAGCTGCAATAATGGAGTCCAGAAAGGACACACAGATACCAGTAAACACACAGAACACATATTTATAAAATATATGTATGTGAGCACTTATTTCATAGATCAGAACTGTATTATTTCCATTTATAAAATCCTTAAGACATCACCTTAACACTTTCATTCTCTTTCTCCTCAAATTAATTTCAAAATAGAACATTAAAATATATAAATGATCTGGTTCAAAAAATAAGGCAACAAAGAATGATTTAAAAAAAAATAAGATGACAAAAAGAAAAGGATGACATTCTAACAGAGAACTCCGGAAAACTTTGCAACTAACACTTACAGTTAACATTAAGTTGTTTATTTGTAGGCAACTGCAAATCCGTTTTCTTTTTCTGCTCCCCACCCACCTTGAAAGAGGAAAAAAGAAAACAAAAAAACAAACAAAACTGCCTCTTGGTTGGTAAACTGCAATTCAGTATACACAAGAGTTGGGAATGACCTTCCCAGGGCCTAAACTGTCAACCAAGGGTGACATATACATAAGAATAGGTACTACATATTTAAAAACCTGCCCTAATCTAGAGATTTTACTGTTTTCTTTTTGCCTGTCTTTCCTGCCACATAAATTCCCTTGTTCTGCAGATTGTGAAGTAAACACTGAAGCACCCAGAATAGGTACACCTATGACTTCTTATTGCAAATTGTAAGTACAACTGAAAATGCTTTTCCACTTTTTTCCTTATAAACGATTGTTTAATTTTATCTGTCCACATCCTCTAGTTGGTCAGAAAATCACAGTAACCAACAAATACCATAAATAGTTGGTATATCTGATTATATAAAATTGGGCAGGCATTTGCTATGTTTCTAACCTTCACCTTGTTGTTAGATATGACTTCTGTCTTAGCACCACAATAATGCATAAGATCAGTTTGTTACTTCCTTTCACGGTATTCTATTTCCCTTTTTTAATTTCTACTAGAAATTCCTGGGATCAAGGACAAAAATGACAGAAAACATTGTCAATACATGTTTCAAAACTGGCTAAACTTTTTTTTTTTTTCTAAATTCTTATCTAACGTGATTTAATTGTAACTTTAACCTCACAGCATCTTAAAAGACTGAGCAACAATGACTGAGATAAATGACATTTCCACGTGATTACAACTGTCAGATGAGGCTTATTAAATCCAAGAGAATACCATAAAATCAAATTCGAGGAAAAATGATTAGGGAATAGATGTTACTTAACCTACAGATATCACTCATATGCCTGCTAAGTAGTTATCAGATGTGTGCTGAAAATACCCAGCAAAGTCATTCTTTTAACAGAAAGTCTTCAAAAGCTAATGCAAATACGTTTTGGATCTATTTCCATTTGAATACATATCTTCATTTTTAAAAGTTATATAATTAAGCAAGATGAATCAAGCACAAATACCTTTGCACAGTTCAATACCACCACCTATTGTTAGTTGCTATTAAGTTAAAATCTTTTTCAAATGGGTCCAAGTGCACTAAGACATGAAACTATAAAACTAACTTGTATGCCTTTATTTTTCTGAGTCCGTTTTTGGTAGGGGTCTAAGAATTCACCAAGTCAGGAAGACCAAATAGGAAAACAGTGTAAAGACAACTACGCACAAGCAGCTAAATTTGGTCAGCTTAAGGGCATTCTTTCTTCTTCCTCCCTCCCTTGGATTTTCCTGGTGTAACGGAATATTTTATTTTGAACATCTAAAAATACTCTTCCAAAACCACAGTACTAGTTAGATTACTAAAAATTTTAATTCAGTTCCCAGTCTGTCACCAATTGGGAAACGGTAATCTAAGGCCTGGGAATGGAATTCTTGGCCTGTAACAAAAGTACTTAATAATTTGCAAGAAAAACTCAACCAAGATTTGAAAAGAGACACTCAGGATAAAAACAGAAGGATTTTAGAAATTAGGATTTAAAAAGTGACAATAACACTAACAGCTAAAACTGACAACCTAAAACATAAGAATTTAAAAGTGTAAATACTTCTAAACACTTCTAATACTGATTTAATGAATGAAAATCTTCAATGTAGAAATAGATTACATCTAAGAATGTATGACTTAAATATCAAGAATACACTCTGTAGGGGCCCCTGGGTGGCTCAGTTGGTTAAATATCTGACTGTGGCTCAGGTCGTGATCTCACAGCTCTGGAGTTTGAGCCCTGCATCGGGCTCTATACTGACAGTGCAGAGCCTGCTTGGGATTCTCTCTCTCTCTCAAAATAAATAAATAAACTTAAAAAAAAAAAAAAAAAGGAATACACTTTGTAAGGTTTTTGCAAAGCTAAATATTTTTAACAATTTAATGGAAAACATAATTTTCAAAGTGTAATGGCTTATGTAGACTGTACAAAGAAACATCTTGATTTTTAAATAATGAATGACTACAATATAAGTACATGATTAATGTGCCATGTTTCAAAGGTAAAAAGGACCCATAATTATACAATAAACATCAATAACACTATAAAAAAAAAAAAAAAAGATTGTCTGAATGGGCCCCCAAACCTCTAATTTGGACTTTGTATAGTGTTAGATAACTGCTTTCAGACAAATCTCAAAAGTGTTATAACAAACAAACAAACAAACCTTACTGTTACTAGTACTCTTTCCCATTGCAAGCCTTTTCAAATAGAATGAAACAAATGGCTGTCACCCACTGGAAAAATGTGTGACATTTTCCACGTGCACCAATTTGGAAAATATGGTTATTTACTATGCAGAATGTTCTTTAGATTAGAAGATAAATCCTTATGGGAGAAAAAGGTAATTACTGCAGCCTTAGCAGTACTGTGCAACTCTGCTTCCAAACTTTAACAATATACTGGAGTGACTGTTTTATTTTATTTTTTTATGTATATTTTACTTTTGAGAGAGAGAGAGAGAGAGAGAGAGAGAGCAGGGAAGGGGCAGAGAGAGAGGGAGACACAGAATCTGAAGCAGGCTTCAGGCTTCGAGCTGTCAGCAGAGCCCGATGCAGGGCTCAAACCCACGAACCTGTGAGATCATCACCTGAGCTGAAGTCGGACACCCAGCCCAGCCAACTAAGCCACCCAGGTGCCCCTGGAGTGGCTGGTTTAGAAGAAACAGCCAACGAAATATGGTCCTCTGCTTTTATTAAAAAGTTACAGATTCATAGGATTCTAGAACAAAGGAACCTTAGTAATTGATTCTAACTTCCTTGTTTTGCAAAGAAGGGAAATGACCAAACCGGAGAAGCGAAAAGAAATGACTAAAGTTATAGTTAGCTGATGGCAAACATCAAGATTAACTAACATCATCAGTTGTCTCGACTCGTAATGCAGTATGTTCTTTCTGCCATACCACATTTTATGATTTTTCTTATTTTGGACAAAATGATTTGATAAAACGAAGCAGGCAAATAAGTACTACAATCTAATCTTACAGACTAAAATATTATACAATTATCAAAGCAGCAGTGAGGAATAATGAAAAACAATAGTGAACAGGGATTCAAAGTACTCAAATTGGAGCTTATCAATTCCTAACTATGTGAATCTTAACATTTCCAGGCACTGATTAAACAGTAAATTGTATCTGTGATGTTGGTTAATGTTTTCAATGTAGATAATGCTAGACTTTTTAATAAACTCAAGATAAAAATTTTCCTCTAATAGTACTATAACCTTATAATGGAGCTACTAAGAGAATGACAAAATAGACAGGTTTTACCGAAAAAATCTAAACTTAGATTCAAGGGCTAGCTTATTTACACATGTCTGTCACTAATCTCACTGAGTGTTAAGATAACATGTTATAATACTTAAAATGAAGGACAACTTCATTCTTGATAGCAAAGACAAAATGAAATATACTGAGTGAAGAAATTTAGGAAAGTTCTTTTCCATACTTTTTATGGGCTTTGATGCTATGTTATGCTAAAAACAGAGCAGAATGACAGAGTGAAGTTTAAAAAATGCAGATTGGAATCTTAGCTCCCCCCCCTCCCCCCCTTACTAGCTGTGCAACTTGAACACTTCTTAGGCCCTAGCTTTCCTCAACTGTGAAATAGAACCATGAGACTTGGAAGTTACTGAAGTAGGGGCACCTGGCTGGCTAAGTAGGTAGAGCATGTGACTCTTAATCTCAGGGTTGTGAGTTCAAGCCTCATGGTGGGGGTGGATCCTACTTAAAATAAAAATTAAGAAGTAAAAAAAAAAATAAAAGAACTGAAGTAAAACATCTAGCTCAGTGTCTGGCATGCAGGATGCAATAACTATTATTAAGTTACAAAGACAATTTATCAAAATTTGCCACAAAACAATGTGCACTGTAAGTTATGCAATAAAAAGTATTTAGATGAAGACTTTCAACTGAGAGACACATTATTCAGAGTGCATTATGCTAGCTTTTCGGGTTATTTTGTAGAAATTTAATGCCAAAGTGATACAGCAAAGAACAACAATAATTTTCACATCTCTGTATCTTTTTTTTTTTTTATTTTTGGGACAGAGAGAGACAGAGCATGAACGGGGGAGGGGCAGAGAGAGAGGGAGACACAGAATCGGAAACAGGCTGCAGGCTCCGAGCCGTCAGCCCAGAGCCCGACACGGGGCTCGAACTCACGGACCGCGAGATCGTGACCTGGCTGAAGTCGGACGCTTAACCGACTGCGCCACCCAGGCGCCCCATGTATCTTTTTAACTTTAACCCAGCTGTCATCTACTCTGCCTGTTTCACAGCTACATATCTGACTAACAAGTACTCTTATCTCTTCATTTTAACTTAAAAATTTTTTCTACACCTATAGCCCTGAGCGTCAGATTTAAAGCGTGTGGTCTGCAGTTACAACATCCAAAAGAATAATAATCAGAATATTCCTTAAAGAAAGATTTTAATGAATCAACTATAAAAATATAAACTTCAGTTATCTTTCACCCAGAAAAAAATGCGGCTAAGAAAAAGAAAACAGTCTTTCACTTTCTGTATTAATCATAATTAATCTGAAATTAGTTATTATTTGCTACAAAAATGTCCTCAGGGATTGGCTATCTGCTTACAATCATAAAATTATCAGTCCTTTAAAAACCATTCTGTAATTTTGAGAATTAAAACAATAATTTGAGGGTTGCCTGGGTGGCTCAGTCAGTTAAGCATCTGACTTCTGCTCAGGTCATGATCTCTCAGTTCACAAGTTCGAGCCCTGTGTGGGGCTCTGTGCTGACAGCTCAGAGTCTGGAGCCTGCTTTGGATTGTCTCCCTCTCTCTCTACTCCACCCTTGCTTGTGCTCTCTCTCTCTCAAAAATAAAATTTTTTTTAAAACATAAAAATAACATGATGTCATGTTTTAGATACAAAGAGACTGTTTTACCTTGTCTACATCTTTTATCCATTGGAACTAAATATTTAAAATGTTTTCAATGAATTAGCAATAAGTTTACTACTTCATGAGACCATTTTATTGTTTTACTGCTTGTAAATTAGGTTAGTAAAGAGGTAAATGGGGAAAAGAAGAGGTAAATGACTTTATGAAATATTCAGATAATGAAACTCATTAGCACATATCATTTCCACCCCTTCCCATTTGTATTCTGGCATGGACCACTTCACATCATAATAAAGGACTAAAATGTTTTCTTATAAACCAAAAGCAAATCACAAATACTGTACAAGGAGGGTTTTTTTTTATCCCTTATTTAAAAATTTTTTTTTCATGTTTATTTATTTTTGAGACACAGAGAGAGAGAGAGAGAGAGAGAGAGTGAGTGAGGTGGGGGAGGGGCAGAGAGAGAGGGAGACACAGAATCCAAAGCAGGCTCCAGGCTCTGAGCTGTCAGCACAGAGCCCCACATGGGGCTGGAACCTGTGAAGTGAGAGATCATGACCTGAGCCTAAGTCCAATGCTTAAAAGACTGAGCCATCAAGGTGTGCCCCCCTCCTTTTTAAAAAAATCTTATCAAATACCTTTAGAAAGCTTCAGTTGCTTTAGTTCAAGGTAATAGATATACTTAATAAGGCAATATTTTTATTATAGTATCAAGACTACAGGTAAACTACAAATTAAAATAGAAGCTAAGGGGAGCCTGGGTGGCTCAGTTGGTTAAGCATCCGACTTCGGCTCAGGTCATGATCTCACGGTCCGTGAGTTCGAGCCCCGTGTCGGGCTCTGTGCTGACAGCTTAGAGCCTGGAGCCTGTTTCAGATTCTGTGTCTCCCTCTCTCTCTGACCCTCCCCCGTTCATGCTCTGTCGCTCTCTATCTCAAAAATAAACAAACGTTAAAAAATTTTTTTAAATAAAATATAAGTATAAAAATAAGATATAGCAATGCAATTTTAAAACACATACTACAAAAAACTCCTTCCAACAATAATTCATGCAGTCTAGAAGAAAACAAAATGATAAAGAGCAGACTTCAGTGGCAAAAGGCTATCCTCCACTCAGATCTTTGGTATTTGGGTTTCTCTTTCAGGATTCCTGTTAACTGCTAAAAGTCTATTCAGTAATTTTAAGGATGGTCTTGACTTTTACAGTAGTACTGAATGTGCAAATCACCAAAAATTAAGCTTATTGGGTCTCTCTACATTAAGGCAAACTAAAGTTCTATTAAAGTAAACACCAAATCATATCTACTATGATACTTCCTTCCTATAATTAAGTTAAATATGAAAATTCTGAGGCCAATTCCTTGATTTTCTCCATTCCTCACCTGCAACAGTAATATTGTAGAGCAAACCAAGGAATAGACTAAACTGAAGACCCTCAAGTAACAATTTCACCCTCTGCACCTAGCTGGCAAGTTTCCTGAAACTTCTGTCTGACTGTCTTACAATTTCATCCTTCAAATGGAAATGAAGAAACACACCAAGTGAGATGTACACTGAGCTCTGAGTGATCCCAGGTCAGTTTGATTCTCTGCCAGAAAGGGCCAGGTAACATTTACTCTTCTTGTTGTAGCAGTTTCTTTCTCTTATCAATAAACCCAAGTAAACCCTGTGGTATATTACCACACTACTGCAATTCGTCAGTACTTAGAATATACTTCACTTCCAAAGGAATCACTTCCCTAACACGGACTTCCCTTCACTAAAGACACTTTCAGATGTTTTCCCATTTCCTCATCCAGTCGTCCATTCCACAGCTATAAACCTCCCGCCAGAGGAGGAAGAGTTCTTAAAGAATGGATTTTCTGAAGTCTCTCAGGCCTTCATCCCAATCTCAAAGCCTGTACACATCTGAGAGTTCCCAGAAACAATGAGCTACAAAAGTACAGACTAAACGGGAAAGAAGAGGAAGTATCAGAACAATACCCAAACCAAACACAGCACCAAAAACCAGTGGTAGTCTCTATCATCCCAGTCTACCAACCCCCACTTCCCTAGAGTAACCAAACAAGGGCTCTCAAACTCGGAGAAATGGCCCCCTGGCCCATAATTTCCCTCTCGTTTCACGAAGAAGGTGGCAGAAAGAAAAGAAGCAAGCCGGTAGATCGGAGCTGTGATGCTTTTTCTGCCGAGTGGAGGGAGGCAAGCCAAGGGTTGTGTAAAGAATGGAAAGCTGAGTGATACTGGGGGGAGGGGGGAATTAGGGCGCCAGAGCTAATCCCTTGCCGGGGCCCGCTGGTGGAACAGGCTGGAGGCGACCAGCCGGGAAGACCAGGGAAGCTGGGCTGCTGCATTGGGCTTTTGGGTCGAGAGAAAGGGGAAAGAAGTCTGGCAGCCCCAGCGGTCGGTGGATGACGGCGCCAGGCAAGGGAGGCGGCTCTGTGCGGAGCGAAATTTTCGGGACACAAGAGCGGGAATCATTTTGTTCACGCCGCCCCAACCCCCCCCCCCCCCCACCTCTCCCAGGCTCACACCTCAAACCTGCTCTTGGTCACTCCGTTCACGTCCCTCCTCATGGGGTCGGCGGGTGCGGCCGGGGCCGGGTGCTACGGCGTGCGGAGTGCAAAGACTGGGGGCCCCGGGCAGGCCCGGGAGTTCCGGGACCGGGAGGAGGTGGAGGAGCGGCGGGCAGGGGCCGTCAGCGAGAAGCAGAAACCTCTCGGCTCCGGCGGGGCCTCCTCCACCTCCCGCAGAGCCGGCGGCTGCGACGACTGCTTGTCGCTACCTCTTCTCTCCCCTCAGCCTCAACTTCAACCCAAAACAAAAACACTCCCCACCTGCCAGCAACGCCGTTCCTCATTGGGCAGAGCCGCCTGGGCCTCGGAACGGCGTGGGGAGGGGAGGAGGAGGAGCGCGCGGCGGCGGCGGCGGCGGCGGCGGCGGCGGCGGCGCGGGACCACCCCTCCCCCACTCCCGGGCGCAGCCCGCGACGGTCCGCCCGGGAGCAGCCGGAGTGCGGCGGCGGCGGCGGCGCGAGCCCGCTCTTGCCTCCAAGGCACGCAAGCCCACCGCGAGAAGCAGAGGCAGGGAAGTGCCTATCTGTCTGTGTGTATTTGTGTATGGGAGGGGCTGTGGGGAGGGTGCGAGTGCGCGCGTGCTCGCGGACTCGCGAGTGAGGAAAGCAGGACAACTGCAGATAGTACCGGAGCCCATCTAATCCCCTTCGCGGGCAAACAGCACGCACCAACCCAGCAAGCACTTGAGCTTTCTGCCTAGTCCTCCCAGTCCCTTAAGACTTGTCTCTTCTTCCCCAGTAGCCTGTGCATCCACACACGTCCTTCCCGGCCACCCAACTCCCTTCCCCTATCACTCACTGTCGCCTTGAACCCAAAGTGCAGCAGGCGGTCCCTGCTCGGAGCCATTTTCCTCCTTTCTGGTTGTCTCTAGGTTGAGGCAGTGCTGCTGCTGCCGCCGCCGCCGTCGCCTTTGCTGTCGCTGCCGCCGCCTCCCCCGCCCCCGTGGATTGCATTACCGGGTGTTGCAGGGAGGCCTGGGGGGCCGCCGCAGGGCGTGGGTCTCCCTGTGCATGGATCAGCAGGACGGGGATGGGTGGTGGGTAATTGCGCTACCCTCTGCTCCGGGAATATGCAGCGAGGCCCCACCTCGCGTCTTGGGGTCTGGGCGTTCAGTGCAGGAGCTGGGCGACCCTTCCTTTTGGCTGGGGGAGGGGCGCGCTTTGGTGGGGGGGGGGGGTTGCCTGGCGAGGCTGAAGGGCCTTTGGCTTCCCCCGCCCCTCCGCCACCAGACGCCGCTGCCACCCAATGGGCTCTAGTGCCTGCCCGTCCTCCAATCGGGGCTCTGTTTGGTGAGAACCTGATCCTGACGCCACTTTGGCGGGAGAAACAAGCGTGTTTTAGCGAGTAGGCGGGCGCGCTGGCAGAGTGGAAATTGCGACATTCAGCTGACTCCTTGGTTCCTATAAAAGCTAGTTTGTGTCATCATATTATTATACTTTAGCAACACCAGCCCTCAAGGTCTCGAAATTTATGAACGAATTTCTATGGATTAGGGAATACGTTTACTCTTTTAGAGCGACAGACTACAGAATCATGCACCGAAGATGAAATAATAGAAACTATTGTAAATTCGAGCAGTCCTGGCAACATCATCTCCCCTAATTCTATTACAAAGTATGTGTTTGTCTTCATATCGCTTTTAAATCGCAGTTTTAGTGACTGGATTGTTACGAATGTGATTTGAGAGAGTTTATATAAGAGCAACTTGTGCTGGAGATCTTTTTAAAATAGGGATATTGGGGCGCCTGGGTGGCGCAGTCGGTTAAGCGTCCGACTTCAGCCAGGTCACGATCTCGCGGTCCGTGAGTTCGAGCCCCGCGTCAGGCTCTGGGCTGATGGCTCGGAGCCTGGAGCCTGTTTCCGATTCTGTGTCTCCCTCTCTCTCTGCCCCTCCCCCGTTCATGCTCTGTCTCTCTCTGTCCCAAAAATAAATAAAAAACGTTGAAAAAAAAAAAATAAAATAAAATAAAATAAAATAGGGATATTCATGTTTGAAGCTTTATTACCCAACTCTTTTTTTTTTTTTTTTAACTTTTTCGTGTTTATCCCAGAAAGGGCTTCCTGAGCAAGGAACCAAGCTTCGGAAAGTCATTCTCAGGCCCACAAACTCAGTGATCTAGAGGTTATGTTCTTTTCCCTGGTACTTTTAATGTTACTGCTTCTCTTCAGCCATATAAAAATAGTTTAGTTCCATCTAAGAGCAGTTTTCTCCCGACTATTGATGAATTTGATGACTAAGGCCTGCAAACGAGAGTCAAACTGGCTCAGATAAATGAAGAAAATTTTCACAAGTCTGTTTCCTTTTTTCAATTATCCTTTCCAGTTAACCTATTTTGAGTAATTATCAGGGAAGACTTTTACTTCCTGATTGAATTTTTTTTCTGAACGGTGTATTTTTAAAAAGCTGAATGAAAATCACTCAAAGGTTAAAAATTAACTGCACAGGGGCCCTGGGTGGCTCAGTCGGTTTGGCATCAGACTTTGGCTCAGTTCATGATCTCCTGGTTTGTGGGTTTGAGCCCAGTATCGGGCTCTCTCCTATCACCACAAAGCCAGCTTTGGATCCTGTCCCCCCACCCTACCCCTGCTCTTCCCCTGCTATCAAAAACAAATAAACATTAAAAAAAATTACTACACAAAGGTATATTACTTTTTATCAAAGAAATTTATTTTAATGTAAATAAACAGGTTTTTTTTTAATGTTTTGGGGAAAAAAATCCCACAGATTTTGTCTACTTTCAAAAAAATGAAAAACCCCAAAGTATTTACAGAACGGCCATACACACAGAAAATCAAATTTGAAAGATTTTTTTTTAGAAAAGACCCTCCCCAGCTGCTCCTGATGTACATTTCTAAAACACAAAATTTATAAAGCCCAGCTTTTACAGCTGAGCATGTTTCCCAACCTAGCTTCTGAGATGTTAAGTACTTCCTACCCCTCAAAAAACTAACTCCAGGGTAGAAATAAGGGGGCAGGGAGATTGAAAAGAGAAAGAAAAAAAAAAAAAAAAGGAAAATGAATTGCCCAGGGATTGTGAATGAGTTTCCTATACTGGCATCTGCTTCAAGTGACTTGACTGGATACTGTATGACTCACTGGCTCCCTTGAAAGGGTTGCTTCTGAGAATTCATGGTATTGCTGCACTAAGTTTTCAGACCTAAGCCTTAAGGAAATTCTTCCCAAGAGTCACCAACCTCAAGGCCAGTTTTGGCAATTATATCCTGCTTCGTTTCTCCCTCCTCCCTTCTTTAAAATACCAGTTTTAAAACACATAGATTTTGAACCTGAAATCTTCATGTACATCAGAGCAGGTTTTGACCAAGAACCCCTAACATGGAGCCAAAAGACAGAAGAGGAATCAGGCCAAACTAAGAATACACAAGACACCAGCAGCAGAAGATAGGTGGAAGTTGACTTCATGTCCTTGCAGTCCTTTGAAACAGGAGAGTGAATACACCTAGACAGGAGGGAGGTGTCCCAGGCTTGGTTTATTCTGCCTCTTCTCCTCCACCCTGTGAAGAAATGCAGTGCTCCCTGGTTCTCAGGCAGGGTGAAGCAGGTTAGCCCCGGCTCCCTGTTAAGCAAGTTCAGATGCTGGGTCAGTGTGTGGGGTGTGCCCATCGACAATTCAGGGGCTTATCCTTCATCCAGATCCTAACTCGGGATTCTTTGATCTGGGATGAAGACAGAAAGAGAGAAAAAGCTTCCCAGTTTACTCATTTTGGTATCTGTTGGCTCTGCTTGGGGAAGCTGAGCCCCTGATATGTAGTACATTCCCCATAAGATTTTCCCCACCCAGAACAAACTTAAAACCGTGTAACTTTTTTTTTTTTTTTTTTTTTTTCTCTGCAGAAACCAATGGGATAGGATTCAAAACTAGGTGAGAAACTTGTGAGAAATCCAACCTGGTTATATGTCTGAGAGGCTGCTACTGTATCAGCATCACAAGATAAAGCACTCTGGTATCACCTTGCCCATGTCCTCCTTAGTGTCACCCAAGACATTTGACTCTGATACGGTAACCGATAACTTTTCTTGCTCCACTTTGCAATGTTTCGTTTCCTACTTCTTATTACCTTGGGACACAAAAGTGGCAGAGTTGTTGAGAGCTGATGACCAGAAAAGGGAGAACACTAGAGGAAATCAGAGACAGTCAGGAAAGAACGCCAAAGCTGATTTTCCAACTCTATGCTAACTCCAACCTGCAGAAAGAGCTGAATATAGAAATCTTCTTCATTATCTGATGAAGTCACTCCGTTTATCACACACACACACAAATGAATCACCTGGCTTTTTTTTTTCTTTTCTTTTTTAATCCAGAAGAGTTGTGCTGGGGACCGTGCCCCGTCCTGCTGATACAGATCCTGAATGGAATCATCAGGAATGGCACAGTGCAGGTGTCAAAATCAAAGTAAGGCCGCAGAACTTTGAGAGGACCCTCCAAATACTGAGAACTTGTGTTGCACTTCATGTGGTCTCCTGGATTTCTATATTTATGAGAAGGGCTTCTTATTGATGTCCCCCAGAATCCAGACTCAGACCTATTCCTCCAAAAAGGTCCAATTTTGTTGCTACATAGTAGCAAGGGTTTATCTTCATGCCCACCTAGCATTCCAGGCCCCCATTACTTTCAAGTGAGCTTGAAATTGTTTTAAGTGAACTATGGCTGCAAATTTTTTCTGTTTTATCTAAGGGAGCATACAGTGGAGTGATTAAAGTCTGGACTCCTTCTCCTTACGATAAAGAGAAACAAGGAGCCCAGCTCTCAGGAATGGCATCAGTTCTCCAACAAACAAAATGCTGGGACGTGGACTTTTGGCACATTGTGGAAATAGGAGAACTATTAATTCTGTAATGGTTTTCATGCCACTGGGTCAGGGAGGCTGTACCACATTAAATCTTACTACATCTGAAAACATGTTTATATCCCAAAAAACCAGCCCAGCCTTTTTTAAAGAAAAACAAGACTATAAATCAATACCTCCACAGGGAGGTAATTCCTAATATTCCTATGATGTCTGAACCCTATGATAAATCTCCTAAAACAAAAATACCATTTTGGTTTTTCTACTTAACTCCAAAGGTGGGCTCTAATCTGCATGGGCTTGATGGTACAGTACCAGCACAAGCTACAGGCTCCCTACCACCAAATAAGCCTTTCTTTTCCACCTCCCCTCACTTTGAACCCTGAACCTTATAGAATTAGAAACACTGTATAAAGACAAACAGATAAAGGATTAAAATATTATGAATAAATAGCTAAAATTATCTTCCCTCCCCCAATCACTCCTAAGAAACAGACACCAAACATTACTTAAGTGTCCAAAATGACCAAAGTCCTTCATTTGCCCATGCCTCAAATGGACAACTACCCAAACAAAGTGAACAACCTTCATGCAAATGCATCAAGGAATGTATTGCTTTTTCATTTGCTGCCCAGCCCTTCAAATACATGCACTAAAATGAGTTAAAACATGGCCTAAAAATGGAAAAAGGGGAAAAAAATATATATATGAATATTTCCCACAAAACTGTTTCCCACCCTTCCCTCTCCTTATGCCCCACCCACCCCCTCCCTTTCATAAGCAAGTATTTTAACTTTTTTTTTCCTTTTATCTGGCAAAAGAAAAAGTGATTCTTGGTAACCAGAATCAAACCCTATGGTCTCTTTAGTTGGGTCTGGCTATGCCTTTCTAAATTCACCCAGCTCGGTGTCAAAACCATGCCATTTAAGATTCTTAAACACAAAATCAGACCTGCCTAACTCACCCCTTATGGTGGTGTGCCTATAAACTTAGTTATTCTCTGGCCACTTTTGTCTTAAAAAGGTTCCTAATTGCCAATCAGGGCCACATCCATAAGATCGTCATCTTCCTCCCCAATCATAAAGTCAGGGCTGAGCCTTGAGGGCCTGTCTGTAGATAAAATTGTGTTACTTGTCATAGACAAGGACTGGTCTGAAGAGATGGGTGATTTAGACCAACTCTCTGGCTTGAGACTATGAGATTTTTTCTTGTCTCGGTCTTTGTCCCGGTCCCGGTCTCGATCTTTGTCTTTTACTTTCTTCTTTTCTTTTTTGTGCTTCTTATGCTTTTCTGTGCTGTATTCTGGAAGTGGTCGGATACCATCATCTGAGCTGGGACTGTTCTGATAAGATTTTTCCGCTATGGAGGAGCCTGACTCACTTTCACTGTCCAGATTCTGGGGAGTATATGCTGGTGACTTACTATGGCTAGGAGAGCCACGCTCATGCTTTGGAGTGGAACCACTGATGAGTGGAGAGCCATAGTTTTTGGAAGAGGCCATCTGAGGCCTGAGCCCTTCTCCACTACTTTCCCCAGGTTTCTGCAAAGTCACTTTGGCTTTAATGCTGGGGGAACCCCCATCATGCTTGCTGATGATAATTTTTGCCACACCTGTGCTCCCCACATTTTTTGACTCTGAGGTCTTCTTAGACGAATCCACTGAGCCCCCCGAGGTGGAAACCTTGGATTTTTCTTTATCACTTTTCTCACGCTTACCCTGGAACTCTCCTCCTGACATGTTATGTTTGGAGGACATAGGATGGCTAGAAGAATTTGTGCTCACCCCCATCTGGCCATCCATTGGGTCTTCACCTCCAGGGCCACTGGTGACAACCCCATGCTTCAGTTTATCTATGACAGCTGTTAAGGACGGCTTCTTATTTCTGCTGGGGGATTTCCCTTTGGAACTCCCATGCTGGTTCTGAGAGGAGGACATGGAAGAGCCACTTGAAGAAAAGGAAGAGGAAGATGCTGTACAAGAATTAGATGATGGGGGAGTTTTCTGAGACAATGAGCCTGAGGATCCTAACCCTGAAGATGACTTCATGCCAGTGCCTGAACTAGTTCCAGACAAATGAGAACCACCAGAACCTGAACTGATGGGGGACTTGGCTTTAGAAGATGGGGGAGTCCCAGGGACAGGCTTCATTGGAGAGGCAAGCTTATCAGAGCCTCCAGGTGGCCTTGAATGAGAAGGGGATATGTTTGGTTTACTTAAAGAGGGATTCATAAGTGAAGATGGCTTCCCTTGAGGTTTCATTTTAGTGCTGCTGGAGCCACTGCTCAGTCCATGCTTGGTAATGGGAGAGGAGCCTGGCTTCCCCCCAGACTGGGATGAATTTTTAGACTGGCTAGATCCAGTAGACCCTTGGCTAGAATATACACTGCTACTTAACTTGGAACTTGAAGAACCTTCTGATTTACTGCTTTTCATCTTGCCTGAGTTGGAAGCAGAAGATGAGGAAGAAGAGGAGGAAGAATGGCTATGGTGGCTTTTACTGCCTGAGGAAGACACAGAGCCACTGCTGGTATACTGACTATGGGAGGAGGGCTTGCCCACCATCACGGTGCCTTTAGGAATCTGAATAGTGATCTTGGGAATAGGTGGTGTGGCAACACCTGGGGGAGTCTGCGATCTTCCTGAACTGCCTGGAGATTTGGATCCACCTGTACTGGTAGGTGGGGTGAAAGGTCGGTTAGAAGAACTGTGAGATGGAGACTTTCCCTCAGTGTCTGCCTTCTTTCGCTTTGGAGGCTTATCTTTGCTTTTACCATCGTTAGAAGGGGTCCGGCTGCGCTTCCCTGGTTTGCTATCTAATCCTGGCCCTGACAGACTACTATTACTGCTGCCATTGCCTTCCTTTACTCGCTTTTGAGTCTTTTCTTTCCCTAAGTCCCCAGTAGTCAATAAAGGACTCTGGCTACCACTGTGATGCTCCATGAGATCTGTAGGACCCAAAGCCTTACCAGCCACTGCTATAATACTGAAATCAACTGTGTCAGCTTGGCTATTGCCTTTAAACTTAGTCTCCCCATTATCACCTCCAAGCATTGGCACCCCCAAAGTATTTAGTGCCTGAGATGCAAATCCTTTGAAGTCATCATTATCTCCGCTTTGGCTACTTTCGTCAAAATATTCTTCTCCAAAACCACTTTGGCTCTGGCTGTTCAACAAATCAGGATTAAAATCTACTCCATCAGGAAAAAAATGATTGGTAGGAGAGTCACTACTGGGGCTTCCAGCAGCATCTGCAATTAGGTCAGCTGGATCTGTGTATGGATTTTCATTATTATTGGTTTGAAAGACATCAGGGTCAAAGAGGGCACTCTGAGAATGCCCAGAGCTCGAAGAATCTCGAACAGGGGTGCCAATGGGTGGGCAATCGTCACTAGTGCTGGGAAGCTTAGAGGCTTCTTCCGCAATGTCTGAAAGGATATCAGTTACATCTGGGCCAATGCTGTCTGAACTGGATAGCCGGACCATCCTTTGAATACTGGGCTGGGGGTGAGGTACTGGTTGTGGGTAAGTTGTTGGGGGAGTACTGCACTGGCTTGGAGCTGGAGTGATGTGTGGTGTATCCAGCGTGTCTGCTGTCATGTTGACATCAAAGATAGGGTTCTGTGAGTCAACATCCATTGAAAATAGCTCCCTCTGAAAGTCATCTTCAGTCTGGTGCTTGGGTTTGTCAGGTGGTAATCTTGATGACTTCTTCTTCTTTGTCTTGTTGCTTCCCGGGCATATTTCCATCCGGGGTGAGCCGGAAGAAGAGTTCTGCCTTTCTAAAGGGCTGCTTCCATAAAGGGTTGAGAAATCCTGGGCAGGATTATCTTTAAGAAGGTTCATGAGCATCGGGTGGTTCTTGGTGTTGCCGGCCATCGAAGAGACAGGTGGCGGCGTGTGATGAGGAGGGGTCGGACTCGAGCCAATGGTAGACCCCCCGTTCCCTGTGATTTGCAACAAACTGGTAAGAATTGGGTTCTGAGACACCTTGCTGAAGTCCTCCCCATGGCCCACCGACTCATGCCGATCTTTGATGCTCATGCTCATATTAAACAAGGTGGTAATGGGACCCCCCGGAAAGGTGTTGGTTGGTGTAGTGGTACCACTCATTGGGTTGTTGCCTGTGGTCATGCCATACCCTGGGCTGCTAGCCGGGGGCAGGTTCTTTTTCACCATGTCTTCAACTGTCTCTGCAATGAGGGACAGTGCTGGGGTGTCGGCCTGAATGGTTTCAGCTTTCCTCCGAATAGCCCTCATCGTCACAGGGATGGACATACATCTGTAAGAAAAGATGGAAAAAACAGTTACCAATGTACTAGCTGCTGAATGAAAACAATTTTTATTTGGGAGAACAGGCTTTAATTCTGCCTGAGTTTCAGACATGCCATCAAAAGTTTGCATTAAGCAATTTTCAGGTAAGGCAAGTAACCCAAAAGGCAGGAGTAGTTCTATAAAATGCCAGAGCTTTGAGCAAATTCATTCTAAAAAGAATCTGGGGGCGCCTGGGTGGCTCAGTCGGTGAGGCATCCAACTCTTGATTTCGGCTCAGGTCATGACCTCACAGTTCATGAGACTGAGCCCCACAATGGGCTCTGCACTGACTGCACATAGCCTGCTTAAGATTTTCTCTCTCTGCCCCTCCCCTGCTCGCACACACACCCTTTCTCAAAAAACTAAACTTGATAAAATAAGAACTTGTATTAGTAAGCAATCTCAACCTCTTCTGAAGCACTAACAAAAACCAACCAACCATAAACAGAGTCCAAATTAGATATCATACTAAACTAAAACTGATAACGAACTTGGTAAGAAAATGCCCTCCTTTTGGGGTTTCACATGTGACTAATGAGATTGCTATTTATCTTAATGAACCACTAGAAAAATTTCTTGACCCATCAAGTTCTAAGCTTTAATGGCTTAGATCATCCCAACACTATACTGTGAAAAATGCTATTATTGGTATAAAATCTTGTTTATTTTAAAGTAGTTTTTATCTTACAGATAAATTTATAAACATATTTTTGAAAACACTTTGCTCTAGAACATCGTAACAACCTTTCTTAAAAGACCAGATAGTAGTATTTTAGGCTTTTGAAGATCATATGGTTTCTGTCCAGCTGTTCTGCCATCTGAACTTAAAAGGCACCACAGACAATACGTAAATGAACAGACATGGCTGCGTTCCAATAAGATTTACTTACAAAATAGGCCACAAGTACCTACTCCAGAAAAATATCAAAATTACATACTAATGTTTCTGGGAAGCTGACTGCCTTAAGTATCTTCCCACATGCCACCATTTAACATATTACATATGTTAAAAAGTGAAACAAAAGATAAGTGAAAAAAAAATCTACATCTTATTTCAGCTCTCCCCCTAAAAGAACCCTAACACTGGGCCTAAAGTTACCTACCTTACTTCCTATTACTCTCATAATATTTAAAACACCAAAGCTCACATTGCTTTTGAATCCTAAAGCAGAGGAAGGTGAATTCAAAGCAGTGACTATATGCTCTCCTCCTAAATGTCCAGTTCAATCTAATACTGAAAACAGCACTCCTTATACTCCTCTTAATGGGACTCTGAAGGAAAAGGGCCAGTGCTACCTTTGAACAACTTTGGCAATGAAGTCATCTGTGCAGATGAGTGCATCTGACAGCCCCTTGTACAGTTTACAGCTCACATGTGTTGAGTCCTGTACATCCATAACCACTGAAAGACAAAATACATAGGAGGTATTTGAGAGAGACTCAGCTTCTGATTTTTCAAAAAGAAGATAAAGGGACCAAACCACTGCCCTAAGAGAAGTGCTAGCCCCCTCACAACTCACCACACACCAGGGAGTCATTCACAGGGTGCTGAAAAGATACACTGAAACGGGACTCTGAGAGGGGACACACTTCAAATTGGAGGAGCCCAGGAGAATCTAAAAAGCAAAGAAAAGGATCATAAAATAATCAACCAAATATTAGATACAAGTAAACACTAATCCCTAAGTATACAGAAATTCTGTCTCCTTAGAAACTAAATCCCACACGTTTTTTAACACACAAAACTTACTACATCATTCAGAGGTGATAGAAGGAATCAGATTCCAAGGACTATGCCAGCTTATGTTATAAATACTCCAAAACAAGCAACTAAACTTCCATTTTCTAAAATGAAAGCCATTTGATCCCTAAATTACTGGAGACCTTGACAGATATAAACACCTTGCCTTGAAAGTGAATTCTGAAAAGAAACTGGCCAAGTAGAGTTTTTCATTCTTTGTGATAAGCAGATATCCAGAACCACTATAATAAACCCTGCTTATCAGTGTTTGCAGATGTTAGCTATGCAACCCATAGTTTGGTAAGCAGGGATCTAGGGGCTATCATGTAAAATGATACAGTTATGCCGAATACACGTATGCAACTATCATCATAGGTTCTTAAGCCAAACATGCTGGCAGCCCAGAGATAAGGATCATGTACTTTCTTGGAAAAAAGCATATGCATCTCTGCAGGACTAACTTTGTAACTATCTTACGAAAACTAATATCCAGATGTCCTGAAACCATCTGGAGAATTCTCCCAGGATTCAAATACATGACATAGAAGGGTCATAAGCACACTTGCATGTGGTCAGTGCCATTACTCTAAAATTTCTCATTTTAAACCAGTTCTTATTCTCAAAAGTGCTATCTCCTGATTTAACTTCCCTGTTTCTTTTTGCCTACCACTTGTACTGATACATTTCTATTTGTGAAGTGCTTTACAACTAAGGTAAAAAATTAACTGTGGTTAACTAGAGCAGCCAAAATTCTTTTCAGGGATAGCAGGATGCAGTTTTCTAATAGCAAACTGCATTTGAAAAATATCAGCATTCAGAATCCTGGGAGAAAAAGCAAAGGGCACAGGTCTTACCCCCTTTTAAGCTTCAGTTCCCCCAAAGAATGGGGAGATGAAATATACTCAGGCAGGACTAAAAGCTGGGAAGCATTGTCCTAAACAACCTTGATTTAGATATCAAGAAATCGTCTCTGGGATGCCTGGCAGCACACGCGACTCTTGATTTCAGGGTTGTGAATTAAAGCCCCATATGGAGTGTAGAGATTACTTTAAAAAAAGGGGTGGGGAGGAAGAAGTCATCTCTTCCTACAGTGTCCCAAGTTCTACCTTACATATCTGCTATAAGATTCAGGCTCGTAGGTACCCAATTATATCACTGTATGCAGAGAAAGAATAAATTCATTACAAACAACTAGTGGTTTCCAAATGCCAATTTATTGATGAGTTCTATCATAACTATTTGTGGAGCTTAAACTAGATTCCCAACTCCTACCACTGAGGTTCTATATCAATTTACTTGGGAACGGAAACCAGTTTTAAAAGTTCTACAGGGAATATAATAGGCCACCAATTTAGAGAACCACAAGAGTAATCAAGTTTCCATTTGCCAGTAACTGTATCAAAAGGAAAAGTAGTACCTTCTTTCAGAATAGTTCTTTTGACACAACTTCCTATTAGGGTGTTATAGGCCACTTGATGTCTGATCAGATTTAGGATCAGAGGGACTCGGCCAGGGTGCTGAAAGGTGATTTTGCTAACTAAGGTTCCCTGTAGACTTCTGCCATCTGGAAGAGGAGCATCCTTGTTGAGGAAATAGCAGTGCTGCTGACCTGGAAGAGCCTGGGCAAAAAGAACAAAAGAAACGAATGCTATTTACTCACCCATCATGCTTCAACCACAGAAGCTTGGGGGGGCGGGGGGGGGCAACCCACTTCTCAAAAATCAGCTGCAATTCCTTAGTGAATAATAAAACTCCACAGTGAATTATTTGGTCAGCTGATGTTATCAATTACTTGGCTGAAAAGACCTCTTTTTTGTAAATGTTCTGCTAGTGGTTTCCTAACCTAGCTAAAAAAAATTACCTCAGAAATCTGTTTAAGAAAGGTTCCTGAATTCTAAGTGCAAAATCTGTATTTTATTTTTTTTTTTAAATTTTTTTTTTTTTTTCAACGTTTATTTTATTTTTTGGGACAGAGAGAGACAGAGCATGAACGGGGGAGGGACAGAGAGAGAGGGAGACACAGAATTGGAAACAGGCTCCAGGCTCTGAGCCATCAGCCCAGAGCCTGACGCGGGGCTCGAACTCACGGACCGTGAGATCGTGACCTGGCTGAAGTCGGACGCTTAACCGACTGCGCCACCCAGGCGCCCCCAAAATCTGTATTTTAAATAAAACACCTTATATAATTTAATGCAGTCAGAATTTGGGAACTACTACTTTGGTCTAGACTATCATCAAACATTCAAATAAATTCAAGTCCAGATGAGGTTTTGGAACCTTCCTTAATTTATTCATACCAGGACTTTCTTTGCATGTACTTGAAGGATCTTTTCAGGTCATGACACTTGAAAGAATTAAACATTAAGAATTGTTAACATCTGGGGTGCCTGGGTGGCTCAGTTGGTTAAGTGACTGACTTCAGTCTAGGTCATGATCTCACGGTTCACGGGTTTGGAGCCCCATATTGGGCTCTGTGCTGACAAGCGCAGAGCCTGCTTGGGATTCTCTCTCCCTCTCTGCCCCTCCCCCACCTGCACATACTCGCTGTCTCTCTAAATAAATTAAAAAGAAAAAAAATTCTTAACATCTACTTAAAAGCTTGTAAAAGTTCAGGATACCATTATGAGACTTTCATCTGAAATTTTGGCCATGAAATGTACACTGTTATATCCTGACTTGGAAGCTCATGCTCTCTTTCTTCAGTATGTTTCAGAAATTTCCGTGATTTCCTGCCTGAATGAGGAACTAGGAAATGGCCCAGTAGTCCAAAAGGTATGTTTCTGACCTCAGTATTCCTATAAAGGAAGATTCTGATCCTGGGTTCAAATATAACCTACAACAATCTATAAGCCTTACTTACAGCATAAAATCGCATGTTGTGATTCAAAGGTATGGGGTCAGGGTCCTTTGACAGCTCAAATTGAGTGATTAATTCATAGAGGGGTACATAAGTTGGCTGAGTTTCAAACAATGGAATTCCTGGAAAAACAAGAATATAATGATCACAATAACATCAAAATGGTGACAGCTCTGTTTTCCCTTTGTGACTTCTATTTCATTCATCCATTTATTGAAAAAGCACTTACTAATAAGCATTTACTAATACACAGCACCATGACATTTATACCCATCAGTACTGTTTTGAGACCTGCAAGACTGAAGGAGGTCTAAAATAATCTGAATTTGAAGTTTGTTTTTTACACTTTTAACAAGTATTACCTCCTGATGCTTAAAACTCACCTGTGCAGTTCTGAAGTTTCTGAACAAATGCTCTAGATACTGGGATTGGCTGGGGAAATTTCAAGAAGAAACAGGCAGGAAGATCAACACTGTTGGCACTGGTGATTAAGGAGAAGGAGGGAGTCCTTCAGAAAAAAAAAAAAAAAAGAAGGGGGATGGTTGGATTTTGACTTGATACGAAAATAAAAAATCTAAACATTTGTTCTTAGACATGTCCGTATCATTTAACAAAAGCCTATCAAAAAAGTTCACTCTTTCAGGGGATGCCTGGGTGGATCAGTCATGTAACCGTCAGACTTTGGCTCAGGTCATGATCTCACGGTTCATGACTTTGAGCCTTGCATCAGGCTCTCTGCTGACAGTGCGGAGCCAGCTTGGGACTCTCTCTCTCTCCTCTCTTTCTCTGTCCTTCCCCTGCTATTCTCTCTCTCTCTCAAAAATAAACAAATATATATTTTTTTAATTTTACTCTTTTGGGGACACCTGCCTCAGTCAGAAGAGCATGCGACTCTTGATCTTGGGTCGTGAGTTTGAGCCCCACATTGGGTGTAGAGATTAGTTAAAATTAAAAAATAAATAAGATGTTAAAAAAATAATAGTTCACTCTTTCAACTTTCTTTCCCCAGTTCCAAAACATCCTATTCATTAACCCTTACGTACTTAATCAAACATCTATCCTGAGACAGGCTCTCTAGTTATTACTCCAATATGACTCCAAAACAATATAAATCCCATGATAACCTAAAAAACTGAAACAATCATTAAACCAAGGGAATTAGTACAGTTCTCCTCCTTCTCTGTCAGGATAGACAATGTGTTCTATAAGCAGACTTCAGACAGGAACATTCAAATAGATATTGAAAAGAGGAACTAAAGAGAGAAAATAAAAAGCCAATCTCTAGAAAGTTAAGTGAGAGAAGAGCCAAGTGAAAGTATTACTTATTTCATACCGGGCTTGAAGTTGGGAAAAATAAACTTTGCTACCCTGGAAGTATATTTAACTTACCATTTGTTGTCAACTGGATGTGACCCCATAATTAATGGTGCAATTGGAAGTTTATACATAGCAGATGTTCCTTCTATTGTCACTGATGCGTTCATGCCCAATGATCGAGGAACTGAGAATAGGAAAGAAAAGGGGTATTCTCCAAAGTAACACAAATTACAAGGATCTTAACATTTAAAAACAAAAAAAACAGACTACCTTCTGCATAATTTGTCAACCCTAATTTGTCAGATAACATAATACCTGTATGACTTAGAAGTTTGAGAAGCTGCCTTCTAACAACCAGTATTTCTGTCAGTAAATAAAACAAAATACAGGAAACCATATACTCCAAAGAAAAAAAATTTTTTTTAAATTTTTTAATGTTTATTTCCGAGAGAGAGAGAGCGAGCATGAGTGCGCACGCAAGCACGGGGGAGGGGCAGAGAGAGAGGGAGACACAGAATTTGAAGCAGGCTCCAGGTTCTGAGTGGTCAGCACAGAGCCCAATGCAGGGCTCAAATTCATTTACAGAGAGATCATGATCTGAGCTGAAGTCAGATGCTTAATGGACTGAGCCACCCAGGTGTCCCAATTTTTTATTTTATTTTTTTTTATTTGAGAGAGTACAAGTAGGGGAGAGGAGTGGGACAGAGGGAGGAGAGGAGAGAGAGAGAAAATTTTAAGCAGGTTCTCACGCTCAGTGCAGAGCCCGACATGGGGCTCAATCCCACCACCCTGGGACCAGGACCTAAGCTGAAATCAAGAGTTGGATGCTCAACCGACTAAGCCACCCAGGAGCCCCTTAAAGGCACATTACCGACATTTACTTATTTTCTCCAACTCCAGAATGCTTTTAAATAGAATTATGATTATAGGATAATCAATGACTAAAGTTATAAGGGAACCAAATGAGGGATTAGGCCATTTCTCATTTTGTTTTAGTATATTAAAAAGCAAATAGAGGGGCACCTGGGTGGCTCAGTCAGTTAAGTGTCTGACTCTTGGTTTTGGCTCAGGTCATGATCTCACATGTTTGTGAGTTGGGAGGTCTGCACTGTCGGTGCAGAGCCTGCTTAGGATTCTCTCCCCGCAGGCACATGCTCTCTCTTTCACTCTCTCTCAAAAAACATGAATAAACTTAAAAAAAAAAAAAAACAGAAAACAAAAAAAACCATCCATTATTGTAATTCTTTAGTAAGTTGGCTAATTTTTTCACCTTTAATGTTTAAAGGGGATTATTTCAAGACAAATGGTTTATATCCTTTCATTCATTCACCTACTTGTTCATAAGCACCTATTAAGTTTGTACTATTATGTATGTATGTATGTATGTATGTACATATGTATATACTTATGAGCGTGTGTGTGTTACAGATGCAAACTGAGAGAAACAGCAAACTTTGGTAGGGATGGCAAACCAGGAAATACACACAGGCTTGGGCGTTCAATTATTTTAAATATTTTTTAAACACTGAACAAAACCTTCAGTTGCTTTACAGTTAAAGCCTTACCATTATTCTCATGCAAAATGACGGGAGATGTAGTCTTATCATCCAGCAGATCAGAAGGAGAGGCATAGTACTTCAAGTTCATTAAATGACCTATGAAAAATAACACTTATCACTATATATTTATCAGGTAAATTAGAAATACAGAAAAACATTCCCATTTCTACAAAACTACATGAGAAAATAGTTTCATAAATAAGAGGATTCATGCTCCAAAGCAACTTATCAAATATAATGGAAGCAGAAGTATTAATTCTAGTGCCAACAATTTACTTCACAATTTAAAAATGTAAATGGGGGAGGGCAAGCATTGACACCTTGGAAACCATCTAATAATACACAAGTGACTGCTAGTTTTCTCCCTGTGCTTATAATCCCAAAGTGAAATTTAAGTAATGACCCCTTAACTAAAACTGAACAATTTTCTAAATAAGCAACGTAGGATCACATACCCCCACTTCTTGGAGTAAGATAGCCAACACTTCCATGAAGAATCTTATCCAGGGGACCAGCATTGGTTGCTTTCCTGTGAGAAAAATGATCTATGTTTGCTTGTATTTTAGCCCTGAAGGTATTAGTGCACAATGTATTAATGAGTTCAGCTGTTAAAAGTCTTACAATACTAATTTAATGACTCTTGTAACTGGGCATATAGCAATTGTATTTCACTTTCGAAGAGATCATTTACAAGTATAAACCAGTATGTAATACAGTGAACAAAAATTATAAGTAGACTATTATTTATAAGACCAGAGGCCAGGTTTGACAAGTCTTCAAATAAAACTGATGGAATACCAACGAACAACTTGGACATACCAATACTCAGAAAATGGAATGTGATCATTTGGGAAGTAAAATGAGATGGACAAGATATATGATAGAGGACCCTAGTAACACCCTAGATGAAAAGCATTAAGAACAAAGTACCCAGAAGGTACAATTCAACAGAATTGACACCTTAGCCAGTCTTACCAATACATAACTGCCATTTTAGATAGATCCTGTTCTAAGGATTGGAGAGCCAAGTACATTTTAGTCTTCAGTTTGCTAGAAAGTAGATGAAGAGAACAAGAGTTAGAGTTGAAAAACATACACACACACACACACAAACATTAACATTCCCTTGAAGGCAATTCTATTTGAAAGACCCAAGCTAGTTAACAGAACCCCAGGTAGGTTAAAAATAAAAATGATGATCAAGTTCAACAACAACTAATTTCTTTTCAGCCTAAAAATCATGTTGGGGCACCTGGGTGGCTCAGTTGGTCTAGCATTCGACTTTCGTTTAGGTCATGATCTCACAGTTCGTGAGCTGGAGTCCCACATCTGTCAGTACAGAGCCTGCTTGGGATTCTCTCCCCTGCCCCACTCTCTGCCCCTCCCCCACTTGCAGTCTCTTTCTCTCTCTCAAAATAAATAAACCTAAAAAAAATCAACATGTTGAAGACATCTCAAAGATTATAGTGTCTTTTAGCATTATATCCGTTAATGCAGATATTATTTATTTAAAATACCTTCAAAAGATATAAAGTTGGAAGCTATAGGTTGTCAGTAGGAGAAGAAATCACAAATAAGATAGGGCAGAAGACTCGGCAAATTTTTAAGCACAAGTATATTTATACGAATTTTTCCAACAAAAGCAAAAAAATAAATACTTACTTGTCCCCTGGAAGGTTATAAAGATTAACAAGACCCTTAAGGTGCTTAGAAAATTCATCAAAATTTTTTTCCCTATAAGGAGTTCAGGAAAGAAGGAGGAGAATAAAACACAATTACTACTCAATCTTAATGCAAAGTACCAAAAAATCATGGCTATATAAAACTAATTTTAATAATTTGCTTTACTCTTTTTTTTCCCCCCAGCCAAAGTTTTCTAGCATCAATCAAAAGTAGCAAAAGAAGGGGCACCTGGGAGGCTCAGTCAGTTAAGCATTCAACTCTTGATTTCAGCTCAGGGCATGATCTCACAGTTTTTGAGTTCGAGTCCTGCATTGGGCAGAGTCTGCTTGGGATTCTGTCTTTCCTTCTCTCTCTGCCCCTTCCCAGCACACGCGCACACACACACACACACACGCGTGCTCTCTCTCAAAATAACTAAGGTTAAAAAAGGGGCGCCTGGGTGGCTCAGTCGGTTAAGCGGCCAACTTCAGCTCAGGTCACGATCTCACGGTCCATGAGTTCGAGCCCCGCATCGGGCTCTGGGCTGATGGCTCAGAGCCTGGAGCCTGCTTCTGATTCTGTGTCTCCCTCTCTCTCTGCCCCTCCCCCGTTCATGCTCTGTCTCTCTCTGTCTCAGAAATAAATAAAAAAACGTTAAAAAAAAAAAAATAAGGTTAAAAAAGAAAAAAAAAGTAGCAAAAAAAAGTTTCCCTTTCTCCTTCCCATTTTTCTGGAGAAGGTACTTGTAAGCAGTACAAAAGAGTCAAAAAGACCTAATAGTTCATATATTACAGTAATTTGCTCCTACATAATGAGACTTGGTTTAAATAAATCACTTTCTGGGGCGCCTGGGTGGCTCAGTCGGTTTGGTGTCTGACTTCAGCTCTGGTCATGATCTCACAGTTCGTGGGTTCGGGCCCCGCATCGGGCTCTGTGCTGACAGCTCAGAGCCTGGAGCCTGTTTCGGATTCTGTGTCTCCCTCCCTCTCTCTCTGCCCCTCCCTGGCTCCCACTCTCTCTCTCAAAAATAAATAAACATTAAAAAATTAAAAAATAATAAATAAATAAATCACTTTCTTTTCCTCTTAATATGTAACTGAGATGATTGAATGTTGTGAGGGAAAAAAAAACTTTTGATTGGAGGAAATGGAAGTCAAATAAATTTGGAAAATAGAATACTTGCATGCATATGGCAATCTAAGGGCAGAGAGGAAAATGAACACTAGGAGAGAGATGAGGGGCCTGGAGAAAAGGAGATGAGCACTATGGAGGCAAGCCACATATTCGAGAATGTTCCTATGACGAGATCTGCCCCAGAAAAAAGAAAACTACTACCTAGACCCCTTGCTTCCTAGAACCCAATATTCGGGTTTGGATTCTTAGTCAATTAGGCTCTGTGGGCAGGCTCAGGAATCCAACACAACTCAACAACTCTAATTCTCTGTTATCTTATTTCAAATTTAAAAGAAAAAGAAAAGTTTCTTGAAGGCTAAATTGCCCAACCAATGTCAGATATTTGGTCAGGCATTTATTGAGCAAATATGAGCACTTACTACCCAAAATGCCATGAAGATAGTAAAAAGAAACAAGAACAGCAGCAAAATAAACCCTCTACCTTAAAATTATCACCTATACAAAGTGACTAAAAATTGCACACAAGGGCTAATATTCTTTCTGAAGTTCCCATTTCAAAACATGCTTACAAATTAACTTTAGAACACCACCAGTTAGTTCATAAATTGGTGCAGTCTCCTACTCCAGGATTAGAACCAGAAGTATTGGCTTTCTGGACTATTCTGGTAACACACCTGTTGCTAGACTTATAAAAAGGTTTTTATGTTGCATTGCAATTTTTAAAAGGTGGTTCAAACTTGGCACATTTGGCTAGAAACACATTAAAATGATTACTGCAAAGGCCGACTGTAAAACTTATTTCCTCACTATTAACACCTTAAGACATTTCCACGTAGTATCTGAGAACTTCGCTATATTTAAAACATAAAATTGATGTAATGACTTTTTCAAAATCCCAGAAAGTAAATTTCCACTCAATTTAAAGGGAAAGGATAATCCAGAAGGAAATGCCATTAACTGCTAAGAAACTCTTCAAGCCTAGTGCTTTTCCTATGATGGGAGTTTATCACACATACACCTTAAATGTAAGACAGTTTTTCTCAAAATTAAAGTGAAAATAAGTTCTTTTCATGACATAGACTCAATTCTCTCAAGCCTTCTCTCATTCAATAATTAGTTTCTATTTATTTTTGTTGCACACAGAATTTTTGAGGCTAGATCAGTTTTTCAACCAGGCGTGATTTTGCCCACCAGGGAACATTTAACAATATCTAGAGATATTTTTTATTGTCACAGGTCAGGAGATAGATACTACTGGCAACTAGTGGCGGGGGGGGGGGGGGGGGGGGGCAAGAATGTGGTTAAACATCCTACATTGCACAAGGCAGTCCCCTATAGCAAAGAATTTTCCAATCCAAACTGTCAATACCGCCAAGGTTGCAAAATCCTGGGACAGACTAAGTTGAGAAACCAAGCTAAGTCCATACTGAAAGTGAACAAACATAGACTGAAAAATCTTGACCTAAGAAAATAAGTATGTTCCTCAGGAGAGTAAATTTTTTCTTTTCTTTTGATAAAGACAATAACTTCTGACCAGCCTCAAGACCCAACTATAAAGAACAGCATTGTCTGCCAGTATCAGGGAACATAAACATCATTTGCTTACCTTAGTTGCTGTACAAGTTCTGGACAGCTCTGAAATTAAACAAATCATGTTAAAACTTTAAACTACTTTAAGGCCTTTGAAGACATCAAAAGTTTTTCTCTTTTATTAATAGCACATGCTTTATAACAACATTAAAACTACAGATGATCCTTACATTAAGATATCAAAAAGCATCTTCTTTCTACTTGGTAAACCATGGGGCTGGGGTGGAAAATTCAAGATCAAAGTATATGAACTAGTTTATAATGGAATCAACTTTCAGTAGTTTGTTTAAAACAGTAGGACCTCTCTTTAATGCCATCCTTGGAGTCCACATTCAACTGTCTTGGTTACACACATTAAACATTCATCTCTATTACAAGATTTTTCAGAGACATTAGTTATGTACAAGATTATCTGTCCTTTTTGATTATTAGCTCTTTGAGGATAAGAACTTTAAGTTATTTATCTCCATATCCCCAGCACCTATTGTTCAATTGCGGCTCATGTTTGTTGATATGAAATGGAAAGGGTTCCTCTAGCGTCTCCACTTGTCAAAGCCTTTGGATGATGTCAGAGATGGACCCATGTTATTCTAAATTCCATTCTAGAGCTATTGATATTACATTACAGCCCATCACATCATCTCTACAGTGGCTCATGAAAAAACCTAAGCCCAAGCTATTTCAAACCCCAACAATTCATTTTAAAATTAATGTCCCTAAGTAAACCCCACAGATTCCAGTGAAATATCAACAGCACATACCACAGGATTCTCCCCATGGTGAGCCACTTTTACATCACAAAGCTGTCCTGCAGGATCTAACTGCACTTCCACATAGAACATATCTGACGTGATGTAACATTCAGTGCCACTGGCACTGAGATGAGAGCCCAGTCTAGCAGGAACAAATCAAAACAAAAATTAATAGAAGACACATAAATAAAGCCACCCAAAGTCAACACTAAGTTAAATACTTCTGCCTAAGATAGACTACTTACCCATTCTGTCTTGCTATGGACTCCAAACGGTCAGTCATTGCTGGTAAAGATGTTACTAGGAAAGGGTAAAAAAAAAAAAAAAAAAGGAAATCACAAAATGCTCCAAATAACTTAAATTTTATTTTTCAAAAACCAAAACATCCTAAGGAGTATATCCATACATTCAAGCCATTACATCCAACAGTTCAAATGCTTAGAATTTCTGTATGTTCATTAGTTAAGACTTAGCTGTGACCTAAATAGTAAGGGTCAAAAAAAAGATCTCTTTGAGGAACACTTGGCTGACTCAGTTGGTGGAGCATGCGACTCTTAATCTTGGGGTTGTGATTTTGAGCCCCAGTTGGGCACAGAGCTTACTTTAAAAAGATCTATTTGAGGGGCTCCAGGGTGGCTCAGTCAGTTAAGCATCAACTCTTGGTTTCGGCTCAGGTCATGATCCCACGTTTGTGGGTTCAAGCCCCACGTCAGGCTCTGTGCTGACATCTCAGAGCCTGGAGGCTGCTTCGGATTCTGTGTCTCCCTCTCTCTCTACCCCTCACCCACTCGTGCTCTGTCTCACTCTTTCTCAAAAATAAACATTTAAAAAAAATTAAAAAGATCTATTTTGGGGGCACCTGTGTGGCTCAGTTCAGTTAAGCCTCTGACTTCAGTTCAGGTCATGATCTCGTAGTTGGTGAGCTCAAGACTCAAGTCAGTTTCTGTGCTGACAGCTCGGAGCCTGGAGTTGGCTTCGGGTTCTGTGTCTCCCTCTCTCTCTGCCCCTCCCCTGCTCACACACTCTCTCTCTCTCTCTCAACAATGAATAAATGTTAAAAAAAAAAAAAAAAAAACCTAAAAAAAAAAGATCTATTTGGAGCACCTGGGTGACTTAGTTTAGCATTCAGCTTCAGTTCAGGTTATGATCTTGCAGCGTGTGGATTCAAGCCCCACATCGGGCTCTGTGCTGACAGCTCAGAGCCTGGAACCTGCTTCGGATTCTGTCTCCCTCTCTTTCTGCCCTTCCCCTGCTCTTGCTCTGTCTCTCTCTCAAAAATAAATACACATTTAAAAAAAAAAAAGATCTATTTGAAAAAATTATCGGACCTTTTTCCTCTCCCTTTTGCATTACTCATTTGGGACAAGTTATCTTTAACTTCAAAAAGACACATGTATCTGCTAATGTTAGAATAAGGAAGATTAACATCAAAACTAAAACCAACATAAAGAAATATTCAATATTCATAGCACCATTATTCACTACAGCCAAAAGGTGGAAGGAAACCCAAATGTCCATTCATGAATGGAGGAATAAAAATGTGGTATATACATGCAAAATATTACTTAGCTTTTTAAAAAAATGTTTATTAATATATTTTGAGAGAGCTGGAATATAGGATCAGAGAAAGAAGGAGAGAGAGAATCCCAAGGAGGTTTTGCACTATCAGTGCAGAGCCTGACCCGGGGCTCATTCCTATGAACTGTAAGATCATGACCTGAGCTGAAATCAAGAGTCGGATGCTTAACTGACTGATCCATTCAGGCACCACTATTTAGCTTTTTTTAACAGAGGTAATTCTGATACATGCTACAAAATGGATGAACCTTGAAGACATTATGCTAAGTGAAAAGTCAGTCACAGAAGGACAAATACTGTTTCATTCCACTTACATGAGGTATCTAGAGTAGACAAATTCTTACAGAGAGAAACTAGAATGATGGTTACAAGGAGTTGAGGAGAGGGAGAAAGGAGAAATTACTGTTTAATGAATACAGGATTTCAGCTTGGGAAGATGAAAAAGTCCTGAAGATGGACAATGGTAGTGATGGTTATGTAGCAATGTGAATGTACTTAATGCCACTCAACTATAATTTTAAATGGTTCAAATGGTAAATGTTATGTTATGTATATTTTACCACAGTTAAAAAGTTAACAGCCTCTGCCTCTACATACCATAGTATTTCCACAGATTGGGAAGGGCTACCAGTTTTTTAACATTGAGACTCTATGTTGAGTTGGAAGAAGCAAAAGTGGGATTCTCTACATTTTGATGAACAAGGATTCTTAACCATCAGAAAAGGAAACATTAGAAGGGGCAATGAAGGTTGTAGGCACCTACTCTCAGACTTGAGATGTCAAAGAAAACCCAAGGGGTGGGGGTGGGGGGGAACTATTCAGCTGAATCAAGTTCATTTGTGATGGATCAGAGTAAAATCTGTTTTTTACTTTCATTTCTCCCCCAAAATACACAGAACTAGTAATTATAATCATAAATATTCAAGCTCATGATTTAAATTTTATTTGCTTTCCTGAAAACACTGTCCATAACAATGTAAAAATCCTTTAGAGTTAAAATGTCCATTTTCTTATTGCAAGTTAATTAGAAGAGAACATCTGAAATAGAGTGCCTGGATGGCTCAATCAGTTAAGGATCTGACTTCAGGTCATGATCTCACAGTTCAAGAATTCAAGTCCCATGTTGGGCTCTGTGTTGACAGCTCAGAGCCTGGAGCCTGCTTTGGATTGTGTCTCCCTCTCTCTCTCTGCCCCTCCCCTACTTGTGCTCTTTCACTCTCAAAAGTAAATAATAAAACATTATAAAAAGAAACTGGGGGCGCCTAGGTGGCTCAGTCAGTTAAGAGTCTGACTTTGGGGGCGCCTGGGTGGCGCAGTCGGTTAAGCGTCCGACTTCAGCCAGGTCACGATCTCGCGGTCCGTGAGTTCGAGCCCCGCGTCAGGCTCTGGGCTGATGGCTCGGAGCCTGGAGCCTGTTTCCGATTCTGTGTCTCCCTCTCTCTCTGCCCCTCCCCCGTTCATGCTCTGTCTCTCTCTGTCCCAAAAATAAAATAAAAAACGTTTAAAAAAAAAAAAAAAAAAGAGTCTGACTTTGACTCAGGTCATGATCTCACAATTTGTTCGTTCAAGCCTCGCATTGGGCTCTGTGCTGACAGCTCAGAGCCTGAAGCCTGCTTTGGATTCTGTGTTTCCCTCTGTCCCTCCCCCGCTTGCACGGTCTCTCTCTCCCAAAAATAAACATTAAAAAAAAAAGAGAGAACATGTGAAGAAAAAGAACTTTCCCTTGCTATCTTTATAGTTACCCTCCATCAACTATCTTTTGAGTCTCTACCAGTCTCCCAAATAGGATCAAAAATAAATGTTTCAAAAATTCAGGTGAGATCTCATCTTGGGGTGCCTGGGTGGCTCAGTCAGTCGGTTAAGCATCTGACTCTTGATTTCAGCTCACATCATGATCTCACAGTTCATGAGTTCGAGTCCCACATCTGGCTCTGCACTAACAGTGCAGAGCCTGCTTGAGATTATCTTTCTCCCTCTCTCTCTGCCCCTCCCCTGTTCTCTCTCTCTGAAAAAATTAACTAAAAAAAAAAAAAAAATTAAGAGGTGGTCTCAACTCCATAGTGAAAACAAGAACACCACCTAGCAAAGAAAGTTTATCTATCTCAATTTATATTTCTCATGTAAGTATAAAACAGTCTTTATAAAAACTGGGCATTTTAAGAAAGCATATTTCAGGGGTACTTGGGTGGTTCAGTTGGTTGAGCTTCTGCCTTCGGCTCAGGCCATCATCTCCCAGTTTGTGAGTTCAAGCCCCACATTGGGCTCTCTGCTGTCTGTGCAGAGCCCACTTGGGATCCTGTCTCCCTCTCTCTGCCCCTCTCCCTCTTGCTCTCTCTCAAAAATAAACATTAAAAAAAAAAAAAAGCATATTTCAAACATGTTTACAAACCTTTGAGAGCTTTCTGCAATGTCTCCAGACAGCTGACCAAATGTTGATGCCCTCCAGAACTCATCACAACCCTCTTCTCCTATAATAAGTAGGAAAACATTCAAGATAGAAATTAACCAAGCCAACAGTGTTTCAGGTAAATGGACTTATCCTAGTAGTAATATTTCAGGATAATCCTCAGACTATATGCTATAGGTCTATATACTCTATATTCTCTATATACTCTGATAATCTATAGACTCCTGTTACTCTGTCTATCCTTCCACAGGAGGAAAAGTTCATAAACATGGATACATCCATATCCACATACATGAAGGTAGAAAAAAGTATACCCAGATCTTATTTTAGATTAGGAAGAATCAAATACAATAAATGAGATCAGCTTCCTGCAGAAGTAACTACATCCTAAATTTAGTTAGTTAAATAGGGTGGCTCAGGAGATCTGGCAATTCCCTAACCTAACAAGGTGATTTCTGTGTAATCTAAGAAATATAACCAGACCTTAGTAAAATTAGAGTAACTCTAAAAAACAGAACGTGTAGTCCAGAAAAAGGGACTCCCAAAGAACAAAAGATCTGACATAGTTTTTCTAACTCTATCCAAAGAAGAAGTTCCTCTCTGCACAACATTCTATTCTCTAGAAATGTGAGCAGCTTTATAATACAAAGATAGTTTTTCAGGCCTTTCCATGTCCTAAATCTCTCTTTGTTCTAAGAAACAAACAAACATCTGATTAATAATCTGGCTTCCCTTGTATCTTGAATAGATAAGGGGTTGCTCTGCACAATGGTAACCAATATTCTGGTAACTGGAAAGATAAACTCTCTGTGGTAGATTAATAAATTGGAATTCTGATTTACATTTAGTCTACTGAGATTTTGTTACTATGTCAGTTGTTGAAAACTCTTCAAAGTCTTAATACACCAACAAAATTAGGTTTCTGACTCTGCAGAGTGAGAAGCAGACAGTAGAAGCTATGGTGCCCAAAAACCAAGACACTGGTACCCCATGAGAGGGTCTTAGTAGCCATCTCGAATTCCTCTATCTCATGATGTCTAATGACAATATCATTTACAGAGCATGTTTCCAACTAGAATATGACTACCTTGTAGTATAAAAATGACAACCTCTGAATCCTCAGACAGGAAAAATAGCCATTCTTCTTTTTAAAACATTAAAATATACATATATATTTTATGTACATAATCCTCAGCCAAAGGATATACATATATTTCTCGAATTTAGTTACATAAATCTTTAAGCAACACCACACTTTAATATCCATTATCTCACTCAATCCTCAAAATAAAACTATGTGGAAAAGCAAACTGGTATTGTGTGCCTCTATTTCCAAATAAGAAAACTGAGACCCAGTAAATAATTTGTTCAAAGTCACATAGCTACTAAGAACTTCAAATATAGGTCTTTTGACAGCAAATTTAGTTCTTTTGCTGGAGCTATACTGATATGATTACATTAAACACTAATAAATCTATTAAACTGAACTTACTATGGACCCAAATTAAGACTTGATGGGGAGGAGGGGGTACTTTCACTGAAGTATATAACATATATACAGAAAAGTATATGAATCTTAAGTGAAGAGATCCATGAATGAATCACCACAAAGTGAACCCCCGCCCCCCCCCCCCCATCATTACCCAGGTCAAATCACAGAAGTAAAGTTTTCCTACATCATTTGACTACCACTGGAATCACATGAATGAACTTTTAACATCCAGTCACTACCCCTTATCTTCTACTTAACTTCCATTTAAGGGCTCCCCATACTGATAAATGACTCAAGAAGTAGTAGTTGACAGAGTGAACAGGTGAAGCTTATTAAGAATTAATCGCAAACTCTACTAGCAGTGTAGATACATGAAAATACTATCACATTAGGCTCAAGGAGCTTAATAGCAAGTGAAGAACAAAGGTCTCCCTACATCAGTCTATCATATGTGTCTCTCCTAGGTGTATTTCTAAGCACCTTTGCCTGAAGTACCCCAGTGTACTATAGCTCATGATTAACATAATTTTATAAACAGAACTTCTTAGGTAGACTCAAGTTGATGTGCACCAGGTACTCAGGTGTTTTGTGATAAATAAGACTGAGGACACACTATAATAATTGGTTTGAAAAAGTCTACATGGGGAGCTTAGCTTATTAAATAATTATCTAAGCACAACACTTTATCCACCACCATAATCCTCACCATGACTTGACGCACAAGCTTAATGGTTTCACTCCAAGGTCTATTTTGGTTAAATTTTGCATGTAGCCGTTCCAAGAGAGAACTCATCTTACTCAGCTTCTCCGACTCTACGATACAAATTAGAAAACATCATTAGAAACTCTTTCAAGACATTTCAATTCTTCTTGCAAAAGAAACCCCCATACCTCATCCTTGGTAAGAACTCAGTTAAAATATTTTTCAATATCATTTACTTCAAAACATACAAATAATTTATTTTTAACAAGACGACACAGAAATTGGGGTCTAAGGAACTCCTTAAAACATAACTGGTTTCTATTCAGTCTTTTAATGAAAACCAAAAAAAGAATCACCTCTAATCATGTTTCAGGATCAGGACTACAATTTAGTGACAAAATCATTTCATGATATACGTAGAGCATACATTTGAACATGGCCTTACTATGGTTAGTTGGTTTTCTTTTTTTTTTTTTTTTTTTTTTTTTTTTTTTTAATTTTTTTTCAACATTTTTTATTTTATTTTTGGGACAGAGAGAGACAGAGCATGAACGGGGGAGGGGCAGAGAGAGAGGGAGACACAGAATCGGAAACAGGCTCCAGGCTCCGAGCCATCAGCCCAGAGCCTGACGCGGGGCTCGAACTCACGGACCGCGAGATCGTGACCTGGCTGAAGTCGGACGCTTAACCGACTGCGCCACCCAGGCGCCCCGGTTAGTTGGTTTTCAATGTGAAATACAGGCTTTTTAAATTTTTTGATGTAACTCTAATAGATCAATATATAAGTATTATCAAGAAAACAGGCTGTATTTGTCATTTTGATTTTTCAAACTAAACCTATATGGATAGGAAATATGTCAACAACTAAAGGATAAATTTCCGATAGAGGTAAGAGAAAGGTAGAAAAGACCTCGGTTTCTGTCCTGTGAGTGAACAAAGCTCTTATGCTCTCCAACCCCCTTAATTTTTATTACTGAATTATAATTTTCATTATTGAAATTTAGTCGATTTTTATTTTTGAAATGTTATTACATTTATTATTGAATGATAGTTTTTATTGTTTTATTATTGAAATATAGTTTTTATTTTTATTTTCATTAAATTTTTACTTTTGAAATATAGCTGATCCTTCCTCTAATTGGTGTACTTCTAGTATGAGCAAGGACCTGTATTAGAGACCACTGGCAATACAAAAACTTGCAATATGGAGTGCCTGGGTGGCTCAGTCCGTTAAGCGTCCAACTCTTGATTTCAGCTCAGGTCATGATCTCATGGTTTGTGAGACTGAGTCCCACATCTGGCTCTGTGACAATGGAGCCTGCTTGAGATTCTCTGCCTCTCTCTCATGCGCTCTCAAAAAAAAAAAAAAATGAATAAACTTAAAAAACACACACATGCAATATGTCTGAGATGACATCTGTGAGGGCTTTTAAAATTATTATTACTGAAATATAATACGAGCAAGGACATGTGCTAGAGACTGCTGGCAATGCAAAACACACAATACGACTAAGATGACATCTGTGAGGGGGTGTACATAAGTTAAAGTGGAAATAACCATGACACAGAGCAAAATGAGATATGCTGTTAAAAACAGAAACACATTACTACTCAAATGCAAAAAAGGAAAAGTTCATTATTAGTTGTGGAGATATCACAAAAAAAGTGACAGTTGATGTTGACATTGAAAGATGAATACAATGTCAGCAATCAGAGTTAAGGCACTGGCATTTTCTAAATCAAAATTCAAACTCCTTCCAATGTCCTCATATCCTGGAAAACTGGTTTGAGGACTGTTTCAGCCAGTTTATATAGTTTTGAACACATTGTTGGCAATTCCCACTTCCAAGATTCACTCATTCAAGCATTATTTTATGTGCTGGAGATACATTAGTGAGCAAACTACATGAAATTCCTGTCTCGAGTTTCCTTTTTACACTCATCAGTCCTCTGCACCAAAGGATATACTTTTCTTCTTCCTCTTCTTTAAAATACACTCTCCACCCCCCTTTTCCTTAAGAAGCCTGATGATAAGTACTTTATACGAATGCTCAAATCAAACGCTCAAATCAAACACGTTCTGGGTCAGGGACTACACAACCATGAGTAAGGCAAGGCCGCTGATCTAACAAAGCTCAAAGTGGAAAAGATGGATAAACACTGATACAGTGATTCTTATTAACAGAACTATATCCAAAATACTAAGGAAGCCGTTAAGAGTGTAAAACTTTATAGATTCTAGGTAAGATTCCAACAGAAAAGTTGTTTTTCAGCAGTTGTTAATATAGCCATTGAAACGATAAATTCAACGCATTTTACAAATACACAATAGTACAAGGTTTGACCACTGTGACATTCTATGGAACTACTGGCTTTTAAAATCTTAAGGTCCTATCATTTCACTCACGCCGAAACATCCTCCAATATTTGACACACAGCTTTATATCATTACAGTAATATAATTATATTTTTAAACGTCATTATTCAAACATCCCTTCTAAAACAAGGTGTAAGCAAATTATAGATTCACTCGCCTGGTCTTCCATTAACTCTAGGTTAAAAACGTCCTGAGGCCCAAATGATTGCCCCTAGCTAAGCAGGAAACCTTCACAGAAGTTGGGAGCCCGCATCACCCCAAAGTCGGAGTCCTTCACCGCCAAAGAAGGCACAGTCAGAATCTAAAACTGACACCTATCCCGCCTCCTGGACTCCACGACCTCGGGAGCGTAGGCCCCCCAGCTTCTTCCACAGATTGGCTCCCCAAAGCTGTGTCCCGCCCCCTGCTTTCCCCCTCAAGTCACTCACCCTCGGTTTCCCCCTGAGCCTTCATCCTGACGGTGGGAAGGTCCTGAGTCCTACACAAGAGGATAAGCCCTCCCCCACCACTAACGAGGGAACCAAGTTGGTTCGGGCTCTCGGGACGCAGGGCACCAGCCGTCCCCACTCTTCCCAAGAAGGCTCAGTCTGAAGTCCCCGGCGGCAAGAGAAGGGTGCTCCCGGCCGCCGCCATTTTCCCCACGGAACTTCCCAAATATCGCGAGATTAACCGTGATCCTGCGAGACTAGGAAAAGGGTTGGGCACGAAAATATCGCGAAAAATAGTGAATGTGGTACTTCTCGCGAGAATCACCCAATCAAGCTTTCCCTTAGTTCTCGGTCGTCTCGAGAGTTATTGCTCCTAGGTATGGTGTTTGTTTGGTAGCGCTTGGCTCTGCTTGCAAATGGCAAAGAAGTTCGTAAATTAAAATCCCGGAATCTCTTTACTGAAAGACTGGTTCTTCAAAGAATATTGGTATCAAACATTTTATTAAAGATAATACGCTTTCTTGAGATACTAGATGGAAAAATTATCCTATAAAAATTATATTGGCTCTTTGTAACATGACGTTCCAAGCCGGTCCAATTCACTTAATTCCCATTTCCTAACTTTTTCTCAAATTTAAGAAATATTTCTCACGCAATTCCAATTTTTTTGAAGATCTGGGAGATTTTGAATTAAAGTAAACTTGTAGGGGTCAGAACATCGGATGCTATTATATTTAGGGCACCAAGGTGTATCACAATTGGTAGTGTCCCTATTTTGTAATCATAGTAAAAACCGGCAGTTTAGCTTGTACTCGACACAAAGAATGTGTGTCCTATCTCTTCCATAAGTAAATCCTCACAACGAGAAATTTGGAGTAATGCTGAGAAGTTTGTGGCCACTGGAACTGAAGAACTTGGCTAAAATACAATGCGTTCGGTGAAAATTCTTAACATAGTTATGGCTTTTTTTTAATGTTCTTTTTACAAACACATCTTTGAAAATAGCTGCTGTTGGGCGCCTGGGTGGCTTGGTCGGTTAAGCTCCGACTTCGGCTCAGGTCATGATCTCATAGTCCGTGAGTTCGAGGCCCGCTTCGGGCTCTGTGCTGACAGCTCAGAGCCTGGAGCCTGTTTCAGATTCTGTGTTTCCCTCTCTCTCTCTGCCCCTCCCCTGTTCATGCTCTGTCTGTCTCTGTCTCAAAGATAAATAAACGTTAAAAAAAAATTTTTTTTAAAAAAAGAAAACTGCTGTAAAGTTGAGGTTACGTAGTTCGCTGCAAGGATACTAATGGTGGATTTCTGCTGGCTCTTCAGTCTCAGACTGTCCACATTTCAAAAATGCTATTCAAACATCCTCCAAGGCCATTCCAGCAGATAATTATAGGCTCAGCATTTAAATTTGATAAAAACAAATCTTGGGAAGTGTCTGAAAACATGTCTATTACCACAAAGGTATCTATAACCATGCTCTTTGAAAGTAGAATTCAAATTCCATTTCTTACCTAGTCTTTATCCTCTTTTCCTTTGAGTTATTACATAGTGAGTTTCTTGGCGCTGGATTTGGCTCTCATTTCTTTTTTTTAATTTTGATGTACTTTTTTTTTTTTTTTTACTTTTTTATTTTTGAGAGAGAGAGAGAGAGAGAGAATGAGCAGGGGAGGGGCAGAAAGAAAGGGGGACAGAGGATCTGAAGCGGGTTCTGCACTCACTGATAGCAGCAAGCCTGATGTGGGGCTCCATCTCACAAACTGGGAGATCATGACTTGAGTCGAAGTCTGACAACCAACTAAGCCACCCAGATGCCCCTGGCCCTCATTTCTTTTTTCTTTTTTTTTTTTTTTTTTAACATTTATTTATTTTTTTTTTTTTTAATTTTTTTTCAACATTTTTTTATTTATTTTTGGGACAGAGAGAGACAGAGCATGAACGGGGGAGGGGCAGAGAGAGAGGGAGACACAGAATCGGAAACAGGCTCCAGGCTCCGAGCCATCAGCCCAGAGCCTGACGCGGGGCTCGAACTCACGGACCGCGAGATCGTGACCTGGCTGAAGTCGGACGCTTAACCGACTGCGCCACCCAGGCGCCCCAAACATTTATTTATTTTTGAGACAGAGAGAGACAGAGCATGAACGGGAGAGGGTCAGAGAGAGGGAGACACAGAATCCGAAACAGGTTCCAGGCTCTGAGCTGTCAGCACAGAGCCTGACGCGGGGCTCGAACTCAACGGAGTGCGAGATCATGACCTGAGCTGAAGTCGGCCGCTTAACCGACTGAGCCACCCAGGCGCCCCTGGCCCTTGTTTAATTCCCACTACCTAGCACTGTACTTGGACTCAGTAGGCAAATGTTTTATTGGGCCTACAAAACCATGCGAGACCCAATTCTCCCTTGCCAATCCCCAGCCTTGCTGGCCTTTTTTCTCATGCAGAAAATTCCCCCACTCTTTCCTCTTCCAAGATCCTTGAACAGGTCTTTTTAACTGCTGGGAGGGGCCTTCCTTTGCCTGACCCCTTCACCTCACTAAGGCCCTCTTACTTGGATGTCAATTTAATTGTCTTCCTCTAGGCTAGAGAAGCCTTTTCTAACTCCTGACTTGATCAGGTCCACTGTTACATTATTTCAAACATCTCTTTAATAGCACTTTCACCATTGAAATTAATTACATGATGGTTCAATGTCTGTCTTCCCTGTTATATAGTTATTGCCAGAAAGGCTGCACTGGGTCTACTTCTTTCACTACTGTCTAGTGACATTGCTTGGCCAAATCCCTGACACACATCAGAGACTCAGTGCATATCGTTGGGATAAATTAATAGGGTTGCCAGATAAAATACAGAACAGTCAGGGAGGTGCCTGGGTGGCTCAGTTAAGCGTCCGACTTTGTCTCAGGTCATGATCTTATGGTTAGCAAGTTTGAACCCCACGTGGAGCTCTGTGCTGACAGCTCAGAGCCTGGAGCCTGCTTTGGATTCTGTGTCTCCCTCGCTCTCTGCCCCTCCCCCACTTGCACTCTTTCTCTCTCAAAAATAAATAAACATTAAAATATATATATACAGAGGGGTGCCTGGGTGGCTCAGTCAGTTGAGCGCCCAACTTCGGCTCAGGTCATGATCTCTCAGTCTGTGAGTTCGAGCCCCGGGTCAGGCTCTGTGCTGACAGCTCAGAGCCTGGAGCCTGCTTTGATTCTGTGTCTCCCTCTCTCTCTGCCCCTCCCCCACTCATGCTCTGTCTCTCTCTGTCAAAAATAAATAAACATTAATTTTTTAAAAAATATATACATATACAGAGCACTCAGTTAAATTTGAATTTCAGATAATCACTGGATAGTCTTTAGCACAAAAGTATGTTCCAAATATTCTATAATGTAAATCTAGCAACTTAAAATTGATGAGGTACAGAGAGTATTTTGTCCAAGTGAGACTATTCAAAGATAATGCAACTTAAAATGCTATTTCCAGGGAGACTGGGTGACATAGTTGGTTAAGCATCTGACTTGATATCAGCTCAGGTCATGATCTCACAGTTCCTTGGTTTAAGTCCCCTGTAGGGCTGCAAGCTGACAGTGTGGAACCTCCTTGGGATTCTCTCTCCCTCTCTCTGCTCCTCCCCTGTGTGTGGTTTGCTTGCTCTTTCTTTCTCAAAATAAATAAATAAACTTAATAATAAAATAAAGTGCTGCTTCCAATAAATAAAATAAAATGCTGTTTCCTGCTATCAAAGTGTTCTTCATTCAACAAGCATCTGTGGAATCCTAATTCTTGTATATTAGGTAGGAGCTCATAATATAAACATGAAAACACAGCTCTTGGAATGCCTGGGTGGCTCAGTCGATCAAGCATCTGGTTTTGGATTTCTGCTCATGTCATGATCCCAGGGTTGTGGGATCAAGCCCCACATCGGCTACACACTGAGCATGGAGCCTGCTTAAGATTCTCTCTCTCCCTCCCTCTGACTCTCTTCCCGCCTCACACACTCTCCTCTTCCTCTCTCTAAAAAGTAAAATAAAATAATAAATAAATAAATAAATAAATAAATAAAAATAAAAAACACAGCCCCAACACTTGATGGATTCATCTGACTTAAGAGTTCTGAAAATATGATTGGTCACAATAACCAGTTACTCAAAAATGTCTGTTAATTTATCACTGTTCCCAAAACACCAATATTAGATATACAACTATATTTCCTCATGGAAACTTTACACAATGTCTATACCAAGTGTAGCTATGGAATTTTAAACCTTATAAGCTTGAAAATAAAGTAAACTATCCCAAATTTTGGTCACAGAATAGAATAGGAAGTTATAATTTCTCATTTTAAAATACAGATAAAATGACATTTGTTGAAAAATTTGTACTCCAGACGTAAAGATAGGAGAGACATGTCATTAAACAAGAAAATCATTCAAAGTGTACATAGGAGCAGTCTTTGTATATGGCAAGAAGAAGACAATGGTGAATTTTTAAAGGACTAAGCTTTGAGGGAGATTTCAGAGGACTCTTTAAACCTAAAATCTAAACTAATAAATTGATCTAGGGTGGGGAGGAGCAGTTATTGACTTTAGTTAAATATTTCCTCTTGGATACAGCCTAAAGAGAAGCTTTCTGACTTGCTCTGGGTGATTTACAGGGAAAGTACAGTCTTCATCTGACTGATTACCTTGAGGTTCACAAAGTTGCCCTGACTCCCTGCCCTGGGAGGTCATGCAAATAAAGCAAACTGTGCAGTCCTGGAATTTCTGAGTTCAAAGTTTTTCTGTAGAGTGAAGCAACCCTTATTTTATACAAGCTCTATTCTCACCAACTGTTGGACAGATTTCTGCAGTTTACACTGATTTTGTATTTAAACACTTTATCAAAATCTATTTCCTAGATTAGAATCTTTTCCAGCTTCATTGAGATATTATTAACATTAGAGTAGCATTGTACCCACCAAAAAGAGACAGCGTATTGAAATAGAAAGAATACTGGTCTAAGATTGAATAAAAAGCTGTCCCTGCTCCTGGTACTTCCTACACTTAATGTAAACATACTACAACTCCTGGGTCTCAGTTTCAACCTTTAGTAGATGCATATAGAAATACCCATCCTGGCCACCTCGCCAGGTTTTTTGTTCAACTGATATCTACTGACAGACTTAAAAGAGTTCTGTGGAAAACTGAACAGTGCTCTAGAAATATAAGATATTATAAAAAATCAGTAAAATCTTCATTCATTCATTCATTCATTCACTAGGAGTTTCTAGTCTTCAGTAGGCAATCAACAGATAATTAAGAAAGTTTCAACTACTGTTTATGTGATGAATTTTATTTAAGATTTTATTTGACACATCACAATAATTTCTTCTACTGTCCACACTTCTCCATTTTACCATGAGTGCGGGCGCATCCTGGGTCAGAAACTTAATCTCATTTAAAAGATGTAAAAAATCTGAGTGATTTTGCCTAACTCATGCCAGTGTTTGATAAAGTGGGTCAGTCATTTCAACTAATTGGCCATTAAGTCTCATGCTATCTGCCGTTATGTCAGATACTGGTGGGGACTTTTACATCCAGGCTTGCTCGCAGCAATGAATAAGGAGTTATCATACCTGAGTTCCAGTACTTAATTCTATGCTTTGTTTCTCTTGATGACATTAAATTTTCTTCCATGGTTAAATTTCATCTTTTTTATTTTTAGCCAACATTTATGGATTTAAACATTTAGGTAAAAAAAATTTTTTTTAGTACCCATGTGACCAAAAGCAAAAAGAACATTTTCAGAGAGTGATTTTGAGAGTGGATTCTTTTGCCTTCATTCAGGATGTTTTCTGGCCCTTAATATACAAATCCTATTTAATCTTCCTGGCCCAACTCAAATGCCCTACATTTATAAAACTTTTTCTTTTCTTTCTTTCTTCTTTTAATGTTTATTTATTTTTCGAGAGAGAGATTGACAGAGTGTGAGCAGGGGAAGGGCAGAGAGAGAGAGGAAGACACAGAATCTGAAGCAGGCTCCAGGCTCTGAGCTGTCAGCACAGAGTCCGACGCGGGGCTCAAACCCACAAACCGTGAGATCACCTGACCCGAAGTCTGACGCTTAACCGACTGAGCCACCCAGGCGCCCCATAAAACTTTTTCTTAACACTCCCAGCCTCCTTTTGAATTTCTGGAGCACTCTGTATCATTCTTATGACATTTATCACCTCATATCTTGTGGTATGAATATTTTCCCCACGTCTTGCTTGATGGCCGTATGAGAGTAGACACTATATCACAGAGAAGGGCCTTAAAGTCTCACAGATAAATTTGATGAAGAATGAAGAAATTTGGAAAAGTCATTTAACTTCTCAGTACCTTAGTTTCCTCACATATACAACCTTATTTCAGATGATTGTTGTGAAGATGTAATGAGTTAATGTGTACAAAGTTTTGAAAAGTAGAAAATGAAGGGCAGGGTAAGATTTTTTTTTTTTTCTCACGCATGAATACCATGTTTTACTTGTTCATAATTATAATCTTCCGTATGAAGAGAACAGGCTAAATGATTCCAGAAAAGCCACAGATGATCCCAAGAGGTGATGAATTTTCAGGTTCAGAGTTTAAACAGAGTGGAAAGAGGAAGTGGCACACTATATAAGAGCTGTGCTTTAGTGTTAGACTTGAATTTGAATCTCATCTTTGGCACTTGCTGGACTAGCTTTGTTACCTTGAGTAAGCTATTTAACTTCGGTGACAATTAGTTTCCTTACCCCTGTAGAATGGGGATGAGGGTATCGTGTTTTGCAAGGTAGTAGAAGACACAGGGACAATGCGCCTAGTATACGTACATAAGTGGAGAGAATTGTTAATGCTTAGGAACTTGGGTTGAAATGTCCCCACAACCGCCCTTTGTCCAGTTGATAATATTTTCATCCTGGTAGTTAAAAGAGTTGTTATAAACTGTGCAAAATGAGTCTTGCGCCGGGGCCTGGGAGTTAGTTCTTCGAGAGTTACCAATAAAGCTTTGAATTTAAAAAAAAAAGAAAAAAAAATCCCCCAACGCCGTTTCAATAAAGCTTTGCTCAAATGGAGGGCGGGGAGTTTATCGCGAGACTCTGCCGGAACGCGTTTCCTGTTCGGGACGCTCTCTCGCGTTATGTGAGCAAGAAGCGCTGAGAGGTGAAAGGGAAGCACGAAATACCGCGAGAACCCACAGGATTCTCGCGGTATTTCCTCGGTTTGCCCCCTCCCCCCCTTCCCCAAGTGCCGTTTCGGTTTAACCTAGTGTGTGACTGAGTCTGTGTGAGGGAGCGAATGAGTGTGTGAGGTATTGAGGTGAGGCGGAGGCAAGAAAAGGGTCTCCCTCAGGAGCGAGGGACAAAGGGGGCGTGAGGCACCTAGGCCGCGGGACCCCAGCGACAGGAAGCCGCCCCGAGACGGGCTACCGGGTAGGGGAAGGGCCCGCGCAGTCTTCACAGGGCCCCAGAGCCGGAGTCGGCCCCACAGTCCCCGGGCCGTCGGCTTCCTACTTCCTCGACCTCCCCGGCGTCCGGGCCTGAGGACTGGCTCGGCGAGGGGAGGACGGGAAACAGACTTGGGCAGCTACCCGTTGTCTCGCAACTCCACTGCTGAGGAACTCTCATTTCTTTCCTGGCTCCTTCACCCCCCACCTCATGTAGGAGGGTGCTGAGGAGTCGGGAGGGAGGAGGAGCCTGGGCTACAGTCCCTTCCCTCCCCACCCCCTTCTAGGGGCGCTTTGGTAGGCGTGGGGTTGGGGGGTGGGTGGGGGTTACTTTTCGGAGTGCTGGGGAACTTTTTCCCCGTTTTGAGGGTAGGGGAAAGGGAATGCCCAATCCAGAGAGACATGGGGGCAAGAAGGACGGGAGTGGAGGAGCTTCTGGAACTTTGCAGCCGTCATCGGGAGGTGGCAGCTCCAACAGCAGAGAGCGTCACCGCTTGGTGTCGAAGCACAAGCGGCATAAATCCAAGCACTCCAAAGACATGGGGTTGGTGACCCCCGAAGCAGCACCTTTAGGTACAATTATCAAACCTTTGGTGGAGTATGATGACATCAGTTCTGATTCAGATACCTTCTCTGACGATATGGCCTTCAAACTAGACAGGAGGGAGAATGATGAACGTCGTGGAACTGATCGGAGTGACCGCCTGCACAAACATCGTCACCACCAGCACAGACGTTCTCGGGACTTACTAAAAACTAAACAGACAGAAAAAGAAAAAAACCAGGAAGTCTCCAGCAAATCGGGATCTATGAAGGACCGGATATCAGGAAGTTCAAAGCGTTCAAATGAGGAGAATGAGGACTATGGGAAGGCACAGATATCCAAAAGCAGCAGCAACAAGGAATCCAGGTCATCCAAACTACATAAGGAGAAGACCCGGAAAGAACGTGAGTTGAAGTCTGGGCACAAAGACCGGAGTAAAAGTCATCGGAAAAGGGAAACACCCAAAAGCTACAAGACGGTGGACAGCCCCAAACGGAGATCCAGGAGTCCCCATAGGAAATGGTCTGACAGCCCCAAGCAAGATGATAGCCCCTCAGGAGCTTCTTATGGCCAAGATTATGACCTTAGTCCTCCAAGATCTCACACCTCTAGCAATTACGACTCCTACAAGAAGAGTCCTGGAAGTACCTCAAGAAGGCAGTCAATTAGTCCTCCCTACAAGGAGCCCTCGGCCTACCAGTCCAGCACCCGATCACCCAGTCCTTACAGTAGACGACAAAGGTCTGTGAGTCCCTATGGCCGGAGACGTTCTTCCAGCTATGAAAGGAGTGGCTCTTACAGTGGGAGATCACCCAGTCCCTATGGTCGAAGACGGTCCAGCAGCCCTTTCATGAGCAAACGGTCTCTGAGTCGGAGTCCACTCCCCAGGTGAGCTATTTCTCCAACAGCCTTTTCTTACTTAGGGTGGGTTATGAGGAACTGGCAATTAGTCATGTTAACATTTTGTTGAAACCCCTGGTCTTCCTCATTGACTTTGCTATTGGCTAGTGAATTCAAGTAGGTGAATCTGGTTTTCCCTCAACCCAGAATTCAAGAAGTGGAGAGCTCACATGCCTAAAACTTCTAAAGGTAGGTACTCCCTGTGGCGAGATACTCAGTTGGAAGCTCCTGTGAGAAAAAATCATAAATTTGTGCTTATTGAGTGCACAGAGTTGATAACTGAGCTTATCCCAGAGCTGATGTAGCGATTTCTGTTGCTTTGTCTTAAATACTTTAAAATCACCTTGGTGTTAGTGCTTTAGACCTCACTGGACCTGATTGGAGATCTAAGAAATTATAAATTTTCATTTGTATTATCTTGAGGTATTTGCCCAAGTCATCTATCACTTGTTTGTGGGCTGTCCCCTGGGTCTCCAAAGCTGTAAGTTTATTTCCTAATTGATGATGTTTTGATAATTCCTGTCTTTTAACTGATGTTTCTAGTGGAAATTAAGCTGTTTAGTCCTTTTTCCTTTTGTTGGTATATAGCCTAGCAGAAATTGGTTCCAAGGATGATTTGATTATCAGCATCACCATTGACCTACCCTGTGACCACTGGCAATTTTCAAAATCTTTATCTAAACAAGTGGTATTAGTGCCTTCATCATGATAGGTTAGCAAGAAAGGCATGTTGGTTTGAAATTTAATTGTTGAAATGAATTACTATTGAAAACTGTGTTCTTATTCCTAGATGATAAGATGTGTCTCCCTTTTGTGGACTCACTTTTGTCCACAAAAGAACATGGGCTATGAAGTTATACTTGAGTGGTATCCTAATTTTGCTTTGTGAACTTTGGCAAATAATTTAGTTTCTCCCTGCCCGTGTTTCTTTATGTGTAAAGTGGGAATAATAACTATCTTATTTCTAGAGTAATTGTGAGGATTAAATTAGCTAGTAAATGTGAACTGCATAGCTCAGTGCTTGGTACCTGGAGCAAGTCAGTAAATTCTATGAGTGAGGAAATATTGTTGAATGCTAGTGGAGAAATTATGCTAATTTTTAAAAATCCGTGCGTGTCTTTTATATGTCAATATGAGTAATTTTTACTGACTTAAAGTTACAATTATTCATAAACTAGTTTGAATTGATCAAGCTGCAGAATTCAGGCTGTCAGGGTCTGAAGTTCCTTAGTCCCCCTCCCCGTCATTTTATCACAATTTTTCAAACACAGAAAAGTTGAAAGAATTACAGTAAGGACCCATATATGTACTATCTAGATTCTACAATTGATATATGCTATATGTTTTATTGTAATTATCTATTTTTCCATCAATCCATTTTTTGTTTTGATTCATCTCAAAGTTGCAGACATCAGTATACTTCACTATAAGCATTTTAGTGTGTTGTAGATAGCATTAGAGTTCACTTTTTTTTGAAGGGGTGAGAGTAAAATTTATGTACAGTGAAATGCATAAGTCTTAAATATACCGTTTATAAAGTTGCTTAGTTCTTTAAGGAAACCTAAGAAATATTCTCAGAATACTTGTTTTCTTGAGGGCGTAGTTTCATTAAGGCTGTTTTGAGAATTTCTATTGTCGTGAGTTTTGTTAATATGGAAGTGCACTTAAGCCTAAAACACTAAAACAAGTTTCAGAAAGAGCTTGCTTTGCAATGATTCCTTTTGGATTCATATCTCAAGTTCTCTCTTCCTCTACTCAGTTAATTGAAACTAGTGTAGTAATGGTAAAAAATAAATCAGGAAAGAATTAGACACACAGTATGATAGCATAGGACAGAAGTATAAACATTACATAATTTTAGAGACACATGTATATTGTTAGTTGGGTTATAGAGAACATTATATGTTTGTATGTGTGCACTGCATATTTTTCCCACACTTGATGCAATTCCAGAGAGCAAATAAAATACAAAAATTTCTTAGAGTCAGAGTAGAACATACAGTTCCCTTCTGTGATATTCTCTGTGTTTTTTTTCTTGGGAGACACAGTCAAAATTAAACAAGCAAAATCATTTTAAAAGACTGGAAGTGCTTTGCCAGAAATGCAAAGTCTTTGAATTCTCTAAATTAGTAGCGATTAATACTAGCAATTTCATTTTGGATGGGTAGAACCTAACTCAATTCAGGAGGAAAATACGTTTGTTTGTGAGAACAGTTTTTATTGTTGCCTGCATTTACCTTTATTGCTTGTCTCCTCTCCCCACCCCATCCCCTGCTCTTTTTCTTTTTTTAATTTTTTTTTTTTTTTTTTTTAGTGTTTGTTTATTTTTGAGAGAGAGATAAACAGTGTGAGTGGGGGAGGGTCAGAAAGAGAGGGAGACACAGAATCTGAAGCAGGCTCCAGGCTCTGAGCTGTCAGCACAGAGCCAGATGCTGGACTCAAACTCACAAACTGTGAGATCATGACCTGAGCTGAAGTCGCTGCCAAACAGACTGAGACACCCAGGCAGTGCGCCCCGTCCCCACTTTTTTTCTTGTAGAGTGGATCTCAACCTCAAATATAGCATTTGTATCACTAAAAATGCTGTAAGTATATGGCCATCAGAATGTTCTCTTAACAGTAGGCTTCTGTTCAGAAGTTGAAGGGTTTGTAGCAGAGTTCCTTAGGAAGATTTAGTAATGGTGAAAAGATTAAAGAAACAATAGTTTTTAGAGCATGGTCTCTGACATTAATTACTGTTTGGGCTTTTAGAAGTTTACCCTGGCATAACAGAGATGGTAGTTTTATTCCAGCTCTAATTCAGTCAGAGAAAAGCCTCTGGTTTCAGCCAGTTATTTACAAGAAAAGTAATAATTTTCTTAAGAGTAAGTGGATACTGAGAGAACCACTTTCAGTATTTTGTATCCTCATGTTTATATATATGCTGTTATTGCTGTTTTGAATACTTTGATTCCAATAATGACTATTAGGAGCAAACTTCCAAAAAGCAGTGTAGGTATAAGAAAATCGTGGCTGATATCATGCAAGTTGTTTCCCCTACACATATATGCTATTTATTTCGAAACATTTGACTAATGTTAGTGTTATCAGCGGTCAAAGATACAGGGAGATATTGAAGATCTGGAATGGGTACAGTTTATCTTAGACTACTGGGCAAATTATATTTTGTCCAATAACATTTTTAGTGCTTTTTTTCACCTCACATTGAGGCCTGAGCACATTAGGCTTTATTAAAAGGCAAAACGAATTAATGAGGGTTGAGTTTCAATTTAGAATAATCTGCCTCATAGATTCCCAGATTCTTAATAATGAAGAAAATAAGTTGAACATGCAACAGTACTTTGCTTTTTGAGTTCCTACAAAGTTGATTGGAAATCATCTTATATATGAAAGTACCAAAAGTCATCATAGTTCTGAGAACTTCTAATTATTTGGTAAGACAATTTTTTCAACTTATCTATTTTGTAAATCCTAACAACTCTTGTATCTTAGGGTTCGTTTAGTATAGGTACAGCTTAATTATCAACTGGGGAACAAAATCTTTTTCTGGGATCTGTCAATTAACTAGATCTCTAGTTGAAACAATTAGCTTTTGGTGAAGTATGCTAGTTACTTCTGACATCCTGATTGGTATAACCCACCTTTAGTATAAAGTATAACTTTTTTGGGAGGGCACCTGGATGGCTCAGTGGGTTCAGCATCTGACTTCAGCTCAGGTCATGATCTCCTGGTTCATGAGTTCCAGCCCCACATCCGGCTTGCAGCTATCATTGCAGAGCCCTCTTGGGATCATCTCTCCCCCTGTCTCTGCCCCTCCCCTGCTTGCACTCTCTCAAAACAAAATAAAACAAAAAAGTATAATTGTTTTAAATCATGTTTTTGCTTTATCAGAGATTTAAACCCAAATTCTAAAAATAATCATTGTGATTATGGGTGTTTTCCAGCATGGAGAAAAAAAATAGTCATTCGTCTTTCTTCAGTTGGATAAGTAATAGATAATTTTAATGTTATGTGATTGAAATATGTTGTCATGCAGGTTTTAGTTCCTTGTAATCTATTTTTTAAATAAACTTTATATTTTAGACAAATTTTAGATTTACAAAAAATATTGTGAATACAGTACAAAGAATTTTTTTTTTAAGTTTATTTATTTATTTTGAGAGCGTGTGTGGGAGGGGTAGAAAGAGAGGGAGAATCCCAAGCAGGCTTCACACTGTCAGTTAGTGCAGAGCCCAGTGTGGGGCTCAAACCCATAAACCATGAGATCATGACCTGAAATAAAATCAAGAGTCGGCTGCCTAATTGACTGAGCCACCCAGGGGCCCCAGTACCAAGAATTCTTATATGTCCTTGCACCCAGTTTCCCTTATTATTAACATTTTACATTAGTATTTTACATTTGTTACAGTTAATGAACCCATTAATAAACCAATATTGGTATATTATTATTTGATGGTACCTAATTTATTTTTAAGATTGATAAATTACTCAAGTGGGTTCTTTACAGTGCTCCATAGTTGTTTTTTGTTTGTTTGTTTGTTTTTTAGTGAGCAGTATTAGAGTATAAGATTAGAAAGTAAAAATAGTATGAAAGCTCTCTTTACAAAGAAGGGGGCATTTGAAAGTGAATGTCCCTACATTGCTCCATAGTTTAACGGATGTATTTCCTCCATATTGTTGTAGGCTGTCCATCTTAAATTGCCTTTTTCTTTTTCCAGTAGGAAATCCATGAAGTCTAGAAGTAGAAGTCCCGCATATTCAAGACACTCATCTTCTCATAGTAAAAAGAAGAGATCGGGGTCACGTAGTCGACATTCCAGCATCTCACCTGTCAGGCTTCCATTGAACTCCAGCTTGGGAGCTGAACTCAGTAGGAAAAAGAAGGAAAGAGCAGCAGCTGCTGCTGCAGCAAAAATGGATGGAAAGGAGTCCAAGGGTTCACCTGTGTTTTTGCCTAGAAAAGAGAACAGTTTAGTAGAGGCTAAGGATTCAGGCTTGGAGTCTAAAAAGTTACCCAGAGGTGTAAAATTGGAAAAATCTGCCCCAGATACTGAACTGGTGAATGTACCACATCTCAATACAGAAGTCAAAAATTCTTTAGATACAGGGAAAGTAAAGTTGGATGAGAACTCTGAGAAGCATCCTATTCTTAAAGATTTGAAAGCACAGGGATCAAGAGACTCTAAACCCGTAGCATTGAAAGAGGAGATTGTTACTCCAAAAGAGACAGAGGTATCAGAAAAGGAGACCCATCCGCCTCTCCCCACAGTTACTTCTCCTCCACCTCCTTTACCAACTACTACCCCTCCACCTCAAACACCCCCTTTGCCACCTTTGCCTCCACTACCAGCTATTCCACAGCAACCACCTCTGCCTCCTCCCCAACCAGCATTTAGTCAGGTTCTTGCTTCTAGTACTTCAACTCTGCCCCCTTCTACTCACCCAAGGACATCTACTCTGTCCTCTCAGGCAAATTCTCAGCCCCCTGTACAGGTTTCTGTGAAGACTCAAGTGTCTGTAACAGCTGCTATTCCACACTTAAAAACTTCAACGTTGCCTCCTCTGCCCCTCCCACCCTTATTACCTGGAGACGATGACATGGATAGGTAAGTCCCATAGTTAACTGGGAAAATTTTACCTTCTCAATCTAAGTGTAATGCATTCTGTCTTCTCAAACTGTCAAAACTGCTCTATTACATGGCTGTTTAGAATGCTTTTTATGTGTAGGAAATGCCTTTGATGTTGGTTTTCAGTGGAAAAGTTCGTATTTATAACATTATTAGTTAGGAGGAGAAAATTACAATTTGAGGCCCTAGTAACCCTTTTTATTTATAAGTTTATTTGATAAGGGTTATTTTTGGTTCAGATTTTTGAAAATCAGCGTTTTTCTCCCTAATTTTTTTTAATGTTTATTTATTTTTGAGAGACAGAGAGACAGAGTGGGAGGAGGGGAGGGGCAGAGAGAGAAGGAGACACAGAATCCAAAGCAGGCTCCAGGCCCTGAGCTGTCAGCACAGAGCCTGACTCAGGGCTCGAACTCACGAACCGTGAGATAATGACTTGAGCTGAAATTGGCCACTTAACTGACTGAGCCACCCAGGCACCCCTCCATAAATTTTTATGTTGAAAAAATTTTTCTTTTAGATTAAAAAAAATATTTTTTAAGTAATCTCTAAACCCAGTGTGGGGCTTGAGCTCACAACCCTTAGATCAAGAGTTGCATGCTCCACCAACTGAGCCAGCCAGGTGACCCTATGTTGAAAATTCTAATAGTTATAGAAAAATTGAAAGAATAACACAATGAACTCTTGTATACTCTTCACCAGGATTCACCAGTTACTAACTTTCTGCCACATTTGCTTTAGATAGCATGACACTTTACTTCTGAATACTTTAGTATATCTCTCCTGACACTAGAAACATTTTCCTAAAGAATCACAATACCTTTATCACCCTAAAAAAACTTCTCACTGACTTACTAATACAATACCAATAATATATTAAATATCCTTAATGATCCCCCAAAATGTCTTTTATAGCTGGAGCTTTTCCTCCTAATCCAGAAGAAAAATAAACTAGGTTTATCTTGAAAAGCACTGCTTTAAAAAAAAAAAAAAAAAAAAAAAAAAAATATATATATATATATATATATACACACACACACACACATACATACGTATATACATGCATACATACATATATACGCGTATATGTATGTGTGTGTATATAGGGGCACCTGGGTGGTTCCGTCAGTTAGGTATCCGACTTTGACTCAGGTCATGATCTCATGGATCATGAGTTTGAGCTCTGTGCTGGGCTCTGTGCTGGCAGCTTGGAGTCTGGACCCTGCTTTGGATTCTGTGTCTCCCTCTCTCTCTGCCCCTCCCTTGCTCATGCTCTGTCTCTCTCGTTTTCTCTCAAAAAAATAAATAAAACATTTAAAAAATTAAAAAAAAATTATCTTAGAAGCAAAAAACAATACATAGAATTTTTAACTAATTAGAATATAAACTCACAATGGGATGATGGGAAGAGCTCCAATTTTTTTTAGCTTGTTTTTAAGTTTATTGTATTTATTTTTTTGAGGGGGTAAAGAGCAGAGAGAGAGAGAGAGGGAGGGAATCCCAAACAGACTCCACACTGTCAGTGCAGAGCCCCATGTGGGGCTCGATCCCATGAACTGTGATAGCATGACATGAACAGAAATGAAGAGTCAGATGCTCAACCAACTGGCCACTCGGCACCCTGGAAGAGCTCTAATTTTCATGAATTCTCTGAATATTGAGAAGTGAAATGATTATGAAACATGAATCTGATTTTATGGAAAGCATTAGGAAATATATTTATTCTTTATCTTGGCAAGACTAGCTAGGCAAGTACCACCAAACACATGATTAGCAGTGACATATGCCATGGCAGTCTGTTACTGGTTTTTTCAAAGGAGATCCTACCCTCTTGTTCTCTAGGATATGAGTTTCATTTATTGCAACAAACTTCATTGTAAGCATAAAAGTAAGTGCTACTGGTCTTGCATCTCAGACTAATTCCCAAGCCTTCATTATTTTCCAAGTGACATTAATAATTTAAATGAAGATATATTCCAGCCCTTTACATCTATATTTTTTCAGACTATGCTCTGTGCCTTATAAGATGGTACAAATGCAATTAAAAAATTTAAAAGAATAGTTCTATTACTATTCATAGTGGTAAATCTGATTTTATTTATTTATTTTTTTAACTTTTTTTTTTTTTTTTTAACTTTTTTTTTTTTAATTTATTTTTGGGACAGAGAGAGACAGAGCATGAATGGGGGAGGGGCAGAGAGAGAGGGAGACACAGAATCGGAAACAAGCTCCAGGCTCCAAGCCATCGGCCCAGAGCCTGACGCCGGGCTCGAACTCACGGACCGCGAGATCGTGACCTGGCTGAAGTCGGACGCTTAACCGACTGCGCCACCCAGGCGCCCCGTAAATCTGATTTTAAAGAGAAATTCTACATGGTCTTTCTAATATTAATAATTATGAATTCTTTGTATCCTGAGAACAAAGGAGAAGACTAAAACCTGAAATGTTGTAAAGGAAGTCTGTTTAGGTACATAATATACTTCTTGTAGATACAAACTATGTGTTTTTATGGTTTTTGTTGGAAAAGGTGATAGTTGAGCATTCTCCGATGGGACTTTAGGCCATGATCTACCTACAAGAACCGTGTTTAGATATTAGTTTACATTGTGGCTAGAACAGAATTGGTGTGGCTGAGAATCTTCATTTTGAAATGTTTATTTGGCTAACCAAGTGATTATTGAACTCCCCTGCCATGTATCAGTGTAGAGTGCAGATTACCGTAGGTGGAGTAATTTTTATAGGAGACACATAAGGATTTCTATCTTTCAGATTGGGGATGAAAGGTAAAGTAAGACCATCCAGAGCTTATTGGAGTATGTGTAGTTATCTTTAAGAATGTGTTTCTGGGGTGCTTGGGTGGCTCAGTCATTTAAGCATCTGACTTTGGCTCTCAGGTCATGATCTCACGGTTGGTGGGTTCAGGCCCCTGTGGGGCTCCGCGCTAACAGTGTGGAGACTGCTTGGAATTCTCTCTCCCTCTCCCCCCCCCCCCCCCCCACTCTCTGCCCTTCCCTGACTTGCGCTTTCTCTCTCAAAATAAATAAACTAAAAAAGAAAAAAGAATGTGTTTGAGAGAGAATGAAGTGAGCAAAACTATTTTTTGTTATTCTGATTCTGAAAGTATAACTATTTTCTCTTAGTCCAATGTAATTAACTTTTTAATAGTATGATATTTATGTAAAAACCCATATACAATAAAAACAAAACATCTATTTTTATGGATATATGTATTCATATGAATATATCCATATATACCCATATAAATTCATACCAAAAAAATCCAGAAAGAAACATACTAAGCTGATAAGAATGGTTACCTCTGTGGATGGGACTTAGGATGAAGGTCAAAGGTAAAGAAGCATTTGTACCTTATCTACAAATTTTTAATATTTTAAAAATTGGGAATGCTTCATAAATTTGCTTATCATACTTGCGCAGGAGCCATGCTCATTTTCTCTGTATTATTCCAGCTTTAGTATATGTACTGCCAAAGTGAGCACCAATGTAATTATTTTTAAATGTATGATTATTATTAGTTTTCCACATAAATGTAAATCAATTATTGAAGGTAGAAAAACAGAAATGAAGATATCTTCCACTATTGATTTTATTTTTTCACTATGTATTATTTTTATTTTTAACTTATTTTAATTAATTATTTTATTTTATTTATTTTTAATGTTTATTTATTTTTGAGACAGAGAGAGACAGAGCATGAATGGGGGAGGGTCAGAGAGAGAGAGGGAGACAGAATCCGAAACAGGTTCCAGGCTCTGAGCTGTCAGCACAGAGCCTGACACAGGGCTCGAACTCACGGACTGCAAGATCATGACCTGAGCCCAACTGACTGAGCCACCCAGGCGCCCCTAATTTATTTTTTTAATTTACATTCAAGTTAGCATATAGTGCAACAATGATTTTAGGACTAGATTCCTTAATGCCCCTTAACCCATTTAGCTCTTCCCCCCGCCCCACAGCCCCTCCAGTAACCCTCTGTTTGTTCTCCATATTTAAGAGTCTCCTATGTTTTGTCCCCTTCCCTGTTTTTATATTATTTTTGCTTCCCTTCCTTTGTGTTCATCTGTTTTGTGTTTTAAAATCTTCATATGAGTGAAGTCATTTGATATTTGTCTTTCTCTGACTAATTTCACTTAGCATAATACCCTCTAGTTCCATCCACGTAGTTGCACATGGCAAGATTTCATTCTTTATGATTGACAAGTAATACTCCGTTGTGTGTGTGTGTGTGTGTGTGTGTGTATACACACACTACATCTTTATCCATTCATCCATCGATGGACATTTGGGCTCTTTCCATACTTTGGCTATTGTTGATAGTACTGCTATAAACATTGGGGTGCATGTGTCCTTTCGAAACAGCATACCTGTATCCCTTGGATAAATACCTAGTAGTGCAATTGCTGGGTCGTAGGGTAGTTCTATTTTTAATTTTTTGAGGAACCTCCATACTGTTTTCCAGAGTGGCTACACCAGTTTGCATTCCCATGTATTAATTTTAGAGTCAAGGTGGTTTTTGTCTTTAAATTGTTTTTTTGTTTTTGGTACTTCTTTATATAGCATAACAGCTGCACCAACCTTCATATGAAAAATAATTTTTATGTAAGAAAACTTTTCAGGAAGAAATCTGAAAGTTGCATACAGAATTTATGAATTCATTTATTTTCTTCTTGATCTTCTCACGTGAGATTGCAGCAGCTTAATTGTTGAGAATGTGATTTATACATCTTTCCATTACCTACAGTGCTTTAAACATAGGATACAAATTGTATTCAGTAAATACTGCTTATTATTCATTCAAAATAAGTACAGCTACTGAAGGAGCCAGCGTCAGGGCTTATGTGAAATGACACTGGGGATGTAGTTAATTCATTTGGCAAATGGATGATGTAAAGCTTATGTCAGAGGATTTGTCTTCTTTTAAAGTTCCTTTGGGAATAGAATGAAACTTTTCTTTCAAACATATATTGGGCCAGGAGTATATTAACCTAGGTATCAAATGCAGGAGTGAATTTAACTAATGGTATTGAAAAAGCCTTTCTAAATGGTCTGTAATTCTTTGTTTCAAGAAGTGAAGGCTACTAAACACCCATTCTTGATGATATAGTACATTCTTCATGAACATAGCTATTCATAGTGATCATCCTGCTCTTAAGGAGATCATTTGTGTAATCTTTTTTTTTTTTTTTTTTTAATTTCAGTTAACTGGGGCACGTGGCTGGCTCAGTCAGTAGAACATGTGATTCTCAATCTCATGGTTGTGAGTTCAAGCCTCACATTGGGCATAGAGCTTACTAAAAAAAAAAATAATAAAATCAAATCTTCATTTTTGATAAAATTTTTTGCTGGCCCTGGTTCATTTGGAGTTTATCAGACTTTAGTAGAGTCTACATAATTCTTAAAGGTTTTACCTTTAAACTGTTAAGCTCTTAGAGAAAAGAAGGGATCTTTGTGAGCATTCAAATTTGATTCAGAATTTTGCTAATGGAATGCTTGGTTCTCATTTTTAATGTATTCAATTCAAATTTTTTGGTAGAAGTTTATAAAAGTAAATCACTTTCTAAACAACCCACTTTAAGGGGCAAGGGATAAATGATCATATTTATTTAAAGTCGTTTATGCTATTAAGTTGTAGAAAATATCAAGAAATTATTCTTTTTAAATCATTGATATGCAAATTCATACTCTTTATTAACAATAAAGACTTCTTATTGGTGGTATTGATATTGTACTACAGATTAAATCCCATCATCATAAATTCTAAGAGACTATACAGACTTTAAAATTTGGACCTTGGCAACTTTTTTTTTAATGTTTATTTTTGAGAGAGAGTGTGGAGGAGGGGCATATAAAAGGGAAAGAGAATCTGAAGCGGTCTCTGCACAGATGTGGGTTTTGAACTCACGAACTGTGAAATCATAACCTGAGCCGCCCAGGTGCCCCTGGAACTTGGCAACTTTTTAAAAATGTTTTTATTTATTTTGAGAGAAGGAGAGAGAGAATCTGCACCTTTATTTAGCCCAGAGCCCGATGCAGCACTCGATCTCACAAACTGTGAGATCCTGACCTGTGAAGTCCAAAATCAAGAGTCTGACGCTTAAGAGCCACCCAGGCTCCATGGCAATGTTTTTTGAAAGAAAATATTATATGTGAGCATTTATGCAACTACTCACCATATGTGAACCCGACTACAGGCATAATTGGGGAACCAGGAAATACTGATATTGATTGATAAGATAGGCCAGCTTCCTGGTACTGAATCTTCACAGTAAGGACTCAAATGTTAAATATCGGCTCTCCAGTGTTAGATCCTCTGTACGGTATGTCCTCTGCACTGTACACAGCTACGTTTTACTGAGTACCCTATGCTGAACGCTAAAGGCCATAATGTTAAGCACTGCAATTTGTTTTTAATGTTTATTTATTTTGAGAGAGCGGGGGGGAGGGGCAGAAAGAGAGGGAGACAGAGGATCTGAAGCAGGCTCTGCACTGAAAGCAGAGAGCCTGATGTGGGGCTCGAACTCATGAACCGGGAGATCATGACCTAAGCTGAAGTCAGACTTTAACCGATTGAGCCACCCAGGTTCCCCTTAAATACTACAATTTTATGGGTCATCATTATTCCCAGATTTTTGGTATATTGAAATTTTTTTGAAATAGGATTTGACCTGCATTCAACTCGTGTGCCCTGAACTGATAGTACATATTGAACACTCATACTTGATGAAATAAACATACTAAACATGTAATTTTTCAGAAGCAATGCACATTTTCACTGTAGTAAACTGAATGTGAACCTGTAAAGTAAACCTTGGAGAAAACAAGACCTAAATATAAAGACTGAGGGGCATCTGGGTAGCTCAGTCGGTTAAGTGTCCGACTCTTGCTTTCGGCTCAGGTCATGATCTCACAGTTTGTGGGTTCGAGCCCCACATCGGGCTCCACACCGTCAGCGCAGAATCCCTGCTTGGGATTCTCTCTCTTTCCCTATCTGCTCCTCCTCTACTCACATTCCTCTCTCTCCCAAAATAAAGAAATAAAACTTTAAAAAAAAATACTTAAAGAAAAAAATAGACTGAACTTACATGAAGTGATGGTGAGAAAATTGAGGTCCTTCAGTTCTAGTGGAGCAAAACCAAGAAGTAATCTATTTCTGGATCATGAAGAATTAAAATTTATAAAGAGTATTCTGACATTAGTAGTTGGAAAATTAGGAATTTTCATTCTCTGAATACCTTAAAAATTGGGGAAAATTTTAAATATCTATATTGTATCCTTCCTGAAGAGTTTTCCCAGGGTAGTAAAATCTTAGTGCAAATTATAATAATGTGTTTGTCTCTATCAGTAGTTTAACAGAAAGTTTCAGATGATGGTTTTGCATGGGTAGTCCATTGACTACCCTAGTTCTAGTTGATATACACGAACTAATCTTGACTCTATTCTGCCTGATTTACAAGAGATTGAACTGATGAAAACTGGTAGGAAGTTGTACTTTTGAGATTGTGTTTCACGTGCAATACAAGGGATAAATCTGTTCTTTATAGTTCTATGGAAGTATTCATGAAATAATACATTTTTTAATGATTTTTTAAAATGTTTACTTATTTTTGAGAGAGAGAGAGAGAGTGAGAGAGACAGACAGACAAGAGTGCGAGCAGGGGAGGGACAGAAAGTGAGGGAGACACAGAATCCAAAGCAGGCTCCAGGCTCTGAGCTGTCAGCCCAGAGACCAATGTGGGGCTCGAACTCATGAACCGCCGCGAGGTGGTGACCTGAGCTGAAGTCAGATGCTTAACTGACTGAGCCACCCAGGTACCCCAATACATTTTTTTTTAATTTTTTTTTTTTTAACGTTTTATTTATTTTTGAGACAGGGAGAGACAGAGCATGGACAGGGGAGGGTCAGAGAGAGGGAGACACAGAATCTGAAACAGGCTCCAGGCTCTGAGCTGTCAGCACAGAGCCCGACACGGGGCTCGAACTCCCGGACCGCGAGATCATGACCTGAGCCGAAGTCGGCCGCTTAACCGACTGAGCCACCCAGGCGCCCCCAATACATTTTTTTATAACTACTTGTCAGAAAAGTAGAGGAGGCTCCTACTGTGGTTAGGATTCTCAGCTTGTTTTCAACCTTCTGATACTGTGATGGAAGAGAAAAGGCTTACTATCTAGCATGGTTTTATTTGTAGGCATGAATTAATATGTTGTATTTTTCCTAAGGACATGAATAACACAAAATATTTTCTTTACTCATAAATAGAGATAGTTAAAAAATTGGATCTGAACACTGACTTTTCTAATCTATTCCAGAAAAGACATTCTTTTCTCCCCCGTCTCCCCACTGACTATTTTGTTGATTATCATGTAAAGTCTGCTACTAACTGCTTTCATGATTCTGAAGTAGTTTCTTGGACTCTTTCTCCTTAGATTTTTAGTTTGAGAATTATTTATCCGTTTTGGCTAGCCAGGTAGGGTTGCCTTTTGCTTCCAAGTCAATAGAATAGGTGAGTATATTCACTAATTTTGATGTCCAACTTAACTATAATTCTTACTGAACATTCTAAAATACTATTTCCTTTTCCAAGTTCTGCCCACATATTTAATAACATGGTAATGTTGCATTGTTGAGCTTTTCATTCCTTTTTAAAATCTTTGCTGGTTAAAATATATGGAGTAGATTTGGGGACTCCAGAAATTGTAATGGTACTTTGGGAATTTAAGGTGCCTGCTTCTTGCTTTTTATTTCATTTCAGTAAAAATCCAAATAGAATCTTAGGAAGGACATTAAAGCCTTGTTAAAGGACCTACAAGTGATATCCCCAATTTTTAATTGTTTCTTTTATATACTGTGGATATCTTTTTCTGAAATCCAAAAATCTTTGACTGTGATAAACTGCATATCCTTATGTTATATTACAGGGTTTTATCCCTTAAAAGTAAAATCTTTATAATGTTTTAATAGCCAGACTTTAAAAGCTTTGAAAAGTTTTATTTGCTTATCTTTTAAGGAGTTATGGTCTTTTTCTTCTCTTCTTCTATTGTTTAGTCCAAAAGAGACTCCACCTTCAAAACCTGTAAAGAAAGAGAAGGAACAAAGGCCACGTCACTTACTCACGGACCTCCCTCTCCCTCCAGAGCTTCCTGGTGGGGATCCATCTCCTCCAGACTCGCCAGAACCAAAGGCAGTTACACCACCTCAGCAACCATATAAAAAGAGACCAAAGTGAGTTTTTGGAAGGACCTATTTTTTCCAGTCCTCTTGTGTGTATGTGTGTGTGTGAGAGAGAGTGTGTGTGATCCGGGGAGAGGGGCAGAGGGAGAGAGAATCTTAAGCAGGCTCCACAATCAGTGCAGAGCCCAATGCGGGGCTTGATCCCATGACCCTGGGATCATGACTTGAGCCAAAATTAAGAGTTGGACACTCAACCGACTGAGCCACCCAGGTGCCCCTTAAAGTTTTTATTTTAAGTAATCTCTGTACTCAACATGGGACTCATTCACAGCCACAAGATCAAGAGTTGCTTGTTCCACTGACTCAGCCGGCCAGGTGCCCCATGAGGGACCTATTCTTTTTTATTTTTTTTAATTTTTAAAATTTTTGAGACAGAGACAGAGCATGAGCAGGGGAGGGGCAGAGAGAGAGGGAGACACAGAATCCGAAGCAGGCTCCAGGCCCTGAGCTGTCAGCACAGAGCCCGACGTGGGGCTCAAACTCACAGACTGTAAGATCATGACCTGAGCTGAAGTCGGATACTTACCCAACTGAGCCACCCAGGCGCCTGAGGGACCTATTCTTAATTATAGCTTTTTTCCTTTGGGCCTAAATCTCACACTTTCTTCCACAGCCTACACGGTGGGATTATAAAAGATTGGACCTGACATATACTTTTTATTTTATTTTAATGGATAAAAGCCTTTCTGGGATACTGTTCATCTGCACTGTAAGATACCGACTTGTGTTTTTAGAAAAGCAATAATTTCCTGAATCCAAATGTACCATGAACATTGATCCCATTGTATCTTTTGAGTTTGATACTTAGAATATTAAAAAGAAAAGAAAAAAGTCCTTTTATTCAGGGTGTGTCAACCATGTACACATTCATGAAAACTTAATAGATGTGGGATGTTTTTTCCTAAACCACAGAAATTGCTGTGCCATAAATGTAGTGGAATCTGGATTTGATCTTCTGATTATTACCATTCCTCTCTCTTTTTTTTTTAATTTTTTTAAATTAAAAAAAAAAAAAATGTCTTTAAGTAGGCTCCATGCCCACTGTGGAGCTTAAACTCAGGACCCTGGAATTGAGTCATGGGCCTACTGACTGGGCCAACCACGCACCCCAGCATTCCTCTCTTAATAGTAAAAATGGTTATCGTTTATTGAGCATGTATTATTGCCAAAGTCTTCTATTTTAACAGTAACTCTATGATGTAAGGTTTCTTTACCATTCAGTAGGTGAGGAAGCCAATACTGAAGAGAGGTTAGAAAGTAAGCACCAAATCTATTATTTGATATTATGCCTTCCTGAAGCAGAAAATCTGTCTTAGCCATTGTGAGAGACTATTACATATTTATTTCATATCTTTTTAATGGAGAAATTCATAAAAGATTCATGGGCCAGAGAAATTATCATAAAATAATTGTTTTCTTCTTTGAATAGGCTTAAGTGTTTATGATAACTTTTTGGTTTTGGGGGGGTTTCTTTTGTTTTGCCTTGTTTAGAATTTGTTGTCCTCGTTATGGAGAAAGAAGACAAACAGAAAGTGACTGGGGAAAACGCTGTGTGGACAAGTTTGACATTATTGGGATTATTGGAGAGGGAACCTATGGCCAAGTATATAAAGCCAAGGACAAAGACACAGGTAAACATTACCACAAAAGTCTAGATGTCAGAAGTTTAAAAATTTAGCAATACTAATGTAGATTTAGTAGATTTGGCAAAACTAAATTTTGAGTTCTAATTGGTTTCCACAAGTTACTAAAAGACAAAAATTTCCAAAAGAATAATTATTACTGTTTAAAAACCTTCCTCTTCTGTTGCCTGTTGTAAATATTTTATAATAGGCTTGCTAGGAATTTAAGAGACAGTAAAAGTAAAATTTATAGGTTGCTCTTTGTTTGGTAAGGGGTTAGTCCTTAAAAATAAAAAGAATATTGAATTAAGAAATTCAAGTCTTAAAAAAACAATCAAAGGCAAGAAAGGGAACATGGGGTTTTGTTTTGTTTTTTAAGATATAGAAGTATCTGGCATATAGCATTAAAAGTAAGCTGTGTTTCAGAGCAACTCTGGGCATTTTTCGCCTGTTCATGATGGTGGCCAAAAATGCTGATAATGTAACAGTTTGAATTTGTTGTGTAACAGGAGAGCTGGTAGCCCTAAAGAAGGTGAGACTGGATAATGAAAAGGAGGGCTTCCCGATCACAGCCATTCGTGAGATCAAAATCCTTCGTCAGCTAATCCACCGAAGTGTTGTTAACATGAAGGAAATTGTTACAGATAAACAAGATGCACTGGATTTCAAGAAGGACAAAGGTATGAGCAAGGAACCATGTTTCTACAGAGTAGATTGGTACATCTTACTTTCCTTTCATAGCTTGTTTACCTCTTTGAATTTTTTCTAAAGTATTACTTTACTTTTTTAAATTTTTTATTTATGTTTGTTTATTTTTGAGAGTGAGAGAGTCAGAGTGTGAGCAGAGTAGGGGCAGAGAGAGAGGGAGACACAGAATTTGAAGCAGGCTCCAGGCTCTGAGCTGTCAGCACAGAGCCCGATGTGGGGCTCAAACTCACCGACTGCGAGATCACGACCTAAGCCTAAGTCAGACACCCAACCGACTGAGCCACCCAGGCACCCCTTAAGTACTAAATTTTTTATAAAGTCCAACTTCTTTACTGAATCCATAACAGAATTAAGATACTAGTTTTAAAGTTTTTTTTCCCACAAATTATAATAATTAAACCTAGATTTACTAGTTATTTTTAAGAATCTCATTTTAAGTAATTTTAAGTAATCTCATTTTTACATTTTATAATGTAAAATACATTTTTATAATTTATAAATTTATAAATTTATAATACATTCTTATTTTTACATAGTTTTGCACTTATACAGTTTAGAATTCAAACAGGTATTTCTGAAACAATCTTTAGGTCGTATATTTTCCTGGATTTTCCTGGATTTGTGACTTTTTTCTGTTTGGGGGATAAAATTATTCATTTATACTTAATGTTTGAAGTGGTCTATATATGTCATTTAACCTACTTTTATTGAAGCAAATCTGAAGATTTAGAGATGGGCAACTGAAGAAATGACATCTGTAAATATAGTCTGGAATGTTAAGAGAGAATGTGATTAAAGCACATAAAATTAGGAAGGTAATAGATGAAGTAAGCTGGGCTTATTTATAGAACCTTAATGATATTGAAGATTAGCACTAGGGAAGTGAGCACTTCTCAAATTTGGTAGAAGCAGTTTTTGTTTGTGTGTTTTGTTTTTAATTTTATTAAGTGGTAGAAGTAGTTTTAAACCAAATGAAAGGAAATTTTGCTTATGTAACGTGTTATGTACTTTGATAAATTTATGGAAGTTAGACCTGAATAGATTAAGAATACTGGATATATTTCTGGATGTGTCTTAATTTTTTTGATTATAAAAATAATATAATGTACAGGTAATTTCTTTAAGGATAAACAAGGAAACATTAATTGGTTGCTTCTAGAGTAGAGCTTACTTTTCCCATGCCATTCTGTATTATTTAAATGGTTTACCATGTACTGTTTAAATTTTTTAATCATAAAATAATAATAAGTGAATAAATGGTTGTAATGCATACCTTTTTTGAAGAAATTGAAAATATGGAAGTCTAAGAAAAAGAAAATGGCATTCTCTCCCACTCCATCCCAGTCTACCATCATCCATAGAAAACCATTATGGTATTAGCATTTTGGCATATTTCTTTCTAAGTACTTTGTATATATTATACTTGTTTTATCATAACTGAGATCAAAGTATATTTAGTATTTTATAACTTGTCATAAGCAATTTCTCATGTTATTAACATTTTAATGACTGCAATAGGATAAATCCAAATTTATTTGACCAGTTTCTTTTCAGCAATTAGTTGCCAGTTTATTTTATTTTATTTTTAATTTAATTTAATTAATTTTTTTAGAATAAGCTCTATGCCCTTGGGGCACCTGGGGGGCTCAATCAGTTGAGTGTCTGACTTAGCTCGGGTCACGATCTCATGGCTTGTGAGTATAAGCCCCGCACTGGGCTCTCTGCTGTCAGCATGGAACCCACTTTGGATCACTTTGGATCCTTCTCCCTCTCTCTTTGCCTCTCTGTCTCTTTCAAAAATGGATAAACATAAAAAAGAAAAGAAAAGTAAGCTCTGTGCCCTACATGAAGCTTGAACTTACGACTCGGAGATTGAGAGTCACGTGCTGTATTGACCGAGCCAGCCAGGCACCCCAATTAGTTACTAGTTTAAAAAAGTACTGTAGTACTGCATTGAGCATCTTTGTCCATAAATCTTTGCGTTTTGATTGATTGATTTTGTGAGAGAAAGCAAGCAGGGGTGGGGAGGAGAGAATGAGAAGAGAGAGAGAGAGAAAATCTTAAGCAGCCTTCATGCTCAGCACAGAGCCCAACAAGGGGCTTCATCCCCCAACTTTGGGATCATGAGCTGAGCTGAAATCAAGAACTGGACACTCAACCAACTGAGCCACCTAGGCACCCCTTGATTTATTTCTTAGTATAGTTTCTTAGAAGTAGAATTATCTGGTTGAAGCGATTTTTTTTTTTTTTTTTTTTTTAAATCTCTACACCCAACGTGGGACTTGAACTCACAACCCTGAGAGTTGTGAACAAGAGTTGTGGACAAGAGTCACATGTTTCAAATTAGCCAGGCAGATTTTTATATTTAATGTTAGATTACTTTTAAGATAGTAATAATTTATGTCCACCAGTGAGTGCCCATCCCACTTTATCCTCCCTCACATTGAGTGTATCTTTTTATTTTATTTTTTTAAGTTTATCTATTTTGAGAGAGAGCGTGTGCACATGCAAGCAAGGGAGGTGCAGGGAGAGGGAGAGAGAGAATCCCAAGCAGGCTGCACTAACAGCATTGAGCCTGACATGGGGCTAGAACCCATGAAGTGTGAGATCATGATCCAGGGCTGAAATAAAGAGTCAGATGCCCAACCAACTGAGCCACCCAGGCGTCCCTGAGTATATCTTTTTTAAAAATTGTCATTTTGATAGGTGAAGTATCCTATCGTTATTTTGGATTGCATTCCTTCTATTACTTCTGAGTTCTTTTTCCATGTTTATCAGTTTTACTTATTTTCTCTTCTTTGAGTTGTCTTTTTGTGTGTTTTGTCTACTTTTGCAGTTTTAGTGTTTTACTTGTTAATTTGTATGAACTCTTAACTAAATCTAAGATATTCCTTTAATGCAGTAGTTCTTAACTTTTGGGGGGTATGGACCTCTTTAAACATCTTACGGATCCACGCTTTAAAAAAATATATTTAAAATATTGCATACTGTTTCAGGGAGTTCAAAGAGTCCTTGATTTCTATGTACTAGATTAAGAATCCTTGCCTTTATGCTGTTAAGAGACAGAATTTTGGATTGGATACGTAATTGTCTAACTAGGTCTGGTATTTCTTATGTTACGATATTTGCCTCTGTCACACACCCTGCTAAAGTGGAGAAAGATAGCATGGATTTCAAATCTTTTACAGTTCTCTTAGCATGCTTCTTCTTTAATTTACTTTTAAATTTAGGGAGTTTAATTAGATGGCTCACTTTTCTTTCAATTCTTAAATACTATAAATTTCACTAATAATTTATACTACATATACTGTGCTGTCCCTGGCATATTATGAGTCCTATTAAATATAACTAAGGTAAAGACTTACACAGTAGCCATAGACAATGATGGCATTGTAACAAATGGGCATGGTTGTGTGTTACAAATAAAGCTTTATTTACAGTGACAAACAGCAGACTGGATTTGACCCAAGGCCTGTAATTTGCCAACTGACTTAGATTGTAAAAGATTAATAATACAGCTTGATATCGGGGCAGTTGTCCTCCTTAAGAAGTAAATAGTCCAAAGAGCACTGGGTTAGGAGTCTGAAGAGTGATTCAGATAAGTAGTTCTGTTATTATTAGAAAGGGCAAGTTATTCAAGTACTCTGAGTTTCAGTTCCTTTATCTGTAAAATGAAGCAGTTGCTTCAAAGAACCTTATGGTCCACTCCAAAATAATAGTGAAATTTGAGGCATTGTCATTTCAGCATCCTTTTCCTCTTGTTTTTAATTTTTTCTTTCATTTTTGTGTAGGTGCCTTTTACCTTGTATTTGAGTATATGGACCATGACTTAATGGGACTGCTAGAATCTGGTTTGGTGCACTTTTCTGAGGACCATATCAAGTCATTCATGAAACAGCTAATGGAAGGATTGGATTACTGTCACAAAAAGAATTTCCTGCATCGGGATATTAAGTGTTCTAACATTTTGCTGAACAACAGGTAACATAGTAACCAAATGAGGCATTTTCTCCCCATTTTTGTTTTCTTTTCTGACCCATTTAGTTTCAGCTAGTTAATTGATGATAGGTAGACCCAGTGATGCAATTTTTTGCATTTACATACAACTGATGTTTGTACTGTAGGAATAACTTATGATTGGGGTACTCTGATAGCAGAGCCTTTAGACTCAATGTTGGTAAGGAATTAACAGAGGTAGGATTGTAAAGCTTTTTAAATTGCAAACATTTTAGGGAACCACTCACATCACTACAGGAGTATTCAGAGAGCTTTTTGCCATAGCTAGTAAATATTACTGTGGTCCTGGAAAATTAAAACACACATTGAGTTCTCAGTGAAATTCTCACTTGTTTAGTGAGGAGAAACATGCCTGCTTTTTTAGCTGCTGTTGAGACTTTTTCAGTATCAAATTTCAGAGTAAACACAGGTGTAGCTGGTGGTTGACCTCTCTGCTGAGCACTTACTCCCAGGTTTTAATAGCGTAGACAGATAGGAATTTGGTGATGAACAGTGTTAAATCCTCAGAAGTTTTTATCATCTGCTTTCTTCTTCTCTGGCTATTTGTCTAAACTATATTGATGATATCAGGTGTATGTATTATGCACATTAATCTTTGATAAATAGCCCTACCAGTTGAGGAATAAAAAGCAAATCTGGTACTATTGAAATCATACCAGTGTTTGGTTCTTTTGGCATTTGGGCTGTTCATAGCTATCTTCGCGTGATTCACCCACTCTTTTAAACATTTCTATTTAATTATATTTGGCAAAAATTTAAGATAGAGATGTAGAGTGATATGACCTATTTCACATCTTTGTGAAGTGAGATGACCAGCCATCCAGAGTTGCCCAGGGACTGTTCTAGTTTTATTTTTTATTTTTGTTTTTTTTCTTTAAAGTTTTTTTTATTTTTAAGTAATTTCTACACCCATTGTGGGACTCAGACCCACAACACTGAGATCAAGAGTTGCATGCTCCACCAGCTGAGCTAGCCAGGTACCCCTGTCCTGGTTTTAGCATCGAAAGTCCCATATGGGATAGTTGGTCACTGGAAAGCTCAGAGTTTAATAAGGAGCTAAACAAATAAATTGCTCAATCCAGTAAACAGTTACTAAGCCCCCCTGCCTTTTTTACATAATCTCTACACCCATTGTGGGGCTTGAGCTCACAACCCCAAGATGAAGAGTCAAATGCTCTAACAGCTGAAGCAGCCAGGCACCTCTAAACCCCTTGAATTTGGGATTGTCTGGGAAAGTGGAATCTTGAGGAATGGATAGGAATTTATCAGAAAGTCTAACAACAGAGGATTAAATTTCTAAGCAAAAGAAATTGCATGGGCAAAAGCACATAAATGTGAAAATAACATGTTATGTGGGAAAATGTAAACAGGTATTGCTAGGGCAAGAAGAGTGAAGCTCATAATGGGGAGATGAAGCCGGACAGTTGTAAGGAGCGAATTTAAGGATCTTGTATATCTCGCTGAGGAGCTTACACTGTCTATAGGTGACAATGATTGAATGGTGCTGGTGTGGTTAATTTTTTGTTTTGAAATTATACAGTTAATTTGGTTGGCTATTTTTTTTAAGCTATACAGTTAATGCATATTTTAAATTATTTTATATAATGCATATATTTATTTTATATATTTTGTACTTAAATACCTTTTGAGACAAAACATCATGTTAAAAAGAGTATTCCTTTCTGTCACTATCTCTGTGACCCATAATTTTCATTAAAACTGGGCTTGGTTAATCTACATCCATAGTGATAATGCTTCAAGAATTTAATGATGATGACTATTAGCTTACAGCTATCTGGACTATAGCATATACTTTTTTTTGTTCGATTTGTTCTTCCATGGTGGGGAGGGATGTCTCAGGCCAGGGAATGACTGCAGCCCTACTTGGTGTCCTTTCTAGTGGGTTAAGCCCCTCCCTGTCTTCTTATATTCAGGAAGCTGATAAGGTTCTAGATTAAACTGAATTTCCTCCTGAGGTTACTAAGCAGGATGCAGGAGTCTCATGGTCTAATCTGATCCATCCAGCCTCTAATCTTGCCCATTTAGCTCTGTCTACACAGAGAATTCTGGGTGAGATGGCCTGGAGAAAATGGTAAGGAGCCCTCAGCTGGACAAGGAAGCAAGAGCAATTGATAAGAGAGAGAGGAGAGCACTTGGGCTCCATGGTGTTCATTATATCTTTATTACACAAGTATAAATGAGACCAACTTATTTTAGATGGTAGAGAGACACAATTAGTCTTCTCTTTCAGAAGAAACACTAAATGGTCACTCTAATAGGGTATATATAGACTGGAGGTAGGGAGAACATTATAAAAAGAACACCTATTAAAAACACCATAAGAAATGGTCAGTGCTTAAACTAACCAATTCCTTGCTAATAGAGATGGACAGGATAAATTTTGTGAATGAGTAGATTTTGGTGAGTGAACGAATGTTGGAGAATGAATGAAAGTACTTTAACTCCCAGACTTCTACCTTAAGAAACTAACTAGATGAGTGGTATAATGGTCAATATAGGGAATATAGAAGGAAGAGCAGGATAGATGAGTGAAGAGTAAATCCCTTTTGGATATGGCTGTTGCACATCTAGGATATTGATATCTGACTAATAGGCATATGGTCACATTGAAGTTCCAAACTAGCAATGTAGTTCAGGAGTTAGCAAGCAGAGAAAAGGTATCAGAAGATGGAACCTAAGGGAATGGTCAGATATGGAGGAAATAAGGAAATATTATGAATGTAAATTAGGTTTAAGAAGTGAATAGGCATAGATGTCAGGTGATGTAGACAGATTATAAGACATAAGAAGGAATCTGAAAATTAAAAGGTCAGCATTGACATTGTGGGGCAAATTGGTGGGTAGCACAGTTAATGGGAAGGTGCTGGTAGGAAGGTCTTTAATTTTTAATTTAAGGATGCAGAGGTTTGAGCATATATAAATACTAAGAGAAAAAAATCAATAGGGAGAAGTTGAAGATTCAAGAAAGAACTAAAATAAAGGAACAAGGTTCTAGAAGAAATGAAATCAAGGTCACAGGTGATAGTGGTCACAAGTATAAGTGTTGATTATCCTTGAACAAGAGAGATTGACACATTTTTTTCTGTAACTGAAAGGAAAGAAAAAGGAGAGCTATAGATGCAATTAAGGTTATACAGGTAAAAGGATGTTAAGTAGCTCCTACCTGATGATTTTTGTTTTCAGTGAAGAAGGTCATTTACTGAGAGGGGAGGGGATAGATTAGGAAATATGCTAGGTTCTCAGTGATGTTTAGATTTAGCCTAACTTGCATAACTATTTGCTGTCATTTTATAGTCCTATGTGCTTCCTATAGTCCATTTTAAAGAGTGTGCTTCACTTCACAGTGAAGCACTTCACTGTGCTTCAGTCTTGGATCATCTCAGGTTCTCAAGAGTGAGGATGCTGAGAAATTTGAGGAACTCTTTTTGTCTCAATATAGGGCTCAAGTCAGCTAGTCCTTTCCTTTTTGCTTTTTATTCATTTCAACTTAAAAATGTAATGATGTTTGGGGCAAGTGGATACGGTGCCAATAATCTTTACCAGGAATGATAAGGGTTTCTGTAATGTAAAATTTTGTTGCTAGTAGTTACTTGGTTTTAACTTTGAGGAGCACCTCCTACCATAGCCTCTTTTTTCTATCTCATTTGAATGCCTGATCTCAGCTGTCAGGTACCTGAGATATCTCCAGTACCTTAAAAAAAGAGTGGGCTGGCTTACATTCCCCAAGAAGGAACACAAGTGGTAAATGTGAATAAACAGGCTATATAAGAATTTAGGTAAATATGATTAATCCAAAATAGTTAAGAATTTTAAGTTTTCTGACATTTTGTGTTATAGTTTATTAAAATATTACTTAACATCACTATCAAAGAATATTTAGCAGAGTGAAACATGGGTGTGAGCCTTTTATGGGATGGTTCTCAAAAGTGTGGTTCTCAGACCCATAGATGCATTGGCATCATCTATGGGCTTGTTAGAAATGTGAGTTCATGAGCTATGACCTGCTGAATCGGCATCTCTGGGAATGAGGCCCAGGAAACTTTTTTTTTTTAAATATTTATTTATTTTTGAGAGGGAGAGTGAGCAAGCACGAGTGGGGGAAGGGCAGAGAGAGAAGGGGGCAGGATCCAAAGGTGGCTTTGCACTGACAGCAGCAAGTCTGAGGTGGAGCCCAAACTCACAAACTATGAGATCATGACCTGAGCCAAAGTTGGATGCTCACCTGACTGAGCCAGGCATCCCAGGAAACTTTTAATAAGCTTTCCATGTGATTCTTATTTCATATGAAAGTTTGAGAACCCCTATAAGATCATAGTTATTTATCTTTATGATACAGGAAATGATGGCAATATGTTGGTAAAAGAGACCTCATTCGTCATAAAAATTGTGCGCTCAGATCTGGTTTGAAAAAATCTGTTAGGGGCACCTGGGGGGGCTCAGTTGGTTGAGTGGCCAACTTTTACTTTCTGCTCAGGTCATAATCTCATGGTTTGTGGGATTGAGCCCTGCATCAAGGAGGGGCAGAGAGAGAGGGGGAGAGAGAGAATCCCAAGCAGGGTTCGTGCCATCAGCGTAGAGCCTGACCTGGCATTGAGTCTCACAAAACAATCTCACGAACCGTGAGATCATGACCTGAGCTGAAATCAAGAGTTGAACGCTCAACCGACTGAGCCACCCAGGTGTCCCTGTAATGTGTTTTGTATAGCTAGTGTCTTCAAGCCAGAATTGATCAAGGTTTATCATTAAGTTAGAACAGCTCATTCCTTCTTTCCCCAACAAGTATTTAATCTAGCAGGGGTTTTTTGTTTGTTTATATTGAGAGAGAGCACAAGTGGGGGGTGCAGAGAGAGAGCAAGAGAGAGAATATGAAACAGGCTGCACACTGTCAGCACAGAACCTGAGGTGGGGCTCGAATTCATGAACTGTGAGATCATGACTAAGCCAAAGTTGGATGCTTAATGGACTGAACCACCCACATGCCCCTAACCTAGCAGGTTTTAGCAACTGTTGTTTGCCAAGAAATAAAAGGAATATTTAGTTAAGGAGTCAAATCCAAAAATACAGTAGTAGTCTAAAAAGAAAACCTTAGGGGAGCCTGGGTGGCTCAGTTGGTTGAGAGCATCGGACTTTGGCTCAGGTCACGATCTCGCGGTCTGTGGGTTCGAGCCCTGCGTCGGGCTCTATGCTGACAGCTCAGAGCCTGGAGCCTGCTTCGGATTCTGTGTCTCCCTCTCTCTCTGCCCCTCCCCCGCTCATGCTCTGTTTCTCTCTCTCTCTTTCTCTGTCAAAAATAAACATTAAAAAAAATTTTTTTTAAAGAAAACCTTAAGTCTTTGTAAACTGGAGTAGTCAAAAGAGGTTTAATCTGGATGTGTGACCATTAAGAGTAGAACTAAGATAGCAGATGTTAAAATTCCTTTAACTCCTAAACTTGTGCTTGACTGTTTAGATTTAATTAGGAAGCCACTACTGTTACTTATAAAAATAAGTTGTTTTTTTGTTTTACAGTGGACAAATCAAACTCGCAGATTTTGGACTTGCTCGACTCTATAACTCTGAAGAGAGGTGAGGCATTCATCATTGCAAGTTGCAGTAACTTTCAGAATTCCCTAAGTTTCTAAATATGTTACCACCTAGATTTTAGATAGTAGATTCTGTCTAAATTCTTGAATCAGCCTCAGACTGAAATAAATCAACCCAAATTAGAATGGAAGTTATTTTTTCATCTCTTACTCCTGTCCGGTTTACTTTTGAACTATTAGATTGTTAGGGAGCTGTTTTGACAATCCCATTTTCATTTGGCAGCTATTCCTCTTTGCATTTAATTTTACAAGTATTTTTTCATCAGAAGCCGTTGTAAATTTATGTCATGGTTACTTTTTACATTTCAGTCGCCCTTATACAAACAAAGTCATCACCCTGTGGTACCGACCTCCAGAACTTCTGCTGGGAGAGGAGCGTTACACACCAGCTATTGATGTTTGGAGCTGTGGGTAAGCCTCTCTGCTTTTTCTTTTGTTTATAATTTATGTATTATTGAACTGGTATCTGTTTTCTCTCTACATTGGCTTTTGTAGCTTTTCTTTAAGTTTGAAAGGATGGGTATAAACTTTTAGCTAGACAGGGAAATCTGTTGAATGTTTCCTAATCTTCTTTAAATTTTTATTTAGATATTCATTTATTTTTGGAGACAACATGTTTTTGTTTTTGTTTTTTTTAATTTTTATTTATTTATTTTTGATAGAGAGGGGGAGGGAGAAAGGGAGCAAGCAGGGGAGGGGCAGAGAGACAGAGACACACAGAATCTGAAGCACGCTCCAGGCTCTGAGCTGTCAGCACAGAGCCCATCACGGGGCTTGAACCCACAAACTGAGATCATGACCTGAGCCAAAGTCGGATGCTTAACCAGCTGAGCTACCCAGGTGCCCTGAGACACGTTTTTTAAAACATTTCCTCAAAACGTCTTTTTTTTTTTTTTTTTAACATCATTTGAATTCAGATCCAAATACATTCAAATAAAGTCCATAGATTGCAGTTGATTATCTCAAGTCTTTTATTTATTATTTTTTTTTTTTATTTTTTATTTTTTTTGGGACAGAGAGAGACAGAGCATGAACGGGGGAGGGGCAGAGAGAGAGGGAGACACAGAATCGGAAACAGGCTCCAGGCTCTGAGCCATCAGCCCAGAGCCTGACGTGGGGCTCGAACTCACGGACCGTGAGATCGTGACCTGGCTGAAGTCGGACGCTTAACCGATTGCGCCACCCAGGCGCCCCTCTCAAGTCTTTTAATTGTAGCTTCTCCTTCCATTTCTCTTGAGGTCCCCGCCACCCTCCCCCCACCCCCAGTAATTTCCTTAGTAGAAACTGTGTCATTTTTGTCTGTTCCCACAGTCTGAATTTTGTTGATTGCATCTTTACTGTGTTTTTTGTTGTTTTAGCATGGTTTTCTATCCCTTTTATTTCCTGTAAATTGTAGGTGAATTTATGTTTGATTTCCAGTTATCCACTGACCCTGAAATTACTTCACAGGTGGTTTTGAGTACCTCTGGAAGTTTATAGTTAACAATACATCAAAGTTGGGGGTAGGTGGCAATAGGAGCCTCTGCCCAGAGTATAGTCAAGAACTAGGTATGTTATCTGTAGACAAGTTAAAAGCAATAAAACAATAGTTTGCTTTTATTATCATATTATACAGGCAATTCTAAACAATGCTTGATAAAATATTCATCCCTAACAGGGCAGATTTACACATACACACACGTGCACGCGCACACACACACACACACGCCCCACTTTACATAATATACAATAATCTCTTTTTGAAATGTCAGCTATTAATGATCCACCTTCATTTATTCATTTGTGGTTGTTTGTGATGGTGATATTCTAATTATATTATTCCTGCCTGGAATAAAGATAACATTTACTAACCCTAGGTACGAGTCACATAGAAAAAGTTAGAGATAAAGCTTTAATTCTCTCGTTTTACTCACCAGTTTTCAGTGTGATGAGGTAGTTTCCTAGTATCCTTCAAAGATGACCAAAGAGAGGGTCTGGGGTGGGTTTTTTTTGTTTGTTTGTTTCTGTTTTTTAGTTTCATTATGAACTCATGGATTTAAACATGTTTTATATGTTTTAATCCATTACGGTTATCATCTTATTCCTATTCACATTTTTCAATCTTTGACCAGTGGGAGGGAGTTAGTGGGTCCTTTCCACACAACTATAGTGTTTGATAGCCTTCCTTGTTTGCTGGTTCCAGGCTCATCCTATTCATTTCCTGCCCTAGACCTGAAATCAGCCATTCCTTTTAGTGGAAAATAATACTTAGAGACGATAGTCTGTGTATTATGAACATAGACATTTTAAATGGGCCATGTTAGTTGTTTCTGATACTGTATGACTTATGCATATACACTCTGTCCTTGACCTCCATACCTTAGGATTCTGACATATACTTGCCAGTGGAGCTTATCACTTTTTCCCATTCATTCCCTCCTCTATTAATGTTAGTCTTTAAAACTACGGGGGTTTTATTTCAAAATTCAAACGGGTCAAAGAAAAGGAGAGCATAATTTCATTGGTAGCCTCCCCAATTGAAATGAAGCTTTAGTTAAATTTTACTGATTGAAGCTGGGTATGTTTGTGTTCTGGACTATTTGCTTTAACAGTATTAGCGTTTAAATTGTCACAACTAGGCTCTAAAGTTAACGCCCCATTAAGATACACAGGGAACGTTCATAGCTCTGTTGGTACTATTATTTCAGTGTGTGCAACCTGCCACCTCAGTGTAGTAGCAAAGTATTGATTACATAATAATATCTTCCCCACCAAAGAACTAGAACTGAAATAAAACACTAAAACACAACTTGGAAATTAAAATTATAGAAGATTAGGCTTTAAATAAAGCCCAGGAACTTCATTGAATTGAGATTTTGCTAGACTCTTGATGTGAGCTTGCTACTTTGGTGATTCGTGGAATTCTCTCTGAAGGAGAAACTAGAAAGACTGGTACAACGAATTATGTCTAGATTCTGAAAACCCACCTGGGTTGGTTGGTTTGTTTTTCTTTCTGCTTATTTTATCAGTTGTGACAACACTGTATTTGGAATTTGATTTAGCAGTTTATGTTGGAAACAATTAAACTTGACTTTTACTTTTCTATTTCTGGATAAGATTTGAGTGAATATGGAAGTGAGAATTTGTCATTTGAGGTTAACAAATGCTAATAGAAAGGTGCTAATAACTTTAAAAACTAGCTTTGTTTTGCTTCTCAAATTTAGTCAAGCTAAAGAATTTCAAAGTAAAACTATAAATACTGCTTTTGTATTAGCAAATCTAATTTCAAATCATAGGCCAGAGAAGAGATTCTTTGTCCATTTGTTTTCTTTTCAAAAAATAAAATATTTTAGGCATACAAAAAAGTACAGAGTAGTCATGTAATTTTTTACATTTGTTTTAAATTTATCTTGATATGGGGGGAGGGGTTAAATAGGTGATTGAAATTAAGGAGTGCACTTGTGATAAGCACTGGGTGATGTATGGAACTGTTGAATTACTATATTGTACACCAGAAACTAGTATAATAACACTGTATGTTAACTAACTGGAATTAAAATTAAAACTGACTAAATTAAATAAATAGATTTATTTTGATATAATTTCAAATATACAAAAGAGTTACTAGAAAGGACAAAGAACGTTAGTATAGCTTTTATCCATATTCACTAAAATTTGTTAATCTTTCAATTGAGGTATGCAATAAGCTGCATATGTTTAAAATGTACAATTGAAGTTTTGACATATTGTATACACTAGTGAAACCATCACCACAACCAAGACAAAAGTTTCCATGTGTTCCTTTGTAATCTCTCTCTTCTGTCCCACACTATCCTAGGCAACAACTGTTCTGCTTTCTATCACTATAGATTGATTTCCATTTCTGGAATTTTATACAAATGGAATCATACAGTATATGTTCTTTTTTCCCTTTTGCATCTTTTACTCAGCATAATTATTTTGAGATTTATTCATGTTAGATTCACTAAAATTTAGCATCTTGCCACATTTGCTTTTTATATTCATATGTTTATGTATGTGTATTTATATCATACAACATAAAGTATACAAATAGAATAAAATTGTGTATATGCACACATCTTTTTTCCACAACTATTGAAAGTAGTTGTACCTGTCATCCTCCTTACCATTTAATATTTAATGTAGATTTCTTTTTCTTTTAATGCGTATTCATTTTTGAGAGAGAGAGAGCATGTGCGGAGAGGGACAGAGAGGTAGACATAGAGTCTGAAGCAGGCTCCAGGCTTTGAGCTGTCAGCATAGAGCCCAATGTGGGGCTTGAACTCACGAAGTGTGAGATCATGACCTGAGTTGAAGTCGGATGCTTAACCGACTGAGCCACCCAGGCGCCTCTTTAATGTACATTTCTTTTTTTTTTTTTTTTTTTTTTTTTTTTATTTTTGGGACAGAGAGAGACATAGCATGAACGGGGGAGGGGCAGAGAGAGAGGGAGACACAGAATCGGAAACAGGCTCCAGGCTCTGAGCCATCAGCCCAGAGCCTGACGCGGGGCTCGAACTCACGGACCGCGAGATCGTGACCTGGCTGAAGTCGGATGCTTAACCGACTGCGCCACCCAGGCGCCCCCTAATGTACATTTCTTAAGAACAAAGATATTCTTATATCAAATCACAGTAGCATAATCAAATTCAGGAAATTTAACAATGATACACTATATTTTAAAGTAGTTTAGCTTACATTCCATGTTCTTACTTTTTCAGTACCCTAATAACATCCTGGAAACAATACCTCACCTGATAAAGGATTTGATCCAGTATCATGTATTACATTTAGTTCTCATTCTTTACTCTGAAATAGTTCCTTAACCTTTGTCTTTCATGTATATACATAAATTTTTTTTAATGTTTTATTTATTTTTTGAGAGAGAGAGAGAGACAGAGTGTGAGTGGGGGAGGAGCAGAGAGAGAGAGACACACACACACACACACACACACACACACACACACACACACACGGAATCCTAAGCAGGCTCTAGGCTCCAAGCTGTCAGCACAGAGCCTGATGTGGGGCTCGAACCGACAAACTGTGAGATCATGACCTGAGTCAAAGTTGGATGTTTAACCAACTTGAGATTCGATATATTTTTTTAATGTTTGTTTATTTATTTAATGTTTATTTATTTTTGAGAGAGGGAGAGAACATGAGTGGGGGAGGGGCAGAGAGAGAAGGAGACAGAGGATCCAAAATGGGCTCTGTGCTGAGGGCAGAAAGCCCAGTCCAGGGCTCAAATTCACGAATGAGAGATCATGACCTGAGCCAGAGTCAGATGCTTAACTGACTGAGACTCCCAGATGCTCCGACACTTACATTTTGAAGGACAGACCAGCTACTATATAGGTTCATATTATGAAGTTTTGGCTGGAATATTGCATAAGTGTTCTTTTCAAGGTATCACATTTATACTTAAATGAACCCTGTTTCCTTCTTATTGATGATGTTAATTTTGTTCACTCAGTTAAGGTGTTGTCTTTTTTTTCCCACTAAATAGTTACTAGATTTCCTTTTGTAATTAAGTAATTTGTGGAGACATACCTGGGGACTTTGTAAATATGTATTATTTTGGAAGGCATTTGCAAAATGGAAAAAGCATTTAAGCATAATGTATTTGAAAGTCCTATTGAAACTGATTCTGGGTGATGACAATAAATGCTTCTTTACAAATACAGTGCCAAGAGGGCTATAGTATATTGCACATTCTACAGAGCAAATGAATGGAAAAAGCTGATCTCTTTATAGGAACTGCTGAGCATCCTTGTAAAATTGAAGTGTGGGTTTTTTAGTGTTTATTTCCTTAATTTACAATGGAATTGGTAGAAAAGGACTCTGACTCATTTTCTTTGCTTGTAGACCGTCCTTTATAGATGGTAAAAGTTTGATCGCCTGGCAAATTTAAATTCTTAATACTGTCTATTCTCACTGCAAGAAATATTTTTTTTAATTTATTTTATTTTATTTTATTTTTTAACATTTATTCATCTTTGAGGGACAGAGAGAGACAGAGCATGAGCAGGGAAGGGGCAGAGAGAGGGATACAGAATCTGAAGCAGGCTCCAGGCTCTGAGCTGTCAGCACAGAGCCCGACACGGGGCTCGAACTCACGAACCACGAGATCATGACCTGAGCTGAAGTCGGCTGCTCAACCGACTGAGCCACCCAGGCGCCCCAAGAAATATTTTCTTTTAAAAAATTCAGACACTGCAATTTGGAGCTTATTTACAACATGTAATATCAAATTCTGCCAGATATACTATAAAAATTTTTTGAGACACAATTTAGGCTCCGGGGATTTCTCTCCTGACCTTTCAATTTTACTCTTTCTAGATGCATCCTTGGGGAACTGTTCACAAAGAAGCCTATTTTTCAAGCCAATCTGGAACTGGCTCAGCTAGAACTGATCAGGTACAGCTGTGCATGTGTTCTGAGTGCCCAGGTGTGATAGGTCATTTCATCCTCTAATTTCTAATACTTTTCAGTCATTCTACTAAAAGTTGACTTTATGATTATATCCAAGTATTCTCAAGTCAGTATATATCCAAGTATATTCTCAGTCAGATTTACCACATATTTTATCATGGGCTATATATGTAAAGAAATTATATTCCTCCTTTTTAGGTCTTACTAAGGGTCTTAGTTTTTAGGTTCCCCCTTTTTAGACTTTTTAGGTCTTTGCATATTTTTTATTAGTTCTTCATATAAAAGCATGCCATTTTCAAGGTAGCTGTTTCATTCTTAGGTTAGATTAAGATGAGCTGTATTCAGCAAACATTTATTAAGCCTGTTCCATAACAAATTCCTTTTTTTGTTAAACTTTAAGGTTTAGAGATAAGTAAGATAGGTCCCTGCTTTCAGAGAGCTCAAAGTTTAGTAAGTGATACAGCATGTAAACAGGTAATTATAAAATAGAACCTAAACTAGAGGATTTGGGGAAGGACTGGGGTTGTTTTAATCAATATAAGTAAAGAGAAGAATACAACAGGCTAATGTAGACTTCTTTAAACGTGGTGTATAATTCATTTTTGTGCATTAAATTCAATTTTCTATCAAAATTTTTAGGCTCTCTTCTGCTAATTTTCCCTATAGGAACATTATATGACCAGCTCAGCACTTTGAAATTAATACTAACTGAACAGAACATAATTGATAATGAAAACCTTTATGGAGGTTTAAAAACATATTTTACAAAATCAAGTATATGCATCGTTTTGGACTATTTTGCCAGTATTTTCTCTTATTATCTTGTAACCAGCTCTTTTGTCCTATTCCTTCTGTCCTTAAAGCAGTGAGGTCAGGTTTTACCTTTCTGCATGCTCTCTAATTTAATAAGCTAAGATTCCCCAGACCTCGGGAGGTAATAATTTCTGCTTCTGTAATCTCCAGAATTCACAATGCTGACTCATTTACTTCTTGTTTTGGCTTTTTGCTTTGTTTTCAGTCGACTCTGTGGTAGCCCTTGTCCAGCTGTGTGGCCTGATGTTATCAAGCTGCCCTACTTCAATACCATGAAACCGAAGAAGCAATATAGAAGGCGTCTGCGAGAAGAATTCTCTTTGTGAGTTTGGCAAAAATGTACATCTGGTTTCTGTGTTTGGCTGGAGTTTAGACTTGACTTTCCTAGCTTAGGGAGTTAGTGTTGTCCCAACTTATGGCAGCACACCATAGGAAAACATTTTTTTTTGAACAGTATATGAATTTTATCATAGTTTTGTTGTAATTTTCTTTTATGAAGGCTTTAGATGAAAAAATAAATCATTTTATTGTGAGTAATATATAAATTTTCTCAGAGTCCTTTTGATATTCCCATAATAAAAAGAGAATGGAACTGCTGGCTTCATGTTTTTTACTTGTATTATATATAGCATTGCATAAATCCTCTGTGGGAGCAGATCTGCTTGCTTGTTTAGCCAGCTTTTAGTTCCTTTTCCACAGTTTTACATGGAGGTGGAAATTCAGAGACCTTTGACCTAAGGTTATAGGTTTAAGAACTATGGGGTCATTGTGAACTTGTTCTTTCTTCCTTTCCACAGCATTCCTTCGGCAGCACTTGATTTACTGGACCACATGCTGACACTAGATCCTAGCAAACGTTGCACAGCTGAACAGACTCTACAGAGTGACTTCCTTAAAGATGTTGAGCTCAGCAAAATGGATCCTCCAGAGTAAGTGCTGGTGGCCAAGTAGTGATCCTAAACCCCCCACTAAACCTTAGGAGATGTGTAGCTCAAAATAATAGGTTTTTAGAAGGAACTGCAAATGGCTGAGTCCCAAATGGAGAGGTGCCCTTGAGTATTATGATTGATAAGAGGTTTTATTGCTTAATGTTTTTAAACAAGGAATAAATTTAGATACGATATTTCTAATTTGACTCAAACTATTTATTGCCCTGTACAGCCTCTTTAAAGTATTCCTTCTAGTTTTTGCTCTTACCTGTTCCATTTGCTTGAATCCCCCATGTCTGTGGTGACCATGTATATCCCACACTTGGCAAGGGCAGTTCTAATTTTAAATAGCTTGTTACTATTGGGTCATATGTCCTGAATTATTTGATGTTGAAAATATCTTTGAACGTTGTCTCTCTTTCATCAGAATCTTATGCATTTTCTGTATTCTATAGGATCTTCTGAAGTTTTACTCTCATGTTTCACATTTGGCCAATAATGTGACATTGTATCACTGACAGCATTATAGTTTTAATGTCAGAGTTTTTGGGTATTTTTTTCTTACATAGAGAAACTATGTATCTTAAATACACAGTATTTAAAGACGAGTGGGTAGTAACCACAAATCTGATTGTTCCAAAGAAATGTCCAAACTCATTTACTGCACTAGAATTTTGATACGTTGAATTTTGGCTTGAAATACTTAAGCTTTTTACTAAAATTTGGGAGCTCTTATTATAGAGAGATTTTGGCTCTGGTAGTCTTTATTATAATAAGATTTTACTTTCCGGGACTGTTTGCATTATTGAGTATGAGGAAATGTGAAAATATATTAAATATATTAAAATATACTAATAAACTCCACAAATGAAAATACTGAGTCATGGAAATTCCATGGGTAGAAAGAAGAAAGAACCTATTTTTTGGTCCTCAAAGACCAAATAACCCATAAATTGATTTTACACAAAAGTGATTTAATTATACACTGCTTAAGTGGTTCACCACCTTGCCTGGACTTTAGTAGATATTAATAGGCTAGTCATCTCTGTCCTATCTATTCCAAACTGAAACTTGACCAATAAAGTTCTTCTTTATTCTTGTTATGCACAGCAAGAACAGTTATAAGACTTAACTCTTTTATTGGAATGTAGGTGTTTATATAGTAGGTGTGACTCTGATATTAGCAAGAGTCTCATTTCTCACTGTAGAAATCTGTTGGTCTTTTATTTCCTCAGACTACCCTATGCCATGATTCCTTTTACATTGCTACTATCTGTTTACTAATATTTCTGGTTATTTTTATGTTATTCTTTCCATTTCCCTCAGCTCTTTGCCTTCCTATTTAAAAAAATTTTTTTAATGTTTTTATTTATTTTTGAGACAGAGAGAGACAGAGCATGAGCAGGGGAAGGGCAGAGAGAGAGGGAGACACAGAATCCAAAGCAGGCTCCAGGCTCTGAGCTATCAGCACAGAGCCTGACGCGAGGCTCGAACTCACGGACTGTGAGATCATGACCTGAGCTGAAGTCGGACGCTTAACCAACTGAGTCACCCAGGCGCCCCTGCCTTCCTATTTTAATCTCTTCTTCCTCCATTCATTCACTGTCATTAGTCCCACACACATTTCCCCTTTGCTTTGTCTTTTGCAGCCTCCCCCACTGGCAGGATTGCCATGAATTGTGGAGTAAGAAACGGCGACGACAGAGACAAAGTGGTGTTGTGATAGAAGAGCCACCTCCATCCAAAGCCTCACGGAAAGAAACTACCTCAGGGACAAGTGCTGAGCCCGTGAAGAACAGTAGTCCAGCACCGCCTCAGCCTGCTCCTGGCAAGGTGGAACCTGGGACTGGGGATGCAGTAGGTCAGTTCTGGGATGGAGGTTTTGTATTTTTATTAAAGACACTTGGTCCGGTTTTGATGATCAAGTGCAAGGGTGTGTCTGTCTGTCTGAGTTTTTAGCCACTGAAGCAATAAAGAAATGTCCCATCATTATGGGGAGGAGATAAACCCAAGTTTGTATATGGGGTTTAGAAAGTCTACAATGGATTATTTTTCTTTCCAGAAAGAGGGAATACTATATCTCAATTAGAAGTCAGGTAAAGTTAGGTCAGTAAGTTAGGTAAAGCAAATTTAAGGTTCATTTACCCATGGTTTTCTAACATTTAATTTGGAGCCCTGTTTATGTTTCATTTGAAAAGACCTTCTTAGAGTCTGATCATTTAATCTTTATTTATTTTCGAGAAAGAGAGAGAGAGACAGAATGTGAGGTGGGGGAGGAACAGAGAGAGGGAGACACAGAATCCGAAGCAGGGTCCAGGCTCTGAGCTATCAGCACGGAGCCCGACATGGGGCTCCAACTCACAAACCGCAAGGTCGTGACTTGAGCCAAAGTCGGACACTTAACTGACTGAGCCACCTAGGTGCCCCAGAATCTGATCATTTAAACCACAATTGTCGTTAAATGTAGTTAGTTCCATAGATGGAACTGATCTATGGAACATATTTGATCTAAATATATCCAAAACTGTGTAATAGTGAACAATTATAATAAAGTAGTTTTGTGGTACCGTCGATTTTTCTGAACTACAGGTATTCTTTCTGAGACTCACTTGCCCTTCCCTGTTCACCTACAACAGTGGTTTTCAACACTGGCTGCACTTTAGAATCATGTAGGAAGCTTTAAAAATAAACACTCCTGGGGCGCCTGGGTGGCTCAGTCGGTTAAGCGGCCGACTTCAGCTCAGGTCATGATCTTTCAGTCCGTGAGTTCGAGCCCCACGTTGGGCTCTGTGCTGACAGCTCAGAGCCTGGAGCCTGTTTCGGATTCTGTGTCTCCCTCTCTCTGACCCTCCCCTGTTCATGCTCTGTCTCTCCCTGTCTCAAAAATAAATAAAACGTTAAAAAAAATTAAAAAAAAAATAAAAATAAAAATAAACACTCCTGAACAATTAATTGCCAGATATCTGGGAATGGGAACTGAAGCACCTGAACTTTACAGTCTCTCCTAGTAATTCTAATGTACAGAAAGGGTTGTAAGTCACTGACATTGAAGAATACAGATAAAATGAAATCACTTTTACTCACTGGGATGTTTTAGTTTGTTCCTGTATTTTTAAGTGAAAATCTAAAGAAAAACTGTCATGACAATGTGAGGCATGAAAAATGAGACATTCAAAATGAAGCTTCATATACTGAATATTGTAATTTGCTCTTGCCAGTTGAAGAAGGCAAAGGTCCTTACCCTGCCTCATCCTCTTATTTTGGCTTCACTGTCTCTCCTGCACAGGCCTCGGTGACATCACACAGCAGTTGAATCAAAGTGAATTGGCAGTGTTACTGAATCTGCTGCAGAGCCAAACCGACCTAAGCATCCCTCAAATGGCACAGCTGCTTAACATCCACTCCAACCCAGAGATGCAGCAGCAGCTGGAGGCCCTGAACCAGTCCATCAGTGCCCTAACGGAAGCCACTTCCCAGCAGCAGGACTCAGAGCCCATGGCCCCAGAGGAGTCTTTGAAGGAGGCACCTCCTGCCCTAGTGGTCCAGCCTTCAGCAGAACAGACAACCTCTGAGGCTTCAAGCACACCAGCTGACATGCAGAATATGTTGGCAGTTCTTTTGAGTCAGCTGATGAAAACCCAGGAGCCAGCAGGCAGCCTGGAGGAAAACAACAGTGACAAGAACAGTGGGCCACAGGGGCCCCGAAGAACTCCCACAATGCCACAGGAGGAGGCAGCAGGTAAACAGACCGGTCATGAATCTCATTGAGCTCAGGTGCTGTTGATCCTCTTAAAAATCTCTTTAACATTTTCTTTTTCACATCAATGGCCTCAGTTTCAGTTTTCTGTAACCTAGTCTACAGGAGAACATAGCACCCAATGATGTATTTCTTGCCCAGCTTCTATTTAAGTCTCAAAGCTTCTCAAAGCACCTTCCATATACTGATGGTTTTTCCATTTTCTAGGAGGTAGGTAAGTAAAGCCTCTGTGTTCTAACTCAAAGAAACCACAATCATAGCTAGTGATACATCTTGAACCACTGTGTGAATAGTGGCCAACTAGTACTAGCACTTGAAAATCTGCGTTCCAAATAAACCATCATCAGATTGCACATAGTCGATTTTACTCTAGTGTAGTGGATACTGGATACCAGTCTTGCCTGAAAGATAATAGTCAAGAAAACTCTAATAAAATGCCATTGTTAATCTCCTGAAGAATAATTTGGAAATCTTGGTAGATAAGTGTAACACCACACATTTCCATTCCAAAAAATAATAGCATATAAAAATGCTTTTTAAAAATCTGTGCTGAAAGACAATTGAATGGACCGCAAATTAGGAAGTGAGCATTACATAAAGAAAAATCTGAACAAAGGAAATAAATATGTTATACCTTGACCTGACATGACCACAGCATGCAATTTTATTAGAGGAAAGAAAAGTTTAAATTTTCTAATTCTGATTTACAGTCTGGTTTGCAAAATGTTTACTTATCTGAAAGTGTTTTCAACTCCTTGGATATTTTCGCTGTCCATGAAGACCCCATGAATTGGGGAATAAGAAGAGACACAAGGGCTGATGAGGTACACTAACCTTCAACTTTAGGTCGTCCTACATTCACATTTCATACAGGATGGTGCAGAAAGTATATGCCTTATTTTCACTGGTATACAAATGCATAAGCTATTTTTCATATGTAAGTCTTTTTAAAACTGGAAGGTAACATAAATAAAATTAACCCCTTTACTTTACAAATAGGGAAACTGCAATCCAGGGAGTTTAAATAAGCCTGCCTATGGTCTCAGCTGAAACCATATTATTGGAAGAGGCAGAATAGAACCTGTGTACTTTTCTTAATATGTTTCTTTTTAATGTGTTTTTTAATTCACTTTGTTACTCTGTCATAACTGATTCCAATTGCTTTTAAGAGACTCTAGGACATGGAATAACAGAGAAAGCCAATCTAGAGTTAAAGCAGGACTCTTTGTCTCATCTCCCACACCCTCTTCTTCTTCCCCACCCCAGCAGAATTCAGCTATAATCAAAATACGTTAAAGAAGTCATTCAAATTAAAAAGTATAGTAATTGAAAGAAATTCACCCAATGATTGAGCCAACAAGGGTGAGATTGGATTTGCTTTTTGGGGAAGAGTAAAAATACCACTCCTAATTATTAGTCACCCCTGGATTATCCAGTTCTATGTCTCCTCTTGTTGCTCCCCGGCTGCCTCACACTTGGCCATTTTATTATTCATTAGCACTTCCACCAGAGGGCAGACTGAATAAGCCAGAGAAGGTGAAAATCTATCACTTTAGCTACTCTTTACTTGTATGGGGAAAGGGTTATGGTTGAAATCTAATGAGTCAATTGAAAATTTTAAGTTATATTTGTACATTTCTTTAATACCTCCCTCCAGTAGTACAGACTGTTAAGAATTGGCAATATTGTTTGCACTAGATCTTACAATAGTGTGATTTTTAAAATGTGATCTTTTAACTCCTTTAAGAAGTTTTATTTACTTCAATAGTCATTTACAGTCTGTCTCCTTTTCTACTTTGAGATAGTTCTCATCCTCTCATACATGTGAATTTGAGCTCAAGAAGTAGTTCTATTGAAATACAGCTTAAGACTAAAAGGCAAAGTTTAAATATGAAAAGTAGTATAGCTGAAAGAGTAAGTTTAGCTTTGATCACTTTTACAGTTAGGCATTTTTAAAGTTGTTTGCCATCAATATTTAAAAAAAAATAACCATAGTGTTTTATTTTATGTATAATCCAAAAATACATTTAAATATAACTGGTACTGAGATATTCTTATGTAGTGAGAAACATACTATTGACAGCAATAAACTCTGAAATCTATAGGAGTTTGTAGTCCAGTTAGCTCTTTTTCAGCATGTCATCTTTCCAGTTGTGAGTTTTCTATAGCTGATTTTTTGTCTTTAAATTAATTTTTACCTACCACCTAGTTAACCAATCTGTCAACAAGCAACTTGGGTGGGTACTGTATACAGGGTGTCCAACTCATCTCAGTTCTGTCCTGGTTTTAAAACTGAAAGTCGGCAACCTGAAAACCCGCTCAGTCCCAGGCAAATTGGGACTGTTGGCCACCCACTTGTATGTTACATATAGCACCTGACCTCATCCTTCCACAACACAATGTTATAATATTATGTTTTCAGACTGCTTTCATCTGCATGCTGAGTAAATACATACTTTACTGATTGTCTTTGCAAAATATAATTGTGGTAAATATACTACCAAACTGCTTTATAACTAAAAACTATTTTGGCTTGTCTGAGTAATGACTTTCATATCACTAGCTCAGATAATAAAGAATTAACTATATGGATATTTAAAAATATGGTTCCATAGGGAACAGAAACATCAGTCATTTGGAAGATATCCCAAAACATGAAACCTTTTCTTCAGCAGAGTAACTCCCAACTCTTAAAAAGCACTGTTCTGATTGTACTTGGTTTTGTATGTTCTCAAACTCACGCCGTTTTACATCCCTACTCTCCTGCCTTGGCAGTAGTTACCATACAGTGATTGCCATGCTTAGGCAAATTTAGCCAGCAGGTGGGGGTGTGTGGGGAGTGGTTCAAGAAAGACAAAAAATCCTTGGAAAGACATAGTGTAGTATAAGTTCAGTACATTTCTAAATACTTAGTTTTGTCACCGTCTCCAAGATAAACATGTTTATTAGCAGCCCATTCTGCATGACATTGCTGTAGTGATTTTTTTCATAGCATGGAAAAAATGCAGGAGGTTGGAAAACAAAATAGAAAATTATGATAGATTACTTTAGTCTTTATAATTATTGTAACAGGAAACTGAATGACAGAATGGTGGTTAATCCCTTTCTTCAGAATGTGATTATGGGGAGAGGGGACTGAAGTTTGGAGAAGCAAGTGTATATTTATACATGACGGTAATGAAAGGTTTTTATTTCATCTCTCTTGTATATTCTTTAAATTCTATTTCAGGTGTTAACCTTATATCATCAAATGTTCTGTAAAATGCATTAGCTAAGTCCATGCAAGGTCTCCTGTTGTACAGCAAGATTTTGTGCTAGAAATGTGACCACAGCATGTGTATTGTTTCCTCTCATCTTCCTTCTTTCTACTTTATTTTCATTAATGTTTTGATCCAACAGCAAAAAGGGGCGGGGAGGCTGCCAACAGCCTACATATTAGAACAGTTCCTTAAGGAAGGAAATGGAGGAAATCTCAGACAAAAATCAGGACAATCATTTGAAACATATGATCTTTTTTACACCAGCTGTTAGATTCAGAATGCAACTGTTTTATTTTAACCACTTGATTTTATTTATAAATTGCAATTTCCTGATCCCAAGATTTTATTCTTTATATATATTTGGTTACTTGTATTGCTATTTGTTTATGTTGGGCAGCGTGTGTGTATGTGTGTGTGTGTTTGTGTTTATAATCACATGTGATTTTTAAGATGGTGTTTAAAAGAAGTAACCCTTCCACAGCATGTCCTCCTCACATTCTTCCACCAGAGAAGAGGCCCCCTGAGCCCCCCGGACCTCCACCGCCGCCACCTCCACCCCCTCTGGTTGAAGGCGATCTTTCCAGCGCCCCCCAGGAGTTGAACCCAGCCGTGACAGCCGCCTTGCTGCAACTTTTATCCCAGCCTGAAGCAGAGCCTCCTGGCCACCTGCCACATGAGCACCAGGCCTTGAGACCAATGGAGTACTCCACCCGACCCCATCCCAACAGGACTTACGGAAACACTGATGGGCCTGAAACAGGGTTCAGTGCCACTGACACTGATGAACGCAACTCTGGTCCAGCTTTGACAGAATCCTTGACCCAGACCCTGGTGAAGAACAGGACCTTCTCAGGCTCTGTGAGCCACCTTGGGGAGTCCAGCAGTTACCAGGGCACAGGGTCAGTGCAGTTCCCAGGGGACCAGGACCTCCGTTTTGCCAGGGTCCCCTTAGCATTACACTCAGTGGTCGGGCAACCATTCCTGAAGGCTGAGGGAAGCAGCAACTCTGTGGTACATGCAGAGACCAAATTGCAGAACTATGGGGAGCTGGGGCCAGGAACCACTGGGGCCAGCAGTTCAGGAACAGGCCTAAACTGGGGGGGCCCAGCTCAGTCTTCTGCTTATGGAAAACTCTATCGGGGACCTACAAGAGTCCCACCAAGAGGGGGAAGAGGGAGAGGAGTTCCTTACTAACCCAGAGACTTCAGTGTCCTGAAAGATTCCTTCCCTATTCATCCTTCCATCCAGTCCTCTGAAACATTAATGAAATCATTTGCCAGAGCGAGGTAATCATCTGCATTTGGCTACCGCAAAGCTGTCTGTTGTATTCCTTGCTCACTTGCTACTAGCAGGCGACTTATAAAATGATATTGGCACCAGTTCCCCCTGGATGGGCTACAGCCAGAACAGTTCAACTCTACCTAGTAGATAATAAGTAGAGAATGTGGAGAGGGTCATTAAATTGAAAAGTAAATGTTTTATTAGTTCATTTGCCTGCACTTCTTGAGCAGAAGAAAAGGAGAACAGTTTCAATTTTGAGATGGCTCAGGAAAGGCTCTCTTTAGGTTTTTTTTAAATTTGGGGATTTTTTTTATGATTCCTTTTGAACTTTTTTTATTTTTTGTTTTTTGCTTTTTTTTTTTTCCGTTTTGTTTTCATTTAAAGATAATAGTGTTCACAAAATTTGAGCTACTCTTAGGCTTTTGCTATAAGGGAAACAGAGTGACTGGCTGATTTAAATAAATGTTTCCTTCCTCTCCACCATCTCACATTTTTGCTTTCAAGTGAAGTTTTTTTCCCCATTGAGCATCTTGAACATACCTTTTTTCCAAATAAATTACTCATCCATGAAGTTTGTTCTGCTTTGACAAAAAGACATGCCCCTCTCCCTGCACAGGACGCAGGTTGTAGAAAGAGGCATTCTTGGGCATGTAGGTAGATTTACCCCATCTCTTCCCTTTTTTACCACATCTTTAAAGAGTTTCTCATTCTCTCTCTCTCTGTCTCTCTCTGTCTCTGTCTCTCTCTCTCTCTCTCTCTGTCTTTTTCTCTTTTTGAGGCATTTGTTTGGAAAAAAATTAATCGTTGAGATGCCCAAGAACCTGGGATAATTCTTTACTTTTTTTTTTGAAATAAACGAAAGGAAATTCAAACTCCTATATGTTCTCTGTAACTTTTCAATTCTAAAATGTTTTGTTTTTTTTTTTTTTAAACCACGTTCTGATGGTGAAGTTGATTTATAAATGCAGGCAGCCTAGGACTTGCTGCTGAGCTGGGGTTAGAGATGATGCCTCCATACCTAGAGGGCTAGTAAGAGCAGTTACCATACTGTTTACACATATATTTTTGTCAAAAAAACAAAAAAAACAAAACCTTTGAAACAGAGCATTGTAATATTGTCAAAAGAAATACATGGAATATACATGGAAATACATGGAAATGTAACTTAGTTTAGGGTGGATATTTTTCTGAAGATCTATCAATATCTGAAACCTTTTTTAAAAAATAATTTTAAAAGAGCAGACCATGAGAAAGAACAGTATTGACATATACACATCTCAGCATGTATATCCTGCCAATTCTTTTAGGGAGTTTCCCTCTGGAGAGATTTGATTTTGGTTTTATTTTTGGTAAAAGGGGTAAATGACTTCATGGCAAGAATTTTGCCTTATTATAAACAGGAAATGGAAAATGGAAAGGCTTTCAGGGTGGGATAACTTGGGAGGCTTCTCATTCTGGCTTCCATTTCTATGTGAATACCAGCATATAAGGTGTTTTAAAAACCTGCACATTCATATAAATTCTCTGCACAGACTTAGGCCTTTGTGAAACATAGATTAGGGCCCCTTTACAAAGAAAAGGCAAACATGCTTCAGCATCTTTGAGAATAGTTTTCAGAACTCAAGTGAAGTTTTGTGTTTCAATGCCAAGTTCTTATATTAAAAAATAAAAACTACTTGTAAGAGAAAGGTGCACTAATAAAAAAAAAAACTTTATAAAGAAATGAAAGAAGAACCCTCTTCAGATACTTACATGAAGACTATTTTCCCCTGTTAATTGAAATAGGTAGATATCCGGTGTGTGTATTTCTTTATTATTCTCTGGGTTTTGGTCTGGCCTTGCCCTCAGGGGCAAACATTGATTAGAAAAAGAACCTTCTAGCCATTTTGGCATTGATGGCTTTTTATACCAGTGTGTCCAATTAGATTTGCTAGGCTCACTGACATGCTATTGGAAAATTCCATTAAAGTTCATCTGAACATTTTGTCTGTTGACTTCTTAGTCCACAGACATGGGCCTTTGTATTTTAGAATATTTGAATTTGAGGCATTGGGCCCCACTCCCATTTTTGATTAAAGAACTTAAGCCTGTGATACTTTCAAAAGTATCTATTCATAGTGAAAATAATTGGTCTCCCATCAAATATGAATAAAATTCTCTCTATATTTTAATTATATTTTGGTTATCAGCAATCATTAATGTTTTTCCTCCCCGCTTCCCACCCCTTATTTTTAATTATGCCAAATATTCTAAATAATATACTTAAGTCTCCCTTCCCCCATCCCTACTACTAGGGAAAGGGGTGAGTGTATGTATGGATGTGTGTATGTGTATGTATGATCCCATCTCACCTCCTATCCCCATTTGGGGAGTCTAGCCTTTACAATGAAACAAGTTTGGTAATTTTGACTATTTCTAAAGGCAGAGGAAAAAAGAAACTCAAATATCCTGGAATCTGTGGAGAAAGAAAAGGTATTTGTTAATTTTTCAGCTATGTTACCTATAAATGTGATAGAAGTAAAGTTTTGGCAGAATTTCAACTTGACTTAGAAATTTACAAACCCAATTATATTCAAAAGTGGTTTTTGTTTTGTTTTAATTGTACCATGGGAGATAATAAGTCTATTAAATACATTATTTTGAACAGATGAGAAATCTGATTCTGTTCATGATTGAGAGCAAAACTGGTTTGACCATGATCATTTTTGTAGTTTTGAAAACAAATTTGACCCAGTTTCCTTAGTTTTTTTTCAACTGTCCATAGGGATGATAAGGATTGGAAAATGACATCAAATCTATACATTTGAAAGCAGGGCAGTAGCACAAATTTGTAAGTAGGATTTTTTTTGTTAGCTTATGCCATAGACATCACCCAGCCAGTGTGTGTGTGTGTGTGTGTGTGTGTGTGTGTGTGTGTGTGTGTGTGTAATATGCATATATAGTTACAGTACTAAAATGGTTACCAGCAGGTTTTGAGAGAGAATGCTGCACCAGAAAAGTGTCAGTTGCCACCTCATTCTCCCTGATTTAGGTTCCTGACACTGTATTCCTTCTCTCTCTTGTTTTTGCCCCACATCGGGTGTATCTTGTCTATGTACAGATATTTTGTAATATATTAAATTTTTTTCTTTCAGTTTATAAAAATGGAAAGTGGAGATTGGAAAATTAAATATTTCCTGTTACTATACCACTTTTGCTCCATTGCATTTACTTCTTAACCTGTAGCCTCTGAGCAGATCTAATTGTGTACAAAGAGCTTTTTCCTTTACTTTATCTTAGGAGTGCTTTGTCTCAGAATCTCTGTAGTTTCATAAAATACAAAAAAAAAAAAAAAAAAAAAAGGTTCTCAGGGTTTGAAGAGGTGCTTCAAAACACTAGACTAGGAATTAGAGAAGAAAATAAGTTGGGGAAAACTGTAAGATGTGATTTTTTTTTTTTTTAAGTAGAAATAGTTACACAAATGATGGTGCCAGGCCATCAAAAGAGTTGTCTTGTGTACCCTGGCTCCTCCTGAAAGGAGAGGTAATGGGTTTGAGCTCAACTTGTCAATGGAAGTTGGTAAGAGGCTGTTTAGACCAAAGAATAATCTCTTAAAACCATAACCACCCCAACCAGTTCCTATGTTACCATGAGTAGGGTAGGCATGGAGATTAGTGTTCCTAGCTCCGTTGAGATTCCTGATGTGTTGCCAGTCCAGGAAACGAGTCAAAGTTGTTCATAAGGGTAAAATTCTATTATCTCCAAAATCTTTCCTATCTCCACCTGAGGACAGAATTGCTTTCCCTTCTCTTTCACGATTTAGGACACTAAGAACTAAATTTTCCCTTGTGTGTGCTGCAGTCCTGCTAGTCATGACATAAGTAGATAAAAGCAGGTAAAGCCCATTAGAAGACAGAAAAGAAGGGGGGGAGGATATTGGGGTGAGCAATCATACAAGGTTAAAGGGTACACCAGAACAAGGAAATTAGGACGAGGAATTCAAATACTGGTGATGAGGGTGGCCAGCCTGTTTTTGAATCCCCAAAGTTTATGATGTTCCCTTGCCTGTGGGCTGTCCTGTCTTTACCCAGAAGGAGAATGGAGAGCTCAAGATTGTTCCAATTCCTGGAATCCTGTGTTCCTGGTTAGCCTCCAGAGAAAAAGGAATTTGTTTTTGGTCTTTATATATTGCAGATTCATGACTGGGAGTGTGAACTTCAACCTACTAGGGAATATTGTTTCCACTTTATAGCAGTGGCTCTTTTTAATTCTAGGCCTAAAGGCTGAGGACCTAACTAACTTGGACTTTTTTTCTATCATGACCAAGGCAATTTCTAGTTAGAAATCATGCTGTTTCAGTATCTAAATTTCTTAAGCACTATCTTTTCCCAGACAGGTATCCTTAACTGTATGGTAAAGTTAATGCCTTAAGGAAGTTAACAGTTAATGTTTTTGGTGCTGAACTGGGATTTCCTTTGTTATTAAAGATTGCCCCATAGTTTGACTGTGTTTCAGTATGGAGTTACTTCTCTGTTCACAACTTAGTCATCCTGAAGGGCTAGGTGGAATGAAAGTGAGTTCCTCAAGTGAGTAAATGCTCAACTGTTCCAAGGGAAGGGTGGCACTGCTAAGTCTTCTGGTTGTCCTGAGAGGCAAGGTGAGCATTTCTGGACACTTGGTTAATTTTACTGTCCGGGTATGGCATTTCTCATCCATAGGGATAATTTTAGTGTTCCTTATAGCCCTAGGAATACTCTCAAGTGAATATTTACTCCAAACTAGGTTTGAGAGACTTTGGGGGAAGTATGACACCTGAAAGGATTGCTGGGGGGGACTCTACCACTCCTCCCCATATGCAGCCGTTTCTCCATCTCTCCTGTCCACCCAACTTCTTTTCGTTTCCTATTTTTCACTCACTACCCAACTTGCATGCCATGCCGTAAGCCTACAAGAGGTATTGATTGCTTAATCCTGCAAGGTATTTAGAGTTACTGCTGCTTCATAGTTTTGAAGGGTGATGAGAGGCAACTCAGAAGACGTGTTTCTATTACAGATCCTCAAATTACTGAGTGAGAGGTGAAGGAGAAAGCAAAATAATCATACTTTCTTATTGCTAAGGAGATTTTAATTTATTTTGTGCGGGATACAAGAGATTACTGGTCTGGGAAGGGCAGGGAGCCTCAACATTTCACTTCATCCTCTTCCCTCATATCCTGAGACGTGCTTTTGGTGATGACATTTCTGAGCTCAGTTGCAGATGGTGTCTGTGGGAAGTAAAGCTTGGTGAGAAGAAGGCCCTGCTATCCATGAGAAAGCAGATGAGGACTGCTTTGAGGCCCGGTGATTAATCACTAGAATGCCAAAACACTTTGGTCACTGGGTTGCTCTCATATATACCTCAAAAATTAGTGGTTCAAGGTTGAGAGAAAGGGGCTATTAAGTTAGTCTTTAATACTCTCTAGATGGGTGGTTGTTAGTGAAACTTAATATGTAGCCAATAGCCACAGCATACTTCTCTAGAATAAGAGAGTATAGCCATAAAGTATGTTCACTTAGACATAGGTTTCCTAGGACCTGGAAACAGATTTTTAGATGTTTTCCTCTGGCATGGTTGTTAATAGTTACAAAGGAATGAAGGGCATTTTATCCAAGCTAAACCATCTCTGGAGGGAGGTAAGGAGAAACCTTACAAAGGCTACAAGGTAGCAATCAGAGCTAAGTGAAAAGCAAAGCCTGTGGCTTGGAGGCTGTTTTTTTGTTTGTTTTTTGTTTTTTTTTTCTTTAAGGAGCCTATTCTGATGGCTGTCTCAAGGAGAGGATCCTTTTCCCTCCTGTCTCAGATCTACAGTACCAAATGAGGGACACCTTTGATGAAGGTTAGCTTGTAGGTAGACAACCCTCCCCACCAAAGCTAATGCAATTTTGAATGCTTTTGGTCCTGGAGAAAAGCCAAATTCAAAGACTTAGAAAAAGCTTAGGAATATGATCCCTTTTATAAGTTCAGGAACTTCGGAGTTTGGCCTTGTACCAGTGTTTGCATTTTATGTTAGGGGACCAAAGGTCTCATATAAAATGAAGCAATATGAGGAGATGGAACGAAGGCAAAGAAGGAGAACTGGAGCAGGCTGGTAGCTGCAGAAAGAGACTTAGGGTATAATTGCTTTTAAAGAAGAGATAGGAATATGGGATGGAAGGAAAATTTATGGTTGGGCTAGTGAGAAGGATAAGTGCCTTAAAGGTTCACAGTTCATTTTAGGTAGGCCCATTAAAGCACCACTGTCAGTAAAGAGTTCCCATTGATTACAGTAGTGTTACCTGTATGGTTGGAAGATGGGCCTAGAACTCTTAGGTTGGGAGATGCTTTGAAGACATTTTCACTAGGGAAGCTTGATTATATTAAGCAAATATTTAGGGAAATTTTGCTTCCCTCTGCTATCCACATAGTTCAAGAGAATAATTTGAAAATAAGGAATGATTCAGATGTATCATGTTAAAAAGTTATTTGTATTTTTGGAGTTTTAAAATTCTCCTGAAAGTAGTTTTATATATTTTAGGTCAATGTGGAAAATAGCATTATTCCTCTCTCCTTTGTTTTTAGATCCAAGTGAAGGCAGTGCCTAGAAGAGTAAACAAAACAGAATATGTTAATTAGACTCACAGACTGCTAGAACTACAAAAGGACATTAGTTTGTCTAGTTCAATGCTGTCTTCAGCCAGTGAACAAACAGGCCTAGAAAGGTTGAGAACCTGTGGTTTTGGGAGGAAGAAGGGAGGGAATAGGAAGTAATGTTGGAAACCTAACTATGTGTCAGGCACTGTGCTAAGTGCTTTGCTTTTATTATCTTGACCCTTAAGCACCTTGAAGCTAAAGGATGGAAGGAGTAAAAAACAAATTCTTCTTATTATTCTGAGCAATGTGTAGGTGATAAGGGGAGTGGCAGGTCATTTTTTATTGTCTAACCACATATGGCTAAACTATAGGAAGTGAAGAGAGTTTGAGAGTGAGGTTAATCTAGGGAAGTACTCACTAAATAGTTCAGACTCATGAATAACTTCTCTATTCCTGGAGACCTTCCAAAAATATGATGCACAGAGGTAGGCTAGAGGCAGGACTGGTAGAGAACAAGATTACTGTTGATTCTGAAGTTGATTTGCATTCTAGAAAATCAGCTCATGACCTGAGAGTATAGGTTAATCTTAGAGATAGGGAACAAAATGGGTTTTCTCATCCTAAGGGGTCTTCAAATAAAATAGTGTTTATATACCAAGGATCAAGGAGATAAAAAAATGCCTTTGATGACCATGCTTGTTTTCGGGTTTTTGTTTTGTAACACATTTTAAAGTCATGAAACAATTTATAATTTTGGAAAGACTTAGTGCCAAGTTCAATGTTGATAGGACATTGCTATTGAGAATAAGATTCTACTCCTCGTAGTTCTTTGATTTGCTATCCTGAGAGTTCTACCATGAGGGTTGCTTCAGTGGGGAGCAGGAATGTCATTAGTTGAGTCATTGTCCGGAGTATAGAACAACTTCTGGGGGAGATTAAGGGAGGGTCTCACTTTTTTAGGAGGTTTCTGGATCTAGTGAGATGAGTCTTACACTTGAGTGGGAAGTAAGGAATCAATGTTCATAAGTCAGCATGTGAATGCAGGCTGCAAAATAAAATACTAACCTAGTACAGAAGTAGCCATAGTCAAGAAGTAATTTAAAAAACTGGAGTTAACCAGAAAAGATTCTTTGAAGGTAGTGAAGACAGGGGAACAGAAGAGAAGGTGTTCAGACGAAGAAAACTTACAGAAGAACATTTGTGTGTGTTGTGTGCAGAAGTCTGAATGGATCACTCAGTGTGGTAAGGGGAGGGAATATTAGGAGGAGCAGTCTTGTCGGCTGGAATGAGAAATTTGGATTTGATTTGGTAAGCACTAACGGGAAGCAGAAGCATGGTGGGGATGATTATGACGTTGAGGACTTTCACAGCTGTACTCGGTCAAGGAAGCAAGAAAGTTTGCTAGGATATTTTGGTTTTTATCTGAGGGCTTGCACTACAGTGTGACTGGGAGAATGAGAAGAAAGGAAGGGGGTCCATAGAAATTAGCAAGGCTTGATGATAGTTTGGATGTGAAAGGAGAGATGACCCGACATATTTATCCTATTGACTATGATGGGAGCTTGGAAAAAGGTAGCTGCTTTATTTTTAAGAAGTAGGAAGTGTACTTCATTAACCAATTGATGGGATGTGTCTTTGTTCAGTATTTCAGAATCTAAGAGGGGGAGGTGCTCCTAGAAAATAGTGAAGCATGTGCTCTGTGCCCAGATGATCACCTGCCCTTTTCAGGTTGGAGAACTGGGTGAAAGAGAGTTTATTGCTAGGGTGTTCCCACAGACTTCAAGAATGCTGTCCCTCTCCAGATCTAGGAAAGAAAATACAGTTTTTTGCCAGTTTCTTCCCCTTTAATGCTTTGAAAATGGGATATGACTAGCCTGTGGCAGCGTGTGCCTATGGATGCACAATTCTCCAGCTTGTTTCTTGGAAGGCCTTTTTCTGTCCCTCCCTGGGGGTCATTTGTAGCTCTGGTTCCTGCTCCCAGAGCCATAAAGTGGGAGCCCCCATTTATTAATTGGGTTGGGATTGGGGAGGGGGTCCACGGGGGACTCTTTAGTGCAGCAGGCGGGGGTCTTCCCGAATGAGCCCATTAGCCAGCCCCAATGGCAGCTGAAACGGGGCCGCAGCCAAGTCCTCTCCGTTTCAAAAACCCTCCATCGCCTGCAGCAGATCAGAACAAGGCCTGCGGGAGCCCTTAGCTTCTGATTGCAGCTGTGAGGAAGGACAAAACAATTTATAGGAAGCCAAGTAGCTCCTGTCTCACTGTCTCTTCCTTTCTGACTTTGGGGAGGGGTAAGACTGGGATGTGGTGCCCCCCCACCCCCACTCACCATAGCTTCTTATAAGGCACGTATAGGCCTAATGTAGGATGGAACAGCAGTGAGTGTATTTGCACTGATTGGACATTTGTGTCGATGCTCTAGATGTGTTTACACATGTCCTTGCTTTCTTTTTCCATCCACATACAGTTGTATTTGAACATGGTCCTCCCTAGGGCAAAGCCAAGTGTGTGTTCAGACAGTGTAAGTTGTATGTTGTGAGATGGGCGGGGGGGGGGTGGGGGGCGGCGCGGGGCATGCTTTCTTGCCCCATACCTGCCTTGACTCCTCTGCTTTGTCAAGATTCAGAGTTAGACTTAGATCACCTTCTCAACATCTCTTCATAATAGAAGGAGCTTGTCACTTAAGAGAAGGCCTCCTACTGGGACTCCTTCATTTGTCCCTTTGGTTATGCCAGCATGAGAAAGGTAGGCATCTAGAGGGGAGCTTCTTTCTGCAGTGGCCCAGAGAGAAGGTATGAAGGGCAGGAATGTCTCACTTCCTGATAAAAGGAAGTGTGTCTTTCCTCAAAGAATCATAGATGGCCAGAGGTAGAAAGAGAACCTACAGATCACCTAATTCACTCTTTAGGTATACAAGCCTGGAAACAGGTTTAGGGAAGGGAAGTGCCTTGCCCACTGTCTCACAGTGAGTGAGTTAGTGGCAGCCAGCCAAGACTGGAATCCAGGAGGCCATAATCTTAACCTACTTGAGTATAGAACCCCTGGCTTTAAGATTGCCAACTCCTGAGAACAATGAGCTTCCTCAAGAAAGGAAGCTAAGGGCTGTAGGGTTTTGAGGGGGGAGGGATGGATTGAGGGGGGAAAGGTGGATGTGAAAAACACTAGTAGAAAAACTGAGAAGCTTTATAGTTTCTACCTCAAAGACTAATCTTTCTATAATATGCAAATTGTACACATGTAATTTCTATTTAGTCAGGAGCTCTGGTTCATTGGGAAGCAAGTGGCAGCCAAGGCCAAAGATCTTAATGCCCTCGGAGTTACCCCCATGTTCCAAGGGCACTTTGCTACCATCTCTGGGGTTTGGAGAGCAGGAGTTTACCCTAAATCTCAACTCTGGCTCCTTTATATTACAATACAGTTGTAGAAAAGCAAAATCAGAAGGAAGGGAGGAAGAAAACACATCTCACCTACTGGGAAACTAAGGGGAGTCTCTGAACAAGAGAAGGGATTATAGAACTCTGAGTAAAATGAGATATTCTCTGAGATTACAGGGAAAAGAGGTTGGAGGGGGCACCTTCTACTCCTCCCCCCCCCTTATTATTTAAGTTTTGAGTTGTTGGTTTTCTCCTTTGAGGAGGCGGCAGGAAGGGGTATGTTGCTCTGTTGTTACCTAAGCCTTAAATAGTGTGCTCAATGAACTGACATGCACAACAGGTTCAGAAGTCCTCTTGCTCTGTGCTGAGACTACCCCTCTTTGGAACTTCTCCGAGATGTATCTACAGTCACTTTCAATGCTTATTTTCTGAACATACAAGTCTGGGAGCCAATGATGTGCATGGAGGAAAATGCTAAAGAGTCCCCGAGCTGGAATCAGAATCTTAGAGGGAGAAAGGTACCACTGGGCAGCATTGAGACAGAGTTATGAATCTAGGTCAGAGGGACAAAGGATCTGCAAAATGAACATTGTCTGCTAATGACAAAGAAACAGATCCCAAAGCATAACCTTTACATTTTTCCATCACACCCCAACTGATAATATAGGGGGAACGTGAATCTGGTCCCCCTGCAGATTCTTCCCTATGTAGGGAATGTATATGACTGCCCTTCTTGTCCAAAGTGTATCAAGTCTGCTGTCCCCTCACAAACTTCCTTTCTGTCTCATAGGACTTTCTTGTGTATTTTCCTCCAAGCCTTTTTTTTTTTAAGTTTATTTTTATTATTTTTGAGAGAGAGAGCGTGAGTGGGGGAGGGGCAGAGAGCGAGGGAGAAAGAGAATCCCAAGCAGGCTCCGAGCTGTTGGTGCACAGCCCAATGCAGGGTTTGATCTCACAAACAGTGAGATCATAACCTGAGCTGAAGTCAAGAGTCGGATGCTTAACTGACTGAGCCATCCAGGCGCCCCTGCCTCCAAGCCTTTCTGGAAGAAGCTGTTTTGGACAAGATAAAACAGATGATCTTGAATACAAGCTGGTGATCTGATCTAAAACTAGATGGCCTCCTCTTGAGTCACCTTCTTGCATTAACTTTGCATTAACGTTGAACTTTCATCACCCTTTATAATTCTGGGTTTCATAGCTTCTAGTTGTGTTGAATTCCTAACTTACCTCTTAGGTGTAGGAACCATTGTTTTTACTTTATCAGACTGGGAGCTAGTTCCCTAGAGGTAGGCATCTTAGAACAGTTATAACTCTCTCTGGAAGCATACTTAAAGTTCCTCTTAATCCTTCTGGGCTTTGTGAATTCAGATTTGAGGGAATTGGAAGAATGGTTAACATCACCATCACTGTTACCTACTAAGGCCATATTCCCTGGGTGAAAGACCAAATTTCTCTTTGGTGTTTAGTCCCTTGTCTCATAATGTAACCTGTCATTTTCCTTTACAGGTGGCAGCAGCAGGAAGGATGGCCCTTGAGGAGTTTGGTGAAGTCCATCAGTCACCTAGCATCTGGAGCCCTGACACATTCAGTCTTTTTCATAGACTCTAAGCCAGGTAGGGACCTAAGGCCAATCAGAGGCTTCAGGATTACTTTTGTAAAGGATTACCCTCCCCCTCCCCCTGCCCCATACAACTAGTCTCAGGGAAGTTTCTTATTCCCAAAGATCTCCAGAGGCGTTTCCCTAGCTTTTTATTTGACCCTATTATGATGTCCTACTTTCTCACAGACAATTTCTCCCCCTGGTAAGAGTAAGTATCTCTCTTTATCAGCACCAAAAGCCATTTCATTCTTCTCCTTTCCTCTTGGCCCACTGCGCTAATGGGTTTTCCTCTTTGATGGAATACTGATGTTGACTACTCTCAACCTCTCCTCTCCAATACTTGCCCCACTCACCCACTGGGAGCATGCGTACACACACACACACACACACACACACACACACACAGGCACAGCCTTGCCTTCTTCTTCCCCAAGAAGTTGTTTTCTCTCCTGTTTGAGTCAGGATTGGGCATACTGTCCCTTTTTACTACCTCCCATCAGCTTCTCTACCTCCTTTCCAGGTTTGATGGGAGCTCCCACCTGTCTAGACATTGTGCAAAGCACCAGAAGTAGAGACCTACAAGCCTGCTTCTCTCCATCTTCATTGCCCAGAACCAGGCAGGTCATCAGCTTCTAGTGCCCACCCCCCACTCTTCTTGCTGCCAGGTAGGTTTGCCTCTCTGTACCCACAAACCCCAAACAGGGTTATATTTCTCTCTGGGAGTATTTCTCTCTGATGTTCTCTGCCTTGTGACTTTCAGCTTTAATCTTTAGCAAGATCTTGCTGATGTTAAATATCCAGCCCTTTCCTACAGTACAGAACCATTTCCCCCATTTAGTGGGTGTGGGAAGAAGGGACCAGTAAACAGATGAGATTTCACATGGAGGGTAAGGATCCAATGACAGGTAACATTTCTCTTGGGGCCAGAAGTCTAAAGCCCCAGATGTACATTCTGCCCAGTGGCCTGGCATCCTTGGAGAATACCTGGATCTTTTGAGGGAAAAGTGTTTATCTGGTGTCTATTCTCAAGGACAAGGATCTCAGGCTCTGATAATCTGTCCCTGTTCATTCCCAGACCTCCCTAGGGAGTAAGAATGGATTTCTGTACAGCAGAAACCCACCACTAGGTGATAGTCTCTGGAATTCAGGTGGTAACTCTTGTCTGGCACTTGTAGAAAGTTGGCAGGGTGCCAGAGCCTCTTCTGCCATCAGATATGACATCAGCTTACCCTTTGCTCTTAGGCCTCCTCTCTCAGCAGTGCCTCTTTCACCCCTGCAAGCCAGACAACACAAGCAGCAGCCCTAATAAGCGTCAGCTCTGGGTGAGGTGCTCCTTCTCTGATAGGCATATACCTTGAGTCAGAGGATGCAGTAGATGGAAGGATAGGAAAGCATAAAATGTCCCCAGAAGTGGTCAATCAATAAGTATGCATGGGTACCTTGATGAGTCAGAGAGCACCAATATTTATAATTCTGCCTACTGAATGTCAACCTGGATGTCTGATACCTCAAAGTTGCTGGGCTACTTGGGCAGCTGCAGTCCTGGTTTCTGCCACATGAGGGTGCTGCTGACCAATTAAAACTCATGCCCCTTAGCAGAGTTTAGGTGACAGGGGCATTCTTTCTCCAAGACAGGGATCAGAAATACCCTGAGAGAGAGCCTGAGAGCCAGGCCCCAAGAAGCCAGAAGATTAATTAGTATCACTTGCTCTTCCTTAAAAATGGACTCAGACCCTGAACACTCCACCCTAGTGGCCTGACATCTCAGTATGTTTCCAGCTGAACGCGGGAAGCCCCCTAGCTCCAGACACCAAACTTCTTGCGTAGATGGTTTTCTTCCTCAGGGTGTAGCAGGTTTCAGCTGTCCACCCCACTGTTTCCCTGCCTCTTACACAGTCACTTTCTGGTCCAGAGGGTGGGAGCACCTGTGATTTTCAGAGAAAAAAATCTCTCAAAATTGTAAGAGAAATATCTTTGTTAGTGAGAATGTGAGGGAGAGGACTGTGAGAGGGAGAAAGTTCAGCCTTCTGTGCCCCCATCACCTCCCCAGCACAGACTTGCAGAACTCAAGATGGTCCAGTGGAGGTCTGTAGCTTGAGTGGCCAGAGCACACCCAAAAAAAGGTGTCAGAAAGCCAGATGGAGAGGGGGGCTACTTTGGCCCTTGAGCTTCAAACCAACCCCTTACGGTGTAATGGTTCTGCTGAGGATCCAAGTGGCAATGGGGCCCCTATGGGGGTGAGGTATCCCACAATTGATCCTCAGTCTCCATGAAGCCCTTCCAGGCTGAACAGGCTAAGGGAGATGACAGAGGTTCTCCTCCTCCCTCCTACCCCCATGCCCGAGGGCCCCTCCCCAGGAGGACAGCTTGATTAAACAGTCGGTGCTGCTGGAATTACTGCACAGCTGGCACTCCCCCCAGCACCCCGAGCAGAGCAGCAGCGCAGATTAAAATCTCCAATTAGCGTTAAAGTGAAGTGAGGAGGTACTGAGGCTGCCAGGGAGGCCAGGCGGGGGCCCTGGGTTGGCAGACACCCCCCTGGTGCCTGGATTCTGAGCACCACCTTTACTCATCCCTTCTTTCCTAGCTCCTCTCCCAACAGCTCTCAGTGCCCATTAGCTTTGCATTGCTTGGGGCCAGAGGGCTTTCCGAGGGGCAGAGGGTGGAACAGATGCCTTACCTGACAAAATGCTGGGACATGGTAAGTGTGGAGGAGAATGAGTGACCAGTGCTTGTCAGGGGAAATACCCTGCTCATAGCCTGCCAGGCAGCCAGGTTGAGGTGACTTCACACTACTGCTACTTCTTTTTGACTAGAGAAGGGCAAATAGGACAGATCCCTCCAGACCCTCTGCCTAGAAGGTGCTGAGTGTTGTGGTGCTCATATAAACATCCATCCTTATATATTTTATCCTATCTGACCCATCTGCTCCCACTCAAATTATGGCTCTGTCCTTCCTCCCTCCCTCTGTTTTTTTTTTTCCTCAGCTTTCCTGCGGGTAGGGGTAGGCACAGCCTGGCTTGGGAGCATCGCCATGCCCTGCCACCTGGGTCCCAGCCGGCTTCTCATTATCTTCTTTGCAGGTTGGAGAAGAACAGGGATATGCCAAGGATGGAGACCTCAGACTCTCCCAACTCTGAACATCACACCCTGTCCTAAGGGCCCTCTACCACTTACACTTCTGCCCTTCACCCATCAAGCCTAGAAGCTAGCCACACCCTTTGACTTCCCTCTGCCCCTTTAAGGGAAATGGAGGTGGGTACCCAGCTGACTGAACCTAGTCACACCTCCAGAAATTAGACACCAGGGCACAGTGCCACCCTCCCAGGCTGGCACATGCTACCCTGGCAGAGGTTCAAATAGCAGCCCCCCTTCATCCTCCCACCCCTATGTCTTCCTCTTCTCTCTCCCTCTTTCTCCCTCTCTCTTTCTCTGTGTTTTTTTTTTTTTTTTTTTCTCAGCTCAAAGCACAGCTGAGCCTTAAAAGGAGGGGGGGAGACCAAGCTGGGGCAGGGGGGTGGAGAGCTCCAATAGCACGTTTTCACCTGCCATTTAATTGGATGTATTTTTAATTAATGGGACCTCAGGGACCAACATGAGACAATCTGATCTCTGAATAGGGACAGGGGAGGGATTGGGTAAGGGAGGAGGATTGGGCCACTGGGTGCGGTTACCAGGAACCCAGGCCCATCAATCACTGGCCACTTTGCGTTCTGGCAAGGAGAATAGTAAGGTGGAGGAGGAGGGGAGGTCCTGGGGAGAGTTGCCAGGACTTCCCCCCAACTGCTAGGACCTCCAAAAAGCAGAGAATTGTACCGGCTGATTTGGGTCTGAGGTGCAAAATTGCAGCCAGGTTATTAGGTAAGGCTATTTTCTTGCTCCTGGGATCTTTTCCAGTTGGGCTTGTCCCAGTGAGTAATGTAAAACTGTGAAAGGAAAGTAGGGACAGAACTTTGAGGTCCTTGAAGAGAGATGGCAAGAGAAAGGGACCACGGAACCAGGGACTATAGTGAGAGGTTCAGAGATATATCTGTACATTTAGACATAAGTGAAGCACCCTGGACGTTACTTGAGGCCTGGTGCCATTGGGGTGTGACTCATAGGATCATACTGCTGCAAGGAAGAGAACTTGGAGCTCATCTTGCCAAACCTTTCACTTTACAGATGTGGAAATGGAGACTGAGAGGGGAAATCAGTTCCTGGATTTGGAGAGTTCCTGGGACCACAAGGAAAGGTAGGTAGGTAGGTAGGTAGGCAGGTAGGTAGAATGTGGGGAGGAAAGTCAAGGGAAGAGGGTTGGCACGATTATTATTGGAGTCTCTTATCTCTGGCCTCCAAGTCTTAGAAGCAACTAAAGGGCATTAGGCAGGTGCATTATTGGGGGAACATTTCTCTCGTACAGGTCCAGAGGTCACCTCATCCATTCCCTTGCTCCCAAGCAGACAGATCCTCAAGAGTCCGTCACTCTCATGGGATTTTACTATACTATACTCTGTAAAGTCCACAGGGAAGGTACCAACTGTCCCAGTTCCTTAATCAAAAAATAAATCTCCAAAAGGTGACTAAATGTTGAGCTTTTTTTCTTTTAAAGATTTTATCATAAGTTTCCCTGTCACAGTCTAAACTACTAGACAAAATTATGCCCAGAAATGTAGAGAGTAGCCTTATATCTCTTGTCCCATGTCTAGGCCTAAAACAGAGACAGGGTTAAAACTCAAGGCTCTGGAAGCCAAGTCACAAATACCCCTGCATTTCATGCAGTGTCATGGCCTCAGAGCATTTAGTCAAGCCCTGTCTGGCTTTGTGTGGGGTTGGTGCAAGTGTCCACAACACTCCTGCTCCCTCCTTCCTTTACTGTTCAGACACTACGGTTAAGGAGGGAATGAATGAAGGAGAAAAGGGGCTTTCTCACTAGGTTGCCAAAAGTGGCATTTCCTGGCATCTTCTTCCTTCCTCAAAAAATTCAAGATTCTGGGGGCGCCTGGGTGGCTCAGTCGGTTAAGCGTCTGACTTCAGCTCAGGTCACAATCTCGTGGTCCGTGAGTTCGAGCCCCGCATTGGGCTCTGGGCTGATGGCTCAGAGCCTGGAGCCTGCTTCCGATTCTGTGTCTCCCTCTCTCTCTGCCCCTTCCCCGTTCATGCTCTGTCTCTCTCTGTCTCAAAAATAAATAAACGTTAAAAAAAATTAAAAAATAAATTCAAGATTCTGTGTTCTGTGCTTCAGGAGACTAAGTTGGAGTCAGGGCAAAGATGGGAGATCTTGGAAAGCAGCATGAGTAGAAACTTCCTCACACTCTCTAAGCCCCCAACACCTTTCCCCCACTCCCAGAATTGTCTTCTCTATCTTAGTATCCCATTTTATATCCCCAGAGTCCCTGAGGAAGAGCAGAATGTGCCTCTCTAAGTGCCCCACACTCACCGCCCTTATTTGTAGACCTTCAGGGTCATTTCCTTGGTTCTCTCATTCTCTGCCTTCTCTACAAACAGTAAGTGAGAAGGACCCTTCGCATCCCCCCAAGACAGTCTGGAAAGAATCCATCAAGCTCTTCCTCTACTTCCAAGGGCCCATTGTAGTGAGAACTGGGAGAACTGTGCCAGGGAATTGAAGAGGACAATTCTCTTGTCTGGGAAAGTCAGGGAGAAGACAGAGAGGGGAAATTTGGGAACTGAGGCCTATAGTCCCATCTGTGGGGCTGACTGCCTAACCTAGAGGGGTGGTGTTCATATTGAATGTTATTCATGAGATTTATTAGAGGCTCCTGTTTACAGAGCTGCTCTTTCTCTTTTGAAACAGAGCAGTGGAGAAGAACAGCAAAGAAGGAGCAGAAAGGGGGTCAGGCTTTTGGTAGGCCCTTTCTCAACCCTTGTACAGCCCCGGTCCAACATTAGAGGCATAGTGGAGGGTCCACAAGGCCCTGAAAGCATTCAGTCTAGATTCTGGATGTTTCTCTAAGGAATGAGGCTTCCATTCCCGTAGTCCCCACCAGCCCTGCCTCATACTCCCAAGGTTTAGGCAAGGAGATCTACAGCCCCAGAGTCAGAGCATGGAGTCTAGAGGCCACAAGGAATGCCGAGTCTTTGCTGGGAAAGAAGAGTAGACTTGAAGTGAGTGGGAGGCAGAGGTAGCAGAATCCCCTGCACTTTGGAGAAAAACAAGCTCAGCATTAGCCCAGGGTTTAGCTTTTACTCTGATGGGACTCCACCTTTCCTCCTTCTCCCTCAGTATGTCCCAGGGGTTGGTAAGACATCTAGATGTCTGAACTTCCCACCTGACACCTCGAAGGTTGTTATAGCCCCTCTTTAGCTCCCAAAGCCATGGGGGAGGGGAAGGAAGGTGCCTCAGAGGTGGCAGTGCTGTGATGTCCATCAGCACCCAGGGAGAGAGGCCAAGGGGAAGAAACAGTAACCAGAGAGGGAGCTAGGAGGAGATGCCTGGTCTTGAAACAGCCTCCTTATCCTATCCTCTCCTGCACCTTCTCTCACATGCTGACAAGGCTGTGTGCCCAAGTGTGCCAGCTCTTCTGGTTGGTGGTTCTGCTCTGCCATGCAGGCAGCCGGCTCTCTGATTTGGCACAGAACACATGCTGGGGTCTCTCACACTTCTTTGCTCACTCATCTCAATGTGTCTGCGTTACAGATTCCTAGGGATGAAAGAAAAGGCTGTGGCCCTGTGAGGTGGTGGGCTTGGGGCCCTTTGGGTACATATCTGCCTTGCTGCAGGGCAAGGAGGGAGAAGGCTGCTGGCAGCTCAGCTGAGCTCAAGGTTCTGGTGACTCATAGCAATGGGGGCAGCTTATGAAAACAAAAGAGGGGAAAAGGCTTCAGGCTTGTTAGAGCTCTCTTTTGCCCCAATTCTCCCCCACTCTGAGCTGTGTGGATAAAGGTCTCTCATATGGATTGTGGGTCAAGGAGAGGCCCCAGCTACGAAAGAATAGAGGGAAATGGGAGAGAAGAGATCAGGGAAGGCTGAGCATTCCCAGAAAGAGGCTTCCCAGTGAGGAAAGGATACAAGAGGCTAGGCTAGTAGTATACAATTGTATCCTTTGGGGCCGCACAAAGGGTACTGGGCATTCACATGTGCAGGCAGACACAGCCACTCCTCCCTGGAAGGATTGCCACAGTCTCAGTTCTCTCTTCCCTGGAAACAGACACCATAGATCTTCAAAGGTGCTGATTCCTTTATCTCTTACAGGCCAGGTGGGCAATGTGCATCCTCTCCATCCTTTCTGAATCAGGGGGATGATAGGATATTGTGTTTGAGACCACATCAGCAGAAAGTGGCCAGAAGGTGGACCAGGGGAACCATTCAGGCCTCTGACCACAGTCCCAGGGGCCTCCTTGTTTCAGCAAAGGGAAACAGAGATCTTTGATACTAGTATCCAGATAATAATACCTTCCCTCTAACCTCAGTGAAGGATGGGCTAAGAGGAGGAGAATTCTCCGGCCGAGCCCATTTTCATTTGCCTGTTTCGTTGCTGGTGGCTTTGCTCTCCAGCTGGGGTGAGGGACTCTCTGCTGGGCTGCTTCTGGAGATCCAGAGATGGTTTTGGTTGGGAGAAAGAGACCAGCCGCTCTTTGCTCTTTGCTCTTCCTGTAGGGAGTTGGGACCATCTCTACTCCCCCAGCTCTCCCTGGCAACATCAGGAACCCAGGGCCCCCTGCTGGGATACCCATAATAAAGCTCAGTCCTGAACTGAACCAACACATCACCTGGCTCTGGTATAGAAATGGTGCTGTGAGGGGGAGCCTGGGTGCACCAGGTGGGTGTAGGCAGGTGTGGGGAGTTTAGGCCCAGGAGAGATATTAGAATCACTCCTCAATACCACACACTTCTCCTCTTTCTCAAACTTTCTGCTTGGCCTCCCTTTTCTTCTGTCTCCCTTCAGCTAGCTCCACTCCTGGCCAACTCATCCCTTCCAATCTGAGAAGATATGGTAAGTAGTGGCCTGTTCCCTACACTTTTCTTTCTCTTCCTCTACTCCCAACTCCCAGCCAAGAGTTACCCCATTTGAACTCTTTGCACCAGTGAATGCCATCAGGGTCTGAACCCAGAATCCCCAGCCTCTGCAACCCCCCTGACTCTGAGAATGCCACTCTGACTCTGAGACTGACTCTTTCGTGCTCATCCTCCCCGCAAGGATAGCCAGGCCAAGACTGGTATGTCCACTGACAGTAAGAGCCCTGACCTGAGGCAGAGGGCAGCTCTAAGGGTGCAGTGGGGCTCGGCCCTAAATGCGTGTATGCCTGTGCATTGGGCACACCGGTTTATTAGTGTTATTTCAGCATTGTGATGCAGAGAGAGTAAGTGTAACAGCTGCTCCTTGCTTGCAGTGTTTATTGTTACCTAGAGACAACCTCCTGGCTTTTTCCCAGCTCCCCCCTCCCCCCCCAGCCCAACCCCCTCCCTGCCAACAGTCCTACTCTCCCCACACTGATGGGAAATTTATAGCTTGCCCATACCATGCCTTTAACCCTCTCCTGTCCATAGGGTAAGTGAAGTGAGGGAAGCCAAAGTGAGCAGTGGGCATGCTTGGGCCCCAGCAGGGTAGAGTGGTGTACAGAGGAGAGAGGGAGGGATGGAAGGATGTTCAAACTCAGGCTCCAGTTACCCTCCTGGCTCTCATGTTGAGATAAAAGAGCTTTGGCCCTAGCCTTGAGATCCTAGCATCCTCCTCACAAGATAATTCTCTTCCCTGGGCGTCTCTAAGCACCCCGAGTTGGGCTGCCTGATCCTGAGCAAGCACAGTGAGGTAGTATTGAGACAGGAGTAAATATAGAGTGGCAGAACCCCCAGCCCTCTCCTTTCTATAGAGATGTCATATTGAGACTAACCAGAGACTCTGGCATGAGGAATGGTGGCCAGACCTCCCCAGCTAGATACATGTCAAACATAAACCTGGCTGCTGAGTCTGGTGGGAAAAATTGCCCACCTTAACTTTACACCTAACCCAGCACTAAGGTCCCAAGAGACTCCTAAGCCATTCTCTATGCTGGTCTCCTTGGTCTGGTTAGGCTACTCTTTTCTACTCTTCTTCTTGGTCCATTTTTTTCCTGCTTATCTTTTGGTTTGATACCTTGGATCAAATCCAAGACACCAAGGGGACTGAGACATCTTAGTCATGGCCTCAACAGAACTAGGGAAAGAGAAGTTCCTCCAGCCTCTCCTGACCTAGGACCTTTCATGGAAGGGCACCATGTCATATATTCACTGTCCCTACTGGAAATGAGGGTTTGAAGAGGGATTAGATTTTAGCAAAAAAGATAGAAGTTAGACATAGGGAAAAACTTATTCATGAGATATAAAACTTCAGAATGGGCCTACTTCAGAGATTTTTTTTTTCCTGCCTGGGATGAGTTTAAGTCTGTGCCTCCCCAAGGGGAATTGAAAAAACAGGATTACTTTTCAGTGGCTTCTCCAGATGTGGGCCTCAATGCAATTTCTACACTAGGTCTGGGAGTGCATTCCTTCTCAGTCCTTCTAAATGTAGTATGTGATGGTTAGATTACGAGTTTGGGAGGCAGACAGCCTTGGGTTCCAGCACCAGCACTGCCATTTACCAACTGTGCTACCTTAGTAAGTCACTTAACCTCTCTGTGCCCTAGTTTCCTTGTCTGTGAAATTCAGATATACCACCTCTTAAGGTTATGAGTGTATTTAGTGAAATAATATGTGTAAAGGACCTAGGACACTGCCTGGTACTCAGTAGGTATGCAGTGGTTGATAACAATAATCTATTACTTTTATGGAGTCAACAGGGCTGACGTTGCTTCAAAGACTTTATGAGTCCCCTGAAATAATAGACCAAATATGTGAATATGGGTATGCTGGGAACAATGTCCATGATTGTCCTCATGATGTGGAGCAGGAAGTGGCAGTCTCCTGGAAAGGAAGTGGCCCCAATCCCTTGACTCAGACTCCCCCATTCCCATGCCTCAAGGAGCACATTAGACAGTGTTCTACCTGGAAGTATATCTTCATCATCTAAGGTGGAGCTGTGAGAGACAGCCATTAGGGTAGCAACTTCTGGCATTTTTTTTTTTTTTTCAACGTTTTTTATTTATTTTGGGGACAGAGAGAGACAGAGCATGAACGGGGGAGGGGCAGAGAGAGAGGGAGACACAGAATCGGAAACAGGCTCCAGGCTCTGAGCCATCAGCCCAGAGCCCGACGCGGGGCTCGAACTCACGGACCGTGAGATCGTGACCTGGCTGAAGTCGGACGCTTAACCGACTGCGCCACCCAGGCGCCCCTGCAACTTCTGGCATTTGCCAGGCACTTTACAGTTTGTCCAGTATATTTACCTACGTTAGCTCTTTTACTTTTTTTTTTTTTTTTTTAAGTTTATTTGTTTTGAGAGAGTGAGAGAGAGCCAGCAGGGGAGAGGCAGAGAGAGAGAGGGAGAGAGAGAATCCCAAGCAGGTTCTGCATTGTCAGCACAGAGCCTGACATAGGGCTTGAACTCACAAACCATGAGATCATGACCTGAGCTGAAGTCAAGAGTTGGACACTTAACTGACTGAGCCACCCAGGTGCCCCTACATTAGCTTTTTTAATACCCAGAATATCCCAGTAAGGTGAAAAGAACTACCATTTATTGAGTGCCTACTGTGTGTCAGGCATTGTGCTGGGTGTATTTTTTTTAAGTATGTTTAAAAATTTGTTTTAAATGTTTATTTATTTGAGGGAGAGAGAGAGAAAGAAAGAGAGAAGGAGCATGAGCAGGGGAGGGGCAGAGAGAGAGGGAGGCAGAGGATCCTAAGCGGGCTCCATGCTGACAGCAGACAGCCTGATGCGACGCTCGAACTCATGAACCGAGAGATCATGGCCTGAGCCAAAGTCAGATGCTTAACTAATTGAGCCACCCAGGTGACCCTTTTTAAGTATGTTTAAAGTCTTTAGAATATTTCATCACCTAAATATGTCATGATTTACAAGGGTCATCCCTACTTTTAATCATTTAAATATTTTTACTGTTATAAATAATACCATCCATAATGAACATCCTAACACATAAACCTTCATGCATTTTTATAGTAAATTCCAAAAAGTAGAATTTATGAGTCAACAGATACAAATATCCCTTCATCCCTATGGTTATGATCATTTTATTGATATACCCTGAGAATAATGTTTTTAAAATCTTCTTTGAAATTCTGCAATGGAAACACAAGGGCAGCCCCTTCTCCCTCCTCTACCTAGCAGAGAGACATTAATAATCTATCATAGCTTTTTTTTTTTGAGATAATTGTAGATTCACATACAGTTTTTTTTTTTTTTCCCAACGTTTTTTATTTATTTTTGGGACAGAGAGAGACATAGCATGAACGGGGAAGGGTCAGAGAGAGAGGGAGACACAGAATCGGAAACGGGCTCCAGGCTCTGGGCCATCAGCCCAGCCCAGAGCCTGACGCGGGGCTCGAACTCACGGACCGCGAGATTGTGACCTGGCTGAAGTCGGACGCTTAACCGACTGCGCCACCCAGGCGCCCCAAGTTTTAAGAAATAATACATCTCTTGTACATTTTTTCCCTACTTTCATCCATTGGTAATATTTTGCAAAAACTATAGTATCACAACCAGAATACTGACGTTGATATAGTCCACCAGTCTTATTCAGATTTCCCTGTTTTACTTGTTTGTGTGTATGTGTGTGTGTGTTCTATGCAGTTTTATTACCTGTAAAAATTTGTATATCTACCACTACAGTGAAGACACTGAACAGTTCCGACATCACAATGATTCCTCATGTTGCCCTTTTATAATCATGCCTATCTCATACCTTTCTTAACCCTTAGCAACCACTTATCTCCTCCACTTCTGAAATTTTGTCATTTCAAAAATGGAGTCATACACTGTGTAACTTTCTAGGATTGGCTTTTTTACTCACCATAATCTCCTAGAGATCCACCCAAGTTTTTGTATGTATGCATAGTTGGTTTCTTTTGTTTATTCCATGGTATACCATGGACCACATGGACCACAGTTTGTTTAACCATTCACCTGTTAAAGGACACTTTGTACTCTCACTTTGTACTCCCTACCAATTAATGAAGGTAGCTCATTTTACTTGGTGTGCTGACTGTTTTATACTCACAATTACTAAGCTTCTTTAACCCTTCAGGGATGGCACTATTATTTTTATTTCATAGATGAGGAAAATCGAGGCTCACAGTAAATGCTTTTCCCACGATCACATGGTAAATGGCAAAGAAGAGTCTGGAACCCAAGAAAATAGGGCTCTTTGTCCTGCACCAGGCTTTCTCAGACCTTGACTAATGTTGCTGGGAATAGGGTGTGGGGCAGAACCAAAAGAGAGATGTTGGAGGCAGGAAGAGCATTGGAGCAGCCGGGGTCAATACAGGTCCTTGCAGCTAACTTTGGTTTATAGGTTAGAAGAGCAGCAATGTTATAGAGCAGGGAACAGTGTGGCATGTGCCTCTGAAATTGTTTCCCCTTTGCCAAGGAAGAACAGGGCTGAAGTGGATAGAGCCCATGAGTAATCTGCCTACAGACCTGGGACCGGGAACCAGAAAGGAAGCCTCTGGGTGTCTATGAGAGGATACATGGCTAAGGTCCTCCTTGGAAGTGTGAAGTTGGATGTGTCTCTGATGAGGTCTGAAGAAACTGAGGCCATGCTGAGTGAGCTCTCTGTTCTGAAGGGGTAAGGGCGATAGAACACTTTTCTTTTGGTGGTGGTGGAGGAGCTACAGGTCATGTGTATATGCACACATTCAGGCATGCTCACACACACACACACACACACACACACACACACACCTTGGGCAGGCTCAGTGTCTAGACATGATACAGGGGGCAAGCAAAAATGCCAGTGTAGCACTTAGTCCTTGCTTTACAACTGTTCTTTCCCTCCAGATGAAGTCATGGACAGCTAAATCAGAAGGAGTTGGAGAAATCATTTGGTCTGTCCCCCAGCCTATGGGCACTGGTTGAAGCTGACAGGTGGAAACCTAGAGTTGGCCCAGACGTGATGGGTGGTAGAGATGCCAGCTTGTGGGAGAGAAGGTTTGGCTCCTCTCCTGGGAGCTGTGTCTGGCCAAAGGCTGCCTCTTCCCACCTCCTGCTGGAACTGGCTCTTTTATAGCTGCTGTTATCATTGCTCCATTGGCCTCTTCCAGTGGCTGTGGACTCAACAATTTTCCCTATGTACTTATGGTTCTAGAACTAGGCTGAGAGCACATACATTCTTTTCCATCTCCCTTGGCCCATCAGAAATGGCACATCTCCTAGTCATACCTACTACCCTTACCCAGTAATTCCAACCATGGAGGATAAACACTGAAGCCTTCAGAATTTATAGGGACTGCACTGCATCATTGAGACAACCATAGATACCCATTCTGAACTTGTGTCTTTTGGCTGTAAGTTCTTAGACAAAGGGAAATCACTCTTTACTGAATTTTACCCCCACTGACATTTCCTAACTGTCAGAGGTCCTGAATGTGGCTGGGGGCTCCTTTTTCTTGAAGCCAAGATGGCTCCTAACCAGGAAATCTCAGGACCCCCCCCGCTTATTTCATTTCCTTGGCTGCCCTTCTACTCCAGGTCTCCTTCTCTCCTGCCACCACTGCCTTTTCCTTTCCTTCTTTCTATTCTCTCTCTTTCTCAGCAAGTTTTTTATGTGATTACAGGCACTGCATGGTAATTAGTGCTAAACTCATTTGCACAACTACAGTTAATTGGCTACAACAATTAATTAATGTGTTGGAAATTTGGCACTGGAAAAAAAAAGTTTGTCATCAAAAAAAGGGCAAAAAATTGTAGAGTGAGATACCCATAAAAATCGAGGGCAGGCTTCAAAAGCCCAGCTGGGCCTCAAACTTCAGGCTGGCCTCTGATGCCTTGCCACTCTCAACTTCAACACATTTTCCTCTTTCCTCTTTCATTTTTTTCCCTCTTCCTTTCTCTATTTCTCTTCTCTCTCCATTTTTTTTTTTTTTTTTTTTTACAACTTAAGCAAACTCATTTCCCTGATAAAATATAGCATGACTAATGGCTAGAGCATGTAAAAATCATTGGGAAAATGTCCTTGGAAGACGAATGCATTTTCAGCAGAATAATTAACTTAATTAACAAATTCACATGCATATTCATCAGGCTATTAATGTCTTCTCGGCTCAGCTTGATGAACATTGCGGTAATAACCATCTCATTTACATACTGCATTCTACTGCGATCCAAAACAGAGACAACATACAGGCATACACACACACACACGCACACACACACACACACACACACACACTTGCACGAATACACACAACATGTCTGGGCCGCTTTGACTTCCAGGTTGGCTGGGAGTGAGTGTGTGTGTGTGTGTGTGTGTGTGTGTGTGTGTGTGTGTGAGTGTGTGTGTGTGTGTGTGTGTGTGTGTGTGTGTGTGTGTGTTGTGTGGCAGAGGTGGAGGGGGGACTCCCGCTGGGTGGTGTAATCTTTAGAGGGTCATGAGTTGAGGTGGGCTAGGGATGCCCACATGTGAATGTCTGAGAACTTTAATCCTCTCTCGCTTTCTCTCTGTCTCTCTTTTTCCTTGTTTCCTTTTCTCTGTGTCATTTTCTGTCTTCTTCTCTCGCCACCCCCCCCCCCCCCATGTCTCTCTAGGGAAAAACTTGGTATCCGTGCCAACTTTTTCCCCCTCCCCTCCTCCCTCTCTCTCCTCCTTCCCCTCTCCCAACTGCTGCCAGCCGGCATCAGCGCCGAATTGCCATCTCCTTGAGCTCTCTGTGGAGCAATCTCAGAGAGCAGTAAGGTGTGACGCGGGGCTCTGCCGGCTTCGCAGCACCGCCTGCGGAAAGAGCGCAGGATGGCGGAGGAAGATTAAGAGAAATCTCGAGCAGGGCTCGGCTGCCATTGGTGTGTGCAAACGCCGAGGAGGAAGGGAGAGGGAGAGCGAGGAGAGGGGGTAGAAGGGGGGGGGGGGCACCAGCAGCTGTCGGCCTAATTCTTCTAACACTCTGCTTGTGGTCATATTAGAAAAACAGATTATGCCCCTCGGTGCCACTCACTTATACTTGACATACGTTAATGTTCTATATCTCCATTCTTGGGTCTTGACGACAGTGGACTTTAGGTTGAGGAGGATTAGGGCTTTGGGTGGCCAAGGGGCACAAAAGACCCTGCCCCCTCATTCTCTTCTGACCTCCAACCCCAGCCTATACGTACCCTTTAGAAAGCAAGCCTGAGCGTAGAATTTGCATCTGCTGCCACCATTTGTCCATGTTTTTCCAGCCCCTTAGGAGGTGCAGCGGTTAAAAGACACTTGGAAGCCCTTTCCCCTAAAAGTCACCCCCTCTTTAGAGTCTTAATAAGTCACTTCAGGGCCAAGTGAGACCAACTCTATGGCACTCCCATCCCTAATCTTTCTATGGGCACTCCCCCTCAAATCAGAAGTTGGGGGCCAGAGAAAAGGGTCCATGATAGTTGGTGCTCCATAAGGGGGTTACAGAGAAGCCATAAGCAAAACAAGGCCAGGATTGTTTCTGGGTTGCTATGGAAACCAGGTTCCCTCCTCCAGGCAGGAAGGGAGGAGCGCCTGAGGCCTTCCTCCTTCCACCAATCCGAAAAACTGTAAAGGCGGAGTTTACTAAGGCCTGGGGAATAGGGCTGTTCTTGGAGGACAAACCAATCATTCCCGTAGCCCGACCTGCCGGTCCATAGCCCTTTGACCCCACCTCCCCTACTCTCTCACCTCAATATTCAAAAGAGGCTTTTTCCTCTCTTGCCTTGTCCTCTATGGAGACCTGTTGCTTAGCAACCACTAGTGCCTTCTTCCCAATAACTTGCAGGGACTGAGAGATAAAATATCTGACTATATTCAGTTCCCCTCCCCTGTCTATTTATATTTAATAACCCAAGCCCTGTCTTGGGTTCCCTTGGCACCTGTTTTAAAGGGCTTTTAAAGGGATTAAGCTGTAGCTTGAAGAAATAAAGTTATACCTGAAGAAGAACTTCCAAAGGGAAGAGTGGGAAAAAAGACTGGAGTAGGTAGGAAAGCTGTGGAATCATATTCTCTTAAATATAGGTGGTGGGGGGGAGTATTTAGAACTTGGTATGTGGGGGGGGGGGCCTGGGTGGCTGAGTCGGTTAAGCTCCTGACTTTGGCTCAGGTCCTGATCTCACAGTTTGTGGGTTCAAGCCCCATGTCTGGCTCTATGCTGACAGCTCAGAGCCTGGAGCCTGCTTCAGGTTCTGTGTTTACCTCTCTCTCTGTCCCTCCCCTGCTCATACTCTTTCACTTTCTCTTTCTCTCTCTCAAAAAAATAAATAAATAAAATATTAAAAAAAAAAAAAAAGAACTTGAATTGTGGGGAGGGGGTGTCCACAGGGATTCCCAAGGACAGGAATTCTACTCAGGACCTGGAGTGGACCATAACAGGGCAACTAACTGGGCTGGCAATTTCCACTCCCCACCCCCTGCCTTGCCTTCATTTCCTGACCACTTCCAGTCTAGAGCCCTCTCATATTTCTATATGTGGGAGGCCCATCCCTCTGGGGATGTCCAGTTTCCTAGTGTCAGGATGCTGGTATCCAGGAGTGGGAGCTATGTGGATGTATGTATCTCCCAAAGGCCTGGGTATCTCTCAAAGTTTGTCAGTCACAGGGAAGGAGTTATTCTGAGCTATCTACTAGAAAACCCCAACCTGACCTGGCAGTGGGGGCTGTACAGAATCACCAAAAATGAGGAGCAAGGAAGGCCTAAGGATAACCTAGTGGCTGCATGTCAGAACACCTAGGTTAGGGCCCCCTCTCCTTACTCTCCTGTGATCCAAGTTATTCACTTAATCTTTTTTTTTTTTTAATTTTTAAGTTTATTTACCTATTTTGAGAGAGAGAGGGAGAGAGAGAGAATCCCAAGCAGGCTCCATGCTGTCAGCACAGAGCCTGATGTGGGGCTTGAACTCACAAACCATGAGATCATGACCTGAGCTGAAACCAAGAGTTGGATGCTTAACTGACTGAGCCACCCAGGCGCCCCCACTTAATTATTTAAACTCCTTGTTGCTTCATCTATAGATCAAGAATGATAATGTTTACCTCCCTAGATTTTAGCGGGATCAATTGAAGTGATATGTGAAAGGAAACACTCTGAAAACTGCCAAATTTAAATAAATATTATTTTAAGGTCTGGAAAAGGTCTGACTGCTGGAGAGAGGGAGATGCTATGAATCCAGCCCGGTCCTTGGCTTAGGAACACTACTGGTTTGTTGACTAGAGGGGTGTGATTCTTTGCCCTGTGGTCATTGGGGTGGGGAGCTATAAATCAAAATCAAACACAGGGCTCCTTACGGAGGGTAGCACAGAGTATCCCTGTCATCTTCCCCACCTCCAGTCCCAGCTTCTGACCTCTAGTTCTCCCAGCCAACACCCCACCCTGACCCTCCACCCTTCTCCCCAGTCAGCACCTTCACTGCCGTCATACTAGATCACAGACTGTACAATTTCACCCTCCATACCCCCCTTTTCGGCACCTCCTCCAACCCGAGCCTTCTGTGGGAGACAGATGGGGTGTCTGCAATGGAAAAGGCTCTGGGCTCTACGCCGCCTTGGGTGGGCAGCCCCCCTCCCATCTCCCCAACTACTCCCGCTCCTTACCTAAGACACTCAGATTCACCCTGGGCAGCTTTGGGAGCTGCTGAGGATTCCAACACTCTTCCCTTCTCAGACTCAGCCCAGAAGCAGAGCCAGAATGACATCTTTCTCTGAGACCCAGCCCCCAGCCCCTCTTCATGGAATGCCAACACAAAGGAGGAAATAGGTTAGGAAATGGTAGGGCTCCATGGGACCAATGTGAAGAGGCAGGGAGGAGCCCAGAATCCCTCACTGAGGACTGGATGGCTAGGGTTTGGGGTCTGAGTTGACAGAGGAGGCTGAGACTAAGCGGCCCCTTTGTTCCAGAAATCTAGGGTCCCTGGAGGGAGGACTCAGCTTGGGGAGGGGGGAAAGGGAGCTAACATTACAGAGCACCAACTGTGAGCCAGGCACAATGCCAGAGACTTCCCATACCTGTACTCACAACTAGCAGGTGAGGTGTCAGGGTGAATAGGTGTCTCATGAGCTCTCAGCATCTCTCAACACAATTGACCAACTTCTCCTTTGATTCTATGATTTCACTGCCAATTCTCCTACACTCTGGCTGCTCTTTCTCTGTCTCCTTTGCAAGCTCATCCTCAACTCCTTGGACTCAGCCAAGTCCCCCGATTATACACTTTCACAGTACTGTATATTCTTCTTTCAGAGCACTTAGAACAGTGATTTCACACTTATTTGTGCAGTCATTTGAATAATAATAATCCTATTTCCCCCACCAGATGGAAAGTTCCACGAGGACAGTGACCACATCTATCTGTATTCACCAAAGTGCTCCCAGTGCCCAGCACAGTGCCTAGCATAAAGCAACTGTTTGGTAAATATTTGTTGGATGAATGAATAAATGACAAAAGGACATCCCTCTGGCCTAAACTCAGTTTTTTATCCACTTCCTCACCCCAGAGTTGAGTCATCCCCAATGTATGGACCAGAGAACAGGGTGCCTGGGAGGTCAGGCCACCTCATTCTCCCTGGGAGGGGAGAAATCCATCAGGACAGGACTAAACCAAGTTTCAGGATATGAGGCCCCTACCTTACCAGTGCCTAGACCTGCCTGTATGCTCTCCAGCTTTTCCAGGGATGGAGAGAATTCAAAGTCCCAACAACTCTCCATGTGGGTCCTGAAATCACTCATGAGCTGGAGGAGAGGAGTTCCATCAGAAAAGGGTGCTCTGAAGAAAACCCCTCTTTTCTGCCTTAGCTGAGACTGCAGAGACCATCTGTTGCCACTCCTCTGTTTGCTCCTGTCCCGTTCCCCTGGACTTCAGAGAAGGAGATGGTTTGACCAAGTAGGAGGGATAGATGGTGAGAACAAGACAATCTGCTTGTTCTTTGAAATGTCTGGGGCGATAGTGATGATCCTCAGCTAGGTGACTGGAGCAGAGGAACACAGGAGCCAGCAGCCAGTCCTTTGGGGCTGTAGTCTTTAGGCCCTGGGAAGCAGGGAATGGACAAAATGACCTCTAGGAGGTGCCCAGCCTTCAGCCCAGGGGCTTTATCTGACATCTTTGCTGCCCTTGCCATCCGACCTCAAACAAAATACCTGAATCTGCAGGAAGTTAATGTTACATCAGGCTTGGCAGCCCCTTCCTCTCCCAGACCACTCCCAATTCTAGCCAACTGCCCATCCCAGAGCATCTCTCCCACCCAGCTTGGCATCAATACTCAGTCCTCATGGTGTCTTTGACCCAGTCGCCTTGTCCTGACAGTGCCCCTCAGCACCCCAGTACCTGGGGTCGTGGATCTGGAAGCCACTCTAGGCATTGTTGCTCTCTCTGACCCCACCTGTTCTCTGGGTCCCTAATGAAGTAGGACAACTCAGGCTCTGGGCCAAGTCCCTATGTCCTCATCAAAGGCAACATCTGTCTCCTCAAAGAAGATAAGCCTGTGGGGAAGGAGGTGGGACAGGCACAGGGGAGAAACCCCAATCCTGCCTGGGCCCCCACCCCAGATTCCACTGCAGGCACAGATTGAGGGTGAGGGGGGAAGGCAAGACCGCCACAGAGGCCTATACTCACACATGCCCCTGTACAAGCCTTCATGCCTCTGAGCCCCAAATATGAGGGCCCCTCCTGGGCTCACCCAGCTACCTGGGCTGCTGCTGCTGCCAAGCCGGCTTTCTTTTATTCATGCGTTGTTTTATTGCTGGCAAATGCTGCTGCTTGCCGCTGTTAGAGGCGTTCCTGCCAAATCCATCCCAACATCTTGGCCTGGCATCAGGGCGGCATGCTAATGTGGAAATTTAAAGAGCCGCTCGGCTTTAAATCGGAATTTTAAATGAGCAGCAGTGCTCCAGAGGGACCCAGGCAAAATCGAACAGTATCTGATCCACCCTTCCTATTCCCACTCCTGTAGCATCACCCTAGTTCCTCTCACCTCTCCCCGCGACTTGGACACTAGATGAGGAAGTGGCATGGTACACACCAGGTCAGAGGATTTGATGCAAGATGGTCATCCCAGGAGCTGGGATCCCTCAACTCAAGACCAAGAGGGAATCCACCAGTTGCTGTCATGGGCAAATGGAGGCAGGGAACTTCAACACAAGGGATCAAGGCTGGGGATAGTGAAACTAATATTCCTACGCCACTTCCCATTTTACCAGGAAACAAGAAGAAAAGACCCAGAGCAGGAAAGAAGGAAGATGGAATTCCATGAAGACACTCCTGTGCAGTATACACTTGTGCACGCTGGAATATGTGCATGCAGGTCAGGATGCTTGCTGAAGCCCTGTGGAGCATGTGTACACGCAGCTCACTTATTACCCATGCACGGAGAAGAATTATTCACATATGCAGAGCAGTCTTTCCACATCCAGACCACTGTCCTAACCAGGTTGGTTTCTGCAAGTTGTTAGCCTGAGCCATGTTTTTCCATGAATCCTAATGCACCGATGTTCCCCAGCTCCTGGCAGCTACCTTGAGTCAGCCATGATGGTGATGAAGCGCCACAGCAACTCTGCCAGCATAGGGGTTAGGGATACCTGTGCTCATCCTATGCACCTGTCTGGATTACAGTGTGGTGCCTTCTCTGGTGGTCATATATGACAAGCCTATACATCTCACTTGGGAGAGGCGCTGGGCATAGCTTTGATTTCAGAGGAAAGAGGAGGCTAATGAGAGGTGAGAGAGGCAGAATCTATGCCTCTCTGTGGCCCCCTTTCCTCCTTACCTGTTCTCATGAGACAGGTGGCCCCTCATTATCAGAAAACATTTACTGAGTGCCTACCCTCAAGGAGACACTGCTCAGTTGAGCACAGTGCCTCACATTTTTTCTGAGCTAGGTTGATGACAGCCATTAAGAATCTGGATGTGCTGTCTCCATTGGAGGATCCACAGGAACTCTCATGGTAACCTCAGCCTTTTCCATGTTACACTGCCAGGCCAAGGGATGCTTCCTGACCTTCCCCAGGAATCCTCCTTCCTCAAAGAAGCCAGCTTCTTCACGGACTGGTGTGGCTGCCAGCCAAGAGGCTTGGGGCAGGCTTGGGGCATGCAGCTGGCACCTGCCCACCAGATCCCCAAGGAGCACTCTCCTCCCGCCTCCAACTCCATAGCCCCATTCAGATGGCCCCTGGACTATAAGGAGACAGAGCTCACTGTTTCCCATTCCCAGAGAAAACTTCAAGCTGGAACACCCCTCACCTCCCTTTCCACCATAACCTGCTCCAAGATCCTCCACTCAGACTAAAGACCCACCAGGTACTTTTTCCAGACAGGACCAAATACTTAATACAGAAGGGGTTGTGCAGGAGCTGAGTAAGGGGCCTTTGGGGGAGAGGCTTGGGCTGGAATTATGGGAGAAGTTGCTGAGGTCAACAGATGGATGAGGAAGAAGAACTCCATGAGAAGGACATAGGACAGGGGGACACAAAGGGAGAAGGCTAAGTGAATCTGCTTCTCTCATCTAATTAGCAACATGCAAATAATATGCAAATCAATCCCTTTGTTTAGAGACCACAGGGCTTGTGTTTTTTGGATGTGTTCTACAGAGGGACCATCAGGCAGCATCTCTGAGGCCCTCAGACATGGAACACTCAAGAGGGAGGCTCAAGAGAGAGGCCAGGGCGCCTGGGTGGCGCAGTTGGTTAAGCGTCCGACTTCAGCCAGGTCACGATCTCGCGGTCCGTGAGTTCGAGCCCCGCGTCAGGCTCTGGGCTGATGGCTCGGAGCCTGGAGCCTGTTTCCGATTCTGTGTCTCCCTCTCTCTCTGCCCCTCCCCCGTTCATGCTCTGTCTCTCTCTGTCCCAAAAATAAATAAAAACCGTTGAAAAAAAATTTAAAAAAAAAAAAAGAGAGAGGCCAGAGTGTAGCCATCTTATTGTAGCTTATTCCCTTGATGAACTCACTCTCTATGGGCCTCAATTTCCCTATGTGTGAAATGGGACGACTGCACTGGATGGTCTCCAAGGCCTAGGGTCAGTCTAGCATTCTCTGATTTGAAGCCCAGTGCAGCACAAAGTGGAGGGGTTGATTCCATTCTGGGTTGGAAGCTACTTGGCCCTCTTGCCCCTGCCAACTACCTCAGCAGTTCTGTCATACCACCCCCTACGTCCCCATGCACCTGTCCTCCCAAACATGGACAATCTTCTAAAGTCAATGTTCTTCCTTACCCCTTTACTGACACTGTTTCCTCTGCTTGGAATGCCCTTCCTGCTTTAGCCCCTCACCTGGCTAATTCCTTCCCTAACTCCAACAGCCTTACCTACCTTCCTCTTCTACCTTCTGGGCATCCCTATGCACTGTTTAGTTCTCTCATTTTCCATTGGACTTTGAACTCCTAGAGGGAAGGTACTGGGTTTTGTTCAGGATGGAATCTCCACTGGGGCTCCTGGGTGGCTCTGTTGGTTAAGCTTAAGCATCTGACTCTTGATTTTGACTCAGGTCGTGATCTTGTGGTTTGAGAGATTGAACCCGAGTCAGGCTCTGAGCTGACAGTGCAGAGCCTGCTTGAGATTCTCTCTTTCTCCCCCTCTCTGCCTCTCCCCTGCTTGTGCCTTCTCTCTCTCTCTCAAAATAAATAAATAAACTTAAAAAAAAAAGCTGGAAACTCCATTGTAAATGTATTCATTTTCCATATCTTCTGTAACAAATTACCACAACTTTGGTTGCTTAAAAACAAAACAAAACAAAAACAAAAACCAACAAATTTATTCACTCACATTTCTGGAGGCCAGTAGTTCAACATCATTTTCACTGGGCCAAAATCAAGGTGTTGGCAGGACTTGCTCTCTCTCTGGAAGCCCTAAGGGAGAATCTATTCTTTCAGCTTCTAGTGGTCTTTGGCATTTATTTGCTTGTGACTGCATCACTCCCAATTTCTTCCTCTGTCTTCACATCATCTTTTATTCCTCTCTGTGTGTATAATCTTCCTCTGCCTCTCTCTTATAAGGACACTTGTGGTGGCATTTAGAGCCCACCCAGATGATCCAGAATAATCTCTGCATCTCAAGATTCTTTTTTTTTTTTTAATGTTTATTTATTTGAGAAAGAGAGAGCGCAGGCGAGAGAAAATATGAGCAGGGGAGGGGCAGAGAGAGTGAGACAGAATCTAAAGCAGGCACCACACTGTCAGCACAGAGCCTGACTCAGGGCTCAAACTCACAAACCATGAGATCATGACCTGAGCCAGTCAGACGCTTAACCGACAGAGCAACCCAGGCCCCCCTCTGCATCTCAAGATTCTTAACTTAATCTCATCTACAAAGATCTTCTTTTCCAGAATGGTAACATTCACAGATTCCTGGGATTAAGAGGTAGATATATCTTTGGGAGCCATTATCAGACTATCAAAGAGATCTTTAAAGTTATCATTTGTTAAGCATCTACCATGTGCTAGACACCATACATACATTTTTCTCAATGCATTTAAGTCTCACAATAGCCCTGAAAGGTAGATACTAATGCCTGTACTCTACAGAGGAGGAAACTGAGTGAGGTTCAGGGAGACTGAATCACCTGCCCAAGCTCACATAGCTGATAAGTGGCAGAGCCAGGATTTGAAACCAGATGAGTCTGGCTATAAAGTCAGCGTGATTTTTTGCCTTCCCAAAGGTCTCTGAGCCTACCCCAGGCCCTGGCACAAATTTCTTACCTGAATGGATGTGCAGAAAGAGAAAGATAGGTGGACAAGAGAAGGAAAGATGAAGCCCAGTCTTCCTATTGATATTGACTCTGGCCTTCTTTTGCCAAAGCCCCTTCCCACCCCTTTAATCCTCCCCCATCATCCCTGACCCCTTGTTTCAGAAGGCTGGAATCTCCCCTAGTTTGCAGCCCCCTGCCAAATACTGCTGCCCAGAAGGGTGGCACAGTGCCTAGACTTCAGGCAGGAGACATCAAATTGCAGAACCAGGGGGACCTCTGGAGGTCACCCCTTCTAGTTGTCTCTGCTTACATATAGGCCTGCCATGCAGACAAGGTTGGTCTAGTGGGCAGCAGAAGAGAGAAGTAGCCATCTCTACCTTCAGCTACTCTTTCTCCTCATTTCCTACATGATTTGTATTGGGAAGTCCTCACTCAGGTCTAACCTTCCAGACATCATGCTGCAATGAAAGCTGGCCAGAATCAAAAGTCCTAAATTGTCCAAAACATAATATCGGATTTTGGAAAAGTCCCTTTGCCACTCTGGACCTCTGATTATTCATCTTTTTTTTTTTTTTAATGTTTACTTATTTATTTTGAGAGAGAGTGCGTGTGAGTAGGGGAGGAGCAGACCGCGGGGGAATCCCAAGCAGGTTCTGCACTGCCAGTGCAGAGACCAATGAGGGGTTCGATCTCACTAATCATGAGATCATGACCTGAGCGAAATCAAGAGTCTGAGGCTTAACTGACTGAGCCACCCAGGTGCCCCTGATTATTCTTCTTTAAAATAGGATCAAAAATGATGGTAATGAAAATAATACCCATCTCACAGGACTTTTGGAGGGATAATAGCACAGTCCAGGAACAAACTAACCCACGGCCTAGAACAAAGCAGGTGCTGCGGGATTATTTTGTAATAGCCCCTCAGCCCTCCAGCCTAAGCCCCTTCATCCTGGGTAGTACGGGGTTTTGCTCACCTCAGCCAGTCTGGTCTGCCTTGCACGCTAGACTGTGAACTCCTCTTGGCAGGACTTTGTTCATGTTTTTAATCACAGCCCGTTCCCCTCCCCAGTTTCTAGCCCGTGCTTGGGCACGTAGGTTCAATCTACATTTGATGAATGAAGGAGTAAGGGTATGAGTTGGACCCCCAAGTCCCGAGAGGCACAGGGCCTGACTCCCACCACTAACTCTGGGCACGACCCTTTCCCCTGAGGTCCAGGAGGAGGCAGCGGTGAGGAAAGGAGGCTCTGCAGCTTTAAGATTCCTCTCGGGCGTCCCGGTTGCCAAGGCGCTGTTGCCAAGGACCTGCGCGGTGCTTCGTCCGGCCTCCGCGCCGGTTCGGGTTGCCGCCGCCGCCGCCGCCGCCGCCGCCGCCGCCGCTGCCGCCGCTGCCGGGCCGTGCCGGGCTCGGCTCCTCCGAACCGTCTGGCGGACTTGGCACTGGCCCCGGCTCCTCAGTGCCCCCGCGGTGCGTGGCAGGCTGCGGCTTCATTATCCTGATTGATTCCTCCTGCTCCCCGACACCGTGGGGGCCCCGGTCAGGGAAGGGGGGCCGAGGCGGCATCTGCGGACCCCTTCCCCGGCCCTCGCCCCCAGCCGCTCTTCGGGCTGCCGGCCCCTCGGTGCCCCGCTGCGGCCCGCTGGACAGGTCAAGGAGGAAGGGCAGGGGCAGCCTTTGCCCCCCTTCGTGGGCGGGGAGGGCCCAAAGGAGGAGCGGAGCTGTGACGGGCCAGGTTCAGTGCTACCGCCCAATGCGCCCGCCCTGGGCCATGAAAGCCGCGGGTCTTGGGACCTGCCCTTGGCAAAAATTTTGCACCCTAACCCGAAAGAGTCTGGAGGGTTTGGAGTGGGGAGGGAGCACAGTGATGGACTGAGAACTTCAGAAGAAGCCTTGGCAAAATGGGAAAGGTGACATCTTCCAGGAGCACTGATCACGTGGGCCAAGCCCGGGTGACTGCAGGCCTCTCTAGGCGCCTTAAATGTTCTCAGGGGGAAGCAGGGACAGGGTCTGCCCAAACAACACTGGACAGGCAAGGATCTGAGCTCAAACGAAGCCCACCGGCCTCTATGAGTTAGAGAACCTGTGCCCAAATCTAGCAGAGGGTGGTCTGGCCACAAAATGGTGGCTCCCTACTCCAGGTGCGGTGAGGCCTCAGTGGAAAGAGCATCCGGGAGCCAGGCAGGAGGGCCTTTCTAGTCCTGCCACTTGGTTTGTTACCTGGGCAAGTAACTTTACCTTTTTTAGCCTTGGTTTATTAATCTGTAAAATGGGGTTAAGACCTCCCTGACAGTTATCAATGGTTAATGGGACTCTCTAGCAAGGAAGAGAAAGGGAGATGAGGGGCTGGCTTCCATCCCTGCTGCTGTGTTGGATGAATCCGTCCCTTCTCCTTGAAGGAGGTAAGTTTCCTCCATATACTTAAATCCCTTCTTAACTGGAAGGTGACGTGGAAACTTCCAATCAGATCTGCTTCCTTGTCAGGGTAGAAGGGCAAAACTGCTCTCCACCTCACTGGCCTGGCATAGATTTAATTTCTAAATTCACATCAGACTCTCCACCACTCCCATCCCTCTTTGGGTGGGGCCTCTCTTCCTACAAGACCTGACAGTCTCCCTCTAGTGCCTCAGAGCTGTCCTGTCCAAGGGCCAGACCTGGGAAATTTCTTCTGTAGCCTTGCCCTCTTTGGCTAACTCCAATCTTTAGCTCTCCACAGCCCTGGGGAAGAGGGAGCTGGTGGAGAATTTGAAGCCAGTTTTTTCCAGAGCTGTGGCAATCGTATTTGTGAACATGATCTGGGCCACTCTGGCAATTCAGTGTCTATCTCTGGGTCTGTTTCCTTATCTGTAAGTTCATGAATTTATTCTTCCAACCCACATTTCCTGGGTGACCACACTGGGGCAGCATGGTGCACCCAGAAGGTGGAAGTGTGGGAATAACACAGAGTGAGTGGGAAGAACTCCACTCTGAAGCGGCTGATCTTCTGAGGGGAAAACAGACAGATACACATAGCAGTCTCTCCAGTATAAGGGTGTTTACTTCAGGAGGACCTCCAAAATTCTAGAACTTTCCACAGTGTCATGATACTTTCCCACTTCTTCCTGAACAAAGCAGACTTTTGCCTTGGACTCTTTGCTAGAGGCTGATTGCTTTCCTATGGGAAAAGACAGATCCTAAAATTTGAGTCTGGAGCTTTTGTTCATTCTGTTTTGTTGGAATTATCTATTTTTGTAACAGTCCTGCATTACTTTTATATTTAAGATAAAAACACAAAAACATTTCCAGTTTGGGGAAAAAGATGTCAGGGAGGATTGTTTTCTTTTTTCTCTGGTGACCAGAAGCAGGTCAGCACATGTATCTAGACATGCCAGGCTGCCTGGAGCCTTTGATCAATGTGGCCCTGGGAGAGGCTGCCTCAGTCTACTGGCCTGGCTGCCCACCCACCCCTGGCTGGACTGTTCCATCCTCTGTGTCTGTAGTCCTGGGCTCCACTTCCTATTAATACAAACCACGTGGGACCCTTGCTGTGGCGTCTCTAGGCAGAAAAGGGAGCCACAGCCGCCTAGTGGCTGCCAGGGAGGCTGGCAGGAAGGGGCATCTCCACCAGGCGTCTCCTGGGAAACAGTAAGCTCCCCAGAGAAGGGACATTTGGAAATAAAATTCCTGCCGCTATGTGTTTGTATGTGTGTTGGGGCGGGAGAGGGAGTTAAGAAACCTCACCACCCCCCTCTGCTTTTCTCTCTTCAGGGAAAGCCTCTTTCAGCAGCTCTCCGGACTCCCTCCCAAAACTCCAGCCCATTCCCCAGAAACCACGTAGGCTCTGCTGGGAATGGACAAGAGGCCTAGAAAATGTCCCTTCAGATTCATGATGTGGGTACAGAAGAGCACTGGACTGAGAGCCAGGGCCTCACGTCCTCAGCTGCCCTGCCTCACCCTGTGGCCCTGGTCAGTCGGACCCCCTTTCTTAGTCCTGCATTCCTCTGTAAAATGAGGGTACTGGGTAATGTTTCACCATTATTCATAGTCTTCACGTGGGGCTCCTCCACAAGGCTCAAGAATACAGTCGGAGCATTCTAGGCAGTTCTTTCTGGCACTTGGAGCAGATACCTGATAAGAGTTAATGATTCCTTATGTGACCTTGACTGGTCACTTAAACCAACCAGGTCCCTTCACCTGTACATTCACTCATTCAGGTATTTATGGGTGCTTACTGAGAATGAAGTCTATGCTGAGAAGGTGAGACTACCCTGATATACAATGAAAGAGGCCCTCAGCCCCCGTGCGTCCTCTGTGCCAGAGGTGCATGCCACATTCCTTCCATGATGACTCCCTTCACATGGAGCTGGAGGGCTGTGGAAGCTTCTTTTCGCATAGTGCCTAAAGCCAACCTGAGGGAGAATCCATGGTACCTCCCAGGGAATAGAGATGGGGGTGATGTCCCTGCCCCCCTCCCCACTCTCACACCTACCTGGTTCCCTTTGTCCTACCTTGCTCTTGAGTGACAAGCCCCCACTCCCCACCCAATCTACCCCTTCCTGATAAAATATGGGATAATCAAACTGGGGACAGACACCCTTTGGAAACCACAAAAGTCAGGGATGTTGAGTAAAAGCAAGTGGCTCTCTCCCAGCTGGGGTGCCCCTCCTCCTGGCCTCACTTCCCAGAGCTGCTTTTCCTCCAGAGACCCAGGCAGGGTGGAAGGTGCTAAGAGAGCTCTCCATGCAGGAGACAACCCCTACAACTTTAGGAGGAGACAGAGGAGCTCCAGGAAGGAAGAAGGCTAGGGGCCCTGCAGAGACCCAGGGGGCCTAGGCCTCCTTTGGTGTCCTCTTAGGAGAAGACATTGGCTCTTACAGACCTGACCTCGTGGCTTCTCAGCCCAGGTCTGCCTGGGAACCAGGCGCTGGAGGTAGGAGAGAAAAGGGAAGAAGGGGGGTGGGAAGGGAAGTGGGGAAGTAGAAGTATCAGGGAGGGGGAGTGTTGATCCGGATTCTGTCACCTTTATTGGGTACCTACTGTGTGCCTGGCAATGGGCTCTGTTCCCCCTTTACCTGGATTATTTCATCTAGTCCTCACCTGAGCCCTATGCCTGTGTTATTATCCTACTCTGACAGAGAAGGAAACTGAGACTCAGAGGCATTATGTAATTTGCCCAAGGTCACACAGCTTGTCAGGAATGAAGCCAGGATCCCAGCCCAGGTCTGTTGGCCTCCAGTGGGTTCTCTCTGCTGCCAGAAAGTCCTCCTCCTGGAAAGCAGGTCTGGAGTTGGGGTTTTCAGTCAGAGCTCATCAGGATCCCCAGAGGTAAATCTATTGTCATCTGCCCTCCTCCTCCTCACCCATCTGCCAAGCAAGTCGCAGGTGAACCCCCTGCCACGGCCCCTGCCCTAGCCCCAGGTGCTAGCTCAGCTTTGCCTGGCTCCAGGCCTCTCTCTGGTGCCCCCAAGGTGGTTCTGAGGTCACCCCACACCCCAACGCCTTTCTTTCTTTCTGCTTTTCTAGATCTCGGAATACATAGGAAAATGCAGGAAGAGAGAGGTCACTTGAAGGTTGGAAGCAGGGGCCCTGGTCTTGGGCAAAAGATTGGGGGGCCTAGTTATCTCTTTTGATTCAAATGAACACTTTCCCTAACTCCCACCCCTCACCCCCAGAGACAGCTAAAGCTTTGCTTAGTTAATGAAATACAAAAGAAGGAATCAGGGGGTGGGGGTGGCTGGAGAGCGCTGGAAAGCAAGGGAGAGAGGAAAAGTTGGGTCTCTTCCAAAGAGTTAATGTTCCACAGTATGATCGATTAGGTGTCAGATGTAATTTCAAACCAATACAAGATGAATGGCATAATTTTCCCTCTCTCATTTTAGACAGAATTAAGAATCCATTAGCTAACACAAATTTTTGGCAAGTTTAATAGGAGCTCAAATCTACATTCGGAGGAAACGCTCCCCAAAGCCTGTTTGAAGCATTTACTCCTCAGGCCCCTGGCCTCCAGTGTCTCTCCACCCCCCCCCCCCAAGACCCTCACAAGCCCTCTGTTGTCTGTCCCCACATGCAGCCCCCTCTCCCTTCCCCTAGTCCTCCTACATGCCCCTCCCCAGCCCAGTCTGAGATTAACTGGCCTGACCCCTCTCACAAAGGCCGGGCCTGCCCACCATTGTCTTCCAGTGGCAATGGGTAGGGGGAAGGGGCGGAGGGGCTGGCAGTGGGCCCAGGAAAGGAGGAAGGTTGCTGAATTGGCCCCAGGCTGCAGACAAGCCCTAGGGATAGGGGTGAATGGGGGCTTTGGGACCATTTCAGTCTCAGCTACTTCTCAGTTTCACCCCCAGAAAAGTTCTTATTTTTATCTTAGACAAAGCATTACCCAATTTATAAGGGGAGATTCAAACCCCATTCTTCCTTTTATATTTATATATATTAGTCCATACAGTAAACCTGAGAGATTAGAAAAACAGCTATCATCCCATTCCATAGATGAGAAAACTGAGGCTGGGGAGGGGGAGGTGATTGGAGTCATCTGAGTCCAAGGGTAAAACTTGGCCCTGCTACTTGCTTGCTTACCAGGACCTGTAGGCTTTTCCTCTGGGCCTCAATTTCCTCATCTGTAAAGTGGGAAGAACCTTGGACCCAGTTTCATAGTATTATCCTGAAGGACAAATGAGAAAGCTCTTGATAAAGGAGAGATTTTGTGACTGTCCGCCCTGGCAGAGGTGCCAAGTATCCACTCTGCATGAGCTTCATAGATCAGCTCCAGCCCCTACCCTCAAATCTCATAGCCTGGTCTGGAAGACCAACATGTAGACTGAGTTCTGTCCTGGAAAGCAAAAGAGGCTGGAATAATAATTATGACAGCTTCACCTTACTGGACATTTATTCTGTGCCAAGTGTGGGACCAAATTATTTTTACATAGTAACTCGTTTACTCCTCAGACCCTTAATCAGATATTATTATCATGATCTCACTTTCCAGATCAGGAAACTAAGGCACAAACGAGTGAAGTAACAAATGAAGTGGTAGGAAGTGGCAGAGCTAGGATTCCAACCCAGACAGCCTGATCCTAAGGCCTGTGGCTCCCTACCTGATGTTAAACAGAGGTAAAGGGCTGGAGTGGTGGAGCACCAGGATGTGATCCCAGACCCTAGGTCTGGAAAGACTTCACAGAGGGCAGTAGGCTTGACTTAGGTCTTAACTGATGAGTAGGAGTTTACCAGTTGGGCAAGGAGAGAAAGAATTTTCAAGGTAGTAAGAACAGCATGTGCAAAGGCACTGAGAGAGGTCTCAGCATGGGGATGGTGAGTAACACACTGTGCCAACCAAAACATAGGGTTCGTGTGGAGGATGGCAGGAAACAGGTTGGATGCGCAGGCCAGGTGCTTCATTCTGACAATCCTGCTCTAAAAATTGGGAAGTCTAACTTCTATAGATAACCTTGCATGTCATGCTCAGGATTTATGATTTTTTCATGTCATTATGATAATAGGGCTAGCATCTTCCATGTGCCAAATGCTTTGTACCAATTGCCTTTATTGCAATAACCACACAAAGCAAGTACTATTGTCCTGTTTTTCCGATAAGTAAACTGAGGCTTAGGGATACCAAATAACTTGCTTAACAGATACAGCTAGGAAGTGATAGAATTGAGTATCAAACCCAGGTTTGACCCCAGAACCCAAACTCTTAATCACTGTTCTTGCTGTGTCCTGGTAGGTGGTGGGGAACTTCCAGGAAGTTAGTTTTAGGAAAAGAATTCTAGCAGGGTGTAGAGGTTCAATTAGAGCAGAGTGTGATTGGAGGCTCCATCTGGAACTTTCATCTGAACTGGAGGAATAGAGAATGATGGAGGAAAAGGCCCTCCCTCATCCATGGGGATGGAAGAGAGGGCATCCTGGAGCCTAAGTAATATTAGTCATAACAGTACCAACTATTAAGTGCCTATCCTGTGCCAGGAGCTTCCCATGAGCCATCTCCTAATCATACAATGCTGTAGAGCAGATCTTGTTAGTCCTATTTTACAGATGAGAAAGCTAAGGCTCAGAGAGGTTGACTGATTTTTCTGGACCACACAGTGGTGATCCAGCAGAGCTGGTACTGGACTCTGGTATCCCCTCAAACCTCACTGCCAGAAGGTGGTTGGGCTGCACACCAGACACCAGCTCTTCCCTCTGGACATGGCTTAATATTCCCTGGGGCACATATGGAGCTGTCTCTCCATTTGGGCCCCAGCAAGTGACTTTGAGCTAAGGGAGGTGGAAAGGGGACAAGGAAGAATGAAGGAGAAGAGACACTGGGGAGGAATGAGCTCTGAGGGGACAGTCTGCAGTCATTTTTACCTGTTACGGAAGAGGTACAGGACAGGGTTAGAGGAAGATGAATGCACTTCATTATCTTAGCCCATAAGTAGCGACCTTTGTTTCATTTCCAAATTTTAGGAAGGCCTTCCTGTTATCTAACTCCCATTCTCCTAATGGACTCACAAACAATCCCAGTTGCCTGTTCCAAGGAAGAGGTCCTGCCCATGCACCATGCCTTGAGGAAATATCTTGTCACTTTCCTCATGGGGTAAGAAGTCAACGGATGGGGGGAAATGATGCCTACTTGCCTTTGTGTTACTGCATATCCAGAGGTGTGGTGGGAGTGGCTACATTCCCAAGTTACCCCACTGAAAGAAGGAAAAGTCTAGGCTCCTCAGCAGAGAGGGGAAGGAATAGCAGAGTCTGGGGTTGGGGTGAGGGGGATACCTGCTGGGGCCACAGCCAGAAAAATAGACCCAGGCCTCCTGCCTTGAAGAAAGGAGATCTCTGAGTTTTGGTAAAATTAGTTCAATTCCTGGGCATTGTAGCCAAGAGTATATAAAGGAATTCATATCCCTACCTAGGCTAGAAATTGTGTGAGCCCAGGGCCACCCTTAAGGGAGAGAACCTGGGGAGGGGACTGGAGAGAATTCTTAGTTAAAAAATGACTTTGAGGGAAAGAATTCTGGCTTTAGAAGCAAAGGAGCTCAAGTTAAAATCTGAGCCTTCCTGCTGCAAAAGCAGGAATACCTAGAGTAGGCTTGTTCATTTATTTGACACATTTTCACTGATAACCTACCATGTGCCAGGCACTATTTGAGGCCCTAGAATATTTCAAACAAAAATCCTTGCCTTCAAGAAATGTATGTTCTGGGGCGCCTGGGTGGCGCAGTCGGTTAAGCGTCTGACTTCAGCCAGGTCACGATCTCGCACTCCGTGAGTTCGAGCCCCGCGTCGGGCTCTGGGCTGATGGCTCGGAGCCTGGAGCCTGTTTCCAATTCTGTGTCTCCCTCTCTCTCTGCCCCTCCCCCGTTCATGCTCTGTCTCTCTCTGTCCCAAAAAAAAATAAATAAAAAACGTTGAAAAAAAAAATTAAAAAAAAAAAGAAATGTATGTTCTAGCTGGGAGATAGGCATCATTTACATCAGTAAATTATGTTAGTAGGTGGTAAGCGTTAGGGGGAAAAGTTCATGACAAATCTAGGTTGGGGGGGTGGAGGTTGCCATTTTAGGCTGAAGGTTAGGGTAGACCTCATTTGGAAGAGCAGCATTTGAACTAAGACCTTCAGGGGATGAAGAAATTGGCAGTGTGGATATCAGGGAGCAGCCAGCAAACAGGCAAGCCAGGGCCTGAAGGGCCCAAGGGGGCCAGTGGACTGGAGGGATCCGGGGAAAGGAGAAGCAGGTAGGTTCTGAGTGGGAATGGGAGAGGCACAGAATGCATGGGGTCCCATAGGCCTTTGGTTTTCTCTGGGAATAAAATGGGGAACCTGGCCAAATCTCCAGTGAGGGAAAACATGATCAGGCAAATGTTTCAAAGGATCACAGTTGCTCCAATAGGGAGAATAGACTGGGGCTGGAGGAAGGGAGTAGGGGTGAGAGAGTAAAGGTGAAGGAAGAAGAAGGGAGCAGGGAAATCTGGTAGTTGCTGAATCTGGCTGAGTCACAATTTTCTCATCTGTCAAATGGGAATAAAAATGTGTCCCAGAAGGTTATGCGGTAAGAGACTTGTGGATATATCCCCAGTCTTTAGCAGATGAGGTTCAATGAAATCTCACTGAGTGAAAAAAATGAATGACTGTCTTTCCATGCCCTTCTCATACATATAACTCCTACACCAAGCCCTGAAACAGCTCCTTAGAAGGGTCTAGAAACCAAGACATGTGGGTTCTCATCATGATTAGCCATTCCTCTTCATCTGTAAAATGGGGATAATAATATCTACTCTCCAAGATAATTGTAAAGATTATATAATGTGTGTAAATCTGCATTGCCCAATTGGAAGCCACTAGCCACATATAGCTATTTAAATTTAAATTCATTAAAATTTAATAAAATTTAAAATTTATTTCCTCAGTCACATTTCAAATGCCTAATAACCTTATATTGGCTAGTGACCACCATATTGAACAGAACAGAAACAGGACATTTCTATCATTGCGGAAAGTTCTATCTTACAGTGCTAGTCAAAAGCACTCAACTCAAGGCTTGGCCCAAGTCATGGGCACAGTAAATGAATGCCACCATTCTTGGGGGACTCAGACAGTGAGACTGATTATTCTTCCAATAGCTTTCCAGAGACCATTCATTTAATGTTCTCCAGGACTGAATCTGAAAATGAAGAATGGGGAAGAGTCAGGGGGTGGTAAGGGCAAAAGGAGAGAAGGAGGAGGAACAAGTCCCCTGGACAACACCAAGAGAGTTGGTGTTAGGGATTGCCCAGGGGGTGGAGGTGAATGGAACATTGTGTCTAGGGCAGGAAAGAAAAGAAGACCAAAAGAGAAAAAAGAAGAGAGAAATAAATTCATGCACCCAAGAGCTGGACCCCAGGATAAGTCTTCATTGCCTGCCCCTAGAGCATGAATGCAACTTTTGAGATCTTTGATCTCCATACCTATATTATTGAGTTCATTCATACCACATTTGTTTCTTGAGCACCTATTATGTACCTGGTCCTGTCCTAGGTGCTGGGAGTCTACTATTAAAAAAAAAAAGCTTCCACCCACAGCGGGATTGTGTGTGAATACACACAAATAGCAGGGGAAAATAGAAGGGAACATAATAAATGTGTGACATACATAGCATGTTAGATGGTGATATGTATTAAAGAGAAAAATAAAGCAAGGAAGGAGAGGGAAAGGAGGTGCAGTTTTTGATGGGGTAGTCAGGAAAAGCTTCTTAGAGAAGGTAATGTTTTATTTTTGGTTGCCGAGGGCTGTGGGGGTTGAGAGGAATGGGGAGTGACTGTTAAATGGGGTGATGAAATGTTCAAAATTGATTGTGGTGATGGTCACAACACCATGAATATACTAAGAAACCATTGAATTGTACACTTTACTTATTTTTACAGTTTATTTATTTATTTGAGAGAGAGCACGTGAGTGTGAGTAAGGGAGGGGCAGAGAGGGAAGGAGAGAGAGAATCCTAAGCAGGCTCCCGCACTATCAGTACAGAGCCTGATGTGAGGCTCAAACTCACAAAACATGGGATCATGACCTGAGCCGAAATCAAGAGTTGGATACCCAACTGACTGAGCCACCCAGGCGCCCTGAATTGTACACTTTAAATGAGTGAATTATAGCTTAGCAAAGCTGTTATTAAAAAAAAAAATTGGGCTGCCTGGCTGCCTCAGTTGGTAGAGCATGTGGCTCTTGATCTCAGGGTCGTGAGTTTGAGCCCCACATTAGGCATGGAGTCTACTAAACTAACTAACTAACTAAATAAATAAATAAATAAATAAATAAATAAATAAATAAATAAATAAATAAAATCACTCTGCCTGCTTCACCAAAAATAGACTGAAGGGACCAAAGGCAGAAACTGTGGTCATCCAAGAGAGAGGGGGCTGCCGCTTGGACCAGGGTGGTAGCAGTGGGATGATGAGAAGTGGTCAGATTCTGGATTTATTTTGAAGGCAGAGCAGACAGATTTGCTTCTGAATCAGATATGAGGTGTAAAAGAGCATTGTCAAAGATGAATCCAGAAAACTCTCTGGCCTGGAGTTTAAGGAACCAGAGGCCTGGAAAGGGAGAGGGGCTGGCCTGAGGACACCAGTCACCAATGGCCACACTGGGACTCTGAGAGGAGGCAATGTTATTAGTTAGATTCGCAGATCCTGGCTTTGACTTTGAATTCTAACCCTACCTACCACATTGCAGAACCTCTCCCAGCATCAATGCCACAGCCTGCCTTCTGGGACCTACAAAGACTTATTGGGACAGATCCAACTCACTTAGGTGCTGGGAGAACATTTGTTCCTTCTTTTTCCCCTTCCTTCCTGACCTTCCACCTGTGACAGCTCTGAGCCTGGAGCTGAGGAGAGAATGAGGACAGGGAGGATAGCAGACCTGAGGCCCCAGAGGGAATGCTGGTCAGGAGTCTGGGCATTGCTCCCAGCTGTCTGAATCCTGCAATTGAGAGAGAAGAGGGGGAACATACTCACCGCCCCCCAAGCCTGAACTTAGGGCCTCTACCTTCTCTAGGGACAGGGAGGCTAGTGCATACACATTTGGGGTTGACAGAGGATGATCTCTAAGTCAGTTCTCCGCAAGCTGGTGAGACATTCTAGGAAGCTTTTAATTACCGTCTCAGAGTGGATGCCAGGTTAATGCGATGATTCAAAAGGTGTATTTTTCAATTATATTTAACGAAAAGATTTATAGTGAAGTAAAATATAATTAGGAGGCTGCCAGCAGACCGGCTTCCTGAGAGGAAGAGAGATGAGACAGACCCCTAATGGGGCAGGTTGGAGCCCAGGCTACAGGACCTGCTCAACCCACCCCCACCCCTCAAGATATCAAAGCATTCATCAATTCTGCCATTCAAACACACTAAGTACCTATTTCATGCTGGGCTCAGAGTTTACCATGGGGACAGAACAAATGCTATGGTCCCTGCCCTCAGAGAACTTACACACCAACAGCACAGGCAGACCAAAAAAAAGTAAGGCAACAGTTAAAATGCTGCAAAGGAAATAATAGAATGTTGTACTAGAGAATAACCAAGGACCTGCTTTGGATAAAAGCATCAGAAAGGTTTCTCAGGGTGGGGGTAGACAAACAGACTTGAAGCATGAAAAGGAGCCAGCCAAGAAGAGTGGGAGAAAGGTAAGATGATTGGTTGGGCCAAGAAAGCCATCCAGTTCCTAGGGTGGGGAGGTAATCTTAGTGTGTGCAGAGTGGAAAGAAAGGCCAGTGAGGATGAGGCATGGAGAGGGAGAGGCAGAGGCAGACAACTCTGGGGAGGGAGGGACCCAATCCAGCTGATAGAGTTTGGGTTTTATTCTATGTGCTGAGGAAGCTGCTGGAAAATTTTAAGCCAGAGAATGAAAGGCCCTGCTTACAATTTAAAAAGATTACCCTAGTTGCTGTGAGAGAATGGAACAGAGTGGGGCAAGGTGGGAGGTCAGAGCAGAGACCCAGATGAGAGGTGATATGATCTGGCTTAGAGGAAAGCACTAAGGAAGGAGAGAAGAGCCTGGACTTGGGTACATATTGGAGCAAGGATCAGTGGTTCTTGGTGAGAGTCTATATGGAGAATGAGGGGTAGGAAGGATTCAACGATGACTCTAGGTTTTTGGCTTGAGCAACTAATTGGATGCTGCTGTTTACAGAAATGAAGCCCAGAGAAGAAATAAGTGGGAAGACATGTGGATAAAGACTTCAGATTTGGAATAGAGACACTCTAAGGACTTCCATGGCCCTGAAGGATGGAGGTCTGGATGCTTCACCCCAAGGGGGTCCCCTCTTCCCACCTGATTCTATTGCTTCCCACCTCATCCTTCAGCTTTTTTGTGTGTCTGTGTCTAACTTCCATTCTTCCTGTTGCACTTGGGAGTGCATGCTTCTTTCATTTGGAGGGAGAATTCTATCTCAGCTCCCTTTAACTGACTAAGTTCCTGAAATTCTACCACTAAATTCATACTGTACTTGTGTTCATTGAGAATCCACTATGGTTAGACACTGTGCTGTAAGCTTCGGCTACATTATTTCATCCAAACCTGCTAACCACTCTTTCCATACTGTTAATATAATGGTAATAATAGTGACCAGTTAATGAGCTAAACTCTTTACATGAATTATATTTAAATCTCACTGAGAGAGGTGCCTAGGTGACTCAGTCAATTGAGCATCCAATTCTTGATTTTGGCTCAGGTCATGAGCCCAGGTTGTGGGACTGAGTCCCACACTGGGCACTGCACTGAATGCAAAGCCTGCTTAAGATTCTCTCTCTCTCCCTCTACCCACCTCCCCTGCTCTCTCTCTCTCTCTCTCAAATAAAAAAAAAAATCTCACTGAGAAATAACCTGCCCAGTTAGTATTGAGAATGGGATGAGAAATCTAGGATTGTCTCCAGTACACCAGACTCTCTGGGGGCATGAGAACTGCCTGTCTGATGAAAGGCAGGAGATATTTGGATGCCTTTTCCCCCTCACTCATTCTTTCCTAGATGAAGCACAGAGACGTCCTTCCCTGAGTGCAGAGAGCAGGCACCCCTGATGACACCCTCAGGTCTGGGCAAGTCTGCCCATTTGTTGGGGAGGGCACAGTTGTCATAGGAGCTACAAGATCCTTAGAGGGGTTGCCTGGTATCATAGGAGGGGGGTGCCCACCCACATAATGAGAGATCCTGCTCTGTGACACAGAGAGATGATTCTTATATGCCCCATCCTCTGAGAATGGCTTAGTTGTTTGTATGTGTGTGTGTGCATTTGTACAGGAACTTGTGTGCAAAGAACCTGGTGATTTGCACACGTGTGCAAGCCAGAACACGCCTGCCTTCTGTGCATTTTCCTCAGGAAATGTGTGTGTGATGTGAGTTATCTGTCTAGGCCCTCACAATGGCATGTAACTTGTACATTTTTTCATGTGTGTACCTGTGGGTGGAGTTCACGCAGGATAGAAAGGGCCTGGCCCCAGAGTTGAGTTCTGAGCTCAGCTCCCCACTCTTCTTGTCTGTCCCTAGCTCCCTGCATCTTCCCCACCTCCCCTTATGCTGGGCAGAATGCCCTCAGCCTGTGCCGGCTGGCACACATGCCACATGGTGCCTGGCGCGCGTCTGGGCAAGGATGACGCCCCCAGGCCCGGCTGGGATACTAAGCCACCCGCTGCCTCCCCCACCTCCAGAACGGAGCGTCCCCATCCCGTCCCCTTTCTCAGCCAGGGACGTGGGGAGCAGGCGGGGACACGGCACAGACAGATACAAACACACAGATGCACCCAGAGACGCCCACAGGCGTGTGCCCCATAGAGGCACAGGCGTTCACACAGACTCAAGCACATTCGCATACACACTCACACACGCACATTCACACACACCCAAAGAAACTCGTGGGCACTCACCACTTGCACAGATCTCGGCCTGAGTAAACTCTAGGTACCGGCCTAGCCAGTTAGGCGAACGCACCCGCTGTCTCTGTCCGTGGTGCTGAAACCAGATCTTTCTCCTTACCGAAGGACAAGACAGGGAAGAAGAGATCAGAGGAGCCCCAAGATGGGCGATAGAAGACAGGAGGAATGGAGGAGAGAGAGGAGATGAGAGGGAGAAACTCACAGATAAAGGAGAGAGAGAATCTAAAGGATACCGTGGGAGCCAAGGCGGGGGGGGGGGGGGGGGGGCGGGGTGGTGGTGCCCAAACACCAGGACTAGGAGAAGCAGGTGAGGATGAAAGGTGACCTCAGACCCTATCCCTGCCGAAGTGCAGACTTAGGGTCTAAGGACTAAGCCTTCGATGCCATTCAGGGCCAATTATGGAAGATTTTGGTAAGAATACCATGGCAGGTGGGGGACCCTGGATGTGTGGTTTCTGTGGCCTCCAAGTGTCCCTTTCCAGGTGCCTTCTTGCTCTGGAAGACCTTAAAATTGTAGGGGAAGGAGACAGACACTAAAAAAGTTCTATCATAACCCTGAAAAAAGCTCCCTACCTGATCTCTATTTGTTCATTTGTTTGTTTTCTTTCTTTCTCTCTCTCTCTTTTCTTTTCTTTTCTTTTCTTTTCTTTTCTTTTCTTTTCTTTTCTTTCTTTCTCTCTCCCTTCCTCCCTCCCTCCCTCCCTCCCTCCCTCCCTCCCTCCCTTCCTTCCTTCCTTCCTTTTTTTTTTTTTTGAGAGAGCAAGAGTGAGCAGGGAGGGGGTAGAGGGAGAGGGAGAGAGAATCTTAAGCAGGCTCAATGCCCAGCAAGGAGCCCAGCATGGGGCTCAATCCCATGACCATGAAATCATCACCTGAGCCAAAAGCAACAGTTAGCCGCTTAACCAACTGAGCCACCCAGGCGCCCCTCCCCACCTGATTTCTTATCCCAATTTGTGTTGGGCAAGTGGACAGCAATGTTGATCTGGATTTGTTCTGAGGATTGTAGGGATTTAGTGACTGCTTAATGCTTATCCACAGATTGGATTATGGGTTCCTATCTCCCTCTCTTGACATAAAAACTTCTCTCTGGTGGGATTGCCTAGTAGGGATGCTCTCCTACCAGCAGCCCCTTAGTTGTGAAATTTATGGAATATGAGGAATGCCCAATGTCATTTTCAAAGACCAAAGGGTTTATCATATAAAAACTAGCCAAGAGGGAATAAAGGAAAGATGAGAAAGGAAAAAAGGAGGAAAAGAGGGAGAAAGGATGTGTGAAGATGGATGAAAGGATGAAAGAGGAAAGGGACGAGGAAAGAGATTGGAGAAAGGAAAAGAGGATGGAGGTGCAGATGGCAGAAATGAGAGAGGGCACGAGTCACCCAGACATACTCCAGTGTCCAGGGAAAGGGCAGAAGTATGCCAGGTGGAGCAAATTGCTTCCTGGGGGCCCAGATTAGACTGGAAGTCCAGGCTGGTCCTGCAGCTGTTCACAATGATATCCTCCATCTAGAGCTTTGGGCTGGGAGACCCCATGGGCCAGGACTACAGATGTGAGCAACAACTGCCCTATCACAGAAGATGGGATCAAAAGCAGTTAAGTCTGTGTGTGGGTTTCCTCAAGTGCGAGATAGGGACAGTGAGTGCCTTCTTGGGGGTGTTTCCACCTATTTGCATATAAGCAGTGGCAGCAAGAGGGAGCAACATGTATGGGCATCAACTGGAGAGAGTTGACTGAGGGAGAGGAGCAGGCAGAGGGAGAAAAGAGGCAAGAGAGAAGTGAGTGAAAAAGAAAGGATAGTGTTCCTAAAGTTTTTTTGACCTCATAATTATTCTCCTTTTTTTCCTACCAAGAGAGAAGCCAGGCTTAGGATACAAGCTGGGCATATGTGCCTCAGTGTCCTTGTCTATAGTATAGGTATGATGACAGTCTCAACCTCATGGCGTGAATGAGATAATTATTAGCTTGTGTAAAATGCTTCTTTTAAGTCAGTTATAGATACATAATAAGCTCCACATATATGTTATTTCCCATTGTTGTTAGATCTTGGTCTTGCACCAGAATCAGTAGGGAGATTTTTCTTCGTGTTTAATTAGACTTTCCTGCCAAAGCCTTAGGTCTAACCTATAAGTCTTCTTTTGGGCATCATAGAGAGCGGTGACTTTCCAGCCCTTCAAATTTGCTTCTGAAGACAGAGAGAGCCAGCAGATTTTCTGGGGCATGGAGGGAGAACCCCATGGTAAAGTGACAGGGTCTAGGGAACAGGGTACCCACCAAGGATTGTCAAGGATGTTTTCCTGGATTCCTGAAAAAGCTGGATCCTGGACCTACATCAGTGCTTCCCTGCCCAGACTGGAACCTCAGCACTTCACTATTTAGGGCTGGTGCCCCCAAACAACTCAAGCTTGTACAGGTGTGAACATGTGGGTTATTTCTTCCAGATTGCTCTTCCAACCCCAACACCCCCCCCCCCGCCTTTTTACCTACCCTTCTGCTCCTTTCTTCTGAGGAATCCAGGTAAGAGGAAAGAAATTCCCTCACTTAGAGGGGTGGGATTTCTCCACCCTGCACAGGCAAAATAGATGATCTCATTCTGGAGGTCAAGGAAGCATGTGGGGACTGGCACAAGGAGGGGTGAGGGGTGACAGGGCAGCCCCATGTCTTCCCATTCCCCCCAGCTCCTGTCTCATCACTGTCACCATTCAATCATAGCAGATGGGCTGCAGCTGTGAGCGCCAGCCCGGCACACAGGCTGGTCCGTGCCACTTGGGAGAGAAGGAAGAGAAAGGGAGGGAGGGAAGGAGGAGGAATGAAGGGAGGAGGGAGAGAGGAAAGGGAAAAAGAGGAGGAGGAGGAAAAGGAAGGGAGTGGAGGAGGAGAGAGTTTGAAGAGAAAGGGACTTGGTACCCTTTATGCTTCTCTCTTCCCAGCAGGAGAGCAGAGGCCAGGGCTGGGCTCACAAGCTGGGCAGTGCCAGGCGAGATGGGCATATGCCCTTGATTACTACCAGGACCGCAGGCCAAGCCTCCGCAGCCGCCACGGCCTCATAAATCAGTTTTTAAGTAGCAACCACATGGACATTTCCCAGCTGAGAGGCCTGGCCTCTGTCGGCCCAGCTAGGGCAGCCCTCATGGAAGGGCAGGTGCCAGGCCAGGGCATGGAAAAAAGAGAGGTGGTCATCAAGGCTTGGTGGGAAGTGAGATTGGAGCCTGTTCAGGCAAAGTCTGGGGGCAGGGTCTCCCGCCAACAGGGAGTACGAAAGAAGGTGATGAGTGGCTGGCAATGGGTCCAGAACCCCCTGTTGGGGCTCCTAGACCTTGTCCTGTGTTCCCCTGGAGAAATGCCTACAGACAGAGGAGGATGGCATTGTTACTGGAACTCCCTCTCCCCCCTTCCCATTAAGAATAGAGTCTATGTGAATGTGAGGGCAGTGTGTGTGCTTGTGCCCTTGGGTATCTGAATGTGCTCACTGCTCCTGATGCATAGGAAGGTATCTCCCCAATATCTAGCCCAAGGCCAGCAGAAACCAAGCATCCAGTAAGATTGCTTGAATGAGTAAGTGATCAAGTGAGAAGGGGGACAGTTAATGTGTGTTCCCAGGAATGGGAGGATTTATATCTGAGTGTGTATGATGGCCAAGTCTATGTGTATGTGTATATGTGTGTGTGGGAGGGGGGATTGTCTGTGGATGCTCTGGGGAGATCTATTCTGACAGACATCCCTCCACACCCTCCCTTTCAGCCCTCCCCTGAGCCCTGATTCTCCCCTTCTGAGGACCCACCAGTAACACAGCAGCTCCTGAATTCCACTCCCCCCAACCGATCAATCCCGTGCTTGGCACCCTCTTCTGCAGGCCAGCGTTGGTGGCTGGGGGTAGGGGCATGGGGAGTGGGGGAGTCCCGCCCCTAGAATGGCGGGCAAAGCGGGTGGGGTAGGGGAGCCCAGCCTTCTTGCGCCCAGTGTCTCCTCCCTGGGTGAACAGATGTCTCGGAATTTTAGATGTGCTCTCCGCCCCTCCTCGCAATAACTACCCCCACCCCCAGCTGGCACTGGCTGTGGCGTAGCGCCCTCCCCTCCCCCACCTCCGAGAGCAGAACCGGCTGATGGATCGGGGAGCGCGGCCGGAGGCCCTGGCCCAGAGGCGGGGAATGCCCGTGGGGTCGCGGCAACCGGCTGGGCCGAATCCCCGAGGCTCCTGGAGCGAAGAGAACCGGGTCGGCGATGCCCCCGCCTCTTGCCTTCTTTTCTCGTTCCTTCCCATTTTCCGCATCTCCTCAGCCCTGTCTCTCCTTCCGCGATCTCCGGTCTCTCCGTCCCTCTCGATCTGTGCCCCACTTCACAACCCGTCCCGCCAACCGCGTCTATGCAAACCCTCCACACAGAGCCTCACACTTCGCGACAGAAACTCCTCCTGGCAACTTCGGCGGAATTCTTCCCTCCAGAGACCCCCTTCCCTGCATTCCGTGAGCCACCCCACCCCCAACTGGCCGCCTGCCTGCCCTCTGTGGAAACCCAGAGTTAATCCGGAAAACATAGAGGGAGGGCTGGAGGGGAGTGGGGATCGAGATTAGGGAGGCCAAGGATACTCGGGTTGGCCCGGGTTTGAGAGACACCCAAATTTTCTAATCACTGCTAATTAAGGAACAATCCAATTCCGTGGACCCCCAACTCTGGGAAGGGGGCGGGACCCGCTGAGGGCAGGAGGGGGCCTTGGCAGGGTTTGGCAGCCGGGGGTGGTGCCAGGCACCCTCCCCCACCCTCCCCCCACCCGCCAGCATTCCGAGGTAACAGGCATTTGTTACCCAGCTCGTGCCAGGAGCGATTGGCAGGTTCGAGTAGGCACAGTCATTCCGCACACAGATGTCCCTGCGTTCGCTCTTCTGATATGAATTCTGTCAGCTCCGAATCTGAGGGAGATGAGCAGACAGCCCCACAGACAGAGTTACAGACAGACAGAGCGATTGTCTGGAGGACACAGAACTCCACAGATATTTATTTTTCTTCTCTGAAAAAACAATTAATGAAAGAAAAATAAGAAAGACCCCCCACAAATTTGGGGGGGCACATCTGAACTCCTGAGTGTGGCCCTCACTTTTTCAATCCTCCAGGGTTGCATGCCCACACTTTTCCAGGCTCCCCCAGGGCCCCGCAAATCATCCCTGAACTTCACATTTGAGTCGTTGCACCCAGAACCACAGAAGTCTGGGATATCTGCTTCCTTGCATAGGACCCAGAATTCCCGAATCCCTGCAAGTTCTAGGAAAGCACCAACCTGGTGCAGGTTCCAGCATTCTAGAATCTCTGAAATTAGAAATTCCAGAACTCTCGCCCCTGGGTAAATTGTGCCCAGTGCTCAATTATTGTATCACTGAAGAGGGGGGAGTGGGTGCTGTCCCATGTACTGGAATGAAGGGCCCCACATGCCTGGTCCTCACCAGCCGCCCCCACTCCACCCCCTGTCTTGGCAACCAGCCAAAAACTCAGCCTGCCCTTTGAATTAGGAATGCAGAAAGGTCAAGCCCCCTGACTCCTGCCCCTTTCTGGCACTCCCTTTCAGCTCCAGTTCCCATCCTGACCCTCCATACCTGACCTGGCCATTCTGCCTCTGCCCGCCCCAGCAGCTGTGGGAGAGAGCTGGTTGGTCACTGGGCATCTGTTAGCAGGCTGGGCATGAAGAGCCGCTGGGGTTTGGTTCTCCCTGGGCAGCCCGTACTTCTGGAAGAAGGGGAAGGCAAAGGGGCCAGAGAAACCCACTGACATCAGAGGAGAGGGGCACAGAGGGATTTGGGTTGTGGTTTTTTTTTTAATCTTTCTTTCTTTCTTTCTTTCTTTCTTTCTTTCTTTCTTTCTTTCTTTCTTTCTTTCTTTCTTTCTTCTTCTTCTTCTTCTTCTTCTTCTTCTTCTTCTTCTTCTTCTTCTTCTTCTTTTTTAAGAAAAAAGCCCCCATCCTGTGTCATCATTTTTATGGGATCTGCAATTCTGGCAAAAATCTGTCTTTAATTTAGCTGTCCATATAAAAATCCTCACTGTATAATAATGAACAGATGCCATGGAATTTAAGCTGGAGCCTCGGCTCCTCCCCGCCTTCCCCCCGCGCCTGGCACCGGGCACCGGGCACCGGCTGAGTGGCACAGACTGGCACCAACACGGGAGCGAAGGGTGGGCAGGGGGCGACCTGGGCTCAGCGCCAGGGCACTGGGGTGGTGAAGGGGTGTCCAGGCGCTGGGCTTGGCCAGGCGGGAGCTTTTCCGTGGTGGCACCAAGGGAGAAGTGTCTGAAGGATTTTTCTTTTTCTACAAAATGATCAGTAGTTAAGGGTTTTGGTTTGGTTTCGCTTAAGGGCTCTGTGGTCCTTCTCAGGTTTGTTTGTTTGTTTGTTTTTTCAAGGCACCGCCCTCCCCCAATATAAATCCAAATGTTTTCGAAGTTTTAACTGAGTTGTGTTTAACCCTTCCCGTGCGCGGCGCCCCCGCCTCGGCCTCGGAGCCCAGCCGAGCGCGAGTTGGGAGTTCGCTGCAAGCGGGATCCGTACCGTTTCCGGCCGGCCCGAAGCCTCCGAGGTATCCCGGGCGCCCGCGCCTCCCGAGGCTCCCGCGCAGTTCCCGCAGGGCAGGAGTACCCTTTTGCCCTCCAGGAGTGAGGCCCGATGTGGCATCTGTTCGGCGAGCAGGAGAGACGAAGGCAAGAAGGAAAGCCCCACTTCCCCCATACCAATTCTCTCGCTTTTCCCTAGGGAAAAGAGAAAACTCTGCGAGTCAGGTGTCCCCCACTGCCTCCGCCTGCGGTCGAGAAACCAGGCATCGGCTTGGGATTGAGAGGTTGGTTCTGAGCCCCCCACCCCCACCCCCACCTCTTGCCTTTAATGCGACTCTGGCGAGAACAGATGTCCCAAGCCGGGCGGACTGCCCAGACCCCGCCCAGCTGTGCCCTTGGCGAAGACTTGGCTGAGGGTAGGAACTGGCACGCGGGTCCCCAAAGGGGCTTGGGGGCTCCTTCGCCCCGGCGGGACATGACCTGGCAGCCTCGGCCTCCTGGCCAGCGCAGCCTCGGGCGGGAGGCGGAAGCGCCCCGGAAAGACCCGTTCCTAATTCAATTAATTCCAAAAAGAGGAATGAGAGGAATACGGAGGTGGAGAGAAGCTAAGAAAAAGGTTTGAATAACCGAACACCAGGCACACACTCAGGGTATGGAGCCCTGCAGCCCCAGTGTGTCTGGGGAGTCGGCACTGCCCTCCTGCACTCTAACAGGAAGGCGTGTTAGAGCCACACCCTGGTGCACATGTGGGCAGCATCTCCACCCAAGGCGGTACCCCAGCTTTCTTGGCACAGCCAGTGTCTAGGGGTTCCCTTGTCTTTTCCTCTCTGAGCGCCAAGCTTCTCCTCACACCAGGGGGCTAACCCCCGTTCCCCCCCGCCCCCGCCCCACCTCCCAGTCCCTGCCAGTCCCTGGCATCTCCCCCTGAGAAACTGGTTGCCTTTCTGCCCGTGAGCCCAGCCTTCCTCTCAGTCCTCTCTTGCTGGCTCTCCCCGGGCAGGCTGCTCCCATCCCAGGGCTTTAGGATAGAGAAAGTTTCAGAGAGCAGACCAGTCCTTCTGAGGTGGCTGTGCCCTTTCTTACCACTTCGCATCAAGGAAAACTGTCCAGAATTTTTAAAGATGCAGGACAGAAAGGCAAGAGGCTAATTCAGGATTTAGGAGAGGAACAGGCTTTTCAGATTTCTCAAAGTCCAGGTCCTTACTTACTTCCCCTCTGGGTCTGTGGTCGGTGCCTTCATGCCCCAGCCTTAGAGAAAGAAAAGTAACGACATCTTCAGGCTGTGAGCTGGGAAGCCTGTTGTGACTGCTGAGGCCCACCTGCCCCCTTCCACATCTCGCAAGAAGAAACTTTCTCCTTTGAGCACATAAGAGCAGGTCAAGTGTGGAGTCCTGATCTAACCCCTGTTGTGACATGAGGAGCCTGGGAGTGGAGGCGGAGGCCAAGCCTGGTCAGGCCTGGCCCACACTGTCCCTTTCTTCCCACCTTCCTTGAAAACTAAACTGTGGAATCTAGAATTATCCCTCGGTCTCAATGTCCCCTCAAATCCAGATTTCTCCTCCAAGGAGCAGACAACTTCAGGTTTAAGATTCTGGGGAAGAGAAGAAAGCCAAGGTCATCCAAGAGAGAATGAAATCTCTGACCTCTATGGGCAATTCTTGCATCGTCAGGCTTGTGAACTTTCCCATAAAACAGAAAGAGAGGGAAGCAAACACAGCCCGATGGAGTTCAGGGAGTGCCAGGGCTTCCCTGTTGCTGACTCCCTTGGGGTTTAGTTTCCCTGGACTGTACTCAGTGGTTTATTGTGTTGTCCTACGAGGTGATGATATCAGAGCTGGGGGTTCACTGGGCATCAGGGACTCCCGGTCGATTGTGGCTGGTTAAACAGAGAGGAGAAGAGCACAAGGCTTTTTTCTCCCTTTCCCCTTGATGGACAAATGGCCTGGACTCAGAAACATCTCTGTTTCCCTGCCATTTCCAAATGCTTGACTTCAGATGGGGGTGGGAAAATCAAGGGGAAGATGCCCTCCTGATTGATCCCGGCTGCAGCTTTCAGGTTTCCACAGCCCAGGGGTTGAGCTGAGCCTCTGCTAGTGCGTGCTTGGAGATCCCGCTGCTCAAGCTAGGACAGGGAGGGCGTCCTCTCTAGGACTTCTCCCCTTGCCCCCTCCCTACCACTGCTCTGGCCCCTTTTAGCTTTCTCCCTCTCCCCCACCCTACACACCTCCTTCTGTTCCTGGAGCTTCTCGGTGTGTGTGCGCGTGCAAGCGGGAGAGCCAGCTAGAGAAAATGACCTGCGAGGGGGAGTTTGGGGTTGCGTGTCCTCCCGCATCTTCTTCTCCTGCTCATCTGGCCATCTCACCAGGGAAGTTGAGTATTGGGAAGGGGGGTGATGGGAGGATAGAGCACAGCTAGAGTGCAGCCAGTATGGGGGAAGGGTCAGGAATTGGGGAAGGGGTAGCTCACGTAGTCGCTGGAATTCACTGGAGGCAGAGGCAGAGGCATTGGGGATCCCAGCCCCAAAAGGGGCCGGAGCACCTCCGCCTGCCTTGAGGTGACCACAGGTGCTGAGTCTCGATAGTCATCAACATCTTTTGAAAGGAACTGGAATCCACCTTTCAAAACCTAATCGTGCCGCGTGGAGTAGCCGGAAGAGTAAAGTGTAGGAGTCTGGTCTGGCCAGGGAAGCCACGTGGAGGGGTCTTTTGCTTCCGGCCCCAAGCCACCTGGATGCCACCCAGCCCGGGACTTCAGAACAGCTTCTGGGAAACAGGCTGAGTGGGAGAGAAGCCCAATTAACCTTGTTTCCAGGGCAGGATAAGACTCAGGCCTCAGGATGGGTGCCGAGTTCTTTTTCTCTCTAGTTGTCCCTGCCAGGCCTGTCCCATGCCATGAGCAGACCAGACTCCAGATTTGAGTCTGGGAGTCGCGCCTAGCTTCATACATCATGGAAGAAGTGGGGGGGGGGGGGGGGAGAAGGTGGATCAAATCCTTTCTCCCAAAAATAGGGGTGACTCAGAGGTTTATTAAATCCCCTTAGACCACTGACAGAGGTGAATGCTAGGTCGAAGGGTCCACTTCTTAACCTCACTTTAGATATATGATCCCATAAGAATTCTAGAGTGAAATTTTGAGAGGATTCCAGTGAAATTCTACAAAAACTGCAGGAGAATTCCGCCCAGAATTCCAGCCGGGTATCAGGAAGGGCCTCTCGTGGTGCCACGCTCCCTGGGGCTGTCACAAGCGGCCTCCGTCTGTGGCAGGCCGGAAAGCAAGAGACTGGACGAGAGTCAGCACCGGGGCGCAAACAGCTCCCAGCCTCCTGGCCTCTGTCTACCCGCAGCAGTCCTCTGGTAGAGAGAGGGCATTGTCTCCACTGGTGAGAGTGTTTGGAAGTGGTCACTTAAGGGAGGCACCAAGCTGAAGGTCAGACAGTATAATCCGATCTACGCTTTTACATTTAAAGCTTCCTTCAACCAGCTTTTCCTTTCACAATTTTGTTATGGCGCTCTCCTTTTTGGGGGGCCTTGGATCAAATCTTTAAAAGCCTTAGCATCCAGCCCCAACAGTACACCGCCCATTTCAGTTCTAAAACAAGCAACAGTGTTGTTGTTGTTGTTGTTGTTGTTGTTGTTGTTGTTGTTAATTATTTAAGGAAGCAGCATTGGAAACAGTCTCCATACTCCTAACCGTGTTCGGGCTTTGGGATGTTAGTCTTTGGGACTTAGACCCCTCCCCTTCAAATATTCCAGGGGTTCAGTGGGCACCGATGTCTAAGGGAGGGTCCTTTCAGGGAAGTCAGTTCAGAGATACCTGTGCTCCTGAGGCTCAGAGAAAGAGAACTGTGAGGCTGTCTTCTCTGAGATGAGGAAGCAGCTTAGGCAGCACCAACTCCTCTGTGGTGCCCTTTTTCCACCTCCCTAGGTTGAGGGCTTTCCTCTGTCTGGAGCTGCACCAGGCAGGAAGGAAGTTGTCCAGATGTGGACCAGAAGGGTTCCTGCTGTCCTGTCAGGGGAAACTCATGGTGATGTCAAGCTCCACTGTTCCAGGTGGGCACCTAGGTTCAGACCCTTCATACAGCCTTGGGATGTCCCTGCAACCTCATCAACACCATTATAAATTTCAATATTCTTGAGGCTAAAAATGGCTGATTCCTCTGAGTCTACTGAAACACAAATTTAAGACTAAAAAGACTTCTTACATTAATATTTCATCCTCATGACCTTATAATTTTTTTATTTAAAAACATCCCTGTCTGGCTCAAATGGTTGTCTCTCTATCTCCCTGCACTTGTTTTTTGCAACAGTGGGCAGAGGGTTGTAAAATGACTGGCTGTTCCCAACTGGGTCATTTTTCAGTGAAGAAAAGATATTTTGTTCTCAAAGGAGGTGCATGTTTGGGAACTGAAGGAGTGTAAGGAGATTAGTACAATGCTTTGTGCTAGGAGAGTGTGTAAGTCTGTGTAAGGTCCGGGAAGGGCAATGACTGTAGCTGTTTTGGTGCCCAGTGGATGGGTGTGAGGAAGGCTGTAGGGTGGAAATCCCTCCCAGGAATGTCCAGGGTCCCTGTACCTGGCCTCTGCACAGTCACTTGACTCTGTCTCCATCCCCCAGAGCCCCAACTCAATCCCCCAAATGAAATGAGGCCACTGTGAGAAACCGGGTCCGGCTTTGCATCTCATTTACATAAATATTTATTAATCGTCATTAAACTGAACAGAAACACGCAATGCACTTCGGGTGTCCGACGGGAGTTTCATCTTCGCTACAAGAGGAAGGTAAAATTGCGTGTGAGTGTGTGGGTGAGTGTGTGGGTGTGTCGCTTGTGGGTTTGCATTTTTGCATCGTGTGTTTGGATGCCTGATCTCCTGCCTCCGGTAGGGAGAAGTTCTCCTTTTGCCCCCTTTTCTGAGAAACTTCCAGAAGGAATCCTCAGCCCTCTCCCTGCCCACCTGCTAGCCAGAACCAAGAGGAAGCTTCAGACAAAAACCTCCTCTCCAGTCATCGGAAATGGCCGGCGCCTTGCGCCCACCGAGGCACAGTCGGGCAGGGGCGGGGCTGTCCCCAGGTCTTGGTCTCCACCCTCAACCCGGGATGAGGCTTGCCTGTGGGGAGCGGGGGGTCGGCGAGGTCTCCTCCCCTCTGCCCCCGGACGCCGGCGCCGGGCCTGCGTGTGCGTGCGGTGTGGTGTGCGTGTGTGTGTCTCTCATGCAAACCCTCCCTCCCCAAACCGACCCCCCCAACAGTTTGCCATTCCATACAAATTTGGAAACAGATTTTTAAAAAACAGCATGACGCACAATGGGGACGGGGCGGGGGAGGGCAGTGGCACTGGGGCCCCAAATCTCCGAGTCACTGATTGTAAGAACCTGGGGAGGGGAGGGGGCGGCGCCGGCCCCCACTTCACCAAAGTGCACAGATCCGCGCTTGGGCGGCGCGGCCCGCGGGCCGGGAGGGGCATCCCGGGGCCGGGCCGGGCCGCTAGGCTCAGTCAGAACCTCCTTGCATAGATATTTGTGTCTTTTTATTATTGGTAGTAGTATTTTTTGCCTTTTATTGCTTCTAAAAGTTCTTACTGCGTTTTCTCTCCGATCCGGACTCTGCGTTCGGCCTCCGTCGCCTCTTAGCTTTTTTTTTTTTTTTTTTGTATGTTTGTTTGTTTGTTTTTAAAAAAGGAAACGGGGAAAAACGGATTCTAGTTACAAATTGTCTTGGCCTCTCTCTTTCCTCTCAATCCACACTTCCTCCCGCCAAAATTAAAATCACGAAACGCTGAGACTAGGGGTCGGGGAGAGGGTGTTCCAGGTCCAGGCTGGAGCGCCCTGACTTATGCCCTCTTCAAGAAAGAGGGGGCGCCCGGCTCCTTTCTGCCACGGCAGCTCGGTGTCTGTTATAATAATAATGATAATGATAATAATAATAATAACAACAACAACAATAGAGGGAAAACAGTATCCCACAGCTCAGCTGCCCCCTTGCCAATGCCTTTGGGCCTGCAGAGGGGAAGGGGAGGGGGAAACCTAAGTGTAGAGATTGGGAATGGGGGGTGGTCTCCAGGGAGTGCCCTAAGAGGGGTCCCTGGAGAACTACCCCTGGGAAAGAGGAGGAAACCCCTTGGGGAGAGAGAAGGCGAGTCCCCTGGGGTAATCGAGGCTCCTGGGACGGGCCACCCACTGGTAAGAGGACTGCACTGCCCGGGAGAGGGTCAGTACCGGCGGCCCGCTCCCCGCGCCCGGCGCCAGGATAGGTGGGGGTCCCCTTGCGCTCGGGGGGCTGGGGACAGGGGTGTGGGCAAAGGCAAAAGAAAAAGAAAGGGGCAGGCGCGAGGTCTCAGTTATGGAAAAACGCATTGAGCTCCTCGTACATGGGGCCCCGGTCGTGGTGAAGGTGCATATCGTAAGACAAGAGATTCTCCGAGTGGACGCCCCCGCGCACAGCCGACGAGCCAAAGACCAGCCCGTGGCCCGTGGGCCGCGAGCCGGGCAGCGCCGAGTAGTGCATAGAATAATGGTAGCTTTTCTCGTGGTCGGGCGACGAGTCCTGCTTGAGTGAGAAGTTGCCATTGAGACAGAGCGGGGGGCTGAGCGGGCCCTCGTACTCGGAGCTGTTATAGTCCGGGCTCGCGCCGCCGCCGCCCGCCGCGGCATACAGCGTCTCGTAGGCGGCGCAGTAGCCGTGGGTCCGCAGGGCGTGCGCCGCGCCGCCGCCCAGGCCGCCCGCCGCCTGGCACTGTGCGCCCGCCAGGCGCGAGCACGGGTACGGGTAGGGGTGCATGGCAAATGGGCCACCAGAGCCGTGGAAGCGGCCCGTGCCGTCGGCGCCCTGCTCCGTGAGGAAGTTGCGCGAGTTGAGCTGCAGGCAGCCGGCCACCAGGTTGGTGGTGGGCTGCGATAGACCCTTGCACAGCGTCTGCACGTAGGACACCAGGTCGGGCCGCTTGCCGGAGCGCAGGATCTCCGAGAGCGCCCAGATGTAGTTCTTGGCTAGGCGCAGCGTCTCGATCTTGGACAGCTTCTGGGTCTTGGAGTAGCAGGGCACCACCTTCCGCAGGTTGTCCAGCGCCGCGTTCAGGTCGTGCATGCGGTTGCGCTCCCGCGCGTTCGCCTTCTGCCGCCGCAGCTTGGAGCGCTCCAGGCGCGCCTTGGTCATCTTGCGCTTCTTGGGCCCGCGTTTCTTGGGCCGCTCGCCCTCTGCCTCGTCCAGCCCTTCCTCCTCCTCCTCTTCCTCCTCCTCCTCGCCCCCCAGCTCGCCTTCCTCCTTGACCTCGGCCAGCGCGGCCTCCGGCACCTCGTCTGCACGGAGAGGGACTGGCTTAGCGGCCCGGGCTGGCCCCGGAGCCCCGGGCCCTGGCGGAGGCGGCGGCGGCGGCGGCGCGTCGCCCTTGTCGCTCCTCGGTTCGTCGTCGTCGCCGTCGCCCCAGCTGGCGAACTTGGGCACGTCCGAGAGGAGACCGGGCTCGCTGAACAGGCGGGTCAGCATGGTGCCTGAGGGCGCCCCGCGGGCGGGAAGGGGAAACAGCACTGAGTGAGGGGCACAATGGGGTCACGCCGCCCCCCCCCAACTCGCCTCCACCCCCAAGTCCCGGTGCCCAGGGTGCCCTGGATGCCCACCTCCTCCTCCTGCCCCGCCCAGAGCCGGCCCAGCCCTGCCCCGGCTACCGGCCCGGGATCTCGGCCCAGGCCCTCTCCCCAGCGCTGGGCCCCGGCTCCGCCCCTTGCCTGAATGAGGGGCCGCTGCCCGCACTCGGGGCTTCTCCGGGTCAGGGCAGGGACCGAGTCGGGGCGTTAGGAAACAGACATCTTCGCCCGGGGAGGCGGCGCGCTCGCCCTGAACGCCGGTTCTCTCCTGGCGGTGGAGGAAGGCTGGGCGGCCGCGGGTGGGGACAGCTGCCCCGCACGGCGGCTCTGGCGGCCCGGGCCCCTCGACCGGGCTCCCCCACCCCTCCCGCGGCTCTCACCCCCACACTCCCTAATCCAATTTGCAACTTGGCCGCGCGCCGCCCTCGGCCCGGCCCCCACCCCCGCAGCCCCAATTCCAGAGGCGGGAGGATCGTCTCTAGCCGTTGCGTCCCCGGCTCCCGGAGCCGGCTCCGGGAGGCGAGGACCGAGGAACCCGGGCGTGGGGAGAAGACGGAGAGAAGCGAGCCTCGTCCGTCTCCCCTGCGGTCAAGGACCCCTTTACCCCCTTCAAACTGCCTCCCTCCTTCACGACTCTCCAGATCTCGTTGTATTTCGGTACTGATGGTGGGGGGGGGGGGGATCGAATTTGTTTTCTTTTTCTTTTCTTTTCCTTCTTTTTTTTTTTTTTTTTGGATGGTGAAGAAAGGTCGCAGGTTCCTCCGGGACAACCATGCGGGGGGGGGGTCCCCATCTCAGCTTCTTTACTCCCCCCCCACCATGATCTTGCTTTTCTCCCCAAGCCCATCGCAAGCAGAGACGCCTCCCTCCGTAGCCCCTTGAGCTGCAGCCCCTAGGGGAGAGGGAACCCTGGGCGCCTCCGATGCCCACCCTATGAGGGGGCATCGTCCCAGGAAGGGGGGATTTGCGAACCCTCTTGTCGGCCGAAGCAGCCGCCCTCCCCACCCCCCCGCAGCCGGCGGGTCAGATCTAGCTCCCTTTCGGACAACTTACCTCGGAGAGGAGTCAAGGGGAGAGGGGAGGGGAGGGGGGGGGAGGGGGGCAAGAGAGAGAGGGGGGAGAAGAGGAATCTTCTCGCTTATTTCATTGTTCCCCCATCTTCAGGGAGCGGGGGCAGCGGCTCCTCAAGGCGGCGGGCGCCGGCGTCTTCAGAGCGCCATGCGAACCGCGGAGCGAGTGTGGCATCTCTACCAGGCGGGGTACCAGCCTCTATGCCAGGCCATATGGGCTTGGCACGTCACGGGCAGCAGCTATCACATGAGAGACGGTGATTGGCATGCGTCTGCATTGGGGGAGAGCCGGCTCCCCCGGGACCCGCCGCCATCTGTCACTCTCTACTCCAAAAAAAAAAAAAAAAAAAAAAAAAAAAATTAAATAAATAAAGGAAATAAATAAATATCTCTGCCGCCCTCCCCTCCCCGCCCAACGCAGGGAAAGCAGGGATTGAGAGGGAGGTGGGAGGAGTTGCCCCCCTTGGATATAGAGCCCCCCACATGGGAACAATGGGGTGACAAGGCTGGCAACTGGGGGTTCGTGGTGGCCCCCAATTCTATCTATGCTCTCTCCAGGGTCCTGCTCTGTCCATTTCCTCCCTTGCAGGCCCCCAAAGGTGGGTCAGGGACCAAACCTCAGGTCTGGAGAAGGGACCTCTATGCTTGCCCCCACTCCCTGGGAGGATCCCCTCAGTCACAAAGGGACAGCTGAGGCCCCCTCCCAGGGTGGGCATGGGGGGCGTCCCTAGCCCAACCCCATAGGTAGATGTTGGCACCATGCCATCCCTCATCCCTGTTTGCCCCTCCCCCACCCACCCTCACGCACACACAACATATGTGGCTGAACGAAATTCAAACCAAGGGAAAGACAGAGAAAAGGAAAGACTTGCCTGGATGTCTGTGCCTCTGCATGGGCGTGTGTGTGTCTGTGGGGACATGTGTGTATATCTGTGGAGTCAGCCTATGGGAGAGATTTCCTTGGGTGTTTGGGGGCATATGTATGTTGGGGTGGGGGTGGAGAAGAGCCTCTAGGATAAGCCTGTGTACCCACCATCAGGAATGAGGGAGAGGGTCTCAGTCTGGATTCCTAAACCAGAAATCTCTGGCTCATCCCCTCCCTCATGTCCTCCCCCTGCTAGACAAGCAACCATCCCACCAGTGGCTTTCTCTCCTGGCCTTCTGACTTACTTATTTAAGGGAGGAGGAGGGGGCTGGGCTGGAAAATGCCTGAAGTTCCTAGAGAAGACTCAGCATTCTCCTCCCCCTACAAAAAAATACTGAAGTCAACTCCAACAGTCTTGAGAGGGACAAAGGGGAGGTGAGTCGGACAGGTGTCTTGATAAAGAAGGAAATGGCTATTTTCTCTTACAGCTCACCTTTTAACTCTCTCACTGGGCCAGATACAGATGCAAATGGCATGAGTTGAGGGAGGTAGCTTTAGACACACACAGACACACACGCGCGCGCACACACACACATACACACAGACGCACACACCTCTGTTCCTCACCCTGTGGTGCAGAAAGTAGAAACACACCCTGACTCAGACAGATACATGTGTGTGAGCAGGTAATCACAACCAGGTGAGAGAGACTCTTGCTCACACCCTGATTCAGCATTTGTGTGTTTCAGACCCACATTTCCTGTCCCTTCCCATCCTCCAGCTTACGTATGCACAGACAACTTCAATTATACATTAAGCACACACACTTGGATGTCAAGCATGTTCCAAGCACTGTGGTGGGTGCAATGCTGAGCAAGACAGGGGCTTCACTCTCCATCTGGGCACATACAGTTTTCTCCCTGGGGAAGCCTCCAGAGAGGACCTTGGGCTGGTAAGACACTGATTGGATGCTTGGTAGAATGAATCAGGTTTTAGACAGAGGTGCATACAGTAGCTAAGGAGGCCTTGGAGAAGGGGGAGGCCGGTGTCTGAGGCTCTCAGAGATAGTTGGCCAGGAGCTAAAAGGAGCCTCAGAATGAATAGCCCCAACTCCTCCTTTTGCCAAAGTCTGTAGAGAGGGACTGTCTTGTCCAGGAACACACGAAGGGAGAGCAGAACCTGACCTAGGATCCAGGGGCTTGACTCCCAGCCAAGTACTCCTTCCACAACCCTACAGTCTGCCTCAGGGGTCTCCAAGGATGAGAAGTTGATGCTAAGTCTTCCACCATTCTTGCAGGGATCCTAGGTCTGGGAAGGTAAAATCTCACCTATGGCAGATCGTCTAGGGCACTCTGGGCATAGCCAGAGAGACAGAGGCCTATGAGGTGGGGTAGAGACTCAGGAATGCCAGCCAGCCCCTGTCCAAATTTGAGTACAGCCTCAAAGGCTTTATTGTCTCTTTACTGAGGGTGGGGTCTTCGATCCCGATAGGGGCCCCTTCTCCTCAAGGCCTTGGCCATGTGATATTTGAGTTACATTCATGTGCTTTGGACTCTGATTTCTGCCCAACCCCACTTACTAGCTTCAAAGAATGCTGAATGCCTTGAGCAAGTTGCATAAGGTCTCTCAGTCTTGATGTCCGCATCTGTAAAATGGGGATAATTATGCCATACCTCCTGGAGTTGCTGTTAGTACTAAATGGGGTAATACACAGGGCCAGCAATATAGTAAGCATTCAACAAATGCCATATCTCATTTTTATTAAGGCACTTTGTAAACTGTAACGTGCTTTACAATATTAATTTCTTGCACATACCCCCATACACATTCAGAATGCTTTGTCTATATAGGAATTGAGTTTTTGGTGAATTAATGGGTGAATGAATGGATGAGTAAGAGAATGAGTACCTCCTTGGGGGAGAAAGACACCCTCTGCCTTCTCCTTTGGACACTGAGGGATTGGGTTGAGCCACCTAGGGTCTCACAGACCCCTACCAGCTTTGCTTTCTACTTCAGGCAGGAAGCAATACCTTGCTCAGGATAAAGGAGCCCTTGGGAAGTCTTTCCATCCCTCCCAGCCTCCTGTTAAGAATGACCTTGGCTCTCTAGGTCTGAGAAGCCCCTCTTAACCCCCAGCAGGAGGAGACCTGGGGGTGGGGGTGGGTATACCTGAGGGCACGGGGAACTTCATCCCTCTTGGTCTGTTTCCTGCCCCTGTCTTTTCTTCCTTCAGAAAAATGGAACAAGTTTTTCTCACTCGACACGTTTCAACTTTTTTTTTAGAAGATACAATAAAAAACAGGGGAAAATTGGAACAGAGGGAGGTGTGGGATGGGCCGGCCTCAGACATAGGCTTGGAAGAGGTACAACACACACGTGTCCACATCCACACGAACAAGCACGAACATACAGAGACATACATGCTCCTCTCTGTTCACCCAGAGATGCGGAGATGCAGTGACGGAGAGACAGAAAGAGCCAGAAATGGAAGGAAGGAGACGGAAGGAGAAGGACACCCAGAGATGCCATCTGTTCCTCCCCCTGGCATTGGGGGAAGGGAGTTGGTGAGGGGCCTAGTCCCCTCTGGGTCTCTGAGAGGAAAAGGGGAATAGTGGGTACCTCAGCCAGGCCTGGAAGACTCCCATTTCTGCTGCCCACCCCCATGGAGGGAGCTGGGAGCTGAGGGTCTGAGGTTCCCATGGAGACATAGCCCCATCCCAAGGGAGGCCACAGTCTGGGCACCTAAAATGGCTGCCTCGGAGGGGTGGCGGCCATTTTGTGCAGGCTTAGGTCCTGATGGGGGGGCGGGGGGGAGACAGGCAGAGACAGAGGGAGGGGACAGGTCATTCCTGAGCAGTCTAGGGGAATCTTGCTCAGGGGACAGGATGAGTGTTCTGTAAAACTGCTCTCATTACACCCCGGGCTCCACCAAAGTACAGACATACATATAAATCTGTAAAAACTCCACTCCATGCTGACACCCGGAAGGACACCTAGCCAGCCGCCACCACCACCATGCCCCAAATAAGACTGGTGGGGGCAAGTGTGCTGGAGAAGGAGACTCGATTTCCCACCAAAGTGCCAAGCCGTGGGGAGCAGGTGGATTAGAACCCAGGTGTCCGTTCTGTGGCGGAAGCCATCTAAGGCCACGTCCTGGGGCCTCCCCCCGCTGAGGTGGGCGGGCAGGTGAAGAATGAGGGTAGGAGCACAGTGAGGAGGGGGCAGCCTGTTCTCGTCACCCTCATCTCTGATTTGAGGGGAAGGGCAGGAATTTGGAGATCCTCTGAGGGCCCGGTGCTGCTGGCATTAGCTGTGCTGTGGGGGGAGGAGGAAGGGGAGGGGGCAGGCTGGCACTGCCCAGACGGCGCCTGTTCTATCCGTTCAGGATGCTTGAAGCTTCCTCCTGAAGCATGAGAGCACCTGCCACCCCCTTCCCCATCCCCCTGCCCCACCTCAAATCCAAAAGGGCGTTGGGGGAGGGGGACCTGCCTCTTCTTCCTGGCTCTGGGGTGGGCACCTGCCCCGCTACCCCCTCCCCCGCCCGCCGCAGTGTTCTGGGGAGCGGCGGGCACGCCAGATGGCGTGGCTGAGAATGCGGCGACGTTGCCGGGAGGTGAGGGCTGGCACGGGTGATATGCGGCTGCGTGCCTTGTGGTGCCACGGGGGAGGGGGAGGGGGAGGACCAGTGAGGTGTAGCCCCCCTCCTCCGTGCTGACCTCCTGTCCTGACCTCTAGCTCACTACCAGGATTCTCCTTTGCCTGAGCCCTGGGCTCCCATTCTGGGCCTAGGCCCCACCCAAAGATGGGTGGGCACACACCCATGGGGCCAGGCATGGTGCTGAGAGTCCTGAGGCAGAACTCTGCTGCACCCTTCCCCCTCTCCACCCTGCCCCCAACCCAGGACAGAGGGTGATGGGGGAGACCTTCCAGTCCTTCTGAAAAGCCAGCCCCCTCAGGATTGTTCCCTTGTTCCAAGAGTAGAGTGGCCTTTTGCCCCATAACCTTTGACTTCTGGCTCCTGAGCCCTGTTTTTCTAAGAGTTGCTTCCCTGATGGGCACTGGTCTCTGGGTCTCTGAGTCTCCCTTTCATCAGTCATCCTCATTCCTCACAAGGACGATTCCTGGAAGGACACCTCCTCCTGGGAGCCTTCCTGGAAACTCCCCAGGCAGGACAGCTTCCGTGCTTACCACCTTCTGTTAGGAGGATCCATTTACCCATCTGTCTCCCTGACTTGACCACAGTGGCTACTTGTTTTATATCTCAATACTCCAGTGCTTCACAAAGGCTGTAGTGAGTTGGCACTCAATAAATGCTCGCTGCATTAATGCCTGGCTGGCTAAGAGAGTTTGAGGGTACGAGCCTTTCTCCAGAGAATCTCCTAAAGCAGCAAGACCCAGGGTTCCTGGTGGAGCTCAGGACCTCCAGACCCCTCCTCCTGTCTTTTGCACAAATTTCATTCTGGGGAGCTGAACTTGAAATAGGGGATCACAGATATCCCCCCCTCCCCCAAAGTGGCCCTCAGAGGGCGTGGGTCATGGAGGCTGAGACTGGAGGAGCTTGACCCTCATACTGGGCACCAAGCTCTGGTTCTGAGGTCACAGAGGCCCCAAGGTGCCTCCCTCACTAGAGTGGTCCCTGCCCAGCTGTAGATCCCTTGCTCCAGCCTCCCACCTCTTGAAGCCTCAGAGCCCCTCTCCTTTCTACTCTGACCCTGCAGGAGGCAACTGTAATTCCCTGAGGGGGCGAGAACTGAAGTCCAAGGACGAGGCTGAGTCCCACTCTGACTGCCTTTTCTTTGCTGCTGCTGCTGCCCAAAGCCACCCCCTCAATATCTCATACCCCTTCTGTCTCATGGGCCCTGTCCAGGCCCTCCTCCCCTGTGAAGCCCTTACTGCCCTTTGAGCTTCCTGCACAGGATCAAGGCTACCCATTCTGCCCATCCTATCTAAAAAGTCGGATTTCAGGCATCTCCAGTGGCTCCTCATCACTCCTAGGAGCAGGCCACACTCCGTAGGGACACCCCCGACCTGGCTGCCCCAGCACTTGTCCCTGCCTTGAACCCAGACCCTCAGCAGCTCTAAGCTGCTTGTACTTTCACAAGCCTTGTGCCTGTGAGCCTTTGTCCCAGTTGTCTGTTATGTCTGGAGCTCCCTCTCCCTTTTTCCTAGCCTTTTAAGCCTAAGCATCACCTCCTCCGGGAAGTCCCTCTGGGTTAGATGCTCCTACCCAGTCTCCTCTAATACTTTCTGCACACTTCTACATAGGCATAGGTATTGACCTTTGCCTCATGGGTCTCTCTCATCTGACAGCACGTTCCTCAAAGACAGGAATTGGGCCCAGTGCCTGGCACAGAGAATCGCCTCAAGAAATGGTTGTGGCACCAAAGGCCTGTCTGCCACTGTTGGAGCAGGTGTCAGTTCTAGCCCAGAAATTGAAGGCTGCAGCTGAGGCAGAACACCCACACACAGGAAGCCTCTCCTTGAAACCCTCCCTCCTTTGCCCTCAGCCTCGCCACCAATCCTGGAATTGACGTGGCATGTCAGCCTTCCTCTCTGTAAAATGGGCTTGATAATTACAATAAAACCAGCCTTCTAGGACTGTTGTAAGTGTCAAACAGGCTAACAGGTGTGAAAATGCTGCCTCAGTCCCTGGCCAGATATGGCTGATTCTGCCTCAAGCCCCTAATCGGCTTTAGCTTTAATTTTAAAGGTTTATTCATTTTTCAGAGACAGAGTGTGAGTGGTGAAGGGGCAGAGAGGGAGAGGGAGACACAGAACCCGAAACAGGCTCCGGGCTCTGAGCTGTCAGCACAGTGCCGGACACGGGGCCCTGAACTCACGGACGGTGAGATCATGACCTGAGCGGAAGTCAGACGCTTAACCGATTGAGCCACCCGGGCACCCCGGCTTTAGCTTTTAAAAATCTTTGTTCCTGGAGCTCTGTTCGTCACATCTCTTTTTTTTTTTTTTTTTTTTTTGAAGTCTATTTATTTATTTTGAGAGAGTGAGAGCAGGGAGGGGCAGCGAGAAAGGGAGAGAGAGAGAATCCAAAACAGGCTCTGTACTGTCAGCGCAGAGCCTAATGGGGGGCTTGAACCCACAAACTGCGAGATCATGACCTGAGCCCAAATCAAGAGTCGGACGCTTGACTGAACCACCCAGGTGCCCCTCATCACTACTTCTTCCTTCTGCCCTTCCGTCAGCATTCCAGGTGAGCAGTCAGGAGGTCCTGCCCCTGCTACTCCAAGGCATTCGGATGAAGAGGGAGCTCAAGGTGGCCAAAAGAGCACTGGTCTTGGCAGGGTCTCGATCTTGGTTAAGGCACACAACCTTCTGCTTCTTCATCTGTGAAATGGGCCTAGCGCCACTTGCCCACTTGCTTACCTCCTTCAGGACTAACGGGAGGGGCTGGAAGGACAGCCAATTATGAAGGACACTTGGGGTGATTAGATCCTGACTGATGGGGATGGTAGCCCATGATGGGGCAGTGAAGGGCATCAGTAAAAGCAAGAGGACAGAGCGTGTGTCCTGGGCTCCCTTTCCTCTAGGCGGGCTCTGCTGTGAACTTCCTTGTGACCGGGGCATTTCCTGGTTTCCTCCCCCTGGAGCTTCCTCCTCTTCTGGGTGTAGGGGGGCTTGTGGGGACCACGTACTTCTCTGATGCCTCTCTTGAGCCAGCATGGGTGGATGGGGCACCAGAGGCCAGCAGTAGACACAGGTGACTCACACCTGTGACAGTGCTGGTGCTCACAGGACAGCCCCAAGGGGCCGTGCTGGGGGGTGGGGTGTACATTGAGGAAATACCCAGGAGGTTTCTATTTGGCTCAGCCCCTGGGAGACTGGAGCCCAGGATAGTGTGAATGAGACTTAGCCATCACTTCCCTACTTTACTACCCTGTAGGGTGAGCACAGGGAGGGAAGGGAAGAGTCTGGAGGTACCAACGCTCCATTTTACAGATAAGGAAACCACAGCACAGAGAGGAAAGGTAACTTGCCTGAGGTCACACGACTAATGAGTGACAGAGCTGGACCCCAATTCCTGCTTTGGGGTCCTTCTGTCCCTGGGGCCTCAGAGCTCTGTAATAATGTAACACGTAAACCACAACAATGTAATAATGACAATGGTGGGCATGATCTGTACCGGGCACAAGGTTTCACATGCATCATCTTTCCTCCTCACCATGACCTCGGAGGCAGGATTATCGTTAGCCCCACTTAAAGACAAGGATGCTGAAGCACAGAGAGAGTGAGGTCAAGGTTGCTGTGCCAAGGTCACATAGCTAGTATGCTGCAGAGGTGGGATTTGAACCAAGCCCTGACTCTAGGTCCTGGTGTCTCTTTCACTATTGCAAACTGTACTCTTTTCTTTGAAACCCCCACTATCTTCACACCGGGGAACAGCATCCCCTGTGATAAGAGAGGGAAAGGAGGGTGCCCAGGGAAGGACTATTGCCCAGAGTCTGCCCTTTGTCCAGGCCCTCAGGTCACAGGAGCCAGTGTCCTAGCCTGTGTTTCCACAGTTCTACTCATGGGTGGGTGGGAGCTCCTTCCAGGGAAGAGGCCATCACATGAAACATGCTTCCCTCTTTCCTCAGCTCCTTCAGAAGGTGCCCTCCTTGCCCTTGCAGGTTCCACGAAGTGCTTCTTCCACCAGGAAGCCCTCCCTGATGTCATGTCACTCCCTCTTCTGGCCCCTGTCACCACGTTGAGGAGCACGTGGGGCTGGGCTGACCAGCTGGATCAGCTTTACTCTTCATCACCAGCCGCCTGCCACACCATTCTGTACCTGTCTGTAAAATGGGAATAAGGAGCCCTACCTCACAGAATCTTTGTGAGATTAGAAGCGGAACGGCATCCTACGAGGAAGCATCTGGCACCCAGGGGGACCCTGCCACTCGCTCCTTCTCCTCCTTGTCCTTCTCCTCCTGGCTTTCTCCGCGTTCTCTCCTCACCGTCCCCGCCTGGCGCCTGGCACCGGGCCCGGCGCGCCCCAGCCGCCCAATCCCCGCTCGCAGCCTGACTTCCTGCCCGCCCGTCTCCCTCGGCACGTGCCCCGCGCCCCCCGGGGAAGCGCCACCTCCTGAGCGGCCCCGCGCGCGCCCTCTCGTCCTCAGCCGGGCTCCAGCCGCCGATGACCGCACGGAAGGGGGTCCGGCAGGCGGCTCGCAGGTGGGGTCGGCGAGGGGGGAGGCGGGCCGGCGGCGGCGGGAAGAGGACGCTGCCCCTTTAAGGTGCCACCGCCGCGTGGCAGGGAAACAGCTTGTGCCAGCCCCATTCCGCCCGGCTCCGCTCGCAACAAGAAACACAATGCATAACAATCAGGCGCGCGCTTGGAGCCGTGCCACGCGGCGGGGGCGGGGCGGGGCCGCGGGCGGGGCGGGGGCGCCCGGGTCGCGACCCCCGACCGGCGCCCTGCGGCCGCGGGCGGGCCCGGGCCTGGCGCTCCCCTGCGCGGCCGCTCCGCGCCCCATTGAGGCGCCCCTGCGCCCCGGCGCCCCCCGCCTTGCCCCCGCTCGCCTCCCCCTTCCTCCCCGCCTTCGCGCTCCCTACAAAGTTCATTCCCACTAACTCTTTTCCAGGCCACTTCCCCCTCACATCTGACAATCCGGGGCCCCTCATTCTCCCAGTAATCACTCCACTGCACTAATTGCACATGCAAATATGCAAATGCGTATTAATTAATTACTATACTAATTAGTTCTGTGGTATTTGCGAGTAATAAATCATTGGATGGGAGCGAGGAAGCTGGAGACCTGGCCCATTTTCATTCTGCATAAAATTTTAATGGTCTCTCTGGCTGATCCGGGACGGCAGCGCGCGGAGAGGCTCTTAAAGGGCCAGTGGCGGCGGGAAGGGGCAGGGGCGGGGATCGCAGGGCGACCCGGGCGGGGCTGGTGCCCAGGGCGGCCTTGGAGATGCAGCCCACGCCCTGCAGAGGCGGTCTCCAGCGTGGGGTTGGCTTTTCCCCTCCCCTTCGGGGCTAAGTGGCCTCCTGGGTGGCTTCTGAGGAGAGAATCCGTGAGGGAAGGAGGAGGCTGAGCTCGTTTTCTTTAAGAAAGGAAAGAGGGCAAGGAGCTGTGAGAGGCCAATGCCAAGGCCTTTGGGGCCCCAGGGAGACAGAAATGAAGACTCCATCCTCCGGATGGCTGAGTAAACTGAGGCACTGGAAAGGCGGAGCTTAGTTCTCACCCTTGTCTGTCCTAGGGGAAGGGAGTTACTAGGATGGCCTGGGTGCCCCAGTCTTTCCATGTCTCTGGTGGGGGCCACACAGGAAAGGGGCCACCCAGGAAAGCCTCCAGCTTTCCCTTTCCACATGATCAAACCACTGCCCCGCCCCCGTGGGCACCAGCTGGCACCCTGGCAGAGCAGTCCTGAGCTTGAGTGGGCCCCCGGGATCTGCTTTATTTCCAGGAGGTAGTCAGGACCTGGGCACAGGGAGGGGTCTGGCTGCTTTGCAGGACCATTGACTCAGGGAGACAGCGGGTTGTGCCTCCGGATTGTGCCCAAGCCAGAGGATGCCAGAAGAGGGAACACTAAAGTAGAGACTGCAGGCCTGCCCTGAACTGGGGTCCCCAGGACCAGGGTCTCCAGTCTGGTACTGTGCACCTTCCAACCTGCCATCAGCAAGCCCCTGGATGGGGCAAAGCCCAAAGGGGATCAGTGCTCTAGTGGGGCCAATAATAATAGCAACTAACAATGCTATTTATTGCTATTAATTAATTCATCCAACATTTATTGAGATGGAGAACTTTCTGAGAGCTCTAGAGGTCTCACAACCACCTAGTGACATAGGCTCTTTTACAGTGCCCATTTTATGGATGGAGAAATAGGGGCACAGGAAGGTTAAATGACCTGTCCAACGTCACTCAGTGGTGAGTAGTGGAGTGGGATTTGAATCCAGACAGTCCAACTCTGGCATCTGGGTTCTTTCCACCATACTCTGCCTTCTCTCTCTCTCTCTACTGCCATGTCCTCGGCACCTGCTGAGAGCCAGGCCCTGTGCTGAGAACTCCATGTGCAATGTCATATCTAACTCTCACAACCACCTAGGAGGTAGGTTCTGGGATGTTCCCCATTCTACAGCTGGGGAATCGTGGCTCAGAGAGGTTGACTAAGTTGCTCTGGCCACACAGGGAGGTTGTAGCAAGGCCAGGCTCACACCCAGCTTGTGTGACAGCAGTTGAGCAGGCTCTCTGGGCCTCCCCACTCTGCTGCTGGGAGTGAGGCCAGAAAGGGTCCTGGCAGCCCCTGCTGAGTAGAGAACATGAGAAGTAATGGAAGGGATTTCAGTTAGGCCTTGGGAAGGACTTTCTTCTGAGAGGTGGGGGCTCCAGGGCTGGATGGAGGCTGTTCCTTCTTTCCCAAAAAGCAGGTTGGGGAAGGGCCATGGCTACTGCAGGAGTCAGGAGGAAGAGGAGGGTAGAGATGGGAGAAGAATAGAATGAGAAAGTCCAGCCAGAACCATATTACTCAGGAATCCTTGTTGTTTTTTCCTAAATTTGGCCCCAGCACTCCTACCTGCCATTTCCTCTGGGAATCTCCCGAGCATCTCCACTCCCAGATTTGCGACGTGAGGTATCCAAGAAATCCAGTCTCTGCTCTTTCCAGCAGGGGGATGAAAAAATAATACTGTCACTCTGTAAACACCTACTATGTGCCAGGCACTTTATGTGCATCAACTGGTTTAATTTTCACAATTCTATAATTAGTATTCCTATTTTACTGGTGGAGACAGGGAAGAAGAAAAGAGAGGTTGAGTTATTTGCTCAAGGTCACACAGCTAGTAAGCAGGAGAGTGGGATTTGAACTCCTGACCTCGTGTGCTTTACCGCCCTGCTCCCCCCTTCCCTACTGAGCTCCTTGTGGCTACAGGGGCATAGCCAGATTGACCCCCTTGCCCAGTGGAGTCAGGTCTCACAGTAGCAGCAGGCCTTTGGGTGGATGACTCTGCAACTGGCAGAGGCGAAGAAAACATGGCCTCACCCCTGTCATCCACATGGCCCCCACCCCACGTGTATTTTCGTGATGCCCTTTACATGCTAGTGGAAGTTGGGTAAAATGAGTGTTTGGGAGGCCCCAATCCCTCCTCTCATTATCCTGGGGATGGGCATTCCCCCCCTCCCCCAGAGTGGGATGCTATCCCAGCCCACACTTGACGGAACCGCAGGGTCAGGGAGTCAGCTGCTGTCAGTGGGACCACCCTGATACAGGGAATTGAGATTCCAGTGCTCTTAGGAACGAGCCTAGGGTCATTTTACCTCCCAGTGTCTCAGGGGAACTCCTCTAGGGAATTTGGACACCCTCACTCCCCAGCCCTAAGAAGACCTTTGACACCTGCCTTCTGAGCCCCGAGGATCCTGGGGGAGGGGGTGTGCAGGGCACTGGGAGGGATAGCCTTTAGGCTGAAGCCCACTAGGAAAGAAAATCCATCCTTACCTCTCTACTCCACCAAAGCCCAGAGAAGATGGGCTCATCAGGGTTTCCCCCACACACACTCAGTTCCTAGGAGAATGGGGGGCAAGTTGGGGAGTTGAGGGAAGGAGGCAGGAGGGGCAGGCTGGCGGCTCCGAGCTTCTCCATGCAGCCCTCAGGGCCGGGTGCCTGGGCAGGAGGAGGGGGCAGAGCAGCTGCTGGCGATTTATTAAGCAGTCACGGAAAAATTGGTTTATAAATTAACAGCTGTTTTAACTTTAGGGCCTCTTCTTCAGGGAATGGAAGCAGCCGACTGGACCGGGATCGGAGTATGTGTGAGGGCTGGTGGAGGGGGTAGGAGGCGGCCGGCTCCGGCAGCTGGCATTCTTCGGGGGCAGCCTCAGCTGGCACCTGGGGGGGCACCAGGCAGTGGCCAGAGCAGGGGGTCTCCAGGTGCCCGGGGCTGAGGCTGCCCCCACTGTGGGCTGCCTGCTTGCTCACTCTTCTCAGCAGCATCCTACCTGGGGGCGCCAGAGGGCAGAGACTCCGCTGTACTCATATCTGCCACCAGAGGGCAGCCTCCACACATTGATCTCAGCTCCCCCACCCTCGCCCGCCTCTCCTGCGTGCCTCCCAAACTGGGCTGGAGAGAAACCCGGTCCAATGCTGAGCAAGAGAGAAGCCTGGGCCAGTGCATGCAAACAATCTTCTACTCGCCCATCCTGAATGTATTAAAGGCAGCAATAAAGAGTGAGAGCTCTGGAGTCACACTGCCTCTGTGGAACCCAGGCTCTGGGTAAAAGTTCTAGGCCTCATTTGCCTCATCTGTAAAATGGAATGGCATTAATGAGGATTAAATAAGATAATACATATAAAAGGCCTAGCTCAGTGACCAATGCAGAGTAAGTGCTCCATATATGTCAGCCGTTGACGATTTCTATGACTTGTGTATTCATCCGTTCATTTGTTCCTCAGTCGTCCCCTCTACAGCATGCAGTGCCTCCTATATTCTGGGCACTATGGCAGGCAGGGGACCATGCAAAGAGATGGTGGGAAGGGCACTTCACAAAATACTGTGTTAAGAGTTATGATAGGGGCGCCTGGGTAGCTCAGTTGGTTAAGCCTCCCTCTCTTGGTTCAGGCTTAGATCATGATCTCACAGTTCGTGAGTTCAAGCCCTGCATTGGACTCCGTGCTGACAATGTAGAACCTGCTTGGGATTCTCTCTCTCCTCTCTCTCTGCCCTTCCCCTACTCGTGCTCTCTCTCTCCCTCTCCCTAAGTAAATTAAAAAAATTTTTTTTAATTTTTAAAAAAACAAAGAGTTATGATACACCCAGTGAAAAAGGAGGGAAGGTTGACTTGGATGCGCAAAATAAAACATTTTGGGGTGATGAAAATGTCCTATATCTGTGTTGTGATAGTGGTCATATGTCGTTTAAAATTCTCAAAAACAATCGCTTCTTGGCCTTTTGGCTAAGATCAAGTGTAAAATTCTCAAAAATGCATAGAAGTGTATACTTTAGGATTTAAAAAAAAGTTTATTTATTTTTGAAAGAGATCACATGAGGGAGGGGCAGAGAGAGAAAGAGAGGGAGACAGAGAATCCAAAGTGGGCTCCTAGCTGACAGCAGACAGCCAGATGTGGAGCTTAAACCCACATGAGATCATGACCTGAGCCAAAGTTGGCTGCTTAACCGACTGAGCCACCCAGGCACCCCAGAAATATAAACTCAAATTCAATAAAGTTGATCTTTTATAAAGCACTCAGTGTGAATTTATTCAGTGGGCAAAGGGATGGGTGATGGATGAATGGATGAATAAATGAATGTGTGAATGAATGTCTCAGATGATTGCCCATCTGTCCTGATACCACTATTGTCCTGGCTGAGAGTGCTCTTGCCCTCTCCTCTTGGTGACCACAGGCCTCTCCAGAGGTGTGTTTCCCCTTCCCTCCTCCCTCTCCCGCTTCCCCACCACCAGCCTCCTCAGGGAAAGTTGTCTCAGTATGCCCAGCTCGCGTTCCCCGGCTTCTCTAAGGTTGCCTCCCAGGGCTTCCGGGGCCTCCCTTCCAGCTGTCATATGCCAACCCGGCCAGCTCTGCTCAGCTTCGTGGTGCCAAGGTCACGGGTGTGATGCCCAACTACAGACCCGCAGTGCCAGCAGCTTAGCCGCCCAAACCCTGGCCGACTCCGCCACCTGCTGGCCCTTTTGGGAACTGCACCTCTGAACTCCAGGGAAGCTGGAATGGACTGAAGACCTACCGGGAGCGCTGCCCTGGGCTGTGGGCTTTACTCGTATCTTATTGAAACGTCAGGGCTACCATGTGAAGTGGGCTTTGAAACACGAGGAGACTGAGGCTCAGAGGGGCTAAGAATTTCATCTAAGGTAACACAGTAAGTCATAGATCTAAGATTCCTACCCAGGTCTGTGCAAGTGCCCAGTGTATGTTCTGTCCACCTGACTATATCTTGCTTGGGAGAAGGGGGGGAATATCCACGATTGTCCACTCTCCCCAACTCCCAAAAGGAAGGCAAAGGCCTTATACCTCTCTTGCAAATTCATCTTCCAGAGAAGGTGAATGTAATGCCTCCTGTCTGCCAGGCACTGTGGCAGCACTAGGCAATGATGTGAAGAGAGAGTGTGAGGAGGACATGGCTCAAAATAGTGTGTTCAGACCCATGACACAATAGACACACTACGCTACACTTATTTTTGTCTGTCCAAGCGGAAAGACCCATAGTTCAATCAGAGTTAAGTCAAACAAGGTCTTGATTTTGTTTCTTGGACCCAACTGCCTGTGCTTCTAACTCAAGAATAATAACCGAGGAGTGGCACATTATTTTTACATCTCATTTGCATATGATTAATTCTAAGTCAAAAAGAATGGAAATGGAGGTCACCCTGGCCCCTTGCTTCTCAGCTGCCCACCATGTGCCTGACCCTGGCTATGTCTCCCATTCCCCGCTGTGGTCCCCCATCCTTCCTAGTCCTACCCCACTCCTTGCCCCTGACCACATCCCCCCAGCTCCCAGAAGTCTTGTTCCTTTCCTCCTCTGTCACCCACACAGCCCCCGCCACCTGGCCGCCCACCTGAAAAACTTTTCCCCAAGTTCTTGAGAAGTCGCGTAGGATCCAGGAGAGAAGAATCAAAGTAATAAAACCTCATTTAATTCCTAACGGAGGGCAGAGCTGTGAGCTGCAATTATCTTAATGCTGAGCTATTTTTACTCTCTTTCCTTCTCTGTCTCCTGCCTCTCTCCATGGTGAGGCTTTCTTTCTCCCTTTGTCTCTCCATCTCTCACATGTGTTTTCTCTGTCTCTTTTCACTTTTTCCTGACTCCCCACCTTCTCTCACCTTCTGTCTCTGTCATCTTTCTTTCTGTCTGTCCCTTGTGCCTGTTCCTCTGTCAGCCAGGCTTCCCCACCCCTCTTGGCCCAGGTTCAAGAGCTGCAGGGGCCTGGGCAAAGGCTGGGGGAAAAGGGTAAAGACCCTCCCCCCCACCGCAAAGACCCCATCTTCCAAGCCTAGCCGAGAGGGAGAGGGGAGTCTACCTTCCCAGCTGCCCCAGCCTGGGTCAGGGGAATGTTTCCCTCGTGGCCTTCCAGAGTGCCAGTCCTGTTTGCAGAACCTCCATAAACGAGTCCTCCCTCCATCAAAGGAGCCTCAGCCACTGTGCTCCCCAAGGCCTTCTCACTCTGATAGGCTCTAAGGTGTGACTGGTGGTGATGTCTCCCTGACCCTGTCCTCTTGTCACCCACCCAGCGCTCCTCTGTCCCCTTCATCCTGCTCCAGGATTTTCCCACATTTTTAGCACTGGAAGCCACAGGCCCCTCACCTTCACCTTGGCCCAGTGACCATTCAGGTAAACTGCCTGGGCCGTGCCTTTCCTGTGCACCTTCTGACTTTCAGGACCTCCTTATTCACCCTCTTAAGGAATTGCCAAACTGGTCTTTGCCACTCCCCAGCACATCCCACCTGGAAGAGGGCCCTAGGCCAAACCATGGGCTGCCAGAGATGCCCACACCCCTGGCCCACAACCTGGCATCTGATTGTTTCCCCGACAAGCATGTAAGCCAACAAACATAGCAGGATTTGAACCAGGCCTGAGGTTGCGGGGGTGGAGCTGAATGGCCAGGACCTCCAGCTCCCATAAGCAAAACTCTGCTCTCCTGCCACCTTCTGGGTGACTCTGGGGTGCAGACCCCCTTTCATAAGACTCCTCTGGTCTCCCGCACCCTTCTGCCAAGGACCCAGCATGCTGGGGCTGGGAGTGGAAAAGTTGCTGGAGGAGGCGGGGCGTGGGGGGTTGGGAGTGCTCCTGACTGTTCCAGGTCTGAGTGTGACCAGGAGAGAAGACAGCCAACACAAACAGAGCCCGAAGGAAGACACACTCTTATGTACACATCTACACATGCACCCTCTCAGTGCTACAGAGAAGCTTTCAGACCCTCACCCATAGACCTGTAGAGATACCCAGGGCCTGGACAGATAAACAGGGACACTCCAACCCAGTGGGCCGGCCCCTCCCTTTTCCCCTCCAGAGACGCACACAAACACCTCTGCAAAGAGAGAGGCTCACACCTCAGAAATGAGCACACACACCTCTCCCCCCAGCTCTGTTCCTGAATGCACCAAGCTCACACACGTGATGGCACGTGTACTGGTACAGGCAGCCCCCCAACTCTGTCCCCCTGGGCTGGCTCAGTCTCCCCCGCTTCAGATCTGGGGAGAAAGGAGGAGACACGTGAACCCAGGGTGCATCAGGGCAGGGACACATCCCCCCGCCCCCCATCACAACTTCATCTTCTTCTTCTGCACGGGCTAGAGCTGTGGATACAGTCCCCCCACCCTCTGCAAGCTGCCACACGCCAGCCCATCACCTTGACAGTCTCTGACATCCTCCCCCACACCCACACCCTCCCCCAGCACACAGTCTTCCCACACCCTGCCACTCACACCCGCATCTTTGACACTCTGACACACTTACTCACACAGACTCACACACACTCATGCACACCGACCCCCCCCCCCCTACACACACACACTCCGTAGCTACAGGCACCACAGGGCCCCTGGCACTCACACACACTCCCTGCCATGATGACTGACACGTGTCCTCCCACGCACACCAGCTCTTTCACACTCGCTGGCTCTCTAGGACACCCCCATTCACAGCGTGACATGCTGGTGGTAGTTTCTCCAGGACCTCGCAGTCCTCCCCGTGAAACTCCAAGGACCCAGGCCACGAAGGGGTTAAAGTCAGAGTCCCGTCTCTCTGCTGCCCCTCTCCCTGCTCCCCCCCCCCCCCAGCCCCGCCGGCCTCCCCCCATTATGCTCCCTGCTGGACTCCATCAATAATGCAGCTTCAAGTTCTCGGGAGACGGCAGGGGGCCCCCAGCCCGCTCCCCGGTCCTGGCTCACACTCCGCACCCTCCTCCCGCCCCGGGGAGAACACAGTTCTCGGTGCTCATTGGCCACTTCCCCCTGAGCCCTCCCACCAAGCCCCCGGGCGCCAGTCCCAGGCCGAGGGGACGGGCCGGGGACCCCGAGGCTGGGGCCAGAGGGTGAGACCTGGAGGGACGCGGAAAGGCACAGACAGACAGAGGCGCGAGGAGAGGAAGGGAGGGAGAGAGAGGGAGGCGGAGACACCCACAGAGACCCTCGGAGAGAGCGAGGAAAGGAGGGAGAGGCGAGACTCAGGGAAAGACACCGACCCCGAGCCGGCGAGCCCGAAGCCGAGGCCGCAAGCGCCGGAGGACCCGCGCAGCGGGCGCGGCGGGCGAGCGCGAGAGCCGGGAGCCGAGAGCCGGGGGCGCTCCGAGCCGGCGCGACCCCCTCCCGCTCGCGCGCCCTCCCCTCTCCGCGCGCGGTATTTTTATCTGAGCGTGAGCCGCTCGCCTCCCCCTCGCCGCGCACAGCCAGCGGTCGCCGCCGCGCCCCGAGCAGCGCCGGGAAGCCGAGCCGGGACCGCAGCCCGGGACCCCGAGACGCGCGCCACCCACCCCCCCCCCACCCCGGCCCCGCCGGCCACCCCGCCCGCCATGGACCCCAAGGACCGCAAGAAGATCCAGTTCTCGGTGCCCGCGCCCCCCAGCCAGCTCGACCCCCGCCAGGTGGAGATGGTAAGGGGGCCGCGCACCACCCCCGGCAGCTCCTCCCGCGGCGGGGCGCTGCCGGGGCCGGACCGGCCCGGGGCGGGGGTGGGTGGGGGGGCGACCTAGAGTCTCGGGCCGCCTCGGACACGCGGGGGCGCGGGGCAGCGCGTGAAGTTCGCTGCAGACTCGGGCAACTTTTTCCCGTTCAGGCGGCGAGCGTCCGGGGCAGGACCGTTGGGAGCGGCCGCGGGCGGGGAGACTGTGCTCTGGACCCTGCTCGGTGTCCTCCTTCTCTAGGCTCCCGCCGGGACCGCTGCGCCCTGGCCCCAGCCGGAGCCGGTCGGAAGTGAGAAACGCGGGGCACTGACCCATTGTACAGAACAGGCCTCCGCCTCGCGGCCCCAGGCTCTGCCCCTCTGGTGCCACCGTGTATGCCTGGGCCCGGCCACCAGAGCCTTGTGCTGACCTCCTTCCCTGCCAGGCCCTACACAGAGCCACAACATGGGGGTGGGGGGCGACCGGTGGTCCCAGAAGTCAGACCTCTTCACAGAGTGCTGAGTTCTTTGGAGAGCCTTGGCGGGGGGGCGGGGGGGGGAGGGGGGAGGGGGGGTCCAGAGGTCTCCAAAGGTGGTAGAGGTGGACGGAGGGAGAGGAGAAGACGGCTCCGCCCCCCACAAAGTAGCGTGTTCACTTGTTGCTGAGCTGCAGCTGGCACCCAGCAGAGCAGTGAGAGTGGGCCAAGTCTTTTTGGGGGGAGGTAGGGGAGGCATGGGGGGAGGGGGAGGTCCTGGGCCTAAGCAGCTTTGGGTCTGGAGGGCAGTTTGGAGAGCTTGGCAGGGGGAGGTGGCAGTTTCAGCCTAATTCACCTGGTTCTCTTTGTGCATTTCCCTGGAGCTCAGAGGGGACCTAATTAACTGACAGTTGGTCTGATTGAGAGCTGGGGGGGGGGGGAGGGGGTGGGGAGCAGTGACTGGGAGTGCCCAGTGCCCGCCCCCCCCCTCACTGTTTAGCTTGGCTCACATACCAAGGAGGACAACTTTTTGTTTTTTTATGAGCACTGGGCCAAGAGTTACAGCCTGAGAGAGACTGCTAGAGGGACCCAGGCACAGGCCTCCAGGGACACCTCCAGGACCCTGTGGGTCTGGGGCTCAGGCCCACCCCTGAGTCTCAGTGTGGGGTTGCAGGTGTCTGCAGTGCCCTGGCTCAGCCTCCCTCTGCAGCTAGATCCAGTTTCTTTGAAGCCCTTGAGCTGACCTTAGTGGGCAGGGCCACGTGGGTGCCGTGGCCCATGGGGCATCTTCCAGAGCCAGCTTCGGCTCTGGAGGTCTGGTATCTGCAAAAGCTGGAGAGGATGGGCTTCCTGGATAAGGAAAGGTGGAAAGGGAGATGCCCATTCTGGAGGAGCCACGGAGTGGGGTGGGCGTGGGCTAGAAGTCAGTGGTGGGATTTTCTCCTCCTTTCTCTGCCATGGTGAGCTGTAGCCTTGAGCTCTGTGCTGAACTTCCTTGAGCCCTGGGTTTTCACCTCAGTAAAATGAGGGGGTTGGATGAGCTATAGAGTTCCTTTCAGGTCTGACAGTCTTTGATTCAAAGGTTCCCTGGGGATTTCAAAGCACTGTTTGTTCTCTGCTGCCTTGGGGGGGGTGCAGGTGTCTATCCTGCAACCCCCCCCCCCCCCCCACTTCTTTCTCCATCTCCTTAGATCCGGCGCAGGAGACCAACTCCTGCCATGCTGTTCCGGCTCTCAGAGCACTCCTCGCCAGGTGGGCCCCTTCCCTGCTGCCCCAGCCCTGGCCCCACCCTAACTCTGATGCCTTCTTGGGGCCCTTCCTTAAGTCCCATGAGTAGGAAACTGAGCAGGAAATGGGGCAGAGTGGGTAAGGTCTGGGAGTCAAACTCTTTTGGGCTTATCTGTTGACCAGGCTCTTCCAAATACCCGGAAGGAAAGGGCACACATTCCCTTTCCCCAGAGATTGAGCCTTTGGGGAAAGTAATTCTCTCTTTCTCTCTTCTCTTTTCTCCCCCTCTTCTCTCTCCTTCCCTCCGTTTCCCTTGGTTCATTGGTGGACACCCTCAGAGGAGGAGGCCTCCCCTCACCAGGTGAGTTTCTAGGGGCAGCTGGAAGGAGGAATGCGGGGGGCCCCTTTGCAGTGGGCTGGACAGGATCATTCCTGACTAATACAGGATGCCACTTGAAGGACACATGAGCGTATCAATTGGCACCTAGGTAAGAGTGCCCAGTGCCAGGGTTCGACCAGCACATACTCCTCTGCCCTTGTCTTTCCTCTGCTCAGACTTGGGCTGGGGTTCTACCTTGAACCAGGCTATGGCATATGTAGACCCTTCCAAAGCCTAAGTCCTAGCAGGACCCAGAGGGGCAGCGGCACCTGGACCCATCCGCAGAGGCTAGGGCAGTTGGCCTGGGTTGCCAAGGGTGGGGTGGAATGGGGGAAGGGTGGAGGGAAGGGGCCTCGGTGAGTCTATTTAACCTGGTGCTTACCCTGGCAGAGAGCCTCAGGAGAGGGGCATCACCTCAAATCGAAGAGACCCAACCCATGTGCCTACACACCCCCCTCGCTGAAAGGTACTGTTCCACCTCACCGCTCCCCCCCCCCCCCCCACGTGTTAGTCTGGCTGTCCCCTCGGCCCCTGGAGCAGGGCTGACACTGGGGGAGGGAGGTGAAATGTTGAGCTTTTGTCAAAGGGGAGGGATTGTCTTGTGTACCCCAACCACTACTTAGGGACCAGATCTTTCTTAATTTGGCCTTGTAATGAAGGGGCCCAGGGGCTGAAAGAGGTGGCTGTGGGCCTTAAAATAAGGTGGTGGGATTGAAAGAAAAGAGATAGCTGGCCTAAAATGACAAGTATCATCAACATAAAGTGATTCAGTACTGTACCTCCTCTTTGCAAGTGTGTCCCAGGCCACCTTTTGGTCCCCTGCTCTCCAACGAGCACCTTTTTCAGGTGCAGCCTTTACTCCCCTCTCCCAGTGGCATAACATTTGCAGAGGTCAGCAAACTGGATGCTTCTTGGTCCTGCTTCTCCTTTCTGTATTAAAACACAAATCACTCTTTTTTTTAAATTTGTTTATTAAAAATTTTTAATGTCTATTTTTTAATTTTTAAAAATGTTTTATTATTTATTTTTGAGAGAGAGAGAGCGAGAGAGCATGGGAGGGACAGAGAGAGGGAGACACGAAATCTGAAGCAGGCTCCAGGCTCTGAGCTGTCGGCACAGAGCCTGACATGGGGCTTGAACTCCTGAACAGTGAGATCAAGACCAGAGCCAAAGTCGAATGCTTAACCTACAGAGCCACCCAAGTGTTCCAAACACAAGTCATTCTTATAGTACACACTTATAGAGCACCTAATGTATGCCAGGCCTCACTGGTGGCATTGGGCAAAATCAGGGGAGTAAGATTTGGCTCCTGCCCTCTTGGGGCCTTTGGCCTCAAAGGGTCATGGGCGAGTTACCGAGGAGAGGATGGTTAAGCCTGGATTTGAAGGATAAGTAGGAATTCAACAGGCACGCAAGGTATGGAAGGGCATTCTAGGATGAGGAAAGGAAATGTACATGGGGGAGGAGGTGTGAAATCAGAGAGAGCCTCTAGAGTCGGCCTGGAGACTTGGCTATCTGCAGGGAAGCTGGGGGAGATACACCTGGAGGAGAAGGTGTGGAGATGGGGAGGGACTCTTCCTAACTGAGCTAAAGAATGCCTTCCCACCCCCACTGCAGCTCCAGGCCTGAGGCTCTTCCTGCCTGGCCAGCCCCCTCCTCCGTGGAGGGAGGACAGGATGGCTGGATGGGTGTGCTGAGAGCTCCCTCTGGGGTGGGTTTAATGAGTTCCCAGCACTGGCCAAGGTCAACAGGCACACCTGTCACCTACCTGTCAGTCTGCCTGCCAGGGTTGGGAGCAGAGAGGAGAGGCTGGGAAGAGAGGAGAGAAGGGCAAGGGCATTTTCTCCCCGCCCCCAGGATAGAAAGAGGAAGGGATAGCATGTGGGCAGTGGGTTCAGCACCTGGAAGGACTTCCCACCTGTAGGGATATGGAGGAAGGCCAAGCCCCTGCAGTAGAAATGCGGGGGGGGGAGGGGGGGTGGCATCTTCTCAAGAGAGAACACGGGACCTCTCTCCTTCCTACTCTGGGCTGGGGAGGGCTGAATGGACATGAGGGACAAGAACCGTCCCTTGGATTCTTGGTTATGAGCATGGGGAAGAAGGCAGGGGTGAGGAGAATAGGGCCCAAGTGCTTCTGGGCATCCTGCAATGGCTAGAAATGTGGTCCCACCGCCACTGTCCCTTTGGGCTGCACCTTAGGAGGGTCTAAGTTGGGAGAGGCAGGGCAGTCTGGGGGCTGTGCTGGGGACCTTTCAAAAGGGAGACTTGGGTTGGGGGGGGTGGTCCAGGGTCCCAGACATGAGGACAGATAGAGAAGAAGACAGCTGAGAGGGCTGGTGGGGGGAACCTCAGGGAGCCCCGAGAGGCACAAGGGGAGGCGCGTGCGCAGGAGGCTCCCGGGGCGCCAGCACAGGCACTGCACACCTATCGGCACTTCAGCTCAGGAGCTGAACTGTACTCCCCCGACTAGGGGAGAGGGTGGTTGCTCAAGCAGCCACCTCCTTCCTCTCCTCCCTTCCCCCTAACCGTCAGAGGACCCTTCTGTACCTGGAGGGCACTGTGTTGCAGGCTTCAGCCCCTTTCTGGCCAAGGGAGCGCACCTGGCGGGGTCGGGGGTTTGTAGGGGGAGAAGCCAGGGACCTCCGGGGGAGGGTGGACAACACTGAGTTTTGGCTTGAAGCGGACTCCCCAAGGCCAAGCTCTCACACTTGGCTCAAGGTGAAGTGCTGCTGCGTCCCCAAGGCCAGGGCAGGGCGATTTATTGCATTTTTATTGTCTGAGTAGCTTGCCCAGAGCCAGCAGGAGGCACCGGGCTGGGAACTCGGGGCAGGGCGGGGTAGTGGGTACACACAATGCACCCTCTGTGCCAGTCCCGAGTTGGCAGGAGCGTGGTGCCCTGTTCACTGCACCGGAGGTTTCCAGCCTGGATCTACCCCTCTGGGCTTTCTAAGGGGAGGGGCTGCCTGCCACGGAGAAGGAGCTGGAGAACCCCAGCACCTAGCTTGTCAGCATCTTCTCTGTGAGCTGTGAGTTCAGTGACTCCAGTGCTCTAAACTTCCACCAGCTCCTGGTCTCCCTTCTGCCTCTGCCCCAGCCACACCTCACAGCCTCCCCTCAACCCCTGCCACTGCCCCAGAATCCCCCAGCCCTGGCCCCTTTCTCCTAACCCCCAGTCCTTTCCATCTTTTGGAAACTTCTCCTCAGCTGCCCACACTGTTCCTTTCCTAGGCCCTATCCCAGCAGGCCTTGGTGGTGTTGGGGGGGTGGGTGGTGTTTGCTGCTTTCTAGGTCACCACAGAGGGAGCTGGAAGCTTGGGGATGTGGGTCAAGATTGTGGGGGCTGCGTCTGAGCACTCCACATCCCCAGGCACAGGCTTCACTGGCTGTAGACTATTATATCCTCAGTCTCCAAACTGTTCCTACCCCAGGACCCGGGGCAGAGATGTGTGGAGTGGCATTTATGACGTGGGCAGTGCTAGGGAGTGGGGACCAAGCCCAGAATTGGAGGGGGTGTGTGCAGGATTGGGGTAAGCAATGGGCCCTAGGCAGTCTGGGCACTCTGAGAGAAACTAAAAGGGACAGATCCCCCAGGCCCTGGCCCATGGGTCCTATGCCTTCTGTCCAGGGCTATAACTGGTGGACACTGTCTCCAGTACTGGGTCCTTGGAGAAACAAGTTCCCTAGCCACGGAATGTTAAGCTGCTGCTGTACCTGCCTGGTCTTGTCTAGCTTGACACCCTATAGTTTGGGGGACCTGCCCAGTGCCAGCCTTGGTGGGGGGCTGCATCTTTGGACAGCTTAGGAGTCACACATGATCAAGGATCTAATGCCTGCTGCTTTTGCCCTTGTCTGGCCCCCCAGCAAACTGATCTGGGATCTTTAGCTTTTGAACTATACCCCTGAGGGGGTTAGCCACGGGAAGGAGACTGGAGGCTGGGCCACATGCCTCTCCAGCTTCTTGGGCTGCTTCTTGGTCTGGCTGACCCTTGCCTTCCTGCCTCCCTGCCTCCCCCGTGCCAGCTGTGCAGCGCATTGCCGAGTCGCATCTCCAGTCCATCAGCAACCTGAGCGAGAACCAGGCCTCAGAGGAGGAGGATGAGCTGGGGGAGCTGCGGGAGCTGGGCTACCCTAGAGAGGAAGACGAGGAAGACGAGGAGGAAGAGGAAGAGGAAGAGGAGGAGGAGGACAGCCAGGCTGAAGTTCTGAAGGGCAGGAGGGGGCCTGGTAAGCTGACGGGGCCAAGATGCCTGGGTTCCACGAGTATGGGTTAGGTGGGTTCCTCCCTGAGAGTCCTGGGATTTTTTTTTTTTTTTAATTTTTTTTTTCAACGTTTTTTATTTATTTTTGGGACAGAGAGAGACAGAGCATGAACGGGGGAGGGGCAGAGAGAGAGGGAGACACAGAATCGGAAACAGGCTCCAGGCTCCGAGCCATCAGCCCAGAGCCTGACGCGGGGCTCGAACCCATGGACCACGAGATCGTGACCTGGCTGAAGTCGGACGCTTAACCGACTGCGCCACCCAGGCGCCCCTATCCTGGGATTTTTTTGACACACATAAGCTGCGGTCATACAGCAAGGGCTTGCCCGTCCTCCCACCCGTATGTGCCTTGCTGGGCTTACTGGGGCTGCTCTCATCCTGACCCTGTCCCTCTCCCAATCAGGTTGTCCCTGATAATTCCTCTCTTCCACTTGAGGTTTGAGGCTAGACCCAAGAAAAGACTTCCTCGCCATGGCAGTGAGGGGGTACAAGGAAACGCAGGGATAGACAACTAAGAGGGCCCAATGCCCCCTTTACCTGTATTTCTGAACATAGGTTGTGGTCTTCAGCTAGGAGGCTGAGAGCTGGTTTCTAAGTCCTCCCCAGGACCCTGTGGCTGTGTCTACCCTTTTTTTGTTTCCTGGGCTGGAGGTGAGAGGGTGCCCTCTAGTGTCTAAATGGAGAATCTAGGATTCAAGAACCAACCTTGTCCTCTGCACCTCCAACCCCAACTGCCTGGGAAGAGACCTGCCAAGGAGGGGCCTAAGACCGACACAGAAGGCCTCAGAGCTAGAGACCCCAGATCTAGAAATCTCCACAAAAGGACCCAAGGCCCAGAGAATTCCTAGGCAGAAAGATCTCTGTCCCTCCCATGGCTGTTTTTTCCATGCTTAGCTATAGTAGATTGTGCCATATCTATCCCTCCCAGTGCACATTAAACTTTCTGGTCCTTCATTTTATGGGGATGAAAAACAGTTGACCACCCCTGCTTGTAGCGTCCATCCCTCAGATCCAAACAAAATGCCTTGGACCTCTTCTCTGCATCTCTGGAGCAAAAGCTCCTGTTGGAAATTGAGTCCACTCTCACTGAGACCCTTAGGACAGGTAAAGAGGAGGTGAGAGGAGAATGTTTTCTCAGGAGAAGCAGTAGGGCAGAGGGGCAAATGACAAGACTACCAAGGACCAATATCAGTTGCCACCGCTCCTGGAGTGCTGGTGCTGGGCTGGTCAGGGTAGTAACTGTTGTCTTATTTAAGGCAATCTACACAATTTCCCTCTTACTATCCCCTTCAGAGAGGTAATAACTGACTCATCTAAGTCATATAACTATTCACCGGAAGAGCTGTCTTGGGCCAGTGTTCTGTCTATTATACCAGGATGCCCTCAGAAAGCTTAGCCTTAGCTATTACAGAAACTCAGCTCATGCTCCAGGACCACTGAATGGATACCTAAGAGCCTGAGTTTTTATCCCTTCTACCCCATCCCCAGCTGGGGAGAAGATAACTTGTGGCCAGGGTCTGGAGGGACCCTGGGAGCGCCCACCCCCTCTGGATGAGCCCCAGAGAGATGGAAGCTCCAAGGACCAAGTGGAAGATCTGGCACTAAATGGTGAGGCTTGGTGGTGGGGAATGGGGAGGTGGGGAGGTGGGTTGGGATTTCTCATGAGCGTGGCCAAGCCCTGAGTCCCTCTGCTTGCCTTGCAGAGTCTGGGGAGGAGCCACAGCGCCCTGCCCACCCTGAGCCTGGCACATAGGCATCCGGCCTTGCATCTCTCAGAAGGAAGTGGAGGGGGCATTGCTGTTCCCCAGAAACCCACTCTGTCCCCACCCTATTTTGTACCCTTCCCCCTCACTTGCTAGGGCTGTGGCTTCTGATTTCTAGAAGACTTAAGGCTGGTCTGTGTTTGCTTGTTTGCCCACCTTTGGCTGATGCCCAGAGTTCCTGGGTACTTGCTGCCTGATGCCTACCCCTGCCAGTCATTCCCCCATTTACCCAGAGGGAGGCGGGATGTGAGAGACTTTGCATCAGATAATCCAGTAAGGGTGTGTGTGGGGGGGCAAAGGTTTATCCTTCACAATTCCACTCCCCAGACCCTCTCCCCTGGGCACAGGAAACCCACAGGGCAGGACCCTAAGATCTGGGGAAAGAGGGTACTGAGAAATTGTAGGTACCCTTAGATCCTTCTCCATCCCCTCTCCTATGGGGGATTTCAAGTTACCACCCCTCTCTCTGGCTTCTCCCAGGGCCCAGGATTCAGGCATCCTTCTCCTCAGCTTCAACATTTTGGAAATCTTCCCCTTATCACTCCTGCTCCCCAGCCTGGGTGCCTGGAAGATGGACTAGCAGAGGCTGCTTTGTTGCGTTTTGTTTATGCTTTGATGCCAGGAATGCCGCCTAGTATACGTCCTTAGGGGGGCACACGGTGGGGAAGCCAGGTTCTCCTTGTCCTCCAGCTGCTCTGCCCCCTTCCCCTCTTCCCTGACTCCAGGCCTGAACCACTCCTGTGCCGTAATAAATCTTTGTAAATAACTGTGCTGAGACTCCTCTTTCAGGGGAAAGGAGAGGGAGGAGGGGATAACGGGTTCCCGTATGTGGAAGACCTGGTTGGTGGCCATCTCGATCCTAGTGTCCAGTCCTCTAGTCTGGAAGTCTTTCCTGCAGACAAGCTAGGAGCATTCTTACGAAGGACCACAGAAGTACTAGATCCTGCTAGGGATCGCTGAAAGAGGCAGGGAGAGAAAGAACTTTCAAGAGTAAGTGGAGTCCTCCAAAGGACCTGTCCCCTAGCCCCAAAGACCTCCCCTCAGGAAGTTCCCCTTTTTTCCCCACAGTACCAGGCCTCTGGGGCCCAACAATGATGATGCCCCTGGGCTTCTTTCCTATTTCCCCAACCGTTAAGACCTCTTAAGCAGTCCTCGCTTCCGGCTCTCGGGACGAGGCCCAAGGGCTTGGGGGCGGAGACTGAGGCGAAGGGGCGGGGCTGCACGTCTACGCAAGTCCCTGTTCGCTCTGTGGGGCGGGCTCAGCGGCGGAAGCGGCGCCGCCGCCGGGAGATCCTGTTCCGCTCGGAGGCCCGGCCCGGGCTGCGGGGTTGGCTGCGGCTGGGGCTGGAGGAGGACGGTCGGTGGCTGACATGGAGCAGGTGGGTCCGGGGGAGGTCACTGGGGCCGGGTGGTACGAGGGCTGTGTCTTGCCAGCGGATTCCACCTCTCTGCCTAGTGTCCGTTGTTGGTTCCGTCCGACCCTTCCCACACCCTCGGCGTCCCAGGTTCCGCCCCCTTCCTCTGCTCGGCCTCGCTCCGCCCCACGCGGGGTTCTGGGGGCTCCGACGCAGACCCTCCTCGGCCCCGCCCACCCGAGAGCGCCGGGTGAGGGCGTCCGCGATTGTCCTCCCGAGCCTCGCTCTCCACTGTGAAGGGAGGGGCGAGGGACGAAATCTGGGTTTTAGGGGGCAGGAGTTGGATGTGGGCAGGGGTCAGGGTCTTTGAAAGAGGAAGAATATATACATTCCAGCAGGTATGCGTCTCGCTGTCATCCGGTCTACCCCAACTTCCTTTGAAAACGGCAGTGTATGACTTCCTGACATCAAAAGGGCCCTTTAAAGAATCTTTCTTGAGTTCTTAGAGGTGCATAACACCAGTGACACTCGTTCCTAATTGATATAATTGACACCCCGCCCCCTTTGGCGTCCTCCGCGTCAGCATCTCCTTATTTTCTTCCTACTGTTCTGACAGTAGAAGTACCGTTTCACATTCTCTTCTCCTGCCCAGCCCCCACTATACACTGAATTTTGATGGTCTCATCCACTCTCATGGCTTCAGCTTTACACCACCTAAAGGCCCAACAGGCGCTCAGATCGACTTCTTTCTTCAGTGCAGCCCCTCTTTGGCGCCCCAGACTTGGCCATCCAGCTACCAGTTGGACAGCTCCACTTCGGCTGGAGGTCACTTCAACTGGTCTCCTTCTCTGCAAGCGCGTTCTTCCTCTGCCATCCCATCCCAGCGAGAAACGGGAAATTATCTTACAGTTCCTCTTCTCCCTCAATTCCCACATCAGTGGGATGACCCAGTCCGGCCAACTTCCTGAACATGCTTCAAACCTGATCCTGTGCCTCCATCTCTTCTGTGACCACCTTGATGTGTTTGTCACCAGGATAACCGCAGTGGCTTGCTAGCAACCTCCAGTCGTGGCTGCCTGCAACCCAGACTCCAAACTAACTCTTGTGATCCTTTTAAAACACAAGTCTCATAGTGTTACTTCCTTGCTTAAAACCGTTTGTTGGCTTCTCATTGCTGTGGGGAAAAGGCTGATTCCCTAGCACTATTTACAGAGCTCTCTGGGTTCTGACCTCTTTCCTGCCAGTCTCCTATGTGCACCCTAAAGTCCAATAACATGCAGCCGCCTGCCCACACCTTGCAATTTTGTGTCTCCTTGCCTTTGCATACCAGCCCCTCTGTCTGGGAAGCCCCTTCTCTTCTCTGCCAGGCTACCTTCTACTTGTCCTTCTCAGTGCTCAGCTCAGACAGTGCCACCTCTGGGTAGACTTCCTTCCATCTACCCTGTTGAAGACTTAACACCAACCCCCTGTGTCCCTACAACACCCTGTCCATAGTAGAACAGTGGTTGAGCAAACAGACTCTCAAATCAGACTTTGTGGGTTCTGACACTATTTTATGACTTAGATGAAGAAAGCGCCCCAGTTTCCTAATTTGTAAAATGGAGATAGCAGTGTGCCTACCTCATAGAGTTACCGTGAGGATTAAATGAAATTATGTGTAGGGCTTAAAATAGCATGTGAATGCTCAATAAATAAACCTTAACCATTACTGCTTATATAAGAACATTCTAGAGCGGTGGTTATCATTTTTAATTTCTTAAACTGCTTGAGAACAGTTGATGTGGCTTACTTCTCATTCTGTTCCAGAACTCCAAAGCCTGGCTTTTTGTCAGTAAATAAAATGCTGGGGTGGAGGGCATTGGGGGCAGGATCTGGATTTATTGAGTGAGGATTCAAGAATGGAAAAAACCCAGACCTGATGTTAGTCTGCTCAGGAAATGACTCGGGAAGTGAATGACTGTTACATGGCAAGCATTAATTCTAGAGAAATGTACACAGAGCTCTGGGAACCCATGGGGAGGAGGGCCAAGAATGGCTTCCCAGACGAGCAGACAATTAGTGAGGGACCTTAGAGCAAGAGGATGAAATTACCAAAGGGAGGTAGAGACCAGGGTGGACTCAGAGAATGGGCACCTGACTCCCTTTCAGGGGGAGGGCTAAGGTGGGCAAGAGGGCAGAGGCAGCCTCCTCTGCTGAGGCTGGGGATTCCTTTTCTTGCTTGACCACGAGGAAGTGTCTCCTTGAGTTAGGAGCCCGTGGGGACCATGCCCAGGAGAGGTGTGAAGGCCTGGTGCCTGGTGTTTGGGGCAGGCCCCCTGGGGTAGTCAGCTTGAAAGCCTGTGGGCTGGGCCTATGCTTTAGACCTGAGTCTGGGCCTTTGCCTACCTGGAATGCTCATCTTCCTTGCCTGTGGTTGGTAGATGCGGATTCTTCAAGGCCTGGGTCAGATGGCTCCTCTCTTTGTGGCTTTCCCAACCTCACCCACTCCAACCTGGGTCAGATGCTTCTCTGAGAGCCCACAGTCCATTGTTTGTTCCTCACTGAAAGTGCTGATTACAGTATGGCACCGTGTTTTATTTATGTTAGCCTCTCTCACCAGACCCAGAACCCCTAAACATCTCCAGGGACTAGCACAGTATCTGACATGTTATAGGTTCTCAATTCATATGCTGCATTAGACTGAGCTCTTGCACACCAAACTGGGGAGGAGGTGTGGGTGAGACCAAAAGTCCTGTGTATTTGGCAGCTCATACTTGTTCCATTGAGTGGTAGAGATTGTTGGCTCCATTTAACAGATGAGGAAGCTGACACTCAGGGGAAGTCACTCAGCAGGAACTTCAAGAACTGTCTCTTGACTCCAGGTCTACAGCTGTCTCTGAGAAGCTGCCTCCAGGTCCCAGCCCCCAAAGGGGCAGCTGCCATGTCTATAGGACAGGGGACAAGCAAGGCATCCCATCTGACCAGTTGTGTATCCCTGTGAACCTTTTCTGGAAAGGGAAAGGCTGACCGTGGCTTTTGTCTGGTCAGAGCTGGTGCTGGGAGGGGTCTGTGCTGAACTCCTTTCTGCCTGTGGGACCTTCCCTTGAGTGGGCTGATAGGACTGAGATCTCTCCTGGAAGATGACTGGCCCTTTCCAGGCTGACCTTGAGAACTTGACCTCATTAGCTCCCAAGTTTTATCCAGTAGCACTACAGGTGTGGTGGGGCCTGACTCACCAGCCCCTGAGTAGGCCAGGGCATCCCGACATTCAACAGGGCCTGGCATGTGCACGGGGCAGGACAGCTGAGTAGATCTTAGCCTGCTAAGGTTTTCCAGTAAAGTGTACCATCAGAATGTCCGGGCTGGAGGGGGCACTGTACGGTGATGAATGTAGTTTCTGTTTTGGCTCGACTCTTCCCCTTTCCACTTCCCCAGAAGGAAAGGAGAAATGGAGCCTGGTTTGTGTCCTCCTCTCCTTAAACTCTTCCTTCTCTAGAAGACTTCGCAAACTCTCTAGTGGTGGGACAGAGTGGGGGCCAATAAGCCAACTGTGCCAGGGCTGATGGCACAGGCCACTGAGCCCTGAAGTACAGTAGAGCCTAATATGTGCCATCCTGGGTCAGCTCTCTGTAGCCAGGCTCATCCTTCCGTCCAGCAGCACAGATGGGACCCTCAGTCTGGGCAGAGTGCCGTGTGTACATGCCTGGCCCAGGACACTGCCTCTAACACTGTCTCATGGCTCCTAATAGTAGTAATAGCTGCTGTTAATTAAGCATAGACACTTTGCGTGTGTTATTTCTAATCCTTTCAGTAGCTCTGTGAAGTGGTCTCTATACTATCCCCATTTTATAGATGAGGAAACTGAGGTTTAGAGAGACTGATTTACTCAAGGGCTCACAGCCTAATGAAGAATGGCTTTGGGCTTTTTTTTTTTTTTTTTTTTTTTCCTTGAGAGCATGAGCAAGCAGGGGAGAGGCGCAGAGGAGGTGAGAGAGAGAATCTTTTTTTTTTTCATTTTTAAAAATTTAATGTTTATTTATTTTTGAGACAGAGAGAGACAGAGCATGAGTGGGGGAGGGGCAGAGAAAGAGGGAGACGCAGAATCCAAAGCAGGCTCCAGGCTCCCAGCTGTCAGCACAGAGCCCAATGCGGGGCTCGAACCTGTCAACCGTAAGATCTTGAGCCGAAGCCAGACGCACAACTGACTGAGCCACTCAGGCGCCCCGAGAGAGAGAAAGAGAGCGAGAGAGAGAGGGAGGGAGGAAGGGAGAGGGAGAGAGAATCTTAAGCAGGCTCCATGCACAGCACAGAGCCCAAGGCAGGACTTGATCTAATGACCCTGGGATCATGACCTGAGCTGAAATCAAGGGTCAGACGCTCAACTGACTGAGCCACTCAGGTGCCCCAAGAATGGCCTTGGGCTTTTGACTCCAGGTCTGATGCTCAGTCCCCAGACTCATGCCCTTTCACCTGTTCCAGGGTGGGCATTACAGACTCACAGATCAGTTAACTTCTTAGACATGTACCATGGCAAAACACTGTGACCCAGGCCTAAAGCACTCAAGAAAAATGACTTTGAGGCTCAAGTCTAGCTGTTTGATAAGGAAAGTACTGAGCCAGAGTCCTGAGAGCTGGGGTTGGGGAAGCCTGGAGGGTGAGGGAGAGCTGGGGTGGGAAAGCCCGGGGGTGAGGTCATTCCAGAATGAGAAAACACGGAAGGGAGACCTGCCGGCCATGGTGTGTCCTGGGAGCAGCCAGTGGTCAGGAAAGTGTCAGGGGAAGGGGACAGGGATCAACCCCCATAGCAAGAGAGGAGGACTGGAGTCTTTCTAAGGGAGCACATCCTTTCTTCTTGACCTTTACTATCCAAGGAACTTAGCTCACCTCCAGCCTTTTCCCTGAAAGTTGGTGTCTAGGGTGCCAGTTCCCCTTGCCTGCTGGTGGAGAGGGTGCCTGGACTCTTAAGTGGGGTGAGACACCAGCAGAGGGTGGAGTCCAGCTCCAGGAGAAACAGTCTGGACCAGAAGGGGCTGCTCCTTCAGGGCTCGGTGTGACTGTGTACCTGTGCACCTGTGCTCACACCCCTGTAGGGAAAGGTGTAAATAGCTGTTCAGCACATTTCCTGAATGTCTTCTGTGAGCCTGGTGCCATTCTGGGTGCTGGGCACACAGCATTGAGCAAAGTATGGAGAGTTTCTGCCCTTGTGCAGTTTGTATTCTGGTGGGAGGAGACAGGCAGTGAACCCAGACCAGTAAACCTATAATATGTCTAGGGTGATAAGCGCTGTGAAGAAGAGTAAATTAGGGTAAGAGGATGAAGGGTGGGGGCTGTAGGGGAGGAGCTGCAGACAGGACAGCAGGTGCAAGGATTCTGGGGTGCGAGCATGCTTGAGGTATCCAAGGAACAGAGAGGGGCCAGTGTGGCTGGACCAGAGGGTTCAGGGGAATAGACCAGGGGAAGAGGGAACTTGTAGGCCAGGATGGAGACTTTGGCCTTTACTCAGGGTGAACTGGAAGCCATCGAAGGTTTGGGGCATTGGGGAGGTCTGGTCTGACTTTTACCACGATCCCTCTGGCTGCTGTGTTGAGAACAGACCTGGGATGAGGACAAGGAAGTGGTCAGGAAGCTGTGGCAGATGAGGGGTGATGGTTAGGACAGGGTGACAGTAGTGGTAGTGGTGAACAGTGGGCAGATACTGGATGGATTTTGAAGGAAGAGCCAATAGGATTTGCTGATGGTTTGGATGTGGAGGGGAGGGTGCCGGGTTCTCCACAAGCCCTCACTGGTTGGCCATAAAGTTCTTCGGGGTCTTTTGACACCTGGCTTCCCGGCCAGCAGAGACCCCGGGGTCAGCTCTACCCCATCCTGGCTGGGGGACTGTGGGCAGGCCTCTGCAACCTTCTGCCTCCTCCAACTCCTCATCTTTACAGCTCCTGGTGGGGAGTGTGACGAGTAAAGGAGGGGTGGCTGCAGGGTGCCATCACAGGCCAGTGCTAGGCCAGATTTATTTCTTATGTGCTGGCTCATCAGGATGGTCTGCAGTCCTGTTTGATCTGCTATCCTGGCCTCCCTGAACCAGCTCCCTCCCAGGCTGGCCAGTGGCAGGACACAGGCTAGGGCAACTCTGTTCCACACCCGGAGCCTTGGCCTCCTGCCTGTCTATGGATTCTCCACTAACCTGGGCATTACATGGGGAACTTGACCCAGAACAGCCCCAGTTCCGGCTTAAAGCCATCTCATGGAGGCTGTCAGAGCTCAAGACTTTGTCTTCCTCTAAAGAAGAGGCAGGGATGTCATACTAGTTAATACTTATGCAGTGATCTTTCTGTGTCAGGCGCTGTCCTAGGCCATTGCATTGAACAAGTCACGTAATCCTTTTAATGCCTGTAAGAAGTAGGTGCTGTTGTTATCCCCACTTCACATAGGAGAAAACTAAGGCGCAGAGACGTCCGGGGATAGTAAAGCAGGAATCCAGGGTTTGAAACTTCTCTAAGCTTGGAGTCCAGTCCTTTCTCAGCCTTACTGATTCCTCCTGATTTGTATGGAGAAAGGGACTCCACTGGGAAGCCTCCATGGCCAGTGGGGGCTAGTGCTCATATTTCCTGAGGAATATGGGGTGAGGGAGGTGTTGAGAGCCTGTGTCCACTGTCCCATTGGCCTCAAGAGAAGCTTTGGAGAAGCCACACTGCCCAGAAATGTGGGTCATTTCTGGATAGAGATGAGACTTGGTCTTCCTTCCCCGGGGCCACAGAGCATAGCTTTGTGGAATAAGCTCTCACTGGGCCTGGTACAGCTTGGCCAGGCCACTGTTGGAGGTCAGGGCTTGGGAAAGGGCAAGGAAACTCAGATGGCAGTGGTGGCAGTGGCTAACGTCTAATGAGCATTTACTCTGTGGAGCCAGACACCGTTCTGGGCACTTCGTGTGCATCACTGTGTCCTTTGATGCCCCCGATAGCCCAGGGTCAAGACCATTGTCCCCAGTTTCCAGATGTAGCCTCTGAGGCTTGTACAGTGAATAAGTGGCATTGCTCAAATTGAAGACTTGCCTTGGCCAGGAAACGCCAGCCAGGAACTGCAGGCAGTCCGGGTTTCGAGCTGCAGAGAGGTGGCTGGAGCTTGTGGTCTGGGCTGTGACTGAGAGCTGGCAAGGACCTCATCTGTGCCTCTGTCCCCTAAGAGCTACGGAAATGGGGATCTGGGGGTGACTGAAGGGACGGAGCTTGGAACTGCAGGGGGGACTGGGCACCACTGGCACTTCCTCAGAGAGCCTGTGCAGGGAGCAAGGACAGTCCCCCGCTTCCTGCCCCCGCCTCCAGCCTGGGAGTTCACCTTTGCCTGGAGCTGGAATGACTTGGCCCATTCTATGCACAGGTAGGGGACCCAGACTTTAGGCTTAAGAGAGCTTGCTCTGGGTCACCTTTGAGAGGACTTATAGAGCTCACATTTGAACCCAGGCCTTTTGGGTGATTTCATTACATGTCGCTGTAGTATATAAGCACCCTCCCCCCCGCCCCCCGACTTTTCCTCTTACCTGAATGACCTTGCCAGCTACTTGTTCCGTCTCAGCCACCACTGACCAAGCACCTACCATACTTCTGACACTTCTAGAAATGCCAGCCCTAGGACTAGGTAGTAATTATCGTTGCTTTTTTTTGTTGTGGTAAAATATACATAACATAAAATCTACCATTTGAATCATTTTAGGGTATAGTTCTAAGGCATTAAATATATTAACATTGCCTTTATTTAACGCAGCTGAAGAAACGGAGTGTCAGGACGGTTACGTTTGCTCCAGGTTGCACAGCTTCTAAAGGCAGACTGAGATTTGAACCCTGACCTCAGGGTCCAGCTTTCTTTCCATGATGTCAGCTGCCTGCCGTTGTCTGTCCTGAGTCTGGGACCCTACCCAAAAGCTCCTCGTTCAGTCTGGCCAATACTGGCATTTCCTAGGGTAAGAGAAGGCCTGGCAGGCCCTGGGGGCCGTGCCTGCCCCTCCCCTTTGCCTCAGGAGCTGCAAGAACTGGAGTAATCCACTGTGCCCAGTGGCCTGCCTCTTCCCCTCACCCCTCCTTCCCTTACCAGGGATGATAAAGCCTCCCATTTCCTTGCCCCGGTGCCCAAGCCTTAGCAGCTCCGCTTCCCCTAAAACACACAATGGGTGAGTGTCAAGTCTGCTCTGTCCGTCCCGGACGGACTTCTTCACGCCATAACGTGCCGCTCCACTCCAGACACCTTTGCAGGCACGTGGGCGGGGCAGGGAGCAAGGACAGCAGAGGTGACCGCGGAGGCTGGGCTCGGCAGGGGCTGCTGCTCCCATGGGCCTGGGCGGCAGCCATGCTGTCTCTGGCCCACGGCACTCATTCCTGCCTCCCCCTCATCAGGACGGTGGGCACGGTGGTGTGGGGGAGGCCAGGCCTCACTGTTCCGCTCGCAGCTGCCACCTTCCACCCGCAGGGCCGGGGGGCAGAGAACAGTGCTTTGGGGACCGTTAAGGGCAGTTCCAGGCCAAGATGGTTTTCACCTCTTGGACTGGCAGGCAGTCTGACGGAGCTCAAAGATCTTTTGAAGTCATCTGAGTGGGCGGTTTTCAAACTGCGCCCAAGGAGGTGCCTCCAGGGTGACCCAGGAAAGGCTGCCAAGTGAGGCTCTCTGTGGCACCTTCTGTGGCAGGACCTGTAACAGTCTGTTTTTCTTTCTTGTTTATTAAGGTTCCAAGTAGGGTTTTCTTTTCTTTTTTCTTTTTTTCTTAAGTTTCTCTTGCTTGAAGAAGGGGGTTTAAAAAAATCACTGACTTTTTCCCTCAGGTAACGCAGCAGGGGCTTGTGAGGACTTGCTCAGTTACTCGGGGTCAATGGCTGTCCCAAGAGTGGGGCTCAGGTCTTCATTCCCGACTGGTGCTCCTTCTACTCTACTTTGGACTCTGAGCAGCTTTCATAGGGGAGGGTGACGTAGAAGCCCCCTGTCTCTGCCTCTTGGCCGGCTGCCCCCAGCCCTGCTTCAGAGGCCCCGTGCATGGCTCCCACACTCCCCTGTGTCTGCAGCTCTCCCGGCCTCCCCCAACACCTGTGCTCTCAGCCCCCATCTGTGTCTCTTGCTTCAAAAAGGATGTCTGCGTGTGTGAGTGTCGGTGCCGTTGCCGCTCCAGTGGCATCTCACACCACACTGCCACCACCCGAGTCCTGTCCCCAGGGAGGGAGGGAGAAAGCCGGGGGGGATGCCAGACAGACTCGGGAGCAGCTGGGAATAGGGAAGCCACAGCACCCTGCAGTGACTCAAGAAGAGGGAGAGGAGCAGATAGGGAAGACGAGACACACACACACACACACACACACACACACACACACACAGGCGGAAAGGGAGACTTTCAAGGGAGACTGAGGTGATGGTGGTGGAGAGAGACAGACGGGAGAGACTTAGAGAGGAAGACCCAGAAAGATAGACATGAAGTGGGGAGATGGGGGCTGGCACAGAGACACAAAGACAGAAAAGTAGTTTATGAGAGAGACAGGAAGGAAGGAGGAAGAGAGATGGAGACAGGTCTGGCAGCAGACAAGAGGGCTATTAGACACCAGGAAATGTCACCTGCCCTGGAGCTGCGGCCCTGTCATGGTGAGAGATGCGCTGAGCATTCAGTCTGGCACCAGGTCCGGTGGATGGATGTTGGGGATAGGTGTCATTGCTGGCAGCCTGTCACATCCCTCTCTTACTGCGTCCTGCCAGAGCTAGGCCCAGCTTTCCTTCAGTACCAGATGAGCTGGGCACGGCAACCCCAGTAGTGTGGTATCAGGGGTGGCCTTGGGCCGGGTGCCTCTGCTGAGAACAGTAGTAGACATAACAAAGGTATGAAATGATAACAGATTAGGGGGGAGACTGGTTAGATCTTGCCGTCCCAGGATCAGAGACCAATATCTAGGGTTCCCCTCTCGCTGGCCCCCAAACCTGCCCCCTGGTGCTGGCATGAGAGAAGATTCAGGGAGACTCTGATGGAGCAGCAGAAGTGTAAGGCACCGACCATGCTGTGCGCCCTGCCCAGGTAACAGAACCTCTTCAGGCTCCTTGCCAGCACGTTGGTGGAGTAGAGACCTTGGGTCTGGGGGCCGTGTGGCAGGGAGGGAGTGCTCCGAGGCCCTCTGCCTCTAACATTTGTAAGAATTTCAGCTCCATGGTCACACAGACAGGTAAGGGGTGGGTCCATTCACCCTTCAGTCTTGGCTGCCTTACCTGTAATGTGGAAGGACCCATCCTGCCCCGTGTGGGCATGAAACACAACCGAGGGCACAGTGTTCTGTAGGCAGTGGAGTTCTGGCCTAGCCTTGGGCAGTGGCTGGTTCTTCCCCTCTTCAGGATTTGCCCCATTTCTCTGCTGCGTAGCATGGAGCTGAGGACCAGGAGACCCCCTGGAGCCCCCATTTGTTCAGCAGCCAGTCTAGCATCCACTGGGTGCCAGGCATCGTGCTAGGCACCAGGAGACAGCAATTACCAGTCAGGTGAAAGCCCCGTACCTGTAGGGTTTGTAAAACAATAAGACCATTTTGGGTAGTGACGAGTTCACGGAGGGAAGAATGTGAAGCCCTGTAACAGGACAAGACACTGTGACTGGGGGCAGGAGAGTGCGGGCTCTGAGGAGAGGTCTTTTGAGCTGCTTCTTGGAAGGACTGGGGAAGGGAGAGCTAGGTCCAAGGCCCCAGGCAGGACCAGGCTGCCACATCGAGGGACCTAAAAGAAGGCCAGGGTGGCGCTGGGGGTGAGCCCTGCCTGCCTTGTGCGAGGAGCCATTGGAAGAGCTGGCAGGGCCTGGACTGGAGGGCTCGGGGAATGGCAGGGTGTGATCAGTGTTTGGAAAGCCTTTCTCTGGCTGTGCACAAGTGTTGTTACAGGGTGAGAGAGGCAGCCTGGAGACTCGCCCGCTAGGCTAGTTGTAATGGCCAGGCCAGAGGATGGTGGTTGGGCCTGACATGGGGGTGGTGGGGTGGAGCTAGAGAGAAGGGACCAAGATGTCCTTTCTCCATACCCGCTGTCCCAGTGCAGAGCACTCGGAGACGGAGACACTGCTCTAGGAAGTCCCTCCCAGTTGCCATGGATTAGGGGGTGGGAGGGTAGGGCTGGCTGCTGGGAGGGAATGTGGCTTTGTGCTTGGCAAACAAAGAACAGAGCTTGGGGCCCTCTTCTCCTGGGGGTGGGGGCAGGCCGAGAGGCTGTTGACAGGACCGGAGGCTGAACCACAGGGCTGGGCTTGGCAGGAGCAGGCTGTGCCCTCAAGCAGCGGGGAGGACCCCAGAGCCCTCCAAGGGTGAACCGTGGGGCCGCTGGGCTTTACCGGGGGTTGGTGAGGAGGGCCGAGAGAGAGGGATGCTCAAATCCCTCCAGCCCAGAAGTGGGGCTGCAGGAGAGAATTTGGGCTGGGAGGGCCCCGGGCTGCCAGGGGGTTGAGATGTGAGGGGGCAGATGTGTTTGGGAGCAGACGGGGTCCCTGGGGCTGTGCGTGAAGGGATGAAGGAGGTTAATGGGACCTCCACGCCCCTGACACGAGACACGCGTGACCTGACCCAGCTGCCCTGCTTCTCCCCAGCCTTGCAGCTGAGGCCCCGCCTTCCCCACCTTGAGGTGGGGGCCCACCAGGATGAACAGACTGTCTGGGGAGCTGGCCCGTGACTTGGAGCGCAGCCTGCCGGCCGTGGCCTCCCTCAGCTCATCACTGTCCCACTCCCAGGGCCTCTCCTCCCACTTCCTCCCCCCACCTCCAGAGAAGCGCCGAGCCATCTCTGATGTCCGCCGCACCTTCTGTCTCTTTGTCACCTTCGACCTGCTCTTCATCTCCCTGCTCTGGATCATTGAGCTGAACGTGAGTGGGGCCAAGGCTGGGGCGGGGGTCATCCGGGCCTTAGCTGCTGCACCAGCTGTCTGGGAGGGTTGCCTCTCTGGCAGGACAGATTTCCAGGTAAGATGAAGAACAGGAAGATCAGAATAGCTGGGAGCTCAGAGGGCTTGAGTCATTTGTCTAGGCTCTCTCGGCAAGTATGCGAAGGAGGGCAGCATTTGAACCGAGACCCTCAGGCTGCAGAGTTCACACTCTCCACCTCCGTGCCAACCTGCCCTCTAGTGGACACTCTTGAGAAAGGAGGAAACAGCTCAGTGGACTCTGGTTGGACTATTGAAACCTTTGTCTTTTTTTTGCCCTATGTTGCTCTCTGGCTCCATTCATTCATTCATTCAACAAACATTTTTCAAAGCCCTGTTGTATCCTAGGCACTGTGCTGAAGGCAGGGGGTACGGTGGGGGAGCAAACCAGTAAAAACTCCCAGTTCTCAATGGTTCCTAGCTCTCTCTCCATTTTGGACACTTCTCCGGTGCCCCCCAGTTTGGCCTCTCCAGGCTGGTGAGATGCCACTTAGCAGCCTGGAGATGGAGCTGCCTCTCAGTGCCGGGTCCTTACCCTCCTCCCCCTGGGCAGTGCTTGGCCAGCTTTGTGGGACCTGATCTCCAGGCACCAACAGGGCAGAGCAGGCCCCAACCACAGAGGCAGGAGCTGTGGGAGCAAAGCATCCCAGGCTCAGTCAGTCCTGGCTCCCCCTCTGTATTCACTGTGGGACCTCAGCAGGGGACTCCGCCTCTCTGAGCCTTCCCTTGTTTTCCTTCTGCAGAATGGGTCAGCGTTCAGGATGGCAGGTGCCCTTTCTCCAGGTCTCAGGCTCAGTGATAGAAAAAGGATGACTTTGTTGATAGAAGTGAGGAGTTTGGGGAAGGGGCTGGTTTAGAGGTGGAGAGGACAAATTTGATTCTGGGTGTGTGGAGCTGGAGGGCTCTGAGGGTGACTGTCCTTTGTGCACAGAGATGAACTGGCACCTTCAACAAGATTGAGCCCTGGGGGATCTTAAGGACCATCCTGCCAATGAAAAAGCAGAGGCCAGCAAGGTCCAGAGCCATTTGAAGAGCTTCTGAGGTCTTAGGCATTCTTCTTTTTGAAGATCCCATCCAGCATCAAAGCAAGCACTAAAATTCACCCACAGCCTTCATTCAAAATATATTTTTTTTCCGGAAACAGCCAAAAATTTTTTTGTAATTTTACTTTTGAAATCACCTAGATGTACTGGCTATAATAGCTCAGCAGTCATTATACATACTTGGGAATTCTTGCAGAACAAGAAAAAAATCTAATCTCAAAGTTGTTTTCAAACATAATGAAAAGTTCAGAATGCTGGACTGTAACCATTAGTGGAGTTAGCCATAATGTTTCACTTGGTAGACACTTATTTAAAAATGGGATAATTTTCGGTTTTGTAGTTTTATTTTCCTGGTTTAGAGCATATATATTTTTAGTTTTCTAACAGACTGGGTGCTGCGCGTTGGATGTAAGGACCCCAGGAGGGTTGCAACACCCATGCGAGGTCTCGTAGCCAGAGACTGGCAGGGGCTGGAACTCAGGTCCCCCGAGTCAGGATGCCCTCAGCTTCTGTGCATGCCCAAGCAGAGGGAGAGCTGTGAGGGACGGTGACTGTTAGGGGTCAGAGGGGCTATGGGGCCCAAGAGGGAGCAGTCTGAGGAGGAAGAGGAAGAGGAAGACCAAGCTGGGGTGGGGTTGGGTGGGATGTCAGGTGTGAGGGGTGGTGTGTGAGACTCCATGAGGCTCAGGGTGGTCTTGAGATAGAGGCACATGGTGGAGATGTGCAGGGGCCTTCAAGTGTTATTGAGGCGGCTGCCCAGACTACTGGCTCCTGCTCTAAGCATCAGAGTCACCTGGGAACTGTATGAAAATTCCAGATGCTCAGCTAAGTCTGAGATTCAGTGGCCTGAACATCTGTATCTTTAATAAGCCTCCCTACTTCAATTTGGATCATCTGCCAGAGATTAGGAACTCCAGTCTAGGTGGTCATGAAGGGTCTTCACCTTCCAGGCTCTTGGGTTCCACTCCCCGGAGTCCCCTTCTGTCCTCCGTCCTCCAGGGGGCTGGCACTCCATTCCTCCTGAGAAGTCGGGCTGTGGTCTGGCTCTCAGTGTCCATCCACATCCTCTCCCTCCCCAGCCAAAGTATCAGGATTCCCCTTGAAAATGTGTGGGTGACTAAGGCAGGGACAGGGGTGAGGACCAGTCTGCTCACTCCCGTCTCCATTGCTGGGCATCCTCTCCAGCACCATGATGGATTTTGCCCATTAAGCACAAACCGGATCAGTTGATTTGCCACCCGGGGCTCCGTCTGACACCGCTGCTCACCCCCGGTCCCCACCGCCCCAGATGGATGGTTGCCTGGGAAGATGGAGCCCCATAGTGGTGAGAGGGAGATGAGATTCTGTGAGAGGCAGGCTCCCAGTGCCCAGTCTACCAGCCCTACCTGCCTGCACAGGGCCTGTAGCCTCCCCTACACAGCCCTGGAGCCTCCAAGACTCCCCCTCCCTGCACACTGTTTCCTCGAATGTCATTGCTGGAGCCAGGCCCTGCCTGTCTAGGTTGCCTGGCGCTTGGAGGAATGAATGGTGTTAGTTTGGCTGAGCTCCCTTGGTGTTTCAGGGCCCTCCTTGGGCAGTGGCTCAGCATCTCCAGGTTCCACACTCCCCCTGTCTCCTCCCCATCCTCAGAGGTGAGGGCACCCCTGGGGACTTGTTTCTGCCTGTAGAGCTGTTCATATCTCCCTCTTCCAGACCAACACAGGCATCCAGAAGAACCTGGAGCAGGAGATCATCCACTACAACTTTAAAACTTCCTTCTTTGACATCTTTGTGAGTGGACTTAGGGGGTCCTGGGGGCAGAGATGACACAGGGACAGGACTCCCTGGCTGGCTTCTCTTCTCTCTGCAACACACACACTAATCTGAGCAAGGAGACTTGGCTCCCATCCTCAGGGAGCTCTCAATATTCAGAAAGTTCCCAAACAAGGCTCTCCCTTCAGAGAGCCCCAAGCGTAAAGGGGAAGAGTAGACCCCTGTCTAGGAAGGTCACATCCAAGTCGTCCCCAGAGAAACACTGACTCAACCATTCTCTGCCAAGGCATGCATGCCCATGTAGAGGGAACCTGGGGGAGGTCAGCCTTGGGCAGGGGGAAGGGCAGTGGCTTGCCGGTGATGGCTTGTGTCCTGCCCCCCCCCCGCCAGGTTCTGGCCTTCTTCCGCTTCTCGGGACTGCTCCTGGGTTATGCTGTGCTGCGGCTCCGGCACTGGTGGGTGATTGCGGTAAGACGCCACTTTCCCCGCAGCTTTCAGGCTCTGGTGGGGCTGGTGCAAGGGATGGTATGGAGGAGGACTCACCCCCCAGCCTGTTTGCCCTCTCTCCCTCCTTCCTCCCCTGGGCAGGTCACCACACTGGTGTCCAGTGCATTCCTCATTGTCAAGGTCATCCTCTCTGAGGTTAGTAGCTCAGGGTCTGGCTGGTCTGGTGGGTTTCTAGCCTGGGGGATGGGCTTCTCCTAAGAAGGGACCCTTTCTCTGATTTTGGGTGTCTGTCTCTGTTGTCAGGGTGGGGTGAGGGGGAATCCTGTCCTTTGGTAGTTCCAAGGAATCCTCATCACTGGCTTCTTCCACCTGCCCCTCTACAACCCCAAGAACAAAAAGTCCTTCTGCCAGCCTAACCTCAGTTTATCCTGCTGCAGAATTCATTAATATGTCTCAGAGGTGTGTGCCGCAGAGGTCCCCAAGCAGCTGGTCCAGGAATGGGGTGTATGCCAGAGTTACTAGCCCCAAGAGGGGACTCTGGGCTTTGGGCGACCCCCCTACCGTGGAGCTCAGCCCCGTCCTTCCACAGCTGCTCAGCAAAGGGGCATTCGGCTACCTGCTCCCTATCGTCTCCTTTGTCCTTGCCTGGTTGGAGACCTGGTTCCTTGACTTCAAAGTCCTACCACAGGAGGCTGAGGAGGAGCGATGTGAGTGCTGGGGGAAGGGATGCAGTGAGGGTCATCATAGCCCTAAGAGAGGAGACTTTCAGGCATGAGAGCCAGTTCTGAGCTATCTTGCCAGCTCTGAACAGCCTCCAAGAGCCTAAAGATGAGCTTGGAGTTGGGGGGACCCCAGGCTGCTAAGACATGACTGTCCTTGTTTTGGGACAATGGCTGCCCATGTCTGCTCCCCCAGGGTATCTTGCTGCCCAGGCTGCTGTCGCCCGAGGACCCCTGCTCTTCTCTGGCGCTCTATCCGAGGGCCAGTTCTATTCACCCCCAGAATCCTTTGCAGGTGAGGGCTGGTGGATGGGGAACTGCTTTCAGGGAGGGTCTTTATGAGGAGTGGGTTGGCTAGGTTCCTTCTGTTCCTTCTATTGGCTCTCTGGGGAAAGTGAGCAACCTTCTTCTACACGTACTTCTGTCCTCCCCGCTACGTTGCACTTATGCCCGAACCCCACTATGTCCCCACAGTCTGTCCCCACACCTTCTTAATGTCTCTGTGCTTGTTTTCTGCAGGGTCTGACAACGAGTCAGATGAAGACCTTGGGAAGAAAATCTTCTCTGCCCAGGTATTTGGCTGCCCACCTCGCCTGACCTTTGGAGTGGGCACCTCGGAGAAGGGCCAGTGCTGGGCTCAGCCAGGGTGGGCAGGGCCTTCCCAGCAGAGCATGGACCTCAGGCAGCCCAAATGCCAGTCGTCGTGCACCTGCGTGTCTGGCTCACCATCAGTCAGGCCCACCGGTCTGCCTCATACCTGGGGCCCGGAGGCGAGCAGCCACAGCACCTGGGGGACCCCACAGGGCCCGAGAGACCACCCAGACTCCATGTGTGTGGAGTATCTAGAGAAAGAACTGGCCACGAACAAGGTAGGGTATGGGCCTCAGGCTGACCCCTCCCTGCCTTTCATCCCTGGCCAGGAACGGGAGTACATCCATCAGGGCAAGGAGGCCATGGCGGTGGTGGACCAGATCTTGGCCCAGGAGGAGAACTGGAAGTTTGAGAAGAACAATGTAAGAAACTTCTCTCCCACCTAACCTGCTCATGTGTGTTGAGAGTTTTGCTTGCTTTTCTGAGGCCTGAGAAGCCCTCAGAATTGCACAGTTTGGAACCGTATTCCTGCATCAGGAGTGGGGGCTGGGCCCTGGGGTCACCACCTGGCAGGAGGTTGGGCTGGGTTGGATGTTTCCACTGCCCCCTCCCCCTGCTCGTGGCCCCACGCCCATCCTCAGCTCCCTGCTGCTCTCCTCACTCAGCTCTGGCTTTGAAGGGGAAGCCAGGCTTCTGCCCTATGTCTGGTGTTTTGTTTCATGATCAAAACAACATTATCTAAAGAGATGGCAGGGAGTTTGGAAAAAGGGGGACACGTCCCCGTCCCTCTCTCTGGCCAGTCCCTCTCAACAGCCCTGGCCAGCCTGGAGACACGGCTGTAGCTGTGCTTCTGTCCTTTAGCTTGATATCAGAAGCCTCACTCTGCTCGTTGCTGGACATTTGTCAGAACCACTGTTTTTTAGTGGCTACTTGAATATCCCCAAACTCCCGGAGTTTTCTACCCTAAGCTGTTAAAAACCTGCCCTGTGGCCCATTCTTTTGCCGGTAGCCCACCCCCCCGTGCCCTCCCCCATGCCCTCCACCCACCTCCCTGTCACGCTTCTGTCACTCCCACAGGAATATGGGGACACTGTGTATACCATTGAGGTTCCCTTTCATGGGAAGACATTCATCCTGAAGGTGAGTGCGGGAAGCAGGTGTGCTGGAGTGTCCTGGAGCCTCCTGCTCTAAGACTTCAGGAAGGGGCTTCCTGCCTTCTGGCAGGTTTCTCCCCACCGAGGGGGAGGGGCTGATGTGTCCAAGCACATCTGGCGCCACCCAGCCCTCTGCCCGCCCTGCCCCAGACCTTCCTGCCCTGCCCCGCGGAGCTGGTGTACCAGGAGGTGATCCTGCAGCCCGAGAGGATGGTGCTGTGGAACAAGACGGTGACTGCCTGCCAGGTGAGCCGAAGAGCCAGGGGGGGCCTGGCCTGGCTACCTCTCAGGGCAGAGGCAGAGCAACACGGCAGATTAGGGTGCAGTCATACCCCAGCATGACCAGTTACCCCTGGGGACCTGGGTCATGTCATGAACTGCTCTGTGCCTCAGCTTCCCGGTCTTTAAAATGGGTATGATGGTAACGGTGCCTCCTGGTGAGGGTCAGGAAGATGGAGAGGGAGCATGCAGAGAAAGCCCAGCCCAGGGCCTGGAAGTGGCTCTCCGTAAAGGGCCTGGGCAGAGAGGAGGCTGGTGTGGGGGTTCCCTGAGGTACTGGGATTTTCCTGGGCTGGGCCGTACTTCACATCTCCCCTCACGGCCTTTAGATCCTGCAGCGAGTAGAGGACAACACCCTCATCTCCTACGATGTCTCTTCGGGGGCCGCGGGCGGGGTGGTCTCCCCAAGGTGAGCACCACCAAGCCTCTCCTCTAAGGCAGACCTCTTGCCCTTGGATCTTGGGCTTGGCTCCCTGCTTCCAGTCTAACACTCCTGCTCCCCAGGGACTTCGTGAACGTGCGGCGCATCGAGCGGCGCAGAGACCGATACCTGTCGTCGGGCATCGCCACTACCCACTGCGCCAAGCCCCCTACACACAAATATGTCAGGTGAGCCTTGCCTTGGCCAGGGTCACCCCGGCTGGCCCCTCCCCTGGTGACTGTGAGGACAGGGGAGGGTACAGTGTGTACAGCTGGGCGCTTTCTCCTGCTGAGGCCGCCTTCCTGTCCCCTGTCCTGCTGGGCTTTGCCCCACTCAGCCCCTAGTCCTGCTAATCTGTTCTGCCTCCTGGAGACGGGGGAGGATTAATGGCTGGAAGTACACCACCCAGGCCGGAGGGCAGCTCCAGGGATAGGGACCAGTCCAGGGGAAGGGAGCTGGGAGCCATGAGGTCGCGCCGGTCCAGGTGACCTGAGCAGAAGGTTCTGTGTTCTGGAGCTTGACCTTCCTACCTGAGTAGAGTTGGTCCCCGCTGCCTTGCCGGTCCCCAGAGTGCTCAGAAGTGCCCCCAGAGGAAGAGGAGTTTCAGTCTTCCTGCTGCCTGTTCCAAGGCATCCTCCAGTTCTCCTGCTGTCTATCCTTAGACCCCAGTGCTGCAGGTGGCCTCCTCCCCGATTCTCCGCTCTCCCCATCCTTCCTGGGCTTCCACAGAGAGCACTGTTGGTGGAGTATGAGGTTTGGCACACCAGACTCCTGGGTGATGAACAGGCTTATTTCCTCTCTGGGTGCTGACTTCCTTGTACGCGGAGTGAGCTTGGGAGTTCTCAGTGGAGCTGTGAGGGAAGTGACTGGTGACAGGACATGCCCTGCCCACTGCCAGGGAGGGCACCCCCTCCCAGAGCACCCCCTCCTGACACCACCGCATTGCTCCCTGAGTTGGGCAGGGGTGAGAAATGCGAGCACAGCCCACCCCTCACAGCCGGAGCTGACCGAGAATCCCTGGACAGAGAAAATGACCACTGCCACTGGGGGTGCACAACATCGGCGCGCTGCAGGAGGATTCGAGTGTCACCTGGTGGGGTAGAGGGCTGTATTCTGTAGCCTCTGGGACACCCGTTCTGGGCCCTGCTCAGGCAGAGTGGCAGTTGCTAGACCAGTAGCCTCCTTCCCTCTTTCACCCCAGTCCAGGACGGGCCAGAAATGGAGTGTGGAGTGGGGTCAGAGGCCTTGCCTGGCTCCAAGGTTCCCCCCCAATGGTGCTTTTCTCTTAGGGGAGAGAATGGTCCTGGGGGCTTCATCGTGCTCAAGTCGGCCAGTAACCCCCGAGTCTGCACCTTCATCTGGATCCTTAATACAGATCTCAAGGTGGGGTTGCTGAGGCCGCGAGGCTGGCTAGGGTACAGTAGAGGGGACTTTGGTGGGGGACGTTGGGGTCTCCCATCCTGCTCAAGGCCTCACCTACACTGCCTCCTTAAGCTAAAATTTGGGGCAGGATCAAGATGGTCTCATCCTGAGTCGCTGGAGGGCCTGTACCTCCCCTTACCTCTGACTCCAGAGGCCCCAAGGAGCAGTGGCTGCCTGCCAAGCCAGCCCCTCCTAGGTCTGTTTGTGTGGTTGGTGCCAGGACCCGGCACAGCGTGTTCTTCCTGCCGGGGGTGAGGGGTAGAGGGTGGCTTAGGCTGTGTTCCGGAGCTGCACCTGCACCTGCTGCTCTGGCCCAGGGTACCCCCCCAACCCCCCCCCCCCCCCCCCCCGCACTGGCGCATGTTGTTGAGAGGGGAGCCCCTGCTGCGGACAGGCCATCCTGGAACTTCTTCCCACCTCCCCCCAGGGCCGCCTGCCCCGGTACCTCATCCACCAGAGCCTCGCAGCCACCATGTTTGAGTTTGCCTTTCACCTGCGGCAGCGCATCGGAGAGCTGGGCGCCCGGGCGTAACCATGCCCCTCGCCACCCTGCAGGCCAGGGTCCTGTCACCACAGCCTTCAGAGCCAGAGAGGGGGCCAGTGGAGCTTCCCGCTGCCCACAGAAGACCTGGCCTCAAGCAGCGGGAAGAGGTTTCCTCCTGTGGCAGCACCTTGGCCCCAAGCTACCACCTTCCACCGTGCTTCACTGGACCTGGGAGCCATGGCTGTGAGCAGGTTGTGAGGTCAAGCATCTGGACTCCAGGGCCCTGCTGCTGAGGCGAGTGGGGTCTGTCCCACTGATGTTTACACAGTGACTGTCCCTGCCTCCTGGAGGAAGATACCTGCGCTCCCCTACCTAGCCAGGGGCAGGATCTGGAATGGGAGCCTCAGACTTGATGGGGGAGGGCCACGGCCCTGAGCAGGACAGAGGTCAGGGCGGGCCTTGGCACCAGTGTTAAGGTGCAGGAGCCCCTTCATCTGCCTGCTTTCTCACCACGGTTTTTTAGGATTATTTAAAGGGTCTGGGACCTTTTTCCATATGCACTTGTTGGGGAGCGGGTGGCAGGTAGGGGGTGGGTGCTGGCAGTGAACTTCTGCCACTCCCGGTTTCTCTCCCTCCCCCAGGGTTCCTTGGGGACCTTTGTAATTTGAGCCAATTATTAAAAACAAACTCAAAAAAAAGAAAAAGCAGCCCCTCCTGCCTGGCCTCTGGAAGGAAGAGAAGTGCAGCACTGTGGACAACACCCTCTCACACCCTTGCAGAGCCAGAGGGAGGGTGGAGCCACTGGGGACTCAGTTCCTGAACACCCCACTTTCCTGACCGGTCCAGCTGGACAGATAATTGGTCAGAGAAAAATGCTCCCCGCCCCCCCCCCCCCCCCCCCCCCAGCCAGGCCTCCTCTGAGGGAAAGTCAGGGGAAAATCTCCTGCCCAGGATCTGGGGGGAGGTAGGAGAGGCCCCAGCAGCAAGCATGGCAGGCCTTGACTGTCCTTGGGGTCCCACAGCCGGCCTGGGGTGGGGCCCGGGCTCCTGGGTCACCGAGGCATCTCAGGTCTCCCTGGGTCTCTCTTGCTGCACTCACCTACCCTCTCTGCCCCCAGCACACTCACTAGGGGCAGCATAGAGTCAGCTCCCGGGGCAGGCGAGGGGTGGGGGGGGCACTAACAGGGGCCACTGCCACACCTGCCCTCCTTCCTCCCTCCCTGCCCGCAGGCTTCCCATGGGGCAACTAGCATACGGCCAGAAGGGTACTATCTTGGGCCTTGTTAGGTGTGTGACCCTGGGTAAATCTACCTCTTTGAGCCTCCATTTCCTGCTTTGTAAAAATGAGACTCGTTAGATCATGGGGCTGTCATTAGAAGAAAATGAGAATCAGGCGTGCTGCTTTGGTAATCAGGAGTGCGCAGTTCTGCCCCAGGTGGGTGCCCATGGGCCTCTCCAGCTGCTGGGCGCTGTGCTGTTCCGGCAAGGCCTTCTGCTCCTGTGTGGCCTCTTCCCGTGCCCTTTGCTGTGTCCACCCAGTGATGTCCTCATTCCTCACTCCCACTCCGTGCAACGTGTATTCCTGCACCGTGAGTTGCTTCCCTTGGGTGCTCGGCTTCCCCAGCAGCCATCCAGCTCCCCTTGAAGGAGAGCCAGGCCCCTCCCAGATGGCATAGTAGAACTGGTCAGGCTGTTGAGACCAGAGAACGAGGCCCAGAGAGGGGCAGGGACTGCCCCATGCTCAGCCTGTTTATGGCTGAGTTGGAGTTAGAGCCAGATCTGATTGTACCACTCATCAGAGCCCCTGAATTCCCATCTCACCTGCTTGGGGGTGTTGGTGACAGGGGCGGCCATCCACATCTGCTCTTTACGACCTGACTGGCCTGACTTGGGAAACCACTTCTCTGACCACTGGCCACGAGAAAGGAAAACCTCTGGCAAAGGTTCATGCCCAGGGTCCCAGGTATGGAATTAACCAAGTAATTTCCTGCCAGTGTCATGGTGGCAGTTGGGGACCAGGGCTCTGGGTGCAGACACCTGAGGCTGTGGTTGCACTGTCCCTTCCTGTCAAGGGGCATGGCCAGGGGCTATGCCCTTGATCCCAGGCAGAGGAGAGGAGTGGGGGTAGGACCTGATGGCCTGGTACAGAGCCCAGAATGGGCCTCGATTCCTGCCATTTCCTGCTCTGTTTACAGACAGGCTGCTGTCTTCCCTGGGCAAGAGGAAAGGGGTGGGACAGAGGGCAAGTGCCAAGGTGGCACGAGGCTGGGCACGTGCCTGGTCTCAGACAGTGTCAAAGGAGTGTCAGACACCTGGAGGTGTCACTCTGAGGACTCCTGCCCTCCTCTGGAGCATCTTGATCTCTTTGGAAGCTGACTGCTGACCCGGCGGGGGCAGCTGGAATCCAGGTACCCCAGCCCCCACCCTGGGCGCAGAGTCCCCCATCAGTGAGCCTTGGCTCTGCTTTTAGCATCTGACGCCAGAGGGGCTGAAAATAGCCCCTGGAGGAGGTGGAGGAGGGGGCTATTTAAAGGGCCTGGGAGGAGCAGAGCTGAGAGGGAGTAAGCACTGATCATGGCGACCGCAGAGCTGAGCTGCCAGGTGTCCGAGGAGGACTGTGAGCGGCGAGAAGCCTTCTGGGCTGAATGGAAGGATCTGACGCTGTCCACACGGCCTGAGGAGGGGTGAGTGCCAGCCAGCTGGGAGTTCCTCCTCTGCCCTACAACACCCCTCCTGAGGCTCAGGAGGCCAGAGCACAAAGCCCTGCAGAAGTTTCTGGGGGTAGGGACAAGGAGAGGGCCCACTGGGGAGAGTGGAGTCACCCCTTCCGCACCCCAGGTCCTGGCAGCCCCAGGGAGCCCCCTACCCAGCTCGTGACTGGAGGGTAGCAGATTTCAGGAGCTGGGTACCCCCCTCCCCTCTCCTCCCCAGTTGCTCTCTGCACGAGGAGGACACCCAGCGGCATGAGACCTACCACCGGCAGGGACAGTGCCAGGCGCTGGTGCAGCGTTCCCCCTGGTTGGTGATGCGTATGGGCATCCTCGGCCGCGGGCTGCAGGAGTACCAGCTGCCCTACCAGCGGGTGCTGCCACTGCCCATCTTCACCCCCGCCAAGATGGGTGCCGCCAAGGAGGAGCGCGAGGACACCCCCCTCCAGCTGCGGGAGCTGCTGGCATTGGAGACAGCCCTGGGGGGCCAGTGTGTGGAGCGCCAGGACGTGGCCGAGATCACCAAGCAGCTGCCCCCTGTGGTGCCTGTCAGCAAGCCCGGTGCCCTTCGTCGCTCCCTGTCCCGCTCCATGTCCCAGGAAGCACAGAGAGGCTGAGAGGGACGGTGACTCGGGCTCCACTGTGCCCACTGTGGGCTGGGCCCTTCCTGGCTAGGACCATGGAGGGCAGCTGCTGGCCATGGATGCTTTGTAGTTTGCCCAGAGTTGGGGGCTAGGGGAGGAGGGAGCCAGAGGCCAGGATGCCTGGGTCCCCTGAGTTCCCAAAGGGAGGGGGGCAAAGACAGTGGACACTAAGGGTAGAGAGCTGGGGGCCAGCACAGCCGAGTACCCCCAGCCCCAGGAGAAGGGACAAAAGATGCTGGTGAGGACAAGAGGTCCCTGAGAGGAATGACCCTGGTCCAGGCTTCAGCTTCAGAGAAAGATGAGGAAAAGTGTTAAGGGGATCTGGAATGCTCTGAGAAGAGGCTTGGAGAAGACTGGCGTGAGGGGGACGTGAAGAAGGCAGAGGCAGAGTGGGGCCCCCAGCATCCTCTGTTAGTGCTGCAATAAATGCTCAATTGTGTTCCAGACTTTCCGTCTCTTTCCTTGTGGGGGCCGGCCCATTGGTGTCCCCCCATGCTCACTTCTGGGAATAGGCCTTGCATCTGAGCTAAATATGGCAGAGCTAGTGGGTACGCTCCATGCTTGGTGGTGGGGGCAGAGGAGACAGGAACAGAGCTGTAAACAGGGTGGCTGTCTGTCCAGGCCCCCTTCCATGCCCTGGCTCTGCTGTGCAGTTCCTGGACTCTGTGTCCAGTCCCCTGGCACTGGGCAGTGCCCAGCAGGCCAGCTGGCATCCAGGGTGTGTTTAAATGATCTCATGGAGAAGAGGGAGGGGGCTGGCACCAGGATTGTCCTTGGCTGTACCTAAGGGTGTGGATGGGGTCACTGACCCCGAGGCTGACCTACCTCTCAGTTCTGAATCCAGACAGGATCAGTCCTTGGCTCCGGTCAGCTGCTCTACCCACCCTGCCCAGGGAGCCCAGGGTGGGTTGTGGGGAGTGGAGGGTCGGGTTCTTGTCTGTGACCCCTGCAGCTGTTGTGACTCATGTCCCAACCTGATTGCCTGGCCCAACAAGGAGACATGTTCCTCTTGGGACAAGGTGGGGACCGGTGAGGGCACAGAGGTGAGGGCACAGAGGAGGCTAGGGGCCCATCTGGACAGGGGCTCGTAGCCTACCTAGGGCAGAGGTGCACTGAACTGGCCCAAAGGGGTCCACTCCAGGAAGACCATGGAGATAGCTCCATGGAATCCACTTCCCATTTGGGGGAGAAAGGAGGGGAGACCCTGGCATCTTGACCTGGAGTGCCAAGCAGACCTACAGGCCTGGCCTGACCCCCTCCCCAAGAAAGGGGAATGCAGTGTGGGCTGGGGAAGGAGAGGGGTCAGAGACCCCAGACTGGTGCAACCCCAAATCCCTTGGCACCTAAGGCCCAGCCCGCGCCCCCTGGCGACCGCGGCAGTCCGGGGGAACACCTGCATCCTTCCGCCCTCACCAGGGACCCGCGTGCCCGACATGGCTAGAATGTCCCGACCTTCTGCCTTCAGAAGCCCCCAGATAAGCGGCTCAGAGCCTGCGGGGCCGGCAGGGAGGCCCCGCTGTTCGGAAGGCTAAGTGCATTAGCCCCGCTCACATCCCCTATCGCTGCTGCCATCGGACGGGCGGGGCCGGAGCTCCGCTCTAGCGCCCCGGGGCGACCGCGACGGTGGCGGAGCCCAGAACGGACTGTCCTTTCCGGAGTGGGTGTGGGGGGCGCTGGGGAACGAGGGTTGGGAGGAAAGGACGAAAGAGGGCTGGAGGAGGGAAGGGGGAGCTGGGGTGACCAAACCAAGGAAAGGGGTGGATGTGGGACGGGGTGTCTCGGAGGAAGGAGAGCCCGCAGGGGGCCGGGCCCGGGGTTGGGACGAGAGCGCTGGGAGGTGGGCAGTGGGACAGCGCCGACTGGACCCTGGGCCAAAGAGAAGGAATGGGGTGCCGGGCGAAGGGGGTGAATGGCCGGGGAGCTGGAGGAGAGCGACGGGAAGAGCTGGGGGCTGGCGGGGCGGGGATCTAAGGGTCTTGGGGGCACGAAGCTGGCTGCCTGGGGCCAGGCCCGGTGAGGCAGAGTGGCGGGGCGCGGGCGCAGCGGAGGAGCGGGGTGGGGGTGGGGGTCACACGTGCCCGGGCCGCCCCACACGCGCCCCGAGTGTCTGCCGCTCGGACACTAAGGGAGATGGATGGGGTGGGGGAAATGCAACGCGGGGCCCCGGGCGGTTCCTGGCGCAGCCGCCGCCCCCGCAGCGGAGGGTCGGGCCGGGACTTGGGCGGCACATAAAGGGGCCGCGAAGCGCGAGGACCGGGCGGGCGGCGGCGGCAGCATGAGCGCAGCAGACCCGAATCCCGCTGCGGGCGCAGTCCCCGACTCGGACCCGGATCCGGGCCGGGCGGCGGTCGCCTCCGCCTACCAGCGCTTCGAGCCCCGCGCCTACCTCCGCAACAACTACGCGCCCCCTCGGGGCGACCTGAGCAGCCCGGACGGCGTCGGGCCTTGGAAACTGAGCTGCTTGGCACAGACCTTCGCCACCGGTGAGCGCGGGGGAAACTGAGGCCGAGAGGACAAGAAGTCATCAGGGAGCTAAAGGGGCATACGCCAGAGCCCGAGGGGGGCCAAGGAGCACAGATAGGTAGTTAGGAGTGAAAATAGAAGAGGAAGAGAAGCAATATCCCTTTGCGGGGGCGGGGGGGCATAGAGAGACCTGTGAGGAGGGCATGGGGGGAGGGGCAGATCGTTCACAATTGAGAGGTGAAGTGGGGGATGCAGGAAAGGGCCCCAGATGAAGAGAGACGCCAAGAAAAGAGATGGAAGCAGAGATTGGGGAGGGAAGAGGCAACTGGCAGGGGATTGCCCATCACTGTAGGATTTCCCCACTTAAGTCTCACTGTAAGGACAGTTCGGCAGAGGTGGGACTTGAGTCTCAGATTGTCTAAGTTCCTTTCCCAAGGCAAGTCAGTCTGTGTTGGACGGGGTGGGGGGACTCAGATCCAGGTTAGCTAATGTGTCTTCCAGATGGAGATACACTTTACAGAGGAGGAAGGGAATGAGGGAGGGAGAAGCAGGTAAGGGAGAGAGTGACCGAGGCAGGGGATGCTTGGACAGGGTTGGCACCAGGACCCTCTTCCCTGCGCCCTCCCAGGTGAGGTGTCTGGACACACCCTCATCGACATTGGTTCAGGCCCCACCATATACCAGCTGCTCAGCGCCTGCACCCACTTTGAGGACATCACCATGACAGATTTTCTGGAGGTGAACCGCCGGGAGCTGGGGCTCTGGCTTCGGGAGGAGCCCGGGGCCTTCGACTGGAGCATGTACAGCCAGCACGTCTGCCTCATTGAGGGCAAGGGGTAAGGGAGCTTCCCGTGGAGTGGCTGGCAGGGGGGTAACAGAGGACTGAACGTGGGGCGGCCCTGAGCCCTGGTCCTGACCCTGCCTTCTGCCCCTGCACAGCGAGCCCTGGCAGGAAAAGGAGCGCCAGCTGCGAGCCAGGGTGAAGCGGGTCTTGCACATCGATGTGCACCAGCCCCAGCCCCTGGGTGCTGGGAGCCTGGCGCCCCTGCCTGCCGATGCCCTGGTCTCTGCCTTCTGCCTGGAGGCTGTAAGCCCAGACCTTGCCAGCTTCCAGAGGGCCCTGGATCACATCACCACTCTGCTGAGGCCTGGGGGGCACCTCCTCCTCATTGGGGCCCTAGAGGAGTCATGGTACCTGGCTGGGGAGGCCCGGCTGGTGGTGGTACCCATGTGTAAGGAGAAGGTGGTGGAGGCCTTGGTTCGTAGCGGCTATGAGGTGCGGGACCTGCGCACTTACGTCATGCCTGCCTGCCTTCAGACAGGTGTAGACGATGTCAAGGGCATCTTCTTCGCCTGGGCCCAGAAGAAGGTGGGGGTGTGATGGCCCAGTGCACCCTGTGCTGATGGCTCTCATATACCCAGATTCCCTGTCATCTGTGGTGGCACCTAATAAAGAAATCAGTTCCTCCTGCTGAGTGTCAGCTGTGTGTGGCTCTTCTGGGAAACAAGGGCCCAGAGCTCTCTCTAGGGTTGTGGGGGTGTGAAAGCTACCAACCCTAGCCTTTTTTTTTTTTTCCAGAAGCTTCCGTGAAGGTAGGTTTCTTTACCACTCATTCTTCCCAAACTAAGGAAAGCCAAGGTCAGTGGGTATTCATTCAGCATCTGCTATGTGCCAGGCACCTATTAGGTCCGTTCAGTCCTCACATTCAGCAGGTCCGGTTGTCCTGTTTGCAGGTGAAACTCAGGAAGGTTAAGTAACAAACAGTAGTAGAGCCTAGTTCAGGCCAGAAGGGGAGGAGTGGGGAGATAATCAGGAGACTGAAGTGGACAGTGCAGGGGGAAGGAGTTACAATGCAGGCACCAGTTCCCTCTCCCAGAGCCCACTCCCCCTGGACTGGAGCTCCGCCCAGCTCTGCTGCTGCTCTGCATCTGGTCCCTGCCATCCCCACCCCCAGTGCCTAGGTAGAGACCCCACCTGCCTATTGCCTCCAGCCAGGTGTCTTCTCCTTCCCTCCAAGCCCACACTACTCACACAAATGAGCTGAACAAGGGTAGGTGAGGCTGAGAATTCGTTTATTAAGAATGTTCCTTGCTACCCTCTCTCTCACCTTAAAATAGTTCTCAATATAAAAAAAAAAAACAAAAAAACACAGGTCACCCGAGTCTGAGGTTGGAGTCCTAGTACAGTGCCCCGACTCCAGGGAGGGCAAGAGGGCAGGGAAAGAACAAGAATCCAGACTCCCTGCTCCAATCACACAGACTGCCTTTGGATGGAAAGTTTCTGGAGCTTCACGTTCTATCCTTGCGGAGCACGAATGTGCCAGGGCTGCTGGCAACTAGCAGGGGTCACCTTTACTGGGGTGCAGGTACAGCGTGGCCCCTGCCTGTCTCTGGGAAGGCCAGAAACCAGACCCAGCCACAATCCTCCTCCCCTACTCCCTCAGATCGCCCCCCTTCCCAAGGTCCAGGCTGTGACAAAGGGGCTTAGCAGGTAGGTTACTCCGGGAAGGGAAGGCCAACCAAGCCTAGGCAAGGAGACAGAAGGCTGGAGAGGTGCAGAGGATCTCCATTTCCCCACCTCCCTCTGACTCCCAAGAGGCTGGTTCTGGAGGGTGATCTTGAGTTGTGTGTGGGCCCTCCGAGATTTAGAGGGCTGTAAAGTGGGGGCAATGGACAGAAACACACACATGCAGCCTGGACACTCGTACCCCCAGCCAGACTTTGAGGATATCCTGGCTCTCTGCCTGGCCTGGGGCCTTGTGCAGAGCTAGTGCTCAATAGGTACTTGGTGGTGGTAACTCGACACCCCATATTTCTCCAACCTGCCCCCACTGTGTGGTACACTCATGGCACTCACACTCACCCACCTGTCCTGCAGCACACACTTTAAAACCACTCACACCCCACCCCACTCTCCACCCACGCTCATACACACTGCCCCACCCAGCATCCCACACACCTCAGGCCCATGCCCACCACTCCGTCACCTATGCACTCAGTCTGGTTCACACTCCCGTACACATTCACGTGCAGGCTCTCAACCAGAACAGCAGCAGAGGACCCAGAGGGATTCCCGTCCTGGGCTCTGTGGGGTTCCGGCCTTGAAGGGGGAAGGAACATAGTGAGGCCTCTTGGGGGGTCTGGCTGAAGCAACAGTCAGGGTAAGACCACTCCCCAGTCCCAGGGGCTTAGTCCCTCAAGATCCCATGGGGAGAATGAGACCAACCTTGGAACTTGGGTAGCCAAAGAGCAAGAGTCTAGTGCCACCTAGTGGTGCCCTGGAGGAGGGCAGGGGGGTAACAGGAGGGGACCCCACTGTCCCCAAAGGCCTGTGGTACCTGGTTTCCCAGATAGACAAACAGCTGTGGGAACCACCCAGGCACTGAGGGGATGTGGGGAAGAGGCTGATGGGGAGGCAGAGACAGCTCTCCTCTTGGTGGAGCTAAGAACACAGTTCTACTCCAGTTCCGCTCCAGGGACCGGAGAGGCTGCCCATTCTCTAACCCCAGATGCTGAGAGGCCAAGCCTGAACAGACTCCAAGGCCTGGGAGGGCCATGTGGGGGCAAGCAAGGGGATGGGCAGTTACATGATTCTGGGCCCACACCCTTCATGTCCAAGTTCAAGATGCTAAAAGGAAAAAAAAAAAAACTAATCATCTCAAGGATTATGAGGAGAAGGGGAGCAGCGGGGAGAGGGCAGGACCCCCAGAGGGGCAGACACGCTCCCAGGGCCTTCAGTCCAGCTTGAACTTGGCTTCTGATTCCTTCAGCAGATACAGGCTGTCATCTTCCAGAAAGCTGTGGGCAGAGGGAGGAGCCCACTGAGGTATGGCTTTGAGAGCACCCCGTGGGGGTGAGTCTAGGCAGGGGGCCCAGTGTGCACAGAGGCCTCAGTCTCCTCAAAGGAGCGAGTGAGGATGGGCACAAAGAAGGTGCACGCTGGGCAGGGAGCAGCACCCACCTGAAGAACAGGACGTGGACCGGGATGGTGCTGATGTGCCAGATGGCGTGGGCGTCCAGGACCCAGAAGAAAGGTGGGAAGTCTAGCAGCTCAAGCAGGGACAGCCCCTGTAGCAGCAGGACCACCACCATGCACTTGCGCACGTGAGGCAGCCGCCGCTGGTTCCGCAGGCACCAGGCCAGCCACCACACCCCGTTCACCAGGCCTGGGTGCGGGCGGGGGGTGGGGAGAGGCTCACTCCCTGGACCTCCTTCGCCCCCCAACAAAACCTCCAGCATCCTCATGCTCTTTGACCCCAGGACCGCCTTCAGACTCTCCTGCCAGCCTCCCCTCTCTCCCACCCCAAATTCTTTCCCCTTCCCCCACCCTAAGGGGCTCTCTAGAACCTTCTCCAGGAACAGCACCAAATCTGTACCTCCACCCCAGGCCAGCAGTTCTACAGACGGGCTGGGTCCCCCACTCCCCCATAACCCCAGGAGCCGCGGGTCCCTCCCCGTGCCTCACCAATAGCCACATTGGCCGCCAGGTTGTAGCCATAGTCGAAATGGACGAGGCTCAGGTAGGAGACATGCGCGGTCAGCATTAGCAGCAGGAGGGCCCGAAAGGCACTGGCCACAGCCGGGTGCTGCAGCCCCACGGTCCTGCCCCACCATCCAGAGCTGCTCAGGTGGAGGGCGGCCCGTGCCCAGGGCAGCATTTCCTAAACATCCCCTCACCCCGACATCAGTATGTGGAAGCCACTGCCCTCCTCCCCCCACCAAAACAAGCCAGCTGGGCAGGCCTCCAATCCGCCTCCAGGGGCCTGGGATCAAGTGCCTCCGTTCCTTGGAAAGAGCCAATTCTACCCCCCGAGTCCCCATTCAGAACAGCCTGGAGGGTGTGTATGTGTGTTGGGGTGCAAGATCCTGGGGAGAGCACCCCCCAAGTGTGGGTAAGGTGACCCCGTTCTGCCCCCAGTGCCTGATTTTGCCCCCCCCAGAGGCCAAGATGGGCTCACCTGACGCAGCACAGATAGACAGAGTGTAGGATGACGGTGGACGCACAGAAGTAATCCATTTTCTGAGGACGGGGAGAGCTGGGTGAGGGGCCAGTGTGAGGGGAGGGGAGGCGGAAAAGGTTTTGTATGGGCAGGGCCCCCAGAGGACCCACCAGGGGTGGGGGCAAAGGGCGGGGGCAGAGGCGCAGCCGTACTCTAACATGGGGGGTCCATGTCTCGTGCCCCTTCTGCCTGTTGCTGGTTCACTCCTGAATTTAACAGTCGGACCCTTGTATTCATATTCTACAACTTTTTAAAATGCATTCAGCAGCGAGGCTTTGGAGGCATCGGTGGAGGTGCCTGCCAAGACTCCAAAATACATGAGCACACCACAGAACCTGGAGCGCAGCCTCGAGTCCCACAGCCCTGCGCCCAAGAACCGGCTGCACCCTTGGGGGGGGTGAGTAGTTCTGCCTTTCCAAGGTTCAGCTGCCTCATCAGTTAAGAAGAGCCAATAATCACACCTACCTCACCAGGGTCAAGTGACGCTCAAGGGCACGAATAGGTTAAAAATGCCTAGCACATAGCGAGTGCTCTGTAAATGGAGTCCCTATGAAACCAAAGAGCTGACCCCCACCTTTTCTGGGCTCCTGTGGGACTGTCCCAAGCAGGAGAGGGGCCGAAGGGGTGCTCACCTCTGTGAGGTCGGTGTCCTTGGTGTGGAAGACTGTGGACCAGAACCAAGCATTGAGGGAGACCTGTAGGGAGGGGCTGGTCAGCATGATGTCTCACGTGGGGAGGACCCCTAGAGCATTCACAGGAGTCTGTCTTTGGGGAAGGGGCTCTTTGGAGCAGAGAAACATGCTTTCCCTTGCCCCTGAAGCCCACAGAACAAACCCATGCCCTCAGCTTCCCAGAACCCTGAACCCCCTGGGCCATGGGGGCTGCAGCCTCCACAGGTTCCGGCCTGGCCTGGGAACCAGTTCCCAGTTCCGGCACAGCCAAGTTCCCTGCTTACTCAATCGCTAAGACAACAGCCCCTGGGGGGACCTTGCCTCCTCCCCCAACTGGCAGGTGATGACAGCCCCACCCTGGCCAGGGGAGCCAGTGACTTCAGCCTCTGGGGGCGGGAATGAAGTGGGTGGGGTGGAGGGGCTCGAGCCAGCTTGGGGTGTGTCCCGAGGAAAGCAAGCAAGGGAGGGAGATCAAGCAGATCCCACTGGGGCCAAGTCTCTATGGAGGAGGCTGGCCCACTGAGCCCAGCTTCCTCCTGGGTGGCCCAGCCCAACCTGCCAGACCAGTGGCTACTGCTCTGAGGCTCTGGGAGGAACAGAAGGTTGAAGGGGCTGTGGTGGGCAAGGGCCCAGGAGACCATTCGAGGCCTTTTCCCTGGAAATTAACTGCAAGGAGACAGTACAAAACATCTTGCAAATGAGTCCTAGACCTTGTGGGAGTCAGCGCTGTATCCACGGTAGAGGCCCAAATCACTGAAAGAAGGGCGGGCTAAGGTGGAGGTTCCCTACACTGGGCTGGGAAACTAGTGACAACTGGTCAGAGGAAAAAAACCGGCAGGCTGAGGTCCAGCCTAGAATGCCCTAGTGATAGAGAGGGATGCCCTAGGGTGGGACAGGCCTGCCCAAGACAGGTAAAGGCCAGGAGCTGCTCACTTGGGTCCAGGACAGCAGGAAGACTGGCCAGGCACAGGACAGAAGAAGCAGGGAAGAGGCCTCTCTATCCAGTCCTGCAGCAGGGTCAGACAGTGGGATGGGTTCCCTATCGCAGGCCTGAAGGGGCTTATGAGAGAACGGGAAGAGGAAAGGGGTGGAGGCAGGCAAGACTCTGTGCAAAGCCAGTCAGCACTAGAGGTCTCTGGAAGCTCAGGTAGCCCCATGCAAGCCTGTCTGGCCTGGGTCCTAGGCTGAGTCTCTCGGCTTAGGTTCCTCATGACCTGGACAAAGGCCCTGCCCTCTGGGCCTGAGCTTTCCCCTGTGACTAGTCAGGAGCTAGCCTAAGTGATCCTTTGTCCCTTTCCAGCCCTGACATCAGGTGATTATTCTAAGTCTGGTTGCTTGCTCTTTTGAAGATGGCCATCCAGTCCCATCCCTGGGTCTTCCCCAGGGATGGTATATGAGGCATGGTCTGGAGGCTGGAAAATGGGACAAAACAGGGTGGCTTCTCAGACACTGCTCCCACGAGGTCTGTGACGCTCAGGGTCAGCATGGAGAGAGGAGCAGACTTGGGGCTGGAGACAGAGCCCAGGAGATCACATGGGCCAGGTCTCCAGGGAAGGCCAGGAACAGGGACACTCTTGGGGAGGAGAATGGCCCCAGAGCCAGTATGAGAGGGAGGTGGAGGGGAAGGCAGCAGGGACTGGCAGCCAACCAGTCCTCCTTGTCACCCACAGCAGGAAGGGAGAGGTGACAAGAGGACTGAGCTAAGTGGTGGCTGGAACACTGGAAGCGGGGGAGAGGGAGCACAGGGTCAGGGCTTAGCTCTACAGGATGGAATGGGAACTGCTTGGTCCCCTGTCCAACTGCCTCCCCAGGGTGCCTCCCACTTATAGAGACCCACCTGAAGCCTGGACTCTGCACCCCTGAAATGTCCCCTCTCGCCTGGGAAGTGTCCCATTATGAGGGACTCCTCTTCTGGCCCTCTCCTCAGACTTGGGAGATAGTGTCATTAAGAATGCAGGGCCAAGGGTCAGACTACCAGGGTTCAAATCCTAGCTCTGCATTTCCCGTGTGTCCTTGGGCAAGTTATTTAGCCTTGCTGTGCCTTGGTTTTCTCCTCTGTAAAATGGGAATAATCATAGTATTGACAAGGATTTAATGAGCAATACAAACACAATGTATAGCACAGTGCCCAGGACGGGGTAAACCATTAGGTGCTATTTGTTCCCAGTTTGTTGAGCAGAATGGGACTCTCACATCTCTCCACAGACCTGAAGCTAAAGAGGCCAAGTCTGCCTCCCACTCTCCCTGAAGGCCAAAGGAGTCCAGGGGGAGAAGAGGTGGTCTCCCCACGGCTGCCTCGGCCCACCCCACTGTTCGTGCTAGAGGCAGAATTTCCAGAGCCTCCATAATAAGACGGACCCTGGATTCAAGTTCTGCCTCAGCCCCTAAATAGCTGTATGATCTTGAACCAATAACATCTCTGAGTCTCAGTTGTCTCATCTAGCAAATGGGGTTAATAATAACACCCACTGCATAAGAGGGTCCTGAAGATGATGTCTGTAGAATGTCTGGCACAAAGAAGCCACTCAATAAACAGCTGCTGTTACGGCTGCCTGGCACATAGTAGGTATTCCCATAAATGTCAGTCTCCCCCCAGGAGTCACAGAAGAGATACTGTTTCTCTTCACTCAGAGTTTGTAATCAAGACTCAAGCAAAGGGGACAGACAGACGGGGAAGGAAGGGAAAGTTTCCAAGCCTCAAGTGTATGGCTGCTCCCAGACTCCTCAGCCAAGCTTGAGCAGAATGGGGGGAGGTAGATGGTAGCTGGCCAATCAGACAGGCCAGGAGGGTGCTGGGCTGCCCAGCAGGGCCCCAGGAGCTTTGTGTAAACACTGAGGAAAGGGGGAGGCCAGGGGCAGGGTGCCAACAGGGTGGAAATGGAAGGGGACAGGGAAGGCTGGGTGAGGGAGAGCGGGAGGCTGTTTCAGTCTGTTGGAAAATAAGAAAATTGAGACAAAAATATCACAGCCGTGAAACTGGTTGGATGCCAAATGAGCCAGATCTGTCAGGAATTCGACCCCAGTGCTAAGCCCCAGTGCTCGGGGCTGTCATTGACACCGTGGTGGTGGGGACATGTGGGTCTTTAAATAGCTCAGTGTCTCAGAAGTGGGGGAGGCAGAATGTTAAATATGACGCCTGCTGCCACCCTGCCCCCCTCCCAGAGGCCACAGTGTCTCATCCCCTGCCTCAGTCAGGGCAACCCTGCTCCGCTTCACTCCTGAGAGAGAAGAGGGGAAGAGGCAGATGGAGTTGGGGGAAAGATGGCTTCTTCCACCATCAAAAAAGATTCCTTGATTTCCTGCCATTCTCTGACCCATGGGAAGTCCTTCCTGAAGTCTAACCATCCTTCTGCTGCAGACTCAACCTGTCTCTTCTTGTAGTTTCCTCAGCAGAGGTAGAGCACAGTCAGTCCCCACCTCCATCAAGCATCCTGCAGAGACGGTTTGGGCTTTGCTGGCACTCTCATCCTCTCACCTCTACTTCTCAGGACCTTTCTTCACTGGGCAAAGGGGAGGGGAACTGGTTTGGCCTCCTGGCTCTACAGACAGCAGGGGCCCCCAGCTCCCTGAAGTCAAAGGTCTGTGATGTGCAGAGCTTTGGCAGCTTCCCAGCCCAAGCCCAGATCCAAATGTCAAGGCAGAGGCTCCCTTCTGGTGCCAGCTTCATCAGCCCTGCTGGGGCAGGGTCTCCTCGTTTCCCAGGAAAAAAGACTGAGAGAACCCCCTGCGCACCCCACTGCCCAAGACTGAACCTGGAAAAGGCCTTCCCGTCCTATCCCAACAGAAATCAGGAGCCCCACTCGCTCCAGAAGACCCAGCCCAAGACAAAGTCCACTGCCACACCCTCCATTCAGCTCAGGATCCCTCCCTCCTATAAACACAGGTGCACCGGACTAAAGATCAAGTGTACAATCCAGACTGGGTCATCAGAGGGAGTGTGGACACTGAGACTCTGTCCCTCAAGGACCTAGTGATAGCATGAGGAGGTTCTATGTCCCAGAGCCCCATATTCCATAGGATGTCCTAAGACACGGGCCCCAGGTATCTCTCCTCTCTCAATCTAACATCTCCTGCTCTGTCCCTCAGGGTCCTCGGTCACACTGGATTACAAGGGTACTGGGAGGTGTGACCCTCACCAAGAAGGAAGCTGAGTGGCACATGCCAGTGAAATGAAAGACCCAAGAATCAGGGAGATCAAGACGAGCGTTGTGACGTGACCACTGGCAAGGGCTGGGACCCTCTGAGGTCCCTCAGACCTGTGCATCTCTCCAAAGAGGCTCTAAGCTTTGTTCAGGGAGTTCAGGCAGGCAGGGCTGTCCAGTGCTCTCAGGCAGGGCTGGGGCCGGGGGGGTACAGGCTGTGGGCCCAGAAAGCAGCGACCCCTGGAAGAACCCCAAGGGACAGGTGTACTCTCCTCAGCTTCTCTGCCCTTCCTGCTTTCTTGGCCAGGACCAAATTCTTTCCTCTGAGAGAGGCCTAAACAGGAAGTGGTGGTTCTATCCCTCCCGGGCCGGTGACAGGGCATGCGGATTCCAGCCCCCTGCCTATGCGAGAGCTCCTGCCCCTCAGCACTCAGGGCCCTCTCTGTGCCACCTCACCTCCCTCCACTGCCTTGCACTCAGCCACACCGCAGCCAGGCTGACCTTTCCAAGGCTGCCTATCCCGGTCCCACATCCTCCAGCTTCCATCCCATTGCTGCTGCTGGGCCACCAGCCTGGAATGCAGAAATCCAACCTCTTCTCCCCTCACCTGTATGCGTCTAGGCCTTATCAGGCCTGTGAGTCCCCGTTGGAGGCTCTCTCCCTCTCTGGGCTTCCCTGGAAGACTTCTCCACTTAGAGGACACGTCTCCCCACCTTACTACTTCGAGGGCTCTCTACCTGAGCCCTCCTCGGCTCTGCCTGCATTCTGCCTCCTGGGACAGCTGGTCCAGCGCTTCCCACCAGGCTTAGTTTCTTGAGGCAGGTGCCTCAGTTCCCACAAGTGCTAACTCCTGCCTCTACCCACAGCAAATGCTCAACAGACATTTATCATGGACACAGCCCAAGAGAGGGGCTAAGTGCTCTGACAGCCCTGGAGTCAGTCCTGTCTCCACCAGTCACCAACTTGTGAGCTGGTGACTTTGACAAGGTTTTCCCTCTCTGAGCCTTACTCAGAGCTCACGGTGGTATTATGAGGATTGAATGAGAAAAATATATGTAAAGTACTTAGGACAATGCCTGTTACGCAATTCATATAACACTTATTATTAATATTTGTTAAATAGAAAAGATTACGAAGGATCAACATTTCCCAGAGGCTTAACAGCCTCCCCGCCCGTGCCCTCCTTCCAATCCCCAGCTCCTAAGTCTGAGGCTTGGCCTGGACTTCTTAGCACCCCCACACTACCAGTTTTCCTAAGGTCCTCAGAGACCTCAGGGTGGCCAGATCCAGGGTGTCCTTCAGTTCTCTTGATTGTCCAGCAGAATTCAAGAGGACGGCCTACCCTCTCCTCCCTGTTCTTGTCCCAGGGCTTCCCAACCACACGGTATCCTAGTTTTCCACCTACCCCTCCAGCCACTCCTGACTCTTGTCACTGGCCCATCCTTCTTGATCTAATCATTATGTTTGGGGCTCCTCAGGGCTCCATCCTAGATCCCTTCTCTTCTTGCTAAGCTCCCCTTGGTGACCTCATGCACACTCATGGCTTCTATCACTCTCTCATAAGTGGGAACACTGGGTTATTCCTGATTCCTCTTTCCTCATCTAACCTACGACTGAGGCTTGTCAACACAGCTAAGATAGTAAGAGTGCAGACTCTGGGGGCACCTGGCTGGCTCAGTCAGTAGAGCATGTGACCCTTGATCTCAGGGATATGAGTGAGTCCAAGCCCCACACTGGGCATGGTGTCTACTTAAAAAAAAAAAAAAAAAAAAAAAAAAAAAGTGCAGACTCTGGAACCAGATTCCTGGGTTCAAACTCTGGCTCCTAGGGCAGGTTACTTAACCTTTTCAGCCCTTGGTTTCCATCTGTAAACTCGGGATAATAATACTACCTATCTCATAAGCTATTTATGCGATTAACAAGGTTAATATTTATAAAATGCTTAGAATGGTGCCTGACATACAGTAAGAGCTATGCATGGGTTTGTCAAATAAATAAAATAAATTAAAAATTTTAAAGTCAACTCAAAACATAGCTCAAACATAGTTCTCTTCAATAACCCCGCACCAGTCTAGCTACTGTGCCCTATGCTAAAACTAACTAGCTGCCTGCATCCACTCTTACCCCTCTAATCTGTTTGCTACACAGTAGCCAGAATGAGTTTTCCAAGCAAATCTATTCATGAAACCTCTTCTCTCCGACCCTCATTGCTTCCTGATGCTTTGAAAGTCCAGATCTAAAGTGTTAACGTGCCCCCCAGGCTCTCCATGGGCTAGCCCCATTCACCGCCTACCTGCTTACGTGTGGTACCTACTCCCTGGCTTCCTGTATGGCCGACCCCCTAGCCTTTCAGGTTCTCACTCTCTTCTGCCTGTCCACATTCTATGTCTTCTATGTAGATGACTCCTCCTACTCTCCCTGAATTCACCTAGCTAACATTCATTCATCATTCCAATCTTACCTCAGAGGCCCCTTCCTCAGGGAAGCCTTCCCTGATTGCCCTGTACTGGTCTAGTACCCCATCACACACCCCTACAACACATCTCCACTGCACCTTCCCCAGAACTGTACTTTTACGTTCAATTGTGTGCTTGTGTGGTTACTACCGGAGGAACCTGATTTTTTGTTTTTGTTTTTGTCTTTGTTTTGTTTTGTTTTGTTCAAGTAAGCTCCACCTCCAATGTGGAACTTGAACTCACGACCCTGATATCAAGAGTTGCATGTTCTATAGGGTGCCTGGTAGCTCAGTCGGTTAAGCATCTGACTCTTGATTTCAGCTCAGGTCTTGATCTCAGGGTTGTGAGTTCAAGCCCCTCACTGGATTCCATGCTGGGTGTCAAGCCTATTAAAAAAAAAAAAAAAAAAGAGGGGCACCTGGGTGGCTCAGTTGGTTAAGCATCTGACTCTTGGTTTCGGCTCAGGTCATGATCTCATGGTTCATGAGTTCAAGCCCCACACCGGGGTCTGTGCTGACAGTACGGAGCCTGCCTGGGATTCTGTCTCTCCCTCTCTCTCTGCCCCTCCTCTGCTCTGTGTGTCTCTCAAAATAAATAAACTTAAATAAAAAAAGAGTTACACACTCTATGACTGAGCCAGCCAGGTGCCCCCTGTCTGTTTTTATATACTTTTGGATCTCCAGCACCCAGCAAAGTGCCGGGCACATAGTAGGCTCAATACATGAATTAATGGCTGCTTTGGTGGCAGGAAGGTGAATGAGCAGACTGTTTCCCTAAGGCCTACAGTGGGGTCTCTGATTGCAACCTCTTACTCTCACCCCCCCCCCAAGGTTGTCACAGTTCATATGTGTACCCTAGTCCATGTTTCTCACACAATTCCAGGCTTCTCTGACCAGTCACCTGTAAAGCTCAGAGCCGTCTCTGGATACTCACATGGAACATATTTTGACTTCTCAGGGATGGTCTAAGACCAGGCTGGGCTCTACATAGAGTACTGTGGCTGCTGTACCTCCAGACCTGGACTAGGATTAAGATTGCTTTGAGTCTTCAGGGCAGGGGGTGGGGGGGTGGGGGGGGTCCCTGGAAAGACCTGTGGTCCCAGCATGCTCCCTAGCACCCATCTCCCTTCTGTGCTTGTAAATTGCCTTATGGAGTCTCTTAGTGGCCTCCTCCCTCCCTTCCAAATATCCTGGCCTAGGACTCTGCTAGAAAGGTAAAGTCTGATCCAGCACCTTCCCTGTGTTCTCCCTAGGCCTGACCACCCCACAGCTGCAATTTTAGACCTGGAAATCAGAGGGGAAGGTAGGTGAAGGGAAGCTCCTGTTGGATGAGAATGGGGATCTAAGAGTTCCTCCTTCCTAGATGATGGCGTACAGCAGGAATACTGCCAAGTTACCTACCCAGGCGAAGGCCACGCAGGTGGGATACATGGGGGAGGAGGCTGGCACGGAGGTATGGTAGCGGCAGAGCATCACCAGGCTGGCCAAGCCGTTGAGGAAAGAGGCCATGGCAGAAGCTGGCTCTTGGAAGAACAGGAACCGGGAGAAGGGCCACTGAAAAGGGAGCACATGGAGGGGGCCTGAGCAGCAAGCAACCCCCAGCTAGCCCAACATGCTTTTCCTTGACATGCCACATCAACAGGTCCTCAGTTGGCTCCTTAGCTCTGGTCCTCGGCCAAAGCCTCACGTATAGTCCCTCTTTGGGTCAATGAGCTCTCCTCCAGTCCTTAGCTGAAGGCCATCCCCCTATCTTGGCCAGCACTCACAGCACTATAAGCCTGGTTTCTGGGAAGAACAGATGGGCCAGTGTAGACGGCTCAGTATGGTCTGGTAGAAACAGCCTAGACTTGCCATCAGGAAGACAGAGATCCTAATATACTCCTTCTCTACCACTGACCACAGGCCTCTGAGCCTCAGCTTACTCTGACAAATTGGGGAAAATAATTCTTGCCAACCTCAATAGTCCAGAACAAAATCATAGTGGATGAAAAAGCACCAGCAAACCATGACTCACTGGACAATCTGAGGGGGTATTACTATTTTAATCTGAACTTCTACTGGAAAAGCAAAAGACAGCATGCTGTGGAGGGTCAGAAAATTTGTCCTCATAGCAAGGACATTCAACCACCCTAAGAACTCCAGCATGGCTGAGACCACAAAGCTTCCCAGATCTTGTTATTCCAAATCTAGAGCCAGGATACATTGGTTCCATCTGATTATATGAAAACCAGCAGATTTTGAGAACAGGTACCTGCCCCAAACACACGCCCATCACCCCACAGCTCAGACTGCTTGGATGGTGTGGTCTAACTGGGGGGTGTCTTACCCCTACCACACTGCCACCATACACTTATCCTGACCCTCCAACTCACCTTGCCATGGAACTGAGGCACTCTGTGACCTTCCTTGAGGTAGAGGCCAACAGTGACCCACATACACTCATACTTACAGTCGTCCTGACAGGTCCAGCCTGAAACAGAGAAATGTGACCTGGTGAACTCCTTATCATGGGAGGCACAGAGAGGGCAGATGGGACTCAAGCTCAAATGCAGGCTAAGAGGGTCTGCAGGGTGGAGAGGACCAGAAGAAATCTCAAAATGCTGGCTTCCCGCTAGGATGTATGAGAGATGGTAGAACATATACATAAGGGAAAAGTATGTGTTTGTGTGCATGTGTTTTAGGGGATGGGGATGTGCAATGAGCAAACAGAGATGTTTTTCTCTTCTCCTTTCACCAAGATGGGAACTTCGGCATCTGGTGGACTCATTAGTGGATAGGTGGGTTTATGTTTGCTCTTCCTGAATTTAGGCTTTGCTCTCACTTGCCAGGTAAGAACTCTTGCCATCTTACCCCCGTCCTATGAAAATGAAGTCCAAATTCTTCACTCTGACTTTTGAGTCCCCAAATTCCTTTTCCAGCTTTATTTTCTATACTCCTTTTCAGGCACCCCCGCACCCTGCTCCCTGAGTAAACCAAGCTACTGGATATGCCCTCATCTGCCCAGGGCCTCCACTCTCTCCGTTCGCTCTGGAACGCAAAGGGATAGTAACGAGAACAAACTTGCAGTCGGACAGGCCACAACTGGAAATTCCACTTTACCACTTACTGGCTGTGTGACTTTGGGCAGGGTACTTAACCTCTCCGAATTTCCCCATTGTAAAACTGGGTTAAGATAAACTACCTTATAGGGCTGTGAAAATTAACTGACCTATTGTGACACCTGTCACACGACAGGTGACCACTATGGCCACAGGTCCAAATTTAATGTATCCATCTTGAAGCCCTTCCATCACAGAACGTTACAAGATGATCACGGTCCCTACCCTCTCAAAGCAAGAAACGATTCCTTCCTGCCATATGCTCCTACTGCTTGCCCTAGGGTCCTCTAGTGCTCAAATCATCCTTTACCTTGCACTGGAGAAGGCTAATGTCCCTGTGCAGACTGTGACCCCGAACGGCAGGATGCTGGTCTGATTTCAGTGTCATTCTAGGGCCTGTACCCAGGAGTATTAAATAACTTCCCATTTGACTGAATAAATAAAGTGAAACATGAAAGCTTCTGGGAAAGTAAGACCGTCTGATGATGCTCTAACCACCCTGGGGCTCCATTCACACACACAAAAACGGACCCCAGGGGAAGAAGGTAAGACTCAAAGGTTGTTTGGGGGCGCAAGGGGCGGAGCCAAGGCGAGGGGCGGGGCTTGATGCGGGGAGGGGCTTACCTGCTAGACTCATGTAGATTGGCTGGCGGGAGCGGAAGTGCCTCAGTGCGCCCCCTGAGCAGTTCCGCTCCTCGCACCGGTGCACGCAGTCGCGGTACACCGGCTCGCGGTCGCCCTGGGAGCCGCTTGCTAGTGCGGCTGCCCCAGCCAGCAGCACCAGCCGCGCGGTCCGCCCGGCCATCCCTTCAATCTGGCCCTCCGCCGGCGGAGCAGCTTAAGAGCCTTCACTTCCGGAGCAACAGGAAGTGCCTTGTGTTCTTTATTCTGCTCTCCGGTGACGTCCACCCACTTTAAATAAAAGTTCCCGGATTTCTGTGGGCGCCTGCCCCGCCCCTCGTCTTACTGTCATCTGCATATATCGAGGCGGCAGGGTTAAGGGACGGGGGTCGCCAGGTGGCTTAAGGAGCAAAATAAATTGTTGGGTTTTTTTTTTCTTTTTTCTATCAATATACGTCTTGTTTCTTCTCCGTGGTCTCTTTATTTGAAGTACGGTTATTATTCTTTCACCAGCACCCCCGTCGGGTTTCGCTTCCTAGTGCACCTGGAACTGCCCATGTCTTTCCCCATCTCCCCTGGCACCACCCTGGTTAAAGACATCACCATCATCTGTCGCCGGGACTGCCGCAGTAGTCCCTTTCCGAGTCTCCCGGAAGGGAGACTTTTGTCTCCTCCTACCTTTGTCCTCTCCAGTCCGCGTTCCGTTTCCAAATTCAAATTTGACCCTGTCACTTTTGTTCTTAAAATTCTTTACTGGCTCCCAAGTACCTCAGGATAAAATCATGACTCCACAAACCCTGTACGATCTGGCCCCTGCGCCAGAGCCAAGGGGCCATGTTTCTCAACCCTCCTGGCCTTGCCTTATCTGTATCATTTGTAGTAGTCTCAGGCGTGCTTATTCTTCTAGGCTCAGTTAAAAAAAATTTTTTTTTAACGTTTTATTTATTTTTGAGACAGGGAGAGACAGAGCATGAACAGGGGAGGGTCAGAGAGAGGGAGACACAGAATCTGAAACAGGCTCCAGGCTCTGAGCTGTCAGCACAGAGCCCAACACAGGGCTCGAACTCACAGGGCCACGAGATCATGACCTGATCCGAAGTCGGACGCTTAACCGACTGAGCCACCCAGGCACCCCTTCTAGGCTCAGTTTAAACACCACTTCCGAGGGCGGTAACACCTGGAGGATGATATAAAATAAGGTGGTATGTTTTCCCTAGGCAGGGTGGGGACCTCTGCTGTCTTGTTTACCACTCTACTTCCAGCACTAGTACACAATTTGTATCATGTTAGGCGCTAAGAACACATTTCTTCTTTCCTTCCTTCCTTCCTTCCTTCCTTCCTTCCTTCCTTCCTTCCTTCCTTCCTTCCTGTTTAAATGAACGAACAATATAATTCAACGTTAAAAAATTGGGTGCTAAATCCATCAGCGTGATTTAGACGAGGCTGAGATCCAAGAGGTGTAACATTTCAAGGAAAATCAAGAGAAGGACTTTTGGGAATAGGATACTTGCTTTAACATCCACTCCTCCTGCCTACACCACCACAGCACACACAAATATGCCCATCTCATTGAAGCATGGAAGCCTTGTAGCCTAGATGCATAATTAGTGTGTGTAGATTAATGACAGCCTTTCCTCCTCTCCCACTCTCCACCCCGAGTCAACTTTTCCTTTTTATATTGATTGAGAAGTGAAATGAACATGAAGTAAAATTGTATTCCATTCACTTATTCATTTAGTAAACATTTCCTGAGTTCTTAGCTCTAGCACCAGGCTAGGCAAGGCACAACTCCAGGAGGCACCATTCACATTGTATTTACTGTGAATGGCGCTCAGGGGTGCACCATTCACATTGTATTTTCTGTGATTAGTGCCTCTTCAAGTTAAGTACAACATGAATAGTGCCCCCTGGAGTTGAGCACCCAGTTGATAGGGATTGGGAAGCTGAAAAGAACAAAACAACTACTCAGCCCTCCAGGAGCTGACAGGGAAACAATCTAGTACTAATACTACTTTGCGTCTGATAGACCAGTCCTTTCCTACTACATTATTTCATTTTGTCCTTAATATGATTCTGGGATAAATCTTTTAATGAGCACGTCCATTTAAAGATGAGGAAATTTTAAGTTGCGTGGCTGGCTCGGTGGCGCATGCGACTCTTTTTTTTTTTTAAGATTTTATTTTATTTTTTTAAGTCTTAATTTTTTTTAATGTTTATTTATTTTTGAGAGAGAGAGAGAGAGAGAGCGAGCAGGGGAGGGGCAGAGAGAGGCAGACATAGAATCCCTAGCAGGCTCTGCACAATCAGCACGGAGCCTGACAAGGGACTCAAACTCACAAAATCGTGAGATCATAACCTGAGCTGAAACCAAGTCGGACGCTTAACTGACTGAGCCACCCAGGTGCCCCTAAGATTTTATTTTTAAGTAATCTCTACACCCAACGTTGGGCTAGGGTTCGAACTCACAACTCCTAGATCAAGAGTGGTACGCTGTAACGACTGAGCCAACCAGGCGCCCCGCAACTCTTGATATCGGGGTTGTAAGTTTGAGCCCCTGTTGGGTGTAGCGATTACTTAAAAATAAAGTCTTAAAAAAAAATAAGATAGGAAATTTAGAAAAGAGGATGAAATCCTAACAAAGCAGGATTCTCCCTTTGAGAGTAATCCGAGCTAGACATAGGGCTCTTTTTTTTTTTTTAATTTTTTTTCAACGTTTTTTATTTATTTTTGGGACAGAGAGAGACAGAGCATGAACGGGGGAGGGGCAGAGAGAGAGGGAGACACAGAATCGGAAACAGGCTCCAGGCTCCGAGCCATCAGCCCAGAGCCTGACGCGGGGCTCGAACTCACGGACCGCGAGATCGTGACCTGGCTGAAGTCGGACGCCTAACCGACTGCGCCACCCAGGCACCCCAACATAGGGCTCTTTTAAAACCTTTACACTTCTGATTTTGGAAGCCTCATCCTATATTACATGAACGGTTAAAAACAAAGGGAAAATGTTAACAAAACAAAACAAACAGCTTCATGTAGTGACATGTGTGGAGTTATAGAATTGGATAATGTAAATCGGGAAAAGTTGTAAGGGAATGGGGAGGGAGGAGAAAGCTACTTTGGACTGGGTGATCAGAGAAGGCCTTTTTGAAAATGTGACGTTTGAGCTGAAACCTAGGTGACCAGAAGGAGCCAGCCCTGTTAACACCTGGGGGCAGATTGTTCTAGGCTGAGGGAATAGTCAGTGCAAAGGCCCTAAGGCAGGAACTAATTTTGGCATCTTTGAAAAACAGAAAGGAAGCCTATGTGGCTGGAAGGCCAGAGACCAGATTCTGTCAGGTCTTGGGTCACAGTGAAGAGCTTAGGCAATGGAAAGCCATTGGGAGATGTTTTAGCGCTAGAACAACGCTATGTTGAAAACATTTACTTTAGGGGTGCCTGGAGGGCTCAGTTGGTAGAGCATGCAGCTCTTGATCTTGGGGTTGTGAGTTTGAGCCCCATGTTGGGTGTAGAGGTTACTTAAAATAAAAAAAAATTAAGTTAAAAAGTAAAACATTTATTCTGTGAAAAGGGCAGGGGGTAGGATTAAAAGAGGGCAAGAGCTGGGGCGCCTGGGTGGCGCAGTCGGTTAAGCGTCCGACTTCAGCCAGGTCACGATCTCGCGGTCCGTGAGTTCGAGCCCCGCGTCAGGCTCTGGGCTGATGGCTCGGAGCCTGGAGCCTGTTTCCGATTCTGTGTCTCCCTCTCTCTCTGCCCCTGCCCCGTTCATGCTTTGTCTCTCTCTGTCCCAAAAATAAATAAAAAACGTTGAAAAAAAAAATTTAAAAAAAAAAAAAAAAGAGGGCAAGAGCAGCATTCAGGGAGATCAAAGGCTAGTGCTTTCACCTGATAGAGGCTTAGTCTAGCTGGTGGTGGAGGTGGGAAAAGCACAGAGGAATCGGTAGATCTCAAAGAGCTACTGGACGTAAAGGGCAAAAAAACCCCAAAAACATAACAAAAACAAAAACAGAAAAATAACAACAAAAGAAGAATCAACAACGTGGGTCCAATGAATGAAATCATCAGAAACTGAAACTGCCTCACCAAATCAGGACTTCATGATTGCCACAGTTTTGTGCTTCTGGAAGCTTCCTAGCCTCCTCTTCCCCAAACCAAAAGCCAGAGGCAAAAATGTCCTCATTCACATCCCAGTAGTCTGGATCTCTAGCAGCAAGCCAGGTGAGCTCCGAGTTCTGAAGGGTTGAGTAGAGCAGGAAAACTCAGTGTTTGTGAAACAATCTGGAACCTGGAATCTGGCAGAGGGGCGGCTCAGTGGGGCTTTCAGGGAATAAGCATGCGGTTGAAGGAGTCGCTGCCCCCACACGAGGTCTAAAACACTGCAACCAGGAACTCTTCAGTCCAACTCTCATATTTCACACAGCAAAATGAAAGCCTTATTCAAGCCCACACAGCCCAGCTACTATCTGAGAAAGGATCCCTAGATAAACTGAGACGCATGTTAGATGGCCAGCACAAACACACAGCACAGGATACGGGAGCACAATCCATGGGCCAAGATGGAAACCACGTGTACTTCTCCTATAGGCATTAAAGCCAGGGAAGGCTGAGGGCGCAAGAATGCATTCTGTCTTAGCAAAGCAACCTAGAGAGAGAGAAAGGCAGATTCCTCAGGCCTTGGGCCTGCATTCCTGACATGGGGTGACAAGGGTTGAGGGAGGTGATCAGCAGGCCCAGGGGTAGCGTGTCTGGTATGTCAATTTAGGCTCTGCTCTTTGCTACCTAGAGCCTAGGCCTAACCCTGGGCTCCCAGTGGCTAGGTAGCAAGTGTTCTTAAAGGGCCACTTTAGAAGGGAAGATTTTTCCCATCAGAAGCTTTCAAATTACTTTCCTATGGCCCCAGGGAGGCTTTGTGCCCACTCTTGGGGGACTCCTTCCAAATAACTAATTCATAGACACTTCCCCAGCAACTCATGCCCCAGACTCAAGGCCCTATGGGGTAGGCACCAGTTTGTGGCCTGAACCTCGGACTGTGGACCGTCTCCTCCCTTTTTCTGTTTATTTTCAGTCCTCTGACCCCAGGCTGGCTGGTGAGGTAGGCAGAAGGGAGGAGACTCTGGTGCCAACAAACAGACACACACACACACACACACACACACACACACGCGCGCGCGCACGGCCTCCTGTGTTCCCCAGTCACAGTGGCTGGTCAATGATTGACTGGCATTTCACAGGCTGCTGGGTCCAGACCCCAGCCTGTTGATCCTTAGAGGTCACCTCTCTAAGCCAGAGCCCCATCGTGCCACCTCAGTGCCAGTGGATACCTCCACTGCCCGCAGGCCAGCACCTCCTCTGGCAGATCTCATATATCTGCCCTCTGCCCTTCTCTTGGCTCTCCTCTGCCCTGCAGTCACCCCTCTCCCCTGAAGCTGTCTCCCTCTCCCCAGGCCCCTCACTGGACCCTGCTGGCAAACTCTCAGGCTCCTCCAGCAGCCCCCCTCCCCCCCCACCAACCCCAGGCCCCCCTTCAACCTCTGTCCCTTAGACATCCTCTTTCCTTGGCTCTCCTGCCAGGCCCTGCTGGAGAGGCAATTGAGGGGAGAAGCGAATCAGCAGCGCCCACCCCTGCCCCCCTTCCTCTCCTCTTGTCAAACACCAGACAAGGTTTTTTCCCCTTCCTTCCCAGCTCTGAATGGGCTCATTCTCTTTGGAAGACTGGCCCCTCTCGAGCCTCCTCCCCGGGCGTGAGTTCTGACCCCGCTCCTCCCCCAACCCTACTCCCGGTCCACTCCCTCTGGCCCCGCCTTCTCTGGGCAGCCCACTGGGACTGAGCATTGTCTCCAGTCTGGGATTTTTTTCCCCTGGAATCTGGGATGCCGAGAGGGTGCACTTGTTGACTGGGTGAGAGTGAGGCAGTGGGGGGACATGGGATCTTTGTAGGAGAATGACTGGTAGTTACTCAGATATCTTGAAGAGCCTTTCTGGCTCCACTACACCCTGGGGGAGGGAGAGTTCATGGTACCCTTGATTCCCTGTCCTGGAGCAGAGCACATAAAGCCAAAGACTTCTGGCTCAGTTTCCCTTCATTCCCTTGGAGTTTCAGTGTTCCTCTTCTGCAAAATGGGGAAAGATAACATCTGCCTTCTGACAACCCAGGACTCTGCGAGATGAGGGATGTGGCTCTAGGACAGACAGGGACATGGAGGAAGGGTCCAGTAAAGGACGGTTGCACAGCAGCTTTCTTGGCTGGACAAACCCTCTTAACACCAGGGCAGGGGAGGGTGGGAAGGGACATCTCTGATGCTGACCCTAACACCCTGATGGTCTCTTGAAGAGCAAGTTCTCCAGTGCATGACCCACAAGTGACTCTTGGGACTAGGTCTAGTGTCTCCTTTCCCTGAGGGCCGAGAGGCACCTTGACCAGGTCCCTGGATTTGGGTTTGTGATGAGTGAGGGTGAGGGACTGGTTTTGGCTGGGTGTTCACCTTTTCCCTCATTAGCTCTGAGACAGATGCTCCTGGGCAGATTGGTTAACTCATCTGAGCCTCTTTTCCTTGATCTTGCCCTCACCTTAATCAATTCCAACTCTAACGCTAGAGAAAATAGAGATATTAATGCCCATCCCAAAGGGCCGCTGTGTCCCCATACTCAGCAGTATTTCTTGAACATTTGTGACTATTATCCAAGGGATAAATCCATTGTATATCATCACCCATCACACACTACATACCCTTACCCACATTAACATGCGATGTACACAGATCATTTCCATTGCATTCTATTTCTTTTTTCTTAAAGTTTTATTTATTTATTCATTTGTTTAGAGCACAAGTGGGGGAGGGGCAGAGAGAGGGAGAGAGAGAATCCCAAGTAGGTTCTGCACTGATGGCATGAAGCCCGAGTCTGGGTTCAAAGTCACAAACCGTGAGATCATGAAACTAAGAGTCAACTGCTTAACTTACTGAGCCACCCAGGCACCCCGTATTGCATTCTATTTCTTAAAAAAAAAAAAAAAAAAGTCTTGATCATCTAAATTGGCTCGATGACCAAACTTCCAAATGAACTTAACCTGTAGTTTGCACATGGCTGGTTAGAGCCAGAGGTGGACTCACCATGCTGTTAAAGAAGGGTAAGCTTCAGGGGCACCTGGGTGGCGCAGTCGGTTAAGCGTCCGACTTCAGCCAGGTCACGATCTCGCGGTCCGTGAGTTCGAGCCCCACGTCAGGCTCTGGGCTGATGGCTTGGAGCCTGGAGCCTGTTTCCGATTCTGTGTCTCCCTCTCTCTCTGCCCCTCCCCCGTTCATGCTCTGTCTCTCTCTATCCAAAAATAAAAATAAAAAACGTTGAAAAAAAATTTAAAAAAAAAAAAAAAAAACAAGGGTAAGCTTCAGGCCCTTCATTTGCATATATGTGTCTAATTTCGTGCTCATAACTTTGTATTCCTTATCTTGAAGAGAGTCCCCCTCCGCCCAATTTCATAAGCTCAGGTACCACCAAACCTGGATCTATCTCAGTATCCATAAACCTGAGACCACTTATTGAGCAATTACTATGTGCTACACACTGTTCTGAGTGCTTCAGGAGCATTATCTTCTTTAATCCCTGGTAGAGCATGCCAGATCCTATTTCAGTAGTGAGCAAACTGAGACTCAGAGAGGCTTGCTCACTTGCCTAAGGTTGCACAGCTAACACATGGCAGACTGGAACTTTGAACCCAGGTCATTCTGATTCCAACCCCTCTACTGTGAAAATGCCTACCAACAACCATGCTCGGAATATGAAAGCAGTTTAAGAAATGCTAGTGTCCTTCATTCTTCAGTGCTCAGTAGATGCCTCTGATCCCCTCTTGACCAGCACAGGCATGCTCTGCTCTTGGCTGAGACATTCCAACTAGAGTTGCCAGACTTAGCAAATAAAAATAAGGATGCCCGGTTAAATTTGAATTTCAGATAAACAACGAATAATTTGTTAGTTAAGTATGTCCCATGCATTTTTGGTTGGAATTTCCAACAAAGACACACCTTCCTTCCATCACCTCCACTTCCATCCCCCACTGGGCCTTAAGAACAGGGCCAGGGGCTCCAGAAGGAATGCAGGGTGGGGAGGCAGAATCGAACAGGCTAGTAAAAAGCAAGGGACAGAAAAGGAACTTTGGATGAATTGAGTGCTGAGTGGCCCTGTGAAGAAACAGACGAATGGATGTTCTTGGAAAGACTGAGATGGAAGTCCCTCTAATTTGACTCTCTCCCCAAACTTGTAGGTTCTTCCGATTAAAACTGTGCTTTTCAGACTGGAAAAAGATACTTAAAAGATTCCAGAAGGTATGCCAGGGAGTCCTGGAAGCCACAAGTTAAAAACACAACACATCCACCTCCTTTACTATCAATTTGATTTGAGGATGTGGTGGGAGAACCATCATTTGATATTTTTAAAAATAGGCATGTGATGGAGTAGGGGTGCAAACTCGCCAGGAATGTCTAAGATAAAACCTGCGACTTCAAGGAAAGTTAAGGATGGCAGCCTAAAGCATTTGCCCCAGACTCCGCCCGGTGGTGGAGGAGGGGGTGCCATCGCCGTCCCCTGCTTTAGGGGTTCTCCATGGGAACGCGCCAGAAGTGCGCAGGCAACCCCGGCGTCCGGGCGCCGGGAGGGGCGCACCCCAGGCCTGCGCGCCGAGGGAGAAAGTGAAGCTGGGAGTTGCCACTCCCAGGGACTCGCTGGAATGCGGTGGAGGGGGTGGGGGGGCGAGCCGTGAGCACGCTCGCTCCCAATCACGGGAGGAGGAGGAGGTGGAGGAGGAGGGCTGCCTTGAGGAAGTACAAGAATGAAGTTGTGGAGCTGAAGAGTCCCCTGCGTCGTGCCCCGAGAGCCGAGCAGAGCTCCCAGGCAGCCGCCCGGCCCTTCGCAGCCCGGTCCAGCCCGAGCCATGGGGCCGGAGCCGCAGTGAGCACCATGGAGCTGGCGGCCTGGTGCCGCTGGGGGCTCCTCCTCGCCCTCCTGCCCTCCGGAGCCACGGGCACCCAAGGTAGGTCTGGTGTGGGGAGGGCACGAAGCAGCGACGCGACCCTGCAGCCTGGGACCCCCGCCGAAGGTCCCCGGGCTGGCGGGGGCAGGGGGGGGGGGGCACACGAACTTCCCGGTCCGAAGTTTCGGACGGTGTCGGCGCTCCCGAGCAGCCGGCCTCGCCGGGGAGGGGGCAAAGGAAGGTGGGGCAGGGGGGCGATGACGCCCAAGCCGTTCTAGATGTCCCAGGCAAGAGACTGGCGCTTTCCAGACTCGGCGACGGCAATGGGAACTTGTCAAAAAAGTTCTCTGAAATTGTTCGGAAAGTTTGCCATCAAAGGGTGTACTGCATGGTGTGTGTGTGTGTGTGTGTGTGTGTGTGTGTGTGTGTGTGTGTTCCCCTTTCTTGAGCCCCTTCAAGCTTTCTCAAAGACTTTCCAGTTGGCAGCCTCCGCCTCCAGACTGGACTGAGCTGGATTCCTCGGGGGTCCCTTCTGTTGCCCCTCCCCCTGTCCCATCTCCCCACCCCCCCTCCCCCCGCAGCGATTGGGTTTAGTTCCTCCAGCTTCAGGCAGGATCGCGGTGTGGAGGGGGGTGGTGGGGAAAGTAACCTGTCCGGCCAGAGCCGGGCTGGAGAGGGTGGCCGGTCGGACTGCCGAGTTGCCTCATGCTGGAGTCTGGGGTGGGGGGAGGGGGAGACGTTTGTTTTGAGCAAGTTTCTTCAGGGCCAGCCCGGGGACTGTGTGCTTTGTGACTTCTGGAGAGCACGGGCCACCGAGGGGCGGTGGTAGGTTTCCTGGTCTGGGGCATAGAGTGGGAGATTTCCCAGCGGGGGATTCCTGGGCAGTCCTGCAGGGTGGGTGGGGGGCGGGAAGGAAAGGTAAAGACAGAGGGCCAGATGTGGGTTTGCAGAGGGCTGGGTTGTCCTGCCTTTTCCTTCATGCTGTGTGTGGGGAGGCACGGTGGTGGGGGTAGTGCCAGTTCTGCCCCATTGGCCCATCTAGGCACTAACAATTAAAGCCACCGTTGGGGCGCCTGGGTGGCGCAGTCGGTTAAGCGTCCGACTTCAGCCAGGTCACGATCTCGCGGTCTGTGAGTTCGAGCCCCGCGTCGGGCTCTGGGCTGATGGCTCGGAGCCTGGAGCCTGTTTCCGATTCTGTGTCTCCCTCTCTCTCTGCCCCTCCCCCGTTCATGCTCTGTCTCTCTCTGTCCCAAAAATAAATAAAAAACGTTGAAAAAAAAAATTAAAGCGACCGTGTGCTGGAGATATACTTTGAGCTAGGCATGGTGCGCGGTGGTTTGCATGCACGCCCTCTAAATCCTCAGACCAACCCCACAAGAGAAATCCTACTAGTTTTCCCATTTCCAGGTAATTTCCAGGTAAACACCTGGGCTTAAAGAGGTTACATCGCATCAAGGAAGTAGTGGGTCCAAGATGGGACCCCCAGACGGTGCGACCCCCAGCCACACATTCGAAATCACTGTATTAATCCACCTTGAACAATGGGCGACACTGCTGCTGGCATCACTGTGCTGTAGGGAAGACAAAATGGGAGTGTTCTGGGGAGTAGTGGGTGGTCTCCATCGGTCAGGGAGTCTGGAGAAGGGGTGGGGGTCATCCCGTCTGTGTGTTGCCCGAGGGCCTCTCTGTCAGAGCGTTGCAGTATTCTCTGAGGGGCGTCTATGCTAGGGTGTTCCTGCGTTGTGTGGTCTGTGTTTGCGTGTCTGGGCTTTGTGTTGCCAAACAGCAGTCTCCCTGCTGGCTTAGGGACTTGGCTGAACTCTGCCCTCTCAAGGAACTCCCTCAAGGTGCTGGGTCCGATCTGCTGTAAACAGCGGGAGGTGGCCCCACGCCTTCTCTCTGACAAAGGAGGTTCCACTTTCCTGGGAGCCCATACGTCTCCCTGTTTCCCAGGCGGGCGTCTGTCTGCAGCCCTGACCTTCTGCTGCGATGGGTGAGGCCAGGCTGCGCTGTCAGGCCGAGCTGCTGCCCCCCTCAGCTGGGCCTGTAAGTTGAGCAGGTGGGGGTGGCCTGGGTTGCTGCGGTGCTGGGATACGGAGGGGTCAGTTCTCTCAGCGATGACTGGGGCCTCCTCAGGCCTATCTCACCCCTCGATCTGCACTGCTGGGTGCAAAGACAGATGTTGGGTGTGTCGGGCAGAGAATGGTTGCAATGGCAGGGCACCGCCCGGCTGCCTCTAGCACCCCCATTATATCCCAGGGCTGAGGGCTAGGGCAGGAATTTGGGGGAAAGGGGAGACAGGGAGGATCCAGAGGGTCAGGATTTTGCTAGGATCCATTCTTAGAGGTCAAACTTTTGTCAAGTGTAGCAAACACATCCTTATCTTGCAGAGGTCCTATTTTAATTCCCAAGCGATTCTTCTAACAACCTCCTTCCTTTTTACCTTACTTGAGGAAAGTAACTTCATTCTAATACTCAAGGGGGAAAAAAGCAACAAATGAAATGATAGGATGAAGTGTGAAAAGGGAAAATACATCTCATTCCAAATACAAAGTCATCTTTCATTTTCTCTTGGTTTGGAATTACCCACACTCCAGCTATATGAACTTCCCTTGCCTGAACTTTTGAAAAACTTTCTTTATTTACTTTATTTTTTAAATTTACATCTAAGTTAGCATATGGTGCAACAATGATTTCAAGAGTAGATTCCTTAATGCCCTTACCCATTTAGCCCATCTCCCCTCCCACACCTTGCCTGAACTTTTGAAAAATGTCCAGTGTGCTTCCTGTATGCCAGGTTCTTTTCCCTCGACGGTTTCATTTCATCTCTGCAACAATCCAAGGAAGTGGGTACACACAGTTCAAAGAAGTGAAGTGATTTATCCAAGGCTTCCTAGTGACCCAAATATGTCTAGTAGACCCAATAATAATGTCTAATGAGGAGGCATTAAGAGTTGGTCAAAGTCATATCCTATTCAACAGGAATGGGGTGAGCAAAGCCTCAGGGGCAGCCAGGTGTCCAGACTGGGGTAGAGGTGCTACTCTGTTATTCAGGTAAGTGAGTTCCCTTATCTAGCCTATAGAAAGTGGAGTGAGCTGGGGCCCACTGAGGTCCTCTCCCTCCCTGTCCAGCCCATGCCTGCCTTCCTCTTGGGCCCTCCAAGCATGGCAAGGGACTGAGGGCAGGGACAGGGTGGAAGTCAGGGGGCCCTGCAGGGTTGGAATGGGGGAGACAGCTGGAATGGAAGAAGAGGAACCAGTATGGAGGAACCATCAGTGGGGGGCTAGAGTAAGGCCCCAGTAGTTGTGCCTGCCCCTGGGAGCTGAAATGATCTGGAAAGAGATCCCCCTCTCTGCCTCTGCCTGTGGGAAGCCCTTATGGGGTGACATCTCCATCTCTTGCTAGGCTACCTTTCCTTCTCACCCTTGGGAAGACAGCCCGTGTAGGGCGACGGGGTGTGTGCTCTCTAGGAGTGGGAGAATTATTATAGCCAATGTTTGTGTTGCCTCAGTTCTATTTACAAAGCCTTTTCATGTTTACAGGCTGCTTTTTTGATTCATTATCTCATTTAACTCTCATTTAACTTCTCTGCAGAAAGTAAGAGTTGTTAGTGTTTTATTATCCCATCCTCACAGCCAAGTTCAGGTCACTAAATAGTCATTGAGTGCCTATGAAGTCACAGGCACTGCTGGGCATAGAGATGAATCTGATATGGCCTCTGCCCCCAGAGGTCCTTTGACTTGCTCAAGGTCACACATGAGCAGGCCAGTTAGGGTTCTGGTTTAATGATCCTGAGCCCAGGCCCTGGTCTGATATGGGACCTGATACACCAGGTATGTATGGTGGGTGAGTTCTGGGCATCACTAGAATGAGCTCTTAACTTGTAGGTCTGGGGGAGTTGAGTTTTAGGGATGCAGGTAGTGTTCATGGAAACCAAAGGAAGTATCTCTTGCTGGTGAGCAAGAGAAGCAGCTGGGGCTGAAGTGTGGCAGGGAGGGCAGAACCTTCCGGAGAGCACCCCCCAGAGCTGGGACGAAACCCTGACCACTGAAGTCCAGCCAGAGGGATATGAAGGACTCTGAATAGCCTTTCAGCAGAGGGATGAACACCAGGACCTCAACTACTACCTTGTGGTTTGCAAGTTCTTGATTGGATTTCATCCATCCATCCATCCATCCATCCAGCAAACTCTTATCTGGTGTTGGGCTGGTCCTGCCTCATAGTGACTTTGTGTCAGAGAGCTGGAGAGGTTGGGGCTTCTGAGGGTCAGGTGTCCTGAAGACACAGAGCTCTCCTGTGTAGAACAGGACTTCTCACACCCTACCCCCTGAAAATCAAGGGGGCTGAGTGGATATGGGGACTGTGGTGAGGACTGGGGAGAAGGAGTCTGGTGAGCAGATGGGGGAGGGGGGTGGGAGGTGCTGAGCTCCATGGTGAAGGGGACAGAGGTGGAAGTAGGGGAGGTGTCAAGAGGCCCTTCTTGGCTTCATGTCAGCTTGGTGGGGAAATTTGCCCGCAAGCCTCCAGCTCTGTGGGAGAGCAGGTCTCAGTACCTGACTTCACCACCCGCTGCAAACGCTTAAAGAATCTTAGACTCAAATCAGCCACAAACTCACTAGTGGGGTGGGGCTACCACTCTTTCTGGCCCTCAGCTCAGCCCAGCCCCCCTGCCCTGCCCAGAGTCTGTGATGTTTATCGGTGGTATCAGTAGAGTTGGTATGTATTTCCCTTTGCACCTGATGTGGGGTGAATTTGTATATGTCCAGTTAAGAACGTAGGATCTAAAGTCAGACAGACTCCAGTTCAAATCCTGCCTCTATCGCTCATAAGCTTTATTAAGATCTTGGGAGACGAACCCCTGTCGGCCTCAGTTTTCTTCTTTGCAAGAGAGAAGTTGCTGTCGCAGCCTCGGGAGGACATAATGAGGCTCCACCCAGAGTGCCTGACAGTACACAGTAGGTGCTCAGCTAATGTGGCTGCCCTTGGTGTTCCCATTGTTGTTGTTTTCCTATTGCCTGGCTGCCACAGCTGGTGTCCTTTAGAGGCGGCAGAGGGCCACAGCCGGTGGAGACAGCCTCTGCTCCAGCTCTGCTTGTCCCTGGCCCGGGTTTGGGCCAGAGCTTTGGGGTCTGGGCCTAAAGACAGCTGTGCCTACAAAGCAGCTGAGGCTGCTGAGGCCGCAGGAGGTCCTGGCAGCGGGCGTTATTTTGGGCCTGGCCTGCCACCCCCAGCTCCTGTTTCTCTTGGGAGTCTGAGGGGAGGGACCCTTGAGTTCTATTTCTGGGCCCTCCCCTTCCTCCCTCTTTGCTTCCTTCCCTATCTGTCCGAAGGGGTGGGAACAGAGACCACTCTGGCTTTTACTGGGAGGCTGTCAGCTCATGGCCATTGCCCTCAGCGTGAACCCGAGGCACTGGCCCTACCAGCCTTTCCCCAGCTTTCTGGAGGCAGGGGATCTCTCTTATCCCCCAGGATTTGACTTCAGGCTCCAAGTTGCTGGGAGAGCAGGAATCCTGGTGTCAGACCTTGAAGTCAGCCACTGCTGTCCCCCTGAATCTGCACACAGTCCGTGGGAGGTGCAGTGGCAACCAACAGGAAATCCAAGCAGCTCAGGCACCTGTGGGCCTGTGTATCTGGGGGTGCCCTCCACCCACCTCCCCCCGGCGCACCCTCCTGGGCAAGACGCGCCAGGTGATTCATCTCCTCACCAGAGCAGAAAAACGGGTTCAACTGGGCACTTTAATCTCCCCCCTACTGGCAGGCATGGTGCCAGCTGTTGTCCAGAGCACCCCCTCACCAGGAGTAGTTTACCCCTTCTGTATCCCTGGGCTTTGTAGGTACTTCCGGTCTCAGGGACACACTGCTGGGGTCCAGGTGGCCCGGGGAGGCAATTCATCTTGATGCCCCTTGGCTGAGGGTTGGCCCTGGGAAGAAGGTACACAGGGCTGACGTAGTGCCCTTGTGGCAGGAGTTTCGTGGCATAGATTCTGCCAGCTGGTTCTGGAGTCTTGCCCTGAGGAGGTGGCAAGGGTGAAGTGCCAGCATAGGAGCCGTCAGAGTAGGGCATCGCTCTGGCCCAAGATCTGCAGCCTGGGTCCGGATGCCCGTTGTTGGGGTCTGATGCTCCTTTTTTTTCTGCCTGGGGGAATTCCAGAGGTCCCTGCACTGACCAGGCCCCTAGTGGTCCCCATGCCCCAGCTATGACTCTAGCTGACCCTCCTTCCTTCCTTTCTGGGTGGCATTGTGGGGGTGGACATCCCTTGCCAAGAGGCTGGCATGTGGGTGGTATTGGAATGGGGTGGGGAGAATGCCCTGAGTTTGTTTGCTTGGGATAGGGGCAGGGGGTATCCAGAAGCTTCATGATTCATCATGGCCTCTCTTGGGGGATTTTTACCCCTTGGCCACGAGTGGTGCCTTGGGCACAAAGGGAGGCTTTCTTTGCCAGCCACCACCCCGGATCAGGCGGGCAAACTCCCCAGGGCTGGCACAATGGGGGCCCCTCTGGATACTCAGGATGGGCCGAGTTAGAAGGAGCGTTTCCTCTGATTTCCCTCCTCTTCCCAAACTTGCAGACTTTCTTTTGCTGTTGTGCCTTCTGCAGGTGCGCGGGACATGGGAAGCGGGGTCCTTCACTTGTGCTTTCTCGCCGTCCGAGATGGCATGACCCTGCGGAGTGAGTGTGGAGGAGGTGCCAGGCTGGAGAAGCTGACGGGCCAGCGGCCTCTGACCCATCTCCTCTCTCCTCCCAGTGTGCACCGGCACAGACATGAAGCTGCGGCTCCCAGCCAGTCCCGAGACCCACCTGGACATGCTCCGCCACCTCTACCAGGGCTGTCAAGTGGTACAGGGTAACCTGGAGCTCACCTACCTGCATGCCAATGCCAGCCTCTCCTTCCTGCAGGTGAGGCCCATGGGGGACCCAGCCAGGTCCTGCCTCCAGCTGAGCTGAGCCCTATGCTTATAAATGGGTGGTAGAAGAAGGCGCCCTATAGTTCTTCTCTCGTGGCGGCTCCTCAACTGGGAAGTCCTTTCTGATGCCCGCACCCTATCTGTTCTACCGCAAGGCCAGTTGACTCCCTCCCAGTCATGTGGCTGGCCCTGGACATCCCTGGGTAGAATGCACGTGTGCCTCTGCTAAATTTTTGGCTCCCTTGCCAGCAATCGCCCCCCCCCTGTCCATCTGCCCCGGCCGCTGTCCCTGTCCTGCCTGGCGTGGTGAAAGGGCTGCTGGGAGGTTGTGGGTTCTAGGTCCAGTTCTACCGACAAGCCACGTGAATATGGTCTCGGCCCCTGGCTTCTCTGTCTGTGTTTTGGAAGCAGGGAGCATGCTTTGACTCCCCTCTGGGAAAACCAAATGGAAAATGTATGTGAAAGGGTCACGAGCAGGGGAGAGAGTGGGAACCAGCCTGCTGGGTTGTGTCCACAGTGCCCTAGAGTGGGGCCACATGTGTGAGGCTTGGTCAAATCACAGACGTCATGTCATCTAGGTGTTTCCTTTTATGGATGAGGGAACTGAGATGCAGAGAGGGTGTGGCGCTTGCTCATAGTTCACACAGTGCTCCCCCCACCATTTATCTGTTTTGATCATACACGACTCTGGTTTGGGGAGGTGGGGAGTGGCCTTGATCTCTACTTTATGCGTGACAGAGCTGGACTTCTCAGCGGATGGGGGCTTTGCACTTGGTGACTTAGAGGAGGCCTGGGGCGGGGAGGGGGGGGGTGGTTGTGTTCCAGGGCCTGGGCCTGCTTCAGCCCCACCTGGTCCTGTTCTCTCCCAGGATATCCAGGAGGTGCAAGGCTATGTGCTCATTGCCCACAACCAAGTGAGACAGGTCCCACTGCAGAGGCTACGAATCGTGCGAGGCACCCAGCTCTTTGAGGACAACTACGCCCTGGCCGTGCTGGACAACGGAGACCCACTGGACAGTGGCACCCCTGCTACAGGGGCTGCCCTAGGAGGGCTGCGGGAGCTGCAGCTCCGAAGCCTCACAGGTGATCATCATTATCATTGAAACCTTCTCCTTGTTATCGGGAGCTGATCAGGGCCACTGCTATGCGTGGGAAACTTTGTGTGAATTAGAACTGGCATCCCTTCTGGATGGATGCAGGTGGAGCTTGGGAAGGTGCCTTTGTGAAGATGAGAAGATCTCCCTTCTTCCCAGGAAGTCACAGCTTGCACGAGCCTGCACAGTTTGATAATTAGGATACAGGCTGGGGTTAGTCCACTTCTTGGCTGAGTACACATGTGCAGCGAACAACCTGCATAACTGTATGTGGCAGCCTTGGAGCTGACAGTATCCCAGACTCTGTGGCCAGTCACTTGGCATACACGATCCCATTTTGGTTGTGCTGTAATCTTGCAAGGGAAGCACCAGTGCTATTCTCATTTTACAGATGAGAAAACAGGTTTACAGAGGATAAGTGACTTGCTCAAGGTTACATAGCTATGACATAGCTAGTTAGTGGTGAAGCTGGTTTTCAGACTCCAGAGTCTCTTTTAACCAGTAAGCAGTGTGCACAGAGTATAGAGGTGGGAGGACAGGAGAGGGTGGCATGGACATCTGGACCCTGTCATGGACAACTCACTCCTCCCTGGATCTCAGGTTGTTCATGTGTGTGGGGCAGGGTGGGGGGGGGTGGGGTTCTGGTACGGCTAGAAGATGCTGAAGGTGTCTTCTCTAATCCCTGGGGAAACTGGTGTGTTTAAGAGGCCTGCTCCCCTCTAAAGAGGTCAGGAGAGTCCCATGGGAGGGCAGAAAGTGGCAGACAGGAAAGGAAAGTGCTGATTATTGCCTGCCTCACAGAGATCCTGAAGGGAGGGGTCCTCATTCAGCGGAACCCGCAGCTCTGCCACCAGGACACGATTCTGTGGAAGGACATCTTCCACAAGAACAACCAGCTGGCCCTCATGCTGATAGACACCAACCGCTCTCGGGCCTGTAAGCCATGCTTCTCCCTGCCTGTAGCTTCCTCTCTTTCTCAGGCAACCCAGCAATCCCCAAACTCCCCGCTCACTCACACCCCCTCCACTCCCCACCCCTGTACTAACACTACCCATTCCTTCTTTCTGTCCCATTTCCCTCCTGCCATTTCTCTGTGTCTCTTCATCTCAGTGGTTCTCTGTCCTGCCTCCCTCTGCTTCCAGATCGTGCCTCTGTTTTCTGAGTCTTCTTTTCCTGCCGACTCTCCCTCACTGCATTCTGCCTCCTGGTCTCTGTCTATTTCTCTCCCCAGGCCAACCCTGTTCTCCAGCTTGTAAAGACTCCCACTGCTGGGGAGCAAGTTCCGGGGACTGTCAGAGCTGTGAGTGCTAGGAGGCCCAGAATCTGGGGAGGGAGGGCAGGGGGCCGGGCTGGGAGGGTTACCAGACCTCCGTGTCTTCCCAGGGGGTGGGGCAGGAAGTCATCACAGAAAGTGATGCAGGTGAGGGTCTGGTGCCTGGGCTACTGCCCAGCCCTCATCCTGCCCTTTGTCTCACAGTGACTCGAACTGTCTGTGCTGGTGGCTGTGCCCGCTGCAAGGGCCCGCAGCCCACCGACTGCTGCCACGAGCAGTGTGCTGCTGGCTGCACGGGCCCCAAGCATTCTGACTGCCTGGTATGTGCCCACGGGACCCCGGGGTGCAAGGGGAGGGGCACCCTGCCTGCTCCTGCCCTGTTGCCCGTTGCACGCCAGGGAAAAACAGTCCAGTGACCACCAGCTGCCTGTCTCCACCCCCGCCACCCCCACCCCTCACCCCCCGCCTCCAGGCCTGCCTCCACTTCAACCACAGTGGCATCTGTGAGCTGCACTGCCCAGCCCTGGTCACCTACAATACAGACACCTTCGAATCCATGCCCAACCCTGAGGGCCGTTACACCTTCGGTGCCAGCTGTGTGACTGCCTGTCCCTGTGAGTGCCAGGGACAAATGTCGTTTTAGTAATTTTGCTGGGAGGGGGATTGGTTTAAGTAAATGGGAGCGTATGGTGAGTATCGTCTGACCCTCGCTCTGGCGAGCTGGTCACGGCACTTCGTGTCGAGCTGCCGCGGTCTTGCAACAGCTAAGAGCAGGTGGAGAAGAAGAGTAGGAGCTAAGAGCCCAGGCTCAGGAGCCAGGCTGCCTGGGTTCGAAACCGGGCTCTACCATTTTCTAGTCGTGTGACCTGCTTCCTGTACCTGTTTTCTCATTTGAGGATGGGGGCAACATAGCCCCAACCTCATAAGGTGGTTATAAGATTTGGATGAGTTAACATTTGTAAAGCTCTTAGGGGCGCCTGGGTGACTCAGTCGGTTAAGCGTCCGACTCTTGATTTTGGCTCAGGTCATGATCTCACAGCTGATAAGTTCGAACCCTGAGTCGAGCTCTGTGCTGACAGCATGAATCCTGCTTGGGATTCTCTCTCACTCCCTCTCTCTCTGCCCCTCTCCTGCTCGAGCTCTCTCTCCCAAAAATAAATAAATAAGCCTTAAAAAAATATATTGGTAAAGCTCTTAGAATAGTGCCTGGCACATACTAAGCACTCCTAAATGCTAATTTTTATTGTATAGTCTAGATTGATCAGAGTTTTATTTAACAGTTCCTGTATTTATCGATGTGCATTGGGGGACTGACCTCAGACCTGGGGCTGTCTTTCTTCGTGTCATGAGAGGCAGGAGTGGGCTCTCAGCTCCTGGTTGTATCCTCCCCGTGGTGGGTTAGAGTACAAAATGTAGAGCCAGACTTTTTGTGTCCAGTCCTGGCTTCTCCACTTGATAGCACATGACCTTGAGTAACTTACATAAAACTACGATGATTGCCTCTTGGCAAAATGGGAATCTAACAGTGCCCGTCACGTAGGGTTGTGAGGAGTACGTGACTGTTGAGTGTGCAGACACGCAGTAAGGGGATTTCAGTATTGGTTGATATTCTTACTGCACTATGTGGGCATGGTGGGGCGTGAAGGGCCAGGGCAGATGGACACACAGTCCCCATCTCCTCAGACAACTACCTGTCTACGGACGTGGGATCCTGCACCCTGGTCTGTCCCCTGAACAACCAAGAGGTGACAGCTGAGGATGGAACACAGCGGTGTGAGAAATGCAGCAAGCCCTGTGCCCGAGGTAACTGCTGGCCACCCCCGGAGCCAGGCTACAGTTCCTGCCCCTCTGCACACCCAGCTTGGCCCACAGTCCCATTCTTCTTCAGACCCTCCTGGGACCCAGTCCTTTTCTTCCAATGTCTCTGTCTTGGCCCTCCCTGGATCAGTCTGACACGTTCCCCTGTATTTCCTGTCTGTGCAAGGGGGGCACGTGGCCCCAGGGGGGGACTGTGGACAGGACCCCTGAGTTTGAGTTCCTGGTGCTCCATGTGGGGGCCGAGACGGCCCCTTCACCGCCTGCCCCTCCCCACAGTGTGCTACGGCCTAGGCATGGAGCACCTGCGGGAGGCGAGGGCAGTCACCAGTGCCAACATCCAAGAATTTGTCGGCTGCAAGAAGATCTTTGGGAGCCTGGCGTTTCTGCCAGAGAGCTTTGAGGGGTAAGGATACGCGAACTTAAGGGTGGGCACAGCAGCCTGAGCAGCATCAGGGCAGTCAATGAATCCTGAGGACCCAGAAGTGGCAGTATCTCTGGGGGATGGTGGGAGACAGAGGTGGGAGGCCAGAAATGCAAAAGAGGCAGGATGGGCGGGGGGACCAGAGGGTGTGGGGACGTGGTGGGGGGTTGTTTGCATAAATGACATGCTATCCACAAATATGCACTTGTGTGGAGGCCAAGCCATCCAGAGAAAGCAAAATTCTCCTTGAGTTTGCAGTGGCTTTATTCATAATGGCCCCCAGCTGGAGATAAGGCAAATGTATACCAATAGGTGAATGAATAAATAAATGGTGCCTTATTATACAATGGAATTCTCAGCAATAAAAAGAAACAAACGACTCACTGATCTATACAACAACATTGATGAGCCTCAAAAACATGTTCAGGGGCACCTGTGTGGCTCAGGTGGTTAAGTGTCCGACTCTTGATCTCAGCTAAGGTCTTGATCTCAGGGTTCGAGCCCCGATGTTGGGCTTCACGCTGGGCATGGAACCTATTTAAAAAAACAAAAACAAAACCCATTATGGTCAGCAAAATAAGTCAAACAAGAGAGAGTCCACACTGTGCTATTCTCTTTACGTGAACCTCTAGAATAGGCAAAACCGCTCTGTGGTGGTAGAAATCAGAACAGTGGTTGCCCCAGGATGGGTGGACCAAGAGGAGACACAATGGAAGTTTCTGGGGGCAATGACAATGTTCTGTGTATCAGCTGGGGTAGTGGATACATGAGTGAATGCATTTGTCAAAACTCCTCAAACTGTACATCAGAACTCTCTGCATTTTATTGGATGTGAATTATACTTCAATAAAAATATGTATTTAAAAAGAGGACGTTCCTTTCAACACTTCCCGCAACTCTGTTCCCCTTTCCAGAGGAATCCACTGCTAATAGTTTGTGTGGGTTCTCCTCGACCATTTGTACATACTTAGACACACACAGAGAAACATAGTTTTAGTAATTTTATTGGGAAGGTTGACTTAAAATGGGAGCTTGTCATGACTATTGTCTGCCCCTCGCCCTGGAGAGCTGGTCAAGGCACTTCGTGTCGAGCTGCCGCGGTCTTTCAACAGCTAAGAGCAGGTGGAGCAGAGTAGGAGCTAAGAGCTCAGGCTCAGGAGCCAGGCTGCCTGGGTTCGAAACCGGGCTCTACCATTTTCTAGTCATGTGACCTGCTTCCTGTACCTTAATTTTCTCATCTGTAAAATGGGGGCAAAAATAGCCCCAACCTCATAAGGTGGTTATAATGTTTGAATGAGTTAATATTCATATGCTCATAAAACAGTGCCTGGCCGATACTAAGTGCTCTTTTTTTCTTTGTTTTTTTTTTTAAGTGCTGTCAAATGTTAGTTTTCATCTATAGTCAGGATAGACAGGGATTATATTTAACAACTCCTCTATTTACTGATGGGTCTTTTGGTCGTTTTTAATTTTGCTCTTACAAACGGTTCTGCCCTGTACATGTCTCTGGGAACAGGAGCCAATGTCTCTCTAGGCCACATCCCTAGAAGTAGGATTTCTAGATCAAAGGATATAAATACTGTTTTGACAGACCCTGCCAAACTAGGGCTTGGGCTTTGAAACTCAGGATGAAAACAGCCGGGCTTGATGGGCAAAGGGTTTAAATGAAGTCATTAATGGAGGGCGGTGGGGGAGGGTGGCCGGGTCAGCTCTGGGGGTCATGCCCACCTACTTCCTGGCCCTGCTGACTCCTCTCCTAATCCTTCTAGGGACCCAGCCTCCAACACTGCCCCCCTGCAGCCTGAGCAGCTCAGAGTGTTTGAGGCTCTGGAGGAGATTACAGGTGGGCTTTGCTTCCCTGCATCCTGCTCTGATGCGGTCGGGGGTCCTCTTCCTGTCCCCACACCCCTAGCCTCACCCTGTGCCCGCAGGTTACCTGTACATCTCAGCGTGGCCAGACAGCTTGCCTAACCTCAGTGTGTTCCAGAACCTCAGAGTGATCCGGGGCCGAGTTCTGCATGAGTGAGCACCGGGGAAGGGGGGGGTTCCTGAGGAGCTTCCCAGGGAGCCCATTGAGAAGCTCTGGGCATGGTGGGCACTCCTGTTCCCCAGGGACTCCAGCAGTAACATTTCCATGGGAGTTTTCAGAGTGTGCTGGGGACAGGAGGAGGTGAGGGCAGCTCTTGCCGACAGCCAAACACTCTTCCCACAGCGGTGCTTACTCGCTGACCCTTCAAGGGCTGGGCATCAGCTGGCTGGGGCTGCGTTCGCTGCGGGAGCTGGGCAGTGGGCTGGCCCTCATCCACCGCAACTCTCGCCTCTGCTTCGTACACACGGTGCCCTGGGACCAGCTCTTCCGGAACCCCCACCAGGCCCTGCTCCACAGCGCCAACCGGCCAGAGGACGAGTGCGGTAAGACAGGGAGCCCAGCGCCACACGCTCCCCGTCTGCCGGCACACAGGAGTGCCTGTGGGCCCCTAGCAGCAGCAATCTTGGACTTGTGCAGACTGCCCATCCCTGGTGCACCATTCTTGACACGGCTGTGGCTGGCTTGACTTCTTGGCATGGCTTCTGGCTGGGCCTGGCCACACTGCCTTGGCATCTGTGCCTTCCTTTTCCTCTCTGTCCCTGGAACCTCGGCTCTTTCTTTCCCCGCATTGCCCGGCACCTATTCCCACCCCGTCCAGCCCACAGCCTCCTCCCCTGGTTCATGTGGACCTGGAACCTTCCTTGAGTGTCTCCTCTAACCCCCTTCCTCTTCACTGCAGCGGGTGAGGGCCTGGCCTGCTACCCGCTGTGTGCCCACGGGCACTGCTGGGGTCCGGGACCCACCCAGTGTGTCAACTGCAGCCAGTTCCTTCGAGGCCAGGAGTGTGTGGAGGAATGCCGAGTACTGCAGGGGTACGCGGGGCAGGGCAGGAGGGGCGGCCGGAGTGGGGCATGGGGGCTCCTTCCAGACCCCCTCCTCAGCCATCCCTTCTGTCAGGCTTCCCCGGGAGTATGTGAAGGATAGGTTCTGTCTGCCATGCCACCCAGAGTGTCAGCCCCAGAATGGCTCAGTGACCTGCTTGGGCTCGGTGAGTTGCTGGTGGGTTTGATCGAGGTGGGTAGAGGGAAGCAAGGGCAGGGGCGGGGTGGGGTGGCTGGGCACCTGGCCATGTCCAGTAGAATGTCCCAGGAGAGGGCTCGGAGCTCAGCCCTGGATGGCAAGAGGGTGTTAGGAGGCTAGAATGCTGGGGACTGCAAGTTGTGTAGTGGACCCCGTGACCCTTCAGACTATGCAAAGGTCCCGGGGAGGCCTGTGTCCTTGGCTGTGGCTGTGCCAAGGCGGTTAGACCTATGGGCTTAGGCATCAGACTCTCTGGATTCAGATCCAGGCCCTGCTTCCATCCTTGGTTCGCTCATTTATAAAGTGAATATTGTACATTGGAATGTGGGAAGAATGAACTTAAAATAGGGTTTGGCACCGTGCCCAAGCGATTTGCTGTGTGTTAGTTAACTATTGTTACTTGCTGTTATATCTTAAGTAATACACTCCCCTGCTAGACTTCCAGTTCCTCATCTGAAGCCTCCTGCCTGAGGATTGAGCTTTGAGCAGGGGAGGGGGGAGCTGGGTGAAGAGCAGGGGTGGCAGACACGGCTAGTCTGGGCTGTTCCAGGAGCAAGGCGAAAGTGCTGTGGAGTGGCCATGGGAAGCACGAAGGGGACACAAGGGCATGTCCTGCTGCCCTGGAGGTGTTGTGCTAGCCCCCTTCCAATCCTTCCCTTCCCAGGAAGCTGACCAGTGTGTGGCCTGTGCCCACTACAAGGACCCTCCTTTCTGTGTGGCTCGCTGCCCCAGTGGGGTGAAACCTGACCTCTCCTTCATGCCCATCTGGAAGTTTGCAGATGAGGAGGGCACGTGCCAGCCATGCCCCATCAACTGCACCCACTCGTGAGTCTGGGGGCCTTCTCTACAGAAAGGAGGGCTTTGTCCCAGGAGACTTTCTGGGGCTCTTATTGTAAAAGGGGGATAACTCTGCCTTTGCTTACACTGCTTAGTTTTTGTTTTGTTTTGTTTTTAATTATTAGTCCTTAGAGGCACCTGGGTGGCTCCATCAGTTAAGCATTAAGACTCAATCTCCACTCAGGTTGTGATCCCAGGGTTGTGGGATCAAGCCCTGCATTGGGCTCCATGCTGAGCATAGAGCCTGCTTGGGATTCTCTCTCTTTTCCTCTGCTCCTCTCCCCTACCCGCATGCTCTCTAAATTACAAAAAAAATTTAAATGAAAACATGAAATATAAATGAACGTCATTAACAGTTCTATCCCCACTGTTTATTAACAAAAAAAATTTGTAATATTTTTCCTCCAGGTCTTACCTGTGTACATGCTAACATATAATTATTATTATAACACGTGAAATATGTGTTTATATATATAATTATTCTTAGTTGTTTTTATCTGTGCACATTCTAACATATTATTATAACATATAAACTATAGTTAATATATATTATTATTCTCCAACTGTTTTTATGTGTGCACATTCTAACATATATTTCCTTATACTAAAATGGGATCACAGACCATACCTATTGTTTGCAAATTGCCTTTTTCTCACTTAACAGAACCTTGCAATGTTTTTCCATCTCCTGACATGGTGATATACCCTATTTTTTTTTTTTCATTCAGTTTTCTTTATTTACACATGAGACACATGGATACATCCTTATGATAAACACTTTCAGCAACAAAAAGTATAAACATTGCAAAGCAAATGTGCCCTTTCATTCCAGTCCCTTAGGGAAAACCATCAGATTCAGTCTGCTACGTGCAGCCTTCCAGGCTTTTCTCTACACATCTGCATACACACATATTACATTTATATTAGATTGAATCCTGTAAGATTGCTGTTTTTGTAGGTCAAAAATGGCCAAGAAATAGCAATTTCATATAGTTCATCTCATACATAGTCAGGTTTGGTTTTCGTGTATATGCATTAAAAAAAAATTTTTTTTTAACGTTTATTATTGAGAGACAGGGAGACAGAGCATGAGCAGGGGAGGGGCAGAGAGAGGAGACACAGAATCTGAAGCAGGCTCCAGGCTCCGAGCTGTCAGCACAGAGCCCGACGCGGGGCTCAAACTCACAAACTGCAAGATCATGACCTGAGCTGAAGTCAGATGCTCAACTGACTGAGCCACCCAAGCACCCCACGTGTATATGCATTTTTTAATGCAAATGGGACTGTGTTCTACATATTGTTCTGAACTTTGCTTCTCCCCCAACCCCTGACTTTATGTATCTTGGAGGTCCTTTCTCGTGATGAATGCACATGGATCTACCTCCTCTTTTTTTTTTTATTAAAAAAAATTTTTTTAGTGTTTATTTTTGAGAGAGAGAGAGAGAGGGAGAGAGTATCTGAAGTGGACTCTGCACTGACAGCAGAGAGCCTGACACGGAGCTCGAACTCACAAACAATGAGATCATAATCTGAGCCAAAGTCAGTCCCTTAGCCAACTGAGCCACCCAGGCTCCCCATACCTCCTCTTTTTTTTAACTACTCAATCTGCAGCCCGGATATAGTATTATTTAACCATGTCCTTGTTTGAGGGATAGTGATTTTTTTTCTTTTCGTTCTCCCCTTTTTCTCTCTCCCTTTTTCTTTTCCCTTTCTCTTTCTCCCTTTCTTTTTCTCTTTGCTTTTCTTTCTTTCTTTTCTATTTATTGCACTTGAGCCCCATGTACAAGTTAGCATCTTATACATGACCCCTGGCATACAGGTGTTGGCATTTTCTTTTTTTAATTTTTTTTTGTTTATTTATTTTTGAGACAGAGAGAGACAGAGCATGAACAGGGGAGGGGCAGAGAGAGAGGGAGACACAGAATCTGAAACAGGCTCCAGGCTCCGAGCCGTCAGCACAGAGCCCGACGCAGGGCGCGAACTCACGGACTGTGAGATCATGACCTGAGCCGAAGTCGGACGCTTAACCGACTGAGCCACCTAGGTGCCCCCAGGTGTTGGCATTTTCACAGTATATCCTGTGAGGTGGAGCTGTCGGGTCACGGACATTAATAGGTATTGCCAAACTGTCCTCTGCAGGAGTTGGGCCAGTTTACTGCCCTGGCATTCTTTTACAGAGGAACGTAGCTGTGTTTTTGGACTTGATGTTTCTTTGGGTGCTCCCCAATTCCTACCTACCATAGACAGATAGAGGGGAGCAGGAAATTCAGGTTCAAGGCCAGAGAAGGAATCCCCTTATGGGGTGGTAGGAAGAGTATTGGTGACTTTGAGCCCAGTTTCTGTCTTTGTCAAATGGGGATAATAACCCAGCCACACCCACCTTAGGGTGGTTGTGAGGCTGGAGTGAGACCAGGAGGTGTTTCCCAGCCTGGTTGATGGGACTCTCTCTCCTGCAGCTGTGTGGACCTGGACGAGAAGGGCTGCCCCGCCGAGCAGAGAGCCAGGTCAGCCTGATCCCCAGGACACACCCTATGCTGCTCCTCAATCCCCTATCAGCCCCTGGGTGGTCACTGCTGCAGGAAAGGGGCATCTCCTGACATGACACATGTCCCTTTCTAGCCCAGTCTTCCCCTGTTGATTCACCTTTCAATTTGCTTCAGCAAGTGGAAGGAGGACCTCCTCAGGATGCTTAGAGAGTGGGGAACAGGAAAAGATGGCAAAGACCCCCTAGTACCTCCCCACCCTCGAGTAGCTAGATACCTCATAAGGGGCACAGGCAACATTCAACTCACTGGGACAGAAGGCAGCTTGAGAAGGGAGTGCAGATGCCCTGGAGGAAAAGATGAAGTCTTAATGGGGTGGCAGGAGGCTTCAAGGAGGAGGTGGCATTTGAGCCAGGCCTTGAAACAGGGGCAGGTAGCTCACGTGCATTAGGGAGAAGCAACCAGGTGGCATTGTGGGGGAAGGGTCAGGAAAACCTAGGATGTGTTTGTTCGAAGGTTCTGGCATGGTGGGCCATTAAGTGAGCCCAGAGAAGGGAGTAGGGGGTGAAGTCTAGGTCATGTTAGGGCATAGGCCCACCCTCACTACCAGGCCACAGGGTTGGACTTGATTTCTGGGCAGTGGGCAAAGTCTTTCTTTGGGAAAGACTCTGTGGACAAAAACAGATTGGAGTATCTAAGCAATCATTTGTCCATGAAGCAAGCATTCACGAGAGGTCTGTGATGTGCCAGGCTTTAGCCAAGCAAGGGAGGAGGGCAAGGATGGTAATGATGTAGGGTCAACACCCAAGAGCTGCATCTATCCTAGGATGAGCTGAGTCTTAAACGATGATCCCATGGAGAAATGGTGGTCCAGACAGAAGTAATAGAATGTGCAAAGGCTGGGAGGTGTGGAAAATCATGACCTATGGGTGAAAAATTTGGCTGGAACATCAGAATCACTGGATGCACATTCCTGGGGCCCCACCTCATACCGCAATCAGAGTTGCTAGGAGTGGGGCTCTAGACTCATGCACATTAACCAGCTTCCTGGTGATTTTTGTCAGGAAGTTTGAGAATCCTGGGCTACAGCCATGGGCAGTCACATAGACAATTTGGAGATGGGGGTAAAAAGGGCTCTGAATGTCCAGCGAGGAGGCTGGACTCTCCTGGAGGTAGGAGGGAGCCAAGGGAGATTTCTGAGTAGGAAAGAGAGGATGGGAGTCCGTGGGTCACCCTTCTGACTTCCCTTTCCAAAGGCCAATTACCTGCATGCCCCTCCCTGGGGCTCCTTCATCTTTTCATGCCCCAGCCTGGTCCCCAGTCCCTAACCCTGGCTCCCGCCCCCAGCCCTGTGACGTCCATCATTGCTGCTGTGGTGGGCATTCTGCTGGTCGTGGTTGTGGGGCTGGTCCTTGGCATCCTAATCAAGCGAAGGCGGCAGAAGATCCGGAAGTACACGATGCGGAGGCTGCTGCAGGAGACGGAGGTGAGGCAGTCTGAGGGCCTCCCTGTTGGCTTGGGGTCTACAGCCCAGCCTCCTTCACTGACGCCCCAACCCCCTCGCCCCAGCTGGTGGAGCCCCTGACGCCTAGTGGAGCCATGCCCAACCAGGCTCAGATGCGAATCCTGAAAGAAACAGAGCTGAGGAAGGTGAAGGTGCTTGGATCCGGAGCTTTTGGCACTGTCTACAAGGTCAGGGGTGGGGCCAAAGTTCCTGGGTGGGCGGTCCCAGAGGATGCAGCGGGTGTGGCCAAGGGTTCTGTGGGGAAGACAGCCAAGAGCTGGGGTGGTGCTGTTTGGTTGGGCAGTTTGGTGGGAGGCTGGAACAAGGGGAAGGGGAGTGGAGAGCTGGGCTACATAGTGAGGCTGATGATACAGCAGGTTTGGCCCCAGAGTGGGGAGGGTATTCGGAGGCGACTGTAGGTGGGATCTGGGGTTCCCTTTTCCTGCTCACATCCTCCTTTCTCTGCCCAGGGCATCTGGATCCCTGATGGGGAAAATGTGAAAATCCCAGTGGCCATCAAAGTGTTGAGGGAAAATACATCTCCCAAAGCCAACAAAGAAATCTTGGACGTAAGCCCCTCCGCTCTCCCTAGCCAGGAGTACAGGAGGGACCTCCTAGCTGTATGTCTGGGCTCTGGGCTCTCTTCACTGAGGTTCGGGAGGCACTCTGTGATTCCCCAAGCCTTGACTCTTAACCTCCCGTGAGCCATGGTTCTGGTTTGTGCAGGATGGGGATGGATTGGGTGAAGGTCTCCCATCACGCCTCAACCCTCAAGAGGGGTATGTGGTGGTGGCAGGTTTGTGGTCTCCCACACCTTCTCAGGGTGCACTCTTGCCCCCCAGGAAGCGTATGTGATGGCTGGCGTGGGCTCCCCATATGTGTCTCGCCTTCTGGGCATCTGTCTGACATCCACCGTGCAGTTGGTGACACAGCTTATGCCTTATGGCTGCCTCTTAGACCATGTCCGAGAACACCGTGGGCGCCTAGGCTCCCAGGACCTGCTGAACTGGTGTGTGCAGATTGCCAAGGTATGCACTTAGGGGGCCTGAGCTCTGCAGGTGTCCTTGGGGGCAAGCCTCTGACTTCACACAGGGCTGGGATGGGGAGGTTTCCTGGGAGAATATGGCCAGAGCGGAGTCCATATGGACACATCTGATCCCAGGGGATGAGCTACTTGGAGGATGTTCGGCTCGTGCACAGGGACCTGGCTGCCCGGAACGTGCTGGTCAAGAGTCCCAACCACGTCAAAATTACAGATTTTGGGCTGGCTCGGCTGCTGGACATTGACGAGACAGAGTACCATGCCGATGGGGGCAAGGTTAGAGGAGGAAGCGGAGGGAGGCAAGGTGGAGTGGGTCTGGACCCTGGGAGAATTCTACGAACCGCCACCTCTCTACCACACCTAGTTTGAGGACTTCTTTGCTCTCCCAGGTGCCCATCAAGTGGATGGCACTGGAGTCCATTCTCCGCCGGCGGTTCACCCATCAGAGTGACGTGTGGAGCTACGGTGTGTGGCAGGGAAGGTTGGGAGGAGGGGTGGACAAGGAGCCACGGGCCTGGGGGGCCATGTTGGTGGAAGGAGGAGAACAGGGATAGAAGAATTAATGGAGACACCTTAGCATGAATGTGGGAGGGAAGGAAGGGGCTGCCGGGGTCTGTGTACTTCCCTGGGACTAAGGAAAGACTGGCTATCTTCTGCCCCCTGGCATCACACCCCTCCCTTCTTCCCATGTTCCCAGGATCTTGGGCAGAGCCTCTGGGACTCGGTGCACTAAAGCTCCCTCTTGTCCCCCCACCTCTTAACCTTGTCTTTGCCCCAGGTGTGACTGTATGGGAACTGATGACTTTTGGGGCCAAACCTTATGATGGGATTCCAGCCCGGGAGATTCCTGACCTGCTGGAGAAGGGGGAACGGCTGCCCCAGCCCCCCATCTGCACCATTGATGTCTACATGATCATGGTCAAATGTGTGTGGCTGAGTTATGCCAGCTACTTGGAGGAGGGATGGAAAGTGCTGGGGGGGGGGGGGGTGGGTGGAGGGGGGCCTATAAGGGGCATGGGAGGAGGCCAAGAGCAGGTTGTATGTGGGCCCAGGGTTCCAAGTATGGTTGAAGGAGCCTCAGAAGGGTCTCGCTTCCCTTTTACAGTACCAGGCCAGAGGAACTCTAGAAGACCAACTAGGAAGAGACTTATATGCAAAATAAAAAGGGAAAACTAGTAGAGATTCTCAAAGGGTCTAACTCAGGATCTGAGTCTGATACCTCTTTTCTACCACCCGAGGACTTTGGACTGTAGTCACTGGGGTTGTCTAGACCAGACTGGAGAGGGGGTGGGGCCCGCGCACAGGCTGCAGCCAGAACTGAGATGCTGAGCTCCCTCCCGCCCCCAGGTTGGATGATAGACTCTGAATGTCGGCCACGTTTCCGGGAGTTGGTGGCCGAATTCTCCCGGATGGCCAGGGACCCCCAGCGCTTTGTGGTCATCCAGGTACTAGGCCTTTCTACCCCATCCCTGCCTATGTCTAAGAGCACTCTCCCACAGAGGGTGGGAAGGGAGAGGATCCCAGGCTTCCAAGCCCAGCTCCTGCCTCATTCCTCATACCTTTTGTCCGCCCTGAGCCTTTCTCGGAAGGCTGTGCACTGGGCTGGGGAGAAGCTGTCACTGTCTCCTTCCTCCCCAGAATGAGGACTTGGGCCCAGCCAGTCCCTTGGACAGCACTTTCTACCGTTCACTGCTGGAGGATGAGGACATGGGAGACCTGGTGGACGCTGAGGAGTACCTGGTACCCCAGCAGGGTTTCTTCTGCCCAGACCCTGCCCCAGGCGCCGGGGGCACAGCCCATCGCAGACACCGCAGCTCATCCACCAGGGTCAGTGCCCTCAGTCACACTGTGGTGGGTGGGTGTAGTTACCTCCTCCGTGGACTACGGTCCTTTTCTTCTATGTCCCCTCCCACCCCAACAGTCACCTCTCATGGAGACCCCATTATCCCTGACAACTCCTACTGCCTTCCAAGCCTTGACCCCTTCCTCTTCATGGTGACTATGTCAAATCCCATTGGTGTCCCAATTTATCCCCTGTGACCCTATCACCTCCCATGGAGTCTCTATCCCAGATCCATGAATGACCCCATTGTAACTTTCTCTCATCTCCAGAGTGGCGGTGGTGAGCTGACACTGGGGCTGGAGCCCTCCGAGGAAGAGCCTCCCAAGTCTCCACTGGCACCCTCAGAAGGGGCTGGCTCTGATGTGTTTGATGGCGACCTGGGAATGGGGGCAGCCAAGGGGCTGCAGAGCCTTTCCCCACAGGACCCCAGCCCTCTACAGCGGTACAGTGAGGATCCTACCGTACCCCTACCCCCTGAGACTGATGGCTACGTTGCCCCCCTGACCTGCAGTCCCCAGCCTGGTATGGAATCCAGGCCCAAGATGAGAGATTGGGAGGGGAGGGGGGAGCTTGGGGTGCCCAGCCCAGGGCCCACAGTGGGGACACTGGTAGTAGCTGGGACAAATGGGTTTCTTCCTCTAACGAGCCCCCTCCTCGCCCTTTCAGAATACGTGAACCAGCCAGAGGTTTGGCCAAAGCCCCCATCGCCCTTAGAAGGCCCTCTGCCTCCTTCTCGACCTGCCGGTGCCACTCTGGAAAGGCCCAAGACTCTGTCCCCCAAGACTCTTTCCCCCGGCAAGAATGGGGTTGTCAAAGACGTTTTTGCCTTTGGGGGTGCTGTGGAGAACCCCGAGTACTTGGCACCCCGGGGCAGGGCTGCCCCTCAGCCCCACCCTCCTCCAGCCTTCAGCCCAGCCTTTGACAACCTCTATTACTGGGACCAGGACACATCTGAGCGGGGCTCTCCACCCAGCACCTTTGAAGGGACCCCTACAGCAGAGAACCCCGAATACCTGGGCCTGGATGTGCCAGTGTGAGCCAAAAGGCCAAATCTGCCGAGACCCTGCTGAACCCTCAGGGAGTGGGGAAAGCCTGACTTCTGGCCTTCATTGCGATGAAGCAGGGAATCCTGCCACGCTAGACACCTTCCTTCCTCCTCCAGTTCCCAGGTGGCCAAGAGGGGCCCAGCCTGGTTGGAAGAGGGGGCAGCACTGGGGAGCCTTGACTGACTTTGGAGCCCTGCCCCAGACAACTCTAGGGTCCCGTGGATGCCACAGCCAGTCTCCTCACCCGAGGGAACAGCCCAGCTTGGCTGTCCTGTTCCAGACCTTTGACACAGAAGGACTTAGGAAAGCTGGGCCTGGAAGAGGAGGAGGCTCCAGGGAGTGTCTAGGAATAAGAGCAACCCATTCAGAGACTGTCTCTGAGACCTAGCTCTGCGCCCAGGAACAAGGGAGCAGCAATGCCACCCAGATCCAGTCCTTGTACAGATCCAGTCCTTATGCTTTTTTTGTTTTGTTTTGTTTTTACCTATTTTTTTTTTTTTAATGAAATAAGGACTCGGGGAGAGCGGGTATTGTGGAGAGGGGTGGGTCCCTGGAGTTGGGGGAAGGATGTCCTTTCTCCACACCCACTTTCTCCATTTGCAAATATATTTTGGAAAATAGCTGGGCACCAGCCTATGTCTGGGGTGGCTCTGTGCCCACCCTAAGTTCACCTCCTTACACTCAAGTCATCTTTTCCTGGAGGGAGTGGCTAGAAATCTCGAGAAAGCTTGAATGAGGAGGCTCTTTTCCAGGTTCAAGAGCCCTTTGACAACCAGATCATTCTTGCTGAGAAAAAATGAATTCCTAAGGCCACCCACCAGAATGGGGTTATTCCCTATGGATAGGGGCAGTGAGGGGAGGGACAGAGGCAGGAGGAGGCAGTACCTACTGTGTGACTCATTTTCCTTGCCTCGGCTATGAGAGAGGAAATGAAATAGAAGTAGCTATCCAGAAAGCCCACCCACCCAGCATAGCCACTCTGGTGGTATAAAGGCTGGGCTGGCCTCTGCTACTATCCCCCACATCCGCTGAACAAAAACACACTAGTTGGGCACAGGTATTTGTAGTGCCACTTTATTGCCAATAGCTGACATTGCCCAGGGCTAGTGGAAAATAAGTTATAACTGTGGTGGCATTTGACCAGTATGGCTAAGCTGGAGGCGGGGAGCAGACTTTTCTTGGGCACTGATCCTAGAAAGGGGGTAGAAGGTGGCTATGGAAAGGTCCACGGAGAGGGTCTCTCTCGCACCCCTAAGACCACAACAGCTTCTATTCCCTCCTGGTACCCAAAGGGACAAAGTGGAGGCCAGAGTCTCCTAGCTTACCAGGAGCTAAGTGAGGGCAGTGGGGAGCCCTCAGCAGGACCAAAGGGGAGACCAAGGCGTGGGTCTCAGAACAGAGCAGGAACCCGGAATCATGTGTAGTTACAGGATGACACAGGGAGGACGGCTGTTGGTGATCTTTTCTAGGGGTTCTCCGTTACTGGCTCTTCGGATGGCCTCAATGAGCTAGAGAGAGGGCAGACACGTGGAATGTGATGATGCACTGCATGGGCAGGGTGAACAGAGGCCTCCCAACATTGTAAATACTCACATCTTTTTCATAAGGAAAGCCCCCATTCTCCAGCTTGGAGAACACCAGCTGTCCATTGATTTCAATCTCAAAGGCCCCTGGTATAAAATAAATCAATGAATGAACTGTATGCTGAGAACAGACAAGTCTGGAGAGACTCTCCACACTTCTTAGACTTCACACAGGCTCCTTCATGTCCCCACCAGCCCCACTAGAGACTCTTGTTATTTAAGCCATTTCCCAACCCTGACTCAAGCCAAGGGAACCTGAGGGAGGCATCACCTGTGTGTCCTTCCTTTGAACTCAGGCTTCATAACTCAATGAAAGAATCCCTCCCCTCCAACCCCACACTTCTGCAGTCTCCCCCGTTTTTCCCTACAGGCTTCATCTGTAACCCCCTCACCTTTGGAAGGGTACTCGAATTGGCCGGACATTTGCCAGACACTGTTGGACACTATATAAAACAGCCAATTCCAGAACTAGAAAGTGGTAGAGTTGAGATTTAGAACACTGACTCAGCAGGTGTTCTGTGGGCCTCACCTGTGCCTCCAAGGCGCGACTCGATTTCAATGCCAGGATACTGCTCCTTCACGGCACTCGCCAGCTCCAGGTAGGTCGCTTCAAATCCGCAGGGTTCACTAGGGACAAGACGCTTGGGGTCCGCTTGGGTTTTCGGGGGAGGGGCCTCCCGTGGACCCACCCCCGTCCGGCCCGGACACCCCACAGGCTGGAGACGCTCACCAGTACTCCACTACGATGCGGACCCCACTACCCGGTTCAATCTCCCCGGGAGGGGGCGCTTCACACGTCGGCCCCGGCTCCCCGCTCATTGCTCCCGACTCCGCTCCAGCCGCTGCTTCCGGGTGTGACGCGACGCCGCGGGCACGTGACGGGGCGGGGCCGCTGGGCGGGGCGGGCCGCGCGCTACGTCCGGGCGCCTCCTGCAGGCCGCAGTTACTGCTGCGTTTTGACCGTATCCTCGGTTTGAGGACTCTGGGCTGGGTGGACCCGTCCAGACCACCTTTTCAGAGCTCCAGGCTTGCCCCGCACCTCGTATCTGCTGGACGTCACCGTCTTATATAACCTTCTGAAATATCTTAGACTGTAAAGCGCTTCCCAGGTTACAAAAGGGAGCGAAAGTGATGGGGCAAGCGGACTCAGGGCCTGGGTTTGGCCAATGGTGTGGAATAGTTGCCATTTCTTGCAAACATGCTGATGACTTTTTAAACCACCTCATGGTTAAGCACTCAAGTACTTCTGATTCTTAAGCTCCAAAACTGTAAGCAAAAGCGGGGCAGTGACGGCCTCTCCCCTGCATTTGGGACCCTTAGGCTTCGGGGTTCCCACTCCTCAAGCTCCATGCTCCCATCACTCCTGTCCTGTTCCTGCACCTCCCCTATCTCATCCTGCTCTCACCCGGCATCATTCCCATTTTCCAACTCCAAATATGGAGTCTGTTTCGCTGCCTTTTTCCTCCCCGGAGTCCCACCGTAGTATCCTAACAGGTTACCTACATCAGCATCTCTTCAAACCATGCATTTTAAAAACAGATTCAGTGGTTTATAGAATTGTGCCACCACCACTACAATCCAGTTACAGAACCTTTCCATCAACCTAGAAAGGTCACTCCTGCGTGTATGCAGTCAGTCCAGTTCCTGGCTCCAGCCCTAGGCATCCATTGATCTGCTTTCTGTCTAGAAACTTGCCTTTTCTGGACATTTAATATAAATGGAATGGTATAATATCCATTTTTTTGCTTCTGGCTTTTTTTCATTCCGTATAAAGGTGTGTGTGTGTGTGTGTGTGTGTGTGTGTGTGTGTTAATGTTTATTTAGTTTTGAGAGGGGGTGGGGGGAGGCAGAAAGAAATGGAGAGAGAAAGAATCCCAAGCAGGCTTGGGACAAGCCCCAACACGGGGCTTGAACCCATGAACCCCAAGAGATCATGACCTGAGCCTAAACCAAGAATGGGTCACTGGACAGACTGAGTCACCCAGGCACCCCTGTTCAGTGTAAAGTTTTTGAGGTTCATCCGTGCTATATCACGTACAGTAGTTTTTTTCCTTTTTGTTGGTGTGCAGTATCCCATCGTATAGATATACCACCTTCTGTTTATCTATTCAACACCGGTTGATGGCCATTTGAGTTTCCAGTTTCCAGTTTTTAGCTATTTTGAATAATGCTGCTATGAACACCCAAGTGTCTTTGTAGGTATATGTGTTTCATTTCTTTAGTAGAATTGCTGGGTTGCGTGGTATGTTTAACTTTTTGAGAAACTGCCAGACTGTTATTCCAAAGTGCCTGTACCATTTTACATTCCCATCAGCTATATGAGGATTTGTTTACCCATATCCCTGTCAACGCTTATTGTCTGTCTCTGATTATAGCCATCCTGGTGGGCGTGGGGTGGTATCTCATTGTGGTTTTAATTTGCATTTCTCTAATGACTAATGATGTTGAGCACCTTTTCATGTGTTTATTAGCCATCCTTCTATCTTATGTGGAAAAACATCTCTTCAAATCTTTTGCCCGTTTTTAATTGGGTTGTTTGTTTCTTTATTATTGATTCATAAGAGTACTTTATATATTCTGGATACGAAGTCCCTAAGCAGATATATGATTTGCAAACATTTTCCCCCAGTCTTTAACAGGTGTTTTTTTTGTTTGTTTTTTAAATTTTCTTAATGGTGTCTTTTGAAGTGCAAAAAGAATTTTATTTTGATGACGTATAATTTACTGATTTTTTCATTTGTTACTTGTGCTTTTGCTGTTGCATCTAAGATCTCTGCCTCACTCAAGGTCATGAAGATTTTTTTCCCCATGGTTTCTTCAGAGGTTTCCTTTTAGCTCTCACGTTTAGGTCTAGGATCTATTTTGAGTTAATTTTTGTAGATTGTGTGAGGTAACGATCTAAATTCATCTTTTGGCGTGTTGATTGTCCTAGAACCATTTATTGAAAAAACTAATCTTCCCCCCGCCCCTCCGAATTGTCTTTGCACCTTTGTCAAAAATCATTTGGCCAGAAATGTAAGGGTTTATATTTGGACTTTTGATTCTATTCCATTAACTTATAAAACTATTCTTTTTTTGTTGTCCTTTCTTTTTTTTTTTATTAAAAAAACTCAGATACAACTTATACAGAGTAAAATTTGCCCTCTTGAGTGTACCTTTCTGCGAGTCCTAACATATAGTTGTATATCCACCACCATGACCAAGATACAGAACAGCTCCATTACCTCTTCACAGGTCCCTGTGCTCTTTGCAGTCAACCCCGATCCCTCTTCCCCAACCCCAGATCTGCTTTCTGTCCTTATGGTTCCACCCCCTCCAGAAAGCCTATACATGGAATCCTACAGCACTCAGCCTTCCGACTCTGGCTTCCTTCTCTACCCCATCCTTCAACATCCAGAGCGATCTTTCCAAAATACAAATCTGCCCACTTCTCTTCGCCTCTGCTCAAGCCCAGAGAGACACTGCAGGGTCTGGCCTCTGCCCATAGTTCCTGCCTGTCTGGACAGACAGGATGGATGGCTCTTAAACCTGGTTTAACCACCTGAGGGCTTGTCAATACCACACATTCCTGGGTCTTGGCCCCAGAGACTGAGATTCAGTGGTGGGGAGGGGCCCAGGGATCTGTTTTTTTATACAAGCCTAGGGAGATGTGGAGGCAGGTGGTCACAGGCTACACTTGGAGAAACACAGCTCAGTCCGAAACACTTGCTTTTCTCCACACCTGCTCAAGCTTACCTGTGTGGCTTCCTCTCCTTCCTTCTTCTCAACCCCACTCTGCCTCTGCGTGCTGTGTCCCCTCCTGCCAAGGGCTTTGGCACTTGTTTCCCCATCATGAAAGGTGCCCCCCCCCCATTCCCACCCACCAATCTCAACCTTCTCCCTGCTCCAGACCTAGCTTCCCCTCTGCTCAATTGTCACTTCCGCGGAGAAGGCTTCCCCAACTCCCTGGGTGAGTCATTTTCCCAGCATATTTGTCACCTGTCATTTCTTATTTTTGTGGGATTCTTTTTTTTTTTTTTTTTTTTTTTTTAGTTTATTTTCAGAGAGTGAGCGAGCAGCTGAGGGGTAGAGAGAGAGGAAGAAAGAGAATCCTAAGAAGGCTCCTAGCTGTCAGCGCAGAGCCCGACACATGGCTCAACCTCATGAACTGTGAGATTGCTACCTGAGTCAAAATCAAGAGTTGGACACTTAACTGACTGAGCCACCCAGGTGCCCCTTATTTTTTGTGTGATTTTCTTCCTAATGTTTATTTATTTTTGAGAGAGAGAGAGAGAATGAGCAGGGGAGGGGAAGAGAGGGGGACAGAGGATCCAAAGTGGGCTCTGCACTGACAGCAGTGTGCCCAATATGGGCTTGAACTCATGAAACACGGGATCATGACTGAGCCGAAGTCAGTGCTCAACCGACTGGAGCCACCCAGGCGCCGCCCACGTGTGATTCTTTGGTTAACATCAGTCTCTCCAACTGGGCTGCATGAGGATAAGGGCAGGATCTGTTTTTGTTTCTCCCCACTTTTTCCCCAGTACCAAGCTTGCGGTTGGCATTTAGTAGGTACTTAACAAATATCTTTTTTTAAATGTTTTTTTTATTTATTTTTGAGACAGAGAGAGACAGAGCATGAACAGGGGAGGGGCAGAGAGAGAGGGAGACGCAGAATCTGAAGCAGGCTCCAGGCTCTGAGCTGTCAGCACAGAGCCCGACGAGGGGCTCGAACTCACAGACTGTGAGATCATGACCTGAGCTGAAGTCGGATGCTTAACCCACTGAGCCACCCAGGCGCCCCGGTACTTAACAAATATTAACTGAACGAATGAAGGAATGATTGAGTGAATTGCCTACTGTGCTTTGCACAAGCTGCTCCATGGCCCAGGTGACCTTGTCCCCTCCCCCACTTCTTTGCTTGGTCCACTATACTGGTTTTTCCAAGGAAAACCCATTTGGAGAAAGTTGAGGCTAGAGCCACTCCTTGATGGTCCCCCAGGGCAGACCTCTTATCACTCTATGGACTGTTTGTTTACCCAACTGTCACCAACTCCTGGTTGGGAGGTGACCACTGCCTTTGATCCAGGCCTTCTCCCTGACCCCTGTGTGTGCCTAATGCTGAAAGAGTGAGCTAAAGTGATGGCTCTAAGGGGGGGGGGGGGGGGGGGGAGGGCGTGTCCCCTGGCACCTGGCCAGAGCTTCCCCCAGATCACTCCTCTCACCATGAGACCCTGCCTAACTCTTCCAATTTCAGAAGAAGCTGAGACCCTGGACTTTGCAAAGAAGGGAGAACATACCCTGGGTGCCTCTGAGGGCCAGGGTGCAGGCTGGGTGGCCAGACTGTGGCTGGAGGTCAAGGGGCAGGCCTTATTGCTGGACACCCCTCTGGCTGGCTTCCCTCTTTCACTGAGTGCTCTTTGCCACATCAAGTGGGACTCAGAGCCGCAGACAGGCCCCCTAGCTTGGCCAATGAGCAGACCCGAGTTGGTGAGGAGCCTGGGGAAGGGTGCGCCGGTCCTTTCCCCTTACCTTCCAGCCCCCAGCCCCTCCCTCCCAGGTCACGAGGACTCCAGATCTTCGCTCTGGAGACTGTTCAGTTCCACTGTCTTCCCCGCCTCTCCCCTGGCACCTGCTGGCTGGCTAAGAAGGGCAAAAACAATCCCAGCCAGAGTAGAGTGTCAGAGTCCCCGCCCCTCCTCCTGTGGTTCCTCCTCCCAAGCTTCCCACCCCCCCCAGCCCCGCCCCCACCTGCCCAAGATAATTTTAGTTTTCTTCGTCCAGAAGCCTGGACACATAGGGCTGTCCCTCCCCCAACCCTCACTTCTACCTCCAAAGTCAGGACGCCCTCCTACCACCTCTAGGGAAGAGGGAGTGGATTTGAAATCAAGTCCAGGTATCTGGGGTCCCTAGACAGAACCGGACTTCGGACCCCGTGTCCTGCTACTCCTGCTGGGGCTTCTCTAGGTAAGGTTGCCAGGATGGGTCCCAGACGATAATCTGCTCCCACCCCCAGCCCCACCAGGGCCCCAGGCCGTGCAGGTCTCAGGGCCAGGAGCTGGCAGGCTGCCCTGATGGGCGGACGGACAGCCGCCTGGCTCCCCCCTTCCCTCTCCCCTTCAGTGATGTCAGGCCAAGGGCGGGGGCAGGAGGGGACAGGTAGTTAAGGGCCAGGTGTCTCTCTCCCTAAACCGGTGGCCCCAGCCAAGTGTTCCAACGCCAGGGTGCAGGTAAGGACCAAAACGGGCCCTTCATCGTGAGGGCGGGGAGGAGCAGCAGGTCTGGGGCCAATTTGGAAAGATCCAGCCTCCTTCTGCGTTACTCTGGCGGCCTCACTTTCTCTTTTTTCTCCAGTCTCCCATATCCCGCCCCTTCCTCACCATCTGCTCTCAGTCTTTCCCTATTCTCATTTCCTGTCTTCCTTATTCCTTATTTCCCTCCCTGTACCCCGCCTCCCTCTGGCCCCCGGACAAAGCTGCTGATGGGGTTGAGAAAGGAAGATCTCTGATCCTCTCCTTCCAGAGACGCTGCTTTCCCGCTGAAGCCCCTCCCCACCTCCCCAGAAAGAGGGCTGGGAGGGGGGCCGAATACCGAGAGCTGCCTCAGATCATTCCTTGCTCAGCCTGAGGTTACCCGTTTGAGGTTTCCCCAAGGCTCTACTAAAGATTGACGTCTCCCCTGGGGAAGGGGTACCCTCCAATTTGGAGGGCAGTAGAGGAGAGGGTTCCCTGAAGTTGCTAGAACTCCTTCTCCTATTGTTTGCCTGCTCAGAACACAGGGTCCTACCCTCGGAAGGGAAGGTGGGGGCGGGGCAGGCAAGAGGGTCCTTCCCGGCTTCAGAAGGAAGGCTCGAAGGCTGGGGGACTGGTGCCGGGGGTCAGCAGTGCAGTGGAGCCAAGGGAAAGTGTGTGTACATGTTTGGGGCGGGGGGGGGGGGGTAGTGTTTGCACAAAGACCAGAATCTGGGTCTCCTTGGCACTACGGGGATGGAGAATGCACCTGTTTGCCGTTGGAAAGTCTTCCAACCCCACCGCCCCTCTTGGTCGGCCTGCCCTGGACTCTGGTCTCCCTTGTCCCCCTGATCCTGCTGGGGGAGCCCTCCACGAAGGCAAGCAGAGTGTAATGATTAACTCCACAGACACTCCAGCATTCTTCCCAAATTAAACTTTAAGAGAGCTTACCCTCCCTTTTCGCATTGGTCATTTTTTTCGAGTGAGGGAGTGGGCGGGGCCTCAGGGTCCTGGACCCTCCCCCCAACTCTGGGTCACCTAGGGGTTTCCCGCCTCCTCACCTGGGCCCTGTACCCCCAGAACTCCCCCGAAGGTTGAGCCTTCCTCCCCTTACAATAAATCCCGATGGGGGCGGGGAGGGGAGTGCTGGGCCAGACGGGGGCCTTCCCGCCACCTGCTGGTCCCCAGCCCGGGCCTCGGCCCTGCCGGCCCCTCCCCCTCCCCTGGTTAGCAGCGGAGGTGGCCTTGTTTTCTTGCCCTGCCACCCGCCCTTGGGGCCAGCCAGGTGGGGCGAGATTCAGGAAGTAAACAAGGAGGCAGGAGGCTGGGACGGCGGGAAGGAGGGTGGGGCCGGAGCCGCGGGGCAGGAGAGGCCATAGGGGAAGCTTCGGCATGGAGTTGCTGTGTTTCGGGGACTGATAGATTATGGGGGTCTGTTTCTTCAACAGAAGCTTTCTGAGGGCCCCAGTTTGAGAGTTCAGGTTTCTTGGGAGGGGGCTGCCAGGGCCCCACAGCTAGGACCCCCATTCTTCTCCCAGTTTCATCTATTTGGTCCTAACTGCCCCACTCTTCTCTTGTCTTGGAAGGGTCTGAAGGGCAGGGTGAAGGATGGAAAGGCCAAACCCAAGTCTTCAGTCGGCCTCCAGCCCTCTGAGGCCAGACTCTATCTAATCTGGTTCTGATTTAGATCTTCTCCCCTTTCCCGGTCAAAACACTGCCCTGATTCCTCTTCCCTGGGGTGGAGGAGGACCCCAGTTTTGGTCTCTGATATCCTGTCTGGCTTCCCTGCACACCGCCCTCCCCCAGTCTCCCTCTCCCTGGAGTGAAGTCACCAGGGCTGGTTGCCAGAGGATAAACGGGATGGGAGTGGGGACACTGCGTTTTGTTGTTGATGTTCTGGTGTCTGTTGATGTTCACTGGTGGGTGTGTTTTACCCTTCCCTGCAGGACCCTGAGCCCCCTCCCTGTCTCTCCCTCCAACCTTGCTTTTTCTGCCTGTCTGTGTCTGTCCTCTTGGGTGTCTTGACTTTCTACTTCTGCTCCTGTAGTACCCTTCCAGCCAGGACACCTTGAAGAGTGTGTCAGGAGGACCCTCATCCCCCAGGGTTGATGTAGAGGAGTCCTCTGAGCCACTGAGTCCTGGGTTCCAGGGGTGGGCAGCAGCATCAGAATGAAAGCCTGGTAGGCCCCAGCCAGGATAGAGAGCACTTCGTGGTTTCTTTGTGGTGAGTGAGGGCATCAGTGGAGGTCAGCTCCACTCCAGATGGGCCTTTGAAATCCAGGCCGGACCTTTTTTCTCTCCTTGGGGGAGGGGGCTCCTGGGCTGGGTGGTGGCTACCAGATTGGGGGCTGACTTTAAGTCCCACCTGGACTGGAGGTGGGCCAAGGGTGGGGAGGAGAAAATGATGTCAGAGGAGCTGCAGGCCCGGCAGCTTCTTTCTCCCCCATCCTGTCCCTGCCCTGTGCCTCCCCCATTCCTCCTAGGCTGGTAGGTTGGGGGCGGGAGTGGAGGGAGGTGGGCAGAGGCAGGGTTGTTTGTGTTTCTCCTAAGCCAGGAAGTTGTGCAGATGAGTCAAGGTTGAATAGAGAGCCCCAGGCAGTGCTGTCCCGCCCCACCCTGACTCACCTGTCCCCCAGATCCCCTCACTTAAGAGTCTGGGACCTACCCCATCCTGGAGGGTCAATGCCAGGTGCCCCCAGCAGCCCAACAGCGCTGGCCTAGGTCTCAGGTGCTCCCAGGTCCTCACCCAGCCAAAGGGGTCTTTCTTCCTGTGGAGGAGGAGCCCGTGCTGCCTCTGCCCCCGGTGGGCATTTTTGCCCCAGCTCTCCTGTCCTTACTTGTCTCAGGTACCTGTGCAGCACCTGTGGGTGATAAGACATAGGTAAGACCCTGGCCTTGTCTAGCAATGCCAGGCGTCTTCAGACCAGTGGGTGGGTAAGACAGGTGCACGTAATTGGCACAGAGTCCCCAGCACAGTGCAGAGAGGGAGACCTTCAGTCTGAAGGTGGAAAATCCAGGAAGGCTGCTCAGAGGAGGGAGCTCTGGCATTGGGGCTTCAAGAAAGTTGGGCGGGAGGAGGAATCTGGGGAGGGCACACAAGGTTTGGGGGCTGCTGGGGCCAGGGCCCCCAGGTTAGTCCTGTCCTTCTCACTGCAGCTGAGCCTGCCTCCTGCCCTCCTGGTTCCTATCCTGGCCCACCTCCTTCTCCCCTTCTGTGCATCACTCAGCACTTGGGCAGGCGTTGCCACAACAGGCTCTGGCAACCAGGTCTGGCAACAAAGCACTGGAAAAACCTGGGGCAGAGCCCGGAGGAGCTGAGTGCCCTGTGCTCAGAGCATGCTCAGAGACTGAAAGTCTGAGCCTCGAACAGTCTGTGGGTTATGGAGTCTGTTGCCCCATGGTGGCGGAGTGGGACCCTCTTAGCTCTTCCCCTGGGCAACCTGGGGCTAAAAGAAGGGCACTGGACTTGGAGTCCAAACACCAGGTTTTACTCCCTGACTCACCTGCGATGGGAGCAAGAATGCTTCCTTCTCAGGGACCTGAAGTCCCTTTTTGTAAATGGATTCACTCTACCCTTCCCCAGAGGCTCCAGAGAAACTCCAGTTAGAGGGAGAGCAATGAGGTGCTGTGCAAACTCTGAGGGGCCCCTTGGCAGCTGTGTGAAGTCAGGAGGTCTGGGTCCTCTTGGCCCCTCTTCCCAGGACAAGGGGTCAAGATCAGCCACTTCCAGCCCCCTCTTCTCCCTCAGATGTTATGGAGCTGGGTCTGTCTCCACCTCATCTCAGCAGCTCCCCAGAAGATCTGTACCTGACCCCTGGGACCCCTCCTGGGACTCCCCCGCCTCCCGATGCCCCTCTGCCTGGGGAGGTGAAGAGGTCCCAGCCTCTGCCCATTCCAACCAGCAGGTACGATGGGGTGATGGAGCTGAGGAGGGGCTGGTGGTGGGGAGGCGGTCAGCGCTGGGGTGAGACAGAAGCTTGCAGTCAACTCTTCTCCGCCCCTTACCTTGGGCCACAGGAATCTTCTTCGAGAGGAGGAGCTGCGGACAAGCTCTCTACCCTCCATCCCCAACCCCTTCCCTGAGCTCTGCAGTCCTCCTTCACAGACCCCCATTCTTGGGGGGCCCTCCAGTGCAAGGGGGCTGCTCCCTCGAGACGCCAGCCGCCCCCATGTGAGTTGTCTTGGGAGAGAGAAGGCAGGGATATGGGGATGCTGTGGATATGAGGGTGGATATGAGGGTGGATATGGTGCCACTTCCGTGGAGGCTGGGGAATTTGATCAGGAATCCCTGCAGGTGTAGCAGCAGCAGAAGGGAAATAACCACCCTTTGCCCTTCCTCAAGTCATCTGCAATTCCCGGGGCACAGGTAGTAAAGGTGTACAGTGAAGATGGGGCTTGCCGGTCTGTGGAGGTGGCGGCAGGTGCTACGGCTCGCTACGTGTGTGAAATGCTGGTGCAGCGGGCTCATGCCCTGAGCGATGAAAACTGGGGGCTGGTGGAGTGCCACCCCCATCTGGCGCTGGGTGAGTTGGGGTGGAGGGGGCTGCCTGGGTAGGGAGGCAAATGCTTCACACGTTGGGCTGGGCAGGTGGCTCATCTGGGAGGCCTGGCAGGTGTCCGCTGAGCCCTGCTTTTTGCCCTTGACGCCAGAGCGGGGCTTGGAGGACCACGAGTCAGTGGTGGAAGTGCAGGCTGCCTGGCCCATTGGTGGAGACAGCCGCTTTGTCTTCCGGAAGAACTTCGCCAAGTATGAACTGTTCAAGAGCTCCCCAGTGAGTGTGGGTGAAGGGGGTCTGGGCACTGGGATACCGTGATCCCCAACCTGGGCCCTCAATCCCTGGCTCCTGACTTGTTTCCCCCCAGCACTCCCTGTTCCCGGAAAAGATGGTCTCCAGCTGTCTGGATGCACACACAGGCATATCCCATGAAGACCTCATCCAGGTAAAGGGATATTCCCAGTCATGATTCCTGTCGCTTTTTGACCCTTAAGCATTGTGCCTTCCCTGTGTGTGGTGGAGGGCTTAGCACGGTCCTAAACGACCGGACAAGTTACTTTTCCTGGCTGAGCGTCAGGTTTCTGCATCTGGTAAATGGGACGGTAAATCTATGTGGATCACCTTCTCTTACGAAGGCCTTTGTGTATGTGTGTGTGTATCTCCCTGTCTCCCTCTTGGCGTCTCACGCTCTTCCTGCTCTCTTCTGGCCTCAGAACTTCCTGAATGCAGGCAGCTTCCCAGAGATCCAGGGCTTCCTGCAGCTTCGAGGGTCAGGACGGAAGCTTTGGAAACGTTTCTTCTGCTTCCTGCGCCGGTCTGGCCTCTATTACTCCACCAAGGGCACCTCCAAGGTGAGGTCTTGAAGGTTGACAGCCCCAGCCCCTAGGGTATCCCATTCCTGGTCCTTCTAGGAGTTGTCCCTTCCCTGTTGGAACTCCTGGACCTTTCTTCCCCTGGACCCTGAGACCCTCAGCTGCTCCTCTTTCCCCCCTAGCTTACCTACCCCAGGAAGTAGTGGTGGGAAAGGCAGGTGAAACTAAGTTCGAGCCCTGGCTCTGCTTCTGTTTGCTGTGTGACCTGAGGCACTTCTCTGCTCCTCTCTGGTCCTGACATCTCCCCAGCTGGCTTACTGGGACAATAATAGGGGGACAGGGTCTGCCTGTTACAAGTCCTGTCTACCCGTGCTGCACAGGATCCAAGGCACCTGCAGTATGTAGCAGATGTGAACGAGTCCAACGTGTACGTGGTGACCCAGGGCCGCAAGCTCTATGGGATGCCCACGGACTTCGGCTTCTGTATCAAGGTAAAGACCCTGGCCTGGCCTGGGAGGCAACGGGAGCTGCTCAGGCCCTGGGATCTTACCTAGGGCTTTTGAGCTCCCATCTGGGACACCCAGACTCCTCCCCCTGCCCTCTGCCCTGTGTCCTGCACTACGGAGACAGATATCTGGCCCTAATGGCAGATATGGGACCAGCTGGTTTCCTCTCTCTACAGCCAAATAAGCTTCGAAATGGCCACAAGGGGCTTCGGGTCTTCTGCAGCGAGGATGAGCAGAGCCGCACTTGCTGGTTAGCAGCTTTCCGCCTCTTCAAGGTGAGACCCTGGGAGTGGCATGGGGGCATGAGTGAGGAATTATAACTCTGCCCCCAGGAATGAGGGGGCATCATAGCCTTGCTCTGTTAGTATGTTGGGTCCAAGGCTGGAGTCCTCACTCCGGCTTCAGAAAGCTCCTTATCCAGGGCAGAGATGCAGTCTTGCCCTTGGAGAGTTCTGGTGTGTGTGGGTTTCACAGCCCAGCTGCCAGCACCTGCTTGACCTCGGGTTCTCTTTCTCTCTCCAACCCGCAGTATGGGGTGCAGCTGTATAAGAATTATCAGCAGGCACAGTCTCGCCACCTGCGTCCGTCCTGTGTGGGCTCCCCACCTTTGGTGAGTGTACACAGAGGGGTTAGCTGGGGGTGGGTGCCCTGACCCCGTCTGACCCCTCTCCATCCTACCCCATCTACAGAGGAGTGTCTCTGATAACACCCTGGTGGCCATGGACTTCTCTGGCCATGCTGGGCGTGTCATCGAGAACCCCCGGGAAGCTCTGAGTGCAGCCCTGGAGGAGGCCCAGGCCTGGAGGGTGAGGGGCCTGTACCCATTTGCATGTTTATACTGGGCACCTTCTCTCCACGTGGGTTTCCATGGTGTGGGAGGAAGAGTGGGTTAAGGCGGGCCGCCAGGTGTGGAAAGGGTCTCTATGTTCTCGAGGTGCCGGGTGATACCTCAGTCACGCCCTGATCCCCTGTGTCCCCCACTGCTCTGCAGAAGAACCATCGTCTCAGCCTGCCCACCCCAGGCTCAGGCACGAGCCTCAGTGCAGGTGGGTGAGCACCCGGCGTCCCCAGGGGTGGGGGCTGCCATGGCTTCTCTGAGCATTCCCGGTGGGGGAGGTTAGTGTGGGGACCTCCTCCCCAGAGTGACGGCCCATCTGCCTCCCCCAACTCCAGCCATCCACCGCACCCAACCCTGGTTCCATGGACGCATCTCCCGAGAGGAGAGCCAGCGGCTCATCGGGCAGCAGGGCCTGGTGGACGGGTAAGGGGCAGGGCTGAGCAGGCCAACAGACCCAGGGACAGGAGAGGCCCCGTGTCCAGGCGGCAGCTGTGTATCCTCGGGTAATGTTGCCCTGTCTCCTGGCAGCCTGTTCCTTGTTCGAGAGAGTCAACGGAACCCACAAGGCTTTGTCCTCTCTCTGTGCCACCTGCAGAAGGTCAAACATTATCTCATCCTCCCGGTGAGTAATCCCTGTCTCCTCACCAGGCCCCCTCGAGAAGCTCCCCGGCCCGCGGTGTGTCTGGGGCCTCCCGCTCTCTCCTTTGCCCCTGCACAAGCACTGGGGACCTCGGCCCTGACCAGGAGGGATCCCCTCGAGTCCCTCCCTGACCTTCCACCCCGCCCCCTGTGGCCGTCCCCCCAGAGCGAGGAGGAGGGCCACCTCTACTTCAGCATGGATGACGGCCAGACTCGCTTCACGGACCTGCTGCAGCTTGTGCAGTTCCACCAGCTGAACCGTGGCATCCTGCCATGCTTGCTGCGCCACTGCTGTACCCGCGTGGCCCTCTGACGGCCACAGAAGCAGGCATGGGTCTCAGCCTGTTCCAGGCTGGCCACTGCCCCCGATGCTCACAGGGTGGACTTGGAGGGGGCAGAAGGTGGGGACAGGCTCATGAACAACTGGAGGGCTCCCCTACTCCAGAGGGTCTTCTCCTCGGCCCCTCTGCCTCCCTCAGGCAGAAAGTGCTCCTCACCCACTCCACCCCCGACCTGTCTCCTCAAGAGAAGGCACTTGGGGTGGCCCTCCCCTTTACGGAACTCCTGGGCACTGCCCTGGGCAGGGCATTTTGGGAAAAATGGGGTAGCCCAGGTGGTCTTATGCCCCACACTTTGTACAGACTGAGAGGCCAGTTGATCTGCTATGTTTTATACTAGTGACAATAAAGATTATTTTTTGATACATCTATGAGTTCTGTCTGGTAAGACCTGGCTAGCTGGAGTAGAGAAGGGGAGTGGGAGAAGAGGGCACCAGGCCTTGGCAAATGTGTCTGATGGATCCTGGCCAGGTACCCTCCAGCCTGGATGTTTCTTTTCTTTCTTTCTTTCTTCCTCTCTCTCTCTTCCTTGCAGAGAGGGAGAGAGAGGGGGACAGAAGATCCGAAGAGGGCTCCATGTGGGGCTTGAACTCATGAACTGCAAGACTATGACCTGAGCTGAAGTCCGATGCTCAACCGACTGAGCCACCCAGGCACCCCCAGCCTGGATGTTTCTTGAGGGCAGGGTGGTCTTGGTCATCTGAGGATCTCCAGTGTCCAGCACGGAGCCTGGTCCATAGTGGGTGCCTAGTAACTTCTTGTTTAATAAATGAATGTATAAGGGAATGTCATCCAGGTGAGATCTCCTGACAGGACCTAAAGCTGTGGGGGTAACTCAAACAGGCCTGGGAGCTGGAGTGGACTCTCATAGCATGTATCCTCTGCAAGTCCTGGGCCCACTGCTGGGATGAGTCCTGACAGTTAATGAGTCTACAACCCCTACTTGGACATGTGGCCCATCATCTCTCCCAAGTCCCCATGCCCCCATGGTCAACCCCTCTCCCTCCTGCCTTCTGTCCTTACAGTTCTGTTCCTTCCAGAAAGTCATATAATGGGTATACTACAACACTCAGCCCTCTGAGTCTGTCTTCCCCCTCCAACCCATCCTCCAACATCCAGAGTGATCTTTCCAAAATACAAGTCCAGATGGATCCTGCAGGGTCTGGCCTCTCCCCACTGCCCATGCTGGTCTGTTTTTGTCTAAAGAGTTTTGTCTAAGAGGGAATTTTATAGTCTTAGCTCTTATGTGACAGGAAAGCTTTATAACTCTGTCAAACTGGCAACACCCGAATCTGCCACTTGATTTTTAAATCACAAAGAGACCCTCTTTTCAGACACATGAACTCCGACTAGACATTATTTTTGCCAAAAAGTAAAACCGCAGTCTCGGGGCGCCTGGGTGGCTCAGTTGGTTAAGCATCCAACTTTGGCTCAGGTCATGATCTTGCGGTCCGTGAGTTCGAGCCCCGCGTCGGGCTCTGTGCTGACAACTCAGAGCCTGGAGCCTGTTTCAGATTCTGTGTCTCCCTCTCTCTCTGCCCCTCCCCTGCTCATGCTCTGTCTCTCTCTGTCTCAAAAATAAATAAACGTTAACAAAAATTTAAAAGAAAAACAAAAAACCGCAGTCTCATCCTTTGGATCCAGCTACTAATTTATCGGAAACATGGAGGACAGAGGGACGTGTGAAATTACACATGGGGATACAAATACCCAAATCAAGACTAGGAAACTACAGAATAGACAACCCAGTTTCTTCCACAATAGCAAAATTACAAGAAAAGATGGGGAATCTCTAGCTCTCAAGAAATGTAGACATATGTCAACTAGATGTTATGGGCTGACCTTATTTGATTCAAATCCAAACTAGCTAACTGTAAAAACATTTATGAGCAATTGGGGGAAATTTGAGCTCCGGTGAGATGTTTGATGATATTAGGGAATTATGGTTAACTTTTCAAGGGGCAATAACCGTATTGTGTGTGTGCGTGTGTATGTGTGTGCGTTTAAGTTGTCATCTTTGAGAGAGTCGTTCTGAAGTATTTACAGGTAAAATGATGTCTTAGCTTTGTTTTTAAAATAACTCCAAGGTTAGGGGAGAGGGTGTGAGTATAGTCATGGGTTAACCATGAGTTGATAATAGTTGAAGCTGGGTGATGGGTACATGGGGATTCATTAAATTCTCTAAATCTGTGTAAGCCTGAAAATTCTGTAATAAAAATTTTTAAGTTTTATTTTATTATTTATTTTGAGAGAGAATCCTAAGTCCCTGATGCAGGTGTGGGGCTAGAACCCACGAACCGTGAGATCACGACCTGAGTCGAAACCAGAGTCAGACAATCCACTGAGCCACCCAGGTGCCAACCCCTGCAGATTTTTTTAAACGGAGAACCTAGGGCGCCTGGGTGGCTCAGTCGGTTGAGCGGCCGACTTCGGCTCAGGTCATGATCTCATGGTCCGTGAGTTCAAGCCCCGTGTCGGGCTCTGTGCTGACAGCTCAGAGCCTGGAGCCTGTTTCAGATTCTGTGTCTCCCTCTCTCTCTGACCCTCCCCCGTTCATGCTCTGTCTCTCTCTGTCTCAAAAATAAATAAACGTTAAACGGAGAACCTCTCCTCAAATCTTTGAGATGGGGCGCGAGATGGTAGGATCCTGTTTTGCTGGTGAGGAAATTGACGGTTCAGTGAGGAGACCTGCCCCAAGTCACAGGGAGAGAGCCAGGAGATCACCTCAGGTCTGAATACAGGTCTGGGCTGTTCTGCTAGCCCTGCATGGCTGACTTCCAGGTGGGATTCCCAAATGGCCAGTGGGGGGTGGGAATGTCCTCTCCTGAAGAGCCCTTTCCTTCTCTGCAGCCCTGGTCTCTGGTGAGCAGGTTGTCCTGAAGTGACCTTGAGAAGGACCAGCCACCATAGCCAGCCCTTGGGCCAGGTTTGGCAGCCCCAGCAGCCACTTGTGACCGAGGCACCTTGGCTAATCCCAGGCTGGGGAGCCAGGCCTGTCAGACAGAGGTGGGTAGAAAGTCCTCATCCACCCTGTAGCCTGGAACCTTTTGGGGATCTACCCCAAAATTACTGCAGTCAAGGCATGAGAGGGGTGCAGGTTTTGTTTCTTTTTAGTGGGAACCAGAGCAACCTGCTGTGTGCTGCCTGCCATGGATGGCTTCCAGAACCATCCCAGCACTGGCTGCCCCTCGGTCCTGAGCTGACTGGTGCTGGACGTGTGACTGGCCAGGAATGCCCAGGGCCACTTCTAAGGTGTGGGTGCTAGGGGTCCGTGCTGGGGTGGGAGTAAAGGGACCAGAATAAGTCACTTCTTAAGCATGTCCAGGGATTTAGGCTATATAAAAACAGGACCCAGTGTCTCCTCATAGTCTGAGGCACCAGGCAGCGGCCAATGCCCTTCTCTGTCGGTCAGCTAATCGGAGTATGTGCGACAGATATCATTCTCACTTTACAAATGGGAAACTGAGGCTCAAAGCGAGGACCCACCTGAGGTCCTACATGGAGTTAGAGACAGAGGTCAGACTCAGCCCAGCTTGCAAGTGGTAGAACATAGCCCTTCTCTGCCCTTTGTTCTCTGTCCCCTCCGTTGTCGGTGCCGGCCACTAGGAAGGATCTGGGCCATCGGGGACCTTTCGAGGTGGCAGCTGGCTTGACCCTGAGCTGGATACTGGAAATCAGCAGCGGAACATCCTTGCTGGGTGGCTGAGCTCTCTGGCTTCTTGGAGGAAAGGCAGCAGCTGAGAGTGTGGGGGACAAGGGCCCCTCAAGATCAGCTTGCAGAGGGACCCAGGGCAAGATTCCCCAGCTCTGAAGACATGGGAAGAATGCTGTTCTCCTGCCAAAAGAGGCTGAAGCATGAGCCACAGAGGCCAGACAGCACAAGGGAGTTCCAAGGATAGCTGCAGTGCGGTTAGAGGAGGCTTGTGGCTATGAGGAAGACTGGGCTGGTGGGAGGGAGGCAGGGGCACCGTGGAGAAGGTAGAGGCTGGCACCTCAGATACGGTCTTTTCCACATCGAGTTATTGGGTTTGATTATAAAAAGTATATGTGCCTATGAAAAAACATTTCAGAAATTACAAAGAGCCTCTGTAAAAGAAAAGGAAATTCCCTGTAATCTCCCTATGCTGAGGAGGACTCAGGCATTGAGAGAGGGCAATGGAGGGCCCACATCCAGGGGGCTGGCTCTAAATGGCCTATAGTACATCATAGACACCAGCTCCTGGGGCTAGTATGGCTGGTGTGGGCTTGGTGCCAGGGTATAGCTGTCTTTGGCAGCACCATGGGCCTGGAGGAGGGTGTGGCCACAGGGCTGACCTCCCTGCTTGGTCAAGCGTGGAGGGCAGGGAGGGCTACTGCCAACTTTCTGGACTTGGGAACAGGTGGGCATGAGTCTAGGAAAGTCCACCTCCCATAGGCTGCCCTACGTGGGACATCCAAACAACGTTCTGGACAATTTATGCTCTCCCTGCTCCCCAGACATCCTGTTCAATGAAACCTGCACTGCCTCCAAGTTCATGGGTGGAGGCCCTCCTGGTGCCAGTAGAGGGTTCAACATTGGGTCAGTGATCCTGCCTGGCTCCTTCCTTGTGCCCATGCCAGGCACCCTGAGGAGGGAGGGAGGGAAGAATAAAAGGAGACAGGCAGGGGAGACCACGGCCATTCAGAGGATCCTTTCTTCCAAACTGTCTACATAAGCAGTTTACTACTGGCTTCCTGCTTCTAAGGGTTGCAACAGGAATTGGGGGGCAGGTTGGGGTGGGGTTGGGGAGAGCATTGATTGCCTTTATATCTGGGAATTCCGCTTCATGGTGTATTTGGATAAAAGGCTTCCATTACTGTGTGACTGACTTGGTCTAGCAGAGAGGTCAGGGGTTGGTGGATCCAACTTGCACGGAGGTAAGGTCTGCGGCAGAGTCTGCTTTCCTGTCCTGCACTGTTGGACGGAACCCTAGCTTTGGGGCTGGGGAGTGAGGTGTGCAGTGTGGCCTCTTAGGACAGAGGATTCTGAGCTTCCAGCAGGGGTAGGGAGTTGAGAGAGGAGGGAAAAGACATTGGGATCTTGGGGAAGTTGGATGTTGCAACTGGAGGCTGGAGTCTACAGCCACAGGATGGGTGATCCTGGGGACGGAGGGGTTCTCCATGATCTCCATACAGGAAGGAGTGTTAGGAAGCGTGGGTGCTGTCTGGGCTGAGAAGGGTTGTGTTTTACCGGGCATTACTGAGGTCTGAAATTCAGTCCCATGTGGGTTGACCTGTCCCAAGGACGTATTCCTCTGCATCTACCTGCGCACCCCGAGCCGTGAGTTAGATTCAGGACGTGACAGCAGTGGGTATTCCTAGCAGACACTACCTCCATTTTCCAAAAGATTCCAGGGGATCTCCTTTCTCCCAGCCCTCTTAACACCCATCAGTCCCGATACGGGTTCCCACCTTTTGGTTCTCTACTTCCAAGCTGAGCCACCGCGTCCCACACTTCTAAGGGATGAGCTGGGGGGTGCGGAGGGGCCGCTGCACGAGTAAGGCGAGGCCTGAGTCGGACGAGGCAGGAGTCAGAGTGAGAATCCAGCAGTCGCTCTGGCACCGCAGCACAGGAGGAAGGTGATCTGGACCCGCCGCCTGCCCTTTGGCTCCCTTCTCCTCGCCCCCCCCTCCCCACCCCCGTCCCCAACGACGCGGCCTGCGCGTGGTTGCTGGGCTGGAGGGCGTCGAGCAGTCGGGGAGCTGCGGTCGCGGGGAAAGGCCGGCCCGCCTCGCCAGGGGGCGCGCTTCGGGGCCGCTGAGTACGCTCCTCGGTCTCTGGAACCCCTGGAGGAGGCTCTCGTGGCGCCACAGCAGTGGGCCCATCCGTCACGGGGCCCGGGGTTAGTTTGTTCTTCGCTGCGAGTTGGTGGGCTGCGTGGGGGCCTCAGGACGCCAGGCGTGGAGGGAGGTCTGAGCGTCGCAGCCAAGCCTCGCGGGGCCTCCGCGGCCAAGGCCAGGCAGGACCTCCGGGGCGCGGCGGGCCCAGTGCTCCGGCTCCCTGGGACCCGCGCCCCCGCCTTCCGACGGCGCCCGAGCCGCTCAGCCGCGCGGCGGCAGTGACACCCAGCGGCCGTGGCGGGGAGTGCAGGCGCCGCCGCTCCGCTCGCGCTGTTCAAGTCCGCGCCTCTCGAGGTTCCTACTCGTGGTTACGCTCGGGCACCCCCGGGAGAGAAGGCCGCGCTCTGCAGACTGCCCCGCGGGGCACTTCCCCTCCCCCTCCCCCAGTTTCCTCCGCGGCAGTCGCCCGAGAGCTGGGAGATCCTGCCGGGCTGCAGTGCCCGGAAGGGCGGGGCGGGGCGCAGCGGCGGCGCTGGGCTGTGACCCCGAGCGGTTTCACTTCTGGATCCTACCCCGGTGTGATGGAAGAGCATCTGGGGTGGGGGTGGAGGGGGGACACACAGGCGTGCCGAGGGCTGGCGCTCGGGACCCCGGGGGAGGGATGACTTTTTACTCCCGGGGTGTCACGCGCCCCGTGCCTCCCTGCATTTTCCACCCCCACGCCATGGGTTCCACTCCGCTGTCTCCGGAGCTGCGGCTCCTCCCCAGCAGCCGCCGCCTCCGCGGGGGCTGCCGACCCCCGGAGAGGCCCCGAGCGGCGTGGGCGGCAGGAGGAGCGAGCTGTGAAGCCGCAGGCAGGGGGTTAGGCTGCGGGCTGCTGAGACGCCGGAGCTGTTTCTCAGAAGTGCAGCTGCCCCTCCCCTCACACCCCCCTCAGCTCCCACCTCGAGCCGCACGGCACCTCTTCCCCCTCCGCCTGGCCTTCGCTTTCCTCACCTGGGCACCCCCAACCCAGGAATCTGGTGTGGAGTCCACACAGAATTAAGAGAAACAGAGAGGACGGGACCGGGAGTTCAGACCCAGCCTCGGTGCCCATATTCAGAGGCTACAACTCCACTGTCACCTCCTCGTCCCCCACACTCCTGTGGGCCAGGATTGGAATTTCATAGAATGGTTTAGAAAGTGATCGTTTGGGAAAATCATAGGCCGCCATAACCCTAGCTCCAGCGCCGAACCTCCCTGTGAATACCTGAGGTGTGGTGGGGAGAAAAGGAAGAGGGCACGGTACCCCCTTTCTTTCCTCTTGTTTCTCGAGTTAGAGGAAGGGCCTGGCCAGAACAATGGGGCTGAGCCCAGACTTGGTCTCAGCTGGAAGGAACTTCAGAGATTCAGTTCCAAGGAAAAATGAAGGCCCAGAGAGGGAAAGCAAAATGCCCAGGTTCACCCAGAGAGTGGCAGAGCTGGGGTTGGACCGCAGGAGTCCAAGTACTCAGCTGGAGTCTGCACCAGGCTGCCATTTGCTTTACTGACATTTCAGAGCTTTGCTCTATTCATTGACTCTGTTTCCCCCTTCACCCCCCTCATTCAGGAGTCTAGGGAGGGTGGTAGGCTCTGTGAGTGACAGGGAGTCAGAGAGACAAATTCCAGTGGGGGTGGGATGGGGAGTGACCTGGTGGAAGGACAAGGCTGGGGAAGAGGTGGCATCTGCCCGCCCCTAGTTCCCACCAGCCACCCCCAGGGCTGTGGTTTATTTGACTAGGCAGCTCTTCTGGGCCAGGGGGCCTGAGGGGTAGGTGGGGGGGAGGCGAGGTGATGGGAAAAGACTGCTCTGGGCTTCCTGCCCCACCAGTCCTGGGGAAGGGGGGCAGTTTACATCACCCACAGGCCCTCTAACCTCCATACTTTCCACTGCAGTGCTCTTTCCTTGGGTATGTTCGTGTTATTCTGGGGGAAGGTCTGTTATTTGGGGGGAAGGGAGGCAGCTGCCTACTTCACAGGTCAAGACAGAGTTAAAAACAAAACCGCAGCAAATTCAACGCCCCGTGTCCTTCAGGGACTTTCCATGACACCTTCCTTCCCCCTCTCCCCCAAGCCAGGGAGTACCTCCCCAGAGGGCCTCCCACCCCAGGTGCAGTGGCTTTTGGCTTTTATGCAAACAACTGTCTGACCGGGAATGCTCTGCAGCCAGAATTTGTGTCCTGGGCCCAATGTGCTCCTCCACCATCCCTCACCATTCCTGGCCTTCCCAGAGATCTCATCTCCACTTTTGCTCAAACTTTGGGTGCTAGGGAATGAGAGGCGAGGGGAGAGACACAGGTCCTTGTGCCCTTGCCTGCCCCTGGATGGCAGTTGCCTGCAGGTGGAAGTTTGGGCACCGCAGGCAGTGTGAATGGCCTGGTTGTGTTGAGTGATGGGGGAGGGGAAGGAGGCAGGTGCAGGTGTGGGGTGGCCTCCTCTGCCAGGCCTACCACCCTCTAAAGTGTCACATCAGTTCCAAGAATTAGGAAAGGACACTGTCCTTAGGCTGGAAGCCAATCCAGCCCCAAGCCCAGCACCAGCCAGCCTCACAGCTCTCTCCACTGCTCACTGGCAAATGGGATGGGGTCTCCTGGTCTCCCTTTCTCTCTGAGCTGCTCGTTTTGCGAAGGCAGTGGGGAGGAAAAGGCCACATACCACTCAGTTACCCAGAGGCCACTTTTCAAAGTACTTAATGTAATAATACAAAGGCGGGCTGTGACACAATTCCTCTCTCCCTTCCCTTAGTGCTGAGAGTGCAAAACCTGCTGGAGATCTTCCAGCAGTCTGGTGCCGTAGGGAAGGAGATGGTGCTGAGCGTAGAGACAGAGGAAGCTGCCCCCAACCTGGCCCCACCTTTGCTGATCCTAAATTTCAGAAATGGCTTCTTTCTGCCTCTCTCACAGAGGAGGGGAAAAGGAAGGCGTTTTGGAAGAGGTTGAGCAGAACACCAGATGACCTCCCAGTCTCTTTTCTGATATTTTCTAAGAGAGACCAGAAGATATCAAGACCAGGCGAAAGCTGAAAAATGTCTGTGCCATTCTCCTAGGACTTTCTCCCCAGCACCTTAGGTTTGGGCCTCCAAGTATCTTAAGACTATTTTTTTTTAATTTTTTAAAATTTATTTTTGAGACAGAGAGAGACAGAGCATGAATGGGGGGAGGGTCAGAGAGAGAGGGAGACACAGAATCCGAAGCAGGCTCCAGGTTCTGAGCTGTCAGCACAGAGCCCGACGCGGGGCTTGAACCCACGGACCATGAGATCACGACCTGAGCTGAAGTCGGACACTTAACCGACTGAGCCACCCAGGCGCCCCTCTTAAGACTATTTTTAAATGCAGCTGGGGCGCCTGGCTGACTCAGTCGGGGGAACATGAGACTCTTGATCTTGGGGTTGTAAGTTTGAGCCCCATGTTGGGTGTAGGGATTACTTAAAAATAAAATCTTAGGGCACCTGGGTGGCTTAGTTGGTTAAGAATTGGACTCTTGATTTGGGCTCAGGTCATGAGCTCATGGTTCGTGGGTTCAAGCCCTAAGTCAGGCTCTGTGCTGACAGTGTGGAGCCTGCTTGGGATTCTCTCTCTCTCTCTCTCTCTCTCTGAAAATAATAAATAAGACTTAAAAAAATAAATAAAACCTTAAAAAAAGTAAGTGTGGCTGAGTTAGTGACTTCACTTGAACTTCCTGAGGTGGATGTTTCTGAGACCCTAGCAGTGAAAAAGCCAGGGCTTGCCTATCTTCTAGAAAGAACCCATGCTGGGAACAAGGGCAGAGCAGTGTCTTGGCACTGGGAGACACTGCAGTGTTGAGCCAGCCAAATCCAGGCCCCAACTTCCTTGGGTCCCCTTAGTGAACTAAGGGCTGGTGGAATGAGAACCCCAGTATAGGGGTATGGGGGCCAGCAACAGGATGCCAATGGCAGGCTCAGGAAGGCATCAGAGTAGATGTCTTATTTCAGTGATAATTTCATTCACCTTGGTACTTAGACTTAAGAAATAGCCACAGGGACTAAATTAAGAAAACAGTCCTAGAGGCAGAATTAAGTCCTTCCATTTTCTGACAGCTATAAATGATAGGCATGCACAATGACTAATTTTAAACACACCAGTATATATTTTTTTATTTTTCAGTGTAAAAATCAAACATGATATAGAAATCTTGAAAACTATCAGCAGGTTTTTTTTTTTTTGTTTGTTCGTTTTTTGTTTTTTTTTGTTGTTGTTGTTTTTTTATGTGATGCACTCATTATAGTTCTGGCAAGGTTAGCATTGCTACATTTCAGAAGCTGACTTTCTTTAAACAGTCGTTACAGAGGAATAGGGCACCTTACGATGCTCTAAAATAGTTGGACTCTGGGTAAAACTTGAGAGAAGTTAAGAGAGAAGGTCACTGCGGGGCAGGGAGGGCATTTCTGAGAAACCCAGAGAGAATGCTATGAGCACAGGCCGTGTCGAAACCACTCAGCAAGGGCTCCCTCCCTTCCTCCTGGGGGGAAGGCCACTTTGAACCCCCAAACCAGGTTCCCTTCTTCCCCTGTCATTCTGCAGACAAGGGTCATCCACAGACCACACGTGTGGTGGCTTTGGCAACCAGAAATTAAAAATAACCTATGGTTTTTCCAGTAGCCAAAATGATCCCTCACCAAAGCTCATAGACTGAGAACCTGAGCATGCAAAACCACAGTCTGGGTGAAGGGATGTCTGCTTTTCAAATGACCTGCTAATTCTTTGCAACCCACAGTAATTTGGTTTCTGTGAACCCACAGAAGCAGGCCCACCAACAAGGGTTTTTGTCTGCTAACCTGGAAAAGTCCTTGTATAAATGAGTCACTGACAATGGGATCATTTTCAAGGCTGCTCCATTTTCTTACTATGTTAAAATGTTTGTTCTCAGTCTTTTTATGAGAGGAAGAAGAAAAGCAGCTTCAGAATCTGAAGCTAGGCCCCACAGAGGTGTGGCACAGGCTTGGGAGAAGGGGGGTTGCATTATGGGACTGCTCTCCAGGCTTTCTAGAGTAGGGTCAATAGGGAGATGGATAGTGAGGAGCATTTGAGGAAACTCTAAGTTACTTGGGGAGTTAATAGTCAAGAGCTCATGAGACAGGGAGGGAGCAAAGCCATTCTACTTTCCTGGCTGCAGTGCTGTGAAGTGTCTGTAGCATGTGGTTAACTCATATTGGTTTTAATATTCAGCATATTCTTTACTCTTATGAATTAAAATAACATGAAGGAGACTGTGCTAGAGATCACATGCCTCCACTGGCTACTGAATGAATGAACTGTGGTCCTAGTATGGCCTTGGAATATCTCCATGTCTTTAAATCCACATACAGTACACGTAGTGGAAAATTTGTAACCATCCAACATAATCCCCCCCCCCAAAAAAAAACAGTAACATCACCCCATAAACAAAATTACATAAAACTTCATAACATCCTTGGGAGGTAGATATTCTGTCCTTACATTTTTTAATCAAAACATTAACATTCCGTTTTCAAAGAACAGCTCAATCAATATGAATATTCAGCAGTCCACTCTTGTAATATTTGGAGGAAACTTGCATTCAACTTTTTCAAAGTGCAAAGACCTGTTTAGCATGTTGATGGCATGGTGGGGTACACACTATCTACAGTTGGGGTGAATGGAGCTACAGTCTTGTATTCTGAGCTCACACAAGTCTAAAGCCTACACTTCTTTTCCAGGCTCTTCTGAGTCCACAGTCTTTAGAGGCAGTGCCCAGCCCTGGGTTCACTGATTATTTGCAGAACCAGTCAGTCCTTTATCTTTAGAGAACAGCATCCTTTTCCTAGAGTAGCCCAGTTCTAGCCTTTGGTTTCAGGACAAAATTGTCTTCTTCACAGGCACTGAAGTCTCAAATCCATTCTGCTTTTCTGAACTCTGCTTATAGAGAGTTCTCTGAACTGTACTGTCTGAACCTAAAAAATTAGCTCCCAATTCTTTAAAGGAGAAGTATCGCCGTATATCTCTTCTGCACAACTGGATGCTACTTCCTAGGGCAAAATTTTTATCACTCCCCTTTCTTTCTCTTCTTGAGCTCATAAATCTCAATTCCAAGCCCTTGTGAAAGAGGTTGGCTATCTCTGAGGATTCAAATGTTGAGGGGCCTGGAGTTTCCAAATCTCCACTGGAGACCAACAGACCTGTTCTCTGTGGGGTACATTTTAAAGTTAGGACTCTAAGCATTTAACATTTCCATTACGGTCTTACTGTGCCTGTGCTGGGATATTTATCAGCAGTATTGCTTTTTCCCTTAAAACACATTAAACCTCACATTTATCAGAGGGGAAAAAGCAGAGGAGGAGAATAAGAATAGTGATACAGAGACTACTAGGAAAAACTTCACGTCAGTTTGAGATTTGTTCGTAACACAGTGTTTCAACTAAGCAAAATTCTGTGTTTTCAGACCTTTTTCTTTGCAAAAGAAATCTGAGGTCATATTATATCTGGGCCACCACTATGAGTATGGGCCTAGCAAATGTTAAGCACTGCATTTGAAAGGTGAGAAATTTTGTCACTGACAAAATCAGAAGCTGAGTCAGGAACAGCTCAAAATAGGTAACAAGGCATAAGATTAGTTAGCTTATCTGTGTCAAGGCAAATATCTTTTGGGGAGAATGACTTAAAGAATCTAAAGACTGGTAGATTTATTTATTTAAAAAAAATTTAAGTTTATTTATTTATTTCAAGAGAGACGGAGAGAATGAGCATGGGAGGGGCAGAGAGAGGGAGAGAAAGATCCCAAGCAGGCTGTCAGTGTGGAGCCTGATGCGGGGCTTGAACTCACAAACTGCAAGACCATGACCTGAGCCGAAACCGAGGGTTGGATGCTCAATTGACTGAGCCACTCAGGTGCCCCAAGACTGATAGATTTATTAATGTCTTTTTGTCCTTGGTGATGGTGGTGGAGGGTAATGGGGGAGATACTTCTGTTTAGTTCTATGTCCTTAGGAAATACCTGTGCATTGATTCAAGTGGTGGTAAGGAACATCTGGAGAGCCAGTTCTCTTCCTTTTCCGCCTCACCCCAATTCTGTCACCTTGGCTGCAAGGGAACTTTCCATGGGGTTGGCTCTTCCTCAGATTGTGGCCTCCTGGGTGTATGGTGGGAAATGAAGATGAGCGAAGACCCACAACGTTCATGTTCAGAGGGACTCTGGCTGGGAAAGGAGATCTCACTGTCCAACATGGTTGAACGTGAATCCTGATTCTGCCCTTCTCACCAAGCAATCTTGCTAAGATTCTCCTTTACCCTCTTTACCAGCAAGTGGTGGGCAGGGACATTAATTGGTATAAGGAGTGCCTACAGAAGGAAATATTCACCTGTGTGGTGACAACCACTACTACATATTAACTGGTTCGACTTTAAGATTTAAGAATATGCAGTTTGTACATGCAAATTTTCTCTGGACTCGGTGTGTCCCAATCTAGGCCCAGAATGCTACAGTGAAAGTAGCATTTCTGAGTGGCCACCCCACTCAGAAGACTGACCTCAGAAGAATAGAAATCATTTAGAAAATCTATTAGTCACAGGGAAAATGAGGGTCATATCTACACAAAAGTCCCTAGGTTAGTGGGATGGGCCTCTTTCACTCTTAAGGTGCAAGAGTTGGCTTCTGCAGAAGGACTTTCCCACTAATCTGGTGGAAATGCCCGCTTTCCCAAGCTTTCTCTCCTACTAATTCTTGCTTCCAAATATTCTTTCTTTTGTCCCCTGAAGAGCCAACAGGATGTGCGGCATTTCAAGAGTGTAATAAGCAGCTCCTCGGCCACAACGGGTGTAAGCAACCTGGCGTAGCTTGGGGTCTAGGATTACGGAAACATAGTGAAGACTACGCACTGAAATACGTCTAGTCTTTTAGCTGAAATCTCAGACATGTTGGGACTGTTACCATGGAATTTCACAAAGTCTTTTTTTTTTCCTGAGACAGACGCCATGCTACAAAGAAGGATAAGCCATTTGTGCAGTCTGAGGTGGAACATTTTAATTACTGGCAGCACATAAATTAGTTGAGTTGAAGTCTAATGCCTAAGCCCTTTCGAAATATCAAGGCAGATACATAAAACACTAATCTACCAGGAATTGGGGACTCTTGGCTCTGGTAGAAAGGTGCACAAAGCTGACTCTTAATGTGTAACTAGGCTCCATGAAGTTGTCCCTGGAAGCAGAATTTATTTTCGCTAACACCAGTTCTTAAAAAGGAGAGAGAGAGAGAGAAAAAAAAGGCTTTGGCAAGCAGATGCAGGTGCCACTTTGTGTATACACTTTGGGGCAAGATCAAAATACCTTCCTGTTTTTTGTTCCTCCCCACCATCCTCTTCACATTCACAACTCAGTGGTTAAAGGAAAAATTTAACAACACTACCATTTTCACACCAAAGCAATGTGAAACAGATATTCATATACATACTCTTTTGCTTAATACCCATGCATTAAGAGGTCTAAAAAGTAACTGTGGTTACAGCATAATTGCATACATTTAAAGCTGGAAGGGACCTTAGAGAATGTATAAACCCAACTGTTACTTTATGGTTGAAGAAACTTAGTTTTAAGAGTTAAGTGATTTGCCCAAAGTCATACAGCTAATTAGCAGCCAATATGGAATTCACAAACAGATTTCGTGACCCCTATTGCAATACTAATTTTACAATTATCCCTGACCTTTCCCTTGATAGCATATTTCCCGTAACAGATGACAAAGCTGACCGATACATGTGCAGAATCAAGATCTTTCAGGAGTTTTCGTGGCATACAGCAGCTCCACTTAAAATGGAGAGAGAAACCCACCCTGCTTGATAAAGGAGAACCTGTCAGCAGAGTTGCCCCTCTCCTCACCTCATCAGGAAGCTCGTCAAAGACCCAAACAACACACATGACATCTGTCCCTATTCCTCTCCTGTGGGGAGGGGGAGACTAAGTCACTCATTTTGGATTCTTTGGTGGTTTTTTGTCAAAAAAAGAAATCATTGGTAAGTGTCTGTACACTAATGCTCCATGAAGGAGACCAAGAACTTTTAGGTAACTACCCATCCCCCTCACTGCCCCATGGTGCTTCTGAACCATTTCCCCCTCAGAGCCCAGTTCTGCCAGTCTTGATCATAGGAAATGGATGCCATCGTCCAAAGCCGACAACTTCCTGGAGTTTCAATGATGGTCTATGTTTAAAGCCATCCGTTCTTCTGATATAGAATTTCTCCTATTCATGACTGGTTTAAACCAAAGCAACTTTTAATTGATGATGGGAAGGTTAAAGGGTAGAAGCAGAAGTATCATTGGATGACTTGATTTTTTTCCCCTTGTGTGCTAAGAAATGGGTCTGCTGCCTAGAGACTTCAGTCTTCAGTTACTGGTAACAGATACTTGTTTTATGACTGTTCTTTTCCTTACCATTATAGTATAATTTGGGATGAGGAGACTATATCCTAGACTTTCAGCCTGTGTTAAGTACAGAAGGGCATGGCTTCCGAGCCAGGTTAGCTGGTGAGCTCTTCTTCTTCGTGGACCTAGGCAGATGACCAAAATGCTTTTCCACATATGGCTGATGTATCTATGTATCTCAGAAAGAATGTCTCTTGCAGCACAACTGGGGGATTCTTTTGAATGGCAACAAACTCCAAGGACTGCTTGTTCCATTGCTGCAAAAGATAATGACCAAATACTTCACTGGCTTTTAAATATCATAAAAATTCAAGTCCCTAATGAGAAAACAAAGGTTTAACAAAAATGATAACACGATATTATCTGCAAACAATTTCTGAATGAAGACAGCATTTCCCTGTTGCCCATGTGAACATGACTCTTTGGACACTAAAAATGGTATGGAAGGGAGTTTGGAAATGAGTTTGGAGAATAATTCGTTAGGTGGGGTATCGGTTTTTACAAATTATGTTGAATGCTCAGGCGTAAATCATCTTGGAGACCAGATGTTCACTTCAGCATGGCTCTGTGCTCTCCTCTGGCTATGTGAGATGAGAACTCATACCGATCATGGCTTCGATATCCACACATGTTACACTCAAAAGGGTCACGAAAGCCATGGCAACCCATGTGAATAGTGAACATCACATAATCCAGGAAGAGGACTCGACAGTGGTCACATCGATACACATCCATCACCTCCCCTTCTTTGTTGATCACTTTGATGGAGTCTCTTGGACAGATGGGTGGGGGCTTGAGGAGTTCATAAGAGCGGGGGATTTCCTTCAGAAGTGGCATCCCATTGCGGACCCGGGGAGGGACCATGTGATTTTGCTGGTAGATGTGATTCTGGCGTTCTTCATGGTTGCTATCAGTGTCTGTGGAGTCATGGCCACTATTGTTGGGGGAGAGGCCTCTTTCAGAAGGCAGGCTCTTCTCTGGCAGGTGTATATTCTTCTTTTCCAGGTCCTGGGGGGCACCATTTGGCATCTCCGCACGGGTGAGGGCTATGGGATACATGCTGCTGATAACTGGAACCATCTCAGAGGTGGGAGCAGGTGGTGTCTGGACTAAGGGGCGCAGGGCTTCCGCACCGAGATAGCTGATGGCATTATTGATGGCTTGGTCCATCATCCGGGTCTGTATCATCTCACTCTCTTTCTCGTACATATAGCCGGGATTATAGTTGACATCAAAACAGTGGCGCTTCTCACCTAGAACAAGTGAAAGAAATAATTACAAGAGGAAGAACACACGGGCAGAGAGTTTGTAAAATGATTCTCCAGAGTCCTTGAAAAGGGAGGAAGGATGTGCCACCTGCTCAAGAACACCCAGCCCTGGGGCGCCTGGGCGGCTCAGTTAGTTAAGCGTCTGACTTTGGCAGGTCATGATCTCACGATTTGTGGGTTCGAGCCCTGCATCAGGCTCTGTGCTCACAGCTCAGAGCCTGGACCTTACTTTAGATACTGTGTCTCCTTCTCTCTCTGCTCCTCCCCCACTCACGCTCGTCTCTCTCTCTCAAAAATAAATAAACATTAAAAAAAAAAAAAAAAAAAAAAGAACACCCAGCCCAGGCAGAATGGCTCCAATGGGTGCTGAAATCTCAAGGGACAGTGGCTGACAGTACATGTTTGGACAGTCAAAATAAATTAAGCAGGCAGACAAAAGGGAGTGTCAGTGATGTCATTAAGTTGAGGCTACAACGTGAACTGTTTCCACTGCTCACATCAGAGGGGACACTGGAGAAAAGGAGAGAAAAAGAAGCAAGAGGACACTGGGGCAGGGTTCACGGGAGGCTGGGGAGCTACCACTGTGCAGGAGCATGGCACTTCCACTGTTCCTGGACTCTCAACCCAATCAATTCCCAAACTCTTATTTTGCTTGTAATACTAGAGAGCCAGGGGAACGGAAGTGCTGCAAACAGCGGGGATGCTCAGCAACTAGCCTCTGCAGCTTTTTAAATAGCTACAGGGGCAGAAAAAGTAGCCCCCAAACCTCCAACTTACCACTCCCCAAACAAATTGTCACCAGACTGAGATTTAAGTAAATGAACTTCAAATGTAGAAAGTTTTAGAAAAGCTTTCTTGATGAAAGATCACAGTCTTTATTCCTTTCATAAAGTATGTCATGCTTTTGTTTGAAAAAAAATGTATCATTGATACACAGGTGATCATTAGGACCTATCTCACACTTAACTGAAAAATGTATTTGTGGTCACCCTGTCCTACTGCTCCTGTCAAACTGCTGAGAAATTCTGAAAACAGAGTTTAGCCACCTTTGGGGTGTGGGTGTTGTGTGTTAGAAAATAGAGGCTCTCTGGCCACAGGGAAGGCAGGAGCAGGGTCTGCAGTGATGGCAGATGTGCTCAGTAGTGAGTGGCTGGTAGAGGGAAGAGAGAACGGGTGGATGTGTCAAGCACTGAAAGTGAGGCTAAGGTATTGCTGCTGCTTTTTTATTTTGTAGACACTAGATTCTGGGGGGATATGCTGAACCAGATCCTCTCTTCCGTAACATTCCCTAGGCATGTTATGGTTCCAAAGCTTGTCCCTGCCATACAGTAAAGGGTCCAATAGTGAAAGAATTCAAGAAAACATAAGAATTGGAAGAACTGGTTTCTGTTTTTGAGCTGTCTCCAAACTAGTGGGAGAGAAACAAGACCTGTATGCATGGAAGCAGAGAAAAATAAATGTTAGAAGTCATGAAAGGACAGCCCTGCTCTATGGAGGTCTTTGATTTTATTCTAAATACCATGCTTAAGGCAGTTAAGTAGGGGAGTACATGTCTTCTGTAAAAAGAATTATAAGGCAAGGGTAAGGCAGTCTGGTAGAAATTGTATATTTAAGTGTTAAGGGAATGAAAAACATTCAAGAGTACCTGGGGCAGCGAAAGCTTTCTTGGAAAACCCAGATTTTGAGAAGGGTCTTGATGAACTGGTATGACATAGCTTTTCAGAGAGGTTGATGAGACATCCTAATTGAGGGAGGAACATGACAGAAGGCAGAGAAGTGGGACTACACAGGACACAAGCAGGGAAGAGTAAGAGAGTATGGCTGTAGCTCTCCTTCAGGAAGAATGAAATACAGCATTTCTGAAACTTCACTTATTCCCTCACGTTCTGCAATACTGGCACCTCAGGGTGGTGTGGTGGTTGAGTGCCTGGGCAATAGGGCCAGATGAGACTGGATCTGATGCTGGCTCATCAGTTACCCATTGTGTGACCTTGGGCAAGTTACTTAACATGTCTATAGCTCCATGTCCTCATGTATAATGGGGATAATAATTGTATCTGCCACCCAGGGTCACTGGGAAGTGCTTAGAAAAATGCCTAGTACATAGAAAGCACTTGGTAAATGTTAGGACTTTTTGTTTTGTTGGAATCAGCTTGCCTTTTCTTTCTCTGTTTTTTTTTTGTTGTTTTTTTTTTTGTGTTTTTTTTTGCTAAAATGAATTTTCTTTTAAAAAATGTTTATTTATTTTGAAAGGGAGAGTGTGTGTGCCCGTGTGCCAGTGGGGGAGGGGCAGAGAGAGAGAGAGAGAGAGAGAGAGAGAGAGAGAGAGAATCCCAAGCAGGCTCTGCTCTAGAAGCATGGAGCCTGATGTGGGGTTCTATCTCATGAACCTGAGATAATGACCCAAGCCAAAATCAAGAGTTGAATGTCTAACTGACCAAGTCACCTGGGTGCCCTGAGTTTGCTTCTTCTTTCTTTCTTTCTTTCTTTTTTTAATGTCTATTTACCTTTTTTTTTTTTTTAATGTTTATTCATTTTTGAAAGACAGAGACAGAGCACAAGCAGGGGTGGGGTGGGATGGAGAGAGAGGGGGACACAGAATCCTAAGTAGGCTCCAGGCTCCGAGCTGTCAGCACAGAGCCTGACGCAGGGCTTGAACCCACGAACCGCGAGATCATGACCTGAGCCGAAGTCGGACGCTCAACTGACTGAGCCACCCAGGCGCCCCTATGTTTATTTACCTTTTGAGAGAGAGAGAGAGAGAAAGAGAGAGAAAGAGAAAGAGAGAGAAGCAGGCGAGGGGCAGAGAGACAGAGACACAGAATCCAAAGCAGGCTCCGGCTATCTGAGCTATCAGTACAGAACGCAACACAGGGCTCAAAAACACGAACCGTGAGATCATGGCCTGAGCCTAAGTCTGACACTTAACTGATGGAGCCACCCAGGCACCCCGCAAGTTTGCTTTTTAAGTAAACTTTATATTACTAACACAAATGGAAAACCAGAATCACTTACCGCAAATAGAAGGTAGTTATGAAAAATAAAGACAATGAAATAGAGCAATTTACTTAAGTTTTGATCAGATACTGTGACTACTTGGAAACAAAGATCCCCTCTCTCTGCTAAAAACAGAGATTGCCAAGTGTGAGATTAGTATTAATGAAATCTAACATCAAATTAAGTCTAAACCTTTTTCCTTTGGTATAATCAAGAAGATTGAGAGAGAACTAAAAAACAAAATAATTTTCTTGCCCCATGGGCCTCCTGGCATTTTGCATTCCACATTTGGGGAGATACTGAAAAAAGATAACACATGGTGAAACCAAACGATGGGCATTCTGAAATTGGATTTGTATTTGAACAAAGAACAAACTGCCACATGCCCTTGAGCAAGGGAGGCTTGGGTCAAAATTTTATTTTCAGGATATTAATGGAACAGCAAAGTGTAAGATAGACCAGAACAGTGAGAAATGGGAGCCAGAAAGAGCAGCTAGAAGATCTAATGGAATCAGATGGATTTGTCCTGCATCCCCACTACCTTAAGGCCAACATGATAGTTTCTAGACAAATACCTGAGAGAAAAAATATGCAAAGAAAAACACCCTGCTTTGGCAACTCAATAAAAAGCAACAGAAAAGTAGACCTTTGCCAAAGTCATCAGCGGTTCTTATTTTCAGCTTCCAGATTGAATATATCTTTGATCAAAGCTGTTTGAAAGAATGAGGCTGAGAACATGAAAGCCAGCTAAGGTCACAAATATTCATTCTCCTGAACGTGACACAGAAATGATGAACTTTGGTTTCCTGGCCTTTTCAAGGTCATCGATGATTTTCCAGTGTGGCTGGTTCTACTCAACTCCCCAGATACCAGGGGTCTGTGAGAACCTTTTTATCTTTTCACCTAACAGAGAGGTTCCAGAAAGTTTCCGGGGTGGGGTAGGCACATCATAAACTCTGCTTTTATCCTTTCTCCCAAGAGTTCGCTTTACTGAACTAGGCCTACGGTTTCAGAGTCTATACCACCTGCAGCACATGTCAGAAAACAGCTGAGTGCTAAAGTTGTAAGAGGCAAAACAGTAAGAGGGAAATAAACCCTTGGATGAGTGGAAATATGTGACTGAGTTCTGTGGTTAACACAGACCATTGTTCATTGTGAAGATGGGAGAGCCTCAGATCTTCACGTGCACGCAACCTACAATCATCAGATCCCCTCATCTCTGAGTTACGGTAACTTGAGTAGTGCAGATGATTATCAGTCACCTGTAGACACGATGACTCAATGTGTATGAAACTCAGAAGGGGTAAGCTACAGTAATTGAAAAGCCAACAGCTCACGTTTCTTTAGTAACATACTCATAAAAAAGGTTAGTCAAACCACAAGAGTGTAACTTCTCCCAAACCTGCACGGAGCCTCTAGTCCAGCTTGTAGTCAAAATCGTACCACACCTTTGAATGATTAATGATAGCAGCTTCAGGCTGAATTAGAGGTTTCCTTCTGATGAAAGTACAAATGGCAACAACAAGTTCTGAGTTTAGGAACCAAGGCTGCCTGGTTGGGCCATTACTTACCCGTGTTTCCTTTTAAAGGTGTCAGTCCCTCAATCCCTACCATCTAGGCTTTGGTAACTCTAAACTGAGCAACTGCCTGACCTGAATTGCTGCGATGTGGTGAGGGCATATGTTGTTGGCTTCTAAGTGCCAACTTGAAAGTACAGACAGAATCACTGCCTAGAGCTAAAAGGGACCTTAGCTGAGCACACGGATTTAGACCTCTGCCTTTGGGGCCAAGCAATACCCACCACCCTAATCTGTTTACTTCTGGGTTTTTTTAATTTTTTTTAAAAATATTTTTATTTATTTTTGAGACAGAGAGAGACAGAGTATGAGCAGAGGAGGGGCAGAGAGAGAGGAAGACACAGAATCTGAAGCAGGCTCCAGGCTCTGAGCTGTCAGCACAGAGCCCGACGCGGGGCTTGAATCCATGAACCGTGAGATCATGACCTGAGCCGAAGTCGGACGCTTAACCGACTGATCCACCCAGGCGCCCCTACTTCTGGGTTTTATACTTCACACTACCTAGCACTGTGCCTTATATATAATACTAAAAGGAATAGCTACTATTTACTGAGCCCTTACTATATACCCAGTGCTGTCCTAGGTACTTTTTGTATATTGTCTCATTTGCCTAAGGTGAATTAGCGTCTCTTAGTCAGATGAAGAACCTAACCTACAAACAGGTTAATTTGCTAAGGTCGGTTAGTCAGTAAATGGAGAACTAGGATGCAATCTAAGGGCCTAAATATATCTGTCCATGAGCATTAACTGCTGTTTCCTGGATGCTACCTTGCCCATGGCTGCACAATCCCACCATGGACAGTGACGTCAGATTCTCTGCTGGGGTGGTTCCCATAAGCAGTGGACCAGCAACTGTGCTTTATTCCAAATGGACCAGCAACGTGCATTCAAGAAATATCTATGATGCACAGAATTGTTGTGATATCTGTAAGTGCTTAAAAGAGTGCCTGGCAAATGTATACACTTAATAAGTGGTAGATCATTTATTATTATTATTATTATTATTATTATTAGCCTCACACCATGTTACGTGCTTTGAGGAATATAAACATAATTGCAATCCAATAGGAAATGTAGCATTTATGCAATTTCATTACAAATCAGTACCCCTAATACAAAGCATACAGTAGTCAAGAGAGTAAAGAGAATAATATGGACAGCTTCTCAAATATGTCATGTAATGTGAGACAAATATTAATCTATTCTTTATTTAAAAAATTTTTTAAATGTTTATTTATTTTTGAGAGAGAGAGAGAGACAGAGACAGAGCACAAGTGGGGAAAGGGCAGAGAGAGAGGGTGACACAGAATCTGAAGCAGGCTCCAGGCTCTGAGCTATCAGCACAGAGTCTGATGTGAGGCTCAAACTCAAGGACTGAGAGATCATGACCTGAGCCAAAGTCAGATGCTTAACTGATTGAGCCACTCAGGCGCCTCTGTTCTTTAAAGTCTCCTTGTTATCTGAGGTGGTGGCAGTGATTGTGGTGAAGACAGTTCTATATATCACCAAACTGTTTAAGCTTGCCTTGAGTGCAGGGGGAGAACAGAGTAAAGAGAGGACTCAGGAGACTATGCGAATGTAGACGATGTGTGTGCTTTTTTTTTGTTGTTGTTTATTTATTTATTTTGAGAGAGAGAGCACCACGCAAGTGAGAGTACAAGAGTGGGGGACAGACAGAGGGAAAATCCCAAGCAGACTCAGCACTGACAACAGTAAGCCCAATGAGGGGCTTGATCTCAAGAACCAAGAGATCATGCATGACCTGAGCCAAAATCAGAAACTTAACCGACTGAACCACCCAGGCACCTCCTGACCATGTATACTTCTTTTATTTATTTATTTATTTATTTATTTATTTATTTATTTATTTATTTTTAACATTTATTTATTATTGAGAGACAGAGAGACACAGAGCGTGAGCAGGGGAGGGGTAGAGAGAGAGGGAGACACAGAATCCGAAGCAGGCTCCAGGCTCTGAGCTGTCAGCACAGAGCCCGATGTGGGGCTTGAACTCATAAACTGTGAGATCATGACCTGGGCCAAAATCAGATGCTTAACCAACTGAGCCACCCAGGCGCCCTCTGACCATGTGTACTTCTTTTTTTTTTTTTTTTTTTTTTTTAATTTTTTTTTAACATTTATTTATTTTGAGACAGAGAGAGACAGAGCATGAACAGGGGAGGGGCAGAGAGAGAGGGAGACACAGAACCGGAAGCAGGCTTCAGGATCTGAGCCATCAGCCCAGAGCCCGACGCGGGGCTCAAACTCACGGAACGTGAGATTGTGACCTGAGCCGAAGTCGGACGCTTAACCGACTGAGCCACCCAGGCGCCCCAGACCATGTGTACTTCTAAAGGCAGATGTGAGTGATGGTATTCCAGACAGACAGCATGGACAGAACCATTACATATAAGAGGGAAAGTATTACACAGAAGTGGAAGTAGTTCACTGTGGCTGAATTAAAAGATTACTTGGCTGAAATGATAAAATGAGAAAAGGTAACTTGGAGACAGATTGTGCTAGGCTCAGAACACCTGGGTGGTTCAGATTTTATTCCATTGGGAAGCCACTGAAAGGTTTTTTTGAAGATGGGGGGGATGATTTGAACTTTAGAAAAATAACACATTTCTACTATTATAGTCATCATGAGGGGTGATGTGAAATATTCAGGTTTTCTTTTGAAGTTTCTTCAAGTCACTGAAATGTATTTGCCACTACCTTCATACCATATCCCATGCGTATTATCGCTTACTCTTACTGCAAGTACATGTCAAAAAAAGGGAGGGGGGCAGGTAAGTAGGGTAAATGGAATATCTGATGAGATGATGGCTCTGATCTCAATCTAAATGAGACCAAAGTGACTAACATTTCTTCCAGGAGGAGGAAAGCAGTGGGGAGCCACAGAACAGGTAAGAAGGGGAGCAAACAGAGAGAGAGAGTGATGGGGGTGGCACCCCCCATGGGGGTGACAGCTGGAGACTGTTTTGTTGTTGCAGAAGCCTTGTCCTCTGTGAGAGGTACTACTGGAAGTCATCAGTCCTGATGGAGTCACCAGGGGAAGACTTCTTTTCTCAAGAAAACACACCCTCGAGGGAGAATGATTCCCCTTCTTCAGGGACTTTTTCTTCCACCAGCTTTCAATGACTACACTCCCCACTGTCCAAAGCCCTGGTGTAGCACACATGACATGCACTGCTCCGGTTGACCTCCCAAGGAAGGAAGGCCTTGGACTGCAGCATGTTTTAGGCCTTGCCCTGACCCTGCTCTGTCACCTGCTAGTTGCATCTCGCCATCTCTCCAATTTTTCCTCCTCTGGTGAAAGAACTCGCTACGTGTTCCTGATATCCCTTCAAGCCCTAAAATGCTACGATTTTATAATGTTTACAGGATTATAGATTTCAGCCCTTTGGGAAGGGGTGGGAGAAGATACTTTTTGCTGTTAGAAACGAGTTTTCAAACTGCTTCCTGTCGCTCTGTTAACCAAAGCAGACAATTTCTCATTAGTTACTTCACAAGGAGAATCGATGGTGTTTGTTGAAGTGTCAAAACCTCACCAGAATGTTTACCGCGGCTGAGTGAGATCTGTTTTCATGTTCTTTTCAACATGAAAACTTCCTTTAATAAAGTAATACATAAAATTAAAAATAATAAGGAGATGCTATGGTAACCACTTTGGTCGGAATAACACATCTGTTTTTGGAGAAAGAATGAAAATCAGAAAAAGAAATATGCAGAAATGTAGTCATTTTCCTCCTCCCTCCAGGAGAGAAATCTGGCCTCTATTTTGAGCCAAGTATTTGAAGATGGCCTAGTTAGAAGTCTATTCAAACAAGTTTATAACAGGAGAATAAGATGCAGAGAAAGGACAACTCTTAAAAGGGTTAGGTGCTAAAAGTGAGGCCTTCGTGTCCTTCGAAAAGAGCAACTAAGAATTATTTTGATGATGTAAAGATGTTGATTTCTTTTTTTTTTAAATTTTTTTTTTTTTCAACATTTTTTATTTTTGGGACAGAGAGAGACAGAGCATGAACGGGGGAGGGGCAGAGAGAGAGGGAGACACAGAATCGGAAACAGGCTCCAGGCTCCGAGCCATCAGCCCAGAGCCTGACGCGGGGCTCGAACTCACGGACCGCGAGATCGTGACCTGGCTGAAGTCGGACGCTTAACCGACTGCGCCACCCAGGCGCCCCAAGATGTTGATTTCTAATGAATGTGTGTTGATTTATGTCCTATCTTACGGAAAGTGAAATAAAACATCTTAGAGAATTAGGAAAGAAATTATTTTATTTTTCTCCTATGTAGGCAATTTAATTTTACTCCTATGCTTCAATACAGGCATGCTTTGTGTTTCCTTTAAAAAAATTTTTTTAATGTTTATCTATTTTTGAGAGAGAGAGAGAGAGAGACAGAGCATGAGCAAGGGAGGGGCAGAGAGAGAGGGAGACACAGAATCTGAAGCAGGCTCCAGGCTCCGAGCTGTCAGCACAGAGCCTCATGTGGGGCTCAAGCTCACGGACAGCGAGATCGTGACCTGAGCGGAAGTCGGACGCTTAACCAACTGAACTACCCAAGTACCTCCTTTGTGTTTCTAAATGCACCTGAGCTTAACCCAATCTGTCCCTCTTCCTCCGTTAATCTCTAATTGACGGAAGATGCTACCTACTGGTGATTATCTCTAGCCTGTTGGGAAAGTAACAGGCTGACCTGATGGTATAACTTCACCTTAACCCTCACAGTTCAAGAGGTCAAGGAAGCAAAGGTTGGTCTGAGTGCTGTGCAACTGTCAGCAAGGATTAAAGGGAGTGACTCATTCTTCCTTCACACTTTACCCTTTGCCATTTCCCTGGCAGCTGAATCTTTTCAGAAAATGGTGCCTTGGAGAGGAAATACAGGAGACAGAAGAGAAGAGGAGAGAAAATATTAGCCCCGATGTTTTGTAGCTCTTCATCTCATACACTGCAGTGTCAAATGTTCCTTTTCTCTCCCCGATATTACTGTTTTCTATCAAAAAGGTCGATTCCATTAAATGATTCAATAAATAAAGGAAACCCTTTATTTAAAAATAATCTCTAAAAGGAAGAGATATAAGCTAATGCTAGAAGATTAGAACAGGGCTTAGGAACAAGAACATCATGGATATGGCAGGAGCACTATCCCCATTTCCTGATGAAAGAGCCAAAGAAGTAGCAATGCCCTCAGTAAGATATATGAATGTTGGCCAAATGCAGCTGTTTGATAGATTCTCAGATTTAACCACACCTTCCTAAAAAAAAAAAAACAACTAAAATATCTGATATGGTTTATAACATAAATACCTTGTCTGTACAGCCTTGAGAAAACAGTTACCTGAAGTTACACATACAGGTTTATAAACACAAAGTGGTATTCATAATTGCAGCCTTTGCTAATTCATCTCACTGACTTGTAGAATGATAGAGCTGGGAGGGACCTTCCCGATCACTTCATCACCTATTCAGTCTCCTCATTTCACAGATGAATAAACAGAGGCCCAGAAAGGTTATGTGATTTGTCTGAACACACAGAGTTAAGAAATGACTGAGCTAGAATCGGAACCTGGGTGATTTGGCTTCAAATCCAGTGTTCTTCCTACTGCACTACATACCACAATTTACCAAACAAAATTTCCCCCAGTTATTCAGGGCCTTGAAGTTGCTGCCTCAGCTCAAATCAAGAGCTAACTCTACTGGGTTTCCTGATGCCAGCATAGAGAGAACATGATGGTTCAGAAGATGAGAGAAATCAGCACCTATAAGCATCTCTCATGAGTCTGGAAATGAAGGAGTGGAAATCCTCTGGTCACAAGGGTAACAAATGGAACAGATCCCTGATGTAATAAGTAGAGTGGCATGGAAGTGAACACAGGAAATGTGTTTTCTTAAACCCATGAAGATAACAAAGCAACTTTTATTATATTTTTTATTATATTAAGTAGGGTTTTGGCTCAACTATTGCTATACGGCAGCTATACTAAGCACCTTCTCTCATATTTTAGTTGTCTTAGACCAAAACGCATTGACTATAATTGGATTGAAATTGCATCACTTCACATTTTTTTCCTTGCCCATTTCTCTCCATGTCCCTCTCCACATCAAGTACGGCCATTTCTAGAGTCAAAACTTTCCCCAAAATAAATTACAAGGTAAATTACACTCATAGAATAACAACTATACTCTCCCTTTGTTCTGACTCCAGTCAGCACTTCTTCACAGGAGTCAAGCTCAAAAGATATATGAGCAATGTCTCAAGATTGCGCCGTGGAATCACAATTGATCCACTGCTCCTAAACTCCACATGGAAGTCACTGCATGCCCCTTGACATTTCTCACCAGGGAGGGGGGAAATGGTATGGGGGTTGGGAGGGGGGAATGTGTCTTTCTAAACTGAAATGCACCAACTTTAGTCTGACACAATTCTTAAAGTGATTAAAAGAGGATACAAAAACTTCTCAGCTAATCAAAATAAAATAAAGAAGGCATAAGTACCTAAATAAGCATAAATACAAAGCTAGGTAATTTTGAAACACATTAGTTCTTTCAATAAATCTCTATAATTCACATAAAATATCTGTCTGTAAAAAAATGACCTAGACCATAATAAAATTTAACCAGATTTAAAAACCAGGTAGGTGCGTAATATCTGTAAAAGCTATTGGGAAGATTAAGCACAAAAGAACTGTAGTGAGAAATCAATAGCAGCAAGTAGCTTTGGAAAAACAGAATGACAGTCCTCTAAAATTTTACTGGTGTTGAGGGAGGTCTATTTTCGTGTGACAACTATTTTTGTTCAGTATCACTGAATTTCAATTTATAGCAAAACTGATACATTCAATTCAGCTGCCCTCTTCACAGATACAAATCTATTTTAAATACCATGGTCACATTTATGTAAACATCTGGGAGAGTTGGGCAAAACATCTCTGCTGTTCAGCAGTCCTAACACTTTAATGAACATAATTATTTTTTAGCCATCTCATTCTGCTCCATTGTTTGACAATGTGAAAACCAATGGCATAAAAATTAACTCCTGTAAGACAAATGATTGAATCCAGCCTAGTTATTTAAATCCATGTTCTCCCAACCACATTCTCTTAAAGCCAGTCCTCAATCAAATTCAAGAAAGAATGGCAGTAAGTTTTAGAGCATGAAAAAAAGTTTGGGCACGATTACAGAACCAACTTGTAAAATATAACTACAAAAGGTTACAGAAATGCTATTTCAAACATCTTACTGGTGTCAATTGCACAAACTTTGTCATGCAACATATGTCATTCGGAATAAAGAGGAAGGAACAGCATTTTTAACACCAACTCCATTTAGGAAATTGGATATCAAATACTTCCATCTTCAGGAGTTAAGATTATTCAGTTAAAATATCTTATTCTATTTGCCCGAGGTATCAGAATGAAGCATGAAGAATAAAAGTGTACAATGGAAAACCAATTACCTTATTTTAACAGAGATTAAGCTAGGAAGGGCCTGTGTAATATATAAGCATCCTACGTTATCTCATTTAAACTATCTGCTAACAACAGCAGGAAAAAAAGGGTTGTATTCTTACCAATGAATTTCTGAGGCATTGAGCTTTTTCGTTTTGCCACATTGCTTGCTAATCTGTCCAGAACGAGAGCTCTTTCACTTCCCATCTCTGCTTTGATGTGTCTTGCCTCCGCACTTGCTGGTTTGGAAAAATGTAAAAAGAAGAGGGAAAAGAACACGGTGGTAAATGAGGGAGAAAAGGAAATAAACTGGAAGGAAAAGTATCAGACATCTGATGCACACTCTGTTGTTACCTGTTATTACTGCTCAGATTCTTGCCCGGGGTACCTGCTGTGGTCAGTGAAGCCAGCACCAGGGCACGTTCAAATCTTGCAGTCTTATGCTGAGATGGGAAAGCCCGACCCATCCCCAACCAGTATCTTCATTAGCAAGAGGAAGTATTAAATAAACAGCCTGGACGTGGTTGGTTGCAAAAAGATAGATGGAGATCTTCTAACCCCCGATCAGCCTTCTTTCTGATTCTGAGTAACTGCGTGTGACACCTGCAGACTGATATAATTCTTCTAAACAACTTAAAAAAAAAAAAAGTATGGTGCCCCAGATTTACTGTTCTGTTTATGTTAATAGCACTTTTGAAAATAGATACACTTACCCAGACAGCAAGAAATCTACTCAGTGATTTGTGTATTGTAATTCTGAGTGGTTTTCTTTTTTCTTTCCTTTCCTTTTCTTTTTTTCCAGCATGTTCCTTTCAGTTCCTATCTCTTAAATTCTATTTCTCTGGGCTCTGCATTATCTGTTTCATATGCTCCTCACATTTCAAAATTGTCTCAGAATTTCCCTGAGCAACACTTCTGTCTTGAAATTAAAGAGCAATTTGTATAATGCATCTTTATTATATTTCTAATGAACAATGTAAATAAAAACTGCCTAAGAATATGGTCTAGTTGTTAATCCACGAATAGACCCCTAAATGGTGCAGGCCTGTGGTTCTCAGACCTGCCTGAACATTAGAATCAGCTGAAGAGAATGTAGGACACACCTATGTCTAGCTTCCCCTTCAGATCCTAAAATCAGGATCTCTGGTGTAGGCACCTAGGCAACAGTATTTTTTTTTTTTAATTTTTTTTTCAACGTTTTTTATTTATTTTTGGGACAGAGAGAGACAGAGCATGAACGGGGGAGGGGCAGAGAGAGAGGGAGACACAGAATCGTAAACAGGCTCCAGGCTCCGAGCCGTCAGCCCAGAGCCTGACGCGGGGCTCGAACTCACGGACCGCGAGATCGTGACCTGGCTGAAGTCGGATGCTTAACCGACTGCGCCATCCAGGCGCCCCTAGGCAACAGTATTTTTAAAGCTCTTCAGATGATTTTAAAATTCAGCCAGAATTGAAAACCATTAGAATATATAGATAGTACTAACATCTAATCGATTAAATAGTAAATTGGAATAAGTATAGTATAATTTGCCCTGGTATAGCAGGTAGTACTCAATAACAGTCTGTATCTAAAGTTCAAAGAGATACCAGCTGATCTAGATGTAAGGCTTTACACTTTAGCAAACGATGCTAGCCCAAGCTACAGATCAGAAAACTTTTCTGTAAAGGGCCAGATAGTAAATATTTTCAACTTTGTGGGACACATCTAGTCTCTGTTCCATATTCTTTGATTTTTCCTCCAACCCATCACCCTTTAAAAATGTAAAAACCTCGTACACAAACAGTCTGCTGGCTACCTTTGGCTCATGGGTCACAGTTTGTTCACTCCTGTCCTCCATAATCATATTGTGTTACTACAAACATTCCTCTCTGTTTTATCATAAGCATTTCAGGAGGTCCAAACTAAAATGATGTATCCATACATTTCTAATGTCTCTAAGAAAGAAGAAATTGAAATTAGTTTAAGAGACTAGAGTAAAAAGCAAGTGATGGCTGCAGAATGGATTTTTTTCTTCTCAAATATATGCACAGATTTAGGGATGGTCAGTGCTCATTCCGTAGTTGAAGAGTTTGCTGTGTGAACAGATTCTAATATACAGAAATAATGTCACATATTCCATGGTCTCTCAGACATTCAGTACCACAAATTGATATGCCCAGAGAGAAGAAAATTGGCCACCTCTGCAAGTAAACAAAAGAGAAAAACCTCCAGGGCAGGACTGTCAATTATGGTCAGGGCAAGAAAACTAAAGTCAAATTAGAAAAAGAGAATTCAAAATACCAAATATGTTTCATTGTATTATTAGCATGTCTTAGTTTTTGGTTGCCAGTCGTTACACAATAAATTATAAAGCTCACGGTTTTTAAAATTCAGGAATAAAATGGAATCTGGCTCCAAAAAGGATTAAGAGAAGAGGATGATAACCATACTAACTAGACTTTGTGAGTTTCTTGTCAAATATAATTATACGCTCCAAAGAAATAAGTCCCAGTCTCTGGTTTAAGCTATTAACAACACTCTATGTGTCAATGAAAACAGTAAGGGTCAGAATAAGGGGCCTGGGCAGCTTTGGGGCTGGTGGTAAAGCACTGTCACTTTGACTGGCTGGCCATTGTAAATAATGGGTACTTTAGCAACAGGACACGTTGCTATTGAGTGAAGTGGGTCAAATTCTGTCCAGCACAGGGACAGGTTTAAATGACCAAACAGGAAACTATTATATATATATTATTTCCTTTCACACAAACCACCACCAGATGTGGCACTACCCTGAGCCCCAAGAGCAAAGAGATGAAAGACAAAGGCCCGGGATTTGAAATCAGTTCCTGAGGCTGTTATAAGGAGGCTTTTTCTTAGAAACAGCTAAGGGTGCTTTGACTGGGAACATTCATTGTGGTTTGAGTAACTTTGGGAGGATTAAATCCACACCCTGCCCTCTCCCTACCCCCAACTGTGTATTATTATCAGAAAGATTTAAAGCGAAAGGAGAATGAAAAACAGTCCTGTGGGAATTTTTAATTCCATCCCCATTTTACCCCTATTTGTATTGGTATCTTCAGTCACTCTTCTAATGGGCCAATCATCTCCCAGAGATCTTGTGCCTTCAGCCCCAGGACTCACCCCAAGCATTATGTTGCCAGCCTAGTTTTCCCATTGAGCTCTCAGTAGTCACTGTCTACATTTTACCAAGTCACTATCAATTACCACAAGCAACTTTCTGAGGACACATACTCAATATCTTCTATATTTGGGAGGATGCTAGAGCGGGGATCATGACCTAAATAATGTAATGAGGGCATGTCACTAAATGGCAACCTTCCGAGATAACATCATCTTTTATCCCTGGTTACTCACCAAGCTCCTCTTGACAGTCATTTCTAGATAAATCTTACTCTGTAAACCAGTGGCCAAATGCCTGACATTTAAAAAGATAACATTCTGAAGTGTGTGGATGGACAGATAATTGGGGACATGGGTGGAGACTTTCCCATTCCCACAATAGAGTGAAAGAAATCTTCTGAAGCGAATCGAGAGGGCTTCTGTCCCCCTAAGCCCCTCTCTGGCTTGTTCACTCAAAATAGCAACTCCAAGATCCCAACCGTCACCGGACATGTGAACACGTTCTAGAGATTATGTTCATCTTTACTGAGTTAACCATTGTCAAATCGGCAAGTTAGGCAAAGGCTAACGCTTCAATTCAACGTGCTGCACTCTTTCTTCCCAAACTGCAGGTCTTTTGCCTTGCAGTTATCGGTCAGCTGCTGTCTGCTCTTTAATACACAAAGAAATGCTCTGCAGTTAGAGGATCTCTTTGGGATTACGAGGAGTTTAGGCAGTACACTGAAAAGCAAACAAAGAGGACCACTGGCTTTTGGTCCTCTGCTTCAACTTGAAGACCCAACTGTCTACTTATAGAGTCTAGACTTGTTATCTTGCCACATCATGTCTCAAAAATGTAAGTGGAGGGAAACCAGTTTGGCAAGATAGTAAGGGGACAAGATAATGGGTTTAAATGATGAAATAGGAAATCCGTTCCTGGGTGGTGTTTGGCAGTTTAATGTTGCAAGGGGTGGGTGCGGGGAATACGGGATAGTGGCAAAAAGCAATTTACACACTTGGTTCATGAGTGAGCATAGGGGTAGGGCTGTAATTCTGGATCAATTCCCCTTCATGTCACTTGGCTACTACATAGTGGCTATACCAATTTTCATTAGCAAAATGATTTTAAAGACATGTTGAAAAAAATATTAAAACTAATATGAAGTCATAATTACAGAACAGGTTTCTACCTTTAATCGCCACACAAGTCTTAATTGTCTTTCAGTTAACTATTTCCATGATGCAATTTCTATCTCAAAGTGATTGCAGATTTAACTGTGTAATTGGTTGTGTTTTTGTGTTTGTTCCAAATCTGTCATTTGATCTTGAAGTGTTAAATGGAACTCAAATAAGAGGCATTGCTTCCTGTCTCTTCTCTGGTGTGGTCAGTAAGTAGCTAATGGACAGTGGAACAAAGGGGTGTTATTGTGTAACGAGAATTGTCTAACAAAAGATTGCTATCAAAGACTGAGGCAGGTTCTAACAAAAAAAGCTACATAAAATTGTTGCCTTTTTGAGCAAGTAGAATGAATACTACCTGTGAGATAGTATCACTTTTTAAGAAGAAAAATCAGTTGGGAAAATCAACTTTTAAAACATTTAAACTTTTTCTTTGGTCTGCTCCTTGGGAAAAATATAAGTTTATTCTAAAATTCTCATGCTTGTATTGGCTCAGCTGAAACAATGAGAGTGAAGATAAAAGGTTGTGACTCCCAGATTCATAAATAAATATAATTATTCAATTACTTTAAAAATCTTGTTATTGCTAGAACTCATTGTCATACAAAAATATGTCCTGCTCCAAGTACTCATAATCTGTGTGAAATGAGGCTAAATGAATCTCTATGCCAGCTGTTAGTCCCTTTCTGGGATAAGAATCAAGCTAATGAGAAAATGAAATCCGTGTTCTTCCCTATTTTTTTCATATACATTCCATTAAGACAGCAGAATTGGATTATCTTGATGATGTCACTCATGAGGTCTGGAGTAAAAACTTGGCCTGAAGTAGCTGTATCACATGTACCTCTCTTAGACCTTTGTATTATATTAATAGATCAAATGCCCATTGCCTTGTTGGATTGTGATTTCTCCAAGGATAGGGGCTAAACTTTCATTCATTTTTACAAACAACTCTGCCACAGTTCTGGCACCTAGAGAATCTAACAAATGCTATCTGAGTAGTAGTAATAATAATAATAATAATAATAATAATAATAATAATAATAAAAGAACTGATTAGTGAGGCCAGAAGTCCTATTTCCCAACACAACATTCTTTTGCAAACTGGTCTCCAGTCCAAGGTCTTTTTATCTGTTCTGCTTCCATAAAGACCTGCTTCCTGATGGGAGCAGGTCTGTCTCAAAGCTTGGGTCTTAGACTAGGCTGCACTTCAATTTACACTAAGCACTTAATGGGGGCGCCTGGGTGGTTCAATAGGTTAAGCATCCAACTTGATTTTGGCTCAGGTCATGATCTCACGGTTCATGAGATCAAGCCCTGCATTGGGCTCTGTGCTGATAGTGTGGAGCCTGCTTAGGATTCTCTACCTCTCTCTCTGTTCCTCCCCCACTCACACTCTCTTTTGCTCTCAAAATAAATAAATAAACTTAAAAAAAATAAGTACTTGATGAATAAATGCTATACCCACAGTAGCACATTACTATCATTACTTTAAAAACTAGGGATGAAGGGATAAGATATACCACTGGTGATAGTATGTTGGTTAGGCTCAGAATGGAACATGATATCCAGACTGGGACTCCCAGTTTTAAGAAGGAAACAAAAATGGAAACCATATAGGGAGCAGTGGCAGTAATTAAAGTTTGGTATGGCACCTGGGTGGCTCAGTCAGTTAAGCATCCAACTCTTGATTTCAGCTCAGGTCATGATCTCATGGTCATGGGATGCCCAGCATAGAGCCTGCTTAAGATTCACTCTCCCTCTCTCTCTCTCTCTCTCTCACACACACACTCTCAGGGTGCCTGGGTGGTTTAGTAGGTTAAGCGTCCGACTTTGGCTCAGATCATGATCTTGTAGTCTGTGAATTCAAGCCCCACGTCAGGCTCTTGTGCTGACAGCTCAGAGCCTGGAGCCTGCTTCAGATTCTGTGTCTCCCTCTCTCTGCCCCTCCCCTGCTCATGCTCTCTCTCTCTCTCTCTCAAAAATAAATAAACATAAAAAAATTTTTTTTAAAGATTCTCTCTCTCTGTCTGTCCCTTCCCCCCTTGTACTCTCTCTCTCAACACCCCCCCCCCCCAAAAAAAAAGATTGGCTTGTATGGATAAACATTCTTTATATTTTTGGGGGAACCTGGCTGGCTCACTCAGAAGAGCCAATGACCCTTGGTCTTAGGGTCATGGATTTGAGGCCCATGTTGGGTGTAGAGATTACTAAAAAAAAATAAATAAATAAACTTAAAAAAATAATTTTTTTTTAATGTTTACATTTTGGAATTCAGGAAAAATCATGGGAACTATTTGAAATATAAAAGAGAATAATATATTGACTGACATGCAGTATTTATTATACTTGATTAAACTGACTTTAAACATTTTGTAACATGAAACCACCATTACAACATACTTGTTTTAAACAACAACAACAAAAATTAAAACTTGCTGACTCAGTTAACCCTTTATTTATTTGTTTATTTTTACTGAAACTTAAAGTATGTTGCATGCATCCATCAAACCACCCTATGAAATGCAAATTAACTCAACTTCTGTATTTCAGCATTTCCTGAATCACCTTAAGCCACTGAAGACAGCTAAAATATTTCTTTGATACTTTCCTAATTTGAAATTCCTAAAAATGATTGTGGATATGGGAAATAAGATGGTAACCTTACTTTAAAATCCATAATTTTGAACTTGCTACTCATAGGGGACAGTGTACTGACTTTTCCCCTACTTCCAAGAGAATCAAGACATACATACATGCATATGTGTGTGTCTACTCATATGTGTGTTACCATATTTCTTTCACTAACCAGATAATGTATAACCTTAAAAATAGCTAATCAAGCCATATTTTCCCAAAGTGGAAAAAAAACAAATGTCTATTAACTGATCAATAGATTTGTATTTTAAATGTAGTAAATCCATATAACGGAATATTATTTGGCCATAAAAAAGGAACGAAGTGCTGATACATGCTAAACATGGATGAGCCCTGAAAACATTATGCTAAGTGAAAGAAGCTAGACATAAAAGGCCGTGTATTATATGATTCTAATTATGTGAAATATTCAGAATAGGCAAACCCATAAAGACAGAAAGTAGATCAGTGGGTGCCAGGGGCTAAAGAGAGGGGGAAGAGGGAATGACTGCTAATGGGTACAAGGTTTCTTTTGAGAGTGATGAAAATGTTATGGAATTAGTGGTGATGGTTGTATAACTTTGTGAATATGTTAAAAACTACTGAATTGCACACTTTAATTTTTTAATGTTTATTTATATTTAAGAGAAAGAGAAAGAGAGAGAGAGAGTGAGTGTGTGTGTGTGTGTGTGTGTGTGTGCGCGCGCAGGGGGTAGGAGGGGCAGAGAGACGGAGACAGAATCCAAAGCAGGCTCCAGGCTCTGAGCTGTCAGCACAGAGCCTGATATGGGGCTTGAACTCACAAGCTGTGAGATCATGACCTGAGCTGAAGTCAGATGCTTACCTGACTGAGCCACCCAGGCACCCCTGAACTGTACACTTTAAAAGGTGACTTTTGGGGCGCCTGGGTGGCGCAGTCGGTTAAGCGTCCGACTTCAGCCAGGTCACGATCTCGCGGTCCGTGAGTTCGAGCCCCGCGTCAGGCTCTGGGCTGATGGCTCGGAGCCTGGAGCCTGTTTCCAATTCTGTGTCTCCCTCTCTCTCTGCCCCTCCCCCGTTCATGCTCTGTCTCTCTCTGTCCCAAAAATAAAAAAAAATAAAAAAATAAAAAAAACGTTGAAAAAAAATAAAAGGTGACTTTTATGGTAAGTGAATTATATTGCAATGAATTTTTGAAAATAAAAAATATATTTAACGATGGGAACATGAGAAGTCCTAGTGATTTTTAAGCAAGTCACTGAATTTTTGATGAGTTTCAATATCCTCATGTCTAAAATGAGATGGTAGGACTAGATGCTCTCTTTAACCTTCTAGCTTTAAATACAATAATTCTATTTGGAATACAATTGGTGTTGATAACTTGGGAATGTCTCACAGTTAAGAGTACTGTCTGTTGCAAACATTTCTCTTTAGAAATAAGGAGGAAATCCAACTCCTTGATAAAACCAAAGATGCCATCAGGATAAAAAGCAGAAGCGTGCAAACCAACGGAATTCAGTTGGCCAGTTCCTAACACTGTAAAATAGGCTTTATCTAAAACAAAAGTTTCCTCTCACTCAAAATAGGTACAGCTAAGCTACTTATGATTTCCACTCCATTTCCCATTATTTCTGTCATACTTTTGTAATCTTTCTGCTTTAGAACCTTCAAACCACTCAACTGCACCTACTGCTGTCAAACAGCAAATCCCCTCAGGGTTTGATACTCTGAATATGCAACTGGTTCAAGTAATCGAATGAAAATGTCAGACAACCCAAGCTGCAGAACCAGGATGATGGTCAACTGGATGGGACAAAGGACAACTGCAGAGATGTGACACAAAGAAGTTTCATGCTATTTCAACTGAAGAATGAAAAGGAAATAAAACCATAATTGATATATGGAAAGGCATCTAGTATTTCAACCAATTTCTCCTAGGCATATAATTCAAAACACTAAATAAAATGTGAAACTCCCAAAGGCAAAGATAAGCATCACAGTAAATCATAGGAGTAGACAAATATATGATTTTGGGGCCTTGGACAAAGAAAATCCTTGTAGTTTTAACTGACTCTGCCCTAGCCACTCCTCAACCCACTCTACTCTCAATTGCTTTTTCAGTTAATGGCAACTGCATTCTTTTTTTTTTAATGTTTATTTATTTTTGAGAGAGAGAGAGAGGCAGAACATGAGTGGGGTAAGGGCAGGCTCCAGGCTCTGAGCTGTCAGCACAGAGCCTGACACAGGACTTGAACCTATGAACTGTGAGACCATGACCTGAGCTGAAGTTGGACACTTAACCAGCTGAGCCACCCAGGTGTCCCATGCAACTGCATTCTTCATCACATCCTACATCAATCTGTTAGGAAATCCTGTTGGCTCCACCTTTAAAGTATATATAGAATTAGAACATTTCTCACCACCTCTACCGCTACCAAGACACAATTTTCTCCTGCTTGAATTATTACGATGGCTTCCTAACTGGACTCTCAAACAATTCCCAATTTTGCTGCAAATACAATCTATTCTCAATAGCAAGTAGAGTGATTTTTTTTTTTAATGAGAAAAGTGTCACCTTTCAGTTCAAAATGTTTTGAAGATCTTGAATTTCATTCAGAGTAAAAGTCAGCCTTTATAGTAGCCCACAAAGCTTGATAAGATCTGGTTTCCCATTTCCTTTCTGGCCACATGTTCTATTACCCACTCTGCTCCAGAGACACAGGACTATTTATACTTTGTCAAACTCAAGCCCCAGGGCCTTTGCACTTGCTATTTCCTCCTTATCTGCGGGGCTTTCTCTTTGTCCCATTAAGCCTGTTAAAATGTCAGCTCCCTGACTCAGGTTCTGCCCCCAGTAGCTGCTTCATTTTTCTTCTTCTTTTCTTTTCTTTTTTCTTCTTTCCCTTTCCTTTCCTTTTCTTTCATCCTTTCTTTTTTAAAGTTTATTTATTTATTTTGGGAGAGGGAGTGTGAGCAGAGGAGGGGCAGAGAGACGGGGGGAGAGAGAATCCCAAGCAGGCTCTGTGCTGTGGGGCTCATTCCCAAGAACCATGAGACCATGACCTGAGCTGAAGTCAAGAGTTGGATGCCTGTCTACTGAGCCACCTAGGTACCTCCTTGCTTCATTTTTCTTAATAATACTTAACTATCTTCTAAGAAACGGTATATGTTACTTATTTACTTTGCTTATGGTCTTTCTCCACTGAAGTATAAACTGTGAGGGCAGATGTTTGCTTGTTTGTTTGCTTGCTTGTTTTACTTACTACTATATCCCACCACCTAGAAGAGCAGATGCTCACTACATGCAGATAGAACGAGTGTTGCATGAACTCACCAGTCTCACCCAGGTCCGTGCTCTGAAGAAATGTACGGCAGCGCTCCTTGTGCTCCTCAAGGGAACTTCTCTGCTTGTAGCTCCTTCCACAAAACTCACATTTATAGGGTTTCTCGACTATAAGGAGAGCACAAGGGGCACTCAGTGACCCTCACGGTTACAGAATAAATGATGTCTTGGGGTACTGTGCAAACTATCCTTTAGGAATGAGACTGCTGAGAGAAGCCAGGGTATTTGGATATTTTTGCATCTATACCACTTTTAAATTTAATAAAGTAAAATCAGGTTATGGTCACATTAGAGTTTTCTTCGGAAGGACAGCCTCCTTTCACAAATGAAAGGATTTGGATATAATGACTATCGCTGAGCATGGTGTTTTGGCTCCAGATCCAATCTTGTTTCTTTAGGAAAATATATAGGGCCTTTTTATTCTTCAAGGAGGTTTGTGTGGCTTAAAAATGAAACAGAAAGAGATTCCTTATTTTGTGACATCCATCTGGCTTGTAAGTAAAGAATGCTGGGAGTTAGCCATTCAGCCAGTTGATGGCCTTTTCAGAGCATTGACATATTTGGATAAATTTAGCTTATCCTTGCCAAGTGACTATAGTGAAATCTGGGCTAAATCAATAAAAACTGAGCTAACTGAAGATATTTTTGAATAATAGAAATAAGAATGAATTACAAAAATGACTTTATCTTAATTTCTGAGATAAAGCAAACTTTCCTCAACAGTTCATCCATAAAATTCAAGCCACCTTTGTCCTCCCAACTCCTCCAAGTGCTTTATTGCTTAAAATATGTAAGTAATAATTTCAACTGTGCAGGGCTGGTTTTTCTGATTTGTGGATAAAGCGTACCCTAAGAATTTGTCAGAGTTTTAGGAACTGAGACTTTTATTTTTTAATCCTCTTGCTCTGTTTAAAACAGAGTCTTTGGGACATAAAGCACTAAACAATCCCTCTGGAATCCCAAATTAAAATGAACGCAGGTTTGCTAGGGCTAAAATTGTTTTAAGTGTTCTGCATAAATTGGGGTCGTCTAGAATCTATCTCAAAAATGACCACTGTATTTGGATCTTACTTGAAAAAAGCAATAGACAAGACTGTTCTAATTTTTTGGATTAAACTCATCTTTAATTCATTACTTTGAATGATGAGCTGTAAATGAAACCTTTCTTTTGCCACTTAATATCTCTCATGGTGGGTTTCGCTGGGGCTGATTTGTTTAATCCTTAGTCTCTGAATTGTGACCAGTTGTGGGTTTGGGGCTGGGTTTTAGTCAAAGCAGTACGTGGATTGACATAAAAACAAACCTTTTTTTTTTTTTTTTCAATTAAAAGTTTGCCAGATAACATCAAGAACATGAGGTCCCAAATTTGAAAATAAACTCAGTTTTAGTTTTCTAGGAGGGAAATTCTAAATGTTGAAAAAAAATTTATTATCTTGCTTGGTTAAAATAAAATGTGAAAACATTAAGATAGAACATAGTTATTTGTTTTTTTTTAATTCTGCTCATCTTCTAGAGATTAAAAATAAATAGGCTGACCAAGAAAAAAGTCAGGTTTAAGAAATTTACCCCATGTACACCTAAAACTAATACAATGTCACATTGTCAGTTATATCCCAATTAAAAATTTTTTAGCCCAGAATGGCCAAAAGAAACCATCTGACAATTAATTACACTCAGTTTGCAAACTGTACATCATTTGCTTGTCCAGACTTCTGAATGAAAAGTGTGTGCATGTGTTTCTTAGGAAAATAATCTCTTAATAAAGTTTACCATAAGAAAATACCAATGACTATAATTTTTTCACAAAATTTTAAAAGGCATTTTTATAGGGCAGGCTCTTCCTGTCTGACTGTGTTGTTCTCTAAGGGAACAAGGATGGTGAGGAGATGATCATCTCCATTGAGCCAGACGGAGAGCAATTAATGCCTTAATGGAAGTGTAATTAGCCCTAGAGGTCTCTGCTGTTGTAACCCTTCAGAACAGGAATGACGGATTAAAACCTCCATACTTAACTCTTTCTAGTTTCCTCAATGGGCACTGAGAAACACAAATTTACTAGATATGGAATGCTCATTGCTCTCACTTACCAGAATGTGTCCTAAGGTGACCTGTGAGTGCGTCTCTTCTCTGGCATGCGTAGTTGCAGAGGTGACACTTAAAAGGTTTTTCCCCTGTGTGCAGTTTAATGTGGCGGAGGAGGTTACCTTTCTGAGTAAAAGATGCCCCACACTGATTACACTGGAATGGGCGTTCACCTTTAAAAAGGACAAAAAGGAGACTTCTGATCACCCAGCAAGTGGCAAAGCATATGCACAGATTAGACGCCTATGGCAAAAGCTCATCTTTTAGACAATATCTGTTCATATCATATTGGGATCAGCTGGGAACTATATTTCAAGGCAAGCATCCAATTTACTTCTAGAATTTTCTCTGTAGAAGAGAAAAAGCATTCATCTAGTAAGGCTATTTTAGGTATCATCTTGTCTTGGATCAGAGTGGGGGGGTTGGGGGGGGAGAAAGATAGCTCTAGAAGTGCTTTCTAGATGTAAATTTGTAACATTACTTAGCATTCTATTTGAATATAATCTCAATCTGAAAAAAAGAATCACATACTCAAACTCTAATAAGGTATTGAGGGCCATAAATACCTCTTTTTTAAAATTTCATATCAAATGTCAGATGGAATCTATTGGGCTCAATGGGACTGTTGTGTTTGTATGCAGTTCTATAGACTGGCTGTTTATTTGTCTGAAGATAAAAATTTCAAACTGATAATAAAAACTATATCCTTTCATCTATCAAATTTGAACCCGATATAATAAGGAGGTCTGCTTTTCAAAAAGTTATGCAAAAATGTATGAAAGATGCTTAAGAAGCATATCACAAAATTCAACTCCTACTTATTAGCTGAAGAAAAATATTTGGCTGACCTAGAACACTGTGCTTACTATAGTGTTTTTATTCATGGCATATGCAATGTTTGCCAAATGCATACTAAAGCAGGAATGAAAATCACTGGGTAAATGAAAATGCAGAGAGGGGGAGGTACATCAGTATTATAGCAAAAATCAATGAAAGTAATCAAAAGTCCCAAATTCCACCATTTCATTTCTCACATGGCTGCATTAGGACAGTTTTCAGAAGAATGGATGAAGGAAACTTATTTACCAGTATGGCTCCGCTTATGAACCATTAAGACATTGAAGCTAATGCAGGAGAGTCCACACACATCGCAGTTCATCTTGCCACTGGTTGGCCTGCTACTATCATACGAGACAACATGTCTTTCCAACTTAATGTTTTCATATTCATTATATTCTCTCGAAAAGCTGTATGGAATTTCAGGCTCTTCTGCATTTCCCATGGGCTCTGGCTTTAAAATATTCTCATCCCTTTCACTGTATTCATCTTTCACTTTCATTGAATCATCTGCAGGCAGGAAAATGCAAGGAATGAACAATGATTGTATTTGGAGCTATCAAAGCAGCTCAAAGAGAGAGACCCACAACTGACAATCAAATACCAAATGAAGTTAACATAATATTGTACATCTACAAAATAAGAAAGCACCACTAGGATGATCACTCATTATCTGAATTCAGAACCACAGTCAGGGGGAAACACACACACACACACACACACACACACGTGACAATGACTTGCACCATCCAGAAAATGAGACAGAATAGATTTAGCTGTCACTGCTCAAAGCGGCCATGAAAAAAACATTTTGAGCAACTCTTCTCCAGTACCGGGGGAGAAGAAAGGTTCTCAGATTTAGTACCTTTTTTGGTGGCCGCAGTTAAAAGGTAAGGTGATGGAGCTCTTTGGTTTCAAAAAGAAAATACTGTTTCAGTCCTTCAAATGCATTCAATTTAAGCCACTAAGAGTGAGAGTTGAATAGTTGTTATGGTTTTTCTGATTTTAAGCCATGCTTTGCCTCTTCCCCTTCCATGTATATGCACTGCTAAAAAGAGTCTTATCTCTCTGTTTCTCTTGGAACTGATAAAGAAACAACATTGAATATAGAGGAAGCTGGCAGTACTAGTGAAATACTGTTGAGAAAGACAAAAGGAGAAGTAATTCTTTAACATAATCTTCTAAGGAGTCACTTTCATTGACACAGGTAAATAGAGCTCAACCTAAACAAGGGAAAAGGCACCTGTACCCATGTTAGGGAGGATGAAACTCAAGATCCTGGAACTATATAGAACTGGAGAGGAGAGGAGGGACTGGCCCCAAAGAATTTGCTAACCAGGCAGTCTCTTAAAAAGAGTTGCCACACTCTTGAGTTGAAGAGCATAAGAAGTGAAGAAGGCAAATATATGTAGTGACACTGATAACACCTAAATATTTGCCTGATATTAATCTTAATAAACATTTGCAAGGGACTTTTCATATATAAGATAAACTGCTTACTTTTCCCAACATTTGTTCTTAGAAATTGGAAGTTATGCTTCCTCATGAGGAATTATAAGTCAATGGAATTTTAGGGCTGGAAGGGAATTTAGGGATCATCTAATCCAACCCCCTTTTGTTCTTCAGATAAGGAAATCTGACACCAGAGATATTTTCAGTGATTTGTCCAAGGTTACACAGCCACTTAATAGCAGAGGTGTGATTAAAATGCTGAACGTGGATTTGACCTCACACACTAGATGTAGAAAGTCTAAGTGGCTTCTTACTAACATATTCCACTCTCTCATCAATGGTGAAGACATTAAAAACCAAAACACTCTGAAGAAAAGATATTTTAAAAAAACTGCATCCCTTCCAAAAAAACACCAGTGAGTGCAGAGCTCCTGTTGCCACACAGGAGGAAGTACAACTGCAGCTGTGCCTGGCTTGCTACCTTCAACTCGAGTTTCAATTTTCACTTCTATCAAGGTTACCTTTTATCTATATTAACTGTGTTTGCTTAATAGAGCAAGACAGGGCCTAACCACCAACCGAGGAGCCATTGCTGCAACACTGTTCCTCTGCTTCTCACCACAGTTCATGGTTCATAGCCTTTCACTCTTTGGTTAGAAGAGATGCAAGGCTATAGGATCAGTCAAACATTTTTCAAATTTGTCCATTCTGTACATCTGGGTCATACATGAATCCATATCCATTTCCACATGGAAAGAGGTTCATTCCTTTCTTTCTCTGGATAGGTCTCACCTGCTTTCAGATGGAATTGGTTTGCTCAAGTGGTTTTGCTTTTTAAAAAAATTTTTTTTTAAGAGAAGGATGCACCTGAGGCTTGTACCCTCCTCCCTTCCTCCATCACTCCAGCTGTGGGTGATATCCCACCAAAGCTTGAGTGCTCTTCAGTTTGCATGTAGGCGTTTAAAAGAACCTCAACGGAAAACTTCAGCTACTGAAAACCAAAAACAGCAGATAGGGGCCCGCAGAAAAAGATCCTTTTCATTTTGGTTATAAAATGTTAATATGAGCAAACTTGAGCTATTCCATGGTCAGTGACAATTAAAAACTAGGAAGATAAATGTGTTGGGTCTTTCTGAAAATGGCAGGACAAAAGAGACTTGCTACTTCCCTCAGGACTTTGGCTTTAATGGGCTTGATCTAGAACTCAATACCACACCAACCTGGCCCAAGGGAAAAATCTTGGCTTTGGTCCCTTAGGATTTAGCTGTAGAACAAGGAAGATGGTATTTGAGACCCAGAGCCCTAAGGGAAAGCATAAGAGACTCATGGACAGAGTATTAGGAAAGTCCTTTGGACTTAATGGACCAAGAGTTCCTGGTACAGTTGTTGGTTTGCCTTGGAGCTCGTACTTCTTTTCTTTTCTTTTCTTTTCTTTTCTTTTCTTTTCTTTTCTTTTCTTTTCTTTTCTTTTCTTTTCTTTTCTTTTCCTTTCTTTTCCTTTTCTTTCTTTCTTTCTTTCTTTCTTTCTTTCTTTCTTTCTTTCTTTCTTTCTTTCTTTCTTTCTTTCTTTCTTTCTTTCTTTCGAGAGAACAAGCTGGGTAGGGGCAGAGAGACAGGATGAGAGAGAGAATCCCAAGCAGGTTCCACACTGTCAGTGCAGAGCCCGACACAGGGCTCAGTCTCATGAACCTGAGCCAAAATCAAGAGTCAGATGCTCAACCACTTTGAGCCACCCGGGCAGCCCAGGAGAGTTACTACTTTTATTTTTTTTTTTTTTAATTTTTTTTTCAACGTTTTTTATTTATTTTTGGGACAGAGAGAGACAGAGCATGAACGGGGGAGGGGCAGAGAGAGAGGGAGACACAGAATCGGAAGCAGGCTCCAGGCTCCGAGCCATCAGCCCAGAGCCTGACGCGGGGCTCGAACTCACGGACTGCGAGATCGTGACCTGGCTGAAGTCGGACGCTTAACCGACTGCGCCACCCAGGCGCCCCCAGAGTTACTACTTTTAGATGAAAGACCTGAATGGCCTCTCTGCATGGTTACTGGGATCAACAATTCATCATGATTTACCATGTAAAGATACACAGAATTGAACATTAGAAAACATTAGTATCTAAGATATGAATGGGATTTCTGAGACATTATTGGGTTTAGAACCCAGCCTCCAAATACAGTCCACCAAAACGACTGGCACAGACACTTGTCTGCTCTAATGAAGAGATTCATTCCATCTCTAGGGAGGAAGATTTATTGAAGAAGAAAGGGGAGCATTCTGCTACTTAGTATCCTTTGAAAATATTAAAATCATGTCTAAAATCAAACTTGTCTAAAATCAATCATGTTTAAAATCATCTTTGAACCCAAGCTTGCTTCTAATTTATGACTTTGTTATATTTCCAAATGGCATCTTCCTTCTTCCAGTTTCCAAGTCTTAAAAATGGAATTCTTTTTCTTTCAGTCTCCACATCAATTCAGTCTGCAAGACCTATAGATTCTATGTCCTCAGGCTCTCTGGATGCTAATTCCTCTTTTCCATTCGCAGTGCAATTTAGTTTAGCCTCTCATCCTCTCTCAATACTCCTTTTTAGACAAATTTACTACAAAGTATGCTATGCTTTCTGCCTGTATATTCTCAAAATTGATGTAAAATTGCCTCTAACTGGGTTTCCGCTTCCATAATTCACTGATTCTACTCCCCTGAAGATCATCAATAATGTCCTGATTCCTAAATCCACTGGCCTTTTGTGTGCCATTCTCCCCAGCTTTTCTGTAGCCCTTGACACTATTGACCACCATTCATTCTTCTATACTATTTGTTCAGTGAAACCGTAACTTCTTTCCTTACCTTTCTGCTGTGTTTTTTTTCTAGCTCTTTTCCCTCCCTCTGCCTCATAAATACCGCCCATAATGTTGTTTTTTCTTCCCTTTACATCCCCTCCCCTGTGGCAATTTCATCTACTATTCAGGCTTCAACTAGTACTTTCTGTGATTAACTCCCAAATATATATATCTCCAGGTGTAATCTTTCTCCCCCCTTTCAGTCCTCTAATCTATAAGGCCTCCTAAGTATCTTTCCAGTTACTTAGGCTAGACTCCTTACAGACATCTTTCCTTCCTCTTGTTTGTACCCCACATTTAATCATCCCTTGGTTCTATTTTTGTATCTTCTCTCCAGTTCTGTTTCTTCTCCCCACTATTGTGCATTCCTAGTATCCTGAATCTCAGGAACTTCATGCTCTCCACTTTGTTCTCCTTGCCTCCTTTCTCTCTTCTTTCCAGTTCATCCTATACACTACCACCACATTATTCTTCCTCAACTATAGCTCTGGTCATATCATGGCCACGTGAAAATTCTTCAATACTATACTGCCAACAAAATAAAGTCCAAACTCAGAAAGAATCTAAAGGGGCTTTCAGTATCTGGCTCCACCCCGTCTTTGTAATGTTGATTTTGAATACTCAGATATCTTTAACCAAACTAAACAACTTCTAAGTATTCTTGCTTTTATTATTTCCACTGCTTACATACAAGATCTTTCCCTAATGTTGTCATGGGTGGGTCCAAATCCTACAGATCCTTTAAAGCCAAAACTAGTATGCCATCTCCCCCCTGACACACACACACACACACACACACACACACACACACACACTCACACACTGATCCTCACCCCACTCCCAGCTGCAAAATAATCTGTTCCTTCTTTCTCTGAATTATTTATAAATTTACTTCATCTCCCATGTGGTCATGTAAGCTATCTGAGGTCAGAAGTTACACAGGTTTGTTTTTTTTAACTCAGTATCCCCTGTGACACTGCTTAACTTGTATCTGCTGATACAAGACTGTGTGGTTTTAACATAGGAATTTTGGGGGTCTACTAATTTGATGTGGAGACTGGAAATATGCATTAAAAATATGCTCCGTAGGTAAATCTTTTTTTAAAAGTTAATTTATTTTTTATTTTGAGAGAGAGAGAGTGCATGTGCAGCCCAACATGGGGTTCCATCTCATGAACAGGTCAGATCATGACCTGAGCCAAAATCAAAAGTCTGATGCCCAACCGACTGAGCCACCCAGTTGCCCCAGTAAATATCATCATCATCATTATTATTATGATTATTATTTGAGAGAGAGAGAGCACCCACAAGATGGGGAGAGGGGCAGAGGGAAAGAGAGAGAATCTGAAGCAGGCTCCACACTCATCTTGGAGCCTGATGCAGGGTTTGATCCCACAACCCTGGGATCATGACCTGAGCTGAAATTGAGTCTAACGCTTAACCGACTGAATCACCCAGGCGCCCCTAGCTCTTTGGGTAGTAGATCTTGTATACAATGGAGTTTGAGAACTGCCACTCTCTAGTTTGACACAGTATTCTGCATAAAGTACACACATAATAAATACTTAGTACATGAATATACCACTGCATTAGCCTCCTAAATGGCCCACAGTATATGTGACCTCTATTTTATACTATATCTTATTTCCAGATTAATCAACCTGTAGCACTAAAAATCTTTTTCAAAAACTTTCTATGATTTCATTCTATTTCTAGAACAAAGTCTAAACTCCTTAGCAAGACCATCAAGGGCCTATCCAGAACCTGCCCTGAGCCTTCCCAATCATCTCATTTCTCACTAGTCCTCTTGAATCAACACTTTTTCTAGACTAGAGCCTTGCTACTCAAAATGAAGTCCTTGGATCAGCAGTTCCAGCATCCCCAGGGAGCTTATTAGAAATGCAGACTCTCAGGTCTCACCCCAGACTTACTGGATCAAAATTTGCATTTTAACAAAATCCTCAAGGATTCCTATGCACATTAAACTTTGAGAAGTATAGCAGCAATCTAATTGCAGTTTTCCAAGCCTCTTCTCTAGTCTTTTCCATACCTAACATGCCCTTCTCTGACATCAACGTTCTATTCAAACTTCCAGATGCTATTTAAATGCCATTTCTTCCATGCAGTCTTCCTTGACACTCTAAAGTAGAAAAAAATTCTCTTGTTTCTGTGCTTTCTCATATACCTACCTCACTCTCCCTTATATTTAGCATATCACTAAGCCTGTACAGATTCACCTTAATATAGGTGATATGTTCATAAAGTGTTGCATGTAAAACCAATAATATTGTTCCACTGATTTAAATTATACATCCAGAGATGTTTCTCTTCATTTTTCTATGATTTTCAGTTGTCAGTAACTGGCAACATGTGAACTGTTAGTGAAAGCAGAAAATCTTTAAAAAAATTTTTTTAATGTTTATTTATTTTTGAGACAGAGAGAGAGAGAGAGTGAGTGGGGAGGGGCAGAGAGAGAGGGAGACACAGAATTCAAAGCAGGGTACAGGCTCTAAGCTGTCAGCAAGAACCCAATGCGGGTTCTGAATCTATGAACTGCGAGATCATGACCTGAGCCAAAGTTGGATGCTTAACCAACTGAGCCACCCAGGGGCCCCTAAAAGTAGAAAATATTAAAGATCTGGCAAGAAATACTTAAATACAGTGAAGAACTGTCCAACAATATCCGAAAGGTTTTGTAAAGTGAATAAACCTTTTGTAATGTGAATAATTTCATATCTTACTTTTGTAAATTCCAGTTTCCTATCATATGTATCAGGTTTCTTAGACACACAACTTAAATTGCCACTTAAAATACTATCAAGGGGCGCCTGGATGGCTCAGTCGGTTGAGTGCCTGACTTTGGCTCAGGTCATGATCTCACAGCTCTGTGGGTTTGAGCCCCACATCGGGCTCTGTGCGGACGGCTCAGGGCCTGGAGCCTGCTTCAGATTCTGTGTCTCCTTCTCTCTGCCCCTAACCCACTTGCATTCTGTCTCTGTCTCTCTCAAAAATAAATAAACATTTAAAAAAATTAAAAAAAAAATACTATCAAGAATCTTCACAGGCACTAGCAATATTTTATTTCTTAATTCAGGTGGTGGGTCCATGTATTCTTGTTTTGTAGTTATTCTTTCAACTATACATGTAATTATATTTGCCTTTCTGTGTGTATGATATATTTCATAGTAAAAAATGTTAAAGGCTTCCTGAGTAAATTTTTTATAAGTGAACTTGTGGAGAAGAGAACATACCAAACCACAAATTGCTGATAAAGGTAATTGCTTAACATTCCCAGAGGGGGGAAAAATATGTCTAAATTGAATCTAACCCATAGAAAATTAGATTAAACTGAACTTCTTCCTAAAGGAGATACTCTGGGGTACAATTGCTCCCATCTTTGTCTATGTTATGGAGGCCTCTTAGGAAGATGACAAACACTAACACACACACACACACACACACACACACACACGCACACACACACACACACCCCAGAGAGAATTTTGTAGGCTGAAGAGAACAAAGGCTTGGCTCACTGGGGCTGATGCACATGGTTTCATTTCCTGGGGTGATGGTTATCACATGAAAGGCTTGCACTCCAGAGTAGACATTTTTGGTTTCACCTGAGACACTGCAAAAACAATGGGTCTTGGAAAGGATCCAACATCTAAATCCTTCAGGGGCAATAGCACTCTCAGCCAACTGTGCCTCAGTTTGTTTTTACAGGCACATAAAATGCTCAGTTGGAGAGAAGAACCTATCAAAGATGGCAAATGGAACAGGCAACTTGGATGTCTTAGATAGCACGTTAGTAGGAATTTCCCAGTGCAGAAAGGGGGTTCTGAGTTTCCACTCTGAATTATGGATCTCAGAATCCAACTCAAAGAAGGACAAAGCTTGGAGTAATAGCCTTAAGTTTGCCAGAGATATTGTGGGAAGGGGCAAAACAAGATAGAGGCTCTTGAACAGGGAAGACACAAAAGGGTGATGTTGTTTAAGTGTTTTACAAGGATTAGGGGTCATAACCATGAAATCCTCAGCACATGCAAAAGTCAACTGGATAACAAAGAAGCTTAATCATCTTAATGTGGCATTTTAATGATGCCACTGATTTGCTATGCCAATTCAGAGATAATGAGGCCCTAATGCTACAGATGTTCAGCCAGGCTAAAAGAAAGGGGGGGTGGGCTTTTCTAGCATGCCATTTTCTAACTATCCAATTAAACAAATTGTGAAAGCATCTAAATAGTTTACCAGGTTTTGACAGCTGTTAATAGGATTTAGAAGCTTGAAGCACTAAAGAGCAAAACGGGAGATATATGTATTGTAGGTATTTAGCCTACAGAATTTGTTGCTACCATCCAATACAACAGAAATAGATCAACTAAAACAGTTTTCCTTATAAAATTAATATCTCTACTCCTTTCCTACAATGGTCTCTTTGTATCAGAAACAAGAACACTGAAATCATGGGTCATTTTCATTTTCTAATTTACATTTTTATTTGTAAAGTGAGGAGGGAGGAAAACCAATGTTATTTTGCCAACTAAAGAATACTAAGTTCTAGTATTTGCTAACCAGTAAAATTATAAAGCTTCAATGAAAGCAAAAGTTTTGGTCATTGATTTATAGGATCTATTATGTTTTCCTTTTTTTCTTCTTTTAAAATTTAAAATGATAGACATCTATTAATTTTTAAAACACCTATTTTAACATTAGGAAAAAACTGGAAAAGGTGAACCAGATGGCTAAGAGATGAAATATTATATCTTAATAGCAGCAAAATAAGAGATAAGCAGTTTGGCTAATATTTGGTTTGGTTAAAGTTTTCATTAAAACATATTCTTATCAGACTTAAATCTGCCCTTAAAAAAATCTCAACTGTAGGGGCACCTGGATGGCTCAGTCAGTTAAACGTCTGACTCTTGATTTCAGCTCAGGTCATGATCGAGCTCCGAGTCAGGCTCTGTGGTGAGTGTGAAGCCTACTTGGAATTCTCTCTCTGTCCCTCCCCTGCTCGTTCTCTCTCTCTCTCTTTCTCTTCCTCTCCCTCTCTCTCTCAAAAATAAATTAATGAACATTTAAAAAAATCTAAACTGGTAATTGCTAAATCATGTCGCTTCATATTCAAAAACTTTAGCATGAAAACATGAAGGAGGTTTCTGTTGCAAAGGAACCATTCTCCACTTAACTAATGATGTTAATCTTTGTCTTATTATCTGACTATCAAATAGCTCATTCATTGCCATAATAAAACTAATTTTGTTTAATAATTTCAATGTGATGCTTTGCTTCCCTATCAGAACAAGAGATTTATGGGGCGCCTGGGTGGCGCAGTCGGTTAAGCGTCCGACTTCAGCCAGGTCACGATCTCGCGGTCCGTGAGTTCGAGCCCCGCGTCAGGCTCTGGGCTGATGGCTCGGAGCCTGGAGCCTGTTTCCGATTCTGTGTCTCCCTCTCTCTCTGACCCTCCCCCGTTCATGCTCTGTCTCTCTCTGTCCCAAAAATAAATAAAAAACGTTGAAAAAAAAAATTAAAAAAAAAAAAAGAACAAGAGATTTATTACTTTTAACAGGAATATACTACATATCAGTGGTAGGTGAGGTTCCAGCTGCTCAGTGGGCTAAATTTACTCTTCAGATGTCTTCATCTACAGTTGTGAGGATTGAAGAACATGGTGTGTGAAAGTTCCTTCTAAACTATAAAGCAGTATACAAATATAGTGGCTTTTTCATTTCTCTCTATTATAACTATGAACTTTTCTATTGATCATTTAACCTATGTATTATTTTATATTTCTATTTCTGAGAAGTAACTACTATCCATTGAAAAATAAAGAATGAAAATATATCTAAAAAGATTGAGGTTTGGAGCACTTGGGTGGCTCAGTCAGTTGAGCAGCCAACTTTTGATTTCAGCTCAGGTCATGATCTCATAGTTTGGGAGCCTGCTTGGGATTTTCTCTCCCTCAATCTCTGCCTCTCCCCGTCTCATGTGCTTGCTTTCTCTCTCTCACTCTCTCTCTCAAAATAAATAAATAAGTTTAAAAAATATATTTAAAAAATAAAGAGGTTGAGGTTTAAGATGTTGCCCAATCAGAGATTGTTTACCTAGTAGACATTTCATTAATAAATACAGAAGAAAAATCTTTTTTTTTAATTTATAATTCCTTTGTATAGAATATTCACTCTCTTTTTTGAGTGCAATTAAAACATTTAAAGCATATTAAAATAGAATACTTAGAAAAATTAAAAAATTATCGTCCAAATACAGTTAAATTGGCTAAAAATATCCTGACTGACACAACACTAAACTGAGGATCACAGGTAAAGAAAGGAATGAAAATGCCTCCACATTCACTACAGAAGTTCCTGGTATGCATAGTATGTGTTGTGTTACATGACAGTTAACATGTTTATTTCCCATATAGATTAGGAGTATCTTCAAGGCAGGGGTCAGGTTTTAATATTTAATAATATTTGTGTCCCCAGAAGCTTTCAGAGGGCTCACTTACTCTAGGTATTGAATGAATAAATGAATGGATGAATGAACTCTTTGGGCAGCCTGAACCAATTTAAGAGGAAGGGGGGCACCTGGGTGGCTCAGTCGGTTAAGCGTCCATCTCTTGATTTTGCCTCAGGTCATGATCTCCAGGTTCATGAGTTTGAGCTCCCCATCAGGTTCTGTGCAAGGACCACACAGGCCTGCTTGGGATTCTCCCTCTCTCTCTGCCCCTCCCCTGTTTGTACTCTCTCTGTCTCTCTCAAAATAAATAAACTTAAACAAGATGACGAAGAAGAAGGCGGCCAGGAAGGGAAGAAGGAATAAGCCACTTTGCTGTACCACTCCCTAATTTGTCTACAACACTCTGAAGCTGAGACGTGGTAAGCAGAATTTCTCCTCATGATACATTAGAAAAACACCCAAGCCCCACAGTGATAGATAACCAGTTCTCCAGTTGACTTCTTTGCTCATGGTGGTCAGCCTTTTGTCTCCCCTATTCCCTCACTTTGGAACAGGATGTCATCCTTTGGAATAGTATGACCAGTCCCTGCTTTTTTTTTTTTTTTTTTTTAAGTTTATTTATTTATTTTGAGAGGGAGAGAGAAAGTGAATGTGGCAGTAGGGGAGGGGCAGAGAGAGAGGGAGAGAGATTGAATCCCAAGCAGGCTCTGTACTGTCAGCATGGAACGCTATGCGGGGTTCAAACTCATGAACTGAGAGATCATGACCTGAGCTGAAATCAAGAAATACTTAACTCACTGAGTCACCCAGGCACTGCCCCCCCCGCCCAGTCCCTGCTTCTTAAACCTCTTCCCTGAGCTCTATTCCTGCCTGATTCTATTCTACCTCACTTATTTGTTTCTTCAGTCTACTCCTTTTTCTTGGTCTCCTAGGTGTCAGTGGTCTCCTGGGGCCTGTTTCTTTAACCTTTTGTTTTTTCACTTTACATATTCTCCTAATCCAACCTTCTGTTGCGGATGACCCCCACATCTCTATTTCTAGCCTAGTTTTCCCTGCTCAGCCCAACAGGTACTTCCAATTACTTCTTAGATTTCTTCTACTTGTTCCACACTCAACAAGTTGCAACCTAGCTCATTATTTCTCTCTTTTTGACTTTCCTTCCAAATCTGCTCCCGCTATACTAGTCCCTGTTTTCCCCTTTACCTAGTGGCTGCTTATTGTCAATGTCTGTATATTATTCCACTAACAAACTTAACATGTAGCACTGTGCCAGGAACACAGTTTAGCTTAGTTACTGCTTACCAAATGAACAGAAGAAAGGAAGGAAAGAAGGCAATAAGGAAGGAAGGGGTGAACAATTATTCTGTTCTTTGCTTCAAGTACAAAACTAAGGTTGGAGACGTTTTTTAAAAATTGCGCAGATTGTAATTTTGCCTAAGGTTAGCATATTAGGCCACAGCAGAGGAAAACAACAAATTGTATTTCTAACTTATGGTATACCAACCAGACCCAAAGGATTTAAAGCATTCTTGAAAGAGAAGAAAATGAATATATGGATTAAGATTTAGAGGATTCTTGCTCTTTTTAACATTATATTGATTAAAACAAAATACATATAAAATAAAATTTACTATCTGCTACATATTATTTGGACTTTTCTTCCTCTCTGCTTCCTCCATTCTCTCTGGTTTTCAAATAATGGAATTAGAGCACTAAGATACAAGGAAAAACTCAGCACTGACTTGTCCTAGGTGAATGTACAATGCTAAAAGCACATAAGGGAATAAGCTATCTTGTCACTGGAACATGCTTGTCCCTGGGGGTAAAGTATAACAACTGCTTAACAGCTGCCCAGTAACACACTTCAAGACTGCAAGCAAAGATCTATTGTTGCTCTACCAGAAACAGTGGAGGGTATAATGTCTGGCAGAATAAAACCAGGATGGAATCTAGCTGTAAACTGGAGTACAAGTCTTTTTCTACTTCAAAAGACAACCTCCAATGATAATGAATAGAGAGGTTTTTATTAATAATATTCAAATAGCACCGGAGTGGGTACTGATAATTATAAGGAAAAGACAATAGGGTATTTCCCTCTTATGTTGCCCACTAAAAATGATTTGAATGTATTTTTTTTTAAAGTTCTGATGAAAGAGAAAAGGCTTTGGAGTAGACAAAATCTAGGTTCAAGCTGTACTCTACTTGTGTGATCTCAGCAAGTCGCTTGATTTCTGTAAATTTTCTCACTTGTACAATGATGATATTATCTACACCTAACAGGGCTGTTACTGTAATTACATTAGGCAAAATAATGTATATAAAGGCCTAGCATAGTAGCTGACACATAATATCTTTGTGACCTTGAGTTAGGCAAAGATTTCTTAGATATGATACCAAAAGCATGATTCATTAAAAAAAATTTTTTTAACATTTATTTATTTTTGAGAGACAGAGACAGAGTGTGAGTGGGAAAAGAGGCAGAGAGAGGGAGACAGAATCCAAAGCAGGCTCCAGGCTCTGACCTGTCAGCATAAAGCCCGACGTGAGGCTCAAACCCATGAACTGTGAGATCATGACCTGAGCTGAAGTCAGATGCATAACCGACTGAGCCACCCAGGCGCCCTCCTAAAAGCATGATTCATAAATGAAAACATCTTATAATTCAATAGTAAGCCAAATAATCCAATTAAAAATGTGAAAAATATTTGAATTAACATTTCACCAAAGAAATTATACAAATGAACAATCAGCAAATGAAATGATGTTCAGCATCATTAGTAATTAGAGGCATGCAAATTAAAAGCACAATGAAATGCCACTTCATACCCACTACAATGGCTGTGATCAAAAAAACAGCTATGAGTGTTGGTAAGGATATGGAGAATATGCACTCATAATGTGCTGCTGGTGGGAATGTAAAATGGCACAGCCATTTGGGAAAAATTTGGCTGTGTAATAGATAGCCTTCTGAAATGGTTCCAAATAATCTCTGACTCCTAGTATTCATATCCTTTTATAATCTCCTCCCCTTGAATGTGGATTGGACCTAGGTGATTTGCTTCTAGTTAAAAGAACATGGCAAAAGCGATGGGAAATCACTTCTGTTGTTAGATTATAAAAACCTATGATTTCCATCCTGTTCTCACTCTCTCTCAGGTGCTTCTCATGTGCTTCTCTGCTGAAGTAAGTTAGAGAGCCTATGTGGTGAAGAACTGAAGGCTATTTCTAGCCAACCTACAGTGAGGAAACAAGGCCCAGTCCAAGAACCCTCAAGGAACTGAATCCTGACAATTACACGAATGAGTTTGGAATTTGATCCTTCCCTAGTCAAGCTTGCAGATGAAACCACAGTCTAGGTCAATACCTTGATTGCAGCTTTGAAAGAAACAGAGAATCCAAATAAACTGTGCCTGTATTTCTGAGATAATAAATTTGTATTGCTTTAGGCTGCTAAGGTTTGGGGTAATTTGTTACATAGCAATAGATAACTAATACAGACATTTCTTATAAAATTAAACATAAATTTATCATACAACCCAGCAATTTGACTCCTAGGTATCTACCCAAAAGAAATGAAAACATAAGTCTGCACAAAGACTTGTACACAAACATTCATAGCAGGATTATTCATGAGCCAAAAAATGGAAACAGTCAGAAGGTCTACCAATTGGTGAATTAATAAACAAAATGTATTTCATCAATAAAATAGAATATTATTCAGAAATAAAAAGAAACAAAGTACTAAAACATGCAATAATACAGATAAAGTTAAAAAAAAAAAAAAAAAGAAAGAAACACATTTGGCTCAGGTCAATGTCTCACTCTTTGTGAGTTGAGCCCCGCATCAGGCTCTGCCCTGACAGCGCGAAGTCTGCTTGGGATTCTCTCTCTCTCTCTCTCTCTCTCTCTCCCTCTTTCTGCCTTTCTCTTTCTCTCTCTCAAAATAAATAAACATTAAAAAAAAACACATTATGCTAAGTGAAAGAAGCCAGAAGCAAAAGACTACATATTGTATTATTCCTTTTATATGAGATGTCCAGAAATGGTAAATCTATATAGAGACAGAAATCAGATTATTACTTGTCTTGGGCTGGGAATGGGGATTCACTGCAAACAGGTACCAGGGATTTTTTTAGGATGATAGAAATGTTCCAAAACATGGTGCTAGTTGCACAACTCTATAAATTTACTAAAAATCATTGACTTGAACACTTAAATGTATGTAAATTAAAAGCTGTTAGGGGCACCTGGGTGGCTCATTCTGCTGAGAGTCTGACTTCAGCTCAGGTTATGATCTCATGGTTCGTGAGTTCAAGCCCCATGTCAGGCTCTGTGCTGACAGGTTAGAGCTTTCTTTGGATTTTCTGTCTCCCTCTCTCTTTGTCCCTCCCCCCTCTTGCACTTTCTCTCTCTCTCTCTCAAACATAAATAAACATTTTTAAAAAAGCTATTTAAAAAAACTCTATAAGAATTAAAAAAAAAAAAACTAACCTGACAACTCATATCTAGCTACACGGATACTGATTGTGTCTCAAGAAGGTAGAGTTTAGCTACTTATTTACCAACTATTACAGGAAGCATTGTGACAAGTGTAGCTTTTGACCTACGATTAATCCCATATGACAAATCCTTATGAAACTATCTTTAACTCCTTTTGTTCCTGTGTAACTAATGTCATGACCTTCTCAAAGAAATTAATAAGTATTGTGTTAAAAAAACACCAGGTGCATCTGTTACTTGGCAGTAGGAAAGAAAACTAAAGTAACTGTAAGAGTTGGCTTCATAAGACATTTCCCATACTTAATTATTTTATAACCAACCAGGTTGATAATATTTTATTATTAACTTCAGAGAATACCTAAGTAACACCGATTTTTGCTAAGTTGTGCTAAAATCCATAAATATCCAGATTTTCTAATTATATTACTTCCTTGTCACATTTTGTGCTTTTATGTCTTTTTTTGCTTTCATGTCTTACTTTCTATTCTGTTAGTAATTTAGTGTGCCTTACTAGGCTATGATTATTAATTAATTAATGAGGACTATCCCTGACCTACAAGTCAGCAGTGGTATAAAAGCCCATGGGGAAGCTCTCTGAGGGTTTACCCAGTGATGTGAGAGTTTAATTCTCCCATAAGAAAAGAAGAAAATAAATATTTTTTCCATATAGTCTCAGAGACAGAACCAGTGCAACCTAAAGGACTAGAACCAGAAAACCAAGATGGTTGTAATGAACAGTTCATAACAAAATTCCAGAAATAGTCCTAGGCTCCAAACAATGAAAAGAGGTAATAAACGTACAGTAAGTTGTGTCCAAGTTTGGGTGGATGAGAAATATAGCCATAAGCTTAGACTGCCTTAAAAGAACCTAATAAAGAGGCTTTCCTGTTGTCTCTAGGGCTGCCATGAACTTCCTTGAGGGGTAACAAAGGGTAACAAAGGCATGACTGGGATTTCTGCTTCTGTAGACACAGGTGCAAGAAAGCCTCGTTCTAACAAATCTTGTCAATGTTTTTAATGCCACCAGACTGACTAATATAGTGAAATATCTACCACAATCCCATTTTTACTTATTCAGTTGACATAATTAACAAATCTATTAAGGGTAAGGTCACAAATTATTTTTAATTATTAAACCATCAGTCTCCATATGTTACTGTTTAGACAGCATCACCCCCTGCAGAATAGAGTTTTCAAGACTGTCATTCTACAACCTCCAATCTAGATCCAACTGCAGTCGGTTAAAAAGCAGATTTCAACCAGGCAACTGAATGAGAAAACATCTGGACCTACCAGTCAGAATGAAAAAGGTCACATGTTAAATCCAGATAATCTTGTTTATTGGTGTTTGAAGGTTATACACCAAGGGCTGGATTACGAGGGTCCTCCTTTAGGCTTGGCTCTGACATCTTCACTCATCTGCTGTGTGTGTGACACTTTAAAATCCAAAGCTTTCAAACTGCTGTGCTATCAGTCACTTCCAAATGTAATCTTCCTAATTCTAAGCCTGAAAACTATATCAACCTATTACTAGACCACTGAGTATTAGATGCTAAATTAGATACCACACAACAGAATTGTCAGGGGCAAATGATATCTATCTATTCTTTTTAAAAAACTGTTTAAAAAATTTCCATCTGGCATTTTTCTGTGGATGAAACATCTGTAACTTTCTTTATTAAAATTAAGAAAAAGGAAAGATCTTTGAATTGGCAAGGAATAAAATTAAAAGATTGCCCTATAATAGGTTTCAGGTCTGTGACAAAAAGGAGGATTATGCCTATTTCTTTAAAAAAAAAATTTAATGTTTATTTTTGAGAGAGATAGAGAGAGATAGTGCAAATTGGGGAGGGGCAGAAACAAAGGAGGGCAGAGGATCTTAAGTGGGCTCCGTGCTGACAGCAGAGACTGACGTGGGGCTTGAACTCACGAACTGTGAGATCAGGACCTGAGTGGACGTCAGACGCTCAACTGACTGAGCCACCCAGGCGCCCCAAGGGGGATTATGCCTATTTCATGATTTTTTTTATTAGTATATGTTATTTTATATACATACACAGCTGACTCAAAATTATTTATGTTGGGAGCCATTCTATAGACCATTACATATGAAACTATTACAAAAACAGCAAAGTTAAGAAGGCTTAAGACCTCATACACTTTGGTCAGAGCTTTTTAATCTTTTGGGTTGTGGACTTCTATGAGAACTGTACTCTTGACCCAGATAAAAGGCATACGTGCCCATAAACTCAAAATTTCACATGAGAGGTTTCCCAAACCTTAAGATTTTGGATTGAGAATCTTTGTATCAGGCTTTTAAATAGGGTCAGGATTAAATTGAAGGCTCCTTTATATACAGTGTACTGTATATAATTTATATGATAGTGGCTGGCCTTCAAATTACTTGCTCAAGTATTCTCAAAAGAATTTTGAAAGTTATATATTTCTCCCCTGTACCCAGTGGGCATTAAGTGGAAATTAAGTTGACATCTACAATTTTTCATCTCTATCTATTTATTTACTTATTTATTTGATGTTTATTTATTTTGAGAGAGAGAGAAAGGGAGCATGCCCAAGAGAGAGTGGGAGAGACAGAGAGAGAGGGAGAGAGAATCTCAGGCAGGTTCCACACTCAGTCTGATGTGGGGCTTAATCTCATGACCTCGAGACCATGACCTGAGCTGAAATCAAGAGTCAGACGCTTAACCTACTGAGCCACCCAGGCACCCCTCATAATTTAAACATTTTACAAGCACACATTTTGTTTATACTAAATTATAATGGTTTAAACTGTTATTACACTCTTCCAGATATATCCAATGGAATGTATATATTAGTGATTTGATTTACTCCATCATAAATTTAAAAATTCATAAATAAGCTATTAAAAAAAATCAGAAAATTTCTCCCTGAACTTCTATTTCCATTTCACTTTTCCTATAGAACTTCATCCTTATGTACTATTCTCTTATGCTTGAAACTCTATTGCTCATCCTATCATATGTCTCTACAACAACAATATATGTATAAATAAAAATGTTTTTGTTACCATGCAGTGCTAAGTGTTAAAAAATTTCTTCTGGATTGAGTTATTACAATTATCAGCACACAATTGATTAAAACAAAATAGGTATAATGCAAACCTTGATCAATTGTTAAATATAAAAACTAAAATTTGTTGGAAATGTATCTTTTAATGATATGGGTGGAGGGGTATGCATTTTATAAAAGTTTGATTAAAGAAATTATCAGAGTGCCTGGGTGGCTTAGTTGGTTGAGTGTCTGACTTTGGCTCAGGACATGATCTCACTGTGAGTTCAAGCTCCACATTGGGCTCACTGCTATAACAGTAGAGCCTGCTTCAGATCCTTTGTCCCCCTCTCTCTCTGTCCCCCAGCCACTCTCTCTCTCTCTCGAAAATAAATAAACATTTTTTAAAAATCATCTTAAAAAATAAATTATCTAAATGACCCCTTATTTGGCATCCTGGAAGTATTTACACCTTAGGGCAAAGAGTAAGATTTGGGATGGGCAAGAGATGTGTCTTTCTTTTATAAAGTGGAAAGGATCACTGTGAAAGGGGAGACACAGAAGAAGAACCTCAACTACAACAGCCTTGTAGAGCAGATCAGATTTAGGAAAGAGAACATACTGAAGTAGATCCTCTGAAAATTACCCACCCCTATGTCATCTTTGAAAAGTCTTCCCATATCCCAGTTTGAAGAACACAGCCAAAAAAGCCCCATTGCCAAACTGTATTCACATGCTCTTCTTCACTTTACTTAACCGAATGACAGTTATTTAGTGAGCACTTGGAACAATGCAGGGATGAATGGATAAATGGATGGTTGGATGGAAAGGCAGAAAGAAAAATGGGTAAATACTGAGTATTTACTACATACCCCACCTCTGGCCTAAAAGAAGAATAATACTAAAAAAGAGACTCTGCCCTTGCCATGTTGTCAACTCTTTGGAAGACAGTAAAGTACAGTAAGACCTGCCACAATGCAGTATGTATAAAATTGGATATAACAAGATTGGTAATTGCCTCCAGCTGTCCACTCATCCTCCATTCACTGACAGAAGCAAGCTAAAATTGTTATGGGATTCAGAAGGAAGTAACCGACTCATGATTTTTTGGGACATTTTAAGGTATGGTCAGTTGTGTCTAGTCTAAACCTCACTGTCATTGCTTTGTGCTTTTTGTAACAGTACCTCCTATTATTTCATTAACTTTACAATCATGTGATCCCCATACTGTAAAGATAAAATTTGTGGATCCTACCTACCATGTTGTGGAAATGTCTCATACTCTTCTCATCTCCAACACTATTTTCCCCCATGCAAATTACAAGGAAAAAGAAAAAGAAAAAAAGGCCCCTCTGACAGATTATGAAAAATGATGACCTGGCGAGCCAGAACAGGATTTCATTCAGTCCTCAGTCTAGTGGTATGCTGGTAAGTGCTTAAAAACCAATGCAGAGCGGGGGAAGAGCTTATTTGTAGCACTTGCTGATGTCAGTGGTATAAATACCATGGCCCAATTCAAGCTACCAGTGTGAAGTCAACCGGCTGACAAAATTCCTGAAAGTTTAATAAGAGATTATAAGCTGACTCTGGCACACCACTGGGATTCCTCACTTATTCCTCAGCAGGGTGCCTTCATGTGGTTACCAAACTGCACCAGGGTACACAATGGCCCAGGTCACTATGCCTGGTGCCAAATTTAGTTTGAGCAGCTGAACTCGCTTGGCAAGATCAGATCCTATGAGAGTTAGTTATCAGGCACACATGGGTGTTTCACGAATACAGATAACCAACTGGATTGGAATCTACATTTTATTTCACATGCATCTTGTTTCCACTCCAAGGAGGCACATGTACACCTGCTCCACAGTTAAAGAAACACAAAAGGAAGCGGGGAAGAGTCTTTGAGGACCCACCAAGGACAGTGAGCAGATCCATTTTTGTCAACCATCACAACTGTCCATTCCTCTTTTGCAGATGCCAAATATTTTCCTATTAAGTTCCTTTTAGTTCACTGTGCTACACAGCTTGGTTGGAAAAAAAAAAAGTCCAGAGATGTTTTCTGTTAAAAAGATTCAAGGAGAGGTGTTCTGTCACCAACAGAACTTACCCGTTTGACACAGTAGAAGCGGTAAAGCCTCTGCCCATTGTGAGCGCTTACAGAAATCCCCTGTGAGTGAACTTCTGCAGCAAAGCACTGCTGATTTTGTAAGATAACCCCTGCATCCCATGAGCGACAGGTCTTGATCTGGGCTTGAGAGATGTAATATTTTGATAAAAACGGCACTTCCTTTTGAAGCACATATTTGCGTGTGCTGAGCAGTACCACTGGAACCTCAGTGAGCACCTAGGCGAGGCTGACTTGGTCTCTCCCAGCTCGCTCCAGCCATAGACCCCTCCTTCACACATCTAAATGTAGCAGTAATTAGCATCCATAAACCACAAATGTGGCTTGGGTTTTTTACCCCCCTTTCAGAAGCATCAAAGTAGTTTGTATTTCTCATGAGCGCAAAAATGTTGTACACCTCAAAAGAGACTGAGACTCTGATATGGAAAGCTACTGAAGACAGGCATTGTATCTTCTTAGGTCCTAAGGTGGGAAGAATTTTTTTTTCAGCAGACTTTCTTTTTTTTTTTTTAATATATTTTTTAAGTTTATTTATTCTGAGAGAGAGTGAGTGTTGGAGGAGGGGGGCAGAGAGAGAGGGAGGGAGAGAGAGAGAATCCCAAGCAGGCTCCACATTGTCAGTGCAGAGCCTGATGCAGGGCTAGAACCCCCGAACCATGGGATCATGACCTGAGCTGAAGTCGGACACTCAACCAACTGAGCCACCGAGGTGCCCCTTTCAACAGACTTTCTTTTTTTTTTTTTAATTTTTTTTAATGTTTATTTATTTTTGACAGAAAGAGAGAGACAGACCATGAGTGGAGGAGGGGCAGAGAGAGGGAGACACAGAATCCCAAGCAAGCTCCAGGCTCTGAGCTGTCAGCACAGAGCCCAACGCGGGGTTCAAACTCAGACCATGAGATCATGACCTGAGCCGAAGTCGGATCCTCAACTGACTGATCCACCCAGGCGCCTCTCAATAGACTTTTTAATTAAATTTTTTATATTTTATCTAAGCATCACACAAGATATCACAATAGAGAAAATTTAAGGTCTATCAAAAATTATCAAATTCAACTATTCTCATGGAAGCAGGTACAATCTTATATCTTACAGAAATAATTAAATAAATACTAATTGATCACCACTGTACAAATAATTAAAAAGCAATCGATTTCATCTATTTTATTTAAGGGGTATTTGATAGTTGTGAAGATTAGAGACAGAAATAATGTAGTGCACTGAAGTATCTCCCCAAAATTCATGTTTGCCAGAAATCTAAGAATGACTTTTGTAGATGTTATTAGTTAAGATGAGGTCACACTGGATTAGGATGGGCCCTTAATCCAATGACTGGTGTCTATATAAGAATAGAAGACATACAGAGACATATACAGGGGGAAGGCCATGTGAAGGAGGCAGAGGTTGGAGTCACACTACCATGAGCCAAGGAATGCTGAGGGTTGCTGAGAGCCGGCAGAAACTAGACAGAAGCAAAGGAAGTTCCTTCAGAGGGAGCATGGCCGTGCTGACACCCTGATTTGAGCGAGACTTCAGGCCTCCAGAAGTGTGAGAGAATAAATTACTGTTGCTTTAAGCCCTCCAGTTTGTGGTAGTTTGTTACAGAAGCCCTAGGTAGCTGATTCAAAGGGTAAATGTGCAATTTAGGCAGGACAAACAGTGGTGTTGATGGATACTGAGGTGTGTTGTGTAATTTTGGGCCCCATTGCAGCTCCAGAACAAACTGCTTGTGTAGGCAGAAAGAGATGGTGGTTGTGAGGGGCTGCTGAAAATTGGGGGCTAGTAGTGTGTTAAATGTAGAGAATTGGGGGCCACAATAATTTTTCCTAATTATTCAAAGAGGAAAAGTAAAGCCAACAGCACATGCATGTCAAATCACAATCTCAAAACTTACTTGCTCATGACAGAATCTTTCCTTCCATATTCAAAGTGGGCAATGGCAAAGATGGGGATCCAATTTCAAAAGGAGGACTGAAACAAAAAGCTGTAAGGTTCTACCTCAGTCATTTTGCACTCGACTGCATTACTTTTTTTTACAGGGCCTTGCTGGGATGACATTCCACCAACTGTCTCATTTCTACCTAGTATATCCCTGGGTACACTACTATGAACCACACCTGATCTCTGGCCCTGATGTCCAGAGGCTTTTATTTTATTGTGTTCCTCAGTGAACACAAGAAATAGGGATATTCTTTTTTTTTTTTTTTTTGAAATGTTGTAAATATTTCTTTAACTTCTGCTTTTGACATTATGGTTTCTCAATGACACCTTAGGTCTGACAGGAAGGTCCCAATGTCCTTCATATTCAGTGAACTGTTTACAATACCCCTGCACTCATCAAATGCTAAACAAAAATAAAGACTTAGGGATCTTTGGTTATTTCCTACTGCTCAAGATCAGTCTGGTCACCACTGAGAAGAACAGAAATAATAATTATTCATAGGAGTCAATGACCAGGCTTGAAAAAGAACTCTGAACATCTTCAGGTCTTTTTTTTTCAATTAACTTGGATTATATCACCTCATAGGTAGGTATTTTTACAAAGATATAAATGTAAGCTATTAGGGCTCTTTTTAAAAAAAAGTTTATAATGGAATTGGATGAAAGTTTGTCATGCACAAACAATTCCAGATACAGTATAATTAGGTGCTTAAACAAGTATTAATTAAACACACTCCAAAAACTCAGCCCTAAGACTACACTTGAGGGAGGTGGGATAGTACAAGGAGGCCTCATGGAGGAAATTAACTTGAATTGATGTAAATATTTCCAGTGCATTAGTCTATTAGATTTAAATTTTCAAGAAGGAGGAGCCAACTAAGTGGTAACACAACGTTTAATCCACATATTTTATTTGTGACCAATTAGTTTATGTACAGAGCCATAATCACTATATATGTGTGAGATAGACAAAGCTAGTAATGATATATATTTTTCTTTCCTCTTCTCAAATTTTTTAAAAATTAAAAAAAATATATTTTAATGTTTATTTATTTTTGAGAGAGAGAGCTTGTGAGCAGGGGAGAGGCAGAGAGAGAGGGAGACACAGAATCCAAAGCAGGCTCCGGGCTCCAAGCTGTCAGCACAGAGTCCAACGCAGGGCTTGAACTCACAAACTGTGAGATCATGACCTGAGCTGAAGTCAGACGCTTAACCAACTGAGCCACCCTGGTGCCCCTCTTTTCTTTTTTTCTTATTTTTTTAAAATTTAAATTGATTTATTTACTTATTTAAATTTACATCCAAGTTAGTTAGCATATAGTGCTATAATGATTTCAGTAGATTCCAGTGATTCATCCCCTATGTATAATACCCAGTGCTCATCCAAACAAGTATCCTCCCTAATGTCCCTTACCCATTTAGCCCATCCCCTCCCCCACAACCCCTCCAGCAACCCTCAGTTTGTTCTCTTTATTTAAGAGTCTCTTATGTTTTGTCCCCCTCCTTGTTTTAATAGTATTTTTGCTTTCCTTCCCTTATGTTCATCTGTTTGGTATCTTAAATTCTTCTATGAGTGAAGTCATATGGTATTTGTCTTTCTTTGACTGGCTAATTTCACTGAGCATAATACCCTGTAGTTCCATCCATGTAGTTGTTAATTTTAATTTTAATTTTTTAATGTTTATTTTTGAGACAAAGAGCAACAGAGTGTGAGTGGGGGAGGGGCAAAGAGAGAGGGAGACACAGAATCTGAAGTGGACTCTAGACTCTAAGCTGTCAGCACAGAGCCCGATGATGAACTCATGAACCCTGAGATCATGACCTGAGCCAAAGTCAGACACTTAACCAACTGAGCCACCCCAGTGCCTCCCCTCTTTTCTTTTTTTATTTTATTTAAAAAAAAATTTTTTTTTTTTAACATTTATTTATTTTTGAGACAGAGAGAGACAGAGCATGAACGGGGGAGGGGCAGAGAGAGAGGGAGACACAGAATCGGAAGCAGGCTCCAGGCTCTGAGCCATCAGCCCAGAGCCCGACGCGGGGCTCGAACTCACGGACCGTGAGATCGTGACCTGAGCTGAAGTCGGTCGCTTAACCCACTGAGCCACCCAGGCGCCCCCCTCTTTTCTTTTTTTAAAAAAAAGTTTATTTATTTATTTTGAGAAGGAGAGAGCGCACCACTTGCACACAAAGAGCCCAACACAGGGTTGGAACTCACCGACCATGAGACCATGACCTGAGCTGAGATCGAGAGTGGGACGCTTAACTGACTGAGCCATCCAGATGCTCCTATATTTTTCTAATTTAGAAAATAATAGTGTTAGACTCCCCATTAATGTCCTTTTGAAATATTTACATGAACATTGTTCCCTTCAAGGAGCAAAAGCTTTCTTAACTCATCATACGATAAATGTATACATTAGACCAGGAGTCAGTAAGCTATGGTCTGCAGGCCAAATCTGTCTCACAGCCTGTGTTTGTAAATAAAGTTACTAGTATGCAGCCATGCACATCATTTATGTATGTTCTATAGCTGCTTTACACTACAACAGCAGAGTTGAGAAGTTTGCAACAGAGATCATTTGGCCACAAAGCCCAAGATATTTACTATCTGGCCCTTTACAGAAAAAAATTGTTAACTCCTGCACTAGGCTCCTAGGAATATATAGTAAAAAAAAAAAAAAAAAAAGATCATCTCTGGGTTGTGAGTTCAAGCCCCACGCTGGGCATAGAGATTACTTAAAAAACAAAACAAAAACTAAAAATTATCAAAATATCTGGAGGGTAGGAAATAAGTGAATTTATGTTAAATGTTACTATCTTTTAAAAGTTTTTTTCCAAATATTTTATTTTGTTTCTCACACAATAATTCCAATTGGTAAACACTCTTTCCCCCTAAAAAATTTAGTCTATCATTCCATAAGAGAAAAATAAAGTTAGCATTCTAATCTTCTATAAAACAATTTTCTTTTTCTTTTTTGATTTAACTTTATTTTTTATTTTTTAAAATTTACATCCAAATTAGTTAGCATATAGTGAAGCAATGATTTCAGTAGATTCCTTAATGCCCCTTACCCATTTAGCCCATCCCCCCTCCCACAACCCCTCCAGCAACCCTCAGTTTGTTCTCCATATTTATGAGTCTCTTTGGTATAAAACAATTTTCTAAGAGCTGGAAACTTAGATGCACATGACATTTCACTTTCTTTAACATATAAATCAGACATGATTACATTTATTCTGAATTTAAAATATTCCAAGACAGATCTTGGTTCTAAAACTTTTTAAAGAACATTAGAAAAAATGCTTCCATTAAACTTAAATAAAATCGGATCCTCTAAAGTATGCTTTTAAATTTGTTTATCATTATTACATTATAGCTAAATTTTCTTTAAAAAATTAATTCTAACTACCTTTAAAAGTATAATCCTAACTAGTCTTAATGCATCTCTATGCTACATATGACAGAAGTACCTTATTATGCAATAGGCATATCTTCTATCAGGCAATGCTACTTTTCAGTCCTATTATTTTTCAATTTAGCATGTATAATTTGTATGTACTGATCATATTTTATCTTTTTAAAAAGCAGAGACCTTGTAACATCCTTTTCCAAAGGTATATGATTCAGATTAAGTGCTAGCATTAACAGTACAATAATCAGTTTGGAGTTTAATAATGAAATAATAAAATAATGCTAAAGTTAGCCTGTTCATTTCTTTTTTTTTTCTTTACATTTACTTATTCTTTGAGAGACATAGAGAGACAGAGCACAAGTTGGGGAGGGGCAGAGAGAGAAGGAGACACAGAATCCAAAGCAGGCTCCAGGCTCTGAGATGTCAACACAGAGCCTGATGCGGGGCTCAGGCTCACAAACCCTGAGGTCATGACTTGAGCCCAAGTCAGACGCCTAACCAACTGAGCCACCCAGGCACCCCTGTTCTTTTCTTTTTAAATCAGGCTTAAAGGAAACAGCCATTTCTTCTCTCCCAAATCATTTAGAATGATTGATTATATCTTCTAGTCTCTACCAAGAACCATTAGGACACTCCCAGACCCCTAACAACTGAGAAAAATACACCAACATCCCAATCATCACTGACATCGAATTGAAGGTAAGGCAATAGAAATGGCACCAGAAGCTACAGCAGTTGAAGATGACCCAAATTGATTGAGTGGACCACAGAGACTGAATCTCTCTCTTTTCTCCTTGGAAGCACTTCTGGAGCAGGGTCAAAATGTAGAGGACTGGAATCTATTGTATGGATTCCCAGAGAAGTGCTGTATCACATGAGTTTTTACAATATTTGTTTTAAATTCCTATTGTTGAATGAAATTCTTTGGTGTTTTGTTTATGTTTGAGTATTTAACCTGTTGGGGTTTTTTTTTTTTTTTTCTGATCACCTGAAAAACATAAAACTCACAGGCTACTTCTGAATCCAGAGCAAATTCTAACATAAATTATAAATTTCCTGATCAAAAGTTCAAACTTAAACTTAAATGGCATCACCTACCAGAACTCGGAAACACTAATTCAGAAAAATGCAAGCCAGAGGCACAGTTATTGTTTGCCTTATTCTGAGTGTGACTCCATGGATGGCATCTTCAAGAGGTTGCATAAAACTGATAGAACATTGTATGCCTTTCCTCAGCACAAATGACCACATCCTGTGCCAGGCAGCATTTTTTCAGTCTCTGTGGTTAAGAACTGGTACAAATTAATGTACAGCTAGGCAGAGCTGGAATGTTAGTTGAAGCTGTGATTTGAATCTCAGAAGTTTTAGACACAGAATTGTATTTCTTGGTCCCTTAAGAATCTAAGACAAAAGGAAAAGATCTCAAACATTCTTTTTTTTTTTCTTTTCTTCCTTTATGAAACACATAGATACACATGTATAATTAACCTAACGTACTCATTTAGTTACTTATTTGACAAATATTTATTGTACACCCTACTATGAGCCAAGTACTATTCTAGGTGCTACAAATATCTAGCAGTGAAAAAGACAGCCCAAGATCCTGGCTCATAAAAGGTAGAAGGATAAAGAAATAAATAAAACTCCAAAATTATCCACGGTAAGTGCCATGCAGAGAATTAAAATAGGGTAGTGTGTTAAAATAACGACTGGATAAAAAAAGAATAGTCACTGGGTTGTTAGGGAAAATCTCTCTGAAGAAATGACATCTAAGATGAGATCTGAGTGACATTCATAAAGGAATAGTGATCGGATTTAGCAACATAAATATTAGCATAAAATGTGTGCAATGTTAATATAAATATAGTGTTCCAAATTCACAAAAAGCCTAGAAGTTTTCCATACTGCTGATACAGACTATATTTGGGTGGCAAGGATAGAGGTGAATTTTTCTTTTTTCTTTCTATGAACTTTCCAAACTGTGGTAAAATATAAAAATATATTTAGTCTTTGTCCCTAGTTCCTGACAGAGTTCCTAAAACCCTTGGAATTTCCTATGTGACAGGAGTGTCTTTTGTTATTCATAACAACCTCCTTTCAATCATACCTGAGTTTATACTAATGAACTTAGGATGGGGTCCTTAGTTAACCTCAGGATGGGGTAGTCACCAGGAAGACCAAGTGGTTAAGGGTTAAGGGTTTCAGTCACAACCACCAAGCTCTGGGAAGGGGAGTAGGGACTGGAGATTGAGTTCTATAAGTACTCTTGAATAATGAGATTCAGAGAGTTTCTGGGTTGGTAAACACATCAAGATGATGGGCGGGTGGTGTGCCCAGAGAGGGCATGGATGGTCTATGCCCCACCACTCCATACCTTTCTCTATGCATCTCTTCCATTTGGCTGTTCCTGAGTTGGTCCTTTATACTAAACTAGAAACATTAAGTAAAAATTTCTCCTAAATTCTTTGAGTCATTCTAGCAACTTATCAAACCTGAGGGGGGTGGGTACGGAAAATCCTTCATTTGTAGCCAAGCTGGAGAGAAGTGCAGGTAACATGGAGACCTGGTAGTTTCAACTGGTATCTAAAGTGAGGGCAGTCTTGTGGGACTGAGCCCTTAACCTGTGGGTTCTGTGGGACTGAGCCTTTAACCTGTGGGTTCTATGCTCCAGGAGTTAGTATGATAACTGAATTGAATTTTTAGTTGCCCAATTGGAGTCTGAAGAATTGGTTGTTGCTGTTGGAAAAGAAAAAAAAAAAAAATCCCAGAATTGGTGTCAGGAGTGGGATTTGCTAGAACAGTCTGGCTCGTGGAAACATGTGGTTTGGGAAGAGAAAGGAAGAAAGAGCAAGAAATTAGGAACTTCTGAGTCCTGGCCATGTGGTGACTCATGTTATGGTTAAGGAGCTATGTTATGATCAGTTACTAAAGGTAAAATTACCAAGGGTTTTCAGAAATGGATCCAATTCCTGGGGAGTGGTTCACTGGGTTCATAAAAAAATGCAAACTAATCGGGAAAAGGTGAAATTGGTTACTATGAAAATGAAATGAAAAGAGAGTTTTGGCTCAAACCTTGATGTTAGACCAAGCTCAGACTTTGGCTGGTTTAAGCTTCAGATATTAGGCTAAAAGCTCCCCAAAAGGTAAAATTTTGAGGTAACAACAGAGAGGACCTCTAAGACCTCTGGTCACCAAAAAGAGAGTTCACATTGAGGGAGGGAAAAACCGAGAAACTATTGAAATCAGGGGGTATAGTGTGAAGGCACCTCATTTTGTGAATCAGTATCATCAGCTTCTTGAAGAACCATTACTAAAATGGACAGTAAGAGTGACTAATTTAGAGCAAGTATATTTGGTTTTGAATTCTACAGAGAAGAAGAACATGTTTGAGTTGATACCCAACCCACAACTCACTATGGAATAATCACAGATGGCTATACATGATCCAGACACACAGCAGTCTGGTGGACTAGATAAAACCACTCTAGGGTCTGTTTACCCTGAGAAGAGGACTGTCTGCCTCCATTTATAAATGCTGAGTGGAACACCGAAGTGTAACAGCTGATATACTTTGTATGTAAGCCATATAGGATTGGCTTTATGATAACAGACATATTCATTCATGGAATGTGCCTGTTACCCTGGTCATGGTAAATGCTGTGGTTTAAAGGGGTATTCTAAGAGCATGCATATTGGATATGGTATGGTGAAGCTGGTAGAGCTATAAGAGGAGATGAGAACAAAGATTTGAAGGAAGAAGTTTATTATACTCACAGGACTCATAGAGGGGTACTGCCACATGCCACACAGGGTCACAGGGGAAAGCACCAGTGCCAGTCAGGAGGCAGAAAAGAGCAGTGAAGGAAATCCTAGGCTAGCGTTTTTATTGGAGTTTATGAGAAAAGGCAAGGTAGGCAGAGTAAATAGTTTAGGATTGGCTGGTTTGAATAATTCTGGAAGACTTTGGGACATAGAATGGTCTCCAGTTATCTGATATACTTCATTGTAAGATGATTTTGGGCAGAGGAAATATTAACTTGGTGTATGAGAGTTAGGTAAGAAGATGGGCGAGACATACAGACTCCAGATTGGTTGATTTGTATATGAAAAGCATGATCTTGGCTAACGCCTCTGCTATCTGTAAGAATTGGCTATCCCCGGGAAAAGCAGCCTTTCCTCAGGTCTGTAAGGACCCCAAATGTCAAAGCATCCAAAATACGAATATAAGACAATACAGTTAATAAAACTGGTCCTGAGGTGAATGGATGCCAAAGAGACAAATACAGAATCTAAGAAAACACAGTTTTCTGCCTTTTTGCACAGGCACCCCGTGTAACCTTCCTGCTGCAAAATCAAGTAACAGTCCAAGAAACCTGAGTGAATCTGCTGCCTTAGCTTCCCCTCTTGGGTTTTACAGATGCTAATAAAAACATTAGGTTAATTAACAAGAAAATGAGAAAAGGCAGAAGGGAGAGTCAAGGGACTTGTCCCAGCAAGGTGGAAAATTGTAAATGGTTATTAAGAAATAAGAAGAATAAAGCAAACATTGGTAAGTCCAAAGCAAAGAAGAAAAATAAAGGGGATAGTCAAAGGACTTATCTCAGCAGGGTGAAAATCTTCAGATTGTTATTAAGAAACAGGATAAAGGAAACATATTGATGGGGTTGAAACAAAGGTCTTAAGGTCTTAAGACAGCAATGTGCAAGGTTGGGTAGACCAAAGGGACCGCCTCCCTTAAAGGGCCCCAAACAAGTCCACTCTTCTCTTCAGTGTACAGGAACTTACAAAGCCAGAAAGCAAAGATTACAAACAGAAATCTGATCTGAAATCAGCTAGGGCAATAGTCGGACAGATTAATCTTTGTCATGACAAAAGGGATGGGCTCAACCTCTAACTAGGGACCTAAAGTCTTCAGCATGTGAAGGGGTAAAATGGTTAGGAGGGTGGAGAAGAAAAGTTTCTGGGACTCCCTGACATGGAAACCTCATTCACTGTGGCTTGTTATGTGAAGCCTTATAGGGGCCTTCAATTTGAGAGAATATAAAAATGTAAGGGTTGATAGGATTAAAGGGGAGGCTTGGTGGAAATTGGACTGTTTATTATTTTTAAGTTTATTTATTTATTTATTTTTAATTTCAAAAAATATTTTATTTACTTTTGAGAGAGAGAGAGAGAGAGAGAGAAAGAGTGAGTGAGCAAGCAGTTTAGGGGCAGAGAGGGAGACACAATCTGAAGCAGGCTCCAGGCTCCAAGCTGTCAGCACAGAGCACAACGTGGGGATCGAACTCACAAACTGTGAGATCATGACCTGAGCCAAAGTCGTACACTTAACCGACTGAGCCACCCAGGTACCCCCAAAATTTATTTATTTATTTTGAGAGACAGCAAGAGCATGCAAGGGGGGCAACGGCAGAGAGAGAAGGGAGAGAGTCCCAAGCAGGCTCTGGCTATTAGCGCAGACCTCAGTGCGGACCCATGTAGGGCTCTATCTCATGAACTGTGAGATCATGACCTGAGCCAAAATCAAGAATCAGATGCTTAACTGACTGAGCCACCGAGGCGCCCCAGAAATAGGCTGTATTTAAAGAAATTGTGCCTCCTTTACCTGAAAGTGTTATGGGAATGGATATTATGTCTGACTGGGAAACATCTCCCTTACTTCATTTTATAAAACTAAAACCTGTTCATAAAGTCCTGATGGAGGCTACAGTTAAGAATGGAAGGGTTGAAAGACTAATGTGAAAGTCTGGAGGAAAGCTGGTATGTTTGAAGTGGCTGCATCTCTTTCACCTGAATGTATTATGGGCATGGACATTGTATCTGACTGGGGGATTGTTTCCATAAGACAGAAGTCATGTAAATCTGTCCTATTAATCGGACATTCTAAATGGGGATGGATAAGCTTGTCCAAGCCCACAGTGTAGAAGAGAAGCTGCAGCGCTGGTGGGGACAGATGATGGGTCCATATGGAGCATAGACTGGGCTTTATGGCAAAAGTCTGCAAGTGTTTCCCAGTGATGACTGTTGGGATGGTGGAATCAAGAATTCCATTTCAGAGGCAATTAGTAGAGGCAATTGAAACTGCCCTATGACTGCAGAAAAAACAATCTTAACATCTGGCATACCCATGATATCGTAGGTGATGTCACAGAAATGCTCTAATGCTTCTGGGAGGGCAATACCCAAGACAGTTCCACAATAAAATGGAAATGGCTTATACAGGATTATGCTACCTGAGGAATGCAAGCAGGAGGTACTGACAAGCAGTGAGCCTCTTCTCTCCTAGGACTGACTTTGGAACTGTATGAGGCTGCCAGATTCTATCATTGCTTAGAAGTGTCTGATAAACAGCTACTGACTGACCAGCAAAGAGCTGCTGGATAGCTGTTCCAAGGTAAATGAACAATATCCTGTTTGGAAGACCACCACTCTGATTGAAGATGTAAAAACATCAGTTCAGTGGGATGAATTACATGCTGTTTTCCTAGCAGTGATGGAAGAATTTTAACAATGACAAAAGCCTCCACATTTTGGTTTTTACCTGATTCATGAGTGATGGCCAGTGGCCAGGCCATATGGATAGGTAGAAGGAAAACTGGTTATTTATTTATTTATTTATTTATTTATTTATTTATTTATAAGGATTATTTATTTAAGTAATCTCTACACCCAGTGTGGGGCTCTAACTCACAACCCTGAGATCAAGAGTCACACGCTCTACTGACTGAGCCAGCCAGGTGCCTTGAAAACTGGTCTTTTAAAGCGATGCCCATATAGGGCATGACCGTATGGAAATCACTACAGGAATCTGAGGAGTGCATTAAAGTAGGACATGTCAATGCCCATCAGAAGAATCCCTTTCCACGTTTGGAAGGGGATTGGAACCAAGTGGATATCACAGTGTACTTACTTGAAGTGGCCAAATGGTGTCCATGAAAGGCATAGACATTTGGGGACCACAGAAATACAGAGGGCTGAATCTGGACATATTCCTTTTGCACTCTCTGAGGCTCAAAATGCCAACAATAACTGTTCTATCTGCCAACAAGAGAGACAGAGGCTTCCGATGGCTATGGGGAAGATTCCTCAGAGGTAAGGCCCTATACATAGCTGGCAAGTGGATTACACTGAACCAATGCCAGTAGCCCCAGGGGGCTTACAAATGGTTTTTGACAGAATAGACACTGACTCTGGACTGTGTATTGCTTACCTGGTTGTAGATGCAAATGGTCAGGGTACTAAAAAACAAAACAAAACCAAAAAAACCCCAAAAACAAACAAATAAAAAAACCCCACAACCCAGATCAGAAGATACTGCATCAATTTGGGCCACCAAATCACATTTCTTTGGGACAAGAACACACTTTACAGTCCATAATGTCAAATGATGGGCAGAGAGATACTGTCCTCAGAAGAATAGTTTCATAGAGAATTGGAACAGGCAACTGAAACACTGGTTGTTTGAAACGGGAACGTGTAGACATGAAGGGCTGGCTGGTTTAGTGTCTTCAAGAATGTGTGCTCACACTTAACATGAGCAGGATTAAGGGAATGTCCCTGTTGATATATTCCTGTTTTTCTGGTGAATCTGGGGAAGAGAGATGGAAGAGGATGCTAGTGTGACTATGCAATTTTTTCCATGGGGGGGAGAAATATTGGTATGACTATAATTCTTCCTAAGAGGAGAGGACACTGGTTTCATGACCATACTTTTTTTTCTTCCTCACATCACCTCAGCTTTCTCTTTCCTACCTGATGCAGTAGTCATAGGACCAGCGCTGCAACAAATGACAGAAACAGAGATGATTCCTAAGCAAGAAACTGTAGCTACAGGTTTGTTGTTTATTTAATTTTTAACGTTCATTTATTTTTGAGAGAGAGTGAGCAGGGGAGGGGCAGAGAGACAGAGACGGAGATACAGAATCCGAAGCAGGCTCCAGGCTCTGAGCTATCAGCATATCGCCTGATGCGGGGCTCAAACTCATGAACCGTGAGATCATGACCTGAGCCGAAGTTGGACACTTAACCGACTGGGCCACCCACACGTCCCAAGTAGCTACAGTGTTAAACCTTTATGTCAGAATTCCTAAAGGCCTGATAGGGTAGGTTGTGCCTTCACTCCATTTGGCAAAACTGAGGTTAACAGTGACTGCAGCTATACTGCTAGTGGCAAAAATAGCCTGCTAGTTCTGTACCTAAGTAACTCTACCCTATATGAACAGGAGTGGATTGAGGGGGAGGCACTTGCTACACTAGTATTGCTGCCTGCAATCTAGACCAGCACAGCAGCTAAACCTCATGTTCCTTCCAAAAGTGGAAAAGTTCAGGTAGATGAAGAGAAGAAGGAATAGTAGCTGAGGGTAAAGGAATCAATCAATGGATTATATAATGAAGGAAATGCACTATTATATTAAAATGCCAAGAGAGGCTCAGAACAAGAAACTTGTAAATATTGTCTCTCAGTTCAATTATACCAGATGCTGAAAAGGTGAAGCCATACATTGCTGAGACCATTCCTGTTTTTGGAACCTGACAAAATCAAATGGAAGGCTGTAAACCTGAGTGACCTCACCCTGGGAGACATTTTCAACCAGAATAATTATTAATGACTGAATGTGACTGTAGTAATGTGCCAGGATCTTGACTTTTACGATCATTTTGTAAAACAAATTTTAGTGTTTTATTTATTTTTGAAAGTGAGCAGGTGAGGGGCAGAGAGAGAGGGAGACACAGAATCTGAAGCAAGCACCAGGCTCTGAGCTGTCAGCACAGAGCCTGGTGTGGGGCTCGAACTCACAAACCACGAGATCATGACCTGAGCCGAAGTTGGATGCTTAATGGACTAAGCCACCCAGGCGCCCCTATGATCCTTTGTTACAAGAGATTCGTGCTCAAAGACCAGTGGGTGGCCTATGGTAAAATACAAAAATATATTTGGTCTTTGTCCCAGGTTCCTGGCACAAGAGTCCTCCCAAACCTTGGAATCTTCCTGAGAGATAGGAGTATCTTTTGTTATTTATAATAATCTCTTTTCAATCACACCTAAGTTTCTGCTAATGAGGCGACTTAGGGTAAGGGCCCTAGTCAGGATGGGCTCATCACCAGAAAGACAAAGTGATAGGGGGGCACTGGGTAGGTTCTGAAGATTGAGCTCTATAAAAAGTCTTAAACATACTTTCCCTTATGCATTTCTTCCATTTGGCTGTTCTTGAATTGTATCCGTTATGATAAACTAGTAATAGTAAAGCACTTTCCTAAATTCTCTGAGTCATTCTAGCAACTTATCAAACCTGAGGAGAGTGGGTGTGGAAAATCCTGCATTTGTAGCCAACCTGGACAGAAATGTAGGTAACATGGAGACCTGGTAGCTTCAACTGGTGTCTAAAGTGAGGACAGTCTTGTGGGACTGAGCCTTTAACATCTGGGTTCTTTGCTAATTCCAGGAGTTAGTATGAGAATTTAATGGAATTGTGGGACACCCAGTTATTCTCTGAAGAATTGGAGAATTGGTTGTTGGTGTTGGGAAATACCCCACAATTTCCATAATGAACATGTATTATTTTTACAACAGAAAAGGGTCAAATAAACATTTTAGAAATGAAGTTAGTATAACTTGAATACTGAATAAGCACCTTAAATTCTCAAAGTTTGCTGATACCCTTTAGCAAATTATTAAATATTAATATTCGTAAAATGAACAAAAATTACTTTCAACTCAACCCACAAATGCAAGTTTCTGATTTCTTCCACATATTTAGCCTCAACCATATCTATAACCATTTTTAGTCTGTACTCAGTGGCTCACCTCCTATATCTTCATCTTCATTGGTTGGGCCTTCCACACTGTCTGCATTTTCTGTTTCATGAGGTTTGGTTAAATCGTAGTCATTCAAAATCACTGGACCTTCTAGGAGATAAAAAGAATTTTAACTATTCAGTCAAATTTTAAAGAGTTTTTATAAACATGTATTAAGTAGACTCCCATTTCAGCACAGTATCTCAATGATAGACAGAATTCTTTCATATATACACCAAGTGGAATATATGTGATAACTCTTGAGGTTTAGAAATATGCCCAGGGTGCACCTGAGTTAAAATGTATTCATATTCCTTCCTGACAGAAATCCTCTCTCTTTTGATATGTCTCACAATATTCAGTAGGATGCTGTTGTTATTTATGACCAAGAAGTATTTGTGTAGTGATGGGAAATACTGAGCTCAAAAATACTGGCATAATCTGATTTGGGAAGATGCTTTCCTAAAAGGAAACCCATATGCAACTGTATATCAAATCCTATTTTCCTTTTCTGTTCACATTATAAATGTGATTCTGTGGAAAACATATTGGCCCTCAAGTTCCTTTATTTCTTTGAACATTTACTAAATGCTGACAAGGCTATAGATATGAAAAAGTAATAATTCCTATCCTCAAGGAGCTTATAATTGGCAGATATAGATTAAGACAAGATCATAAGTATAATGCAGACTCAGACAAGAGAGTAAGGGAAATACAAAGTATTATGTGAGTTCACAAGTGAAAGGGAGCAGACATAATAAAAGCATGCTTAAATAAACAGCAAACTTGTTAAAAATCAAGTTTAACAGAAATATACTTTTGTACAATAAATATTGATATTATTAGACATTAGAAAAAAGGAACAATGTGGTGTATTATTTCATGTACAAGCATAGTAGCTTAAAAAGATATTAACAAAAGAAATAAACTAAAAACTTATTCATTTTCAAACTCTTTTCTTTTTTAAATTTTTTTTTAACATTTATTTATTTTTGAGATAGAGAGAGAGCATGAACAGGGGAGGGTCAGAGAAAGAGGGAGACACAGAAGCTGAAACAGGCTCCAAGCTCTGAGCTGTCAGCACAGAGCCCGACGCGGGGCTCGAACCCACGGACCACAAGATCATGACCTGAGCCGAAGTCGGACGCTTAACCGACTGAGCCACCCAGGCGCCCCTCTTTTCTTTTTTTTAACGTTAATTTATTATTTTGAGAGAAAGAGAGACAGAGCATGAGCAGTGGAGGGGCAGAGAGAGAGGGAGACTTGGAATCCAAAGCAGGCTCCAGGCTACGAGCCATCAGCACAGAGCCCGACATGGAGCTTGAACCTACGAACCGTGAGATCATGACCTGAGACAAAATTGGATGCTTAACTGACTGAGAGACCCAGGTGTCCCTCTATCAAACTCCTTTCTAATGTTTATAAAATATTTATTGAGTACCTACTACATACAACAAATAGTCAAAGAAACTGAATCCTGTGGCATTTACGCTAGGTGAAATAGGGAAAGTGACTAGAAACTCTGCAGTGGTATTCCTTCCAGCTCACCAGTGACCGAATAGATGGAGCAGGACTTGTGCTGGAATACAGGAGTAAAATAGAAACATATTTCATAAAATCCATGACTAACAGATGCTGAAAATATGGTTATCATGGACTCATGTTTTGATTTATAAACACATTAAGCTCCTAACTTCTGCATATTGTAACATGTACTCTATGAACAATAAGACACTGTTCTAAATAGTAGTTCACTTTTCTCAAGCTTAAAATGATTAACATAAAGTGCACACCTGAACAACTAACATGAGGTCCTGGTTCAATTAAAATATAAGGTTATAATTGATAATAACAAAAAGGTACTCCAGTGGTTAATTTTGTAATGTAGCACAAATTATGATCCAAACAAAGTGGGTTAATCAATCTAGGAAACATGGAAGTTATTTTTAGGAAATAGATTATTTTAAATGTCTCTAGTTTATTCTGGAGCAGGAGTCAGCAAACTATGGCCTGAGAGCCACAAGCAATGGCTTGTTTTTATATGGGCCCAGGAAGTAGGAATGGTTTGTACATTTTTAAAAGGTTGCAAAAAACATAAAGAGGAATATGTGACAGAGATCCTATATTGCCCACAAAGTCTAAAATATTTACTATCTTGCCATTCACAAAAATTTTGCTGACCACTATCTAGAGTGAAAAGCACAAGCTGATGAAACATAAGCTACTACATTGGTCAACAAAAACTGCTTTTATTTAAACTAGTCAGTTAAAAATAATTAAAAGGAAAAAAAAAAAACCAGTGATCAACATTAGGTTTGGCCCTATGATGCCAAATAATTTATATAATGTAAATGGATGAGTTATTTTTGTATCAGAAAGAGACAACTATGTTTTTTCCCAACACATTTCTATAGCATTTTTACTATAATCAGAATATTTATCTTTCTTTGGTAATTTCAGTAAAGGTATATTTCTAGAAAGGAAAGACCTGATGTTACCTGTGGGCACAGGCTGTTCCTGAGTGCTTTTCAGTTCCACATTTGGTTTTATATCTGAAAAGAAAAGGATTATAAATATTAGCTACTTAATTTTTTTTCAGATTTGAGGATTCTAAATTTAATAAGGATATTATTTTGGAAGCTTTAGCAGATTTCCCCTTCAGAGCAGGACTGTTCTTTTCCTCTACCCTCCCTAAAAAGTACCTCAAGGAGAATAAAAGGAATTATTTACACAGCAATTGTATTGTAAAGAGATTAAGAGGAAAAAAATTAGAACTTTATACTTAACATTTCTAGTACTTTTCTTTTTTTTCCTGAAGACTTGAGTTCCCATCTGGTATTATCTCTCTTCAGTCAAAAGAGCTTCCCTTAGCATTTCTAGTAATGCAACTATGTGAGTGACAACTTTTCTTAGTTTACATTTATTTGGAAATATCTTTATTTTGCCCTCAATTTTAAAGGATATTTTTACTTGATACAGAATTCTGGGTTGACAGTTTTCTTCCAGCACTTTAAAGATGACATTCTACTACCTTCTAGGCTCTATTGTTTCTGATGAGAAGTCAGTGATAGTTGTATTATTGCTTTCCTATATACAATGTATTCTTTTTCTCTGAATGCTTTCCAGATTTTCCCTTTACCTTTGGTTTTCTGCAGTTTGACTATGATATGCCTACATATGATTTTATTTGAATTTATCCCACTTGGCCCTCTCTCTCACTGAGCTTCTGTAAAATTATGTTTTTCACTAAACTTGAGAAATTTTCAGTTATTATTTCTTCAAATAGTTTTTCTTCTCCATCCTCTTGCTCCTTTCCTTCTAGGACTTCAACTGCATATATGTTAGACTTTTTAATATTTCCCCACTTCCCCTGAGGCTCTGTTCTTCCCCAACCCCAATGTTTTATTTTCTCTGTTGTTCAGATTGAATACTTTCATTGATATACCTTCGAATGCACTTACTCTTTCTTCTGTCATCTTGATTTGTTGTTAAGTCTGTCCAATGAGTTTTCTATTTCAGATATTATAATTTTTAGTTCTCAGATTTCCATTTTGTTCTTTTGTCATAGTTTCTCTGCCAAGATTTCCTATTTGTTAATTCATTACAAGCATATTTTCCTTTACATCTTTGAGCATAATTAGCATAACTATTTAAGATTCTTGCCTTCCAATTCCAATACCTATGTCATCTTGGGGTCAGTTACCATTGACTTCCTTTTATCTTGAGTATGGGTTACATTTTCCTGCTTCTTCATATGACTTAATAATTTTGGATTGTACCCTGGACATTATAAATGATATGTTACAGAATTTGTGGATTCTGTTATGTTCCTCTGAATAGTATAGGAAGTTTTTTTTCTTTGTTCACTTTACTTTTTAAAGCATGCAGTTAACTTACATAGGTTCAAACTTGAATTTTGTTTCATTATAGTGAGCAGCACTGAAGGTAACCAAATGTCCCAGAATGCCTGGGATTGAGGGTTTTTCCAGAACAGAGAACTTTCACAGTCTCAGGGAAATTGGTTGGTCTTGGAGAGGCATAAATCTCTGTTCAATATTTTAGCCTCAGATGGGCTGCTCAGAGCATGACCCATATATGTGTGGTTCAAGAATCAGCTAGAGATCTGGATTAGCCAGAAAATTTATAGATAAAAAATCCCTCTCTGCCTTTTTCACACCAGGATTTCCCTCCTTCCTTCCCAGCTGCTGTGGCTGCTATGACTTTTTAAGTCAGTATAACTATGGATTATCTACTCAAGTTTTGGTCACCCCAAGGCTAAAATTGATGCCAACCCTTGAGTTAAAACAAAGAACCATAAAAGCAGGTTGTTTTTGTCATTTTCCTATGCCTTCAGGTAATAGATTTTTTCATATTTTGTTCAGAATCTATCACTCCATTGCTAGAAAATCTTCTTTGTTCCTTATTTTAATAATGATCATATACCCAAAACTGTTCAGGATAGTATTAATTTCAAATATTCTATACTATTATCCAGTCTTATTTCAATTTTTGTCTTGAAAAATATAGTTACTCTGCTTACATTCTAATTTTAAATTTTTGACATATTATCCATTAGATGATAGTGCCAAAGCATAAAGGCAGGGAAAATACACATTTTTAAAAAAATTTTTTTTAACGTTTATTTATTTTTGAGACAGAGAGACAGAGCATGAACAGGGGAGGGGCAGAGAGAGAGGGAGACACAGAATCTGAAACAGGCTCCAGGCTCTGAGCTGTCAGCACAGAGCCCGACGTGGGGCTTGAACTCACAGACCGTGAGATCATGACCTGAGCCGAAGTCGGACGCTTAACCGACCGAGCCCCCCAGGCGCCCCAATACACATATTTTTTAAATAAGCAAAGGGGCACCCTAGTATGGGGTGTCAAAACCCAAGATGTGGAAGAAGAATGTCCATGTAAGGAATGGAAGCAGCCCAAGGCAGGCTGTGTGAGAGTATGACTATATGGAGTGGGAAGTCTGAATGAAGTAAGGAAGGATTCTACATGGCAGACAGCATGTAAATCAGAGCATGAGTAGGCTAAAGAGGGCATTCAGGCTGGAGAATTGCCTCATGTGCAGTACTGGAGTCCAAGAGGGATAAAAAGGGTATCCAAGATAAGGGATAGCCTAGTATGAATCAGAGCCTGAGCATAGTGAATAGGACATTTGTACATAGAGGTGGTCTGGTGTGGGTTTTCAGAGCCTAAATGGGTGTGAGCAAGGTACCCACGTGGGGACAGTGGGGAGAGCTTCTATGCGCAGGAGCACTCCAGTGCAAAGTTCAGAACTTGAGAGGGGTGAAGAAGGGATCCACTTACTAGGTATAGTTTTACATGGAGGTGTCAGAGCCTGAGCAGTTGAAAAGGGTGTCCAATAGCATAGTGGCTATGGTACAGGATGTAAGAACCCAAACGAGGCAAGGAAAGCATCTGTGCTGATGAAGGGATGGTAGTGGCAATGGATGATTAGTTATATAAAGGAGGATTGATCAAATAAGTGACTACAATAAGGTAATAAGAGCCGGGTTTTTCTCTGTCAGAGAAGGGAGTTACAAATATGGAAGCCTGTGGTACTGTACTGGAAATGAAGGTACTGGTGTGAATGCATGGCTTCTACTCTACATAAATAAATATAAAATATAGATGTCTACGTGTATGTATGGATATACATACATATAATCCCTAGCCCTGTCCACTGAGAGCACCTGGGAGTGGTAACACTACACCAACTTCTAGCATCCAGATATTAACTTCTAAATTTTTTTAATTTTTTTTTTTTTGAGAAAGAGAGAGCATGCAAGCGTGTGTGGGGAGGGACAGAGAGAGGGAGAGAGAATCCCAAGCAAGCTCCACACTGTCAGTGTGCAGAACCTGATGCGGGGCTCAATTTCATGAACTGCGAGATCATGACTTGAGCCAAAACCGAGAGTTGGACACTCCACTGACTGAGCCACCCAGGTGCCCCCAGATATTAATTTCTAAATATCATTCTCCATTTAAAGGATCCAGGCTTCTTGGAGAAATGGCTTATTCTAGGGTTTGGGCAGGGAAAAGTACATAATGGGTCTGGAACATTTTGTTGTGTCACAAAGCATGGAAGTGCCTACAGAATGAAGAGGATATATTAGAAGATATAGACATTATCTTGAAGGGGTTTCCACTGGCCAAATCTGAGACAGGGAAGTATCAAAATAAAAATGATGGTATTGGATTATAACTCATTGAAAAAAAAAACAAATTCATGAGTCCAAATTGACATTAATAAGTAAATAAAATGAAAGTCAGATGATGAATGGAGTATTTATACAGTTTCAAAGTGTTTCTTCCAAAATACCTATTATTACAAAGATGAAAAGAGCAACCACATAGTAAACAACTTGGTAGACACCATGGTAATTGAACAAAGTGATCATCATCAGTAACACGACAAATGAAAATTATGTGCCATCCGAACACAGCATCACTTCTATGATACTGCTGCCAAAACACATAACATGAATCTAACCATGAGAAAATGAACTCTAACTGAGGAATAGTTTACAAAATAACTGGCTTGTAATCCTCAAAAGTGTCAAGTCATGAAAGACTGAGGAACTAAGAAACTGTTCCAGACTGAGGAGAGTGAAGAGACTTGACAACTAAATACAATGTGTGATTGTGAGCTGAATCCTCCTGCAATAAATAACACTGCAGAAACAAATGGACAAATCTGAATGGGTCTGAGGATTAAATGGTAGTAATGTACCAGTGTTAATTTCCCGATTTGGACGTTGTTTTGTGGTTATATAGAAGAAGTATACTTTAGTACGTTAAAGTATTCAAGGATTATAGGGCACTGTGTCAGCAACCTATTCTCAAAGCTTCTGAAAAAAAAATTTTGTACTATATCACAACTTCTCTGTAAGTTTGATAGTATTTTTTTAAGTTTAAAAAAAAGCTAAACGTGAAACTTTTAACCTGCACACTAAAGGGATTCTTAACAGGAAAAAAAAAAAGAAAAGAAAAAAAAAACTAGCTCAAAGGTTTCACATAAACAACCTTCATGTGAAAATATTCTTTACTTACTACAGAGCTAGATGGCTTTTAATTTGGTGACCTAAAGGAAAAAGGTCCCAGCCCCTGAACCTTTTAAACCCCCTGACAGTGACATTTAAATAGCTCTCAATATTTTTTCAAGTGGCCTTTGTGTGCTACAAATAACACCAGAAACAAATGAGTACAGTTTCTAAGAGAAAAAGGAGATTCTGACTACCTTAGCATTCAGAACTTGAAGGAAACATTAAAACCATCTATTATCAGGCTACATGGATATTCTTCTTGGGTAGTAAAAAATATTTATTATTTTTTTTCTTTTTTTTCAACGTTTTTTATTTATTTTTGGGACAGAGAGAGACAGAGCATGAACGGGGGAGGGGCAGAGAGAGAGGGAGACACAGAATCGGAAACAGGCTCCAGGCTCCGAGCCATCAGCCCAGAGCCTGACGCGGGGCTCGAACTCACGGACTGCGAGATCGTGACCTGGCTGAAGTCGGATGCTTAACCGACTGCGCCACCCATGCGCCCCAGTAAAAAATATTTAAAACACAGGACAAAAGAAATTGAAGTACATTTTTTGCACCTGAAATCAAAGGTCCTTATAAAATGATGAAGCCCAGTAGTAGACAGACAGTGAAAGGAATTCCAACTGAAGACCAGAAACCTGTTAAATATTTCTAAGTACAGTAAAACTTTCCAGTTTTTAATGGGTCATTTTGTAATTTCTTTACACTTCAGTACAAAAAAAAATGCTTCAAAATTTTTCTATTTGAAATATAAATATTTTTAATGTTAAATTACTGCCATCTTTTTAATATGTTGGCAGTCAACATAGCTTTACAATATTTTCCAAAAGAATGCTCTAGAAAGTTAAGAATGAAGGGTCCCTGTATTGCTTTTGAAATATAGTTTCCTGTACCAATGTTTATCATAACTGGTGCAGATGATAGAAGAATCCCAGAGTGTGTTAATTTTGTTCAAATATAAGTCTCCTCATTTTCTACATCTCTCCTGTTACTTGAATAGGTAAATCATACTCCTGCCTCAAGACCTTTTCATTTACCTTTCCTTCTGACCAGAATGCTCTTCCCCCAGATCACCATGTGGCCAGTTTCCTCTCTTCATTCAGATGTGTGCTCAAAAACCACCTTACCAAACAAGCTTTACCTAACTATCCTATACAAAAACATCATCCTCTGTTGGGGGAGGGGGGAGGGTGAAACAGGTGATGGGGATTAAGAGTACACTTATCATGATGAACATTAAGTAATGTATAGAATTGTTGAGTCACCATATTGTACATCTGAAACTAATATAACACTGTGTTAACGCTACTAAAATTAAAATTTTTAACTTAATTAAAAATTAAAAAAAATAAAATGTCATCCTCCATTGTCACTTTCTTTTCTCTTACCCTGCCTTATTTTTCTTCATAAAATTTCTTCATTGTCACCACCTGACATATATACACATATATTTGTTACTTTTTTAACCTATCTCCCTCTAACAGAATGTAAGTTCATGACAACAGGAATGTTGTCTGTATTTTTTATTACTATTTTGCTGTATCTTCAGGTCCCAAAATAGTGCCCAACCATGATGGGCACTCAATAAATATTTATTGAATGAACACATGAATTTTTATACCTCTATTATTGATCCTTATAGACACTCTAGATCAAAGTTCTGCAAACTACAGCTTACCACCTGTTTTTGTATAGCATGGGAAATAAGAGTGGTTTTTACATTTTTAAATGGATAAAACAATCAGAATACTGTTTCATGCCCCTGGAAAATTATATGAAATTCAAATTTCAGTATCCAAAAATAAAGTTTTATTGGCACACAGCCAAACTCATTCATTTACGTGTTGTCTATGGCTGCTTCTGTACTCCAATGGAGTACATAGCTGAAAAGTTGCAACAGAGACTATATGACTCACAAAGCCTATAAAAGTCACTATCTTGTCATTTACAGAAAAGTTTACCAAGCCATGCTCTAGATCTATTACTAATACTAATACTGTATCATCCAATACAGTAGCCACCAGCCACATGTGGCGATTTAACTTTAAACGTAAATTAATTAAAATTAAAAATTTAGTTTCTCAGTTCCACCACCCACATTTCAAGTACTCAACAGAACATGCGGCTAGTGGTTACTATACTGGACAGCATAGACAAGGAACCTTTCCATCATCACAGAAAGTTCTACTGAATGGCACTGCTCTAGATTTTAGAATATCCTGCTGTTGCTTGGGATACCACTGCAAAGCTATTTCTTTAAAACAAACATTAAAACTCTGGATCAGGAAAAAAATAAATCAAACCACATATAAAAATTAAATACCAAGAAAAAATCAAAGATATTATACCAGGAAACAATTTAACAATGGCAATCTTCTATCAATATTTCCAAAATTCCTATAGTTGGAATTTCAGGAAAAAGTTGTAGTTTTCATTAATGTAGTAATCAACGATATAAAGCATCTAGACAACACCTTCCATACTGACTGAAACATTAATGTGACTTTTTTGGAGGGTAAAATAAAATAAAATAAAATAAAACACCACATGATGCCAAACATCCAGATAAAATATTTTAAAGCATACTCACATGTATGTGCACAAATATACTTAGCATCATATTTCCATTAGGATTTTTTTGGTATCGTTTGATAAAACCAATTTTCTTATCTCATTTAAAAGCCAAAATTATAATCTAGCAGAAAACCCTAGCAAACACTCTTTTCATATCATTTGTCCTCCTGCCCTTCCTACAACTAAATAACCAATCTCCTCATATGTTTTAATTAAATCGTTAGTGTTTTCCCTTGACCTTTAAATAACAAACGTTATAAAAATTATATCTATTCTATTACTGAGATGGCTGACAAACTAATTTGACTGGAAAATTAAAGGTTATTTCTTCTGTAGCTTTCCAAGTACTCCAGAGTCTCAAAGCTTTACTAGCAATCTCAAATTGTTTTCTACCAGTATTGAAAACAAGCCTTCATCATATGTTTGCTGAGAAATGACACTTTCCAATTTGTTTTTATTCCTTCAGATTCTCTTTTCATTGGCGAAGATGCCATTTAAAACAATTTCACTAGTTAGAATTTTTGTTAAGATACTAAGATTTTGGGGGCACCTGGGTGGCTCAGTTGGTTAAGTGTCTGACTTTGGCTCAGGTCATGATCTCATGATTTGTGAGTTTGAGACACGCATTGGGCTCTGTGCTGACAGCGCAGAGCCTGGAGCCCACTTTGGGTTCTTGTTTCCCTTTCTCTCTTCTCCTTCCCTGCTCATGCTCTGTCTCTCTCTCTCTCTCCTTCAAAAATAAATAAACATTCAAAAATAAAAAAAGATACTAAGATTTTTCTCAGAGATTCTAGCATTTTATGCACTGCTAAATGAAAGGGGGTAGATAACAAATAAAATTTAAACTTGGAAATGGCAGCAGTCTGGTTAATAGAGATTTCATCAAAGTTCACGTGTGAAAGTTTTTACTTCTTAACTCTAAAATAAATTATCTATGAACAAAACCAAATATTTTCATTAGCAACAGAATTTGTAACCATATTTTTAACTCAAGTGGTTGTAAACTTGCCTTTATTTTGATACTATTAAGTAACTGACATTCAATGAAGAATATCAGCTAACAAAATTCTATTCTTAGTTTCAGAGATCAGATTTTATTCACTAGTCTGTTTTCCTGGTAGGAAGTGTAGGTGCTAAAGGTGAGCAAAATGTCAAATTTTAGAAAGAATCCTGTACCAAGTGCGACAGCTGCCTGTAGCATTGGTCCCTGACAGCTGCCAGAAAACTGTCTCTGAGTGTTGACACTCCTTTTTATCTTCATAACGGTAAACTGACTCCCCTATCCTCATGCCTCTTAAAAAAAAAACAAAAAAGCTTTCTCTTCTCTAAAAGGTCCACTTTTAATTTTTTTAACTAAAAGCTTAGGAAACTGAGTCATTGACTACAAAAATGTGTTCGACAATAACAAAATTAACACTTAGTACTATAAATGCGGCAACAGAAGGGTGAGCTACTATTTCTGAAAGGTCTTTCTCTAATTCTCTTAATACTACCAGGTATAATCATTCCTGGAATCTTACCACACAGGATTAGTTATGCTTTTTAGTTTATTTATTTATTTTTGAGAGAAAGAGAGAGACAGCACGAGCACGTGGGTGAGCGGGGGAGAGGCAAAGAAAGAGGGAGAGAGAATCCCAAGAAGGCCCATGTGCTGTCAGCATGAAGCCCAATGGGGGGATTGATCTCACAAACCATGTGAGTTCATGACCTGAGCTGAAATCAGAGTTGGATGCCTAACTGACCCAGGCTCCCCAAGAATAGTTCTGTTTAATGAAAAATGATCCTTATAACCTAATGAAATTAAAATATAAGAATTGGAGTGGATATGTTAGCTATCTTACCTCTTCTTCCTCTGCTACCTGAATTTCCTCCAATACCCCCTTATTTGGGTTGCACAGCCTCTGCTTACACACTTCCAATAATATAGAATGTTATTCCTTGCCATTTCAGAAAAGCTCTAATGGTTAAAAAAAAGTTCCTCCTTAAATATAGATAGCTGAACTCAAATTTCCTGAAATGTACATTTCAGGTCCAAGTTCAGCTCTCTGGAAACATACAGGATAAGTTATCACTCAGATGCTAACACTTTCACTCATGGTTAGAGCTTTCTTCTGAACCTGGTTTTGTTTGCTTGTGGTTCTCCAAAAATGTGACATCAACCACTTAGCCCAGTAGTACAAATGAAGATTTCATATTATCTCATAGCATCTCTGGAAGATAAACAGGTGCAATGGCATTTATTATCTCCCCATTATATAGACAAAATTCAAGACACAAAGAAAGACAAAAAATATAAAGTCACGTAATTGTCTAAGGGTACAATGTCAGTGACACATTAAGAAGCAGGATTCATGTCTTGAATTTCCCTTTTGTTTCAAAAAATTTAAATAATGTTTAAAGTGATTTCCTATATAGATTACAGATTTTAGAAGAAGGCCAAAACTAGAAAAGATTTCAGACCTAATAATTTCAAACACTTCAGTTGACTATGATTGAGGGGAAAGGAAGATATAAAATGAGAGTAATTCCTCTACTCTCATGAGGAATACTTCCTTTCATGTCATGAAATACTTCCTTTCCTTCTTCTACCTTGGACTAAGGTAAAGGTTAAGAAATATCAAGATTACTGGGTGCCTGGGTGGCTCAGTTGGTTAAGCATCTGACTTCAGCCCAGGTTCATGATCCTGTGCTTTGTAGGTTCGACCCCCGCATGGGGCTCTATGCAAACAGCTCAGAGCCTGGAGCCTGCTTCGGATTCTGTGTTTCCCTCTCTTTCTGCCCCTCCCCTGCTTGCACTCTGTCTCCCTGTCTCCCCCAAATAAATAAACATTAAAAAAATAAAAAATAAATAAATATCAAGATTACTTCTCTAAGGACACCAGATCAAATACAGCCCACATCACCATTCCAGTTTTTCCTACCTTATTCTTTTTTAATAAAATATCCTATTTCCCAACTAGATTAAATGTCTAATGAGGAAATTATAGACTGTTGGTTACAGGTCTAAAACAGCAAATTCAATATCTAGTGTTATTTTCCTTGGAAGGTCAATTACTCTAAAGTTGTAGAAAAATAAATACATATTCATTTTGCCACAGATATCACATGCCACCAAATGAATATATATAGAGAAAAGGAAGAATGGTATTTCATGTCATTGCTACTTAAAAAAATATGTTAGGGGTACCTGGGTGGCTCAGTCAGTTAAGTGTCCGACTTCGGCTCAGTTCATGATCTCATAGCTTGTGGGTTCAAGCCCCTCATCAGGCTCTGTGCTGACAGCTCAGAACCTGGAGCCTGCTTTGGATTCTGTGTCTCCATCTCTTTCTGCCCCTTCCTGCTCAAGTTCTGTCTCTGTCTCTCTCTCAAAAATAAACATTAAAAATTTTTTTACATGTTTGTGTTAAAATGATTGAATCCAACATTCTCCAAGTAAGATTTTCATTTTAATTGCAAAATGTCTAGTTTCTGTTATAAAATAATTGGGGTCAAAAACAGAATCAACAAAACAGATGAACATATGGGAAAGGAGGAAAAAGACAGAGAGAGGGAAGCAAACCATAAGAGACTCCTAATGATAGAGAACAAACTAAGGGTTGATGGAGGGAGGTGGGGATGGGCTAGATGGGTGATGGGTATTAAGGACAGCACTTGTTACGATGAGCACTGGGTGTTATATGTAAGTGATGAATCACTAAATTCTACTCCTGAAACCAATATTACACTATACACTAACTAACTGGAATTCAAATAAAAATTTGAAAAAACAGAATCATTAAAGTGGGTAATAAACCTAAATGTGAAAGCTAAAGCAATCAAATTTCTAGAGGAAAACTCAGGAGAATATTTTTATGGTCTTAGAGTAGGCAAGTATTTCTAAACAGGATGTGAGAGGCACTCAATCCTCCCCCCAAAAATTTAATATATTAGTCTTAAAGTTAAAAAAAAATCTATTTATCAAATAGATTAAGAAAATAAGCAAGTTACAAACTGGAAGAAAAAATTTGCAATACACATCTGACAAAATACATGTTTCTAAAATATTATTTTATTTTATTTTTTATTAAATTTTTTAATGTTTATTTTTGAGAAAGAGAAAGAGAGAGAGAGACAGAGCACAAGCAGGGGAGGGACAGAGAGAGAGGGAGACACAGAATCTGAAGCAGGCTCCAGGCTCTGAGCTGTTAGCACAGAGCCTGATGCGGGGCTCAAACTCACGAGCAGTGAGATCATGACCTGAGCCAAAATCAGATGCTTAACCAACTGAGCCACCCAGGCGCCCCATCTAAAATATTTTTTTAATGTTTATTTGTTTATTTTTGAGAGAGAGAGGGATACAGAGAGGGAGACAGAAAATCCCAAGCAGGCTCTATACTATCAGCACAGAGCTTGACGCAGGGATGGATTTCACGAACCATGAGATGATGACCTGAGCCGAAATCAAGAGCTGGCCGCCTAACTGACTGAGCCACCCAGGTGCCCCTAAAATATGTTTTAAATGCCTACAAAATCAATAAGAAAAAATATAAACAACCCAACTTAAAAAAATATACAGAAGGCTTACAAAACTTCAGGAATGAGGATATCTAAATGGCCAATAAACATATGAAAAGGTATTCAACATCATTATTCATCAGAAAAATGCAAATTAAAACACAATTTAATACCATTACACACCCACAAGAATGGCTAAAATTAAAAAAAACAACTGATAATAACAAGCGTTGGTAAAATGTGAAACAACTAGAACTCTCCAATATTGCTAGAGAGATGGTAAACTGGTCCGACCACTTTGGAAACTATTTGTCAGTATGTATCAAAGCTAAGTATACACCTAACCTATGACCCAGAAATGCTAGCCCTAGATCTATATCCAAGAGAAATAAATGTTTATGTCCACCAAAAAGACATGCATATGAATGTTCATAATATAGACAAATACTGGAAATAATCAAATGTCCATTAAGAGTAGAATGAGCAAATTGTGGTATATTTACACCTTTTAATATTAAAATAAAATAAACTACTAATAAATGTAACAATATGAGTGGATCTCAAAAAGTATGTTGAGCAAAAGAAGCCAGATACCAAAAAATCATGTACTATATGATTCCACTTATATGGAAATCAAGAATAGGAAAACTGAACTATGATGATAGAAGTATGAATAATGTTTAAATGGGGCAAAGTGCTGATACCAATTTTAAATGAGAGCAAGGGAATCTTCAGGGTGATGCAAATGTTCCATATCTCGATCAGGAAGGTGTGTATATAGGTAAAAATTAATCAAGCTATATAACATAAGATGTGCACTTCACTGCATAACTTATTCCTTATTTTTTATTCTTCTTTTTATTCCTTAATTTAAAAAAATCTATTGAACACTCAAACATTTTCAAATATCTAAAATCACAAACCTTAGCGATGCAATTATAATACTATCTTCCCGCTTTTGAAAAAAGTGATTTTCAAGGGTTTCTCATGATTCTTCTACAGAATACAGATTATATCTATACCAACCATCCACTAAAAAGGGCAGCATATATCTTAAAAATTCTCATGGTGAGGAAATGTATTTAAATGTTATGTGTCAAGTATATATAAAGATATTTTCAGTGATAGCTAATACTCCAACCAAACGTCTCTGAGAATTGAGATTTCAAGATTTGTTTTAATTTTGGTGCTTGATATATATATATATATATATATATATATATATATATATATATATATATATATATATATTACAGATGGTTTAAGTGTTATTAGTCTTTGGAAAACAAAACAAACAAAATCTCTTGATCCACATTTCTCTCCAGCAACATGCCCACTTATTTCTCTGCCTCACCTCCTAGCTAATTTCTGGGGAAAATAGTCTGTATTAATGTTTCTACTTCCTCTGTTCCCTCCATCCCCACCACTCCACAAAAACCACTTTTGTTAAGGTCACTTAGCAAGTTTTATGTTACCAAAACCAACTCACACTTTTTGTCCTCACTTTACTTGATTTTTCTGCAACATTGAACATAGCTGACCACCTACTCCTTCATGAAACACTCCCAACTCTTGAATTCCATTACACCATGCTCTGCTGGTTTTCCTCCTGTCTTGCTAGCTGCTCTTTCTCTTTTGCTGGCTCTTCCTCCTCTATCTGACCACTTAAGTTAGATGTTTCTCAAGGCTCAATCCTGGGCCCCCTTCATACAATACATTCTCTCTTTAGGTGATCCCATCCATTCTAATGGCATTAAATATCATCTATGTGCTGAAGATGACCAAATCTCTATCTCTAACCAAAAAAGAGTTTACCAACTCTGTCCCTCACCATTAATCTCCATATTAGCACTCTTTTTATTTCCTTCACAGCACTTAGTATTTTAATTATTTCATTTGTTATTTACTTGTTGGGGGCCTGTCTTCCTTACCTGACTCTAAATTCAGTGTCAGCAAAAGCATTGCCTGTCTTGTTTACTACTGTAATGCCAATATTTTGCATATGTGGCACATAATAGGCATTCAATAAATATTTTTTAAATGAAGAATGAATGAAGATTTCTGATTTTTGGATTAGGTTGTTTCACAAATGTATGACAATATAAGTAAAAAAAAAATAAATGCTCTAAAGCTTTCATTGTTCAACTATCTTTTAAAATCAGCATTTAGGGGTGCCTGGGTGGCTCAGTCAGTTGAGCATCTGACTTCGGCCCAGGTCATGATCTCGCGGTCTGTGAGTTTGAGCCCCACATCAGGCTCACTGCTGTCAGCACACAGCCTGCTTCAGATTCTCTCTCTTCCTCTCTCTGCCCCTCCTCCACTTGCTCTCTCTCTCTCTCTCAAAAATAAACAGTAAAAAATGTTTTTAAAAAATAAAATCAGCAATTAAATAAAATATATATTCCAAATACATATATAAAGATGATCCACTACTAATCAAACATGTGCTATGAGAGTGGTGATAAGCTACACTGACACTTTTCAAACTGTGGGCAAGGCTGATAAGATTTCAAATTTTTTTTTTTAACGTTTATTTATTTTTGAGACAGAGAGAGACAGAGCATGAATGGGGGAGGGTCAGAGAGAGGGAGACACAGAATCCGAAACAGGCTCCAGGCTCTGAGCTGTCAGCACAGAGCCCGACGCGGGGCTCGAACCCACGGACCGTGAGATCATGACCTGAGCCGAAGTTGGCCGCTTAACCGACTGAGCCACCCAGGCGCCCCAAGGCCGATAAGATTTCAATATGCACAAGAATTCCCTAGGAACCTTGTTAAAATGCAGATTTTAATTCAGCAAGTCTGGCCTAAGATTCTGCATTTGTAACAACTGCCAGATGTTGCTGATGCTGGTCCACAGATTATATTTAGATTGGCAAGGGTCTAAAGGATACCTGTAAATGATTTATGAACTAAAATAAACATTTGCTAGACCTCAACTTTGTGTCTAGTACTATACAAGATGATTTTCATAAACATTATCTTATTTAGGCTGTGGCTGTTCTCTTGTAGTACAGTAAACTTAGAAAGATTCTCAACCTAATCTATCAAGGCCAAGTGTCTTCCTTTTATTTTTATTTTTTATTTTTTATTTTTTGCATCTCACAGTTACATCTATTCATGCCACAAAGGAAACAACATGTCTACAAGTGTACAGCGATGTTTCACGTTTCTATCCAACAGAGCACAGAACTAACTTACTGAGATTTATAGACAGACTGACGTTCCAGCTGATGTGTATTCCAAGTAAAACTGGTTAATGATGACCACAAGCAAGTGCAGGACTCAAAGTTTTCAAAGCTTTATTTCTTTTATAATCATTCCCGATTTTATAAACAATGAAGCCCATCAACTCCATTCCTACCCAAATCTCCTGGTACACTTGGGTATAGTAGGGCTTCATGGGGACCCAAACATTTTTTAAAAGGCTTTGAAGCATCTTGGTGAAAGACCCCCCAGCTCAGACCACTCTGATGCACACAGTCAATGACTCAGAAAGAAGTGTCCCCCTTTTAGAAAAAATATTTTGTAATACCTCTTTTATCATCATGAATTAAATATAACCTATCCACACATGTGAGTTTTTTTAATAAAGCCCCAACTGTCATATAAAGATAAAAAAATAACAAAATAATTTGTCTTTCAATATGTAAATATCCCAGCACAATCATTCTAGAAAACATAATATTATTGTAGTCAGATATATTTGTAGAGTCACCATGAATGTAAGGGCTAAAAATGCAGAAGGATACAGGTTGCATCAATAATGGCAAAAGAGTCTTGGCTCTCAACATAACAAAGAATCATCTTCTCTTCATTTATATAGTAGTTGCATTGCTAGACAACTTAGGCTGTATTAAAACCATCCAAAAATACTTCATGTTTATACATAAAATGGAGTTAGGTTCTGGCAGTCATTAGACATAAAATGTTACTAAGTTTCAGAAAAAGGGATAAATTCCAACCTGGAATGAAGAATGGCTTCCTAAAAGGAATGGCATTTGTGATGGAACATAATGGATGAATGAGGATTTCAATGGGATTGTGGTGCTATTAACAGTGTTGAGAAATCAGGAGAAGTTGGTTTGGATTGGAGAGACAGACAATGAGTTAATTTTTGGACTTGTTGGGTTTGAACAACATTAGAAAAATGGGAAGTTAGGAAAAGTAATGCATGTTCAGGGAATACTAAGCAGTCCAGAATAACATTAGAGGACAGACGTTATCTCTGACAAGGCATATTGAAGCTACATTGTGGATTATCTTAAATGTCTTACTAAGAAATCCTTAAAATGGTTTTTTCAGTAGGGGAGTGACTTGATATTTTAGGAAGATCATTCTGGCAGCAATCCTCAAAATGGATGGATTGAAGGAGGTAAGTCTATATACAGGATTACCAGCAGAAAAAAACATGTTAACAGTCTGAATGGATAGTTTTCAAAATGTGTTCTATGGAACTCCAGGGTTCCAGAGGGCTGCCACAGGTGCTCATCTGTGTCAGGAGAAGGAAAGGGCCAGCAGCTAGGTAGGCCTAGCAGTAGTCTCTTGCCTTCTCCCTCCTCTTAACTGGAACATCACACTTGCATCTGTCCCACATAAGATTTTTGGACACAAGGGCATTCTGTTGATAAAAACAATTTTTTTCCTGTTTTTGTGTCTTATCCAAATTCTTATTTAACTGTGAGCATGACCATGGAATATCTCAAGGAGCCATCATATAATCATCAGTGTCATTGCATAGAATACTAGCTACAAGATCTAAGAGCCATTACATTAATTCTTAATATCAACTTTTTAAAATCATTATGTGTCCCATTATACAGAGTATGTCTCCATCCCTAAATTAGATTACCTGTAAAAATTCTCCAGGTTTTCTTAGGTTTGGGGCAAACAGGACTATATTAGGTCATTGATGTCTGCAATGGAAAACTGTGGAGTCCTTTAAGAATCTCCAAATTTCTTTTACTGAGATGTGCATTGAGGCTGTTGGCTAGGATAACACATAAACTATATACTTGTGTACTCTGGTCTCTCAGTCCTACTAATTTAAATTTGAGGTAGATGGCACAAGAACAGACACTCAGATCAATGGAACAGAATAGAGAACCCAGAAATGGACCCACAAATGTATGGCCAACCAATCTTTGACAAAGCAGGAAAGAATACCCAATGGAATAAAGACAGTCTCTTCAGCAACTGGTGCTGGAAAAACTGGACAGTGACATGCAGAAAAATGAACCTGGACCACTTTCTTACACCATACACAAAAATAAACTCAAAATGGATGAAAGACCTAAATGTAAGACAGGAAGCCATCAAAATCCTCTTGGAAAAAGCAGGCATAAACCTCTTTGACCTTGGCTGCAGCAACTTCTTACTCTGGAAGCAAGAGTAAGAAGGGAGGCAAGGGAAACAAAAGCAAAAATGAACTACTGGGACCTCATCAAAATAAAAAGCTTCTGCACAGCAAAGGAAATAATCAGCAAAGCTAAAAGGCAACCTACAGAACGGGAGAAGATATTTGCAAACGACATATCAGATAAAGGGTTAGTATCCAAAATCTATAAAGAACTTATCAAACTCAACACCCAAAAAATAAATAATCCAGTGAAGAAATGGGCAAAAGACATGAATAGACACTTCTCCAAGGAAGACATCCAGATGGCCAACTGACACATGAAAAATGCTCAACATCACTCATCATCAGGGAAATACAAATCGAAACCACCATGAGATACCACCGCACACCTATCAGAATGGCTAACACTAACAACTCAGGCAACAACAGATGTTGGTGAGGATGCGGAGAAAGAGGATCTCTTTCGCACTGCTGGTGGGAATGCAAACTGGTGCAGCCACTCTGGAAAACAGTATGGAGTTTCCTCAAAAAATTTAAAATAGAACTACCCTACGACCCAGCAATTGCACTACTAGGTATTTATCCAAGGGATACAGATGTGCTGTTTCGAAGGGGCACGTGCACCCCAATGTTTACAGCATCACTATCAACAATAGCTGAAGTATGGAAAGAGCCCAAATGTCCATCAACTGGTGAATGGTTAAAGAAGATTTGGTTTATATATACAATGGGGTATTACTCAGGATGAAAAAGAATGAAATCTTGCCATTTGCAACTATGTGGATGGAACTGGAGGGTATTATGCTAAGTGAAATTAGTCAGTCAGAGAAAGACAAATATCCTATGACTTCACTCATATGAGGACTTTAAGATGCAAAACAGATGAACATAAGGGAAGCAAAAATAATATAAAAACAGGGAGGGGACAAAACATAAGAGACTCTTAAATATGGAGAACACACAGAGTGTTACTGGAGGGGTTGTGGGAGGGGGGATGGGCTAAATGGGTAAGGGGCATTAAGGAATCTACTCCTGAAATCATTGTTGCACTATATGCTAACTAACTTGGATGTAAATTAAAAAAATAAATTAAATTTTAAAAAACCAAGTAGGATATATAAATAACTTCTTCAAATCAGTAAGAAAAAAGAAAACCCAATTAAAAAATGTGCAAAAAAAGGTGAGATAGGACTTTTATATACATTATCCTATTTAAACCTTTACAAAAGCCCTAACATTTACAAATTTCCACATATTATTGTATTCCTTCAGGATCACTCACAAAGAGTCAAAACAACAGGTTATATTCACAAATGCCAAGCGTCTATCTTATACTGAATTATTGTTTATCAAACAAGCTCACAATCTTATTTCTACAATGCATGAAAAATGTTAAAATAATGATTCATCCTAAATCGTTCACCCACTGAATTTTGTTTTTATGGTAGTAAGCAGAAGTGTGTTGGTTAGGATGGTCCATAAAGTCTTTTGTCCTGCTGAAATAATTCTCAAACCAAGACAGGTAGCAAATCGGTGGTTTACACCAGTTACGAATAACTTCTCTCATTTGGTCCCCTTGAATCCACTGGCACACAACTACTTTAGACAAATATCTCATGCAGCCCAATGGGCCAACTATTTCTCAAGGTTTGAATGGTACAACATAACATCCACAGTACCAAAATGAAGTTAGGAAGCTTAGCCTTAACAAAGGAAGTTGTAGAACCAAGGGAAAAGGAGTTTAATTTCTAACAATCACAACTTACAGAACTTGCTGAATCTTAGACAATACTGGCTTCCAGAGACTACTTAGTTAAAAAGCATCTATTTCTATCCCAGGAGTTTTTAAAATTGTTTTTGAAGAGAGACTTCATTTTTCAAATGAAATCTTACAGAGATTGCCATACATAAAATACATAGAGGAGTATCTTAGTATACAGTATAGTAAGTTCAAATATGTAATAATTACCAAAAGGTCAAACAATGAGAACAATATGCCTTTTAATAAAAACTAAAAATCTATAGATATGGATGAAACTTACAGCTTTATATCAACATCAACACATACATTATTCTATATTTTGTCTTGTCAATATGAAAAAAATGAAGATGCATATATATAAAAACTGTTACCACTTGCAAGAGTTTCACCTTATTATTTCAGGAGAGTTTGTTTGTTTGTTTGCCTAGTAGGCTTCACACGCAGCACAGAGCCCAGCACAGGGCTTGAATTTATGACCTTGAGATCAAGACTAGAGCTGAGATCAAGAGTCAGATGATTAAGTGACTGAGCCACCCAGGCACCTGTATTTCAGAATAGTTTTTAAACTATCTTTGTTTCAAAGTTGAATCACTCAAAATATTTAACAATTCTTCACATTCTTTAACTCTGAACATAAAAATAAGACAAGAAGTACCCCCAACACTTACAATAAGTATTTTAAAAATTTATAATATATAATCATGATGTGTTTTTTTGTTATTGAGCAGTTGGTTACTACACTGTAACAAAAGCATGTCCCAACCACCTTAGCCTGAGCCTTTATAGGTACTTAATTAAACACAGGGAATAGAAGAGTTAATGATGTTCTTAATTCAATAATTTTACATGAGCAAATATGCATAGGAAAAAAACCAAGAGGGCAGAACCGTAATCTTACTCATCACATTTATAAAATGCTAATATTTCAAAGAGTTTCAAAGAGTTGATTTAAAAAAGTTTCACTTTGAGGTCAGAGTATAAATTTATACATTGATAATCTTCAACACATTAAAATTTGGTAAATGATAACTCATAAAAGTCAAATGAAATTTAAATCAAGTTAGCCTCTGATGCACATACATGGTACTGTCTATACTGCATGCAAGCATAAAATCAACTATTAATGAGTATTAGCAAGTCCTTTCCTAATTACAGAGATAAAGATAGATGATAGCAAAAATGATTAGTTGTTAAATATTATAAAAATTAGTTACTTAGTTTTCAGACTGGAGCTATTATTATATATTAACTATGATGTAATTCCACATCTATAAAAAATTTTTGTAGGTTTGTGAGCATGATCTTTTTTCATACCCACAGCCTACATGACTACTATTACAGGAAACTCTTCTGATGTGCCAAATATTCTGATAAGTTAATAGTCTCCCAAATAGATATCACTTTGCAAGTGAACTGATATGCTGTGTTAGAGAACTCAAATTAAGTAAAGTATATTATTGTCAACTTTAAGAATCAAAACATTTGCTGTGAAAAATGGTTTATTGTGGAAAGTGCAGTGCTTCATCGACATAAAGAATGCTGCAAAAATTTTAAACAAATCCATAAGTTAGAGGGCACTATATTATTTTTCCCAGAGTAGAGTCAATATTGGATTAGAAAAAGATGGTACTATTCATATTGTTAGATTTAGCCAACATTCCAGACTCTTCTACCAAACCTTTTACAGTACCTCTGACAAATTAACCAGCATAATTATCTAGTTTCAATGTCATTATTTTCTTTACTCTCTTTGCCCTAAAAGCTGAACAAATAAATAATCAAATGACGAAACACACAGGCAACTCATTCATTAATTTGTTCAATAAATATGACTGTTGTTGTACTATGTGCTGAGGAATGGGCTGATGATAAAAAATATGCCTATGCTTTGGAACCTGACAGTCTAGGAAGGGCTACAGGTATGTTAACAACCAAAATAAGCAAGAAATCTAGTTAAGTAATCTTTTAGATAATTAGGAGTTATAACTAAAAAATGTAGCTTTGTATTGTTTCATCAGTGATGCTACTGAAATGTTTTCAATTTCTCTTATTTTAAAAAGTTTCCTTTATAAACCCACAAATAATCTGAGGTACCAAAAACTTCATCTCTAAGAACATACATTAACAAATACAATTTGTAATATGCTGCCAATTCTATTGATACAAAAAGTCAGGAGGTAAGTGTTCCATTAATACATTTTATTCTGTTTCATATCTTTTATTAAACACTTACTTTTTATGCCTCTTAGATGAAACACATATCTAATATAACATGGTATCGACTCCACATTATTTTGATTTACTCTACAACACTTTGGACTCTAAGAACTTTAATTTTGGATGCAGAAAGCAGATTTCAATTACGACCGAAAAAATTATTCATAATCACTGGGGATTAAAGTATGTTGATAGGCTATATAGTAATAATAACTGTTATACATAGATTACATTTCAAATAATCTACATATAATAGAAATATAATTGTTTCATTATTTCATTTTTTTTAGTGATTCAAAAGGCCTTAGAGTCATCCTTATGCTTTTTAATTATTATAAATTTACCAGCTAATGAAGAGTTATATTTTTAAAAAGCTAGATAGCAGAATGCACTCTATGTCCTTGTGATGTTTAGAATCTCTTTTCACAATAATTAATGAACCCTTAGCATGAAAACATCATTTATTAAGCACCTACTACAGGCAAGTTTCTGTATTAATCACTCAGTTCTTCTCATACATGGTCTACATTGAATGACTGATAAAAGATCTATGACTAACATTTTAGTACTAAATAAGTGAGTATATACAGTTAATATATTGACAAGTTTATAATAATGTATTAAAAAGGTATTACTGGAAAGTTGTATGCTAATTTTACAGTGTCATTTCTATCTTACTGAGAAAGCAAATTTCTGTTCATATTTGATCCATATTTTAATAGACTTACATGTAATCCTGAAATCTGCTGATGTATAGCTAATAGATAAGATTTTGCCTTAAGGCTAGTTTAGCCAAAAAAAAAAATAATAACATTTTTGTTTTCTCTGTTTTTTCTATTATACCATTTAATTAAATACTTTAAAATTTTTCTGAGTTCTATCAAAGAATTGCTAGCACCAATCTCCTACTCATAGAAATTAATTAAATAAAAGGTGTCATATAAACATAATGAAAATTACTTTTCAGCACTATTTTCTTAATTGAATGCAACAAACTGTGAGGGTCTTTTATGAACAGAAACTATTTCTGACACCGAGCACACAAAAATAAAACATACTCTCTGCCCTCTAAGAGCTTAAAGACCAGTGGGGTTAGAAACATTTAAAGCAATAAATACAACTGGCAGAAGTGTGTACAGAAAGGAAAGGATCTTGGCCTAGGTGAAGGGAGGTGAGGGACCAGTAGGGAGACCACCAGAAGGCATCAGAGAAGGTCATCAGAAGGAGGGCACCTGCAGAGCGAAGGATGAGTAAGCATAACCAGGTAGAAAATGGGCTGAAAATCTTACTGAAGACATGGAAGTGTGAAATAGCATATTGGATCATAGGAAGTACACACTGGAATTTTCTAAAATTATATTCTGTCAGGATCCTGTGACCTTTCTGTCATTTTTGTTCCTTTGAACTTTACCATTTCATCCTTCATATGCTCATAATGGAGGGCTAGTAAACTCCACCATTTGGAGGCTATATCTCTGTAAAACTCAACCATCCAAAGCATAGAAAGGGACCTAGAAGTGAAAAATGGCTTCCACAAAAGCCATGTGATAAGAAGCAGAAGCTGACATCAAGGAAACAAAATTTGTTCAATAACCCTGGAATATTTAGTGTAGGGGCATTCAGCTCTGCACAGTTCAAATCCCCCATAAGAATATACTATAGAACATTACCTGATGGTCAGAATAGTGACTCAAGGTTACCAAGATAAAGTGATCTCTCATGTACTTTGTTTATAAGACAGGGAGGAGGCTGTGTAATAAATGCACTTAGAAAGATCTCTACCCAATATCATTTAAATAGAAAGGTTTTATATTAAATGAGAAACATGCCAATACCTATGAAATCCATTTTTGTGAACCACCTCATTTCTCAACCATAACAAAAAGAAGAAGATACTGTTATTATAACACAAATTACAAAACTTAGCAACATCAAGAGTCTTTGGATAGAAAATACTTAGGATCAAAGATTGTGAGAAAAGAAAAAAGTTACAGCTTTTGATTTATTATATGCATTAACTTTTCATTTTTACATGACAAAATTTCAATTTCAAAGCTTATTTCATCTGAAATCATAATAGAAAGTCTCAATAAACATCTATTGATGAATGAATTTTAAAAAGATTTTATATGTTGAAGGAATGACTAAACAGCTTCACATTTTGCAATAAACTATAGCATGTAAATTTTACCACCAAATTAGGCAGAAAATAAAGGTATTCCATAAAGTATTCTACTTTCTTATACTACCAAGAAATGAGAGGTATACATTCCAGGTCAAATTTCTTTATATTGAGACCAAAATGTCAAGATAATATAAAAATATTTTAAATATCAAACACATGGACCAGATTAGTCAATCTCGGGTGGCAGTAAAGAACTAGATATTTTACTGCATCAAATACTCTGTCCTCAAGGACCTGATGTGAGCACAGCCAAATTCATATCATTAACCTTTTCTTTTCTTTCAAGTTTTTGCATTAAGCATACTATATACCATCCATCTCTACGGACCTATGAATTTAATCTAGACATATAAACTCACAGTTGATCACTGCCTATATTCCAGATTCCATCTCTTTCCATTTATAGTTTGTGCATTCTAAACCAAATTCTATACAAGTTTTCATTCCTTTCTTTTTCAGAGAGCCTTTATTCAGGCTTATCTAAAAGTCTTTGTTAAGGGCATTACTATCCCAAATTATGCTATTTATTTAATAATTTCTTTATTTCACATTAAATAAATGAATCCAAGAGTATTAACATTTACAGGGAAACACTCTAGTTTCCATGGATTTACACTATTCTGCATGTTAGTCTGGAGAAGTGAAATGATTAGGAATAAGAAAAAATAGTGTTGAATATTAATTTATGACTTCACAAAATAAATTCAGCAATTCATTTATAATAATTAAAGCATGAGAATTTTTAAAATTATTTTTTCATAGTGTACAGTGACCTAATTTTTTTTCCTTTTCTTGGTCAACAAAGCCTTTACATGTCAACAATTATACTTCATAGACCATTTTTAAAATATTCACAGTGTCAATTTTAAGAGTTATTTTTTTAAACCCTAATAATTTAAAATTTTAAAAGCATAGTTTTTCATAAAACACTTGAAGCATTATTCATAATGGCTATTTAAAAGTTGTCATATCCATACTAAACACATACTGTTTATTGACTTATTGTTTGACATTCTACTTAAAGAAAAAAAAATTTTTATATGGGCCACAGCAGTTAGAAAAATTGTAAGCATACTCAGGTACAAACTGAAGATTCAGGACCACAATATTGCACTTAATTATATTTTGAAGGAAAAAAAAAAGTTCTGCCACATGTATCTTGTGTCTCAAAGTAGTTAATTAAATTTAAATAACTTTATATACTCTAGATCTAGAGTTGCCAAAGATCAATTCATTAATATGAAAAAAACATGTTATTCATAATATTTATCAAATTAACATTTTAATTAGGTGTCAGTATCTCATTTATTAAGAGAATGAATCCATTTCTCACAAATTCTAGTTTTCCAAATATCAGCACCTTCCCCAACTTGAAATGCATTCCCCAACTTGAAAATCTTCCATTTTCAGAGTGTAACAAACCCTTGTTGAAAAGTTTACAACAATGGTGTGAAATTTTAGTTATCCCAAGTAAGTATATACTGAAAATTTTTGAGAAGTGAGGATAGTTTCACGACTCTCAAAATTAATTCAAATGAAACTTTTTAATTGAGCCTGGTTTTTGCTTTGGATAAAGGACCATTAGAAGATCGAGTTCCAAGGGAACCACAAGTGCCAACCAGTTTAAAATTTACCTTCCCCATATGACAGCATTTACTCTTAGAAGAAGAAAAACTGTTAAGTTTAATTCTAAATAAGTCACTCAGGTTAGCCTGAATCCAATGGACACTGAGGCCATGGAAGAAAAAAAACATCCAAAAGAATCAATTATTCCAACCCAGGTTTGCTGCCATTTCAGGGACGCCCCATAAGTACTCTTCCTCTGCAGACTTCGAGTTGAGCCCTCATGTCTGACAACCCTTAAGACATAAAATTGCGGAGAAATTATCACTTCCCAAAGTTAGGTGGGGGTTGGGGGGGGCAAAATGAGAGATGTATAAGAACTACACGCTTTGCCCTCTGAAATGCCTCATATTTACTTTTGACAAAAGAAATAAATAGAAGCAAAACCGAGATTCGGAAGGTACTCTCTCTGCTGCGTGCACCGGTCGAGCTTTTCAAAGACCCTTAGAAAAGAAGCGGGCTGGAGGCTCACCTTCCATCTCGCTGCCGGGCTGGGTTGGGCTGGAGCTGCCGCTCTGGCTACCCGGCCGCTCCACGTGCTCCTGCCGTCGCCGGGACGCAGCGCGCAGCTGGCGGGAGATTCCCGGCGCGGGGAGTCCCCGGGATCGCGCCGCCGCGTCGGCGCAGATTGAAAGGGGCAGGAGCGGGCGACCCGCCGGTGCACAGGGTTACAGCGGCGCTGGCTGGCGGCGGCTTTAAAGCACGTTCACCGCGGAGCGCCCGAGGTTCCTCACCTCCAGCCCCTTTTTGAATGTCAAACCCGAGAACCCAGATGGGATGGAAATGGCCCATCAGTAAATTGTCCCAAAGTGTCTAAGAAGGATAATGGATGGGAGCATAATATATGGGGGAAGAGGGGCTCTGGATTGTTTCTTACAAGTTTAAGTTCAAAGAGGTTTGTCTTAAGTGTAACAAGATCTGGAACTTTTGGTCTAGATTGGGGGATGATAGCCATGAATACTATCAAAGAGAACACACTTCATTTGAAGTATTATGTTTTTCTTCTTCAGTTTTGCTTTTCACGTGATAATTCTTCGTCCAAGTTTTCAGAAAACTCTAAGTTCAAAAGGATTTGGGCACTTTTATCAACTCAACTTTTTCATTTCGCGAAGCAAAAATTCTCTCACTTTTATTTTCCTGTCTGAGAACTGTTGCCACCACTCACAAAATACTATGCACTCTATTTACGTGTGTTTATTTTCTATTACTCTGACTTCTTCAAAGGAGGATCTAAGACAGCTTACCAAAAAATACACACACACACACACACACACACACACACACACACACGCTGTATCAGAAAAGTAAATAGAGCTAAGGGGGGGGTGATAAGATAGTAAAATTAACTCAAAGATGTTACTGCACAAAAGTGTACCAGTCAACATCTTTCCCCAACATCCCTCCCTCTTTATAGAGGTAAAGCACAAATTTGACTATAGGAAAAGGAAAGAGGAAGTGACCACATAACAATATTTCAAAAGCAGAACTTTTCTTCACATTGAAGTCTAAGGGACATTGTTTTGGTGAATCCTTATAAAGATATCCATTGTTTTGAATTGGACATGTGAATGATTCTCAAAAAGGCCACTTCCACCCTTGCTAGAAAATTACATTGTTAGTGTATATTTCAGACTTAAGGTTGGGAGTTTGCGCATCAGCAGACCATATCAAAAGAAACCCACACTTACAAGTTAAAATATACATGTTGTAATTTTATGAATTTTAGTTTATTTTAAATATGCCTTGGTATAGGAGGCATACACACACATACATATAGGCATGTGTATCTATATACATACACATACATGTGTGGTGGGCAATTTTTCTTTAATGAGTAAATAAGTTGCATTGGCTTTGTTTTAATATCATGACACCAGTGTGGTATCTCTGTAGCTTGTAGGGGTTGGAGTTCTACAGGATAGTGTCAATTTTGGAGAAATACTCTAAACACAAGTCTAATTATAGTATTGAAAGGGGAAATTTGTTGTTTGTTAGTTTCTAAAAGCAAAAATAGCACATCAAAAGTAGCAGAAGAGGAACTGTAAATTTTCACAGGGATGGTTTAAGGATGAATAGTTGTTTGGTTATTAAAAGGATGTAAAAACTTTTATTACACTTAGCAGTGGAACATGTTACTACTCTGTAAATTATTAGTTCAAAATGGAGTATTTCAGACTCAGAGAATGGTACTTAAGGGAATAGATAAAAAGTAGATGCATGAAATAATTTACCTAGCTACTCCATCCTCAAGGAGGTGGATCATAAATCCCCAATCTTTAAGTGTGGGCTGCACATAGTGACTTCCTTCCAAAGTGCACAGTATGAAAGAGAGGAAAAAGAGTAACTTTCGAGTAGAGAAACCTGACAAACACTACCTTAGCCAGATGAGCAAGATAACATCAAGAGTGATAAAGCATGTTGGCAGTATGTATCCTTAATATGATGTGATGGGAATGGCACTTTACCTCTATTGTCTTCCACCCCAGTATCTATAACCTTAGTATAATAATGAGAAACATCAGACAAATTCCAATAGAGAGGCATTCTGCAAAGTACCTAACCAGTGAAGGTCAGGTCAATGTCATCAAAATTGTCATTAACTGTCAAAGTTATCAAAAATAAGAAATGTCTGAAAAACTGTCACAGCCAAGAAGAACCTAAGGAGACACGATGACTTAATGTACTATGGGATTCTGGAGCAGAAAAAAAGGGCATGAGGTAAAAATGAAGGAAACTAAATAAAGTACATGCTTTATTTAATAGTAATGCATCAGCACTGGTTCATTAACTTGTATGAAATGTACTGTACTAATGTAAGATGGCAATAGGAGGGAAAACTAGGTGGGAGCATGTGAGAACTCTGTACTATACTCCCCATTTTCCCATAAATCTAAAACTGTTTTAAAATTAAAAGTTTATTTTAGAAGAATGGACACGTACTTGCAGCAAACAACCACGACTCGTTTAGTTTAGTCTCTCCTCACAGTAGTCAAAGTTTATCACACAGGATTTATAAGGATCAATTTACTTATGATAACTGGGAAGCTACCAAAGGTACTTTGACTAACACTGGAAAGTCAAACTACTAGGGAATTAAAGATAATGCCTAAATCTGTCTCCACTATCACCACCTTAAGAAAGGAACAGTTGAGACTAAACCATGAATCTAGACACAGTAACTGACATGGGTAGATCTGACTCACTGAGTCACATTTCATGGCTTCAGCTATGTAGGTATAATTAACAGTGACTCAAAATGAAATCACTGACAAAGGTTGCTCCTGGACCATCTGAGATAGTCCAAGTACTGACTTGGCTCAAAGGAAATAAAACTGAAAACTCTTGATCTCACCCCAAATAATCATTCTGCACCCTGTCTGAACCTTGGTCTCTTTACCCACCAGCTTACTCAAAACCACCACCCAGGGTGTCCCACCGCTAAGAAATAGACAACAAACAGGCCACCAAACTGGTAGCCAAGAAGGAACCATGAATGACGGGGCACGGTCTCTTTCAGAGCTCTGTGATCTCGACTCATTTGTCATCGATCCCCACAGGGAAAGCAGAGCTGGGGATCTTGCCCTTTCAAATGGGTCCGTTTTCAAAAGATTACTTCACAACCCTAGATAAATTTGCATGGGGGTCTCCCCACACCCTCTGATACTGGGATGTGGAAAATAAAGGTTAAATGTTCCTCTCGAGTGGGAAGGGCTGGAGATGCCTTGTTGGCTCACGAGTGGTTCCTCAGGTTCTTCGTTTGGGGGGTAGGAAATGCAGTTAGGTAAAAATCGGGTGGAAGAGTTTGGAAAAGATTGTGCACACAACTTCAGGCAGAATTCATGAGAACCAAGGCACAGGAAATTTCCACAAGCTCTTTGTGTCCTGTGGGGAGGAAATTTCTCCGACGCTTTTCCCTCTCTCCGGTCCTAATGTAATTGCATCTCTCACTCGCCTTACCCCATCGTCCCACTGGGAGCCCGCAGTGTTCCTCTCGTAGATCTCTTCAGCCTCCAGAAAGGTTAAGTAACCGAAACGTGCAGCCTTGACTTCTTTAACTTTACTCCTTCCTTCTCCCAGGAGCCATTCACAGAATTAAGTCGCGGAGAGCGCGGGAAAATGACACCACCAGTCGCCAGGCGTGTGGCGCGAGGCACTCGCACGAGGGCGGCCGAGTGTGTGCGAGAGGGCGGGGCGCTCGCCTCCGGCGCTCGGGCCCAGCGCGCGCCGGCCCCGCCTCCGCGCGCGAGCTCCCGGAGCGCGCACGCGCGCTCTCCTGGGCGTCCGCTCCGCGGTAGCGACGGACGGGTAGGGGAGCTGATCCCGGCGGTTTGCTCCGCTCTGTGGAGGAGAGATGGGGAGGCGTTGGGCTGGGGCTGAGGTAGGAAAGAGCCCGCCCCTCGACGCCTCCCTCGACGCTAGCCCCTGAGCCGTGATGCGAGCGTGGGTCCTACTCTCTGCGGTGCTCTGGTACCTCACTGGAGGTGGGGCTCCTCCCGCTCGGTCCTCCCTCCACAGCCTTGTCCCTCTTCCCAGTCCTGTCCCCTCCGCTTCTCCCCGCCCTAACCCCACTCTGAGCCCCGGCTCCTCTTCTACCGAAAAAGTTAGTGGTTTCTTTCTTCCGCAGCTGGAGGTCGGCGTTCTTCGGAACGCACAAGCAAAGGTTTCATTTATGGCAAGCCCGGACACCCAGGTACTAAGGACTCTTCACCCGCAGAGTCTGTCAGAAGAGCGGGGGGAGCAGTGGACCTGCTTAAGGTTCTTCCAGCAGAGGGAAAGGGAGAGAAAGTTCATTGACCATCCACCTGGTGCTTGGCACTCTCGTCCTTTCATCCTTACAGAGACCCTGCTACACCTTAGTGTATCACCTGGCCTAAAGTCGCACAGCTCGTCAGGAGCTAGGATTCAATCCAGATCTTTCTCTGATGCCACTTTCTTCCAGGCATCTCTACTGCTTTGCAACATGCAAGGCCCACTCAGAGTGATTTCCAGGGCTGCAAGTCCTCTGTTTGGAGTTCCTACACATCCTTTAAGGCTCAGCTCAAATGTTGTTTATCACTATGATAACACTTCCCCACACTCCCCAAGGAAAAATTGGTCCCACAGGCTAACTTGAGATAACTTTGGGATAACTTTGGGCATTTGTCATGTTTGGAAGCTCTCCATGTTTGGAGTCCCTCCCCTTTTCAACACCTGCCAAACCGTGGGACGGTACCTTCTTTGTATGTTCAGGGGCTGGCATTCAGTAGACTTTTTTTTTAATTTTAAAGGTGTTTTTTTTTTTTTTTTAATTTATTTATTTTGAGAGAGAGTGAGTGCCAGCAGGGGAGGGGAGTGCAAGCATGGGAGGGAGAGAATCCCAAGCAGGCTCTACCTGTGGGGAGCCAGACCCAGACAGAGCTGGATCCCAGGACTCTGGGATCATGACCTAGGCGGAAACCAAGTAAGCATCTGACGCTCAGCCCACTGAGCCACCCAAGGGCCCCCCTTTTCTGATCTTTAAATTGATTCCACTAACCCTTCAAAAAATTGATTCAAGTGAGTTCTGAATCTGTACATTAAAATGAACTAAATGCATCATGTACATTTTTATAAACAAAACTATAATATCACAGAAAAAAAATATTTACTATCAATCTAGAGTTTTAAAAACTTGTAAGAAGCAAGAAGGAATTTATATTCGTATTCTAAATGTCATAATGATAGGCTATTTTTTCAAATAGGGAAATCCAAAAAGAATTAGTGTGTCCTTGAGACAAAATGGTAGGACGTGTATTTCTTAATTTTGCTAATAATATGGCTATATGTTATTTTATTTTGTCACAGTGAAATTATATGTAAAATTACATCATCATAGCCCAGTCCTTGTCTGTATGGATTTTAGACGTGCTAAAAAAGAAACAGTGGACCCCACCTACATATGGATTGGGCCTAATGAAAAGCCATTAACAGGTAATTTGTTTGATATCAGTATCTTCTTTTAAAATGATATGGACTTTTTTAAAAAGAAAAGCACTGTCACTTATTGGAATGAACAAATTGAAATTTAATTTTTTTAGTGTTTATTTATTTTTATTATTATTTTTAATGTTTATTTATTTCTGAGACAGAGACAGAGCATGAGTGGGGGAGGGGCAAAGAGAGAGGGAGACACAGAATCCGAAGCAGTCTCCAGGCTCTGAGCTGTCAGCACAGAGCCCAACTCGTGACTCAAACTCACAAACCGTGAGATAATGACCTGAGCTGAAGTCGGTCGCTCAACCGACTGAGCCACCCAGGCGCCCCTAGTGTTTATTTATTTTTGAGAGCCAAAATCAAGTCAGTGGCCCAACCGACTGAGCCACCTAGGTGCCCTGAAATTTATTTATTTTTTAAATTATTTTTTTTAACTTTTATCTATTTATTTCAAGAAGACAGAGACAGCGTGAGCAGGGGAGGAGGAGAGAGAGAGGGAGAGAAAGAGAATCCCAAGCAGCCTCTGCACTGTTAGTGCAGAGCCTGATGCAAGGCTCGAACTCACAAAACCGTGAGGCCAACCTGAGCCAAAACCGAAAGCTGGATGCCTGGGCCATGCAGGCACTCCTGAAATTTAATTTTAACTGGGGTTTCACTTGCTCCATACTTAGACAAATCATGTTATGTATCTTGCTCTGTGCCTTATTTTCTCTGTATGTAAAAACCAGCATGCAAACCTTTTGTACCTTACTTCTCAGAGCGGTATTAGTTCAAAAGTTTTTATAAAACCTAAAAGTTATCTTTGTAGTATCTGTATTGGAGACGAATATCCAATATATACTTTTTCATGATGTTAGAAGAGTTTTGGAGAATATTAGCATTAATTTCTGTTTTACATGAGGAAATTGTGTAGTACTACAGAGCAGTATAATTTCATTTACTAAGTTACCAGCATAAACCAATTGAAATTAGAGGCCAAGAACCAAGTTAAAGAAAACCATAATATATTTCAAAAGTGTGCTTACCTCATGTGGCTTTCCACAAGAGTATAACAGAATTAAGATTTCTTTTAATTCTTGAAGTTAAATGTTTAAATAGTCCATTAATTTTTAAATTTTTGTATTTATTTGTAACCCCAAGTTTACTAAATAGTGTCTGAATTGTTATATGTTAAACAACCAAATAATTTACTATTTCTGTTTAGGAAATAATCAAATAAATATAACTAAAACAGGAAAGCTGATGGTGAAAGATTTTCTGGAGGCTTTGTCTGGACTTTACACATGTACTCTTTCTTATAAGACTGTCAAAGCAGAAACCCAAGAAGAAACAATAGTAAAGCAGAGATATGACTTTATGATCTTTGGTAAGACTATGGGCACATTTTAACTTATACATTTAGTTTGGATAAGAATTAAGTGTATGGTCTCTTCATTTAGTGAGAATGACCACACAAAGTCTTAAATTGACATCTAGATAGTATGTCCTTAACAATCCTCTTTCAGCCTCCCACTTCCCACCCTCTAGGTATGCAAGTATAATCTACCATATCACAATTTTGCCAAGTAATTTAAAAACTGATGTTAATTCTATAAAAGCAAATTGATGATCCTTTTCACTGGACTGTGCTGAGAGCAGTGACACTTTCTGCATTTTAAGCTATTCCACCATTTTATTTTTTTATACTGTTAACATATCTATCTATCCAGCCATTTCTTCTCTTGTACTGATTAGATAACACATCAGATGAAAACAACCTTTTTTCATTAAAGTTATTAGTTTTATATATATTTTTTAGAACAAACTGATAAAACGTTTTTATTAGATAAATTTCTATGCTGATTTGCAAGATTAATGGGATTTCATATTACATGTTATTTGCAAGTTCTTTGGTAGAAGAAATTAATGGTAAGCACAATTGTTTTTATTCTCATAATTTTTTAAAGCCTATCGGGAACCTGATTACTCATATCAGATGGCTGTACGTTTTACCACAAAGTCTTGTGAAGGAAGATATAATGACCTGCTTTTTAGAGTGCTGAAGAAAATCTTGGATAATTTAATCTCTGATTTGTCATGCCATGTCATAGAACCATCATATAAATGCCATTTTGTTAAAATTCCAAAACACGGCCTCATACATGAGCTATTTATAGCCTTTCAAGGTAAAAAAATTTTTTAACATTTCTTTAATGTGAGATATCTTACAAATAGTAGGCCCTAAATGTTTGTTATGCACTAAAGTATATTGTTGGTCCTAGCCTGGTTATGGTTTTAAAAATCAATGTTTTAATTATTTACCTTAAACGACAATATATTTTTGCTTACCTCTTTTTAAATTTTTTTAAATAGGCTCCATGCCCAGCATGGGGCTTGAACTCACAACCCCAAGATCAAGAGTTGCATGCTCTACTGACTGAGCCAGCCAGGCACCCCTGAGCAGCCAGGCTGCTTATCTTTTAGAAGTCAATATCACTTTATAAATATGGCCTTTAACTATGCAGCTAATATTTAATTTATAAATTCTTATAAAATTTTAAATTGTATTTTTGAGAAGAACTTAATAAAAGAGAAGAACCAAACCAAATTTATTTCCATTCATTTTATTTTTATTTTTATTTTTTTTTTTAATTTTTTTTTCAACGTTTTTTATTTATTTTTGGGACAGAGAGAGACAGAGCATGAACGGGGGAGGGGCAGAGAGAGAGGGAGACACAGAATCGGAAACAGGCTCCAGGCTCCGAGCCATCAGCCCAGAGCCTGACGCGGGGCTCGAATTCACGGACTGCGAGATCGTGACCTGGCTGAAGTCGGACGCTTAACCGACTGCGCCACCCAGGCGCCCCTATTTCCATTCATTTTAAACCCTTGTAGTTACTTTGATTAGCCCCCAGATGGAGTGAAATAATAATGTATAAATTATTCAACTTGTGTATTTTACTTTATCACTAAGATTAGGTAAACACATGTACACATGCATACTAAATTCAGCACTGGAGGCTTTGTTGGAATGTTTGGAACTTTTTAGAATTCTTTTGTGAAGGTATTTTATTTCTCTCCAGTTAATCCTTTTGCACCAGGGTGGAAAGGTGCATGCAATGATTCTGCTGACTGTGAAGATATCACTAATCATAATATCCTCCAGGTAAGAATTTCAATGTAGGGGGAAAGTATTTGAATAGTTAACAAAGCTGTGTAAAAATTGTTGTGAATACTTTATTTTATTAATTTAAAAGTTTCTTCAAAAATCTATTCCTCCATGTTGTGAATATTTATCAATAATAGACATTCTAAGCAGGTAGATTTAAATTATTCTTTTTAAAAATATAAAGTATTATTGATTTTTGGCTTTAGTTTTTTAAAAGTTTTTTAATGTTTATTTATTATTTTTGAGAGAGAGAAAGAGAACACAAGGGCAGGGACAGAGAGAGAGGGAGACACAGAATAGGAAGCAGACTTCAGGCTCTAAGCTGTCAGCACAGAGCCCAAAGCAGGGCTTGAACTCACAAAGGGTGAGATCATGACCTGAGCGGAAGTCGGACACTTGACTGGCTGAGCCACCAAGGCGCTTCCCCCCCCTCCACCACCCCCCCCCAACCACTGGTTTCAGTTTTTAAAGCAGAGATTGTGAGAGTCTGGGCCATCTCAAGATGTTTTGTTTTGGAATAATACATCTAGAATAATATGTAGCTCTCCAGGTTAATATTATGTATTTCTTCTATGATAGAAGAATGGACCCCTGGTTTTTGTTTCCCAAATGGCAACTAAGTAGCATCTTGAAGAACAACCCCACAATCATGTAATCCTAGGTTAAACCAGTAGTTCTTCCAAAATTGTATCTATGCTGGTCATTATAGTTGCTTTCCCTCTGCCATTCTCAGAAGCTAAGGACATAGTCTAAAAAAATCCCTTTACTCTCCTGATTTAGTTCCTTGAGCCCTTAATATTGTGCATGGCTTATGGAAAGCACTCATTTAATATTAATTATTATTAAATTCTGTGCTCAAAAAATAAAATGTACATTATTAGTTTTAATGCTGATTAGAGAACAGTTTTGGTTTCCATTTTGCTTGGCTCTTTGGAATAAGAAATAATGAACTCTCAGTTGTCTACACATGGAATAGACATGCTGCAAATAATTTAAACCTCAATTTAATTTTTCTTAACCATTGCACATATGAATTGACAATAATTGATAAGGTCAAGGCTAGACTAATTTTCGTATTTACACACAACTTTTTAGGAATTCATCTGTTGCATAAAGCATGACATGTTTGTACTATGTTTCATTGCCTCTGATACAGGAGGATAAATTTGGTTCACAGTTTAGTAATTGTACTTCTCTCTGGTATTTTAAAATCTTAGGCAAGAGATCGGATAGAAGAATTTTTCCGGAGCCAAGCATATATTTACTACCACGACTTTAATAAAACTATACCAGCTATGCATTTTGTGGACCACAGTTTTCAAGTAGTACGTATGGATAGCTGTCGTCCAGGCTTTGGAAAAAATGAAGGTCTACACAGTAATTGTGCTAGCTGTTGCGGTAATTATAAAATATAAATATCTAAATATTTAGATTATATAGTCAGAAGAATAGATGAATAATTCCCTTAGGATAATTGAATATAGTGATTCTTTCACAAAAAGTTATATTTAAAGGGAAGTAAAATTCAAAGCCCAGATTTCTAAATATAATTATCTTCATGTATATTAATTTTTCCTAATTCATTCTTTTCTATTATGATACATCTCTATAGTATTCTGAGTTAAGCTGCTAGGCTATGAAGGAAAATGACAGAATGGTCCTACCTAGAAAACAGCATTAGAAATAGGAACTTGTAAATGGGGCACTGCAAAAGATACTATAAAATGCTGATTTTTTTATTTTTAAAAAAAAATTTTTTTTTCAACTTTTTTTTTTTTTTATTTATTTTTGGGACAGAGAGAGACAGAGCATGAACGGGGGAGGGGCAGAGAGAGAGGGAGACACAGAATCGGAAACAGGCTCCAGGCTCCGAGCCATCAGCCCAGAGCCTGATGCGGGGCTCGAACTCACGGACCGCGAGATCGTGACCTGGCTGAAGTCGGACGCTTAACCGACTGCGCCACCCAGGCGCCCCTATGAAATGCTGATTTTAAAGGAAAAAATAGGATTCTGACTTTCTTCTACCTTTCCTCAAATTACAATGTTTCAAACTCATAATCTTTCACAACTTAATTGGCTGAACATTACTCAGTATAACATGGGTATAGAAACAGTGTGATATTGAGGGCAGATTTATATTACTAGTATAAAATACCTCTAACTGAAATTATAATAATCTACTCCATGTTTTTTTCCTCTACAGTGGCTTGTAGTCCTGGGACTTTTAGTCCTGATGTTGATGTTACTTGTCAAAACTGCGTTTCTGTCCGTATTTATGGAGCTAAATCTTGCACATAAACTTCAAACAAAAAATCGTAATATGAAGACTAGAGGTGAAAGTATTGTTACTTGCTTGTGGAGGTGGGGAACATAAGATAATTTGTTCACATCCCAGAGCATCATAGATCCATTAAGTAAGATCAGTAAGACCAGAGCATTGGAAAACATACATTTTAGGAACTTTAAAAAGATAGTTGACATGGCATTTGCAAGAAGGAATTTAATATCTCCAGTGTACAAAGGAAAGTGTTTTAGTGGATGATTTTCAATGAAATATGTTTTGCTGTTTACAAACTGAATTTGTTGCTCTGTACTTAAGGCTATATTAAGATCAAAAAGAGTAGCAAAGTATAATATAATAAAAAACTTTATATCTCCCATATATTAATTTGTTTGAAATCACTCTGATATGATATAAAGGCCTATATTTTACCGTTGTAATTAGAACCAAAAAAGTTATTTATTTTGGTCCCTTTGCTTTTAGTTTTTAAAATAATTAAGACTGGGGCGCCTGGGTGGCGCAGTCGGTTAAGCGTCCGACTTCAGCCAGGTCACGATCTCGCGGGCCGTGAGTTCGAGCCCCGCGTCAGGCTCTGGGCTGATGGCTCGGAGCCTGGAGCCTGTTTCCGATTCTGTGTCTCCCTCTCTCTCTCCCCCTCCCCCGTTCATGCTCTGTCTCTCTCTGTCCCAAAAATAAATAAAAAACGTTGAAAAAAAATTTAAAATAATTAAGACTTTTTAAAAATACAGTTTTAGATTTATAGAATAACTGAGATATTAGAGTTCCACATACCCACTCCAGCTCATGCCATCACCCTTTCCGGTTTCCTCTATTATTAACCTCCTGCGTTAGTGTGATACATTTGTAACATTAATGAACTAATGTTGATACATTATTATTAACTATAGTTCATAGTTTACATTAAGGTTCATTCTTTGTATTATACAGTTCTGTGGGGTTTGATGAATGCATAATGCCTTGTGTTTACCATTATAGTTTCATACAGAATAGTTTTCACCACCCTAAAAATCCTGTGTGCTTTACCTATTCATCTCTCCCTCTTGCTCCACAACCCTTGACACCACTGATTTTTTTATTATCTCTATAATTTTGCCTTTGCCCAAATGTCATGTACTTGGAATTATATAGTGTTCAGACTTTTCAGGCTTGCTTCTTTCACTTAGTAATATGCATTTAAGATTCCTCCATGTCTCTTTGTGACTTGATAGATCATTTTTTATTGCTGAGTAATATCCCATTGTATGAATTTATAAAGGACATCTTGGTTGCTTCTAGTTTTGGGTGATTATGAATAAAGCTGCTGTAAACATTTGTGTGCATGTTTTGTGTGGACATAAGTTTTCAACTCAATTGCATAAATACCTAGAAGTGTGATTGCTGTGTTGTATGGTAAGAATATGTTTAGTTTTGTAAGAAACTGACAAATAATCTCCCAAATTGGTTTACCATTTTTGTGTTCTCACCAGCAATTAATGTGTTCTTCTTGCTTCTCATCCTCACCAGCTTTTGGTATTTTCAGTTTTTTGGATTTTGGACATTCTGAAGTATATAGTGGTATTTCATTGTTGTTTTAATTTGAAATTTTCTAATGACATCTGATGCTGAGCATCTTTTCATATAATTATTTGTGTATCTTCTTGATTAGGTGTCCAGATCTTTGTTCATTTTTTTTTGTTGGATCGTTTTATTCTCTTATTGCTGAGTTCTAAGAGTTCTTTGTATATTTTAGCTACAAGTTCCTTACATGTTTTGAACATATTTTCTCCCATTCTTTCCCTTCATTCTTTTAACAGTGTCTTTCATTAAGCAGAAGCTTTTAATTTTAGTAAAGTCCAACTTAGCAGTTTTCTTTCATGGATCATGCTTTTAGCATCATACCCCAAAACTCTTCACCAAACCCAAAGTCATCTAGATTTTTTCCGTTATATTCTAGAAAGTATATAGTTTCATGTTTTGCATTTAGGTCTAAAATTAATTAATTTTGTGAAGAGGATAAGTTTTGTGTCCAGATTTATTTATTATTTTTATTTATTTGCATATGGATGTCCAGTTCCAGCATCATTGGTTGAAAACACTATCCTTCCTCCATTGAATTACCTTTGCTCCTTTGCCAATGATCGCTTGACTACATTTGTGTGGGTCTGTGTCTGGGTTCTCTATTCTGCTCCATTTTTCGATTTGCCTATCCTTTCATCAATACCATGTTTCTTGATTGCTGTATAGTACATCTTAAATTTGGTTAGTATCAGTCCTCTGACTTTGTTCTTCTTTAGTATTGTGTTATTCTGGATCTTTGGCTTTCCATATAAACTTTAGAATGAGTTTGTTGAAAACCCCCAGATGACTTGCTGGGCGTTTGGTTGGAATTGCATTAAATCCATAGGCTGACTAGGGGGAAATTGACATCTTAAAAATACTGAGTCTTCCTATCCAGGATCATGTGATAGCTCTCTATTTAGTTAGGTCTTCTTTGATTTATTTAATCAGAGTTTTGTAGTTCTCCTCACATAGATCCTGTACATACTTTCTTAGATTTCTATGTCTAAATATTTAAAGTTTTTGGTGCAAAACTTTTTTATTTCAAATTCCAGATGTTCATTGCTGGTATTTAGGAAGGCAATTGGCTTTTGTATATTAACTTTATATCCTGTGATCTTACTGTAATTACTTATAAATTCCAAGACGTTTTTTGTTGATTCTTTGGGATTTTCTACATAAACATTCATGTTATCTGTGAACAAAGACAGTTTGGTTTCTTCATTACCAATCAGTATATCTTTCATTTCTTGTCTTATTGCATTAACTAGAACTTCCAGTATGATATTGAATAGGAGTGTTAAGAGGGGACACCCTTGCCTTGTTCCAGATCTTAGAGAGAAAGCATCCAGTTTCTCACCAGTAAGTATGATGTTAGCTATAGTTTTTTTTAGTAGATGTTCTTTATGAAGTTGAGGAATTTCTACTCCATTCCTAGTTTCCTGAGAGTTTTTTTTTTTTTTTATCATGAATGGGTATTAGATTTTACCAAATGCTTTTTCTGTATTTACTGATGTGATAATATGATTTTTTCTTCTTTAGCTTGTTAATGAGATGGATTACATTAATTGATTTTCAAATGTTGAACCATCCTAGTATATTTAGAATAAATCCCTTTGGGTCATGGTGTATAACCATTTTTATACATTGTTGGGTTTGATTTGCTAATATCCTGTTGAGGATTCTTGCTTTTATTTTTATGAGATGTTGGTCTGTAGTTTTCCTTTCTTGTAATATCATTATATGATTTTAATAATAGTATTATTTAGTATCAGTATTAACATTGTAGACATGTGAGCCAGTCAGGATCCTCTTAGGAGTCAAAAAACACAAAGTAATTTGAACAGGAAAAGTTTAATATAAAGAAGTACTACTATAACAGAAGATTAGAATAGCAAGGAATTGGCTAGTAAGATATAAAAATAACACTAAGAATATAGGAATAGCAGATATAAAGAGCAGCTACTGCCACTAGGACTGAGATGGAGTCTCCAAGAAAGAGCTACCATCTCCCAGAGCAAACATCCAGACCTTATTGAAGAGGGCACAACCATGGGTCACTGAATAGCAGATGTCACCGATGCTGGAAATTCACTCTCTGTAACTTTCCAGAGATCCACCCTCTAGGGTGCCAAGGAAAAACTGTTCATGGGGAAATTTCTCAGTCTACAAAATCACACAAGGAGGAGAGGTTGTTGGCAAAGCTGCTGGCCACCATGCACTGTGGCATATGGACACTGGAAATATTACACATACTACAGGAGCCTGACAAGGCAATAATCCAGAACCAGAAAGAAAGTTCCTTTCCTCCTGCAGTGTCACTCCAACATCATCTTCTGACAAAATTTAACACTGTGCCAGCTGGTGAAGGAAAACATTGACAAGGCCCAGATCCATTTTCACAAAGCAGACAAAAAGGATATATTTGGAGCTGAGAGGCAATAAATAATAACTGGCATGATGCAACCCTTTAGCTAGTCAGCTTCCATATGCACCTTTGATTAATTTTTTTAATGTTTATTTATTTTTGAGAGACAGAGAGAGACAGCATGAGTGGGAGAGGGCAGAGAGAGAGAGGGAGACCCAGAATATGAAGCAGGCATCAGGCTCTGAGCTGTCAGCACAGAGCCTAACACAGGGCTCGAACTCATGAGCCATGAGATCACGACCTGAGCCGAAGTCAGACGTTCAACCGACTGAGCCACCCAGGCACCCCTCCATATGCACCTTTGTACACATGTTTGAACTCTTGTGCATTGACAATTTATATTTCTACCTGAGGAGATACAGCTATCCATCCTACAAGTATCCACCATTTCCTAAAAACAGAGACACATAGTCCCAGTAGTCATTGTTTTTATTCCTAGCTATATTAATTATTCTTCAAATTCATTCACAGAACCATTCAGTTTCCTAAGAACTAAATTGTAAAATTAACTTCCAACAACTTGAATATAAACTAAAAATCATAAAAAGTGAGAAAATGGGTAGCAAATTAAAATAAATATATTGGGGGGGGCACCTGGGTGGCTCAGTCAGTTAGGCATCCAACTCTTGATTTCAGCTTAGGTCATGATCTCAGGGTCATCAGATCAAACCCCACATCAGGCTTCAGGCTTCATGCTGGGTGTGGGGGCTGCTTAGGATTCTCTCTCTCTGCCCATCACCCACTCATTCTCTCTCTCTTTCTCTCTCTCTCTCTCTCAAAATAAACTTAAAATTTTTTAAATGAATAAATAAACATATGGGGGCACTGGGTGGCTCAGTCAGTTGGGCATCAGATTCTTGATTTTAGCAGGTCATGATCCCAAGTTCATGGAGCTGGGCATGAAGCCTGCTTGAGATTCTCTCTTTCCTTCTGCCCCTCCCCCACTTGTGCATGCAATAAATAAATGAATAAATAAATAAAATAAAACAAAATAAACATATGAATATAGCAAGCAAATAGAAAATATGCAAAGCTACTTGGTTTCTATAATTGGTCCTGAGGTTGTAATTGATACCCATGTATTCCTTCTTCAACTACTCATTCCTCATTTTTTTTGCCCTCAGCCAGACAGTTGCTCTGGTTCTTTATCTGGTAGAATAACCAAAACCTTCATTCCCAAGGGGTATGAGTCCTCATATTCTGTCCTTTTTTATTGTTGTTGTTGCTATGTAGTTTTCCATTAACTTTTATTATTAGGCAAGGATGAACTAAGAGACACCCCAGAAAATCTCCTGGGTTCCAGAAACACTCCTTCTTGCCAACATTTTTAGCAACACAGTTATCCCTTAGTAATCAGGATCATCACTCCATCCAGTAGGTTAATACCCCACCTCCCTTTTTTCTGGCCATAGCGTATGGAGCTTAAATGTCCAGGTGGCAGTCTAATCTTCCAATTCAGGCAAGAGCCATTGTTTCCTGGTGGAAGCATCCCACATTTGAGGGCAAAGATCTCCAAACCAGTAGAGCTCAAAGTTGCCAGTATAGGAAGCAAAAATTCTGTAAGTGGGTTATTATGTATAATTTCCCACTCCTATTTGCACCTCTGATTTCTGAACTATTCTGGCTATGAGGGAGACAGCACTATATATTGGTCTCTGATTCAAAGCATATACTGCATCCTGTGAAACAGAACCCCTTCATTTCAGGGTATTGTCTCCCAAAGGACACTGTAACTGAGATTTTTGTAAGCCATTTTTCTTTCAGTTGCTTCTGAGTGATGGGGCATGTGGTAAGACCATTTAATTCCATGGTTATGAGCCCACTGCTTCACTTCTTTTGCTTTGAAGTGAGTTCCTTGATCAGACACAATGCTGTGTGGAATGTCATGATGGTAGATAAGGCATCCTATGAGTCCACTGGTGCTGGCAGAAGCATTATGAGCACAGAAGGCAAATCCACACCCAGAATTTGTGTCTATTCCAGTAAGGTCAAATCTCTGCCGTTTGGACAGCTTTACTCTGTCAGCATTAACACATATTAATGAATATAATGTTGCCCTGAGATAGACTACTGCATTATTCTTTTTTATTTACAATAGCATTGTCCCATTTTTAAACAGAATTTTATAAAAGTGAGAAACAGAATATGAACATTTTAATGATTGAATTCTAAGGGGAAACTTCTGCCCCCTCAAGAATTAAATGTCTCCTTGAAAACAGAACTATCACCGGGACCATCCTAGAGAGATAGATGCCTAGGGAATTCAAAGGGAAAAGCTCCATCTGCTCCCAAATGATAGCTGACACATGTATAGCACTGTGTACCAGGTACTATTCTAAATGTTTTTGATGTATTTATTCAGTAGTCCTCATGCTCATAATAGTAGGTACATACTCATTATTCACATTTTATAGAGAGCAAACAGAGGGACATAATTGTTAAGTAATTTGCCCAAAGTCACACAGCTAGTAAGTGGTAGAGTTGGCATTGGAAGTCTCCAGCATCTAGGCTCTTTTTTTTTTTTTTAATTTTTTTTTCAACGTTTTTAATTTATTTTTGGGACAGAGAGAGACAGAGCATGAACGGGGGAGGGGCAGAGAGAGAGGGAGACACAGAATCGGAAGCAGGCTCCAGGCTCTGAGCCATCAGCCCAGAGCCTGACGCGGGGCTCGAACTCACGGACCGCGAGATCGTGACCTGGCTGAAGTCGGACGCTCAACCGACTGTGCCACCCAGGCGCCCCTAGGCTCTTAATAATTAGCTGTTCCATTTTTCATAGGAAGTTTTAGCTTAACAGGTAATAACTATTCCTAACATTTTATATGAGCTCTTCATATAAAAGTTTAATGAAAGTGCCCATTACGTAAATAAGATATAAACAAAATACAAATTTTAACCAACCCCAGTGAGGGAAAACTAACAGTACAGGTTAAAGGGATAACTAGCAATGGTGCTGAGTACATAAGATTGCCACCTGCTGCTTTCTGATGATGTGAGTCGTGACTTCACTTTCCTTCCCCTGCTCTTTAGATAATCTCACAGAATGTAGGCCCTGCTCTTAAATTTGTGAATTTTTTTCCTAAGCCCAGAAACTATTTTCTCCTTTTACATATTGTTTTTCATCCTCCAGTGTCCTTTTACACTTTAGATTGTTGACATATTGCATCTTAACTGTGTTCACCTTTGGCAAGCTTTCCTTACCCCACAGCCCGTGCATGTGATAAATGTTTCTCAGGGCCCTTCTTGCCTTCCATGTTCAGTTTCATAAGCTTGTCAGTCCCTCGGAAGGAAGAATGTCAGTAGATAAATTGACAGATTAGTATGATTACCTTTAGCTCTATGAATAGAATAGTTTTAGTCAAAAACAAAACTTGATCTGAAGAAAAATAATTTTTAAGTTACAATAATGGGTAAAAACACAAGATTGCCAGGTTTGTGCAGGTGTCAGTGACCTAGAGTAGAAATTATTTTCTTACCATAGCAGGCTTATCATTTCACCAGTAACCCATTTCTCAGAATTGAAAATTAAGTAGCCAAGAAAGAACAAATTGTAGCTGTTAGGAAGTAATATAAATTCAGACAGCTATGGCACAATAATGATTTATGTAGGTCTGAAGCTCCTGAGGTTGCAGAAACATGATTGGTGCCAAAGTATCGTTCCAGAGTGTCAGTGTTTATTATGAAGACTGCTAGAAATTTGAGGCAGTGTTTGGATAAACAGATACTATGCTATCACTTTGGATCATCCCAGGGTAACACATTGATCATCTGGTATCTGAATCCAGAAACAAATAGAGAGCAATGAAGGTGTTTGGAAAACAAAAAAGATAAGGAAACAGGAAGCAAAAAAGAGAAAGAAGTGGTTTAAACCACCAACCACTGATTAGAAAAGGTTGCACAACAACTCAGAGGGTAGAGGAAGTACACTTCAGTCCAAATTTTAGCTTGAAGTCCATTTCTTGCAGACATAGATCACACAGCTTTTGACTGAACAGGCTCCTGGGCCCTCCATCATTTCTGTGGAAGTTTTCTAGAATGCGGCTCACATAGAAGGAAGTCAGCCAAATTTTAAAATGCAGAAGACTAAATTGAGGATAAAGATGCGTGCGTGTGCCTCTCTCTTGTTTCCTTCTGACCCAGCTCTCTTAGAGTCTAATATTCAATGGTCTTTATTTTTTTTTAATATATGAAAGTAATTGTCAAATGGGTTTCCATACAACACCCAGTGCTCAGCCCAAAATTCAATGGTCTTTAAAGCATCTCCCAAAATATGTCTCCCAAAGGGTGCCTGCGTGGCTCAGTTGGTTAAGTGTCTGACTCTGGATCTTGGCTGAGGTCTCTATCTCAGGATCATGAGTTCAGACCCCACACTGGGCTCCATGCTGGGTGTGGAGCTTACTTTTAAAAAAATAAATAAATAAAGAGGATGCTCTGTAATAATAATTCTCTTCCTTTTCTTGGAGTTTTACCACCAAAGTGTAGACTCCTAAACAATATAGTTTCCCAATTTTTGAACATTATGTAGAGAGAATCATATTAAATATATTCTTTTATGCCTTGATTCTTTCTAAAGGTTAATTTCATGTATCATTAGTTCATTTATATCCATTGCTGTATAGTATTCCATTACATAGGTATGCAGTAATCCCTCCCCCGCTTATCTGTGAAGGATACATTCCTGTGAGGGATACATTGTAGATAGTACCAAACATATCCATTAGGATTTTCTCTTTTAAAAAGTTCTATAGAAGACTTTTATCTATTTTTCTGTTGGGTCATCTTTTTTAATTGATTTATACAGGCTCCCTATACTGGATACTTTGCTTTGTAAGTTACATATGTTTTAAATATCTTCTCCCACTCTACTGTTTGTGTTTTCGCCTCTTTATGATACCTTTTGATGAATGCAAGTTTTTAATGTTAATATAAGTATAATTTTACCTTTCACATTTAGATCTAAAATCCACCTGGAATTAATTCTTACATATGCTGTGTGGTAGGGATCAAATTTCATTTTTTATCCATGTGGTTACTCAATTGTCCTGGCACAATTTATTGAAAAGTCTAGCCTTTCCCCACTAATCTGCAGTGATACTTCTCTCATATATGAAGTGTCCATTTACACATGAGAATCTATATCTGAGCAGTCTCTTTTGTTTTTCTATTTGTCTATCCCTGCTCTAATGCCGCACTAAAATATTATAGTTTTTATAATCCATCTTGACAATCTGGTAGAGCAGATTTTTTCACCTCATTCTTCAAGAGTATCATAGCTATTTTTGCCCTTTTGCACTTCTGTATAAATTTTAGAATCAGCTTAAGTTATACACACACACAAAACTGTTGAAATTTTGTTAGAATTTTATTGTATCCAGAAATTAATTTGGGAAGAATTGACATTTTCACAGTACTGTTTCTTGTAATCATTCTTCAACATAGTATCTCTTCTTTTAATTAAGTCTTCTCAGGTCTCTCAATAAGATTGTATAACTTAATGTGTTAGAATGTTTCCAGACCTTTTGTTAGATAGATTCCTAGGTATTTCATATTTTGGGTGCTATTACAATGAGTATTTTCCAAATTTCATTTTCTGTTGATGTATATAAGAATATGATTGGTTTATATGTATATTGATTTTAGCAAATTGCTAAACTATCTTATTCATTTTAACAACTTATCTGTAGACTCTTTTGGGTTTTCTATAAACACATTAGATCACCTGCAAGTAATGTTATTTTCTTTTTTTAATCCTTATATATATTTGTTTGTTTTTGTTTTTGTTTTTTTACCTACACCTTCTGTACAGTGTCAGACACAATGATAGTAGGCATCCTTATTTTGTTTCTCATCTCAGAAAGAAAGCTTATAACATTTCACCATTAAGTATGATATTTACTGCTGATGTTTTATAATATGGTTATCAGATTAAAGAAATTCCCTTCTATTCCTAGTTTTCTAGGAATTTTTATCATGAATGGAAATTGAATTTTATCAAGTACATTTTCTGTATCTATTATGATGATCATGTTATTTTTTTTCTTAAACTGTTAATGTCATGAATTACATAAATTAATTTTTCAATGTTAAACCAACCTTGAAATCCTAGATAAATCTAACTTTGTCCTAATGTATTATCTTTTCTTCATTGCTGGATTTGGTTTGCTAATATATTTTCTTATTTTTTCATGGAAGTTCATGGGTAAAACTGGCCAGCATTTTTCTTTCTCCTGTTCTTGTTAGATTTTACTAGCATTATAAATGAGTTAGAAAGTGCTTCCTCTTTTTCTTTTTCCTGGAAGAGTTTGTATAAGATTGGAATTATTTATTCTAGAATGCTTAATTGAATTTACTGGAGAAACCATTAGGCTTGGAATTTTCTTTGTGGGAAGATATTTTACTACTATAATATGCTTTGTGATTATAGGATTTTTCATATTTTCTGTTTCTTCTTGGTTTAGTATTAGCAAATTATACTTTTCTAGGATAGTGCCCATTTCATCTAAAATCTCAAATTTATTGGTATAACATTGTTCCTTATATTCTCTTTTTAATGCCTATAATAACATCTGTAGGACTGTCCACTTTATGTGCTCACTTTTTTTCTTTTTTCATTCTTGTCAGGGGAATGTCTACTTTATTAGTCATTTCAAAGATCTGATGTCTGTCTTTATTGAACCCTTTTATTATTTGTTTCCTATTTTATCAACTTGTGCCCTGTCTTTATTTTCTTTCCTTTTATTTGTTTGGACTTATTTTGCCAGCTTTTTTCCCTAGCTTCTTGATATAGATACTTAACTCTGAATTTTTTTCTTTTGGTCTTTCTTCTTTTCTAACATGAATAATTAAGATGATACATTATTGTTCCTCTAAAAACTGGCTTTAGCTTAATCACACAAGTTTGATATGTATATTTTTCTTATTGTTAAACAAAAAAAAAATTCTAGTTTTCACTAGGATATCTCCTTTGCTTGACTCATGGGTTATTTACACATATGTGCTTTACTTCCCTAAAATTTGGTGATATTTGGTAATGTTTTCTTAGATTTCCAGGTTGATTGTATAGGGGGCAGGGAAGATGCTATGTATGATGTCAATCTTTTGAAATATGTTGAAACTTATTTTATGGCTCGACATATGGACAATGTTGATAAATATTTCAGGCATATATTCTACAGCTGTTAAGTACAGCTTTCTAAATATGTCCATTAGGTTAAGTTTGCTGATTGGGTTCAAAACATCTATATTCTGACTGATACTTTAGCTGCTTATTCTGTTAATTACTAAGGGGACTGTATTATTTTCACTATGGTTGTATATTTGACTATTTTGTCTTCTGATCTGTCAATATTTGTCCTCCGTATTTTGAGGCTATATTATTATTACATAACAATTCAAAATTGTTATATCTTCCTGGTAAATTGAAACTTTTATCATTCTTAAGTGACATTCTTTGTCACCAATAATTCTTTATGCCTTAAATTTATGTTGCCTAATGTTAATATAGCCACACCAGTTTCCTTTTGGTTAGTATTTACATATCCAATATATTTCTGTCCTTTTATTTTCAATATTTTATGTCCTTATGTCTTAGATATGTCTCATAAGCAGTGAATAGATAAACTTATCCATTCTGACAATATTTGCATTTTTACTGGTTCGCTTAGCCCATGTATATTCAATGTAGTTTCTAATACATTTGGATTTCATTCCATATTTTCCTTTGGGTTTTTTATTTGTTTCATCTCTTCTAGGTTTCTCTTTCAGTCATTTTTTGTATTTTTTTCCCAAACTGGTTTGTTTCTATTTTGTTAATGATTACCTTAAAAATTATAGCATGTATACTAAATGATCAAAGTCCAAATGAGGCAATACCTTTTCTTTCTTCCCAGATAAAATATAACCCTTAGAACACTTTAAATTCAATATATTATTATATTAATTTATTGTTACTTAACCCCAAAAGACACTATTAATATTGTTTTATTATTTTTATATACAATTATTGCTCATTTAGATTTAACAATATATTTACTAGTTTTTGTTATTATTGTGCTTCATTACTTCTTTTATCTCAGACTTTTCTTCTGGGATCCTCTTCTCTTTGGCAAGAATTTATTTTAATGAGAACTTACTGGTGGAAAACTCTCCCAATTTTTGTCAAAAAAATAACTATTTACCTTTGTTCTTAAATGATAGTTTTGCTAAGTATAAAATTTTAGGTTGGCAATTATTTCAACACGCAGAGGATATAATTTCATCATCAAATGACTTCCCTTAAAGTAAGTTTTAGTTAAACTGTAACTCCTTTGAAGGTAAGCTATCTTTTTCTCTGGTTGCTCTTAACATTTTGCTGTTGTTCTGCAATTTTACTATGACTTGTCTAGATGTGGAGTTCTTTTTATGGATCTTGCTGTTATGCATTGAGCTTCTTGAATCTGTGGCTTAGTATCTTTCATTAGCTCTGCAAAATTCTCAACCATCATCTCTTCAAATATTGTCGTCTTCTTAATCTCATTTTCCCCTTCTTTTGGAACTCTGATTGAACATATTTAATACCTTTCATGCTATCCTCCATGGCTATTGACCTCACTCCATATTTTCCATCTTTTGTCTCTCTATATTTTGAGCATTTTTCTCTGGTTTCAATTTCACTGTCTCCTCAGGTATGTCCAATATATTCTTTTACCTGTTCATTAAATCTTTACCAAAGGATCAAATTTTTCATTTCTAAAAGTTATATTTGGTCCTTTTACAAATATGACAGGTGAATTTTTATAGTTTCTTCTTGCTATTGATTTTTCAAGCTCATTTTAAAATTTCTTTAAATGTAATAAGTATGTTTATAAACTAGTCTAGTAATTCCAATAAGGATATATTTCTGTGCCTCTTTTTGCTTTTGTTTCTGCTTATTCTTGTGTCATTTCCTTGTGTGCTTTGATATTGTTTGTTGTGAATAACTCATTGTCCTTAAAAAATTATTTGTAGAAATGAAGATGATGTCTTCCTGAAAGATGTGTGTTTAATTCTGACTAGCATCTAGACACACAACCAATCCTGGACACTCACAAACTAACTTTGCAATTTGAGATTCTCTGAAACACCCAGATGATGTAAATCTAGGCTAAATTATCTGAAAACACAAACCTATGCCACATTTCAGAACTTTTTTCCTTTCTTTTTTTCTTTAACCCCTTAACCCAATACCAAGAGTCTTCCCTGCAGGTGAGGCAAGAATTATGGGTTTCCTGATGATTCAGTCTTACCTCAATGATGTAGCCCTTTGAGATTCCAGTTAATATGGGAAAGATCTCCTTTAATTAGATTCCCTACCTTGGGTGGGTCCTTGGCCTTGATTTCTAGACTCATCAGTCTACAAGGCTGGCCAAAGCAAAGCCCTAGCTTGCCTGGATTTGTAAATCCCCTTCATATGAGGAAAAATTACATTAGTGTTCTAATACTTCACTTATCTCCCTGGGTCTCCTTTTTAATTCTTTTGGCTTGAGTTTCTTATCAGTTTCTTGTCAACAATTAGATGCTTTTTATGAATGTTTTTAAATTGTCTTATCCAACATTTTAAATTGTTTTCTGTGGAAGAGCTGGAGCAAACAATCTAGCTTACTATTTACCAGAAACACGTTTGGTATCACCATTCTTAAATGTTTTTCATATGTAATATCTACAAGTTTTTACTACCTTGCCCAATTTCAGCCTCTCTCAGTCTTGCCTGTGCTTCCCTGTCTCTCCATTCTCTCTCCTTTCAATGTCCCTCTCTAACATCTCAGGAGCAAAATCAATAAATTCCTCATTTTGTTTCCTACAAAGTAGTTTTCCCCTTTACCCAAGACATCCAACTCCATAGGATCGTATTTGTACCCAGGTGGCTTAACTAACATTTCTCCAAAAGGGTTTCCTTCCCTACAAGGGTAGGTGCACTATGTTTGGAAGTCTCTAACTCAGCCTGGAGAGATACAGGAAGTATCAGAAGGGAGTAGTACTGAAGCGAAGAGTTACGAAGAATAAGTAAGAGTTAGTGGAGTCTCCCACATCTCTCCAAGCTCAAATAATGACTATTGCAACTGCCCCCATTTCAAAGTCATCTCTATCACCAGTTTTAACTGCTAGAATAGGAAATTCCTTTTGCAGACATATGCAGTTGATGTATTGAACTTCATATGGGAATCAGAAATGTGAGTTGAAGGAAATCAGCAGATGAAATATGAACCTCAAGCTTCTGGGTTAGTTCAATCTGACCCAGTAGACACGTACTCCCTTGCTGAGACTGTGAGAGGACAGAAAAAAATTCTTGGGGCACCTGGGTGGCTCAGTGAGTTGAGTCCAACTTTGGCTCAAGTTGTGATCTCATGGTTCGTGAGTTCGAGCCCCACATCAGGCTCTGTGCTGACAGGTCAGAGCCTGGAGTCTGCTTTGGATTCTATGTCTCCCTCTCTCTCTGCTCCTCCCCAACTCATGTTCTCCCCTCTCTCTCTCAAAAATAAATATACATTTTAAAAAACAAAAAAAAATTATTACTGACAACTGGTAATTCTGAGGTTGAGCCAGCCTTATAAAATTTGGGTATGTCTCCCAAACTTCTTCCAACTCAAAGGCACTTCTGAAAAAAACAATTGTTTACTGAGCCCTAGCAAAAATTTAAAGACTTAAAGTTAGATTTAAACTCTGTTTTCCAGAAACTTTTACATTAGTGAAAGAGTGTACTAATAATTTCAGTATAAAATGATGAATGCCATAATAGAAATACATTCAATGTGTTATGGGTCATACAGAACTATCCAAATTCTTTGGGTAAGTAGGATGACTACTAAGGAAGGAATATTTGAACTGTAGTGTAAAGGGTAGATAAGGTGCAGAAAGGTAATCTACACAGAGGGAGAGTGAAACCTGTATTTTAAAATGTTTATTTATTTTGAGAGAGAAAAAAAGGGGGCAGAGGGGCAGAGAAAGAAAGAGAATCCCAAGCAGGCTCCACACTCTGTGCAGAGCCTGATTTGGGGCTTGATCTCATGAGGGTGAGATCAAGACCTGAGCCGAAATCAAGACTTGGATGCTTAACTGACTGAGCCACCCACGCGCCCCAGGAAACCTGTATTTTAAAAAACTTATCATCGTAGGGGCGCTTGGCTGGCTCAGTCAGAAGAGCATGTGACTCTTGATCTAGGGGTCATGAGTTTAAGCCCCACATTGGGTATAGAAATTACTCAAATAAAAACTTTTTTTAAAATCTTTAAATTTTTTTTTTAACGTTTTATTTTTGAGACAGAAAGAGACAGAGCATGAACAGCGGAGGGGCAGAGAGAGAGGGAGACACAGAATCCGAAACAGGCTCCAGGCTCTGAGCTGTCAGCACAGAGCCCGACACGGGGCTCGAACTCACAGACCGTGAGATCATGACCTGAGCTGAAGTCGGATGCTTAACTGACCGAGCCACCCAGGCACCCCTAAAAAATCTTTAAAAAATTAAAAAATAGCATGTGATTGTACAAGTAGATGGCACATTTAAATAAAAGGCCAATAGTTTAGTGTGGCTGGAATCAGAATTTAAGGAAGAGGAAAGGGGAAAATGTTGGAGGTAAGAGGGGACCACCCTGTCACCTTTTATTAAACACTTTAATAGGTATCTTTAATTTTTTTATAATATTCTTCCTACTTTGTATTTCTTGTTCAATATTCATCCGTAGTACTGGGAAGTCAATAAATACTATCTAAAGTTAATAAATCAAGAACAAGTATAAGAATATCATTTTTAGGGGCGCCTGGGTGGCTCAGTCGGTTGGGCGTCCGACTTCGGCTCAGGTCACGATCTCATGGTCCGTGAGTTCGAGCCCCGCGTCGGGCTCTGGGCTGATGGCTCGGAGCCTGGAGCCTGCTTCCGATTCTGTGTCTCCCTCTCTCTCTGCCCCTTCCCCGTTCATGCTCTGTCTCTCTCTGTCTCAAAAATAAAATAAACGTTAAAAAAAGAAAAATTTAAAAGAATATCATTTTTAGTTGTAATAGTAACAAACAAAAACTAAAACAGTGGCTGTCTCAAGAAAGTGGGACTAGGTTTATAAGGTAAAAGAATTTGAGAAGAAATTTTTATTTAACTTTTTTGTATTCTTCTGCTTGTTCAAGTATGTTCATGTGTATATATTATGTTTTTAAAATAAAAATTTTTATTGTAGTTAAAAAAAAATACGTAAAGTGGAGTTAAAAAAAAACAAAAAACAAACTTAAAGTGCCCAGATCTTAAATGTATAGCTTAATAATGTCTACTACACAGGTAAACATCCACATAAACACTATCCCAATCAAGATATAAAATATTTCCAATGCCTCAGAAGATTCCTTCATGCCCCTTCCTATCCAGTACTGCTCCCACTATTTGGGCTTCTACCACCATCATCCAGTTTTCACTTCATTTACATGGAATTATACACTATGTACTTAAAAAAAAAAAAAAAAAAACTTTTTTCTTTTAATTTTTTTTTAATGTTTATTTATTTTTGAGACAGAGAGAGGCAGAGCATGAACAGGGGAGGGTCAGAGAGAGGGAGACACAGAATCTGAAACAGGCTCCAGGCTCTGAGCTGTCAGCACAGAGCCCGATGTGGGGCTCGAACTCAAGGACCATGAAATCAGGATCTGAGCCGAAGTTGGCCGCTTAACCGACTGAGCCACCCAGGTGCCCCAACTTTTTTTTTTATTGATGTATAATACAGTGAAATATACTGATCTTAAATGTTAGCTCAATGAATCTTTATATATTTCCAGCACCCCAGGAGATTCCCTCATGCCTCTTTCCAGTTAAGACTATTCCCACTAAGATAACCACTATTTTGAGTTCAACAACCATTGATTAAGCATTCCCTGCTCTTGAGCCTCATATAAATGGAATCATACAGTATTGTGGTGGCCATGGAGGATGCCACTCAGATTTTTCTTTAGGAGAACCTGCTTCAAGAAGCAGAGTTGACTAACAACCTCTAGCTGCTGCCCTATAGATCTACCTCCTGAGATCAAGTTCCCCTGGGCTGCTTCCAGCCAAAGGCTGAGCATGGTAGGGATACTAGAGCCTGGCCATTTCTGCCTGATGGGGGCTCCTCCAGTAGACAACCTTTGATGAAGTCAACTTGACTGAGACTCTCAAAACTGCCCTGCATTCTGAGACTCTTCCTACTCGATTCTTCCCTCCTTCTCTCCCTTCACAGGTTTTAAACCTGCACTGAAGACTTGTCATTCCTCTCCCTTTATTCTTCACAGGCTCTTCCCTTAAAAAGACTTTGGCATGTCTAATTCTAGTTTGGCACCTGTTTCTCAGAGGACCCAAATATAAATATGTTCTTTTGTGTCTGACTTCATTTGCTCAGCATTGTCTGTGAAAGTCATGCATACTGTTATGTATAGCAGTAATTTGTTCTCTCTTATTGCATAAATATGGCACAGTATACATATCCATCCTAAAGTTATTGGACATTTGAGTAGTTTTCAGCTTGGGGCTCTTATGCTAATGTTTTTGTAAATGTATGTCTTTTGGTGAAGACATGCACTCATTTCTCTTGGGTACGTGCCTAGAAAGTGGAGTCGCCAGCTCATAGGCTTGTGTTTAGTAGATATGTCAGTTTTCTAAAGTGGTTGACCAATCTACACTCCCAACAGCATCTACAAGAATTCTTGTTGCATATGATATTTTTACAAATTTAAAAGAAAAAACAACTCTAGTGCAAAAAATAGAAAACAAATTTGTTATATCATCCTAGTTTCATGTTTAAATTACCATATTTTGAGGTTTATTTATTTATTTTAAGAGAGGGAGCATGCCCATGAGTGGGGTAGGGGCAGAGAGAGAGGGAGAGAGAGAATCCCAAGCAGGCTCCACACTGTCAGTGCAGAGCCCGATGTAGGGCTCGAACCCACAAACCATGAGATCACAACCTGAACCAAAATCAAGAGTTGGACACTTAACTGAATAAGCCACCCATAAGCTCCTAAATTACCATTTTAAACACTGTTTCATAGGAAGACTGTTAACATACCCCAAAATGTTAACAGTGGTTATATTAGAGAAAGTAGGGGAGATCGCCTTCAACTTTGAGAAATATTTGAAATGCTTTACAAGCATATACTTCTTTTACTTTTTATTACCTTGTCTTAAAAATATTAAAGGGAAAAGCCTCAAGATGAGAGAAGAGCAGTCTCCTCCTACACTTCCAGCACATCTCAGGCCCACACCTCCCGGCTTAAACTCCTTTAGTAACCTGCTAGTTTCCAAAGATGTGTCAGAATCTCTTATCTGCTGCCTTGTTCTCTTTATCATTGTGGGTTTACATCTTTTCTAGTACTTTATTTAGTGAGATTTCAAGGAGAGAAAATTAATATGACCAATCTGCCACTCTTAGAAAAGTCCATGCATATAATGTAGGCTGATTTGGGGGCATTATCATGAAGGGAATGGGATCTATCAAAGAAAAGTCAGCTGTTTGTTATAAAGACATTGTTCTAGTGATTGGGGGTGCAGGGGGAGAGGATGGTCTGGGAGGGGAGCATCCAGATGGTTCAAGAGCTAACATAGTTAGGAAGACACTAAGATAGGCTTCTCACCCAGCTGCAGCAGGACGGAGACAGCAACACGGAGGGCACAGAGAAATCTTGCATCAGGGTCACAGCCCACATCGTGGGGCTGCTCACCCCAGTTCTGCTCCAGGACAGACTCCACCTAGAAGGAAACACACCAGACTATAAAAGCTAGGAACAAGGAAACATACCAGAAATGGCAAATATTTCATCACACTTCTTAATCCTGGGCCATGGCAGATGTAATAATCCATAATGGCACTTTTTCCTGCAGGGCCTGGAGAGCCTCATTCTTTCTCAACACAGTGACAGGCACTGCTAATCAGTGTTGGCACTGCCATCCTGAGACTAACAGTTTTCCACCCCCCTCTCTTACCCATAGGCTAGCAACAGAGCTTATTAAGCCTGAGTTGTCCTGGAAACCATGTGTTCCAGGGAATTGCCACAAACCAGCTGAATGGATGTGAACTGACAGAGAACTACGAAGTAGGAAGGACTGTACCCTGGGACTTCTGAGTCCCTTGAGAACACAGGCATTCACTTCTACTATGACCCTAGCCCTCAGTCCAGGGTGTCTTATCTGGTCTTTCAACAGGGACAGGATCCCCTTTTCCAGGGCCTCAGCCACAAGATGCTGCTCCTAAGATATCTCTGGGGGCAAAAAAGAGGGTCAAGAGGGTTGCTGGCAGAGAAGCACAGAGTGGGACAGGGCTTCAGTATTTCATCAGACCTGGGACAAACATCAGAAGGAGGTTCCACAGAGCCCCTGGTGATAGATGAGAGTTATTCCAAATGGGCTCTTGTGGTGAATCTTTCTTCCCTCTTAGCTTGCAGGAGGTCAGACTTGCCAGGCGGGTAAAGGAGGCATCCCCCAACCCCTGGCCTGGGGAAAATGACTAGTTCCTAAAGTGTGAAAGTCTATCCTTCATGAAATGTAAAAGGCAATGTATGTCACCTTCCTCCCAGGATTTGAACCCCCACAGACCCCTTTGCTCCACATTTCCTCCACACCAGCATACTTCCAAATCCCTCCTCACCAATCAAGGCATCCAGGACATTCAGAATAGATTCTGTATGTGTTTTTACCAAGATCCAAGCAGCATTAAAAAGCATTAAAAAGGCTACTTACAAGAGGATCTGCTGGACCCTCCAGGTCACCAGAGATCAGGGCCTCAGACACCGAGGCCAGGAGATGGGGGAGATGAGTGCCAGTCCCACTATAGTAGACTGTCTTCAGTACGGTAACTGCCCCTCCTGCTGGTTCCTCCCTCTCTCTGCTCCAATTCTTTCCTGGGTCCCTTACTCTTTGTTCTAGATTCTGTTGCTGCCCCTCCTTGTTGAGGTGCTTAGTGAGGCAGCTTAGCACAGTCAGTCAGATCCTAGAGGCCTCTCAGCATGTCCTGCACCTTCTCCTTCATGTTTCTGAAGTCCTCCAAACTCAAGGATTTCCCTGTAGAGGCAGCAGTTAAGAACCCGACCTACCCAGCCAACAAGCTCCATTATTACCAAGGCCTCTGTCGACCCCATTCTTCATGAGACCACTTCTCTATTGGTTCCCTTCTAATCTTTTCCAGTTAAAGTAAAGCACCCTTCTTCCCAGACACCCATCATCATTGCCTCCTGCCAACCTCACCTTCACCTTCCCAGCTCAACCCCAGTTGAGTACCAATCCCAAATTCTTTTCCACCTCCAATAAATCAAAACTTACTTAGTCCTTGCCATTCAAAGTGCAGTCTCTGGACCACGCTAGTAGTAGTGAGGATTTAGACAAAGTTAGAGCAGTGGTTCTCAACTTCGTGCATGAGAATTACCTGGGGAATGATTAAAAATCCTGATGCCCAGGCCACATCCCCAGATAACTTAAATCAGAATTTCTGGAGGTGGGACTCAGGCATCACTAGTTTTAAAGTTCCACCAGGTGATGTCTACATATAATCAATGAGAACCACTGTGTTTAAGGAGACAGATGCAACCTCCAGACTAAAGTTGAAGACTGCTTTGGGCACTGCCCTACCCTTCTCTCCCCAACTCCTCCACCATACACATATACTAGGCTCTCCCACCTGAGCTGAAGTCCTTGAAGCCAGGAGGCTCAAGGGTGAGTGTGCAGCTACACTGAACACAGCTAGCTCCAATCCTTACTTAAGCAAGATGAACCATCTTCCTCTGAAAAGAAGGGAAGAATAATTTCAGAAAGTCTTCAGATCACCTCCAGCCCTCTCTGGACTGGTGGGAGTTTTCATTCCTGGACTCTGAGCCCTCACTGCTCATGCCAGGGAGACTGTATCCTTATCATTTCATGTAAATGACAAAGCACTATATACGCAAACACCTTCCTACATCCTCAGATACAGACAACCATAGGATTACGCCTAGATAAGTGAAGAAGAAACGGAACCCCAGAGAGGGTACAACAGGTCCTCAGTCACTCAGCAAATGTGGGTCAGAGCAGAGACTGGAATCTACCTCCTGCCTCCTCTGTTATGGCAGTTTATTTGTTTGTTTAATTAATTAATTAATTATTTGAGAGAGAGAGCACGTGTGAGCAGGGGGAGAGGCGGAGAGAGGGAGAAAGAGAATCCCAAGCATGCCACACACTCAGCACAGAGCCCAACACAGAGCTCAGTCTCACAAACCATGAAATCATGACCTGAACCAAAATTAAGAGTCAGATGTTTAACCAACTGAGCCACCCAGATGGCCCTGTTATGGCACTTTATTGTTTTTTTAATGCTTATTTTTGAGAGAAAGAGACAGAGCGCAAGCAGGGGAGGGGCAGAGAGAGAGGGAGACACAGAATTCGAAGCAGGCTCCAGGCTCTGAACTCTCAGCACAGAACCCAGTGCAGGGCTCAAACCCATGGGCTGTGAGATTGTGACCTGAGCCAAAGTTGGACGCTTAGCCAACTGAGCCACCCAGGTGTAGCACTTTACATGACAGAGATTCACTCTTGAGCTAGCAAGACCTTGCCAGGGTTGAAAAACTCACTTCTACAACTTCTGGGAGTTTCTGGATTTTCTACCACATCTAGACCTCTTTCTATCCCTTCCCAAGTCTTCTTAGGCAGTACAACCTTTCTGGGACCCAGAGGAAGACTATGAAATTCCAGAGGAAGCAACGTTCAGAATCACAGGGATCTTCTAGTCATGCTAACATCAGGATAACCATGGCTCCAGAGGCTACAGAGCCAGTGAGTGGCAGAGCCACTAGACCCTGAGACCCTCCTACTCCTAGTTCCAGTGCTCCTTTCACAGCCAGTGCTACCATGTGAGAACTGGACATGCAATGCAATTGTGCCTCCCAGGTTTCAGTAAGGGCTGGGACCCCAGGATCCAGCACACCAACCTGCACAAAGCAGGCCAAAGTTGTCAGAGTCTGGAAACCCTAGGCCAATATGCAATCCAATCTGCTTCTCCAATAGGCAGGATTTTTTTCCTGCTCACACCATGGTCCCTACCCCTGGGTGCATCCTATTCCATTCTGAACCCTGATAACCCTATAATTCTGGGCCATTTGTTACCTTCTTTTAAAAAATACTATCCTGGGGCGCCTGGGTGGCGCAGTCGGTTAAGCGTCCGACTTCAGCCAGGTCACGATCTCGCGGTCCGTGAGTTCGAGCCCCGCGTCAGGCTCTGGGCCGATGGCTCGGAGCCTGGAGCCTGTTTCCGATTCTGTGTCTCCCTCTCTCTCTGCCCCTCCCCCGTTCATGCTCTGTCTCTCTCTGTCCCAAAAAAATAAATAAAAAACGTTGAAAAAAAAAAATTAAAAAAAAAATAAATAAATAAAAAATACTATCCTTGCCCTTTTTGGAATGATGAACAGAAGGCCTAAAAGCCATTCTCTTTCTGGAAAGGATTTTGTGTTACCCAAGAAACAAATAGCTAGTGCCAGAGAGAGTGAGAAAACCAGTTATCAGAAAGACAAGTTCTTTCTCTATAAGTTCCTCTTTCATATCTTTCCCCATTCTCATACCCTGCCCCTCACCAAAACAAAACAAAACAAAACAAAAAAAAAACAAGCTCAGAAAGAGATAGGACTTAACACCTCTAGCTAGGGAAGGATTAGCGTTATGATGGGGCAAAACCTGGGTGTCTGCACAAGGAGCTTCAGTCCTTCTTCCCAGCCCTGAACCCTCCACCCCTTCCTTGGAATTTCCCCCCACCTTCGAGCTCACCAGGGCCCCTCCAGGCTGACACAGAGTCTAGCTGAACCTACCTGCACTCAGTCTGCCCCCATCAGGCCTTGCTTACTCATTCTCTCCATGTTGGGAAAGATGAGCTGCTTTACTCAATAGCTCAGGACCTGCTTTAGGGGGTTGGTTACTGACCTTTGGTGCTAGGAAAAGGAGTTCACGTTGGTTAATCCCTAGGTGCTTTACATAGTTACCTTGCTTGATCTCCCAAACAATCCCCATTTTACAGATGAGAGAACTGAGGCTCAAAGAGGATCAGTAGATAAGCCAGTTTCACAGCTAAACCAGTAGCAGAGCTGAAATAAGAACCCACATCTGACCCCCAAACTCATGTTGCTTTCACTGTTGAGTCAATAAATGTTTATTGAGGACCTTTTTATTCCAAGCACTGTGGCTCCTGCCCTCCTGTATCTTGGAAAGGGAGGCAGACAGTGAATAAGCAAAAAATCCCCATGTAATTATGAACCACGAGAAATGCTAAGAAGCAAATAAAAACAGGGCATTACTAGAGAGTGACGGGAAGGACTTAGCAATGCCACAGGCACTTTCTTGGGGCAACATGAGAAGTCATAAGAAGGCCAGGAAGCAGTTGAGACTGCTCAGGGAGGTCTGGAAGGAGAGCCGAAGAGCCTGACATCTGGGCTGGTATCCGCCTGACTTACCATGGGTGGGCCAAGGCTGGTTCTCTCACAGACCCTGCCTCCCATCCAACTCCACAACATACACTGCCATTCAGTTTTCAGGGTTTCCTTCCTTGCTGTCTCCAGAGTCTCTGTCACCAGATAGAGGTCTGCTCTCATTTCTCCAGATTGATTGCAACAAAGTAGGTAGTTTTCTCTTCAACTCACTGGAGGGAATAGAGGGGAATAGAGCTCAGGCTCCCAGGAGCAGCTAGTTCTCCCTCTCCATCAGCTAGTTCCTATTTGAGATGAAGGGTCTCTGGGGCTAGAAAACCAAAGAACATGGCACCCCATCGTAGTCACTTTACCCACTGTGGGAGCAAGGAAGTGGGAAGTGGGAAGAGAACTCACTAGCATCTGTGGAAGGCTACAATGTGCCAGCACCATGAGATACTTCACATGGCATTTCATTTCACCCCTCACCACAAACTTATGGTGTAGGCAGAATTGCACCCATTTTCATGAGGAAACTAAGGCCTAGAGACAGGTTGTGAATGGTCCAAGGTCACACAGCTAATGAGTGTAGAGTTGAAATTCAAATCCTAGTCGGTAGGAGTCCAAAGCATGAGCCCTTCCCATGGCACTGAGACAGGCATCTTCCCAGATCATCACACCCAGTTCTCGGGAGTTGGGGTTCCAGTTCCTCATACTGGTCCCTGGGACCTGGCCACATTGTCCACAGCCTTGGGCTCCAGAAGGCATCTCTGATTCCATGAGGAAATGTATTTTGTGACTAAAAATAGCCTGATGGAACTTCTGGTATTTGCAAACAACCCTCAAGGAAGACCTACATCCTTGCCTCTGCTGACCTCCCTCTACCTATCTAATACCCTCCCCAACCCCACTCTATATGCACACACCACAGGGCCTCATACTAGAAACAACAGGCATTCTAGAAAAAATTGAGCTCCCTTTGAAAAACTCCAAAGACCCCTCCCCAGCAACACTATGGTAGGGAGGGGGTAGTTCAAAGGACCAGTAAAATTTCAGTGGAAGCCTTTCACTTTTTAACTAAAAAGGAAAAACAAAAGGCATTTCACTCAAGGAGGGCTAGGCCAGGAGAAAGTTTGAGTCCCCTCCACTAAGCTGCTCCACACTCTCCAACAATTTCAGCTAGGGGAGAAAACACCCACACCAACAATAAAATGCCCGCTGAGGGAGAAGGCTGGTGATGTCCCTGTAAGTCCCTTGGAAGCACCATGCCCTCAACCATCAGAAACTCTGTGGTAGTTGGTTAGTGCCCCCCTGATGGGGTGGAGTTGTGGCACTTTCTGTGCAGGAAATGTTCTACAGGGGTGCTGTGATTTCATTGTGCTTCACTTTGACTCTCTTAGTGAGTGCCTACTGTGTGCTGTGGATAAACACAGAGAGGTTAGTAAAAGCTGTTGCGGTCACAAGCTATTCCCAGTCCACTGAGGAACAGGGGCATGGCTTGCCACAAGGCAGAGCAAAACAGCACAAAACACAGATCTTGGCAACTCATAGGAGAGCAGAAAGTGGCCTCTTGAAACCAGCAGGTTTGGGTCCAAGCCAGAAGAATCAATCACCCTGGAGGGTAGCAGGGAAGCAAGTGAGCTGGGGGTGTTGGAGGGTTTCCTGGAGGCTGATGCATGAAGAATGAGAAGGCTTTCCGAAGGGGGAAGAGGAGGCCACGCTTGAGTAAGGAACGGGCTTGGGAAGTGCCGGGAATTGGGCGTGAGGGACTGCACTGGCCGGGGCACCTCCATCTCATATGCTCTTGGTGCTCAAAAGGGGCATCTCCCCCTCTCACTCCCCACTGCTGCCCATCTCCAGCCTCACCTGTTCTCAAGGGAATCCAGATACTGCTGGGTATCCAGGTCTCCAATGTCTTGATTCTCTGCTTGTGGGATCTGTGGAAGGTCGCTGCAATTATTATTTCTTTCGATAATTTCACTGTCAACATTCCTTTTGAGTCTACCACATCCAGAACTTGGAACTCAGCCTTTTGGCCTGGAAAGGGTAAAGGTCATACTGGGCTGACCCAAAAGATCTCTCTGCAGAAAATTCTCCCCGGAGCAGCCCCATCCTGGGCTCCCCCTCTACAATCCCCTTCCCTTCTGCAGAGATCCTCCAGCTGTGGCTCCCAGGAAATGCTGTGCTCATCAGGAGTCACCACAAGGGTCACATAATCCCAGGTTTGCACCTATTCTGCCACCTTCTTACCAAATGACCTTAGATAAGTCACTTGACCTCTTTGAATCTGTTTCTTTATTCATGGAAGGAGAATATTAATAGTACCTACTTCCTGTGCTTGGAGAAATTAAGTAAAAAATGCAGTTAGGCACTTAGCAAAATGCCTTGCACACATACTAAATGCTCAATAAATGTGAGCTAGTCCTATTTAACTATCTGAGAGGCTGAAATGAGCCAAGGAAAAGTAAAGCTAAAGAATTAGGAGCTCTTGCCAATTGAGAAATAAAAATTAAGCAGACTTCAGTCTCCAGTGTTTGTATGAACCACGCAGGTATAAAGTGAAGCAATCCTGGAACACCGCCTATCCGTGTGGACTCTGCCCAGACTGATCAGCCACTTTCATAAGGGCCTTGATTCCGAATCAGCTGCTGTGCTGGGGTTAGCAGAGCATGTGTGGAGATGCTGCCAGCTGACTGCCTTTCTCTCAGACCTCCCAAATGTGAACCTACAGACGAGGAGGAACTCATACAGCCAGGTTTAGGGGGTCAGGCAGGGCTGGATCTCCAGAGACAAACACATTTTGTAACTGACGGAAACGTGACAGAACCGGAAATGGTGCCTCAAATCAGTCCTGTATGGGTTACACTAACATTCTAGGATCCATTTGTTTCTTGAGCAATGTAAAAGTGTACATGTACTTTATCCAGGACAAAAGAAAAATCAAGCCTTAAGCACAAAAACAATGTAATATATGGGGGGGGGGGGGGGGGGGGAGGGGCGTGCTAACTTTACAGTAGAGAAACTTGACAAACACCACCTCAGCCAGGTGACCAAGGTCAACATTAACAGTGATAAGTCATGTTGATAGCACATACCCTTGATATGATGCAGTGAGAATAGTACTTTACCTCGATGGTCTTCCTCTCCAAAACCCATTACTTCAGTCTAACCATGAGGAAAAAAAGTCAAGCAAATGCCAATAGACAAGCATCCTATAATATGCCTGACCAGTACTCGTCAAAACTGTCAAGATCATCAAAAATAAGGAAAGTCTGAGAAACTGTCAGAGCCAAGAGAAGCCTCAGGAGATACAACAACTAAAGGTAATGTGGTATCCTGAATGAGATCTTGGAACAGAGAAAGGATATTAGGTAAGAACCAAGATAATCAGAATAAAGTATATGGACTTTAGTTAATGGAAAACAAAACAAAACAAAACAAAACAAAACAAAACAAAAACCTATGCCACCTTAACCACACCATCAGCACCATATAATTAAAAAATAATCTATTTGAGAAGGAAGCAGGCCAAGTTGCTAAAAATCAATTCAAATCACCCATCCACTTCATTCTTAAGGATTTTTTCAAAGTTTGGTTTCACCTCTGTCCCTGATTTGTTTATGCAAACAGACAGACTTTCCCTTAAAGGAAGTTAACTTGTCAATTTTTTTTCTGTACTTAACGCTTTTCCCCCTGTCCCTGGGGAGTAATATCATGGCAAAACACCCTAGTCCTAGTCTAAAGTTTTTTTCTGTTTTCAGTCAACTGGTCATCTGGCAAACTGGTTTTTGGAGACTAACTTTTAGTAAATTGGCTCTTAGCAATTTACTTTTCAGAGAATTGACTCAGTCTTTGAAAAATGATCATCTGAAATTTTCCTGAAGCCCCTTGCTCACTTAATGAAACCACTTGTGGAAAGGCCCAAGTAATCTGGACGCTGCTCTTGGTCACATAACGGCTATGCCTGGCACATAGCAGGTGCTCTAAAACTATACAGTGGTACTGTTTGCATTCTTTTCTTAATGAGATCCAGATGGGCTGTAGCAAAGATGTCTGAGCTGTAAAAGTCCTTACCCTGAGGTCTGAGACACTGAAATAAGTCTCCAGGTGAGGGTTCAGCAACATTTACCCTAGTGCTTCTGCAACCCAAAAGTCTGAGTTTGGAGGCAGGGGAATGGAATAGACTCCTCTAGAAATCCCTCAAGCCTTTAGGGAGTTCTGCTCACCCATCCAGTCTGATCTCCAAGGGACACGAGGGATAACAGCTGCCAGCAGAATGATGGGGCTGAACTTTGACTGAATGCTCCTTCTGCACAACCACTGTCATAAATGACCTAATTTATATCATTTGAGTCTTGTAACATTCTTGTCAAGTTGACAGCTGAGGAAACAGACTTAGAGAGAGAGAAGGCAACTTGTCCAGAGGCCGCCCAGCTGGTGAGTGGCAGAGCCAGGCTTAGAAACGAGGTGCCCTCAGCTCTTAGGCTTGTGTCCTTTCCTAACCACTAAGCAAACTGCCTCCGTTTATTTATCCATCTAAATGATAAACATACAAACACATCAAAAGACCTTAGCTAACTTAAAAGTGAATTATTTACAAAAAGAAAACATGGGAAAGGAAGACAATTTAGGAATAATTTTCAATAAAAATAAATTTTCACTTACCCTGTTCTTTCTCCCCATGCAGCTCTTCTGTGCATTTTTTTTTCAAGTTTTCATTTAAATTCCAGTTAACATCTTTTGTGCATTTCTTAAACTGAGGTGTGTGGACATATGCAAACAAATTCTAGTACCTACAAGTTCTTTGTTGACTGGCTGACGTGGTTGATGGCAATGGGGAGTTGACAGTGTGGTAGAGCAGGAGTGGGTGAAGTCTCCTGGCTGGCCATCTCTTACCCCCTCGTACTGACCTTGGAGCCCAGAATCCAGCTTATCAAACAGCACTTCACCCTCCTCTCTCTCCACTATGTCCTCTAGGGTGAGGTCTGTCCTGTGGTACTGGCATCTCCGGAAATTTCTCCTCCCACTCACCGGAGAGAAGCAGTGAAATCTGTCAGAGTCAAGGATGCTTCTGACAGCAATCATATCCCCTCCAGCTCCGTCTCTTGGACCACAACTCGTGATTTCCTCAAATAGGCTGGACATTGTGCCTGGACCAACTGGAGACAAAGAAGCCAGTTTCAGTTTGGGGAAGGGAGATATTGGTTCAGGTTTTTAAATCTCCCTTTGGCAGCCTGGGGTCAATGAAGATCCAAAGGTTCTAGAACAATCAGGACTTGGAATTATTTGACTTCCCTGTTTCTAGAATGTGAGGTGGTCACTATACACCAAGGAGGGTAACCATCACGAATGCTAGATTCTCCTCTGCCCTTCATAGAACCCTTCTGGAGGAAAGATGGAACAGTGTTTATCCCAAAAGGAAAGTAAGAGTGAGGTCTGTTTTCTCCCACAGCAGAGTTGCCCCTTTGCTCAGAAGGGCCTGAGGGGTAGGAAGGCAGGCCTACCATCTTCCAGCCAGACCCCCACAGTGTTGATGAACAGAGGACCCAGGAAAAGATAAGAGGCATGGCTGCCAGACCTCACATTACCAACCCCCATGATTACTTCTTCCCTTGGCTCTGACTCCTGGGCCTCCCTCCCTTGCTGTGTTCTGCAAGGTAGTGGGATGGGTACTCCTACCAACCATTTCCCAATGAGATAGTGATAACTCTGCCTCAGAAGAAAACGAAAGAGAAAGGATGGAATGCAAGAGTGGCTTGGGGGTAGGTGTCCTGGATAGCCTTCCACCCCCAGGTCCTGTCTCCTCAGTTACTGGTCACCATCTGAAAGGTCCCCTTACTCTTGGAAAAATAAAATGAATCCCAAAACTCTACCTGGGGCCTCTCCTCCACCCACTTTCCCCTTCACCCTCTCCTGGTCTACAGTTGGCCGCTGTACCCGCCCCCCCCCCAGCTCCCCTGCAGGACCCTCCACAGGCTCATTACCAAATCCAACCTGATACAGCCGGTCCTTCCCTTTTCCTACTGAGCAGCAGCTCTTTGTCCCCACCACACCAGACCCTTCCCGCACTCTTACCTCCAAATCCTTCTCCCTCTCCCCTTCCATCAATCACTCTGCAACTCCTTTCTTTTGAGATGTTTCCCTTTCTTCAGGCTCCTGTTTTCCTCCTGGGGCCAGGACTCCCCTCACAAGCCTTCTGGTCTCCACTTCCCTATCCTACATCTGGCTACCTTCCCCTAAGTCCCTTCTGGCTGGCCCAGGCATCTGCTCACCCATGCTCCCTTCTCCTTCCCTGCCCCCATCATGGTGGCCAGCTCTCAGCTCAGTCTCAGCCTGGGAATTCTTCTGGCTGCCTGGAAAGGCAGTGCCCAGGGCCCACAGGCCTATCTTGGGGGCCACTCACCTCAGCTGCTCACAAGGAATGGAGGTTGTGAGAATCCCCTCTGTAAGAGCTCTGCACAGGTCCTGGCCACTGTGTCTCAGGAAGCCCTAAGAAGGGAACTGAAAGAACTGGAAAGCTGGGTAGGGCTAGGTGCCCCATCTCTCAGGCCTTTAGATAAGCCACATTATGGCTGGGCTGGAGGCAGATAAGGCCAGAGGTAAGATAGGTAAGATAGGTAGGATAGGTAAGATAGGTAGGATAGGTAAGATAGATAAGATAGATAGATAGATAGATAGATAGATAGATAGATAGATAGATATAGATATAGATAGATAATCTTTACCTGGTATGTATTCTAGGTGAGTTTGGGGCCAGAGAATGGTGCAGGAGGCATACTGGACCATGCAATCCAAGTGCCAGCAGGCAACGGCTATGGTCGTGTCAGGGGTATGAAGAGAGCGATAGAGCTGGAAACAGCTACCATGCTGCCATGCTGTGGTGGGCAAGGCTGAAGACTGAGAGCTACAGCAGCCAACATCTGTGGGGAACAGGCTGGCCAGCAAGGAGGACTCAGCCTTCCTCCCCACACATGCTCCCACATAGCCCTCTCAGGGAGACGCCTCCACCTGTCCTCTCCACCCACCTCCTTCTCCAGAGAGAGGCCTCTGGCCCCCACCCCTCAGTCCTCAGAGATAAACCACCGGAGCGAGCCTGCCCGTCTCCTGGCCCCCTTATCCCTCAGTTCCAAAACAACATCAAAGAAATTATGGTGGTAGTTAACGACAGTAATGATACTAATGTGGCTATCACGTGTTCAGTATTTACTATACCAGGTGTTGTGCTAATCCTACAACAGCCCTAATGCCTATTATCCTTCTGCAACAGAGGAAGAAACTGAAGCTCAGAGAAGTAACTTGGCAAGGCCACAAGTCTAGTAAGTGGCAGAGCAGGATTTGAACGCTGGTTGTTGTTGATGTGCCCCAGCCCCTCACCCTGACTATACTCCTGCAGGTCCATGGAAGCTCCCAGGGCACCCCCACCCCCAGGACTGGGCCCAGGGAGGTGTACTGCTCCTCCCAGCACTGTGTGGGCCTCACTCAGCAGACGTGGGCAAAGACCCTGCACTCTTCCCAACACCCACTCCAAACACACTGTGACGCTGGCCCAGAGCCAGAGAGAAGCCCAGCCTGCCTGAGGCAGCTCCTCCCATCTACCTGGGACTTTGCACCTGTCCTAGGAATAGCACGTAACACTGCCACAGCTCACACTGAGCGGTCCGGAACCTCAAAGATCAGAGTTCCTCCACTAAAGGACTCCTCCCCTTTCCTGGCCCCAGGAACCTAAATAAGCCCTGGGGGGCTACCTCTTCCTCTCCCACTCATGCTCACGGCAGAAGGGAGGAAGCATGAAGATTCCTCCAAAGACAGAGAGGCCAGGAGGAAATGCAGCCCTCCCAGGGAAAGAGCACTAGGGGGAGAGAAGTGAGAGCTGGGAAAGGCATTCTGAGGAAAGGGCTGGGCACCCCTCGGGACTCCGCCTTCATTTATGAAGTCATTGCCCAACTGACCCCCTTCCAGGCCACGCACAAGCCATCACTCAGCCAGCCCACGGAGACCAGAGGTAGAAGTTCTGACAGATGAACCGCCAGGCCAGGTCACAGAGCAGGATTCTGCTGCTGCCTCTGCCAGTTCCCATCAGCCCCTCAGGCTCTCTCCTGCTCTCTCCCCTGGGAGCAGCAGGAAGACCAGCAGCCCCAGAGCCCCTCACACTGCCCTCAGCAGGAACTGCTGCCCAAACCCCTGCCCCCTCCCCCAGGGCCCTCCAGGAAGCAGAGGCCAGACTCAGGGGAAACAGGAACACATTGTCCTTTATTTGCGTTTCTCAGAATACTGTACAAAGGGAGTAAAAATCCTATTCACACGTTGCTTAGAAAGATTTCGAGGTGAAAGTTCCCTATGATACATGGGGTGGGGGGTAGGGGGGCCAGGAGGCAGGAAACAGGACCAATGTCCTCCCCTCCTCCCTCAGGGCCCTGGAAGGGGGCACAGGCACCCACACCTTTTCAAAAGTAACCCAGACCCTGGTCAGATTGGGGAGGGGAAAAAGGCGGCTCCTCTCCAGCCCACACTCAGGCTCCTGCCCATCTCCCGCCCTCAGGCTGAGGAGACAGTGCCCGAAGGTCACTCCTGGCTCCTTCTACTACCCTGCTCGAGCAGGGACCATTCTGTGGCCCACCCACCCCATTGGCCCACCCACCCCATTTGGGGGTGGCCCCATAGCCCCACATGTACACACAAGAGGCCCCGTCCAGCTCCAGTATGCATGAGGAGGCTACGAGGTGAAAGTTGCAGAAGGGCCCCACCATTCATCATTTGTCCCGGTTTCCCCACACCCCTCACACCCCTGCACAGGGCAGTGTCAAAGCGGACATGTGCTAACGTGCTAACGATGACTCATGGGCCTCTTCCACCCCTCTCCACTCCTCACACTAACCCCGGAGCTGTAACCCCCACCTCCGACCCCACAGCCTCCCTTCCGATTATCACCACCATGCCTGGGGAAATTAACTCTCCGAGCCTGACCACTTCCCAAAGGAGGAGGCTGAGTCTGGCTTCTATCCCCACACTCCTCCCTTATACCAATCTCTGTGGCTACACGGCCCCTTCCTCCAAGTCTCAATTCACTGTCCCCATCCCCGCCCCCCAAACCATCCTCCCCACCTCCACCAGGCCCAAGATGAGAGTGGCCATGGCCCCCTCGCCTCTGAGACCAGGCCATCCACACCCAGCCCCACCATCCCTCTCCTTACCCTCCCCGCTCCCATCCAGTGCCCCGGGTGGGCTGTAGGGGAGCTGCCAAAAGCATGAGACTTGCAATAGGCAGTTCTCTACCCAGAGGGATGAGGCATCGTCGTGCACTTGCTTTTACACATACGAGCACACACTGAGTGTCATCCTAAAAACTTAAGAATAAAAGTGAACCAATCTAGAAGCTGTACCGTCCCCCCTGCTCCTCTTGCAGGGGTTAAAGTGCTTTAGCAGTCTGAGGATGAGCAAGTGAGCAGGGGGTTTCTCCTGTCCCAGCCTCACAGGTTGGGAGCCCAGCCCATCCCATGACTGCCCCCACGGAGTCTCTATCCAAAAGGCAAAAGAAAAAGATCAAAAAAAATCAGAAAGGGTCAGAGACCTGGGGGGCCCACCTGAACCCCACTACAAGCTACGTCAAGTCGGCTACCAGGGAAATTGGAAGGGGAAACTAGGGCCCAGAGGCTCGACCCCCATCTCTAACAGGATCCAGAGGCTCCTTCTGTCTTCAGCTTCACAGCGTAGGCCTCTACCCCTCCCCTACCATCCCAGGCAGGGGAAGGGGCGGCACCCTCAGTACTTATTGATTCCAAAAATCCGGACTCCATGGAGCTGGGGCAGCTTGGGGATGAGCACACTCATCAAGGACACAGTGTTGAGGATGAAATGGATCTGGTCGTACTTGGTGTAGAAGCTGGTGAGGAAGTACCTGGGTGGGAAGGTTGGGAAGAAGCATAAGACTCTGTTTGGAGGACCCTTCCTCCCTCACTCCTGGGTGGGGAGTGGCAGATCCCCAACAGGTGTGGAGTTATGGGAAAGACCCCCAGAACAGAAGTAGGGTGGCAAGATCTCCCCAGCTAGAGGTCCCTCCCGACCCAGTCCCCTTGCTTTATCCCAGGTCTGTGGGCTTACGTCACTGGCAGGAAGGAAGGCCCATTTGGTGAAACGCAGGGCCAGAGAGGCACAAGGCCTAAGCCCAGCAGAAGAGCCGGGGATGCTCCAACTTCCCTGCCTCTGCTCATGCCCATGCCAAAAGCCAGAGCTGGGGACGGGTTTAAGCCTGGCAGGGCCCAGGGTTCCCCAGGCCTTGGCCTGCCTGCTGGCGTCCTCCTCCACCCAAGGCACTCACAGCACGATGGGCGTGATGGTTAAGAATTTCCGAGACGCTGTGAACTGGACCCCATAGTCCATCTGCTCCCAGTGGGTTAGCAACCTCGCCTTGCCCTGGTCCGGAGTCTCGAAGGGTGTCCCCTTCACCGTGTGCAGGAAGATGTACATGCCCTGGAGGAAGGGGACTTCATTAGAGGACACAAAAGGCAAAAGGCCCTCCAGCTCAGCTCCACCACCCCAAAGAACTGTGTTCTGAGTTCTGTGGAGCCTCCCTCTGAGGGGCAGAGGGATGTGGGCTGGAGGTCAGGATGGGGCAGCTGGGAGCCTGGCAGGAGAAGAAGGGAGCCCACCGGGTGAGAGGACAGCCTGGCATGAGGATAAGGCATGGAGAGAACTCAGCTGCAGAAGTGCCCGTCTGGCCCAGTGGTAGCTCCCCTGTGCCAGCTGGGCGGGGATGAGATGACGGCCCCTGCTGGCCTACCAAAGAGTACAAGCTAGCAGGCAGGAGCTGAGGGAGCAGAGGGACCAGACTGGAAGATGGCTGGGGATCCAGACTTGGGAGAGGGGCATTTCTGTGCCAGGTTGGGCGCCTGGGTCCTGGGGACTCTCTGGAGGCCTTAGTTCAGTTCCCAGCGGGCCTCCCTCCAGGTCCACATCCTGAAGGTGTGGACAAATCTGCAAATTTTAGTCCTCTTATCAGAGTGCACGTGGCTGGCACCCAGAAGTGGGGACAAAGCAGAGATGAGAGCTGGGTCCGGGCTTGGGTGACAAATGTTGTCAGCGCGTCACCTTGACATCTGGCCCATGTTTGGGGGGCTCCTTCTACTCCTCCGCCCCACCAAAGAGCAGCCCACATGGTCGGGACGGGCAGCAGGCAGGCCCTCACCATATTATGGATGAGGTTGGTGAGGGTCCAGACAACAGGGACGCTCACAAAGGGGATGCTGAGCAGCACGACATGGAGAAGCCCGATGGCCAGCACGTAGGACAGCCAGATGCCGCGGCTGTTCATCACCCGCGTGTTGGGGTTCACCTCACTGTGTGCCGTGCCCACATTCATCCTGCTGCCCCTCTCCTGCCGCTGCTCTGCAAACAAGCAGCACAGGTGAGACAGGTCACACCACTTTCCCTGCCCCCTCGCCCCATCCAAATCCCACAGGGAGGGAGGCACTGCTTTCCCCAAGAACTCCACACAGTTCTGCTGCTTTGATTCTCAAGCAAAGAGGACAAAGAAAGTCCGCGTGGACTTAGCTCCATTGGTTTCCCACTGCCGGGCTGGGATAAACACCAGGCTGCCCTACACATTGTCCAATCGGGACAGAGCCCCTCAAGGCACCAGGACTGCCTCGGTGGATAGGTCATCAAGAGCCATCCAGCCCAAAGAAACCATTGCCTGTTCCCCAATCTCATCCTCCAGAGCATTCTGATGAGGACCCTCTTCCCACCAAGCTCAGGGGAGGGGAGAAGAGGACTGTCCCCTCAGAATCACTCAATATAACCCCTGCTGGACCGTCTTGCTGAGGGCCTGATAAGGGGCATCTCCTACCCGTGTTCCCACCACCATTAAAATTAACAAAAGGCGGTGGGGTGAGAACAGGCAGCAGTGAATGAAATATTTGGGGGTCACTGCTTCTACCCATCTCCCCTAATTATCCAATCCTGGGTCTCTCCCAACCCTGATCCAGGAAGACAGGTAAGTTGCGGGGGTGGGAGGAAGGAAAGAGAAAACAACAGACTAGGGACAACCTCTGCCCAGACTTGGAGGCCTCCTTCTTGGTGACACAAAACAACCCATGAAAGATGTTTTGTCCATTTGGCAGCCACTCAAGCTAACCCTTGTGATGCCGCCCACTCTGCTGCCAAACCACCAGGGCCCTTTTCCCCAACACAGGAGAGGTGAAGATAGAGAATGTGGCCAACATCTACAGTTCCAACGGGCAGCTGAAACCCACATCAACACACCCTGCCCAAGGACACAAAACTACACCTGGGGCCTCTCTCCTGCCCCTTTCCTCCCCGCCCCACCCATCCTCACCTCAGCCTCTTTTCCAAGCCCCTGTTTCCAGGTGTAAGTTACCACCATGCTCCCCCTTGCCCAGTTCCAATGGCACAGCCCTGCAGCAGGAGGAACCAGGAGGGCTGCCCTTGATGCCCAAGAAACAATGCAAGCCAGCTGCATTCCTGGATGCACATAAAGAGGGGAATGAGCAGCCCCCTTGTCTAGAGCTCAGCTGTTCCAAATCCTTAAGGGCCCTGTAACCAGCAAGAGGTGGGAACAGGCTGTGCCTTTCTACTGGCTCACCTCCCTAGGTGAGGGGAGGTCCTGCCTGGTAAAGACCCTAAGGTCATCACCATGGTAACAACCCCATCTTCCCTGGGGATGCAGAAAGGGCTCCCAGATGGAGGTATCCTGGAAGTGCCCAGAAGGCCGCCTCCTTCACCCTGCTGCAACAAATCCCCTCAGAGTCGGTTGCTATCTATCTCTGGCAAGGATCACAGCCAAGCCGTGTGGGAGCCAAGATTCTCAAGGATCAGTTCCTTACTTCCAGAATAATGAGAACAAGTTTCCTCTTCTCAGAGAGCCCCAAGCTAAGAGACCTCAAGGGAAATGTGACCCACAACACTCTCTCCCAACATGCAAACATGCGTGAGATGTCCCAGGGTGCATCCTGGAAGTAATGCTCCTGAGGCCCATCAGCTCAGCCCATTAGGCTGGATAATTGGGCCTAACAGAAACCCAAGGAACTAGAAAACCAAGACTAAATCAGTTGTTTACGTTCCCAGGGACTTGGAGCTTCAGTTACCCTAACATGGCTCTTGGGACACCTACTACACCTACTACTACGCAAAAGCCTGGGACGGTGGGGAGCTGGCTAGGAAGTGAGGCCTCTGAAGGACTTACTAGTAAGGAGAGAGGCAGAGTCCCCCAAGTCAGACCAGAAACTGCTTGCCCTTCCCCCTTCTCCCTAACCTAGGCCTATAAAGGTGTGGTAGTACAGAGACCTGTAGCTTTCCCCCCGTATTTTATCCAGCAATACCACAGGCCTTGCTGAATTCCAGATCATCCTACACTCCTTTCTGGCTGAACTAGGGCATCCAATGAAGCCTGATGAGTCCAGGAGGGGCCGAGACCTAGGACCTAAACTGATACCCTTGGAAGTGTCTTCCTGAAGACTGAACACTAGCTCCCCTGACAGCAGAAATCCCAGAAGACCCTCAAAAAGACAGGAGAAATCAAGAAACTAAGAAAAAGGTTGGCAGCCAGGAAACACTCTTAAGAGGTTTGTGTGACTAAGGGTACATATCACTTCCATGAGTAAAAAAACAAAAACAAAAAACAAAAAACAATTGCCCCTCACCCAGAAGGGGAAAAATAGGGAGAAGAACCCAGTAAAGTAAGTCTACAGCAGCTGAGGCTGAAAAGTTCTGGCCGCGGTAGCTGGCAGGTGGCTGCCGTGGCAGTGCCTGATGTGGTTTCATAACCCGTCTCAAACCAAAGCCTGCAGCAACTCTGTTCTGTTAACTACTCTCTTGCTGGTAGCTGTTTTCTACTCCTTCCCTCCCTTCCCCCCTTGGTTCCACACACAAATATCCCTGTCCCAGTCTGGCACCTAAGCCCAGGCCACAGTGCGCCCCAGCACAGCTGCCAGGTGCTCGCTTCCCACTCTTTCCCCCAAGTAAGGGCAGCCCCTTAAGCAGCAAATCTTTTGCCTTCTAGATGAAGAGCACAAAACATCCAAGCCCACAACCCGGACCCCAACAATGGGGTCCCTGGCATCACTCCACAATGCCATTTTCATTCTCCCCACCGCCCAACCCGCGGGGCCACAGTCGCTCACCTCAGCTCTGGCCCAGCCTCCCGGACTGGGGAGGACGGTGGAAATGGAAAGACTGCAAGTACCGGGGCGAACCCCCACTAGCAGGGGAAGAGGGTGAAAAAGAGGAGGTGGAGTCTTCGCTATTGTTGGGATTATCCGAGCGGGACTCAAGCCGAAGAGGGGCCTCCCGCTCCGCTCCCCAGCCTAGGACCTCGCACTTCAAGCCCAGCCCGGTCCGGAGCCCCACCCCCACCTCCACGCGTTCACCCAGCCCTGGAGGCGGCCAATTTATCCCCGAAGCCCAGCCTCTCCCCGCCCCCCTCCTCCAGCCGAAGCACTCCCCCACGACGGCCCAGACCCGGTCTCCTGCCCCCACTTTCCCCTGTGGGCATCCCTTCGATTAATGCACCCCCTCGGCTGATGCACCCCCTCCACCTCCGCTCACCCTGCCCGGGTCCCCTTCAGCCCCGGGCGCCTCCCCAGCAGCCCCCACTTTCTTTCCCACCCTGCCTCTAGCCCCAAGAGGAGGCTTCTGGTTCGGCCACCGCGAAGCCACTCGTCGGGACTCACCGCACAGGGCCGGCGGTCGAGGGCCCAGGAGGGGTGCCCGGGGGCGGGGGCCGCTGCTGCTCCAGCAGCTGTAACAACCCGCGGCGGCAGACACCCCGCTGGCAGCTCGGGCCGAATCAGCGCCCCGCGCCGGCCCCCGCGACGTCACCGCCCAGCGCCGTCCCACCCAGTGCTTCCTGGGAGTTGTAGTTTCTCAGCCTGCCTGCGTGCGGGGTGGGGGACCGGTGCCTCCTGGGAGTTGTAGTTTTCTGCCTCTGCTGCATTCTTGGCCTCGCTGGGGCTGCTGGGCCAGACGTTTCAGTAGCCCAGGAAACTAACATCAGATGGTGGTATTGCTTTGGGGTGTAACAATTACCGCTTTTGCGTCAGCGCGCTCCAAGTGCGGTTTACTCTTGCTTGGTTTTGAGATCAGGAAATTCAGAGTTTTAAGTTGCCATAGGTCCCTGCTGGGTCCCAGCATAGACCAGAGCCCAGAGATTCTGACCCGACGTCAGTGTTTTTCCACTTAACACCTAACTGGCTCAGCCCTGGCCGCAGATTAGCTTCAAGGGAAACAGACTAGCAGGCCCGTTGCCCTGCCAGGCCTTCCTGGAAACTGGCTTCTCACTATGTTGGTTAAGATCAGAGTCCAGAGGGCAGATAATGTAGCCAATGGGCAGCATTTGTCCAGAGACTGGTTACTCTTCATTTAACTTGAGCCAGGCTGGCATGGGCCAGGCCACATCCTTGGCCTCCCCATGTGAGGCCTCAGAAGAGGACCTCTTGGGAAGACTCCTTGATGAATAGTTAGGAGCCTTAATTCCAGTCCCAGGTCAGCTTGTGTGGCTTTGGGTGGGAGGCTCCACCTCTGGGCAGCAGGTTTCACAGCTGCATGCCCCAAAGGCAAGGGCACAGATTTTATTTCCAGGCCAGCATAACATAGGCACACCTTTACCAGCAGCGTGACCCCGAGCAAATAACTTGTCTTCATCTCCAATTCTACACCTGTGAAATTCAAAAGAATGTATGTAAAGCACCTGTTGCATGGTAGGAAGCTACTCTGTAGGAAGTTGAACTAAATGGCTTCCCAGGTCTCCTGGGTCAGTCCCACTCTTCATGCCACCAAAAGGGGCTGGTTTAAGTGGTTTTCATTGCCCCCACCCAGCTTCTAAGTCCACTCCGTATGGCAGGGCTGGAATAGCATGATCAGATGACACCATGACATGCCAGCCTGGTGGGCTGTAAACACATCTGAAATAAATGTGAGGGGACAGAAAGGACAGGGAGGCTGGGGAGCACTTCTCTCAGACCTCACCTACCCTTCCCCAGGAGACTGCCAGGAAACAGCCTTCACAAGTTGGAGGGGGGCCCCCAGAGGCACCTAGTGGGCAGGAAGCAGGTGGATATCTGAACCACTTGGAGCAGAAGAACAGGAATCTTCTCAAATATTTCCAGGGCCAATGACCAAAGAGCACTCATCCCAAGACCTAAATAATCACCCCAGAGTCTGAAAAAGTTCTACCTTATACAGAAGTTTCTCCTGCCTCACCCATTTTGTGTAATCAGCCTTCTGAAGACATGAGCCAACAACTGAGTGTTGGCCTTTCTACAGAAACCTCCCAGCACTGAGGCAAAAAAAAAAGATGTCTTTACTTTTTTCCAAAGTGAGCCGACTTGACTCCTTTGACTTTCCTCTGGAATTCTTCCATCATCCTTCAAGTTGCTCGAACCCTCCGGATCTTTGCCAGTTTCCTCACACCTCTGCAAAGTTCAGTGACCCAGACTGGACCTATGTCTCAAATAAGGGCCTGACTAACGCGTAGTCTAACGGAAAGATTACCCGACATGCCATGCCCTATTAATAACTCCTGTTATCAAGCTTTTTTCACAATGGGAATGAACAGAGTTCTGACTCACTCTAGGTCTGCGGTAAATTGTAGATCACTCTCTGCTTAATTTAGCCTGAGTCCCTGTCATCATCTTTCTCCTTCTCTAGCTCTCTGCCCTCATAATTACCCTGTCTTTACCAAACATCCTTCAGCCCTGAATAGGCCTAAGTACTGAATGAGTGACAGCACTTTTATGCGGTGCTGGGGAAGGCACAACCCCTTGGACCAACCGTTGGTAATATGTGCCAAGAGGCTGAAAAATCATTCAGGCCTTGGAGCTATGATTACATTTCTGGTAGCATATTCTAAGGAAGTACATCCCGTGTACTATGTGGGAGGATGTTCATTCCAGCATTTTTTATAACAGCGGAAAATGGAAAGCAACCTAAATGCCCGAGAAAAATATTATTGTATATCCACTGGATGGCATACTATGAGGCTGTAGAGTTAACGGTTGTGAAAACCATGGGGCAGTATAGGAAAATGTTTGCTAGGTTATATGAAAAGATCAGGGGGAGAAAATAGCATGAGTATTCCCCCAGATGCAGTCAGCAAAATCTAGGAAAAGGGAAACTAGAACAAACATCCAATTCCCTTAACAAATAAATTGGAAAGGGAAAAAAAGAGGAAAAGACTTACAGATTAAAACAAATTTGGGGTGCCTGGGTGGCTCAGTCAGTTAAGCGTCCAACTCTTGATTTCGGCTCAGGTTATGATCCCAGTGTCATCTTGGGATAGAGCCCCCCCCCACCCCCCACCATCAGGCTCTGTGCAGAGCAGAGTCTGCTTGAGATTCTCTCTCTCCTTCTGCCCCTCTCTCCCGCTTGTGTTCTCTTTCTTTCTCTAAAAATAAATAAAATTTAAAAAAAATTTTATATCAAGCAATATTTCATCCAAAAGCCATATCTGGATCCTGACTGAAGCAAACCAACTTCAAAAAAAAAAAAAAAAAAAAAAAGGTTTATTATCAGGGAAATTTGAGTACTGACTCTTCAAATTGATGATATTAAGGAATAATTTTTTTTAATGTTTATTTATTTATTTTGAGAGAGAGAGCAAGCACGCACATGGGAGAGGGGAGAGAGGGGGGAGAGAGAGAATCCCAAGCAGGCTCCTTGCTGTCAGCACAGAGCCCAACTTGGAGACTGGGGCTTGATCTCAGGAACAGTGAGATCACAACCTAAGCCAAAATCAAGAGTCAGACATTTAACCGACTGTGCTACCCAGGCGCCCTTAAGATTTTATTTTATTTTTGGGGCGCCTGGGTGGCGCAGTCGGTTAAGCGTCCGACTTCAGCCAGGTCACGATCTCGCGGTCCGTGAGTTTGAGCCCCGCGTCAGGCTCTGGGCTGATGGCTCGGAGCCTGGAGCCTGTTTCCGATTCTGTGTCTCCCTCTCTCTGCACCTCCCCTGTTCATGCTCTGTCTCTCTCTGTCCCAAAAATAAAAAATAAAAAAAAAAAAAAACGTTGAAAAGATTTTATTTTATTTTTAATTTTTTTAAGTTTAGTTGTCTTGAGAGAGAGAGAGCACAAGCAAGGGAGGGGCAGAAAGAGAGAGGGAGAGAGAGAATCCCAAACAGGCTCCACACCATCAGCGCAAGGCCCAACTCAGGGCTAATCCCACGACCTGTGAGATCATGACCTGAGCCGAGATCAAGAGTCAGACACTTAACAGATGGAGCCACCCAGGCACTCCTACGGAATAATAATTTTTAAGGCATTGTAATTTTTTAAAAATAAAAGTCCTCCTAATCTTTTAGAAATATATACTAAAATATAGGTGGATGAAATGATACAATGACTGGATTTGCTTCAAAATAATCTGGGCTAAAAGCATAAGAGACTGTTAAAAACTGAGAACAAACTGAGGGTTGATGGGAGGTGGGAGGGAGGGGAGGGTGGGGGATGGGTATTGAGGGGGGCACCTTTTGGGATGAGCACTGGGTGTTGTATGGAAACCAATTTGACAATAAATTTCATATATTAAAATAAATAAATAAATAAATAAATAAATAAATAAATAAAAATTGTAAAAAAAAATAATAATCTGGGCTAGGGACTTGGAGGAATAAAAAGAAACAAGATGAGCTATGAAGTGATAATTGTTGAAACTGGGAAATGGGGACATGGGACTCCTTATATTATTTTTTCTACTTTTTTATGTTTGAAATTGTCCATAATAAAAGCTTCTATAAACCTGCATATGCCCCAGTGATGATGATAAGAAAAAGTAGAGCAACACCAGTAAGATCCTGGCACCAGAATGCCAGGGTTAAACAACCAGCTCCTGTACTTACCAGCTGTGTGGCCTTGGGCAAGTCACTGAACCTCTCTGTGTTTTAGTTACCTCATTTCTTTTTTCTTTTTAAAAATGTGTAATTATTTTTGAGAGAGAGAGACAGAGTGCAAGTGGGAAAGGGGCAGAGAGAGAGGGAGACACAGAATCTGAAGCAGGCTCCAGGCTCTGAGCTGTCAGCACAGAGCCCGACGCGCGACTCGAACTTATGTACCACGAGATCATGACCTGAGCCGAAGTCGGACGCTCAACCGACTGAGCCATCCAGGTACCCTGTCAGTTACCTTCTTTCTAAACAGAGATAGTGATGATCATGATAATGCCTACCTCATATCGTTGGGAAGAATAAATGGCTCAATAGATGTGTAGCACTTCACAATTGCTGGTACGTAGTAAGTGCTCTGTATTACTGATGAGGGAGCAAAAGGCAAGCTGAGGGCAAAGCACAGGCTAACACCCAACCCAATCCCCCGGAGGTGGAATATGCATGTGACCTTCCCAAGGCTCTCCTGCTGCCCAAGAACAGAGGAAAGAGAAAAACAAGTGGTTAACCGATAGACATCACAGTAAGGCAGGACATGAGTCTCCATCAATTTACAACTATCTTAATGATTTACAAGGAAAAAAAGCAATTTTATCAATAGCCAACTTACAGAAACCTATAGATTCAATTTCATGGAACTCTGTCATCACCTTCCCCTCCATAAGATAGAAAATCTTATATAATCAGTCACTCCTCATGCCCCAAGTACAGCTCTCTCTGCCCATGGGTCCTGTCCCCATGCTTTAATAAAAACACCTTTTTAAATCGAAGATGTCTCAAGAATTCTTTCTTGGCCATCAGCTCCAAACCCCAACTTTTCTGCATCATTACCTCTTATTAATCCATTCTGCATGTCCATGGAATCTGAACATCTGCTTTCCTAGGCTGTGCAACTTCGACAAAATAAAAACAGATCTTGTGTTAGGATGAAGGGGTTGGGAGTGATCTTTTTCACTCTCCAGTGTCAATCTTTGTGTAATGTGAAATTATTAGTTTTAAATTTTTTATGAAATGTGTTTGTGTTTTTAAAACCCAATGAGTCACTTTCACAGGCTCTCCTGCCCTCTGGGAGCTCCCTAGTCTGCTGAGATAGACACATTCCCCAGCCTTGGTGTTTCCATCTGGCAGGGTGGCGTGGCCTCTGCTTGCCACAGATACAACCGTGTGGGCCGAGATAGCAAACGTGGGCGGAGAAATAAACTGGGAGCACATTCCCAAGACGATGGCCTGGCCGTGGTGAGAAGTGAGGAGGTGGGGCGTCAAGAAACAGAGCCCCTTTCCCTGACCCCTGGGGGGAAATCATGGCACCCCTCCACTCTTAACCACCTCTCACTCCCCTCCAATTCATTCCTTTCCCCCACTGCTCTCCCTACCTCACCTCCCTCCTTCCTGAAGGGGAGGTGTAGAGGTCACACCCAGAGCAAATACAAAGGGGGGAAAAAAAGCTGTTTATTTCATTGGCAGTTGAGTTTGGGTTTCGGTGGGGGGCACCCCAGGCATGGGGTAGCAGAGCTGGAGTGAGGGGCGGTGATGCTAAGCAGACAAAGAAACACTGAGTGAGAGCTCTGAGCTGGTGAGAAACAGAGAGCATTGCCAGGCCCTCACTCTCCACCCCTCACCCAGCCCTGTGGTTGGCAATTTGGGGCTGCTGAGGGAGAGGGCCAAGCAGGCCAGGGCCCAGAACCAAGGCCTGGGATCCGGAACCTCTGTCTGGGAACCAAGAGCAGGGCTGTTCTTTAGGCACCCCTCAATCTGCATACTTTGGTATGGACAATTGACATTTTCTCCACTGGGGGGGAAAAAAAAAGTAGGCTAGAAAACTGCAAATATTACAGATCAACAGTGACTATAAGAAGTCCCAGGGGCGCCTGGGTGGCTCGGTCGGTTAAGCGTCCGACTTCGGCTCAGGTCATGATCTCACAGTCCGTGAGTTCGAGCCCCGCGTTGGGCTCTGTGCTGACCGCTCAGAGCCTGGAGCCTGTTTCAGATTCTGTGTCTCCCTCTCTCTCTGCCCCTCCCCTGTTCATGCTCCGTCTCTCTGTCTCAAAAATAAATAAACATTAAAAAAAATTAAAAAAAAAAAAAAAAAAAAAAAAAAGAAGTCCCCTAGTGCCCATCCAGAGGGATCAGGCCCCACCTCTCTAGAAATCCACTGTGACAGCTGCCCCAGATCACCTTCCTCCCCTAATGCCCACTCCTCCATCAGTAACAGCTAACATTATTCAGTGTTGGCTGTGTTCCAGGTATTGGGCAAAGGGCTTCACATCTATAAATACATAAACACATGTGTTAATATATATATTTTTTTAACTTTAAAGAAAAAGAGAAAGAGAGAGTATGAGTGGAGGAGAGGGGCAGAGGGAGAGAGAGAATCTCAAACAGGCCGTTCACTGAGTGCAGAGCCTGATCCCATATCCCCGGGATCACCACCCGAGCCGAAATCAAGACTCAGACGCTTAACTGTCTCTTAATCTTTAAAACAGCCCTGTGAAATAGATATTTTTTATTTTCCTCACTTTACAAATGGGAAAATTGTAGTACAGAGAGTTTAAATATTCCAGGGGCGCCTGGGTGGCTTAGTCGGTTAAGCTGGGCTGACAGCTCAGAGCCTGGAGCCTGCTTCGGATTCTGGGTCTCCCTCTCTCTCTCTGCCCCTCCCTCACTTGTGCTCTGTCTGGCTCTCTCTCTCTCAAAAATAAATAAATGTTATAAATAAATAAATAAATATTCTACCAGAGGTCACATAGCTAAGGAAGGGATATTTCTCCCCTAATCCACTCCTGGCCACACCCCCTGTCCAGCATGTCCCTCATGTTCCCATAGGTGCCTTGTAAAGCCTTCTATTGGCACCGAGCGCGCTATATTTAAGTTATCTGCTATATACCCGCTTCCCCTGGCGGACTGCTTGTTCTGTGTTTTACTCATATGCGTTTCCTCCACACAGTGGGTTCTCGGTGAATGTTAGCTGAAGGATATAACGATCCACACATCCCAGATACAGCCACTCTGAGCTCCTGACCATTGTCAGAAATACCTTGCTCTTTCTTGCTCTTATCTCAGTCTATAATGCTTTTTCCCCCTATCTTTTTCTATTTGGTAGACTCCTTTCCTCACCTGTCACCTCAAGGCCTCCCTCACCTGTCACCTTCTCTGTGAAGCCTTCCCCAACTATCCAGGCAGAGTATCCTGCTTTGACTTCCAGATGCCTCTGACTTCTGTAAACACCTCAGCTACAGCTCACCCCTAGGCTATCAGGGGGCTGTTTTTGTGCACATGTCTGTCTTCCCCCATTGTCTAGGGGGCATTTTACTTCTCTCTGCATCCCCTGATGACTAAGAGGCCCAGCAGGTGTGCACTGAACAAATGACAGATGGATGGGAGCATAAACTGCACACCCCCCTTTGCCATTTTCCACAAGGAACTTTCCAGCAAAGGAAAGTTTGTTGCCCCTCCTGCCAAACTACCCAGTAAACTGGCATTAGGGGGGTCCCTTGCTGACATGATAGGTAAAGTAGCTATATAGCCCTCCTTTCCTTTCAATTATCTTCCTCTATCCAGGCTGTATGTGGGCACTTCCCATATCAGGGAGACAGGGACCAGGAGGCCTACTTTCTTTCCTCCCAGGTCACATCATAGGGGAATAGAATTACTGCCCTTGGAAGGAGGAGCCCTGACACAGCCCACCGAAGATGGGGCCCTGGAGGCCTACTCTCCTTGGCCCTGAACTTGGGAGCCAGGCCCTGCCATGCCTCAACCTCTTCCCTGCCCCACCATCATAGATACACCGAACTTCAGGCTGGAAGAGATCTCAGAGAACATGAGATCCAGAGCACCAAAGGCACAAGGGGATTGGGGAGGGATGCACCCAATGGAGCAAATGGTCTTGGGCCTGGCCCAAGAGTTTTCCCACACACCCCAGAAGACATGGCAAAGAATGGAACATTCTTTAGTCCTGTGTCATGGCTTCCACTCAGGCCTTTACCATGTCCCACGTGGACTGTCGCAGTAATTAGTCTTTCTTCCACCAATACATCCTCCACACAACCAGAAAGCGATCCAATTACCAAAGTTAATTGTATTTATTTATTTATTTTTAAAGTTTATTTATTTATTTATTTATTTTTAAAGTTTTGATTTCATGACCTGAGTTGAAATCAAGAGTTGGACGCTTAACCAACTGAGCCACCCAGGAGCCCCTCAAAGCTAATTTTAAAACCCTTAATCTACCAGTCACTAAATCAAGTCTCAATTCTTACATGGTATCCAAGACGAAAAGGATCTGGTCCCTTTCCACTTTCCACTTTAAGCATGGCCTTTGCGACTACTCCTCCATTCTATCGTCTAGGAGAAGCCAAAGCTTCTCATGCTCCCTTGCTCTTGTACATACTCCGCTTCTCCACCTGATGAACTCAGCCTTGAAGACCCAGCACAGATGTCACTTCTTGGTAAAGTCTTCCCTGATAGCCTGGAAAAGTTAGTGTATCAGGTAAAAATGCTCCCAGCTGAAAGCATGGAAAACCCAAGCAAAGGAATGATTCTAACCCTCAGTTGCCAGTACAGTCATCTAAGGAGCTTTTAAAAGTCCCTGTCCACTGGACACATGCCAGACCAATTAAATCAGAATCTCTGTGGTGGGCACAGGCACCAGTAGGTTTCAAAACCTCCCATAGTCTAACGTGAAGCGAAGTTGAAAAGCACTGAAGCGGGGGTTTATTTTTCTCACAGAGTGAAAGTAGCTGGCGGTTGCTAGTGTTGGTTGAGTGGCTCAGTGACATCCAGGCCTATTTCTCAGTGATGCTCTTGACCTTTCCTTTCTGCTTTGTTGCCTCAGGGTCACAGGATAGCTGTGGTTGATCCTCCCTGTTCAAAGCAGGGAGAAACCCGCAGGGAGAAAGGGAGGGTTTAGTCCACCCTCTTTTATAAACAAATCAAAGACTGTCCCAGAAACCCCTTCAGCAGACTTCCCCCTAGATGCCATTGATCAAAACTGCACCACCCCCACCACCCCTGGCCACAAAGGAGGCTGGGAAAATGGGCAAAGGGATTTCTGATAGACCGAGAGGACCAGTCAGGCTCTATCAGGAGGAACTACTCCCAAACCAGCAGGCGTTATCAAGGAAGGAAATAAAGCATAGATATTGAAGGGTGGCAGAATGATGCCACCCCCAAATATGCCACTTTGACATTAGGATTATTTTGAGCTCAATTCACATAAAAAAACAACAGATGGCAAGAAGGGCATTCTAATCTCCCCCCCTTTTCCCCTGAAAACAGGAGACAAAACTCCCAAGTGAAAGATGCCCTCCTGTATAGGGAGAAAAGGAACATTCAATAGGGAGTCAAAGCTGAGACAATTCTGTACAAACAGAACTTGTTAAAAAATAATTGTTATCTGTCTCTAGCCTCCCCATATATTTTAGTTACTTTTCCACAATTCCCTCTCTTTATTCAACCTAGTAGAGAAGTATTTGCAATTTGCCACCTCTTTGGGTCTTCATTTCCTGTCAAGGGCTCCTGTGTCTCATAATGCTTACATAAATGTGTATGTTTTTCTCCTCTTGATCTGTGTTAGAGTTCAACTCTCAGGCCCAGCTGAAAAGCTCTAAGAGGGAAGAGGGGAAATGTCACCTCCCCTACAATACCGAGTTGACAGACAGCACATTCTTTCAGTGTTATTTATTCTCTCTCTGGGCTTTAAAGCTCCTCGTACACACGTCAGTTATGACACACATCACATTAATACATTTGGAGGCATGTATCAACAAGCCCATGTTTACTTCCAGACTGGCAGTTCTCAGCTCAGGCTGCACATTAGAAATGCCTGGGGAGCTGCTTTTTTTTTTTTTTTTTTTTAAGTTTATTTACTTGTTTCGAGAGGGCGATAGGGGCAGAGAGAGAGAGAGAGCGAGAATCCCAAGCAGGCTCTGTGCTGTCAGCGCAGTGCCCAACATGGGGCTTGATCCCAGGAACGGTGAGATGATGACCTGAGCTGAAATCAAGAGTGAGACGCTTTGGGGCACCTGGGTGGCTCAGTCAGTTAAACGTCTGACTTCAGCTCAGGTCATGATCTCCTGGTCTGTCAGTGTGAGCCCTGCGTCAGGCCCTGTGCTGACAGCTCAAAGCCTGGAGCCTGCTTCAGATTCTATGTCTCCCTCTCTCTCTACCTCTCTCTCTCTCTCTCTTTCAAAAATAAATAAACATTAAAAAATTTTTAAAAAGAGTTAGATGCTTAACCAATGGAACCACCTAGGCACCCCAGAAATGCCTCGGGAGTTTTTGAGTGCCTAGACCCTAGCCACAGAAATCTGAATTTAATTGGTCCTGGCGAAGCCCAAGCACAACTAATTTGTAAGAGACCTCCAAGTGGTTCTGATGTGCAGGCTGGGTTAACCACCGCTGAAGTCCCAGCACCTTAAGAGCAGGGTCTGTGTCCCCTTCCATGAGCACAGTTCTTGGAACATGAGGCACACAGGAAATCCTCACCGAACGGATGAATGAGTGGCAGAGAAGAATTTCTGCCCCAACTTTGTCAACCCCCGGCCTGCAATGTGCACCGTCTATTGTGCCTCCGCCTCCCTCTCAGTTCCTTCTCCGCTGAGCACTGCGCTTAGCCACCCTCGACTAACCACATGAATGCTCCAGTTGGACTCTCCTATCTACACACACTGCCCGCTTCTCCCGCAGCTGCTGTGCTAGGCACGCCAGGCCTGCTCTTCCTTGGAAGCTTCCCTAGTCTGAGAAGATCACTCTATCAACAGCCATGCTCAACTCTTGTGCCTTATTTAGCTAAACTCCTGGCCAGTGTGAGAGAAGAACAGTGTGAGGTAGGATTCCAAATGTCTGCTGTTCCACATTCAGCCACAATCCCAAAACGGACACCCAAGCATTCAGTGGCAGAGTGCCTAACAAGCAACTAACAAGCAATCCACAGACAAAATTCTTGCTTCTCCTGCCCAAGTGTAGAAAATGTGTCTTATCTGATTTCTTGGACAAGTGTGAGTCTGAGAAATGCCCCTGTTGACATCACAAGAATGAGTCAGTGGTGAATTATCTCCAGAGATGATATCATCCAATATCGGATTCTGGCCCCCATCACGCTTCTGAAACTGCTTCTTCAAAGGTCACCTCCAGGGCCAGCTTCACGGACATGTGGCCTGTACAATCCCACGGGGCCCCATGCCCCACACTCAGAAGGGCCCTGCAGTTGGTTTTACAATCTGCTGTTGCCATCTTGAAGTTCTTAGTTTTTGAACAAGGGGCCCTATGTTTTCATTTTGCACTGGGCCCTGAAATTGTGTGTCCAGCTCTGGTCATTCATATAGTCTCTTACAAAATCCAGCGAGGTTTTCCTTCTCAGAAGGGTCTCCACAGCATATGACCTTAGTCTCCTTTGTGCAAGTCTCTGTGACACGCTGCTCTCCTGTCCTCTTTTACTGCATTGCGAGAAGGTGCTGTAATGGGATGGCATAGGCTGCAAATGGTGGTTAGGATCAAGAGACCCTGGAGAATGAGCCCTCCCAGACATGAGGGAGACTTAACTTGGGGGCCCAGGGCTCTAGCAAACAGAGACAACTGGAGTCAGCTCCAACCCAACACAGAAAATCATCAGGAAAACTTGTAGTGACCATATGACTTCAGATGCCTTGAAGAACCCCTTCTAACTCTAGAGGGGCCATCTACCAACCGTGCAGAGAACAAACTAAAACAGGGAGGCCTGCCAATCAGGCAAGAGCGTTGGACACTCTGAAAGGAGCCAGGAGATGAGGTCCTCTGGAGACAGACAAGATTTCCAAGGAAAAGACTGAGGGAAGTTTGTTCACTGTGGAAGAAGGTGGCATAGGACACAGTAAGACAGAAAAGGAGAGTGAGGGAGGGACCGAATTGGGGGAGATGGCTGTTGGAGGCAATGGGTGTGAGATGGGGCCCACACCAATTCTGCCCCCCAGGCCTGCCAAGCAGGGATCCTTCTGCTGGGCCAGGCTGTGGGCAAGCAGCAGAGGTTCTGAGAGGCGGAGTCTCAGCCTGGAGGAAGTCTCAGCTGGGAGAGGAGGGACAGAAGACGACAATATCAAGGCCTTGGGAGAGGAGCCTGAAGCAGAGAAAGGAATTGGGGCCTGGTCTCCCCATGACAGAGTTCATCAGGGTCCAGGATCTGCCCTGTCTTGGCATCGCCTGGCCAGGCCATGGCTCAGGTATCTGACACCTGGGGCCCGGAGTCACATGCCAGGAAACTCAACACTCTTGGGGCCCAGCCCCCAACTTCCAGCAGCTACGAGCAAACAGGGCTTCTAGAGAAGGAAGCGGTTCTCTAGAGCCGGGCAGCAGGGAGACTACTTCCGGGGAGAGGGAACACAGGAGAAGACTCTCCCACCAACAGGGGTGAGAGGTTGAGACGAGGAGGGTGGGGGGGAGGAAGAGTAGAATGGAGAGGACAAAGCTGGGGCAGGCAGGGGGCAGGTACTCCAGGAAAAGGGGGAGATGGGCACAGAAAGCAGGCGTAGTCACCTAGCCTAGCTGAATGCCCTGACATCCGCTCGCTGATCTGTCTTCCTTGTCTCCTTCACCCTAGTGCCAATCTGGCCCTCAGCTGCCTACGGAGCCCACCTGGCAGCCACCCAGGTAGGTTGGTAGAAAAAGACTTTATTCCAATAAGGGAGATTAGTACACGGGCAGAAGCAAAGCCTTAGGAGCTCCCAGACCCAGAGTGACCAACAGGGCCTTGGACCATGGGACTTCATAGATTAGCCCTCCAGAATCAAGGAGACACTAGAAAAATCTCAGGCCCAGGGGAATCTTTTACCCAAAGGGCCTGAAAAAGGAGCCCTAAACCCCAAAGAAGAAGCTAAAGTCACCCAGGCCTGACAGAACCCCCAAAGGAAGGCCCCCGCCCACAGAGACCCCACAGGGGACCTCCAGAAGAGAGAGCTGGCAGTGGGGAATGGAATTCTTTTGACTCATTCTTCCTTTATGGGGCTTTTCTTCCCCAGATCCTACTGCACTCCAGGACTATGCCAATATTTGGCCATGCTCCCACCAGCCAGTCACCTCCTCTCTCTCCTGCTGGTGCTAGGCACAGGTGGCACGGTGCCCAGCCCCTGGGTGCCTCCTCAGGGCTGCTACGTGGCAGAAGAAGCTGGTGAGAGGACATTCCGCTGCAGCCAGGCAGGCCTGAGTGCTGTGCCCACCGGCATCCCCAACGACACCCGCAAGCTCTACCTGGATGCCAACCGGCTGGCATCAGTGCCAGCTGGAGCCTTCCAGCACCTGCCTGTCCTGGAGGAGCTGGATCTGTCCCATAATGCCCTTGTCCACCTCTCAGGGGCTGCTTTCCAGGGCCTGGCAGGCAGTCTGCGCCACCTTGACCTCTCTGCCAACCAGCTGGCCTCGGTGCCTGTGGAGGCCTTCGTGGGCCTGAAGATCCAAGTGAATCTATCCGCCAACCCATGGCGCTGTGACTGTGCCCTCCAGGAGGTGCTCAGGCAGGTGAGGCTGGCACCGGACACTGGAACAGGCATCGTGTGTGGCCCCGGAGCCCGACCAGACCTCGTGGGGCAAGAGTTCCTGCCGCTGGCAGGGGAGGAAGAGCTGTGTGGGACGGGGCGGGGTGGGGCCCAGCGGAGCACTGATGTAGCCCTGCTGGTCACCATGGGGGGCTGGCTGGTGCTCGTGGTGGCTTATCTGGCGCACTACGTGTGGCAGAACCGGGATGAGACTCGACGTCCCCTCAAGCCGGCCCCCGTGCTGCCCATGCGCTCTGAGGACTCCTCTACCCTCAGCACAGTGGTCTGAGGACCGGGGCCACTCCTCCAGCCCCATGCCCCACACTCCTACCGCTGTGCCCTCTCTTTTCCTCTAACCCTCTGCCTCCTCTACAGCCCCCCATCCCCCAAATTCCTCCCCACTTCCTCCTCTGTCTCCCCTAAACACCTGATCTCTCTCTCTCTCAACCAACACCATCTTTGGCGCCTACTGTGCCCGGTTGTGCTAGACTCAGAGACCCAAAGCTCCCGAGTCCACAGTGGGTGGGGGGGCAACAGAACAGAGGTGGGTGTGGGGAGAACATGGAGGAGGAAGCCTCTGCCTGGCTGTGTGGATGTCTGAACTGACATTTCAAGAATGAAAAGGGCTTTGGGCAGAAGAGGGAGGACCCTAGCGAAAAAGCAGTAAACAAAGTCAAAGAAGATGCAAACAACTTAGAAGGCATGGGCACCAAAAAGACCTACCTGGCGGCTGGAATAGAGGATGCAAAGAGGGGCAAGGGGATGGTGGGCCAAGCTGGAGGGGAAGTCAGAAATTGGGGTGTAGACAGATTGAGAAGGACTGTGTGGGCTCTTGCTCTCTTCTCTCCATCTACGGAGAAGCTCCCCCCTTACTTCCTGCCTCTCTCTTGACCCCAGGCTCCTCTCTCTGTGTCTTCTCTTGGGGGTCTCCTGGCTTAGAGTCCTCTGCTTCTTTTCCAGAGACTCTCCATCTCTCTTCTCTCTCTTTTATACACTGAGGGGCTTCTGAACCCTTTCCCTTGGGGGAAGAGTGGTCTCCTCTATCTCTGAGCTGAAGATGGGTCACCGGGAGTCGGAGGGGGATAGGGACGAGGAGGTCTCCCACCTCCAGAATATCACTGGACAACTCAATAAAGTCACTTTTATTAAGGCTCCTGATCTCTTCCTTACTGTTCATTTCATTGAATGCACGTGGCCTGACAGTGAGGAGTGGGAAAGTGTTGAGCCCTTTACCACGGCCTCTGCCACCACTTTGGCGGCGTGTGCTCCCGCTGGGTTGGATGCCAACTCCTCTCTCCCCTCCTACCTCCCAGTTCCTGACACCAGAGTCTATCAGCTAGGGATGCCAGGGCCTATGAATTAATGATAATGGAACCAGAATGGAGAATGGGAGGAGGCTAGAGGGAGGACAAACAGGGAGGAGGGAAGGAGGGCAAGGTCCAGGCATCAGTGATCAGCTGGCAGCCTCCAGTCTGTTAGACGGGGCATAGGAAGCAAAGGGAAAGGGAGCTGTTACCCTCCTGGCAATCTCTCATTTCTCTCAGTGGGAATCTGAGCAGGGGGTACAGAGAAACTAGATGTGCTCAAAGTTAATGAAAGAACTCGTGGGGCAGAGGAGGCCAAGTTGCCTGAAGAAGGGGGGCCATATGAGATATCCCTATCACCAAATGGGCTTCTCAAGGGACCAAAAGGGTCAACACACCCCCTCCCTTGCCCTCATGTAGCATGATCCACCCATGCAGCCTCCGTGGAGGAAACTGCTGCTTTGGGGAATCTCATTGAAACTCCAACAGAAGCTGAAGATAAGAACCACTGAACCACGGTTCCACCCAGCTTGGGGCAGATTCTGGGACAGATGGAGAGGTTGCTCAAGAAGAAGCAAAGAGGGATGCCTGGGTGGCTCAGCCGGTTAAGTGGCCAACTTTGGCTCAGGTCATGATCTCGCAGTCCATGAGTTCGAGCCCTGCGTCAGGCTCTGTGCTGACAGCCCAGAGCCTGGAGCCTGTTTTGGATTCTGTGTGTCTCTCTCTCTGACCCTCCCCTGTTCATGCTCTGTCTCTCTCTGTCTCAAAAATAAATAAATGTAAAAAAAAAATTGTTTTAAGAAGCAAAGAGGAATCTACTACCTCCCCAGTCCCTCTGACCCACCCTGATTTCCCTGTCTTCTTTCCAGCATCCCCAGCCCCTTCTCTTGCCATCTCTGAGGCTCCCTCCACCACTCCAAGGCTGAGGTACCTCATATCATTCAGGAAGTCTCAACTTGACTCATTTCAGAAAAACCTGAGACCCACCCCCCATCCCCTTTTCTCAGGAGATACGGGCCTCCCCACTTCCAGGGATGCTCAGGGACAGGGAAAGAGTGTGGACAGTTTCCGGCTGCAGTTTGACCTCCACCCCAGCCACACCCTGGCCTGGGCCTTGGAATCTTGGCCCAAATCCTATCATACCCTCCATCAGTTTCTCCCCTGCCACAGTCTGTCCCACTCTGCTCACCCACCCGCTCCTGGAATCAGGCTGGGACACATCTCACTGGATCCTGGGAAACAGATTGTGTAGGCCTATGGGAGCGGGAGCCTGGGGGACAGGTGGGGCCCCGAGTCTCTATTATCTGTGTCCATCTCTGGAGCCTCATTTGACTTCCTGTCATCCCAAGCAGCAGAAACGACACCTTTAAGACCTGCAGAGTTGGTTCCCCTGCCCAGACACCTAACCCCATTTCTCAGAGTTGAGCACAGATGGGAAAGGATCCAGGGAGGCAAACTGCCTGGAACCCAGGTGAGGAAGGGTCCTAGAGCCCTGGATAGTGTCATCTTGGTAGTTATCCCCATGGCCCCTTCTGGCTCAAATTCCTTTCCCTCTTGCGTTCTAGGGCAGGAGAGGGAGAGGGAGGGCAAGTGGGGCAGAAGATGGAGGTGGCAGGGGAGATGCTTCATTGGCTCCTCTCCCTAGGGAGAGACCCCTTTACCTCCGTCAGCTGGGGTCCCTGAATTGGAAATTGGTGGGAGGGGGGCATCAGAAGCTATAGCTTCAGCTCAGCACATTACAGGACGCTGGACAGAGTGGGGCCTCCACAGACTCAGAGATGCTCCCTCCCAGAGCAACAATCACTGAAGCCCTCAGCCCTTCCCTCTGCACTCTGGCCTCTGAGTTGTGCTTGTCCACCAGGCAGGCAGCAAGGGGTAAGATAACTGGTTTCTCCCCCATCCTTATCTCCACCGGGGACCAAAGATCATAGGACCCATGTTCTGAGATGCCAAGTAGGCAGCTGGCCGGTTTCATTTTTGCTGTCTGCTTCTCACACTTCTGGCTGGTACAGATGCACTCCATCAAGACCAACCTCTCCTACCGGGACATGCGGGAGCCAGGAACGAAGCTGCCAGGTGCCAAGAGAGCCCAGCCACACGCCCGGTCCAGAAGAACCCGGGAGGTCTGGGGTAGGACCCAGCTTAGCACCCACATGCAGCATCCTGGAGCCAGCAGGCTGTATGTAGGTGTGGGAGAAGAGGAGTCCCTCGCTCAGCTCTTCCAAAACCAATTTCTTCCTGCCCTGCAGAGCAGAAGCCTGGGGCGGCCCTGAGGGAGCTCCTGGTCTGAGGGGGAGAGAGAGGAACCTAACTCTCGGGGAACTCCCAGGCTTATGGAAGAACTAGGGTCTTTTCTCTCTGGGGAGCTCTGAAGCTGGGGAGACCAAGACCTACCCCAGACACAGAGACTTGAGCATCTACAAAGCCACGTTATCTACAAAAGGAAGTGAACAGAGAGCAGCCTGAGTACCCAGGAGCCAAGGGAGGCAGTTAAGGAGCAATGGGTGGGGCACAGCCCCCACCCTTCCTGTCTTGGGCTCACATGCAGACATTTCGAGTGCAACACTGAGCTCTCCTACAGAGGGGAGGGCATATCCGCATCAAAACCAGAAGCAACCCAACAGCTTATTCCAAGGGGAGGGCTGTGCCTCCCCCATTAGACCCAGGGGAGTTCCGACTAAACAGTTTTACCTCATCTTGCTTTGTCACCAGCAACCTTGCTGCCTATGAGCAACGGCTCCCCCAAATCAGGAAGGCAGGAAGCAAAGCAGAGCGAGGCCTTGAGCTCCCAAAACAGATGCCAAGACAAGCCCATTCATGCATTTGACAAACGTTTATTGAGTTACTACGACATGCCAGGCACTGCAGATACAAAGATGAGGACGTCGGGGTATCCACATTTGGGGGTCTGACAGGCTAGTGATGGCAGCCCGGGTGATTGTGGCAGGCACAGGGGTCATGTGAGCCCAGCGGGGCACTGAAAGCAAACGCTAAGGTTCAAGCCCATCTCTCTTGGACACCACAGCCCTTCGGATGGGTGAAGATGGCTCTGGTGTCTCCAATACTTCGAGTTAGCACATTACGGTACTTCTCAGTTTTTGTCTCTCTCTCCTCATCCCAGGTCTACTGCTACCACACGCCCACACATCTCCAAGTCCCTGGAATCTAGCTTATCTGCTCCCGGTCACAATACTCATTTCTGCACTCTGGGCCATCACTATCTTCCTCTTCTAGAATGCTAAACAAACAAGCAAGCAAACAAACAAACAAACAAAAACCTTTGCGTCCCATACTCAAATGAATGTCTGAGGTCAGCTCTCAATTCCCATTCACTTCTGGGGTCAGGGACAATTTTATCACGCAGAGTCAGACCATCAAGGAAGTTTCTTGCAAGGGATGTGTGGGAACAAGCACAAGAGCATGTATGTCCTCTAGAGCCAAGAAAACACTGCGAAGTGACGTAGGGAAGCAGGTCGAGGAACTAGGCCAGGTGAGAGGGGCTGGCACCCAGGGGCGTGCCCCCACGAGAGCAGCACCAGCTGTCAGAGCTGGCAGTGATCTTCAGAGAGGGGTGGTGAGTTGCCCAAGGTCATACAAGGAGTCAGGGAAGAAATTAACAGGACTAGAACCTCAGGGCCCCTATCCCTCTGGGACTGACACACACACCCTTCTAAGGGGAAGGGACAAGGGAGGGATAGGGAGAAACAAGGTGGATCCAGGGGTGCAAGTGAGGGAGCCAGAGGTGGCTAGGAAGAGGGCCCCGCCCACTCAGAGCCGGCCCCACTCCACCCACCACAAGAGCTGAAGAATCTTTGGGAGCATGACGCAGAACCTGTATGTTCGAGGTGGCCAAGGCTGGGGAGGAGCTGGAGGAAGCCACCCTGGAGAAGGAGGGCAAGGCTGGAGGGGGCATTCCATCCCCCTCCCCACTGCTGTGGGGTTCCAAGCTGGCAATCTCCAAGATGCTTCCCCTGTCCCACCCCCATCCTTGCTCACACTTGCCCCTTTCTTCCCCTCCCACAGCCCTGCATTCTCCCCTGCATCCCTGCCCACCATCAGGGCAACCTACCCTCTTCTCCATACCTGCCTCTCACCTAGTTCCCCTAATAACAGCACCCTCATCTTTTACAACTCCCCTCTTCTCTTTTCTAAAGGTCTGAGGACGTTTCCATCTATTGTCTCACTGGAATCCTGTAAGGCGGGCCACATTGCAGCTGCACTCCCCACCCCAGAGTGTTTGGGAAACTACCTCGGAAAAGTCCAGTGGTGCACCCAGGATTCCCGGTCTCAGCTGGGCTTTCCTTCCCTGCTCCACCCTCCGTCCCGTTCCCATCTTCAGCTGTCCCCCAACCCTTCGTGGGACTGCTCTATCGCAGCCACTCGTGGTGACGGGGTGTGTCCCTCTGCCCTCTGCAGGATCTTCAGTGCCCACTGGAAGCTAGCGTAAGGAGCTGAGCTCCCGGGCACCCAACACCAGACCAGCCCCGATCATCTTCCCCTGGGGAGGGGTACCTGTGGGAGGGCACGGAACGCCAAGGCTCAGAAGGTGGTCTCTGTGCCTGCGGGCGGGGGACCCGCTGAGTGAAGTCACGTGAAGACTGGTGGAGCGGGATAGGGTCCTGGTCACCACTGTCCTGCACCCTCACTCACCTAGGCCTGAGCCGGGAACGCACGGAGTATCTGGCGCTGCGGGCTGAGGTGGAGGAGGAGCGGCTGGCATTGAAACCCGGAACAGCGGCTGCCCAGCTAAGGAGTGGATGCTGCGGGAGTAGGGGGACCCGGGGGCTGGGCTGGGGCGCTGGGGTTGGGAAGGGGCCTGGGCGGGGCGAGCGTAGTGTAGGAGGCCGGGGAGGGGTGACATGGAAGATCTGGAGGAGGCTGGAGTGGTGAGGCCAGACTGTGAGCATAGGGCGCCGCGGGACCGGGACCCGGGCGGGCATCGTGGGGGGCGGGGGCGGGGCTTAATATGGTAGGGGCGTGGCTTGGTAGCCTGGGCGGAGCTGAGGGAGCTGGGGTCCTTGTGGGCTGGATGGGGTGACCCGCCTGCCTCTCCAGGGAGATCTCAGCGCGGTTGGAGGAAGGCTCCTTTAAGTTGAGGGAGAGACTGGGGCCCTGCCCTGAGGGAGTCTGCTCTCTGTGCAGGGAGAACTCTCCCTCTCCTCAGGAACTTCCCTGTCTTTCCAGCTGTAGGAGTATCTAGCTGATCATTTCCCATACTCTCTGCCTGATGGATGGGGTCCTGGATCTTAGTGACCCAGAGATTCTGGGAGTCCAAGGGGCAGGGCCAGGGTCTCAGTCCTCTGAATGACTGCTGGAGACTTCTAGTCAACTCAACACCATGCTTGCTGGGTACATCCTCTACCTGCTAGGGGCTCTGCTGAGGGGCGGGAGTGGGGTTGGGGGGTCCCTCCCTCACGTGACTGACAGGCCTCCTGGCTTAGACCCAGTGGTAACAAGCCAGACCTGCAACGTAATTTACAGATCTCAGTGAAGAATAAAACCTAGAGGAGTTCTTGCTTAAAATGATTAAGAATTATTATTCAAAAGGTGCTTGGGTGGCTCAGTTGGTTAAGCCTCCAATTCTTGATTTCGGCTCAGGTCATGATCTCAGGGTTCGTGAGTTTGAGCCCCCCCAGCAGGCTTGCGCTTACTGCATAGGGCCTGCTTGGGATTCTCTCTCTCCCTCTCTTTCTGCTCCTCCCCTACTTGTGCTCGCTCGCTCTCTCTCTCTCTCTCTCTCAAAATAAATAAATAAACTTTAATTAAAACAAAAAAAGAGTTATTATTCAAGATGGCAACAGGAAAGCATTAAACCAAGCTGGGGTCCTGTGTGACTTCATAGGTTGCATGCCCATGCAACCAAGCTACAAGCAGATCAATCAGGGTCCAACCCCTGTCATTCCCTTCTCCCAAGGAAAAGGCAAAAGGTGTAAGCCCACCTAGCCTCCACTCATTTTTCCCCCAAAGAAAGGAGAATACATATTCTTACAGGGATCTTCTCTCATTCTCTCCTGGAGGGGAGTGAATCTGCTGCCCCAGCCAACACACACACACACACACACACACACACACACACACACACACACAGTTAGCTCCCAGAGCTGCCTTACAATCTCCTGCCCACCAAGAGAGGGAGAGAGAACATGCTCATGTCTCTCACACCACCTCCTCTCATTTTCCCTCTTCAGCGTTGAGCGAGGACCACCAGCCGCTGCTATGTCTGTGCAGAAAGAAGTCCTTTCCTACAGACAGAGCTGGTGAGGGGCCTGGGGATTGCAGGACAGGTGTGAGGGATGACAACTAGGGTAAAATGGAGTTTGAGCACTAGAAGAGATCCGGAAGTTCATGCAACTCCACCCCCTCCATCACAGATGACCTCTCTGGCCCAGAGAGAGGAAGGTACTTCTCTGGGGCCACACAACAGGCTCCTAGCAGAGCTGTCTATGGAACTCAGGTCTCCAGACTCTTAATCTGTGCCTGCTTCTGCTCAACTCTAGCACTAATGGGCAGAGGGGGTCAAGGGTGGGGTCAGGGGCTAGAACTTAAAATTTTACTGCAGATCACCTCTGAAGCTAGTGGTTCCCCAAATGCAAATCATCCTGTGATGTTTATTCTCTGTTGTGCAGATGGAGAACACTCTGGACCAGAATTTCTTCTAGGGGGTGGTAGGGCTCTTCTGCCCTCACTTCAAACTGCTCAGGGATTTCCTGGCCAAAGCTGAAGGTGACCCAGGCCCTGGTGGGACTCTGCAGCCTTGACATACCAGGGATGGACCCCTCTATACCAGAGACCACAATGCCTTGTCACCACTCTGTGCCCTGTATGCCTCTTGTCTTTCAAGTGCTGAAAGGCCTGAACATCCGCTTTCCCCTACCAGGGCTAGGGAAAGCAGAGTGGGGCTCTGCACAGACCCAGGGGAGCTGGTGAAATGGATAGGCACTTCAGCTCCAAGTTCTCTTGGAGGCAGAACTTCAAAGGCTCCATCTGGCACCCAGTATCTTTTACAAGGATATGGGGCTCTGTCTTATCAGGAGGGGCCTAGCAATCACAGCCAAGGAGGAGAGCTTCTCTTCTGTCAACCATGACATGAACAGGAGCTCCAACACCTACTCCAGGTGCATCTTGAGGGACTCAGGAAGAGCTGGGGCGCTGGGGTGGTCAGCTGACAGAGGAGGCATCCCTGGATTTGGGCTGGGTGCTGGCAGTGGCCTCCTTGCCCAAACCAACCTCATAGAGGGGTTGGCAGTGGAGGGCTGGGGACGGCGAGGGCTGACACCTTGAAGTTTGACACACTTTTGTAGTTCTTCAGTACAACTTTGGGTTGAGGAAGTGTCACAAGACCCTGAACAATGTCTACTCAGCCAGGAGTTTGGAGGTGTCTTGGGCTCCAAAGCTGATCTGGGAATTTGGGAAAAACCCTCAAAGTATTTTAGGGGATAAGAAAGAATTATGGGGGTTCTACTTTGTTCAGAAAGGAGGATTTATGGAAGTATAGCTCCCAGTCTGCAATCTACACCCGAAAACTTCCAACCTCCCATCGGAAATATAAAATACAATGCCTCTGAGGCATGTTCTTCCTGCCCTTCTACCAGAGGGTTACGCCTCCATTTCAGCCTGCCTTCCTCCTTAGCCCTTTCACCTCTTTCTACTCAGAGAAGATCTGGCAGTATGTCTGTACCAGCTTCTTCCCATTCTTGCCAGGATCAGTACCTTCCACCCTTCTGAACTCCACCAGCCTACCTCATCTCTGTCCTCTTTGCCCTCTTCTTGAGAAAATCAACAATAATAAAAGGAAAATGGGTAAGGAAATAACAACCTGTCCCAATGTCTGTGTCTGCAATGCACTCTATGGGTCAGAGAGGCATTCAGGTTCCCAGAGAACAGGTGGCTTCCTCCCCTAGGCCAGCTCCCTTCCCTCATCCCCATCTCCTAGCAACTACATGCAAATTGAAAGCTTGGTGCCCACAGTTAAGGGTGATTATCGCCATTATCTCTGTTGAGTGACCACCAGAGGGAGATAGAGAGCAAACCCTGCCGCCTAAAACAGCACCAAGCACCACCCAGCCTCCTGTTTTCAGTAAGTCATTTTAAATTCACCTAAAGAGTTCTTACAAATTAGTCTAAATTAAATCTCTTCCAGCACAATTTAAATTATATCCCAGATTCCTCTGATTGTAAACCAGGACTCTGAGGAAAAGGAGCCTCTGGAAGAGGCCTGATCCCTAAGACTATGAGGCAGGGGGACTGGGAAAATAACAAAAATTACAAAGCATCCAGATGGAGGGGGTGGGGGGTGCAGGTGAGGGAGGCGGGGTGAGGAGCAGCACAGGAACAAGACTGACATGGTTATTTTTATTCTCAAAGCACAAGATCTTTAACCTGGCTGACCCCACAAGCCCTTATTTCTTCTCTTTGCCTTGAACCCTCAAAGCCACCCTTTCTGAACGCCATTAGGCAGTTTGGGGGATGGTTCAATGAGACAGAGGTGGAATGGAGTGGCATGAGGAGAACAAGGGCAAGTCTGGTAGAGTCCAGAATGAATGAAGGAGGGCAAGAGAAATGAAAGGAGCAAGACTTCCAGGTCAGAGGAGAGAAAGCTGGCCAAATGGGCTTTTGAGGTCCTCAGAGAGAGCAGATACACATGTGGCTTCTTGAAATCACTGCCCTCCGGATCTTTGGAGGATGGCCTGGACTGGAAACCTTGGCCTGAAGCCAGTGGAAAGAGGGTAGACACCAACAAGAAACTCCCAAGTCTCACTGAGGCAATGGTGGGCCAGTGAGAAGATGGGGAGAGGGCCATCTAAAGGATGAGAGGGGTGGGTGACTGGGTGGCTCAATCAGTTAAGCCTACGACTCTTGACTTTGGCTTAGGTCATGATCTCATGGTTTGTGAGTTCAAGCCCCAGACTGGGCTCTGCGCTAACAGCACGGAGCCTGCTTGGGATCCTGTTTCCCTCCCTCCCTGCCCCTCTCCCATTTGCTCTCTATCTCTCTTTCAAAATAAAGTTTAAAAAAAACTTTTAAAAAATAAAAATAAATAAAGGTTGAGAGACTGCACAGCCCAGGACTATATGCAGGATTGCAGTGGCATCAGTCACATCAATGCAGTGATTAAGAGCCACAGAAAGGAAGAGATGGAAATCCAGGAAGAACCAGGAAAACAGGTAGAGATGGAAAGAATATAGCACATACACGTATTTCTGCACACATGCGCCCATGTGACAGGGACTGAATGACTAAAGACAGCCTTCCCACACAGCCAAGCCCTTGGTTGGAGCTGTTGAAGGAGGAAGTGGTAGATGGCCCCACAAGAGAGGTCTAGGGTACAGGAAGGAAGGTGAGCCAGAAGATAAGGGGCCGGGACTAGAGACCCAGAAGGTTTTGTTTTATGACACAGAGAGATTTGGGAGCATTTGTCATATTGAATGAGACTTTGGAGACAGAGCTGTAATTCAGTTTTTAGGGAGTTTTGCTGAGTGTGGTGTGGTCTGATCTCCCCCATTAACCACCAGCCCCTCAAGAAAACCTCCAGACAGGGTGGGTGCCTGGGTGGCCCAATCGGTTAAGCATCCAACTCTTGATTTCAGCTCAGGTCATGACATCACAGTTCATGGGGTCGAGTCCCATGTCGAGCTCTGCGCTGAGCATATGGAGCCTGCTTGAGATTCTCTCTCTCCCTGTCTCTCTGCCCCTCTTGCTCACACTCACACTCTCTCTCTCTCCCTCAAAATATATTAACTTTTAAAAAAAGTTTTTTTTTAAAAAGAAGAAAAGTTTCAATAAACATATAACTTCCCTTCGTGGTTTTCAAGGCTGCATTTCCTATTGGATGAGTGGTACTGAGGAGAGCCTCAAAGTTAGAGCATGAAAACAGACTCAGTTGTATTCAGGTTATATACGCATGCAGACGTTGACTCGTGTCCCAACACTAAAGGAGTCTTGCTTGGAAATGTCTTGATTTGTCATCTAGAAACCCAACCAAGTGTGTAAAGTCCCTTTTGAAATTCCTTCTAGGCACAGACTTAAGAACAACTCCCGAGGCAGACACGCTCTGTAGTCTTGCCACTAAGTCCGCTCTGCCTCTGCCTGTGCGTGTGCGTGTAAGTGTGGGTACGATACTCCATGAGGAGCAGGCACGCTGAACACAGAGCAGCAGGAAACCCCTTGGTCTATCTGCATCCCTGCCTACACAAGCACAGGCAGCTATCAGCGCCACAGATATGTATATGCAGCGAAAACCAAGGGAGGGAGGGAGTGATGTGCAGGCAGACCAGCAGAAAGACGCGGGACAGCTTCTCAGCTGCTCTTTCTGCTGGGATCTGTGGACACACGGGGTTTCTTATCCCTTTATCATGCCCACAAGGCCTTACCATGTATCCTAGATACTTCCTGATGACCACAATGATGACAGAACAGAGATGCCGCCTTCATCACACCTGCACGCACACGCACACACATGCGCGTGCGCGTGCACACCTCCCACTGGCTCTCTGTTGCCCGTCTCCCAAACGTGCCTTCTTTCCTCTCCTCTCAACCCATGAAGCCAACCTTCAGTGGCCACCTCTATCTGGTCTGGCTCCCTCCACCCACGCTGGCACCTGTCTGGCAGCTCCCCACCCCCTCAGCCCTCAGGAGGCCAGGGCCCAGGGCCTGGGGCCCGGGGCAGGGCACACGTGGAACAGGTTGATGCTGTTCTCCTGGAAGTAGAGCAGGATAGGGGTGGGGTCACTGGGGCAGGCGGGGTCCCTGGAAGCCTACATCCTTGCCTCCAGAGAAGCATAAAGCGGCAGCCTGTCCTGGTGAGGGATAGTCACTCTCTCAACCTACAGACTGAGAGCCGGCTGCTGGACAGAACATAGAACTGCTCTCTGGTAAGAGCCTGATGACAGCAGGGGAGGTGGGGGGTGTTCTAGGGATGAACAAGAACATGGGTGGGAAGAGAAGGGCCTAGAAGTCCCCTAGAGCCCCGGGGGGTAGGTGTCTTCATAGACCTTGGAGACAGCAGTGAGGAGTGGTCCTGTGAGCTCCTCTCTGGTGAGGAGGAGACAGCACTCACCTGATCCCTTCCCAAAGGCATCTGGCTGGCCCCAGGAGGTTGGCCTGGCCTGGCCCTTCCAGGAATGAGGAGTAAAAAAGGCACATTGGAGCCCATGCGGTTGGCAGGCTGGTCCCACGCACCTGTACGTGTGCCTCCTGCTTCCCTGACTCTGTGAGGTGCCCATGGGGGCTGTGAGGCAGTTCCAGGCCAGCTGCTGTGTCCTCTTACAGCCACAGGAATAATCCAGCTGTGCCAGCTGGCCACCCAGCCAAAGCACCTGGACTTGAACCTCAAAGACAGAAACCTAAGACTATGAACCTCAGGCTCTTGCAAACCCCACATTCTCCAGGGCCCTCTCACCCCAGTATGTGCCTCCCAGGGCCACATTCATTCATTTCTTCATTCATTGTTTCCACACACATTTGCCAAGCTCCAGGTCTGCACCAGGCACTGTGCTTGGTGCTGATGCTACAGGGATGACTAAGACCCATTTCCTGCCCTCTGGGAGGCCACAATCAAGTAGGCGAGAGTCAGGTGCACAGATCACAACAACATGACATTGCAGGTGTTTCGGAAGGGCATGTACAAAGTGCTTTGGGGACACAGGATAGAGTCACCAGCTGCCTGGAGAGGAGTGAGAAGGGAGTCACCAAAGAGGTGACCCAAAATGAATCTTAATGAATAGGGATTGGAAGGGGGCGTATTATAAGCAGAGGGAGCAAAGGCAAATGCCTGGGTGTATTGGGTAGCACCTGGAGGGAACTGGGTCTACTCGCACCCAAGAACCAGGAGGTGGGCACAAGGGAAGTACAGGGTACAGGGAAGTGACGCCCCACCCAAAGAAAGGACAACCGGGGCAGGTAAACAGCATCTGCCTCCTCGGGCCCTCGGCACCAGTGGTGGCTGCCTCCTTCCCTGGCATCCCAGGTCCCCGCTGTCACAGTTCTCTGGGGAAGACAAGGTGGGCACAGCTGTATGAGAGGAACTTTACTTGCAGCACTAATGAAATGCTCTAGCCAGGCTCCGAGTCCATGAAGAAAATGAATACAGGGTGAGCAAAGAGCCCTTGGCAAACAGAGGGAAGGCCTGGCTTCTCTAAGCAGCCCTGTGACTTCAGGCAAGTTGTCTCAGCTCTCGGGGCTGTGTCTCCTCATTGGGAAGAGAAGACTCCTTTAGTTCCTTTCAGCTCTGACATTCCTAGAATCCAGGCATCTTGAAGCCCCACCCCCCACACACACACCCTGAGCGCCATCTCTCTCTGCAGGGGCCTTCCCATGTCCTGGTCTCCCAACTTGTCACTCTCCTGTCTCCCCCACCCCCCACAGGGAAAATGACCATATTTGAAAATGTCACCCGGGCCCTGGCCAGACAGCTAAACCCTAGAGGGGACCTGACACCCCTTGACAGCCTCATAGACTTCAAGCGCTTCCATCCCTTCTGCCTGGTGCTGAGGAAGAGAAAGAGCACTCTCTTCTGGGGTGCCCGATATGTCCGCACTGACTACACCCTCCTGGATGTGCTTGAGCCTGGCCGCTCACCTTCAGGTTAGTCTGGACATGGGGTTGAGGACAGAGGGGTGGGGCCAGGCACTGGCTTGTGAGGAGGAGCCCAAAGTTCCCTCTACCCAGATGTGGTTTGGTGTCCTGTAGCCCAAAGTTCTCCCAGAAGGCGAGGGAAGAGGAACGCCGGCCAGCCTGGCGCCTTTCATCTTCTCTCTCCTGCAGATCCAACAGACTCTGGGAACTTTAGCTTTAAGAATATGCTGGATGCCCGAGTGGAGGGAGAAGTGGACATGCCAAAGACAGTCAAGGTGACGGGGACTGCAGGGCTGTCCAGAAGCAGTACCCTGGAGGTCCAGACACTCAGTGTGGCTCCCAAGGCTCTGGAGACCTTGCACCAGGAGAGGTGAGAGTGAAAGGGCTGGAGGGCTACCAGGATGGGGTGGGTGGTGCCTGGAAAGGGTGCTTTGGGCCCTGAGCTAAAGGGCAGGGCCTTCACACTGACCTTCACCTATGTGGTCACCACAGGAGAGCTCTTGAAGATGACCCTTCTGGCCCATGAGTGCCTCCAGGCCATTCCCTAACCATTACCCCCCATCCTTCTGCTACCTCCAGTACCACCCCCCACTATCATACACACACATGAGGATGCGTATGGTCACGTTAACTTGCTGTGTGACCTTGGAAAAATCACTTGTCCTCTCAGAACCTCAGTTTTCTTTCCTGAAAAATGATGGGGTTCGACGAAAATCTCTAGGGCTCCTTCCTAAACTATGACTCTATAAAATACACTAAAAAAGGAAAGGGTCTTAACTGCTCCCTAGTGAAGCTTGGGCACAGCGTTCTGCTCCCATAAATCAAGCCATCTGCTCAGTCCCATCCACACACCAGGTGCCCTCGGGAATGCTGCCCCAGCAACACAAGGGGTGTGGCAGATGCCATGTCGATGTGGTAGTCTGGACGTCTCAGATGTTTGGCTTGACAGGGAACTAAAGATGAGGACTGGGGAGGCAGGAAGGAAGGGCTGGGGTGCTTAGAAAGTCACCCAGTAAATATTTATATAGTCTCACTGAGTGCAAAATACCCTACTAGGTGCCAGGGTGCACTAGGACATCTTTGTCCAAGAACCTTGCAATCTAGGAGTTGGGGGCAGGAGAGATGTACAACAGTGACTATAATCAATCCAAGGTGAGAAGTAGTAAGTGCCATAGGAGGACTTTGCCTGAGTTTTGTGGCAGGCCAGAGGGACTTCTGGCTGGGGAAATGAAGAAGGACTTCAGAGGAGGCAGCCCATGATCTAGGCTTTGAAGGATGAGTAGAAATTGAACATGCAAGTCTGGGAGAAGGACATTACAAAGGCACATGGGTGAGAAACCTCAGAACCTCTAGGGAGAATGAAGAGCTGGTTTGGCAGGAGCAGAAAAGGTAAGAGTAGAGCAAGTGGGAGGTGGTAGGGAGGCCTAGACCATGGAGGGCCCAGGTGTCTGGTCAAGGAGGTGGAACTATTCTGTAGGCTTCAGGGGGACCCTAATGACACCTTGATGTGTCATGATTAATCTGGCCACATGAAAGGAAGCTAGAGGAGGAGGGACAGGAGTTGGAAGGAAGCAGACTAGGCAGGACACTGTTCCATTGTCCATCTGAGATACAAAATGAGGATCTGAGATATAAAATGAGGGAAGAACAGTCAGAATAAAGAGGGGGGAACCATTGGGGCTGGGGGACCTCTGGGGTGACAGAATAGACGACTTGACAGCCGATTGCAGGGTGAGGGAGAAGGTTTCATCAAAGATGGAGATCCGATGTACAGCAGGATGACGACAGTTCATAACTCTATACTGTACACTGGAAATTTGCTAAGAGGGTAGATTTCAGGTGCTCTCACCACACACACACACACACACACACACACACACACACACATACACAAAATGGTAACTATGTAAGGAGATGGATATGTTAATTAGCTCAACTGTAGTAATCATTTCTCTATGTATATGTCCATCGAAACACGTTGTGGGGCACCTGGCTGGCTCAGCCGGAAGAGCGTGCAGCTCTTGATCTTGGGGTTGTGGGTTCAAGCCCTACATTAGGTGTACATATTACTAAAAAAAAAACTTAAAAAAACCATGTCATATACCTTAAGCATATACAACTTTTATCAAAATTAATTAAATACATGAGAATTTTAAAAAGATAACTCTAAGATTTGACCCAAGTGATGACATTAACAGAAACAAGAAGCCCGATTTTAGAAGTGTATTTGGAGAGAAAGATTGTGAGTTCCTTTTGGACGTTTTGAGTTTGCGGGTCCAGTGAGACATTAGCTGAGGGGCCACAGTTAACGACACTACATTGCATATGTTGGACATCTAAAACCAATATGATGTTATATGTCAATTATATCTCAAGTTTAAAAGAAAAATTTTTTAAGTTTATTTATTTATTTTGAGACAGACAGATACAGCGTGAGTGGGGGATGGGCAGAGAGAGGGAGACGGAGAATCCCAAGCAGGCTCCACGCTGTCAGCACGGAACCCCACACAGGGCTCGGACTCACGAAACCATGAGATCATGACCTGAGCCTATACCAAGAGTCAGATGCTCAACCGACAAGCCACCCAGGTGCCCCTAAAAGAAAAATTTTAAGGCAGTTAGAAATGAGGGCCTAGAGCTCAGGAGAGAAGTCAGGTGAAGATCCCTGTGTGGTGGTGAGCCATATAAAGATGAAAACTATAGGAAGGGGGTTGGGGGCAGGGGAGGATGTTCGAGAGAGTTCAGACAGCAAAGAACTGAGAACAGAATCTTAGAGAATGTAAAATTTTAGGGAACCAAAGAAACTAACACAGGAGATATAGACAGAACGGATAGGAATCAGAAGCCCAAAGGGTGGGAGCAGAAGCGGGGTGGCACAGTGGGACTGGAAGCCCCGAGGAGACAGTCACAGGGAGGTTTTGGCCAGCAGGGGTCAGTGTTGTGCAGAGTTAGGGAAGGTCTTTGAATTTGGTGGGCAGGAGGTCGTTGGGATTTCAGTGGAGGAGGAGAACCAGAAGCCAAATTATAAAAGAATTTAGGAGTGGACAGGAAGTAAAGACTGTGTATGGGCGTAGCTTTCCAGATACTTGCCAAAGAAGTGAAGGAAAGAAACGGAATGGTAATTTGAGGGAGCAGAAAGATCAAAGCACACTTTTATGTAGGCAAGCAAATGGGGTCAAAGCAACTAGGGTTAATAGCAGAGACAGGATGAGAGATGGGGACAAAGGACCCCAGGAGAGATGAACAGGGCTAAGAACGGGGCAGGGCGGGGGGGGGGGGGGGGGAAAGAGGGGAAGGTACCCCAAGGCAGAGGGAAAAGGGGGAAAGAGCAACCAGAGGGGCCTGTTCCGGGCCAGAAGCTGTGCCAGCTGATTTCCCAGTTTCCCTCTCAGCAACTCTGCAGGGAAGGATAATTATCCTCATTTTATAGATGAGGCACCCAAGACTCAAAAGTAACTGCTCTGCTAGTAAGCGGGAGATCTGGGCTTCAGCCTCGGTCTTACTCCAGAGTCCTCACTCTTTCCCTGACGCCACCATGCCTAGCTCCTGGGAATGACCGAAGAAAAGAGAAGCTCATGGCCCATGCCCGGAGAGGTTCTGGCTGATTCCTTAATGCTTCCTCTGCCACAGGAAGCTGTCAGCTGAGCACCCATTCCTGAAGGAGATGCGAAACCGAGGGGAGAACCTGTATGTGGTGATGGAGGTGGTGGAGACCGTGCAGGAGGTCACTCTGGAGAGAGCTGGCAAGGCGGAGGGTTGCTTCTCCCTCCCATTCTTCGCCCCGTTGGGACTACAGGTTTGGTTCATACACGCGCACACAAACTTACATTTAGCCTCTCCTTAGAGGCTACGTTAACACATTAACTTTACCTTATTGGTGCCCACCCAGGATACTAAAAAGGACCCCCTCGTTCTTCCTGCTTTTCAAGATTCAGGCTCCTGTCGGCCAGACACAAATCCTCTCTCTGGCAAGGGCGCCCTGGGTGGGCAGATCCCTGTGCCAAATGCCACAGGGAGCTATCAAGGAAGGGGAAACTCATAGCCATGGATTTTCCCTCATGGTGCTCCCAACTTACAGGAGAGACACCCTTGCTCTTAGAAAGTTCTCAGTCTCATGGAGGAGACACACAGGTTAAAGCCCAGAGAACACAGGCTTAGAAAATTCAACATAGGGGCGCCTGGGTGGCGCAGTCGGTTAAGCGTCCGACTTCAGCCAGGTCACGATCTCGCGGTCCGTGAGTTCGAGCCCCGCGTCAGGCTCTGGGCTGATGGCTCGGAGCCTGGAGCCTGTTTCCGATTCTGTGTCTCCCTCTCTCTCTGCCCCTCCCCCGTTCATGCTCTGTCTCTCTCTGTCCCAAAAATAAATAAAAAATGTTGAAAAAAAAAATTAAAAAAAAAAAAAAAAAGAAAGAAAATTCAACATAAATAAGTAATGGTCTACATACCTAAATCTAGTTTGTATAAATCTTCAAGGGATGAGTTGGAGCTGAGAGTAGGATTAGTCATGGAAGGCTTCTCGGAGGAGATGAGCACAAGACAGATGGCAAAGAGGAAGAAGGCACCGGGGCCTGTGGAAGCTCTCAGGTGGGACAGAGATGCACAGGCAGGTAACAGAGCAGGTCTGGCCACTTCCTTCATGTGTCTGAACCAGGAAGAAAGATAGAGATTGTTAGTGGGATGATACAAAAGAGCTTTGAAGCTCATTCCATGAAGTCCAGACTGGTGGAAAGACAATCTGGGACACCAGTAAAGGGTTTTCAACTTCTTGTCTCCTCATTTCCCCCTCCCCCACCCCATGTCTCAGAATCTCTGCAGGTTCATAAATCCTCATTGTCTGATCCTAGGGATCCATAAACCACAAGGAGGCCGTAACCATCCCCAAGGGCTGCATCCTGGCCTTTCGAGTGAGACAGCTGATGGTCAAAGGCAAAGATGAGTGGGGTGAGCAGACACTGGCATATTCTCCCCTCAAGACAAGAATTACCCGCATTAGTACTAAGGCATCCCGGTCCCGTCTTGTGGCAAGTCAGGGAATAGTGCAGGAGTGTACTGTAATGTGGCCCAGCTGCCGGGGAAAGAACTGCAGAGGTTGCTCTGGAGAGGAAGTGAAGGAATCCCTGGGTTCTGAGCATCTCCTCCGTGCTAGGCACTGCGTTAGCTGGGGAAAGGGGACACAGAGATGAACAAGCATAGCCTCTGCTCTCAAGAAGTCCGTGGCCAGTGGAGAAAACATCCATAGACACCAGTACTAGGATGCAAGGCAGAAAATAGTGTTGTCATGGGAAAGGATTTACAGAGAAAGAAAAGGGTTCTTCTAGCAATAGAGGTAGATCGGGGGGTTGGTGAGGCATTTAGGAACAGGGACCTACCTAGCCCTTAGCAGAGCCCATGGACTTGAGAATGGAGAAGGGAAGGTGGGTAGCTGTTAAAGGTCCTCCTGTTCTCCCCTCTCTTGCACGTTTACAGACATTCCACATATCTACAATGATAACATGCAAACCTTCCCTCCTGGAGGTAAGTGAAATTGCTACCTGGTTTCCCATATCTTCTGCCCAACCCTGATATCATCTGCTAAAATCCTGTACCCTCTAACAGCATATACCATAGTCCCCCAAGGAGCCCCTGGTTTTGTTTCCCAAGTCCCCAAAAATATCTATCCCCAACTTTAGGCAAGACAGATAGAAGCACATGAATACTACCCTAGAGAGACAGAGAACCAGAAAGACCAGAAGGCACCACTGGAAGCAGAAATGAAACTTGGAGGCATTGTGTGTTCCCAAATTGGGGGGGGGGGGGGGCGAGCTAACATAATCTCTGTGTGTTTTTATAATGATCACTGATAAAGCCACCTTGACATCCGCTCTAGATAAAAAAGCACAAATAGGTTTTATGCTGACATATGTGCATTGTTTCTGTCTTCAGAAAAGCCAGAGGAGAAGCTCACCCGTAAGTGTTTCCTCTCATTTCACTGCAACTTTCTTGACACAGATTTTTAAAACTCCAGTCTTTTTCTGACAACGGGGAACATGGCAGAGCAGGTCTCGGCAAACAACTGTCCCCGAAATGTGGCAGAAATTCCAATAGCTTAGGAAAAAGTGGTGGAAGGGGGAAGTCTTTGGGCAGGATACCCAGGTGGTCTGATGCCTCAAAGGACCTTCGTAGCTATAACCTGTCCCACGCACATCTGCAACTCTGCCACCCACACCCAGCACCCGGGACGGGAGCCACTGAGTCACCATGATGCCAACTCAGTCAATCCGGGAGCCCTTTTTCACGTTGCATTAGCTTCTCTCCTGCCCCATTCCTGCCTCCCACAAATGGAGCAGGTGGAGCCTTAAGATGGCTGGGATATCCCAGGAGACAGGATACATTTCCTAACCCCCATTAATGTGTCATCCCCTGGGTATGGCTACTGTTTCGGAGGAGTACATTCTTGTTTTTTGTTTTCCCCCTCAGTTATCCTGGCATCTGATGCTGGTAAGGAATTTTGTAAGTTTCTCCCATGACTTTGGCATGAAGACAGTGGGGTGAAGGGAGGGAAAGTGAAGTGCTGAGTCCCAGGTCCTGGTGATTGGAGCTACTTCCAGGAAGCCACTCTCCAGGACATATTCTTAGGATGCGAGGTCCCTGGAGAGTCAGGCCAAGATTCAAGCTAACCTTGATCTACCCACGTCCATGGATATAGACCCATCCATGCTAGCCTTCACTCAGTCACCAAAGTCATTCTTTGTCAACTAATTCATAAGAAGGGGAAATAGACTTTCCTTCTCAACTTTTAGCTGGAGTTTTGAAGAAAGGGGAATCAATTGTCTACCGCTACAGAATGGGGCTTGAGAGCCCAGGACAACCAACTCCCCCCTTAGATATTAATGTGGGTCCTGGTCCACCTCCTTGCCCAGACCATCACCACAACTCCTTCCACAAGTCAAGGCTAGCAGAAACTTCACAATCCTGTTCCTTGGTCAGGAAGAAAGAGAGGCGAGGCTCAGGCTGGGAGCAGAGCACAGGGACTTGAGGGAGGCTGAGTGAAGGAGCCCCGCAGGCAGAATGCTGACTGAATGGGCAGGCTGCCAGATGGCAGATGGTTTGTTTACCATGTTTACTATCCCAATAGGGGAGGAACATGAGGACTTCAAGACACTAAAAGAAGAAGTTCAAAGAGAGATCCAAGAAGTGGAAAGGCTGAGCCAAGTAGGGCAAAGCTCCCTGCTCACCTCCCTCAGCAAACTTCTCGGGAAGAAAAAGGAGCTACAAGACCTGGAACTCACGGTGAGGTCGCAGAGAAAGGTTGCTGGTAGACACGTGTGGGTGTCACAACTGGCAGGGGGAGTCGACAGTAGGTGGATGTCTCCCTCCAGTGGGTGGATGTCCAGGTGCCCCCCAGACTGCCAGGCGGCCACTGCTCCCTCATTCCTCTGGAAAAGGGCAAACAATGCAGATTCCCTCAAGGCACGACAGAGGGTGGGCAGCAGGCCAGCAGGCCCTTTTCTTGGAAAGAGGACTGGAACATTTCCTTTCCAGAGTTCAAGGCTCAGGGACCAAGAAATCCAAGGTGTCCAGTACTTTTTATGACTTTGTACCTTGATAAAGAAGCAAGGACATGAGTTAGCACATCTCCAGGGACTGTTATGTGCCAGGCACTATGCTTGGCCCCTTCATTGTGTTATCTTACTTAGTTGCCCACCTTTCCCCACAGCTTGAAGGGGCTCTAGACAAAGGACATGAAGTGACCCTGGAGGCACTCCCAAAAGATGTCTTGCTATCAAAGGAGGCTATGGGTGCCATCCTCTATTTCCTTGGAGCCCTAACAGGTAAATGGAGAATAAGGTCTTCATTTATATACATTTTCGGCGATAGGAATGAATCACTGAATGAATCCCCAGATATACAAATGAATGAATGAATGAATGAATGAATGAATGCCAGGCAAATTATACCACAGTTAAGTAGTATATACCTACATTTAAGGAATTTGGTTATAGGGGTGCCTGGATGACTCAGTTGGTACAGCATGTGACTCTTGATCTCGGGGTCATGAGCTCAAGTCCCATGTTGGGCACAGAGATTGTTTTAATAAAATAAAATAACAAAAATTTTAAAAAATTGTTTGCCTTCCTAAGGCATCACTTGGGCACCTTGGATAGTCTGGGAAGGTGGCCTAGTCTTGCTAATAGAGGTTGGGAAGTAACCCTAGCTTTACTAGCCGCGTATTTAAAATTTCTACATATGGCTAAGCTCATCACTTTTGTATCAAAATGTGTTAGCTTTATTTGATTATATTATTTATTTTGAGAGAGAGAAAGCGTGAGTGGGGAAGGGGCAGAGAGAGAGAGGGAGAGAGAGAATCCCGAGCTGGCTCTGCACTGACGCGGGGCTCCAGCCCACGAACTGTGAGATCATAACCTGAGCTGAAGTCGGACCCTTAACCGACTGAGCCATCCAGGCACTCTGAAATTTGTTAGCTTTAATTGCAGAGAGTAACATCTTCTGATCTTGCCCTGAATTCTCTTCTTCCCTCTGCATGAAACATTGCCCCTTAGAAAAATGCTCTAGTCCTTCAGGAGTAAGCTGAGATGTTTGTCCTCTTAAAAAGTCTGCCCTCAAATGCTAAGACCAAAATAGACCCCTCGGCTATCGTTCCATCGCTCCCTTAATACCCTGTATTGTCACTGCACGTGGCTTTGCCTTCTCCGCTGCACTGCAAGTTCCCTGAATGCAGGGGTATGACTTTGCTGACACACCCAGCAAAGGTGCCTAGCATAGAGCAGCAAGCATTCAACCATGGATAAATGTGTGGATTAATTAACACTGACGTTCTGGAAGGGCATCCATTTCGAGTCTGTAGTCCCCTTCGTACCCACACCACACATTTGTTTCTCTGCTTTTCTTTTTCCTCCAGAGCTAAGTGAAGCCCAACAGAAGCTGCTGGTAAAATCGATGGAGAAAAAGATCCTACCCGTGCAGCTAAAGCTGGTGAGAAAAAACAGCAGGTGCTAGAGAGAGTTTGGGAGGGAGGCAGCTAGAACCAGTGGAAAGACACAGACTGAGCCTAATGACAGACTGTCCTGAAGGGCCTCTGTCATATCACAGAGGCTCATGCCCACGCTCATTTTTCTCCGTGTTCTCCCTTTTTTTTTTTTTTGCTATTTTATAACCAGAAGTAGAAGAGTAAATTTTGTGCCATTATCTAAGTTTTTCAGCTTGAGACGTCAGAAAACTCTGGTTTTGCTTATTCACAGCCAAGTGATGTGGGCAAATCTCTTAATGTCTCTGAATCTGTACAATAGGGCTAAAAAGAAAAGCACTGGCCACTGTACAGAGCTTTTAAAAGGCCCACATGGAGGGGCGCCTGAGTGGCTTAGTTGGTTAAGCGTCCAACTTCAGCTCAGGTCATGATCTCATGGTTCATGAGTTAGAGCCCCGCATTGAGCTCTATGCTGACAGCTCAGAGCCTGGAGCCCATTTCAGATTCTGTGTCTCCCTCTCTCTCTGCACCTCCCCAGCTAACACTCTGTCTCTCTTTCAAAAATACATAAACATTAAAAAAAAAAAAAAAAAAGGCCCACATGGAGTTGTAATGTAATGAAAGGAGTTATAATAAGAAAAAGGTAGCCCTCTTTGTGGTTATGTGTCAGGAGAAAGGTCTCTCTCTATGTGTCTCTCTTTCTTTTCATGCTCTTTTGGTTCCTTGCAGGTGGAGAGCACAATGGAACAGAATTTCCTACAGGATAAAGAGGGTGTTTTCCCCCTGCAGCCTGACCTGCTCTCCTCCCTTGGGGAGGAGGAACTGACCCTCACAGAGGCCCTAGTGGGGCTGAGTGGACTTGAAGTGCAGAGATCGGGCCCCCAGTACATGTGGGACCCAGACACCCTGCCCCGCCTCTGTGCCCTTTATGCTGGCCTCTCCCTCCTGCAGCTCCTGACCAAGGCCTCCTAACTTGCCTCTTCGCTTGCTCCCTGCTTCCTGAATGCCTCCCTACCTCATTGTGCTGTGTCCTTATCACCCAAGGGTATTTCAGAGCCACCAGGCTGAAGATGACAGAAAACCTAGCTGATCACCTAAGATAAGCAATTTCCACTTGTCCGGCTCTATCTCTCCCCTTCCCCCTGCAGTTCTGCAACCCATCTGCTGGTGCTTAAATCCTCTAAAAGTAGAAACTTTCAAACTTTTAAAACTATGAACCATGAACCATTTCAGCAAAACCAAAACGAATTCATTTCTTATCCCAATCCCTCCTGCTTATGCTTCCAAAACTCAAGTTTTACTGGCATTAATGGAAAATATTATTTTACTTTGGGTGAAATGTCTTCTGGTGTTTTTTTTTTTAACTTCTGCCAAAGAAAAAAAGTAGACCTTATCACACTACATATAGATCATATATACATGAATACTATTATACTGCCTGCAGCATAATTCTGGGAAATGCCCAGAGAACAACTTATGAGGGTATAGAATGTGGAATCTAGCTTCTAAAGTGAGAAGATCATCAAAGCAGGTTGTCTTCAAAGAGGAGGCTTTAGGGTCCTCTGGACTCGGGGTGAGAGACTGGGACGGGCTTGTTCATGATACAAACCCAAAACAAGAGTAGGACAACTTTCAAGTGTACCAAATAGAAAATACAGAGGAGTCTTTAAAAAAAAAAAAAAAAAAAAAAGTACCCAAGAATAAGACTGACCCATAACTTTTAAAAAGAAATTGTGATATTATCTTATTTCACCTTTCTCTCTTCTGCCCTCAATTCAGGGTGGTTGTGGGAGGAAGTAATGTGGGCTTACAATATGGACCTGCAAATATAGATACTGCAATCTTATATAACTACTGGGTTCATACCATCCTCCTCTGCCTGAAGCTGGGTTTTAACATCTCTCACCAATTTCTTTTCAAGTAGTTTTATAGGTGGAATAATTTCTCCAAGGTTTTTGGCCCCAGGAGTCAGACTCTCCCCTCCTTAGCCACCCCCCTCCCCCGACCGGTTCCCTCACTCAACAAGAATTCATGATCAACTGCCAAAAGCTTTGCGTTAAGCCATCCTCCCCCATTCTGGGGCATCTTTCAATGCCTCACTACATTGCTCAAAGACATCCTAATTATCTGCTGACTTGGTTGTTTTTCTCTTGTGATGTATACTTAATAAAGAGATGATCTAACACCCTAACTATCCAGAAAGGTAACTTCATAAGGATGAACAACAAAGCTTGTCTGTTTTCTCCTTTACCCTTCTCACCCACCTGAGTGACAGATACGGCCTTATGAAGAAGAGGCTCTAATGAGTTTATTCCAGTGATGATTCAAAAGTTCTGTTATCCATCCCACAGCCCAAGGCAGCACAGAGACAGTTAGGGAGGAATTGGTCAAGGCATGCTCCCTAAAATCAGACAACATGTTTTTCCATTTAGTTCAAGGAGCTATTTGCAGCAATAGTATGACAAGGGGGAGACAATATCCTTTCTACATTTGAATATAAAGAATATGATCAAAACATATTCCTCTGCTCTCTATGACCTTACAACAGAGCTAGATTGTTTTGTAGAGTCTGACCTGGTTTAAAACTCAGGACTTCCCACAACTAACTTACAGTTTTTATTACGGGGAGTGGGACATGGGTACGAGGTGGAGAGAGAGGCTTTATGTGAGCATGTGGATGATGGATCTTTTCCTAATGATTCTCCTCAATTCGAGAAACACATGGTAGGAATCTAATATAATTCAGCTAAGCAAGGGAACCAACTGATCCTAGTGGACCACCTACATAATCACAGTCTTAGAAGTCTGGTCAGCAAGATTTTACTAAATGTAACCCCTACATTGAGTTAGGTTATATTGAAAATCATTTAAATAGGCCTAAATTTGGAACAGAGATAGTCTTTTGTTGTTTTTAATATTTCTTACTATAAATTTTCAACAGTAGTAACTGATTATTTGGATAATGTTTTATTAAACTAGCTACTATACACAAGCTATTACACATTTTATTGCAGATTTTTGCTCTGGGGAGTAATTTTTAATTGTATTATTTGCTAGAAAATCAGCATATAAGACATCTTTATATAAGACATTATCTTTAATGTCTTATATGCTGATTTTCTAGAAAATAACACAATTTGGAAGGGACCAAAACATGGAAAAGAGCGTCACACAAATCGTATCTGAAAGACAGCTTAGTCGATTATCCTCTAGTTCTGAAATTCTCATTTTGTAGCTGCTTTCCTCTTTGCAAATACTCTTCCACCACACAGTTTTCTAGTGCTGCCTAGGAAATCTAATTTCAGTACATTTATCCCAGGTTTCGTGTAAGTTTTTAAAGTTTGGGAAAAAATAGGTACTTATTTACTAATATATCTTTTTCAAACTAGATTTATGTGCAAAGTTAAACATTAACTATTAATATACTTCTGCCACTCTGTAAAAAACAAGCAAACAAACACCTCAGGACTTCCATCAAGAGAAGAGATACAAGTTCCAAGTTAGGGAGGGAGGGTTTTTTTTGTTTTGTTTTTTGTCTTAAGAAGTTGGAATCTGTATCCTCCTCCTGCAGAATCACTGGAGGATTCCTTTGAAAAATAAGTGGACAGAGTTTCTGGTTCAACTTCATCCCCCTGGGGATTCTTAGATTCTCTTTAGGTACACTATTATTCTGCTCCCCGTTTCACTACAGTGTCTGGAGGCAAACAGGCACCCCGCAGACTCCCTGAAGCCTCTCCCAATAGGGGCTTCCACCGGCTTTCCTCCCGCCTCACAATACACGGCAGAGCAGAGCTTCTAGCAGACTACATTCTAGGGCTGTTTTTATAACCTCGCGCCCCGAACATGCTGGCCCTGTGCCACACATAGAGTGGTCCCGTATATTTTATACTGGAGTGATTGTACACAAGGGTACTCTCCTCCCCACCCCACCCCTATCCGCCTTCCCAGGCTACAGAGATTCTATGCCTTACTTTCGGCACTAGCTAAAATCTGACAAGAAGTCTGAATCCCATTGAGTTCCTCCTACTCTCCAGTTCGGGGCTCACATATCTCTTTCGTAGCTTCTGCCCACGCGCTGGATGCACTGGACGGCGGTTGAGTACGAGCCTCGAGAATCTCGATCGCTATCCTAAACTGGGGGCAGACTGAGCGAGTGGGGGCAAGAAACCGCCGGGCAACTCATGACGCCCATCACGCCCTGCTCTGCTATAGGCCCTACCTACTCCACGTCGGTTCGGGCGCTCTTAAGAGTCCGAGGTAACCCAGATTGGAGCCTGAAGGGACATCTCGTGGACGTGCGTGGAAATGCACTCGAGAGGAACACCAGAAAATCAACACACTGAAGCACTCCAAAGAAAGCGGGCCAAACCCATACAGGCTCCTCCCCGTTCCTTCCTCGAAGATCCGCCTCCATCCTGCACCTCGGCTGTTGATTTCTTTCCCTTTTGTGGACTCGGCTTTCGGCCCGCCGGGCCTGGCGTTTCCCAGAAGGCCCAGCGCCGGGAAAGGGTTTGCAGCTGCTCAGTCATCGTGCGGCCCGTCGCGAGCCCGCGCTCGTGTGCAGGCCCGGCTCGGTTCCTGATTTCTGGTGCGAGGATTCACGCGAACCCCCGGTCTCTGTCCCCGGACTAGGCCGCGACCCCGGGCACCATGAAACAGGAGGGCTCGGGGCGCCGCCGCGGCGCGGACAAGGCAAAGCCGCCGCCGGGCGGAGGGGAGCAAGAACCACCGCCGCCCCCGACTCCCCAGGATGTGGAGATGAAAGAGGAGGCGGCGGCGGGTGGCGCGTCAGCGGGAGAAGCTGACAGCAAAACGGCGGCTGAGCACTCCCAGCGAGAGCTGGACACCGTCACCTTGGAGGGTACGAGAGCCCGGGCCGGGGACGTGCTGTGATCACGGATGACAGCGCTCCTCGGGATCCGCAGCGCAGCTTCCACCATCCCCGGTTCTTTAGGAATATCCCCAGTGCCCACCTCCAGTCCCCTGACACTCCCGACCCCAGTCCCAATAACTGAACCTTCTCTCCAGGTTCCGGACTCCTCCCTTCACACACACCTTCCTCTGCCTGAGTTGCATCTAGAAGTAGGTCTCACTGGGCCTGTAGACTCCCTCTTCTAGGTCTTCTCTGACCTACTCTGTTTACATCCACCGAACTGATTCTAACGCCCCCCAGCATATGATTGATCCCACCAGAAACCAGTGTTTGTATTTGTGTATAAAGGGTGTCAGGGTGACGCAGAATACTGGCCCTTGAATTTTAAGACTACAAAAGTTTTCTTTTGCTAGCTATCTCTAGTAAATTCACCTAAGGGAAGACTTTCTACTCAGTATCTTGCTTTCTTGTTTCTGTAACGAAAGTTCCCCAACAATCCCAATGTACTTCTGCTCCCTTACTCCTGTTTCTAGAGAGTTTAAACATTTTACAGACTTGCAAGTTTTTAGGTGTCATCTTTGAGTTCCTAATATCTTCGACCTAAAATATGAACCAGTTCCTCCATTTCTTTTCTCCTAAGTGCTTGTTTCCAGTTTCTTACAGCCCTCTTGCTCCTCCAAATTCACATTTTTCTTAGAGATCCTGTCCACATTTGGAGTGGGTAGACTGAGAGCTTCCCACTGTGACCCTTGTGCTATTTTCCCAACTCTGGATCAAGTGGAACCAGATTGTTCATTGGGTTTTCTCCCTAATGATGGACACATAGTAAACCCTCTGTAATGTTAGCAATTATCATTACTGTGTCATTGATGGGACCCAGGCACCCTATGCTAAGTGTACAAAGGTAACTAAGAAACTACCAATGAAATGTATTCCCTTATTCCTAGACACTTTAGTTGTTTCCAGTTTTGTACTGTTATAAATAATTTTTCAACAGTCATCTTTGTGACCAGGTTTTTAGTCTACCTTTACAATTATTTCTTCAGTATAGATTCTAAATATGCCTGAATTGAAAGGGTAGGCGTTTTTAAGGTTTTGGGTAGGTATTGTCCAGGGAAATTGTACTGATTTATGTTATACCAACAGAAATATCCTGTTCACTGGTAACTCTGTTATGATTTCTTAAATATTACCAATTTGGTAGATGAAAACATTTCCATTTGCAATTATTCAAAAGCTAGTAAAATGTATTTTCATGTCAGTTAGCTGTATTTCTTCTTTTTGTATTGTCTATTTGTGGTTTTTTTAATGTTTTTTTTTGAGACACACACACACAGTGAGTGGGGGAGCGGCAGAGAGAGGGAGACACAGAATCCAGAGCAGGCTCCAGGCTCTGAGCTGTCTGCACAGACCCCGATGCTGGGCTCCAACCCACAAACTGTGAGATCATGACCCAAGCCAAAGTCAGACATTTAACTGACTGAGCCACCCAGGCGCCCCATTTGTGTTCATTTTTACTTGTCCTAGTTATTTATGCAAGTTCTTTGTAAAATAAGAACATGACTCTCTGGTCACATTTGTTGCAAATATTTTTTTTGTTCAGTTATTCGGAAGGATTTTTTAGAGTGGAGTTCATCATGCGTGTGCGCGCACGTATGTGTGTATGTGTATGACTTCTCCCATTGTGTTTTTTAAGTTATTTTGAGAAAAAGAGAGGGTGGGGGAGGGGCAGAGAGAGGGAGAGAGAAAATCCCAAGCAGGCTCCGTGTTGTTAGTGCCAAGTCCTATACAGACCATGGGATAATGACAGCCAAAATCAAGAGCCTTCTGAGCCAGGTGCCCCTCTACCATTGTTTACATTTAGAAAGTCTTTTCCTGTATAGAAATCTGCTAAATCTCCATGTATTTGTCTTGTTTTTTGTTGTTCTCTTTACCTTCCTCTTTCTGTCACCCTCTACCCTTTCCCCTACCCCAGCTTTAATTTTTGTCTCTTGGTTATGTCTTAAAATCATTATTTGGCATCTGTAAGTATTGCTTAACCCTACTAGGCAAAAGAAGTGGTTGGCTACATCTTGCCCTTTTATAAGAGGTTCCCTAGAACTACTTGCCTGGAGGGTGAGAGGGAATAGGAAGAATTGGAAGTAACATTGTTTTCTTCTGTGGTCCTCCACAGACATTAAAGAGCATGTGAAACAGCTGGAGAAGGCAGTATCGGGCAAGGAGCCTCGATTTGTGCTGAGGGCCCTGCGGATGCTCCCTTCCACATCACGTCGCCTCAACCACTACGTTCTGTATAAGGCTGTACATGGCTTCTTCACCTCAAATAATGCCACTCGAGACTTCTTGCTACCCTTTCTGGAAGAGGTGAGTGAGTCAGGTGCTTAAAGGATGCAGGCTTGGTCTCAGACCACATCCCCCCACCCCACCCCTTGATGTAATGTTTCCCATCCTGAAGATCTGTCTGATTATCTGCTGTAGCTGAGTAGTGAAGCAAAGCAGCCCATTTTAAGACTCATTTGTCCCCTAACAAGGGAACCATCTTTCTGCCCTATAGTGTCATTCTTCTGAGTCAGGGAAAAAAACTGGGAATCAGGACCCTATGAACCAAACTCACTTAACACTGCTCCTCAGCACGAGCACTCTCCTCCAGTTGGGTGGTGTCTCCATTGTCCTAGGAGAAGGTACCACCACCTCTGAATCCTCACTGAGAAGGACGTATAAAACAGTGGTTAAGAGCACAGGTTCTGGGAGCACCTGTGTGGCTCAGTTAAGCGTCTAACTCTTGATCTCAACTCAGGTCATCATCTCACGGTTTGTGAGGTGGAGTCTGCTTAGGATTCTCTCTCTGCCCCTTCCCATCTTGTGTGAGTGTGCTCTCTCTCAAAAAATAAATTAAAAAAACAAAATAAAATGTTAAAAAAAGAATACAGGTTTTGGAGGTGGAGTCAGATTTGAACCCCAGCTATACCATTTGGTACTTGTGGGACTTGAGCAAGTGACCTAACCTCCTTATGCCTCATTTTCATTGTTAAATGTAGTGAACAGATTCAGGGGATGAGGCTGAGTAAAGGAATGTCTTAGAACCTTCCCTGGCACATAGTGAATGCTGATGAAATTTGGTGCAGGCAGTGGTCTCCATGCCACGAAAGACCTCTCCTTTTCCTTTCTGGCTGTAAAATCCCCCTTATGTACAGGTCCTGACCCTTCTCAAATCACGTTGTCCCTTCAGCCACCTTCATCCCTAAAATCCTATACGCTCACAGGCTGTTCCATAGATGTGAAAACTCAAACAATCCCTTGAGGTGGAATGATGAAGAAGAGTGTATTGTCTGGGAACAAGAAAACACCCTCCCCCCAACCTCACCTGGAATGTTTTTTAACCCTATATCTCTAAATTCACCCAACATGTTTGCTTTTTGAGCTGTTGCATATTATTCCAGTTTTGGTGACTAGATCTGATAATAAGTACTATGTATATGTCACTTCCCCCAAATTTCCTTTGTTCCTACAAAAAAAAAAAAATTGTATCTCATTATTCTTGATCTCATCTCTAGAATTATGTTACTTTATTAAACCCTATCTGATCAAATTTGCAGTGGTTCCAGGTGTGGTGGTTTAATCTCTACTTAGACTGTAGGTTTTTTGAGGGGGTCCGTACATCATCCTTTCTGTCCCCATTATATTCTGTAAAGATGTCTGTTACATTCCTGTAACCCTTTTCTTGTTTCTATTGCCAGCCTCCTTGACTTCTTTCAGAAGGTGACTGTGTGCCATCTTTGTTTTTGTATCCCCAATACCTAGAAAAGTCTTGCACATAGTAGGCATTCATCGTGGGTGTTTAGTAAATTCTTGGTTGACTGATCTGACTGAGCTTTTCCACAGTAATTCATGTCTTCTCCTAGCCCATGGACACCGAAGCTGATTTACAGTTCCGTCCCCGAACAGGAAAAGCTGCATCAGCACCCCTCCTGCCTGAGGTGGAAGCCTATCTACAGCTCCTCGTGGTCATCTTCCTGATGAACAGCAAACGCTACAAAGAGGTATCCAGGGCCAGTGGGCAAGGTTAACATGTCCCAAGCAGTGCATGGGTTTTGTGGGAGAGATTGTCTCTGGTGAAGAAATGGAGAGAATCACTGGGCTCTTAAACAGCCCCCCAGACTCTTACCCCATGTGGGAACACACCTAACTCCACATCCAGGAAGCCCCCTCAGCTCCCATTCAGACACCATGGGAAGGGGCTGGCGGCCACCATTCTGTGCTTGTCTGTGGCATAGTGCCGGTGTCGTGGATTCTGTTAGGATAGAGATTTGGAGATAGAAACCAACGTTCAAATCCCAGCTATACCTTAGGGAAATTAATTTCTCCTGGCCTTATGTCAAATGGGGAAAATAGTGCCCAATTTACAAGATCATTGTTGGCATTAAGTAAAATACTGGCACAATGATCTGCATATAGTAAGCTTTCACAAAGTAGCAGCTCTTTTCATGGGACTGAACAACTCCATGGATACTGCTCTACCACTTCTCCCTCTGACTGGGGCCAACTTCTTTGCCATCACAGCTACTGTCCCAAGAGCATGCTTAAGAAATGACAGGTCCGGGGCGCCTGGGTGGCGCAGTCGGTTAAGCGTCCGACTTCAGCCAGGTCACGATTTCACGGTCCGTGAGTTCGAGCCCCGCGTCAGGCTCTGGGCTGATGGCTCAGAGCCTGGAGCCTGTTTCCGATTCTGTGTCTCCCTCTCTCTCTGCCCCTCCCCCGTTCATGCTATGTCTCTCTCTGTCCCAAAAATAAATAAAAAACGTTGAAAAAAAAAAAAAATTAAAAAAAAAAAAAAAAAAAGAAATGACAGGTCCCTCTCAATTTCCTGTTTTGTTTTTTCCTTACCTTGCCTTGAGTTGGTTTTTGTTTGTTTCTAAATATAATTCACCCCTTTATTTTATTTTATTTTTTTTTAGTTTTTTAATATTTATTTTTGAGAGAGAGAGAGAGAGTGTGTGTGTGCAAGTGGGGGAGGGGCAAAGAGAGAGGGAGACACAGAATCTGAAGCAGGCTCAGGCTCTGAGCTGTCAGCACAGAGCCCTATGGGAGGGCTCCAACCCATGAACTGTGAGACCATGACCTGAGCCAAAGTCAGATGCTCAACTGACTAAGCCACCCAGATGCCCCATAATTCATCCCCTTTAAAGTGTACAATTCAGGGGTACCTAGCTGGCTCAGTCAGTAGAGCGTCTGAATCTTGGTCTCCAGGTCATGAGTTCGACCCCAACATTGGGTACAGAGAGTACTTAAAATAAAATGAAGGGCGCCTGGGTGGCTCAGTCGGTTAATCATCCTCCTTCAGCTTAGGTCATGATGTCACGGCCTTTGGGTTTGAGCCCTGTGTCAGGCTCTGCTCTGACATCTCAGAGCCTGGAGCCTGCTTCAGATTCTGTCTCCTCTCTCTGCCCCTTCCCTGCTAGTTCACCTCTCTTCCTCCCTCTCTCTCTGCCTCTCTCTCTCTCTCAAAAATAAATAAACTTTAAAAAAAGAAGATCTAAAATAAAATCAATTATGGGGCTCCTGGTGGCTCAGTCAGTTAAGCGTCTGACTCTTGATTTCAGCACAGGTCATGATCTCACAGTTTGTGAGTTTGAGCCCTGTGTCAGGCTCTGCACTGACAATACAGAGCCTGCTTGGGATTCTCTTCTCTCTCCCTCTCTGCCTCTCCCTCACTCAGGCTCTTTCTCTCTCAAAATAAATAAACTTTAAAAACAGTTATAAAAAAAATAAAGTGTACAGTTCAGTGGGTTTTGGTGTGTTCACAAGGTTGTACAACCATCATCACTGTCTAATTCCAGAATAATTTCATCACCCCCAAAAGAAACACCATTGCTGTTAATAGTCATTCCCCATTCCCCCCAGCCTCCAGCAACTACTCATCTCCATTTTCTGGCTCGTGGATTTTCCTATTCTGACATCTCATATAAATAGAATTATATAATACATGGCCTTTTATGTATGGTTTCTTTGACTTAGCATAACGTATTGTAGGTTCGTCCATGTCGTAGTGTGGATCTGTGATCCAGCCCTTTTTGTGGGTGAATAATATTCCATTGTATGGATATGCTGCATTTAGTTTATCCATATATCCAGTGATGGGCACTTGGAGGGATCATTTCACTTTTTGGTAATAATAATGCTGCTATGAACATTTGCATACAAGCTTTTATGTGAATATGTTTCCAGTTCTCCTGGATTTATGCGTAGAAGGGGAGTGCTGGCTCATGTGATTGCTCCATGTCCAAGCTTTTGAGGAACTGCCACTAGATTCTCTTTTGGCTGCCTCCCCAGGCACAGAAGATCTCTGATGACCTAATGCAGAAGATCAGCACTCAGAACCGCCGGGCCCTGGACCTTGTGGCCGCAAAGTGTTACTACTATCATGCCCGGGTCTATGAGTTCCTGGACAAGCTGGATGTGGTGCGCAGGTACGGGTGGCCAAGGTCTGACCCTAAAGTTAAGAACTATCCCCCAGGCTCTTCCCTTTACTCCACATCAAGGGAGTACTGACTGGTAGGTCAAGGGTGGAAGGACAGGCTAGAAAACATTTCACTCCTCTGCTTAGAGCTTGTGGTGGCTCCCCATTTTCCTCAGGGAAGAGTTGAAGTCCTCGTGATAGCACATAAAGCCTGATGTGCTCCGGCCCTTGTTACTGCCTTCTTGACTCCAGCACCCTCTGCTCCCCTGACTCCCCACACTGGCCTCCCTGCTCTTCCTGGGGCATGACAGGCATGCTCTTCTCTCTACCGAGAATGCTCTTCTCCCTGCTTCCTTCAAGCCTTTGTTTAATTGTTCCTTTCTCAGCAAGTCCTACCCTGATCAAGCTATTTAAAATTGCAACCCCATCCTCCTCACCTCCTATGTTCCCTATTACACTTACCCTCATTTCTCCATAGCCCTGATCTCCTCCTATCATGCTAAGTAATACACTTACTAATCATGATCATTGTCTGTCACCCCCACGAGAATGCAGAGTTGTGTCCTTTTGGTGCACCTAGAATAGTGCTTCACACCGCAGGCACTCAACAGTTGAGTATTCAGTGAATAACCAGAAAAGCAGTCTGTGTCACTTTTTTTGGAATTGAGAGAGAATGGAGAGGTCAAAGCAATTCAAAGAGTTCTTATTTGAGCCCTTTGATATCTCTTTTCTTCCCTTCTTGAAGCTTCTTGCATGCTCGACTCCGGACAGCCACCCTTCGGCATGATGCGGATGGGCAGGCCACCCTGCTGAACCTCCTGCTGCGGAACTACCTACACTACAGCTTGTACGACCAGGCTGAGAAGCTGGTGTCCAAGTCCGTGTTCCCCGAGCAGGCCAACAACAATGAGTGGGCCAGGTACCTCTACTACACAGGTGAGCGATGGGCCTGACCCTTGAGTCAGATCAGAAGGTGTCTCAGCTCACTTGGTGCATGAGACACCCATTTGACATTGGTTTGCAAGGGGCTTTGGATGATGCCATTCTCTTGACTCACTCCCTTCTCTACCCCCAGGGCGAATCAAAGCTATTCAGTTGGAGTACTCAGAGGCCCGGAGAACAATGACCAATGCCCTTCGTAAGGCCCCTCAGCACACAGCTGTCGGCTTCAAACAGACGGTGAGCAGCAGTTCTCATCCCTACACTGCTTATTCATCTGATAAGGCTTTGGTTCTCTTTCCCTACACAGGCCAGGGAAGGTGTCCCTAACCTTCATTATCCAAAAGGTGTATCATTGTGCATAGTGCATTTGTGCGTAATAACATTGGTCAAAGCACATTAAGCAGATACTAGCTGCACCTCTGGTGGTTATGTTCAGAGAGAGTATTCTCCTTGGTAGATAGGTTTAGAATATTCCCGGGGCGCCTGGGTGGCGCAGTCGGTTGGGCGTCCGACTTCAGCCAGGTCACGATCTCGCGGTCCGTGAGTTCGAGCCCCGCGTCAGGCTCTGGGCTGATGGCTCGGGGCCTGGAGCCTGTTTCCGATTCTGTGTCTCCCTCTCTCTCTGCCCCTCCCCCGTTCATGCTCTGTCTCTCTCTGTCCCAAAAATAAATAAAAAAAAAACGTTGAAAAAAAAAAAATTAAAAAAAAAAAAAAAAAGAATATTCCCATTGCCCCAGCGCTCTTTACAGTCATTCCAGGCACGGGCCCGGATTATGTTGAGAACAGGCTCTTCTCTGGTTTCTCACATGCCCATTTGGGAGCAGTGTTCTCTGTAGCCAGGGAATCCAGAAAATCTCCATAAGGCTGACTGGTTCGGGTGGAGATAAACCTTGGCCACCTAATAGCTGTCAGTCACCCAAGTATTTTTTTTTTTTGAGTGGTGACCTTGGTATTAGGCACTGTGAGATAGGTAAAGAACATTGACCTAGAAAGGCTTGAGAACCTTTGTAAAGTCACAGAGCCTGGTAGCCAGAACTTGGACCCAGGTTTCTCGACTACAAACCTCTGTTCCCACGTCAGCGTGACCTCTACCTCCTAGTGCGCTTGAAAGAGGAGAGGATGGGGCGCCTGGGTGGCTCAGTCGGTTAAGCGTCCAACTTCGGCTCAGGTCACGATCTCGCGGTCCTTGAGTTCGAGCCCTGCGTCGGGCTCTGTGCTGACTGCTCAGAGCCTGGAGCCCGTTTCAGATTCTGTGTCTCCCTCTCTCTCTGACCCTTCCCCGTTCATGCTCTGTCTCTCTCTGTCTCAAAAATAAATTAAAATGTTAAAAAAAAAAAAAAAAGAGAGGATGAAAATGTACAATGATTAAGTCAGTGTAGTTGAGATTTGGTCTGTTTCTGTTCAGAAGTTCAAAGAAAGACAGGTTTGATTTTGGTCAAATAATTAAAGACATCTTTAAAAAGTTAAATTTAATCTGGTGCTTGCAAATTGGTAGAATTTTCCAGAAGGGAATGGCTTTTCAGACATACACAGTACATATGCAGAATGTTGATTACTTACAACATAGGACATACACTAAAGTTTCTGAAAACACAGGTAATTAGCATATAAATTGTTGTGTCCTGGAGAGAGACATTGTGGGGTAAAGTAGGATTCTCAAACCAGACTTTACTCTGGTAAAGATGGATAAGGTTTCAGAGTTTTCTGTGGTGGAGCCAGGCAGCAGGAAGGAGCAGAAAGGGCTAGAGTGAGAGATCTTTGGCCAGGAAAGAGATGGAGTGGTTGCTTGAGAGAGGAAGAAGCAGAGTTAGGGAAACTTCCACCCAGAGGGACTTAAGCAAACAGGTGATGGGCCGAGGCCTTGGAGGAGCTAGGAAGGGATGGAAAAAGAGAAGCTAGGTTGAAGTAAAGCAGGGAGAAGGAAAATGTGTAAAAAGAGGCCTCAGGTTTAAAGTGGGGTCTACAACATTTTGAAAGCTTATTCACCCATATTGAAACTCGCATTCTCTCCTTGGGTGAGCTTCCTTGCTTGCATGGCTCAACACAGACCTCCATGATGCTTCACCAGAATCCATTTCTAACTATCTTAGTCTGTTCGAGCTGTCACACCAAGCTACCACAGACTGGGTGGCTTAAGCAACAGAGATCTATTTCCTCATAGTTCTGAAAGCCAGAAGTCTAACATCAGTGTGTCCGCATGGTTAGTTTCTCCTGAGGACCTCTCTTCCTTATAGATGGCCGTCATCTTCTAATCTCTTCAAATGGTCTTCCTTCTCTGCCTGACTGTATCCTAATCTCTTGTAAGGATACCAGTCATATTGGATTAGGACCCACTCATATGACCTCATGCCCCTTAATTATCTCTTTAAAAGCTCTGTCTCCAAATACAGGCATACCTTGTTTTATTGTACTTCGCACATACACGCTTTTTTATAAATTGCAGGTTAGTGGCAACCCTGCAATGAGCAAGTGTCTCGGCGCCATTTTTCCAACAGCATTTGCTCACTTCATGTCTCTGTGTCACATTTTGGTCTTCCTCACAATACTTCAAAGTTTGTTTGTTTGTTTGTTTGTTTTAAGTTTATTTTAAGAGAGAGTGTGTGCATGAGCTGGGGAGGGGCAGAAAGAGAATCCCAAGCAGGCTCCTTTCTGTCAGTGCAGAGCTCCATGTAGGGCTTGATCTCACAAACCGTGAGTCAGACACTTAACTGACTGAGCAACCCAAGCACCCCTCAAACTTTTCATTATGATATCAGTTATGCTGATCCGGGATCAGTGGTTACTACTTGTTGGAAGACCAGATGATAGCGTTTTTTAACAAAATATCTTCAGATTAAGGTACATATATAGTGTTTTTTGTTTTTTAATATAATGTTATTGCATACTTAATAGATTATGGTACAGTGTAAACAACTTTGTGTGCACTGGGAAACCAAAAAGTCCTTTGACTCGCCTTATTGTGATATTCACTTTGTTGTGGTGATCTGGAACCGAACCTGTGATATCGCTGAGGGGTGCCTGTGTAGTCACATTCTGAGGTCCTAAGGGGTTAAAGACTTCAACATATGAGTTTGGGGGTTCAGACTTCAGCTTGATACTAATTCTGACCCCTCTTATGAACACCAGATCTACAAATCCAGCTTCCCACCACACATCTCTGTATAGATACTCCTCACACAAAGCTTGTCCAAAGCAAACCCCTCTGAGTACCCCTTACCAGTCCTTCCTTCTGCTCTTCCAATCAAGATAGGAGCTTCAGGATCATCCCGGACTCACCACCACCACCACCACCCCTCCTTCCACATCACTAAGTTATCTGTTGATTTGTCCCCATGTCTTTTGTATTTGTCTCCTCTCTGGTATCACTGGTGCCCTTGTTCAGGCCACTAGCATTTCTGGTCATCATCCTCCCCTTTACCAACCCAGCTTCCACACAACTGCCTAACTAAAAAGAGCTCCAGGCCCGTGCCTGCCTTGCCCAGGAAGCTTGCATTGCTCTGCCTTACCTGCACAATAGAGCATTACAGTCTTGTGAGGTAGGCAGGCTGGGCATTACGGTCCGGTGCCACTGCCACCTATTTTAGGGACTAGGATACCAAGGACTTCGTTACTCAGCATTTCCTAGCTAGTGAGTATATACTAGCATACTGTCTCCAAACTCTGAGCTCAGCCTGGTTTTCAAAACAGCACGTCCTTAGACTGGCCCATCATCTTTCATCGCCTTCCAGACTTTCTTGGGGCGTGTCCTCACACTTATCCACCTCTTTTCTAATCTGTTTCCTTGACTGAAACAACCTCCTTCCTTTTTCTGCTTCATCAGAATCCTATGGCATATATTAACTTTAGCCTTTTTCCTGCATTTCCCCTCACTCATGGATTACTCCAGGGAACTGGGCAACATCATGGGTATTATATGGGTGGGTGTGGGCATGATCACCCACCACCCATTTTTTTTTTTAATGTTTGTTTTTGAGAGAGAGAGAGAGAGAGAGAGAGAGTGCAAGCAGGAGAGGGGCAAAGAGAGAGGAGACATAGAATCCGAAGCAGGCTCCAGGCTCTGTGCTGTCAGCACAGAGCCCGATGGTGGGGCTCGAACTCACGAGCCGCAAGATCATGACCTGAGCCAAAGCCGGACACTTAACCAACTGAGCCACCCAGGTGCCCCCAGCCCACTACCCATTTTAACCCCTTACTTCTCTTGTGACTCTTGATATCACACGATCTAGCTGTCTGTGTTCCTGTTCGTCCCACTTGGTAGGAAGCTCCTTAATTGCTAGGCGTCACCCCTCTTACAGTTTTCCTCCCATGGTACTGAATCCATGGTAGGCGCACAGAGGTACTCACAGTTTTATGGAGAAGGAAGGGCCAAATTTTCCAGCCAGCCTTCTGCATCCATACTCGGGTCATTCACTGAGGTTCTGCCAGTCCCTTCCTGAGCTTCTGCCTCTACCCAGATAACTTGTTCTACACATTCATCTCCTCTCCTCCAGGAACGATCCACCTCTCTAACCAGCATCTTTGGCTGACCCACACTCCATTCCCTAGGCCACTAAGCCCTGTTTTCTCACTATTTCGGAGCCATAGGACATACCCATCTGGCCTGTACTTCCAGATTGTTGCCATGGCAGAGCAGTGTGTATGGATTAGCCAGATTAACTGGAATTTAGGGCTCAGTGTGGGCAAAAAGGCAGATATTCCCAGTACCTGGCTCTGGAGGCAGATCTTCAATTCCACGCCCAGCTCTGCATGGGCCTAATCGCAGTGCCATTTTCCCTGTTTCCCAATGCGTCTGACTGCACTGAAGCCCCATTTCTCTCCCTTCTCCCTCCTGCTGGCGCTCCCTGCCCACTGTGTTCCTGTGTCACACACTGCCAGGTGCACAAGCTTCTGATTGTGGTGGAGCTGCTGCTTGGGGAGATCCCAGACCGGCTACAGTTCCGTCAGCCATCTCTCAAGCGCTCGCTCATGCCCTACTTCCTTCTTACTCAAGGTAAGGGTGGTCCCGCTTCCAGAGCTTGCCAGACCCCTAGCGCTGTGGCCTTTTCAGTGGGTTTGCCTGTTTGCATCATCTGATCCACTCCTCCCCGCTCCAGCTGTCAGGACCGGAAACCTTGCCAAGTTCAACCAGGTCCTGGACCAGTTTGGAGAGAAGTTTCAAGCAGATGGGACCTATACCCTAATCATCCGACTACGGCACAACGTCATTAAGACAGGTGCGGATCTGAGTCTGAGAGGCTGCTGGAAGAGCAGGACCCAGATCAGCTTCTGCAAGGGATGGCGGCAACCCTGTGGGTGTCCATGGGTGGGCAGAGGGTCTGTGGCCACCCTGCCCACCCCAGTGCTCCTTCCTCTCCCAGGTGTGCGCATGATCAGCCTTTCCTATTCCCGAATCTCCCTGGCCGACATCGCCCAGAAGCTGCAGCTGGATAGCCCAGAGGATGCAGAGTTCATTGTTGCCAAGGTGGGGCCAGTTCCGGGACTGCAGTTGCTACCCTCCTGCCATATTTCAAGGGGTGGGAATGGGACACTGGCCAAGGAAGGGAATGGGTTCAGTAGTGGCATGGTCTTTTCAGGGAGTGCTGGCCTTACAATGAGGCCAGGAGGTTGCCAGAGAGTGTGTGTACGTGAATGAGTGTACAAGTGTGAGGAGGAGAGGGATAGGACAGGATGTTCTCAGATTTAGAAGATGGGCTTTCTGGTGACTTTTCCTTTATTTGGGGGCCGGCAGGCCATCCGGGATGGTGTCATTGAGGCCAGCATCAACCACGAGAAGGGCTACGTCCAGTCCAAGGAGATGATTGATATCTACTCCACCCGTGAGCCCCAGCTGGCCTTCCACCAGCGCATCTCCTTCTGTCTAGATATCCACAACATGTCCGTCAAGGTGAGAAGCCGGGGCTGTAGAGGGGGGTTAGCAGCACCTGCGAATTCCTCAGAGGAGGTTGGCCTAGATCCCGGACCATCTCTGTAAAGTCCCTGAATGGCAGGGCAGGGGGTCCCAGAGTGAATGAAGGACTTGGCATGTGGGCCTATACGACCTTCGCCTGCTTCTAAGGGTCTGGTTGCCCAGGAGGGAACCAGATGGATTCACAGTACAGGGTTCCAGATTTGCTTCCAAATCTGAGTCCTTCACCTTGTCTGAACCTCTGTTTCTCCATCTATGAAATCGATGGGGAGATTACCTGCCCTGTCTGTTTTGCAGGGTTGAGGACATTAAATGAAATCACTGTCTTAAGACACTTAGTGAAGTCTGAATTGTGGAAAAGGTAGGGTGGGTATCTAGTTCCTCAAAAGGTCGTTAAGCTCTTATCCTGTGGCAGGCACTGAGTTGGGTGCTGGTACTGTTCGCCAAATTTTTTTTTTTTTTTTTTTTTTTAAAGTTTATTTTGAGAGAGAGAGCACACATGAGCAGGGAGGGGAGGGACAAAGAGAGAGGGAGAGAATCCCAAGCAGGCTCCGTGCTGTCAGTACAGAGCCCAACCCAGGGCTCCCCAAAATCATGACGTGAGCCGGAATCAAGAGTCAGATGCTTAACCGACTGAGCCACCCAGGTGCCCTCTGTTTGCCAAATTTCCTGGCCTCTTCTTGCCCCAAGAAACTAGGGATGTTGTTACCTTGCTTAAAATCAGGTAAATGTTCTCGGGGAGACATGAAAGGCCCTCTGTGACCTGGTTCCCCTTGTCTCTAGGCTCACTTCCCAGGTGCTCTTTTCCTCTCTACCCACTTTTCCTTCCTCTCCTCCCTCCCCACCCCCACCTCCCGGCTGGCCCCACTGAACTCAGGCCAGGCCTTTTCACACATTGAAACCTCTGCTTGGAATGCCTTTCCTCCATTCCCACAAGCAGTCAGTTCCTTTCCTCTGTTTTCCTCCTCACTGCCAGTCCCCCTCCCTGGCCAGTGAGAATGTCTTGATTCTCATTTCCAGTGTTTGCCACATGGTATAGTAGTAATTACCTTCCATGTCTAGCTCCTCACTAGACTAAACTAAAGAATGAATAGCCTAATTCATGTTGTGGTGCCCAGTACACAGAAGGAGCACAATAAACATATGTTCAGTGCATGCCTTGTCTTTATCTTGCTCCTGTCTCTACTGTGCTTCATTCAGGCCATGAGGTTTCCTCCCAAATCGTACAACAAGGACTTGGAGTCTGCAGAGGTAAGGTGCTTTCTGCTTTGGATAAGACTGAAAGCTCAAACTTCCCTACAGAGAGGGAAGAGTGGGGGGCAGTTTCTGGAAGGGCTGGGAGTAGTTCTGAAGCTCTGGCAGTCCCTGACCTTGGGGTGGGTTGGGCTCGGTGAAGCACTGTGTGAGAGAGCCTCACTGGTCCCCAGCAGCCCAGCCCTCACCCCACCTCTTGCCCCAGGAACGGCGCGAGCGAGAGCAGCAGGACTTGGAGTTTGCCAAGGAGATGGCCGAAGATGATGATGACAGCTTCCCTTGAGCTGGGGGGCTGGGGAGGAGTGGGGTGAGTCGGGAATGGCTCTTTATCTTTTCCCCTTGGGGCCCCCTGCCCAGGGAACTCGCCCCTTTGCCATACATGTCTCACAGACAGCATATGTGCAGGGGGTGAGGGGTGCAGGGAGCCAGTCACCCCCACCTCACCCCAGGACCCCTCCCCAGCCAGTGACCTATCACATGGTGGGCAGGAGGGTGGGCAGGCAGCCTCCCCAGGGCAGGGTCCTGGCTAGTGGTGTGGGCAGCAAGATGGGAGGGAATCTGTGCTCTCCCGGAAGTCTGGGACTGGAATCGGGACATGTGTTGGGTTGTATGTTTTTTGAAGCCTCAATTATGATTTTTAAACAATAAAAAGTTCTCCAAAGCTCTTTGTGCATCATTTAATAACTAGACTGCACTCTTCATACCTACAGTATTGACAGACCCAGATTTTTCCTTCCTGGTCTTGGGAGGGCCAGCCCCAGTGTAATCTGGGGACCTGATGTGACTGTGGATGAGAATGAGGCCAAGGGCAGGGTAAAGAGCTGCTGATCTGGCATCAGGAGGGCCTCTCTCCCATCTACCTGGCTGGCCAGTATTGGGCAAGTCACTAAACCTCTCCATCTCCTTTCCCACATCTGTCCAATAAAGGATTAGATTCCATGACCTGGCTCTGAAGTTAAAAATCTAGACCTTGGGGCGCCTGGGTGGCGCAGTCGGTTAAGCGTCCGACTTCAGCCAGGTCACGATCTCACGGTCCATGAGTTCGAGCCCCGCGTCAGGCTCTGGGCTGATGGCTCAGAGCCTGGAGCCTGTTTCCGATTCTGTGTCTCCCTCTCTCTCTGTCCCTCCCCCGTTCATGCTCTGTCTCTCTCTGTCCCAAAAATAAATAAAAACGTGGAAAAAAAAATTTAAAAAAAAAAAAAAAAAAAAAAAATCTAGACCTCTAGGGGCGCCTGGGTGGCTCAGTCGGTTGAGCGACCGACTTTGGCTCAGGTCATGATCTCGAGGTCTGTGAGTTCAAGCCCCGCATCAGGCTCTGTGCTGACAGCTCAGAGCCTGGAGCCTGCTTCTGATTCTGTGTCTCCCTCTCTCTATGTCCCTCTCCCGCTCATGCTCGCGCTCTCTCTCTCTCTCTCTCTCTCTCTCTGTCTCAGAAGTAAACATTAAAAAAAAAAAAATTAAAAAAAAAATCTAGACCTCTAGAGGATCAAAGAAATGGCAGGGGTCTGACCCTCGGGAGGTTTGCAAGAGGAGAGAAGGGTCTCTGATGAGGCTGCAGCAGCAGGTTGAGAGCAGGTTTTGCCCAGCTGGCCCTTACTGAATGGGAGACGGGTTGTTCCCTGAGAGTGAGAGTTGGGTCAGCCCGGAGGGGCCTCCTTGTGGCTCCAGCTGCAGATAGTGGGGAAATGTGTCTGCCTCAGTCTTGACGTCTCCCAGCCGCCGACGGGGATGCTCCCCATCTCGGTTCATTGAATTACTGCTGTTCACTGTTGGCGCCTGGGACGTTGCTGTACATGTTCTCTGTTCCTGCCAAGCGCTGTTATCTGAACACGGCCTCGTGGGTTTCTGCCTCTGCTTAATTGCATTCCCTCTCCTGCCACGCTCTGGCTCTCCACCTCGAGGATTTCTACACCTCCCCCAGGCTTCCTGCCTCACAGTGATTTATCCCCCTGGCATCTGGAACACTCGCTCGAGATCAGATCCTCTCAGGAGGTGGTGTGAAAGACTTATCTTCCCAGCTAGCTTGTAGGTTCTTCGAGAGCATGAAGAGGCATTTGTGTCCTCCCGGGGCTTTGCCCAGTACCTGACACACTGGGTTTGATGAAGTCTCGTTTGTGTGTTCATTACCAACTGAAGATTTTCATCTTGCAGTATCCCTAATTTCCATTAAAGGCATGTTTTCGACTGGCCTTGTTTTGGGTCCTGGTCCCGTCCCAGCCTTGATCACAGTAATCTGGCATTGCCCACTTGCCCTGAAGCTTCTGCCACCTCCCAAGTGTAATGAAACTCTCTCTCAGAAAAAAAAGACTAACCTACACCCAAGTTAGGGCTCCAACCCACAACCCCAGGATCGAGAGTTGCACACTCTTTCAACTGAGCCAGCCAGGTGCCCCAAGGTTTTTTGTTTTTGTTTTTTCTTTTTTCTTTTTTAAGGTAGTCTCCATACTCAATGTGGGGAAGAGTCACGTGCCCAAAGACTGAGCCAGCCAGGTGCCCCTCGATGCTAACAAATTTTAGAGTCAGCACCTGGCCCAGAGTGCCTCAGGTCCTCTCCTGGTTGGTAACAGATTGGAGAGTATGTCATCCTGTTACAGAGAGTTGGGGTCATTCGACGTGATTTCCTGGTTCTCACCCACCTTGACTCTATGATAGACTATTTTTCTGCTCACTTTCTGGAAGTTTCTTTTAACTCGTTCCCATTGGCTTGGTTTTCTCTTCCTGGAGAAGCTTAGTGTCTTTTTTATGCTTGGAGAGTTCACTGTGTTCTCCACTTTATGGTTGGGTGGGTTTTTTTCTTTTTTTTTTTTTTTGTTTTTTTTGTTTTGATTTTTGAGTTTTGTTTTAAATTACAAAACTACAGAGAAGCAGAAAGAATGACCTAACAAATACCCATGGAGTTTTCCACCCAAGTTTAATAAATGGTGACATTTGGTTATCATGTCATTTTTTCAACCAAGGAAAATCATTACAGATCAGTCAGAAGCCCATCTTGTTTCTTTCCCAGGCCCTTCCCTTACTTCCCTAGAGGCAGCCGCTCTGATGAATTCCGTAAGTAGCCTTCCAGCTTTATGTTTTTATACTTTATCTTCTACAAAATACAGTATTTTTTGTGGTTTTATTTTTTATTTTTTTTAACTTACATCCAAATTAGTTAGCATATAGTGCAACAATGATTTCAGGAGCAGATCCCTTAGTGCCCCTTATCCATTTAGCCCATGCCCCCTCCCACAACCCCTCCAGTAACCCTCAGTTCTCCATATTTATGAGTCTCTTCTGTTTTGTCCCCCTCCCTGTTTTTATATTATTTTTGTTTCCCTTCCCTTATGTTCATCTGTTTTGTCTCTTAAAGTCCTCATATGAGTGAAGTCATGATTTTTTGTCTTTCTCTGACTAATTTCACTTAGCATAATACCCTCCAGCTCCATCCACGTAGTTGCAAGTGGCAAGATTTCATTCTTTTTGATTGCTGAGTAACACTCCATTGTGTATGTGTGTGTGTGTGTGCACACACACACACACCACATCTTTATCCATCCATCCATCGATGGACATTTGGGCTCTTTCCATACTTTGACTATTGTTGATAGTGCTGCTATAAACATTGGGGTGCATGTGTCCCTTCGAAACAGCACATCTGTATCCCTTGGATAAATACCTAGTAGTGCAATTGCTGGGTCATAGAGTAGTTCTATTTTTAGTTTTCTGAGGAACCTCCATACTGTTTTCCAGAGTGGCTGCACCAGCTTGCATTCCCACCAACAATGCGAAAGAGATCCTCTTTCTCGGCATCCTCGCCAACACCTGTTGTTGCCTCAGTTGTTAGTGTTAGCCATTCTGACAGGTGTGAGGTGGTATCTCACTGTGGTTTTGATTTGTATGTCCCTGATGATGAGTGATGTTGAGCATTTTTTCATGTGTCGGTTGGCCATCTGGATGTCTTCTTTGGAGAAGTGTCTATTCATGTCTTTTGCCCGTTTCTTCACTGGATTATTTGTTTTTTGGTGTTGAGTTTGATAAGTTCTTTGTAGATTTTGGATACTAACCCTTTATCTGATATGTCGTTTGCAAATATCTTCTCCCATTCTGTCGGTTGCCTTTTAGTTTTGCTGATTGTTTCCTTTGCTGTGAAGAAGCTTTTTATTTTGATGAGGTCCCAGTAGTTCATTTTCGCTTTTGTTTCCCTTGCCTCCAGAAACGTGTTGAGTAAGAAGTTGCTGCAGCATTTTTGTGTGTTTTTAAATCTTTTAAATGATGTATCACATGAATGTAACTTGCTCTTTTCACTCGCCATTGGTTTTGAGATCTAGTGGTGATACCATGCACAGCACTGTCCTAGGCACTGGGAAACAGCTAAATAAAGCAATTCAGCTTTATTAAGAGCAATAAATTCCTTTCCTCGCTGAGTTTTCATTCCGTGAGGGGCTCGGGGGGAAGGAAGCATATGTGGTATGGATGGACCACAGTTTATTTAGCCCTTCCCCTACTGGTGTGCACTGGTTTAGTATTAACAGTGCCGCAGAGGACATCGCTGTGTGTCTCCTAGCACATAGGCACTGTGCACATGGTTTGCAACCTTTTCTCAAAGGGCCAGATAGCACATTTTTTAGGCTCGTGAGCCATACAGTCTGTCACAACTATTCACTTCTGCCCTTCAGAGCAGCTATAAATAATATGCAAAGAAATTATTCAAGAACGCTGGAGTTTGAATTTCATATGATGTTTACAAGTTATGAAATATTCTTTTGTTGCCCATCCGTTTAAAAATGTAAAACCCCTTCTTGACACGAGGTGTACATAAATTGGCTCACGGGCCGAGTCTGCAACAAATGAGTCACTCCACAGCCCTTAGAAAGATGCTCCAAGTCCAGCACCAGATGAAAACAGGAAGCATGAGGGGAAGTTGCTGACCAGTTCTGGCCATTAAGAAACACCAGGGAAAGCCTTTGGAAGCTGGAAGGCTGAATGACAGCTAAGGGTCTCCAGAGCCAGGCCCTTTGCCCCAAGATCATTTTGGTCCAGCTCAGCCTGTGCGTCATGGCCAGTAACTAGCCCTGGCTCTCTACCTGGTCTTTATTCTCCCATGGGTAAGGCCGAAGTCTGGATTGAGCCATTATCCAAGAGGTACAGCTTATCTGAACAGGAAGGTAGTGTAATGGGAACAACAGGGGCTTGGGAAGCCTGACTGCAATTCCTGCCTGGCTCCACCGCCTGACCAGTTCTGTGATCTTGGGCAAGACCCTTCACTTGTCTGAGGCTGTCCCTTGTCTATAATGAGAATAATCCACATCCTTCCACTTGGTTTGTAGGATGAAATGACAAAAGTGTAATGGAAGGTACCTGACAGATAAGAGGTACCCAATGATTGCCAGCCAACATTTGGATTTTCTCCCTGTGGAATGGATGCCAGAACACTTCCTGGGATGGGCCACTCACTTCCCCTGGAAGCCGCCCGCTCCATCTTCTAACACTTGTGACCGCTAGTCACTTCTGTTGATCTGGAAACTAGCCGGCTGTGGCTTTCACTCCCTGTCCCACGTCCAGCCCTTGAGACCAGGCAACAACCCCCTCCTTTGATTCCCCAATCAAAACAGCCTGTTTTCTTCAAATTGTGATCTTTGAGCCCTCTCACCATTCTGGCCACCCAACCAAACACCCTACACACTTGGACTGTCGATAAAGACAGGAGTCTGGGTCTAGAACTTCCTGGCCAAAGGTGAGGAAGTCCAAACATTGATTAAGAGATTTGATGGTTGAAGCACTGGGTGGCTCAGTTGGTTATGTGTTTGACTTCAGCTCAGTTCACGATCTCAGTTTGTGAGATCAAGACCCACATCGGGCTCCAGGCTGACAGTGTGGAGACTGCTTGGGATTCTCTCTCTCTCCCTCTCTCTCTGCTCTACTCCTACACTTGCACGTGCTCTCTCGCTCTCGCTCTCACTCTCTCTCAGTATAAATAAGCTTTAAAAAAGATTCCATGGTTAAGAGTTTAAGACTGTGGCACAGGGCAGACCTTGGTTCTGCTACTTGGGTAGGTTACTTAACCTCTTCAAGGTCATATTCATCTTCTGTAAAAGGGGAAATGGTTCTAGTACCTTCCTCCTGGGCTTGTTGAAAGGAATACACCCAATAATGTATGGAGAGTGTGCGGCACAACATCTGAAGCCAGCTGAGCCCTCTGGAGATTCTTTGGGGGACGGTAAAGGGGCACGTTTTGCAAATGAGTCTCCTGACCTCCACAGTTCTAAACCCACCCCTCTGCTCCCACAGAGCTGGCCATACACCTGGTCTCAGTCAGTGCTTGGTTGCCAACTGCCTAGCCTGAGGTGGACAGGAGACCAGAGGCAAGATGTGAACAGATCGGAACGTGAAGTCCCTAGGGGCCAGCTGTGGCCACCAGGGGGCACCCCAGCCCCAGAGGTGGCCTCACCCAGGCAGACACACCTACTCCTCATCCAAAGAAATCTGTTCCTTGGCCTGAGGTGAGGTAAATTGGGACAGAAAGTGACAGCCTTGGGTGTGGTCGGTCAGGCCCCAAGTCCTGTGGGAAACCCTCAAGCCTGAGGCAGAGGCCTAGACTAACTGTGAGTCTGACTCTGCTATCCATGACCTTGGGCAAGGCACTTTCCTCTCTGGCGCCGGTTCACTGGGGTCAGAACAGACTCCAAGACTTGCCTGGTTCTAGGATTTGAGGCTGGGGCAGCTTCTTCTGTCTCACTCCCAGCCTTTCTCCAGCTCAGGGCAGCACACACTCTGACTGGCAGTGAACCTGGCCTGGGAAGCCATGTGTCACAGACGCCCCCAATTCCAAAGCGCTGGTGGACACCATTGGAGGGAGGCGTAGTGCGGGAGGAGGAGGAAGGGCAGGGTCAGGTGAACCAAGAGACTCAGAGCCTCAAAGGTCTTGCTTCATTTGGGACAGACATCCGGTTTCCTCTGGTTTCTGCCAGGATTCTGGGGGCTTAAAGGAATGAGTCATGGAGGGGGATTGGGGGGTTCCCAGCTAACCAGTTTGCGACAGGAGCCTGGGATGATGCCCATCAAAGTGTGGGGTGGAGATGGGAGGCAAGACCCCAATGTCCCTATCTCAGGCCCCTGGCCCATCAGGAGGGGACTCAGGAAGACAGCCTCCTGGACTTTGGGGGGTAAAACTAGCTTCTTCCCTCCCAGAATTTGGGGCCTAGGGAGCAGGTGGCTTGAGAATCCCAAGGGAGAGTGCCAGGGGACTGCTCCAGCAGATCCAGGGGAGGGAGGGAGGGGCTGCCCAGAGGCTGGCCTCTTCCCCAGTCTGACCAGCCTCCAGCCTCCAGCCTCCAGGGCTTTTATCAGTGGCTCGGCCTTTGTTCAGCGGTTCTGATCAAACACCCTGGGGCAATTCGGGCCTGGGTGGGGCTAAGGGGAGGAAGGGAGTTTGAAGGGGACTGGACGTCAAAGAAGGATCAGAGATTCCACAATTTCACAAAACTTTCGCAAACAGCTTTTTGTCCCAGCCCCCCTGCATTGTCCTGAACGCCAAATTTGCATAAAGTTATTACTAAGCCTTAGTCGTAGCACCAGGTAATTTCCTTCCAGGCCTCCATGCGCTTATGTATAAAGGCCCTCTGGAGCTGATCCCTGCCAGAGCCCAGAGTCTGCAGACCCACCCAGACCTCCTGCTAAGCCTGCTGCCCAGAGCCCCATGAAGCTGACCGGTGAGTGTCCCAGCCCCAGGGAGGGAGGATGGAGTAGTAGAGGGGCTGGGGGAACCTGGGCCCTGGAAAGGGACCCCAGCGGGAGTGGACAGCATGTCTCCTGAGCCCCTATCTGCCCTCAGCCCTGCAGCTGCTGCTGTGGCACAGCGCACTCTGGATGGTGCAAGAAGCCACCCCCTTGGGCCCTACCAGCTCCCTGCCCCAGAGCTTCCTGCTCAAGTGCTTAGAACAAGTGAGGAAGGTCCAGGCTGATGGCGCAGCGCTGCAGGAGAGGCTGGTGAGTGAGAGGCCAGGAGGGGACAAAGATGCTGGAGAGGGGTGGTGGAGGAAAGAAGACCCAGAGGGCTGCATGGAGGGAGGAAGGGGCAAGAGCTGAGGGAGGGGACGGGAATACTAGGAAGACATCATCAGGGAGGCACATGGGAGAGGAGAGACCCAGGGGGAACGGGGAGAAAATTAGGGAGAGGTGTGGAGCCACGGAAGTCTGGCCAGGAACTGGGGGGAGAGAACGTTGCAGGGACGGTGCTCTCGGTGCTCTCGGAGCGGCTGCCTGGGATCACAGTGGAGGGCAGAATGGGGCTGAGCAGCCTGGCAGGACCAGGAGGGAGGGGAAGATCTTGGAGAAACGGGGAGGACTTGGACTCGGGAAGCAGAAGCAGCCCAGCCCCATCAGGACCCCCTCACTCAGCATCCTTCCTGTCCCCAGTGTGCCGCCCACAAGCTGTGCCACCCTGAGGAGCTGCTGCTGCTTGGGCACGCTCTGGGCATCCCCCAGGCTCCCCTGAGCAGCTGCTCCAGCCAGGCCCTGCAGCTGGTGAGTTTCTGGACGGGGAGGAGGGCGATGAGGGGAGGGAAGGATGGTCTGGAAGTCTCCCTGGATCTCCAGGCTCCAATCTGGGGCCCCAAAAGGAGCATCCCGGGCAGCAACCTCTGACGCCCTACTCTGTCCCGCAGACGGGCTGCCTGCATCAACTCCACAGTGGCCTCTTCCTCTACCAGGGCCTCCTGCAGGCCCTGGCAGGGATATCCCCCGAGTTAGCCCCCACCCTGGACACGCTGCAGCTGGACATCACCGACTTTGCTATCAACATCTGGCAGCAGGTGAGAGCCTCGCTGGGAATGGCAAGTGTTCGGGGCCTGGACTGAGCCGGTCCCCAAAGACTGGGCTGAAAGCTTGGGTATCCCACTTCTTTAGGAACGGGATGGGAGCACTCCCAGGCATGTGTGTAAGGAGCTACCACTTCATCCCAGGCTCCCCTCGCTGCTGGCCCTTCCCCACTCTCTAGATGAGGGCGGGAGACAGATCACTGGACCTTGAAACAGACCTGGGTTCAAGGCCTGGCCCCACCATTAACCGTGTGATCTTCCACAGCCCATCAGCCTTTTGCGTTTCCTCATTGAATAATGTGTTTGCAGCAGGGCCTGCCTGGTTGCTGATCTCATCTTTCCCCCCCACAGATGGAAGACGTGGGGATGGCCCCTGCAGAGCCGCCCACCCAGGGCACCATGCCAACCTTCACCTCGGCCTTCCAGCGCCGGGCAGGAGGCACCCTGGTTGCCTCCAACCTGCAGAGCTTCCTAGAGGTGGCATACCGTGCTCTGCGCCACTTCACCAAGCCCTGAGCAAAACCCTCCCCCACGAGTGTATTTATCTTTATTTAATATTTATGCCTATTTAAACCTAATATTTAAAGACAAGAAAGAGCAGAAAGGAGCCCTGGACTCTTGGGTCCTTCCTGCCACCTCTGAGTTTCATTCTCCTGCTTGTAGCAGGGAGAAAATCTGTCCCCGGGACTGGGAGGCGGATAGGTAAATACCACGTATTGATTTCTATGACTGCTCCCTGGCCTGGCTCTGTGGTGGGCACTGGGAAGAACCCCAGCGAACCCCTTAGCCCAAGGGTACCCACCTTGAGGCCCTCGGAAGCATCCGGAAGTCTCCCAAGTGGGAGACAAGACAACCCTGTTTAATATTTAAACAGCAGTGTTCCCCTACCGGGTCCTCCCTCGCTCTGGCCTCACCGAAGTGCCTGGTGCATGCCAGGTGGGCTAGGCCTTGCTTCTCACGTCCCCTTCCCTACACAGTAAAGCCCGCAGAGGCAGCCAGAGCCGGAAAGCTTGACCCTGGGGTCCCACGAATTCGCTAGGGAATCTAGTTTTCAAGATGTTTTGGGGAATATTTTGACTTCCAGTATGGGGAGCCGAGGCATGGCTGACATTTCTCATCTTTCTGGATGCCTCGTAGCGACAATGACAGGCTCCTAATGCCTGCCCCACCCTCACCAGGGTCAGGATTCTGACTCCTCAAGGGCCGGGCAGAGAGTCACTTACCGGCCTCGCTGAAGGGGGACTGGGAGTGCGGGGCCTGTGTGATGGAGAGGAACGTTCAACTCTTCACCCTCCACCTCTGCCCCCACTTTCTCACTGTAGCCAAACTGTGATAATAAAGTGTTTTGTTTGTCTCCAGTAAACGTTCTTCCTCTTTCTTGAGTCCAGCTGGTGCCCAGCCAGGGATTGGGTGGGGGAGGGCTGAGTGGGGGGTAAGGCCAGAGGGAGGGAAAGAGGAGATGCAGGGAGGAAGAGGGCCGTCCTCTAGCTCATCAACATTCACGTCTTTAGCATGGATTTCTCTTGTACCTGCTCGGTGCAGGCACTGAGCTAAGTGCTAGGGACACAGCAGAGGGCAAGGCACGTATGGTCCCTGGCCTCAAGGAGCCACAGCCTAGTGGGAAGACAGAAGGCAGATGGACAGCCATACTGGGAGAGAACGTGGGATTGGGGAGTCTTAATAGTCCAGACATAGACAGACACTGGCCCAAAGCAAGGGAGGATTTAATGTCTGCACAGAGCTGGTCAGTTTATCATCTTCCATAAACTCCAGCCCATCCACACTCACAGCTGCCCACGACGATAGAGTAAGTGCCTTTTACAGATTAGGATCTGAATTCAGGGTGACAACCTGGGTCAGAACTCAAATTCCCGGCCCTGTACTTCTCTCCCTCAAGTTCTGCTTCTGATCTGACAGGGAGCAACTCAGGTCAGCTGCCACTTCTCTGCTGGTCTCAGCCTCAGGGGCTGTTGAGCTCATAGGGTGAGTGGGCAGGTGTGTGTGTGTGTGTGAGAGAGAGAGAGAGAGATGCAGAGATTGGAGGGGCTGCTTCACACCGCAGGTTGGAAGCAATCCTGTGTCCTCAGCTGAAGATGCATGTGGTTCCAGGGTGCCTCCACCAGACCCAGGAAAGTTCAGATGGCCAACCGGTCCCCAGTCCCCCATCTCAAGGCTTCCCCTTGGCTCCTCGAGCATCTTTCACTTCCCTTCCCCATCTGGCTCCTTAGAAAGGATGGGGGCACCTGGGTGGCTCAGTTGGTTGGTTAAGCGTCCGACTTCAGCTCAGGTCAAGATCTCACAGTTTGTGAGTTCGAGCCCTACATTGGGCTCTCTGCTGTCTGAACAGAGCCCGCTTCAGATCCTCTGTCCCCGCTCTCTCTCTGCCCCTTCCCCACTCATGTGCACATGTGCACACAATCTGTCAAAATAAACACTAAAGAAAAAGAAAAAAAAAGAAAGGTCTGGCTGAGCGGGGCCACTCTGTCAAAATAAACACTAAAGAAAAAGAAAAAAAAAAGAAAGGTCTGGCTGAGCAGGGCCAGAGTCCCCAGCCATGTGGCTCAGAGCCCTCCCTCTCTGCTTGGTCCTGAAGAAATCGGGGCTTGAGATGTGTGGAGAAGACAAGCAAGGGTTAAACAGATCCTGCCCTCACCCCCCAGTCCTCTTTTGGAAAGCACAGATCAAACTCCGGGCCAGTCAGACTCTGGGTGGGGTTGGGCCTAGTGGGAGAGCATCAGGACAGGACAGTGGGGCCTTTAGCCAAAACCTCTCCCTTTTCAGAGTTAAGTCTGACTTTGGGGTGTGGGGGCAGGCGGCAGGCGTGTGTTGACTCCTTATCGCCCAGTGCATGTCTTAGGAAGGGAAGGTCTGCCCCTGCTGAGTGGACAAACACAGGAACCTGAGCCCAGACCTCCTCAGCCACAGGACTGAGTCTCTGCCTGGGGCACAGTATATGGGATTCCAAGGAGAAGATGTTCCCTGCCCCCGTGGGACAAACACTGACACCACTTGGAGTCACACAGGGACCCACAAAGATCTTTATTTACAAATGAGCTGAGGTGAACTTCCCTCATGTGTTACAAAAATATATGTGTGTATATACACTCTGCACCTGTAAAAATTCCTCAGAGGTACATCTACTGTTGGAAGGGGGGGGGGGGGGTGGCGGGCAGGGCAGGGGGGGGGGGTGTGGAGGGCCCTGGGCTAAGAGCCAGGCTGCTCACATTCTTCAGGTGCTGGCAGGGGGAGAGGAAATTATGAAAGAAAGAAACTGGGAGACGTCTTAGAGGTCAGATGTCAAGAGTAGGGGAATGATCTGGAAATGACAAAGGGTTCTTACATCACGTGGATATGAGCAATGATGTCTCATCTTTCCTCACTGTTCCCCTCTGAGGCGCCTGGAGCCGTGGGCCCCCCCCCCAGCTGACCCCTGCAGCCACTCCAAGCCTCTCAGAGCGCAGCAATGGCCTTGGCAGCCACCTGGCGACCCAGAGACAGGCTGAGGTCCGTGATGGCCAGAACCACCTTGGGGCTGGACATGGCTGACACCTTCACCAGTTCTGATACCTGCCACAGACAGACAAACGGCCGCTCACTGGGGCTACCTGGTGGTGGCCCCGGTGTCCTGGGAGGAAGGAGGCCCCTCCTACTCTGACGGCTGTCACTGAACCCCAGGCTTCCACTAAGACTCGCTGCCCCATCTGAGCCCGAAGGTGGGGACCGGCCGGGCCTGGAGACGAAGCACTCACGGTGGTAAAGGGCATGAACTGCAGGATGCTGCCGCGGCTGCCCTGCTCCAGGCAGTCCACACACTCCTCCATGAACCACTGCACAAACTGGGTGTGCGGGCCGGCGGTCCGCGAGCCCAGGATGGAGGAAATGAGCAGGAACAGGTTGGCTGTGCGGGATGGGGGGAGAGTGAGCACTCCGTGAGAAGGGGCTGAGAGGAGTTAGGCTGGGAGGTGGTGGTGGCACCAGAAAGCAAAAGGAAAGAAGTGCTCAGAATGCCCCCCAAATGGGGGTGTCCAAAAGAGGAAGCGTGAAAGGAAAACGAGTGAAGAGGGACTAAATGGGAGTCTGGGGGTGACGGGAGAGCCAGCAACCGGGGAGATGGGGCAACATAGCAGGAGTGAAGGGACACCAGGAGGACCCCTCTGGCTGCAGCACAGTGGGAGGACTCACCCAGGACTCGGTTCAGCGGGTCTCTCATGTTAACCGTGTGGAGCTGGGAGGCTGACAGGGAGCTGCTCATGGAGCGGTCGGCTGTGGGGCCAGGCAGAGGGGGCCTGAGGAAAAGGCCTCCTGCGTTCAAAACCCCCCTTCCCAGGGGATGCCCTCACTCGTCAGGCATGGAGGGCCTGCCCGGGGAAGGTCCTGGATCCAGAGTCACAGAGGGGCCCCGAATACAGACATCCCACAGGGAGAGGAGAGAGTACATTTGGTGAACACCGCCAGGCGCCCATCTGCGGCCTGCGCGTGGATCAGGCCACTTAATCCTCGCAATCCCATTTTACAAAGAAACCAAGACTCAGGTTTGCTGAGTGGCCAAAGGTCACAGGGTTTGTAGGTGGCGGCCTCAACATCTTTCCTCTGCCCAAGTGCACAGTTGGTGATTTAATCCCAAAAAGGCCTTAGAGAAATGTCTAGACTCAAGAGAAATCTCTGGAAACAGGAAAAATTAAGTGCCACAGGAGAAGCCCTTGGAAAAGAGAGCCTGGAGAGGAAGGGGTAATCTTCAGGCAGGAAGAGTGGGGAGCAGCCCCATGTCCCAGCCCAGACCTCAGGGGCCGTTTCAGGGGAAGGAAGGCCAGAGCTGGTGAGTCAATGGCACAGACTGTGCCTGAGGCAGTGAACTCACTTGTGGTGAGTAAGGCACGGGGAAGGGACAGTGGTGCATGCGGGGCTGGGCTGGGGTCTGGGCAGAAGAGCATCAGTCCTTCGGAAGAGTTCCCCAACAACCCTGGGCTCTCGGCAGGTAGAAAACAGAGCAGAGTGGGGAGCGGGATGAGACAAACTTCCCCCACACTCTCTCTGACCCGCAGATATGCGGCAGCCACGGACCACACCAAGCAACTTTCCCAGGCAGGGGTGAGTTCCCAGGAAAGGAGCAGCCCGCCCAGCCCCGTCCGCACGCTCACTGGGACTCACTGGGACTCGAAAGGACGTTGGCGTCTTCCTCATTGGAGCTGAGCAGTCGCATCAGCTTCGAGGGCTGCATGTCATCCAAGGGGAAGAGACTGATATAATCCTGGAGGGCGGGAGAGTCACTTTTACACCCTTGAGTCCCCAAATTCCCTGTCATCAGGGAGGAGAGCTGCAGCTCACATAGGAGTGAGGAAGAGTCAGCTCCCCATAGGCCTCAGCCGGCATCTCCAGTAGGACCAGCTTCCCTTACCCTCCCACAGCCCTAGTGACAGACCCCCTCACACAGTCACCCTTACAGACGCTCGGCCAACTGAGCCCTGACGCAGCCACCCAGGGAAGGTGTCTCTTACCACAGAAGGCCCAGTAAATGTCCTCTGAGCACATGAATGAATGCGCCCTACCTCGATGTCTTCACGGTGTCTCTTCTTCTGGCGCGAGGATGCCTGTCCCTTGTGGGAAGAATAGGAGCTCAGGGCACACCAGACAGCTAACCTGGCAAAGGGTTCCAGGGAAAGAAGGTAAAGTCAGAGGGCCCCAGAGAGGGTTTCCGTGCCAGTGCTGATCAGGCCCCAGCTGACAGGGCTTCCCCACAGCCCAGCCCCCCTGGGCCCTGTGCTGTGGGGACTCGAGGCTCTGAGAGAATCCTACTTGGCGAGCGCAGTGCCAGGAGGGTCCATGAGGCTGTGCCACTTAGAGGAATCGGTGAGCAGGCCAGGCAGGATGTGGCCCAGCAGGACCAGGGTCACTTGCTGCATGTCCAGACAGAAGATGGAGTAGAGCAGCTCCACCGCCCGCAGTGTGTGCTCCTTCCGCGTCTCCTTCAACAGCTCCTGGAGGGGCCGGGGAGGGAGATTTAGCAGCTGAGGGCTCCAAACACGGGGTTCTCTGGGAGAGCACACAAGGGGAAGCCCCGGGTACTGCTCCATCCCTCACTACGAGTCAGCCTCTGGCCACAGCTCCCTGAAGAGGGGGCTTCCCTCAGAGCCCAGGAGCCCCGAGGCCAGGACCTGCCTCTGTGTTCCAAGGAATCTTCTCACGGCACTTAAGAGGCCTCCCAGAGAAGCCCGGCTGACCAGGCTGGGTGCAGGGAAATGCGGGGACAGGACTGACTTTGGTGCTACCAGGTATTTTCTCAGAGGTCTCCCTGAGTCTCGAGGATACCTGCTCCCCCAGCCTAGGTCTGGGTGGGTGTCTGGCCCACACCCGCTGCACCCCAGGTACCTTAATCAGGTTGTTGCAGAACCAGTAGACGCCTCCCATGTGCAGCAGGGTGTCAAAGATGTGGATGGAGCGGCTGTCCACCCATCCTTTCTCCAGCACCTTGCCAAATATGTCTGTCAGCACCTCCTTGATGGGTCGCTTGGGGGGCAGCAGGTTCCAGTAGGGCATCGTGTCCACACCCGTGGATGGGAACTTGATCTGGGTGGCTGTCTGCTGCAGCACGTCAGCACACATGTGCTCCAGGATCGAGCTCATGATCACCACCCTGGGGGAGGGAGGAGAGGACCTGAGATTCAGGTTCGGGCAATATCAGGTTCAAGAGTGGAGCAAACATCCAGGCCAGACTTTTCCCAGGACTCGAGTTACGGAAATATTCCTGGGGAACTAACCCCATTCTATGCTGAGGGAGGAGACAAGAAGTCACAAAGCCCTAGCAGACCTGCCCCTACCAGTCCTGCTCCTGGGAGGCCTCTCACCTGATGGGCCCAAAGCCTGTGTGTGGAGGGGGTGCTCTCCTCCCCCAGGTTATTCCAACGATATATTCCTGTTTTCTCTTTTCATTGTCTCCAACTTCCCCCATCCCCCAGAGCTGGGGCCCTGCCAATCCCTGGACATAAATAAATATGATCACTTCCCTTTGGGCTGAGTGCTGGGGGGGTGGGGGTGGGGTCCCCGCCCAGCCTTGGCCTCCTCCCAAAGTAAACTGTTACTTCCAGGACAAGGGCCCAAGGACTGCCCCACAAGACTCTTCCCGGCCTTTGGTAGCTGGGCAAATAGAAGCGTATGTCCAGGAATTTTCTCATACACGGTCTTCAACCGTGAATGCAGTCCGGAGTCTGAGCGCTAACTATTCCTGGAATGCTGGGCAGCTCTGGGAAAGCTGCTAGGACTTTCAGGCCCACTTTTTCCCACCTGCATGATGCACCCACAGATTTCCGACTATTCTTCACCCAGATAGGAGTCAGGGTGCTTAGCGTGGATTACGTCAGAGCACACCCTCCATTACTTGTGGGAGGATGGATGTGAGGGACAAAGGAATAGAGAATGATGTGAGGAAAAAAGGAGATGTGATCTCACAGACCCTCTCCAACCGTGTTTTGGTTCAATGTTTCCACCTTCCCCCCTCTAGGAGCATCCTGAGGGCCACCTGGTGAGTCCTCTCTCCTAGCTTACTGCTTGTACATGCCCATTCCATAGCAGCGCTGTTCACAACAGCCAAGAGGCGAAGCTACCCAAGCGTCCATCAACCGACGAATGGATAAACAAAATGTGGCATATACATATGATGGAATATTATTCTGAAGGAAATTCTGACATGTGCTACGACATGGATGAACCTTGGGAACACTGTGCTAAATGAAATAAGCCAGGCACAAGAAGACAAACACTGTACCCACTTACATGGGGTACCTAAAGTAGTCAAATTCATAGAAACAAAGTAGAATGGTAGTTACCAGAAACTGGGGGAGGGAAAAGGGTGAGTTGTTACATAATGGGTACAAAGTCTCAGATTTACAAGATGAAAGGTTCTGCAGATCTGTTCCGCCCCCCTCCCCCACCTCCCACCCCCCACAATGTGAATACCTAACACTGCTGAACTAGATACTTAAAAATAGTTAAGACAAATTTTTTTAGGTTACATTTTTACCACAATTATATTAAAAAAAGGTTATCGGAAGGGGGAAACACCACTGAACTCAATGTCTGAAGTCACCAGGGAGGTCCTCCAAGCCTCTAAAAAGCCAAGGCAGGACAATGTCACAAAAGATAGCCAGATAGGGGGATGACGAGGGTAGGCAGGCTGAAGGCTTATAATTTTGCAGATGGGCTCATAGTTCCTAGACAGTGATAGAGCTAAGATAACCACTCTGTTCTTCTGGTAAGCTAGTTCTCCAGATCTTGAGCTCTTTGAAGACAGGAATCATAGCTATTTGGGGTCTGTATTTCTGGGACACAGCAGGTACTGGATTATAAACACTCCAGGCACAGAGACACACACTAAATCTTGCTGAGTCAGTGGGTGAACACGTAAATAAAAACGTGGGTGAGTGAGCAGCATGTTTTGGGAAGGTAAGAGAAGAGGGGGATATTGGTTATTAGAGGTGCTGGCTTCTCACGACAGGCCTACAGAGTTCCAGAAGCGAGGGGACGGGTTACTGACCTCTCATTGTAGAACTGCAGGGTGTTCTCACTATACAGTGGCCCTGCCAGCTGGCGGATCATCTGCAGAGACTTCTCACGCTCATCCAGCCCCAGCATCCGCACGTGGGCCACAAGCCAAGCCACAGCACACACTGCCAGACTGCACACCTTCCCCTTGATATTATCTGTGATTTTCTGGGGGAGGGGAAAGGGTGACTGAGGCCACTATCTTCCCCTCCCTGACCATCACTTTCCCCAGCCTCTGTGGGCAGCTAAGTGCAGCAGGTGGAATCCTGGACCACATCCCACACCTCTTTTCACCACAAATATGCTTTTTCCAAAGTTGCCTGGGTGGGAGGGAGTGGCTAAGCCTATAATTACAAGGAAGATCAACATCCAAACATGAGCTCCTGGATTAAGGGTCTTCTTGTTCTTATAAAATGTAACAAGCTATCAAAGACTGGCTCTGTGTCTCAGGGAGGAGAGAAGGCTGCTGGAAAGGTGGGGCTACCTGGATGGACTCAAAGGCCAGGACCCCGTTCTCCCAGGCATTGAGGATCTCCAAGATGGCTGCTGAGATGCTCAGACAGGCTTCGTGCCACTTCATCTGCCTGCAAGGGGTGGGAATGAGAGGAAAATCACCACGGGGGAGTGTGGGATGGGCTGAGGGAGAGGGTCTTGGCCTGCCCCCGCCACCACCCTTGGACCGGGCACCCGGCCACTGACACCAGCTTCATCTCTGAAGAGTTGTTGAGCAAGGCCACCAAGGATTCCACTTTGGTGGAGTCTGGCCAGAAGCAGGGGTGGTCAGGGTTTAGGATCTTGCCCTCCTCAGGCATGCAAGTCTGCATCCATGTCTCAAAGAAGGGCACCTGTGCTCCTGAGCTCGACTCAGACAGAATTACCTGGGAAAGGAAGGGAGCATCAGCAGCCAGTGCCCCGCACCCCCGTTTCCTACCCCACTGCTTCTACTTTCCAGCCTGAAGAACTAAAGATGAATTGGTCTGGGGCGCCTGGGTGGCGCAGTCGGTTAAGCGTCCGACTTCAGCCAGGTCACGATCTCACGGTCCGTGAGTTCGAGCCCCGCGTCAGGCTCTGGGCTGATGGCTCGGAGCCTGGAGCCTGTTTCCGATTCTGTGTCTCCCTCTCTCTCTGCCCCTCCCCCGTTCATGCTCTGTCTCTCTCTGTCCCAAAAAAAAAAAAAACAGAATTGGTCTAAGGGAGAAAGATGAGGGGGCTATGCTGCCACCTAGTGGTGGGTGTGGAGGTCGCACTGAAGGATTATGGATGTGACCAAGGGGGCATCCGTTGACCCACCTGGGGTGGGGGTACCAGAGTTCTGCAGCCAGCAGAACCAACTGGCTTAGGAGACCAGTGGGAGAGAGGGGCCCCTAGTTATTGGCCGTTTCCTTCCCCTTTTCCCCGCCCACTTGGTGCCCCTAATCCTGGCTGCTTTCCTCTCACTCACCTCTGAACCATAGGTCTGGGCCACGTGACACAACATGAGGAACGAGATGTCAAAGAGCAAGGCGCGCACTGAGGCTGCTTTGGCTATGAAGAATGAGAAGGCTGACCCCACTGCCTAGGGCAGGGCCCAAAGCCCTTGTCTGGGTTGGGAGGGGATCAGGATTTGCCTCAAGGAAGGTCAGTGATCAAGTGGCTTCTTCAAAGCTCTGAGGCTCAGAATCCTTTTCTTGAGTGTCGATTGGAACATCATCCCTTCCTTAGAATCAAAGACTCCTGATACCCTCCTTCTCCTCAGTACCCAACCAAATCATAAAGGGGGAGAGCAAGAGACAAACAGGTGGTTTGGGAAGAATCCTTTTCCCAGCATTCCCCTCTTTCAAGGCTCCCCAAAAGCTTCAGTCCGTCGTTGTTCAGGGGAGAAAACAGCCTCCCCAGGATAAGCAATAGGCCCTCTGCCCTCCCTTATTCTCTGCCTCCGCCACCCCTCCTGCAGTGCAGGGTCTGGAGGTGCACAGAGCTGACTTACCAAGTTCTTCATTGCCATGTGTCGTGAATTCATTCAAACTGTGGGAGGAATGGAGACAGGCTGCACCAAGCAGGGCAAAGAGTCAGGGGGCTACACCTGTCCCGAAAGGCAGTCACTAGAGTCTGAATTAGGGATTACACTTAAAATGAACATCACTACACAAAAAAGAACTCTTCCTATTTGTTTTTAAAAGATTTCCAAGGCGGGGCACCTGACTGGCTCAGTCAAAAGAGCATGCAACTGTTGTGAGTCAAGCCCCACACTGAGTGTAGAGATTACTTAAAAATAAAAATCTTAAAAAGAAAAAAAAAAAAAAAAAGATTTCCAAGACCCAGTTAATGGCTCACTGGACGGAGCCAAGTTCTACATATCAAATTCCAGGTCAACCAAAACAATCAACAGGGTTTGAGAACTCCTTCTTAATGATTGGGTGCACCTGAATCCCTCCACGTCTGCCATTTTATGCCTCTCAGCTCATCAACATGCTCAGCTGCAGAGAAAAGAGCACTTCACATCCAGAGACCTGGGCCTTCCCCCAGCGTCTCCCGTGGGGATGGCCTGCCTTGCCCTGGGCATCTCCAGGGAGACCCAGACTCCAGCGCCTTGCCCCTATTCTGCTACATCCTCCTTCAGACATGCCTCCCCAACCCTAGCCAGGGGCTCAGCCTTCCTCACTTGATGAATTTCCGGGCGAAGGATTTAAGCTTCCCAGTGGCAGCAGCAGCGGCCAGCAGCAGATCCAGACTCTTCCCAGACAGCATGTGGCCCAGAACTCCTAGCAGCCCCTCTGGGGACTTGGAGTGGTCTGCATCCATCGTCTGGGGATATGACAGGAAATCAAGTCCTGAACAATACTGAACACCCCCCAGATACAGCCTAACCACAGTCTCCCTCTCTGTATGTCTCCATTAAATGGGATACTACAACCTGAAATTCGATCTACATCTTTCTGACTCTGTTCTAGAAAACCATTCCCCAAATCCATCCTTGCTCTCTAATCCTTCCCTCTCAACTAAACTGGGATCATGGTGGTGGTAGTGTGATGGTGGTGATGGTGGAGGTGGGGTGGGTGAGGTCACTGCTATGAGATTCCCCATTGCTTCTGCAGGAGCAGGTGAAAGCATCTACCAGGGTGCCTGGCTTACAGGTAATGCTCAAGCTCAACAGAGGTTATTTTCGATGGCAGCTTCCCCGCCTTCCCCCTTTCTCTACCTCCAAAGTAACTACGTATAAAAGCCAGAAGACATAGAAGTCTATGACCTCTGTTTATCTGGAAGTAGAAGCAAAAGTGGAAAAAAGGAAGTTGTGACCCTGGAGGCAAGGAAAGGGCACACTCACCTTGAGGATATTTGTGACAGTGGGCTCTGCCCGGAGGATCAGCCCAGGATTGGGCTGGATGTTGGCATTTTCTCCGGATTTCAGCTGGGGCGCGTGTTCCCGGTCTGCTGCCCTGCAGCCGTAAGCAGTTGGAGAAGGGAAAAGAAATAGAGGTAAGTTCCTGACTTACAGAAGCAAAGGCCCAGAGAAGGTGGGGAGCACAGGAGAGCCTTTGTGGCCGGGGTGATCTTTATGAAAGCATATTCACGACCACGATTGCTTCAACTTATCACTGATCATTACGTCAATGTTGAAAGCTCACTTCATATTAAAGGAAGATTTAGGATTTTAACTTTGCTTGCAAAGGAGGGTGGGAGTTCAAGCACAGCACCTAAGGGTACAGAAACCAGCATCTGCTGTTCCTGGGATCCCTAGGCCTGGCCCCAGGCACCTGCAACCCGAATTCTAGACAGTAGGCAAAAAGGCACCGGGAAGTCCGGACTGGACATGAGAGGAGGAGGGCAAGCGGCCCATGGGCCAGCCCAAGGGAGCGCACACTTACCGCTTGGCCATGAGGTTGGTCACGCTGGCTTCAGACAGAAGCCCCTGCTTGCTACATTCTTGGAGTAGGAATTTTGTACAGTCACAGCTGTGAGGGGAAAAGGTGATGACGGGGGAGCAGGGCAGGGGTTACTGAGGGGTGGGAACAACAGGCCCCTGCCTGCTGTCCTCCCTCCTTCAGGATGAAGGATGTTTGACTGCCTGAGGGATGCTAGAGGGGCGCAGGCACTCGGCAGCTACAGGGCTGCCGCCTCCTGCCCAGGGGAGCAAACCAGGAGACAGTCTCCTGAGAGGAGCAGGGGGGAGAGCCCAGAACATGTTCCGGTGCAGTGGGGGTGAGCAGGGGAGCTCATACTTGCAGCGCTGGTCGGCTTTGTCCAGCAAGGGTGTGAGCTTCAGCAGGAACTCAAAAGCACAATTGACATCCTCGGTGAAGTCCTACAAAGACCCAGAAGGTGCCATCTGGCTTCTAGGTCCTCCACTACACCCACAGCCTGTGATGCAGACTTTAAAGGACACCCCACTGGATATAAACACCGACAAGTCAGCTGTACCCACCACAGGCTTCCAGTGACACGACAGGAAGGAGTGTAGAGCACCATGGCCCTCCACCGGCCCCGGGACACCTTGGGCAACCTTGCCCCTGGTGCGGCCTGGCCGCCTTGCAGAGGATGGGCGTGACACTCAGGTGCCCACACGCTTCCAGCCTTCCCCCAGGGGCCAGAACACACGGCTGGCCCTTCCCTTGCCCTTGTGTCTCCAGGGTGGAAACAAGGATTCACTAGCTCCCGTGCCCCTCCCCCATCTCATTTCTTCAACCAACCTTGTCCCCGTGACAGTATTTCTTCAACTTAACCAAAACCTGTGGAATCTAGAGGGTGAGACAAGAGGAAAAACAGGAAGATGAATTTCTTCTCTCACCCAGAAATAAAGGCATCCCCTCCATCCCCCTGCCCTGAGTAGAGAGACAGGAACCCTCCCACCCTGGAAATAAAAGCACTCTTAGGGCCAAATGAGAAAGCTGACAGGCATCCAAGTGCCCGGTGCCCCCCGTCTACAGGACACAGGGACCCCTCACTTCTGCTGGTTCCACAAGGAAATGCCACAAGTAAAAGGGAACTCGATTCAAGGGCCGGGGCCACTTCCCTGGCTCCCATAACTGCCCTGCACCAATCTGGTTGATGACTGAGCTAAACAGCACCTGTGTGCTAAAAGATGGAGGGCGCCTGCCAAGTAGGCTAAATATAGCCCTGGGACTTTCAGAGAAAAGAATCGATGGGAACTTGCGCTGGGGGACCCAGCAGGCTGCAGACAATGCCAGCAGGGAGAAATGCGGGACAGAGATCCTGGGTGTCGCTGCTTTTCCTGAGAACCATTTCTAGACTCGGCTCTCTGTTGCTCCCCTGTCCCAGGTACCTTGAGGAAGGTGAAAGCTGTCCACTTGAGCTCCTCCGTACCCTCAGGAGACTCGATAAGCCCCACGAAGCAAGCTTTCCAGATTTCCAGGACAAAAAGTGGGGTGGGGATATGCTGTGAGAAGACCCAAGAGAGAAGCCTAAAAGGGTGCCCATCCCCTTTCATATTCTGAAGGCCCCAGGGAGGCCGGGAGCTGATCAGGTAAGCTCAGAGACTGTGTACGAAGGGTGCTCCCCCACCCCAGTGTGAGAACAAGAGATGTCAGGCGAAATGGCACTGCCACGTATGACAGCCATCTGCTTTCCACCACGATCAGAGGAAACCCAGTTCTCCCAAAAAGTACCAGAAGAATCCTCCCCACTGCCCCCAAGGGGCCAGCCCAACATGTTGGCAGAGAAACAACTCTGGAACCCCAACCTGCATGCGCTTCACCATCATAAGCTGTTCCACCAAGGGCTGCGTCTCGCCTGTCAGGTTCATGGTGCCCTCGAGCAGGACCACCGCATGGACTGTGGGGTAACCAGTCTTGTGCAGCTGCTCAGAGTGCACAGCCAGCATTGTGGGAATGCTGAAGGGAACGGATACATGGGAGACAGAAAGAGTTGGAGGGCAGGTGAGCAGAAGGGTGGGGGCCAGGGGTCACATCTCCCTACCCACACCCAGGGCCTTTCCTCGCTCCTTCCACTACAATCAGCCTGGGAGCCTGGTACCTCCTAATGAGCGTGCCACACTGCTCAGCCTGGCTCCGGAGCTGGGGGTTGCTGAGACTGGCCAGGATTTCACCAAGCTTCAAGAGAGAATGCTCAATGGCAGTCCAGGAGGCTGGTGGAGAAAAGGAAATGCAGACACACAATGGGAAAAGAAGAGAGGAAGACAATGGCCCTGAGCTCCTCGACTTTGGCCCCCCTGGGACCTCAAAACCACGCACAGAGGCTTCCCCTAAGGATGACATGGAGGCCAGGGGCCTGAGGGCAGCATGCACTGTTTCTAGAAGGGGAGTGAGCACCAACACCGAAGTCCCTAGAAACTATTCCCAGAGGCCTGCCTTCTAGGGGATGCACGTGGCTGACTTTAGAGCCTAGGTACAGTTCAACACAGACAGTGGCAAAGAGAGGCACAGGGGGGTTGGAGTCCAGTGGCTAGAACAGGGAGGTGGCCACAAATTGCATCAGGATTGGCCAGCCTTGCAAGTGGCCATCACTCTCTACCCCAGTCGAGCTAGATTCCTAACCAGGCTTCTGGGTTCACCCACACCCTGTCGAGGCCTTTGCTCTCACGGCTCTCCCCCTCTGTGGTGCCCCAACTCATCGCCACCTCTCAAACCACTCTTCTCAAGCTTTTGTTCATGTCTGGATCCTTTGACAACACACCCAACTGGTCCAACCCGCTAACCTCTCCGCCTAAATGCTTGAACTCATGGTCTCTACTACATTATTTAGCACTTAATTATGAGTCACTTATCCTAGTTACAACTCCAGAGGGTTAAATGATGATGAATACTGGCACCAACTAGCCCGTTAACCTCCATGTGGCATGGGAAAAAGAAACAAAAAAATAAGACCTGAGATCCATTAAAATTAAATATTCATTCACTTTTCAGCCACTAAACATTGGTCAAGTGTTCAAGATAGGTAAGATACTGTCAACAAGGCCCATTTTTATAGACAGGTCATCTTTCTGGACTTCTCACAGGCAATAAAACATACTTTGAAAAGTTAACAAATATACTAATCCTATAACAAGTTCTCCAAACATGTCCTGAAGACCTGGATGTAACCCATTCTAGCATTGTTGTTACTGGAGAACAAGAGATCCTTAGGTGGTCTCAAGCCACAAGACTGTGGTCTTTGGGCAACATGTCCAGAAAACCAGTCTTCCCTCCCACCGGGTGATCTATCTCCTTCAGGCTCTGGAGGGTTCCAAGAGTTAACATCTGCACTTGAGTCAAGCGGTGTAGGATACAACAGGCCTGATAGCAGACAGACCATGTTCAAAGGGACATGTTAGGCAACACTCAAAAACAAGAGTCATTTACTTTCAGGAGATGAGTAGCGCGGAGACAAACACAAGGATGGATGGTGTACTTCTCTTGTCTCTAACTTCATCCATGTTTATCACATACTAGTCTTGCTCCCCACTAGCATGTATGCTTGTTGAGGGCAGGGACCCTGCCACATGCTCCTTTGGTAGCCCCCCACCCCCCATCCCCAGCACCTGGCACAGTGCTGGGCATACAATAATGCTCAGTAAATACCTGTTGGTTGATTGGCTCGGGTGCCACCCTGCCCAAGTCCCTGGGATGTATGCAATGCTTATGGGGAGAAAAAAAAGGAAGTGGGATGATTTCAGATCCTCCTGGAAAGAAGTGGGATGGCATCCTGCCTCTCCCCTTTCAATTAAAGAACCAGCTATGGGAACAGTGGCAGGTGGGGCTCAGGGGAACCAGGGGACATACAGGCCTCCTCTAGTTTGGCGATGTGGAGCAGGGCCCGGTTCTTGGTGCTGCTGAGGGTCTTCTCCAGGCGCTGCAGGCACATGGCAAGCTGCTTCTCGCCAGCCGCTGGAGTGCCGGCCTCCAGCCCCTCCCGGAGCCGCTCTGCAGAGGCTGCAGTGCAGCGCAGCAGCCAGTGGAGGGCGCTGAGAAGGGACCGGCACAGCCCAATGCACTCCTCTGCTTTGCCATGACAGCTACCGGGAAAGGATGCAAAATCTGTCTTGGCTCCAAAGGCTGAAATATGACCCACACCAATCTTCCCCAGAGTGGCTGGCACGCCCCTATGAGGGAAGAGAGCTGGGAAGCTAGCAAAGTCCTAGGGAAGACAGCCCCAACTTCCACTGGACAAGATTTCATATGAGCTACTCCAAAGAGAAGAGGTCTTTTATCCCAAGGGACTAAGTAGAAAAGGATGGGGGTGGGTGGGTGCAGAAGAGCAGAGGGGAAAGAAGTGTGGGAATCCACAGAGTTGGCCTCAGTCTACATGCTTGGAGCTTCTCCTTTACGCTAGGATAATACCGGAAGTTAACAAGCCCTGCCATTACCTCAGTCGGTCACAAAACATGTCCATGATATCCAGCAAAGCCTGGACACACAAGTCCCGGGAAAAGTCATCAAACTGCAGAAAGAACAGTTAATGATACTACAAACATCCCAGTCGACCTCTGGTCTCACACATGAGGCAGACGGCATATTCAGAATTCCTACTCATCTTCCCTCCAACCTCAGGTTTCAGACTCAGCATTCTTTCAACATTGGAAGTTGGCTCCTAATTGCCAGCCCCCCACTTCCCAGGATCTCCCTCCCTCCAGTGGAACACAGCAATGCCATCCAGAGGCATCACGTGCTGCCTCTCCAGTCTCAGAGTGTACATGACCGCGCAGGCGAGCAGAGGGGTCCCATCTGTCACTATCATCTCTCTGCTCCCATGCCCTCCACCTAGCTCATAAATGGCTATGGTCATACCTTACTGATTGCTGTGAGGACAGAGGAGTAGGACACCATCTGGATGGAAAGAAGAAAGATAAAGTTCAGACAACTAGAGTCACAGCTGACAGGATCAAACACTGACACTTCAAATTTCTGCAGCTCAAAAAGTTCAACCCCTTCAACAGTCCTTCCTCAACCCACGAAAAGAGAGGCAGGAAAACTAGACATTGTCCCCATCCCTGCTTCTATCAAAATCAGCATAAATGACACCATGAGCATACACCCACTAAGATCAGGGTGGGCATTCAAAAGTGCCGTGTTTCATGCTCACATGCCACTCATTGTCCACTATATACAAGGTTAAAATAATTGCTAGTAGGCAGAAGAAAGGATAGGAATGAGGTTATGTTACTTTACTCCTACAACTTCTATAGAGTAGGAGAGGCTCTGTCAGCACAGACCCTGGTGCAGGGTTCAAACCCACAAACTGTGAGATCATGACCTGAGCCAAAATTGGACGCTTAACCAACTGAGCCACCCAGGTACCCTCAGAGTACTTTTATTTACAACAACTGGAGATGAAGAAACATTTCCTGCAATGAACAGGTAATACCTGCACACTGAAATTGTAGTGAATTTCATGATACACACTCTGATTCTCTAGGATTTACTCTCTAGGACTCCTCCAGGACACCTTCTCTGATCGACCCCAACCTCCTTCCCATGTGCTCCAAGTAATTAATCCCCTTATACCCATCATTACACAGCAGGTACCTGTTGCCCCCACCAAACTAGGAGCTCCTTGAGGACAAGGATGCTTTTACTCAGTGACCACCATGAACTTGCTATGATGTTGGTAGAATGAATAAGTAAAAACACACCTTTAGATCAGCATTTCTCAAAGTAGCTTCCAAAGTTGCACTATCCAATAGGGAAGCCACTAGCCACAAGTGGCTGTTTAAATTTAAATTAAATAAAATTAAATATTCAGTTCCTTAGCCAGACTAGTCACATTTCAAGTGCCCAACAGCCACATGTGGCTAGTGGCTACCGTTTTAGCACAGATACACAGCATTTCTGTTACTGTAGAAATATTTATTGCATGATGTTCTTCCAAAGAGTCCCCAAGATGTTAAGAAACTTTACACACACACACACAGCTTTTGTGTGATATGAATTTAAGAAACCACGGACTAAATAGCTTTCTTTGCTTAGCTTTGCTGAGTCATAATATGCTTGTATATAATGAGAACCTCTAAGATAAATGGAAACAGTAAATAATACTTTCCAAGCTTATTTGACTAAGAGAAAGCCTATCTGAACAGTGAGCTGAGAACAGAAACAGTGGTGAATTTATATCTGTTTCTCTAGAATGTAGCCCAGGCTTAGCACATAGTAGGTCCTCAGTAAGCTTTTATTACTTTGGATTGGTGAATTCTAGGAACTAGCATTCTGAAAAAAAATGTGGGATCTCTATTAGTAAAACCTATCCATAGGATTGGAGATGTAGTCGAAAAGAAATAACCAATGTGTCCTGCATGAAATTAAAACCTAGAGAAAGTCTATTAAGTTGTCATATTTAAGAAATTTATTGCATGCTGATAAAATATAAATAATACTTTAGAAAGTAGTTACAAGTATATACTCAAAATCAGTGGCAAAATACACTGTAATAAAAAAGATTACAATGATAGCAACCGTCAGGATAATCACCTGCTTCGTGGGTTGTCTTCCCAAGAGGAATAGAAATTTCCAGAGATTCAAGAGGAAAGTCAAGTCAGCCTCAATGACCTTAATATGGTGAATTTTACATGCATGGCAATGCCTTCTGTGTATAATTTCTCCATCATGTGAACAGAGTGCTCTCTGTTCAGACACATTTAACTAGTATTCTTAAATAAACAAGAGCAAAATACACAGAGGACTTAAATACACAATTAGTGTTTAGTACAACTCTCAGCAAGATGTTCTGTGAAGCCATAGCTGGTGTCTGATGGTGATCAGAAAGTTGGGAGCCTGCCTAGGCAGAATGACCATAACGTTCCAGACGAGTATTTGTTTATTTATAACTGATGTCCCCATAGCAAGAGCTTGGCAGAGAAATGAACCTTGTTGGATACCAACCTGAAGAGGGAGCTGGATGTTCCCACTGAAACTAACCCCAAACTCCCGGAAGAGAAACCCCCAATTTTCTATGTTCTGAGGGATGCAGTAGGTTCTAATGTATTTATGGTCTCCAAATTCAGAATTCTGTCCAGTAAATTTTAGCTAACAATATCGAGAAAGCACTGCTACCCTTGAGACCTAAAACTACTTTCCACATGGCAAACTGTTTTTCACAGCAGGATTTTAACCTATTCCAGTCTACTGTATCTATCAGTGTAGAAGCTCTAAGCTACCACCAGACTCTGAGGCTGGGGACCGTCTATGTGTCCGCTGCACACCTGGCTAGCCCAGACTGACCCTGCGGCTGCTCTCTCCTCTCCTCTTCATATTCAACACCCTCAGCTACTCCTAAGTGCCCTCTCCATGCATAGCACTGAACTGAAGAGCCTCTGGACTTGGAAGGAACAATCAATTACTAATTTTGCACAGCACTTTACAATGCTGATTGTAGTGAAACTCCTGCATATATATTTATTTCTCTCTCACTGTTACTTTGGCCTTGTTCTCCTTCTTGCCTTCCTCATCAGTGTTTACATGTCTCGAGATTCTGCCATTTTTAAAAGAACTTCCCGCAGACCACTCCCCCCATTTCCAATTAATCACCACTCTCTCTATCCTGCTCTCTCCACAGATGGGAGTTCTCCACACTCGCTGTCTCTACCTCCCCACCTTCCGTTCACAATTCCACCCACTCCAATCACTTATGTCCTTACCACTGTAGGAATCTCCTCATTGAGCTCATCAACAAACTGGTTAAACCCCATGGATACTTCTCAGTTCCAATCTCACAGACCTCTCAGCAGCACCCAACACCAGGAAAGACTTCTTCACTCTTTGATCCTCTTCTCTCTTGGCTTCTCTCGATACCACGCTCTCTTGCTTTTCTTCCCTCTTCACTGATCTCTTCTTTTCAGACTCCTATGAGGCATCTTTTTCCTAGCCGTATTCTCTACCTGTGATTGGTTCCTCAGGGATTTGGCTTGGGTCTCTCTTGTACTTACTCTCCACCCTCTCTAGGCACTCCTGTCAATGCCCACAGCTTCCATCACCATCTACAGTCGACAACTCCAAAATCAACAGTGCCAGTCTAGGCCTCTTCTTCTAAGTTCTGGACACATATGTTGAAGGACCTACTGAGTATCTTCTCTTTGTTAGCCCACACAGGCACCTTACTTAACAAGGCCAAAATCAGTGTCATCTCCACCCCTCAGCGGTACCCCAACCTTAACAGCAGCCCTACTCTTTTCCCACTGTCTCCTTAAGATCCCATCAGCCATCGAGTCGTCCAAACCAGAAACCTAGACACTAGCCATGATTTCTTCCTCTCTCTCATGTGCCTCATCCAGGTAACCACCAAGTCCTCTCAATGCCACCTCCTGAACAGTTCTTGAATTCATCTTTTTTTCTGCTGCTACTTCCCATGTTTATGCTAATATCATCTCTTACCTGAATTTACTGCGATAAGGGTTAATCAGGGGTCGCAAAACTATGACTCGCAAGCCAAATTGGACCCATTATCTTTTTTTTTTTTTTTAAACAAAGTTTCATAAAAGCACAGGCATATCCATTTACTTACATACCATCTATATATGCTTTCAAGCTATAATGACAGGATAATGGTGACAGAGACCACATGGTCTGCAAAGTATTACTATTTGGTCCTTGGGCAAAAAAAAAAAAAAAAAGCCTGGGGCGCCTGGCTACCTCAGTGGAAGAACATGCAACTCTTCATTTCAGGGCTGTGAGTTCAAGCCCCATGTGGGGTGTACACATTACTTAAAGAAATACATACATATATAAACTTAAAAATACACACACACACACACATACATATTCCAAATCATATACATACATATATGTATTCCAACTCATATATATATACATACATGTATTCCAGCTCATATATACACGTGTGTGTATATTCCACACACACACACACACACACACACACACACACACACACACACACGTGTATATTCCAACTCATTCTTCAAGCTATAACCGGAGTGATCTTTTTTTTTTACAAGTGTGATCTAAGATTAATCCACAAATTCCCCAAATCCAGAAAGTCAAAAAAATCCCCATTAAAATATAATAGGATTTTTACAAGAATTTAACAAGCTGATTTTAAAATGTCTGGGAAAGGACAGGGCGCCTGGGTGGCTCAGTCAGTTGTGCGTCCAACTTCTGCTCAGGTCATGATCTCATAGTTCAGGAGTTCAAGCCCCAAGTCAGGCCCTGTGCTGACAGCTCAGAGCCTGGAGCCCGTTTCAGATTCTGTCTCCCTCTTTCTCTGCCCCTCCCACCCTCACACTCCATCTCTCTCACCTCCAAAAATAAATAAACATTAAAAAAAATTTTTTTTAAATGTCTGGAAAAGGAGCACCTGGGTGGCTCAGTTGTTTAAGCATCTGACTTCAGCTCAGGTCATGATCTCATGGTTCATGAGTTTGAGTCTCACATTGGGTGAGCTCAAGTCCCACTTCGGGTGAGACTGTACCCCACTTAGGGTAAAACACGAACCCCACTTCAGGTGAGTCCCACCTCTCTCTCTCCCTCTCTCTCTTTTCCTCTCTTTCTCTCTGCCCCTCGTGAGATTCTCTCTCTCTGCCCTTAGATCACTTGTGCCCTCTCTCTCTCAAAAAAAGTTAACAATAAATAAATATTAAAAATAGAAAATGTCTGGAAAAGAAAATGCCTAGGGGAGCCTGGGTGGCTTAGTCGGTTGAGCATCCAACTCTTGATTTCAGCTCAGGTCATGACCTCATATTTCTTGAGTTTGAGCCCCTGTGTTGGGCTCCTCGCTGGCAGTGCAGAGCCCGCTTGGTATTCTCTCTCTCCTTCTCTCTCTGCCCCTCCCCCACTTACACAGGGGTGCACACACACGCACTGTCTCTTTCTCAAAATAAGTAAATAAACATTAAAAGAAAGAAAAAAAGAAAATGCCTGAAAACAGCCAAAGAATTTTTGAAAAATTAAACTAAGGGAAGACTTGTCTAACCAGACATCAAACATACCATAAAGGTATACTAATTAAAACAGTAAAGTACTAGTGCAAGAAAGGACAAATATATCAATGAATTAAACTGGAATACCAAGAAATAGACCTTCGTCAAAAAAAAAAAAAGAAAAGAAAAGAAAAAGAAATAGAACTTTGTAAGAGAATTTAGGATATGACAATGAATGGCCTAGTCAATAAAGGCAATTGAAACAACTGTCCACCTATTAGGAAAAATAAATAAATTTGGATCTCTTCCTCACACCACAATAAATCCTAAATGGATTCAACAAAATAAATACAAAAAACAAAAGTGAAGTGTTGGCAGAAATTAGAGAAGAATATATTTTGATCCTTGGAGTAGGGAAGGCAGCCCTTAAGCAAGACAAAAGCCATATAGGAAAAAATGGTTAAATCTGACAACAAAAACATTAAAAATTTCTGCATGCTAAGAAAATAAAACCAAAAAGTAAAAAAAAAAAAAAAAAAAAAAAAAAAAAAGTGATAGAAAACCATAACAGGATTAAAAGATCAATTACATTAAGACACTTAAAAAGCAGTAAGAATTCTTGTGCTGATAAAAATGTTCTACATTGATTGTTATAGTGGCTGTACAACTCTGAATATACTAAAACCCAATAAATTGTATACTTTAAATGGATACATTGTATAGTATGTGATTTAGATCTCAATAAAGCTTTTACAATAACAAAAAAATTAGGAAAACAGGCAAATGGTATGCATTAGCAATTCCCAGAAGATATACAGGGAGCCACTAAATATGGAAAAAATGCTCAACATCACAATTATGGAATTACAAATTATAATGTGAAGGAATTTTTTGCTTATTCTATCCAGCATTGGAAAGGTGTTGAGAAACACTGTCAAACACTACGGAGGGGGTATAAACTGATACCATCCTTTTTGGAGGGCAATGTGCAAGATCTACTGCAATTTTTTGTTAATTTTTATTTATTTTGAGAATGAAAGAAAGCATGAGTGGGAGAGGGGCAGAGAGAGAGAGAGAGAGAGAGAGAATCCCAAGCAGGCTCTGCACCAGCAGCATGGAGCCCAACACGGGGCATGAACTCACAAACTGTGAAGGCCACAAACTGTGAACTCACAAACTGAACCAAGGCCAGGTGCTTACCCGACTGAGCCACTCAGGCGCCCCAGAATCTACTGCAATTTAACATGTGGGAATGCTTCAAGCTAGCAATTCTATTTCTAGGTATCTATCCTAGGGAAAACTCCCAGAAGTGCAGACAGGCTAAGTATAAGAATGAATGCTTAATGAAACATCAATTTTAACAGTAAAAAATTAAAAGCAACCTAAATTACAGTACACATGGAACATTATGCAGCAGTTAAAAAGAATAAGGTAAATGAACACGTGCTCACATGGAAAGCAGACATAAGCCAAGAGGAAAAAGAAATAAGAAATACATGCCAACTGAGGGCTACTACTCAGCGATTTAAAGAGAATGAACTACTGACATACACAACCACATAGATAAATCTCAAAAACATTTATGTTAAACAAAAGAAGACAGAGTACAGGGTATTGCTGGATGATTCCATTTCTATGGAATCCAAATATAGGCAAGATTAATCTACAGTGACAAAAAACATTTAGTGGTTGTAAGAGGTTGGGCTAGAAAGGGGCACAAGGCAACTTTCTGGGAGAATGGAAACATTCTGTATCTTATTTTGAATGTTAGTGACATGGGTATATTACAATTGCTAAAACTCACTGAATTCATCTTAAGATCTGTACATTTTATTGCATGTTAAGTGTCTATACAAACACATACATACATATCCTATCACACCATTCCTCCACTTAAAACTCTTTAAATGATTACTTGTCATCCTAGGATAAAGCCCAAACTCTTTAGCATCACTCACAGGTCCTTTGTGCCCTCTCTATCTCCTTCTTGAAGTGCTAGCCCAGCAGTTCTCAAAATATGATCCAGGGACCCCTGGAATCTGTGAGGTTAAAACTATTTTTTAGGGGCACCTGGGTGGCTCAGTCAGTTAAGCATCTGATTCTTGATGTCAGCTCAGGTCATGATCTCACCATTTGTGAGATCGAGCCATGCATTGGGCTCTGCACTGACCAGCATGGAGCCAGCTTGGGATTCTATCTTTCTCTCTCAAAATAAATAAATACATAAATAAAGATTTTTTAAAAAACTATTTTTAAATATTGCTAAGATGTTATTTGCTTTTTCTACTCTCATTCTCTCACAACTGAACATGGAATGTTCCAGAGGCTCCATGACATGTAAATCATATAATTAAATGTGTCAATAATTATGTAATTCAGTAATGGGTATTTTCCACATGATCAATTCATGATATTATAAAATCATTCATGAGTAAAAGTGCAAGAGAAAGACCAATAGATCTTAATGTTAACAGTGTGTAAGAAGTTCACTGAGGGGCACCTGGCTGGCTCAATCCATAGAGCATGCAACTCTTGATCTCAGGGTCGTAAGTTCAACCCTCATGTGTGTAGAGCTTATTTTAAAAATAATTAATTTTTTTTTAAAGTTCATTGATGTGGTTTCACATGACCTGCTGAATTTTAGTATATCAATGAATATCCAGTTATCTGAAAAGCTTATTAATATACTCTGCCCTTTTCAAACTAAATATCTGATGTGTGAGGCCAGATTTTCTTCATACACTTCAACTGAAATAGCCTATTGCAACAATTGAATGCAAAAACAGATATGAGAATTCAGCTGCCTTCCATTAAGCCAGACATTAAATAGATTTGCAAAAACGTAAAATAATACCACTTTCCTCACTAGCTTTTTTGTTTTGGAAAATACAGTTTTCATTAAAATGTTATTTATATTAACATGTAACATAACAGGCTTTATTTAACAGACATTACTTTTTGGTACTTTTAAATAAGTTCATAAATATGTTTTAACTTACTCAGTTTTCATTTCTAAAATGGTAAATACGGATAGATATAATACCTTTGTGGGAGTCTCAATGGTTTTTAAAAGCATAAAAGGGTCCAGAGACCAAAACTACTGCTCTAGCCATACAAATTATTTTTGGTTCCTAAACATGTGATTTTTGCCTCCCAGCCTTTGTATGTGCTTTTCTTTCTGCTTTGTGTATTCTCACCAATCTGCCTGGCTAATTCCTATTAATAATAAGGTCTTGGTTTAAACATCACTTTCTCCAGAAAGCCTTCCCTGATTGCTCAGACTGAATTATTTGCCTTTCCCATGTACTCCCATAGTACTGTCTTAATCTACATCATAAATCCATCCTGTGACTGACTGCTTATTTCCATGTCTGTTATTACACATAACTTCGTTCTTTCTTACGTGCTGGGATCAGGTCTTGTTCACAGCTATATTCCCAGGGCTTACACCACTCCCTGACGCATACAGGCATTCATGAACATTTATTGATAGAATAAGTTAGTGTACCATTCATCACAACCGATGAAGTATTATTTTCAAAAGAAAATGGAGGCTCAGAGAAGTGATGTGTTCAAACAAATTCGCCTAGAAAGTGTGAGCTGACAACGTTACTCCAAGACTTTTACCTTCAAATCTTCACTCTCTGGAATAGGTGGGACAGTTTACCTGGGAACTAATGGCATACTTCAGGTAGGACAGAATGAGAGGATTGGGGGAAGGTCCAATCATGGCCTGCTCCAGTAGCGCTTCTGCAAGGGGAATAAACAAAGCAAGACTGAGTGGTTATAACTTTTCTGGGTTTAGCCCTCCCATCCTTCCTTCCTACTGGACTTGAGACCTGCTAGGTTGAGAATGTCCCAGGTGGCTCCTTTGGGAAAGAATTTCTTCATGTTGATTGCCCACTGGTAGTCACTCCATCGCTCCTTCCAGGCTTGCAAAATGGCTTGCTTCAGGTTCACCACCTTCATGATTTCACTCTGAGAAGGGGCCGATGGAGGTAAGCTTTGAGGTGGGTGAAACTGAGCTAAGAGAAGAAGAGATTGTGAGGGAAGAACAGGGGAGGGCAGAACAGAATGAAATGGGATCCAGGAAGATTTAAGGGAGACAAAGGAACTACGATAAAAATGGAGAAAGGACAAGGTAGAGATTCTATCAAGTTCCTCCCTCCTGAACCATCCCTTCCTTACACTGGAGCACTAAGAAGAGGGGGTCAAAGGCGCTTAGTACAAAGAGTAAAGGTGGGAGCAAGGGGTTAAGCCTATTCCGATTGCCTAATTACGCCCTTAGCCCTGGCTAAGTCCCTCAGCCCCTACCACCCCAAATCCAGAGTGTCTTCCTCCATCTCCTCCACCTTCCCCAACCTTAAAACTATAATTCCCTATTTCCCTTTCATCCACCACCTTCCCAATTTTAAGCCTACCGTACAAGTTAGTTCTAGATCCTAGGAATCGCCATTTTGGCACTTATCAAAGAGCTTAACTTCTATTGGCTGAGAGTAACAAACATGAGCCAATAAGAACGCAGCAGGAGACAGGTCACGCCACGATGTTTTCTGGGAATTGTAGTTCCTTGGTTGGATTGGGCTACAGAGGAAGCTAAGAAACTAAAAACTGGTCAGCTCTCATTGTTTCTCTGCTGTAGGGAAAAATATGTAAGAGCTGAAGCATCACAGAGACTCGGGGGGCCGAGGGGGAAGAGCTCTCGAAAGACCGCTAGCAAGCAGGCGTAGCCCCAAGACGTCACTGTCGACCAGGCGTTAATGATATTCTGACACCCTTTCATTACATGCTAGTTACTAGGCATAGCAGGGGCGTGGCATTCGTTAAGCAATACGTTTTTCTCTTTCCTGGTCTTTTTTTTTTTTTTTTTTTTTTTTTTTTTTTTTTTTTTTTTTTTTTTTTGGTGTTCCTACACCCCTGAGTCTACCAGAGTTCTTATTTCCACACCTTTATCCCAGAGGCGACATTAGGGCTTGATCAATTACACACATCACCACTTAACCCCCAAATCTGGCAGTCCTCCCAGAATCTCCTGGCCTTGCACACTGCTTGAATATGGGAAGAAGGAAAGAGGAAAGTAAGAAGGAAAACTGAAGTTAAGGTTATCAAAAATAAGGAAAGTCTAAGAAACTGTCATAGCCAAGAGGGCTTAAGGAGGCACAAGTATTTAATGTAACTTGGTATCCCAGATGTCATCCTGGAACAGAAGAACATTAGGTGAAAACTAAGAAATCTGAGTAAAGCACAGACAGTAGTTAATAACAACATAATCAATATTGATTGGTTCATTAGTTGTAAAAAAAAAATACCATACTAATGTAATGTAAGAGGGTAATAAAAGGAGAAATTGGGTATGGGGAATGTAGGGACCCTCTACTATCCTCAAATGTTTTCCTGTAAAGCTAAACTATTCTCTTTTTTCTTTAAGTTTATTAAACACAATATGATGTCTCGCTTATCCTATGGAACGATATTGTACATAATTATGTTCAGGGCTTTGGGCATGAGCCCTTCTTTCCCCCCTCTAGTGAGAAGCTCAAAAGCAAGTGCTATCCACCTCTGGCTCCAATGTCTGACCCTTCCTATATATAGCCCTTGTCCCTGCCCTGTCCTATGGACAGATCGTCCCTAACATTTATAACCGAGGACAAGAGTAAACATGAAGGCCCAAGCCAGTATGCTGCCATCCCTACTTTCAGCTCCCCCATCCCATACCCTAAGGGGGTTGATATCCCAGTCCATGAGGCCAAGTTCTGCCCATATTCCCCAGCAATCATTCTTTGGCCACCCTTTCAGTGGCAAAATCAGTCATCAGGGTAATGAATCTGGGACAGCAGTGTGCTCAGACTCTGGAAGCAAACGTGTGGCCCTTGGGGCAGAGAATAACAGGATTCTGGGTATCCAGAGCCTAATTACAACAGGGAGACAAGGATCCCTGTTCTTAGGGGGTAGCGTGCAGCTGAAGGAGGGCCAGATCACATCTCTCTAAGGTCATTACTCCCTATGCCTTTCTGCCTCCCCATATACCCAACCCCCCCCCCCATTCTGGTCCCCTGTGTGCCTATCCAAGTGACACCACTGGGAAACAGTGTTTCTGTAAAACAGCTGCCAAATATATGGAGCCAAAGCTTCTGAAGCAGCAAGGAGGGAGAACCCAGACTCCTCACACTTAACCTTCAAACTGGCCCCAGCCACACACACATACACTCACACTTGAGATGACCACAACCCCTGTCACTCTACAGCCTCATATGAACCTGACCTCCCTTCTCCCAGGCTCCCACTCTACCTTTGCCTGCTCCTTCCTCTCACTCCTGCCTGGTTACAGCAGCCCAGGGCCCCCACCTTGGGCCATTCCTGGATCCTACAGCTCCCTTCCCATCCCCCATAGGCCAAACTGCCCCTCTTAGAGAGAAGCTGTCAACTTTGTGACTGAGTTAGTGGGTGTTGGGTACATTTGGGGAATATCTGGGCCCTGAGGATAGTGGTATTCTGAGCTTAAACCATCCCTCTCTGGCAGGAAGCCTGGCACATCTCTGGGGGATGGAGGGGTGCCTCCTTCCCACTTCACAGTGGCAGGGAGGCGGCTTTTGTAGTCAGGCCATCTGCCTTCCCTGTCCCCCACCTCTCACCAGCAGCTCCTTTTCTAGGCTTGGCAGGATTCCCCCCAAGAACTGGACTCCTAAAGAACTAGGAGGGCTCCCTTAGTTGTGGACACAGGCCATCTTCAATTTCCCTACTTTGACTGTCTTGCCTCTCTGATCTGTAAATATCAGAGACACCCTTTCTGTACACCACCTCTTTCCTCCACACCACATTAGCTCTCTAGAACCCACAGGCTCCCTGGCTGGATCCTCTCTCCCCAAGCATGGAACTCTATGAAAATCCTCCTGTGGGTAAGAGACATCCCCTTTGGATATAAAGGAAACCCTTCCTCCACACAGCCCTTCTCAAAAACCTTCCTTTTTGGGGCACCTGGGTAGCTCAGTCGGTTAAGCGTCCAAATTCAGCTCAGGTCATGATCTCATGGTTCGTGGGTCTGAGCCCCACACTAGGCTCTGTGCTGACAGCTCTGAGACTGAAGCCTGCCTCAGATTCTGTGTCTTCCTCTCTCTCTGCCACTCCCCTGCTTGCACTATGTCTCTCTCTGTCTCTCAAAAATGAATATTTAAAAAAAATTTTAAAACCTCTTTTTTTAATGTTTATTTATTTATTTATTTTTGAGACTGCGAGTGGGGGAGGGGCAGGGGGGCATGTACAGAGGATCCAAAGCGGGCTCTGTGCTGACAGCAGAAAGCCCAATCCAGAGCTCAAACTCATGAACCTTGAGATCATGAACTAAACGGAAGTCAGACACTTACCTGACTGAGCCACCCAGGTACTCTTCTCAAAAACCTTTCTTGGGGCGCCTGGGTGGCGCAGTCGGTTAAGCGTCCGACTTCAGCCAGGTCACAATCTCGCGGTCTGTGAGTTCGAGCCCCGCGTCAGGCTCTGGGCTGATGGCTCGGAGCCTGGAGCCTGTTTCCGATTCTGTGTCTCCCTCTCTCTCTGCCCCTCCCCCGTTCATGCTCTGTCTCTCTCTGTCCCAAAAATAAATTAAAAACGTTGAAAAAAAAAATTAAAAAAAAAAAAAAAAAAAAAACCTTTCTTACCCCACTTTCTTTTGCTGTCCATTTCTTCCCCCTCAGCACCAGTGAAGGCTGAGCTCCCAACCCTGCTCTCTTAGTTCCAAGCCCCAATGTCTTCATCTTGTTGGCTGGTCTGGCTGGAGAAAAGGGGCAGGTGGAAGCCAGCCAGACAGAGTGACATGGCAACACTGGAGCAGTGGCAGAAAAGGAGCTAGGCCAGAGTGGGGTCTTGGCTGGGGTAAGAGGCTGTGGAGAGGGGCACTTGGGTGGCTCAGCTGGTTGCGTGTCCGACTCTTGATTTCAGCTCAGGTCATGAGACCAGGGTCCCGGGATCAAGCCCCATGTCAGGCTCTGCGCTGAGTGTGGAGCTTATTTAAGATTCTCATGCGCACGCGCGCGCTCTCAAATAAAAAAAAGGCTGTGGAGAACAGGGGTGTGGGTACCCAAAGGGATGGGAACATTCCTTATCTAGGCTAGAAAGAAGTATAAGGAAAAGTGACAAGAGTCTAGACCCAGAAACATTGAAATACTTGGTAAGCATACAAGGCACAGAAGGTTTCAGTTTCCTTTCTCTCCACAGGGAAACTGAGTCATTCCCCTCCCCAGCTGAACCATTTTCCTTTGGAAGCTTGCCTGGGTCCCCCCACTATGGGGAGTTACTTGGCAGCAGGTGGATGGACAAAGAAAGAGTTGTTCCTACACACTCATACACAGCTGGTTCCAAACCAGTTCCCTTCTCTGAACAGTCCCTACATCAAAATCCCTACTTTCTATTTATCTAGGGGAGAGGAGGATGGGGGAGAAGCTTACCAAAAGGACCCACCTCAGGGACAGGTCCTGGATCTCCCACCATTTCGTGTGCCTGTCTTCCCACTGCCCCATAGAGGTCCAGCGAGAGACCAGCCAGGACAATGGAAGGCAGCATTTGAATCCTTGGAGCAGTTTCCTCTCCCAACACCCTGAAGGATGCCTTCCCTTTCTACATGCCCATGTCAGAGGAGAAGAGACGTCCTGTGATCCCGAGGCCTGGACAGCAGCAGGGAAAAGAGGCCGGCCTGCCATTTCCTTTGCATCACCCCTCCCTCTAGGCCCTGAGAACCACTCTATACTAACCACTCTATACTCCTGGCTTCCACACCAGCTTGTTCCATCTCTTCTCATTGCAGGGGAGGGCTGCAATACAGTAAGGCCCAAACTCTATGGTAGAAGACATTGTGCCCCTACCTCTCCTCCCCTCTCTCCTGGCAAAGGCCAGATGAGGGGGCTGTATGCAAGAGTGAAACCAAAAGCTGGAAAATTTAGGGGGTCCAATATCTGGCACATATTAAATGCTTTAAAAAAAAAAAGGTATCAAAAGAATGAATAAAAGTAGGAGAAACTCGAAAAACAACCTGGAGAAGGTGTCAGTTTCTTTTTCTACTTCTTGCCTCAGCTACGAAGGGCCAGGTTCAGCCAGGCCTGAGTCCCTTCCTTAGCTCTCTGTTTTGTGACCCATACCCAGGGTACCTGATGGGACAAAGATGATTGGTAGGGGGACATTAAGTTGCCATTTTACCCATAGGAGGGCAACTGTTGGTAAATTTCCCAGTCTCCCATCTCTGCCAGCCACTTGATCCCCAACTTCCATAAACTGTCCCCCCTTTCTTTTCTCCATTTCCACTACCTTTTCTTGATTGAAAGATCTCTAAGAGGAAGAAAAATCTGGGTTTTGGGTTCTCTTTAGGTTTCCTCCACTGTCTTTCCAGAACTCCCCAATAAGTGGGGCTATGTCTCCAGAGTCCAGGGGTGTCTGCTGAACACCTCATCACTTGCTAACATCACCCAGAGCCCAGGAGCTCAGGATGGGGGAGGGGTGGGATTACTGTGGCCCAGGCCACAGAGGTAGTTCCAGGGCAGGCTGGTAGAGGGCCTGTCCCTGTTTCCCCAAACCCTTTGGGGCTTCTTGGCAGGGGTGGAGGATGCTGTGTGGGGTCTTGACTTCTAGGCTTTGGGGGAGGCTCTTCAGAAAGATATCTGGATCCCCTGGTTTCTAGGGGTGGGACCCTGAGCAATCTTGGGGTGCTTCCTAGCAACAGTCTGGGAAGGAAGGAAGGAGGAAGGGAGAGAGGGCGGGGCCCAGGCATAGCTGCTCTGATGAGAGCGCAGAGAACAGGCTGTTCCTGCTGCCTCCTTGGCAACCAAAATCTGAGAGGGAAGGGGCTGTCAGGTATATCCCCTTGGAGGGTCTCTATCCATACTCACTTGTGCCCCACCTCCCTGCTCTCCCCAGGGATTCAGCCCTGAAACAGAGGTTGGGGGGTGGGGGGGTGGGAGGAGACAGCCTGGGTGGGGGTTTCCTGGCAAGAAGACAACAGAAGCTGGGGCTGAAATGACTCTGAGAGGAGCTAGAAGCTTCAAGAAATGGGGGTAGGCAGGATGAGTGGGGTGGAAAGAGGGGTGATGCAACACTGGGCAGGGGCTATAAGCCCAGACCTGGGCTGGATCCCAGCATCTGGCAGGATGCCGGCTTTGGAGAGTGTGTGCCCTTCACTTTGCCCTTGCCTAGGTCTGTTACCAGCCCATACTGGGAGCCAAGGAAGTGAGGTAAGGAGAAGATGGGAATGGTAAACTCTTGTCTTGGAGTTCAAAGTGCCCCAGTCTGCCCCTGGCGGGGGTGGGGGTGGGGAGGAAGGTGGATCAGGAAGCACTTCATTTTCTATGGCTTTGGGTCTAGGATTTCAAAAAGTCTCCCTCACCAGATATCTTTAGGGCCTTTCGTCAGAGAGATGTGGGGGAAGCCAGAATGTAAGGGAGACAAAACCGTAGCACTCTTGCGTTCCCCCTGTGGACTCAGTCACCCTGTCCTAATCCAGATTACTGCTAGACTTCCTCATTGCCTCTTTGGTTCTGTCTGATGGATGCAGAGTAAAATTGTATCTCATCTCACATAAATGTATCCCATGCATCGGGATTCTACCTCAACTCCTTGGGCAGCCCAATCCCAAGAGGCTATTTCCATACAGGGTACAGCATGTGCCCCTAAGCACTGCACAGCACAGCATAGCCTTGCTCCCCAGGGTTTCAGCCAAACATGATCACCGAGGAGAGGACGTGGCACTGATTGGCAGACAGCCACCCTCAGTGCACCTCACACTGCACACTGCCCTGACTCTGCACGATGCAGCCTCCTGCTCCATGCTGCAGCTGTTGCATGTCCACTGCAAGCCCAGGCTGAACCCACAGGTTTACTTACTGCATGCTGACTCTGCACCATGCAGCCTCGACTCCCCAGGACAGCTGCCACTGCACCCCACAGGCTCTCTTCACCCACTGCAGACCCCTCATCACCACCCACTCTGCATCCCACACTGCATCCCACAGGTTTCATCCCAGCTACCTTTCTCATCCCCATAATTCCAAGGGGTCCCAAGGGAGGCACCCTCCCCTCCCCCATGCATTGCAAACCCCAGTTACACTCCCCCTCCCCTAAGAGAAAAGGCTCCAGCAAAGCTGAGGATGCAGGAGCCTGAGACTAACATGAGCAAGGGCAGCCCAACTAGGAGAGGCTGTTGGCCAGAACCCCACACATAGCAAGTGATTCTGCCCAGTATAAACTGGGCAATTGGTAGAGCAGTTTCCCTTAGCGCGCGCGCGCGCGCGCGCGCGCGCACACACACACACACACACACACACACACACACACACCCCTCCCCAAGAGCAGACTGTGGAGACAGGGCCCCGCCCTGGGAGCCAAAGGAAGGCTATGGCCCCCACTGGTAAAACTGGGCTAATGACAGTGGGGGAACCGGCGGGGCGGGGTGGGGGGGTGCTGGGGTAATTAGGGTTCTGCCTGGCGCTGGGAGATCCCGAGATGAAAGGGGCTCTGGCGTCACTGAGATGGTTTTATGTCCATGAATGCAGGTGTGTGCATGTGTGTGTGTGTGTGTGTGTGCATGTGTGTGTGTGTGTACATGGGGGGTGGGGCTGGAACGGTGGAGACCTCTCCTTTGGGGAAGGAGATCCATTTTTATGCAGCCTGCCCTCCTCCTTAGATGGGCCCTGGTACCATGTGGATTTTGGTGGGGGCACGCAGGGGAGGAAATACCACCTCTGTGAAACTGAGAGTTGAGAAGATAGGGCAAGCCTTGCCCCCTCCCCTGCTCACCAGGGAACCAGACTGTTGAGGAAATAGCTGGTGACGGTGAATAGAAAGCCTATATTGGAAGAGGGTGACATTTGAAAGAGGAGGCAGTGGACCAGGTAATGTTAGAAATAAGAGGGGAAGGGAGGTAATGGGGAGTGAACCTCCAAAAGATTAAAAACATGAGATGATTGAGGTAAAAAGGACCTGAGGGGTCACTTGCCCAACCCTCACATTTTAAGGTTGAGGAAGCTCTGTCCCCGAGACCGGTGGTGATTTGCTCAAGGTCACACACTGAGTTACTGGCAAAGAAGGGCCCCAACTCAGAAACAAACTCTAAAGCTCCTATAGGGGTTTGGTATTTAGACTTTCTCCCCGACTTATAAGGTGCAGGCGGCCGATTGATACTCCCTTCTCCATCCCCACGGTGCAAACCCAAAAACCTCGGATTCTTCCAGCAAGCCAAGGCTATTTTTTAAAATATGTCACCGAGCACCACTGCTGTCGGTGGCGCCTGGAGTGGGGCGGGCGAGCGCGAGCGGGGCGGGGGCAGAGGCGGCCGAGGGGCGGCCGGGCGGCTGGCCGGGGTCCCGGGGCGCGGCGGGGGGCGGGGGGCGGGGGCCGGCGGCGGCAAGGCGGCCTGCAGGGAGCAGCCGCGAGCCGGCCGGGCGCGCCGAGCCCGAGCCCCAGCCTGAGCGGGGCGGGGGAGGGAGGAGCCAAGAGCGGCCGCCGCCTCTGCCGGAGGAGCCGCGGGGCCGCCACACTCGCCCCCCGCCCCCCCCCCCGCGCTCACTCGCACTCACACCCGGGCGCAGGAGGCGGGCGGCCCGGGCCCCACCGGCCCCCCATGGACGCCCCCGGCACGGGGCGCTGAGACCCCGCGTCGCTGCCCAGCCCTGTCCAGCGCGCCACGCCGAGGTAAGGGGGAGGGAGCGAGGGGGGCATTAATATGCAAATGCCTCGCGATTGATTATGCAAAGCCGTGGGGCTCTAGGGCCAGCTCCCTGGCGGGCTGGGGGGCGCCCGGGGGTACCTGCTGCCAGCCTCTACCTTCCCCGGCACCCCGGTCACCCTGTCACATTCCGGGAGCTCGCAACTTACGCCCTGGGGAAGGGAGGTGTTGCTAGGAGGTCGGTGGGCCCCGGGGTTCGCCGGCAGAGATGGCGTCCAGGCCTCCCCCTCGAGGGCCCGCCCGGCCTCTGTCCGGCCCGTCTGCTGCGCACTCCGGGGCCCGGCCCCGCTGCCGGCCGCCGGAGCTCCCCCGCCCGCCGCGGTTTGTTTACGGTGCGCCGGAGGCCTGCCCCCCCCCAGCCCCCACCCCCAGCGCCGAGGCCGAGGCCGAGGCCGAGGCCGAGTGGCCTTTGCAAAGACGCCTCCAGCTGCGGAGGGCAGTATGAGAGGGCTTGTGGGGGGGGGGGGGGGCTTGCACAGGCCCCGGGAGAGGGAAGTCCCCCCCCATTCCACCCGCCTCCCCAATTGAGCATGGCTCTCTGGTTGCAACACTCCTTAATTGCAAAAACGCGGCTTGGAAGGGAGGGAGTGTGTGTAGGGGGGAGTGTATTTGAGGGTCCCTAGATGATCAGGAGAGTTGCAAGCTAGTGTGGTTAGGGAGAAGAGGGAGGAAGGGACCTGTGTGGTGTGCCCCCCCCCCGCCCCGTTTTCCTCCCCCTTGCAACGTGTCTCTGGTGCCCCTTCTATGCCTGGGGCCCTCCCCTGTCCGGTGTGAAAGAAAGGCCTGGGGCAGGAGGGGGGGCAGGGATGATAGGGCCAATGAAGAGTGCCACCGTTTACAGGGGTGGAGGTCGCAGAAGGAAAGCCTGTGGGATGGGAGCCCTCCCCTTAATGCTGGCTCTGGCTCCAGCAGGGGGAAGGGATGAAGGGGGATGTTGTCCATGATGAGGGAGGGGAAGCAAATGTGACATGCAGACACACAGATATGCCCACACAGACAGCCACATGCATGCACACCCAGGGACACCCAGGCAGACTCAAGGACAGGAGCTGCTGGACACACCCACATAGGGACAAGGGAAGAGGCAGGCTGCTGCTGCACCGGGGAGCTGAAAGGGGTGGGACACACCCACAGGAGACCAAGAGCAGGGAGACCGACCCATGCACATACCCACGCACAGGGTCACACGGAGATGCTGTCACACACAGGGGCAAGGAGGAGTCGCTGTCACCCACACAGAAAAAGTCACTATCGCACGCATGCATGAACACAGAGCAATTGCACACAGCCGCACATTACAAAAGACCCTGTCACTCACAGGCACACACGTGCTAGCATGAGCCCAGTCACACAGACATCATCGCCTGCCGTGACAGTGGCTGTCACTCAGTCAAAAGCAAACGCAGTTACATTTCAACACATGTATACACAACTTAGCAACAAGTATTTTCCTGGACTCTTACTGTGGATCTCTAAGGTTCTGTATACAACAAAACCTCTACTCCAAAGAAAATTAAACTTGTCTCTGTGAAAAGACTTTCCTGCATAATGGTGCAAGGCATGCATTCATAATAATATTCTGAGTCTCTATTGCTTGTCAGCCCCCACCCCCCACCCCCACTAGATCATGAGCTAGCTCCTTGAGACCTGGGAGAATCACTCCAAGAGCTCTGGATCCCACCCAGAGCCTAGCACAGGAAGTGCTCTGTAAATACTTGTTAATTGATTGACTGAAATCTCTGGACACAGGTGTACTCATTTGCACATACTCCCAGGGACTCAGGTGCAGAAGGCATTCACAGGGCTCAGGTCCACACACAGTCACAGGTCTACGCCGACAGCTGCGTCCAGACAACCCCAGATGTGTACACTGTAGCTGTGCAGTCAGGCACACCCCTGGATGCACACAGAGTTGTGTCGTAGATTTTTTTCCCCTCAAGCTTCCTCCTGTCTTCTTCCTCTAGGCTTAGCCTTTCTCTCTCTCTCTCTCTCTCTCTCTCTCTCTCTCTCTCTCTCTCTCTCTCTCTTTTTGAGGGACAGAGAAACAAGAGCAAAGAGAGCAGGGGCAGGGGGGTTCCAGAGGGCCGAGTCATGGGGCTGAAGCAATGTCCAGTGACTTCCAGCAGCTGAGATTATCCTAGCTGCTGTGTGTGTGTGTGTGTGTGTGTGTGTGTGTGTGTGTGTGTGTGTGTGTGTGTGTGTAGGGGGAGAAGCAGTTGGGGAGAGCCAGCTTTTAGGGAGCGGTCCCTAATGCCACCTTAAAAGCAAATGTGGGCTCTAGCAGCTCCTGCTGGGGTCATATGTCTGAGCCTTTCCTGGGACCATTGACTTGCCCCCTGGGCGGAGTTCCTGCCTCCCATCATGAGTCTGGCCCCTTTTCCCACCTCTGCCCTCCCGTCTAAACTTGGAAGCCTTCCTTAGGAGGCCGGGTGCTGGTGAGTGTCTGGTTGAGTGATGTGTATTTTTGACTTGGAATTTCTCTCTAATGCTGTCTCTCTTTTGCTCTGTCTTGCTGTGTCTGATTCTCCCTCAGCTTGTTTCTCTGACAGTCTGGAACTCTCCCCCAGTCGCTACCCCTGTCTACCCCTGTTCTTGTCTCTGTCACAGCCTCTTTTTTCAGAGCTGGGAACTGGCAGTGATGAGCTTCATACTTTTCCAGTTGTTAATACTCAAACCCCGCCCCTCGCCCCGCCCGCCCTGCCTCTGGGGTCAATGAGAGGTTGGGGTGGGGGGGCGGGGGGCTCAGCTGCCTGCTCAGGACATCCTCCTGCACTTCCTCAGTGCTGCAGCTGCAGCAGCAAGTTTTGGGGGCTGAGAATGGGGGAAAGGGAAGGGGGGTCAGCTACTGCTCATGCTGACCTCTTAGACCGGTGGGCTCAGCCAAGGGTACACCAGCTCAGTGGAAGCCCTGGGTATGCGGGCTACAGCCAGCTAGCTCCTAAGCAAACCAGTGAGGAGGCCCCCCCACCACACTGACCCACAGGAAAACAGTCCCCCCTCCACCGTGGGCAGTGGCGGGAGTTGGCAGGGCCCCACTGAGCAGGGTCAGTGACAGGACTCACAATGGTCTTTCTCCACACCCCTGGCAGCTGAAATCCACCTCAGAGATGCCCAACAGCTGTGCCCTCTGCCCAGCCTCAGAGCCTGGTTCTGAGGGTACAGCTGCCCAGACTATGTGGGGGGCTGAGTGAGGCCCTGCTCCATGAGTTCAGGCGCCAGCCCAGAGTGGGAATTTGAGCAAGGGGCAGTGGGGCAGGGAGCCCAGAGCCCAGGGGGCACTAAGCATTTCTGGCCATGCTCCCCCGTAGCCATGACCTATTTGGATGAGAAGGCACTCTTAGTGATTCTACTCTAAATAATCCATAGGCTTCTATAGAAGGGAAAATTGAGGCTCAGTCAAAGGGAAGAGTAACTGGATCAAAGAACAAGGTATTGTTCCTTTATCAGGTAATGGTTAAGAGCAGGGTTTTTGTTTGGCTGGTTGTTTTTGTTTTTTGTTTTTTGTTTTTTTTTTTTTTTTTGGAGCTGGAGTGCCTGGTGTTGAATCCCAGCTCTGCCACTTGCTGGTTGTATAACCTTGGGCAATCTATTGAACCTTGCGATATCTGTAAATTGGGGATAATAATACCTGTCTCATTCAGCTTTTTGAGGATCAGAGGAGTTAGAATATATAAAAAGCTTTTAAAAGTGCCTGGTGCATAACAAGCACTGTATATGTAGGCAGTTACAGTGAGGAAGCCTGTAGGTCCGAGGTCCCCTGGATTTCTTGGAGAAGCCAGGTGGAGAATTGGTTCTCCCATAGAAATAGGATGGGGGATGGGGAGGATAGTGGGTCCCTAATCTCCAGCCTCCTTACCCTTCATGTCACATCTGTCTCGCCTACAAGTTTTTGCAACCTGGAGCCCCTCTACCTCTTGCACACAGAGTGCAGCACCCTACCTCGCTGCAGGGGATCCAGCATCCCAGCTACTACCTACCATTAATCAATCACTCAGGACCTAGCCCTGGATGATAGATACCACATTCCCCCATCCCTGCACTGAGAGGGCATTAGCGTGAAGGGTGGTAGTCCTGAGTAAGGAACAGTGGGTGGGTGTGACATCTTGAGGGCCAGGGTCTTGTCCTAGGTTGCCTGTCTTCCTCTGTGAGTCTGGTGATAAGACTCCCTCTCTCCCCCAGATCCCTTTTCTTCAGCCCCTCCCCTTTAAGATGCAGCAAGGACAGTGGAAGGATGCCCCGTGGTGGGCCACTGGAGAGCCTCTGGGCTGGGAGGCTAATCCCAACCCCAGTTCTCACGGTTGCAAAGGTGCTTGGGGGATTGGTGCCTCCTAGGGAGGAGGGAAGCATGACTGTGGCAGAAAGAGCACTGGCTGGGAGTTGGAGGCTGGGTCTTTGCCATTCACCAGTTGCTGACTTTGGCCTGGGTTTTCGTCATCTGGAGACAATGATGCCTACCTCACTCCGAGTGAGGGTAAATAACATAATGTGGCCTGACACCTGTGTTCAATCCGTGTTGCATGCTGGCTGGGTAAGCAACGCCTGTGGATTCTCCTGTTCTTCCCAGACCTGGCACACACCAGGATGCGGATCCCCATGCCCCCTGGAACCAGAGACAGTTCCCAGTCTCTGAGAGAAGCATCTGGGGCTAGTGGGGGGGGGGGGGGCAGTGAGGGGGGTCACATGGTTTTCAGACATGCCTTGTTACCTGCCCTCCTCCCCAGCAGGCCAAGGTTGTGGTAACAAAGGGGACCTCCCTCTTGTATGCTTTTGTATGAGGTGGTCCAGAGGGAAGGTTTAGAAGTTCTCTGGGTAGAGGAGAAGAGCAAGGTGGAACTTGTTGGTGCCCAGGAAATGCGATGGTTGCTCTAGTGCTTTAAGGATGAGCACTTAGTCTGGGGACAGGGACTGGGGTTAAGGGTTAGGGCCAAAGGCACAGCCACACCCCCAGCAGTGGCAAAGAGCAGCACAAGCCCACCTCCCCTTCTTCCTCCTCTCTTCCTCTTGTAAGGAAGAGATGAGTTCTTGGCTCCCAGAGCCTGAGCTGCCTGTTTCATTTTCTCTTTTACCCAGGCGCGTAGGCGGGGGAAGGGAAAAGCGGACCCGAGGCTATCGGCTATTGGTGGCTATCGGCGTTTTTGTACACATCAGTGAGTGGGTGTGTTGTGCGCGCATCCATGTGTGCATGTTTTGTGCGTGTGTGGGCTGGGGAGGGCTCTGAATATCTCCTGGAACTGGGCACCCGCAGCCCGTGGCTCTGCGCATGCGGAGTGAGTGTGTGTGTCTGCACGTGTCCGTGTGTGTGCCGGAGACTCAGCTGCATTCACTTGCTCGCGCGCGCTCTCTCTCGCTCTCTCCTGCTGTCTCTTTCGCGCGCACACACACGTACTCACACACAATTTTCAATCTCTCTCTTCCCATTCCCTCCCACCCCCTCTCCCCCTTCTCTAGCGTTTGCGGGCTCTGTCTCTCTCACTCTCTCTCTCGTCCTCTCTCTCTCCCTTCCCCCCTCCCTCTTTCACTCTCCCTCCCTCTCCCCGCCCCCTCTCTCTGCCTCTGCCAGTTCTGCCTGGGTGGGGGCTAACTCTCCCGTCCCTGGGGTGCCTGGGAGAACATCCCTGCCTTTCTTTTCGCCTCCACCATTCTCTTCCCTCCTGGGCTGTGCTCCCCTGGGCTTGCAGACTACTCCTTTCTATGGTCTCCTGGGAGGAAGGCAGCAGAGAAGGGAGGACCCCAAGCTCTGTGCCCATGCCATCTGCAGCGAGTGCCTTGGCCCCGTGACATTCATGCCTCCAGCATTCAGCTGCCCTAGCTCCCAGCTCCGATTACCCTACCCGGCTGGCTGCTGGGGGGAGGGTGGGGAGAATGTGCCATGCCCAGCTTGGGGGTGCTCCGAACTGTGCCTTTTTGGCTACTTGGATCTCCCGCTTCCGTTCCTGAGGGGAACTGGGGCAGAGGCAAGACGTTCTGTGGGTTGCCAGGGAAGGGGCTGAGTTTTTGAGCATGGTTGTGGGCATGGGGGGGTGGAGCTGACCTCTAGACCTGGGCACCCACCTTGATGCCTGACTGGAGCTGGCCTGGGGTGGGAAGAGGGAGAGGAGAGCAGCAGGTGGTTAAGGTTATGGTGGGGTGGGGGGATGTACAGTCTTTGCAGTCTTTGATGTTAATACTGGGCATCTGGCCCAAGTCAAGGCTGCTGTTTATGTCTTTCTGTCTCTGATCTGCAGGGGGGAGTTTCCTGTTATATTCTTTGGGGGCAGAGGATCTTTTGTTTAATCATTCAGCCCCCTATGTCATATCCCCCACCCTCATCTCCCATTCTCTAGTCTCCAAGGTTCCTTGGTGGCTAGGAGATCAGATTTAAGGGTCACTGCCCTTAAGCTCCAGAATCCCATCTCAGGGGGCCGCAGGGAGAACCCACCAAGGAGTTCTGCCTCACTCTCCTCCTCCCTTCTGCTTGCCAAGCTGGTGCCTGCGTCTGTGTATTCCTCTACCATCATACCTGCCAAGTAGTACCTTCCTTCCCGCCTTCGCTACCTTCTCCTTCCTGGCACTAGGATAACAGTGAGTTAGTTGGGTGGGGCAGTCCTACTCAGTCCATACCTGAGAATAGAACAGGGTGACCTGGGAAAGGAGAAAGAGGTCCTGGCTCTAAGACGCACCTACCCCTCCACGTGGGGGCCTGTGTTGTGCTGCAGCTTTCACTCTCGCCAGACTCCCAGGGGCCGTTGGTGTTTGTGGCTGCTCGTGGGAGCCCACGTTGGCACAGGCACTAGTGTGTGCATAGATGCCTGTGTTTGCCTGTGCATGCCCCTGTGTATGTTTGGGCTACAGTGGCCACCGGGGCCCCTTAGCATCACCCTTCTTGGCGCCGATGGTGTGGAGTCAGGGCATCAATGCCAGGTTATTGAGGGAGGGAGGAAGTATCTCCCCCCACCCTAGCATCAGGCAAAGGGGAAGGGGAAAGGGAGGCGTGAACCTACCCACAGCACTATTAATAGCCCACATGCCAGGCCACCAAGAACCAGCTGTCACCGTGGAAACCATTTCTACTCCCCCCCCTCCCCCAGCCTCCATGGGGTGGGACTTAGGCGGGGCATGAAGCACCCCCCACCCATCTTTCTTTGTTACCTTTCTCTCTTTGTCTCCCCTCTCCTTCATTTTTCTCTCCTCCCTACCTCACCCCTCTGTCCCCCATCCCCCATCTCATCGCTGCCTTTCCTTTCATTGTCATTCTAGCTCTACCCCCCCATCCCTGCCCATCTCTTTGTTCTTACCCCTCCTTTCTTTCTCCCTGTCTTCCCCCATCATCCCTTTTGCCCCTCTCCTTCTCTGCTTTCTCCACTTTTCTCAGCCCCCTCTATGTGTGTGTCTTTTCCTCTGTGGTTGGCAAGGAGGAGGGCTGGGCTTTCTTTAGAGCATTAAGGACAAAGTCCAGGGGCCCCAGACAGATGGGGCCAAAGCCAAGAGCGGACACTCAGAGGACTAGCATGTGTAGAATCTGGGGCTAGATTTTGGGGGCAGAGAATCCCCCTGGGTCTGCAGGACTGCGGAGTGGGGCAGTCCAGCAGTGGGAACCTGGCATGGTGCCCATGGATACCGCATTGGCCTCTTGCCTCTGTCCCCCCATTGCAGAAGCACTTAAACTTAATGAAATGCTTCCCCCTCCGTGGGCACTTTGCCCATACTGCCACCCAACAGCTCTTATCTGACAAAGAGAGTGGGTGGCCAGCCCACCCGACAGGTGCGTCTTGCCTTCCGGCTGTCCAGCCCAGTCTCAGAACCCCATAGCTCCACCCTCTCTTCTTCAGGCTGAGCCTCTGTCTCTGCAGGGCATATGCCAGGAAGGAGCCGGACTCCAGGATGAGGGGAGAGAGGCTGCCCTTCAGGGTGGGCATACTTACCATACCCCCCCCCTTCCCCCGCTGCCCACAGCTAACACAGGCGCACATGGTCTATACCTCCCTGCATGCTGGGCCGTCTGCTTACTCTGTGTTGCCTCAGAGGCCCAGGTATGTCCCTAGAGACCTGGGGTCCCCAGGGTTTCTCCAGCCTCTTGCTCGGTGCCACATGAGGGTGCCCTGAGCACGAAGGCAGCACCTCACTCCTCTGCCCATTGCCAGGGGTCATTGGAGCCTGGTTGCACTGACAGGCACCAGGGCACCATTCAGCTCAGCACAGAGGTGGGGCAGAGAGGGAGCCTGCCCCTCCCCCCAGCAGGCACGTGCAAGCCCTTGGCAGTGCCCAGACACATTTGGAGTTAAGGCTGGGCTGGGGAGGGGGAAGGGAAAATAAACATGGTGGCTCAGGTTGGCACTGCCCCAGGTGTGCCCTGTAGCAATTGGCAGTGGCAGGGTGCAGAAGGAGGGGGTTCTCCATAGCTATGGCCCGGGGCAGGAGCTGCCCATGCCATGTGGCTGCTGCTGGTGTTCCCTGCCTGGCCTGGCCCACAGCTGCTAATACCCATTCCCATACACCCTGGCCCTGTTGCCTGCCCCCAGGGCCTGCTCCCCAGGGCTGCCCCTCTCTCAGCATGCCCACTCCTTTGCCTGCCTCCTCCCATCCCTGGGGGCGCTTGGGCCTCCGGCTGGCGAGTGGATTTTTCCAGCTTCTGTAAACAAGTGGTGGCAGCATGCCAGGTGGGCAGGAGACAGGCGGGGGCAGCACCGCAGCCAGGGTGTGCCAAGCACCGAGGCACAGCCTGAGGGGGGAGACAGGGAGACACCCAGACCCAGAGAGAGAGAGAGAGAGAGAGAGAGAGAGAGAGAGAGAGAGACAGACATTCAGATGCAGAGAGCCGACTAAAGGAAGCCTCGCTGGGCACAGATAGAAGTGGAAACAGAAGCGACAGAAAATAGCCCTCTATTGTCCGGCCCAACCCCCACGACTTCCCTGGCCCCCTACCCCTCAGTGCCCTGACTGAGGGCAGCAGGCCCCAGTGCCCAGTCCCTGGGCATCCCCACCCACTCCTTCTCCTCCCCCTACCTCCACCCCTTAGGGCTGGCTACGCCATTATAAATTTATAACAGGAATTTCTTCACAAGCCAAGAAAAACTTGACCTACTTTCTTGACGGCTCCCTGGGCTAAGGCTCCCCGCTCATTGCCCCCCCCCACCCCAGTCTCCTGTCCAGCCCCCAGTGCCCAGTCTATGGGGGTAGCAGAGGCATAATGGTCCTGCCATGCTCGTCATGCTGGGGGCTTGCCTGGGTGCAGAGGCCCTGTCCGGTTGCCCTGCCCTGCCCAATGACCTGACTTATCTGTCTCCCCTCCCACCCTGGCTCCTTATCAGCTCCTGGGGGTGGGGCGGGGGGCCCAGGGGTGAGGTCTCTGGTACAGCAGCCACGTGATGGAGGTTGTGTGTGGGGAACTACACCCTTTGTCCCCTTCTCACATGCCCACACCTGCCTGTGTGTGCAGACAGTACACCTCAGGTCTGTAGCCTGTGGTCAGAGGGGCAGTGTGGAGGGAATGGTGGCCCCATGCTGGCACTGCCCTGGACCCTAGCTGGTGGACTGAGGCTAGCATTTGAGACAGGCTGTTAGGTTCTTTTGCCTGAGCCACCTGCTTCCTAGCTGTGTGAACATGAATGAATGATCGAGCTTTCTGAGCTTGTTTCTTCATCTGTAAAGTTCTGATGCCCACTTCAGAGGGCACATATTACCTATCCAGGTAACACATGTTTGCTTCCTTTCCCCTTGCCCTTGCTGTCCTGGTGGGTGGTAGCACAGCTAAACAACTGGGAAGTCTGGTCCTCAGACTGGGAAGTGTGATTTGGGACCTTGTACAGGAAGCTCTAGGGTCCTTGGGGAGCTGGGATTGAGGAGTGGTTATTTGGTCAGCAGCAGGGGAGAGGTCAGCTCCCCACTGTTTTCAACAGTCTCTCTCCATCAATGCACTTGGGTGGGCACTCATGATCCCTGCGTGCTGCCCCCATGCCCCACCCTTCCTTCTCAAGTACACCCTACAGGTGAGCTGAAAATTGCTCATCTTGGGTCCCCTCTTGCCCTATAATACTGATAACTTTTAGAAAAACTTGGCTAGACGGGTGGTAACAATAGCTACATTCAATGGACACATCAAAAGGCCAGGCGCTTGACTGAATGTCAGGATTGAGACACGGTACGTGATGACCTGATTCTTTTCCTCCATACCTTTCCAGGTCTGGGGCTTAGGATGTGTATCTCCAGTCTTGCCTCCTGCACCCGTTAACTGACAGGCTGTCCTGATCCCGTTTGTGCTTGCCCTCCATGCCTGCCACCATCTTGTTATGAGCTCCAAGAGCCCAAAATGTTGCCACCAAAGGAATCTTAGCCACTCACCGCCACCATTGTACTGCCTTATCCCTGCCTCTCTCCTCTCTTTGCAGGGACTTCTGGACAAGACTCCAAAGCTACTCCCCCAGCCCGAGACCCCTCCTCAGACCCAGCTTGTCCTCAGCCCTACCACCTGCCACTCCCTGGCCCCTCTCACCGCCCGCCCCCCTTGGGGCGCAGGGCATGGTGTGAAAGGCCAAGTGTTGAGGGGGGCACCATGGGTGCTGTGCCCTAGGGCCTGGGTGGCAGGGGGTGGGCAGCCTGTGGGTGTGCCGGGGGGGCCATCGCGCCCACCCCAGTCTCTTGGCGTGCTGGAGGGCATCCTGGATGGAATTGAAGTGAATGGAACAGAAGCCAAGCAAGGTGGAGTGTGGGTCAGACCCAGAGGAGAACAGGTAATGGCTCCAGCAACTAGGTTGTGTCAGTTCTTAGGCAGCAGGCATGGTCATCTCCTGGCTGGGCAAATGAGAGCTGAGCCTGGGCCTTTTAAGCACCTCTGGAGGGCTGGGCATGGGGCCAACAAGCTTGCTGCCTACCTTTGCCCAGGAGATGAGGTCATGGCCACATGTGGCAGGGAATTAGGCACCTGGATTGAGAGATGTCCATTTTGGAGGGGGGAGGTGATGCAGGACACAGTAATTGCAGGCGGCAGGCACGTGGCCCTTCTCTTGACAGCGCTGGGAAATCTCAGATGCCTTCCCAGTGGCTCTCATCCGCCCTCACCTGAGCATGTGGAATCCAAACAGCCTTGCCATTTTCCTCTTCTCCCTACCAGACTAGTGTGTGGTCCAGAAGCCATGATGCATGGGACATGACATTTCAGAGCACATGCACCAGTCACTGTTGGTCATAGCCCATGCTTATATTTGGAATCTATTGGGAGCCCCACAAGCTCTTCCTTGTTCATGGGCAAGAGCAGGCACTGCCACGGGGCTCCTTCCAGGAAGTGGAAGTAAATGCCAACTCTGAAGGTTTTGCTCACACGTGGAGGAGGAATCAGCCCTGCATACACAACTAGGGATGGGTTACCTGTGATTTGCGTTGCCCTTGAGGAGCCCAGAGGGTCTCTGCTTCTCCCATCAGCCCCAAGTGGCACAGAGTTCTGTCCCAGTTGGCATGATGCCCCAGGAGCTGGGTACAGCCTGTGCCTATGGCCAGGGAGAGGGTGGGGGTGGGGGTGCTCTGGGGAGAAGTGTGGCTGTTGCCTTGGAGACCAGATCTTGAGCCAGGAGGCCAGAGGCTTGGCCAGGCAAAGCCTTGGGGCCCGTGTCTGGGTCCCTGGAGGGATGGAGGAAGTGGATGAGGCTGGCAGTTGAGTAGGGCACCTTGGGTATCCCTCCCCAAAGCCCAGGATCGGGGGAGGGCTCTGAAAAAGAAGATATGGCCTGTCACTGCATAGCTCTCACTTGCAGCCTCTGTATCTCCCTGCCCAGACTTCTGTGAGTCTGGGCGAGCCTGCTCCTAACTCAAAGAAAAGCAGGAATGCAGGTTCCTGGTTCCCTCCAAGGCAGCATCCCCTCCCCCCACCCCGTTTCTCTGCCACCTTGTGGCTGTTCCTGGGACTGCACCCTGTAAATCGTAGCTGCTGAAAACCACCAGCTCAACTGGGGGCTGGGTGGCCTGGAGTTCTCCCACATCCACTCCTCCTGGAGGCAGGAGGGAGATATGACTCTCCAATGGTTGTAGAAATCAGACAGGGGTAATCCCCAGGGGGCCTGGAACACAGACTTGTCTATGACTGCGACCCTGGCCAAGGTCACTGTGTCAGTGTGTTGGGAGCTGCATCAGGCTCCAGGGGGAGGAGCCCTGCAACATGCCACATGCAGGGTGGGTGTGGGAGGTTATACAATCCGTGCACGTATGTGGAGGCTTATGTAACCTGTGTGTGCTGTGGTTATGTAACATGTATGGGTCGAGGTTGGTAACATATATGTGCAGTGGTTGAGGGTTGCTAACACCTTGCGTGGAGGGTCCTTGTCCTGGTTCTGACTCTAGTGCACAGTGTCACCAGGCACAAATGGAGCTTTGGTTTGTTGCTTTGTTAAATGAAGGCCATGAACAGGGTGGCTCTGGGAGTCTCTTCTTATTCCAGGTTATAGATTATAGTTGCTAGTCAGTATATGTTTTCAATCACTTGGGTTATCTACCATGTACATGACCTGGAAATCAAGCCACATGTTCACTAGGAGGTGGGGGTGGTATTATTAGGTGTCTGTCCAGAGGGTTGTGTAACACATGGGCATATCCTAGAGGTCATAGAACGCATTTGAGAATGCCCTGAAAATTTCATAGATGTATAGATCCTGGTGCTTATTTACAATCCTTAGGTTTATTCTGAAGACAGACAGAAGCTCTGGTCTTCCGTTATGTACATATGTATGTGTCCTAAAGGTTATATAGCTGTAAGCATGTCCTGAAGATTCTTTCTGCATAAGTTCCATGTATTGAAGGTTTAAATATGTGGATATCCTGTGGATTATGGGTGTTTAAGGTTCTATAGTGTGTGTGTGTGTGTGTGTGTGTGTGTGTGTGTGTGTGTGTGTGTGTGTTGGGGCCCTAGAACATGCCTGTGCCCCCAGCCAAGCCCTTTATCTCTCACCCCAAAGCTTCTAGATAGCTGGACCCTTCTCAGTTTTATCAGCTGACCTGGGGGTGGAAGTGGAATGAGGACACAAGATGGAGGGAGTCGGGCCTGGGAGATTATAGAAACCTATTGGATGAGAAGGGGGCTGCCCAAAGACTGCCCTGTGATTCTGCCCACTCTACCCCCATCCAGTGCCAGGTCACCAGATGGAAAGCGAAAAAGAAAGAACGGCCAATGTTCCCTGAAAACCAGCATGTCAGGTGAGCCTGGTTGTGTGTGCCTTTCTTCCCTACCCTCAACCCCACCAAACCAGGCCTGGAGCTCTTTGGGGGCCTGGGCATGGACCAGCAGTTCCTGTGACCCTTGGGGAGAGTCTTCTAGAGAGCTTGGGACGAACTTGTCTGGAGGTGAGAGGGGTGATAAGGGTATGCTCCAGCCTTTGAGGACAGGTCCTCAAAAAAGAAGGACCTCTTCTCTTCCCTGATAAACCCCTTCCCTGAGCCCCACCCCCCTGCGCCCCTGAATCAGGGTCTGGGGCTAATTGGCCAAGGGACTGTATTCCCCTGAGATGAGCTGCTGACATGTCCTGCATCCCCTGCCCCTCAGATGCAGCAAGAGAAAAATCCCCAAATGGGCAGTCGGAAGAACTGGGATTCTCCATATTCTTAGGGAAGGGGATGGACAAGGTGACTCTGATGTGTCTCCAGGATTCTACCTGGACACAAAGAATCATTTAAGGAGGCTGGGCTAGGGGATGGGCCAGGAAGGAAAAGTTGGGGGGATGAAGGAAGTGTAGGAGCCTCTCTGCTGGGGGCCCAAGCCATGCCTGCCTGCCTCCCTTCCTCCCTCCCAGGGTATATCCCTAGTTACCTGGACAAAGACGAGCAGTGTGTCGTGTGTGGGGACAAGGCAACCGGTTATCACTATCGCTGCATCACTTGTGAGGGCTGCAAGGTATGGACCAGACAGCTCCTGCCCCCCATCCCCCCACCTGAGCCCCCATCTCACCTGCCTGAAGGCCCTCAGCTCCTGGCCAAGACAGCCCTATAGACACCTAACCTAAACCCCACCTGTTGCACCACCATTTCTCCTCTCTTATTCATTTGTCAGTTTACAATCTCTGCTCTGCCACTCATAGGTAAGATGCTTAATTTCTCTGGGCCTCGGTTTCTTCCTCTATACAATGGGGATAATCACATTACCTACCTCATAGAGCTGTTGTGAGAATTAAATGAGCTAATTCATAAAGTATTTAAAACAGTGCCAGGAACATAAGAAGCACTCAGTAAATCCCAGCTATTCTCCATCCACTTGGCGGATCAGATGTGAAGGAGGTAGTATGTGTCCTGCCCTCAAGCTGCTCATAGTCTACCAGAGAGGCACACTGGAAACAAATACTGGTTTTCAAAATGTGGTCCCTGGACTACCTGCAGGATTAGTTCAGTGCAGATCTCCAGGCCTCATTCCAACCCTACTCAGTCAGAACTTGTGTGGTGAGGCCTTTGTGGACTCTGTCTTGGAACAGGTCCCCAGTTACTCCCCCTGCACCTAGAAGAGTGAGAACCAGTGCCGGGGTGGGGGGGGCACAGTGGGGCCCAGAGTTGGAGAGGATGACAGAGTCTCCGTGGGCAGTTGGGACAAGGTCATAGACTTGGGGAGCTTTAATTACATCTCACCTAGCTCATTTTCACCTGCAAGGGCTTTCCAGGATCATCACCTCCTGAAAATGTTAAGACTTTCCAAGAAATGAAAGTATTTAAAAATATAGTAAGGCTTCACATTCCTCTCTTTCTTAGTATCAACAAAGCTTAGACCACCAGGGGTTCAGAGTCCCATAGCAGTGTTCCTGGAAGCAATACAAGCAGCACAACAGAGAGCAAGGATCCTCACCCTCAAGGACAGTTGAGTCCCAGAGGAGCATCCCAGAAAGACAGAAATTCTTTGGCCCCAGCTCTAGAGAGTCTGATATTTTAAGTCTAGAGTGAGGCCCAGGAATTTGCATTTTTCGTTAAGTGCAGTAAATGATTATTTTATTTTGTTTTATTTTATTCTATTCTGTTCTCTTTTATTCTCTTTTGTTTTAATTTTTAAGTGCACTAGATGGTTTTAATACACCCCTGAATCTGAGAACTGGGAACTTGTGTCCCACACCTCAGGTCCAGGTCTGGCTCTCCTGCCCATTTAGCCATATGACTTTGGGCAGATTGCTTAATCTCTCCAAACTTCAGTTTCCTAGTCTCAAAATAGAGATAGTAACATTACTACCTCACGGGTGGACACAAGCATCAAATGTGATGATGCACACATGGAAAAGGCTTATAAGTGCCTCATAGTGAGTGTTCAGCACATGTTAGCTCTTCCTGTTATTGCTGCCATCTTGATTCTTGAGGATTTTTCTTTAGGGCAAAGACTAAACCTGATACATAGAATTGAAATTTTTCTTTTAAATCTACTAGTGTCCATACACAGTGCCTTTTCTTGATTTTTAACCTCCACCCCCACCCCCACCCCCCATTTCGAGAATTCCACCTGCATGAGCAACAGGCAGCATGTATAAGGGTGGGCTTGGGAGTCAGTTTTATTTTCAGAGTTGTTTAGCAGGATCGAAAATAAGGTATCAGTTGGACCTCCAAAGCTGCTGCTATTCCTTCAGGCATCACAGCACCTGACACCATCCCAGGCTCATGTCTGTGTACTGGGTTCCTCATCCTCCCCCCTGCCACCACCCTTCCCCATGTGCCCCTGCGCCTCAGCAGCCTGGGAGCTGAGGGCACATATTTCCATATTTCTAAAGTCCTTTGGCCCCACCAGGTGATCCTGGACTTGCTGGTGTCGGGAGGATGCCAAGTTCCCTCACTAATTCCCCCGCCCCCCGCCCGCCCAGTGAGTTGCATGGTTGGTTCATGAAGGAGAGATCATGATCACTACATGCTACATCTCCCTCCACCCCAGGGCTTCTTTCGCCGCACAATCCAGAAGAACCTCCATCCCACCTACTCCTGCAAATATGACAGCTGCTGTGTCATTGACAAGATCACCCGCAACCAGTGCCAGCTGTGTCGCTTCAAGAAGTGCATCGCCGTGGGCATGGCCATGGACTGTAAGGGGATGGGGGGGTGGGTGTCGAGCCAGGCAGCCATGGGTGGGGGTGAGTTCAGATATGACTGCTCCCTGCCAGAGTATCCTTAGGGCCCACAGTGCAGAGTGACAATCCAGGTCAGGATGATGGGGAATGAATGTTCAGGATCTTGGTCCCTGCTGCCCTCATCCCTGGGGAAAAGGGAACAAAGGATCCCTGAATGGGCCCTGCACATGGGCCCCAGTGCCCACCTGCCTTTCACCACTCCAAGGCCTTAGAGTTGTTGGGTAGAAAGGAGTCCTGAGTACTTCACCCTAGCACAGTGTTCCTGACTACCAGAGAAGACACCCCACTTTTGGGTGAGAGTGGGCATCTTGCATTGGCTGGGGATTGGGTAGCAGGGTCTTCTAGTAACCACTATCACCATAACCACTTAGACCAGAACGTGATAGTCTACATGGGCCCAGTGATTATCATGATCCAGGTTGTGCCACCCAATTGCTAGGTGATATTTGGGAAGTCACTTAACGTCTCTGGCCCTCAGTTTCCTAACCTTACGTTGGGAAGAGTAGCTTCTGAGTAGGTTGTGGAGAGTGCCATGCAGAGAGCATCGTGTCTCTCTGCCGTTGACAGTGGTTCTAGATGACTCAAAGCGGGTGGCCAAGCGCAAGCTGATCGAGCAGAACCGGGAGCGGCGACGAAAGGAAGAGATGATCCGATCACTGCAGCAGCGACCAGAGCCCACTCCCGAAGAGTGGGACCTGATCCATGTTGCCACAGAGGCCCATCGCAGCACGAATGCCCAGGGCAGCCATTGGAAGCAGAGACGGAAATTCCTGGTAAGGAGAGAAGGGGCGTGGGGAGAGCAGCAGCCACGTGGCCAGGAGGAAGAGCGAGCTCAGAGTCTCCTTCAGAAAGCTTTCTTGGTTTAATCTGACCCAAAGCTAATGCTCTCTACGACATGGTGATCCTGATGCATATGCCTGCGTATGTGTTGCTGCTGTCACAGCCCTGCCTATTCAATGTGATTGGGAGCTTCCCCATTGAATTTCTAGAGAGTAGGGGCAACCTCTCCTCTTTTTCCTGCCCACAGTGACTGGGAGGAGAGGGTTAGGACACAGTTATGTAATAGTATTTGGGGGCACCTGATGGGTACCAGGCATTATGGTAGACCCTGGCAAAACTGAGTGCTAAGTGAATGGGCAGCTCGGGAGGAGATGGACAGTTGATTGTATATGGTGAGTGAAGGCAGGAACCTGGTATCTGGTTCGTGGTGGAGTGTGCCAGCGGGTGGAACAGTATAGTGTTAAGAGCACAGCCTTTAATACCAAGCACACGTGTGTATAATGGTGAGGAGTCAGACTATTTGGGTTCAAATCCTGGTTCTACCTCTTACTAGACATGTGACCTTGGGCTTATTACTCAGCTGCACTGTGCCTCAGTTTCCTCACCTGTGAAATGGTGTTAAGTATAACATCCTTACAAGGTTGTGGTGGGGATTCAATAGGATCTATAAAACATGTAGCCTAGTGCCTGGCTGCGTATTAAATATGTTACATATTCAGTAAACATAGCTTCTATTATTATGAGATTACTTCTACTAGTGTTATGGTCATTGTTATTATTAGCCGACTTGCAGCTCTGGCTCTGATCTATTCTCTGCCCTAAGGTGAAGGAGAAGCCTTAGGCATGGGACAAGGCAGTCCCCTGGTACTGGCCGCCCCTCTTCCCCAAGCTGACTTGGAGCTCCCCCTGGTGGGCAGGGAGCCTCAGTGAGAGGTTGAAAGGGGTCTGCAGCCCCAGCTGACCCCTGTCTCTTTCTTTATAAAGCCGGATGACATCGGCCAGTCACCCATCGTCTCCATGCCGGATGGAGACAAGGTGGACCTAGAGGCCTTCAGCGAGTTTACCAAGATCATCACCCCGGCCATCACCCGTGTGGTGGACTTTGCCAAAAAACTGCCCATGTTCTCCGAGGTGAGTGGCAAATGGGAAGAGGCATGGTGCCACCCTAGAGGGAAACCTGGGGCTGCTCCCTTGGTCACCCAGTGTCAGCATATGCTCATCTAAGGTCCTCTGGACAGGGAGCAATCCCTGTAGGTCAACACACATCTAACACACACAACCCAAACACCCCCAACACACACACACACACACACACACACACACACACACACACACAGCTAGAGAATGCCTAAGGAACCAAGATATTCCAAGTGCCTGGCCTCCCCAGCCCCTCCCTGTCCTTCTCCCCCAACATCTACATGGCTATCCTGGCTCCAACAGCTTCAAATTTCTCATTTTTTTAATTTATTTATTTATTTATTTATTTATTTATTTATTTATTTATATTTTTAATGTTTATTTATTTTTGAGAGAGAGAGAAACAGAATGAGAGCAGGGGAGGGGCAGAGAGAGAGGGAGACAGAGAATCCAAAGCAGGATCCAGGCTCTGAGCTGTCAGTACAGAGCCTGACATGGGGCTTGAACTCATGAACTGTGAGATCATGACTTAAGCTGAAGTCAGTCACTTAACTGACTGAGCCACCCAGGCACCCCAAATTCCTCATTTTAAAGAGCACTGAGTCTGGGTACAGGCTGCCCTACTAGCTGTGTGACCTTGGCCATGGTACCTAAGTCCATGTACCTCACTTTCCTCATCTGCAGTGGGGATGGAGATAATGATGGGAGGGAACTCATAGGCATAATTGTGAGATTTAATGACATAGGGCATGTCCGTGGCCCAGAGCAAGGCTAGTTGTTCAGAGTATACCTTACTGGCTGAGGTGAGTGGTGGCCTCACAGCTCCCAAAGGGCATCCACAAGAGACACTCATGGGGAAGGGCATGCTGAGTGTTCCTGTGGCCCTGCCACTCTGCAGCTGCCTTGCGAAGACCAGATCATCCTCCTGAAGGGGTGCTGCATGGAGATCATGTCCCTGCGGGCGGCTGTCCGCTATGACCCCGAAAGCGACACCCTGACGCTGAGTGGGGAGATGGCCGTCAAGCGGGAGCAGCTCAAGAATGGTGGCCTGGGTGTAGTCTCCGACGCCATCTTTGAACTGGGCAAGTCACTCTCTGCCTTTAACCTGGATGATACGGAAGTGGCTCTGCTGCAGGCTGTGCTGCTAATGTCAACAGGTACCTGCCTACTGGCTGGGAGGGCTCAGAAGCTTCCAGGGCTTGGCTGGGCCCTGCGCCTGTCATTATCCTCTTCCCTGAATTCTACAGTCTTTCTCTATTCCTCAACTTCTCTGTTCCCCAAGCTTACCTCCGTCACTGGGCCCATTCTCTGTCCCCTGTCCCTTGTTCTGTTACCCATCCCCCCTCAGTTCTGATGTCCAAGCACATCTCTTGCCATGTCTCCTCTGCCCCTTATTCCATCTTCACCGTATTGTTTCTCTCTGCCCACCACCACCCCCCCTCCACTTTCTGTCACTCACATTTGCCTTTGTTCCACAACCCCAACCACCTGTCCCTTACCCCTCCTCTGTCCCCTCTCCCTGCCCCTTATCCCCACTCTGCCCCTCTTCCCACCAACTCTTCTCTTTGCCCCCTAGTCCTGCCCTGTCTCCAAGCCTCCCCTCTCTTCTCACCTCTCAGTCCTTCTGTCTTCTTTACTCACTACCTCTCTCGAAACCCCCAGCGGCTCAGACTCCTCCCTCCTCCACCCTGCTCTTGCTCCCATGCACACGCTGCAGTCTCTTTCCCTCCCCTTCCCCACCCTAGCCTCTCCAAGTCTATCTCCCTTCACCCACTCAAGCTCACGCCCCTTCTTCCCTGCAGACCGCTCGGGCCTGCTGTGTGTGGACAAGATCGAGAAGAGTCAGGAGGCGTACCTGCTGGCGTTCGAGCACTACGTGAACCACCGCAAACACAACATTCCGCACTTCTGGCCCAAGCTGCTGATGAAGGTGACTGACCTCCGCATGATCGGGGCCTGCCACGCCAGCCGCTTCCTCCACATGAAAGTCGAGTGCCCCACCGAACTGTTCCCCCCACTCTTCCTCGAGGTCTTTGAGGATCAGGAAGTCTAAAGCCTCAGGCGGCCAGAGGGTGTGCGGAGCTGGTGGGGAGGAGCCTGGAGAGAAGGGGCAGAGCTGGGGGGCTGAGGGAGGCCCCCCACCCCTCTTCTCTCCTTCCTCTCATCCTTGGATAGATTCAGCTCCCACACACACACCCCGCACTGCCCGTCCCTCCTCAGAACCTCCAGCCCTGGGACAGGGCAAACACATGAACTTGCTATGAAAAAGACAGTGTGGGAGGCTGGGGGACCGTGTCCTGCAGTTCCCAGGACCCCATCCTCTAAGAAGGTAGGGGAAGGGAGGGAGATCTAAGAGGGGACAAGCCATCTTGACCGTAGGGGATGGAAGAATATGGGGTGGGGGAAGATGCCCTCAACTCAGCCCCTACACACACACAAGAGAGAGCCCCCCCTGCACAGTTCCTTGACAGAGGTTCCCCCTCCAGGCTAAGGGCCTCTCTGCTTCCCCAGAAGCCTGGGTGCAAAGAAAGGCTTGGCTTGGCTCCTCCCCCTGGAGGTTAAAAATTAGTCATTCTAACTGCACTTTGGAAACCAGGCAAGGGGAGAAGATAAATGAAGAAAAACTAGACAGAGAGAAAAAGAAAAAAAGAGTGAGCGATTGATAGAGAGAGAGAGAGAGAGATGATATTAAGTTATTAACCGAGGCTGGCCCCCTACCACCCCTAAGCACTTTGAGAGCTGCCCCTCCTCCCCGCAAATCAGAGAGAACTGCCCCACATACCAGGTCCCCAAGGGCAGGGCTGCCGATCAGAGCTGTGAGTTAACACAACAGGGTCCTGGCCATCCCTCCTTGCCTTCCCCCTCCCCCTGTGCCCCTTCGGCACCCCCCCCCCACCCAGTGCTCCCTCTGCTCTCTGCCACTCGTGCCCGCTGAGTTCCATCTACCTCTCACGCTGGATGCCAGCTGGCCCCTCACCAGCCTGCCCTGCTGCCCACACAGCTCCCCTTTCAAGTGCCCAGCCCCAGGGGCCTCTCCCTGCCCACCCCCCACTCCTTCCACACCTTGGCACCCACACAGGAAAAACTGTGGCTCAAGCTCCTGCCCTCCTCACACCTGCAGTATTAGCTACAATCCAGATGCTGCTGCACTGGGGGGGAGTTAGGGGGGTGTGTGTGAGTTTCTCCCAGAGCCTCTACCCCCTTAGGACCGTGTCCCCATCTGTCTTCTGGGCTCTCTCTAACCTCTGCCCTCTTCCTTCCCCACTCCCACTCAATGCACTAACCCAGACTCTGGGCAGGCAGGCACCAGAATGGGGGTGCCTAGATAAATGGCACTTAGTTGGGGCCCCAGGGGAGGGGGCGGTTGGTGCTCCTCCTTTTTTCTTTGAAGCTCTTTAGGCCAGCCGCCCCTCCGCCCCTGGGACCCCCTCCCCTCTTCTTTTCTCTAATTCAGGGACTTTGGCTTGAGCCACCTCCCACCCTCCTGGTGAGGAGTGCTCTGTTGGTCTGCACTTGGGTGAGCTGCCCTCCTCCTCTTCCTTTTGGCTATCGCCCACTGCCCACTCCACAGGGGAGAGAGGGAGGGAGGAGGTAGCCCTCCCATGGGTGGGGGGGGGAGGGGGGAGGGACAGAACAGACCAGAGGGCCCTGGGCTCAGGGCTGCATGTCGGCAGGGATGGATGGGTGGACATAGATGCCCCCCGGAAGCCATGGGGAATGGGGCAGGGGCAGGGGGAGGGGTGCCAGGGCTTCCTGCGCTTTGCACTATTGGGGCAAAAATGTCTTAAGCAGTGGGGAACCTGCCACCCCACCCTGACCCTCAGCCTGCCACAGCCCCCTACATACACACACACACACACACACACACACACACACACACACACACGGGAAGGCAATGCTATGCTGCCCATCAGGGCATGTCCTTCCCCCACTGTCCAGGTGTTCTGACAGGGGTGGAGGGCCTGGAAGAGCATCTGCTGTCACCTGTGCATGTGCCTGCCCTGCCCCCCTTGGGCTCGTGGGCTGCCCCTGCTGTCTTTGTCTGTCTCTATCCTCTCTCTCTCCTGGGGTACTGATTCCTATATTACCCCAGTCCCATGGGTAAGCCCTTTTGTACCCTCCTCTGGGGGTATACCACCCCTGGGGGCCCAGTGGAATTCCTGACCTGTCTGCTGTCTCCTCCCTCCCTCCCTCCCTCCCTGCATCCCCACCTCCACCCCTCCATCCCCATTCTCAGCCAAGAACATGGTAGAGAAAAGGCCTTAAAGGGGCTTGGCCTCTTACAGGCACTTGGGAATCCCCCCTCACCTCCCCAATCATATGAGCTGTGATCCCCTACTCCTCCCCCCCATCTCTGACCCCTCCCCCCTCACTCTAGGTGATGTGGGGTGTATGTGTGCGTTTCTCTGCGTGAATGTGTGAGCAAGTACATGTGGTGGGGCAGGAGCCAGGGGACTCAGGAGCACCACGCACCTGCTCTAGAGAGGCAGCTGTCCCAGCCCCTGCTTTGGAAGTGGGGGACAGGGCCCTCTCCTGGGGGCCATTGGTGCTAATGAGGGGGATGGCCTTGACGTGGGTGCTTAGTATGCCTCCCCCAGTATTGGCCCGGGGCACTAGGGCAGGCGGGGTGGGGCAGCAGGTGCAGTATTGGTGGGAGGAGGGACTGCTGGGAATGGGCCAGGCCAGGACAAGGGGGTGCCAGAGCCATGACCACTCCCCCGCGCCCACCACCCGCCTCTCCATCTCAGTATCCCCACCCCCCATCACTCAGAACACACATACCTCATCCAGCCTCCTCCCTGCTCAGCCTTGGGGAGGGTGGGGGTGGAGGAGCCCCTACCCCTTCCCCTGGTGGCGGGTCTACAGGGCTGGGAGAGGGCGGGGCGTGTGACACAGACACCGTCCATAAGGGGGACAGTAATTCCTGCCCCGGGATCTCCTGGGTGGGGGAGGGGACACTTCCCTGGAGGCGCTACTGAATGTATGAGAAGCTGGTGCTGGGGTGGGGGGAGGGGGGTTGTGGCCAGAAACAGGGAAAGAGGTAGGTCCCTTCCCCAGGGAGGGGTGGGGGACTGGCAGGGGTGACTTGGGGGGCTCCTACTCCTGCCCCACGTTGACAATCAGTATGTCTGTTACGTGCGATTTTTCACCCCGTTGTGTTTTGGGTCAGGATTTTAAAGAAAGATATTTTTATGGTAATTGTTGCTCGTCTATTTTACTATATATTTATGTAATAAATATATGATGAAAATAACCCCCTTGGGCACCCCCCCTTAGACTTGTGTGCTGTTTCCCTGTATCCTCCCATCTGCTGGCAGAATACCCACCCCACAAACTGACCAGATGGAGAGGTGTGCCCCAGCCTTGGCAATATTTCCACCCCCACCCCCAAAACGAGCACACACCACAGAAGCCAGCTCAGCTGTGAACTATTGGATTTGAGACAGGAATAGAACAAATCGGGGGGCTAGAGAATAAGCGGGGGTGGGGGGGGCGGAGAGTGATTTAAATAGGGGAGGACGGGAGGGTCAGTGATGGGGGAGGGAGGCAGTTATTTACAAGAAGGCTCGGGGGGCCAGAGGCTCATCTTGGAATATTTTATAACAATATAAATAAGATTCTGGTTTGCTTTTCCTTTTCGTCTCGTAAAGGAGAGAGAAGTGCAGAGTTCGATTCTGTACAAGGGGGCAGCGGCAGAAGGCCGGCCGGGCGGGTCACTGGGCGTCCACCCGGAAGGACAGCAGCTTCTCGGAATGCATGTTGTTCAGGGTCCGCAGGTCCGGCAGCTTGAGCAGCAGCTTGGTGAAGCGGGAAGTCTCCGAGGGCCGGTTCTTCAGCACCAGAGCCCGAAGAGCCCGCAGCAGCGTCTCCTGGAGCTGCTCCACCGAAGCGGAATTCTCCATGCCCGAGCGGTCTGTGGGGAAGACGACAGCAGTGAGGCAGGCTCCCCGAGCTCCTCTGAGGAGGAACCGGAGGAGGTCTGCGAGGAGGAGGAGGAGGAGGAGGAGAAGAAGGAGGAGGACCCGGCCACCGGTGCAGCCTCTCCCTGAAGCCCCTCGGAGGGCCCACGGGGGGAAGGAGGAGGAGAGGAGCGCAACTCCTTCTCCCAGGCCTCTGCCCCGAGAGCAGGAGGCAGCTGAGAGCTGGGAGCATGGGCTCAGCAGGGCTGGTCACCTCCCATCCCACAAGGCCACTCTCCTTCCCTGAACAGGCCAAACGTGTCCAGGCTCCCTTGCTTTTTGCTCTGTAGTTCCCTCTGCCTGGGATGCCCTTCCCCCTCTCTGCCTGGCAATACCTTACTTGTCCTTTGAGGCCCCACTCAAGTGTCACCTCCTTCCCCAGCTCCCCCAGGCAGAAATAGTTGTCTGTGCTTCCAAAGCCCTTGGTTCATGCTTCTACTGTGACACTTATCTCACTGTTTTATAATTAGTCGGGCATGAGTCTGTCTCCCCAGCTAGACTGTGTCTGAATCATGTCTGTATCCCCAGTGCCCGGTGCAGGGCCTGGCATAGAGTAGGTACTCCATAAAAGGTGTGTTGAATCGAACTGCGTCCGCCTCCTCCCCCCCACCCCCCTCCAGGGTCAGGCTCAGGAGAGAGCTTGACCTACCTGCAGAGACAAGCACCACCGCGGTGAAGAGGCCCAGCTCCTCCTCGGTAAGCGCCAGGGAGTTGAGCTTCTCACTAAAGTCAAACATGGCATTAAGCAGGTCCCCCATGCCCATGGCTCCAAGTTCCTGCAGGCTGTAAGTGGTGCGGCTCAGGAACATCACTGTCTGGTCCTTCACGTTGAACAGCGATGCAAAGCGCACCATCAGCACCTAAGGGAGAGGGGACAGGGACAGTCACCCTGGTGGGGTGGGAGGAGCATTTGCCAAATTGCCCCTAAAGTTTTCCAAAGGGTTTACTGGCACCACCTTAGGTTTCTCGGGAAAGAGTGGGGGTGGGTTCTGAATGGGCAATGGGGTGGGGGTGGGGGAGAGATGGAAGGATGGGGAACATCACCCTGGCTTTAGAATCCAGCAGGGCTGAATCTGAGTCTTAACTTTGTCACTACCCGTGACCTGGGACAAGGTCGCAAAAGTTCACCAAAATTGATTTGAGTCTAGAATGGGGGTAGCAATGTGCCCTAAGGTGTTATTTCCAGGTAATGGGATGTGTTGAGACCCCAGCTGAGATTACAGAAGTCCCAGCCAACCTGACGCAGGAAGGGGAGGGATTCTGCCCCTTCCTTCAGCAGTCAGAGGCTGCCAGGACAAAGATACTGGGGTTCCAAAGCCTTTCAGAGCCCCTCCCTATCCTAGATACCAAGTCTTTCTGCAGGATCCTTCCCAAGGTCAAGAGCAGGGAGCACAAAGGGTCACTCACCTCAAAGGTTCCCGCCTTAAGCAAGGTGACCTGGTCGTGCTGAGAAAGATCACGAAAGCCGGGGATGTGCTTGGCAAACTCTACCACCTCCCGCACAGCAGGTGTGAAGCTCATGGAGAAATCCTCCCAGATCTCTTGCACGGTTCTCCCACTGCGTCCGTGGGGGTACATGTTCATGGGGCATGCCTGGAGGAGGAAGGGATTTGGGGAGGGGAATATCAACCAGACTGGCTCAGGTGGGTTCCCCCAGCAGGGCTGGACCCCAGCTTCTGCCCAGGTTAGAGGCTGTGGCCCTAGAGGATCGGTCTTTTAGGTAAAGGAGCAATCAGGTGCCAGGTGGAGATCAGGGATTTGCAGGCACAGCCCTTACTGCAAGGCTGAGCATCCTCCCCCCTGGGAAGAGGATATCCCTGCATGAGCCTCCAAGCACACCCAGCTGCCCTATGCTAAATCCAGTCTCCCAGGCCCCCTGCCCACCTCACCCCCAGTGCCCTCACCAGCAGAACATTCTTGGAGTTGCCCTGCCGTGGACTGTTGGCAGGTGCTTCGCCTTCTGGGGCTGGGTACACATGGGTGGGGCACAGACGGTGCCCGTTGCTGTTGGGCTGCTGGCAGCTGTGGTGGGCAGGGCCAGGGGGCCAGGCGGGAAGGTAAGAGGAGGAGGCCTGGCGTAAACCATTCAGGGCCTCATTATGACGCTGGGCAGCCATAACGTTGTCATTGGGGACAGGCGGGCAGCTCTGACTTTCCCAGCAATGAGGAGTGGTGGCTGGAGGGCTGCCCGATGCATGGTTGGCATTGAAGTTGCCAGGTGAGGTGCCCAGCTTGTCATGGGCATAGGTGAAGATTTCTCGGTGGGCCCGGGCCACCTGGGATATCACATCCTCCACTGTGGGCTCAGGACTTGGGGATCGGGGAGGTGTCAGCTGTTGTGGGAATTGGGAGAAGCCCACCAGGGGTGAGGGGGCCGGAGCGGGAGGTGGTGAGGGGCCCATGGGGCCTGGAGTCGGATGCTGGGTGGGTGAGTTCTCCAACGGGCACTGGCTGCTCAACTGGTTGTTGGCCAGGTTCATGGCGCTCTGCATCTCGGCAAGCATCCGCTGCTTCTCTCGTTTGGGGATGCGCCCAAAACGCACAGCTGTGACAGGATGAGAGCAGCGTCAGGAAGTTCTCCTACACACTCACACGCTTCTCTTCCTTCCTCTTGAAAGGGCAAGGCCCTGAACGCTTGGGGTTCTACATCAAAACTAAAACCAAGGCCACGCCCCTTGAGGAAGTTTTCCAAGTAGGGATTGCCCTATGAGGGGACCAGAGGAGCGAATAGTAAAGAAGTGTGTTTATCCAAAAAGATGAAAGATGGGCATCCCCTACACAGAGGAGACTCACCGTCTGACGTGTCTCTGTTGGGACTTTTTTAAGGGAGGGATTAACTCAAACTTTGGGTGGAAGGAAGTGGGGGGGAAGTTGTGGGGATGCTTTGTGGGGCAACAGTGCCGCCTTACCATCTCGAGACATGCCCACGGAGAGACACTTCTTGAAGCGACACTGCTGGCAGCGGTTGCGATTGATGCGGACGATGGAGCAGTTTTCATTTTTCAGACACCTTTTGTACTGGATGTTCTGCTGGATACTCCGACGGAAAAAGCCCTGGAAGGATGGGGGCAGCTAGTGAGCATCTCCATCCAGGCCAGGCCTATGTGTCCGGGGGAATGAGGTCATACCTCTCTGCCCTTACCCCCAACCTGCCTCACCTTGCAGCCCTCACAGGCATGCACGCCATAGTGGAAGCCCGAGGCAACGTCCCCACACACTTTACACAGTAGCACCATGCCATTCAGCTCTGTGGGAAGAGAGGGGCAGCAGGTGAGCAGGAGAGCTGTCTGGCCAGAGATGTGGAGGTTTTCTGGGCTGGAAATTCTAGGGGAAAAGCTGAGGAGCTCCTCCAGTATTCAGACTGGGCTGGACAGCGGTTGGTGCAACTCTAGGAGAAATCCCTGAGGCCAGGGTAGGCCCTGGGAATAACCGTGTCATCTGAACACCAAGTCCCAACCTAGTCCTGGCCGACTTCCCCCAAATCAGCTGGAAATTTACGCACTGGTGATGTTGCTGGTGCTCTTGCTGGGGGACACTCGGCTGCTATCTTCCAGGGCCACTTGTAGACCCCCTGAGGGGCTCCCATTATAGAAGGAGGAGGAGGAGGAGGAAGATGAAGAAGGGGAGCCATCATCACTCAAGTTGGGTGGAATGCTCCCAAAGGAGCGAGCTGGGTCCTGAGTGAGGGATCCAGTGGGTGATGGTGGGAAGTAGGCAGGGCAGCCTTGACTCAGGGACTGGAAGCTGCCATTTGAGCTGTCACTGTAGAGAGACTCAGGGCTGGTACGGCTTGGGGAAGAGCCGCTGGAGCCAATGTAGGTGATGACACCACCTGGCAGGAGAACACAAGGGAAGGGGGTGTCAGCACCATGTATCTTTGGTCCTAGGGCACCACTCCTGCTCATCCCCCATCTACCTCTCACTGCTGCATGCTCGGAAGTTAACTGTGGAACCCTTAATCTTGGAGTCCCAGGAAGAACCACAATAAGCAACTCCCCAATGCAAACCAGATATCACATGGCCAACCGACACCCCAAGGCTCTTTGCAGGGTACATTCAACTTCTGCCTTGGGTGTGAGGTGCCTCCCTAAAGGCATGACCTCTGCAGGCATCTCATATATGTACCCCGCTACCCCGGAAGCCTTCCTTGGGAATACGGACTGAAGCTAGCTAATGACTTCATCGTTAGTGGCAGATGTGAGGATGGGATGAGCAGCTGAGACCCATTCAGAATGCCCAGTTTCACCCTCCAAAAAAAAAGCTGCCAATTTTAACACCAAGACCACTCCAGGGATGAGACTATTTGGGGCAAGCTAGCCAACAGTGAGGAGAGTAAGGTCTTACAAGAGTAAGACAGTGACATTCCCCCAAAACTGGAAGACGTTTCTCCAAAGGTACTGAAACTACCCAGGCTGGTTCCCCTGGCCTCCAAAAGCAAGAGTCAGAGTAGACTCTCCCTCCGCGTCCAGGGAAGACTTAGCAATGCCCATTGCAGGTTGGTGGACATGAAAAACAAATTGTCCAGCCTAGGGCTTAGGAATTCCCCTTTTAGATCTCTCAGCCAGGTGACAACGACCTTGGCTCTCGGCCATTCAAGGGACTTCGACCCTCTGGTTACATTGTCAACCAGGTGTTTGTGCTCCCGTGGCATTAGCAGGAGAAAAGGTGACCTGCCTGCCACACCTTTGCCAAGCACCTAGCTTGGCCTGCCATGGGTGGGGTGGGAAAAGGGAGGATCCTAGGACACGTGTGAGCCAACACAAGCCATGTCACCGTATATCCAGAGGCACATGTCTTGCTCACCCACTGACACACACTGAGCTGGGCAGGGCAACCCTAAAATAGCTCAAGGTTGGTCAGGGTGAACCCAGCTCCCAATAAAATAGTTGCACAACAGGTCAGCTCCTACAGTTTCAGAGCTGGGTGGGGGGTGGGGGGGGGGATGGGATGGGATATCATTTGGTGGTAAATGAACTTGACCTAGTTCACCCATCCCCAAAAAGGGAGTAAGACTTTCATCCAAAGATGATTCTAACCTGGAAGTGAGGGGCATGCTCAAAAGAATCTAGTTCTAGATCCAGATCTATCAGAACCAAATTGATCTGTGACCTAGAGGAAGTTACCTCCCCTCTCTCTCTGGGTCTCAGTTTTCTGTGACCAAAAAAAAAAAAAAAAAAAGACTTTCAGTAATGATTCTGGGATGTAGCTGTAGCTGTTCTGGGGAAGTCCTTTCTGACAGACTGCTGCTGGTTTGGTGGGGGTGAGGAGTTAAGACAGTGTTTGCAGGAGTCAGGAACAGAAAGAATTTGGAATGTGGTGAAACTGAGTCTAAAGGCAGTAAAATGAAGTAGGTGCAAACAAAATAAAAAGAAAAGGAACGAGGAGACAAGAGTGGCTAAATGTGAGGTACCATTGAGGAGTGTAAACACGAGGCCATGAGAGGTCAGGGAGAGCTCCAGTTTACTCTGCTTCAGGGATGGGGAGAAGGTTCCCCACCCCCCTCCCGTCCCAGGCAGGCGGACAGGAAAAAGAGGCAGGCGGGGGCGGTGAGTCAGCCCGGCTTCACCCAGATCTCGGCGGGGCGGGGCGGGAGCCGGGCCCTCAGCCGGCCTCACGTCCTCACTCCACGTGTGCCTCCTGCACGTGGCTCCCCAACGAGGAACCCCGGAACCCAAGGCCCCGCCCCTCCCCGTCCCGTCAATCAGGAGCATCAGCCCCGCCCCCGCCCCGCCCCTCCTGGGCTTCCAAGTCCCGGGCTGGGCCCCAAACGCCAGCCAGGCCGGGGCAACTGAGGGGAGGAGAGAAGGGAACACGCGTTGCCGGGGCGACCGGGGGGGGCGGAGCTCATTATGTAACGGGGCCGGGAGACAACGACCAATGGGGTGGCGGCCACGGCTTCTGCTGAATGAAAACAAACGCAGCACGTGGGCCCGGCTCCGCAGCCATGTGAGCCCTCCGGGCCTCCCGGGCGCTGTGGGTGTCCTCCCTGGGGCCGAGCACCACTCTGCTGGCTCCTCAAGTGCCGCTCCCTACTGTCACTGAGGATTCCCCAGTGAGATCCGACCCATTCCCCCAGCCCCTCCTGCCTGGAGCCCCTATCGTCCCACTGCTTTTCAGGTTCCCTTGAGCTTGCAGGAAATAGGGGAAGAGAAAGAGAGGAAGGCGAGGATCATCTTTCCGAGAGGGTCAGCCATGCTACAGCTGCAGGGCAGGGGGGAGGGGGAAAAAGGGGCGTTTGAGGCACTGCTCCAAAGCTCCCAGTCCCTCTAAACTGTGCATCTTATCACATATACCCGCTCTCCATCTCCTCCTGCCCGGGATCCGAGTCCATCAGGCTAAAAGGAGCTTTGGGACTCTGAGAGGTGGTGGTGGGGCGCCTCTGGGCATATTCCCAGGACGAATAACTCGCTCTGGAAATCCCAGCCTATGGTACCCATTATGCTAGCAAATCCCCAGACCGAGGGAGTCCCCAGCCCCTTAAAAAGTTCCTCTTGTTCTAAGGCATACATGGAAGCGAAGAGACAGTACCAAAGGATGATGATAGTAAAGAATCTCAGTACCTGTGTTATTGTTGGAGTCCAGGGTCGTCATGTCTTCACCGGCTGAGAGCGGTCATTCAAACTGGACCTTGACACAGACTGGAGGTTGCAATTGCTGCTGTCGCCCCCTGGACACTGACTGAGGGCGGAGAGTGGATCCCACGGATCACAAACAAGATCCGAGGCACCCTGCAGCAAGGTCTCGGGGTTGCCTGACTGCAGCCCTGCAAAAGGGTAGGACGCAGAGGCAACGGAGGTCTGCTTTGCATGGGAAGAGCAGAGTGTGGGGGAGGGGAAATCAGCCTGCTGTAGTTCTTCTAGCTGGAAGGTAGCAAGGAGGGTCGGGTCTCTGCAGTGCACGGGGTGCCACTGCCTGACGGCTCCACAGCGCTGCAGGGTAGTGAATCTGGAGCTCCCGGTGCAAAAGTCCCAGAGGGAGAGAGGTTGCAGTCAGGAAGTAAGTAGGTGATGGGGAGAAACGGGGCACCCAGGCGCAAAGAAGCGAGACGTGTGCCCTGCTACGTTCCCTCGGCAGCAATATTTCACTCTGCCAATCTCAGCCGCCTTTTGCCCCAGCCTTTTTCCCCGGGACAGAGGGCTCTGCGCAGGCGCCGGCAACCCAGGGTTCCCGGGCCGCACGCGGCACTGGAGCAGGTACCATGTGATCCGAGGGAGCGCCTCGTGCCCCAGTGACACACTTTTCCAGCAGCAGGCACGTTGAGCTCCGTGCGCCTGCGTAACGCCAAGCCTATCGGGATTTGTAGTCCACTGGCAAAGTGGGCGGACTGCGTGTATTTCCCCCTTTCTGCTTTGCAAAAGCGATTGCTGGGACCCGGGGAGGAGCTAAGAGCCGGGTCGGGTCGGGTGTGCCCTGAAGAGTCAGGGTGGCGTGTTTGGAAAGCCTGTATGGCAGAGGCATGTGAATTCCTGGGGAGGGACTGGCAAGCTTGGCTGTTCCCCGGGAGATCAAAGCTAACAGGCTCTTTCTGCAAACCTTGCAAACGTGAGGGCTTCACGTGATTGCCGGACTGACCTCGCCTTGAGGTTACTAGTGACACAAGGAGATATGACCAGTAGGGGAGGGAGATATCCCCAAAGTCAAGAGCTTAAGATGAATTTCTGCTGCAGGGCCAAGTCCAGGGACCAAAAGGAAATGTGACCCCTTTTTCCTTTTATTCTCCTTAGGGAGAGCATCCCTAAGGAAGGAGGAGCTGCCATGCGGGTGAGGTTGTCTCTGGGGACTCCCTGTCTGCTTGTATGACACCACCTCACTCATTCGAGGTGACTTTGGGGTGAGTCATTTCCTTTTGTCTGGGAAATAAAAAGGACCAGGGAAGGGAACTTTATGGTGAAAGTGCTTTTTAAGATCCTAAAGTAATGGGGCTGAGGTGAGGCAGGGGGCAGAGTGACACCCCCACCACCACCAGTGCTTGAGTGCAGCATGCAGATCCCACAGAAGGGAACTCAGGAGGGAACATGAAGATCATCTTCACCACCACCACCCCTTCCTCAGTATCCTTTCCTCAGTAAGAGGAAAATGAGCCTTAGAAGAAGTGGGTGGCCCAAGGTCAGACGTTCATTCCTAGTTCCCTCTGCCCTCCCAAACATCAGGGAGATGAGCAGACACACAGGGAAACACTGAACAAGGGGTTAGAAATGGCCCCCCTCAAAGCAGCGATTGCCCCACTGGTGAAAATAGATGTCTCCCACTTGAGGACGTGGACTGTGGGGAGAGATGGGGGCCTCTTCTCCAAGCAACCAAGTGAGGCTGAGCCACCTGCTGCTTCCTGCTAATTTCCTCCTCAGTCCCAGTCCTTGGAGGGAGGGTTTTCCCTCACAGGAAGCCCTTCCCCACTTGTTCACAGACAGCGCCTGGAGCAGCACTGGTGGATGCCTGGAAACTTGACAGTCAGCAAAGAGGTAGAGAAAAGGAGGAGTGTGGGTGCCAAGGAAGGAGGAAGCTGGGTGGTGAGGAGTTGAGTGAACTGAGAGGAACTGAGAGGGCTGTGAGGTTGACTGAGAGGTGACTGAGTAGCTGGCTTGATCACTGACCCTTTGACTCCCTTTAGGAGACCCTTTAGGGAGATGTGCTCCCTAAAATGGGCTCCTTAGAATGGTCTGGGCTTTTACTTTATTCCCTCCGCCCAAAAATGTGGGAGAGAGAAGACAGGGGGTGCTTCCCTGGCCTGCCCTGGCCTTCTGGCCCAGAGCTGGAAAGCTGTAACACAGCGTGGGAGAAACTGGGAGGGGCTAGGACAAACAGGGAAAGAGGCTTTTCAGGAAAGCTTGGTTCTGAACTCAGCCTTCTCCCCTCCCCCCCCCCCCCCCCCCCTGCTGGGCTCTGGAGGGAAAGCTAGGAGGTAAGCTGCATGCTCTCTGAGCCTGTCCTGACTCTTCCATCAGAAGCAGGGCCAGGGCTCAAGTATCTGCCAGGGCTGGATTCAAAATCAGGGCTCTGGGCATGACCTCTAGTGCCCCACCAGCCCAAGTACCAACACCAACACACTCCCAGTTGTCCTGGACCCTCCCTGAGGCCCACAGCTCTGTTCCTTGCTTGTGATCCCACCCACCTCCTGTTCTATTTGTTGGTCTTTTTCCCTATAGGGAAAGGGCCAGGGGTCAAGACTCTCTCCCTGAAGTTGCAGCCAGTGAGGGGGAAGAGGAAGCAGAGGCAAGGAGAGTTGAAATTCAGTCAGCCTAACTCTTGGCAAGGAGCTGGGTTGTTTTGCAGTCTAAGTGAGGTATGAAGGCGGAGGCTTGGGAGGGAGGGAGCAAGGGAGGGGGGTTACCTCTGCTCCCTCCTTCCTCCGTAGCACTTCTTATAGGGCCCCCTTTTTCTTCCCTGACAAAGAGGCAACTTTGGGATATTCCTTCTACAATTGGAGGGAAGGATACAGAAGAATCAAGAGGCAAGACTCGTCCTTGGTTCCAGAAGCTTCTAGGCTATCTCCCCCTACCCCCCCCCCCCACGTTCCTCTCTCTGCCAGTAGCTACTGGGAGAAAGACAGAGACCTATGGGACCCAGAGGCACCAAAGGGAGGGAGAAAAAGCTGAGTTGTCTGGCCTTTGGAGACACAGACTAGAATCTAGCTTTGGCCTCTCTTTGACCTCAACCTTGACCTTAAGACAACAGGTGCATTTCAACACAGCCTCCCCACCCCCCCCCTCCCCCTGCCAGCTGGACATTCCAGTTCACTTCTACACACACACACACACACACACACACACACACACACACACACACACACTGTTCTGCCTATAGCCAAATTCAGCCCAAGAAGGAACTGGACTCTTAATAAACAGTGCTCAGACTAGAACTGTGTGGAATGGATGCATATCGAAGATCCAGCACAGGAAGCACAGCCCTGGCTCCATGTTGCACACACTTCCACTCAGATTCCTCAGGGTCTGGGATTCTGAGGACTGACCTCCCCATTTGGGGGCAGGATTAGATCCTCTGTGTGTGTGTGTGTGTGTGTGTGTGTGTGTGTGTGTGTGTGTTCCCAAATATTCTTTAATTCTCCTGGATTTCTTTGGACTGGGGTTGGGGGGAGTGGACAGCATAGAGAAAGCAGAGGAAAGAAAAGGGATCAAGAGCTCTAAAACTCTCGTCAGAGTATGCATGTGATCTTATGAGTGAGAGACTGCACTGCCCGTGTGAGTGTGTAAGTGTGAATGGTGTGAGTGTGCATAGATGTGTGTGTGTTTGACCCAGAATCTGTGCTCCTTGCCAGTGTGTTGTTCTGGGTAACAGGGCAACGCCTGTACAAATCCTGGGTGGCCTAAATCTTGGGCTGACTGCTTGACTGACTGACTGAGGGTGGGTCCTTGCTGGAAACCAGGTCAGACTTCCTTAGGTGCCTTCCCTTCCCCCTCCTTTCTCACCAAGCAAACCATTGCCCAGGGGAGTAACCTCCCTGCCTAGGTCATGCAAACCTGGGTCAGAAACCCTGGGGATTCCCCCAGAATCAGGGAAGCAGCCATGTGCCTGGGAGAGACTCATGCCTTGCCCTCCTAGAATCTTTTCCTATTCTCTAAAGGCCCAGCTGGCTTTTCTTCACCTACCCAAAGCATTGATATCTTGGGGAGAATTTCAAGAACATGCCACAGGAGGGTCTAAGTCTGAGCTGATTTGTTCGTTGGGGGAACTGGAGAAAGAGAGGGTGAAGCATGGTCCAGGGCTGGGTTCCATGGATGTGTTTTATCTCAGATTCTATCCTTACACCACTCCTTTCTTCAAGGAGAGGAAATAATAAGCATGTATTAAGCACCAACTGTATGCCAGGCACTGTGCTAAGTGTTTTGTATATATTATTTCATTTAATATACATAATGACACAATGCTACAAGTCCCATTCTTATTTTAGAGACAGGAACCTGAAACTTTGAGACGTTTGTTAGCTTGCCTGGGAAGAGGCAGACACTAGCTGATTTGTCTGAAAACTGTATTTGGAGTGAAACACTGCAGATTGAGAGGATGTCACATCAGGGGTGCCTGGGTGGCTCAGTCGATTGAGCATCTGACTCTTGATTTCGGCTCAGGTCATGATCCCAGGGAGTGTGGGATCAAGCCCTGTGTCAGGCTCCACACTAAGCATGGAGCCTGCTTGGGATTCTCTCTCTCTCTCTCTCTCTCTCTCTCTCTCTCTCTCTCTCTCTCTCTTTTTCTCTCTCTCTTTTTCTCTCTCTCCCTCCCTCTGCCCCTCTCCCAACCCTGAGTGTGTGCAGGCATGCATGCATTCTCTCTCTCTAAAATAAAAAAAATAAATAAAAATAAAAGACTATGTCACATCAAAAAAAATGGAGATTTTTGGAGAGGCTAAAACTCCCCCAACTCTCTCTTGGGACTACCACTGTCAATGTCACAATGAAGACAGGAGTGCTGGAAATCGGACCCCAGGTCTGAGGATACAACTGTTCCCACTAGCAAGACTGTCTTTCCTGGAGAGAATGATCACTTTGACTGAAACATTGACACGTCTGAGCAGCAAGCACATCCCAGTGTTTCCTAAGCAATAGTGCTACTTCGAAGTGTGGGGTGTCAACCAGAAGAGATACTTGAAGCTCCCCTGTCCTTGGCCCCATTAGTACCTCACCTTCCCAGAGCCACATTTCCTTTTCCCTTGTACTCTCCCCTCTCTCCCTCCACATTCTCCTTATGTGGTTATAAAGGTAGACAGGGGCCAGAATAGGGTGCAGCAAACAGATAGCAAACACATTTCCACATAGACTGCTACAGAGGTGAGTCACCGAAGCAGGCATCTGAGCCCTCTTCTCTACCTCTGACTTTGGGATCCACAGCTGGTGACAAGGGGAGGGGGCAGGGAGACCAGGGCCCTTTAATGCACCATGGTATTTCCTTCAGGGGATATATTAAGAATAGTTTAGGGGTGCCTGGGTGGCGCAGTCGGTTAAGTGTCCGACTTCAGCCAGGTCACGATCTCGCGGTCTGTGAGTTCGAGCCCCGCGTCAGGCTCTGGGCTGATGGCTTGGAGCCTGGAGCCTGTTTCCGATTCTGTGTCTCCCTCTCTCTCTGCCCCTCCCCCGTTCATGCTCTGTCTCTCTCTGTCCCAAAAATAAATAAAAAACGTTGAAAAAAAAATTAAAAAAAAAAAAGAATAGTTTAGCTCATATAACTTCGTACAGTGACAGATGGTAACTATGCTTATCGTGGTGAGCACTTTGTAATGTGTATAAATGTTGAATCACTATGTTGTAAAAAATAATAATAAATAAAATAAAAAATTTTAATTAAAAAAATGAAAAAGAATGGATTAGTTCAATGAGAGTGGGGAAGGCCTCTAAAGAAATTGTGTACAAACTACTTAGGAATAACATCCCACTTCTCCATTTACCTGCTTGAGCAATGTGCACTTCTAAGTACAGTCCTTCGAGAGTCATCCACCATCCTAGGCCAATGCTTCTGCAGTAGATGCTTTGGGGAACCGGAAGGAGGATTCTCCTTCCAGAGCCCAGGATCCCACTCGCATCACAGGATCCAGGAGGTGCATGGGCTGTCCTTGGCAGTAGAAGACTAGGTCTCAGATCATCCTCTTTCTGGCATGGGGGTCCTCCTCCCGGGTTGGGGGTGGTGGCAGCCAGCACATGCTATGCCAAGGCCATCTTGTCCAACCTTTGCTATGTTGCTGCTGGAGCCTACTGGTGGTTTTCTCTTCCAGGTCCAGGTCCGGCAAGGCAATGACCTGTTGTCTGTCCTTGAGCCTGTGTAGGACGCAAATGCAGGGAAGTGTGTGTAGGGAGTGGGGGGGCGGGGACCTGTGTGCCTGCCTCTGTTTCCACCTATTACCACAAGCTCTAGCTCAAACTCTCTATCCAATGTCTCCCCATTTCTTGGGCCACGGCAGATCTCTGTGTAGCTGCCCAGGGAGGCCAGAGGCTCATGACAGTCCTTGTGAGCAGGATGGACCTCAGAGGAGCCATGGCCTGGGCAGACATTAGGGGCCATGTGTAGCTTCTAGGAGGCTTACATAAACACTGGCTGGGATGGGAAGGGAAGAGGGGGGGTGTAATGGGCTGCCCAAGAAAAAAGCAACCCCCGCCCCTCCAGCTCATACTGCATGGAAAGAAGGAAAGCTCATTTTCCCTCCTCCCATCCCTCTCCCCTAGTCTGCAGCTGTGAGTTGGGCCGGAAAGACTGCAGTATCTTGGGGGAGGGGTGCAGGAGAAGGAGAGAGAGAGAGAGAGAGGATGAGACTTTGCGAATTTGGGATCCCCCCCTTCTTCTAAATTGGGGGGGGGGTGAAGGGGGGAGAAGCAATTTGCCAAAGAGATTTTCAATGCCACAGGAAGGAGCTTTGGCTCATTAGAATGCGCAGTTTGCACCCTGAAAAAAAAAATCTGTGCTGGTTGCAAAAATGCAGACTTGTGTAGGGGCCCAGCAGAGATTAAAAAAAAAAAAAAAAAGCACTAGCTCTGCAATGCAGGATCTGCGAAGTTTTGGTGCGATGAGGAAATGTGGGTCGTGCTCACTTCATTTGCTTGTTCCTGGTAACCTACTGTCCGCCTGACTCCGGCATGGTCTCATATCCCAGCAAGAGGCACTGCTGCTCAGAAACGGGGTCACGGGCAGGGGGCCGGAGCAGAGGGCTGAAGTGGGGGGTTTGGGGTTAGTCCTGAGAGAAGGACTCTATGGGGCTGGGAGGGCCAGGTGGATGGGAGGGGACACTTCCATGAGGCATGGAGGCTGAGCTTTTTCACATTAGTGTTTGTTCTCCAGCCCGGACAGGGGTTAGTGTGAAATTCTTCCAGATCCCCCCAGCCCCCACCCTGCCCTCAGTGCCTCCCTATCCCCCATTGGCAAAGAGACTTTCCTTCTCCTGTCCCGCAGACCACTGCTGCAGAAAGAACCCTGGCTTCGTGTCCCTGACCCCACAAATCCCTGAACTCTCTTTGTTCTAATCCTGGAATAGGCACTTGCTGCATGTCTGTGTGGCATCCTCCTTCCTAGAAAAAGGGGACCAGGCAGTCTGATTTTGGGAACCCAGGCTACAGGGATACCAAGTCTTGGCCCTGGGCTGACATTAGCACATCAACTCCAAGGGTACGGTGGCCACTCTGTGCTCTTGGCTTGGGGAGGCCCTTTGTCATCTGGGGCCTAAGGCGCTGGGCTGTATATACGCCAAGGGGCTGCCTGGGAGGAGAATATGCCTGGGGAAACCTTCTTTCTTTCCTGGGTATTTGCTCCCCCAGTGGCTCAGGAGAAACAAAAGGAGGCAAAAGCAGAATAAAAAGCTGGGAGATAAGGAGAAGGGAGCCTAGTGCCCTTTTGCTCCTTCCCCATCTTTTCTCCTGTTTTTCTGGCCCATGGAGGACAGGGCCGAGGGTGTTTGTGCCGGCAAGGCTCACGCGGGCTGCAGGGTCACATGGCCTGGGCATGTGCAGCCTGCTCCATTTCTACCACAACAACTCGCTCATAAACAGCCCGGCTGCTGCGGCGGTGGTGGCGGAGACATGTGCAAGCGAGGGGGTGGGGCACGTGGCCCTGCCCAAGCCAAGGGAAGGCTCTCTCTGAGCCCTGCCTCTCCCCTCCCCATGCTGGTGCTGCCTTGCCACAGGAAATTCCTAGTGCTCCTTTGCTGCTGCTGCAAAACATGTTTTTGGGAAGTGACTTTTAACAAGGATGGAGTCGACAGACCATTTTAAATGACATAGAAGAGATAATCAGTCTGACACAGACTTCTTCTCACCCTTGCCCTATCTTTCTTAGATCCCTATACATGTTGGGGTTGAGGGCTGAGCAGGAGTCACGTGTTTTCAATTCTCACCTGTTTCTTCCTCTTAAACTACGTAATATTGGAAACCAACCAGGTCCCCATGGTGAGCACTGGGGCAAGGGGCTATGCTTCCCTAACACAGTGGTTCTCAGGATCCACTGGTGGTCCAGGATTGTAGTGGGGTCAGCATCACCTGAGAACCTGTTAGAAATACAAATTCTCGGGGCGCCTGGGTGGCGCAGTCGGTTAAGCGTCCGACTTCAGCCAGGTCACGATCTCGCGGTCCGTGAGTTCGAGCCCCGCGTCAGGCTCTGGGCTGATGGCTCGGAGCCTGGAGCCCGTTTCAGATTCTGTGTCTCCCTCTCTCTCTGACCCTTCCCCGTTGTTCATGCTCTGTCTCTCTCTGTCTCAAAAATAAATAAATGTTAAAAAAAAAAAAAAAAAAAAAAAGAAATACAAATTCTCAGGTCCCGCCCCAGGCCTACTGAATCAGAAACTCTGGGGGTAGAGCCCAGCAATCTGGGTTGTCACCAGCCCTGCAGGTGATTCAGATGCATGCTCAGGTCTGAGAAGCACTGCTCTGAGGTCTTTGTTCCCTAGCAAATCAGTCCTGCAGGATGTAGCCCAGGATCCACTTTCCCCTTTTGTGCTTCTTCATCTAAGTTTGGCCAGAGAGCACAACCAGATTCAGTTTGACAGTATAAAAAGCGTTTATCGAGTGCCTACTATGTGCGAGGATTCTGGAAATGAGAGCAGGTGAGTAGTAGGAAAAGGGAGGGGATGGTACTAGGGAAGAATAAAGAAAGTGAAGGCTAGGGAGGTAATTATTTATCCTTTCTTCATCTTATCTACTTTTCTCCCTGTTGTGAAGCTTTATTTAGAACAGTTGATTGTGGTTTAAATTGTTTGGAGGCTGGAAGTAGAAATTGGTCCTTTGTCTATTTTTGCTGGCCATGGGAACCCCAAGCTAGTTAGAGCATAGGTCCTTGACTCCCCATGCATAACTAAGAGAATACGAGCACCATGCACATGCACATGCACACGCGTGCACGCGCACACACACACACACACACACACACACACACACGCTCCTGGGGATTTCAGAGACAGGGGTAGGGAGAGCCAAGAAAAGGAAAGAGGTCTCAGAGGGGTGGAAGTACCCCAGGCAAAATGAGTTTAACAGATAACAAGCAGGAAAAGTCTTTCAATGGGGGAGGGTGGGGACAATTCTGGCCTACTCCAGCTTCCTGAGACCCAGAAACTGTGACCAGAGGAAGCAGAGGGTCTCTAAGGCAAATCACAAAGGCTCCTGAGAATGAAACCTGCACCAAACCAAGGCGAAATGGGGGAATGGACTTCAGATCAGAAGGGCTTCCTTTCACAGGCAAACAGGACAAGGGTAAGGCACAGCCCCTCTCCTGTGACCTCTTCTCCTCCATCACACATTGTCCCTTAAGAGCAGAGCTCCCATTACTGTCTCAACCATGACTCGTTGACTCCTGGCCTCTCCCTGCTTCAGCTTCATTTTTTTCTTTAATTTTTTAATGCTAATCTATTTTTGAGAGAGAGAGAGACAGAGAGTGAGGGAGTCACAGAATTCGAAGCAGGCTCCAGGCTCTGAGCCGTCAGCACAAAGCCCGATGCGAGGCTCGAACTCATGAACCCTGAGATCATGACCTGAGTTGAAGTCGGACGCTTAACAGATTGAGCCACCCAGGTGCTGCCCCCTCCCCCAGTTCATTTTTTGAGGAATACGCTTTCCTCTGGTTCTCACAGAGATCTTTCTCTCACTTCTCTCTGCAAGGGTTCCTCTCTGTGCCTGAAAGGCTCTGGGCTCAAGGAGCAGACAGCCCTGCAGGCTCAGCCGCAGTGACCTACATCAGCTCTCCCCTAGGTCCTGGGTGTGGGGGCTGAGGTTTCAAGATAGGAACTTGGGAATCTGGCACAGGTCTGCAGATGACGTCAGGGAGACAGGCTGCAAAAGTGGCACTGAGGGACTGCAAGGCAGGGGGTACTGCAGGACTGAGTTCTCACTTTGTCATTTGTGGACAACGGCAGAAGACAATCCAAACCTCACATACAAAAACATTTCTGAGCAGTGACCTCTTGGATAGGAGCCAGAGGTCTCTGACAGGTCTGACCTCTATTCGCTAGATTTGGAAGTGGTTTCTGCCTGCTCCCCATTCTTGCTGAACTCACCCTAGTCTGCTGCATCTGGCTGGAAAGATTACCTTGGCCTTGATGTGGACCAGTGAGTTCAGATTTCAGCTGATTTATTTCAGGATATGAAGGCTGAGGAGAGGTGGTCAGATATGCAGAAATCTACTCCGAAGCTTTACTATATAGAGACCCATGTAATTTTTTTAGATCTGAGGTTCTGAGAAGTATCCAGAAGAAGCCCCACAACCGAATTATCATTTACAAACCCCCTTACCTCAGGACCCTGGCAGTTGAACCTCTCCTTCCAGCTACAGGCTCCTGGCACAGGAAGGCAGGTTCTGAAATAGGTGTTTTCCCTCTCTCTCACTATAAACCACAGTATTTAGCATGCCCATCGCCTCCAGATTGTGGATGTTTTGCCCTGGCAAGGAAATGCTATTGTAGGGGGAGAAATTAGGTGGTGGTGACAGAGAATGATAGATGAGCCTTTTACTTGGGGGGGGGGGGGGGGGGGCAGGGAGGGAGGGAGAGAGGGCGTGTGAGCGAGCGAGCCCGAGCTCATGAAGGGGAGGGAGAGCACGCAGGCAGTGCCGGACTGGATGGCTCTCTCTCTCCAAAGGGCTTCCCCTCCGCCAAGCCCCACCCCCAAAGCCCAGGAAGTCCACAGCCTGGCACCCAGCCAGGGTGAGAGCATTCCTCAGGACTCTGACAGGCTGGGGGGTTGGGGGGAGATAGTGGTGGTGCTCCCACCCAGAGGACAGCGAGAAGGGAAGGAAACACGCGGGGGAGGAAATGAACACAGAGAAGAGGGTGAGGGTAAGAGGTGGGGAGCTAGTTCCCAGCGCCACAAGTCCTTTTCAGAGAGAAGGGTTGAGGCTGGATGCCTTCCCAACGGCCATGCGAAGGGTCTGCAGCTTCAGAGCAGATGACCTCCAGGTCACCTCTCTGAGCAGGGTTGTCAATGACGTCTCACGCTGTCCTCTGGAGGTTCTCTCTCTTCCTTCCTTACTCTAGGGCTGTGGTTGAGCTCGGGAGACCCAGAGTGGCGAAACTCTGGAACTGCAGCTGGGCGGGGGGAGGAGCTCAACGCGTCTCCCTCCGTCTTTGCACCAGGGCCCCTCCCTTTTCCTCCGCTAGGCCCGGGACTCTGGAAATAGCACCTGGTAATGGGAGTGTTGACAGATGCTGAGTTATAGGAGAGCAAGTGTCCCTCGTCTTTAATGTTCTAGCTTAACTCGCTTTTTGGCTCTTTCCCTTGAAAATAGGCGCCCTAGGACTCCTCCCACTCCCTTCCATACATTGCTCCTTAACATGCCCCTGGATAGCCTGCTACTTGGCTATAATAAAGTCTCCCTCTTTGAGCCCCAGGACCCATAGCCTCTTGGACCTCTATGACTTTGAAGGACAAATGGCCCTGTGATAATTGTGATTTTATTTTTTATTTTTTAAAAATTTTATTCTGAGAGATAGAGAACAAGTGGGGAGGGGCTAAGAGAGAGGGAGACAGAATCTCAAGCAGGCTCTGCACTGTCAGCGCGGAGCCCCATGAGGGGCTTGAACCCATGAACACTGGGATCATGACCTGAGCCAAAATCAAGAGTTAGATGATCAACCAACAGAGCCACCCAGGCATCCTGATACTTCTGATTTTAAATTTACCATTCCCTACTCTTCCTTCCCTGAGCACTGCCTGATAGATAACTCTTTCTCCTGGTCAGCTTCCAAACACATGCCTTCCATCACCCCAATTTCCCATGCAACCTCTCAACCTCACATCTCATGTGGGGGAAAGGGGTGGGAAGGAAAATGGACAAAGCTAGGTCAGAATTGTTTTCCAAGGAAAACCAGTTCTCTCTGTTTGGTTTCATTTGACCTATACTCCAGCTTTTCCTGGTTAGTCCTCTTGTTCCTTGCTGCCCTCCTCACCTCTCCCTCCAACATGATCCCCTGTGCTCTTCCCATCCAGGGAAAATGTCCCTAATGCTGAGAAAAAAGACTCCACTTTGGTAACAATTTATGTCAGCTCTCGAGGAATACCAACTCACAGAGGAATAACTGCTTCCAGTGTTGTTGGGGAAGGGGAGGTGGTGGAGGAGGCAAGAAGCAAAACATTCACTCTAGAAGAGGCCGTGTTCCCATTATCCAGCCGGTAATTAAAGAACTCTTGGTTCTTTTCTGGTATCTGCGGATCTCAGAGAGCTCTGCCAAGAACAACGAAGAACTTTAAGGGAAATAGGAGTTGGAGTAGAGGTAACCAACTGTGCAGTGAGGGACTAAAACTTTACCCAACTCCACCTCCAAAGTCGTTTTCTTTGATGATATCCCTTCTCTTGAATTGCCTGTTTTATTTACTTTTATTTTTTAAGTTTATTTTTTTTAGAGACAGAGCACGTGAGCAGGGAAGAGAGAATCTCAAGCAGGCTCTGCACGGTCAGAAGGAGCCCAACCCTCCGGCTCAAACCCATGAACCAAAAGATCATGACCTGAGCTGAAATCAAGAGCAGGAGGACCAACCAAGTGAGCCACCCAGGCACCCCACCTCATCTTTTAAATTGCATGATCCTTAATGTTATTAAGCAGTGAACTACACGGCATGAAATCATTTTAAGTAGATACAGTCACATTCCCTTCTTGCACTGCACACCTCAATCAACTTTTCTCTTCCTCCCCAGGTTGCTGCCCCACATTCACCCTGAAGGGGGCACTTTTGTTCAGTCGTTGGTGCCAGAGAAAAGGGAGCCTCAGGAAGGAAACATAACAATTGGTCACGTGTTGGGGGGGTTCTCGAAGGGGTTGCTGGGACAGGGAAGGGAGGTCCACGTGGAGTGGGCGGAGCCTGCTGAAAGTTTTGGCGGGGCTGGCAATAGGAGAAAAATACCCAAATTTGAGTTGTGATTTTACTAAAAAGAAAAAAAAGAGGCAGCAGAGAGGGTGTGTCCTGCCCTCAGAGAGGGCCCTGCAGAGGGGAGAAGGGGGGCGGCACACGCGCGTCCTGCTCGCGGAGGCCTGGAACGCAGGGTAGAGTTTCTGCCAGAAAGCTCTGAGCCATATCGGGCTTCGGAGCCGGAAACCTCCGTGGCTCCATGCTGGTTTCCCATCCCCCATCCTCTCGGAGAAGGGAAAGGTGGCCTCTCCCTCATGGTCTCATTTCAGAGACCATGTGGAGCTGGGCTAATGCCAGCCACGCAACCCCAGTCTTTATTTACCTTTCCAAGAGCCTCAGGAAGCCGCCCAGATGAAGCCTCTCTCCTTGGGGAGAAGCCAAAACAAGCCTCTTTTTACTACCTAGTTCTGCCCTACTGTTAGCTGGAAAACAGAGCTTCATACAGTCTTTAAACTGGAAGGGCCTTAGTGATGATCTACTTCAATTTTCTTTCTGGTCTGGGAAAACCAACACCCAGACAGGTAACAGGGCTTACTACCTGCTCTTTCCACACCATAGACACTCAGTTCCAAGAATATAGGTCATAGAAATGGAATTCGCCATCCTAAATCCTTAGAGTAGTGATAGTATTGGCTTTAACTCCATCCATACCCTTAGCCAGAGGGCAAAAGGAAATGATCATTAGCCCATTATGGATAAAAAAGGCAGAGGATTGTTTAGGGACTTGATTTATGGGTCCTACGGTTTTCCTAAGTGCTCTCAACAGGGGGCAGCTCCACCTTTCTCCCTCTGCGCCTTTACTGTTTGGTATCAGGGCCCTTACATGTCTTAGTTCAGGGATTACCACAGTTTAAAAATCTAATGGTTTGGAAGCAAGAATTCTTAGAAGAGCTTCTTTCCCCAGGATTAAGTTTTCTGGTGATTTATTTACCTCGTCCTGTGACTTGAGATCAAGATCAGACCTCCAAATCCAAAAAGTCCAGACTTTTGGCTTTGGAGGAGAAAAGCATGTTTACTTAGTCTGGAGTAGTGAAATCTTAGACTTTGGATTTCAGAGCTGTAAAGTTTCCAGAAAAAAAAAAAAAAGTGGGGGGACTGATGTAGAATTGCCAGTGTTCTATTTTGCCAAGTAAGGACATTAAAAAAACTACTACCACCAATTGCTATTTATTATCACCATCATTTCACAAAAGGAAGTACATTTTAGCACACACAAAATAGGAAACATATAATGTCAGAATAAATAACAGTTCTAAGCCACCCTGCATTGATTCACATGAGTACTGCATAGTGCTTTGCTTTTTTTTTTTTTTTTTTTTTCCATTTTGTTGTAGATTGGTTCCAGTTTGGTCTATTGGTCTTTAGACCAGTGGTAGCAAACTGCAGCCTGAGTGCCAAATCCAGCCCAATGCTTCTTTTTGTATTTGCCCCAAGCTAAGCAAAGCTAAGCATTTTTGTTTTTTTTTAATTTTGTCTTTATTTAAATTCTACACCCAGTGTGGGGCTTGAACTCACAACCCCAGGATCGAGAGTCACATGCTCTATGGCCTGAGCCAGCCAGGTGCCCCTAAGTTAAGAAATTTTTTTTAATTTTAATTTTTTTTTAATGTTTGTTTATTTTTGAGACAGAGAGAGACAGAGCATGAACGGGGGAGGGTCAGAGAGAGAGGGAGACACAGAATCTGAAACAGGCTCCAGGCTCTGAGCGGTCAGCCCAGAGCCCAACGCGGGGCTCGAACTCCCGGACTGCGAGATCGTGACCTGAGCCGAAGTCGGATGCTTAACCGACTGAGCCACCCAGGCGCCCCTAATTTTAATTTTTTAAAAAGACTTTTGGGGTGCCTGGGTGGTTCAGTCGATTAAGTGTCCAACTTCGGCTAAGGTTGCCATCTCGTTGTTCGTGAGTTCGAGCCCCATGACAGGATCTGGGCAGACAGCTTCAGATTCTGTCTCCCTCTCTCTCTGTGCCCCTCCCCCACTTGCCCTGTCTCTCTGTCTCTCTCAAAATATACATTAAAAAAAAATTTTTTTTTTTAAAGACTTTTGGGACACCTGGGTGGCTCAGTAGGTTTAAGTGTCCAACTCTTGATTTCGACTCGGGTCATGATATCACAGTTTGTGAGTTTGAGCCCAGCGTTGGGCTCTGTGGTGACAGCATGGAGCCTGCTTGGTATTTTATCTCTCCCTCTCTCTCTGCTTCTCCCCTGCTCACATTCTTCTCTCTCTCCCTCTCAAAATAAATAAGTAAACATTTAAAAAAAACACAAATTTTGGGGTGCTTGGGTGGTTCAGTCAATTGTCTCATTTTGGATCAGGTCGTGATCTTGAGGCTCGTGAGTTCAAGCCCCATATTGGGCTCTCTGCTGTCAGCCTGCTTTGTATCCTCTGTCTCCTCTCTCTGCCCCTTCTCTGCTTGTGCTAGCTTGCACACTGTCTTTCTAAAATAAACATTGGGAAAACATATTTACTTATTTATTTGAGAGAGAAAGAGAGCCAGAGTGAGGAGAGGGGCAGATGGGGGGGCGGAGAGAGAAAGAGAGGATCTCGAGCAGGCTCCATGCTCAGCACAGAGCGCAATGCAGAACTCAGTCCCACGACCCTGGGATTGTGACCTGAGCTGAAATCAAGAGTTGGATGTTCGGGGCGCCTGGGTGGCGCAGTCGGTTAAGCGTCCGACTTCAGCCAGGTCACGATCTCGCGGTCTGTGAGTTCTAGCCCCGCGTCGGGCTCTGGGCTGATGGCTCGGAGCCTGGAGCCTGTTTCCGATTCTGTGTCTCCCTCTCTCTCTGCCCCTCCCCCGTTCATGCTCTGTCTCTCTCTGTCCCAAAAATAAAAAAAAATAAAAAAAAAATAAAAGAGTTGGATGTTCAACCGACTAAGCCACCCAGGCGCCCTAAGAATTTTTAAGTAGTTGAAAAATCTAAAATAATATTTCATGACACATGAGAACTATGTGAAATTCAAATTTCAGGGTCCCTAAATAAAATGTTATTGAACGGTGGAACTGTGATTGCGGCTTGCAGTCTCATGCCAGAGCCTTTGTTTTTAACTGTTGAGTCTCCCATCTGCCTTAAAAAAAAAAAAAAAAAAAGTTTATTTATTTGCACAAGCAGGGAAGTGGCAGTTAGGGAGAGAATCCCAAGCAGGGTCTGTGCTGTCGAGGCAGAGTCTGATGATGTGGGGCTCGATCCCACAAACTGTGAGATCTTGACCTGAGCTGAAATCAAGAGTTGGATGCTCAACTGAGCCACCCAGGTGCCACCACTTGCCTTTCCCTCTGTATCTCCACAACCGTGGTACTTTACATTAACAGTCATCATAAGCTACCCTTATTCATTCACATGTCTTTTGCAACACAATAGCAGAGTTGAATAGTGTGAGAGCCCCTATGACTGTCAAAGCCTAAAATATTTCCTGTCTGGCCCTTTAAGAATAGGAAGGCCAAGGGGTGCCTGGCTGGCTCAGTTGGTGGAGCATAAAACTCTTGATCTCAGGTTGTGAGTTTGAGCACTGGTTGGGTGCAGAGATTACTTAAAAAACACAAACAAACAAACAAACAAACCCAAAAAATTGGTCAGCCAACTCTGGAAAGTTTTCAAACTTGAGGGGCATCAGAATCACATGGAAGGCTTGTTAAAACACAGACTGCTGAGTCTCACCCCAGCATTTATGATTCTTTAAATCTAGAGAGGCCTGAGAATTTGCATTTCTAACAAGTTCCCAGTGACGCTGATGATGCGGGACCACATACCACTAGTATCCTAGATTAACCACGTGTCACCTCACACTTAGGGTAACAGCCTTCAAATTGGCCTCCTGCCTTAGGTGCAAAGATATAAATATTGAAATTAGCTTTCAAAAACAAATCTGGCCATTCTCCACTTTGCTAGAAATCCTTTGATGCTTCACCTTGGCTGAGAAATTATCCATTCCTTAGCTAGGCCTCATAATCTGTTCTCAACCTACCTTACCTGCTTTATCCCCTATACTCTCCACTATCCAAACTAAACTCCAGCCAATTTCTCTCATTTACTCCAATCTATCCATTTATCCCATGCCTTTGTAATGCTCTCACTTCTGTTTGAGAGGTCTTCCTATGGTCTCAACCTTTAAGATCCGCCTCAGTTGCCACTTCCTCAATTCCTTCCAGATGGTATATTCTATCTTCTCTGTACTCCCAGACCTTATTCTTCCCTAGGTTTCATTTTTACTATATTAATGTTAAAACTGTCACTGTCAACCAAGCTAAAGGTCAAGGGAAGATGCTTTCTCTTAATATATCTACATAGCTCATTTATTCATTCAATGAATGTGCCAACTTTGTGCCAGGTATGGTTCTAGGTGCTGAAGGTATAGCAGTGAAAAAACATGAAGCTTATATTCTAGTGAGAGAAGATATAAGCAAGGTAAATTACATGGTTAAAAGTATTAAGCACAAAGAAGAAAAATAAAGCAGAAAAGGAAGGGAGGGAGTTTGGAGGGGTATGTGAGTTCACATAGGGTGACCAGAGAAGGTCTGATGAAGAGATGATATTCAGTTAAGAACTGAAGAAGTGATAGGGCAGGTGGATATTGGAAAGAAGAATGATCCGAGTGGAGGGAATAGCAAGGCAAAGGATGTGAGCAGGCAAATACCAGGCGTGTCTGAAGGACAGTAAAGAGAGGAGTGTGGCAGGAGGGGAGTGAATAGGGGAGAGAAGAGTAAAAGTTGACGTCAGAGAGCAGTGGCCAGAGGGCCACATCCTGTAGGCCGTAATAATGATTTTGTTCTTCTTCCAAGTAAGATGGGAAGCCATGAGAGGATTTTGAGCAGAGAAAAAACATGATCTCACTCATGTCTTATCAGGATCACTATGGCTGCTGTGCTGAGAACAGATATGAGGCAAAGGTTGAAACTGAGAGACTAATTACAAGGTTACAGCAATAAAAAGGTGTGATACGACTATAACTTAGACTAAGGTGGAAGTTGTGGAGGTGTGTGAAGAAGTGGGATTCTGGACATGTATTTTGAAGGGCAGTGGGATTGGAGATTGAGTGGGTATTAGGTGAGAGAAAAAGAAGGCTGTAGAAGCAGGATTTGGAGGAGGGAAATTCAGGAGTGAGATCTTAGATGTAAGTTTGAAATGCTGATTAGACATCTAAATGGATATGTCTCCTAGACAATTGGATATATGATTAGGGGAGGAGTCCAGGAAGAAGATATAAATTTGGGAGTTGTCAATGTAGAGATGGGATTGAAAGTCTAGACACTGAAAAAGAACACCATATTCCATGTGCCTCCCACCACACCCGCCTTTATTGGTATCCCTAACCCCAATGCTTCCTTTGCAGATCTTAGGACATACAGTCTGGTGGAAGAGGGCTGGGGCTCTCTTGGCATCTTAACACATGCACACCCACTTGTTTAAAATTTTCAGTGCTTCATGCTTTGGGCCCACAAGGCCGAGACATAGTTCTAATTAGAGGTTTTCACATCAGGCCAAAGAATGTTAGTCATCTCCATCTTCATATGGATCGAAAAAAAAAATACACCTCAACAGAAAAACAATCAATTAAAACTACTTAAAAGTTTTTCCACGTGGAACTGAAGACTTGTTGCCTAAGTTGCATGGAAAGTGAGACACACAAATACACACACACACACACTGAACACTGAGAGATAGGAAGAAGTGCTCCACATAAGAGAATATGCAAAGTATTCCTATTCCCAGTAAAGACAGAAATCCCTGGGGCGCTTGGCTGGCTCTGGCCGAGGAGAAAGTGAATCTTGATCTTGGGATGGTGAGTTCAATCCCCACATTGGGTGTGGAAACTACTAAAATAAAATAAAACAAATAAACTTAAAAAAAAAAAAGTGATAAAAATCCCTTCCGAGATTTCCTTTTTGCTTCGACCCTTCGTGAACCTCCAGCAGATGCTAGAAGTGACTTAAGAAGACTGGGGAGATGGCCATTGGGAAAGAACTGTCGGTAGTTGGCAATACTTCATTCTAGGGAGGTTGTGGCAAGAACTCCCTAGGCAGCAGACATCATGGATTTTCCTCCCTCTGGGAACCAGAGGTCCCTCAGTTTCTGGTCTGAATCCCTTAGAGACAAAGAACTTCATTCTCTCCCAGACCAGAGTGGGGCTGCTGGGGAGTGGAAGGGGTGGAGGGGTTAGAATTCTACCCCCAGGAAACACCCACAGGCTCAGACAGGAGCCCGAATCCTGACTCTGGTCCAGGAGGCGTGCGGTGCTGCTGCGGGGGCCGCGGGGCCCCTCCGGCGAGGGCCGGGCCGGCTGCCAAGGTGCCCGGGGAAGGGGCCGCCCAGCGCAGGCCGGGTACGTGGAGCGCTCCGTACACTGCCTCGAAGGGCGCGTCTGCTCCTGAAGCCCCCTGCCCTCCTCTCCGCTCCATTCTCTCGCGTTCCTTTTTCCCGGGGAACCTCCACATTCCCCATCTTCCCAAAGCCGCCCTCGCCTTTTCTTCCCTCCCCCGACCCTCCCCCGAGTACCCCCCTCCCTCCGCAGCCCACCTTCGCCTCGCTCCTCCGCGGGCTCCTGGGTCCTCGCCCCTCATCCCTGGCCTCCCCTCGCCGGCCCCCAGCGCCCAGGGCCTCCGCGGCCCCCTCCCCGCCCCCCTCGAGGCAGCGGCGGCCCCTTTCACAATAGCGCGGCCCGCCTCCCTCCTCTAGCTCCCGGTTCGCTCCCGCCCGCTCCCCGCCTGGCGCATGCGCCCTCCGGTCGGCGGCGGCTGCGGCGGTGGCGGCTGCGAGCGGCTCCGTTTTTTTAAAGGGAAACGCTGAGGCGCCGGGGGTGACTGTGGGGGAGGGGGACCCCGAGCCGCGGAGACCCCCGGGGGAGGCGACAGACCCCCCTCCCGCAGTAGGAGGGCTTTGGGCGGACCCATCCCTCCCACCCCCCTCCTGAGGAGGAGCGGGGGGAAAATGGAGGCTCGGGGCGGCTGAGGCGAGCTCCGGGGCGGGGGGCCGGGGCGGGGAAGGGGGGGTTTGGGGTGGGGAGACGAGGCGGGCCCGGCCGGGCCAGGGGGGGCCGAAGCGAGCTCCGGGGATGAGCTCGGGGGCGGCTGGGTGCGAGCTCCTGCCTCTGAGGCGAAGGCGGCGGCGGCGGCAGCAGAGGCGGCGGCGAGGCCCCCATGGGCCGGCGGCGGGCCTCAGCCGCGGCCTCCACTTCTCCACACGCCGGCGGGATGGCGCCCGGGCCCCGGAGGAGCCGCGCTAGCCGAGGCCTGCTGCCGCGCTGCTGAGGCGAGCCCGCCAAACTCCCCTCCCCCTCCTCCGTCCTCGACCCCCCACACCTCGCCCCTTCCCCACCCCCTCCTCCGTCTCGGTCCCCGACGCTGCTCCGGACCACTATGACCATGAGATCCGCAGTGTTCAAGGCGGCCGCGGCCCCTGCCGGCGGCAACCCTGAGCAGCGACTGGACTACGAGCGGGCTGCGGCGCTGGGCGGGCCCGAGGACGAGCCCGGGGCGGCCGAAGCCCACTTCCTCCCCCGGCACCGTAAGCTCAAGGAGCCGGGGCCCCCGCTGGCCTCCTCCCAGGGCGGGAGCCCCGCGCCCTCCCCGGCCGGCTGCGGCGGCAAGGGCCGGGGCTTGTTACTCCCGGCCGGGGCGGCCCCTGGGCAGCAGGAAGAGAGCTGGGGCGGCTCGGTGCCCTTGCCCTGTCCGCCCCCGGCCACCAAACAAGCCGGCATTGGGGGGGAGCCAGCGGCCGCGGGAGCTGGATGCAGCCCCCGACCCAAGTATCAGGCGGTGCTGCCCATTCAGACGGGCTCTCTCGTGGCGGCGGCCAAAGAGCCTACGCCCTGGGCTGGGGACAAGGGTGGGGCGGCTCCCCCAGCTGCCACCGCTTCGGACCCGGCGGGACCCCCACCACTACCTCTGCCGGGGCCGCCACCCCTCGCGCCCACCGCCACCGCCGGGACCCTGGCGGCTAGCGAGGGCAGATGGAAGAGTATGAGGAAGAGCCCTCTCGGGGGTGGCGGCGGCTCGGGAGCCTCCAGTCAGGCCGCCTGCCTCAAACAGATCCTTCTGCTGCAATTGGACCTCATCGAACAGCAGCAGCAGCAGCTGCAGGCCAAGGAAAAGGAGATCGAGGAGCTGAAGTCAGAGAGAGACACGGTACGGGAGGGGTTAATCGGCGTTCAGGATGAAGAGCGAGTTGTGCGCATGCTCGGGGGAAGGGGGCTGTAGGAGGTTAAGGTATCCCTTGGTTAGGGGTAAGGAGGCTGGCCACCAGCAAAGGAGTAGCTTAAGTGTCGAGTCCCTGGGAGCCAAGCTCACAGACACGTTGGGTCGGAGGGAAGGGTTAAAGGGCAACCTCCCAGGGGGAGGGGGAGGGGAGGTTTCAGGTGCCAAAGGGTTAATTTAAAATGACAGCCCCAGACTTGTGGGAAAGACGTTTAGAGTGGGAAAAGATCTGATTTGTGAGGGGTTGAAAATGCAAAGGTGGGAATGCATATGTGGTGGCTTTATGGAAGGGGTTAATTGAAGGAGCTTTTGCTTTTTAGAGATGCATTTTGAGAGGAGAGGGACATAGCAGCTGTTGCACTGCTGGAGCATCTTCTGACAGGAGGGCAGTAGGCCTTTTCACTGGCAGAGAGGCAGAGGTGATTCACAGTGGAATATGACCGCCTTTGATTTCAGACAGTTTTTAATGGGAATCTGAGTTATAAAACATGACCCACTGACTAGCTCCCTTGTATAAGCATTGTGTTTAGAGGCCGGTAGATTTTAAGGCATCAGGGGAAAGTAAGTTTATTAAATGTATAAAGTAGACCCCCTCTAAAAAAAAAATCCCTATTTTAGAATCTTAAGATAGTAGGGCAGTAATTTATTATTTCTTTGTACTTCTGAGGAGCACGACTATATAGGCTTGTTTTCACTGCAGCAGTAGTCAAAAGCTCCCTATGCATTAAAACAAATTCTTTCAGATATCAGGAAAACTGTGTGTGTGTGTGTGTGGGGGGGGTATTACTGTGCTAGCATACCTTACAGCTGCCTAAAAATAAACATGGTTTCTACAATTGTTGTGTTCACGCTGCAGCAGTCTGTCTCTCTCTCTCTGTCTCTCTCTGTCTCTCTCTCTCTCTCTCTCTCTCCCTCTCTCCCTCTCTCTGGCGTTGTGTGCGCCAAGGGCTGAGCAAGGGAGCAGAGGGCTATTCATTTTGTTTGCTTTACAAATGAATCGCATCAAGCAGGGGCTGTTTTATTGGAGAATGCATTCTGCAAGGTGGAATGGGAGCTGGGGCAGGTCTCATTAAAATATCTCATAGTGTTGATTTGTGGAAGTTACTCAACATGGAGGTGGCCCTGCTTAGCTACTGTACTGCAGTCTAGGGGTGCGATGGTACTGTAATTACAACCCATCATATCCTTACATGGTGGAGGGGGAGTGGGGCGAAGAGAAGGACCAGTGAAAAAGAAGAAATCAAGGAAATGTCACCCACAAACCGTGGATGAGTAATGTTAAGGCCGGGAATCAGAACAGGAGATGAAATGAGAGTATGGCTGACTGGGGCGGGGGGTGGGGGTGGGGAGCCCCCCTGCTGATTGTGGAGGTTTATGCTCAGTTCCTGAGGTAATGGCCCCTTTGCAGACTTTCCTAGGCAGTAAAAGTGGGGTGAGTTAAGGATAGAGTATCAGTCTGAACTTGGCATTCACTGTTTCTGTTGTGTATTGCAGTCTTAGCATTGCTTAAGCTTGTTTCTCTTATTCCAGTTGTTGTTTGGCCTCTACTAAAATCTCTGCAGCTAAGGAGATATAATGAAGACAACATTAATATCGCTGTCTACCCAAATAAAATTCTTACTATAGTGTTTAAAGAGCATAGTTGGCACCTTTTCTCAGAACATTTTAATATGAAGTTTCCAATGGTAATAGACTTCTATTTTCTGTTTGATTATGTAGTTCTCTCTTTAATTAGAGTTAAAAGACTTTGTTTTAGTTAATATTTAGATAAATGGGTAGATTTTTTTCTGGTATCTCAAGTGTAAAGAAATAAGCATATTTCTGATCGATGGGATTACGGGCACTGGTTTCTATTATAATTCTTCCAAATTGAGTATTCATTGTTTAAATGTCCTGTGCACCACTTTCAAATCCCTCATGGCACTGGGACTGTGAGCTTTTAATTCCTTCTCAATATATTCTTTGGACTCTGCCCTTGTGTATAGATAGCATTTTGGAGTGAAAGGAGAGAGGATAGGATTTGGAGAAACTTAGGGCCTCCTAAAAGAGCATAGGGTTAATTCTGGAAACTCCCAACCTGACTTGGAGCCACATGGTTAGCAGTAGCAGAGACCATGCCATGTTGTGGCCCCTCCCAGAAAAGAGGATCTTCTTTCAAAAGAATGAACTACAAATTCCCCCATGCCTCTCCTCAACTAGTTTAGCCCTAAAATTAAGCAGAGTACCTTTTCTTCTCTACTGTGTTTAAGGAAAACTTTTCCAGTTAATGTCTGCCTATTAAAAATAAGTTAAATTGCTATGGTCCATGGAAAAAGGCAGAAGACCATACTGATGCCTAAACGGTGCTAAGTACCTGGGTGTAATTGTTTGTGTGTTAAGTCTGCATTTTGGCACTCTCTCTTTTAGCTCCTTGCTCGGATTGAACGTATGGAAAGGCGGATGCAGCTGGTAAAGAAGGATAACGAGAAAGAAAGGCACAAGCTGTTTCAGGGCTATGAAACTGAAGAGAGAGAGGAAACGGAGCTATCCGAGAAAATTAAACTGGAGTGCCAGCCGGAGCTTTCCGAGACATCCCAGACTCTGCCTCCCAAGCCTTTCTCTTGTGGGCGGAGTGGAAAGGGACACAAAAGGTGTGCTGATAACTTTGTTACACTGTCTGGACATGATGAGGACACTTGTTTCCAGTGACTGAGAGTAGGGGATTGAGATTTAGGAATTAGTTTTAATGCAGCCATATCCTGAATTAAGAGGTCTTCCATGCTGAGAAACTATCTTGAAACATTCTTGCAGGCTATAAAAATCTTTTAGGAACATTGTGGTCACAGTAGTAATTACCAAATGCAGAGTATATCACAAAGAGAATGGGCAACAAATGTGGCAGCTGAGTTTCTTAAAGAAAACTATAGCAGTTGACATCAAGTTAGGAAGTGTTAAATCATTCTTTCATTGTGTTAGGTACACTGGTGGACAAAAAAGTAAGATCTAACTGTCCTTGGACCCAAAGAGATTAGTCAGTCTAGCTGTAAAGGTGGCATAAATTTGGCCAACTTGGAATTCAGCTGCAATAAAATGTGAAGGTAGACAACAGTGATACAAAGTAAGTTTTGTGGGATTCAGAGACATTAAAGATTATTCTAAGGTAAAATAGCGAAACTTTTAGGGCGAGATGGATCTTGAAAAAGAAGTATAGCATTTAGGTTGGTAAGCAGGAAACGAGACGGCATTCTAGGAATGGGGATTTGGGGGAGGAGATTGGTGGGAGAAAGAAAGCTGGTAGATAGCAAGAAAAACGAAACAGATTGTAATTAACATGGTATAGAATTGATGGAAAAAATAAGAGACCGGTCTCTGGTTGACAGGAATTTTCTTTAAAAAAAACAAATTTTTTTTTTAATGTTTTTATTTATTTTTGAAGGAGAGAGAGACAGAGCATGAGCAGGGGAGGAGCAGAGAGAGAGGGAGACAGAATTTGAAGCAGGCTCCAGGCTCTAAGCTGTCAGCACAGAGCCCGATGCGGGGCTCAAAACCACAAACTGTGAGATCATGACCTGAGCCAAAGTCGGATGCTCAACCAACTGAGCCACCCAGGCGCCCCAACAGGAATTTTCGAAATAAGTCACAGAATAGTGGCACCTGGTGTTAGCGAAAGGGTCTTGAATAAAATAAGACTCTTTTTAAGTTTAGTAGGCAATAAGATACTATTAGAGGTTTATGGAAACTCAGTTGTTCAATAAAGACTTACTGAGGGCCTGTCATATATAGTGGTAAGCATGAGGCTGTTCCTGCTCATGGTTGCCAACTGAACCAGATGTTTAGATATTTAGATACCTGAACTAGTTTGTTCTCTTGCCCCAAAATGTAATCAATTCAGATTTTATTCAAGAATCAATACATTTTATAATGTTTTCTTCCCTATCTAATAGGAAATCCCCATTTGGAAGTACAGAAAGAAAGATTCCTGTTAAAAAGCTGGCTCCTGAATTTTCAAAAGTCAAAACAAAAACTCCTAAGCACTCTCCCATTAAAGAGGAACCCTGTGGTTCCTTATCTGAAACTGTTTGTAAACGTGAATTGAGGAGCCAAGAAACTCCAGAAAAGCCCCGGTCTTCAGTGGACACCCCGCCAAGACTCTCCACTCCCCAGAAGGGACCCAGCACCCATCCCAAGGAGAAAGCCTTCTCAAGTGAGATAGAAGATTTGCCGTACCTTTCCACCACAGAAATGTATTTGTGTCGTTGGCACCAGCCTCCCCCATCACCGTTACCATTACGGGAATCCTCTCCAAAGAAGGAGGAGACTGTAGCAAGTAAGGCATAGAGAACACTTGCTCTTATACCCTAGTGGTGGCGGTCAAGCTAACAAGTGTGAAAATGCCTTTGGCATTTTTAAAAAAGTGCAATCAATAAAGCAGAGTTCTGTCAAGAATGAGTAAGTTAACAGCCAGAGACAGACACTGTGCAGGCATTGCAAATAGATGGAATTACAGCAAAATGTGCTCAATGTATTTGCCTGCTTACAACACTGGGAGATGTGTTTGCCAGTAAGTTGCTCATCACAAGAGCACCAGACTTGGGGGTGTAATCTCCGGCAACTTGCATGCCCTCTGAAAGAAGGGTTTTCTGTGCTGTGAAATGCATAGAACTTATACTTTGCCATGCACGACTGTTCCTGCAATTGATATTGTGTGAAACCTGGGAGGGTGGTCTTTGGGTGTTCTCAGGGGCCAATGGTAATTTTTGGGTTGGGGAGCCAGCTTGGGGTGGGGAATTTCACCTGGGCCTCCGCTCTTTAACTATATAAACATTTATCTGTATCTCTATGTCCCGGTCTGGGGGGCAGGAGGAATCTGCCAAAGACCAACAGTCTTACTTTATCTTACTATACTTCACAAAGGTTCTAAATGTGAAGAGTTTACTTGGATTGCAGTAGCCCATTGGTTGTTCATATATTTAAATAAAATGGTCTACAAACTATTTTTCAAACAATAAGGACTATCTTGGGATATCTGAGCTGCTTGGGGAGGGTGTGGGGTGTGGGACCTTGGTCTTCATTCCCTTTTTTTCTTTATGGCTTCCACACAGAGATGCTCCCTTATCTCCTACATCAACCAGTTAACTGCAATGTGCCTTCAATTGTGTAACGTTAGTCTGACAGTCACTGTGGGTACTCCGGGGTGATGGTGGGGGAAGCCTTCTTGAATAGAGCCACAGCCCCAAGTTTCTACCACTGGGTCTTGCCCTAGCAGGGATGGGGATGGGAATCCATTCCAATAAGACAAGAGCATTCTCCAGGCTTTGTTTGGCTGTTCTGGTGACAAAATTAAGTGGGGAAGATAGATTACTCTTCTTAATTATCTAAAATACATTAGGCCTCACACTTGAGTACATGAGATAGACCAGGATCCTGATCTAGGTTCAGGTTTTTTGTTGGTTCAGTCAGTTGAACAGGTTCATCCTTAATGGTTAACCTTCTTGCTGCCATGGCAATGCTGTGTAACAACTTAAGAGAAACCGTGAAGCAACTTCCCATCCGGGATTGGGAAATGGCTTGGTCCAGAGCTGTTCTGTTTGACTGGCTGTTTTGAAAACCCTATCTGTCCTAGTACAGAAAATTCCAAACACCTCTGAGATTGTGGGCATAGCAGTACAGAAAGAGTCTGATTGGGGGGATCCCAGCCCTTTGAGGAGCCTGAGTTGTGAATAAACGTGTGAATCCTTATTCTTGATGCCCCTATCTCAAGAGGAAGCTCAATGGCTTGTTCTAAGGAAGCCAAAGTCTTTGTGCATGTTGTTCAGGCTGGACCAGCAAGGTAGTTTGTTTGGAGGGAGGAGGGAGCTGTTTCAGAAGACTACATATGTAAGTTTTGAGAACACTGATCTTTTATTTGAAAAATAGGGTCAACTTTTACTCACCTGCCATGTTCTGAGTTTAAGGTTTGATATCCTTGGCCATCAACTGTTGCAGGGAAACCACCCTAAATAATGAAGAAAAGAAGTCGTCTCAGTGTAAAAAAAAAAGTGGTGGGCTTATTTTCTTTTCTTTTGTCTGTTGTTCCCTCTTCCCCTCCCCCAGAGAGAAATTCTCAAAAGAACAACTCAAAAAAACCAAAATGGCTTCCTAGTGAGAACTTCAGTGATGATCCTTTCCTCCATTTTGGGTATGGGCTTTTTTTCTTTTTACACTGAGATGATTCTTCTTTCCTGCATTATTTAGGGTGTCTGATGCCATCAAGTGTTGCAGGAGAAACTTCAGTCTTGGCTGGTGAGTAGAATAGGAATTGTGCTGGCTGGGCCTGGGGTGGGGGTCGGGGGGATGGTGGATGGTGGGAGCTGCGTTCCCTGTCAGTTGGATGTGGGAGAGTGAGATTCCTTGGTGTATGATTACACTATAGACTTCAAAATGACTACAAATTTCAGTTGTTTTTCAGGAACTGCAATAGCATCCATTATATGAATTGTCAGGTATTGGCTTAGGGTTTTTTGTGATCCTGTGTTTGGCAGACTGCTGCACTGGCATTTTAGGTTCTTTTTATACCATAGCAAGGACACTGAATATGGCTTCAGGCGAGGCCATAGAATGGATTCCTATCACTTGGTAACTTGGTCTTATCTGGGGAGAGACCTCTTGTCCTAGTGAATAGTAGGAGGGTTGTGTGACCTTGGATTTAAGGGTGGTTCCACCCCTCCTCCCTTTCTTTTTCTTTCTTTTTTTTTTTTTCAGTTCCTTCTTGGAGGGACCACTCAGTAGAGCCTCTAAGGGACCCAAATCCTTCAGACCTTTTGGAGGTAGGTACCCAAGACCTGTCAGTGGAGGGGAGTGAGGGACAGAGTAGAAATGGAGCTTTAACTTGAATGTGTTATAGTAACTGGATGGATGGGTTAAATAACTCTAAAGCCAGAAGGGAACTTGCGTGATTATATCTAATCCAACTCTTTTGTTTATATAGAAGAGAAAACTGAGTTTCAGAGTGGTAAAATGATTTATTCAAAAATAAGTAGCTAGGGAGTGCTCAAAACAAAATGAGATTTTACGTTAAGTAGAAAAATTAGCATGTACCACTCAGCAACAAAATCATATATTCCAAACTCATTTGACTCTTAAAACAGACTCTTGCAAAGTATGGAGGTAGGAAGGGTTTATGGCAGTCTCAAGGGTTGTTTCAGTTTGATGTGATTTTCACCTTGGAAAGTTAAGGAAATAATTTTGAAATGTGGACAGTCTAAAAGGGTGGGTGTGGGGAGAAGCATATGTGTTTTGTTGATTCTGTTACCAGGAGGTTCCCATGACATCCATAGAACTCACAGACTCAGGTGGGACCTGCAGGGAAAAGATTTTACATTCCTGGAAGCTGGAGATGAGTGCTATACCCATGTGTCACGTGGTGATAAATACTTTATTAGCTGCTGTTCTTTACACAGAACCTGGATGACAGTGTGTTTTCGAAGCGGCATGCAAAACTGGAGCTGGATGAGAAGAGAAGGAAAAGGTGAGGCTAGAGGTACTCGTCCTGGAACACCTGAGCCCTAGGACCCTGACCTCTCTCATCCATGCTGTGAAAAGTCCTGGAGCCCCTAACACCCTTAAATTACTGGCATCCCAATTGGTTGAGTATCTTAGTTTGAAGTGGTAGTTGTCGTAAGTAAAGGTGTTTGGCTTCTTTTTCTTTGTGTACGCCCTTCTTCAGTTCCACTCTCTGTGGAACACCAACACATGATTTGGACTGCTAGACCGACACAACTCTTTCCTGAACCGGCAGACAGTTCACTTTACCACCCCCACCCTGCCCACCCCATTAAGAAGAGTCAGCATGGGTCTCACCGGTGTCTGGATTGTGTTAGTTGCTTTTATAGAGCAGGTTTTCAGTAATATTGGGTTTGTTTGTTTGTTTGTTTGTTTGTTTTGTTTGTCTGGTTTGTTTTTCCCAGATGGGATATTCAGAGGATCAGGGAACAAAGAATTTTACAACGACTGCAGCTCAGAATGTATAAAAAGAAAGGAATTCAGGAATCTGAGCCTGAGGTTACCTCATTTTTCCCTGAGCCAGACGACGGTAAGTTCTGTCTATGTAAGAGAATAGTGTTTTCAAAGAAGGAAAAGGGTGCAAGGCTCCAGGGTACAACTTGCTGTGAATGAGCGAACAGCATTTTGGAGCAGGTGTAGTTGCTAGACATTTCCCCTCTATGTCACTAACGAGGTCCCATTTGGCTTTCTTCCATAGTTGAAAGTTTGATGATTACCCCCTTCTTGCCTGTTGTAGCATTTGGACGACCATTACCCAAATTAACTCCGCAGTAAGTACAAAGGTTTTTTTTTCCCCCCCTCCCCTGTCAGGTAGCCTGCACTCCACCTCCTTTTTAGACCTCATGAAAGCCTAGATCTAAGGCAGAACAGGTGGCTTAAGGATAGCCATGGTTTTTTGACAGTGATAATTAGGAGGATTGCTTTTTGAGTTAGAAGTAGATTATTCAGTCATTTTAATAGCAAACTGTTTCTCTGGCTTTGAGGCAGGAAAGACCATCCAAACTTGGAACTTGGGAGTCAGAATTAGGAGTGGTAAGGGGCATATAACTCTTTTTTAGAGTTAATCTCATGTCCACACTGAATCCCTTCTAGTCTTGCAAGTTGATTTCCTTATCCTTTTTTTTGCCAGGAATTTTGAGCTGCCCTGGTTGGATGAGCGTAGCCGATGCAGGTTGGAGATCCAGAAGAAGCAAACACCTCACCGGACGTGTAGGAAATAGCTGGGCTGGCAAGAACCTTCTGTCTTCAGATAGTTGTAGCATGCCATTCCCAGAGAATGGCAGAGACCTGTATATGTGACCTATGTCCTCATGTATGTTATCATTCGCTGATAATGCCCTTCCATAGTCCCTTGATCTTGGTTTTGTTTTCATCACTCTGATTTCACAAAAACTCTTCCATTGGGCTAATTGTGAATTATGGAGGATGATTGGGATTTCTTTTCCCTTTTTGGGAATATGAGCTCTCAAGCTAAATCTATAGGATGGCAGATTTAGAAGCCTCAGGGGTCTGCTTCTATACATTTGCCTATGTTAAAGGGGCAAAAGGGCTCTTTTCGTTCGACTTGTGGAAGATGAAGCAACCCCTGCCTTTAGAGCTGTGCCTGCATGGCACTCTTCACGCCCTGGTGTACCCTTCCTTATAGTTCTGAGTATAGTGATGTTTACCCGAAAACAAAACAAACAAACAAACAACCTCACCAGGAGCTTAAGGACCAGATGAGGAATAAAAAGTGAAGTGATGAAGCAAGTCATCTTCACAGGGTCGAAAAGAGATTCAAGAGTTGGCAGATACACGTCTGAAAAAACAGTTGTTCTCTTAAAACTATTCTGTGATACAGCCATGTGGGAAGGGATATTTGGCTATGATTATTTTGTAAGTTAATGAGTAACTGAATTTCTTCCCCCACCCCTCAAAAAAAATATTCAGAAAAAAGAATGGGGATGGTTAGTTTTGGTCAAGTTATGGCTTTAAACAAAAGCAATTGGCATCTGAGGATGGCATGCCAGAACCTGTACAGATGTCCTTGTGTCACATCACTTCTCAAGTATTCCTTAGTTGGGCTTTATTCTTTTAGCTGAGCTCTTGGTGGTGGGATAGAGATTTAGGGAGGGTGGGGGGGTATGTGGAAATATGTGCTTCCTTTGGCTGGCAAATGTCTACATCTTGAAACAAACAGATGTACCTAATGAGCTTCTCCATTCACTTTGTAAAAATAGATTTGTATGTGTATCATCTTGGTCCCCCTTCCCCCCATTTTGTTAAAAAATTTCAGGACAGCACTCCAGGCCACTTTGGTCTCAGTGTAAGATCCCTGTAACTATCTGGAAGGAAAATAGAGCCAAGACCTCTGGTCTTAAATATATAGGAATTGCCTTTCTTTAGTCTTCATGACTATTGTGTGAAAACAAGTAGGGGTCTAATCTCCTAGAAGGTAGGGGCTTTTATCCTTGAAGAGAATATGTCCCCAGATTATTAGCACTTTTAGAGGAGAAGCCAAGGTATGTAGGGTGTGTGGCCGGCCCATCAGTGGAGCATGAGAGAATGGGGATATCATTGTGGGAAGAAAAGAAAAGTTCCTCAGGGGCCTCCCACTGCTAAAGATTTTTGTGAGATGTTGATCTGTGCTCCCTGGGTTTGACTTTTAAGGGAGTTATTCCGGCAGCACATGTAGTATTCTTGGATGATCTTGCTGCTTTTATTTCTCCTTCTGTGTGTGTGTGTGGCTATGGGCTTTCATTTGTAACTCCATCTGCTTAGGAGAGTGGGCTCTCCACAAGGGAACCTGCTGTGAACTTCATTGCAGCAAGAGTGTAGAGAGAAATAGGACTTGTTCCACTAGGGGCTCTCATCTCACACCTTAAGGGGAGGAAGGAGATTTCTAGAAAAACTGGGCCAGATTTTCTTTGTTCTCCATCATTTTAATATGGCAAGCTGTTTGGCTTTCCTACTCTGATCTATGTTATGTTCCTTTATAATGTGCCCAAGAAGAAAAAAGACCAATCAGTGTCTCTTTACGTTGTTCCTTGATTCCTCTGTTTCTTCCTGATTTTCAGCATTTGTTGGATTCCTAATTTGGATATGGGTTAGCAAATTTAACCTTTTATGTTTGTGCCCTACCCAGGGAACTCCCCAGGTTCTGAAATTGAGCTAGACTAAGAGGAATCCATGAGGTGCTATCTGGCCAGACTTAAGTGGATTCTATTTCCTTGGTTCTCCCTATACCTAGGACTGCTTATTTTATTGTCCCCTCTTCTAGATCAGTTCTCCTTTGATTTGGATGTGTTGAGGTTTGTTGAGGAGGTTGGAGAGTAGATTAGCAAAGTTCCAAGAGCGAAATTACAGTGTGTTAGAGTGTGGGGGGAAAATTAGTCTTATTTTTTCCCTACATGGGATACAACACTGTGAAATTCAATCTTCAACTACGGCCCTGCAATTCTCCTAAAACATAGTTCTTTGTTTCTTTCTTTAACAACGTTTAAGCTAGTGTTAATAAATTAAAAAGAGAAACTGCTTGTCTGTCCACTTCAGCTTTGTTTTATGCCCATTTCATATTGTTGTCTGTGTTGTAATTCATACTTTTGATACCATTTCTGATGTGTAAAATTGGTTGTCTTGTAAATATCTTATAAAGAGTTCAATTGTAAATAAACTATTGTGGCTGTTAATTTTTGAACTTCTGCTTCAATTTATTAGATTTGTTGGGAAGCATTAAACAGTTCTGCTTGTAGATATTAAAAGATTAGAAAAAGAAATGCATTTTCAAAAATGAAGAAACACATCGCTTCTCGGCCTTTTGGCTAAGATCAAGTGTAGTATCAAAAATGGAGAAACACACCATTTTCTCTTTTATTTGTGTATGAGCACAATGTATGTTTTTCATCCCTCTTTGTTCTGTGTTCTCTCTTCCACATGCGGTAAGTGGCAACTTTAAAAATGAGATTCTAGGGTAGGATACTTAGTGCCTGGTGTCTAAATGAATAAAACCTAGTTGAAAAGACCTTAGAGGTCATCTAGTCTGACCGCTAATACATGATTTCCCCTTGACAACATTCCAGACAAATGAAGTCCAGCTTCTGCTTCAACTTTTCATTTTTTCCCTAAATGTTAGAAAATCCTTACTCACTGATAAAATCTAACTTTTTGTAACTCGAACCCATTGGTTCTTGGTTTGCCTTCCAGGGTGATGAAAAAAGATCAATTCTTCCTGTTCCTCATAGTCTCTTGAATAGTTAAGATTGCTGTGGCTATCTCAAATCTTCTTCATGGTAAACATTCAGAGAGCTTATACTTGTTCCTCAAAAGCAAGGATTTTGAATTTTTCAGTTCCCTCTGAGTGAACAAGTTCATGTTCATTTAAAAATTGAACCCAGCCTTGGGACACCTGGGTGGCTCTTCAGCTCAGCTCAGGTCTTGATCTCACATGAGTTCAAGCCCCACGTTGGGCTCTGTGCAGGGTATGAAGCCTGCTTAGAAAAAAAAGAAAAATTGAACCCAGACCAAACAACTAAAAAGTAAAGTGGCAGGTTATCACTTTTCTTATTTACACACTAAACTTGGCAGCCTTATTTGCATCAATTTACCTTGTGATAGAAAGAGCCCTCCAAATCTTTTCCTCCGTTCCTTTCCTTTTTCCTTTCCCTTTCCCCTTCTTTCCTCCATACATACATCCTCCATTTTTGGACTCTGGAAGCTGGGTTTTGGAGCTGGATTTACAACATGTCACATTTGGCCACTTGTTAAGATCATTCAGAATGCCTTCTAGTTTCGTATTGTCTATAAATTTGGTAAACATCAGAATCTTTAACCATATAACTTATAAAAATATTACATGGGATAGAATCCTGTACTATGCCATAGTGACTTTTCTCTGTTTGATATATATTATTAATGTGCACTCCTGTAGGTACACTAATACCTTACACATCTTGAACGTATTTACTATGGTCCAAAGAAAATACACCTTTTTTTTTTTTTTTTCACTGCTGGCAAATGCCTGGCCAAAATCAAAGCATTCCCCTCAGCTACCTGTCTGGTAACCCTTAAGAAGGAAATCATGTCAGGAAATAGAACCAACGGCGGTTCATCTTTTAAAATCGGTTCTAAATCTTGGTTAAGTCTAGCATCATACCAGCCTGCACTTTGGGAGAGGTGATAGCTGGGATGGGGGTGGGGGAGATACAAGAAGGAAGAGGAAGTGAGAAAACACGGTGTGCTGCAACACTAAGTCCTTGAGCTTCACTGCAGACAACTGCTTTCTCCTTCGCTCTTTAGCTTCAAATGAGCTGCTGTGGCAAATTTTGACCCAGCACAACGACTTTAGAGGTTTACCTTCACTCGTGATTTTACTAAGCAAACGAATGCAGTAAAACGATCTGCTTCAAACGTAGGTAGAAACGAGAAACGGAAATAGAAAAGCCTGAAACAGCTCCAATGCCGCAGTGAAGCTGTGACAGGTGAGCGCCTTCGACTCGGAAGGCCCAAGATGGCTGGGCGAGGAACACCGCTACCCTCGCGGGGGCCTACCCCAGGCAAGACAGGGGTCGCGGCACGCCCCCCGCACGACACGGATTACGTAATCCCGCTCGCCGCAAACGTGCCGCAGGGTGCCCGCCCCTAGCCCCTCCTCCCGAAAAGCGCGGCGGCCAGTGTCGCACGTGAAGCATGCTGGGACTAGCTCTCAAGCCTCCCGGCAGCCCCTGCGACGGGCGCGGTACGTAAGGGGCTGGCCGGCGGCGGCCGTTCTCCGTAAGATGGCGGATCGTCGGCGGCAGCGCGCTTCGCAGGACACGGAGGACGAGGAGTCTGGCGCATCGGGCTCAGACAGCGGCGGCTCCCCGGCGCGGGGCGGCGGGAGCTGCAGCGGTAGCGCTGGAGGCGGTGGCAGCGGCTCTCTGCCTTCTCAGCGCGGAGGCCGAGCTGGGGCCCTTCATCTGCGGCGGGTGGAGAGCGGGGGGGCGAAGAGCGCCGAGGAGTCGGAATGTGTGAGTGCGCGCGGGCGGGGCCGGCCGGGGGGCGGGGTGTAGGTGGTGATGCGAGGCTGGGAGTTGATGGTAGATGCTGGGGCATATCGTGTTAGAGAAGAGAGCTATCCCAGTGCGGTGTGCATCCGGAGCCCCAAGGGAGGAGGAGGTGTTGGGGTGTCAAGGGGAAGGGTAGAGCCGCTGTAGATGAAAAGCGGATGTTTATTCAGAAATTGGGGCTGGAAGTGAAGAGATCGGACCTCCCTCGGCTGCTATTTGTTAAAGATGTACCTTTCCTCATCTCCCTTTTCAACCATTTTGTGTTGAGTCTTTAGCTCCCCACCCTCTGGAAATCACGGAACTAACCCATGTCATCTCCTTTCCTTCAGGAGAGTGAAGATGGCATGGAGGGCGATGGTGAGTAGCATTATGACAAGTTTTTTGCCGGTAAACTCAGATCACCTGTCTTTAGCAGTTGACATCCTGTCAGACTGTTATGGATGTGGGGGGAAAGTGCCATAACGTGGCTCTTTGTAGCACAGGGCTTGTAAGCATACATTTTAGCAGTATGATGTTGGGCAAGTCTCTCTTTGAGCCTGTTTCCCATTTGTAAATAGGGACCGTAATTTTATCTCCCTGATAGGTTGATGTCAGAATTGAATTAGAGTCTTAGCTTGACTCAAAAAGCAATCAGGAAATGTATTTATAATCATTTCTGTTGCCTTTTTTTTTCCCTTACTTTTTCTGTTTTGTTTCAGCTGTTCTCTCGGATTATGAAAGTGCAGAAGACTCTGAAGTGAGTGTAACAGGTTCTTTTTTCTCTGTTATCTAGGTTGGAAAATGGTTTGTTTGTTTTTAATGTATTTTAAAAACATGTACACACTCGTGGATCAAAAGTACCATGACCCACTTGTTACTGTTCTTGTGCATTCTTCATTTATGCTCTTCAAAAACTGTTATAAAAGGTCTTGTTTAGAGTGAGGGAAATTTGGTGCATGCCTCTTTAGGTTTCACGTGATACACTGTTAGTGTCAGTTTTTCACTCTGTCTGCGAAAAATAAGGTTCTAAATTAGAGAATGAGAACATCTTGAAGTCCTTCATGGGATCTTTGGCAGTTCCTTTTATGCTACCTACAGAATGAAACCAGGCAGTTGGATATTTTTTTTCAAGTGTGAAGACCTTAAAAGGGCAGGATTCTGAGTGGTTTGTATCAGAAACATCCCTCAGTTTATAGGGTGCTTTCTCCCTCTTAAATTCAGGAGAAAATTTCCATAAACCAAGCTTTTGTGATCTTATTTTGGTTGGATGAACTACCAGAGATGAACTACCAGGGAATGGCTGTTTGTTTCCTGGGGTTGTTGAATAAAGTCCTGAGTTCTGGATTTTGATCATGGGATTATGAACAGAAGGAATTGGATTGTGGATCAAAGGTTCATTGTGTAGATTTTGTAGAACTGTTACTGTGTATTAGATTTCCATTAAGCACTGGAAATGCAACAGTGAACACTATACCACAATTTCTGTCTTTAGGAATGACTTAGTAAGGAAGTTGGATAAACATGCAGGCAATCCTAGGACTTGGTGACAACTGCTGGGGACAGGGTTAAGTAGGGTATTAATGGCTGAGTACTGAATCCATTTTAGGTAGTCAGGAAAAAATAAGTTGGAGTTAGACAAACTATGTTCTAGGCAGAGGGAACAACAGCTGTGAAAGTCCTGACACAGGAGAGTAGACTGAATTATTTGGAAACTGATAGTTTGATGTGGCTGGAACATAATAGGTATGGGACGGATACCAGAAATAAAGGCAAATTAGTGAACAGGGGCAAGATCGTCAAGGAATTTTCATGTACCTGCTATGTGCCAGGAGTTGTGCTGAGCACTGGAATAAAAGACAAACATGGTTCTTCCCTTGTGGAGAAAATAGACAAGTAATTACAGTAATGTTTGGTGAGTGTCATAATATCGGAAGCATAGGGTGCTTTGGGAACACATGGTGGGGGCAACTAACTGGGTTTAGGAAACACAGAGGATGGGATGTTAAAATAGAGATTTGAAGGGTGAGTGGGAGTTAGCCAGGCAGAATATCCTAAGCAGAGAGAACACTGGGAAAAAGGTCTAGAAGGAATGGACTGCATGACCATTTGGAGGATGTGAAAAGTTTAGCATGACTGGTGCTAAGTGATGAGTCTGAGTCCAAATCTTAAAATATCTTGTAAGCCAGATTAAAATGTATTTGGATTATAGCGTAAGGAAGTGAGAAAGCGTAACAGGGTTTTCACCAAGTATGTGATGAATACTGATGGCTTAAATTTTATTATATTATTATTATTATTGTTATTTTAATGTTTATTTTTGAGAGAGCAAGACAGCATGAGTAGAGGAGGACAGAAAGAGGGAGACAGAGAATCCGAAGGAGTCTCCAGGCTCCAAGCTGTCAGCACAGAGCCCGATGTGGGACTCGAACCCACAAACTGTGAGATCATAACCTGAGCCGAAGTTGGACGCTTAACCGACTGAGCCACCCAGGCGCCCTTATTTTATTATTATTTTTTAAGATTTTAAGTAATCTCTACACCCAACGTGGGGCTGAAACCCACAACCCCAAGATCAGCTGTTGCATGCTCCACTGACCAAGCTAGCCAGGCTCCCCTGAATTAGACTTAAATTTTAAAGAAGTGTTTGTCAGATCCAAGGGACACCTGCCTCAGAAAATCCAGTTGGCCAGTTCTGAGCAAAATCTTGCAGAGGGAGGGAAGACTCAGACATTTATATGTTAATAAGATTCCAGGTTGATGTTTATGCACAGTAAAATTTGAGATCTTTTTTTTAAGTAGGCTCCATACCCAGCATGGGGCTTGAACTCATGACCCTGAGATCAAGAGTTGGACACACTACCGTCTGACCCAGCCAGGCATCCCAAGAATTAATTATTTTTTAACCGTTATCTTGTCTGCAATTTTAGTTGATCTGAGGGGAGCAAAATTGGAAGCAGAAAAGCTAAAGCAATGTGCAAGTTGAGGCAAGCAGTATATGTGGCCTGGAGTGGAGTGGTGTGATAGCACTGAAAACGGAACTGGACAGGATCAAGGGGCACCTGGGTGGCTCAGTCAGTTAAGTGTCTGACTCTAGTTTTGGCTCAGGTCATGATCTTGCGGGTTTGTTGGTTCTAGCCCTGTGTCAGGCTCTGTGCTGACAGTGCAGGGCGTTCTTGGGGTTCTCCCTCCCCCCCTCCCCCTCCCCCTTCCTCCCCCTCCTCCTCCCCCCCCCCCCCGCCCCTCCTGAGCTCTATCTCTTAAAATAAATTAACTTGGGAGGAAAAAAGTGGACAGAATTGAAAGCTATTTAGGTAATGGAATTCATAGAATGTGGTGATTGATGAGATGACTTATTTTCTCTGAAGTCAGTGATGAAGTTAATGTGTAAAGAGTAGAAGGGAGATGAGAGGTTTTGGGGGTGAAGAATGTTTGCAGTAGTCACTAGAGAATGGAAACCCTGGAAAGATTGTTATGCAGAATGCAGTGTTCAGTGAGGTTTGTTGATTATGAACTTATAGCATCTCACCGTTCTGTATGTAAATGAGTTTGGGTGTTATCCTAATAGCAAGGAAAGAAAGCTACTGATGGCTTAAGTAAGGAAGATGAATTGTGGGTGAGGCAAGACTTGGGATAGGGAGAGCCGGTTAAGAGGTTGTTAGGACAAGCCAGGGAACATGATGGTACCCTACAGAAGAGACATGGCAGTGGGACTCAGATTTGAGACATGTTAGGTGGTACTAACAGAACTTCTTGATTGAATGTGGAGCCTGAATTAAGGAGTCAAAGGGATGCCCAGGTTGATGAATGAGAGAGAGAATGGAACACAGGAAGGGTGCCTGGGTGACTCAGTTGGCTAAGCAGCTGACTTTGGCTCAGGTCATGATCTCGTGGTTCATGGGTTCCAACCCCACGTCGGGCTCTGTGCTGACAGTTGAGAGCCTGGAGCCTGCTTTGGATTCTGTGTCTGTCTCTCTGCCCCTCCCCCAGTCACAGTCTGTGTCTGTCTGTCTGTCTCTCTCTCTCTCTCTCTCTCTCTCTCTCAAAAATAACATTTTACGAGAAGGGCACATGGGTGGCTCAGTCAGTTGTGTATCCGACTTCGGCTCAGATCATGATCTTGCGGTTCATGAGTTCAAGCCCCGCGTCGCGTCAGGCTCTGTGCTGACAGTTCAGAGCCTGGAGCCTGCTTCGGATTCTGTCTCCCTCTACTTCTCCCACTCACACCGCCTCTCTCTCTCTCTCTCTCTCTCTCTCTCTCTCTTAAAAAAAAAAACATTAAAAAAAAAAAAAAGAACGGGGCGCCGGGGTGGCTCAGTCTGTTAAGCATCCGACTTCGGTTCAAGTCATGGTCTCACAGTTTGTGGGTTCAGGCACTGCATAGGGCTCTGTGCTGACGGCTCAGCCTGGAGCCTGCTTCGGATTCTGTGTCTGTCTGTCTGTCTGTCTGTCTCTCTCTCCACCCCCTGCCCAAACTCTGTCTCTCAAAAATGAATAAACGTTAAAAAAATTTTTTTAAAGAATAAAAGAATGGGACACAGGAGGAGATTTTAGGAAGAAGAATGGTGGGTTAAATTTTGGATGTTTTGAAATTGAGGGACTTGTGGGACTTTGAAATGGCAATATATAGTATATATATCGTCTGAAAGTTAAGAAAGTCTAGTTCTGCTCTAATACAGTAGTCACTAGCCAAATGTGGCTATTTAAATTTAAATTAGTTTAACTTAAAATCAACTTCAGTTCTTCAGTTGCGGTGGCCACATTTTAAGTACTCAGTAGCTAGGTGTGGGTACTGGCTGCTGTATTGGACAGCATAGAAAAAGTTTCTATGGACAGCAGATTATATTACAGAAAAAAAGCCTGGTATCCTGACTTTAATAGTAATCCATTGCTTGCATTTCTTCTTGATTACTAACTATATACCTATACGCTATAGTTCAGTTTTGCCTATTAAAGTATGATCTCTCTTGAGGTATCTGGATGGCTCAGTCTGTTAAGTATCTGACTTTGGCTAAAGATATGATCTCAAGGTTCATAAATTCAAGCCCCACAGCAGGTTTGCTGCTGTCAGTGCAAAGCCTGCTTTGGATCCTCTGTCCCCCTCTCTCTGCCCCTCTTCAACTTGCGCTCTCTCAAAAAAAATAATAATTTTGATTTTTTTTTTTTTAAGTTTATCTTGAGAGAGGATGTGTGCAAGTGGGCGGGGGGGGGGGCAGAGAGAGAGAGAGAGAGAATGGGAGAGAGAGAATCCCAAGCAGGCTCCATTGATGCACTATCAGCATGGAGCCTGTTGTGGGGCTCAAACTCATGAACTATGAGATCATGACCAGAGCTGAAATCAAGAGTTGGACGCTTAACCGACTGAGCCACCCAGGTGCCCCAAATTTGATCGGTCTCTTAGTCTACAGGTTAGTTTTTCATCCCTTTCTTTTCCTTACAGTTTATCTGTTGAAAAGGTATTGATGATTGTTCATTCGTGGTACAACCCAACATGCCCTTTCTGTCCTTTGTATTTGCTGCAAATTATTTCCAGATCCATGGAAAGACAACATGAACCAAAGATTTTATCTTGAACAAAACTGATCATTACTTATTTTCTTTCCCTTATAGGTCACTTGCTTTTTTTGTGTAGGTATTCCCAGTATATATTTTTTAAGGTCCAGTAATTATATTAGAATTTGTCTGGTGGTAGTTGCTCTGGGTTGGTGTTCACAGGTATGAGATGTACTCTGCAATATGTCATGGAACTCCTATCCCAAGTATTTTGTTTTATTTATTTTTATTGTGTATTTATTTTTGAGAGAGAGAAAGTGTATGTGCACAAGTGGGAGAGGGATAGAGAGAGTGGGGGACAGAGGATCCCAAGTAGGCTCTGTGCTGATGGCAGAGAGTTGGATGCAGGGCTCCAACTCACGAACCCTGAGATCATGACCTGAGCCAAATTTGGACACTTAACCAACACAGCCACCCAGGTGCCTCCTAAGTATTTTATGTGTGTCTTCAGTATTTGACCCTTTCTTTCTAATCCTTTTTTCCTTTACTTCTTGATTTTTAAAAATACTTTGTTCCTTATCACTTTTATTTTCACTTAAGGTGTTATTACTATGTTTATTCACTCTTGTGTTTCTTCTAGTTTTAGGCTTTGTATTTGAAATGATTTTTTTTTTTAATTTCTAGTACTTTCCTGAGTTCTTTTGTTTCGTTTTTGAGTTTTTCTAACTCTGATTGATGTTCTTTCATACCTTACCTAATTTTCTTAATGCCTTTTTAGCTTTTTTGAAATGAAGTTACACTTTTTATATGATATGTCTGTCTTCTGTCATGCTTTCTTTGTTTTTTTTTTTTGTTTTTTTTAATTTTTTTTTAACGTTTATTTATTTTTGAGACAGAGAGAGACAGAGCATGAATGGGGGAGGGTCAGAGAGAGGGAGACACAGAATCTGAAACAGGCTCCAGGCTCTGAGCTGTCAGCACAGAGCCCGACGCGGGGCTTGAACTCACGGACCGCGAGATCATGACCTGAGCCGAAGTCGGCTGCTCAACTGACTGAGCCACCCAGGCGCCCCTGTCATGCTTTCTTTGTAGAATGCTCTTATTTTTTCTTTCTCATGATAAGTTTATATAGGATTTGACCTCTATATTTTTGTTACCAGTTTGTATTTTATGTGATATTAGTTTTCCTGATCTGTTAGAAGGACATATGGCTCAAGTAGCTTTTTCTGACTTCATAAAGCTCTTTCTGTTGTTTTGCTGTAGTGTTAAAAAAAAAAAAAAAAAAATGGTGGATTGCTTTCTGTGATTTCCTGCTCTTGTTCCCTTTCCTAATTTGTTCTGTAGCTTCTCTTCACTCCTTGTGCTCCTCTCCTGCTCAGTTGGATTGTCTCTCAAGTTTCTCTTTGGTGTGGGACCGTATCCTAGAAGGCAGCCCTGGCAGCTGGGTCGGTTGCAAGATTTCAGAGATTTTAGACACCTCGAGCCCTTTCAGAGCTTCTTAATGCAGGACCCTCACATTCAAACACTATTGGAGATAGTAAAACTCCTCCTACTTTCAACTGTTGTTTTCAGTTTAGCTTTCTGTTAAATAAATACCTGTTGATTAGTTCAGGGTTCTCCTGTTCTCAGTTCCATTTACTACTCTGCTTTCTTGAGTACGGACACAGTCTGGTGCAGGTCTTAATGGCTGTTCGTGCTTTATTTCTGTTTGCTTGTATTTTGAGGTCTGGGGAATACCTTGTAATCTAGTTTTGTTGTAAACGTCCAAAGCCTTTAAAGGACTTGGATTTTGCTGTCTAGAAGCCCTCATTTCATGTGGAGGTTAGAAGAGATCAAAAACTGCGGCTGCCATTTTCCCAGAATCCTGGGAAAATCCCAGACAATTTTTAAACTTGTTTTTTTATTATTATTATTTTTATTTTTAATTTTATTTATTTTGACAGAGACAGAGTGTGAGCATGAGCTGGGGAGGGGCAGAGAGAGAAGGAGACACAGAATCTGAAGCAGGCTCCAGGCTCCAAGCTGTCAGCACAGAGCCTGACGCAGGGCTCGAACTCATGAACTGCGAGATCATGATCTAGGCCGAAGTCGGACACTTAACCAACTGAGCCACCCCGGGCCCCCCCCCTTTTTTTTTTAATGTTTATTTATTTTTGAGAGAGAGAATGCAAGCAGGGGACAGGCAGAGAGAGAAGGGGACAAGAGGATCTGAAGCAGGCTCTGTGCTGACAGCAGAGAGCCCCGATGCAGGACCTGGGCCCATGAACTGTAAGATCATGACTCAGCTGAAGTTGGATGCTTAACCGACTGAGCCACCCAGGACTGTCCTATTTTTTAGTTGGGTTGTCTTTTTATTGAGTTATAAAAATATATTCTAGATACAGGTTCCTTATCAGATACATGATTTGCAAATCTTTTTTCCACATTCTGTGGGTTTTCTTTCTACTTTCTTAATGGTGCAAGGTTTCAATTTTGATGAAGTCTAATATATCTGTTTTTTTCTTTTTGTTTGTGCTTTTGATGTCATATCTAAGAAGGCTGAATCCATGCCAAAACCAAAGTCATGAAGATTAACTCCTGTTTTCTTCTAAGAGTTCTATAGTTTTAGCTCTTAAATTTAGGACTTTGATTCATTTTGAGTTAATTTTTGTATATGGGGTGAGGTGAGGGTCTAACTTTTTTTTTTTTTTGGCATGTGGCAGTTTTTTATTTTTATTTTTTAATGTTTATTATGAGAGAGCGCGAATCAGGGAGGAGCAGAGAGAGAGGGAGACACAGAATCCGAAGCAGGCTCCAGGCTCTGAGTTGTCAGCACAGAGCCCGATGTGGGGCTGGAACTCAGGAACCACGAGATCATGACCTGAGCTGAAGTCACTCACTCAACCAACTAACTGAGCCTCTCAGGTGCCCCTGCATGTGGTAGTTTTGATCAAAGGAGTATTGAAGAGTTTTAAAGAGGAGCAGGCTTACTTTTTTAAAAATGTATGGCATAAAAATTAAATGTATAGCAGGGGTGCCTGGCTGGCTCAGTTGGCAGAGTAGGCAACTCTTGATCTCAGGGTCGTGGGTCGTGAGTTCAAGCCCCACATTGGGTGTGGAGCCTGCTTAAAAAAGAAATGTATAGCAGTTCCAGATAAGACTTGTCTGGAGTGTGGCCATGGAAACAGATGGCCTGTAGCAGAGGTGAAGAGTGAGCATCTTGCTAGTCTTCCAAGTCTGTGGCAGGGTTGGCTCAAGGAAGGCATAGAGGTATATAGCTAGGTGATAGGAGCCTCAGGGGAGTAGGAATTTAAAATGATGCTGGAGAACTTAGATCTAGAAGAGACATTGAGAACCAGGAAGACACTAACTCTTGTCTTATACTCTGAAATACATAGGGAATGCAAGAATAAGCTAAAACTTCTGTGTGAGAAAGCTACCAGGGGCTTCAAGGGAGAGCTAGACTTGAGAGTTGGGGAGAGTATTCATTGAAGAGGAGTTTTGTCTCTGGAAAAGGATTTTGGTGTCAGCCCTTAGCCAAAGCAGTGTGATCCTGGGGTAGCACCTTTTTGTCTTCAGTTAGACCAGACTAATTTGGAGTCTTCTCAGCACTGCTGTTTGTATCTTTCTGTCCTGCCCTGGAAACAAAATTAGTTTCTCATTTGGAATAAAAGAATTCCCTCATTTGACATTCCACCATGGACTAGAGGAGGCAGAGCATAAAACAAAATTCTCATAATCATGCTGATACTATTTTAAGATGTTTGAGATCAGTGTGTGCGTCTGTGTGTTTGTTTGGTGGGGACTAATGAATGAAGGTCACATATACATATTGAATAAGATTCTTGAAATTTCTGCTTTAGAACTTACAGGGGACATAAGATTAGGGAAAGAACTGAATGATTACCACCCACCCATCCCCATCTCAAGAGGAGGGGAAACTTCTTGTGAATGAGGGGAAATGGGAAGAATCAAGGGCACTTGGTTATTAGAAAGCTGTGGGTAGGGGCGTTTGGGTGGTTCAGTCAGTTAAGCATCTGACTCTTGATTTCGGCTTAGGTCATGATCCCACGGTTTGTGATTTCAAGCTCCACATTGGGCTCTGCACTAACAGTGCGGAGCCCGCTTGGGATTCTCTCTCTGCCTCTACCCCACTCACTTGCTCTCTCTCATAATAAATACATTTTTAAAAATAAAAAAAAAAAGCTATGAGTAGAGGCTTAATCCTTATAGTGTGGGTGTGGTCTTCCCCTAATTGTGGGTTTCATAACAGTATCACCTTTCAGGAATCTGACCCAAAACACTTAGAGGCTGAAATACCCAGGGAAGAGGATTAGTTGGCTCATTTGGGCCGGTTGGGCAGACACCACTCTATTTGAAGAAAGGGTAGAAACTTAGAGCTTCTTTGCTTTATCAGGAATCTCACAGTAGAACTCTTTGATCACATTCCTGATGTTAGCATGAGTTTGGAGTTATGAGCAAGTCTAGTATAGATCAAGCGTCAGACCCAGTAGGAGAATAAGACTAGTGTGCACCTATCTACCAGGTGGCAGCGGGGTATTGGCACCCTGACCTATTAACCCAGCAGTGAGGACTAGCCCACCTTCCTTTGAACCCATTTCTTTGTTTTCAGGTCTCTAAACCTACCCTCCAGCCTATAGATTGGCCTCTGGAGGCCCAAATCCTGAGAGGAATTTGAAATGAAAGTATTCTAAAGCCAGTTCCCTCAGCATATGCTTTAATTGCTCCTTTTCTCTCCCTAGAACTAGCCACACCTTTATTACCTAACCCTTTCTGGTGGCCCCTGTTTAGTAGATGGCCTAAGGACCCTCTTCTGTATGGACAGACTCAGCAGTTTCTCTGTCACAAGCAGGATTATCCAATCTTGATGTGGCAGGAGAGGAAAGGAGATGTGGAGAGGCAAGAAAGCACTTGAGCTTTGTTTTCATTTCTAAAATGCAGTGGTCATACAAGTTCTCTAGCTTTCTAAGTCATGGGTGCCTGGTTGGCTCAGTTGGTAGAGCATTCGACTCTTGATCTCGGGGTCATTAGTTCAAGCCCCATGTTGGGTGTAGAGATTACTTAAGAATAAAATCTTAAAAAGAACAAGTTTTTTAAGCCAAAATTTTATAATTACATAATTCTGGGCTGAGTTGTTGGCTAAGGTGATCTCATGCTGCAGAAAGTTGAGTATTCGTATCACAGACAAAAAATGTATGCCATTATTTCCCAATTTGAGGGTAAATAAATGCCTTGAAAAATCATAGGGTTATTACAGAGTTTGCAAATTCACTAGCTCAGTTCATATTATTTATAGACTAAATGTACATCTCCCACCTTTATGTATTACTGGTTTTGAATATACAAGTTAATACAATGTAGATTTTTTTGAAGTATTATTGAATGTATAGAAATTGTTTGTTAGTATGTTTTTTTCAGTCACTGGGTGTTATATGAGCTATTGTCTAATGGAGATTCATGAAAATTTTGGAGTTTAACAAGAGGTCCACATAATCTAAAAGGTTGGGAATCTCTGCTCTAAGCTATTCTGAGATGAGACAATTCACAGCTTGAGTTAGAGTGTAGTTTTTAGGCACTGCATGTTTAAGAAATAATCCATGAAGAGGGAGAGAAATCATCAACAAAGATTAAGCTCCTTTTGTATGGTAGGCAGTTTTTATTTTTATTTTTTTTAATGTTTATTTATATTTGAGAGAGAGAGAGAGAGAGAGATACTGTGAGCAGGGAAGGGGCAGAGAGAGAAGGGGACAGAGGATCTGAAATGGGCTCTACACTGACAGCAGCCAGCCCGATGTGGGGCTTGAACTCATGAACCATAAGATTATGACCTGAGCTGAAGTTGTCCACTTAACCAACTGAGCCACCCAGGTGCCCCTGTATGCTAGGCAGTTGAAAGCCTCTCTTTCGTATCTCCTGGGCTCCTTCCCCAGAGGCTACCATGGTTAACATTTCCTTGCATATCTTCCTGGAAAACTTACACGGATCTGTATAAGTATATGTATGTATATTTTTTATTGTGTTTTTTGTGTGTGTGTGTGCCCCATCCTCTAGAAATTTTAATAAGAGTTTTGATATGTTTGCTTTTAATTCTTACATGGTAGTAAAAGTTCATTAGAAAATGTTTCTATCCTAAAGAATGGAAAATAAGGGGCACCTGGGTGGCTCAGTCGGTTAAGGGTCCAACACTTTGTTTTGACTTAGGTCATGATCTCATGGTTTGTGGGTTGGAGCCCTGTGTCAGGCTCTGTACTGACAGCATGGAACCTGCTTGGGATTCTCTCTTTCCCTCTCTCTCTGCCCTTCCCCCGCTCATGTACATGCTCTCTTTCTCTCTCAATAAACTTTAAAAAAAAAAAAAAAGAATGGAAAGTAAAAATGCACCATTTCCAACTGATGGGAACTTTTTTCAGGGTGAAGAAGGGGAATACAGTGAAGAGGAAAACTCCAAAGTGGAGCTGAAATCAGAAGCCAATGATGCTGCTAATTGTTCAGCAAAAGAAGAGAAGGGAGAAGAAAAGCCTGACACCAAAGGCACTGTAACTGGAGAGAGGCAGAGTGGGGATGGACAGGTCAGTGTCCACCACAGGCCTCCATTTTGGGGGCCAGAATAAGGACTCTTAACCTTGGAGAGAATAAGGAGCCCTTTGTCTGTCCTCTAGGAGAGCACAGAGCCTGTGGAGAACAAAGTGGGTAAAAAAGGCCCTAAGCATTTGGATGATGATGAGGATCGGAAGAACCCAGCATACATACCCCGGAAAGGGCTCTTCTTTGAGCATGATCTTCGAGGGCAAACTCAGGAGGAGGAAGTCAGGTACAACCATTTGTTGCTGCTATTAGTATGTATTTAGTGCTTACTATATGCCCGGCACTTTGCTGATTTATTGCTCACAGTACTTTAAGTTTTATGATTATCTTTTGAGGAAAGTGAGGCTTAGGATATTTGGTAACTTTTGGTGGAGGAGCTGGGATCCAGACCCACACTTCCACTGCCTTCCTTAATTTGAGGCTCAAGACTCTGGGATATGAAATACTTGCATAGGCTGCCTTATAAGCAAGAGATATTTATTTCCAAGGTGCTGAGTAGTTTGAAGTGAAGTCTTTCCTCATTTTTGTCCCTTATTACATTTGAGCTCAGTAGGCTCTGTGATTCACTCTTGGTTTTGTATAATCTGGGAAAATGGGAAGACCAGTGAAGTTCCTGCTATTTCTCTGCCCAACCCTATTTTTTCGTGAACATCTTTATATAATGGAATCTACCAGCCTAAGACACTTTTTCCTGGTTTTATCCAGACCCAAGGGGAGACAGCGAAAGCTGTGGAAGGATGAGGGTCGCTGGGAGCATGATAAGTTCCGGGAAGATGAACAGGCTCCAAAGTCTCGACAGGAGCTCATTGCTCTTTATGGCTATGACATCCGCTCAGCTCACAATCCTGATGACATCAAACCCCGAAGAATCCGGAAACCCAGGTGAGGAAATTTTGCAGTTTATATTTATATTTTAGAGAGACCTTTGCTTTTTTAAATGCCATTTCAGCCTGTCATTTAGTCAGTGAGGAATGGGTGAAGTCTCCCTGACCTTTAGTTTATATCTCTAGTCATCTCATCTCTTTTGTTATTTCTTTCCTTAAGACTTTTGCCATTCCATTTATTCAGGTTTGGGAGTCCTCCGCAAAGAGATCCAAACTGGATTGTTGAGCGACCAAACAAGTCCCATCGCCATCAGGGTCCTGGGGGCACCCTACCACCAAGGACATTTATTAACAGAAATGCTGCAGGTACTGGCCGGATGTCTGCTCCCAGGAATTACTCTAGATCTGGGGGCTTCAAGGAAGGTCGTGCTGGTTTTAGGCCTGTGGATGCTGGTGGGCAGCATGGTGGCCGATCTGGTGAGACTGTTAAACATGAAGCCAGTTACCGGTCACGGCGCCTAGAGCAGACTCCTGTGAGGGATCCATCTCCAGAAGCTGATGCTCAAGTGCTTGGCAGTCCTGAGAAGGAAGAGGCAGCCTCAGAGATTCCAGCTGCTGCTCCTGATGCTGCACCACCAGCCCCTGACAGGCCTATTGAGAAGAAATCCTATTCCCGGGCAAGAAGAACGAGAATCAAAGCTGGAGATGCAGTCAAGGTTGCAGAGGAGGTGCCTCCTCCACCTGAAGGGCTGAACCCAGCGCCTCCAGTCCCAGAAACTACCCCTTCTCCACCTGCTAAGACTGGAGCCTGGGAGGCTCCAGTGGATTCTACTACAAGTGGACTTGAGCAAGATGTGGCACAACTAAATATAACAGAACAGAACTGGAGTCCAGGGCAGCCTTCGTTCCTACAGCCACGTGAGCTTCGGGGTAGGTACCTTAGGGTTAGTGACTAACTTTTTTCCCTGAGCATCACTGAGTTTGGGGACATGGGATTAGGTGTCTTGGGGATATAGTATCTGATAAATATCTTTTTTTTTTTTTTTTTTTTTTTTTTTTTTGTTAGAGAGTGCATGCATGTGCAAATGGGGGAGAGGAAAAGAGAGAATCCCAAGCAGGCTCTGAGAGCAGGCTCCCTGCTTTCAGCACAGAGCCCATCACCAGGTTCAAACTCACAAACTGAGATCATGACCTAAGCCAAAATCAAGAGTTGGATGCTTAACCAACTCCACCCGGGTGCCCCTAGCTTTGTTTTTGTTAACTGAAAGAAATATATTCATAGGTATATTCATACAAAGACCTCAGAGAAGTTATATCTGTTACCCAAGGCTACCCCACTACTTTGCCTACCTGACCAGTTATCAATATTGACCTCCTGAATGCACAATCTTTTACCCATTCTCTGTGGCAAAAGTTGGAAGAGGGTGGCAGTGTTCTTATTATATGAATTAATAGTTAAATATTTGAAGGCAGATACTTACTCGTTTGAATTTGGATGAGAATTTTCTTTTTTTTCTTATTTATTTATTTATTTATTTATTTATTTATTTATTTATTTATTTAATGTTTTTTATGGAGGGCTTTTATTTTATTTTTTTTTAATGTTTATTTTTGAGAGAGACAGAGTGCAAGTGGGGGAGGGGGGCAGAGAGAGGGGGAGACATTTAATATTTATTTTTGAGAGAGAGCACAAGCGAGGGAGGGGCAGAGAGAGAAGGGGAGAGACACAGAATCAGAGAGAGAGAGAGAGAGAGGGAGACACAGAATCTGAAGCAGGCTCCAGGCTCTGAGCTGTCAGCACAGAGCCCAATGCGGTGGTCAAACCCACAAACCATGAGATCATGACCTGAGGCAAAGTTGGACTCTCAGTGGACTGAGACACCCAGGTACCCCTGGATGAGAATTTTCTAATCTCTTTGAAAGGAAAGCCTAATTTCCTTAATCTAGAGCCAGGCTACCCAATAGAGTTTTCTACAGTGTAAGAACTTTTTGAACAATTGTAATGTGCCTAGAGTGACTGAGGAAATGAACTTGCAATTTTAATAGAAATTTAAATAACCACATGTGGCTATTGGATATCACGTTGGATAGCAGAGTTCTAGAAACCAGGACCTATCTACCAGGCTCTTGCCCATCCATCTTTCCCTCCAGCCAGGTAGATCAAAAGATCTTTTCCTTAGTTTCTTTTTTTTTTTTATTTATTTTTAATTTTTTTAATGTTTATTTATTTTTGAGAGACAGAGTGTGGGTGGGGGAGGGGCAGAGAGGGAGACACAGAATCTGAAGCAGGCTCCAGGCTCTGGGCTGTTGTCAGCACAGAGCCCAAGGTGGGGCTCGAACTCACAAGCTGTGAGATCATTACCTGAGCCGAAGTTGGCCGCTTAACCAACTGAGTCACCCAGGCGCCCCTCTTTTCCTTAGTTTCTGAAATCTGATTTGAACTTAAAGATTGGAAATCCTCATTTGGACTGGGAGTTTCAGCATCCTTCCCTGGTGTGCATGATTTTGTTTGTTTATTTGGAGAAAGAATGTGAGTGAGAGGGAGCAGAGGAGGGGGAGAGGAAGAGAGAATCCCAAGCAGGCTCCACGCTGACAGTGGGGGCATGAACCTACGAACTATGAGATCATGACCTGAGCCAAAATCAAGAGTGGACACTTAACCTACTGAGCCATCCAGGCACCCCTGTGCATTTTTGAATACCAAAAACCAATGTAGTATAAACTGGACCTGGAGTTGATCTTTGGATGGAGAAGTATACCCTTCTACTGATACCTTATTACCATTGGAAGATGTCTTTTTTTGTCCTGAGTCATTTTCAGCCAGAGGGGAGTATCTTCCCAAATGTCCATCCTAGACCTCTATGGCCTAGAATAATTGGGCAGATTCACAGAATGTCCAGTTATGTTCAGAAACTTGAGGGCTGAGATTTTTCAATACGTTTGATAATGTACTGTGCTAATTATAACCTCTTAGGGATTCTGTAAAGGGAAGTATTTGGTGGGAGAAATTTGAACTTGCACTTTCTCATTGAAGTGTGTGTGTGTGTTCAAAGGCTTTATTGCTATATTAAGATTGCAGGCAGTGAGGACAGATTTCCAAATGCTGGTATTGACAGGAGGCAGAGATAGTTTAAAAGGAATTTTGTTGGGTCCCTGGGTGGCTTAGTTGGCAAGCCTCTGACTCTTGATTTTGGCTCAGCTTATGATCTCATGATCTCATGGTTCGTGAGATCCAGCCCAGCATCAGGCTCTTTGCTGACACCGTGGAACCTGCTTGGGATCCTCTCATTCCCTCTTCCTCTGCCCTTCCCCAACTCATGTGCTTCCTCACTGTCTCTCCCCTTCTCCCTCTCAAAATAAATAAACATTAAAAAAGAATTTTGTTAGTTTAAAAGAATAAAACAATTCCACATGTTGTATTTTTCAACCTGTAATTTTCTCTTTAGTCTTACTCAACATCTATCTGCTCTGCAGCCATGACTTTTTTTTTTGGTATATTACAGGTATGCCCAATCACATACACATGGGAGCAGGACCTCCACCTCAGTTTAACCGGATGGAAGAAATGGTACAGAAAGGAAAAGGGAGTAGTTGGGGGAGCGGGCTGCATGGAACAGTTGTTCACTGTTTAAACCAGGATAAAGCCTTGGAGTCTGCTTTCCCATTGATTTACCCATATTTCTTTTAATTTGGTTCTCCAGAAAGGGTAGAGGGTCTAGGTTCAGATCTTGATGTTTCTCATTGGCTTTACAATTCATTTTGCAAATATTTTTTTAAGCTTTTTTTATTAAGTAATCTCTACACCTCATGTGGGGCTCGAACTCATGACCCTGAAGTCAAGAGTTGCATGTTCTTCCAACTGAGCCAACCAGAACCCCTTCATTTTGCCAGTATTGTTTAAATATGTGCCATATACCAAGGGTGTGTTTTGCAGCACCTACAGGAGGGTGGGACTTGATAGGAGAGTCAGCCCTCTGGGAGTCTTTTTGCTCAGACCTCGTTATTTCAGGGTGTCCAGGGTGGGCGAGCCAAACGCTATTCATCTCAGCGGCAGAGACCTGTGCCGGAGCCCCCTGCCCCTCCTGTGCACATCAGTATCATGGAAGGACATTACTATGATCCATGTGAGTTGTTTTGGGGGTTTTTTGTTTGTTTTTTTAAAAATTCTTGTTAGGCACCTTTCTTGGCAGGATGAAGTGAATTAAGAGACCCGCCTCTTGACTCCTAAAATTTCCCTTCTGACTTCTCACAGTGGTTATCAAACATTGTCTGGCTGCTGTTTTCTTCACATGGAAAACTGAGAACATCTTTTAAAGGGTTTGGGGGACAAGGAGACTTATCCATATGGTACGAAGAGTGAGGGTTTATGAGAGTCCCAATGTGATATTTTACAGTGCAGTTCCAGGGACCAATCTATACCCATGGTGACAGCCCTGCCCCACTGCCTCCTCAGGGCATGATTGTGCAGCCAGAAATGCACCTTCCCCACCCAGGTAAGCTTTGCACCTCTGCTTGTATGCTTCCAGTACGTGAGGATATGTGTTGGGGGCTTCACAAGCTCCATCCTCCTGAGCTCTGTGCTGCTTGCTTACAAGGCTGGCCACTCTGGCTGCTTGAGCAACAAACTCCTCTTGGGTCCATCCTGAGGACTTCATCCTGAGTCTTTCTGTGCTGAGCAGGGCAGCCAAGCCATCCCATGGAAATGGTGTTATCTTCTATTTAATTTTTGTTTTCCTCTTCTTATCCAGGTTTACATCCCCACCAGACACCGGCACCTCTCCCCAATCCGGGCCTCTATCCCCCACCAGTGTCCATGTCTCCAGGACAGCCACCACCTCAGCAGTTGCTTGCTCCTACTTACTTTTCTGCTCCAGGAGTCATGAACTTTGGTAATCCTAGCTACCCTTATGCTCCAGGGGCACTGCCTCCCCCACCGCCTCCTCATCTATATCCTAATACGCAGGTGAGATGGCTAATGAGCAGATTTTTCTTTTTTTTTTTTTTTTTTTTTTTATTTTTGGGACAGAGAGAGACATAGCATGAACGGGGGAGGGGCAGAGAGAGGGAGACACAGAATCGGAAACAGGCTCCAGGCTCCGAGCCGTCAGCCCAGAGCCTGACGCGGGGCTCGAACTCACGGACCGCGAGATCGTGACCTGGCTGAAGTCGGACGCTTAACCGACTGCGCCACCCAGGCGCCCCTGAGCAGATTTTTCTACACATCCTTTAATTCAGACGAGGAGGTGATATGGGAAGAATGCTTAAGGAATTTGAGAAAACATTTCGATGCCACTGATTTGCATGTGACATCAGGACGCCTCTTGGTGGTCAGGAGCTGGAAATGCAGCTTATGTAATGCCCATCGTTTGTTTATTGCCTTCTGTTTCTTGAATGGTATTTCATTGAAGTGTTTTGGTATGTCTTAGGTGGCTGTGTCTGCTATTCAATTGAGTAAAGAAGCTGTATTATCCTTACCAGCCCTACCCCTTCCTGTGCTGCTTAACTCCCGACAGGTTGACACCATCTGGTATGTGAGGTGTCACCACTGAGCTTAGCCTCTTCCATTTTTCAGCTGATGGTAAGAATTAGAGAAAGATGAGCAATACTTTGGAGGAGTAAGAACCAGAACATAATTAAGAGATAGTAAGGTAGAAATGAAGGATCACTTTAAGGGGCAGCTTAGAGATTTAAAAACTTACAAATTCCCCAGTACTTTTACTTTTGTGCCCGAATAATGCTTCCTGCCCGAATAATGTTTCCTGTTCGCCATAGTTAGGGTGAGTTTGCCTAACTTTTTCTTCTGACTTATTGGGGTCCCAAGGCCCCATCACAGGTATATGGAGGAGTGACCTACTATAACCCTGCCCAGCAGCAGGTGCAGCCAAAGCCCTCCCCACCCCGGAGGACTCCCCAGCCAGTCACCATTAAGCCCCCACCTCCTGAGGTATGTAAGCTGCTTCCCACATCAGTGGGCTTTCCTTTCCCCTAGAAAATTTCTCTCCTTTTCTGAGTGTGTCTCCATGGCCTTTTTTTTTTTTTTTTTTTTTTTTTTTAAACGACTGGTAACAAATTCTAACTTTATTATTTCAGGTTGTAAGCAGGGGTTCCAGTTAATATGAGTTCTTAAATATTTTAAATCGAACATCCTATAAAAGTAAGTGTACAATGTACTATGACTCTTACAACATTTTAAATCTTATTTATTTATTTATTTATTTATTTATTTATTTATTTATTTAATGTTTATTTTTGAGAGATAGAGACAGAGCATGAGCCGGGGAGGGACAGAGAGGGAGACACAGAGTCTGAAGCAGGCTCCAGGCTCTGAGCTGTTAGCACAGACCCCAACACAGGGCCCAAACCCACAAACCGTGAGATCAGGACCTGAGCCGAAGTCTGCTGCCCAACCGACTGAGCCACCTAGGCGCCCCAACTCTTATAACATTCTTAAAACTAATGCTCATGCTTATTTACTTAACAATCACCTAATTAATGCTTTAAGTTATAATCATGAGATATCTTGTGGGGAGGCTTAAAGGAGTCTCAAAATTTGCCAGCCGCTTTGTTTTGCGAATGCATTGAGCAGGATTGAAGCAGAAACCATTGTTAACTTGGCAGAATTTCATTTGGGAATCTGCAAGGGAAAAATGCAGGGCATTCTTTTTTAAGGAAAGGGAAATCTAAATTTGAGGTGTTTGCAGCAGAGCCAGTTCTAAAAGTCATGGAGAAAGATCATGGGGGTTTTATTGTTGCTTTGTTAGGGACTTTATTTTTTTATCTTTATTATTATTTTTTTTAACGTTTATTTATTTGAGAAAGAGAAGTGGAGAGAGAATCTCTGTGCTGTACTGCAGAGCCTGCTTGGAATTTTCTCTCTCTCACTCGTGTGTGCTCCTTCTCCTTCTTTCTCTCTCTCTCTTAAAAATAAATAAACATTAAAAAATAACAATAAAACACATGATTTAGAAACGTGGCTTTTTGAAAACAGCTTGTAAATGCCCAGAAGGTCCATTAACGATGTTTCTTCCCATTTCCCCACCCCTGTCAGAACAGCAGAGGTGAGAACCCAGGAGAGAAGAGAAATACAACTGGCTGTTTACTACCAGGAGGGCTTCAAAGTTATAGGGTGGCTCCTACCAGCAAGCAGCTGAATGAGGAGGACCCCTGCCTTCCTCTGAGGACAGACTCTGTTGGAGAAGGGGCTAAACAAGTGGACTTCCTCCCATCTCCACTCTTTACTTGAGTTGGCTGTGCTCAGAGGAGCAGAGGTCCAGCCAGCTCAGGCTTCTGGGTCTACATCTAGAAGCCCATGTCTTTTACTCTTCACTTTTTCCTGGGAAATTCAAGTGTCTTCTCCCAGGGAAGCTCCTTCCTGTATGTTTTGTTTCCTAAGACGTTCGTTTGTAAAGCCTGGCTTATTATTCTTAAATTAATATTCTTTTAGTTTCTTTTTCTCTTTGCCTTTAAATGAGACAAATTCATTCTTCTGATTTGCTAGCTCCTCTGGGTTCCCTTTTGGTCTTTCCCTGCATCCCAGATAATTGAAGTTTTACCAGCCAGTTTTCCCCCACCAAGTCTATAAAGAGGTGGCCTTTCATTTTTGTCTGGCCGTTGTTATTGTACTTGGATTCTCTCAATTCCTCTAACCCTCGAAGCAGAGCCGTCCACAGAGTGTCTCATTGTGGAGAAAAGTTCAAGGTGTGTAGTAGGAGCCCTTCGTCTTGACTTCGATTTCCAGGAATCTGAGCCTCCATCAGTCCCTGTACTGTGTAGGTGTCAGTCCTCTACTTGAGGGCAGAGTCTCTACAGTGGGGAGAGATGGCAGTCCAGATGCCCTTGTGAGAAAGGGAGAGTGGAGTAAGCCTTTGCCCCTTAAGGGTCTGTATTCACACAGTCCTCAGGGCTCAGTCTTGGAGGTAAGTGGAGTTAGAGGTCCCTCTGCTTCTCTTCTTTCCATCCTTCCTACCACACCCCCTTTCCAGTTGCTGTGGACCAATGCATCTCTCTAGAGGCAGATACTGTCCAGCAAGTGGTCTGCCCTATACTTTGCAGTTGCTCTTCTCCATGTCTTTCCTGCTACAAGTGTTTTAGATGTTACTACCTGATTTTCCCCAAGTTCTGCTCCTGTCCCTGCAAACAGAAGATCCCACATCTGGGCTTCAGGCCTAAGGAAGCCAGTCATTTTCGGGACAACGGCTCCTCTTCCTTTTCTTCCCTATCCATGGCGCTGAACCACTCCCCTGCTGCCTCTGTGGAAGAGATCCCTATTACTGCAGCACTTGTGTCTGCCAGGGGTAATTTGGCCACTGTCCCTATCCTACAGAACCTGAGGGAGATGGTGATGGCTGTGTTTCCCCAAGTAATGTCACTGTTTCTATTCTCTCCAGGAGCTGACCTAACCACTCTTGAGTCACAGGTGTGGGGTGGGGGTGGGGAGAGGCACTCAAGCTGTAACCCCCAAGGAGGAAATAACTGAGAGATTCTTCTAGGGGTAGCTGGTGGTTGTGCCTTTTGTAGGCTGTTCCCTTTGCCTTAAACCTGAAGATGTCTCCTCAAGCCTGTGGGCAGCATGCCCAGATTCCCAGACCTTAAGACACTGTGACAGTTGTCTCTGTTGGTCCACTGTGTTTCATTGCAAGAATTTCTCCATGTGTGTTGTTGTTGTTGTTGTTGTTGCTGTTGTTGTTTGTTTGTTTACTATTTTAAAGGGTGCACATTTGTGATCAGCATTGTGACTTGGAGATAATAAAATTTAGACTGTAAACTTGGCTCCTTTGCCAGTGTTTTGCATGAGTCTTGATTTGGGAGGGACAGTAGAGAACTTGCTGACTCCCCAGAGTTGCGGTCACAACTCAAGGCAACTCAAGACTTCTGAAATGGAAGCCCTGAGAGGTGGGGAACCCACAGTTGTATCTGTATTCCCCATTGGCTATCTTATCCTAACTACATTGCCACATGGATCCAGGATATTATTCAGTCCCTTTGATTGGAAGCATCAGGGACAGAAAAAACTAGTGAGATGCAACTTACCCACGTGAACATGTAGTTACCCTTTCACCTTTGTTAGTGTTTGGCAAGTGAGTTTCCCAGGGTAATGTGCCCAAAGTCAATACAACTGTACCAGGGGGAGGCACAGGTAGCTAAGCTTTCTTCTTGTAAAGACACTCTGGCACTGAAGTATCAAGAACCACAGCCTAAGAGGGAGGCTTATATTAACCTTAGTAAAGGTAAAGCGGAACTATTGAGACCATCAGCTGTGGCTAATGCTGCCGGTTATCTAGTTCACTGAGCCTCTGATGTGTGCAGGCCAGTTCCTGGCTTCGAAGTGACTGTTTTCTTCCAGACCCTGGGTGGGGTGAGGTTTACTACAGAGGTGATGCCCAGTGTGGGGAGCAATTGAGTTTAATGTGGAGCTAGTGGCATCTGTTCTTGGACCACAAATCCTTGTGCACTGGGGGCATGGACATCATGGTATACCTTAAAACAGTTGGGACTCCCCCTGTATCCCTTGGTGCTACTGCTTGAGGCAGAGGACCATGATTCTTTTTCCCCCTACCCCTGATTCCTCTTAGTCATGTCCATTTGCTTTCCTCCTCCCCACAGGGTGATGGGTAACTATGGCCCTGATCTCCTGGGGGTCATGCAAAGAATGCCAGGCATCCTTGGGGGTAGGATACTGGCAGGAGGGATGACTGTTAAGATGTTTCCTCGTCACCCCTTCCTCTTGCTTCCCCAGTCCTGCAGTTAGATCCCATTGCTCTCTGTTGCCCTGGTAACAAGCTCAGCAAGAAGAAACTCAAACTCAACAAAGCCCCCAGGTTCTCTGCCCTACCAGCCTGCCTTTCAGTGGGCAGAAAGCAAGTATGAGGGGCAGATCAGCCTTATGTAGCCTTGCCCTATTCCCTTCTAGAAGTCCATGGGCTGGGCTCTCAGAGTTCTTTGCTTCCATCTTCTCACAGTTGTTAATCCTATCACTCTCTTCCCCTCTATTTCTTCCATGCCAGCCCCCTCTCCCCTGTGCGGTCAACACACAGGCTTGCTACCTTATGGGTAAGGTCTTAGAATCCTGAAGTTGTTTCCTAGCATCGACAGCCCGCTTGGGCCGTCCCTCTAGGGCAGTGATTCTCAACCATGGCTGTTTGAATCACGTGGGGATCTTCTATGTGGCATCCTTGTACAGGGACCATGCTAATCTCTGTATCATCCCAGGTTTGCTCTATGTGCTGCCAAAGTGAGCACCACTTGGGGATCTTTTAAAAAATACCATAAACCTCAGCCTCACCTCAAAGATGTAATTGATTTGGACTGTGGCCTGGGCATCAGTATTGTTGAGTTCCCCTGGATTCCAATGTGCACTTGGGGTGAGAACCACTCTTCTAGGAGGGCCATGACTCACTTCATGCTGGCTTTCCTTCCTCATTCAAGTCCTTGAACTCAGTCGCTGCCTGATATCCTTGAGTAGTTGCAGGGGTGCTGGGGTCCTGCTCCCCAAGCTTTCAGTTTCCAGAAGTGTCTCTGCCTCCTTTATTTCCAGCCCCCACACCCTCCACACTCCCCAAATCTTTCCCCTTCCTAACTGACAATCCCAAATCCTGCCCAGAGAGGAGGTTACCAAGGCAACCAGCTTAATCTGGTAACTGTGGCATGTGCTCGGAGTGGAGCCCTCTCCTCTTCTTATTTGGTTCACAAAATGCCTGGGGAGCTCTTAGCCACTCCAGCCAGTTTCTCCTCTTAACCCCAGGGATAGTGGGGTATCCAATAAAGGGAGCCCAGCAAGCTGATACTCGGATCTCTATTCCAGCTTTTTAGCCAAAACTACTCTTTCCCTTTTACTGTTCCCTTTTGAAATCCACAGACAGATGGGTATGCAAAGCTTTAATTCTGTAAACACATGCTCTAGCACACATAGGACCAGATATGCACACACGGTGACACGTGTGGAGTACACACCCTGCAGTTCAACCACCACTCCCAGCCTTTAGCATTCCTGTCCCTGCCTGGTCCCTGCACGGTAAACAGGGGTGGGGCATTGTCCAAGGAGCTTCAATCTCTCTGGAACCTGGTGCCACTCCCCCACCTTGTTACTTTAACCTTGATGTGTTTACACTGAGTGTTTCTCTATACCCACCTCCTTCTGGGGCAGTGTATCTTTAGGGACAGAATGCTCCAGGCACAGGCATCAGGAATAAAGATCATTTAGAGTGCAAATTGGCACCACTTGCCCTACTCCATGGCTATGTCCACCCTGGAGGGGGTCTACACTAAGTGATATTGGCTGGCAGTTCTGGAGCTTGTCCACTCATCTCCACAGTCCTGCTTTCTCCTGCTGCCGGCTGGGTTCAGGTGCCCTTGTGCTCCTTGTCTCCTCCCCTCTGCCTCCTGTCTCTTTTCCTCACCCCAACTAGACCTGCCACAACCTGCTGCTGCTCCTTGCCTGGCTCCTACCTGCCTGCCAGCACCTGCCTCTCACAAGCCAGGCCTTCACCACCTATTGTGCCCTACCAGAAAGGGCAGATGGGCACCGCCCCCAGTGCCAATGCCAATCCACTTCAGGCCTTCCCAGCCCTTCTTATAGAAGGAAGATAAAATCACAAATATAGCAACAGAGCATAGTGTCGGGGTTGAGGGTGATGGACACCCAACCAGCAATCTTTGTAGGTCTCACCTGAGTACAAGTCCCAAGTCTGCAGGCCACAGGCCTGCCCTACTTCTTGGAAATGAAACTAAGAGCCCCTGTAAGCCCCCAAGCCAGGAATCTCTCTCCATTGCTAAATCACTCCATCACCTTTGCCCTTAATTTCTGCATCTGCTCTGAAGCCAATCCCATTCAGCCCTTCACTATTTCCCTCGCGGCCAGCCCCAGCGCCCAAGTTCAAGCCTCGCGCGGGCCAGGGGGCGGGCCAGGAGGGGCAGGGGCGGGGACTGGGCGGAGACTGGAAGAGGGGGCGCGGTCTCAGTTCTGCCACCTTCCCCCCTGGCCAGGAGCGCAGCCGCCGCCGCCGCCGCCGCCGCGTCCTCTCTCAGCTTTGCGCTCCGCCCGCTGTCTCTGCCGCCGCAGCCCGGCCCAGGAGCGCAGAGCCCCGGGCACTGGCCCCGCAGCCTATCCACCCTCTGGGCCGCGTGCCAGCTGCAACCGGCATGGGGGGCCACTAACAGCGGACACTCCTTCCCTCTGGCACCTCCCCGGGCCACTGGCCACTGGACCCCGGCCAGCGAGCCTCGGGCTCCTCTGGCCCCCAGTCCGGCGCCTGGCACGGCCCTCCGCTCTGCCCCTCCGGCTCTGAGCATCGTGTCCCCGCCCCCCCCCCCCCCCCCCGCCCGCGCCTGGGACACCTGGGTCCTCCGGCGGCCCCAAGGAGAGGGGCGGGGGGGGGGCATGAAGCCACTGGAGAAATTTTTGAAGAAGCAGACGTCGCAGCTGGCGGGGCGAACGGTGGCGGGAGGTCCCGGCGGGGGTCCGGGGAGCTGCGGTGGGCCTGGCGGGGGCGGGGGACCTGGTGGGGGCGGCGGTCCAGCCGGGGGACTGCGGCCGCTGCAGCGGCGTCAGAGCGTGTCTCGCCTGCTGCTCCCCGCTTTCCTCCGGGAGCCCCCCGCCGAGCCGGGGCTAGAGCCGCCCCCTGAAGAGGAAGGGGGCGAGCCGGCGGGGGTCGCAGAGGAGCTCGGCAGCGGGGGGCCCTGTTGGCTGCAGCTTGAGGAGGTGCCAGGGCCCGGGCCGCTCGGGGTGGGGGGACCCCTGCGCTCGCCTTCCTCGTACTCCTCTGACGAGCTGTCCCCCGGCGAGCCCCTGACTTCCCCGCCCTGGGCCCCCCTGGGCGCCCCCGAGCGGCCGGAGCATCTTCTGAACCGGGTTCTGGAGCGGCTCGCTGGAGGGGCCACCAGGGACAGCGCCGCCTCAGGTAAGGCTCCTCCATCCCGGAGTTGGGGGTTGTTACCCGGTTCTTCTTCCTTGCCCTTGGAGAGTGGGGGTGGTGCCATGGCGGGAGCCTCGGTGTGGGGCCGAGCGGTCAGCTGAAGTGGGGCAGCGGCCTAGGGGAGGAACAGACCCTTCTGCAGAAGGGAAGTGGCTGTGCCACCTTCCTCCCTGTAGCAGCCTCACCCACTGGCTGGAGAAGAAGGCGAACTCTTTCTCCGAACCTCAAGCCACCCTTCCTTTCCCCTGGACATTCTACCCACAGACTCTCATGGGTCCCTGCGGTTGACTACCTCCTTCTGTGGCCCCAAATTAAGGCCTGACACCCTAAGATGGAAGCTGCCCAGAGCACACCGTGCTTCACACCCCTCACTCCAAGAGGTGCTGCCCGAGACCTGAGAGATGTTCCCGGAGTCCCTGCTTCTGTCTAGAAACACCAGAGCACAGGGCTGGCCCACTCAGTGGGGCAATGCCAGACAGGCGCAAGGCCCAAGCTGCCTTTTGGCCCGGCAAAGGGATGCATTGTCCTTAGCAGCTTGAGGGGGAAGGAGGCATTCTAGTTGGGGGCTGACTCAGAAGGTGTTTGCTGGGGGAGAGGTGGCTGGGCAGACAGACAGCAGGACCCTGCAGCATGGAGGGGATTCTGAGCTCCACCAACTCCTGCCCTTCCCAAGGTAGGCCTCAGCATACGGCCTCTTTAAAAAATAATAGCCACACCCTGAGAAGCTTATTCCCTAAACGATGATACTATTTCACCACTCCCCACCAGCACCCCTACTAAGGGAACTTTGAGGAAACCGAGACCCCAAATTGCCGGTTAGTGGTGGAGGTAAAAGGCTGGTGGGTCTTTAAGTCTGCCTCTCAGTATTTCACTAAGCCCAGCAAGGTCTGAGGGTGGGGAGCCCTGGTTGAGGGCCTCAAGGTGGGGGTTTCACACTTTGCTCTCAGACCTCTGTAGGGAGCCTGGACCTAGGCATGTGGAATGGGACTCCATCCCCCACCCCCTAGATTTTTTTCAAGACCTGGGCCCTCTCCTTGGCTCAGCTGTCGTTGCCCTGGGGAGCTGACACCTTTTGGATTTAATTAGAAAAATATCAGACACACACAGCTCTCCTAACCATAACTTCCCGCCTACACCACACACCCTGTGTCTCTATGACACATTCCCTGGGGAGGCTGTGCATTGGACCAGAGCCTGGCTTGGAAGAGACAGACGCCAAACTGTAGCCCCCATAGCAGCATCTCCCCCACTCTGCCCCATGTTCCTCTTCCTTTGCTCTGGCTGAGCTCTCCTGTGAGATAGATAGGAACGATGCTGGGCATCCCTATTCCTTGTCACCATCCCTGGGGCCGGAGGTCGGGGCTGGGGCTCTCAGCCTCACTTTAAGAACATAGCAAGGTAGCTGGGCAAAGAGGAAAAGGGAGAAACTGTCTTTCCCCTTCCACAGGGGCCTGGTGCCACACACTGTGCCTGGTCTCCCCTGGGAAAGGACTCTTGAGTTGCTTGTCATCCTATTATCTGGGCTGGCAAGCTAGATCCCCAGAGTAACTGGTTTGGGGAACCAGTTAGTAAATGAGAATTAGTTTAACCTACCACTCTGATATTCTCCAATATAACCAATGTTCTCAAGCCATCTTGGCTTTCTCCCAGGGTGTGTGGGAGGTGAGGGGGACTTACAGAAGTTATTCCCAAATCAGCCAAAGGCTCACAAACATCTAAGCAGCCCCACCGTGCTCTACCCCGACACTCTGGTTACCTCAGGCAGATCGAGAAAAGAACAAAGACTCAGGAGTCTGGGTTCCTATTCCAGCTCCAGGCAAGTCCCTCTCAACTCTGGGCCTCAGTTTCTCATTTGTGAAATGCAGTAGTTAAAATAGAGGATCTTGTGTTGGTTCTCCTCCTCTACCTTCATGGCTTGAATCAGAGGCCAGGGCATGGTGAGCCAAGGGACTCAGAAGCCTTGGTTTTGTCTGGGGGCAGTGTCTGGGGACCTGGCCCTAACCTGTCCTGGTGAGGACACCTGGCTCCCTCCCTGTGCCCTGCTTGTCTGTGTGTGCCAGGCTGCCCTGCCCCACCCCAGGGCTGGCTGCAAGTCAGGGCGACCTTGTACCTGGCTGACTGGCTGAGCCAGGCCCAGATGGGGGTGTGGAGGGGAAAAGGGTGGTGAGAGCCACTCCCCTCCACCCTTCCATCATTAACCCTTCCGTCTCTGGGCATCTGGGGGACACAGGGTTTCTTCTTAAAGGCTTTTGGGATCAAAGAGATGGCAGTCACTCCCTCTCCCTTTTAATGGGGCTGGTTCTCACCTGCCTAGTTGGAACTCAAAGTTGTTAGGTAGAGAGTAGGGAGGGCAGGAGGGATGAACACACACACACACACACACACACCACTGACTCTAACCTCTGTTTGGAAGTTCTTTTTGTCTAGAGACACTTCTGTGGTCTACCTCTTTTTTTCGGGCAGATCTCAAGTTTGCTATATTATCTGACCAGCTTCCCACATCCATTGAAGAGAAGTGGGCGTGACCAAAGGGCGCCCCCTCCTTCCCTCCAGCTGCCTTGGCAGCTGCCAACCCCACCCCCGCAGCGGCTGCCCAGAACCTTCACACGTGTGCGTGCGCGCTTGTGCAGAGCATGACGGGGCAGGTGGCCAGGGCTCCAGCCTGGCTAAGGAGAACTCACTCTAGGAGGCGGCGGTGGGGGGAGGGTAGTGAGTGTCCAGTCGGGCCCTACAAGTGCCCGCCTGACATCAGTGGTGCCAATTGATCTCTACAGATATCCTGCTGGATGACATCGTCCTCACCCATTCTCTCTTCCTCCCCACGGAGAAATTTCTGCAGGAGCTACACCAGTAATATCCTTTTATGGAGCCTGCAAAAGGGGAGGTCGGGAGGAAGCCACGCCCCCTACCCAATGTGTGATGTCAGGGCCTCCACTCTTCCCCAGAAAATACACCTGGGTTTCAATTCCAGGGGTTTTACTCAGCAGCTGCGTGACCTTGGGCAGACCACTTAACCTCCTAAAGCCTCAGTTTCCTCTTCTGTAAAAAGGGGGTAAATAGCACCTGCCCTGCCTACCTATGGGGCTGCTGTGGAGATCAATCTGATAGTAGATGTGGGAGTGCTTTGGAGACTGCAGAGCCCTGTGCAAGTGTAAGGTGTTATTATTCTATTAAGAATGCCTCTCTCCCCCACTGGATTGCTGCTCTAAACATCTGGTTGCCCAGTGAGTTATTATAGGGTCCGATGTAAACATCAGGTCACGGCTGTGCTTTAGTAAGGTCTGCTAGAGACAAGCCACTGGCTGAGCTATTCATAGGGTCTCATGTAAGCATAGGGCCTCTTGCTGAGTTATTTTAGGATCTAATTGTAAATGTCAGGCCACTGAGTAGAATACCATAGGCTCTCTTAGAAACACCGGGCCTTACACTGAGGTATGGTCAGGTTTGTGGTAAGGATCATTGGCCTTTACCAGCTCCAGGTTATGGGCCAGTCAGAGGTTGGGTGGGTCTGGGTAGGGTATCCTCAAGTGAAATTCAAACAGGCAGGATGTGGTCAGATGGATGTGGTCAAGTGGATGCCATCCACACCTACTGTGAGAAAAATACCTGGGCTGAGGCATGAGGGGGTCCTGGCTCCAGGGACACCTGGATCTCCTTTCTTCTTGGCCCCAAGCCTAGAGAGCATTTGGGAGGGCTTAAGCAACCACTGCCTCTCATCTCCCTTCCCAGTTTCTTCAGGTCTCCCTGCTTGGGGCTTTTTCTTAACTAAGGGGTCAGCTTTGTTTGGGCAGGAGGCATGGAGGGCCCCGAGGGGCTGGGTCGGAAGCAAGCCTGTCTAGCCATGCTCCTTCATTTCCTGGACACCTACCAGGGGCTGCTGCAGGAGGAAGAGGGGGCCGGCCGCATCATCAAGGTGGGCCTGGGAAGAGAAGGCGGGTGAGCAGACTATTAGCTCTGGAAGGGGACCCCTTTGAAGGAGCCATACTCCTCAAGCTGGGTACCTGGAAGAAGATGCCTGTGGGCCTTAAGTTTATACGGTCCCTCTGTGCTCCAAGGCATGGAGACCCTGCGCCAGCCCTTGCCGATAGTGATGCTTGGGATGACAGCCCTGCCTTCACCTTCTCTCTCCTCTGCTCCCCAGGATCTGTACCTGCTGATTATGAAGGATGAGTCCCTTTACCAGGACCTTCGAGAGGACACACTGAGGCTGCACCAGCTTGTGGAAACAGTGGAGCTAAAGTGAGGGGAATGGGTTGGGGGGAGGGGACAGGACAGAAGTCCCCTTGTTCCTCTATCACAGGGACTGCCTCTGGCCTTTTGACTCCAATGCGGTTTTAGTTTTCAGCCCCTTTCTCTTGCTGGAGGGTAGCACAAAGCACGGCCTCCAGTGGCTTCCTTGTCTGTTGTCCCATCCGTTTCTTTGTTGATCCAGTGGTGTACTGGTACATATTTAACAACCAGCACATCAGGGTCAAAAAAGCCCTGATTTGTAGCTTTTGCTGATTCCCATGGTGTAAATTCTTTCACTGGCTGCTTTAAAAAAACCAACGTGATGTCACCGAATGTGAAGTTGGGCAGAGAAGAGAGGAGCAGTAGCAGGACTTAGGTAGGATTTTCACCACACAAATACAAGAGAGGTAAATAACCTCAGAAGCACAGACAATAGCAAAATGTAGTAAAACAGGCCACTACCTTTTGTGGTAATAATTTGGCTAGAGGTTTATAAAACTTTTTTTTAATGGCTTTTTAAAAGGCAGTAGGCAGAATCACCCCCAAATTTCACAATCTGCTGTCATGAGCCAACGTGAGCCCACTTCAGGACTCCATTGCATCCATCCATCCATCTGTCCGTCTGTCCATCCATCCCTTGGACCACTTCAGTTTCTCTCCAGTCCATCCCTACTGCCACAACCCCCGTTTAGGCCTCATTATCTCTCACCTGGAGTATCGCCACAGCCTCCTGTCCAGGGCTTCAGCTTATGGTCTTGTGTCCTCTCCTTTCTTCTCCTTCTCCTTCTTCTTCTCCTTCTCCTCCTCCTCCTCCTCCTCCTCCTCCTTCTTCTTCTTCTTCTTCTTCTTCTTCTTCTTCTTCTTCTTCTTCTTTTAAATTTTATTAATTTTTAAAAATATTTATTTATTTTGAGACAGAGACAGAGTGAGAGCGGGGGAGGAACAGAGAGAGGGGCAGTTGGCGGGGCGGTGGGGGGGGGGGGCGGGGTGGAGGGCCGGACAGAGGATCCTAAGCGGGCTCTGTGCTGACAGCAGAAAGCCCAATGCAGGGCTCAAACTCATGAACCTTGAGATCATGACCTGAACTGAAGTCAGACGCTTAACCCACTGAGCCACCCAGGTACCCTGTCTCCTCTCCCTTCTTATGCTGACACCAGAGAGATCTTTCCAGTTTGATGACATCGTGCTCCTATTCCAAAAACATCCTCGGCTCCCAATTGCCTATAAGACAAAATTGCAACATCCTTGCACAGTGTTCAATGAACGCCCTTGCTTTTCTGCCTTCTGCCAATGCTTCCCACCTCATTTCCCAGCCCCCATGACACTCCCTATACACCCCTGAACTCCTGGGCTCTCCCATTTTCCTACCATCATTTACGTGGTCCACTCCAGAAGGACTCCCCCATACCCACTTCTCTTTCTGTTGTCCTTCAAGGCCCAAGTCAGGTGCCATCTTTTTTTTTTTTTTTTTTAATGTTTATTCATTTTTTTGAGAGAGAGAAAGCGTACGCGCCAGCACGAATGGGGGAGGGGCAGAGAGAGAGGGGGACAGCGGATCTGAGGTGGGCTCTGAGCTAACAGCAGCGAGCCCGATGTAAGGCTCAAACTCACGAACCATGAGATCATGACCTGAGCCGAAGTCAGATGCTTAACCGACTGAGCCACCCAGGTGTCCCTCAAATGCCATCTTCTTGTTTTTTTTTTTTAATTTTTAAAAATGTTTTTATTATTTTATAAATTTTTTTTCAACGTTTTTAATTTATTTTTGGGACAGAGAGAGACAGAGCATGAACGGGGGAGGGGCAGAGAGAGAGGGAGACACAGAATTGGAAACAGGCTCCAGGCTCCGAGCCGTCAGCCCAGAGCCTGACGCGGGGCTCGAACTCACGGACTGCGAGATCGTGACCTGGCTGAAGTCGGACGCTTAACCGACTGTGCCACCCAGGCGCCCCTGTTTTTATTATTTTAATTTTTGAGAGAGAGACAGAGCATGAGCAGGGGAGGGGCAGAGAAAACAGGGGACAGAGGATCCCAAACAAGCTCGAACCCATGAACCATAAGATCATGACTTGAGCCGAAGTCGGACGCTTAACTGACCGAGCCACCCAGGCAACCCAAATGCCATCTTGTTGATGAAAGTTCTCCCTGCCTCATACCAACAGAACTCTCCTTGTACCTTTGTTATATCACCTAACACCTCCTGCCTCGTGTTAGAAGTAGCTGTATACACATCTGTCTCCTCCCAAGCTGTGAAGTTCTTGTCAGCAAAATTCAGCAAACAGCGGATGACCTACACCTATCATGTGCCAAGTAGTGTGCTAGGCCTGTGGGGTGAAAAAAAAATTTCAGGAAGAACTAAGCCCAGCCCTCAAACGCTCTCAGTCTTGTAGAAGAGATAAGATACGAACGTAAACAAATATTAGCCCAGTGTCCTATGGCAGTTAAAGCCGAAAAGTGACCTTTCCTGGTGGGTGGGGTAGATCAGAGAAGAATTCATGAAAGAGGTGGCATTTGATCTGGGTCACTTGGACTGTTGTCCCATGCTGTTCATTGTCTCTCTTCTGACCTCCTTCATCACTTTCTGAACCTGGTACTGGTGCATCCTTGACTCAGTTCTGATGTCCCTGCTTGATGTTGCCTGCCTGGCGCTCCATATGCCTGGCAGGACTTCCTGACGCCCAGCTGTGTCCATGTCAGGATCCCAGAGGAAAGCCAGCCGCCCAGCAAGCAGGTGAAGCCACTGTTCCGCCACTTCCGCCGGATAGACTCTTGTCTGCAGACCCGAGTGGCCTTCCGGGGCTCTGATGAGAGTGAGTGGGGGCACTAAGAGGGGCAGAGCTTCCAGGGTGGCTCAGAGGGCCCTCTGGGGTCTCTGGATTTGGGGCATTCTCCTTGTGTTGTAGAACCTGTCCTGTTTCCAGCATCTTTTTCAGAAGCCAATCAATTTAGGGTTAGGGGTGAGATGGGATGGGGAACAGAGGTGCCCTGGAGGGGACGATGCCAGCACTGCCATTCTGCCTTCTAATGAAAACCCACCTTCCTGTCTCTGCCCAGTCTTCTGCCGGGTCTACATGCCTGACCACTCTTACGTGACCATACGCAGCCGCCTCTCAGCGTCAGTGCAGGACATTCTGGGTTCTGTGACAGAGAAATTGCAGTACTCAGAGGAGCCTGCAGGGCGCGAGGACTCGCTCATCCTGGTAGCTGTGGCTTCCTCCGGAGGTGAGGCTCAGGAACAGCTGGGCTGAGGGGTGGGTGAGGGGGGGAGCAGGCAGGAGAGGAGAAACTCACCTGCCCAGGGCTCTGGGGCATGGCTAAAGACAAATTCTAGGCCCTGGCTACTTGAAGTGTGGTCCTGGGGCCAGCCACATGAGCATCACCTGGGAGCTTATTAAAACTGCAGCACCTCAGACCCCACCAGACCTGCTGACTCAGAATGAGCATTTTAACAAGATTCCCAGGTGATTCCTATGCACATTAAAGTTTGGAAAGCACTGGCCCAAGACACTCGGATTCTGATCTAGGTGCTTGCCTCTTACTCATCTTGGGATCTGGTTCTTTAACCTCCTGGAGGCTACGTTTTTGAGGCTAAAACACAGGGTGGGCCTCCAATCCCTGTGGGAAGGCAGAGAGCCTGCAATGTAGCCAGAATCCTATTTTCCTCTGAGGCAAGGGAAAAAATATTCCAGTATCATGGGGATGATAGAATGACAGAAGAGCTGTGGAAGAATGTTGGGGGGTAAAAGAAGGTGATGAATGCCGAGGAAATCATTATTTGAAAATTTCAGATGAATGTGGCACAAACTGGTGATAACAGCAGTCCCATTCGTCTAGAATGTGTCCATGCAGGGTTAGGAGTTTCTAGACGGGATGGCGACAGTGGCTGGGGTGTGTGAGGGTGCAGATAGTCAGGGCTGAGGCAGAACAGCTCGTTCTCCTGCAGAGAAGGTCCTTCTCCAGCCGACTGAAGACTGTGTCTTCACCACGCTGGGCATCAACAGTCACCTGTTTGCCTGTACCCGCGACAGCTATGAGGCGCTGGTAAGAACTCCGTCACAAGGCGTTGGCTGGGAGTGAGGGCCCAGAGGGACTATGGGGCAGAAACTCACAAGCCCAGAGTGGAGGCCAGCCCCTGTGTCCCTGCCTGTCACCAGATGCCCCTCCCCGAGGAGATCCAGGTCTCCCCTGGAGACACAGAGATCCACCGAGTGGAGCCTGAGGACGTCGCCAACCACCTTACTGCCTTCCACTGGGAGCTGTTTCGATGTGTGCATGAGGTGGGGACTGAAGGTGGTGCTGGGCTGGGGGCCTGGAGGGAGAAATGTGCCAACGTGGGGTCCTGGAGACGGGCCATGTGTGCAGCTGAACTTTGCATTAGAAGGTGGCTGGCGGGGTGCCCTCGGGCAATTCACCCCCAGACCCTCTAAGCCTTACGTCTCCAATCTGAAAAAAGCAGCAAAGTGAGAGTCCTTAGTAAAGTGGGTCTAACCAGATAAGGTATCTTTAAAATATTCTCTACTAAAGAGAGAAATTAAGGCAGTGATGATACTGTCTATCAGATGGTTCGAGGACCTGGCACCAAATAAGCACTCGGTAGATGGGAGAGTATTATTAATGGTGCTTCCCCTCTTCCCCCATTTCTGTTGCATCCCGTCTTGTCCCGGCTTCTTCTATTTTCCACCCCTCGTACCCCTGCCCTCCTGCCTTTGCCTCCTCGGGTCCAATCCGCCTCCCGCCCACGCACACCCCCCACGCCCCGGCGGCCCCTCCGCCACGCTGACTTGGGTGCAGCTGGAATTCGTGGACTACGTGTTCCACGGGGAGCGCGGCCGCCGGGAGACGGCCAACCTGGAGCTGCTGCTGCAGCGCTGCAGCGAGGTCACGCACTGGGTGGCCACCGAGGTGTTGCTGTGCGAGGCCCCGGGCAAGCGCGCGCAGCTGCTGAAGAAGTTCCTCAAGATCGCGGCCATGTGAGTGCGGCCAGCCCGCGGAGGGGGAGCGCGGAGACCACCCCCCTCCCCCCACCTCGCGCTGACCTCTCCTCCCACCCCCGCAGCTGCAAGCAGAACCAGGACCTGCTGTCCTTCTACGCCGTGGTCATGGGGCTGGACAACGCCGCTGTCAGCCGCCTGCGGCTCACCTGGGAGGTGATGCATGGCTGCCCTTTCCTCTCCTCCCGCCTGGGCTGGCCTGGCTCGGGGGATCTTGGCCTGCCGGGCTCACCCCGGTGCTGCCTCCCGCGGTGCGGCTGGCCCTTAGGGAGCCTTTGTGCCAGGCGGAAGGAGGCGCCCTCTTCTGGCAGATCCAGGCCCGGGCCACGCCGCTAGGTTAATGCGCCCTGTCCTTGTGCAAATTAGTAAAAAGACGGAATCCCCGCCGGAGAGGGGGGCAGGCAGCCCAGGCCAGGTCTCAGACTTGGATGCTGGATTCCAGCCAGCGCTCAGTGAGGCCCCTTGTGCGTAGCAGTGCCAACGCAGAGGCTCGAATTCCCCAGAATAATTCATTCCTCCGGGCTGCTTCAAGCTCCCCAGACCTCACTACGGGCTGATTCTATTTCCCTACCCACCAGACCAGCTTGCCAGCCCCTTGCAAGATAGCCGGGCCCTTTCCCCCTCTGACACCTGGGGATTAGCCAGAGCTGCCCTGAAACGCAAGGAGCTCCAGTCTGACATTCCTTCTCCTTCCTTCAAACCTCTGCAGAAGCTGCCCGGGAAATTCAAGAATTTGTTCCGCAAATTTGAGAACCTGACAGTGAGTGGGTTCAGCTCTTTTATCTGCCCCTGGGCTTGCACCCCAGAGACCCTCTGTTCCCACAAACCTTCCTCCTCAAGCTTGCCTTTAAGGTTTTTAGTGCCCAAGACCCTTCCCCTGGCATGCTGGGAGGGGGAAGGGTGGGTGGATTGCTGCCCTGTTTGCCTTGGAGGTGAGGGGAGGACAGTCAAGCTCCTCCCCATCTCACCCCCAGCTAGACACCCATACATACCTCTCTCTGATCAGAGATGGATCTAGGGCAGGGGGATGAGGGAGGAGTAGGGGGCATCTTTGAGGTACGCTGGGACTATGTGTCCCCTAACCTCTCTTCTGTGGAATGCCAGGACCCCTGCAGGAACCACAAAAGCTACCGAGAAGTCATCTCCAAGATGAAACCTCCTGTGATTCCCTTTGTGCCTCTGATCCTCAAAGGTGAGAGTCAATCCCATGCTCTTCTGGCCACAGTCTCTGTGCCCCAGTTCTGGCTATCAACCACTGTCACTTAGCTCTGAATGCCCACTGGAGAGGAGCCCCACACTGAGGGGTCGTGGGGGAGGGGAAGGGCCCTTTGGACCTCCTCTCTTCTTCCTCACATTTGCTTCTCTTCCCTCCCCTAGACCTGACTTTCCTGCATGAGGGGAGTAAGACTCTTGTCGATGGTTTGGTGAACATTGAGAAGCTGGTGAGTGGTACGGCCTACCCTGGCCCGGGAGCAGGGGCTGGCATCCTTCCCCTCACCCCCACCCCCCTCCCCGCATCCTGGCAGCCCCCTAAAGACAGCAACCTTCCTTCTTGGTGCCCAGCTTGCCTGACAGACTCCTGACCGTCCCTGCTGCCATTGCTGTGGCAACACGCCCACAGGCCACAAAGCTGACAGGGAGCTGGGGGGGGGGCAACTCTACCTTCCCTCACCGGCCCCATTACACCCCTTCTTTCGTTCTTCAGAGACCCTCCAGAATTAGACCCTGGAGGGAGTGGAATCAAACCAGCAGAGTTGGAGAATAGACCAGGGGGAGCATAAGAGGGGGGGAGCATCTTTCTGTACCCTTTTTAGGGCTCATTTCTTGTCATCTCCCAGCATTCAGTGGCTGAAAAGGTGAGGACAATCCGCAAATACCGGAGCCGGCCCCTTTGTGAGTACCCAGGCTTCTAAGAGCTTTACAGGTAGAGCTTTGACTGAGCGGGAGGATTCCGGGAGGAGACCGTCCTCAATTCTTTATTTCCTTAAACTTGTCAGCTCTCCATCCTCTCTTTGGCCTCTCTAGGGACCCTCCTGTCCCAATCCACACCCCTCTTCTCTGGCTGGTAGGCATGTAGAGCAAGAAGGGAGGCTGGGAGCCTGAAGGCCTCTCTCTTGTCACACCTCCAGGCCTGGATATGGAGGCATCCCCCCATCACCTGCAGACCAAGGCCTATGTGCGCCAGTTCCAGGTCATCGACAACCAGAACCTCCTCTTCGAGCTCTCCTACAAGCTGGAGGCTAATAGTCAGTGAGAACAGAGGTTCTGGTCAGTGCCCCACCAGGGTCCTTGGACGCCTGGCACTCAAGCACTTTGCACGCTATCCCAACCCACCTCTGACATCTTTCCCTTGGAGCAACTTCCTGCCCCTCAGGAAAGAGTCGGATGGACTTACCACTGGGCTCATAAGCCTGTTCATCCTGCTGAAGTCCTCTCCCCCTTGCTCCTTCAAGCCAAAACCGCACTCTGCTGGGTCCTGCCCTCGCAGGGATGGGGGGCAGAACACTCCTTCCTCTGCCCCCTCTCATTGAGGTCTGTTCCAGAGATGGAGCTTTCAACCTCCTCCTCCCACGCAGACAGGAAAGCTGCCCACGTTGTCTGTGAGACAGAGCGGAACTGTGGAAGGGATTGGCAGCCTTCCTCTCCACCCGTGGCCGGCTTCTCCCTGGTCAGGGCTGGGACCCCTGGATGCACCCCTCCTGGAATATTATATTGCCCTTGTGTCTGTGTGTGTGTGTGTGTGTGCGTGCGCGTGTGTGTGTGTGCACCTGTCCCCTTTAAGAAGCAGCAGTGCATCTGTAACTGAGGGAGGGTGTTGTGTGTAGCAGGGGTCCTTCTGTTTGGTGCTACCCTGGTCTACTTGGCCCTGTGATGGTGCGGGGTGCTGTCCCCACCCCCACCACTCCCTGCTCAGCTCCTTGTGCTGCCCCATGTGCCCAAGCCTGTGGGTGAAGCTGCTCGTGGGGCAGGGGGCAGCAGCGAGGGGGAAGGGGTTACCTGTCAGCCCTTGGGAGTCCTCCACTCACGCCTCCCCAAGGTCTCTGGGTGGGCTCTGGTGAGAGGGTAAGAGATGCTCAGGGAAACACAGGCCTAAGCTGCCTACAGGACACTCCCTCTGCATTGCGGGGTGGGACGTGGTGGTATCAGGAGTTGGGGGTGTTTGCTGCCCACACTCCTTCTTTTGGGGTGTCTTACTGCTAAGAAGGGAGCTGTCATCCCCCTCCTTCTGGCTCTTCTGAGGGACACCAACAACATGGTCTCTATCCTCCTCCCTGTGTTGACTCCCCCTTGGTCCTCCCCATCAGAGCTGGGGTGGGGCAGACCCCTGTCCCTGGGCAGGTAGCCCACAGAAGTGAGGGGAGGGAATGGCTGAGACCGTGAAGGCCACACTGGACTGTGGTGATGCCTTTAATACCTCTCTGTCTCCCCTCCCTCTCCCACACGGGCCTCCAGGGCTGAGGGGCGCAGGGCTCCTGGCAGCTACCGGGTGAGGTTCCCTGGCACAGCCTCACCCTCCTTTCTGGCGCCACCTCTTTCTCTTCTGAAGAGGCAGCAGCAGCAACAGCAAAAACAGCTGCTGCTCCTGCTCTGAGGGTGTATATATTTTTTACCAAAAGCTCTGGAATTGTAAATTTATTTTTTAAAACTCAAAGAGGGAAAGAGCCTTGTATCATATGTAAACATTGTATCATAGGTTATGGTGTACAGTCCCTTTTATACAGTGGTCTGTCTCGTTCCTGCCACAAAAGATGTCTATGGACCCCTCATCCCCCATACATACACTGGCACTGTGTCCCACCGCCTCCATCCCCCAAGGACGGTGACCATAGGCCCCCCTCCCGCTCCCTGCTTCCTCCCTGCAGCTTAACACGCGCCCTCCTCTCCCTGGGCCGCCCTCCTCCTGACCCCACGCAGCAGCCTTCTCTCGCAGCTCCCACAACCCTCCTCAAGCACTGGGGCCCACTGGTCCAGTCTTAGCTGCTTCCCGCCCCCAGCCGTGATGCCTGCCCCGCTGCTCCCCAGCTTTGCCAGAGTGAACCGTGTGTACCGTACAGGCTCGGTTGTCTGCAGAAGCCGCTGGCTGGAGAAAAAGCTGATAAAGTCTATGAATCAAGCTGCTTGCTGTTCTCCACTCTGTTTCTCTGAGGGAGAGGGTGAGGGAGGGGAGAGGGGACCGCCTCTCAGTGTGCTGGGCCCCTCAGCAGGGCTGTTCTCAGTCTGGAAAGTCTGGAAAGACTTTTAAAATGTGGATGAGGGAAAAGTGCCAGCCTCTTAAGACTTGCCACATAGTGTCTGGAACTTGGAAGAGTGGAAGTTTGAGTTCTTCCATGTTCCAGGTGCCCTAGACATGGGATCTTGTTAAATTCTACCACCATAAGGTGGAAGATGGAATCCTAGCATAAGGTCCAAGTTACAGGCGAGCAAGGGGGCAGAACTGGGCCCCTAACTCAGATCTGTCACTGCAGACAGCATGCATGCACATTCCCCCAGCCGCTACCCAGACAGCACATGCCATTCACACAACCAGTGTCTGCCAGTTATACTAGGATGGGGGGCATCTAGAGCCTTAGTGCTCTAAGGATGGCCTAAGCTCCAGCAGATGACATATTCAGACAGCTACCCATGAGTCCTTGGCCTTCCCTTGGCCCACATCTGTTATTCCCTCTCTCCTGCATCTTAGAAAACGGTCCTCTCATCCACCCAGGTTTTCAAGGCAAGGATGCAGGACTCGCCCTGATGCCTCCTTCTCATCCCTCCCTCACTCATCAACCAGTCTCTCCTGCTACAATTCCAGGACACGTCCTGATTGATCCACTTCTCTGACTCCTCTATTACCATCTAGTGCAAACCATTTGTGGGTCTTGACCCACACTAGCCTCCTGTCTGGTGTCTCAGCTTCCTCTGCCCAACCCAACCCTAATCCCACCACTTGGTTCTCAGAGTGCAGCCAGGTTGCTCTGCTAAAAACCTGCATCAGATCATGAATGACTACACTTTTAAAAAGTGGTAATACCAGTATCAGCAAGGGTGTGGAGCCACTGGAACCTTTATATGCTGTTGGTGGGGAGTGTGAATTGGCACAGCTACTTTGGAAACCTGCTTGGCAGTGCTTACAAAGACTAAATGTACACCTAACCTATGACCTAGAATTTCCACTCCCAAGAGAAATCAGTGCTTGATGTCCAGTGAAAGACACATCCAACAGTGATCAATAGCAGTTTTATTAATGACCGTGAAACTGAAGAAGCCAGAATGTCCTTCAGCAGGTGAATGGATAAATCAATTGCGGTATACTATTACAACGGAATACTACGTAGCAATAAAAAAGAACAACTACAACCTGCATGAAGGAGCCTCACTCACAGATGTAATGCGGAGTAAAAGAAGCCACACACATAAGACTACAAACGGTAGGATTCCACTTAAGAGAAATTCAAGAATAGACCCAATTAATCTATGGGGATAGAAGTAAAAATAGTGGTTACTTGATGGGGATGGGAGAGAGTATTGACTGGGAAGGGGCATGAGGAAGCCCTTTGTGGTGATAAAAATGTTTTATATTTTTAAAAATTTAAATTTATTTATTTTGAGAGAGGCAGAGACAGTGCACGTGGGGGAGGGGCAGAGAGAAAGGGAGACAGAGAATCCCAAGCAGGCTCTGCAGTGTCAGCGTGGAGTCCAGTGTGGGCATGAACCCACAAAACCATGAGATCGTGACCTGAGCTGAAACCAAGAGTCGGACACTTAACTGACTGAGCTACCCAGGCGCTCCAAGAACGTTCTGTATCTTGACCTGGGGGGTGGTTGTGTGTGTGTGTTCACTCAATTGTGAGATTTAGGCAATAACTGTAGGTTTGTTACATCTCGGCTAAAACAATTCAGATTGTAACACTCCTGTTTCCAATAACGCATTAAGAATCAAAATTCTCCCTCTCCGACCCCATCTCCTGCCCCCTCTCCTCTTACTCACCCCACTGCAGCCACACTGACTGCTTTACTGTTCCTTAAAAACCCTAAGACCCATTCCTGTCTCAGGGAATCACCTTTGCTCTTCTCCGAGCCTTTCCTGACCACTCTGTTTCCATCTCACCCACCCCCACTCTGTCCCCTACCCCCTGTATAGTCAAGGCACTCATCACTCCCTGACATCATATATATTCTCTGTGTATTTTCTTTGCGCCCACTCCCCTACAAGGATGTTAGCTCCATGAGTGTCTTGTTTGCTATCCAGAGCCGAGAACAGTACCTGGCACAGAGAAGACGCTCAATACATATTTGCTGAATTAATAAATTAGGTTGGTTGAAATAGGAGCAGTAAGAGTGGACAGAACACAAGATGATAAATGCTCTAGGAATTGAGCTAAAGAGATTCACTACTGGTCTGAGGATGGGGGGGGGGGGTAGTGGTGGGGACAATAAAAAAAAACTTCTTGAGAATGATGACTTAGGCCTTGAAGCAGGTTTGATGGCCAAAGTGCAAAAGTGGGAAGTCAGGGATGAGGCACCGGGAGGCACTGAGAGCTGCCTCTGCCCTGCTGGACTGGTTACAAGGGAAGCCAGACGTATGGGGGCTGGACAGGTTCTGCCCTCTTTAAAGGGTACTGGTCGCACCCTCAAGGACTCCATGCCCTGGTGCAGGATCATAGGGACCAGTCCTTTCTGTCCCTGCTCTTCTACCCCCAGGGAGGGCAGAGAAAGTGGTGTGGGCTATTCTCCTTATCCCCATCTTGGCCACCTCCAGAGCCATCAGTCATCTGCTCTCTTTCAGGGGTGATGATAAGAACTGACACTTGGAACGGTGTCCTTTGCCACTCACTGTGCTTGACTTTATGTGCCTTCTCTCAATTAATCTTCACAACAAATAGGTTGGCTCTATCAGCGTCACTTTCCAGATGAGAACCAAGGTCATGAGAAGTTTAGCATCACAGGCACAGAGAGGCCAAGTCACAGCTAGCAAGAATTTGAATCCAGTTATTCTGACTCCGGAGACCACAGTTTAAGCTCTGCACAATCCCCAGAGCTTGAATAACTGAGAAATGGCCATCTTGCACTCATCAGGGCTGCAGTGGCCACTTGACTGGAGCTGGGTGACTGGGGTGTGGGGGACATATATCCTTTCTGGTCCCTTCCTCACCCTGTCTGAATTCTGCTTCCTTGTGGGGAGAGTGGCCGAGACAAGAGACGTGGCCAAGGTCTACTGTGGACTGAGAGGGGAGAGGACGAACTTACTTAGTAGCATTGCACATCGTAGGCTGGTCTAGCAGTGAACAAAAGGGTGAAAATGATTTGGAGTGGTCACAAGACCAGCATGAGATGCCCGCTTGAGGAGGTGTAGAGAGAGGAGTGAAGAATTTCAACAGTGCCCTTTGAATCCACTAGGTGTCACCACCGATTTCTTTCTCCTGAAGCTTGGGGCTAGGAGGAGGGTAGAACATTTCTTGGGGTGTACTGAATCTCTCACATGGTTGGTCTATCCCCAGGCATGAGTCAGAAGTTTGACCAGAATAGCTTGTATCTTTCATGCTCCTCTTTCTGCTGGCTCTTTCCCACTTAGCATTTAAACCCTCTCATCTCCCCATTTTTTAAAAAAAAATTTTTTTTTAACGTTTATTTATTTTTGAGACAGAGAGAGACAGAGCATGAACGGGGGAGGGTCAGAGAGAGGGAGACACAGAATCTGAAACAGGCTCCAGGCTCTGAGCTGTCAGCACAGAGCCTGACGCGGGGCTCGAACTCATGGACCGCGAGATCATGACCTGAGCCGAAGTCGGCCGCTTAACCGACTGAGCCACCCAGGCACCCCTTGTCTCCCCATTTTTAAAAAGCACTCTCTTGACCCTACGTGCTTGCTCCAGCTTATTGTTCCCTCTCTTACTTGGCAGTTCAAGGCCAAACTGCTGCAAAGGATGGTCTCCACCTCCTCATCTCCCATTCCTTCCTTTTTTATTTTGTCTTGTTTCCCCAACTTTCCATCATGAATCATCTTAAACACAGAAACGTTTAAAGATTAGTACAGTGAATAGCCTTGAAACTTTCTAGATTCTACAATTACCATTTTGCTAATTGGCTTTTGTTGTCTCTTTCCCACTTCCTCTCCCTTTCTCTCTACACACACACACACACACACACACACACACTTTCTTTTGCCAAGCTATTTGAAAGTAAGTTGCAAACATTAATATCATTTCACTCCTAAAAGCCTCAGTGGAAACTTCCTAAGAATAAGGACAATTTCCCGCATATCCACCACAGCATTATCACACCTAAGAAAGCCAGCAGTAGTTCTCAGATATCATCTAATATTCAGTCTCTATTTGATTTTCCCAGGTTGTCTGAAAAATCTCTTTTTAAAAACCTAAAAAAAAGAGGGGTGCCTGGCTGGCTCAGTCAGTAGAGCATGGGACTCTTAATCTCAAGGTTGTGAGTTCAAGCCCCACATTGGGTGTAGAACTTACCAAAACAAAACACTTAAAAAAAGAAATCCTGGGGGTGCCTAGCTGGCTCAGTCAGTGGGGCATGTGACTCTTGGTCTTGGGGTCATGAGTTCAAGCCCCACGTTGGGGCTAGAGATTACTTAAAAACTTTTTTTAATTAAATCTAAATCTTTTTTTTTTTTTAAGGGGGGGGGGGATTCTGATCCAATCAAGGCCCAGCAGTGCATTGGGTTCTTATATCTCGTTTCTTTTAATTTAAAACAGCTCTTTTCTTTTTTTCCAACAACATTGACTTTTCGAAGTCTAGGAGAGATGTCTTGTAAAATGTCCCAGATTCTTGACTTCTCTGTTTCCCCATGCTCTTGTTCCCTTATACTTTCATCCCCTCTAATGTAATTTACATTTTTCTAGTAGTTACACTTAAAAAGTAAGAACAGGCAAATTAATTTCAATAATATATTCTATTTAACTCAATATATACAAAACAATGTTATTTTAACATGTAATTGATATGAAAATACTGAGCTATTTTACTTTTTTTATATTAAGTCTTTGAAACCTGGTGTTAATTTTATATTTAACAGCATATGTCAAGCTAGACTAGTCACATTTTAATTGTTTAATAGCTACAAGTGGCTAGTGGCTCCCAAATTGGACAATTTAGCTCCCAAATTAGCAAACATTCCTTATAGTGGTTTTCTGGAGCTTAAATATTCTAGAAAAAAAATACTTTTTAAAAAAAGTTTATTTATTGGGGCGCCTGGGTGGCGCAGTCGGTTAAGCGTCCGACTTCAGCCAGGTCACGATCTCGCGGCCCGTGAGTTCGAGCCCCGCGTCAGGCTCTGGCTGATGGCTCGGAGCCTGGAGCCTGTTTCCGATTCTGTGTCTCCCTCTCTCTCTGCCCCTCCCCCGTTCATGCTATGTCTCTCTCTCAAAAATAAATAAAAAACGTTGAAAAAAAAAAAAAGAATTAAAAAAAAAAAGTTTATTTATTTATTTATTTGGGGGTGGGGGAAGGAGCAGGGAGAGAGAGAGAGAGAGAGACAGAGAGAAACAGAGAGAGCCCCAATAGGCTCCACGCTCAGCACAAAGCCTGACGCAGGGCTTAATCCCACAAACCGCAAGATCATAACCTGAGCCCAGATCAAGAGTTGGATGCTCAATCCACTGAGCCACCCAGGCACCCGTAGAGAAGAATACTTTATAGGTGATGCTGTTAATACCATTGTACCGGGAGGCAAATAACGTCAGGTTGGTTCCTATCAGTGATGGCTGAGTTTGTCCAGGAGGGATTGCCAGATCTCTCCATGAAAAAGATAATATATTTCTTCTCTTTGTTGTATGTGGTGATTTTTGCATCTTGTAAATATCCTATTTATCTCAATCATTCTTTCCTGCTAAAAAATTATGTGTAAATGTGTAATTTTTCGATCACGCAAAAAGTTTAAAGACTAATGTAATGAACACCCATGTCTCCACCATCCAGTTTAGGAAATAAAACCTGACCCTGCAGCTGGGGCCCCCGGTGCCTGTCCCCAGCCACGTCTCCTTCCTTTCTCCCCAGAGACAACCGCTTTCCTAAGTGTGGTATCATTTCCCTGTATTTCCATAAATATTCACTGTGTATGTATACATCTCAGAACAATATATTTTTTTTGCATTCTGGGGAGTAACAGTTTTATTGAGATCTTTACATGCACTATTTAAAGTGTACAGTTCAATGGCTTTTAGCATAACCACGGAGTTGCGTGACTATTGCCACAATCGACTTTAGAACATGTTCATCACCTCAAAAAAGAAATCATACAAGAGTGTTCAGAGCAGCATTATTTGTGATAGCCAAAAAGTGGAAACAACTCAGTATCCATTAATTGATGCATGGATAAACTAAAATGTGGTATATCCATAAAATGAAGTATTATTTAGTGATAAAAAGGAATGAAGCACGGATACAGGCTACAATGTGGATGCACCTTGAAAACACTACACTAAGAAGCCAGACACAAAAGCTTACATATTGTATGAAATGTCAAATCTATAGACATAGAGAGTGGATTAGGGGTTGCCAGGAGACAGGAGGAAGGCAGAATTGGGAGAGGTACAAAACTTGGGTACAAGTTTTCTTTTTGGGGTGATGAAAAAGTGCTGGAATTAGATAGTGGTGATGGTTGCACAATACTGAGAATATATAAAACCTGCTCAACTGTACACTCAACTGTAACAAGTGGTTAAAACAGTTTCCTGTTATGTGAACTTTGTGTGCTTGACTTGTAGACACATAGCTCCAATCTGCCTCTGTCTTCACCTGGAGTTCTCCCCTGTGTATGTCTGAGGCCTCGCCTCTTCTTGTACGGACATCTGTCACTGGATTTAGGGCCCACCCTAATCTACTTCATTTCATCTTGACCCACCTGGCTTCAATTTAACTAATTTTATCTGCAAAGACCTTATTTCCAAATAAGGCCAAATTCTGAGGTTCCAGGTGAACATGAATTTTGGGGGGGGGGACACCATTCAATCCACTCCAAGATCCTTTAACCATTGGTTAATTGGGTTATTTGTCTTTTTATTACTGAGTTTTAAGAGTTTTTTAATATTTGCATGTTTTAAAACTTTATATAAATACTGTCCTCCTAGGTATAGTGTTCAGCAACCTTCCCTCCTCAAGGTTATGCTTGTGAGATTCACCCAGGTCAATAGGTGTAACTCTAAAAACAAAAACAAAAAAACAAGCCAGGGCGCCTGGGTGGCTCAGTCGGTTGAGTGTCCGACTTCGGCTCAGGTCATGATCTCGCAGTTTGTGGATTTGAGCCCCGTGTTGGGCTCTGCGCTGACACTTCGGAGCCTGGAGCCTGCTTCAGATTCTGTGTCTTCCTCTCTTTGCCCCTCCCATGCTCATGCTCTGTCTCTCTCTCTTAAAAATAAATAAATATTAACAAAACATAAACAACCCCCAAAACCGTAACTCCAGTTTGATTTTGTTGCTTTTTTCATTCTTCAACCCAGTGCATCTGGCGTCCACCCTCAGTGCTCACTGAAACTGTTCTTGTCAAGGTCACTGACTCCCATGTTACCAAATCCAAGGGATACTTATCTGTTCTTTCATTGGCATTTTATATTTCTGACCACTCTTCCTTCCTGAGCACTTATTGCCACTTCCAGGACACCACGCTCTCAGGATTTCCCTCTGTCCTGTTTATCTCAATCTCCCGTGTGAGCCTTCTCCCTCAGTTTGGTCCTTGCATGTGGGGTGCCTTGGCTCTGTTCTAAGCCCTCTTCTCTTCTCACTATACACCTGGGCTTAGAGTTCATCAGTATCATTCTGCTTGGAGATCTATTGCTGCATAACAAACTATTCTAAATGTAGTGCCTCAAAACAACAACCATTTTATAACTTCTCATGATCCTCCTGGTTGGTTGATGGGAGCTCACCTGGACAGCTCTGCTGTCTTAGTTGGGGGTGTCTCTTGTGGCCACAGTCAGAAGGTAACTGGAGCTGGAATGTCCATGATGGCTGGCTTGCTTGTCTCCCACTCCGGGGGCAACAGCTGGAATGCTGGGATGGCTGGACCTCCCTTTCTCCATGTCCAAGCTTCTCTCTCCAGATCATGTCCGCAGCAGAGAGGCTGATTTCCCACATGAGACCTTAGGGGTCCCCAAAGCAAGAGTGGAAGCTGCCAGGTCTTCTTAAAGCTTAGCCCTGGACCTGGTGCAGCTTGACTTCCACTGCATTAAAGGTTGCCACAGGCCGGCCCAGATTCCATGGATACAAGGAGTCCTGGGTTGTCAGGGGCCATCTTACTCCACAGTTTAGAAGTCCCACATTGCTAGGATCACTCTTTTAAGTTCCAGACCCAGATATGTAGTGGTCTACCTGACCTCTCTTTGCTCCCTCACCAGGCTTCTCGGGCTCATTTAGTCCTGGCCTGTCTTCCTCTGGGCCTCTCTAAGCTAAGTATTAGCATCATGTGCACATAGGAGGTTAGCCCAAAGCCTGAGGGTCATCTTTGGCTTGTCCCTGTCCTCAACCCTCACATTCCACTTCTTCAATATCTCTTGAATTACTTCTTCCATCTCTACTGCTCATACCTAATAATGATCATAGCTAAGATTAGTGGGTGCTTTCCGAGTGGGTATGCACTTTGGACACATTCCATCCAGTCTTATCTCCATTTTATAGATGACAAGACTGAGGCTGGTAGAGATTGAGTAACTTGCCCAAAGTCTCACCTTATTCAGTAGTGGGAGAACTGAAACTCAAGCCCTTTGGCTCTGCAGACAGGCAGGCCTGCCTCCAAAGCCTTTGTGTCGGGCTGGTGCCCTGCTGCCAGTCACCACAGGCAACCATCATCTCCCACTTATGTGTTCACAGAAGCCCCCCAACAGGTGTTTCTGCCTCCCATCTGGACCCATCTAATCCATCCTCCACCTTTCAGTCAGATGGATTTTTCTGGAAGGCAAAAGGGGCCACAGCACTTCTCTGCTTAAATCTTTCAACGGTTTCCCTCTCAACCTGAAGATAAAATCTAACTTTTCACGACAGATAATAAAGTCCTTCATAAATTGGCTCCCGTCAATTTTGACAGTGTACCGTGGGGCATTGGTTCTCTACGGGGGCATTTTGGAAATTTGTGGAGGCTTTTTTGTTGTTGTTGACCACAACGATAAGGATGTGCTGTAGACATTTGGTATGCAGGGGGCAGGGATGCTAGGGGGCTGCAATGCAAGGGACAGAACCACACAGCCAAGAATTATCCTAGGTTCCACATGGCTTTCAATGTCCTATTGGACATTCCATGTGAAAAATCCATTAAAAAACAAACAAACAAAACAACAAACTTAGCTGGGCCTATAATCTATCTCCATTAACCCTATACCCAAGGGAGGAGGTGACAGACTTATTTCTGGTTCACCCTTACCAGAAATAAAGCCCTTTATTTCTTTGAGGGTTCCATTTTTACAAAGAAGAATTTTTTGTTAAACTCCCCTGTTGAGGAGGTTCTGAGGCATTTATTTTTTCCATGAGACACTGACCAAAGCTCATGTTCACCTAGTTAGGCAAATGTCCTTAGAGCAAAAACCTGCGTCAGTGTTCTACTTACCTCTCCACAAACCCCGCCTTCACTTACTTTGTTTTGCCCTGAAAATTCCTTACTTTTTCATTGAAGCATTGATGATACTTTTATTTTTGTATGTTATTTATTTTTGAGAGAGAGCATGTGCAAGGGAGGGACAGAGAGAGGTGGACAGAGGATCCGAAGCAGGATCTGCACTGACAGCAGCGAGCCTGATGTGGGGCTCAAGCTCACGAACCACGAGATCATGACCTGAGCCGAAGTTGGATGCTCAACCAACTGAGCCACCCAGGTGCCCCAAAGATATTTTACTTTTTTTTTTTTTTTTCTTTCTTTCTTGCTTGCTTTTTGAGAGAGAGAGAGGGAGAGTGAGTGTGAGTGGGTGAGGGGCAAAGAGAGAGGGAGAGAGACTCTAAGAATCTCAAGCAGGCTCCACACCCAGTTGGGAGCCTAATGCTAGGCTCAATCTCATGACTATAAGATCATGATCTGGGCTCAAATCAAGAGTCAGACACCTAAGTGACTGAGCCGCCCAGGCACCCCTAAGATGTTTTTTAATATTTTTCTATCCAGGATTTTTTGTTGTTTTTTGAGAGGTCTCCCAGGTGTTTGGCCTGTCATATTATCAAAAAAGGAAATTGCACACGTGAAACATTTTTGCACAAACTTAATATAACCTGTTTTTTTAATGAATACATTTATTGTGTTGTTTTGTGTTGTTCAGAACTTTACCACAAGTCTTTCATCATTTTAGGAAATCACATCACAAATGACAATGCAGGGGCACCTGGGTGGTTCAGTCGGTTAAGCTTCTTGATCTTGGCTCAGGTCATGATCTCACAGTTCATGGGTTCAAACCCCGCGTCGAGACCCAAGCTGGGAGCATGGCGCCTGCTTGGGATTCTCTCCCTCCTTTTCTCTCTCTGCCCTTTCCCTGCTCATATACACTCACTTGTGTGTATGCTCTCTTTCAAAATAAGTAAAATAAACATTAAAAAAAATGACAATGCAGGGTCACTTGATACGGGCATTAACAGCACAGACTCTGGAGCCAGTTCTATTTTGTGCATATGTGGCTTTGGGCAGGATGGTTACTCCTGCTGTGTCTCAGTTTCTTCATTTGTAAAATGGGGGTAATAATATCTACCTCAGAAAGTTATTGTGAAGATTAAATGAGCTATGACATGTGACGTTATGCCAATGTTACATGGTAACATGGTGTTAATAAATGTCAGATGTTATGATGATTTCTTCGACCTAATTTCTTGCCTTTTTCCAAGTTCTAGCTCTAACCAGTTTTTGGAAGGTGCCCTGATTCTTATTTTGCACATACTCTCCCTCTGCTCTGGGATGCTTTTCTCTCTCCTCTAGCCCTGCCCAATTCTTATTTTCCCATCAGGCCTCACTTTCTTCATGAAGCCCAAGCCTAGTTCCCCAGGTGAGATGTCTCTGTGCTCCACCCCAGTGGCTGCCCTCAGCACAGAGTGATGTTATAGAGAATGGTGGGGGGGACGGCGGGGTGGGGGCAGCTAACATTAGCTACAGTGGGCAGGGAATGCCTCTGAGGAGGGGACATTTGAACTAAGGCTTGAAAAATGCGGAAGGGGCAGAGTAGAGGCAGTGCAAAGGCCTTGAGGAGCCACTGGGTGCACTGCAGTGATAGAAAGCAGGTTCACACTGTATATGATGAGCAAGGAGGAGACAGAATGGACACGAAGTTGAAGAACGGGGAGTTTGGGTCTACCATCCTCCTGACCCAATCACCCCACCTTCAGACACGCAGGACTACATACCTGAAAATCTTTAGCTTTATACCCACTGGTCCCTATGCCTGGAATGTGTCCCCTACCTTCTCTGACTAGTAATGAAATTCTACTCATCCTTCAAGGCCAAGTTCAAAACCATTTACGAAACCTTCTCCCATTCTTTAGCAGGAGTTAATCACTCCCTGTCTGACCTCTCACAGCACCTAGGTCCCCATGGCACTAATTACATGCTGACTTGTATCTCAGCTGGCTGTTTACATGCCCGTCTGCCTACCACACAGTGAGTTCCCTGAAAACTAGGCTCTTAGTCATCTCTGTAACCATCTCGTGGTGCCTAGCCCACAGCAGGTTCTCAATGAATGCTGTGACATTGACTAGTGTGTGCTGCCCGGCACTACTCATGGCACAACAGAAGGAAAACAAAAATAACAATTTACAATTTATCACATGCTTTCCCATTCATTACTTGATTTGAGACTTCCAATAACACCATAAAACAGTTGAGACAAGCACTATTAGTCCCATTTTACAGATAGGGTAGTTGAAGCCCAAGGGCACACAGCTAGTAAGCAGTGGAAACTGAGTCTCAATCCTATCCCCTTAGTTTGGATTTAACACACGGAAGGATGCCAGAGAGATGTAAAGAACATTTTGAGGATATACGGCAATGGGGTTAGCTATAGTAGAAAAGAGCTTTTGTGAGTGGACTAGGGAGAGATCCTTAATCAGCTGGGAAGGAGTTAACAGCAGCTCCACCACGGAGGGCACAGGATTCCTCTCCCTGACCCAAGCAGCTGGAGGAGTCTGCAGCACCATCCCCCAGCCCCGGAAACTAGGGAACCCCCGGCCCGCGGAAGAGACGTGTTCACGGGTGTTCAGGTCAGGTGTCTATGACGTTAAGGATGACTTGTTGGCAGGGGCTTGCCTCTCTGTTGCTATGACAACAGGAGGTAGACTACTGGGCCCCAGCAAGGTTGAATGAAGAGGGTTCTTCCTTGACTCGAAATTAGGGAAGGACATTTATGGGGCAGGTGCGTGGGTGTGTGTGCGCGCGCGGGAAAATAAAAATGCAAAAGCTATGTTCAAGACGGTAGCTCAGTGGTTCTCCACCTCGGTAACATGTTGGATTTACCTGCGAAATTTAAACGTCTCGATGCGCAGGACATACCCCAGACCAATTAAATCAGAATCTCTGGGCTTCACTCTCTGCTTAAGTCTTCGCAGACGATTCCAATTGCTGAAGTTGCAAACCCTGCTATGAGGAGGCAGGCGGAATTTTCGCGACCTTCCCAAGATGGCGGCTACCCGACGGCTTCCGCCTTTACGTGCGCCGTTAGGGGGCGGGCTTTCCGATAGCGCGTGCGTGTAGTGTCTTTTCGCCCCCTGCTCCCTCCTCCTCTTTCCCCCGCCTCCATTTTGTTCGCGGACGCTGGGGACGGTGGGAGCAGATCCATTTCCGGGTTGGCAAAAGGGGCGGCGGCGGCGAGAGAGGGAGCTTGCTGGGGAGCTAGCCGGACGGGACGAAGCCGGAGCGGAGGTGGCGGAGGATTCGCTCCCGGGGCAGCTACAGCCCGGTCGAAAGGAGGCCGAGGAGGCTGGGTATGTCGCTGAGATGACCTGCGGACCTGAGTGGGAGGGAGGGCCGGGGTGGGGGGCATTGGGGCGGGGCTTGGAGAGGAGAGAGAGAGAGAGAGAGAGAGAGAGAGGGAGGAAGGGAGGGAGGGAGAGAGACAGAGAGGAGATTGGGGGAGGGGCCTGAGGGAGAGGGGGGTCCTGGGGGCGGAGTATGAGGGGTGAGTGGAACGCGGGGCTGGGGCGTGGGCAATCTAAGTAGGGAGGAGTGGTCGGGAATTGGTGTGGGACGAGCGCTGACTGAAAATGGGAAGGAAGGTTACTGAGAGACAGGAAATAAGGAATCCTGAAGGGTGGGTAAGGTAAGTAAGACGGCAGCTGGGAGTGAGGAACAAGTAACCGTGCGCCTAAAGGGAGATGGGGAGGGCGGACTTGTTGTGAACAGGTAATTAACAGGATGCTGAGTGAGGAGGCCACTGTGACATTTTAGGGATTGAGTTGAGTGACAACCAATGGTTTAGGATGATTCGGGAAACTGCTTACCCTAGAGGGTATCTTGAGAGCGTTGGTGGAAAAAGAATCAGAGTTGAGATAAAGGTATGAGAAGTACTGAGTTGCACATGGGAGCAACCTAGAGTTGAGGGTTCAGATTGGAGTGGTGTGAAGCAAGGGAAGATGGAAATCTTAAAGTGTTAGACGTGGGCAGCGTGTGGTGGTAAGTTACTGATCAGGAAGGAGAATTACTAAGAGAGAACGCACGGCTGAGGAGCTGGAAGAAGCTGGCCTGTACTGGAGTTTGTATTTTTAAAGGGATTTGAATAATCTGTTACTGCTTTGGGCTCCCCCAGGATCCACCTCCTTTTTCATGGTGCTGTTTTTACTCATTGTTTTCAGAATGATTTACGGAATATTTTGGTGGCTTTTGTCTCCTCCTACAAACCAAAAGAGAACTTTGGGGAATAAGGACTGTTGTAGCATACCTATGGATTTACTAAGTAACTTTGAGGCAAGTCATTAAACTGTCCTTTTTTTCCCCCCCCCTTTGAAAGACAGGTTTGGTTCTTCTCTGCTTCTGAAAGATTGTGTTAACTAAGTGGGACTTTTTTTTTAAAGTTTATTTATTTATTTTGAAGGGGAGGAGGGGCAGAGAGAGGGAGAGAGAATCCCAAGCAGGCTCCTCGCTGTCAGCACAGAGTCCAACACAGGGCTCGAAGTCACAAACTGTGAGATCATGACCTGAGCCAAAATCAAGGATCAGATGCTTAACCCATTGAGCCACCAGGTGCCCCTAAATGGGATCTTTAAAGTGGTTGCAAAGAAGTGATCTCTGACAACAAGATTGAGATATTGGTATTTAGAAGACCTGTTTTCTCAGTTTCTTCTCAGCCTTGCTGCGTTTGTTACGCCAGGGAATAGTTGGTTTTCCACGTTTGTTGTGCCAGGGAATATAGTTGGTTTTGATTTAATACATGTTCAGTTTTTAACTTTTTTCCGAGTCAACTTTTAGTAGCCCAGAATTTCATATTACTTGTTACATTGTATTGGCTACCATCAAGATGGAGATAGGGAAGTTAGAGCTTGGGTTGAATGAGGTTGGTTGATGAGGAATGTGAGAGAATGCAGTGTTTTATTTTACCCTTGACAAACACTGACTTTCCTCAATGAACTCTGAGAATTCGCTGAAAAATAGTACTTTATTTAGTTGAGCCTTTTGCTTTGGTCCAGGCAGTTTGGCCCCGTTGGTGGGGAGGAGTGTGCTTGTGGACGGTTTCAACTTCTTTATTGTTAATACTTTGAAATCTTGACTATTCCAATTTTTTCTTTGGGCATAATATTCTAAACACTTTGCTCATAGGTGAATTTATTTAATTTAGCTTAGAAGAAGTGTTCCTGAAAGTCTTGGCATTTCTGAGGTCTGACTTGGATTTGCTTAAGAGGGGGCAGTTTCCAAATCTACCTCATACTTGATATCTGTAGTGTTTACTTTAGTTGGTACTGATTAGTTATGTGATGTCAGCACAAAGGTGAAATGCAGGGCAAGGTGGAAGATGTTGATAACAGTGGAGTTTTCAGGTTTTATTAATTTTTTTTTTTAATGTTTATTTTTGACAGAGAGACAGAGCATGAGTGGGGGAGGGGCAGAGAGAGAGGGAGACAGAATCTGAAGCAGGCTTCAGGCTCTGAGTTGTCAGCACAGAGCCCGACGCGGGGCTCGAACTCACATGCGAGATCATGACCTGAGCCGAAGTCAGACGCTCAACTGACTGAGCCACCCAGGCGCCCCTATTAATGGTTTTTAAGAAAGCAAGAGAGAAGTCCTGTCCCTGTCGAAGAGACAATTTCTTGACCTCTTCTTAGATTGGGAGAGTAACCTAGTGTACTTGTGTCTGTTTTCCTATTGCTCTGAAATGATTCTGAAGGTCTTGGGCTTGTTCAGGCTGTTCTCAAGCAAACTATAGTCTTCTTACCCCAGCAAGAGCAGGAAGAGCTTCAGGCTATGAAGTATATAGTACATACTTATTTGGGGGTAAAAATCAGCTTAATATTTTGCCGTTATTTCAACCACAGGGTGTCTCTTTGGTTTGTTTTTCAGAGGGTATGGAAATAAGTTATGGGAGTTCAGAGCTCTGGGCAGGCTTTTGGTATAGCCTGCTCTTTAACATAATGATTTTCCATTCTTCCTATCCTGTCACATTTTTCCATTGCTCTACTCGAGCCAGTCCTAGGTAGAAAATGGCAAATAACACATTCTTTCCCTGTTCTTTTTAGTCTCTGGTTGATATGTTGTCTGTGTCACAGTTTGATACCATGAAAAATGACTGCTTTAAATGGAGAAGATGACAGTAGCTGAGCTGGGTTTTCTGGGCCAGAGAATGGACTCTGTCAGAGCAAAGAATAGTTGCAGAGACACAAACTGGGACCTTAAGCTGTGACTAACATTTTGGCAACATGCTTCCCTTTGCCAAATAACTTCTTTTCTTCTTGAGTGTGATTGTTGATCTCCTTCTCAAAGTAGGCTCTTGTTGCTACTGTGCTCCACACAACTCCCAAGCAGAAGTTGGCAGAGTTCTGGTTGACTGACTGTCTTTTGAGGGATATGTCCTGGATTAGAGTAGATGGGGTGTTCCTTGTCAAATTGAGGTTCATTGGCAGGTCCTGAGAGCTGCTCTGCAAGGAAATGGAGTCAGTATTCTTTACTGAATGTTCTTGCACTCCTTTATGCTTCTTCTAAATTCAAACCTGTTTCTTATTCACTTGCCGATTAAGTGCAGAATCATTGCCTCTGCCTAGCTTTCAAAGTCCAGAGCACTGAAGAGAAAGAGAGAATTTCCCACCTTTTTTTTTTTTTTTTTTTTTTTGCTCCACTCTCCCTTTCAAGCCTTTTAGCCTAGGGAACCACAGGCTAAATTCATGAGTACTTCTTGGTATTATTATAGACAGGTATTAAACAAAATTTTTATTTAATGTTTACCTTTTTTTGAGAGAGAGCATGAGTGGAGAGGGGCAGGGAGAGAGGGAGACACAGAGTCTGAAGCAGGCTCTAGGCTCCAAGCTGTCAGCACAGAGCCCAATGCGGGGCTCAAACTCAAAATCCGTGAGATCATGACTGGAGCCAGTCTGACACTTAACCGACTGAGCCACCCAGGCACCCTATAAAGGGGGATTTTAAAATGGTGAGTAGAACTTTATGGAGAAAAACAATGTTGGTAGGGAAATCAGGTGATTCGTTTGCTGGTGTCTGTGTCAGTCTTAGATCTCAAGATTTTGTCTTAATATGCAGAAAGAGCGTTTGGGGGCAAAGAAGTTTTCAAATGGGAGAGCCAGGAATTGGCTTCTTACTTGCCATGTAACATGGCAAAGTTATGACAATTTAGAATGGCTGTACTGAGTACTTCGTTCTACTTAGTAAATACTATTTTGTTTTTCAGGGGATAATTAGTTGAAGATAACTGTGGCTCTAATAGGTCTTGGGATGGATTATGAAGATCATTTCTTGCAGTCGATGGCAATGGCCCTTGTAACATTGGAGATAATCCCGAAAAAAAATCCTCTTTTTGGTGGCCCTGGATTCAGGTTCCTCTTGCCATTCTTAGTCCAGAGTATTCTGTACCTGATATGCAGGTTTGGGAAACTAACAGGTTCAGATCCAAAGGTTTTGACTCTGTTCCAGGGCTTTGATTGTGGTAACAAACAGGATTATTGGAGTTGTGTTTAATCTTGTCTCAGATATTTCTTTACTGAAGAATGTCTTAAAGTTTGGCACATCTGTTTATCTAAGGAATGTGTATAGATTTCCTTACCATTTTTAACTAGTTTTCAAAAAGTTCTTTAGTTTTGTGAACTTTGTGGATTCAGATTAAGCTCCATTTGGATTTTAAGGCTCCTCGGTGAGAATATTTTGTTTTTGGTCAGTATTTATGATATTTCTTCCGTACAAATGTATCGACCTACTTTCTAAGCTAAAAAAAATGCTGAATTCCCTTTTTTCTCTAATCCCTTTTTTCTGTCAGTAATCCCTTCTGACTGTGAAAACATTCTCCATGTATCTGGATCGGGACAATTAGTTGTAAAAAAGATGGAATTTTCTTCCAAAGTGGTACAATCTAGGAGCGCCTGGGTGGCTCAGTTGGTTAAGTGTCCAAGTTTGGCTCAAATCATGATCTCAGAGTTGTGGGTTCAAGCCTCACATTGGGCTCTGTGCTGACAGCTCAGAGCCTGGAACCTGCTTCTGTGTCTCCTGTTCTGCCCCTCCCCCACTCACACTCTGTCTCTCTCTCTAAAAAATAAATAAACATTAAAAAAAATAATAAAGTGGTACAATCTAGTATGGAGTAGGATGTCTGAGATTTGTGGATAAGTGAATTGTCTTTCTTTTCACCCCCCCCCCCCCCCCGCCCAGTGCTTAGCTTGTAAGCAGGATATTTGTCATCAAATCATTTAAACTTCATCACTGTCTTAGAAATGAGGATAGGACTGTCTTTTTTTTTTTTTTTTTAATTTTTTTTTTTCAACGTTTTTTATTTATTTTTGGGACAGAGAGAGACAGAGCATGAACGGGGGAGGGGCAGAGAGAGAGGGAGACACAGAATCGGAAACAGGCTCCAGGCTCCGAGCCGTCAGCCCAGAGCCTGACGCGGGGCTCGAACTCACGGACCGCGAGATCGTGACCTGGCTGAAGTCGGACGCTTAACCGACTGCGCCATCCAGGCGCCCCAGGATAGGACTGTCTTTAGCAAATTTTATTTATTTATAAGTTTTATTTCTATTTATTTTTCTTTAGTTCTTTAATTTTTTTAAGTAGGCTTCACACGCAGTGTGGATCCCAGTGCGGTCCTTGAACTCAGGAGGCTGAGATTAAGACCTGAGCTGAGATCAAGAGTTGGATACTTAACTGACTGAGCCACCCAGGCACCCCATTTTATTTTTTAGTAATCTCTATACCCGGCATGGGAGTTGAAATCACAACCTGAGATCAAGAGTTGCATGCTCCTCTATTTTTTTTTTTTATTTAAAAGTTTATTTATTTTGAGAGAAAGAGACAGCATGAGCAGGGGAGGGGCAGAGAGCAAGGGAGAGAGATCGTGTGGAGCCTGCTTGGAATTCTCTCTCTCTCTCTCTCTCTCTCTCTCTCTCTCTCTCTCTTCCTCTCTCCCCCTCCCTCCCTCCCTCCTTCCCTCTCCCTCTCTGCCCCTCCCCTGTGTGCACACACATACACTTTTTCTCTCTCAAAATAAACATTAAAAAAAATACATTTATATGGTTCAAAATTTAAAAGTTAAAAAAAGAGTGTACATTGAATAGTCTTTTATGCTTGTGTACTCGTGAGTCCAGTCTGTCTTCCCAGGGTCAACTGATGTTTTCAGTTTCTTAAGATCCTTTCCAGAGATAACATGTACATATAAAGCATATATATATTTCTTGCATTTTCTTTTAAACAAATGTAGCATGCTGTTAGTACTATTTGCATTTTTAAAAAACTTACTTTGGCAGTCATTCCATGAAAGCAATAGAGATTTGACACCTGCCGTGTATTGGTAGACATTTTAAATATTTCCGCCTTTATGCTATTACCAACTATGCCCTAGTGAGTAACCATAAGCATTTGGCCCTTTGTATATGTGACTATATCTGTAGGGTAAATTATAAGTAGAATTGCCAAAGCTGATGTGTTTTTAGCCCTGTTACTCATTTATTTGTCAAGAAGTTTTGAGCTCCTACTGTGTGACAGGCTCTGTGCTTTGCCAGTGAACAAAACTGACTGAGCCCTTGCAGTCATACAGTTATGGTCTGGTGGGGAAGACATCCATTAAACAATAATTAATTACTGTTTTGCTCTAAATACTGTGGAAGCAGCTAATGGGAAGCCTATCCCAGGTTGATTGGGAAACAGGGCAGTGAGGGAATGTCCCCAAGGAATTGACTTTTAAGGCTGACACCTAAGGGATGAGGGGCAGACCAAAGACTGTGCTAGGTGGACGGAATGGCATAGATGAAGATCCTGAGGAGGGGCCATGTTCTTTAACATGGCTATTTTGAAGAATTGAAGGCAGGAAGTTCCAGTGTGTCTGGAGCTTAGGAAATGAGAAGTAGAGAGGTAGGCAAGGCTTCAGGGAGTGTGAGGTCTCCAAAAAAACCAGATAAATGACAGTGAATTTTGAGCCCAGTCTTTATAGGAGAGATTTTTCTCAGTTCTTTTCACAGATATTAATTTACTAGTGTCGATGCTGAAATTGTCAATATTGTACAGAAATCTGATGCTTGTACAATGGAATATGTATTTTATAAGAACTTTTTTTTTTTAATTTTTAAATGTTTTTATTTATTTTTGAGACAGAGAGAGACAGAACATGAGTGGGGAAGGGGCAGAGAGAGAGGGAGACACAGAATCTGAAGCAGGCTCCAGGCTCTGAGCTGTCAGCACAGAGCCTGACGCGGGGCTCAAACTCACAGACTATGAGATCATGACCTGAGCTGAAGTCGGACGCTTAACCAACTGAGCCACCCAGGCGCCCCTATACGAAGTTTTTTAGATAAAGGAGATTCTTTTAGTCTTGAGTCATTTTATTTTATTTTATTTTATTTTATTTTATTTTATTTTATTTATTTATTTAATTTTTTTTTTTTTTTACATTTATTTATTTTTGAGAGACAGAGTCAGTGAGAGCACAAGTGGGGGAGGCGTAGAGAGAGAAGGAAACACAGAATCCAAAGCAGGCTCCAGACTCCGAGCAAGCATTCAGCACAGAGTCCGACGCGGGGCTCAAACCCACGAACTGCGAGATCATGACCTGAGTTGAAGTCGGTCACCTAACCAACTGAGCCACCCAGGTGCCCCGTTATTACTTATTTTTTTTAATGTTTGTTTATTTTTGAGAGAGAGACAGAGTGTGAGCTAGAGAGGGGCAGAGAGAGCCAGAGACACAGAATTGGAAGCAGGCTCCGGGCTCTGAGCTGTCAGCACAGAGCGTGATGCAGGGCTCCAACTCATGAACTGTGAGATCATGACCTGAGTCGAAGTCAGATGCTCAACGGACTGAGCCACCCATGCGCCTCAGTCTTGAGTCTTGATTTTTAGGTCCGGCAAATTAAACTTGCATGGCTGGATTAGGTCTTAAAATTTTAGGATCTTGGAAATTGGTTTGGAGGTTAGTAATAATTGGGGAACCATTCTGAGAATATGGGGGATGGTGAATTTGGCCATACCACCCTGAACACACCCAATCTTGTCAGATTATGGGGATGATGAGATGGGTGGTTTGCCAGACCTGCTGCTTAGGAACAGAAAACCTGTTTACTTCTAGAGAATATTGACTGTTTTTTGTAAGCCTCATAGGGCTAGAGGGTGAGCACAGATGTTCTCATTATGAACTGGTGAATATAATACTCTGTTTGTACCCGTCCGTCATCTAGGCCATATGTCTTAATACGACACATAACTCTTACTGGACGTGAAAATGAATCGGTAGCCCAAGGGCCATTATAACTCTGAATATATGAAAGCATTTTTATCTGCAAGTATATTGACTTTTGTTCAGACATCACAATACTCTTGCTTAAAGCCCAGATGGTCCTGTTTGATTTAGTACCTTTTTTGTGTAATTGGATCAGCTTGCCCTGTTGTCATAACTTAAAGTAGACTCTTGGTTTAGCAGCCCAGCAGTAGTGAGCAAGGAATGAAAATGTGCAAATTTTTCTAGCATTTCAGCATGAAGCGTCTGTATATCTGATGGCTTCGGGGCATTAGAGTGAGAGAAGAGACGCCTCAACAATGAAAGTCACAGCTTTGTTATTAGGTTATCTGTGGTGAGTCAGGGCCTAATATATTATCTTTGAAATGAGGCATGACACTTCTCTCCATGTGAAGTCTGAATCAACATTTTATGGAGCATCTGTTTAAGTTTTCTTTCAGGCCTTTTCTCATGGAGACTGTCCTCACTGGATTTCCCTTACTCCTACCTAACTCTTGTTTTTATAGGCTTTTTACTTGTATCTTTGGGATGTGTGGAATGAAGGCTGCTGGGACATGGAAGCTGAGGCCTAGTAACATGAGACACAGCTAGCCTAGCCTACAGTGAGAAGAGCCATTTTTTGTCATCTGTGGCTAGGTTACAGCCTAACCCGCTAATTAACAGTTTCCTAGAACTTGTAAAGATGTTTTGACCACAGATGTTGTGTGTTTCTAAAAAATTTTTTAATTAGTTGTGTTAAATTGAAAATAAGACCTAAAAAAGGAGCTAAGGTAATTGATTTTAAGATCTATCCCTTTGTTTTTATGCTTACCTTTGCAGTTAATTTTGGTCATGATTTCTTCTTGAGGCCTCGAGTTTCTTCACGTATTTGACCTGCGATAGAGTGAACTCTGGGATGGTGAACATTGTTAGGCCCAGGCTGTGGCGGAGATTGAGGTCACATTAGGCAGCCTGCTTTCATTAGAGTTGGATCTGAGATACAGGTTCTAGAATTAAGCATATAATGGCCTTCTAATTATTTGGTTGGTTTGGGACTTTCTGCTGTTTTTTTTAAAATTTTTTTTTTCAACGTTTTTTATTTATTTTTTGGGACAGAGAGAGAGAGACAGAGCATGAACGGGGGAGGGGCAGAGAGAGAGGGAGACACAGAATCGGAAACAGGCTCCAGGCTCCGAGCCATCAGCCCAGAGCCTGACGCGGGGCTCGAACTCACGGACCGCGAGATCGTGACCTGGCTGAAGTCGGACGCTTAACCGACTGTGCCACCCAGGCGCCCCTTTCTGCTGTTTTTAACGACATTGGCAACAGATCCAGTATGGACCTTATGGTTTGAAATTTTGGTCAGTCTGTGGTTTGATTTTGCTTATACAGTGTTAGGATTTTTTTGCCTTTTAGTAATTAAATGTTTGGATTTTTAAGTTGAAATAGTAAGAATACACAATTTAAATAGTCAAATAGTACTACAAGACTTATAATTAAAAGAACAGCTGCTCCATTTCTCCTTATTTGTCCTCATTTTTAGTACTTTCGGTGTTTTTTTTTTTCCTAATGCATATTATTTCCATATTTTTACATGGTATGCCTGTACTGTCATTTCTTGGTTTTTCTAGTCTCAGATATTATCTATTGAATTTCTATGAAAGATGATTTTGTATTCTTTTTTAAAAGATTTTTTAAATTTTTATCATAATTAAAAATTTTTTTTTAATATTTGTTTTAGAACGGGGAAAGGGGAGAGAGAGAAAGGGCAACAGAGGATCCGAAGTGGGCTCTGTGGTGATAGCAGAGAGCCCAATGCGGGCCCGAACCCATAAACCATGAGATCATGACCTGAGCAGAAGTTGGATTCCCAACCGACTGAGCCACCCAGGCACCCCTTTATATATTTTTTAAGTTTATTTACTTATTTTGAGAGAGAGAGAGAGAAAGAGCACATGAGCAGGAGAGGGGCAGAGAGAGAGGGAGAGAATCCTAAGCAGTCTCTGTGCTGTTAGCTCAGAGCCCAAGTGGGGCTCATCCTCTTGAACTGTTGAGATCATGATCTGAGCTAAAATCAAGAGTTGGTTGCTTAACTGACTGAGCCACCCAAGCACCCCAAGATTTTTTTTAATGTTTATTTGTGTGTGTGTGTGTGTGTGAGAGAGAGAGAGAGAGAGAGAGAGAGAGCGCACACGCGTGTATGTGTAGGGGAGGGGCAGAGAGGGAGGGAGACAAAGGATACAAAGCAGGCTCTGTGCTGTCAGTGCAGAGCCTGATGTGGGGCTTGAACTCGCAAATTGGGAGATCATGACCTGAGCTGAAATTGGACTCTTAACCCACTGAGCCACCCAGGTGCTCCAGATTTTTTAAAGTGAACTCTACATCCAACATGGGGCTCAAACTTACAACCCTGAGATCAAAAGTTACATGTTCTACCAACTGAGCCAGCCAGAAATCCCAGATTTTGCATTCTTATACTGTTATCTATCCTCAACTCTTTCTGCTACTTTCCTAATACAGTCCCATCACAGTTTTTATTAAACCAATATTTTATATGTTTTTATGTATCAGGGTTCAATCAGAGAAACAAACCATTCTTGATATTTCAAAGAGGATGTTAGATGCTTACACAACCATTAGAAGATCATGGGAACATAGGTCAGGGAAAGCCACTTTGCAGGGATTACAAACTGCTAACCATTAATAATCTTGGCTATCTTAAATACCAAAGCAGGCAGTTTGTAGAATATTGGAAACCTGCAAAACAACATGTCTATCATTTGTTGGAGGCCACACACCTGCTCATTGCTACTAGAAAAGCAATAATGACATATACCTTTCTTACATCTTCTAGGGCTTGAGTGAATGAGTCTGTGCTGATGGAATTAATTAATTTATTTATAACATGGGGCTCAAACTCCCTACCCTGAGATCAAGAGTCGCATGCTCTTCCAACTGAGCCATGGGTCCAGTTGACCCATATGTACTGTTGGAATTTAAACCACAACTCCATTGAAAGGGCATTCTGGGAAATGTAGTTCCCAGGTTTTCAGCCTCCCTTTCCATCTTCCATGAGCCCAGAAAGCGAATACAGGTAAATGTAACCTAAAGAAGAAAAATTAACATCCAGTATAATGACTGTGTGTACTATGCTTATACAGTATTTCCTTATAGATTTTCCCTTTAAATATAATAATTACCATTCTTTTCTTTCCTTTTTTCCTTCCTTCTGCTTGATTTATTGAGTATCAATCACTAGTTCATCCCTAAACTCTGAGGAAAGTACAAATCTCTTTTCAGTACAGTTACATTAGTGGAGCCTCGTTGAGAGGCTTTATGAAAAAGGGTTCATTGGAGGTGGTGCATTTTTTTTGAGACTTGCCTGTTTCTGCCTGCACATTGGTTGGAAGTTTGGATGTAAAATGTTGTTAGAGATGGTATTTGGAAACTTTAAGCCTTGTTTTGTGGTCTTATGACTTTCAGTGGTAGACTGTGAAGTTTGATGCTATTCTGATTCTGGATTTTTTGTATGGGATTTGTTTTTTCTCTGAAAGATTTTAGGATGTTGTCTTTACCCCAGGTATTCTGAAATACAGTGATACATGACTGTATACCTTGGTGTGACTATTTAAAAATTCATCATGATTGACATTCATTGGGCCTTTTCAGTCTGAAGCTTATTTGCATCTATTTTGGGAAATTTTCTTGTATTATATATTAAAAAAAAATTTTTTTTTTTAACGTTTATTTATCTTTGAGACAGAGAGAGACAGAGCATGAACAGGGGAGGGGCAGAGGGAGAGGGAGACACAGAATCCGAAACAGGCTCCAGGCTCTGAGCTGTCAGCCCAGAGCCCAACGTGGGGCTTGAACTCACGGACCGCGAGATCATGACCTGAGCCAAAGTCGGCCGACCAACCGACCAAGCCACCCAGGCGCCCCTTGTATTATATTTTTGATAATGTATTCTTTGGTAGTGATTTCTGTCCTTTCTCTTTCTGGGAACCCTTATTATCCAGATGGTGAAATTCCAACACTGGTCCTCTTAATTTTTTTTTCCTCATGAATTTGTCTGTTTTTCCTTCCTCATTCAGTTTTCAGATATTCTGAGTTTTTTCTTCCAACTCTTCTATGATATTTTTAATATTTGCTATTGGCACTTTAAACTTCCAGAAGCTCTTTTTGTTCCAGAACTTTATTATTATTATTTAACATTTGTTCTTTTTTTTTTTTTTTTTTTTAATTTTTGAGAGAGAGAGCATGAACTGGGGAGGGGCAGAGAGAGAGGGAGACACAGAATCGGAAGCAGGCTCCAGGCTCTGAGCCATCAGCCCAGAGCCCGACGCGGGGCTCGAACTCACGGACCGCGAGATCGTGACCTGAGCTGAAGTCTGACGCTCAACCGACTGAGCCACCCAGGCGCCCCCTAACATTTGTTCATTTTTGAGAGAGAGAGAGTGCAAGCAGAGGAGGGGCAGAGAGAGAGGGAGGCACAGAATCTGAAGCGTGCTCCAGGCTCTGACCTGTCAGCACAGAGCCTGTTGTGGGGCTCGAACCCACGAACCGTGAGATCATGACCTAAGCCGAACTGACTGACCCACCCAGGTGCCCCAGAACTTTATATGTAATTATTTTCACACATTGTCAGGAATTCTGTTTTGTTACTTTGATTCTTGTCTTTCCTGTAAGAGATTTTCTTCAAATGTCTGGTAATTTTTGGCTGTTTATTTTTAAGAATGAGGCACTAAAAAGCTCTCAGTGTGGAGCCCTGGCTCATCAAGTGGTAGGCATCACTGTAGGGTGAATTGGCAACTGGTCATTTTCCTTGGAGGGGACTCTTCCAATCTCCTGCGTAGAGAGGATGAGCCCAGCAGTAGGTGTTTTGGAACCAAATTGGGGAAGAGAGCTGAGGAACGGGGACAGGTCTCATTGCTGAGTGGAAGACTTTCACTTGAACTCCCTTTTTACAGTATGGCACTCCTGCTCTAAGCTGTAACTGCTCCCTTGGTTCAGAGGCTTTCTGCCTGGCAGCATGGGCAAGGGAAAGAGGGTACTTCTTTCTTTTTTTTTGAGAGAGAAGTCGCAAGTGAGTGAGGGGCAGAGAGAGAAGCAAGGCTCACCTGAAGCAGGGCATGAGCTCACCCCAAGCAGAGTTCAAACTCACGAATTGTGAGATCATGACCTGAGCCCAAGTCAGATGCTTAACTGAGCTACCCAGGTGCCCAGAGGGGAATCTCTTTCCTTTACAGACTTTCAATCAGTTCTCCTGTTTTAGCCCCTCCAAGGCCCCTTTGTCCAGAGGTACCAGGTGCCTTTGGTTTCTGAGCTTTTTCTGAGATTCTGTGGTGGGAATCTACTTTCTGCTGCAAGTATTTAACTTTTTCCTTCCTTTGAAGTTACTTGTCACTAGTGCATGTGCCTTCCAGCTTCCAAAATTTTGTTGACATCCTTCTGCTCTTGCATCCTTTCCCATTTTCTTCATTTTTTTTTTTTTTCAGGTTTAGGTCTTAAAAAAAACATCTCTTGTCGTTTTAATGGTGTTTCATGAGGGAACACTGATAAATGCAGGCAACACGTTTATGTTGACCCAGCTTATTCATCAGCTTTTCCTTGCTGATTTCCGTTCAGACACAATAGTGTTGGTGTAGTTGATTATTAATACTCTTTCAGAACAATGTTTTTCAGACTTCCCTAATACCAAGTATTACTTAAGGTGCTTGTTAAATATACAGATCACCAGATCTTTCTGCTGAAATATTTCTGATTTTAGTAGGTCTGGATTAGGGTCCAGGAGTGTGTGTGTGGCTGTGTGTGTGTGTGTGTGTGTGTGTGGTGGGTGGTGGGTGTGTATTTTAAACAAATGCCCTAAGATGTGTCTTATCTTCAGGTAAATTTGGAAACTCTGTTTTAGAAGAACCTTTTAAACAATTTATTGCTCCCAAGTCTCTAAGGCAAACTTCTCAGGCTCCACCTAGTATTGCTTTTGTATTCAGACTGTGTTTTAGTCTGTCTGGCTTTGGTCTGGATTTCTAAATTAGAATGTGTGTCCTTCATCTGATTAACTCCTCTCTTCTCTGGTTAAATGCTGGCTGATGTTAATGGCTTTGGCCTTGTGTGACTCCCATTTTTTTTTTTTTTTTTTTTAGCTAGCACTTCTAGACCCATTGGTTCTTGGCCTGTGTGGATGAGGAGGAAATATTAGTTATGAACATTGAGCTACTCTCTGCATAATTTGGCTGTCCAAATCCAGGAATCTGTTAATTTTTTTTTTGGTGAAGTGGAAAATTGACAAGGTTTTGAAAATAGATGTACTAATGATCTGCCTTGGACTAATGCAGAATCATTTTTGGAGATGTTAAAGGATGTGATTTGAAGTTTGTAACTTTGATAATATAAAAGGGCACGTTCTCTTCTCCTTTTTGTATTAAGGATCCCTAAGGCCTAGAAAGGAAAAATGGTTGAACCATTTACTGCCAGTCTGTAAGGCATCTGGAAATGAGATGTTTGTAGCTGCTTTTTGGTTGCTGTGAATTGCTTGGCAGTCAGGAACCAACTAGTACATGTCTTATAATGCAGAGGCCAAGTTTAGGATCCTAGTTCTTGGTTCTTGGAAATCTTGTGGCTGTTATTAGCTAAAATACAGCCTGAGAAAGTCATGTTGGCTCTGACGTAGAGCTGATGTAAATCCTAAGATGAACAACTCCAGAGAAACAGCTCTAATATGTTTTGCAAGTTCCTCTGAAACAGTTTTGGTGAATGAAGCCACAAAAACAGTTCTAAATCTAAAGTGTTATTGTTTGCTAGATTATTGATCTCTGGCTATGTTACAAAACACTACTTTGAACTACTACTGATTTATTGCAGTTGACTGTTTTCTATATATGTTCCCCTACCTTTCCAATACTTTAGTGTTTTCAGGTTAACAGGATTTTTCTCTTTGCTTTGAGGGGTGTAGTAGGTTCTGGTGAGGTCATTCCCTGACCTCTGTTTAGGATAATTTTCAGACATTTCATTTACCCTTGATCTTGCATTAGTTAATCTATAGCCATCTCTTTTATGGAGCCATTCTTTGCTGTTGTGGTTATTTAATTGAACACAAGAGCAGACTTCTCATTGATTTGTCTTCATTTTAGATGAGAGGGCTTGGCTCCTGGGTTGCCCTGTATCTGGGAATAACCCGTGGCACCTAATACATATTACATTAAGTAGTATGTGAATAAGTACACTTCTGAGTTTATGTTTTTAGGGCTTTAAACAAATCTAAGACAAGAGGAAAGAGTCATATTAGGGGAAAAGCTGCATCATGGGATGTGTACTTCCATTTCTTGTTAGAGAAATTATATAGACAGGATTTCCTCATACAGTTACATATCTTTCTTCTGCCTCTTTCCTTTTCTCTTTCAAGGTTGTGTACTGCATATAACAGTGAAAAGTCATTGATGTAGAGAGTAAAAATCCAGCTTTAGTGGTAGAAATTGTAGGATTTTCAGTTTAAATATTCACAGTGTGTATGTGATTTTTTTTTTTTTTTATTACTTGTTTTGGATCGATCCTGTTTGCTGCATAGTTGGATTTCCATGATGGAAAATGCCTACAGTTGGAAGAGTGATTTTTTTTTCCCTTCATGGAGTAACCTTGGAGTTTTAATTAATTCTGTCTGTATGCATGATAGAAATCTGTTTCACCAGTTTTGACTGAATTGAATTTCAAGGGGAAGGTAGCACCTTTTCCATTGAGAGAAGAGGGCTGTGGATTATTTTTAAAGCCTTTTTTCAGGTTGGTGGGAGGGTGGTTAAATATCTGTGACATGAAAGTCATTCTAGTCTGTTTCCTTATGTTTTAGAGAAACCAAAATGCTTTAGTGGAAACCCTCCACTGTATTCTATCCTAGAACACATGAAGGAGTGTTCATAATTCTGTGTTGACATCAGTTCCCACATAATTATAGGAGCCTGTTGTTCGTTAGTCTCCTGGAGTGGCATGTGAATACTCTTAGGTAGCTCCTGGCACTTCTCCCATGTTGAAGTTCTTTCGTTTGGCAACTGGATGCCATTGTGTTTACTGGGGTAATGAGCTCCTACCTCACCATACTGTATTGCTTTTCAGGAGCAAAATTGAAGGGCAGGTGGATAGGCAGACAGATTATCATTAGGTGATTTTTAACCCTGGGAAGCTTCCAGTTAGTGTCTAGGTCCCTAGTTGTGCTTAAACCAAGAGATCAAGTACAGTCTATGGGATTAATGAGATAACCGATTGAACTTGTTTACTCTGGGCGTGAAACCATTGGTTGGTTTAAACTTCTTTAGTATAGGCATGTTGGATGGAGAAGGATACTACTTAAAAAAAATTTTTTTTTGGGGGGCGCCTGGGTGGCTCAGTCAGTTAAGCGGCCGACTTCAGCTCAGGTCATGATCTCGCGGTCTGTGAGTTCGAGCCCCGCGTCGGGCTCTGTGCTGACAGCTCAGAGCCTGGAGCCTGTTTCAGATTCTGTGTCTCCCTCTCTCTCTGCCCCTCCCCTGTTCATGCTCTGTCTCTCTCTGTCTCAACAATAAATAAACGTTAAAAAAAAAAAATTTTTTTTTTTTAACGTTTATTTATTGTTGAGACAGAGAGAGACAGAGTGCGAGTGGGGAAAGGGCAGAGAGAGACACACACACAATCCGAAGCAGGTTCCAGGCTTCGAGCTGTCAGCGCAGAGCCCGATGCGGGGCTCGAACTCACAAACCATGAGATCATGACCTGAGCTGAAGTCGGATGCTTAACCAACTGAGCCACCCAGGTGCCCTGGGATACTACTTTTAAGGGATTTGGAGAATGGCATGTAAGGCCTCAGATTTCATCTTCTACTACTCTTGTCTGTATTCTGTTCTAGCTACCCTGGCTTTCTTACTAGTTCTCTGACATGACAAGCTCATTCTCATCTCAGGGACTTTTTACTTGCCATTTTAAAATTCTTTTTGGAATACTCTTTCCCTAGATGTTCATAGGAGTTGTGTGCTCACGGAGAGACTTCTTTGTGGAGAGCCGGCCCCTCTCCCTGCGACCCTGTCTAAAAGAACACTCCATCTTACTCCTAGTTTCAGCCTTTCTGATTCTCTTTTTTAAATTCTTTTTATCAGTAACTGAGATACAAGATTGTATTTGTTTCCTTGTTTATCTCTTCTAGAACATAAGCCCCAAGATTGTAGAAACTTGTTCAGCCTCTAGAACTGAGTTTATCAACCTCAGCATTATTGATGTTTTGAACTAGATGATTCTTTGTTGTAGGGGACTGTCCTATGCATTATAGAATGTTTTTATCCACTAGAAGCCAGGAGCACCCCCCTAGTCATGACAGTCAAAAATGTCTGTAGACATTGCCAGATGTCTCCTGGGGGACAAAATCATTCCAGCTTAGAATCATTGTTATAGAACAGTGCTTTGGTTCCTAGTGAATGCTTAAGAAATATTTATTGAGGACGCCTGGGTGGCTCGGTTGAGTGTCCGGCTGTTGATTTTAGCTCAGGTCGTGATCTCACAGTTTGTGGGTTCAAGTCCTGTGTCGGACTCTGTGCTGACAGTGCAGAGCCTGCTTGAGATTCTCTGTCTCTGTCTCTCTCTCTCTCTCTCTCTCTCTCTCTCTGCATGCATGCTCTCTCTTCTCTCTCTCAAAGTAAGTAAACTTAAAAAAATATTTATTGAATGGATCAAGTGATGGGTGCTTAATAAATATCATTGGGTGGTAGATGAATTCATGAATGATTGAATTTAACAAGTTAAAAAAATTTCAAACACTGAACTACACACAGTCCCGTGTTTCTTCCTTTCCTGTTTTTCATAGATATCCATTCTTTTTTCTGTTTCTGGCACAATGTCCATCCTTTACTTCTTTTTTTCTACCACTCTTGTTTGCTCTTTCAGACAGTGTTACTCTTTTTTTTTTTTTTATTTAATTATTTATTTTTTTAAATTTACATCCAAATTAGTTAGTATATAGTGCAACAATGATTTCAGGAGTAGATTCCTTAGTGCCCCTTACCCATTTAGCCCATCCCCCCTCTCACAACCCCTCCAGTAACCCTCAGTTTATTCTCCATATTTATGAGTCTCTTCTGTTTTGTCCCCCTCCCTGTTTTTATATTATTTTTGTTTCCCTTCCCTTATGTTCATCTGTTTTGTCTCTTATTAAAGTCCTCATATGAGTGAAGTCATATGATTTTTGTCTTTCTCTGAGTAATCAGACAGTGTTACTCTTAAATTTACTTTTGTTCAGTTCAACACATTACTACTGAACACTTTGTGCTGTAAAGTAATAAAAAAGAAAACTATAGAAAGATGCAGTGCTGTCTGTGCTTTAGAGCTCATTGGGTTAGGGGGTATGTGCAACTCTTGATATCACGGTTGCAGGTTTGAGCCCCATGTTAGGTATGGAGATTACTTACAGATAAAATCTTTATTTAAAAAAAAAGAGCTCATTGGGTTAAATGGACATACATATATGAAATGTTCCTCTAAATTTAATTCTTAGTTTAGAGTAATGTCTACATGGGTACTAATGGGCCAACACAGATTATTTGAGTCAGTAGTAAGTGCTTATCAGAATGGGGTGAAATTACCGATGAATTTGGAATGTAGTTTCAACAAAAATCTATCCATTCACTTTTTACTTTTTTTTTTTTTTTTTAAAGTAGGTTTCATGCCCAGTGCGGGGCCCAACATAGGGCTTGAATTCAAGACCTGAGCTGAGATCCAAGAATCAGATGCTTAACCAACTAAACCACTCAGGCACCCCTACTTTTTACTTATTTTTATTTGTTGCAGTTACCCTTGGTTTTTTGCTATTCTTTTTTGTCTAAAACCTTATTGAGAAATAATACGAAATGGAGTTGTTCATTTTGAACTTGTTTGAGGTAAATGTTTCTAGGGTTTGTTGTGTGATTATGAACATTGGATTCATCAATGGGTTTTTAATGTCTATGCTTGCAAAGTCTTGCCACCCCACCTACCTGGGTTATTGAAGCCTTATTAGGTAATGCTGTAGTTTCTTCTGACTCAGATTAAAGTACACCAAACAAAAACTGCATTCTGCATTTGTGACTTTGTCTCAGGGCAGCTGATTTTCTATTTCTGCCAAACATCTATTATTCCATGTCTGATACTATTAGATTTATTTTGCTTTGAACTGTTGGATCAGAAGAATTCCATTGAGGGGAATGTCTGGAACCTTTCCTCTTGAAGACAAAACTCTCTTTTCTTTAGATGATTTGGAGACAGAGTAGGCAGAGTATTGGTCTTTTAAAGAGTATCTTGAAATGTCTCTTTTATCTATCTCTCGGCTTCTTTATACTGGGGAAAGGTTTAATAGGATAGTAAAGAATTGAACTTGTTTGGGGCACTGGGTGGCTCAGTCGGTTGGGTGTCTGACTTGGGCTCAGGTCATGATCTCACAGCTCATGAGTTCGAGCCCCAATGTCAGGCTCTGTGCTGACAGCTCAGAGCCTGGAGCCTGCTTCGGATTCTGTGTCTCCCTCTCTCTCTCTCTCTGCCCCTCCCTGCTCATGGTCTGTTTCTCTCTCTCTCAAAAAATAAATAAACATTAAAAAAAAAAAAAAGAATTGAACATGTTTTTAAGAAAGGGGAGAGGGGCTCCTGGCTGGCTCAGTAGGTAGAGCATGTGACTCTTGATCTTGGGGTCGTGAGTTTGAGCCCCACATTGGGCATAGAGAATACTTAAAAAAAGAATTTTCTTATTGACATCCCAAATTCATATTCATTTAACTGATTCTTGTAAGGCAGAAGGTAAGGCTCTTGAGACTTTGCTGAGGGAGGCAGGCTACTTTTTAAGGTCAGTTTTTTTTTTTTCCCTTGTGGGATTTTGTTGGGTACTTCAGTACAAAAACTGTAATTTACAAGATAATCAAAGGTGAGATGAAAGGAGAGTGCTGTTACTTAAGGTCTCTTAGAATGAAAGTACATGGCATTAAGATTTAAAATTAAAAACCTTTTTTCTTTTAAAAATAACTTGTAATTGAGACTTGAGGTTTTTTTTTTTTTTTTTTTTTTTTTTTTTTGTTTTTTTTTTTTTTGAGAGAGTGTGAGCAGGAGAGGGGCACAGATAGAGTGGGATAGAAGATCTGAAGCAGGCTCTGTGCTGATAGCAGCAAGCCCAATGCAGGGCTTGAACTTATGAACCGTGAGATCATGACCTGAATCAAAGTCAGATGCTCAACTGACTGAGCCACCCAGGTACCCTGAAACTTGAGTTTTATAATAATAGCAGAATGCCATTTCAATAAAGGCCCCAAATGGTAGTGGTAACTAGAATATCTCTGAGATTATTTTAAGTATATGAAAATAGCAACAACTAAATTAGATTCTTCATTTATCAAATGTGAAAAGTTGATGTCTTTTTTTTCTTTTTATATATAGAGAGAATGCATGCAGAGGGAGAGAGAATCTTAAGCAGGCTGCATGTCCAACACAGAGCCCAAGCTCAATGCAGTGCTCAATCCCATGACCCTGGGATTGTGACCTGAGCTGAGATCAAGAGTCGGATGCTCAACTGACTGAGCCACCCAGGAGACCCTAAATTTTTTTTTTTAAGTAGGCTCCATGCACAGCATGGAGCCAATATGGGACTTGAACTCACAACGCTGAGATAAAGAACTAAGCTGAGATTAAGAGTCAAACACTCGGGGCACCTGGGTGGCTTAGTCAGTTGAGCGGCCGGCTTCGGCTCAGGTCATGATCTCACGCCGTGAGTTCAAGCCCCGTGTCGGGCTCTGTGCTGACAGCTCGGAGCCTGGAGCCTGTTTCGGATTCTGTGTCTCCCTCTCTCTGACCCTCCCCCATTCATGCTCTGTCTCTCTCTGTCTCAAAAATAAATAAACGTTAAAAAAAAAATTAAAAAAAAAAAAAGAGTCAAACACTCAACTGACTGAAACACCCAGGCGCCCTGATAGCAACTCAGCATTTTTTTTTAACACCTTATTTTTAAGTAATTACACCCAACATGGGGCTCAAATTTACAACCTGGAGATCAAGAGTCTCGTGCTCTACTGATTGAGCCAGCCAGGAGCCCCTTCAATGTCTTTGTACTCAGGAAGTTTGCTCTTACAAAATACGTATTTGGAATGAAACATTAGGAAATTGAATAGAAAACTAGGTTTTGTCTTTTGAGGAACAGAAGAGAGTGCATTGCTTTTTAAAAGTGCGTTGTTTGAATTTTATGAAGACTTATCTCTGAGTTCTGTGATAATTTTGACATCAGAAAGATTTGAAATACTGCTTTCTGAACTCGATTTAAAAGAAACGGACTCCTGAGGATGTGAATGAAAAGCTTATTCTGTCATGGTTTTTGAGGTAGAAGGGCTTACAAAGGGAATGAGAACTTGTGTGTTGATGAACTGGAGGCAGCCTCACAACATTTCTGAAAATCAAGGACTCTGAAGAGCACAGATGGTGAGGTTTTATAGTTCTCATTTAAAAGATCAGAAAGGAAAGACTTAAAATTCTGTAGAGAACCCTCTTTTTAGGTTTAGGTTTAATCTCAGGGTTGTTAGTTTTTAAAAATTGCAATAGACAGTGCTTCTGGAAGGGCTGGAATTTGTCCTTTGTTTAAAAGTAGCTGGCCATGGGGCACCTGGGTGGCTCAGTCAGTTGAGCGCCTGACTCTTGATTTTGTCTCAGGTCATGATCCCAGGGTCTTGGGATTGAGGCCCAAGTGGAGCTTGTTTAAGATTCTCTCCCTCCCTGCCTCTCTCCCCCGCTTGCATGTGCACACTCCTACATGCTCTCTTTCTATAATAATAATAATAATAATAATAATAATAATAATAATAAAAAATAAAAGTAATTGGCCACTAAAACTTGTTATTCTGTTACAAAACTTTAGGAACTGTTTTGGTTCACTTGTTTTTAACTAAAAGCAGACCCTCTACTTTGGCTTAGTGATTGTTATCCATCTTAAATTAGCTTGAATAAAGCTTTTGGGGATTTTCAGGGAAAGGAATGTTGTATTAATGTAAATTTACTTAAGTTGGGCTGCTCTTGGGAAACCTAGAGAGAGCTGTTTGTATTCTGTTAATAAAATAGAAATTTGGTGTGGGTTGAATTTTCATTTGGGGAAAATACTAGAAAATTGTTAAACCAGTTTCCAGCAGAAATGATTTCCGTGGCGATTAACGAAATTGCAGGAGATCAGAAGGGCTGGTGTTGAGTCCTAATTCTGCAGTTTACTCCAAAGTGATCTTGTGCAATGCCCTTACTTAGATCAGTCTTTTTCTCTAGTGTGCATGCATGCATGCAATTGTATCCACTCCTGGAGCTTTAGTGTCCTTACCTGTAAGATGGAAAGCAGTGATACCCTACCATAGCATATTGTTGTATAATAAGTGTCAATAATAGGAGCATGTCACGCATGCAGTCTATGGAGGCAGAAGAAAGGTTGAAAGCCATACTGGTTGTCAACACTAAAATCTGTCACATGATGGTGATTTTTTTTTTTTTTTAATGGATCTATTTTGAAGTTGGAGTTTGAATTGAGCCTATTTTATTAAAAACAAATTTTTTTTTTTAACGTTTATGTATTTTTGAGACAGAGAGAGACAGAGCATGAATGCAGGAGGGTCAGAGAGAGAGGGAGACACAGAATCTGAAACAGGCTCCAGGCTCCGAGCTGTCAGCACAGAGCCCGACGCGGGGCTTGAACTCATGGACGTGAGATCATGACCTGGGCCGAAGTCGGACGCTCAACCGACTGAGCCACCCAGGGGCCCCGAATTGAGCCTATTTTAAAAGAAGGTGTCTGTAACTGTGTAATTAATATAACTAGTCTTTTCCAGTAGATTGCTTTATAGAAAATATATGCCTTGCTAGAGAATTTCTATTTTGCCTAATAAATGATGGTCACTGTAAGGCATAAGGTTGTTCTTCTAGATCACTCCTTACTTTGTAGCATGTAGGTTGGATCACTTGTGGATATGAAAAGAATTAGAGATTTGTCTGAATCTCTTTTCCAGGTCATTCTAGGAGACCATTTCAGTCATGGCAATGGCAAAGGTAGGTAGAACTGGGAACTCAGAAAAGGCAGGAATTGAGGTGACTGGAATTAGTTGAAAATGTTTGTTTCTGAGTAGATTATTATTTTTGCCTATTGTTTACTGTTAGCTTTTAATTTTTTTTAACTTTATGTATTTTGAGAGAGGGTGCGAGGGGGGAGTGGGGTGGGGAGAGAATCCTAAGCAGGCTCTGCGCTGTCAGCACAGAGCCCAGTGAGGGGCTCTATCTCACAAACCATGAGATCGTGACCTGAGCTGAAATCAAGAGTCAGACACTTAACCGACTGAGCTATCCAGGCACCCCTGCTAGCTTTTTAAAAATGTTTTGGGGGCGCCTGGATGGCTCAGTCGGTTAAGCGTCCGACTTCGGCTCAGGTCATGATCTCACGGTCCGTGAGTTCGAGCCCCGCGTCGGGCTCTGTGCTGACAGTTCAGAGCCTGGAGCCTGCTTCCGATTCTGTGTCTCCCTCTCTCTCTGACCCTCCCCCGTTCATGCTCTGTCTCTCTCTGTCTCAAAAATAAATGAACATTAAAAAAAAAAAAAAAAAGAATGCTTTGGGGGAACTGTCAGAGTGAACCCAGAAAATTCAAACAGAAGAAAATTTTTTCATCTCTGTAATCTTTATTTTAAATTTGCATCCCCCCTCCCAATTACAGGTAGATCGTGAGGATTTACTATTTTGATCAATTTTAAAAAATATTTTTGTTTTTTATATTCTAGAGACAGCCAAGGTGGGGAGAGGGGCAGAGGAAGAGAGAGAGAATCTTGAGCAGGCTCCATGCTCAGCGCTCCATCCCACGGTCCTGGGATCATGACCTGAGCCGAGATCAAGAGTCAGACACTCAATCGACCGAGTCACCCAGCCTCCCCTATTTTAATCAGTTTTTAAAGCCCAGTATGTTAGATCCCTGGCAAAGAAAAACTAGACTCAGCTTTGAAACAGAAATGGTGTTTCCCTTGGAGAGCAGTCAACTTCTTGATTCTTGCAGTGAGTTCAGACACCATTTCCCATGGGAACCATCTAGCCAGAGTACTGTCCAGTTTTGTGATTGGAGCAAAAAGCTCTGTTGGGCATCCAACCTATAGTGGCATTACTGGAAGGGTTGGGATTTTGAAGACTTTCATAGTCATGTTTCTAATCAAATTCGAACCACTTCTAAAGATTTTTAGTTTCGGGGCGCCTGGGTGGCGCAGTCGGTTAAGCGTCCGACTTCAGCCAGGTCACGATCTCGCGGTCTGTGAGTTCGAGCCCCGCGTCAGGCTCTGGGCTGATGGCTCGGAGCCTGGAGCCTGTTTCTGATTCTGTGTCTCCCTCTCTCTCTGCCCCTCCCCGTTCATGCTCTGTCTCTCTCTGTCCCAAAAATAAATAAAAAACGTTGAAAAAAAAATTTAAAAAAAAAAAAAAAAAAAAAAGATTTTTAGTTTCTTAGAACCTTTGAAATATTTGCTCTTTATTTTCATCACTGAGGAAGTGTTTAAATGGTTTTGAGAATACTGAGAGAAGTGTTTAAGTCATACCCTTTATTCACAGGGAAATTGTGATCACCCTTGTAAAGAGTTCAGAACCAACCCTCCTCAAGTGGATTGTCATGCTGGTTTGATCTTTTAAACTTGGCTTGGTACACATGGTCTCTCATCTGTGCTAGGGGCTACTTGTGAGATTTCTTGGGTCATAATCTAATCACCTTGCTTTTCTGGAAGCAGTTCTTTCATGGATTAATTGGTGAAGTTGTACCTTTCTTGTCATCTGTAATTTGTACTCTCAGTGCTAATACTATTTTGGCTTTGATTTTTGGGGGAGAGAGGGTCAAGAAGTGGGATTTCCTTGGGACAAACTTTTTGGGGAAGTTTTGCTCTTGAGTTTTGGTTTTATCTTTGCCCCCTACTTTAATGTCTTAACGTAAGACATTTCCCTGGTTTTAATCTCATTTGTAAAATGAGGATCACTTACAGACTATAATAATTGGGGGACAGCTGTATAGTTTTTTGTGTGTGTCCTGAGAAGTAGCTAAATTCTCACATGGTGTTTATGCTCTGATCAGATTCCAAGGATGTGAGTATAGTAGGGGTCAGTAGACTGGCCAGTGAGTCAGATCTGGGCCGTGGTCTGTTTTTCTATGACCTGTGAATAAATGGTTTTTGTATTTTTAAAATGTAAAAATGTAGTTTTAAAATGTAAAAATCAAGAGTGAGAAGATACACCACAGACTGGGAGAAAATATTTGCAGAAGACACATCTGGTAAAGGACTGTATCCAAAACAGACAAAGACTCTTAAAACTCAACAATAAGAAAACAACCTTATTAGAAACTGTGCAAAAGACCTAAACAGACACCTCACCAAAAAAGATACACAGATGGGAAGTAAGCATATGAAAAGGGTTTTAACTTCATACGTTATCAGGGAATTGAAAATTAAAACAGTGAGATAGTGCTACTACACACCTATCTAAAACACTGACAGCACCAAATGCTGGCAGGGATGTGGAGCAGCAGGAACTCTCATCCATTGCTGGTGGGAATGCAAAATGGTGCAGTCACTTGGAAGACATTTGGGCAGTTTGTTATCCAGTGTAGCTCTTACCATATGATATGGCAGTCACACTCAGTGGTATTTACTCAAATGAGCAAAAAATTTATGTCTACGTGAAAACTTGCACAAGAATATTTATAGCAGCTATATTCATAATTGTTAAAACTTGGAAGCAGCCAAGGTGTCTTTCAGTAGGTGAATGGATAAACAAGCTGTTGCACATGAAGACAGTGGAATATTATTGAGCACTAATAAAGCTATCAAGCTATGAAAAGGCATGGAAGAAACTTAAATGCATATTACTAATAGAAAGAAGCCAATCTGAAAAAGGCTACGTATTATATGATTCCAACTATATGACATTCTAGAAAAGACAAAACTATGGAGACAGTAAAAAAGAGCAATGGTTAGGGGAAAGGAGGGATAAATAGGCAGAGTACAGATTTTTAGGACAGTGAAACTATTCTGTATGATGCTACAGTGGTATGTAGTTGTCATTACACATTTGTCCAAACAAAATACGTCACCAAGAGTAAGCCCTAATGTAAACTATGGACTTTGGTAATGAGGTGTCCATTGTATCAAATGTTCCACTGCAGGATGTCGATAACGGAGGCTGTGTATGTGTGTGTCAGGGGAACAGGAATATATGGGTACTCTCTGTACTGTCTGCTCAATTTTGCTGTCAACCTAAAACTGCTCTTTTTTTTTTTTTTTTTTTAATTTTTTTTTCAACGTTTTTTATTTATTTTTGGGACAGAGAGAGACAGAGCATGAACGGGGGAGGGGCAGAGAGAGAGGGAGACACAGAATCGGAAACAGGCTCCAGGCTCCGAGCCGTCAGCCCAGAGCCTGACACGGGGCTCGAACTCACAGACCGCGAGATCGTGACCTGGCTGAAGTCGGACGCTTAACCGACTGCGCCACCCAGGCGCCCCTGCCTAAAACTGCTCTTTTTTTTAATGTTTATTTTTGAGAGAGACAGAGTGCAGGTGGGGAAGGGGCAGAGAGAGAGGGCGACACAGACACAGAATCTGAAGCAGGCTCCAGGCTCTGAGCTGTCAGCCACAGAGCCCGACGTGGGGCTCGAACTCATGAGCCATGAGACCATGACCTGAGCCGAAGTTGGACACTTAACTGACTGAGCCACCCAGGTGCCCCTAAAACTAGTTTGTTTAAAAATTTTTGCCAAAATAGGGGCGCCTGGGTGGCGCAGTCGGTTAAGCGTCCGACTTCAGCCAGGTCACGATCTCGCGGTCCGTGAGTTCGAGCCCCGCGTCAGGCTCTGGGCTGACGGCTCGGAGCCTGGAGCCTGTTTCCGATTCTGTGTCTCCCTCTCTCTCTGCCCCTCCCCCGTTCATGCTCTGTCTCTCTCTGTCCCAAAAATAAATAAAAAAAAAAAAACATTAAAAAAAAAAAAAAAAATTAAAAAAAAAATTTTTTTGCCAAAATAAAATCAAAGAATAAAATGTTACAGAGACCATATGTGGCCTATAAAGCCTAAAATATTAATATTTCTTACCTGACCTTCTACAGAAAATATTTACCGAACCCTAGACTATATCACAGAAGAACTAGGAGAAGAGTTGCTTGGTTTCTCTCTGGTATCCTGTCCTGCCTGGTCCCCTAAGTCCCCCTGAGTACTCAGTGTCTCTGATGGCAGAGTTGTTCTTAAGAATTTCCATTTCATTTGCAGGTATATGAGTGACCTAAAGCTGCAAATTAAAACGGAGAGAAAGCAGTATCAACTGCGAGCAGGGCAAGGATGCCAATTCCTCCTCCCCCTCCACCACCCCCTGGTCCTCCTCCACCTCCCACTTTTAATCAGGTATGTACTTCTTCCACCTGGCTATCTCAAAACCTTAATGGATACTTAGGGCTTCCTGGTGTAAGACATGGAGTACTCAAAGATACGTGGCATAGAAAGATGGAGAAAAAAATGCATGAAGTCTCTCCTCATTAACTGTTTCTGATTCTTGAATGGTCCTCTTAGGACTATAATGGCTTATCTTGGTTTTTTTTTTGGCCGGGTTCAGTATAAATGGAGATTTGGACAAGTCACATCAGAACAGGAACTAGTCTTTTGCCCCAAAACTATTCTATAAAGGTGAGCACAGCATTTCTCTGGCATTGTTGAGAAAAGGGACGGCAACTCCTGGTTGTTACTTGCTACTGTTTCATCTCCTTTTCTTTCACTCCAAACCAGTTCATCCTAAGGCCAAGTCCATTAAGTCTACTACACCATCAAAAAAGAAAGGAGTTTCCAGAAAATATTAGTACGAAGACTTAAAGGTTTGATAACAGAAGGAAAAAAAAGCAATGTGGCTTCTGAACCGAAGAGGCAACCATGTTTACTATATGTGGATTGTGATATCTGGTGTTACATGAGAAAGAAGCAACTTGGGTGCTTTCTCTCTCTCTCTCTCTCTCTCTCTCTCTTTTTTTTTTTAAGTAATTTTTATACCCAACGTAGGGTAGAATTCAAAGATCAAGAGTTTCATGCTCTACCAACTGAGCCAGCCAGGCATGCCTGCTTTATCTCATTTTTGTAAAATTTTAAAGCAAAAGAAACTTGAGGGAATGAATATCGTGTGTGTGTGTGTGTGTGTGTGTGTGTGTGTGTGTGTAGCAGATGAGAAATAGTGCCTGAAAGTGTCGGTGTAAGTGTGTCTTAGGTGTTTAACAGATGAGAGGTAGTACCCCTAAGGAGGCAAAGTGACTTGCCTAGCTAATTTATTTTAGAACTAGGACTAGAGTTCAGGTCTGCCCACTTGTTTTTTTTCCGTAAGTTCTGGTTTTCAGACATTTTGTTGGAGGGTATGTATGAACCCTCTTTCTGGATGAAATTTTATGTGGAAGCCCAATAAGTGAAATGGAAAGCAGAGCTGCTCTGGTCATAGTGGGATTCAAGGACCCAAAGTATATCCTTGGATCTGTATAACTTCCTGGGTTAATGCTCTGCATCATGCTGTCTTAGTCATTTACTCAGTAGCCTTTTGTTGTGTACTTGACCATGTCAGAGACTTGGCTTGGCATACAACTTAGAAAATCCAGATAATTTTACTCCATACTTCTTTCTATATTGCTTGACTCTTTCCCAATAAGATTTATTTATGTAATTGAAAGAGAGGGAAAACATGCAGATAAGAAAAACAGATTAAAAATAATCTGTAATACCATTGGCCAGAAAGGACAATTTCTGCCTTCAAAGGCTCCAGCACAATGGGTGAAACAGACAAGTCAGCAGGCAAATTCCATGCTACACAGAGATAAATGAAGCCATAAAGGAGCAGGCCTCACCTACCGGCTCTGGAGGGAGTGGAGGCAGTCAGAGGCGGCTTCTAGTCAGGAGGTGATACTTGAGGGGAGTCTTAACAGATGAGTAGCATTTAGCCAGAAAGTGAAGAGTGAGGGCAGGCACTTGGTATTGAAGTAGAACGGAAGGGTGCTGATGTGTGGGAAAGCACACCCAGGATCGGATCATTGCTGGAGGGGTGTGGTGGGAAATGAAGCTGGAGGCAGGCACAGGCTGAGAGGGTTTGGGTTTTTCTCCAGGCAGTGATAGGGAGGTAGTGTATTTTTAACAGCAGGAATCAACTGATTGGGTGCATTAGAAAAGTGTGGATAGTAGGTTGGGGTTGAGACTGGAGACAGAAGGCTGTTACAGTTGAAAATCGAGAGTTTTGCACTAACACAGCAAAGATGGAAGAAATGAAGATGAGAGGCATTTAGAAAGTAAAATCTTTTTTTTTTAAGTTTATTTTGAGCGAGAGCGAGTGCGCGCGTGCATGGAGGAGGGGCAGAGAGAGAAGGAGAGAGAGAATCCCAAGTAGGCTGTTGCGGTGCTTGAACTCACTAACCCATGAAATCATGACCTGGGCCGAAATTGAGTTGGATGCTTAACAAACTGAGCCAGCCAGGCGCCCCTAGAAAGTAAAATCTTAAAGAGTTGGTAACAGTTGTAAGACTGAGGAAGAGGAAGGAAGTTGGAATGACTCTAGTTTGGGGGACTGAATGTTGTTGACAAAGAGAAACAGGTTTGTGGAGGAGGATATGAACTCAATTTTGCATATGTTTAGTAATGTTTTAATAATTTTCTCTTTACAAAAGTAATGAGTAAGAAATTTATGAACTATGGCTTGGATGCCTGGCTGGCTCACTTGGTAGAACATGGGACTCTTGATCTTGGGGTTGTGAGTTTAAGCCCCATCGTGGGCATAGGATTTATTTTTAAAAGAAAGAAATTGGGGCTCCTGGGTGGCTCAGTTGGTTGAGCGTCTGACTATTGATTTCAGCTTAGGTCATGATCGTAGGGTCAGGGGATCAAGTCCCACATTGGGCTTTTAGCTGACAGCACGGAGCCTGCTTGGGAATCTTTTTCTCCCCCTCTCTCTGCCCCTTCCCTGCTCTCTTTCTCTCTCTCAAAATAAATAAACATTTAAAAAAGAAATGTATTAACTATGGATAAGTATAAAGATAAATATAAAGGATTATACTTAATCCAATGATTCATAATAGTTTTGTGTATATCCGTCCCCTCCCTTCCTCCCTTTTATCTGGGCCTTTTTTCTACTTTTTTAAAAAGGAGGCTGTGCTGTATATACATACTGATTTGTTTTGTTTTCTTTTCCCCTCCCCCACGCTGCTATGCGTACTGAGTTCTAATCTGCTTACTCATTAATACATCATGAATGACTTCTCACATCATTAAATGGTTAGTGCTATCATTAAAAAAATTTTTTTACTGTATTAAAAATGTGGAAAAAAATAGAGAATGCCAATAAAAATAGAAAATGTTAAACTGTCAATAATTAACCTTTGTTAGCATCTTACGTTTTACATATTTATGATAGGAAAACTAGAAAATTCAAGTAAATATAGAGAAGTATTACCCCAAATTAACTTTTGTTAGTACCTGTGTATATCCTGCAGATGTTCTATATAGATGTACCTTGAAATTTAGCTACTGCTTTTATTTTTTTATTTATTTATTTTTTTTATTTATTTTTGGGACAGAGAGAGACAGAGCATGAACGGGGGAGGGGCAGAGAGAGAGGGAGACACAGAATCGGAAACAGGCTCCAGGCTCCGAGCCATCAGCCCAGAGCCTGACGCGGGGCTCGAACTCACGGACCGCGAGATCGTGACCTGGCTGAAGTCGGACGCTTAACCGACTGCGCCACCCAGGCGCCCCTAGCTACTGCTTTTATTGAGTTCTTTTTATACATCAGGCACTGTGATAAGCTCTTGAAAAATGTTTTTTTTTTTTTTTAAATTTTTTAATGTTTATTTTTTTGAGGAGAGGGGGGATAGAGATGGGGGAGGGGTCCCTGAAGCAGGCTCTAGGCTCCCGAGTTGTCAGCACAGAGCCCAATGTGGGGCTCAAACATACCAACCTACCAACCACAAGATCATGACCTGAGCCAAAGTTGGGCACTTAACTGACTGAGCCACCCACCCAGGCACCCCAAAAAGTGTTATTTCATTTAATTTTCAAAACTACCCTATGAGATAGGTTCTATTATTTTTCCTGTTCTATAGAAGAGAAAATGAATCCAAATCCTCTGAAGTGTATTGTTTTATAATCTTTTTTACTTGACTGTGTCACACATTTACTGCTGTGTAAAGATATTTACTGCCACATCTTGAAGAACTTAACTGGCATTCCCTTCTTTGCTTGTGCCATCAGTGTTCCCTTATTGAACTTTCGATTATTTTCAGTTCTTTGCTATTATAAACTTTTTTGCAATTATTAACATGTTTGTATACTTCTCTCGTTGTTTGTTTTTTTTTTAAGTTTTCATTTATTTTGAGAGAGAAAGACACACACACACACACACACACACACACACACACACACACAGCATGAGTAGGGGAGCGACAGAGAGAGGGAGAGATACAGAACCCCAAGCAGGTTCCATGCTCTCAGTGCAGAGCCCAGCATGGGGCTTGAACCCACGAAGCCGTGGGATCATGACCTGAGCTGAAATCGAGAGTTGGGACACCTAACCGACCTAGCCACCAGGTGCCCCTCTACTTGTTTTCTTGAAGTTAATTCCTGGAGATAGAATTCTTGTGGTAGACTTTCTGAAGATGTTTGATACATAAACTACTTTCTAGAAAGATGATACTAATCTGTCTTACTCCAGGTGATACAAGAGTACCTGTTTCCCTGAATCGTTATGACCACCATAAGACAGTTACTTGTTCTTCACATTTTTTTGAGCACCCTCAGTGTGTCAGGCACTGTACAACAGTGAGCAGTGGATGCTGCCTTCTGCAGCTAGCAGTCTCCTGTTAGAATTTTACCTTTTACCAGTTTCATTGGTAAATGATGATACTGTGTTTTAGCCTGAAAAATTTTTTTTTGTGGTTGAATTTTTTTCGTATATGCTGGTTCTCTGATTTCTTTTACGCAGTTCATATCCTTTGCTTATTATCCTGTTGATTTATAAGTCCTCTTTATGTTAATGCTGTATAGATTTAGGACATTATCTTTATGTGTTACAGATGATTTTTTCTTCCAGTATATCATCTGATTATATTCCTAAGTAAATAAAAGTCTTTCGGTCTTTCCCTATTTTAGTTGTCATATTCTTCCCTTTATGTGTTTTTCCATATAGTACTTCTGTGAGTTTTTTTTTTTACATTTACATTAAAAAAATTTTTTTTAATGTTTATTTTTGAGAAAAAGACAGTGCAGGTGGGGGAGGGGCAGAGAGAAGAGGGAGACACAGAATCTGAAGCAGGCTCCAGGCTCTGGGCTGTCAGCACAGAGCCCAGCATTGGGCTCGAACTCATAAACCTTGAGATCATTACCAGAGCTGAAGTTGGACACTTAACTGATTAAGCCACCCAGGCATCCCTACATTTACATTTTATAACTCAGCTAGAATTTGTTTGAGAAGAAGTTGTGAGGTAGGGGTTTAACTTTATTATTTTTTCCCCAAATTAACTAGTTATTATCAGTAGCTTATATTTATTTATTTATTTTTTATTTTTTTTTTTTCAACATTTTTTATTTATTTTTGGGACAGAGAGAGACAGAGCATGAACGGGGGAGGGGCAGAGAGAGAGGGAGACACAGAATCAGAAACAGGCTCCAGGCTCCGAGCCATCAGCCCAGAGCCTGACGCGGGGCTCGAACTCACGGACCGCGAGATCGTGACCTGGCTGAAGTCGGACGCCTAACCGACTGCGCCACCCAGGCGCCCCAGTAGCTTATATTTAATAATCAGTGCTTTCTGCACTGCTGAAATACACTTTTATTATTTCTTACATAGATCTAGGTTTGTTTATGGACTTTCTGTTTTGTTCCATTTATCTAGCTGTCTGTCCCTGTGCTCCCCTTGTAGTCGATTCTAGCTTTTGGTGGCGCAAGTCCTATTTTCTTAGTTTTTTTTCCCTCTGCTTAATCTTCCAGATGGATTTTAGAATCCTTTTTTTTAATGATTTCCAAAAAATTCTATTGTGTGGTTATTTTTTAAAAGCTATACATTTAAAAATTTTGTAAGGAACATGGTATGTATGATGTGTTTCATTTTAGGTATATGTGGGATATTCATTTGGAGATGTCCTGGAGACATTGGCACACATGGGTATGAAGCTCAGGGCCAGAAGTGGTGATGAGATAGAAAGATTAGAGATACTAGAGCTTATCAGTGGTATTGAAACCATGGGACTGGATGAGCTTGCTTGGGGAGGTTTAGATGGAGGCTGAGGATAGGGCTCTGAAATGGCATTTAAGAGGTAGGTGGAAGGTGAAGAACTCAAAAGTAAATCTACAGGGGGGCTCCTGAGTGGCTCAGTCGGTTAAGCGTCTTGACTTTAGTTGAGGCCATGATCTCGTGGTTCTTGAGTTCAAGCCCCGCATCAGGCTCTGTCCTGACAGCTCAGAGCCTGGAGTCTGCTTTGGATTCTATCTCCCCCTTGCTCTCTGCCCCTCCCCAACTCATGCTCTGTCTCTCTCTCTCAAAGATAAATAAACATTAAAAAAAAATTCAAAAAAGAAAAAGAAATATGTTGTTGGAAGAGACCATAGGGAAAGTGGGAAAGGCATGGGCTTTACACAATCAGACCAGCTCTGCATTTACTAACCATGTGACATTAACTTCTCTACACCTTCACTTCCTCATTTTTGGAATAGGGATAATATGGTCTATTTTATAACATTGTTTAGAAGATGAAGTAATAGGGAAGCTAAGGTCTGTTAGTTGAGATAAGATGGGCATTTTAGAGTCAGTGTCTGGGTTTGGATCTTTGCTTTCCTATGTACTGGGTGCATGGCCTCAGGGAACTATTCAACTATTCACACTTTCCAAATGAGTAATGATAATAATACTTCATAAAAATATTTCAAGATTTAAATGAGCTAACAGAAGTAGCATGCTTAACTTGAGGCATAGTAGGGACTCATTGTTTGCCTTGATACGTATAAAGCATCTAACATACAAGCCCAGCACACAGGTACTTGGTGTTAGTGTAGGTCTCCTTTCAGAAGTTTCTTAACAGGAAGGAGACCACACCCTTTGCAGAAGGCACAACAGGGGAAGGACTAAGAAGAATGAAAGCGAAGAATGAAAACGTGCATTGGTAGTGATATTTGGCGCAGGGTCTGATTAGGTTAGAGGGGCATTAATGAAATCCAGTTTGGCTTAAGGTATTTATCCCAACCTTGTGGTGAAGGGAACTATTTAGGATGAATAGTTCTATTTTCCCCTCTCCCTCCAGGCAAACACAGAGCCGCCCAAGCTGAGTAGAGATGAGCAGCGGGGTCGAGGTGCCCTATTACAGGATATCTGCAAAGGGACCAAGCTGAAGAAGGTGACCAATGTTAATGATCGGAGTGCTCCCATCCTTGAGAGTGAGTCTAAGCTTCATTTCCTAGTGAGCCACCAGGGTCCCAGGATCAAGCTGGAGACCTGGCTGGCCTGTCATTTTTATTGTTGGGCCTTGAGTGGGAGAGTTTTGTCCTTTAGGAGAGTTTTCTTTGAATGTTCTTTGGCTGTCTTTGCCTCTGTTCATTTGAATATCTTAGAAGTTTCTTTTTTGACCTTTGGGAAGTGTTCTCTGGGGTAAGATTCTCTTCTACTGTAACTAGTGCTTGTTAGGGTATATCTTTGGCAGTTCTCTGAGGAGACCACTGTATTACTAAAAACCACTAAGCTGAAGCCAACGATGATTTCTATAATTGTCACAGGTGTCCATTCAGATAGGCCTCTGGAGAGTTGCTCACACCTGGGTCCCTGAGTCATTGGCCCCCTTACCATCTGGGACTTGGAGAGACACTCCTCTGAGCCTGTCTTTATCCTGGTTTTCCCTCTGCCTTTCCTAAATAAGGGAAGTTTGGCTTCTTTTTCCTTTTGTTCTTTCTCTTTCATCACAGTGTAGAATTTTATCTCCACATGAAGCTGTGGATCTGAGAGGCCTAGCAATTTTATTTTTAATTTAAATGCAAAGGCAAAAGCAAGATTGGTTTGTTTGCAAATTAAAGCCCAAATAGAGGAGGGGTTTCTCCTCAGGATTGACTTGGTCACCAGCTTGGAGCATGTGCAGTAAAAACCCTAATGGTATGCTTTCCAGAACCCAAAGGAAGCAGTGGTGGTTATGGCTCTGGAGCAGTTGCCCTGCAGCCCAAGGGAGGTCTCTTCCAAGGGGGAGTGCCGAAGCTCCGACCTGTGGGAGCCAAGGATGGTTCAGGTATCTGAGCAGTACTTTATTAGGATATTTCCCAAGTGCATTAATTTCTAACTAGTCCCAAGTGGGCCATCTAGGGTTAAGGCATGTGGTAGAGGTGGGAGAAAGGAGAAAAGGGAGCAGGGGAGGGGTTACAGAGTAGAATAAAGCCAAAGCTGAGGGATTAAATAAAAATGTGTTCATCTTGTATCAGCAGTATTTGTTAGTGGGCCCTGAACCTGAAACCAGATTAAAACCCAGAACTATACAGGCATTTACCTGCTACCATGCAGGTTACACTAAGGAGGCTGGGTGAAGGATATACTGACCAACATGTATGTATGTTGTATTTGTAGAGAACCTAGCTGGTAAGCCAGCCCTACAAGTCCCCAGTTCTCGAGCTGCTGCCCCAAGGCCACCGGTGTCTACAGCCAGTGGGCGCCCTCAAGATGATACAGACAGCAGCCGAGCCTCACTCCCAGAACTGCCCCGGATGCAGAGACCATCGTTACCGGACCTCTCTAGGCCTAATACCACCAGCAGTACAGGCATGAAGCACAGCAGCTCTGCCCCTCCTCCACCACCCCCGGGGCGGCGGGCCAACGCTCCCCCTACACCTCTGCCTGTGCACAGCAACAAAGCCCTAGCCTACAACAGAGAGAAACCCTTGCCGCCCACACCTGGACAAAGGCTGCACCTTGGTCGAGAGGGACCTCCTGCTCCACCCCCAGTCAAACCACCTCCTTCCCCTGTGACTATTAGAACGGGACCAAGTGGCCAGTCTCTGGCTCCTCCTCCTCCGCCTTACCGCCAGCCTCCTGGGGTCCCCAATGGACCCTCCAGTCCCACTAACGAGTCAGCCCCTGAGCTGCCCCAGAGACACAATTCTTTGCATAGGAAGACACCGGGGCCTGTCAGAGGCCTAGCGCCTCCTCCACCCACCTCAGCTTCTCCCTCGCTACAGAGTAATAGGCCACCACCCCCAGCCCGGGACCCTCCCAGTCGGGGAGCAGGTAAGTGCCTGGAAGCACCTTTTTTTTCTATTAGATGGAGAATTGAGTTAATTGTCTCATCCTTTTCTCCAAAGCTCTCCTTCAGCAATTGAAGAGAAAAAAAATTCACTTACTCATTCAATAAGTTTATTGAGTTCCTTTTTATGTGTCGGACTGTGTTGTTAGGGAAACAGCAATCGATAGAAAAGACAGAAGATTCCTGTTCTCTGGACAGTCAAGCAAATTAGTAAAAAAAAAAAAAAAATTAGAGAAATACAAAGCAGAGAAGGAGGGGAATAGGATCTACAGGGTGGAGGGTGGTGGTGATATTTTTATTGCAGGAGTGGGGTATGAAGTGACAGTCTGGCAAAGACCTGAAGACAATAAGCTAAGCAGTTTCTGGGAGAACAGCTATTGCAAGCATTGAGAACAGCAAATGCAAAGGCCTTGAGACTGGGGACATCAGGGAGGCCATCTTGGCAGGACTAGAATGAGTAAGGGGAAGAGTGGCAGGACATGGAGATCAGGAAGCTAGATTTCCTCGAGAGAACACTGCAAGGCTTTATCATGACTGGGATTTACTTGGAGAGATGCAGAGCTACTGGAACCATGGGAACAAAGGAGAAGCATTGCTTCAGATTTTATTTATTATTATTTTTTAATTTTTAAAATGTTTATTTATTTTTGAGAGAGACAGAGAAAGCGAGGGAGGGGCAGAGAAAAGGAGACAGAATCCCAAGGAAGCTCCGTGCAGTCAGCACAAAGCCTGATGTGGGGCTCAAACTCACAAACTGACAACATGACCTGAGCTAAAATCAAGAGTCAGGATGCTTAACCCACTGAACTACCCAGGTGCCCTGTTGCTTTTGCTTTGAAAAGGATGACAAACTCCTGTGTTGAAAACAGACTGCATGAGGACAAAGTTGGCAAAGGAGACTCCTTCCGAGGCTGTTGCAATAGACTGGGCCGCTAGGTAGGATCACAGCAGGTTTGGGGGAAGAAGACAGGTGTTCATTTCTGGACAAGTCAAGTTTGAGATCCCTGTTAGCCAAACACCAATTCATTATTTTCTCTTGGATGTCTGTCAGACTTTGAAGTTCAGGGGAGAGATCTGGGCTAGAGAAATTTGAATGATATTGAAAACCACGTGCTGGGTGAGCTCACCAGAGGAGCTGATCTAGGTAGAGAAGAGGTTGAGGCTTAAGGCCTGGGGTCCTCCTATATCACAGAGATATATAGTAGCGAGCAGAGGAAGCTGAGAAAGAGCCTCTAGTGAGGAAGAAAGAAACCCAAGAGAATGCTGGAAGGATGCCAGGATGGAGTCATCAGCTGTGTCCGGGGCTGAAAACAGAATGACATTGGTGTTAGCAACTTGGAGTCATTGGGGGTGCCGCAAACAACATGATACCCTTTAGAGTAGTTTCAGTGGAATGGTGGAGGATGAGGGTAAAAGTCTAACTGGAATGTGTTTGGGAAATCTGGAATAAGAGGAAAGGAATTGGAGATAGCAATGTAGAAATCTCAGTTTGCTTCAAGGGGAGTGGGGTGCAGATAAATGGAATGGTTGCTGGAGGAGGATGTGAGAGTGAAGGTTCGGACCCCTCCTCCCCATGGTGCAGTAGAAGCAGGGGAAATTGCTTGAGTAATGTCCTCAAGAAGGCTAAAAGGAATGGAATCTGATCCATAGGTAGGAGATTGGCCTTAGATAAGAACACCGTTCTTCCATGGTAACCAGAGGGAAGGTAGAATGCATAGGCATAGAAGCAAGTGGGTAGGTGGGTGTAGTGATAGGAACATGCGCAGAGTTTCTTCTGGTTTGTTTCTAATTGGCGAAATGGAAAGCAAGGATATCTGCTGTGAACAAGGGGTGGGGGGAAGGAGAGAGAGGGCATGAGTGGCTGTCTAGGGGTGTGCTGGGATAATCAGCAACATGAAAGGCCCACTCAGGGTTAGGAGCCATACACTCAAAGTGAGATTAGCACAGTGTGTGTCGAGCTGTGCATTTGCAGGTGCTGAGTGGGGCAGCATGGTATTTAACCAGGGTTAGCTTTTTTAGGCATGTGTAATACTAAGAGTGGGTCAAGGGAGCTAAGGGTTTAGGTCAGGGACTGATTGTAACAGTGCACCTTCGGCCTGAATTGGGTGAGCAGGAGACTAAAGAGCTCTCGAAAAGGTAGAAGAGGTTGTGTAATCTTTTTACAAAATAGCATGACTGAAAGTAGAGTGAGGTAGATCATGAAGCTCTCTGGTGCCTTCCTAGACCCAGGAATTTTGGCTTCCATGTCCTCTTGTATCATTGGACTTTGAGCCACACCCTCCACAAATGGCTTTTGAGCTTTTATTTTATTATTATTTTTTTTAGAGAGTGCATGAGCCAGGGAGAGGGGCAGGGAGAGAGAGAATCTGAAGCAGACTCCACTTCCATCATACAGCCCAACTTGGGGCTCGATCTCACGACCCTGGTATGACTTGAGCCAAAATCAAGAGTTGGACACTCAGCTGACTGAGCCACCCAGTTGCCCCGGCTTTTGAGCTTTTAAACAATCAGTCCTTGCTGATATAGATCATTGATGAAGAAATTAAGTCATCCAGAGGCCGTATAACCTGTGCTGCTGGTTGGTGAGGTACATAGAGATTTGTACTCTAGGAGCTGGCAGTCCAGCCTAAGCTGTCATATAGTACCTGCTACGTTCCTGATTCCATGTCTCCTTGGTTTTAGCCATAAGAATCCTGTTCCTAAGGTGGCCTTTGATTCTATAAAATTTAGGTTTAAAAAAAGTCTTTTTAACTTAGGGATTTAAAAAAAACTCTTTAAGTAGAGCCCATATCTACCTAACTCCATCCAGAAATAGAAGTGGGGAAAAAATGTAATTTCTGTGGGTTGAACTGAGTAATTTTAATTTATTTCTCAATTTGATTCAATTTAATTTATTTTAACTAGGCTGTAGGCCTAAAGTGGGGCGTGAACTCACTACCCTGAGATCAAGAGTCACATGCTCTACTGACGTGAGGCAGCCATGCGCCCTGAACTGAATAGTTTTAAGTGTCTGTGTACTTCTTGCTTCCCACTTCTCAGTTCTTTCTTTGGGGTTTCTTTAGAAGAATGTGAAGTTATGAGCCTTGTTCTTCTGTCACTTAGCTATCACCAACTTTGAGGCCTGGTGGAGGCCTCAGCAAGCTTTCCTTTTCTTTTTTTCCCCTTTCAAATTTTAATTTATTTGTTTATTTTGAGAGAGAGGGAGGGAACATGAGTGGGAGAGGGGCAGAGAGAGAGAGAGAGAGAGAGAATCCGAAGCAGGCTCCCCACTGTCAGAGCAGAGCCTGATGTGGGGCAAATAAATAAACATCTAAAAAATAAATTGGGGGAGGTGCCTGGGTGGCTCAGTTAGTTAAGTATCCAACTTCTGCTCAGGTCATGGTCCCGTGGTTCATGGGTTTGAGCCCTGCATTGGGCTCTGTGCTGACAGCTGAGAGCCTGGAGCCAGCCTGGAGCCTGCTTCCGATTCTGTTTCCCTTTCTCTGCCCCTCCCCCGCTCACTCTTGCACTCTCTCCCCTCTCTCTCAAAAGTAAACAAGCATTAAAAAAAAAACTTTCATATAAAAAATAGGGGTGTCTAGGTGGTTCAGTTGGCTCAGGTCATGATCTTGCAGTTTGTAAGTTCCAGCCCTGCTCCAGGTGAGCTTGAGCCCCACTTCAGGTGAGCCCCACTTCTCTCTCTCTCTCTCTCTCTCTCTCTCTCTCTCCCTCCCTCCCTCCCTCCCTCCCTCCCTCCCTCCCTCTTCTCTCTGCTCCTTGCTCACTTGCGCCCCCCATAAATAAATTAAATAAATTCAAGTTAATTAATAGTGTAATATTGGTTTCAGGAGTAGAATTTAGTGATTGGTCACTGACATATAACATCAAGTGCTTAACACACATTTAGCCCATCCCCCACCCACCTTCCTCTATCAACCCTCAGTGTGTTCTCTATCATTAAGAGTTCGTTAGGAGGGTGCCTGGGTGGCTCAGTTGGTTAAGCATCCAAATTCAGCGCAGGTCATGATCATCTTACAGTTTGTGGGTTTGAGCCCTGCATTGGGCTGCGTGTGGACAGTCAGAGCCTGGAGCCTGCTTCGGATTCTGTGTCTTCTTCTCTCTGTGTCTTCCCCAGCTGATGCTCTGTCTCTCTCTCTCAAAAATAAAGAAAACATTTTTAAAAGTTTTTAATAAAAAAGAATAATTTAAAAAGTCTGTTATGTTTTGTTTCCCTCTTTCCCCCCCCCCTTCCCATATGTTCATCTGTGTTGTTTCCTAAATTCCACACATGAGTGAAATCATACGTTATTTGTCTTTCTCTGAATGACTTATTTGGTTTAACATAATACACTCTAGCTCCAGCCACATTGTTGCAAATGTCAAGATTTCATTCCTTTTGATGGCTGAGTAATATTCCTGTGTGTATGTGCGCGTCTGTGTGTGTGTGTGTACACACATCTTCTCCATTCATCAGTTGATGGACACTTGGGCTGCTTCCATATCTTGGCTATTGTGAATAATGCTGCTGTAAACATTGGGTGCATGTATCCCTCTTTGAATTTGTATTCCTTGGGTAAATACCTAGTAGTGTGATTTTTATAGGGTAATTCAATTTTTAACTTTTTGGGAAACTCCACACTTTTTTTCAGAGTGGCTGCACCAGTTTGCACTGCCACCAACAGTGTAAGAGGGTTCCCCTTTCTCTGCATCCTCGCCAACATATGTTGTTTCCTTTGGTGTTAATTTTAGCCATTCTGACAGGTGTGAGGTAGTATCATTGTGTTTTTGATTTGTATTTCCCTGATGATGAGTGATGTTGACTATCTTTTCATGTGACTGTTAGCCATCTGAATGTCTTCTTTGGAAAAATGTGTATTCATGTCTTCTGCCTGTATCTTAACTGGATTGTTTTTTGCGTGTTGAGTTTAAGTTCAACACTTATTTTGGATAGTTTATTTTTCAACACTATTTTGGATAGTAACCCTTTATCAGATATGTCATTTGTAAATATCTTCTCCCATTCCATAGGCTGCCTTTTAGTTTTGTTTATTGTTCCTTCTCTCTGCAGAAGCTTTTTATCTTGATGAGGTCCCAGTAGTTCATTTTTGCTTTTGTTTACCTTGCCTCCGGCAACTTGTCTAGGAAAAAGTTGCTCCAGCCAAGGTCAAAGAGGTTGCTGTCTATGTTCTTCTCTAGGATTTTGATGGTTTCCTGTCTCACATTTAGGTCTTTCATCCATTTTGAATTTATTTTTGTGTGTGGTGAAAGAAAGTGGTCCAGTTTCATTCTTCTGCATGTCAGTAACCAGAGCAACAGTTCTTAGAGTGATAATACTGAGAAAAAATTGAGGTATCTTAATCAGAGATCATGTCAGTATTGGCTCTCTTTGTTGTGTGACATTGGGCAGATCGCTCTGATTCTCTGGGTTTGTTTCCTCTTGTGTTCACAGTACCTTCAGAGGTGGTTGTAAATAAAAGTATGTATGAAAGTGCTTTGTAAACAATAGTATGCTGATAACTGTTAGTGGTTTTCCGCAAGGATTTCCAGGTAGTTCATGGATATATCTCTGTTACTCAATCATATTATGACAGTATTATAATGTAGTTTTGTTTCTATATGAATTATTTACATTTAAAAAAGCATGGAGTCTTTTGTCTTCCCAGAGTGCTCAAGGATCAAAAATTGCCACGTGTTGGTCCGTAGAGTTTCTGAATTTTTTCTTTGCAGAGTAAAACACTATTTTTAAGGGATTTTTTTTTTTTTCTTTTAAGAATCAATACTACCCTTCCCTCAAAATTAGGTTTATCTTGGTCTACAAAAGGGTGATCTCCCACCGCAGGGTTTCTTTTACAAACTACTTCTTTCTTAGGGTCCTTGGGTCCCAGCTCTGTCACTTGAAACAGTCTTAAAATTGGATGTGACAAAGAGCCCAGAAACTTATTGGAGATGGCAGAACCTGGTTGGGATGCCTGGTCCCTCAGGGAGGGTGCCAGAGGAGCAAGCAGGCTGCTCTTGGTCCTGCTCTATTTGGCCAGTCTGGGTTGGCTATAATCACTGCCACCTGCCCAGTGTCTAGCTGGTGTCCTTTTGAGCCTGGCTAATGTTGCCTGTCTTACACTTCCTGGCACTGCCCTAGAGTAGAAACAGACTCTTAGGGCCCTGAGAAATCTGGGTTTTAGAGAAATATTTTGAGGGTGACCTGAAAGGGCTTTGGTTTGGGCAGATTTGAAATGCAAATAAGGTTCAGAGATCTGCTGCTAGGTGCTATTAAGGAGATTTCTCTTTTATTATTGCCTCTAATAGCCCCTGTCATACTTAAACCTTGAAAAGAGGGAGACATTCAGAGTGTATTTTAGGAGAATTGCAAACCAACATTTACTGGGCCTACAGTGCTGGACGCTTTGTCTACATACATCATCCCATTACTGTTTTATGCTTAGCTGTGGTCACTCTACAGAAATTCTGACAGTAATTTAGAAGGAATAAATTGAAGATACACTCTTGGGGTACCTAGCTGGCTCACTCAGTAGAGCATGTGACTCCAAGGGTCATGAGTTCAAGCCCCACATTGGGCATAGAGTTTCCTTAAAAAAAAAAAAAACAAACAAACCAAAAACACTCTTTCTCACTAAACTAGTGTTAAGCTGAGTTGTCTCTCCATGTATTATTTAGGTAACAGCTATTTATTGGATATGGCATTGGGGCCAAAAGACACACTTCCATCTCAGTGGGTTACAAATTTTGGGGGGAGATAAAATACATAGTACTTGGTGGTAGTTATGAAAAGCAGAGTGGGCACAGTGGAAAGAGCAGATGTGTGCTGAGTCTGTTAGATCTATGGCCTGAGACAAACAGGCTGAGTCCCAGTTTCCTCATTTGTGACATGGGGATAATACCACATAATTTGCAGGAGAAACTGAAGAGTTTTTAAAGATTTAATGCATATAAAGTGCTCAGGACAGTGCCTGGAATATAATGGAAATGAAATAAATGGTAGCTACTATTTTTGCTAGTTAATGAAAAGAATAATATAACATAAACACCTTAGAACCTATTCCAGTGATATTGACATGTCTTCAGACGTGTTTTTTATGTTCTACTTAGTGGCACATTTTTGCCTTTTAAGAGTGAATTTGATTTTTGAAAAGACGTAAGTACGAATATTTTTGTTGGTGGTGGTATGACCTCAGAAATGAGATACGAACATCATATAATATTTATGGATGTGTCTGATTAGAAACTGGGTTTGGAGGCAATTCCCAAAGAGGCATTCCCAATTTTTTGAGCAATTAGATTATCATTAGAGATATGTAACTTCTGCAGATGAACATACTAAACATATTTTGAGAATCACTCATTTTAGTATGTACTACTAAGTGTTAGAATAAATGACAGAGTCTATAAATGCTGTGGGAGAACAGAGAAGAGGGGATTAGAATAGAGTGCATTGCTTTGGGAAAGCCTGTAGAAGATAGGACTTGAGTTGAACCTTAAAGGAGAGGTAGGGTTTGGCAGTAAGGGAAGAGGGATGGTATTTCGAGTCTTTTGGGCCAGTCACAAGAGCAAAGCGTATGTGGTTTGGTTTAGTCAGCAAATGTTGATTGCCTACCTAACTGTGTGCTGTACATTTGGCTGAGCTTGGGAACTCAGATGAATGGACAACTGCTCTGACTTAGTGTCCTGGGGAAGAGGCACATAAAATGAACAACTATAATACAATATAGTAGTGTAGCAGAGAGGTACAGAGGCAACAGTGTGAGTGTGGAAGAGGGGCACCCAACCCAGCCTTAGGAATCAAGCAAGGAAGAGGAGATGGTGAGATCAGGCTGACTGCTGTGGTAAGTTACTGTGTAAGAAAGGAAGATGATGGGATGAGACTCTGCTGGGGTTGAAGCTAAGGATTTGAAACTTCATGATATAGGAAATGCAAAGTCCTTGGAAAAGTTTGAGCAAGTATTTGGGGACATTAGTGAGTTGGTATGCAGAATGGATTGGCATGATAAGAGATGAGAAGCAAGGAGGACATTTGGGAAACTTTTTGCAATAAAACAGGCTAAATACGAGAAATCTTTGAATTAGAAATGTGGAGGAAGGCGTGGAAAGGCAGGGAAAAGAACACGAATAGGCAGAGTTCTTGGCTGACTCGTCACAGGAAATGAAAAAGGTCACACATTCATTCTGAACTTTGGGATCTGATAGAATGTTGCTGCTGTTAAATAGGGGTGACAGGAGGGTGAGTATGATGCTTGACATGCTGCCCGGGTGCTCACAGAGCCTGGCTCTTTGGGAAGGCACCAAGACATTTCGTGTGTGTCTCTTAACCCGCCCCCCACTCCTCACCATCTCTGCATCGCAGTCTAACTGCTTTGGATTTTCATTGCAGCTCCTCTACCCCCACCACCCATGATCCGAAATGGTGCCAGGGATGCTCCCCCTCCCCCACCACCATACCGAATGCATGGGTCAGAACCCCTGAGCCGAGGAAAGCCCCCACCTCCTCCCTCAAGGACGCCAGCTGGACCACCCCCTCCTCCTCCACCACCCCTGAGGAATGGCCACAGAGATTCTATTACCACTGTCCGATCTTTCTTGGGTGAGTAGCAAGCTGTTTTAGTCTCACAGTTCCTGTGGTGACTTCACTAATTCCAGTGGCCACTCTACAATGGGAATGGTCACTGGGTACCCTTTGTTGACAGCAGTTCTTCTCCTAACTTCCTCTCGGACTTCTGGGCCTTTGCAAATTGACATGCCTTTCCTTTTGCAAATTCTAGGCATTATTGCTTTGGAAGAGATTGAAGTAAAATCAGTAGGTGTTGTGTTAATAACTCCAAAGCCACTCTCTTGCTCCCCAAGGATCATTTGTGATTAACTTTTAGGTCAGAGACTTTATCCTCTTCAGGATTATTCAGGCAGGAATTATGTATCTTCCTAGGAAGGAGAGGGCCTTTCTGGACCTTTAGAAAACAAACAAAACACACCACTGTACACCACATTAATCTAATAATACAAAGCCACTGCCTAGCTGTGTTACTTTGAGGAAGCCATTTCATTTCTCTGGGCCTCGCTTCCCTCATCTATGAAATGAGGGGGTTGAGATCAGGAGTGTATCATATTTAACTTTTCAAGGTTATAAATGAGTCTTAGGCCCCACCTAAGAGGTTCTAATTCATTAGGTTTAGAATGGAGCCCCAAGCAAAGGTTGTCCATAGGGTTTTCTCAGACCCTCTGTTGAGGACCCCTGGAAAGATCTATACAGCCCCATACGACCCTAACACTCTACATTCTTTAATGGTTAACTCTTACCCACTCCTGCTCTAGTCTGTTCCTAATAGGTGGACCAGGGTTTTTGGAATGTGAGTGAGTCACGCCCATAGAAAATTTGAGCCGCCTTGTAGAAGGGCCATGGAAAGTGGGAGTGGGGGCCGTGAGAGGGCTCTCCCAACTGTGTCGTAGAATTTAAATGAGGGTAATTTGGACCAGAGGGGAATTATCTGGTCAGATCTCTCACTAGCTCATGACAAAAATTCCCGTTTTAGGTTAATGTCTACCAATCTGTAGATTCAGTTCAGTTGGTTTCCCATGGTGACAGTCTCTAAGATGACTGAAACAGAACTGTATTTCTTTCTCTTCCCATGCAAACAGCTGGGCTCCTTTCATGTTAAGTGTGTGGTTTTTGGTGGAAAGATTTGAAGAACCAATTCAAAGATTGATTCCTTTTCATTAGAAAGAGCCTTTCATTAGAAAGATTCTTTTCATTAGAAAAGAGCCTTTAAGCACAGCCTCAGCATATGAGGTGCCTAGAAAGATGCTCTTGCTGGCCTCCAGAACCTTGGTTTAGTGGGCCAGGCGGGCCCGTCATCGTCCATCAGAATGCACGGGAAATTAGCAAGGGGAGAGTCAGAAGTGGTACGGAGTATGTGGGAGCACATGAAAGAGTGATAGAAATTAATTTTTTGTTCTTTTCCCAGATGATTTTGAGTCAAAGTATTCTTTCCATCCAGTAGAAGACTTTCCTGCTCCAGAAGAATATAAACACTTTCAAAGAATATATCCCAGCAAAACAAACCGAGGTGAGAAGAGCAGCCATGAAAGTTTTTCCATAATTCCATTGAATGTAGAATTGGTGTGTTTTTCTTAGGTTAAAATTTGCTTCTCCTCACCAGTGTTTTCTTAAGAAAACAAAGATAACAACAAAACCAATCCCTAAAATTTAAAGGTTAGCTTAAAGAGCCTGTCTCTTATTTCAGGAATGTTTGGGTTATTCAGGGTCTGGTGGTTGACCTTCTGTATGTGGTTTTCATTTTTATATTTTTCAGCTGCCCGTGGAGCCCCACCTCTGCCACCCATTCTCAGGTGAAGCCTGGCTTGGTCCTGTTCCTCAGGATAAGGATGGACCCTCTCCTGTGCTCAGATGGTCCCTTCCATTCCCCTGAAACCTGCATGAGAGCTCCTGATGTGTTTCTCCAGTGCAACCCACCTCTAGACACCAAGCGTCCTCCCCACTCACCTCCATCTATGCATCTCGTCTCTAGACTTGGTGATTGGACTCTTTATATTGACAGGAGGGTCTCAAACCCTGCATCCATCCCTCCTCTTGCAAGCCCTGCTAGCCAGATGAGGAAAAAGCTTCCATGTCTCCTGCTTTCCTTTTGGGGAAAGGTGCCTTGTTGTGATGAATGAACTCATTGTTGGGGCAGGGTGGAGAATGGTACTCCTACCTTCTCCTACCCACAGTGGGGGAAGCTTGGCGAGTATATTCTATTTCATCATTCAGGAGGCTGGCATGGCCAGGACTTCTGGGGGGTGGGCATTTTTAGTGAAACAGGAAAGGAATTTGCAGAGAAGTGATCTGTTTTAAAGGTCATGTTTGAAAAAAGGGCAAAGAAACGGTTCTGCTTTCTTTTTAGGGGTATTTTGGTTTTGTTTTCACCCCACCCCATCCCACCACCCCAGGGAGAAGTTGGATATTACAAATACTAAATACTAATCAGTTGAACTAAACATCTAATAAGAAGAGAGGGTGAAATAAACTGGGGATCCTTTTAGAGCTAGTCCGTTTCTGTGCAGCAAAGGGACCAGGAGCCATTTGCATCCTCTGGGAATCCCTGCCCATTTGCCCATTTCCTCAGGGTGCTGAGGCTGAGGGATGTTTTTCCTCTCTGCACTGCCCACTCCCTCAAGAGAAAAGTCCCATTTTTTCGTTCATTACAGATTCACATACTCCAAAAACCTGCAATGGGAGATGGGGAGATAAGGCCTTGGCCTTGACACCTGGCCCTTTTAGTCCTGCTCAGAACCTTCAGCCCCTCATGGGTGCTCCAGGATGACAAGGGAAGGGTGAAGCACCTCATGGAAGGGATCAGCTCTGTGGACTTCGAAGGACTTTAAGGCCTACTTATTCCAAAGTTCACAGCCCATCTGGCTGAGTATGTTCTTTCTGTTCCTTTCTCCACCACTCTTGCCTTCCCAAGACTGAAGGGGTTATACAACCAAATAGAGAAGGGTGAGGAAGCTTATGGGGATAGTCAAAGATTCCTCTGTGCCAAGAAGCACAAAGACTTTGGTGAGGTGTGCTTCAGTCCAGTTGATCTTCCTTGGCAGTCAGCAATATGTTTCTTTGTCTTCCAGTCCTGGTTAAAGGGCACAGAGGAAATGGGTCCCAATCTAGGTAGGAACTGAGCTTGGATGGTGCGACAGGGACTTCACCATTCTCCAGCAGCAGGATGGGGCTCCCTGGGTTCTCCACATGGGTTGGTTTGGTTTGCTACAGCTCTTGCCAAGTGCGGAGACTGCTCAAAGCTTGGAGTTAGAGCAGGAGAGCCAGGGCTGTTCCTTGAAATGGATGGGGAGAGTCAATTAAAAATTATCACCAGGTACATTCAACAGGCTTAAACTGCCTTAGGGACCTCTCTAATCTGTTAGATCACAGACTAAGGATCTGTGCCTGGTGCCCAGTGAAACCCAAGTCTTCCCAGTGCTAGATGGGAGAGCTCTCAACTTGGGTTATTTGTATGGGGTCTGCTATCCTCTGCCATCCCCTGGACTACATTGGGCCTTGGGACAAACCATGGTGAGGTCTGTCACCAAACTTTTCTAATCATTCTCTTTATTGTTTTTATTTTCAAATCTGTTAGCAGTTACCTCCCAGCAGTATATCCCTAGCATCCTGAAGCCAGGATAGCTGAGACAGGGCACTAGTGGAGGGAAAGAGTTACAAGAGTTAATTCTGCAGCAGAGTTCCAGGGAGATGCTGACCAGTTGCTGAACTTGGACTGTGAAGTCTTCCCATTTGTTTTTGAAATGGGAGTTGATGCCTTTTGTACAATGTTATCAAAGTATATCTTTTTTTTTTCCTCCTTTACTCAAACATAGAGCATCAAAATGAGTATCACAAGTAAAAGCCAAACCCCAGCTTTTCATTGGGGCTGATAATCCTCCTCTGTGACCTGCTGTCCCTCATATTCCCCAGCATTTGGGCTGTGTCACATGGGTATTGATTGTATTCTCATTTTCTTGGCCTCATGAAAAAAGGCCTGGGCCTAGATCTAATCAGAGGGATTTTCTTCTTGAGAGCATGTTGATGGCACAGTACCTATTTAAATGTCTTTTGCCTTATACGTTATTTGGTCCCTCTGTTAATAACAGATTTATTGTCATGTATATTTACTATTGAAGAATGGGAATGTGATCCTCATAGTTATTGATCTATTTTATATGTTGTAAAAAGCTTGTAAAATAGATTTAAGGTGGGCTGGCTGCAAGAGCACTAAAACTTCTCACCTTTTAAACTGCTCTTTTTATCTGCTTGTGGGAATTTTGTCTCTTCAGTGGAAGATTGGGTGGTCTCATGTTGAGACTATTGCCCAGTCCCATTAACCCCCTTATTCCCTCCCAGAAGGAAGAGACATTGCCTAACAAAGCATCAGGAATCTGTGTTAAAAACCCTTGTGCGGGTTTGGTTTTATGATGTTTTTCTCTAGTGGGAAAAACTTAATTGTTTCTTTCCACCCTTTCTGGGAAGCAGAGCAGTGGCTTCCAGGTTTTTAAATGAGCTAGATGCCCCTCTTCCCTCTTTTTTGGTCACCAGACCTGGATCGAATCACTTTGATATTCCAGGTATGGTTTTTTTCTGTTGTGGGGATTTCCTCCAGCTGCAGAACCCTATCATCCTCACAGCGTGGGCTCCCAGAGTGTGGGTTTAGGGCTACCCCACCTGACGGATGTGAGGCTGCTGTCTCCAGAAATGCATCCCAGCACTCCTAACTGGCAAACGCAAGGAGACTAGCCACTGGCCATTGCACTGGGGGCATTCCCTCCCCCGACAGCTTCCCAACTTGAAGCCCAGATTTACCTCCAGGGAGAGGTGAGAAAAAATTGTAAATAGACTTGCTACAGAGCAACTCAGGGTTGGGGTGTGTTTTAATTCTCCTGATCACTTGAAATAATCTGTAGGCTGAGTGCTTATGGGAGTGGGGGAGAAATGTGACTCCAGGGTCCTTCCCTTCCGCAAAGCTCTGGGGGTGGAGTACAGGGCATCTGAGGCCCTTTGATGGCACTACACTGAGCTGTCTGTCCTTCTGGAAACCCAACCTACGATCAACTGCAAATCCAATTCTTCACATTCCAGTTGTAGCCTTTCTTTCCCTACTGAATCTCAGTCCCTGGCCATGTGGTCAAGGTGGCTTTCTGTAAGACACCCTGATTTAGGGAATGGAAGGCATTACAAGTCTGCCTTCAAGACTCATCTCTTAAAAGCAAAATGTAACAAAATTACAGCCACCTTCAAGATACATACAAAAAGAAGGATAACTTTAACTGAAGGAAGGATTTGGTTCCATTCAACTCCACGGTCATTGTGCCTTTACTTGTGTTAGAGTTCTCTGCTTTCTTCCTCTCTCCCTTTGAAGCAATTAAAATCTTCCTTGATAACTGCTGTTTCCTTCTTTCTACTCTTGTTTCTAACAGCTTAGTGGGTTTCCTCTAATTGTCTTAAATCTCATTCCACTGGTGGCAGAGGGGCCAAGCCTTCTTTTCTCATGTCTAACCTTTGTCCTTTCCCACGGGACCAGTGTGAAAGTCATAGTCAACACTGAATAAAAGACTAGAGTGACATGTGTGGCGTGTGTGAGTGTGTGTGTCTGTCCATCTTTGCGTGTGGGTCAGTTTATTTTCTTTTTAAAAAATAATTTATTGTATGACTTATTTTGGAGTTCTACTCCAATTACAGTGCTCCCTCACCCAATTAGCAGTGATTTTGCCCCCTCCCTCCCCACAATGTATAGTCTGGTCTCAGGTTGGATTCTTTGGTACATTTCTTTCTTCTGGATGCCGTGCAGTTTAATTAAACCTTGCTTAAAAACAAAACCCTGAAAACTGTGTACTCTTGTCTGGAACGCCGCCTCAAGTGGTGGCATAGAGAGGGGAGAAAATCTGTTGCCTTCAGTGAGTGTAGTGGTTTGACTAGGACCTCTGAGAAGGGAGATGCACTGACTTGGGCGGAAGCATCTGGTAGCTGGAGGGGTTTTCCCTCCTCCCCTCTTGCTGTTTAGAATACCACAGTTCATTAGCCATGCTCACCTGGGTGATTCTGATAGATTTGGTCATCAGTGTTTGCCACCTACCTGATTTCAGGGGACCCAGGAGATGCTCTGGCCTTGTCCTCTCCTTCTATCTCTTAAGCTTCTTTCTACCTGTGTTGCATGGCAGTCTCAGACTGAGGTATGGAAGAAAAGGTGGGGGCAGAGCAGACATACTGTGCGTGTCTATTTTTATTGTTTTTTTTTTTTTTTTCCCCTTTCCTGCTTTTTGCATTGAAATCTTAGCTGGCTTTCTTGAACTTTGACTTGGGGTGTAAAAACTGAACCAGACATTCTCTGCTTACTGTGGTCAGCTGACATAATCACCACCAAGACTTAATGAGCTTACCTTGCACTTTTCATCACTAGGAAAGGTCTTGAAATTATTTCCCATACTGATTCATTATGGGTGTGTGTATGAATCACTTTCACATAATTTTAGATATGAAAACATGTGAGAGGGAGGGGGGAAAGGCCTCCTTTCATTTTCATCCATACTTAACAGATTGGCTGAATCCCTGATTATTTGACCCATCATTGTTATTAATATGATTAATAAACTACCTATTTATTGATTTAATTGTTCCTCCTGTGACTTTAAATAGCCCTCAAATAGATTTTGTGTGAATGACCCTCAGCTTCACTTCCTAACCCTGTAAGGTTTTCTCTGTCCTGTTGAGATGGTATTGCTAGTCTGTGTGTGTGTATGTGTGTGTGTGTGTGTGCGCGTGTGTGCGCGCGCGCGTGCACGCGTGCATGGGTGCACACACAAGGATGTTGTGCACTGGATGGGTCCTTCCAGTCTGATTTGATTCCTTCCCTCATGCTACTGTGTTATCAGTTAAGCAGGTGATAAGGACTCCAGTGTGTCAACTGTCATTATTACTAAGACACAGCTGCTTACTGTGAATGTGCCTGTTTAAGTATTTCCTGGCCCCGCCCAGCCACAGCTGCAAGGATGCTGCCTGCCTCTGACTTCTGTTGCTCTGCAGACAGAGGTAAGAGAAGGAAAATGTCAACCTCAGGACCCTAACCACCCCAGAGGAAAACTACAGGGAAATGCTTCACGTCTGACATCATGACAGCACTGGAGCCCAGTCTGGATCATTTTTACACATAATTGAATTAATTTTCCACTCCTAGGTTATGGGGTGTGAAATTTAAAGGACTCTATGCTATCCAGCCACGAAAAGTGTTCATGAAAAAGGCGGATATCCAGTTGGCAGGAATGTCCTTTCCGTTCTTTCAGCAGGCCTGTATTGTATACTTTGCCAGGGACCTACAATATGAAGATGAATAGGACACGGTCTTTGCCTCCAGGGAGCTCAGAGTCTAGGGGGACACTTCAGGACAGCTGCCAGGAGAAACCTATGTAGCTTATTAAAAGGCTTTATGACAGCCAGGGAGGGAGGATGGTGTGTGTCATTCCACACAGAGGAAACAGCAAGGACAGAGGCACAGAAGCAAGAAACTGGTGGCATGTGCAGCATGTTCCTGTAGTATCGGAAAGGGAGAGCTTCATGTAGGTAACCTTTTAGGGACCTTTCAATCCAGACATTCTGTGATTCTCTGCCTGCTTCCACGGTGGTCATTTAATCTTGTAGGCTTATTTTGGACCATTGTTTTTCTTCTTGGTGAGTGTTTTCATAGCCTGCAAGATGTATACATTAAGTACTCATTGCTTCCTGGGCTCCCTCTAGCCCACTGTAACTGAGGGAGGTTGTTTGCCACTACCCCTTAAAGCTGGCTGGGCACATGTTTCCATTTCAGGTTATTAAGGACAGTTCTTAGGTGGCCAGGTTATCAAAATACATGAACAGTAAATGTTGCTTCCTGGGTTCTATCGCTCTATTAAGAGATCAGAAATACCATCAAGTCAAAAAGCCTCCATTCTACGGTAACACTTTTTCCATTCACGTCAGTCTCTTCACTTAGGGTTTCCAGCTCCTAGACAGCCTTCCCAAAATGTGCTCCTTCACCATCTCTTCCTATTTATTTACTTTTGAAGTTTTATTTAAGTGATCTCTACACCCCACGTGGGGCTTGAACTCACGGCCAGAGATGGAGTCATAAGCTCTTATGACTGAGCCAACTAGGCACTCCCATCCCTTCCTATTTAGAAGTACACAGAAGGTTTCTTACTTAGGACCTGCATCTAATACCTCCCCCTGTATTTAAGTGGTCAAGAATTTGATCTCCTGTCAGACTTCCTGAGTTCAAATGCCAGTTTTTCCACTTACTGGCTGTGTGACTTTAGGCAAATTTACTCAAGCCCTCTATTTCAGTTTCCTCATTTGCAAAATGAAAATAACACCAATTTTATGCGATGTTTGTGAGAGTAAGGTGATAATAGGTAAAATACTTGAGCTCAGTGCCTGGCATACACTTAAACACTCAGTATTTGTGCTTTATCTCCTGTATGAACTAATTATAATTAACTGATGATTGTAATACCATTGGTTCCTATTTCTCAGCTTCATTGCTCTATTTCATTTGAAACTAAAGAATGAAAGATAAATGCCTGCCATCACCTAGAATTGGGTTTTGGCCTTCAAGGGAACCTGAGGTTATTAGCTTTGGAAGCCGGCCTGTAAATTACTCCTTTAATTTATATTTTTCATTAAAAGCTCAGCTTGCCTCTTCTTCTATAGGGGTCTTCTCTGGCCCTGAAACCCCAGTGTTTAGCCATAAAATAAGGTTTTAAAATTAAGGGTCCATAATTCTCTCAGCTCCCCACAACGTGTGGATTAATGGAATTGATAAGAAGGTGCACAGGATGTTATTTTTAACAAAAGCAAAGGCCTGGCCCTATTTCTTATCTTTGAAACACAAATCAAGGAGATACTGCGATTGAAGTGTAGTGTATTTATTTATGTATGTGTAGAGCTTTACAAAAAAGACCTCGGTTTGGGTGTCAGGAAATCTGGGCCCTAAGCTCTTCATCGCCACCAAGATGCTGTGACCTCTAACCCTCTGCACATTCGCTTTGTGACTTGCAGGTTGAACATTAGGTAAGTAAAGCGCCTAGTATCACGCCTGGCACACAGAACTGCCCCCCCCCCTTCCCCTGTCATGACAGGTAGTAGGTCTCTGAAAATGCATACCATTAGGATAATGAAAATGGGTACGCGCGCCAGTGAGAAGGGGCAACCACATCTCTACACCTCCCACGGAAAAATGAGCATGGAAACAGAGTCGCGTTGCAGCTAAGACTACACTTCCCGCTGCCCTTTGCGGCCGGCTCGATTTGCCTTACCCAGAATCGCTCCCTCCGCAACCTTGCGTCTTCCCGCGGAGGCCCCGGATGTAGAATCCCTCTCTGCTCGATGGGCGTGGCCTGGCAGTGGCTCTGAGACCTGGGGCTCTCTTATTGGTTGTGGTCCTTCCGACTGGATTGGAAGTGAAGGAGGGGGCGTGGGCCAAGGCGCGCGGCGGTCTAGCGACAGCCAATCAGAAGCCTGGTCGGGCTTTGGCGGGAGGCGGTAAAGCTGCGGCTTTGCAGATTTGGCGCGAGTGCGGCTGGGCTTTACTGCAGCTGGTGTGTAGTTTATTCCGGAACTTGCCCTGAAGAATCCCAGAAGCCGTGTGCGAGAGACGTGAGAAAGAGCCAGCACTGAGGTACTCAGCCTTGTAAGGTGGAGAGGAGAGGATTGCTCGGGGAGGCCTAAGGCCCAGGAGGCAGCGGAGTTGGGAGAGCGGCTACGGCGAGGGCCGCTGCTTCCCCCTGAGGCTCGAGGTGAAGTGAGGGGAGAAGAGCTCAGATCGTCAGAGGTCTGGGGTCGGAGTAAGAGAAGGGAGTAGCCTGGCAGTCGTGCGTGGAATAAAGGGGCTGAATGTCGAAGGAGGGAGATGTTTCGGAGTGGGGTTGAGAAGGTGTGGCGTGAGGACTGAGTGCAGGGTGAAGGGAAGACCGTATATATGTCAGGGTGCTGGGCCAACCTGGTGATAAAGACACACCCCGTGCCCGGAGTGAGGGAATTAGAAGTCCTGTAGAAGTCAGTTAAGATAAACTTTTTATTGCATCACCCAAGTGCTTAAGAATTTGGGCTCTGGAACCAGAATGCCTGGCCTGCTATGACTTCGGGCTTTTGTCCCTCTGAGTTTTCTCCTCTGTAAAATAAGAATAGTAAGAGTGCCGACCTCTAGTGTGTAAAACTTAAATGAGTCAGTGCCTAAGGGGCCCCGAGCTGGCTCTGTCTGTAGAGCATGCGACTTGTGCTCTCAGGGGTCATGAGTCGGAGCTCCACGCTGGGTGTAGAGATTCTTTAAAGTGAAAATAAAATGCTTATAACAGCGTCTTACAGTAGGTAGACAGCAAGTGTTTGTTATTATTGCTCAGATTTGGATGTGAAGTAGAACTGAATGCTAAAATATTGTTATCACATAATTTACTTATGAAATGTTGCTCATCGTTATAAATTCCATGTTAGCTACTTTTCCTTCATTTTTTACATATTGACAGATTGCCCTGTTCCCTTTTTTTGTACCCAGCCGTGTTGCCATCATGCCTCAAACCCGATCCCAGTCACAGGCTACAATCAGTTTTCCAAAAAAGAAGCTGTCTCGGACATTGGACAAAGCTAAAACTTCTGGTGACACCAAACTAGAACTGACCAATGTCCAGGCCTCACGCCGTTCTTGTGTAAAAATTCTGCCTCTCAGCCCCAGAAAACGTCTTGGTAAGCTATCCATTATAGCAGTACAACTTTTTGCCTGGTAGCTCTTTGTTTGTTTAGTTTGAGAGAGAGAGAGAGAGAGAAAGCATGAGTGGGGGGAAGGGGCAGAGGGAGAGAGAGAATCTTAAGCAGGCTCCACGCTCAGCACAGAGCCCCACTCGGGGTTTGATTCCCACCACCCTGGGATCATGACCTGAGCCCAAATCAAGAGTCGGGTGTTCAACTGATGGAGCCACCCAGGCGCCCTGTGACTGGTAGCTCTTGACCTCTCTTTCTTCAATAATAAGATGCCTAGTCCTTTGAAGCAGCTTCCTAAGTTCATTTAAGACCACTGTGTTCTTAAACTAGTTAAAAAAAAAAGACCACTCTGTTCACTTTGGTTATTTTCAAAATAGTTGCTAAATTCATTTACTGAACTTCAGAGTTAAGCTCCGTGTTGAGGTCACTTTCTGAACTGCTTAACAGTTCTGGTATTCAGTTCCTTAATTTTGAACTTAGTCGTCAGTGTTTTAAATGACCTTGCAGTTATTTATATAGTATTTTGAAGCTTTCACCTCATTAATGGTGAAATTAATAGAAGCAACATAATAGAAGATTGTTTTAGAACAGTAGTTGGTAATCCTGTCTTGTTTTAGATCTTTTTTTGTTTTTTTGTTTTTAAATGAAGGGTGATGTGGCAGTATCTAAAGACATTTTTTGGTTGTCACAATTGAGGGAGTGGCATAGTGGATAAAGGCCAGGGATGCTGCTGAACATTCTACAATGCACAGGATAGCTTCCTACAAGAATTATTCGGTCCAAGATCTCAATGGTGCCAAGACTGACAAACCTTGTTTTAGAGCAATGTTAAAAATTTCATCCCACTAAACCCCTTTGCTTTCTGCCAAATAGTAGTAAGATTCAGTGGTGCCATCTGGTGGCCAGTATTTGCTTCTAGATGAGAGGCATTTTATTTTGGTGGTTTTGATTATGGAAATTTGACTCTTGCTGAGAAAAGCAGAGATGTTCCAAGTCCTTTTACTATCCACTACTATGAATGACCGTATTTTGGTTTTAATATATTTCAGGTGATGATAATCTGTGCAACACTCCCCATTTGCCACCCTGTTCTCCACCAAAACAAGGCAAGAAAGAGAATGGCCCCCCTTGCTTCCATACACCTAAGGGGCGCAGATTGGTGTTTGACAATCAGCTGACAATTAAGTCTCCTAGCAAAAGAGAACAAGCCAGAGTTCACCAAAACAAAATACATTCCTCAGTTCGAAAAGGTCAAGAGATTACAACAAATTCTGAGCAGAGATGTCCACTGGAGAAAGAATCTGCATGTATGAGACTGTTCAAGCAAGAAGGTTCGTTCTCACATGTCAGCTGTTAGTACAGCCTCATAAACAAGCTGGTGACTCCAAATGAAACCCAGTGGATCTTCTTAGTCTCCTCTGTTGTATCTAATTGTCCTTTCACGTTTGACACAGGCACTTGCTACCAGCAAGCAAAGCTGGTCCTGAATACAGCTGTCCCAGATCGGCTGCCTGCCAGGGAAAAGGAGATGAATGTCATCAGGAATTTCCTGAGGGAGCACATCTGTGGGAAAAAAGCTGGAAGTCTTTATCTTTCTGGTCCTCCTGGAACTGGAAAAACTGCCTGCTTAAGCCGAATTCTGCAAGACCTCAAGGTACACTGAAAGTCTGAAATATGAAGCTCTTGCTAAAATGACACTTGGTTATTAAGGGTTAAGAAAAAGTAGACATGCTTAGGAGATTGAAGTCTTCCCTCAAATAAGATGTTTTTAGTTTCATTGTCTAAATCTTTCTAAATGAAAGTAGAACTTATTCTCTTACATGCATTTAACTCCTCAAAGACGCTTTAGGTCCCATCAAACCTTTATCTGAGGGCAAAATATCTCTCATGTTTGCATTTTTCTAGAAGGAACTGAAAGGCTTTAAAACTATCATGCTGAATTGCATGTCCTTGAGGACTGCCCAGGCTGTATTCCCAGCTATTGCTCAGGAGATTTGTCAGGAAGAAGTATGCAGGCCAGCTGGGAAGGACATGATGAAGAAACTGGAAAACCATATGACTGCAGAGAAGGGCCCCATGATGTAAGTATTGCTCTGCTGCATGTTGTTCTATAAAAATCTGCAAGGTCTGTTGCCCACAAACTCATATTCTAGTCTCTTGAATTTATCAGTTTGTATAAAAAAAGAACATTTCCTATATTTGCTGTACAAGAGGTAGTTACATATGCTTAAAGGGAAAGAAGAGAGGAAAAATACACGTTCTAATTTTAAATTGGAAAAAATGTTTTTAAACTAATTGCTTGAAAAACCTGTATGTTACTTTTATGTGATGGTGGGGGGTTATCATTGTAACAGTGACTGGAGAGAGGACAGCTTATGACCTCCAAACTGGTGTCAGCTGTAGGAATGTGACTTGAGTCAGCCCAGATCTCACAGATTGGAGAGTTAAGGTGAACATGGATACTAATCACTTCTCTTTATATGTAGTGTGTTGGTGTTGGACGAGGTGGATCAGCTGGACAGCAAAGGGCAGGATGTGTTGTACACGCTGTTCGAATGGCCATGGTTAAGCAATTCTCGATTGGTGCTGATTGGTTAGTGTTCAGTTGCTAATGTTACAGGATGGTTCTAAAGAATTCTTTTTTAATCGCTTCATCTTATCTATCACCTATTTTATGTTAAGCCAGCTTTCTGCTTTCTTATCAAAATGAAAGTTACTACAAAATAATAGTAGTTTTAACCTAAAATCAGTTTTGTGAAGTCTGAATAGAAATGCTATAATACTTCATTTCAGAGACCGTTGATTTTTGGACTATCTGGTCCTATTTATTAGTGAACAATTCTAAACCTAACTTGAACAGAGCATTCTAAGGTGACTGTGTACATCTTACCTAATAAGTATGGGTGGAGGGTGGGTGGCAAGTGAGAAGCAACAGTTAGAATGCTGGATTATAACTAGAAATTTTGTTCAGCTTTCAAAGGGTTTAGTTTTCCTTATAGGTGATTTGACCTTGATGATTGGTAGTATTTATCTCCTCCTCAGGTATTGCTAATACCCTAGATCTCACGGACAGAATTCTGCCGAGGCTTCAAGCTAGAGAAAAATGTAAGCCACAGCTGTTGAACTTCCCACCTTATACCAAAAATCAGATAGCTGCTATCTTGCAGGATCGGCTTGATCTGGTAAGTCCCACCTACTGTACCACATTATGTATCTCTTGGATCAGCTCTGGAGGGGAAGCCTAACAGTCATTCTAAAATATTTTTGCTTAGATTGCTTTCCTTAGCAGGGAGTTCTGGTGGGCCATAGTGAGAACATTTTTATATGAATTTCCACCCAAGGCTCCATTTATTGGGTGCCTCAGTGTTGGAATAAAAATAAGAGAAGAATCACTCAATACTGTTTTTTCCTCTTTTTTTTCAAGTTTATGTATTTGTAGTAATCTCTACACCCAATGTGGAGCTCAGACTCATGACCCTAAGATCAAGAGCTGCATGCTCTTCTGAGTGAGCCAGCCAAGTGCCCTTAATCCTTTAAAAGAAATTTTTTTAATGTTTATTTATTATTGAGAGACAGAGCATGAGCATGGGTGGGGCAGAGAGAGGAGGAGACACAGACTCTGAAGCAGGCTCCAGGCTCTGAGCTGCCAGCACAGAGTCTGTTGTGGGACTCGAACTCACACAAACCTCGAGATATGACCTGAGCAGAAGTCGGATGCTCAACCGGCTGAGCCACCCAGGCGCCCTGCCCCTCAATCCTTTTTAAATGGCCTTTAAAAATAGGGCCTATGAAAAAAACTTTCCCTTGAAAATGACCAAATAGATTTTATTTTAGTTTAGTTTTGCTAATTTCTGATTGCCTTTTTTCCCCATTCATGAACCTCAAGTACATGCTTACAGAATGCTTAAATGTGTGAAATTTCCATTTACTTCATGAGCAAAAAAGGCATCTCTTAGATCCTAAAGGGTGGCCAGTCAAGTTTAGACTTAACATGAAAATATGTATATCAGGGACCTAAATTACAGAGAGGGGGAATATTATACTTCATGTTGTCATCCCCTATGTCTTGTCCAAAGGTATCTAGAGATCAGGTTCTGGACAGTGCTGCAATTCAATTCTGTGCCCGAAAAGTCTCTGCTGTTTCAGGAGATGTTCGAAAAGCACTAGATGTTTGCAGGTGAGTTATGGCACTGTCGGCTACTTTTATTAAAAAAAGAAATGATGTTAATTGTCTCATGTAACTCAAGTGAATGTGGCTTAAGAGGCTGCATTCTGCCACTTTTTACACTCAGAAAGGAGGACTTGTTTCTCAGTGGGGAGCTCTGCATTTCCACCGTGTTAATGTCTAAAACATTATCAGTCCATTACCTACAGAGGGAGAAACAAATGAGATGTTGCTGGCACTCCCTGTGGTGATTATAGATTGGTTAATTACATTTGTATTAAAAAAGACTCCAGTTTACTTTTCCATTAGCTGGTCTCAAGCAGGTTTATTTATGGACCTGAACCATCTTTGCCTTTAGACTTTTTTTTCCTTCCTTTCCTTTTGTGAGCACCCCTTCCTCCTGTTGGTGGTCCCCCACAGTTGTACTCTAGACCTCTCTCTCCCTTCCCATCCTCTGCCCCTCCTGCTGGGGAAAGCCTCTGTGCTGACTGATGAAATTTCTTCCTTCCCAGTAGGGACACTGGGTCCATTAAAATGATACTTGCTGTGTTGGCCCGCTGGTCCAACCTCCCCCTACTGCCATGCAAAAGATCCAGGCCTGGCTTATGGCTTCCTGTGGGCAAAGTACTTTGGAGACAGCAGTGGGAGAGTAAGCTCTGCCTATTGCTAGATGGCATGATCCTGGATTTGAAAGTTTCCCCTAGTCAGCAAACTAGTTGGGTAAAGACTGCAACTATGAGCAATTGTCATGTAGGCTGGTGTGGTTTAGCCTACATGTATCATATGTATATGTAGCCAAGGACTCCCCTTTTAGCTCCAGTGCGTATGGGTGGTACTGGCTCTCTGTAGTTGGTCACCCACCCACATATCCTCTCTCCTATCCATGACATTTTTTCCTTGTTCAGAATGTTATTATTGGCCACATGTATGATGACCTACTTGGCATCTATAAGAGGAAACCATATTGAAGAAACTTGAAGTTTCTCAGATTCCCTGGTCCATGAAATTATTTCAAGGCAATTAAGTCCCCTTTAGCTGAGACATAACCCAGCTTCATTTAGGGGCTTTGAAATTATAAAATACGTGTCTGTTTTTGAGCTTGGTGGTTTGGTGTGGTGTTTGGTTTGGCTCAGCCTAAATTAATTTTAGAAATATTTTTTTATAGGAGAGCTATTGAAATTGTAGAGTCGGATGTCAAAAGCCAGACTATCCTCAAACCGCTGTCTGAATGTAAGTAGTTTATCTCCTTCCCGTCTTCCTTTATAATTGGAAGCTTAACTTTTCTGAGGAAAGGGGTAGAAAGATGAAATGAACACAGTTAAATCCACACTTATCCTGTTCTGTATTCTCTGTTTTTGGTCAATTTCATCTACTTTACTTGAGTCTGGCCTGTCAGTACTGTAGTCCATGCATTGCTGGAAATGAGCTCCCCAGGGTGTTATAGAAATGGCTGGGTCATAGTAAGTTTTCTTTCTAAACTCTAGAAATGAAAATTGTAGACAATAAGGCTTGCCCAGCTTCTCTCTGGGTTCTTGTGTTGAGTGCACTTTAGGTCTTGATATAGGTGAAAAGGAAGCCCAGTAAATAAGAGTCAGACAGTGAGAGAATCTTGTTCAACTTGGGATATCTCAAGCCTTTACACATGTGTAGGAGGGTGAAAATACAAACATGATATTGCTACAGTGGGCTGTTAGAAAAATGACAAAATTAATTTTCCTTTCCGTTAGCTTTGTTCTCTTAGTCATGGCGGATGTAAAATGGCCCTGAACTACGTATCTTGTCAGTATTTTAATATCCAGTGTTAATCTTTAGAAACAAGACAGTCTGATTTGATTGTTTCTTCTTTCACTCCTGCAGTGGTTGAGAGTTATCAAAATTGTTTCTAGCACTATAGTTCCATAGAAAACTCACTTTCTTTTCTTCCCTTCCCTTCCCTCCCCTCCCTTCCCTCTTTTCTTTTCTCTCTTCTTTTCCTTTTTCTTTTTTCTTTTCCTTTCCTTTCTTTTTTCTTTTCTTTTCTTTTCTTTTCTTTTCTTTTCTTTTCTTTTCTTTTCTTTTCTTTTCTTTTCCTTTTCTTTTTTTTCTTTTCTTTTCTTTTCTCTCCCCCTCTCCCCTTCTCTCCCTTCCTCCCTTCCTTTTCATCAATTTGTTGAAAGGAAATCAATAAAAATATTTCAGAAGTAGCCAAATTCAGAGCATATGCTAATTAATGGTAGGTAATATATACCAATGCATAGATTAGGTTATTGGTTTCTCTTTAACTTTTCAGATTATTCCTTTTCCTCAAGCAATAACATTTAGGCTTGTCAGTGCCCCTGTGAGCACCACTGGCACACACATAGCTAAAGGAGGTTGTAAGCTTCTGGCATAAATTATCAGACTAACTACATTCCTGTCTTTTGACCTCTGGTATGTGTGATTAGCTTTTAATGGCTCCAGAAAGCTATACGGAGGCTGATTTCAACTAAATGTAAGAAGGCACTTTCTAGTAAATAGCAGTAACTGGGCTTCTTTGACACATATATGGGTTCCCTAGCTTTGAAGATATTCAAACAAAAGCTGGATAGATGATCACTGGTTGGGATTGTTTGGGGTAGGAAGCAAGAAGAGACCTCTAAATTCCTTTCAACTTTAAGATTCAGCTACTTGATCAGTGATCTCCAGTTTCTCTACTACCGCTAGTTCACAGCAGCATCCCATTTGTGGTAACAAAATAGAAGCAAATTGCTTCGGGGTGACTGCACGTGGTCTGAGGAAGTAACTTAGGCAAAGGTTGTTACAGAGCAAATCCCTCCTCTGTCCAAACAATGAGGCCACAGTCCTAGGCATCTTGTTGGCAGTTCCCCAACCTCCCGCCTCCGAGATGGTGCTATCTGCTAAGATATCCAATGACATTTTCTCAAGTGTTGCTCTATTGTAGATCAGCTTAGGCAAGTGAACCAAACCTCAAAGGTCATTTGGGGAGGCTATCTAGAAGAATTATGTAGGATTCCCTTTACTGTCCACATTTAGCCACTCATTTGATTCAAGATATTAGGTAATTCTTACAATTTCTTTTTCCTTTCTTAATTACCATGCACAATCATCCTTGCCTTAAGGTTCTGTTCTTTTTCATCTTCAAGATACTAAGAACTTCCAAGGAAGAATACAGTAGTTTTCTGTCTAGTCCTTCTTTCCTGAGGTGGATTTTGTCTCCCTGACATTAAATTGGATTCCACAGGACAAAATAGCTTGCCGTTCTACCCAGAAAGAGGAAAACCCAATTTTCCAAGTCATCATATTTTTAAGGATAGCATTGTCTCTCATCCTTTGGCTTCTAGTCACAGAGTTGGAACCTCCGCTTTTGCCACCACATGACTGCACTTGAATTTCTTTCAGCTAAAACTTAGTATTATCTGTTTCAATGCACACGATATTTTAAAATTTTAATTAAGCTTGATTTATTTACTTTTTAGGTAAATCACCCTCTGAGTCACTGGTTCCCAGGAGGGTTGGTCTTATTCACATATCCCAAGTCATCTCAGAAGTTGATGGTAACAGAATGACTTTGAGCCAAGAAGGGGCACAAGATTCCTTCCCCCTTCAGCAGAAGATATTGGTCTGCTCTTTGCTGCTCTTGACCAGGCAGCTGAAAATCAAAGAGGTCACTCTGGGGAAGGTGAGTTGAGAATCTGCTTTGCAGAGCAGATATTGTCCAAAAGGCCTATTATGCTCCAGCTGATATGAATTAAAAATGGATTTTTAACAATAAGAATAAATATTGGTACCATATAAAAGGCAACTGGCTTTATTTCCCTTGGGTTGTGGTTGAGAATTTCCCATTAATTTCCTCCTCTCCATTTCTTCCTCTCCCTAAGAAATATATAGAGCTCCTCTCCTGCATTACAGTACAGTCTGTTGGCAATGTCTACAGTGTGCCTCTTCGAGGATTTGATTGAAAAGAGGGAAAATTAGGGTATTCAGATAACCTACAAATGCAAACTCACAATTTAAAAAAAAAAAAAAAAGATTATAAAGTTACAAAAGATAGAACTTTTAAACAACTTTTGTTCTTCCTTATTCCTCTCAGTTACATGAAGCCTATAGTAACGTCTGTCGCAAACAGCAGGTGGCAGCTGTGGACCAGTCAGAGTGTTTGTCACTTTCAGGGCTCTTGGAGGCCAGGGGCATTTTAGGATTAAAGAAAAACAAGGAAACCCGCTTCACAAAGGTACAACTAACTGCTTCTTTGTGATAATGCTTTTAATTGTCATGTTTTGGAGAGATTATCTTTTGCTAAAGTAAAGATTTAAATATGACCACAGTTAGGTAAACAATTTTTTTTGTTAAGTAGAGTTTAAGATCTGTGAGGATGGGGGGCACCTAGTGGCTCAGTCGGTTAAGCATCTGACTTCAGCTCAGGTCATGATCCCACTTCAGCTCAGGTCACGATCTGGTGGTTCATGATTTCAAGCTCCTTGTCTGAGCTGTACTGACAGCTCACAGCCTGGAGCCTGCTTTGGATCTGTCACTCCCTCTCTGCCCCTCCCCTGCTTGCACTCTGTTTCTCAAAAATAAATAAACATTTTTAAAAATTAAAAAAAAAAAAAAAAGATCTGTGAGGATGGGGCAATGGTATGAATGAAGCATTCTCTGCGGGCCATTGACTTCTTGCCTCTTGTGACAGAAGTTCAACATGGTAGAAATGTGTGTAATAAAAACTTGACTTTTGTGAGTTCTCCACCATGAAAAGTCCTTTTCTCTTCTTTCCAGGTGTCTTTGAAGATTGAAGAGAAGGAAGTAGAGCATGCTCTAAAAGACAAAGCTTTAATCGGAAATATCTTAGCTACTGGATTGCCTTAAATTCTTTTCTTTTATACTAATGACGCTACCTGAAAGTATCCAGCTGGCATTTAGAGATCTATGGAGTCTTCATTTTAGTACTTTATCCATTCAGTGGCATTCAATGGTAATTTGTGAAAACAATATGACCTTTTTTTAACATGAAACTGATAAATTTTAATCTATGGATTCATGAATATTAGTGCAGAATAATAATTTGGGGTCTTATTTTATGCATTAAAAATTACCAAGTAGACCTTTTTTAATTATATTCACTACCTCCACCTCTTGTGTATCTCTAACCAATATGCTTGTATTGCAGTACACAAGATTTATGTTGTGGAATGTGCTTGTATTTACCTCTTAGTTTCTTCAGACATTGGCATATTTTAAAGAACCTTGGGGCTAGAGTAAGAAGAGAGAAAAAGGATGTTGCAGGAAAATAAGCAAGTCCACGTGGAGATCTGGAGATTTGATCAAAGAATTTCTTTCTTTTTGGAGGATATTGTGTTTGTGTTGCAAGTGCTTCCACACTGTGACATTTTAAAGACTCATTGAGCTTCTTGGGCACTCCCAAGGCTGTGGGGGTGGTAAAGGGACAGTAACTGTACGGATTGTGAATATATTTATTTTCAAGTTGCATCCTTTGTCTTTTTAAGCATGCACATTTCAAGAGAGCTCAGACTTTCAGAAAACCATGTGAAAATTTCTCCCCAAACTGTCCCACAGTCTTAGCTGCCCTCAGATGAAGCCACTTGTTTCCAGATGCTTTCGTTTGGGGTTGGATTTTCATCTGAGCTTCAGATTTTTCCAGTCTTATTAGATAAATTAATCCATGTGGCTACTCAAGTCTTCCCTTTGCTTCATTTGGTTTCCAGTGGCATTAAATGGTAATTTGTGATGGGGACACCAGAGGGCACCATTATAACACTGACTACCTTAAAACTGCAGGCTTGGGGCTGGGGTAGTTTTGAGGGAAGGGGGAGAAAACCAGTTTGATCCCTTTGGGAGATTACTATACTTTTATAACTCAAGCAGATGGTTGGAATGCAAACCATGTGCGATGTGAATGGTCTGAGAGCCAGTGACCAAGTCTGTGCTCACTGAGCTCTTTTACCTCTCGGACAGGACTTGAGTTGGGGAACTTGATATTGTACAAATGATCTGTTGGCCAGTGTTTCATTCATGCTGCCCACTGTATCCTTGTAATGTGATCTGGGCCACGGCAGATGGTATGGGATAGAAGAAGGACATGCAGAGAGAGCCCTCTGAAATGAACACTACCCACCGGTGGGTGTGGCAGAGCATTGTCTGTACATGAGAGTCTGAATGTCGTTCTCGCCTTCTCACCTTTACCAGGTTACTCCCTCCCTCTGAGGGTCATCTGTGAGTGGAAAACACAGTTCTGTACCTAGAAGCCTGAGAGTGTCTGGGGCTACAAGGGTTAACAAGCATAATTGCAAAGATTGTCCGAAGGCTGATGGAAAGCAGAGACTGAATGGGATTGAGAACAGATGCGAGGCTTGATTTAAATTACATTTTATTGGATGCTGCAGCCTTAAGAGACGTGACTGCTTTACAGTTTGTTTCCACACTGTGGGCAGCTGCTGTCTGTTCTGTGTCCACAGTAGGATCCTGCCCAAAAAGGAGCGGCCTCCCCACCTCGTTGTGTTTGAGGCTTGGCGCCTTTCTCTTAACTGTAGGGCTTGAGTCAGGAACATGGCTTGACTCGCAGTGGGGCTGCTATGTATCCTCCATGGCTCTGAGCCAAGATTGCATTTGCAGATTCAAAAGGGCCAAATTTCTTTCCCCTCTACCTCTTTTCCCTCCCTTTCCCCTGGTATTTGGAAATAGGGTTTTTTGTGTACTGGTTTGTTAGTTTCCTTTCCTTCAGTTCTCCCCCCACTGTCAATTTCTAGGTCATTGCTGCTCTTAAGACTTCAGCAATTGGAACAGGGTTGGTTCTGTCAATGATGCGTGAAGCAGACTTAGAGTCCCTGCTTGGCTTCCACTGCCCTTGTGGGAGCAAAAGCTGATGTATGTTTGTCAGTGAAGTCTTAAGTGTAATTCAGACAGCCAGAGAGCAGACTGAGAGGAGGAAGAAAGTGCTTTTCTTACTGGCGTTTCTCACTGAAGCTGAGAGCTATGGGAAGGTAGTGGGATTTTTAGAGGGATGGGCCGGACTTGTGGTTACTAGTTTTTGCCAGGATTGTAGCCTGTTTCACATAGAGTAGTGGCAAAGATGCTGACCTACATTCTTCCTCTTGAAGGTGGTGGGGTGTGTGTCTATATCCTGATTTATATTTCTTCACAGAAGCAGATTAAGCTTCCGTAGAGTGTTGATGGGTATTGCCATGGAAAGAACATAGACACAATAAAATTGGTGTGTTTCAACCCCAGAGCTGCCGCTGACATTTCTGGCTCAGTGAAGACTTGCCTGTGGGTAGATAACTAACTGGCAAGAGTGTGTGAGGTCCAAGCTACCCAGAGATCAAAAATATTGGCAGAGCTCTATTTGCTACCCACCCCCCATCCACTGCTCCCTGCCTTTATTAAGTGCCCTTTTAAGATTGACCAATAAGAACTGGGAGGTAGGATTGAGATACTTCTTGAGGATCTTCAAAAATATCTATTGAGAGGTGTTGCCTTGACTACCGAGGGAGACCAAAAGAAAGAGCCAAGATGTTACTTACCTTTGTGTCTGTTCCCAGCACCTAGTACAGCGTGGGGTACCTGGTAGGTATTCAGTAAACAGTCATTGAATGGACGGATAAATGAACCAAGGAAGACACTGCCTTTTCCTCCATCTCGAGGCCAGTTATCAGAAGGTAAACACTGTTGGTGTTTCTGCACCGAGGTGGAGCAGGGCCCTGTAAAAGAAGGGTGCTCCATCTTACAAGATGTGTCTTGACACATTGTGGAGCGTTTATTGGTCTCACAGATGCGTACCAATCGCTCCCTCTGATGTAGTGGCATTTTGCTTGAGGCAACTTCCACACTGCTCCCAGGAAGCCTCGGGTTTGGGGAGAGGGAGTCCTACCCATGGGCTGGGAAGATGGGCACCTGTCTGGATGTTACCTAGTGTACCTAGGGATTGGCCGGAAGCTTTGCCTCCATTTGGCAAGGGATCAGGGAGGAACACACCTTTGGTGTCCCACTTTGTAACTTTTGAAGAAAGTGGTGATCTCAGGTTCTTCCTGAAAATCTGAGGTGCCCTCTAAGACATTCCCCTTCATGCTGCAAACAGCACTGGTCTCCCTCTTCTCAGAAGTGCATTCTGTAGGGGGAGAAGGTGTGCCCTCTGGCCTCCCTTGATTTTCAACCCCAGCCCCAAGGCACTGGCAGTAGAAGCTAATTGGGTGCAAGGGGCCTGGGTAGAGGCTGTCTGAAGACTGGGGAAAGGAGAGCGCCAGCTCCTTTTTTAAAAAGCTCTAATTGAGTTCTGAATCAGCCTCCCTCTCTTTGATCCCTCCTCTGTTTCCCACACTGCCTGAAAGAGCTAGATCAGCACTTTATAACAAGGGTGCGCCTGCTCCCCACACCGCCCCCCTCTCCCGACGCGCTCTCCGCTGCCGCCATCCACTGCTTGTCTCCTTCAGTTAAGATAATGAAGATGCTGAGAGATAAAATGTGTATTTAATAAGGGTGGGGGTAGGGAGGCGGAAAGGGGCAGGCAGGGCCTTCCCTAGTTTGGGGCCTAGCCAAGACTCAAGCTGAAAGCAAAGCTGGAGTAAGACTTGGCCCCAGGGTGTGGGGGTTTCTGGGCCTCAATCCAGCTGACTTCACTGCCTGCTGTTTGCCCTAAATTCCCCCACCTCCACCCTCTCACCCCCACACTCCTTTCTTTCCTCTCTCCTTGCTCCCCATGGGGAAAGGGAATCTTGCTTCAACTTTATTTTCAGCTGGTAACTTGGCCTTTGGTGCGGTGCCCCCAGTCCCCGAGTCAGCTGCAAGGTCGGGCTAGGGCAGCCCCCTCTAGCTAAGGCCTGCAGAAGCCTTGGGTTCGCGGTGGGGGGTGAAAAAAAGCTGGAGTTAATGAAGACCAGCTGCTAGTCTGGGTTCTGCCTGCAGTTAGCTGGAGGCCAGCCTTTGGTGGTGGTTGGAGGTACTGGGGTGCATGACCTCCGTCCCTGGGCACAAGGATATCCTGTGGCAGCTGAGGCTTGCGCTCCTCTCTGGGCTCGGTTTTATCCTTAGTTTGTAAGAGAGGAGTCCGTTTCCCTATTGCCCTACTCCTCCCCTCTCCAAATAACACTCGCCCTTATTGGGCTTTATAACTGTAGTGGCGGCCCAGCTGAGATCTGAGGATCTCCAAGTTCTTTTGTAAACACTCATTAACTGCCTGGGAAGAACCAAGAGCCCTGGTTAACAGCTGGGAGGGAACTGAGGCACGTTAGGGAGAAAGGCTTGACCTGAGCTCACCCCATGGACTCCACCCTGGGGCCTCCATCCTTCCTGTCTAGCTCCTTTCCTCAGTAATTCCTATAAGGGGGAGAAAGATGTGGGTGAAACACTGCTGCCCTCTCCCCTTCTAGGAAGAGGCCATACTTTCTCCCTGCCCTCGAATCTGTCCCTGACTACCTCCTGCCCCACAGAGTCCCTTCACCCCATGACACTTTCCCTGCTCTGCTGCTGCTGCTGGAGATGCATGCAATTCTTGCAAAATACTCTCACTCGAGCCCTCTGCAGCCCTCCCATCCACCTTTCCCTGGCCCACCAAACCCAAACCCCAGTGCCTCCTTTTGAGGTACTTGGGAAAATCACCTATCCTAAACTGGGCCTGTAACCTTGAAGCTGATCTAATTGTGCTAAGAGGTCCCTCTGTCCCTTGTATTTATCCCAAATGGTAGCTGGGAAAATACTCTTTCTTTTACTGAATTCATTCTGGTAAAGTTTCAGGATTAAGGGCTGGGCAGCGGCACTGGCTGACCCCTATGTGTTCTGAATCTCCTCCTGCTGACAATTGCCATTTCTGGTGATAGATGTAACCCAAAGCCCCCCAGCTCCACCTGCTCATACTCTCATCTGTATGTGCATGTCTGCCCACTTTAGCACACTCCCAGGTACATACACCCTAGCGAAGATATGAAACTACCAGTTTCCAACTGCCATGGATGTCTCATCGCCCTTTTACTTGTGGGGAAATCGCCCTCCCCTCCCCTGGGTGGCGTCCTAGGTACTTAGGAATAGTGGGGAGGGATGGGGAGATTGTGCTATGTCTCTGAGGGGCGGGATAGGAGTGAGCACCTGTCCAAAATGCATACCTCCATCCCCAAATTCTCAATGGCTAAGTGGCTTAACAGGAGTGGTAAGGAAGGAAATCTTAACCCCCATTTTCAACATCAAAGCCCAAATCATCTGCTAGGGGCAGGAAGGAAGAAATGTCCTTTTCCTCTTGTCAAATATTATCCTATCTTCAGCTAAAGTCATCCATGTGCTGTGTATTTGAGACTGAGGACTGTTCCGGTCTCCAGCTCATGACTGAGACACCCTGCTTTCTCCCAGTGAGTTCCTTCTCCCCCTATCAGTCAGCTCTGCACCCGCTGACCCAGCCAGGGCTGGTGGAAGAGGGCGGGGAGAGCTTACTGTTTGCAGAGTGGCCTTTAGGACCCAACGGAAACCTGTGCCTCTTGCAGCAGCCTAACCCAGAAGCAGGGGGGAATCCTGAATCGAGCTGAGAGGGCTTCCCCGGTTCTCCTGGGAACCCCATCGCCCCCCTGCCAGCACACACCTGAGCAGGTAGGACCGCGCACGCCCCTTCCCAATTCCCCCTCGGCCGCCTTCCGCCGGCTTCTCCGCTGCTGATCTGGTCGTTTCCCTCTCGCCAGTTCAGGCTTTCCCCATCCCTCCTCCCCCACTGATCACTGTGGTTCGGGGAGGTGGGAGCCTGGGAACAGTGGGGTGTCTGAGAGCTCGGAGCCCCCCGCACCCTGCAGCGCCCTTCCCGCGCTCCCTCCCAGGCATTCCCTGATCTCAGGCTAAGAATGGAAAGTGGGGGGAAGGTCTGCCCAGGCCCCACGCCCTTGCACCCTCCTTTGCAGTATTGCCTAATCCCCCTTCCCCCACCTCACCTCGACAGGAGAATTTACAGTGCTGGGGTGATAGTGGAGGGAGCAGGAGAGGAACCAGAGCCTTCCAGGGGGATTTGTCTCTCGCTTCCTCCTGGCCTCCCCGCCCCAAGAGCTTGGGACTTTGGTTTGCCCCCAACTCCCTACTCACCTTGTAGGGGAACTAATGCCCCTTTCCAGATCTCACACTCAGGTGGCTAAAGGCTTTGCTGGAGGGTAGTGGAGGTTGTGAGCAGTTTTCGGTGACCTGTTCCTCTAGGGAAAGTTCTTTCATTCTTTCAGCTTAGAGCCCCCATCACTGCCAATACCTCAGCACCTATTGCAAAGAACCCCCCCTCCAACTATGTGTGTGTGTGTGTGTGTGTGTGTGTGTGTGTGTGTGTGTGTGTGTAGACCATGTGATTTTAAATCTACAAGCTTTGGATAAAGGTGGCTGCGTGCATTGAAGGGGAGAGATCCCAGAATGTGGCCCAGGCCAGAACAGGCTCAGCCCAGATGGCTGGGGAAGGGGGTGTGGACCAGATCTGGGAGGCCACCCAGCCATGCCAGCTCCCTGGGCTCCTTGGCTTTCAGAGCCTCAGGCTCCTGGTGTTACCCCAAAGCTTCTGCCCTCCTGCAAGCTCTCTGGGAAAGGGTTGAATGGCACCTACTGTTTACAGTGGCTTATTTTTCCCTCCAGCTGGGGGCTGACAAAGCCTGCTCTCTGAAGATCTAGGGCATCTCATTCTGGTTTAGTGGGTTTGCAGGAGGGGTGTATGACCTGTCAGAGTAACTGTGTGAATGTGTGTATATCGCCTCTGAGCTTAGCCGACTGGGGAGGAGAGTGATAGGAAAGACTGGTCACACTTTGGGGGAGCCCCTCTAGCTCTCTGTGGTGGAGTGGGCAGCATGTCCCCTGTCCCCAACTGTGAACTCTATCTAGGTGTGGGGTGTGCTTTGCAGTCTCCATGACTCCTTGGATCCCCAACAGGTTGGTTTTGTAGGAAAGGGTGGATAATGGAGTGACTTCAGTCTTAGTTCTGCTCTTGACCCAGGAAGCAAAGTAGAGATTCTGAGTGTGAACAGGTATGTGCATTTGTACTGAAGCCTCAGTTTTCTTTCCTTCTTTCTTTCTCTTTCTTTCTTTCTTTCTTTCTTTCTTTCTTTCTTTCTTTCTTTCTTTCTTTCTTTCTTTCTTTCTTTCTTTCTTTCTTTCTTTCTCTTCCTTCCTTCCTTCCTTCCTTTCTTTTTTTCTTTCTTTGACAAAGAAGGGAATTTATTTCAGTGAGGCTAATACAAGGAAGACAGCAGACTAATGTCTCAGACTATCTCCCTCAGTTTCTTCATTTGTAAAAATGGCTATTGGTAGCAAGCCCCGCTTGCCTGATAGGGACACCTCCATAAAGGCCCCATAAGACAATGTACTCTAAAACCCAGTGCAAATGGTAGTTTCCACTGGGGTGGGAGTGGGGGTTCTAAGATGGGATTCTGTTCCTAAATCTAGGTCAGTCTCTCTGCTTTGGCTTTCCCTCGCCCCAATCCTTCCTTGCCCATCTGGGGGATGGTGGAATCAGGCAGGCTATTGCCCTAGGGGCTGCAGAATTACCCTAATGCTGGTGGTGGTTGTTGCCAGAGAGCCTGTGGTCAGAGAGGACAGATCTCTCTACTAGGCTTTTCTTCCTCTGGGGCTCCACACCTTCTCCCCTGAGCCCCGTCTCCACCTTCCTCTGCCATGCCTGCTCAGCGTCCTTGTCCCTGTCTCTCCCCTGCCCAGTGGCCTCCTTGTCCGGCTCACTGGACAGGGGCCCTAATCGGATTGGACAGCTGAGATATGTGTGGCGGCTGAGAGCAGGCGGGAGGGAAGCCAGTGGGAGGATGGTATGAGGGCTGCCCCTGGCACTGTCCAGGCCTCCCAGGCACCACCTTGGTCCTGCGGACTCCCGGCTTGACTTGGTCCTGGGGAAGGGGTGCCAGAAGAGGCTAGGAATGAAGATTAGGGGAGGGGGGAATCCACCCAGGACCCCAGGACCTCTTTGATCTTTGGTGGCCTAAAGGACACTATCTCTGACCGTGACCTGGAGGAGAGGACAGCAGGTGAGGGCCAGGCTGGCTCTGCTCCCTCCCCCATTCTCATGGCCCTGTTTTCTTCTCTTCTTGTTTGGAAATGTGTTCACTTTCCCCATCCAGCCCCTTTGGCCAGTTCCCCCTTATGGGTCACATCTGGGAGCTGCTGGGGGCACCATGTGTCTGCCTCACTCTGGGCTGTTTCCTCCCCTCCAAGGTATTTCTCTCATTCACTCTCTGGGCTGGGCGCCAGGACTCCTGGGTTTCCCGCCTGCCTCCTGGTGCAGGGCTGTCCTTCTGGCCTCCAGAGAGTCCCTAAGCTGGTTTCCTTCCTCCTGTGTGGGGAGGGCCTTCTCCCTGGGCTGGGAGGTGTCAAGAATCCCAGGTGGGATAGGGGTGGGGGCACCACAGCCCCTGGCACTGTGTACCCCAACTCCTCCCTCCCAGCCTCTGACTCAGCTTGGGGGCAACACATGCCCTGCCTGGAAGGCATGGCCTGTTCTCGCCTCCAGGCTTTCATCTTTACATGTGGGCAGCCAAGATCTTCTGCTATTCTTTCAAGCTTTTTTTCTCATGGTATCTGGGGGTGGCCATCGAAACCCCTATGTCTGTACCCACACATTTTGGGGAGCAGAGGATTAGCATAATTAAGGCTGGGGCACTATTTTGTCTTCTCTCCAGCTGGGCCAGGATGAAGGAAACCAGCACAAACTTCCCCATGCCAATTCCCTCTGCCCTCAAAAGACCAGTCAGTGGAGCCAGGCCCTGCCCTCTCGGTGCCCACAATGTGGTTGGCACTGATTTGTCAGAAATTGGGAAGGTTTCCCTCTAGACTGCTTGCCTCTGCTCTCCTCCTCTTGGAGGGCAGGGACAGCTCCAGGATGGCAGGCACTTATGGGCAGGCCTCTCCCCTAGGGAAGGGGTGTGGGATGCCCCTGAGATGGCCAGGTTGGCACTCTCCCCAGGCTGGAGTCCTGGACTTGGTTTGGAGCTGGGAGTTTGTGGGGGAGAGCAGGACACGGGCCTCCCTGCCCCCCTCATTTCCTGCTCTTTGGGCAGCTGTGGGCGAGAAAGGCTGCAGGGACTATTTTTAGTCAGTCTGTCCCCTGGCAGGAGGGACGTGCAGAAAAGCACGGGGCAGCAGAGGGGCTGGCCAAGGTGAGGGTAAGCAGGCAGGCGGAGGAGTGAGGAAGAGCCAGAGGGGCAGCAGACAGGGCAGAGAGGCACGCATTGGGCTGGGGCAGGGTCTGGCAGAGAGGGTCCTGACCCAGGTAGATGGGCTGGGCTGGGATGAGGAATACTGGGCACCCCTTGGCGGGTTCTCTGTCCTGCTAGACTTAGAACCCTGAAAGGGCATTAAAGACCACTTAGACAATCCCTCCGCCTTGTGGAGGAGCAAACAGGCCTGGGTGGGGGCAGGATATTCCTTGCACTAGGACATGCAAGCAGTCGTCTGGCTACACTGGGACCCCTTGCACCGATCTTCTCTCTTCAGGGTCCCTCACCACACCTAGTTGTGTCTCCCTCCCCTGCTGCAGCAAGGAGGACCTGGTTGTTTCCTTCTCTGCTTGTTTATGCACCGTCTCCCGTCTCCCGTAAACCCCAGCTTGGTTTGTTTAGAAGTCTCCACTATGTGGAGAGAGCCTGTGTCCAGGCTGGAAGGAGGTCAGGGTTGGGGTTTGTTTAGGTGGCCTGTGGCCACTGGTGTGAATCGAGGTGCTGGGCATCTGCCAACAGGCTCACAGGCTGGCGAGTCTGGGCTTAGAGACACCTCAGGGAAGGGGCATCCAGTCTCACTCCACCTTAGAGACCCAGAGAAGGCCCGGATTTGCCCTCAGTCCTGAGATGAGCTAAGGACAGACCAAGGACGGGAGTTTTGCAGGCTCTCCAGAGCCCCCATCCGGCCCCACGGAGGTCATCCTGGTTGTTTGCCAGTGCCCCCAAGAAAGGAGGGGCACAGGCAGAAGAGTGGGTAGATTACCAGAGGCTTCCAGCCACAAGTCAGAAGTGAGCCCTCCTCCAAGGCCTGGGGGCAGAGCACCTGGTTGAGCTTTGGGAGGAGAAAGTTCAGGAGAGAGTTGCGGTCCCTCAGGACTCAGTCTCTGGTCTCAGTCTCACCCCCAGGGCCACCATGTTGCACAAAGACTGTGAATGGTGCCCCCTGGAGTTGTTTAGGGCCCTGCCTATGGAGGCAAATGGGGTGCTTCTGTCCCCCACCTTCTTTCTTTCAGTCAGCCTCAGATCCAGCTGGAAGGAGGTGTTCCAGGTGGGCTTGAATCCAACATTTCCTCCCCCACTCTGCCTCCTGCCACTCTGTCTCCTATTCCTCTGTTGCCTACCCCCTCCCCACCAAGCCTGGCACAGTGGGCCACAAATTGTGGTGCAGGCACCCCTCCCCCCTCTCCATTCAGTCTCTATGTCTCTGGGGGCTGATTTATCCTGCCCCCCCCCCCACTCCTGCCTGCCTTCAGGCCTGCTGCAGCGTGTGAGAAATCAGTAGTGCAAATGGATTGAGGTTGTTCAGCCAGTCCATTCCCCTTGGGCCACCCCCCCCTCAATCCTCCTGGGACTTGGAGAGTTACCCAGTCCCCTTCCGGCTCCACATACACAGTGATATACACACCTAGTGGCTGTAGCTAGAGCGCTGAGCGCAGGAATTACTCTTTCTGTCCATCGCTGCCTCTGTCCCTCTCATTCTCTCTCTTTCTCTCATATACTGGGCTGGCCTTAGCATGACAAATACCCTTGACCATTTATTTTCTAGCTTGGGTGGAGTGGGGGTGGAGGGCCTTAGAGAGCAGTAGGCTGCCAGCCAGAGGTGGGGGGAAGCAGGTGGGTAAGGGAGACTGGGGGGGGGGGCGGGAGGACTAGCTGGGGAAGGATTGGGTGACAGCCCACCCCATCAGCCTCTGGTAACCCAATCCCTACACCCCACCCTCCTGATTCCCCTCCTGTTCAACAGCTTCAGCAGCTGCTGGCAGAAGCAGGGCTGGCAGAAGTGTGTGTGACTGCATGTGTGTGTGTGTTGGGGGTGGAGAGGGGCTGTGGGGGCAGGAGGTGCTGCCAGGACATGTTAAAGGAGCCGCACAGCCTGGGTACGACTTGGGTGGCAGGAGGAGGTGGGGCTGGTGGGAGAGTGGGTGGTGAATGATGGCAGGGGGCAGGCCGCAGGGGGGCAGGGCAGCCTAGGGGTCTCACAGAACTTGTCTGCACTAGAACAGGGCCTGGCAAGCTGGGGGTGGGCAGTGATGAGGGGACAGGGGCGGGTACAGCTGTGGCTAGCCCTAGGATGCCTGCTCTTCGCCAGGGGGCGCATGTAACCATGGAGGACACAGCCTGCCCCTGTCCCCAATCCCTGGGCTGTGCCTGCTGGGCATCACAGTCTTGGTGACTAAGTCACTTCTGTCCTGGGGCTGGCAAGGTGCCAGGCTCAGCTCTTCTCGGTAGGTGAGTCACTGCCCTGGCATCTCCCCCGGATGCAGCTGAGTCACCAGGCTGTGCCTGCTGGGCAGGTGGGCACCATGCTTGGGGTGGGGTTGGGGGACCATGTGTGTAGCCTCCGGTGTCTTCTCTGATCTCTCTCTGGCATGTCCTGGCCCTATCCACCACCCTGCAGCTCTGGTGTTTGTCCCATGTGCTCTATTGAGGGGGTAAAGAAGGAAGCAGCATGGTACTGAGTGGAAATGTTTGATTCGGAGTGAAGGGGGGGCGGTTGAGAAGGGGCCTGTGGGTCAGAATCTTAGCTCTGCCGCTGGCAAGCTGTATGACCTTGAGCAAGACAATTTCCTTTTCGTACCTCAGTCTCCTCATCTGCACAATGGAAACAGGAGCTGTGCCCCAGATTACCCTTCAGTTCGAATCAGAGGGAGTGGAGAAGTGAGCGTGCTTGTGGGAGGAGCTCCCCCAGGGATGAGGGGGGCGGAGGGCAGCCAGGGAGGGGAAGAGGAGTCAGGGGCTGGGCTGGTTCCAGCAGACATTTCCCACACGGCCTGCATCCAGGTAGTCTCTTCTCACTCACTACCAGTGTGGTGCTATTCTTGAATAGGAGCTCCCCACCGGCTGTGAGAGGGAGGCCTTGTTTTGCTGGAATTGTGGGCCCTCCTGGGGGGGGGGGGTGTCTCAGGGCTATTTTGTATCTCCTTTGAGTGCTGCGGGCTCTCTAGGGTTTCCCTTTGGAGAGAGATCCCTGTCTTGGGAAAACAGTGGCTCAGACTTCTTCCCCAGCCCATTGCCTTCTGTATACAGGAGGGGAAGGGCAGGCCCCAAGAAGGAGTGTCTTTCCTAAAGAGTGAGGAGCCCCCTGGCCTGTGGCTTTTCTCAGTCTGATAGTCTCCTGCTGCCTCCTGCACTTTTCTCCCCTCCTGTGTAGGGTCCCTGCAGGGTGGGGGTGGGGACCCTGCTGGGGGTCCGGCACAGCTGGAGTTCAGCTGCTGCAGCTTGAAGACTCCTGGCCTCCCACCTGGGGACCTCTCCTGTTTCCTGGAGTCAAGCCTGGGTAGGGCTAGAGCCTGGACAGGCAGTACTGGGTGCCCTGGACAGGGGGAAAGTGCCCCAAAGGCCTGTAGGCTGTGTGCTTGTACATCTGGGGCCAGTCTTCTGTGCATGAGTGTCTGGCCCCCTGTGGGGAGTGGGTGTGTGGGTGCATGAATTTCTTGCTCCATCTGCACATGGGCCTACTGCTGTGTCTGTTCAGGAGTGTGCCCCACACTGCCTCATGACCTTGTGCATGCACAAATGCCTGTCTTATATGTGCATGTTCTGTTTGACTCAAGGATGTGGATACATGTGTGCTCTGAATATGCATGTGGGTGTGCACATATGGGGGTCCTGCATGTGCGTTTACACATCTGAATCTCAGTGTGCACGAGTGTACCTGACCCTGTGTGCTGGCACGTATATGTGAAGGCCTTTCTTCGTGGGAGGCAGTGTACCCGTGTTTATGCACACTTGCATTTTTGTGTCCATAGCTTTAGCTAGAAGGGATACTGGCAAAATCTAGGGCAGGAAGAGCCTGTGTGGGCTAGGGGTGGCTGGCGCTGAGCCCCCTCCCAAGCTGGTCTCACCCGGGGCGACGCCCCCTGCTGCTGGTTAGGCTCAGGCTGGAAGGCCTGGGCGGTTGGGGGTTGGGGGGGGGGGGTTGGGGGGGAAGGGGTTAAGCGTCGGCGTCCACATCTGGGAGCCATTGGCGCATTCCTGCCCGCTGAGCGCATGTTTGCGGATGGATCTGGACGGGACAGGACGGGAGGGGCTGGGCGGGCGTTTCGCACCGGTGGACGGAAATCCAGACGAGAGCGCGAGAGCGAGAGACAGCCGGGCCTGGAGGGCGGGAAGGGGCCTGGGGAAGCGCTGCCCCAGCGCCCTGTCCCTGTGCCGGACCTCAGAGCAGATCATCCCACCGATCAGGCTTGTCCTACTTTACCAAGGCTGGGGGGCTAAAGCTGGAGGGAACAATCAGATACTCCGATTCTCCACCCAGCTGTGCAGCCGGTGTGATGGTGGACAGAACCCTGTGTCCACTCCCGACCTCCTGTTCCTCGTCTGTAAAGCGGGGGCCGTCGGGCCGGTGTCTTTGAGAGCTTTGCCAGCCGGGTCAGGCTGAGAGTCTTCCTCACTGGGGTGGAGGCCTGGGAGTGTGACACTTCCCCTTCCACTGGGAAGTCCTGTGGGGGCACTTGTGGCCACTTCTCTGACCGGGGAGGGGGGTGGTGTTGTTCCTTAATGATTTTGCTTCCCCCCAGTAGGCTGCTACAGGTGGGGACGCGATCCTTCCAAACGGAGCAGCAGGCTCGAAGGGGGCCTGTGGCTGTGCTGGGAACTGGGGTCTCTGCAGATGGAGAGTGATTCAGATCTTGCCCCGCTAGAGCAAGAACGAGAGCTCTTCTGGCTCCTCCAGACTGGGCCAGGAGAGAGAAGCTGGAGTCTGAGAGTCCTCTAGCACTGAGGGGTGCTCCTGGGCGCCCCCTGGTTGGTTCTTGGAAGATCCAAAGGCCACTGCCCTTCTGGGGGAAGGGTACTTGGCAAGGAGATGCTGAGGGGTTAGGTTGGGCTCTAGTTTCCCAGACCTGCTCGAACTGGAGAGGTGTTTGGGGGAAGAGGAGAGGAGTCATTACTCGAGGGAGGTATACCTACTCTTGCACTTCCTTTTTTTTTTTTTTTTTTTCAGATGAGAAAATTAAGATTCAGAGAAAGGAAGCGACTTATTCAAGGTCGCACAGCTCTGAGTTCCAATTGATCCCCAGAGAAGGATTATAACTATAGGAGTTAGGGGCTTAATATCTAGGGCCAGAGTCACTATATTCACTTCTATATTATGCTCTCTTCCCCGGTTTAGGTGTTGGGCGTGTGTGTGATCTGTGCCTCTGCGAGTGTGGGTATGTGTGATTGGGGGCAAGGGAGTGTGATACCACACACTGCTGTCCTTTCTCGACAGAGTCCTCTTTCCATTCTTTCCGCAGAACTCCTCCTGCCCTCTCAGAATCTCTCCTTTTGGGGCAGAGGGAGGGAATTCTCCCAGATTCCCACGGTCCAGCCTTTAGCTAGGCGCGTCTCCTTTAAGACTCGCCCTTCTCCGGGTCTGTTAAGGAGGGGCGGGGGGCGTGATCCCACAGGCCCGCCCCTGGCTGGTGATAGGTCGGTGGGCGGGCAGAGGCGGGTCTGGGTGGGGGAGAGGGCCGCCCCTCCTGCTCCGTACCCTCCGCCCCCCTAGTCTGGGGCTCCGGGTAAAGTTTCAGCCTCCGCACGTGACTCGCCATGGCCGCTGCCTTCGCCCCGCGCCCCTGAGCCGCGGCCCCCCAGACTGCTCCTCTCCTGGGATCCCGTACCCCTGACGCTTAACAGCACCGAGGCGCAGGGTCAGGGCAGACGCCGAGCCCACGGGCGCTCTGGACGGATTGCTTCCTCCCGCTGCGAGGTAACCTCTGCCCCGGGGATTTTGGAGAGCCCCCAGCTCCCGCGGGCACCGGGGCCCCTTGGCCTGTCCCTGATAGGAGCTGCAGGCGGGGACCTGGTGCTGGGCGGGTTCGGACGGGAACCCGGGGTTTCCTGGGCTTCCTACCCCGCCGCCGCCGTGCCCAGGGTGGGGGAGTCCAATCTGTGCGTCTGTCTGCGCCCGAGTGTTCGCGCGCAGCCGTGAGGCATCTGGGGCGGTCTGCCGCGCGTGTCCCCGGCGCCCGAGCTGTGGCAGAACCGCCGCTGGGAACTCCTACTCCCTCTTGCTTTCCTCTTCAAAAACAAACAAAACAAAAAGACTTTCAAACCTGTTTGGGGAGAGATCGGATGCCCAACGGACTAGCCCCCTCCTTTTCCTCCTGTTATCTGAGCTGCCCTGTGGTTTGGGGAGAATCAGCCCGGAGGCCCACCCCCACCGGAGCAGGCGGCTGGGGGGCGGGGCCCGCTCAGCTGGTGTCCCCCGTGGAGTGAGGGGAGCCGATCGAATTGGGTAAGGGAGTCAGTGCAGTACCAGGAGGGAGGTCTCTGGATCTAGTGCTACCATGGGGTTATGGAAGCTTTTTGGGGTGAGGGGAGGACGGAATGGACTGGTTGTCTTTGCTCTGCAGAGGGTGTCTGGGACCTGGTGCCACCCACGAGGAGGAGAAGCTGCTAGCCAGATGTGGATGTGGAGGGGGGGGGGGTGCTGGAAAATCAGCTTGGCTATGCCCCTTCTCCTCTCTGGGCACTGCCCTATTGTCAAGTTGCTCAGTGGGAAGGGCGGCAGGCCACCAGTGTGCTAGGCTGGGGATGGGGACCAACTCCTATGGAAATCAGACAAGAAAAGCCCCACAGCCTTGAAGATATTTCTCTGCCTCTGTCCATCCTGTCTTGGATAGGATGCCCATGTGCTGGCATGGGGTACCCTCAGCATTCAGCTGGTGCCAGCTCCTTCTACCAGATTGCTTTCTGCCTGTGGGCTGTGTGCACATGTGTGTGTGTATATGTTCTTAGAGGGACTATTCCTGAGAACACTCCCCCACTTCCCCACCCCCTTCTGCTAACTCCCCCTCACTTTTGCTCCTGACCACCATCCCTCCTCCAGTTTCCTGGGTGGGAGATTCAGGGATGTCTCTTGTCCCTTTCCCTGGCTGCAGTGGTCATAGGGCAGGGTTGTTCTAGGGAAGTGGTTCAGTAAAGGCACCAGGTCTTGCTACAAAGTGGGCTTGAGCGCCAAGCACTTCTTCAGGGCCTTGTGCTTGATGGGGAGGCTGGGTTGGGGAAGACCCAGATCGGAGCGGGGGTGGCTTGACACCTTGGGGCTTCCCCCTGTTGGGGGTGGAGATGAGTCTGGGGGAAGAACAAGAGAAAGAGTATTTGGAGCTGGAGGAAAGGGGGGGTCTGGGGGTTTCTGACTAGGAAGGGTGTTAGTGTACTAGGAGGGGCTGGGACATCAGTTCTGTCTGGGAGTCTGGGCTATGTTGGTCCTGAGACCGAGTAGTCACTAGGGTCAGACTGGAGTAGGCCCTTGGGAGCTGAGGATCTTAGATTTGGACTTTGAGGGTGTGAGTGAATGTGCATGAAATGGTCCATGCAGGAGTTTCCCCACCAGACTGGTGAGGGCAGTGCAGATGAGGTAGCAGTTCTGAAAAGACCCTGGGTTTGGAATGGCTTAATCCTGGCCACCTCCTCCTATCACCTCTCAATCTTCATCCTTAATTTGACCCTAAATGCCCCTGCTACCATTCTGGGACACTTCTCTGGTCCACCTCCTACTCCTAGCCATGTGGCAGCCTGGCAGGAAGCTAGCTGTGGGCAGCCCCATCCTGATCACCCCTGTGCCTCCCCCGCTGGGCACAGTCACCCACATGTGCCATGACGCGGTTCCTGCCACTCTGTCTAGTGTGGGGTAGAGGACATTGTCTGAGTGGCACTTCAAGTCTGTTTTGGGGGCATTGACCCAGACCTCAGTTAATTGGCTCCTCCTTCCTAAATCCTTTGGTCTTAGAAGCTGGCTCTGCCCTCTAGGACCTTTCCCCCCAACCCACTTCTTGCTCAGACTTCTAGGTTCTTTAGTGGGATAGTCCTCAGAACTGTGTGACGTGAGGGTGCGGCCTGCTCCAAAATATAAACCTCAGTGCCTGGTTCCCTGCGCTTTGGGCAGCATAGGCTGGGCAGGGCAGGGCCTGACCTGGGCTGAGCTGAGGGATGGGTGTGTTTGGGCCTTTCTGGAGGTCTGTTTAGGAGTAGTGTCTGGGATCTATGGTGATGGGCATCTAGGGAAGGTAATCCTATCCCTGTGACGAATGAACATGGCAATCTCCACTTGCCCAGTGCCCCACGCCCCTTTCTGGTGGCAGTGGTTTTGGGAGTGTGGGAAGCTGGCAGGGTCCCTGGCAAGATGACCAGGGTTGTCTTGACTTACTGGGTTTTGGGAAAGGCGTGTGGCAACTGATACCTCAGCTCCCAGGGCTTTGGCTGCACATCCTCTCTGATGCCTGCTGTCTTTCTTCCCTCCATTCCCCTCTCCACCCTCTGGCTGCTGTCTAGAGCCCACACGGTTAGTAGGGGATGGAGGGTGGGGGCGAGGGCCTGGATCTCCGTGTGTGTCCAGGGAGTGTTCTGGGGATTGGCAGGATTGGCTGAGAGTGTCTGGGTGTCCCTGCAGGGTGGGTGGTGTGCAGGGACCAGGCCCAGAGTGTGAGAATGTGTCAGCGTCGGTGTGTCTGTCCCCCGTCTGGCTTGGGTGTGGGTGTCTCTTGCTTGTCTGGATCTTGCCTCCCGCTCCAGTCCCCGCCTCCCCCCCCCCCCCAACCAGTTGGGACCGCCTGCTTGCTCTCCCTCTCTCTCCCCACAACTGGAGCCTCCCTTGCCTGTTCCTGGAATTTGGAGAGGAGGAGGAGGAAGAGGCAGGCAGACAGACCTCCCACACTGTAGCCCGCCTGCCTGGCATCATGGGGAAATGAAATAGGTGCTATGGAACTAAGGTTTCCCTGCCTTCTCTAGACCCTCCAACACACATCACAGAGTCTAGGGAGCCACGTTTACAGAAGGGCCTTGGGCTGCCCACTACCTGCCTGGCAGTGATGCCTCCTTCTTCTACCCAGCATCCTGCCTGCTTGGCCCCTGCCGGGACCTCTAGGCACCACTGTCAGCCCCTGGAGCGGATGGGGGATTAGACTGCTGCCAGCCTGGCCAGCACCTGTTGCCAACCCCCAGCGCTGTAACTGGAGCCGGCCATGGAAGGGGGCTACAAAATGACAGGTGGAATTTCTGCAACCAGGCAACCCCCACCCCCCCACTGGATATGCCTTTGCTTCCGGCCGGAATAAGGAAAGCCTACCCCCCCACACCCCCTCTGCAAGTGTCAACCTGATCTCAAGGATGATGTCCCAATCCTGCCTGTGGGGGCAGGGCCTGGGAGATGGGCAAAGGAATGGGTTTATTGCTGTTTGCCCAGTGACCCCCCCATCCCCTTCACAGGCTGCAGAGCTGAGCTGCCCTTGTTTAAGTTAACTGAGCTCTGTTGCTCAGGGAGGGCTGGGGGGCATGGGGGTTGTGGATGGGGGTGGTTCTCTGTTAATGTTTTAATTGCATAAAAACTGGGAGCTCAGCTCCCGACCAGTGGGGAGTCTGGGTCTGGCTGGCCGCCCGGTTTGGGCTAAATATAGTCTGGGACATCTGCAGAGAAGGGGAGGGGGGTGGAGGGAGGTTCCTTTCCCCCCACCTTCCACCAAGGTGCCCTCGTCTGGGCGGGCACCTTGGAGCAGGGAGGGGGATTCCTGAGCACAAAAGGCTGGGGAGAGGCGGTGGGGGCTGGGTACAGTTGGGATCTCGCCTGTCTGGCGGCCAGTAGCTGCCTGAGATGAACCCAGAGGCTCAGGACAGGCTGGAGTGGGGTGTGCGGGCTGTATCCAATGGCTCTGCTCCCCTCCCCCCAGAGCTGCCTGAGGTCAGGCAGTCTCCGTGTGTCACTGCGCCCTGCCGGCCGCCGCCGTGTGTCACCGTGACCCACTCTCTGTGTGCCTGTGTGTACACACCTACCTAGGAGTGGCTCCCTCCCGGCTCCTCCCCCAGAGCCTCTGTCCCCTGGGTCCTACCGCAGATCCCCAGCCCTCCTTCCTTCTGCCCCTCGGCCCACGGTGAAACCTCCAGCCCAGGAATCGAGACTTGAGAAGGGGAAGCTGCGGTGGGGAGTTCTCTGATCTCTAGTCACGGCAGGAAGTGGAGGGGAGGGGGAGGAAGGGGGAGAACCGTGAGTGGCAGGCCAGGAGGGAGGGCCCATCAGCCCTGTGACCAACCTCACACACTGCGATAGGGGGTGGCCACCCTCCCAGCTGGCCCCCTTCCCTCCAGCTCCAAGTGGGGGAACCTTAAGGGACAGCTGATTCTCTAGGGGCTGGTAACAATCTTTATCACCCCCCAACACTGGAAAAAAAAGTCTTCCTGTCACGTGGCTGTCACTTCCTGTCCCACTGTGGTTCCAGGGATGTTTGTTGTTGGTTGCCATGGAGATAGCCGCCGTGGGCACTACCCCGGTTCTTGTGGGGAGGGAGCTGCCCCTCCCCCCAGGGCCACAGTTGGGAAGGGACTTGGGGGGCCTGCCTTGGGGGCTATTTCAGGCTGAGTGTGTGTGGTCTCTGATGCTCCAGATCTTCTAGGCAGCCCCCCCCCCCCAGACTTCTGTCTGTGGGAAGGAGTCACAGCTACCTACTCAGACCCAGTGTTGGGGAGACCGTGACTGTGCCTGGCTGTGCTTGACTGGCTGACTGTGTGAGTCTGACTGATTGTGTGGTCCTGTCCCCTCCAGGCTAGGTTGTGCTGCCTCAAAGATACATCACAGAGGTTCGTGGGACCTCTGCTTCCTATCTCCTTTTACCTTTGGAACCTTCTCCCATCTTGTGTTCTCATGGAAATTGCCTTCCCCAGGGAGCTTCTGGGATGTCTTGGGGTATAAGCTGGAGTGGGAGGAGGCTGTGGGCAGGTTGTGTGTGTGTTTGGGGGTGGGGAGGTGGGGGTCTGCCTCACCCTTGCACACAGCCTGTACCAGCCTTTCTCTGAGCCTGAAGGCCCTGTGCTTTAAGGGGCAGGCCATACGACTTTGTGACCCATTCTTCCCACCCCCTTGTGGGTTTCCCTCTTCAGCCAGGGATGGAGAAGAGGAGATTCCCCCTAGTTCTAACCCCCAACTGGTAGGCGAGTGCAGAGTAGGAAGTTCCTGGGGGGTCAGTGGATGGAGGGGTATGGGGCGGGGTACAGTCTGACTCAGGCCTGGTCTGGGGTCAGAGCCAAGAGGATATCCTGAGGCAGGGGATTGGCGTTCCCGGCTTCCCTGCAGTCGAGGTCCCCAGGGAGGGGTGCTGGGAGGGGATTGGTAGGACCATGTCCTGCTGACTTTCTGCCCTAGGATTCAGAATCTGGCAGTCTCAGGTTTAGGGCAGAGCTGAGGGGATAGCGGAGGGTGGGGATTGCTGTAGCCTTACACACACACACACACACACACACACACACACACACACACAAACACAACCTTGCTGTGTGTGCTCCCATTGTGAGAACAGTGTTTCCTGCGTGGTATAGTGGGGAGACAAGTGGTGAGGGGGCAGCTGCCAAGGTGAAGGTGGGGAAAGCCCCATGCCAGGCTGGGTATAAGGACGGTGGTTTCCAAGCTGGGGGGGGGTCCCCTTTGTCTGTGCCCCCTTGGTCCCCTGCCTGGACAGAGGGGCCTTTGTTTGGTCCACACACTCCTGTGGTCTGGCTGTGGCTTCAGCAGGCTCATCTCTTCCTCTTCCTGTTTTCTTCCTTCCCTGTAGGTTGCTCCCTCCTCGAAGCCTGGGCTGCCCCCTGCCCTTTCACCTACTCTCTGCTTTGAAAGAAGACCCAATGGGTTCCAGGGGAGGGGGAGCTCAGCCACCTTGAGCTTTGGAGGTCCCAAGCATATCTCCTAGGGGGCTCTGGGGTGCAGTCTTTGGGGATGCAGGAGTTGGAGGCACTGTCATGCCCACAGAGACCACCATTTCCTCCTCCCAGAACCTGGCCTGTCCTAGGTTTGGACTTACCCAGTTGCCCTTTCTGCTTGGTAATCAGTCACTGCTGGAGGTCAGGTGGCCCTGCATAGCTGGGACAGAACCTAGGGCCAGGTGGGGGCACAGGTTGAGGGGACATCAGACCCACTCTTCTGGGACTGAGTGCTGCATCTTGAGGCAGTTGGGCAGTGGCAGCATCCAGAGGAAGATGCTGGACTTCATCCCTCCCCTAATCCCCTCTGAGGATGTGCTAAGGGCCTGCACATGTTTGGGGCAGGTTTTCAAACAAGTCCTAGCTCTAGTGAGGCAGGCCTGGGATTGCAAGGGTCTGGTAGAGAAGAGGTGCCCTGTACCTGTCCCGACATAGTCCAGGCCCTCCTGGGGTGGTGATCTCTTTCAAAGTGGGGCTGGCCTTGCTGGCTCCCTGCAGCTGGGACTCTGGTGAGCAAAAGGTAAACAGAGGACCAGAGTGGCCAGACTGTGGACTTGTAGGGGAGGAGAGGGGTGAAAGCCTTGGCCAGAGGAACCTTTGGAAAAGGGAAAGAGGGAGTAGTGATCATCACTGCTCCCCAGACCCTGCCTGAAGATCTGAAGAGCTAGGAGGAGGGGAGAAGTTGTGGCTTTGTGTGTGTGTGTGTGTGTGTGTGTGTGTGTGTGTGTGTTCCTGGAAAGTTTATAAATAGTTCCAGCCCACTGTTCTGGTTTAGAATCTGCCCTGTCCCGCCCTGTCCTGCCCTGCCCTGCCCTGCCAGCTCCTTATCTGATTAGGGGGTACAGAGGGTCCAGGTCTTTGTTTCCACCAGGGTTCATGTCCTGTGTGTTCCCCTGGGTACCCCGTCAAGTTGAGCTGAGCTTTGGGTGTCATTTGCCTATGATTCATTGACTGTCTAGAATGCTGAGGAAAACCCCCATCTCCCCTTCTTTTAAGCTGCCCGGTCTCTGTCCCTATCTCTCAGCCTCTCTGGGACTGCCTGCCTTCTGTTCCTTGGGAGCCATTGTTGCAGGGGAGCCTGGGAGCTGAGAGGAGGGAGTCAATGAGGAAGGGAGGCTGGATCAGCTGGGTTTGGGGACCCCCGGCTCCTCTTCTCTGGGGATAGGAAAGGAAATAGTCTATTTCTCTTCCCTTCCTCCCCTCCCCAAATCCAAAAGGTTTCTCTTTTTTGGTTTGTGAAATGAAAGAAGGGAATTTGGGAAAGCGCTGTGGTTGGGCGTCCACCCACACCCGAATATCCCTCACCCACATCCCTCTTCTCAGTCTGGGGGGAAGCAGACCCTGGAAAATGGGTAATTGTCTCTCCGGAGCCTGTCCACAGACACTAACCCTGGTTGGGAAGAGGGAAGGGAGAGCAGACACATGGCCCAGGGAGGCACCGGGTGTGGTGAGAGGTGTGGGGAAAGGGGCCCTGTTGCCCAGCACCGCCTGTGTGCCCAGTGCTGTGCTAGGTGCTTTCCAGACTCATATGTCTGAAACCACACAGCCAGTTGTTGAGAGGGGTAGCTCACAAGTGAGTAAACAGACGCTTAGAGAGGTTAAGTGACTTGCCGAAGGTCACCCAGAGTGGCAGAGCTGAGATTTGACCCTACAAACCTCTGGTTCTTTCTACTGTCTTCATGGCTCAGCCAGCCCTTGCCTTTTCCTCTAGGTGTGTGTGTTTCCCCTGGCACTTTTTGGGAGTGAGGGAGGCTCCGGTGGGCAGGGTGCATGGCTGGTGGCTGGCACTCCAGCACCCACCCCCTCCGACTGTGCCCAGGCGAGGCTCAGCCTATTGGAGGGATGGGCCTGTGGTTTTCTCTGCCTTGAGGGAGGGTGCCCACGGGTAGTAGAGCTGGTGGGCAGAGGGTGGAGGTTGGAGGTAGGTAGTTTGTTTTCCCTTTCTTTGGTGGTTTCAGTTCTCTACCCCTGGGTCCAGGTAGCTGGGGCCCAGGTGTCTCCCCAGGGTTCATGGCTCCAGAGGGAGCTTCTGAGGCAGGGCCTGTGCTCTTTGGCTCAGCCCCCATCATCCCTGCCCTCTCCCATCCCTGTTCCCTGGCCAGCCTGGCCCTCGGCCCATTTCTATGACCTTTACCCCCTCCCATGGCTCAAGGTCCTCCCCGGGGAGCTGAGTAACTCTGCACCAGAGTTTGCAGGCTGAGCAGGGTTAGGGATAGTGAGGCTCTCATGGGGTGAGGGAGGCCTTCCAGTCTCTCACTGGGGTGTGGCTTTGGAGGGCAGGGGGTTTTGAAGTTTGGTCCCATGTCTAACTCCTCACAGGCAGAGTTGAAGCATTAAGGTGGGCATAGTCATCTCTCCTCTGGGGGCAGGGGTGGGATGCAGAAGGTCCAGACTGGACCGACTGAATCCACCCCCTATGCCCCAAAAGCTGAGTCAGAATGCCTGGGGTCTAGAGTGAATGGCTTTCTGGGCCTCAGCTTCCTGGGCCTCACCTCAGGGAGGCCGGCCCCTGTGTGGACGTAAACCCTCCTGAGTATTTGTCAGAGGGTGCACCTCAGTGTGTGTTGGGTGCTGGGCCCCCAGGGAGGCAGGTACAAAGGCCAGCCTGGCTGTGTGAGGGCCAGGGAATGTGCAGTTTGGGAAACTGTGGGGCTGTGGTTGTGTGTCTGTGGGGGGCTGTGTCCTGGGGCCGTGCACACAAGCCCTGAACCATGTTCATTGTGTGGTGAAGCCCAGGTGTGGAGAGATGGTATCTCCAGGTTCCCTCTCTTCACGTGCGTGCCCGCACACACACAGGCTGGGGCGTGCAAGCATGCTCTTGCCCACCCGGATGCTTTCCATAGACCTGCATGCATGAGTTTCTGCAGGAGAGAGAGAGAGAGAGAGAGAGAGAGAGAGAGAGAGAGAGAGAGAGAGAGAGTGTGTGTGTGTGTGTGTGTGTGTGTGTGTGTGTGTGTCTGATTGTCAACGCTGATGAGGCTCGGCCAACCCCTCCTTCCCTTGCCTGGCTCCCTCAGCTCAAGAGTTCCCGTTGTGTGGGGCCCCACAGGGGCGTGGGGGGCTGGGGTGGCAGCTGGCCCAATGGGTGGGGCCCCTGTTCCTCTGACGTCAGCCTTCTCAGCCTGGGAGGGAATCAACAGGGGCCTGGGGAGAGAAGGGGGTACTTCATTCAGGAGTAAGGAGAGAGGCCTTATGGTTGTCATAATTAGTACCAATAAAAATCATGGTCATTAACAATGTCCAGATTCCACTCCTGGGGGAGCTGTCCCCTCCCTAGCAAGTACCTGTCCCCTCTCCCCCTCCCTCAGCCTGGCCCAGCTGGGCCCAAAAGTCCTGGCCTTGTCCACTGTGGCCTTGGCAGGAACTCCTCTATCCCAGGCATGGTCCTCTGCCAAACGCTGGCCATGTGCATGTCCCTTGGATTCTAGGTCTGAGCCTGGAGCCTGGAGCTTAGAACCTGGTGTGGCCTAGGCTTGGTGGGGGAGGTGGTGGGAGGAACAGGGGTTGGAAATGCAGGCAGTCCTTAGTTTGGGTCTTTGTGACCTTGTTTCTTTCCTTTTTCCTTTTTTCTCTTTCTCTCTTTCCTTTTCTCTTCCCTTCTTCTTTGTGTAATATTTATTTTTTATTTTTAATTAAACCTTACCCCCAATATGGGGCTCAAACTCATGACCCTGACGTTGAGAGTCACACGCTCTACTGACTGAACCGGTCAGGGGCTCCTCCTTTCTTCTTTTTAACAGGTTTATTGAGATGTAATTCATATACCGTAAAATTCACCCATTAAAGTGTATAACACAGTGGTTTTTGTATACTCACAGAGTTGTGTGAATGTCTCCACCATCAATTTTTGAAAATTTTCATCACTCTAAAAAGACCCTGTTAACTGTCAGCAGTCACCTCCCATTTCCTTCAAACCCACCCCCCAGCCCCTGGTGACTGCAGTCTGCTTTCTGTTTTTATAGATTTGTCTATTCTGGACATTTCATAGAAATGGAATCATCATATGTAGCCTTTTAGAACTAGCATGACTGTTTTCATGTAGTAGTAGTATATATCAGTACTTCATTCCTTTTTCTGGCAGAATTAAGTTTGCATGTGGATGGACACTCTGTCCATTCATCAGCTGATAGACATTTGGGTCGATTCTACTTTTAGGCCATTGTGAGTAATACTGGTCTGAACATCCGAGCACAAGTTTTTGTGTGAACTTATGTTTTCATATCTCTTGGAGAGATACCTAGGAGTGGACTTGCTGGATCATAAGGTAACTCTGTTTAACTTTTTGAGGAACTGCCACATTGTTTTCCAAAATGGTTGTACTGTTTTACATTCCCTCCAGCAGGTGTATGAGGGTTCCGGTTTCTCCATATCCTTGCCAGATTTATTCTTTTTGATTATAGTCATCTTGGTGGATCTGAGGTGATATCTCATTGTGGTTATTTATTTACTTATTTAAATGTTTATTTATGTTGAGAGAGAGAGACAGAACATGAACAGGGGAGAGGCAGAGAGAGAGGGAGACGCAGAATCCGAAGCAGGCTCCAGGTTCTGAGGTGCCAGCACAGAGCTTGACGTGAGGCTTGAACTCACAAACCGAGAGATCTTGACCTGAGCTGAAGTCTGATGCTCCACCCACCAAGCCACCCAGGTGTCTCTCATTGTGGTTTTAAAAGGCTGTTTCTTTGGGGTGCCTGGGTGGCTCAGTGAAGTGTCCTACTTCAGTTCAGATCATAATCTCATGGTTCATGAGTTCGGGCCCCGCATCAGGCTCTGTGCTAACATCTCGGAGCCTGGAGCCTGCTTCGGATTGTGTGTCCCTCTCCCTCTTTCCCCTCCCCCGCTGGCACTCTGTCTGTCTCTGTCACAAAAATGAGTAAACATTAAAAAACAAATAAATGGCTGTTTCTTTTTGTCTTCTTTTGTCTTTACATATATACAATGCCATACATATGTCATATATATGTGTATATGTATTTGTATATAAAGAAATATATCCATGTACATGTATTTATTTTAGTATATCCTATACCCCAGGTGGATTTGATTGGAAGCATCCTCTTGCGGATGCTTCTCTTTTTCCCCTTTCTCTCTTTTCCCTTGTTGCTGCCTTTCTGTCTGTGTCATGGCATCTCTGGGTTCATCTCTGCCTCTCTCTGCCCCATGGTGTTATCTGTGCATGCCCTTCTGATCCCAGCTGTTCAAACAGGGTTTGGATCTGTATACACACGTGTGTGTGTATGTGGGGGGGGGGGGCGGGCATCTGGTCCTTCATCATGTGCCCTCCTCCCACCCCATCCAGGGATGTTGCTTTTGCCACCGACTATAAGGGTGAACTTTGAATTCATCAATCTCCCTTACCGTTTCATTGCCTGGGGCTGGGGAGGTTCTACCCTGGGCAATCCCTACCCTTCTTACATACTGCCCACCCCTGGCCCATCATGCTGGTAAGCATTGGAGGTGATACCCAGGAGTCCTTGGTTCCCGTTTCCTTATTTGTATGTATGTCAACGGGCCTCCTCCCTAGGCCTGTGGGACAAACCCATCTGGGGTGCTGGGGCTTGGATTTTGGGGGGAAGTGGTATAAGAGGGGCCCCCTGGCCTAGGAGTCATTTTTCTGAGAAGTGCCAATGCTTTAGGGAAGCGGCTTTTCCTCCCCCACCCTCCCCCCCTCAGGCACACGGTTCTTTGTATCTTGACCTCAGGTAACCCGCACTGGGGGGAGGAGGAGGGCCAGCTGCTGGCCTCTGCCACAGGGATCCTCTGGGGTGGCAGACCCTGACCTTTCCCCTCGGGACTGTGGGTGAGAGGCCCTTTGTGGCTCTGGGCTCTGTCCTCGTCTCCCCAGCCTGGCTGTGCTATCCTGCCACCCCCAGCAGTGTCTGGGCCCTGCTCCCAGGCTGTCTCTGCCAGCCAGGCATGGTGCCAGCTGTCTGCTCAGCCGGGTGCCACGGGAGAATCTCCGGCCGCCCAGGTTGGGGAGCTCCACGGGGAATGCCCGTGTACCCGCTCCTCAGTGCCCACTCACCTGCCTTTCCTTTTTCTGCAGTGCCACAGAACATGGCCCCCCGAGCCGCCTAGCCAGGGCCCATCTGGGAGAGGCATCGTCTTCGGTGTCCTGAAGGCCAGCTCTGGACCTTCCCAGAAAAGTGCCAGCTCACAGAACTGCTTGACCGAAGGACCAGCTCTTGGGACCTCCCCCAACCCACACGGCCCCCCGCTAGAGTGGGGGATCCAGGAGGCTGAGATTAGCCTGTTGGCCTTGGACAGAAGCTCCAGGACAGAAGGGGGGGGTGGGCTGACCACCCAGACCCCCTCTGGGCCCAGGCCCCATGCCCCGAGGAGGGGCAGCCTGAAGCCCGTCAGAGCCTCCTGCCAGACTGTCTGCCTACCCTTCTGACTGTGGCTGCTTGGCATGGCCAGCAACAGCAGCTCCTGCCCAACACCTGGGGGAGGGCACCTCAATGGGTACCCGGTGCCCCCCTACGCCTTCTTCTTCCCGCCAATGCTGGGTGGACTTTCTCCACCAGGCGCCCTGACCACTCTCCAACACCAGCTTCCAGTCAGCGGCTATAGCACACCATCCCCAGCCAGTAAGTGGGGTGGTGGGAGGCTTGGTGGGAGGGGGATGTGGCGTCGGCAGGCCTCAGGGCTTGGCCTCCAGGCACATCTGTTTTGCGTGTCTTCTCTAGATGAGGGGGACCATCTTTGTGTGTGTGTGTGTGTGGGGTGGCTCCAGGCTGGTAACAGTGGTTGTTTGATGTTGGGGGCGGCTGAGGGAGAGATGCAACCGTGCCGTTCCCTGGGGCTCCTGGCGCCCTCTCCTGTGCTGTGCTCTTGAGGGCCTTATAAATAGCTCCGAGGACTGGACACAGAGGCCGGAGGCGGGTAAACACACCTCTTGACATTTGGTGGAAATGGCAACTCTCCTGACAGTGGCACCCCACCTCCATCCCACCCCTCTGAGGAAAGAGCTTGAGGGCGCAGACTGCCCTGGAGGCTGACGAGCCCCCCCACCTCTCCCCTCCCTGCCAGCTCCGCCCACGGTTGCCTGGTGGCCAGGGCCAGTGTCCCAAGAGGGGGCGCCCAGCCTGGACTCTGGCTGTGCACGCATGCATGGTCTTGGCAGGGCCTGTGTTTTCTCTGTGACTCCACCCTCTGCCACGGGGGTCGCCTGTTGGCTGGACAGGGGTCTCGGTACCCTTCCCCGGCTGGCCGAGCCAGGTAGTGGGAGGTGGCAGCAGCTATGGCCAGCTGGCGGAGTCCAGGCCTCGGGCCTGCCAGGCCGCTTACAGTAACTCTGGCCCCCAGGGCCCAGCTGGGCACCAGGCCAGGGCTCGGGGAGGAGGGAGCAGGGGCCTGGCCTGGGGCGGGAGGGGTTGGAAGCAGCAGAATGGGCCATGGACGGTTGGCTGGTCGGTCAGCTGCTGACCTGGGAAACGTGTCCCACCTCTCCTGGTGGGCGGGGACTGAACATCCTGCCCCAGGCACCCACTGCCCCTCCCACAGCCCCTGGCAGGCTGCCTGGCACCACTGCCCTGTGCGCCCGGCTGGGCTGGGTCAGTGCCCCCTTCTCAGTGTGGGGGCAGCACACTCTCGCCGGAGCCAGGGAGTCTCTTTGTCCCTGGGGCAGGCCCTGGCCGGGCGCCTCGCTGCCCGCACTGGCCGTCTGCCCACCGCCACCACCGCTTCCTGGACCTCCTCCTCTGGCTCCGCCACGGCCCCTCCCTCCCAGGCCCCACCGGCTGCTGGAGCAGGGGCTCCGTGTCTGTTCCTACAGGCTCCCCCTCTTTCTGGCCTGGGACCAGAGGGCAGGCAGATACTCCCTCAGTTTCCACAATGCCATTCATTCTCTACCTTCTGTTTCCTCCCTCTCTTCTGTCCTCATACGGCAGTGGCGGGTGGCACAGTGACCCGGAGTTGGGGGAACTCTGAGTTTGGCCTAGTCTTCCAGTCCGTGCTAGGTGGCCAGGGAGGCCAGTCTCTGGGTTCAGGGTTGCTGGGGAATGGAATTGGGGTTGTGGGCATGTCTGTGGTTCCTTTTGTCTACAGACACTGGAATTCGTATTCTTGGCTGGAGTAACTGGAGTGTCTCCTTCCTGCCAGGGTGGGATTTTTAGGGAGGGAGACGTGGGGGGCTTGCAACCTGGTACCTGTGGATAACTTGTCCTTCCCCAGGTGATGGGAACAAAGCCCCAGACACTGCTCAGAGTTGGAGGTGGACTGGGTTCTTGGCCATCCTGTGTCAGACGAGCAAAGAGCAAATGCTATGTCCTCTGAATGTTGCAAGCTTCTTCCCCTTTCTTAGAGGTGGGTGGGGAGGGCTTCCGGGTCCCCCACTTCCCACCCTGGTAACATTCTCCCCCCCCCCCAGGGCGGGGTGCCCACATTTTGGGCAAGTGGAGCCTTCTCTGGCTTTCCCCACCCAGGTTAGGCAATGCTCCTTTCCTGCCCCCTCCCTCTGTGAGCCTGTGGGTTTCCCTACCCTTCCCCTCTTCCTAGTAAACAACAACTTCTCTTCCTACCTAGACCCCCAGCTTCTGAGCTGCTCCCTGCCATTCTCCTACTCTGGGACCAGGGGTGTAGCCATGGGCTTCAGGGAACCAGGCATCTCCCCTCCTTCTGTGCAGGGCTGGGTGGCCTGGTGACCCAAGCTCCTCAGCCCTGGGTAGTGAAGCATGACAGATCAAAATTCATATGTGTTGGAGATGGAGGCAGCCTCATTTCTCTGCTCTCCCTGCCATGAGGCTGGTGCCAGGGGTCAGGCAGTTCCTAGGAGAGGTAGACATTGGTGGCCCCCATTCCTGCAGAGAGCAATGGTCACCTTTTTTTGTAGGAAGCCTCAAATGGGAGGCTCTTTACTCCCATTTCCCACCAACAAAGGTGTTTGCATAGTGCCCCTCCCTTTCCCATCCCTCTTCCCATGTAATGTGGAGGCTGGACCTTGGGTGTCTTGGGTGTATCCTTCAGAGACCCAGTGGCCTGTGGAATGACAGGTCTGGCTCACTGTTGGGGAAGGGGTATTTCTCTTACTCTTGTCAGGGAGTCAGAGTAAGAGGCCCCAGAGATGGGACAGGATTCCCTCCCCACCTCCCCAGAGCCCCTGGGGCTTGATCTCTGAGGACTGGTATTTACTATGGAGGGTTGAGATTCTGTGTGCATTGTGGGGAGGGTCAGGGTTGTGTGTGTTTTAGGGGTGGGGGTGTCAAGGCTGAGTGTGTGTTGGGAAGGGGGTTAATGGCTTGTGTGTATGGGGTGAGAAGGTCAGAGCTGAGCGTGTCTTGGGAGAATCAAATCCAGAGCTGGTGAGGGGGGGCGGTCAGTCTGTATGTGTGCTGGAGGAGGCGGTGACTTAGGGCATAGAGTGTTTAAAGGAGAGGTCTGCGGATTGTGCTGTGTGTCTCGGGAGGTCAGCGTCTCTTCTTATCGCCAGTTCAGGCTGGGGGTGGTGATGTGGGGAGTGGGGAACACCAACCTGCCCGTTTTGTTGCTCACTGTAGGAATCCGTGTGGGCTACCTGCTGTAGTGGAGCCTGAGTTCTGGCTTTGCCACTTAGCTGCGTGAGATAACCTCTCTGAGCACGTTTCCTGGTCTGTAAAACAGGGATATTACCAGAACCTCCCTCAAAGGCTGAGATTAGGCAAGATCACCGACGACGTAATGTTCTCAGCTCTGCGTCTGCTTGTGGCATCCTGTCGTCTGCATCCTTGCTGTCTCCTGCGTGGTACCATTACCACGGTGAAAAGGGGACCCAGGTCCCTTCTAGGTGGAGGAGTTGGAGAGAACTGGATGCTGACATGTGTGGAGCCCGTACTATGTGCCCCAGATTATCTCTATGGTGCTGGGAGAGGGTTATTATCCCCATTTGTATTTGAGGAACTGGTGTGGGTGGAGGTTAAGTGATTGGGTTAAGTGAGCGGTAAAGCTGACCTATTTTCCACCATCCAGATAGGCAGCTGCAGGAGGGTATGGTGGTGGGCACTCCTGGGTTGGGGGAGCCTTTGGGGGGGAGGGGTCTGTCAGGGCCAATGATGAAACCTCCTCTCTTATGGCTGAGTCCCACTTCTGCCCAGGAACCTCCTGCTTTCCCCCAGTAGGGGGCGTCAGGGAAGGCAGCCAAGCCACACCCCCTCTTCTGTGTTTTGGATCCTGAAGGCTGGAGGCAAAGAGCCCTAAGAGGCCTGGGCCAGATCTCCATCCTGTCCTGGAAACTGTGGATACAATCTGTTCACACCCATCCCCACCCCCTAATCTGCCCGCTGCAGCCCACGGGAGTTTGCAGAGCTCAGTAGGCAATCCTCCCGTCCCCCTCCAGACAGACATTGTAGGAACAGAGTGTAAAAGCCACAGTTGTTATTCTTATTTTGTTTCAATTTGTGGGGTGGGGGCAGGGAAGTTGGAAGCAATCAGTAGAGGAGCTAGAGATGGGAACCCCAAAAGACTGGCTCCAGACTTTTCCTTTCTGTCTACATATTCATAGTGTGTGTGCCTGGAGACTGGGGAGACCAAGGAGGGAGTGAGCCCCTCTTCCTTTCTTCTGCCACTCCCTTCCTTTAGTCTCTTCCTCCCACCCTCCCTTCCGTCCACTCTTTCCCTGGACAATAAGAGAGACAGCCCAGGGAGAGAGGGTATTGCTAGCAGTGCCTTTCCAGAGGTCCAAAATGCAGAGTCAGCCAAAGATTGTTGGATGGGATTTTGAATGAAAATGGGGCCCCTCACCTTTTATCTGGTAGCAGTGATAATGCATGAGCTCCCTCAGGCAGGACTCAGGGAAGGAAGCCTGTCTTCCTTTTGGGCTGGCAGGACCTGAGACATTGGGTCCACCCCATGCCAAGGGCCATGTGCCCACAGGGATGTACCAGTGCAGGCTATGACTACCCTTTAGGGGGTAGCGTCTGTAGAAAGAGGAAGTGTTTCCCTTCTCCAGATCACTTTGGGGCAGTGCCCACGTGGCCTCCTCCTCCTCCTCCTCTATGGAGTCAGGCACAGCCAGTGGAGCTGGGTGTCCCAGGGTAGACTGGTTAGATCAGCCCTGGCTAGATCAGATATAGAGGCTCTCGCCTCCCCATTTTGACTTCTGGGTTACTGAGAACCTCAACCAGCCCACAGACCAAGGCACCATGGACAGAAATCTTAAAAAAGACTGCTCTTCCTGTGCAGCCTAGGGCAGGTCACCTATCCTCTCTCTGAGTCTGTATCCTCTTCAAAGAAAGACCCTTAATGCGTTCCTGGCTGGGTGAGTTGCTATGAGGCCACAGTGACCTGCTGACTGTTGAGCCTGGGTGAGCTTCAAGTATCTTGCAAGGGCAGTGATGATGAGGTGGGTGGAGTTGGGCCCTTGTCTTGGGGGATGACCACCCTATACTGGGACCCCACGTCTGGGTCCAGGCCTCATGATTTTCTGTTTGTGATCCCCTCCAGATGGGGTTGGGGACAGGAGGGGGCCTGGAACAAGTGGGGGCTAGTTCAGTTCAGCCCATACCTGCTGAGGGCCTGCTAAACACACAGTCCTGGAGGAGCTGTGGGGAATGTCACAGAGAAGCAGCAGAGGAGGCCTGGACCTCAGGCCTGCAGGTAGCTGTGGCTGGAGCCCTCCCTTGGCCACCAGAACCTTCCTTTTTCCCTCTTCTCCCTGTGCCTCAGGAAACTGTGTTCTTCTCTGACATGCCTCATGACCTTGCTGCTGCCCAGAACAGGTATCTCACCTGGACTTTTCCCTTTCTCCAACTCCAGAAATCCTACCATCCTTTAAGGAACATCCTGAATCCAGAAACCCTCACATCCTCTTCCTAGAAACCTTCACAGATGTTTCCCATTCCACACTACACTCTCCCACCTTTGAATACCTGTGTGTCATTTTTTTCTCTTGTAACACTCATCTTTCTACCACGAAGTGACTTCTTCCTGCCTAGTTCCTGCCGTGAGCTGTAATCATTTGGGAGATCTTTTCCCAGTTACCAGGTCTTTGATGGCAGAGACAGTCTCAGATCCCTTAGTAGCTCGCAGCAGTGAACACAGAGCCTAGCACATAACTGGTGCCCAGGAGCTATCTCGTTTGGGAGGAAAGATCCCAAAGGCTGTGGAAGCAGTCTGCCCTCTTCCCCATCACTCAACCACTGCCAAGGCTTGCATATGTGCCCCAGACCCCAGCATTCCACCTGCAGCCCAGACTTCACTTATGGGACCTCACTTTGGAGCCCCACAGCCACCCGTCCGCCAGACCAGTAGATGTCTGTACTTCGCAGTCTTGGGAACTTTGCTGTTGCAAAGCCACACACCAGAGTGCTCTTGGCTACCCTCCCCCTGTCCTTTTATGCTGCCTGGACTGTTGTAGCAGCTACTAACCGGTCTCTCTTGCTCCCCTACAGTCCATTCTTCACACAGCTGCTAGAAAGATCTTACAACACTGTAAATCAGATCTTGCTTCTCCTCTGTTTGGGAAGCTTTCTGTGGCTTCTCCTGGCATTTAAGATAAAATCCAAAAGCCATACTGAAGCCAACAGGCCCACCTGGTCTGGCCTCTGCCCACCTCTCCAGCCTGGTCTTGTGTCTGTTTTCCTCTTGAATTTTACGCTGCCTCTACCCTAGTCCTCTGTCAGTACCGTGAATGAACTCACCAACATCTCTAACCCCAGGACCTTTGCACAGGCTCCTTCCTTTACTGGGACCGCATTCCTTCCTACTCTTTGCCTGACTAACTTACAAACTTCTACTTTCTTTAGGTCTCTGCCTTGAGGTCCTCCCTGACTCTTCAACCTAAATTAGGTACCTACAGTATTAATTCTCCTTCAAAGCATACTATAGTTGTTTCCAAATACCAATTATCTGTGTGCAATTACATATATATATATATATATATATATATATATATATATATATATATTCGCTTAATGGCTGTTGCTCCTTAAGGTCTGCTAGAACAGACTCACCAGAGTATCTATATAGGAGGTGCTCAGAAAATACCTTTTCTTGAATCAGCCTGGCATGATGGGAATATGGGCTTTGGCAGCAGAAAGTTCAAATACTCACTCTAGCTTTATTAGCAGTGTGAACTTGGGACAACCCACCTAGCCTTGCTGAGACCTCAGTTTCTTTATATGTAAAATAGGAATAATGCCCCCTTATCTCTTGGAGTTGCTGTGAAGATTTAATGACCAGATTAAGAACCTGACTTCTAGAAGAATGTCCTTGGGAAGCATGTCAGTTCCCATCCTTTTTTAGAATGAGGGAGTTCTGCTGCAGGGTTAGTGGGAGTAACAGGGATACCCTCTCCTCTAGGGGCATCTCCCTCCTTCACGTACCTACCCAACCTAGACCTTTCTTTCACTGAAACTGGCATCCCGAGGGCTTCCGGGAGGAAGTGGTCAGCTGGAAGGCACCAGCCCCTCCTCTTATCTCTCCGGGGCTGGATTGCGCGGTGGGGGGCCAATCCTGGTTCCGCCGCTGGGAGACACCTTGGGCGGGGCTTTGCTCGCCGGAAGCACGCAGAGCGTGGGGAGGAGAGCCCCTTCTGCAAGCGTTTATGCCAAAGCAGACGCGCTGCCGCGTCGGGTTCCGGCGGGCGGGCGGCCGGAGTCACACATGATGTCACAGACAATGACACAAGCCGGGTGTCTCATCCCGACACTACGCCTGAGCTGCACAATGTCACACCCGGGACACTCGGCACACGCTGCACGTTGCATTCGTGGCGCTAACACTTGGCCACGCGCGCCCTGGTCCCTCGCCTCACGCGCGCCCTGGTCCCTCGCCTCCTGCGGCCACTCTCCGCGGCTCCAGGGACGCTGGCCTGGCTTGAGGGGGCCGGGGGCCGGTGGGCGAGCCCCGCGAGCGGGCTGGCAAGCGGGTGATGTCACGGGCAGCGGTGGGTGGGTCACCCGGAGGTGAGGCGCCGCCAGGCGAGTTCAGCGAGAGTTCAGCCGCATTACATTAGGCAAATGAGGCCCGGGCTGGGTGGGGGGTGTGTTAGGGGGAGGACACCGGGACCACCCCCTCCTCCCCGCCCCGTCACCTCTCCCCTTCCAGCGCCGGGCCGGGGACTGACCGAATCACTGGGAGGCCGGGAGCCGGAACTGGGATGGGGTAGACTCCCGCCCCTCTTCCGTTCCTGCCTCAGCGCCAGCCCCCACCTCTCCGCGTACCCTGCCTCCGTCCGTCCTCCGCGTACTCCTCTGTAGCCTTTCCCCATTCCGTCCCCGCTTCTCTCCTCCCCCTTCCCAGGCTCCCCCCACTCGCACGCCACAGCCCGCCTCTCCCTGTCAATTCCCTGAGCTTCGCCCGCCCGACCCGCCGGGCAAGGGTTAAGTCAGGGGCGGTGCCTGGACGGGACGGGGCGGAGGAAAGGGGGTGGGACCGCCGGGGAGGGGGCGCGCAGGCTCCGGGCAGGGGGCAGCGGCGAGCACCTCCGAGACCGAGCGTCGGCCGGCGGCCCCGGGCCTGGCGGAGGCGGAGCCGCGCGGGGTCCCCACCCCCACCCGGAATCCTCGTCCGGGAGAAGCCCCGGGAGCCCCGGGGAGGAGGAAGTGCCCGGCGTCACCCCCCACCCCCCACCCCCCCGTGCCCCGCACCGATCCCGCCCCCGACCGGCGCACTTGGGGAGCCGCGGGACTCTGCCTAGGACAGCATGCGACTCGAGACGGGAGCCCCCTCGAGGTGGAGCCGCTGAGTTCCCGGGCCTCCGCCGGGCGTTCCCGGGGGGAGCCGAGGGACACCCCCCCTCGGCCCCCGCACACAACTTCCCCGCTGTTCACCTGGGACTGGCGGAGCGGCCAGCCGACTTAGACGCAGGACTTCGGGCGACGGGCGGCCCCCGGCCCGGGTCGCCAGTCGGGGCGAGGGGGACGTGCCCCTCGCCCCCAGCTGCTCTCCGAGGATGGCGCCGCCGGCTGAGTGAGAGAGGCGGCGCGCAGGACTTCCCCGCCCGGACCTCTTGTCTTCGCGGGGAAGATGTACGAGAGTGTGGAAGTGGGGGGGCTCACCCCCACCCCCAATCCCTTCCTGGTGGTGGATTTTTATAACCAGAACCGGGCCTGTTTGCTCCCGGAGAAAGGGCTCCCCGCCCCTGGTCCCTACTCCACCCCGCTCCGGACTCCGCTTTGGAATGGCTCAAACCACTGTAGGTACCGGCCTCCCCTCTCCTATTGTAGGAGCTGGGGCTGGGGGTGGGTGGTGGAGCTTCCACTCCCACTGGGGATGCGGGCCTGGGGCGCGGTGGGGGTCTTGTCTCTACTTTCCCGTCTCTATTGCTGAAACTCGGGTGCCCTTGCTGGACAATTGGACCCTCCCAAGTAACCCCTGGGTGCTCTTTCTGTTACATTAGGGCTGAGGAACTTTAGAGGTTCCTCCCTTCGGGAAGCATTCGTTCATCTGTTCTGCTACTTCTTGCAGGGGAAGTGGAGCCCTTTGCCTCCACTTTGTATCTTCTTGCTAGGAATCCAGTAGCTTCACGGCAGAGTGGTCCTTTCTCCCACCCTGGAGGGTGGGGTAAAGGTCCTATCTGTGGGCTTATCTGCTCCAGGAGGAGGGGCCTCCTTCCCAGGTCCCACCCGTCAAAGCCTGGGGGAGAGCCCCCTCCTGTGCAACAGCTGCTGCCCCCAGCCCTTGCCCTTGTGTCATTAGAGTCCCTGTCCGGGGAGCGCTTAGTGTCTTTGGTGTTGGCAGTGGGGTGTGGCAGGAAGGGGCAACTTCACTGACACCCGTCTGCCATCCTAACCAACTCTTTACATTGGGCAGGGCACCTGTCCATATGAGGGTTGTCCTGTCCCTGGACACTTGGCTGGCATCTTTGAGGTTTCTGTCTCAGGAATGGCAGGGAGAGGCTGCTCTGGTGGAAAGAATCCCTCCCTACTAATCCTAAGCTGGTTTGTTTTCTGGGAATGAGTTTGTTTTTTGTGGGTCTGGGGCTGCTCTGGAAATGAGGGATGCATTCCCTGCCAACCCAGCTGTGTCCTTTTGTTACCCTGTTTTCGCTTAGGGATAGGAGCAGGGAACTGGGCTGACCCTAAGAGGGGTGCTGAACCCTGGAGCCCTGCAGCCAGCTCACCTTCCCGCTGTCCTCCGTCTGGGTTCGGGCTCTTCTGGAAGGGAGGGGCTCTGTGCACCCTCGAGAGCTAGCGCCTGGGGTGCACACCTGGGCGTGTTCCTACCCAGCTGTGAGGTAGTGTACCTGGGCGGGAGGGAGCCGGCGCTAGAGGGCTATTGTTACCTGGCTCGGGTTTCTTCCTTTTCCCAGCTCGGGGCTCAACTCTTCCCCGGAGCTTCTCCCACCGTCCCGACTGGCTGCCTCCCTGCTGCCTGCCTGGGAGGAGGGGTGGAGTGGGTCTCTAGGGGCCCAGCAGATTGGAGAAGGTTGAAGGGCAGCCCCCAGCCCCTTTGCTCTAGGAAGAGAGACCTGAAGTGAAGAGACACCCCACCTGTACCCCTCCCAGAGCCACCTCGTCTGGAGCTTTTCCTATTGTCCTGCCCCTTGACCTTTGCCTCTGGGGCTGAGTGGCTGGGAGGCTGCAGGCTGCCTACCGTGGGAGGGAGGGGGTGTGTGAGTGGGCCGACTTTGGCCAAAGGGGATTGGTAAGAAGTGCCACACTAAGACCCTTTTCCCCACTTTTCACAGCTGGAGGAAGGTGTTCCTCTGCAATGGGATAATTGGGGCACGGCTGCTGTGGTCACCCCCTCCACCACCTTGGCCACCTGTGCCAGAAGACTAGGGGGAAGCTGGGATCAGAGACCTTGGGCTCCAACCCCCATCTCTTCCTTTACCCCACGGGAGCAGCTCAGCTCTCCCTGGCCCCAAACTGGTTGGGGAGGAGGAGCATGGGGTCCCAACAGGCCTTGAGTTTGGTGAGGCTCGGGATAGGGAAGTGGAGGGCTGTTTCCCACACCCTGTCAGGTTAGGTAGAGCTAGAGATCTGGGTTTCCCTGTTTCCAAGGTCCCTTTGTAGGCGTGTGTATGCGTCCTCAGTGGGGGTACCAGTGGGCTCAGTCCCAAAGCTGTGGGCTGGGAGTTGTTCTGAGGCGCAGGAAAGACCTGAAGGCTTCCGGTGGTGACTTGACCCTGCCGTACATGGGGTCACACCACTGTCTTGGGAGGAATCCCTTGGTGTGTGTGGAGGTCCTATGGTGACAGGAGCCCTCCAGCCTGCTCACTGCCTCCTGCTACCTGCATGCAAGGTGGGAAGAGGGCAGCCTGGCTGTGGAAGGAGATCTTTCAATCCCGCAGGGCCCTGTGGGGACCTCGCCTCCATCCCCAGAGACCCTACTGGGGGGAGGGGCACTGGAGGACAAGGGGTACACGGGATGCGGCTCCCCATCTGTCCCCCCACCAATCTCACCGCTCACGCCTCCGCCCGCTCCCAGACGTCCAAGAATGTGAAGCACGTGGATGCCCGTGGTGGGGGGAGGGGGAGAGATGCTTATCGGGGCGCTGGGCTAGGGGCCTCCTTCCGCCCTACGCCCAGAGCCACCCCACCCTCCCCCGCGGGGAGGGAGGAGGGGGCAGTACAGGGGGGCCCTGTGCCCCCTCCCCAGCCCTCCCCAGGGGCAGCGAGGGGAGCTGCGGAGGAGCGGGCGCCAGCTGGATTGGGAGGGGAGCCGCTGGCCAGGGGCCCGGCTGATTTCCTGCTGATCTCCTCCAGGAAACCAGCCCCTTGTGCGAGCCTGCGAACGGCTCTGGGGCGTGGGGAATCCGGAGCGCTGTGCCTCTGCCTCCTGGCCCCTGCCCGCCAAGGGTGGGGGAGGGGCACCTGGCAGTTCTGGCGGGAGGGGACGCCTGTCTTCCTGGGCCGGCTCCAGCCCTCCGAGGGCGCGCTCCCCCTCGGGCACTTGGAGCCGAGAAGGTGTGGTGCTCCTGCAGCCTTCTCCTTCAGGAAGAGGAGAGATTTGTGGGCTGGGGCCTCTTGGGAGGGAGGTGAGCAGGGAGGGGCCAGGCCCTGGCAGTCCTTCCCCCAAAGGTCCAGTGTGCAGACGTAAGGCCGACTCCTAACTCTTGCAAGGAGGGTCCCAGAGTGCCGTCCCCTCCCCCCCCACCCGCCAGGCCCAGCTTCACTAGGCTGTTGGCCAGAGGCTGGGAGGTGGAGACTGGGCCAGGGCTCTGGGTTCAAAGGGCATGGTGCAAAACCTCCAAAGTGTTACCTGGGTGACAGGTGGGGATGTGCAGGGGGTGGGGGTGCAGAGCATGCTAGAGCCTCAGAGGCAGCCAGCCACAGTGGGGTGGGCTGCAGGGAGGCCTCACCCAGCCCAGACTGTAGCTCCCACCAAGGCTCACCTCTCCCATCCTGCCAAAAAACGATTTTAAAAAGCACATGCGTTTAAGTTCTGTAAACATCCTCTGGACTTTGCCTTAGCTCCAAATTTCTATGGGCCTTTGCCCCTTTAGTCAGTCCCTGGCCTTAGAGCTGTCTGTCCCTCGTCACGGTATCCTGTGTGTCTCCCTATGCCCTCCCTTCCCTCTGCCCCACTCTGTACCCCAAAGCTCCATCTGTCCTTTCTTCTCCTCCTGTCTGGCCCATTTTAGAGGTGGGGCTTTGGGGAGGTGGGCCAGGGCAAAGGGTGGATGCGGAGGGGAGGGGAGGTTGGTGCCTTCATCCTCTGCTTATTGGAAAGCAAGCTGGGATTCTAGGCCATGGTCCCCCCCACATACCCCCTTGTCCTTGACACCCCCCCCCCCACAACCAGTCTGGATTGTCTATTGTTACTCCTTTTACGTCTTGGAAAAAGTTAGCACAACAAAGAGCTTCTTTGTCACTCACCCCTCTGCCTCCTGGCCTCACCCAGGCCCCCCAACCCCACCCCCCCCCAGCAGCTGTTCTCAGGCCTCTCGCCTGTCTGATTTGCTTGTCTGGCCTCTGAGAGGGTGAGGTGGGGGGAAAACCAGGCCAGGGCAGCTCAGTGTTGGGGTGAGAAGCAGAGAGCCAGGGGAGGTCAGTGAACAGGCTGTGGACTGGTGGGGGTATGGGCATCCACTATTCCTTTGCTGCAGGCTGGTCTCTGGGCAGGGACGGGGCACGGGACCATGGCAGTGGTGGTCAACCAGGCTGACCAGGGAAGTGGTGCCCAGGTCCTGCAAAGAGCCAGGAAAACCCTGCCAAGGTTGTTGGCCTGGTTCCCTGTCATCAGCCGCCTGGCAGTCCCTGGTGTGTCTGCAGGTAAGGTGGGGGCGGTGGTCGTACGCAGCCAGCCCCCAGTGTCCGGCTACTGCTTTTCTCTGTGTCTGGACTTTGGGGTCATGTGATTCATGGCCATAAGGTGCTTGGGTCAGGAGCTGCCCTGAGCTCCTTTGAATTCCAGAACCTTGCATGCTGGAGTTTGGGAGGAGACTAGGTAGGATTCTGGGGTGTGGGAGGAGGCCGGGATCTACCTGCTCAGGGAGGCATCCTTGCCCCTCCTTGGCCCCGGACAAGTAGATGTGGCAAAGGCCTCTGGGGGATGCCGGGTGGCACCTTGGGAATCTGGGATTGCCTCGGGTCACAGTTCTCATCCAGCATGATACACCCCCAGCTGCCCAGGCTTTGGGTACAGACAGCCCCCACCTAACCCAGCTCTGTTCTGCCTGGGGTGATGGGCAGGGAGCCAGGCACTGGGGAGGATTTGGCTAGTGGGGGCTGCCCCTGTTGGCTGGGTCACTCCCCCCCCCCCCCCCCCCCCGCCCTCTTGGGGCTGAATAACCAGAGAGGAGGAGGGTAGTAACCCGGACATAGTATTGAGGGCAGACAGACAGAGCATTGATAAGAACAGATCCCCTTTTGTCATGCTGCTTCCCCCCTAGATAGGGGGCACCTAGAGCAGTGGGCTTCCGGGGTCCAGAGGGAGTCTTCTCCCTGCCTCCGGGGGTCCCCCTGCTTATCTCAGGGGAATCCCCACCTGCTCTGCTCCAACATTGGCAAATCTTCTTTCCACACCCTGCCTTGGGTCCCTGGCTAGGGGATTGTTTAGGTGGAGGAGGGGCTGTGGCTGCTGGCTGAGGGGTGGAGGGGGGGAACGGAAGCAGAGGGGGTGGGGGAGTGGCCGCTTTGAATATCCTGTTGACCCCAGTTTCCTCTGCCCCCAGCTTGTGTCCTCTTCCTTCCCTCCTCATCAGGCCTTAACTCCTTCCTAACTTGGGGGAGATGGGGCCAGGGCTTGAGAGCCAGGCTGACTCCTGTCCCCAACCCCCAAGTGTGGCTATGTCTACATACAAATCTGATGGTTTATCCTCTGATCTTTCTGGTTTTGAAAGGCGGGGTGCTGGGGGAGTAGGTAGGAGTGATGGGGTGCTGGAAGCTTCATTGGCAGCCTTGTTCTCCACGTCTGGCTGTGAAGTCCCAGCTTTCCTGAGACTGTCCCTGCCTTAGAGGGAGAGCCCAGGGAGCAGTGGTGAGGGCTGGGAGAGGCAGGGTGGGTACGGTATTAGGGATGGTGACCTGGGTCTCTAACTGCTCCTCCCCTCTTCTCTCTCTAGCCATTGAGACCCAGAGCAGCAGTTCCGAAGAGATAGTGCCCAGTCCTCCCTCGCCACCCCCCCTCCCCCGCATCTACAAGCCTTGCTTTGTCTGTCAAGACAAATCCTCAGGCTACCACTATGGGGTCAGCGCCTGTGAGGGCTGCAAGGTGAGTTGAGGGGGTCACTGGGAAGGACAGTCCTGATTAGATAAATGGGATGTCCCCACTGCCTCGTCCTGGAGTATGCTGGGGGTGGGGGGCTGGGGATGGGGGATGTCTCTGAAACTGCTGCCCTTGCTTCCTTCTGTGCAGAAGGTGGCAGATCCTTGGAGGAGAGGGAGACTGCATTAGAACCTTCCTGTAGATGATCAGGAGCCCCCAAACCGGAGGTCCCCCCTCTGCCTGAGCCCCTCTCCTTGTCTCCATCCTCTAGCTGCCAGGGTGTGCACTCCCTTTGCTGCCACCCAGGTTGCCATAGTGAGCTGGCTGCCAACTGGGTCTTGGCTGGAAACCCAGGAGGCCTGCCCCCAGTGGCCCTGCCTGAACCTCACCATGGCAGCCTGGCGGGAGGCAGGTAGGAGCAGGCGCCCTGCCTTGGCCTCCTTCGGGTGCCCAGGCTGTGGGCTCCCCGGGGTCTGACTGGATTTCCCCGTGCCCACAATAGGCTCAAGAGTGCAGATGAGGCTGCCACCTTCCCAGCAGCTGTGGGTGTGGCTTCTTCCCCTCTCCCTTGTGCCTGAGCCTCTGTATTGGTTCCTTCCCCAGAGATTGGGGCTCAGAAGCTGCATGGCTTGAGGCTGCCCCTCGGCGTGGAGTGGCTATCCCCAGGGGCGGGGCGAAGACAAGGGCAAAGCACAAGGCTTCGGATGTGTGTGTCCGCCTGTCCTGTCTGGTTGTTCCTAGTTTGTCCCTGGGTGCTTGTCTCTGGTCAGCCTGTGTGTGCAGCCTCTGACCAGCCCAGGTCTGCCTGTGACCATGGACATCTGCCTGGTCGGTGACCATGTGTCTCGCTGCCTTACTCCCGATCACGTGTGCATCTCCACCTCTCTGGCTAGCCTGCGTATGTCCCTCTATGGCCTCTTTCTCCTGTGCTCTGAGCCTGGGGCTGTGGATTCCAGAGCTCTGCTTCTCTCCCATCTAGTCCCCTCTGCCCCTTTTCTTGACTCACTAGCAGCCCTGAGATCCTTCTCCCTGGGAGGGAGAAAGCCAGGCATGTGGGTATGGGTTGTGGGAAGACCGCTGCCCACCTGCAGCGTTAAGGCGGGCACTGGGATTCTTCTGGGGGTGTCTTTGTGGGACTGTTTTCTTCACCTCGTCGGGCTTAGGACAGCAGTGGCGTGGCTCTCCACCCTCCAGGCCGAGGCTGCAGGCCCGCCACGCTCCCACCGTGGGTGCGGCTGACCTGACTCCTTTTCCTCCATACCCAGGGCTTCTTCCGACGCAGCATCCAGAAGAACATGGTGTACACGTGTCACCGGGACAAGAACTGCATCATCAACAAGGTGACCCGGAACCGCTGCCAGTACTGCCGGCTGCAGAAGTGCTTTGAAGTGGGCATGTCCAAGGAGTGTGAGTGCCACGGTGCCAGGAGCCGGCTCTGCATTAGGCAGGGCCCGACGTGCTCCTAAAAGGCCATGGGAGTCGGGGCGGGTGGATAATGTGTGTGTGGACCAGAGCGCGTGTGCCCGTGGTGCAGTGTGCGGGCTCATGGTTGAGGACGGTTTGTGTACAGCTGCAAGGACGTGTGCGTCTGTCTGCACCTCTAGCCCGCTGTGTGTCTGTGTGTGGGCAGCCATTCCGTTTGCATGCAATTGGCTGTGTGTGCTCGCACACGCGTGCATGTGTGTCTGCTTCCAGGCCCCGCTGCGCTTTGGGGCGGGGCTCAGGCACACCTGAGGCCCTCTGGATTGTGCACCTTAGGGGAGGGCTTGCACAGAGGGGTGCTGGCTGGTATTTGTGTGTTGTTGGGGGTGTGTGTGGCTGGCACAGGGATTTAAAAGCCATTGTCTGGTGAAGCCTGGGACCTAGAGTTGGAAGAGAGAACTGGGACTTCTCAGGTCCCAGAGGAATGGGGGTTTCCAGTTTGGGCTCAGCTGAGGCCTGATGGAGGGAGGGAAGGAGGGAGGGCTGGACAGGGAGACCCTCTTGTGTTGAATCATGGGTGTTGCCGTGGTGACCGGTGATTGATGATGTCAGAGATAAATGACGCTGACAGACGCCTCCTTGTCTGCGTGGCCGTTGCCATGGAGCCAGAGCCTTGGGGGATGGGGTGGGGGAGGGGGGCTGCGGGACCCCCTAGCCCTTTGTGGGGAGGGCAGTGGAAGAGGGAAGTGGGGAGGGGATGTGGGGGGGGGGGACACAAGGAGCCCCAGAGAGGAGCAGAGGGGCCCTGCAGCAGCCTGCCACCTCCTGCCTTGGGAGGCAAGGGACGCGTGGTCTGGCACCCAGGAAGCGGTGGCTTTACACTGTAGAGTGGGTGACAGCCCGGGACCCTTCCCTTCAGGGCCCAGCGCCGCCACCTCCCACTGCTTCTGCCGCCTTCCACTCCCAGAGCTTTTCAGCGCAGAAGGACCAGGGTGGGGACCCCCTCTCCCTCCCATCACCAACTCCCCCTTTCCCTCCCTCCTTCTCCTCTCCGGCTGCTCTGTGCCCCGGAGCTGAGCAGCTGCCATTTCAATAGAATTAAAGCTTCCGAATGATAAACGTCTTGTCACAGCTGCAATTTTCTCTTCCCAAATTATCCCCCCCCACTCTCCCTCTCCCTCTTCCCTCCTCTCCCTTGCACTTTATTGAATTTGCAGAATCGACATGAGTGATCTCCAAATTATGCCAGCTCCCCCCACCCCCACCCGCTGCCCCCTCCCTGGGCCCCCAACCCCCACCCCCCTCTCTTCCTCCAGCGTCAGCAGCCGCGCCACCACTGGCCCTGTGAGTGATTGTGTGTCTGGGATAATCGGCTGGTAACGACCCCATCGCTTCTTTAAAGCCGAGTGGTGTGTGCGGCTCAGCGCCCCTGGTGATTTGTCAGCTCCCCCGGCTAATGGGCCGAGAGATTCTCCCGCCGGGCCCCCACTTTCAGGCTGGGGAGCTGCTCGGAGCCAGTCCCTGGGACCCCCAGGGAGACTGCTGGCAGGGGGGCTGGGGGCCGTGGAGGCAGGAACCAGTCCTTCCTGGAAGCAGAGGGAGTAGGGGGCGGGGGAGGCAGAGCACGGAGCTGGGACCCTCTGCACACTTGCTTTCAGCCCTGGACACCTGCACACTTGGAGTGTGGGCTGGTGTGGCTGTGTAGGAGTACAGGGGACACAGGCTGGCCAAGGGGTGTGTGCGCTGTGGTCACGTGCTGGGGCAGGACTTGGCGTGTGGGTAAGGTGGGTGTGGAGGGGTGGGCCGTGTGCTGACACCCTACCTGCCTGTGCACTCGTATGTGCGCATTCACACGTGCACTCCCGTGAGTGCGCTCCTGTGCGCCTGCGCCGGGCCTGGCCGGGTGACTTCCTTGGCAGCCAGTGGTTCTGTCTGGTGGGAGGAGCTCAGGCAGGAATGGGCCACTACCCGCACCTGCTGTAACCCCGGCCTCTGCCCTCCACAGCTGTGAGGAACGACAGAAACAAGAAGAAGAAGGAGGCGCCCAAGCCTGAGTGCTCAGAGAGCTACACGCTGACGCCCGAGGTTGGGGAGCTCATTGAGAAGGTGCGCAAAGCGCACCAGGAGACCTTCCCCGCCCTCTGCCAGCTGGGCAAATACACTACGGTATGGTTTCCCCCGGCCTGGCAGGGTGGGGTGCACCCAGTGCCATGGGGCCCATCTCGCCCCTCCTCACCCCTGCCTGGGCCTCCATGTCCTCCCTTCCCCTCTTCTCCTTCCTCCTGCTGCCTCCTGATTCCGGGGCTCTCAGGAAGTGAAGTGGGTGGAGGGCAGGCCTGTGGGGGCAGTGGAGCCAGGCTGAGAAGGGGTACTTGAGGAGAAGGCCCTCACTGTCCCCCGTCCCTCCCAGAACAACAGCTCAGAGCAACGTGTCTCTCTGGACATTGACCTCTGGGACAAGTTCAGTGAACTCTCCACCAAGTGCATCATTAAGACTGTGGAGTTCGCCAAGCAACTGCCCGGCTTTACCACCCTCACCATTGCCGACCAGATCACCCTCCTCAAGGCTGCCTGCCTGGACATCCTGGTGAGGGTCTGCACCCTGCCCACCCGGGCACTGCCCCCGAGTCCTTGGAGAAGGTCCTGCCACTCAAATAACCACCCTGCCAAACACACATCTGGAATCCATCTATCCAAATGCCCACCACCCGGTGTCCACCCTTCCTCTCCCCCATGTGTCCACCTGTCCACTTAGCCACTCAGCATCTGAATGTGCCATGCTTCACCGATTCACCTAGACACGCATCCATCCACGCCCACCTGATCTTTCCACTGAACCTTTCACCCCACCACCCATCTGCCCATGTCTTCAGTCTAATAAAGTTTCACGTAGGACCCTGTGTGGCCAGGCCTTGAGCTGGGTTTCAGGAACAGAGGTGAACACAACACCAGCCCCTCTCTTGAGAACCTTCTGTGGGTGGAGGCAGCAGATATGTAAACAGACGTTATAAAACTGTGCTGAGTGCTGGCTGGAGATGGGGGAGGGCTGTCCCTTCCCTTTTGGGAGAGAGAGTCAGGGCTGCTGGGCCCCAGGGAAGGCATCCAGAGGAGGGGGCATCTTGGGGTTGTGTAGAAGGGGCATGTGAGAGGGCCCTAACTTAGGAGCAGGGTTTGAAAGGCCCAAGAGGGTGTGAGACCAGCTGGGTTCAGGAGACTACAGGGCATTTGGTGGGGCAGAGGGCGACTAGGCTGGAGGCAGGATGTGTGTGATGGGGACTGTCAAAGCCAAGGCTGAAAGGATTCTCCTCCTTGTCATCCCTGATGGGCTCTGCTCACCTGTCCCCTCTTGGCCACTTCCAGGGTAGGGGAACCTGGGAGGTGACAAGGCTTACAGCTTCCTGGTGGGGGTGGGGCAGGAGGAGCAGAGTATGGCATCTCTGGGTAGTCTCCTGTCCCCGTGCCCCAGATTTAAGAGTTTCAAATCTGGATCGGGGTTTGGAATGGTTGGAGCTGATGCACATTTATGGAATTCTGTTGTGTACCCAGTCCCAGGATCTGTAGACATAAACCTGCTACGGTCCTTGCCTCCTGAAAATTCTAGTTTCCCTCTAAATTCTCTTGTGGATGGAGATCAGCTGATCTAGATCTGCACTGTCTGTTACAGTAGCTGCTTGCTGTGTGTGGCTCTTTAAATTTAATTAAAAACTTAGTTCAATTCTTCAGTGGCACTAACCACATTTCAAGTGCCCAATGGCTACATTGTAGCTGGTGGCTACTACTTGCACAGTGCAGATCTAGGCCATCTCCATCATTGCAGAAGATTCTAGAAGGTTCTGTCTGACAGGTTGGCCACCTGCCAGGTGGTCCTGTGGGGGATGCTGGTACTGGAAGTGCTGGAAGGATGGGTCAAGTCCCTGAACCTGTGCATCCTCTGTACCCAGATCCTGCGGATCTGCACGCGGTACACGCCCGAGCAGGACACAATGACCTTCTCAGATGGGCTGACCCTGAACCGGACCCAGATGCACAATGCCGGCTTCGGCCCCCTCACGGATCTGGTCTTCGCATTTGCCAACCAGCTGCTGCCCCTGGAGATGGATGATGCTGAGACTGGTCTTCTCAGTGCCATCTGTCTTATCTGTGGAGGTGGGCAGGGGGCCTGGGACTGCGGGGGTCAGGCCCAGGGTGGGTGGTGGGGCAGCCCCCGGAGTCTCTTCCCAGGGAGAAGCCCAGGGTCAGATCAGAAAGGGACCTTAGCCTCTGTCAGGCCCCTCTCAGAGGGGCAGACTGAGAACCCAGAGGGGCAGGATTTGGTCTGCGGTCACACAGCAAGGGAGTGGCAGTGGAGACCTGAACTCTGGTTGCCACTCTTAGGGGGCTTAAGAGTGAAGGCTTGAAGGTCAGACCACCCAGGTTCAAATCCTGGCCAGCTTGTGACCTTGAGCAGTTGCTGAACTTCACTGAGCCCCCGTTTCTTTAAAATGGGGCAGTAATGGTCTCCACCTCATAAAGTTGATGGGGGGATTAAGAGAGTAATAAATAAGGCACAGTGTGACTACAGTAAGGCCCAGTAAATGTTTGCTGGTGTTATTATTTTATTGTTAAGAGTTTTGACATACTGTGCTGGTGTCCACAATGATGGGTGGGAGTGAGACCTACCTGGGCATCCTCCCTCTGCCTGAGGACGGCACCGCCCGTGTTCAGGGGACACATCCCTATAAATTGGGCTGTCAGAGGGGGCCCTGGACAAGCCCCACCCCAGTTCTTCTCTGCTCACATTTAAGAGCCTCTTGGAGCCTTTCTCACAGCCGCACAGGCTCCAGCCACTGCCCTTGTAGGGGAAGGTCCCAGGAGCAGAGACGCTTAGCCTGTGGCCTGGACAAGCGCGCCCTCCCATGGCCAAGGCTGGGAGCGCGGCTGTGTTCCTTGCTTCTCCGGGGCAGCTGCTCAGGGGGCATCTGCTTCCTCAGACCGGCAAGACCTGGAGCAGCCAGACAGGGTGGACATGCTTCAGGAGCCGCTGCTGGAGGCGCTGAAGGTCTATGTGCGGAAACGGAGGCCCAGCCGCCCCCACATGTTCCCCAAGATGCTGATGAAGATCACGGACCTGCGAAGCATCAGTGCTAAGGGTGAGGCTCCCGCACCTGGAAGGATGCCCTGTGTGTCCGCCAGGGCTGGACCCCGACACCTGGCCCCTGCCCAGAGTCCGGCCCCCCACGTGTGAGCCAACACGCCATGTCTTTGTGCCCAGGACGATGCCCCACTCCACCCACCTGGACTTCACCGTGCCCAGGTGACCTGCCTGTGAGCTCTAAGGTGGCAGTGTCACCTCTGCGTGGTGGTTGAGGGCACGGCTCTGCCTCCAGACCCTGTGGGTGTGTGTCCTTGAGCAGGTCACTTAACAGCTCTGAGCCTCAGTTTCCCTGGGGATAATTAATGATGGTGTTTACGGAGTTTTGACGTGTCAGTAGGAGAATCCGTAACACACAGCACCTAGGAAAGGGCCCGGTGTCAACCCCAGGCAGTCTGACCCTGGAGCCTGAGTTTGGAAACACTGCTGCCCCTAGACCTGGGGGCTTAGGAGAGCTGGCTTATGTCAAAGAGCTGAGCCCTGAGTTCGGTCCACACTGGATGCTGATACTGGTAGTACCAGTCCTCCCACCCCTGCACCCTCCCTCCTGGAGCTTTGTGGGGCTGGGGGCCGGGGTGCTGACCTCTGCTCCTCCTTTCCTGCAGGGGCTGAGCGGGTGATCACGCTGAAGATGGAGATCCCGGGCTCCATGCCACCTCTCATCCAGGAAATGCTAGAGAACTCCGAGGGCCTGGACACTCTGAGCGGACAGCCAGGGGGCGGGGGGCGGGATGGGGGCGGCCTGGCCCCCGCCCCCGGCAGCTGTAGCCCCAGCCTCAGCCCCAGCTCAAACAGAAGCAGCCCGGCCGCCCACTCCCCGTGACCGCCCGTGCCCCGTGGACACAGCCCTCACCCCACGCCCTGGCTTTTCTCTGCCTTTCTACCAACCATGCGACCCCCACCAGCCCTGCCCCCCACCTGTCCTCCCTTTCCTGGGGGACAGGAGGGAGGAGGCGACGACTCTTCAGATGGAGGCCCAGGTGCAGATGGACTGCCTGCTCCTGCAGCCTGGGCTGATGTCAGGGGCAAGGTCATGAACTGAGTGAGGACCCCTGGTCCTGGGCCTCAGGATGGAGCCTGGGGGCCTGGTGTTCATCAAGACAGCCCTCTGCCCCCCTTGCCACATCTTCATCACCAGCAAACGCCAGGACCTGGCTCCCCCATACTCAGAACCCGCAAGCCATTGCCCCCCGGTCGGGAACCCCCCCCTGCCTAGGTTGGTGACAGAGGGGGTGGGCCAGGGGTGGGGGGTTCCCCCTGTACATACCCTGCCATACCAACCCCCAGGTATTAATTCTCGCTGGTTTTGTTTTTATTTTAATTTTTTTTTGGTTTTGATTTTTTTAATAAGAATTTTCATTTTAAGCACATTTATACTGAAGGAATCTGTGCTGTGTATTGGGGGGAGCTGGATCCAGAGCTGGAGGGGGGTGGGTCCTGGGAGAGGGGAGCGGCTCAGAAGGGGCTCCCAGTCTCTCTCCATGTCCCTGCACCCCCTAGCCCTCCTCCCCAGCCTTTTCCTCCTCAGTTTTCTCTTTAAAACTGTGAAGTACTAACTTTCCAAGATCTGCCCTCCCCTTCTCCCTCTGCCTAACCACTGGGCGTGGACAGTTTCCGGCAGCCCCTGGAAGGAGGGGGCTCACCAGGAGAGACAGGGCAGGGGCAAAGCAAGGGGGGGTCCTCAGAACATCCACGTGTGTGTGTCTCCGCCCTGTGGCCTTGGCAGAGCTGCCTCCCCATCAGGGCTCACATCATCGAAGCCCTCCAGCCCCCACTGCGAAGGGGCTGGCCGAGGGGTTCAAGCTGCCCCGTCCCCCAGCCTCACAGCCACCAGCACTGCCCACAGGGCCCCCAGACACACACACGTGTACACACACACACACACACACACAGCGGACGGGCGGACAGACACTTGGCCCGAGTTCCTCCGTTTCCCTGGCCTGCCCCACCCCCACCCATACCCGTGCCCCCTCCTTGCCCCGCAGGACGGGCCTACAGGGGGTCCCCCTCCCCTCACCCCCTGCACCCCCCGGCTGGGGGAGCTGGCTCTGCCCTGCCCTCCTTGCCCCGGGGTTGGGGTCTCATCCCCCCAGAGCCCGCTGGTGCACCTGTTACTGTTGGACTTTCCACTGAGATCTACTGGATAAAGAATAAAGTTATATTTATTCTACACATGCCTCAGAGTCTCACTGCCTCGCTGCCTTCTCTTGGTGTGTGGGCAGGGACTGGGGATGGGGGCCAGGTATGAGCACCAGGGGGCAAGCTGCCTTCGGAGCCTGCCTTGCTATGCTGGGGTCTTTGGTGGAACAAGACAGGCCTGCCCTTGGGAAGCCCTCTGTCTAGGGGTCCACACGGCCCGTGTCAGGGAGCTCCAGTCTGAAGGTGGGGAGAGCAGAGGAGAAACGGTTCCCACCTGCAGGGAGTCCCCAGTTTGAGGGAGGAAGCCAGCCTCAGCTCTCTGGCAATCTCAGTCTGAAGGAGGAAGCCAGCTCCTGCCTGCAGAGTCCTGAGCCCCTGGAAGCCAGAGGTTGGGTCTGAGGGTCCCTAAGTGGCAGAGGAGCTCTAATTTGCGCTTGACCTTCAGAGGTGGAATTTGGCATGGGCACTTGGGTCAGGAGCTCCTGGCAAGCTAACAAGAACACAGATTCGGATGAAGATTAGAAAACTAGTCCATCCATCCCTGTGCCTCCAAGAAGGACTGTCCTGCCCTCCCCTGCCTACCCCTAAAGTCACTCTGTAGGCAGGAGGCACAGAGGACAGGTTGCAGGAGACCATGGATGCTCCTGGTTGAGAGGATCAAGTGTGGCAGTCCTGTAGGATCATCAGAGACCAAGTTTATCCACGCTTCACACTCTACACATCAAGGCCCAGAGAGAGCAGCGCCCTTGCCCAGGATCACAGCGAATTCACGGCTGATGGGGGACCAGTACTCAGAGCTCCCACCTCTCACCCAGAGGTCTTTCCTGGAATCTTGCCCCCAAAGAAGCATCGAGCACTGAGGTCTGAGGGTTCCAGGGAGGTGGCAGTGGAAGCTGTGTCTGGGGTGGGTTAGGGCGCCTGGACAGGAAGAGATTCCTGGACAGAAAGAGTTCCTTCCGTGGGAGTCTGCCTGCCATTTCTGCTTCAGCCACCAGGTGGCGGCAGCTCCCTACTTATCGCCATCTGGGCAGTCACCGTGCACGTGGAGGCCAAGGTTCTCTTCCTCCAGCAAATATTTTCTAACATTTTCTTTATGAATCTGACAGAAGTTTAACGTAACATACCTATCCACGTGATTTACAAAAATCACTATGCTATCACGCTGTATTGTAAAGGAGAAATGAAGGGGAAGGACTATGAATTTCAGTACGTTAATACTTGGACACAACTGCATAGCAGATAGAACATTGTCCTATTCCTTCTACTTTTTTTTCTTCTGTAAGGTTTTAAAAAAAATTTTTTTTTAACGTTTATTTATTTTTGATACAGAGAGAGACAGAGCATGAACGGGGGAGGGTCAGAAAGAGAGGGAGACACAGAATCTGAAACAGGCTCCAGGCTCTGAATGGTCAGCACAGAGCCTGACGTGGGGCTTGAACTCACGGACCGCGAGATCATGACCTGAGCCGAAGCTGGACGCTTAACCGACTGAGCCACCCAGGCGCCCCTCTTCTGTAAAGTTTTTATTTATTTTGAGACAGAGATAGCAAGCGGGGGAAGGGCAAAGAACGTGGAAGACAGAATCCCAAGCAGGCTCCACGGTGCCAATGCAGAGCCGGAAGCAGAGCTTGAACTCACGAACCGTGAGATCATGACGTGAGCCAAAGTCAGATGCTTAACTGAGCCACCCAGGCGCCCTAAGAAGCCTAGGAAACTTTATGAGTAATGTTGAAATAAAAGCTGCCAATGTATAATAAAACCACGCAAAAAAAAAAAAAATCCCCAACCACAACCCTAAGGTTTTACTTGTGAAACAGAATCAGGTTTTGGGCTTAGGTAGTTATGGAGAGGCTTTTCACTATGTGACCATCCAGTGGGACATTCTAAAGTCATGTGTGAGATTTCTTTTCTCTCTCCCTTTTTAAAAAAAGTAATCTCTACACCCAACTTGGGGCTCTAAGTCACAACCTCCAAGTCACAATCTTGAAATCAGGGGTGCCTGGGTGGCTTCGTTGGTTGAGCGTCCGACTTTGGCACAGGTCATGATCTCATAGTTCGTGAGTTCAAGCCTTGCCTCGGGTTCTCTGCTGTCAGCACAGATCTCTCTGCACCTCCCCCATGCTCTCTCTCCCTCTCTCTCTACCTTTCCCCCACTTGTACACATGAGCAAGCTCTCTCTCAAAAATAAATGAACATTAAAAAAAAAAACCCAAATCAAGAGTCACATGCTCTGAGGCAGCCAGGTGCCCCCACGTGTGGTGCGTGTTGTAAGAGGGCATCTTGGCATTTCTAGCCCCTGCCTACCAAATGCCAACAGGATTGCCTTCATTTTGACAACTGTAGCAGTGGCCCCACATTTATAAAATGCCCCCTTGGAGTTGTACCTTTGATGCTGGGGCTTGAGGTTGTCCTCAGGGGCTCACAGTTCAGCTATGGCACAAGTGACGTTTTGGGCCCAGGGATTCTTTTGTCGTGAGGGGCTGTCCTGTGCATTGTAGGGCGTCTGCCCCTAGATGCTAGCTGCACCTTCCCCCCAGCTGTGACAAACTAATATGTCTGCAGACATTGCCAAATGTCCCCTGGGGGGAGAAACTGCCCCCAGGTGAGAACCCCTGCTGTGGGGTCTGATCCTTGCTGACATGTGCTTTGCACCATCAGGGAGACTGACTGAAGGATGCTGACTGGGGTACAAGCTGGGAAAGGCCGTGGCTAAGTCTTGGGTCTATGGGAGTTCAGGGCATTTAACCAGGCCTGGGACAAATTTCAGAAGGCTTCCTGGAAGAGGTGTCCCAGCTCCCAGCTAAATTAGGTGTAAGGGAAGGAGTTAGCCAGCTGGGACACAGAGGTGATAAATAGCTTCGTGTGACCAGAAACTGTCACCAGCTCTGTGCTTTAACCATTTTGGTTGGAATGTTGGAAGAGGTGAGTTGGAGAGGCTGGGATGGGCTCAGGCTAGGGCCGGTTCAGGAGCTGGACTTGACCGAGAGGGCAATGGGAGTGAAGGATCTCAAGCCAGTGAGTGAGCTGTTTGGACTGGAATTGCAGGGAGCAGAGAAGCTGTGGGAGCAATTGCGGCCACTGGTGACAAGGCTGACCCTGGGCAGCGCCTGGAGGGATGAGAGTGGTAGAGGGAGGAAATGCTTCGGTGGTAAAATGGGACTAGGTGGTTGACAGGACATGGGAGGTGGGCAGAAGACAGCCTTCGGCAGTAGTGGGTGCAGGTGGCCTGGGTGGATGGAGATAACAGCACTGAGAAGGCAACTAAGGCAGTTGGGTTGCATTTGAGGTGTTGGTGACCACACTCCCATCCCTCATTCCACTCCAGCCACAATGGCCTCCTTGCTGGCCTCAAACACCCTAGCATATTTCTGCCTCAGGGCCTTTGCACTTGCCAGCCCCTCCACCAGGAATGCTCTTCCCAGAACCAGCTTCATGGCTAGCTCTTTGCTACATTCTGTTCCAGGGTCACTCCTCAGGGATAGTCACTGTCTGCCCTTACTCTGAGCGATATCTGGTGGTATGTGCTATATTTATTGCCTGCTTTGTAAGCTTCATGAGGGCAGGTTTTGTTGCCCACTGGAGCCCAACATCTGGATCTGCTCTGTTCAGTACAGCAGTCACTAGCCGTATGTGGTGACTGAGTCCAGAAATGTGGCTGGTCCAAATCTAGATGTGCTCCAAGCATAAAATATACACCAGATTTCAAAGACTTAGTAAAAAAAAAAAAAAAAAAAAAATATATATATATATATATATATATATATATATATATATATATAAAATATCTCCTTAATGCTTTTTTCATATTGATGATGTGTTGAAATAGTATTTTGGATATGCTGGGTTAAAGAAAATATATTATTAAAATTAATTTCATGTGTTTCCTTTTACTTTTTAATGTGGCTAATGGAATATCTGAAATTACACATGTGGCTCACATCCTATTTCTATTGAACGGTTCTGATCTCGAATGTTGTCTGGCATATAGTATGTGCTCAACAAATATGCCTTGAACGAATACATCCGGAGAACAGCTGTGTATCCACATTTGAGTTTGTTGGAGATCCAGGCTTTGCACACCTGACTGATCAACATCAGAGAGACACTATTGCACACCGTGAGCAAGGATAAGTGCTTGGGCCTCTGGGACGCCTTGGGTTCCTTATCAACATGTTTTACTAAGCACGACTCTGGGGCCATTGGTGGAGGAGCAAGTAATGCCATTCAGCAGAAGTGCTCTGTCTGGAGAAGCAAGGGTGCCGTGGTCATCTAGCTCTGACTTGGGGGTGGGGGCCATTAGGAAAAGGATCTATTTATTTCCAAATGAGACTGAAAGGCAGGTAGGTATTAGCTAGGGTGGGGAGGGGGGTGCTGCAGAGAGAGGCTGCTCCAGACAAAGAAACAGCACGTTCAAACATCTGGAAGAAACTGGTCACTGTGTTTGTAGGAAGAGAAAAGTCAGTATGGTTAGGAAGCCCGTGCTGCAGGGGTGAAGCAGGGCCAGGAGAGGGCAAGACTTCAGAAGGCTCATTCAGGTGCTTGACTTAACCCTGATGACAGGGAGCCCCTGGGGGCCTAAGGAGGAGGACTATTTAGAAAGACCCCTCTGGCTGCTGTGTGCAGTGCAGGCAGGGGGGGTCCAGGAAGAAGAGCGCAAGGAAAGGAGGACAAAGAGGGAAGGGCCAAGGATGCAGGAGAAAATCAGGCAGAGCGGGTCGCAGCAGCCTGCTCAGGGGGGTTGAACAAAGTCCAGGGTGTAGTCACGTGGTGGCCCCTGGATGTCACTTAGGGCCTGGGTGATCTTACGGAGAGCAGCCCCACTGGGGTGGAGAGGGAGGAAGACAGATGGGGACAGAGAAGAGACAGGAGCAGGACCAGAGGCGGCCATGTAGGTGGCTCTTTATACTCTCAGAGGAGAGAAGAGGGTGGTGGCTACAGGGAAATGCAGGGCCAGGGGCACGTTTCAGGCAGCTTTCTTTTGAGGTCGGCAGGGACTTAGCCGAGTTTATGGACTGGGGGGGAACAGCAGCAGGGTGAGGGGGTGAATCTAGAAAAGAGTCCTGCCCTCTGACCCTACCGCCCACCCCTACTCTACCTCCACCAAAGGGAGGGCTTGGCCACTGCCCAGGCCACAAGGTTGAGTGTGGATGGTGTCCACAAGCCCTACCGCACTGAGGCCTGCCCAGCGTGAAGGGGCGCCTGCCTCCTCTCTCTGTGGGCTCGGTCAAGAGGGGAGACCTTCCTGCCACGCCCCTGCAGGTAGGGAGGGAGCCAGTGTGGCTGCTGCTGGCACTGGGTCCTGACCACCCACCCGGTACATATCAGAGATCTCTCTCTGTCTCTCATACACACACACATGCACACGCGGCTCACACAGGGCATACAGATGCCTGCACAGACGCAGACCTACAGGGAATACACACGCACACACAGAGAGCCCACATAGGATGTACACACACACACGTACACACACGGTTCACGTGCACGCACGCAAAGAGTTCACACAGGTTTTACATGTGCATGCGCACACGCAGCTCATACTACACATATGTGCAGTGTGTGGCCATACACAGGGAGCCCACACAGAGGCCACGCCTCAGCCCCAAGAAGGAGAGGCCCTCGGGAGGCTGGTATCACAAGTACTTTTTCTGGGCACCACCTGCACCTCCCCTTCCGGCTCTGCGGTGCCCTCCTCCTGTGCACGTTCTCTCAGCCCCAGGCCTCCCCCCTGCCACCTGGATCAGGGCAACAAGGACCTGCCACAGTTCAATCTACGGGTCCCCCACTCAACCCAGCGCACTCGGGAAGTGCTGGGGACGCTGCAGGGCAGGGTCCCGGGGACAGTTCTCCGGAAAGCACCCGCGGCCCGCCTCTAGATGGCCAGGTCCTGGCGGACCGTGGCCAGGGACGCCTTGCTGTGGCCGCTGCCGCCCTCGCTGTCGCTGGCCGGCGCCGGGTGCGGGTAGGCGGGGGGGCCGCAGGGGTCGGGGCGCGCGCGGTGGCGGCGGCCGTCGCGCTCTGCCGCCTGGCGACGGCGCCCGGCGCGCGGGCGGCCCTTGCAGAGCAGGTGGCCCAGCTCGGCCACGCTGAGCAGCGCCGAGAGCAGCCCCACGGCGAAGTAGAAGAGCACGAAGACGGTCTTCTCGGTGGGCCGGCTCACGAAGCAGTCCACGGTGTGCGGGCACGGCGGGCCGGCGCACGCGAAGTGCGGGGCCACGCGGAAGCCGTAGAGCAGCGCCTGGCCCGCCAGGAAGGCCAGCTCGGCCAGCAGGCGCAGCGCCACGCTCAGCAGGTAGCAGCGGCGGCGCGGGGGCGGCCCGGGCCCGGCGTCCGCGCCGCCCGCCTGCTTGCCGGCGCGGTGCACCGAGTAGATGACGAAGAGCACGGGGGGCGCCGAGAGCAGCAGGATGTGGAAGAGCCAGAAGCGGTAGTGGGAGACCGGGAAGGCGCGGTCGTAGCAGGTCTGGCGGCAGCCGGGCTGCAGCGTGTTGCACACGAACTCCTCCTGCTCGTCCTCGAACACGGCGCCGCCCACCGTGGCCAGCACCAGGATGCGGAAGATCAGCATGACCACCAGCCACAGGCGGCCCACGAGCGGCGACTGCAGCTGCACGGCGTCCAGCAGCGAGCCCAGGAACGCCCACTCCCCCATGGCGCTGGGGACGCGGGGGTTGGGGGGGACCGGTGTCAGAGGCTACCGATCCGCGCCCCACCCCAGCCCCCCAGCCCATGGAGTGAGGTTAGCTAGCCCTCCTCTAACTTGGGGTGCGGCAGGGGCTCAGTTAGGCCTGGGTTTAGCTGGGATTTTGTGGGAACGAGGGAGTCAGCAAGGGGGCGGGGGCAGGAGGGGTTAGGAGATTCTCAACTGTGGGTGCCTTTCTCCTTGGGGAGAAGGTGCTGGGGAGGAGCCCCACCCTGGTGCTCTAGCCAGACCCCCACGGGCCTGCTTGATTGGACCCCATGCTCCTCCAGAGTCTATATCCGTAGGGAATCAACTTGACATCGGCAGGGCCAGACCGACTGCATTGTAGAACCAGAAGCCCAGCGGTGCCCTTACGTGCCCAAGGATGCTTTCCATGGGCAACCGTGGTACCTCCAACCGGGGAGTCCAGACCCAACTTAACCTGGGAGAGGTGGGAGCCAGCAGACCCAGAGGGACCTCACCTCCTTCCTTCTCTGCCCACCATTTCTCCTGCCCTTCTTACTGCAGTGAACTCCTCTCAGAATGGGGAGTTCCATAACTCTGTCATTATCCCTTGTTCTAGGGGTCCCCTGCCATCCCACTCCTGAGCGGCCCAGCCATCTCCGATCTCCTCCATGGTGTCCCTCTGCTTCCAGCCTCCCACATCTCCGGAGAACCTCCCCAACACACTCACACAGGCCCCACAGGCTCCCCGTGCCACCGGACCCCAGCCTGACCCCACTCACCCTGTGGCTGGAGCTGAGGTGTTAGAGCTGAGGGACGGATCCTGGGAGATGGCTGGGACCTGTTACTCTCCCGGGGCCTCTTTCATTTTCCCTTTTGGGTTTGGCCAGGATAGACGACAGGACAGAATAGCCGAGAGGGGCTTGCTCTCCCCCTTCTCTTAAAGGGACAGGGTGGCCCTGTCGGTTGGCTCCACCCTTGGGAACAGACACAAGGCCATGCCCCTTGCTGGGCTTTGCAGCCCTCCCTTTCTATCCCTTACCCACCCTCCCCCCATCCCACCTGCTGTGTCTCCTTCTGGAAATGGGGGTGGGGGTTAACCAGAGCCACACCCCTTTTGAGGGAAGGGGACTTTACGGAAGCCCATGGAACAGACTCCCCCAAACTGGAAGGCCTAGATCCACTAGCAACTGACTGTCACCTTTGAAGGCAGTCTTCAGGGCTGGAGGAGGGTTTGGTGCTAGCGTTGGGGGCAGCAGATCTCAGTAGATCTGGTTCCACCTCTGCCACTACTGGCCTTAGACAAGTCACTGAGCTCTTCTGGGCCCAGTCTCCTGGCTTGTCAGCTGAGGAGTCTGCACTATCTGACCCCCAAGTTTCCTTATCTTAGTGCTAAGGTCCCAACCATATTATGGAGAACAAAGACAACCTGTGCCCAGGAAAGAATCCCATATGGGAACCATTAAGGCATCAAGAGTGTTCAGCACTGGTGGTTAAATAAAAGCTTTTGCTTTCTTCCTGCTTTTCTATAATTTCCAGATTTATTCTAATAAGCATGTTATTTTATAATGTGAAAAATGAATAGAAGGACTTCTCTGCCCTCGTAAGGCTCTGAATCACATTCTACAACTCTAGGTGGCAGGAGAAGCTATCCCTTAGGGGAGGAGTTAGGATGATGCGTGGTGATCTGAGTGGCTGAGGAGGGGACACCCTCAGGTTTAGACATCTTGTTTGTCCCCTCTAGGCCTTTCTAGGAATCTGCCCCACCCGCATACCATTCCCCTTCCCCTGTACACCCGCTCTGGACCAGGCCTTGCGCCGAGCCGATCACACAAATCAGCTCATTGCATCCTCTTGATGACCCTGGCAGGAGGGAAGCTGAGACTGGGAGGGTCTAAGCCACTTGCCCACACAGCAAGTAAATAGCCAGTTCCCGTCTCATGCCTGGCTTGATGGGTTGGGAGCCCATGTGCTTAAGCCCCTCATGGAACTGTTCTCACTCTAGCTTGGCTGGGCTTCCCAGGTGGTGTTCCGGGGCCTGACCATCCCCAGGGCTTTGGTTGGGTCTGGTGGGCCCAGACACGCCTGCCCCTCTCTGAGTGGGGAGGCCCAGAACCTCCCCCTCCATGACATTTCCTTTCCCCGTCAGCCATGGGGGCCTGTATAGTTTTCCATGTGTTGACAGGGACCCCCTGGCCTGATTTCAGGGAGGGGTGGGAAATGTGCCCTTCACCTACACTGGCTCAGGGGTCCAGCCCAGCCTGGAAAAACCCTCGGTTAATGATGGATGTGGTGGGGAACCCGCCCCACTGTCATGCAGGGTTCCCTTGGGAGTGGACCTGGGTGGGGAGACACTGCCTTGGACAAAGTCCAAAGGAAAGCACATGCTGGGGCCCCACATTCCAAAAACAGGATGTGGGGTGGGGGTATGGCTGACTTTCCCAACCCTCACCTCTGCCTGCTCCTGGCAAAGCTGCTCCCCGACCCCCGACCCCCAACGCCCAGCCCCAGCCATGGGGGCTCAGGGACACACCTCATCTCTCCTGACTGTCCAGGAATGGTCCCTGCCCTGTCCTCACAGCCCCTGCTGGGTCGGGACACTGGCCCAGCCTGGAAAAACCCCATCAGATCTGTCTGCTTTTGGGGAATGGAAAATGGCAGAGGTAGTGGGCTAGGGTGAGGCAGGAGCATGGTCACATGCTGTCCACAATCCCTGATGCCACAGGCCAGACACAGGAGACTGTGCAATCTCCGGGGCCCGTCCTCCTTCCCAGATAGCGCTGTCCAGACTGAGAGGAGGTGTCACTGATGCTGCCCAGGGCTGGTGACACATGGCCCCATTCTTGGCCATACTTAAGGTCTGGAGCTGGGCTGAGAGGCCCATCCTGCCCAGTTTCATATTCAATCTCTGTCCCAGACACTTCACTCTACCCTGTGGGGGCTGGGGAGCCAATTCCCATTCCGTCACACATGGACACACATATGCAGGCACTACATGGTTGTACCCAGTAAGTGACATCATCAACACATGGCTGTATTTTCTGTCCCCGTGCCCCTCTAACATTTTTTTTTAAAGTTCATTTATATATTTTGAGAGACTGCGCATGAGGGAGAGAGAGAGAGAGAACGAGAGAATCCCAAGCAGGCTCCCACTGACTCAGGGCTTGAATTCACGAACTGTGAGATCATGACCTGAGCTGAAATCAAGAGGCGCCCAACCGACTGAGCCACCCAGGCATCCCAACCCCTCTAACATTTTTTAGTCTTTACAGAAATGTTGCCTTTTAGTGAGGCCTTCCCTAGCCTTCCTAACGGGAATTTAACCCCCTACTTCCTATCCCCTTTCTCAGCTTTATTTCCTTTGCACTGATCACTACATAACATACTTGGTTACTTAAAAATTGTATCCCGTGTAGCACCCATCTCCTCCATTAGCATGTATGCTCCACGAGGTGCCCTGTTCACTGTCCCGTGTCAGCACCTAGAACAGTTCCTGGCACGTGGTAGAGGCTGGGTGGGTGAAGGTTGGGGTGGGAGGGTTGCGGACCGGGCAGACCATCTCTGCCCCAAGACAGTGAGCTCACTCTGCCTCATTTGCTAACTCTGGTCTCCTCTAAAGCTAGTGATCACTTAAGTGGCCGATTTGGTCTGAGATCGGTAATCAGAATGTCTAGTCCTGGGTAGAAATGAAAACCCCAAAACGGGTTAATGGTAAAATTCCTCCCTCACCTTCCCCCTCGGCCTAGGTGGGAAAGGTGAGGGAGTCAGATGCGCGTGGTTGTGTTGGCTTCTGATTACTCTGGAGGATTCCCCGCCACCCCCTCCCCCCTCCCCCCCTCCGCTACACAGTGTCTGACCCTTCAAACTCTTTCCAGGCCTGCAAATCCTCCGGACAGGCGACCTTCGGTTCACAGGTTGTCCCCGCTCCTCTCTCTTCTCCCCGCCCTCAGCCTGTGGTTCCCAATAGACCCCTCAGGCTCTGCGGTTTTATCACTCACGGGGACCTGCTTCCCCTTCAGGCCTTCCCTCCTCCCTTGGCTCTATAATTATTTAAGATTAGGTTCGGCTGTAACAGCACAGCTACTAAGCGGGGGTTAAACAAGAGAGAAGCTGGTTTCCCTCTCACACAAAAGGAGGAGGGCGATGGGCTGTTCAGGGAGGAGGGGCAGCTCTGTGCCTCAAAGTCCTTGGGGGTGCAGGCTCCTTCCAAACTCCTCCCTGGGTGTGGTCCTCGTCCTCCACCATTCCTCCTCCGCCGCATTCCAGGCAGCAGATGGAGGAAGGGACGAAGGCGGGACAAATTTGTGCAAAAACGGCTCTCTCAGAAAGTCCCGGAAGCTGCCATGTGACCGACTGCTCACTTATCATTGGCCAGGATGACCTTCCGCAAGGAAGGCTGGGAAATGTAGTCTTTTCTCCCCGGTAGGTGTCCTTACATCCAGTAAAGGGGAATTTAACCCTCATTGTCACAGATCTGCACCACTTAATGACTTTCTCCGCGGAGGTGGGGATTCAGAGAAACTAGTTCCCCCAGGTCTGCCCCCACCCGCTGAACAGTTCTATTTAGGTTTTCGGCGGGTTGGTTGGTGCCCAAACGGATTGGAAGGTGCCCATCCGCATGGATGGTGCCCATCCGCATTGGTAATGGTGATCTTTACCCAGTCTACTGATTCAAATGCTAATTTGTTCTGGAGACACCCTAAGAGACACACTCAGTAATATTTTACAGGCTATCTGGGCATCCTTAACCCAGTCAAGTTGACACCTACAATTAACCGCCACACAGTTTTTCAACACAGCTTGCGGACACCCTCCTCAGATTTGCAATGGTGCGGGCGGCCCATCGGTAAGAAACACCTGAGATCGATTCCTGGCGTGGTACAAGTTCAGCATCATTTTAGAACTGGAATCCATTTAATACTTTAAAAACCTGAAAAAAATTATAGTTATTTTCATTTCGAATAAAACCATGTAACACTATTTTTGTGAACTATAGGAAGATGCAAAGAAGAAAATGAGATCACCCAGATCTCATTATCCAAAGAAAAGCAGATGACGGTTTGCTGCAACTTGCAGTTGGCCTTTCAGCGCACATAGCATTTGGTCTCAAACTTCAGTTTGCATCAGAATTAACGGAGCGCTTTTTAAAACAGGTGCTTTTAAATCACCCAGTTCTTGAGTGGGCCTGATAATTTGAATTTCTAGCAAGCTCTCAGGTCATGCTAATCCTGCCGGTCCAGGGAACACACACACACACACACACACGGAGGAGCACTGACATGTACTCTACACCTTTGCTTTTCCAACTAGGCTCTCCAGACAGCAGCACTGACATCACTTGGGGAAATTACTAGTAACAACTTCAGACCTCACTCCAGGCCTACTGAATCAGAATCTGCAGTTTAACAGGATCTCTAGTGGATTTGTAAGTGCAAGTTTGAGAAGCTCTGGTTTATATTTGAGCTTCATACTATCTAAAAGATAGCTTTTCCTATTTTGTTGCTGTATAGTTTACACGCAGCGAAATGCACCATTTTATAATATAACTTAATGAGTTTTGATGCATTATACAGGATAGTTTTTGTATCTTTTTTCCCCCTCTACCCAACACAATGACTTTCCTGTGCTATTAAATGTTTTGGGAAAATATGACTTTTAATGACTTGGTAATACATGATAAGGTGTACCAGTTTAACCAATTCTTCCATTGCAGTACGCCTATTCTGTTCCATTTTTCACCAGTGTAAATAATGCCACGATGAATGCTTTTGGACACAAACTTTTTGTTTTTTGGACTTCAGAATAATCTTCCAAAAGTGGAATTACTGAGGAAAGAGGTGCTGGATAGGTCAGAACAGATATCCCTCACTCTAGAAGTAAAAAATGCATGCAAAAATTTTGTCTTTGGGTTTTAGGAAAAATGGCTAGGAATCACTTAAAAAATTCCCCTTCAGCAAAACAGTGGGATGCAATGTATTTTAAAAAAACAAAAAGGATAGGACACCTGGGTGGCTCGGTTGAGTGGGATTTTTCTCTCTCTCTCTAAAAAATATAATAAAAGAACAAAAAGGCTTAGTAAGCTTATTGTATTATATATCAACTAATGCAAGTTTTGAATCCTTTATTTTCCCAGTAAGTATTCTTTTGTAATTCTAATTGATGTAATATTGCTTAATATTTATTAAGCAATGTTTCCTGTGTAGGAGAAATAATTACATTCTATAAAGGGTTTAAATGTATACAACCAAGTTTATTAGCACTAGAATTTTTATCTTCTCGAATGTCTAGAATGAATAGTCAAGAGATGTATTTACTCAGAGTCTTTTAGTTAGCAAGTGCTTTGCTGGGAACAAACTTCCACTTTTATTTTTATTTTTTATTAAAAAAAATTTTTTTTTAACGTTTATTTATTTTTGAGACAGAGAGAGACAGAGCATGAACAGGGGAGGGTCAGAGAGAGAGGGAGACACAGAATCTGAAACAGGCTTCAGGCTCCGAGCTGTCAGCACAGAGCCCAACGCGGGGCTTGAGCTCACGGCCGCGAGACCATGACCTGAGCCGAAGTCGGACGCTTAACCGACTGAGCCACCCAGGCGCCCCAAACTTCCACTTTTAAAAGGTAAAGGTTTCTGACTTTTTCTTTTTAAAGAGGCTTTATATGCTTTCTTTGATTTATTTTACAAACAAATGCATACTTACCAGACAGGGACTTCACCTCTGATTTGTAATCTGCTTGCTTTCTTCACTCAGTAAGGTCTTGGGTGTCTTTTCATGTCAATCAATATTTTTCTTCCCCCCCCCCCCCAAATATATCATTGTTAGTGAGTACCTGGTATTCCTCATTGTACCATAATTTGTTTAAACCAATTGTTTTATCTGAAGTCTCCTGTTCGTTGGACATTTAGGTTACTTTCAATTTTATTACATAAACTTTAATAAGCATCTTTTTTTAAAAAATAGAATCTATAGATTCTTCTTTTTTTTTTTTAATGTTTATTATTTATTTTTGAGAGAGAGAGACAGAGTGTGAGCAGGGGAGCGGCAAAGAGAGAGAGGAGACACAGAATCCGAAGCAACTCCAGGCTCCAAAGCTGTCAGCACAGAGCCTGATGCAGGGCTCCAACTCACGAACGCAAGATAATGACCTGAGCTGAAGTCAGACGCTTAACCGACTGAGCCACTCAGGTGCCCCAATAAGCATCCTTTTTTTTTTTTTTTTTTTTAAATTTTTTTTTTTTCAACGTTTTTTATTTATTTTTGGGACAGAGAGAGACAGAGCATGAACGGGGAGGGGCAGAGAGAGAGAGGGAGACACAGAATCGGAAACAGGCTCCAGGCTCCGAGCCATCAGCCCAGAGCCTGACGCGGGGCTCGAACTCACAGACCGCGAGATCGTGACCTGGCTGAAGTCGGACGCTTAACCGACTACGCCACCCAGGCGCCCCTAAGCATCTTTTTTAAAAAACATCTTTGCATGTGGCTTTTCTTGAGGTAATTGTAGATTTATATGTAGTTTTGAGAAACAGAGATCCCTTGTGTACTTTGCCCCACTCTCCCCTAATGGTAGCATTTGTAACATTATGTAACTAGGATATTGAGATTTCCTGTATTTCTGTGTTTACATGGTTTTGCATGTTTCAATTCTTCTCTTGACCTAACTTTTTTAATGTTTATTTTTGAGAGTGCGCTTGAGCAGAAGGGCAGAGGGAGAGGGAGATGAGAATCCCAAGCAGATTCAATGCTGTCAGTACAGAGCCTGATGTGGGGATTGAACCCACAACTGTGAGATCACAACCTGAGCTGAATTCAAGAGTTGGACACTTAACCAACTGAACCACCAGGTGCCCTTTGAACTAAATTTCTTAAAGTGAGAGTTTTTGAGACAGAGTTTGGCCTCTTTGCCCAGATTCTGATGAAAGGGATCATTTTTCCAGATCTTTGTCAACACTACCCTTGGGGATATGTTTTGGATATCCCTCTGTAACTCAAGATTACTTTTCTTCTGGTACATTTCTAAATGGTTTTGCTTTTGACATTTAAATAAATATTGTCTGTTTGAACTTAACTTTGGTATAAGATGTGAGGAAGGAATTGGATTTATCTAACATTTCTCTTTTTTCTAAATGGTTAGCCAGTTGCCCTTATTGAGATCATCAAATAGTTGTCCCGATTATCAAAATAGTTGTAAAGGAATTAAAAAAAAAAGACATGCATATTTGAAACTACTTACTGATGTAGGGCCAAGGCCTTCTGAGTATGAAGGAGATGGAAGAACTTTGTACCCATGTATAAAATCCCAGGAAAAAACCTGATTGGCTTTGGTTAGGTCATGATGCCTATCTCTTAGACCTGTTACCACACGGCCAGGGGCTGTTAGGTCGGTACATCAGCACATGATCAGAATAGTTCTCAAAAGGAAGTGAAGAGGGATATATTTTAGAGTAAAGTAAAGGGTATATTGCAAGCCCCCCCCCCCCCCCCAAAGGGGCAATCAATCAACGGGTTGCAATGTTTAGAACATTTTATTAAAGTACAAAATTGTTGAAATTAAGTGAAATAGAAAAACATAGTAAATATTTACAAAAACATTGATAACACCACTCAAGTCACACAACATGTAAAAATGCAGAAAGGCCTTAAAAAGTTTGTAAGTTGAAAATTATAGAGATTTCCCAAAGTGGTTATAACTGCTCACTGCTGAGTATGGCACTCATAGAAGATCTTTGAATGCTGTCCTCCACTTTTCTGCAATCCAGTGCTCCCTAGACATTTGTTCTTTGGGAGATTTGGACTTGGAGACAGCCCAAGGGGACAAGTCAAGAGCTGAGATAGTCACATAACTTATGGTCTAATTTTCTTCATCCTATTGACTGTGTTGAGGTTATGCAGACACAGCCAAGGTGTTTTCTTCAGCCTCTGCTAATATTCAAAAGGATATAAAGAATATGAGTAATTGCTTGAGCAGAAATTCAGCACATAAAAGGCTGAGTGGGGAGTATTTGTATTAGAACTATAAAGTTCTATCTGATGGAAAATTACCTAAATTTTAAGGTAAAACAGAATTAATCATGCTCTATCTCATATTTACGGAAAGTAGGAAATTGAAAGGAGGCAGAATAGACACTTTTATAACAATTTTAGCTTAATGAATGGTCAGTAAACTGTATTATGCTGAAGTGACCACACAACTATCTCTAGAGTCCAGAAGAATTTAAAATCAGATTCTAAAGACAAAAGAAAAGACAGTCAAAACATAGACAAAGCAGAGAAGAAAACAATGCCCATGAGGTGGTCACTATTTAGACAGTATTATAAAAAGGGAAGGGATACTTGGGCTTTACACACTTCACTTTGATGATTCGGCATTAAAACTACCTTCCCCAAATGAAATTCAGAAGGGAGGAAATTAAGGGATTCAGGTAACTCTAAAATCAGTCTTGGGCTCAATAAGACCATTACTTAAAATAATCACATTTTAGAACAGATCATCTTCATCTGATTCTTCGAGGTACTTTATAGGTTTCTTTGCCCGTCCAGATTTGGCCCGAGGAGCCACAGCTGAGTCTAAGTCCAGATGGAAATCCTCACTCTCCCCCTTTGATTTCTACAAGAGGAAGTCCATGTAATTTGCACAATGTTAGTCTGACAGCAACATTTCACTGGAAAAACTATATCAACAGACTATAATTCAAGAAGTTTCCCACCTTCTAATAAGTAGTAAGAAATAGATCTAAGGCTAGTCTCTCATTGACTAAGTGGCATATTTTTAAATGTAACTGTGATACAGTAAGTAAAAGCTAAATGGATTAGGAGATTTAAATTTATTTTCTTAAAAAATGTGTCAGATTAAGAGCAAATCTTAATTATGCATTTTAAAACAGCTATAGCAAACAGACGAACTAGGATACTCACCTTGCTTGTGACTGTCTTAGAAATCATTTTCTCAAAATTAGAGTCAGAATCATCAGAAGTGGATGGCTTCCTTTTGCGGCGATTTTTGGTTTTGGGAGGATCAGGCTTTTGAGAGACATCAGAATTCAAGCCTGGCTCCTTTTTGGTTCCTTTTGGTGCAGCCCTTTTTTTGGCACCTGTAGTGGAGGTGGAAGACTGACCTGCAAGTCAACACAGGCATTCATCATGTCCACGCTAGATGGATTATTCTACTGTGGACTTTCTTTAGCAAGCTGTTGAATGCTTACATTTAACATAGGAAAAAATCTAATAGAGCTGAAAGTGCATTAGAGAATCAAAACTATTCTTAAGTATTTTTAAGTAGGCTCCTATTTTACTAGGCGGGGCTTGAACTCATGCCCCTGAGATCAAGACCTGAGCTGAGATCAAGAGTGGAACACTTAACCAACTGAGCCATCCAGGAGCCTCAGCATCTAATTTTTTTATAGGTATGTTTTACATTAAACCTTTGCAACTGTTTATAAACCTTATCCCTGTCATAGATAATGAGATAGATAACACCTGGCATTTTGAGATATATGCTGATTTTAGACCTTCTGACCACCAGTTTTGATCACAAAGATCTAAATATTTGCTTTCACTTGGGAAAGGTTTAATTTCAATATTAATAGTAATTTTTGGGAATAAAAAATTGAATTCATTTGTGGTAGCCAGCTTCTTAATCCTAACATTAACCCTTTTGAAAGACTGAGGCTCACTTTTTGCTGCTGTCTTCTTCACCGCTACCTTCTTTTTAGAAACAGGGTTTATGATTTCAGTTTCAGCTGAGAAATCAGCGGCCGGAGAATCTAGAGAAGGTGGTACACTGTCCTTGGCACCACCAGCATCAAGGTCCATTACTTCAAATGGAAAGGAAAATAGCACATATAAGCAACACACAAAAATCCATTTCCTTCTCTGAGTTCCCATTTAAATACCAAGTCTGTGACTTTTCTAGAATATTTAAAACATACTCTTACAACTTTGTTCTAATTTCTGGATTCTTCATCAGCAGATATTTTTTGTACCTCTAGCACCCAGCAAGCATGTGATGACTTTCAGTATATTAAGTATAGAACCTGTTTCTGTGCAAAACTAACCCTAATGAACAACATCAACGCAATGCTAACAAGAACCCACATTTATCTTCCAAGGCAGGACTCGGATAACGTAGTCCAGATTAGAACCCACTAGACCCAAGTGCCCCAGTGAAGCAGACATCTCACTATTTTTAATTAAATACATACCTGATGTGGCACTCTTCTGTGGCTTCAGTTCTTTGTTAGTAGGTCTAGAATAAAGAAGAAACCATCAACATCCTGACAACCAATTCTACATGTGTCAAAGAATGTATCATTGACTATTGACAACAATCACGATGATAAGATTCATGTTAGAGAAGATACTTACACTGGTGGGGAAGTTTTGGTCTTAACTGGGCTAACATCTGATGGGACAAAATCCTCATCTTGAGTTTTTTCATCAAAATCTGAGAAATCATCATCTGAATCCAAATCCACTGTAAATTTGGTTTTTGCTATAAAAAACATACATCAAAGAATAAAAGAGGGGAACAGAAATATGTAATTCACAGATTGCTATAACAATTCATGAAGATTTAAGCTTTAGTTTAATATCCTAAAAGATGCTGTAGTTTAAAAACTTAGTAATTATCACTCTAGTATATAATAATTTCTGGGATTTGTGCCCTGAAATACACTGGCCCAGATCTTGCAACATATCTAGCATGTTGTTCGCTTGTGCTTACTTGCTGCTCTCCGTGGCTCTATCTCTCGTGGGGGAACATCAAAGTCACTTTCATTACTGCTCATATCTGATTCTGAATCAGACCAGGGGTTTCTCTTCTTTCCTTTTTTGACTGGTTTAAATGGCAACGTAGTTTGCTTCTTTGTCTTGGTACCTAGAAGGGAGATAGGAATTAACCACTTTCATATATTCTTAGCCACACTTTTCTCCATCTACCATCCATCCATCTTTCAAGTATTTATTGAGCTCTGTGCTAGTATTGAGAATACAACGGTGAATGGAAACGGATATAGTCCCTCTTCCAATTGAGCTTATATAGCTTGGTCATCTAATCCCATAAATAAATATAATGTGTCTATGTAGGGTATGAGGCATGTGTGTATGTATTTAAATAAGAAGACTGTTCCAAGAAATGCTTGAGCTGAGACCTCAAGTTTAGAATGAACTAGTTGAAGGCAAGTGGGTAATGAAATATTACAGCGCAGAAAATAGCATGTACAAAGGACCTGTGGGGAAAACAGTACATTTAGGAAAATGAAAGAAATCCATTATGGCTAGAAAACAGAAGTTGCAGGGAGAGTTAAGCCTGGTCTTGTTAAGCCTTTACATTTTTAAATTTTTATTTATTACTTATTTAAGTAAGCTGTACATCCAATGTGGGGCTTGAACCCATGACCTCAAGATCAAGAGTTGCATGCTCTACGGATTAAGCCATTCAGGAACCCCAAGGATTTTGTTTTAAACAGGGAACCAATATAACCAGATTTGAATTTTAAAAAGTTCTCTCAGGTTGCAGGGTAGTGATTGGAAAGGGGCAAGAATAGATGCAAGATCAACAGAAGGTTATTGTTGAAGTCAAGGCAAGGGAGACAATTCAAACAGAAAAGAATGGCTAGGATGAAACCCTGAGGGTGTTTAACGGCCGAGTAAGGAGGTTTAAAGTCACTAGTCCTGGCCCAAAGAGGAGAAGGGCAGCACCCTCACTGATCTTATACCATCCTTCATATTCTTGTCAGTATACCTATCTACCTCAGATTTCCTAGTTGAATCTAATCTTATCCAGCATCCTCCAACAATCTGGTTTTCTATCTCTCTGTCATCTAGTTTAAGTTTTTTTGTTCTGTTTTTTTAATATTTCCCAATATGAGTGTGTCCCTCGGCCCCCGTTGAGGAGGTCTTCTCATTGTCCCATGCATATTATATGCCCATTTTTCTTTTCCTAATCTAGAATACCTAAATCTTATCCACTCTTCAGGACTGTAACCCAGGTTTTACCTCTCTCACAAAGCCTCTACAATGTACATGCACCCACACTGATCTCGCCTTTCTCTCAGTTCCTACAATGGCTAGTATATATTGCTTTAACTTTCTTGATAAACCTCTTGAAGGTAAACACCATGCTCTCCCACTTCTTGTGCCCTCACATTATTTGAGAGTAATGGGAACATGAATGCTCAAAACATTCAACTGATTCATTGGTTTCATATGCTAACCGGCTGCTAGCTAGGTTTAAAGTTAATATAATTTTGCACAATTTGGCATGCTTTTATTACTTCTTTAGTTTGATACTAAGATGTTTTCATCTGTTTTATTCATCTTTTCATTCCCCACAGAACTGAGCACACATTATCTATTAAAAGTAGATATTTGGGGCGCCTGGGTGGCTTAGTTGGTTGAGTGTCTGAATCTTGATTTTGGCTCAGGTCATGCTCAGGTTGTGGGATTGAGCCCCATATCGGGCTCCACACTGAGCACGGAGCCTGCTTGAGATTCTCTCTCTCTCTGCCTCTCTCCCCCTCTCGCACATGCTATCTCAAAGTAAAAAAAAAGTAGACAGTCAAGGTTAGATTTACAGATCAATCAATGGAATTGAGTTGAGAATCCATAAATAAACCTTAATATTTATGACTAACTGATTTTTGACAAGGGTGAAGATAATTTAATAGGGAAAAAAGGTTTTTCAATATGGTGCTGGGACAACTGGATATCCACATGCAAAAGAATGAAGTTGGACTCCTTCCTAATGCCACATACAAAAATTAATTCACAATTCATCAGAGACCTAAAAGTAAGAGCTAAAACTAAAACTCTTAGAAGAAAACATAGGGGTGAATCTTCATGACCTTGGACTTGGCAAAAGATTAGATATGATACCAAAAACACAAGCAACAAAAGGAAAAAAAGAAGATAACTTAGATTTCATCACAGTTAAAAACTTGTGCTTCCTATCAGCAATAGGCAAAGTATGGAAAGAGCCCAAATGTCCATCGATGGATGAATGGATAAAGAAGATGTGGTGTGTGGATGAATGGATAAAGAAGATGTGGTGTGTGTGTGTGTGTGTGTGTACACACACACACACACACACACACACACACACACACACCGAGTCTTACTTGGCAATCAAAAAGAATGAAATCTTGCCATTTGCAACTATGAGGATGGAACGAGAAGGTATTATGCTAAGTGAAATTAGTTGGAAAAAGACAAATATCATATGAGGACTTTAAGATACAAAACAGATGAACATAAGGGAAGGGAAGCAAAACTAATATAAAAACAGGGAGGGGGACAAAACATAAGAGACTTAAATATGGAGAACAAACAGAGGGTTACTGGAGGGGTTGTGGAAGGGGGGATGGGCTAAATGGGTAAGAGGCATTAAGGAATCTACTCCTGAAATCATTGTTGCACTCTATGCCAACTAACTTGTATGTAAATTAAAAAAGTAAATTAAATTAAAAAAAATAGAATAAACTGTTCTTAGAGGTTGAAAAGTTAAAAAAAAAAAAAAAACTTGTGCTTCAAAGGACATCATCAAGAAAATAAAAAAAATAATCTATAGGAGAAAATATTTGAGAATTATGTATCTGATAAAGGACTGGCATCTAGAATACATAAAGAAATCCTACAATAAACTCAACAACAACAAAAGACAACTCAATTAAAAAAATGGGCAGGCTGCCTGGGTGGCTCAGTCAGTTAAGTGTTGGACTTTAGCTCAGGTCATGATATGGCAGTTCGTGAGTTTGAGCCCCACATAGGGCTCTGTGCTGACAGCACAGAGCCTTGAGCCTGCTTCAGATTCTGTGTGTCTCTCTCTCACTCTGCCCTCCACCCCACCCCCACACTCTGTCGCACTCTCTCTCTCTCAAAAATAAATAAACATTAAAAAAAATTTTGGGGGGGGTGGGTGCCTGGGTGGTTCAGTCAGTTAAGCAACTGAATTCGGGCTCAGGTCATGTTCTTGCAGTTCGTGAGTTTGAGCCCCGCGTTGGGCTCTGTGCTGACAGCTCAAAGCCAGGAGCCTGCTTCAGATTCTGTGTCTCCCTTTCTCTCTCTGCCCCTCCCCAGCTCGCGCTCTGTCTCTGTCTCTCTCAAAAATAAATAAACATTAAAAAAAATTTTTTTTAATAAAAACAAAGGGGCGCTTAGGTGGTTCAGTCGGTTGGGCATCCAACTTCGGCTCAGGTCATGATCTTGCGGGGAGTTTGAGCCCCTAGGTGGGCTCTGTGCTGACAGCTCAGAGCCTGGAGCCTATTTCAGATTCTGGGTCTCCCTCTCTCTCTCAATAAACATTAAGAAAAAAGATTTTTAAAAAATGGGCCAAGGGTCTGAATAGGTATTTTTCCAAAGAAATATAAAAGGCCAACAAGCAACATGAAAAGATACTCAACTCAATCATTAGCTAATAGGGAAATGCAAACCAAAACCACAGTGAGATAACCACTTCATATCCACTAGCATGGCTAGAATGAAAAAGAGTGACAATGAATTAACAGTGTTGGTGAAGATGTGGAGAAACTGGAACCCTTCTACATTGCTGGAAGGAATGTAAAATGGTGCAGCTGCTCTGAAAAACAGTGCAGAAGGTTCTTCAAAATGTTAAACATAAAAAATCCTATCACCCCACACAATTCCACTCCTACGTATCTATCCAAAAGAAATCAAAACATTAAGTCCACGGGGGCACCTGGGTGGCTCAGTCAGTTAAGCACCTGACTCCTGATCTCAGCTCAGTTCTTGATGTCAGAGTCGTGAGTACAAGCCCCTGGGTTGGGCTCCACACCCAGCGCGGAGCCTACTTAAAAACAAACAAACCCATGAAGTCCACGTAAATATTTATATGTGAATGTTCATAGCAGTGTTCACAATACCCAAAAAGTGGAAACAAGCCAGATACCTATCAACCAATGAACAAATAAAATGTATATCCATACTGTGAAATACTATTTGGCAATAAAAAAGAATGAAGTATTGATACATGTTACTACATGGACCACCCTTGTAAGTATGCTAAGTGAAAAAAGCCAGGCACAATAGACCACGTATATATGATTCCATTCATATGAAATGTCCAGAGTAAGTAAATCTAGAGACAGAAAGTAGATTAATGATTGCATAGGGGGAGGGGAAATTGGGAGGAAACAGAGAGAGTGACCATTAATGGGTAAAGTGTTTCTTTTTGGGACAAAAAAGTGTTTTAAAACTGTTGAGTATACTGAAATGATTGAAGGTATACTTTAAACGGATGAATTTGATATGTGAATTTTTTTTTCTTAATTTTTTTAAATCTTTATTTATTTTTGAGAGAGAGAGAGAGTGTGAGTGGGGGAGGAACAGAGAGAGAGGGCGACACAGAATCCGAAGCAGGCTCCAGGCTCCAAGCTGTCAGCACAGAGCCCGACGTGGGGCTCGAACCCACAAACTGTGAGATCATGACCTGAGCTGAAGTCGGTCACTTAACCGACTGAGCCACCAGGCGCCCCTGGTATGTGAATATCTTAATGAAGAAGTTAAAAAAAGTAGATACTCAGTGAGGGCATAATCAAATGGCTAGTAAAATTCTTTTTTAAAAAATATTTATTTTTGAGAGAGAGAGAGAGAGAGCGAGCGAGCACGCACAAGCTGGGAAGGGGCAGAGAGAGGGGTGGGGGGGGCGGGTGGAAGACACAGAATCTGAAGCAGGCTCCAGGGTCTGTGCTGTCAGCACAGAGCCCAATGCGGGGCTCGAACCCACAAACTGTGACATGACCTGAGACTAAGCCGGACGCTTAACCAACTGAGCCACCCAGGCGTCCCTGTGTAGTAAAATTCTTAAATTTAATTTACTGGGTGCTACTTATAACCCAGACATGGTTATATGGTATTCAACTATAGGGATAATACAAACATGACTAAGATGTGCTCACTGTTCTCAAGAAGCTTTATATAATATACATCAAGGCCTTTTAACTGGCTAGAAAGTGAAATCTAATAAACTGAGTGTGTTTTCTTTAGATTCCCAACTAAGGAATTCAAGTTGCCAAATTAACGAATTATTTCAAAATGATCTCTTCTAAAATAAATCAAATCCAAGGACAGTGTTAGGGAGGTTCAAGTAAACTTCAGACATAGTCCTCCATCATGTTAGTACTGAACATGTATGCAGAATATACTAGGTAACAGACAAAATTTAATCTCAACTCTATACATTTTACTTAAAACGTTTTAATACCTGGCTCTCTTTTCTGTTTCTTCTCCAACCTTTGTTTCAGACCTTCTAGTTCCATACCATCCTCTTGAGGGCTCCCTTCAGTGTTTTCACTCTAATAAGAGAGAGCAAGACAAAGATGGTCAAGTTCTGTCAACTTATTGTTTGGAATAATGTAAGGTCAAATATACAAATATATATCTGGTCAAAGAGTGATTTTTTTCTTTAAGTTTTGGTTAAGAGCTATGAATAAAGGTATGGGCATGACTTTTTCAAGATACTTAAACACCAAAAAAAAAAAAAAATTAGGTTCACAGGAAAGACAAGTTTTGATTAAATATAGGATAACTTACAAACTATGGGCTTAGAAATTTTATAATATCATTTATTCAATTTTAAGTTGAAATAGGTTTCAAGTATTTTAGTGTATAACTTTTCAAGAGTATTACCTTAATTTTCTTTTTAATTTTCTTTTCTGCCTCTGCTTTCATCTCTATGGTCACTCGGGGGATGACTCTTTTCCCACATGGAGAAGGCAAAACTTCAGCCATCTGTATTTTTTTCCCCTTTGCTTTCCCCCCTTTCCCAGGGAGTCCTATTTGTTCTTCTTGTTTTTCCTTTGTTTCAACAGCCTACAAAGGGGTAAAAGAAAGCAAGTTTATAAGCCAACAAAGACAATACAAAATCTAGGCTAGTTATAGGAATAGAATAAAAGGCAACAGTCAAACTGATTTCAATCTGTACATCTTGATATAAAAATTTTTAAAAATTTTATGTATGTATGCAATCTCTAAATCCAGTGTGGGGCTTGAACTCAGGACTTCAAGATCAAGAGTCACATGTTCTTCTGACTGAGCCAGCCAGGCACCCCACATCTTAAGGTAAATTTGTGATAAACTATACAACTAAGTATATCACCAATAATAGTGAATATATAACTAAGGCCCACTTTGACAAGTGTGGAGACAGAAGATTGGGTTCTACTTTTGATTCCACCATTTAAACTGCTGACGATAAAAAGGGGAAACTGGGTTAGGGATAAAATACATAGGTACATATATACATATTTGTAACCTTAAATAAGAAGTGAGAAAGGGTGGAACTCTACTTGTACATCCATACCTAAGTGTAATAATATAAAACTGCATGGTAAGCATTATAACTTAGTTTATGAAATGCTTTTCTTATCTTAAAATAATATTGGAAAACAAAGCAAATTAGTGAGATTTAGGTAACAAAGTATCTTCTGAAACTGATTAGCTAATCCTGAAGGTAAATATCTTTGTCCTTTTAGGTTGACTTGGGGGACTGGGTTGGTCTTCTTACACATTTAAATTCTTTATCTTCTCAGTTTCAATAAGTCAGAAATCAGCTCTTGCCCTTTGCTCTCTTTGTCCAAAACCTTCTAGGTAGTATGCTTCCCAGTATCATTTACTTTATCCTAACAATCCGTTCTTTTATGTGTTATCTTGGAATGTTTCCTTATGCCTCTTATATCCTTTCTATTTGCCAATTGTGAAATTTCTTGACAAAGAGGTATACTGCTGGAATGTACTATTTCATTAATAATAACTCTTGGGGCACCTGGGTGGCTCAATCTGTTAAGCGTCTGACTCTTGATTCGGTCAGGTCAAGATCTCGCAGTTTGTGAGTTTGAGCCCCACATCGGGCTCTGTGCTGACAGTGCAAAGCCTGCTTGGGATTCTCTCTCTCCCCGCCTCTCTCTGCCCCTCTCCCATGCTCGCTCTCGCTCTCTCAAAAACAAATAAATAACCTTAAAAATAATTAAAAAAATAAAACAAAAACTCTAACGCAGACATTATAAACGACACACCTCCAGCTCTTCAATAAAAGCAGCTAGGTCTTCTTTCCACAAATCTGATGGACTCTTTCTCTTTAATGTTTCTAGCTCTTGTTCCTTCATAAGATAGTCAGAAAATTAAGAGTTAATTTATGGGCATAAATAAATAGCACATAATTTTCATGAAGCAGTTTTTACTTTCACTACTAAAACAACTAAGCGACATGTACCCTCTACCAATAACTCACTTTTTCATTTCTCAGCTTGCACAGTTCATCCTTCTTTTCCTTGGTGAGATACCAAAGAGGCATATCAAGAAGGTAGTTGAAGGTTGGTCCAGAATCTTTTACAGAGTCACCCTTTTCGGCTTCATTTTCATTGTCACTCTCTTCATTTTCTTCTTCATCTGGTACCTAAAGGAGGAATTAAAATGTAGCTTTAACAGGACATGTGAAACAGAGACAGATTATACACAGTCTTTAATAACATAGAAAAATGCTAACCAAGAGATTACCTTTTGCTGGGCTTCTTTCCAAGCCTTCACAGGATCAGAATCATAACCCCTCTGAATCAGAACTTTAATTAATTCCTTCTTTGGCTTATTTTCTATTTAAATAAAAGTAAACATAGATAATGGGTTTGAGCATGAGTTGTACCATATTAATTCAAAAGATTAAAACTAAAAATTAAATGGTCTTTGTCTTACATAAATTTGTATATCCTGGTATAGAGAGAAGTCTTCTCCCCAAACCACTGTGGATGTAAATTACCACAAGGCAGGCAGTCAAATCATGTATGAGACTGTTAACCTAATCATAACTCTTAAAAGAATAGAAGACAATCATACCTTTATTTCTGATAAGTCTCTACCTCAATTATACTCCCTTATTAACGTTTCAACATTTCGTTGGGCAAGTTTTTAGTGCCACCAACCCAACCATTGGCTTCTCCATGCTGCATCCATTTCCTTTTTCTCTTCCAAGGACTATTGCAGCCAATTTATTACTCTTTGAGGGATATTGAATTACTAGCTACTGATATTTCAGAATGAATTTCTGAGTGCCATCTTTTATTAATTAATTTGATACAGATTACATGTTTAGGCCCTCTACATCTTTATACTCAAGAAGACTGGATAGTCACATTATTTCATCTAAATACAACCTTTTAGTTTTCTTTGAGTCATGTCCAATATTACTCATTTTAGCCTCGCCTTAAGCAACAGTCTTATGAAATTAGGGAGCTGACAGTTAATGTTATTAGTTTTAAAAATATTCATGAAATTGAACATTTAACTATGAAGTTAAACATTTTTGTGTACCGCCAGAAAATTATTCTGTGATCACAAGGAACTCATGTTGCCATGTTTTGGGACTTGCTCCTATGACCCATAAGTTAGTTACCTAGCTTTCCTACTTAGCCCTGGACAGGGTTGAGCTATTTCTTTTAACCTTCCTTATACTCCAGCTTTTATCAAAACTGTTTACTTCCTGGTTACTTAAACCCTGACTTAGGTGCTTCTAGAAGGTCTTTTAAAAAAATTTTTTTTCTGAGACATAACTCAGTCTTCAGTACACAATTTACTTGTAATATAAGCCATTTATAAGCTTCCTTCCAGTCTCTTTTTTTCCCTATCAGACAGACCTAACTTCTCTTCTCTTTACACAGGTACTTTTTCTAGCTCTCTATTCTAAATGTCAACTAAATATTGATTTCTCAAGATAGTCTAAGAAGAGCTATCTTTTTCAAACTATAAATGCCTAGGTATTTAAAATAAATGCTTGTATAAGTAACCAGCTGAACTAAATGGATTTTGCCCTCCCTCCCCACTATTATTCTCTCTAAAAATGTTTAAAGTTTGGCATAATTGTATAGACAGTTATTATTCCAAAAACATACCAATGATTATTTTGCCATCTATTTTCTCTAAGATAAAGCGAGCCTGATTGTTCAGTTTAGCAGATTCAGCACCAAGCATTCCTAGTAGCCATTCTTTTCTTAATCCATAATACTTAAGCCTGAGTTCAAAGAAGTCTCTTAGAATATCCAACACTGTGTCATATTTCTTTAAACATCCTACATGGTCAAAAAGCACCTAGAAAAGAAAAACAAGATTAGAGACAAGAACAGATAAACTGGCTAAACTTTAATGGTTTTAGAGAAATGAATTTATTCTTCGGAAATATAAAAGTATTCTAGGATATCCTTTTAAAACTGGTGGATCTTTAATACAAATTGAAACATATGAATCTCTCCTAAAATAAGACATACCATAGAGTTGCATGTGAGACTAGTCTGGAGTTTGAAGACTTTGTGTAGTCCCACTCTCTCTGCCTCTGCCAATTTCTCTTCAGTCATCTTCACAACAAACTTCACAGTGGTGTCTGTATGGTATTCCCTATAATCGGTTATGAGAGGTGGTGTCTTCTCAGTGCCATTCAACATGGGTTCTAGAACCTGTTCTTTATATGTCTAAAGAAAGATAGAATAATCTTTTTGTTAAGTGTCTAAAACACAGGCTTATGAGTATTTAACAAGCCGTAGTACAAAGTGTTTCCTTGATCATAAAAATCAATGAAAAAAACCCATAGTTACGTACTTGGGTCCATGTTCTGATGGGAAGTTCTGAGATTTCAATGGTTGTGGAATTAAGAATAGCCACTTCACCACTAATCACATATTGATTTGGAGCCAGCTCTTCAATCGTACCCCTGAAGTTCTTGTAACTCGGAAGCTAAATTGGTATTTTAAAGAAGAACAGGTTTTCTAAATGTGACACTAAAAACAGAAATCCCCACAGCATTAAACAATAAATCTAATGAATATTAAAGTATGAAATAAATTTTATGTGTCCTCTTTAATCATATAGCCTGATGAATTGAAACCAGATAAAAACGAAGGATCCTGATACACACAGAATACTTACCATTGGCAAAGGTTCTTCTCCATCCATCAGACGCCTGATATTATTTACAACTTCACGAATATCAAAGTTCGGGATTTTGCAGGACCACCCAGTACCGATTCCTTCAGCACCATTTATCAGCACCATGGGTATAATAGGAATGTACCATTCAGGTTCAACACGTTGATTGTCATCATATAAAAACTTTAATGTATGATCATCTTTTGGTGGAAATAACAACCGAGCCAAAGGGCTAAAGAAAACAATCAAAGAATGTTATTTTATAAAAATACTGGCTTTGATACTTAACTTGTGAAGGACAAGTATTGTCTCATATCTATGCATAAAACCTTCCATATTACCTTGGCTTTAATTGCTGACCAGTAATTGTTTAACAGTATTTATTGAGCGCTTTGTATGTGCTAGGCACTGCAGACATAAAGTCTCTAAGGAGCTCACAGTCTACTACAGGGAGATAGACAATGCACATACATTTTGTCAGGTGGTGGGGTAAATGCTAAGAACAAAGAAAAAGTAGGTAAAAGTGATTGAGTGTGCTAAGGAACGGTCACACGTTCTGAAAGGATAATATTAGAGCAGAGAAGAAATTGAGAGAATGAGCCATCATGCGGTTATCTGGAGAAGGAGTAGTGTAAGCAGAGGGACTAGTAAGTTAAAGGCCCTGAAAGGTGTGCTTGGCACATTTGTGTATAGGCAGAGGCCAGGTGTGTTCGGAACAGCAATAGTATGAGATGGAATCAAACCATATGGGGAGTGGGCACATAGATCACGTAGGTCCTTTAGATTTTGCTCTAAACGAAGCAGTTGGAAGGTTCTGAACCAGAGTGGCCTATTTAAAAAAAATCAACTGGCTACTATAAGGATGAAGAATGAAGGATAAAGAACGAAAGAAGGATGGTAGACTATATTAAAATACTTTAGGTAAACAGAATGCCTTAGTATTTTTCTAATGCAAAACCCATAGGATTTGCTGATGAATTGGATACCAATGTGAAAAAAGGTGACTACAAGGTTTTTAGTCTGAGAATTAGAACGATAGCATCCCATTTACTGAGACAGGAAGGCTAAGAATTTTGTTTTGGACTTCGGTTTGAGATGCTTATAAGATATCCAAGAAGTAAATTTTGAGAGGGTAGGCAGCTCTACGAGATTCAGGTTGGGACTGTGAGTCTAGATGGATGGGCTATCATCCATGGATAGGAAGTTGAGTGTAGCTAGTGGAAAGAGAGCTAATGAAGGAGCTTTGGGGGCAGGCCAGAAGTTAGAGGCTGGGAAGATGAGAAAGACCAGCCAAGAAGACGAATGAGGAAAGCCAACAGTCTAGTGTTTTAGAGTCCAAATAAAGAAGAGTTTCAAGGAGGGTGAAGTGATTAAGTATCCAATGCTGCTGGAAGGTTAAATAAGGTGACAGCTGAAAATCGACCATTCATAGTGTACTTTCCATAGACTTAGAAAGGAAGTAAGATTTCAGCTGTGGTATTTCAGAGGAATTAAACTCTTTACTCTGACTCCAAGTCCACAGCACGGTTTTTCAACCTGAGCATTGACATTATGGGTCAGATTATTTTTTGCTGTGGGGGACTGTCCTATGCATCATAGGGTGTATCTCTGGCCACTGCCTTCTAGATGTAGCACAGCTGCCCTAGTCATGACAATCAAAAATGTCTCCAGACACTACTATGTCTTCTGGGAGATGGGGTGGCAGTGCAAAAATCTATCCTGGTTGAGAACCACTGCTCAATAGGATGAAAGAGAAGAAAACATAAGAGACGGAAGTAAAAACATTTAGTTTGGCAAGGAAACAACTAAGAAATTCAAAGGCATGGCTGTCAAACTGAAATAGAATTTAGACTTTCTACTGATCATAAAGAGTAGCATAATTAAACTTTAATGAGCTAGTTAAAAAAAAATTAATACTCTAAGCATTTACATCTAAAGCACATTTTCTGATTAACTGAATTTATATATTTTTGGCCAACTAATTATTTCAAAATTAGAAATGGCAATTCACTAGAAATTGAAAGCATACCCACCTGAGCATTGTGAAGATGTATCGAGGACTAGCAGAATCCTTACCACCATGCAGCCTGGTACCAAACTGACCAATGGGTTGCAAGAGGTTCAGATTATTGCTACCCACAAAATTCTGAGCCAAATTGATAATGGTCATCATTAGTGACATCTGGAGGTGGAAAAAGATTCATTAATCTGATTTGTAGGCTCTTAATAATAAAAATATCATTATAACTAAACCTCACTATAATTGTGTACGGTTTTATGAGGCATAGATGTTTATTGATTCTTCCCAGATAAATACATGGCAGACGTACCTAAACCTAAGACTTCTGGCTCCAAGTTGAGGGCTCTTGCCTTCTAATAGTTTTTATCAAGTCCTACTTAACCTTGAAGGCATAGCTCTTCTCTTCACCCTCAGCAGAATGAAATATTTCCACCTTTGTGTTACAACACTTTGCTCATTTCTATTCTAGCATGCATCACTTTATTCTGTAGTTGCGTGAATGCATGTTGGTCCTCTGGTTAAATTGTGATTATACTTTGAAGTAAAGAACATATTTGATTTTTAAATATATACCTGGTGCATGGTAAGCATTCAACAAATGTTTGTTGTGTGAACATTTTGATTGAAAGTGACAAGCAAGACAATCATTACATTTTAAAGTACTAGAAACTGTGGCACGTGGGTAGCTCAGTTGGTTAAGCATCTGACTTCAGCTGAGGTCATGGTCTTGCGGCTCGTTAGTTTGAGCCCCGCATCATGCTCTGTACTGACAGCTCAGAGCCTGGAGGCTGCTTTTGGATTCTGTGCCTCCCTTTCTGTCTGCCCCTCCCCCACTCATGCTCTGCCTCTGTTTCTCTCTCAAGAATAAATAAAACATTGAATGCATGGGTGCCTGGGTTGAGTGTCCAACTTCAGGAGAGGTCGTGATCTCATGGCTTGTGAGTTCCAGCCCTGCATTAGGCTCGCTGCTGTCAGTGTAGAGAGGGCTTCGGATCCTCTTTCCATGGCTTTCCCCTACCACCCCGCCCCTCACCTGCTTGCTCTCTCAAAAACTAATAACATTAAAAATATGTATACATATGGTGAATGCAAAAATGGAATTTAATCACAAAATCTATAAAAAGGAATATGTTTGTGTAAAGTCAAACAATTCAGACATATAAAAAATTGAACAGTTGTCCTTTTCAATTGACAGGGATAACCAAAGTTAACAACTGGGAGGACACCCTTGTAGACATTTTGCTTAAGGTAGTGTTTTGGCTTTTTCTCTGCACACACAATGGGCTGGATATTCTCAACATTAGTACACACAGATTTACTTCAGTTACATCATTGACTCCAGGCATAGATGTGTCACAATCTAAAACAATTTGCCAATTGATAGCCATTTTCGATGTCTAAATTTTAGAATCAGTTATATTAAACATCACTAAATATCTCTGAATATTGATCTTTGCAGATTTATGAGTAACCTATCAGGATATTATTTTTAGAAATAGATTTGTTAGGTCCAAGGGTAAACACATTCATAATTTGACAGATTTCAGCAAATTGTCCTCTACTGTGGATGAACCAGTGTTCATATCACTAAGTACTCTCATTAAGTGTTTGGAAAATGATATTACAGGTATTACTGTTATAATGCTTTCTGGAAACATTATGGATTGTGTTTACCTCACCATGATGATAAGAGGACATCTCTGCCACTGACCCAGCTAACTGAGCAACCTTCACCTCTCGCTTGTCATTCCGTTTGAAACAGGTAAACAAAACCTTTCTTTGACCTGGTTTCAAACCTTCAAAATGAAAGAAGTGCAAATATTAGTATCCTCAGTTTAGCCATTTCTGGACATTGATCTCTGTGTATGATAGAAACAGGCTAACGAAGTGGAACTCACCATCCACCATAGATGGAATAGATCTCTCGTTATCAGAATTTGAGAACAGGATAAGTTCCTTGTTTATGAAGTCATTATATGTCAGATATGTGGTAGTTTGCCCATACAAGTAATCCTGAGGGACCAAAGAGAGTATTACATGATCTAGTTTAAAATAAAAAAGATTTAAAAAAAAAAAAAAGATCACTGGTCTTAACAATATTTAACACCAAAAAAATCTTTCAGCATATTATTTTTTTTCAATATATGAAATTTATTGTCAAATTGGTTTCCATACAACACCCAGTGCTCATCCCAAAAGGTGCCCTCCTTAATACCCATCACCCACCCTCCCCTCCCTCCCACCTCCCATCAACCTTCAGTTTGTTCTCAGTTTTTAAGAGTCTCTTATGCTTTGGCTCTCTCCCACTCTAACCTCTTTTTTTTTTTTTTTCTTCCCCTCCCCCATGGGTTTCTGTTAAGTTTCTCAGGATCCACATAAGAGTGAAAACATATGGTATCTGTCTTTCTCTGTATGGCTTATTTCACTTAGCATCACACTCTCTAGTTCCGTCCACGTTGCTACAAAGGGCCATATTTCATTCTTTCTCATTGCCACGTAGTACTCCATTGTGTATATAAACCACAATTTCTTTATCCATTCATCAGTTGATGGACATTTGGCTCTTTCCATAATTTGGCTATTGTCAGCATATTATTTCTATGATAATTCTTAAGTCTCTCAAAGATACAGAATTATGCAGACATATTTTACAGGTTTTAAAGATAAAGCCAATGTAATTGCTACACAATTAGGAAAAAGTGCATTGCTTTTGCAATTTCTTTCAGGCCACAAACATTTATGTAGTAGTCTAAACAATCACATTTATATAGTTATCCATTATCAAATTTTTTACTGAAATAACTAGTCATCATTTTGTAGGATATGTAAGATTTTTTACCTCAGGAAGGCCAAGTAACTTCCGTTGCCTTCTGTCCTCCATGAAATGAGTTAACCATTCCTTTCGATCATCTATCTGTTTCTTGCTAAAGGCCTACAAATTAGAAAAAACTGATACGAATAGGTTCTAAAATATCTCTTGTATACAAACTAAGCAAACATATGGTCCCTTTCTCTAAGATATGCTTACCAAAAACATTCCATATTCTATTATATAAAAATTTATGTTTCAATTGACTAGCTAAAGTAGTGATTTACAAAACCAGAATGTATGTATGAAACAGAACTCAAACTGACCAGGCTGATGGCAGCATCATCTTCAGGACCGGAATATTTGAATTGAATACGATGTCTTTTCATATCTGCAAAGTACTCCTTAGCCTCTTTTGATGTGCTCGTGCCCAAACCTATACAGCCAAGAATACTAAGTTACTCCATATAATCTTGTACAATGGTATATAACAAAATAAGAAGTTCTATACGGGTTTTCTTACAAACCTTTGTAGTACTTGACTTTCCATTTTTTATGATTTGGTGTAGAACTCTTCCATTCTTCAAATTCAGGAAGGCTATAGAATGCCATTTCTTGCTTGTTTTTAGACACCTGTGGTAAAGAAGATATTGCTATGGTTTTGTATACTCCTAGGTCCCCTGTATACTGTCCACCACTGGGCTTATAAGTGTATAAAGGGTTGACTAGGGCCTTAAAATATCCATTATGGTAATTTAGAAGTTAATATACCTTTACAATAGGAGTGATAAATTCTTCCAGAAAACGGTGCCGCAGAAGAGAGGGCCAGTTGTGATGGATAAAATTAATCAGCAAGCCTTTGATATGGGAACCATCTTGGTCCTAGAAATATTTGGAAAGCCAAAACACAAAAGAATTATTTTGAGACCAAAAACAAATGATTGACCTACTGGTAATTTCTCAAAAACTTTTCTATGGGGATTAAAAAAAAGAAAATCTGCTCATTTAGTATGTAATATATATATGTGATGATTATAGCTCCAAGTTAAGTAATTTCCTTACATAGGAGGAAAGCAATAACCGTAAGACATGTTTAATTTAGTGTTAACAATCTAAAATATTTGAAAGCAATTCTGACCTGATCTGTCATAATCATTATCTTCCCATAACGAAGAGTCTTCAATGAATCTTCATCTTCATAGTTTTTCTTGTACTGAAGACCCACAATCTTGATGATATTGTTAATTTCAGCATTTTCCATGATCTGAAATAGACATATACCAAAAAAAGGTAATGTTTTGTTTATAAATTTGAAAAGAACAAAGAAATAGGACACTATTTATTGTTTGGGTTTTCTTGAGCTTCAGTATTTTCAGTTATTAGCCTATACATTAGGTAAAGTCAGAAAGATCTGTTAAGATATGCTACAATGTACCCAATTTCTTAAAATAATAATAAATATCTGAAATATATTTCAAAATGCCAGTGAAGGAATGAAGTATGAGCATAAAATCCTGTATTATAAAACTGGATTTAGATTCTAAAGATGGTTCTACCTGTTTATGAGAAGCTTCTCGAACATTGAGTATTTTTCCTCTAAGTGGGAAAACCCCATATTTGTCTCTCCCAACCACGCCAAGGCCCGAAACAGCCAAAGTTTTAGCTGAGTCTCCCTCAGTCAGGATAAGTGTACACTCATTGGAGTTTCGACCCCCTAAAATAAAAATACACAAATTAAATTCTTGGCACATTTAGTTGAACCTCAAATATACTAACTCAGATATGTGCTATTAATAGTTTTATGATAAAACACTAATAAGTAGATATATATTAGAACTAAAGTTCATAGTAAAAAAAAAAGTCCTAGTTTCTTAGACTAATTTCTTTTTCTTTTTAAAAAAGATTTTAAGTAATCTCCACACCCAACATGGGGCCTGAACTCACAACCCTGAGACCAAGAGTCACACACTCCACTGAGTGAGTCAGTCAGGCATCCCTCTTAGACTCATTTCTCATGATATTTATACTGTTATAGAACATTCATTTGATATATTATGTTAAAAAATGTTAGTGATGGGGTTCAGAACATAATACCCAAAATAGGGCACGTGGCATATTGAATATTTTAAGCTGAATTGAAACAGATCATGAAACCCTCATGTGAGAGGTGCCCTCCATATACCAGAGTCGAAAGGAACATTCTTATCTCCCAGAGTGACACTGAAAAGAATCTGAACGAACAGGCCTCACGGAGCTTCCTCCCCATTTACTATACTTAGTTCATACTCTTTGCCCTTATCATATCTTTTCACTCTTCCTCAAACCTGACGTAAAAAAAAACCCTCAGGTTTAACCATTTCTTTGGGTCTTCATTTTCCTATGAAGACCCAAAGCTCCTGTGTCCAGTACAATTTATATTAAATAAATTTGTATGCTTTTCATCTATTAACCTGTCTTTATCAGTTTAATTTTCAGACCCAGCCAGGGACTTAAGAGAGCTGAGGAAAACTTTTTCCTCCTCTACATTAGGTAATAGATCACTATATAGATATTCTTATTTTATATTCTTAATAGTCATCTCAACATTACTGTAATAGCCAAAAATTAGAAATGATCTAAATGTTCAGTAACAGGGAATTGGCAGATTTTTTTTTAAAGTGATGCCTTTTTATAAAGTTAGTTAATTTATTTATTTAATAAGTAAATCTCCACCCAGTGTGGGGCTCAAACTTATGACCCTGAGATCAAAAGTCGCATGCTCTTCTGACTGAGCCAGTCAGGCGCCCCAAATTGGTTGATTTTTAACCAAGTAAAAATATTCCATTGAATATTACATGTCAAAGGAAATGTTGTTAATGAGTAAAACAAATAACTGAGCCAAAAGTTTTGAAGTTTGGAAACATTATTAGTTGTGTACCTGCATCATTGGCATCATCGAGTTTGGGAATTCCCTTGATCCTGTTATGTTTTACAGCTGAACACTTCTTGTTTAACTGGACTTGGGCCTTAAACTTCACCCAGTTTAGTATGCTTTCTACAATACCACAACCAATTGCCTGAAAATGATAAGATTCATGTTAGGGAAGAAGAGTTCTGTCAGAACTCTAGAATACAAGTAAGCTCCTATAAAAATAAAAATAATAATAATTCAATATTTAAAAAGAGGCAAAAAAATAATTTCCAGACATTGGATGACAGGTCTTCCTGTCTTAGGTTATCATAACTGAGGGAACTGGTTCCTTTGGGCTCATTCATTCCATAAATATATACTGACTACACACTTAACATTGTGCTAGGCACTGAGATCCATGTTGGAGATCTAGCGGTTAAAACAAATTGGTCATGGTCCTTGTCCTCATGGACTTTAAGATACAACAAGGAAGATGGAAATAAAATGAGAAATTATAAGAGTGATGAGTGTTATGGATAAGTGAAAAGTGTGCTATATCTAATAATGTACGTCCACTGTTATAATGGAACCAACTTAGTTGGGGAGAAGGGTAGAAAGTAAAGGCTTTCCTAAGGAAATGACATTGAAGATCTAAAGTAGTTAGCTAAGTAAGAGCATTCCAGGCAGGATTACCATGTGAAAAAGCTGTAAGGAAGGAAGAGTACTAATGCTTCTGAGTAATTTGAAGCCAGTAGGATGAAGCTTAGGTAACATAGGAAAAAGGTGCACTGAGGTGAGGTTGGAGATGTCAGGGTCTTATAGGCCACATTAAAGAATTTGAACTGTTTTTATTTGATTACTCAAGAGCACTACAAAAAAAGGACTGAAATGTTATAAACATCAAAAATCTATTATAGTAATATAGAAAAGAGATGATAGTGAGAAGCTATTGAGGTACCCCAAAGATGGATACCTTACTGGTTGGATTAGAGACAAGGCAGGGGGGTAAAGAGAAGGCTCCCACCTTTGTTTATGCAAACTTTTACTAGTGTTTAGTTGGAACCTTTTACTAAAACAGGAAATAGTTTTGTTTTTGGGGAAGCTCTTTGTATAGAGGTCAGTGAGTATAAAGAAAACGGAGTCAATTTTGTATGTGTCAACTGAGAGGCAACGTTAGGCATTCAATGTTTGGAAAGCAGTTAAATGGGCTGAATTCAGAAGTGATCTAAACGAAATGGTGGTATGTAATGGGGAAATTTAAGCATATGGATGGTAACTAAGGCTGTAGTAAGACCAATGAGGTGAAAGCTACTTTTTATTTCCTTTTCAGAGGCAGAAGACCTGTGGGAAGAATCTTTGTTTTTGCAGGGCTGGGAAGGGCAATGGACAATAAAGCAAGGTGCTTCTATTTCTTATATCCGTCTAAGTACTCACAGCTTTGATGAATTTTTCACTTAAATGGCAGGTTGATCCAAAGCTCTTGACTTGTAAAGTCATGTTCTCTTTTGTCTGAGAATCAAAGGTTGGGTTTTCAATTAAGGCATTCACAAAAATCCACATGTGATTTTTCACCTGCAGGAAAAGTTGACATTACATCACTAAAAACTTAAGTTTTATTTATAGCCCTTCTCTTCTTCCTTGTCTTTAGAAGAAGAAGAAAAAAAAAACAGGCTAAAATACCATACCTGATGTGCTTTTACTGCAACACCACCCTTGTTCTTCTTTTTAACAACCTCAACAAGTTTAGTCACAATCTGATCAGCTATATAATCAACATGTCTGCCACCCTAATGGGGAAAAATACCAAATTGTAAAGCTTAGGATCCTCAAAATTATAATAATGACCAAATATTGAAAACAATTTAATTTAGCTCTCTTTATGCCAAGGTAGCCAAATATTCAAATTCATTTTATATAAAAGAGTAACACTTCTGTGTAAAGATAAATCATGATTAATACAAAAATAAAATTACCTTGGAAGTAGCAATGCTGTTGACAAAGCTAATTTGCTGAAAGCCTTTTTCACTCATTGTTAAGCATACTTCCCACCTGGGGTTTACTTGTTCATGGATAATTTTCAATGGATTGCCAGTTTCATCTACCTTATCCTTCAAATACATATCTACATAGCTACGGAATCCTTTTACCTGCACAGGAATTAAAAGTTATGGTATTAGAAAAAAGTTGTAAAAAGTATTCAATGATAGACCATGAGGATTTTTCAAAACCAGTGAAATAATGTTCACTAATGGGCATAAGAGAATGGTCTTAAAGGGCACAAAAGGATTTATTTAGGAGACTGTTTGAGAATGACATTTCCTTTAGTGAGTTTAAAAGAGCTAAGTAAAAAGATGTGGCATACTGTTTTCTTTTCAGGAGTGTATCCAAGAAGCGATCAGAGAAAAAAAAAAATGTATATATATATATATATATATATATATATATATATATATAAAATGAGAAAAAAAATCAGTGTTGCCTCTGATGATGACCACATAAAGTCTTTCATTGTCCTTAACACCCCAGAAAATACTTACTGGCAGCTTATTTCCATTGAGAAACACTTTGACATCTTTAGTGGATCCGGCAATATCATATGCTCTTCTGACCATTAGTGCAACAATATCTTTGTCTAGGCTTTGCATTTTAAACTTGGACAAATCAGGCTGGAAGGTAATACATGTATAATCTTCCCCATTGAAGGGCTTGAGTTCCATCTCACCAGCCCTTCCCATGTTATCCATCCACGTCTGTCAAGTAAAAAATAGGAAAGAGAAAAAATTCAAGTCTTTTCACAACGAACTAGAACTAAACACAAATTTATAAGTCCTAAAAAATAACCTAATATATGTTCATGAATAATTTCCCATGATTTAATAGCTTATAAATTTTGTTGAGTTAAACCAACCATTAATGCTGTTATACATTGCTAAAGTATTATTCATTTATTTTAAATGTTTATTTATTTATTTTTGAGAGAGAAAGAGATAGAATGAGCAGGGGAGGGGCAGAGAGAGAGGATACTAAGCAGGCTCTGTGCTGTTAGCACGGAGCCCGATGCCAGGCTCAAACTCATGAACGGGAAGATCATGACTTGAGCCTAAGTCAGATACTTAACCAACTGAGCCACCCAGGCACCCCACTGAAGTACAACTTATAATGGAGGCACAAAATACTTCTTTACTTGCCTGTTTGAACATTTTCTTGTATTCTCTACTGGCTGTTTCCACAGTAAATTTGGTACTGAATATGTTACACAATTTGGCCCCATAGCCATTTCGACCACCTGAGAAAATAAATGTAAAATACTTTGCTATCACTGTCAGTGTTAATCAATTATAGAGATTTATTCCAGTATTTCTAACTTTTATGCCACAGTCATTTAAAAGATGTGTTTTTTCAGCAACCAATATGTTCTTTATTTTCCTCAATACTCTACCTGTTACTTTCTTTTCATCATCATCATAGTTACTAGAAGTTAGGAGCTGTCCAAAGATGAGAGCTGGGACATACATCTTCTCAACTTTGTGTTCAACAACAGGAATACCTTTCCCATTATTCCATATACTAATTAAATTGTTTTCCCTAAGAAAAGAAGAAACTTTTATTGTAAAACAGATGTAAACTAGTGCTTAGTATTTTCATATTTAAATATCATTATTTCTAAAATCTATAAATTGACAAGTCTCAATTTCATTGACTCTTCTTCATGTATGTATCTTCTGAAATTCAGCATGAACTACCTTTCCCATCATGCTTAGTTCCTGACACTCCTGTAATAGGAGCCAAGAGGAAAAAAGAATGAATCCTTTTCCAACACCTGGGCAGACAGCGATAATGCTAAAAAAATATGAAATTTTAAAATGTTAGGATAAACAAAGGGAAATGATTTAGGCCCAATGGAAAGGACAAAATTCAGGAACAATATTATTATAGTGCTTGCTTTTTAAAAATTATTTATTTTTTTATTTTGAGAGAGAGAGAGAGAGAGAGAGAGCGCACACATAAGCGGGAGACAGGCAGAGAGAGGGAGAGAGAGAATATCCCAAGTAGGTTCCACACATAGTGGAACGCTGGTCTCTAGGGCTCCAGAGCTCGATCTTATCACTGTGAGATCATGACCTGAGCCAAAATCAAGAGTCTGTCGCTTAACCGACTCACCCAGGCACCCCTATTATACTGCTTTGAAGAGGATCATCTGTACTGTCCCTAGCTTGCTTAGCTTTCCCACCCAACAAAGCACATTGCAAAACAAATATGAAAGGGAAAAACATTAGCAATTGTAAACTTCCCTGCTGGCCAATAAAATGGTAAAAATTTATTTGGACTTATTTCTCTCTTAGCTACTTTATGTTAATTCTCAGAAGATAGTACAGTTTTAGGTATAACCAGACACACACTATGGATCTTATTCCGAGTAGTGCTTAAGATTATCTACAAAAGACTAAAACTAGCTCATTTTTTTAAAGACTATGATATCAAGTCCTTCGGAGCAGTCAAATACATCATTAACACACTTCCTCCAAAGAACCTAAAATATAGTTTATGCCATAACTGAGCAGGCTAATAAAAAGGTGAAACATGCACCCGTGTATCCATAAAGGGACACCCAGCATTTATAACCAGAAACATTAGATCCAATTATTCTCTATCACCACCTGCTGGTTTCCTACTTGAATAGCATCATGAGAAGAAAAAGCTCTAGATTCCAGAATGCTTAGACAGAGCATTTATTGGAGATGCTTACTGAAATACTTAGGGATGAAGTGTCATAATGTCTGTAATTTATTTTGAAATGACTTAGAAAAAATACAGATGAAGCAAATATAGCAAAGTATTGATAACTGTTGGATCTGGGTGGTAGTTATCACAGATCGTTCATTGTAACATTCTGCTTTTCTGTACTTTTGCAAGTAAGGGGGGTGGGGGTGGGAAAGCCAATGTTAGTACAAGGCAAAGCAAATGCAACTAACAGTAACAATGAGCTATAACAAAACAAAAGACCATGCAAGAGACTTACGGGTCAATTGTGACTTTAATACAAGACATTTTTGGGTCCCTTTGTTTGTTGTCTGCAGCATTGACTGGAAGAAAATACACATTTGTAAGCAATTAAAGTATTTTTAAAAACATTAAGATGTAGAAAGAAAAAAAATCTAAAACAGCACAGGAGTAATATTACCCAGGTATTAATTTAACATTTATTCATAGTGCTGCTTCTAGGAAAGAATTCAAATCGCTAGACTCCAGTAAACTGCCCCACTTTTGCCAGCTACATGGTTTGCTAGAAATGATACTTCTTATGAAGGATTTGACCGATTGATCTTTATGTGAAAGAATTTACTTACCTAGAATCTCATCAAAGATTTTGTACAACCCAGGGACAAAGGTGACTTCCCTGTAGTTAATGCCAATATCTTCATCGTAAACCCACATTTGCTAGAAATAAGGCAAAGAAATATGGTTACTTTTATCCTACATTTATTCTGTTTTATGATTACTGTAAAGTCTTCTGGATTAAATACTACAATATACATAGGATAGCTCAGGCTGGTTCTAGTGACACTAAAAATACCTGAAGTATATAGCAAATTAACCTGGAAAAGTATACATCTTAACCACTTGGTAACTGCATTTCATTACGTGGTTTTACCTGGGTCACTAATTCCACGGAGCCAATATAGGTGTCTGGGCGGAGCAAAATATGTTCCAGTTGGGTTTTCTTTTGATAGATCCTTTCAATAGACAGTCTTTTCTTAGCATCTTCATTTTTCTTTGTTTTGTTGATTAGCATATTTTCATTTACAGGCTAGCAATTTTAGAAAATTGTAGAAAAGGGTTTTTTAATCAGAGGCTTATTAAAAACAAAAACAAAAACAGAACACCCACCGTAATGACTTACCCACTGTAACAAATCACAATCTCTTACCAGGTATTGGTAGAGCTGACATCGTTTTGTACAAACACAGCAATTTAAGTTAATTTGCAGCAAAGCTCCCAGGGGTCGGATTGAATAAACATACATTAAGTGCACGTGACGTGAAAATAGTTTCCTTGAATGTTTTAGATGTCATCAATAAAATACACCCACTTCTCTCATACATTTCACAAATATTTGCTGAGTGCCCGCTATGTCCCAGGCACATAACAGATTCTACTCAGCATCAGTTTGGGAAGGCCATCGATTCGATCCTTGGCCAACTTAACGTTTTGAATACAGAAGGGACATATTCCAAGCAACTCGGGCCTGCCGGCTCGTCAATAGGAACGTCGTGCAGTGCTCTGCACCTTCCAGGGTCAGGGGCAATCAATCTCATTTTCAACGGGAGGGAAGGAAAGGAAAGCATCTGTCTGTGCGGCTTAAAGTCACACGCGGACCATTATAATACAGACCAGTGGAATACTGACCCTAGAGACAGTAAAACAGAACCCAACACCCCAGAAGCCAGAGTAGCCGATAATACTTCAATACTAGCACCATAAAGTGGTGTTATCCTCTTCACGATCCCGCCGAGCCCAGGAGACCCGGTCGATGCGGAATACCGGCTCCCAGCCGGCAGCGATCGGACCACAGCCCCGGAGCCTAACCCTTCGCCTGAAGCCAGAGAGATGCCGGGCCGCGCTGAACCTCCACGACCGCCCCTTTCACGAGCTATACCTGCAGTGGTGACACCTCCATGGTGACGGTCGTGAAGGGGGTCGTGCAAGCGACTAAACCGGCGGGACCCACGAGGCCACCACGGAACTAGCCGCTTCTCCACAGACGCTCGTCGGTTAGAAAAGTTCTTCCAGTCGCATTTGAACCTTCCTGGAGCCCGCCCAAACCAGATGAACCAATCCCTGACTCGCTCTCACAGGCTCCGTCTTGAGAAACCAATCATAGCTTGTTTTTTATATTCACCAATGAACGCCTGAGTTGGCCGGGGGCCTGTTTGAACAAGCCAATTAGACAAGGGAGGCGGGACTAGAGGGTTTCAAAAGGCACCACTCGGCGTCTTAGCGGAGAGACGGACAGGGAATCTGGCGAATGAGGAGGAGTCTATTTGTTCTCTCGGTGCAGACTACCCCGAAGAGACTCGGGGGGCCAGCGTGGTTTTCTGAGGTGCAGGCTGGGGCAAAAGGAGGAAGGAGAAGGGTTCCTCGCGAGCTGCTAATTTCTTTCAGATCCCTGAAATCTAAAAACCATCTCCCGTCCCGAGGCTTTTTAGCGAGAGGAACGGGAGTCCTAGCTTCATTTTCCTGAGGAAACCGAGAGCCGGCCTTCTGGGCAGATTCTGGCGTCTGCCTCAACCTCCCCTCCCAAGAATTTCTTTTCGAAGAAACCGAAGTGCCACAGTGGTGGTTTTGGGGTAGAATAGAGGGTGTGGAGAGGCCACGCAAAATGGAGAGCAGCATTCAAGTCCCCCAGTAGAGCGGCGTTGGGCTGCAAGCTGGTCAATCCAAAAGAATAGTTTGTGGTTACCGCTTCCGGAGCCGAGGACGGTGTTTAGGGGGTCATTCGAGGACAGAAACTTTTTCCTCAGAAAGTCAGTAGGATGCCCTGCTGCTTGTTGCTTTTGCTTTCCTCTGTGTTAAGTTCCCTGAATTCTGCTATGCAGACAAGCTGTTCACATTTGAGGAAGAAATGCCAAGCCAAAGACTGAAGTTGTTGGTTTTTTTTTTTTTTTTTTAACTCTTCGGTGTAAACGTTTGAGTGGGTTTATTCTGCCCTTGTCAATCCACAATGTTAAAATGACAAAAGAACGTATATATATATTTTTTATTCCCCTTACAAGATGCCAGAATAGAATAACTGCACAATTTGAATGACTACTAATTCTGTCGTCTGAACCACTTCCTTCCAATCATTCTTAACCTGAGATTCTATCCCTGCTGGGCAATTTGCCAGTCGTGCGGTCTGGATGGAGGCAGCTTTTTGGTGCTTTTGTTTTCTCTGGTGAGAAAGGAGAATAACCGTGTTACCTCGGCTGTTTGAGGATTACACAAGATAAATGTAAGATGTTTAGAATAGTAGACTAACAGTATCAGAATCAGGAAGCAAGAATCTTCCTTAGGCTGGCTTGACGATTTGTGGCTTTAATTCTTCCCCCACCCCCCCCTTCTAAAAGAAATCAGAGGTCAACACATTGTTAAATCACCCCAGCATATCTAATATCTGCTGGGCTAGCAAAGCCCCAAGGAGGGCTGGTGATGGGGGGCGGGGGGGAGGTTTGTCACCGGAAGTCAAGGATGGAGGTAGCCAATGGGCTAGGGCTAGGGTGATTGGAAAAGCCAAAGGAATGGAGCTTTGGCATTGCTCTGGCCCCTGTCCACTGGTCTCCCGACCTCCAGTAATTCCAAGTGTTTCATTCCACTCTCCTCACTGCATGTGTTGATACCAGTTGGCAACTTCCAGAGCACAGGACCACCAGGGTCTCAGAGCAGTTGTAGGGAAGCCCATCCAATCCAGTAACTTCTGCTCATCCAAAGGGCTGACCAGGCCTTGGGCTCCAGGGCCAGCCATTCATTCTCTGCAGCCTCCCCAGAACAGAGGCTGGCCCTGACAGAGAACTGCCATGCTGCTTTCTACTTCCTGGAGCACAGAGGCCCCACGAGGTAGTGGTCAGTGGACATGCTTTCCCAAGGACGGCAGCCCGGCCTCTGCCTTTCTTGGCCTCTGCCTTGTAGGTCATCCCAGCCTGCAGTACCGCATGAGACCCTGTTGGGGATGAGGCAACAGGAATTTAATAAGCAGCTCTTGCCCTATTTTCTAGGACCCTGCAGTTTAGTTTGATCCTGATTCTGTGAGGCTCTGTTCCAAAAACCCAGAAGCAGAACTGTGGAGTCAAAAGGACTTGAGTCACACAGGCTTGAGTCAAAAAATTCTCCGTGAGCCTCAGTTTTCCCATGTCATTATCCTTTATCAAAAGTGCAGAGGGATAAATGAGATATGGAAGCACTTAGAACAATTTTCCAGCCCTCTAGTGGGATCATCTTGTTATGGGGAGGGTTGGGATAGGGTTGGGGCTTCTCTTTAGGACACAGGCTGTTTCTTTGTCAGTGTCTCCTCCTTTCCAGAGCCTATCACAGGGTGTCCTACAGGATGTGTTGGGGGCCACTGAAGGAAGACTGGGATGGGTGGGCTTGGGAGGCAAGAAGGGGTAGGGAGTCAGTTCCAGGGGCTTTGGTGGGGAGAGGGGGCAGCTACCACATCCTCATTACTGCCTGCCTCCCTCATCTTTACAGGGAGCTCAAACTAGCTACTCCATGCCTTGCCCCATCCCTACTACCCTGGGTCAACATTAAGTACCGGAGTCAGATTCCTGGCTACAGTACTTGGCTGGGTGTATGACCTTGGCGAGTCACTCAGTTTCATTGTGTCTCCATTTCTTCACCTAAAATGGGGATAACGAGAGTACCTCCACATAAGGGATATAACACATGTATACAGTGCTTAATGCATTGCTTGGCAAATAATAAATGCTCCAAACATGTTAGCAGTTATTACCTCTACTCCTTTTCAAGGCCTTCCTCCCTCTCCCCTGCCAATTCTCCAAGTCCTCTCCTCCAAAACCAATTCAAAATTCCCCTTGTTCAGGGAATCTTCTTAGACCCTTTCTGCAAGGCTTCCTCCAGTTGTTTGGAGTACATTTGCATATGCGGATGAATTCCTTTGATAAATATTTTTTGGTTGTTTTCTTATGGGTATTTTGCATTTTCTGTCTCTCCACTCAGCAGCAGGGGGAAGGGGTCCTAAAGGAGCTGTGTCTCCATCCTCCACCAGGGAGTTCCTCTTGAAAGTGCATTATTTCTTCCCTCTAGCTGGCTGACTGAGTGAAGGGGGTTGGACTGAAAATGTGGCTCTGGATTTCAGGGATGGAGCTGGCTAGGCTAGGGTTCACTGGGAATTCCTGAATGAGGCTGGACTGGTCCAGGGTCTGGGGTGGTTAGGGCTGGGCCAACAGACCCTCTTTACCTTGAGGTTAATGACTGATAGGGTCAGATCAGTACTTTTTACCAGGGATACCAGCCTTGGGATGGAGGAGGCCAGGAGAGCCTAAAACATTCCATGGAGCTCAGCCTCTCCCTTCTGGTGGCACTGCAGGTCTGGTCCTTGGACAATTAGGGGTTTCAGACAATGGGGCAATGAGGGCCACCAAACAGAGCTGGCAGGAGAACAAGGGAAGCTCCGGTGGGGAGCAGCTCAAGATGAGAGATTAGTCCCCAATAAGTTCACACAGAGGTTTCCTTCTGCAGTCTGGCAATCCAGTGTCTATCGAAAATTTAAAAGTGTACACACCTTTTGACTCAGTAATTTATCTTCTAGGAATACTGATACATTCCCACAATTGTGTGTATATATAAAGTCATTGCAATATTATTTTTATTAGCAAAGGACTGGCAGCATGGAATAGAATGATAGGTGAAAATTTATAAAGGAAAATCTCACTAAAATGGAGCTAGGAAGCCAGAAGGGAGAACTCTCACACCCTACCATTCCTCATCAATTGCAGACCCCAACAGGAAGAGATGTACCTTGCAAATCCATACTATAGCTACTTCATTACTATCCCAGCTGGAGGAAGAAAGATTTCCTCCTCCTCCAGCAACAGCCTAGCCAATGAGAGATTCCCACAACTGAGCCAAAGAAAAGCCACTAGGAACCCCATTTTGCTCCAATGGACTTTTTGTTTCTAATGGCCTTCCCTACTCCCCCCCGCCCCTTCCTCTATAAAGAAGTGGTCCTCTCCTTTGTTCTTTTTTTTTTTTTTTTAAATTTTATTTATTTGTTTTTTGAGAGATACAGAGAAAGCAAGCAGGGGAAGGGCAGAGAGAGAGGGAGAGCAAGAAATCCCAAGCAGGCCCCACACCGTCTGTGTGGAGCTGGATGTGGGACTCGAATTCATGAACCATGAGATCACGATCTGAGCCGAAACCAAGGGTCAGAGGCTTAATGGACTGAGCCACCTAGGTGCCCCTCTCCTTTGTTCCTTGGACTTGCCTATGGTTTTGCTGTAGCTTGCTTGTCCTGAATTGCAGTTCTCTGCTATTCCCAAACAAACCCAGTTTTGCTGGTAAAATAACTGATGGTTTTATTTTTAAGGTTAACAATATGCAGCTATTAAAGAGAATGAAGTTGGCCTAGGTGTACTGATATGGAAACATCACTAAGATATATTAAACATCTAAAAAGTGGGGCGCTGGGTGGCTCAGTCGGTTAGAAATTCGACTTTGGCTCAGGTCATGATCTCACAGTTTGTGGGTTCCAACCCTGAGTCTGGCTCTGTGCTGACAGCTTGGAGGCTGCAGCCTGCTTCGGATTCTGTGTCTCTCTCTCTCTCTCTGCCCCTCCCCTGCTCATGCTCTCTCTCTCTCTTTCTCAAATAAATAAACATTAAAATATTAAAATAAAAATTTTTAAATGAGGTGAAGAATAGTATGTAGAACAGAATCCATTTGGGTAAATGTGCATTGAAAAACTCTGGAAGGGGGGCGCCTAGGTGGCTCAGTCGGTTAAGCGTCCGACTTCGGCTCAGGTCATGATCTCATGGTCTGTGAGTTCGAGCCCCGCGTCGGGCTCTGTGCTGACAGCTCAGAGCCTGGAGCCTGCTTCAGATTCTGTGTCTTCCTCTCTCTCTGACCCTCCCCTGTTCATGCTCTGTCTCTGTCTCAAAAATAAATAAACGTTTAAAAAAAAATTAAAAAAAAAAAAAGAAAAACTCTGGAAGGAATTATAAATGGTGGAAGGGGAGGAAAACTCCTCATAATTTCCATTCTATCCCATTTGAAAATTAAAAATTATAGAAGGGCACCTGGGTAGCTCAGTCAGTTAAGTGTCTGACTCTTGATTTTGGCTCTCAATCGTGGGATTGAGCCCCGTGTTGAGCTCCACACTGACAGCATAGAGCCTGCTTGGGATTCTCTCTCCCTCTCCCTCTCTGCTCCTTCTCAACACTGGTGTGCATGCCCTCGCCCCCTCCTCTCTCTCTCAAGATAAATAAAAAACTTAAAAACATTATAAACATTTATTATTTTTATAATGTAAAAATTTAGCTTAAATAAGCACAATTTAAAAAATTTCCCTCAGTAATTGTGGATCTTGATAATCCTGTGTGTTCCTTATCTTTTGCCAGGTGACTATTTTTTTTTTTAGTTTTAAAATATTTATTTATTTTTGAGAGAGAGAGATGGCGTGAGAGGAGGAGGGGCAGAGAGAGAGGGAGACACAGAATCCGAAGCCGGCTCCAGGCTCGGAGCTGTCAGCCCAGAAGCCAACACAGGGCTCGAACTCATGAACTGTGAGATCATGACCTGAGCTGAATTCGGACACTTAACTGACTGAGCCACCCAGGCACCCCGCCATGTGACTTTCTACGTGTTTGTTTTCTTCCCTGCCCTCTGCCCTTTTCACTCCTGTCCCTTTTTCCCACCTCACTAAAGGCAAGGCATACTTGTCTAGACAAGCTTGTGTGAGAATGTAAGTTTTGTACATATAGATTTTCAATATATGTGGATCTAGTGGGGAGACTCCCTACAGAAAAACCGAACTTTGGGCCAAACTGAGGGACAGTGTGTTGTGGTGGTAAGTTGTAGCCCAGCTCTTTTGTCACTAGTTCCATGGCCTTGAGTAAATCCCTTCCTTTCTATAGGTCTGCTTCTCTACCTGTGAACTGAAGTCTAGGTAGCCCAGCAAAATGCCTTCCACAGAGTATTAGAGAGGTAATGGTGGGGTTGGGGAGGGTAGTTAGTGGAAGTGAGGCCAGGGTTCTCTAACCCAGAAGAGCTCCACTTTTGTCTTTTTATGTCCTGTGTAAGAGTTTAGTTCTGTGTAAGATTTCATTTGAAAATGAGGATTGACTAATCACATTAAACAAACCAACCAACCCTGGGTAAATGATTGTTAAGGGCCCTTCTAATTCTAACACTGTGTAATTCCAAATATGACTTTTTGTGCACTGAGTTGTTTTCAATCAGTTGGGTTTATTTTATCTTTAAAATTTTTTTTACAGTTTATTTATTTATTTATTTTTAAATTTTTTTTCAACGTTTTTTATTTTTATTTTTGGGACAGAGAGAGACATAGCATGAACGGGGGAGGGCCAGAGAGAGAGAGGGAGACACAGAATCGGAAACAGGCTCCAGGCTCTGAGCCATCAGCCCAGAGCCTGACGCGGGGCTCGAACTCACGGACCGTGAGATCGTGACCTGGCTGAAGTCGGACGCTTAACCGACTGCGCCACCCAGACGCCCCTACAGTTTATTTATTTTAGAGAGCGAGAGAGGAGGAGGGGCAGAGAGAGAGAGAGAGAGAGAGAGAATCCCAAGCAGACTCCACACTGCCAGCACAGAGCCCAACATGGGGCTCGAACTCATGAGCAGTGAGATCATGACCTGAGCCGAAGTCAGATGCTTAACTGACTGAGCCACTCAGGTGCCCCTAATGTTTATTTATCTATTTTGAAAAAAAGAGAGAGAGGACGAGCAGGGGAGGGGCAGAGAGAGAGGGAGAGAATCCCAAGCAGGCTCTGTGCTATCATTGCAGAGCCTGACATGGGGCTTGATTCCACAAACCATGAGATCATGACCTGAGCTGAAATCAAGAGTCAGACACTCAACTGACTGAGCCATGCAGGCATCCCTCAATCTGCTTGAGATTGAAGAAAATCAAAGGCCTGCAACTAAATGCTGCTTACATGTTTCTCCTCCCTCTTGATCATGAAAAGAAAGAAACTACAGAAGCAGAATGGTGGGAATTTTACAGAGCACAGAAAAGACTGTCAGTTGGAGCAGGCAGTTAGTCCTTTTCTTACTAGAAGAACCCGAAGACACAATAGGAGAAAGCCTATGTGGGCTTTTAAAATGAAGCTGTCTTGAAGCCCTTTGAATACTTAAGAAAGAAATTTTGGTATCACAATCCCAGATTTCAAGATATACTACAAAGCTGTAGTAACCAAATAACATAAAAATAACACACAGATCGATGGAAGAGAATAGAAAGCCCAGAAATAAACCCACAATTATAGGGTCAATTAATCTACAACAAAGAAGACAAGAATATGCAATGGGAAAAAGAAAGTCTCATCAACAAATGGTTTCTTACACTATGCACAAAAATAAACTCAAAATGGATTAAAGATCTAAATATGAGACCTGAGACATAAAAATCCTAGAAGAGAGCACAGGCAGTAATTTCTCTGACGTTGGCTATAGCAACATTTTCCTAGATGTCTCCTAAGGAAAGGGAAACAAAAGTAAAAATAAACTATTTATTGGGACCCAATCAAAATTAAAAGTTTTTGCACATGGGTGCCTGGCTGGCTCAGTCAGTTAAGTGTCTGACTCTTGATCTCAGTTCAGGTCATGATCTTGAGGTTCATGGGTTCCAGCCCCACGTCACGCTCCATGCTTTCAATGGGGAGCCTGCTTGGGATTCTCTCTCCCTTTCTCTCTGCCCCTCTCCTGCTTGTGCTGGCACTCTCTCTCTCAAAATAAATAAATAAAACTAAAAAAAAAAAAAGCTTCTGCATAGCAAAGGAAAGAACAAAACAAAAAGACAACTTACTGAATGGGAGAAGATATTTGCAAATGATATATCCGATAAGGGGTTAGTATCCAAAATATGTAAAGAACTTGTACAACTCAACACTAAGAAAATGAATAATCCAATTTAAAAATGAGTGTCAGAAGACATGAAGAGACATTTCTCCAAAGAAGACATACAGGTGGCGAACATACACGTTGAGCATGAAAAGATGCTCAACATCACTAATCATCAGGGAAATGTAAATCAAAACCACAATGAGATATCATCTCACACCTGTCAGAATGGCTAAAATGAAAAAGAAATAAGTGTTGGCAAGGATGTGAAGAAAAAGGAACCCTTGTGCACTGTTGGTAAGAATACAAACTGGTGCAGCTACAGAGTTCCTCAAAAAATTGAAAATAGAATTACCATTAGATTCAGTAATTCCACTACTGAGTATTTACCCAAAGAATACAAAAGGGTATATGTACCCCTACGTTTACTGCAGCATTATTTATGATAGCCAAAATATGGAAGCAACCCTAGTGTCCATCTATAGAGGAATGGATAAAGAAGATGTGGTACACACACACACACACACACACACACACACACACACACTGGAATACTACTCAGCCATAAAAAGAATGAAGTCTTCCATTTGCAACAACATGGATGAATCTAGAGGGGATAATGCTAAGTGAAATAAGTCGGCCAGAGAAAGACAAATACCTTATGATTTCACTCATATGTGGAATTTAATAAACAAGACACACAATCAAAGAAAAAAAGAGACAAACAAAAACCCCAAACTCTTAAATATAGAGAACAAATACCGCAGAGGGAGGCGGGTGGGGGAGATGGGTAAAATAGGTGAAGGGGATTAAGAGTACACTTCTCGTGATGAGCATTGAATAATGTATAGAACTATTGAATCTCTATATTGTACACTTGAAACTAATATAACACTGTATATAAATTATACTATAATTAAAAAAATTAAAAAAACAAAAAAGAATTTTGACCTGACCAATAAACATTTAGGGCAAGTAAGGAAGTATTCTATTCAAGGATGGGAAAAATTCAGGATAAGATTTGTCTTTGATAAGTAAAAAAGAATAATTAATGAGAGGTACTGATGTAAGAAAGTACCATGTAAAGAAAAAGTTTCCAATTAGAGCTGGTCAAGAATAGACATTCTTAGGATCTAGGGACTTTTCTTACCACTGGAATGTTGGAGTCTAGACGACCATTTTCTGAGTATGTTGTAAGAGAGATCTCTCCAAAGTGAGGGTTATATCCAGTGATCTATAAGATCCCATCTAACTTTAAGATGTTATGGTGATTTTACACAGGAGTTCATGTTTCTGTAAATTGTGCTCTAAATTGTTGATAGTATTCAAACATAGTCCCATTTAACAAAGAACGACTTCTCAGAAAACATAATCAACTAGAAAAATATAACATAGTCCCTGTCTGGAGTAGCCTCTGCCTCGAATGACCTCTGTGATGGTTAATTTTCTGTGTCAACTTGGTTAGGTTATGGCATCCAGTTGGGTCAAACACTAACCTAGATGTTGCTGTGAAGGTAGTCTGTAGATGTAATTAGCACTTACAATCAGTTGACTTTGAAAAAAAGGATTGTAATGCCTCTGTAATGCTGGTGGGCCTCATCCAATCAGTTGAAGGCCTTAGGAGCAAAAAATGGAGGTTTCTCAGAAAAGAAAGAATTCTGTTTCAGGACTGGAACAGAAATTCCACAAGAGTCTCCAGCTGCCAGTCTGCCTACAAATTGCAGACCTGTCAGCCCCCACCATCGGAGCCATTTCCTAAAAACCATATAATATGTAAGTTTTCTGAGTGCCAATTATGTACTAGACATAGTAACCAGCCCTGTACATAATTTTCCCCCTACTCTTTACACCAACCCTTTATACTGAGGAAACCGAAGATTAAGGGGGTTAGGTAATTTCCTCTAGATTGTAAATTTCTTATCTTTTAAGACAAGATCCCACATCACTTCCCTTTGAAGTTCTCTCTAATCACGCACTCCGGGCTCCTCTGTGCTTTCTTGGCATCCAGTACATTTCTCTTTGTTACATAGCACTGATCGTTGTGTGTTTAGCTGCAGGTCTCCCTCTTCTGGCCACAAGCTCTTCTGAAGGCCTGCTCCTTTGGAACCTTCAACACCTGGTACAATGCCCACTCCCCAGGAGACCCACTGTGAATGCTAATCAGTACTCTCATTGTCCACCTGGGGGCAGCATACCCAGCGGCAGGCCCTCTTGTGCTGGAGTGCCAACTCTGGAGGGACAGCCAAGCAATCAAACCCCAAAGTGAAAGGAAAGGTCCGCACATGCCTCTGTTTACTACCCCCTGGAAGCTTGGACCCACTGTACCAACAGTTTGCTCCATACTCTTGGGATTCAGTGGAAGACTCAGTACCCATTGCTGACATTGGCTGTGCTGCCTTTGGGGACACTGGGGCTGTCCCAGGGCTTTTGTAACTTGAACTCAAAGATTCAGTGAGGCAACTGATGGAATGAAAACCCAGAAGGGGCAGAAGGAGTCAGCTGCAAGAGTCCTAGAGGATACTTTTCCTGAGTAAGGCTGCATCCCCATGAAGTGAAAAGGAGGGAGAATTCTGCACTAGGGTGAATGAACCCTGGTTCTAACTGGAGTAGGTAAAGAGAAAGTCCAAGCAATCTCTTTCACAAGACCCTGACCTCCAATCCTTCCCTTAGATTTTCTGTTCTTCCCAGATCACTTTTTAAAAATTAACTAATTAATTATTGAGGGGGGGAGGGGCAGAGAAAGAGGGGACAGAGGATCCATAGCAGGCTCCCAGCAGACAGTAGAGAGCCCGGATGTAGGGCTCGAACCCATGAACCGTGAGATCATGACCTGAGCCAACAGCATGCGCTTAACCAACTGAGCCACCCAGGTGTTCCATTCCCAGATCACTTCTAAGGCTAGGGTGAGCTGGGGGTGTGCATAGATGAGGCGCTCTTACATCAACATGTCTCACCTGAGCTCAGCAGAGAGGTGGGGACCAAGTTAAAATTGTTCCTCAATCTTCCTTCTGTTCCTCTGTCCTACCTCCACTGCCATCCCAGAGGTCCCAAAGTTCTTGAAATTCCTCACCCAGATAGGCACTTACCTGACATTCAGGAGGCCAAACAGGACAGGCACACCTAGAAGGTATGACAGGAGCAGGGTTGGATTTCCTTAGAAGAGAGAAGATTAAAACTAGGCTGGTTCTGGGGCGCCTGGGTGGCTTGGTCGGTTAAGCGTCCGACTTCGGCTCAGGTCATGATCTCACGGTCCGTGAGTTCGAGCCCCTCGTCGGGCTCTGGGCTGACAGCTCAGAGCCTGGAGCCTGTTTCAGATTCTGTGTCTCCCTCTCTCTCTGCCCCTCCCCTGTTCATGCTCTGTCTCTCTCTGTTTCAAAAATAAATAAACGTTAAAAAAAAAATTAAGAAAAAAAAACTAGGCTGGTTCTTAGATTACCAAGTTCAACCTCCTCATTGTACAGATGGGGAAACTGAGGCTCAGAGAGAGGTATAACAGGCAGAGAGCTGGCCTGAAGGATGGGGTGAGAAAGCCAGTATGTCTCCTAATGTGGTGGGGAATGGGGTCACTTGGACTTGCCACTTTCTACCCAGTTCTGAAATTGGCAGAAATCCCAGAGAAGGTCCTTGGGAGGTGTGATGTTTTGATAAGAAATATATATTGGTCTTTCTTTGTTCTTGGCACAGAGCTTCTAAAACCCTTGGAATTTCCTAAGTGAAGAGAGCCTTCAAGGTGTCTTTTGTTATGTTAATGAGACGACTTTTGGAAAGCCCCTAGGTAACCCGAGGCTGGGGGCCGGTTGCCAGGGAGCCACCCCAGTGGTTAGAGGGTGGGAACTGTTCCAACCCCCAACCTCTGGGGAGGGGAGAGGTGCAGCAGAGTTCAATCACCATCGGCCAATGATTTAATTAATCGTGCCTCTGTAACGAAGCCTCCATAAAAGATGGGGCTCCTCCTCTCTTTCTGGGTCCCACCCATGGTTCCTCTGATTCTGACACCAATTCTGATGTGTGGGTTTTCCACTATCATCAAACAGCTATTTCTCTGAACCCTGCCCTATTGGGTTCCCCTCCCATTCCTTTTTTTTTTTTTTTTTTTTTAAATTTTTTTTTTTTCAACGTTTTTTATTTATTTTTTTGGGACAGAGAGAGACAGAGCATGAACGGGGGAGGGGCAGAGAGAGAGGGAGACACAGAAGCGGAAACAGGCTCCAGGCTCCGAGCCATCAGCCCAGAGCCTGACGCGGGGCTCGAACTCACGGACCGCGAGATCGTGACCTGGCTGAAGTCGGACGCTTAACCGACTGCGCCACCCAGGCGCCCCGTCCCCTCCCATTCCTTAATGAGAGTCAGGGTGGGAGTAAGGGAGGAGACAGGTATTCCTAGGAGCTAGTTGCTCCCCCTCTGACTTTGGTTTGTGAACCTGGGGGTCTGATCTGAGAAAGAACACCTGGAGCTGCAGAGACATGCCCTTCCCCCCCCCCCCCCCCGCTCCCCCCCCCCCCTCCAGCCTATCACCCTCCAAGAGCCCTTGGGTGCTGCTGGGAGCAGACCTCTGGCCAGATGCAGGCTCTGAGACCTGGTCCAGTTTGGCAGCTACTGCTTCAGTCTCCATCTGAAGAATGAATGAGTGAATGAATGAATGAATGAATGGAGAGGGGGATTCTGGACTGGGATCTTTGGTTTCATATCTATCTATAAATCTCCCCCTTCCCTCCCAAGTTCTTCATTTTGTCACATCTATTCATCTTTCTCTGCCTTCCATCTGTGTGTCCTACTCCAGATTCAGCCCCACCCTCTCGTGGCCTTCCTCTTTTTAGTACCCTTTCCCCTTCTTTCTATCCTTCTACTTCAAAGCATCATAGAATCTTAGAATCAAAAAAGGTCACAATAATGACACCACTAATTGGTGACTTGCTTTCAGGTATCTATGTCCTTACACTTATATAGGTAGCCTCATCTGATCTTCCTTAGCAGCCCTGTGGAGTGAGTAGGGACTGACATCCCCATTTTACAGATGAAGAAATTGAGGATCATTGTGGTGAAGTGACAAGCCCACATTACATGGCTTATGACTGCAAGACCAGAGCTCCCTGCCCCATAGCCTGTGTACTTCAACCTGAGGCCAAATTTTTCTCCATTCCGGGCTGTCTGGCTTTCCCTGGCTTGGGGCCCAACTTCTGCTGCTTTTTAGATCATCAAGACTGGGTGGGGGTGAGGAATAGACTGCACAGATCTTGAGGATTACTGGCTCCAAGCATCAAGCCTCTGGACACTGGGAGGACTGAGGGGGTGAGGCTGGGAGGGATCCAGGTTTCAGGAGAGGAGAAGGTGGGGGCTATGTGGATTAGGGGTTCCAGGCAGGTTGGCCCTTCTTTCTGGGCCCCCTCAGTCCTATCCCTTTGCCCTCCCGTTGTCTCCAGTCCTCATCAGCCATCTTTAGGACTACCCCTACCTCTCTCAGGACAAAGAAAATCAAAGACTGCAGTAGAAGAGGCCGCTGACAACCAGAAGCCCTGGGGGCCAACGTGGCTTCTCTCTGAGACTCTCTCTTCCCACAGCCGGGGCTAGATCTGGGCTCTGGGCTACATCCCCAGCACCCCAAATGAGGGCACCAGAATTGTCAGATGGGTGCTAGATCCTGCCAGGCAGGGAAGGCACAACAGCCTCTGGGTCGCCCAGAACCCCGACAGCTGGAGCTACTGGAGACAAGAGCTTCATTTGCAGGGGGCAGCCTGGCAGGAGGAAGAGGTGCTGTTTGGGTTTGGGCAAACGTCTCCAAGGCTATGGCGCCTCTGGAGGTGGTATGGGCATGTCAGTAAGAGCCTGGGTTCCATTATCACACAGCTGGGTTTAAATCACATTTAGTTGCATGTGACCTTAAGCCAGTCTTTTAACTAACTACCTGGAACACCATCTACAAAATGGATTAATAAGGTTACCATGGTGATCAATAATAATAACAGCTGACACGTATTGAGCCTTACTCTGGGCACTGTGCTAAGTGCCTCTGTGTAATGTTTCTGTAGGTTCTCAAACAACCCTATCAGACTGGGCTGCCATTAGCCCTCCTTTACAACTGAGGGTATTTAAGGATAAGAGGGAGGATGTCACTTGGCCAAAGTCACAAAGCAAGTAAATGGCAAGTCCAGGTTTTAGTGCAGGCATTTTGGCTCCAGGCTCTTAATCTCACTCACTTGGCTGGTCATGGCTAATGACCAACACTCACTGGGTACTTAATATGTAGCAGGCACTGTTGTAAGCATTTTACACATTCTCACTCATTTAATCATGATAGCCACCCTACATAAGGGTCACTTAATGCAAAAGATGAGGACGCTGAGGCGTAGAGAGGTGTGCTCACTTATCCGAAACCTACTGCCAAGAATCCAGTCCAGGCAGGGGTGCCTGGGTGGCTCAGTCTGTTAAGCGTCTGACTTCGGTTCAGGTCATGATCTCATGGTTTGTGAGTTCGAGCCCCGTGTTGGGCTCTGTGCTGACAGCTCAGAGCCTGGAGCCTGCTTCAGATTCTGTGTCTCTCCATCTCTTGGCCCCTCCCCTGGTCATGCTCTCTGTCTCTCAATAATAAATAAATGTTAAAAAAAGATTAAAAAAGAAAAAAGAATCCAGTCCAAGCAGCCTACTTGAGAGCCGGCAGTCTCTTAAAAAAAAACCAAACAAAAAAGTTGTTTCTTAAAAAAATTAAAGTACAACACACATACAGAAAAGTGCAGACATAAGAAATGTTTAGCTCAATGGATGTTCATAAAGTGCATACACCATGTAACTAAATAATGAACATCACCTGTACCCCGTGAGGCCCTTTCTAGTAACTACTTCCACCACCATTCTCCCCAAAAGTAACTCCTATCTTGATTTCTAACACCATAGATTAGTTTTGTCTCTTTTTGAATTCTTTATAAACAGAATCCTACAATAGGAATCTCTTGCTCACTTTGTGATTCATCTATGTTGTTGGTATAGCAATAGTTCATTCAACCGTTGATTCATCCATTCTACTACTGATGCCAGTGTTTGGCTATTCTGAATAATGCTGCTATGAACACTCATATATGCATTTTGGAATACACACACACACACCCACACACACACCCACACACACACACACACACTTCTAGTGGGTACATATCTCAGAGTAGAATTGTTGGTTGTACACATTTGTTTTCTTACTGGTATTAGATGACAGTCCCCTTACTCCACACTTGGTACTCAGTCTTTAAAATTCTTACTGATCTGGGGCACTTGGGTGACTCGGTCGGTTGAGCATGCAACTCTTGATTTCGGCTCAGGTCATGATCTCATGGTTCGTGAGATAGAGTCCCAAGTCGGGCTCTGTGCTGAGAGGGCAGAGCATGTTTGGGATTCTCTCTCTATTCCTTGCTCTCTGCCTTTCCCCTGCTCTCTCTGTGTGCATGAGGCATGCACGCTCTCTCTCTCAAAATAAATACATAAACATTAAATTTTTTTCACCAATCTGGTGGGAATAGAGTGGTATCTCAGTATGTTTTTCCATATCTATTTATTAAATGAGGTAAAAGCAAGCAGTCTGTACAGCTTGTCATAACAACCCTATGAGGTATGTGTGGTATCATTCCCATTTTGCAGATGAGGAAATGGAGGCCACAGTTGCTCCCTTTCCCCTTCCTCACTTACAATACACTCATCTTTCCTGGAAGTCCCTTCCCCACTTTTCCCGGTGGCGTTGGGATGCCTGGTTACCACCAAGTTTCGGGGGCCCCTTGGGCCAGAATGTTCTTCTGGGTAAGGAAAGAGGAAGGGCTGGGGTGAAGTCGACAGGGGTGCGGAGGCAGAAAGGATGAGGCATAAATGTGGGTGTGAGGAGATTCTGGCCCTTGGCATGGGATGAGAGGGCCGGCAGGGAGGTCTGGGAATATAGAGAAGGCATGACTGGGGATATTTGTGAACTCCCAGTGCTAGTGTGGAAAGAGGAAGTGTGCAGCCAGGGAATGAGAGCAACTGTAAATATGGGTATTGGGGATTTCTCTGGATCCCAGGGCTTCTTTCTGGGGTTTTGCTAAGTCTGAGGACTCCTCTGTGGGGTCTCTCTAAGCTTAGAACCCGTTTGAAGGGTCAGTCTGGGTTTAGCAGCCCCTTGGTAGAGTCTCTCTGGAGTTTTCTTTTTTTTTTTTTTTTTCAACGTTTATTTATTTTTGGGACAGAGAGAGACAGAGCATGAACAGGGGAGGGGCAGAGAGAGAGGGAGACACAGAATCGGAAACAGGCTCCAGGCTCTGAGCCATCAGCCCAGAGCCTGACGCGGGGCTCGAACTCACAGACCGCGAGATCGTGACCTGGCTGAAGTCGGACGCCCAACCGACTGCGCCACCCAGGCGCCCCAACTCTCTGGAGTTTTCTAAGAGGAAGGTAGCCCTCTGTTCCCCAGGCTTGGGGGAGTAGGAGGCAGGGCCTAGAGGCCTGGAGGTCCTGTGGGAGAAGGACATGGGGTCTGCTCTGATTCTGGTCTTCTGATCTATCAGGCCAAGAGGCACCCTGGCAGGCAGATACCCTGCTCTTTGACTCAACAAGTGTCAGGGGAGGCAGGGCAAATAATTTCCCCTTCCTCACATGTGTCGCTCTCCTCCCAGAGTCCCCTCTGTGTCTGTACTTTTGCAAGTGTCATCTGCATGGATTCTCCCAGGTTGTACCTCCTTTGTCTCCTCCTACCCCAACCTTCCTTGAGTCCTTAGCCCTTAGCTCACTGGTGGTGCTCTGGCAACAGAGAAAGCATGGCTCGGGGCACTATGTCTGTAGCGGGTAGTAAATATATTTGGCTTAAGTCTTGGCTCTATTAATTACTAGCTGTATGCCCTCGAGTGAGCCTCGTCACCTCTCTGGGCAGTGACAGAACTCTCATAGGACTCAACAGCATTCACTTGGCTTGTCTCCTACACATTCTTTGACCAATGAGAAAGTGATTCCATGGGTGTCAGTTGGCTTGGAAACTGCAAACTCTGGGGGGTTGGGAGCCATGCCGGCATAGGGCCTGGGACCAGGCAAAAAGACTCCAGAGGTTCTAGATTCCTAGACTGCCCAAGCTGGGAGGGGGCTCACAATTCAATGAGTTCCCCTCCCCCATTTTACAGATGATAAAACTGAAGCTGAGGAAGGAGAAGTGGCCACAAAGCTGGCAAGTGGCCAAGCTGGTTGAGCTGGAGATATGAAACCAGATCCTGGCCAGCTCAACTGCAGATGGGCTCTCCTCTCCACTCCCCATCCTCTGTCTGGGTGTCCTTTTCTCGAGCTACGTGTCCTGAGGGAAGGACCGAGGCTCTAGCCTCTGAACCAGACTTCCCTCTGTACTATGGGGTCTCTATGGAGATCCTAGCTCTCCTGATCTGTTCTCTCCAAGTATGGGGCCCCGGTGCACAAGGAGGTAGCTGTACTGATGTGCCATTGCTCAGAGCACACCTGCAGCGCCCCCTGGAGGATGCTCTACCTGGGGTCTGGATATCAGCCAACCTGGGTGTTGAGCCCCCCTATTTGGGGCAGGCACAGTGGGAAGTCCAGGGCGCCAGGGAGGGGCTGGGAAGCCAAAGCTCTGGGGAGTTCTGGGGTCCATTTCCATGCCAATGCCACTTCCACTCTCCTTCTCCGCACCCATCTTGCACTCTGTACCATAGTCTTTTTCCCTCGGCAATTGTTTAGAGTACTTCTGACAGCTGTTTGGAAGGCTGTAAAACATGAGAGTTAATCATACATACAGACTCTGGAGCCAGACTGCATGGGGTCAGACCCCTGTTTTTCTACTTACTTGTTGTGTGACCTTGAGTAAGTTACATACCTTTCTGTGCTTTAGTTTCCCTTCCCTATCTTAACAGGGGGATAATGATAACTCCCACTTCATGAGATTGTTGTGAAGTACATGAGTGAAGCACTTAGAACCATATGGCTCGTGTTAAGTGTTAGCTTTCATTATTATGTGTAGTTTTCAAAAAGTTTTTTTTTTTTTAATTTATTATTTATGTTTGAGCAAGATAGAGTGTGAGCAGGGGAGGGGCAGAGAGAGAAGGAGAATCTCCCTCAGCGGATCTTCTGTCAGCGCAGAGCCCAACATGGGGTTTGAACTCATGAAACTGTGAGATCATGACTTGAGCTGAAATCAAGAGTCAGATGCCTAAACAACTGAGTCACCCAGGCACCCCTATTATGAGTACTTAAAAAATTAAAAAAAAATTTTTTTTTTCCAACGTTTTTTATTTATTTTTGGGACAGAGAGACACAGCATGAACGGGGGAGGGGCAGAGAGAGAGGGAGACACAGAATTGGAAACAGGCTCCAGGCTCCGAGCTGTCAGCACAGAGCCCGACGCGGGGCTCGAACTCACAGACCGCAAGATCGTGACCTGGCTGAAGTCGGCCGCTTAACCGACTGCGCCACCCAGGCGCCCCTTAAAAAATTTTTTTTGAGAGAGGGAGGGGGGTGGGAATATGAGAGAATGCATGCGAGCAGGGGAGGGGCAGAAAAAGAGGGAGGGGGAGAATCTTAAGTATCCATGCTCAGTGCTCAGCACAGACACTCAGGACTCAATGACCTTGAGATCACAACCTGAGCGGAAATCGAGTTGGATGTTTAACCAACTGAGCCACCCAGGCGCCTCATATTATATGTATTTTGTCTACTCCATCAGATACTCTCTAGAACAAGCCCATGAGATTGGGGTTTCCCTGAGGGCAGGACTATCAATTCTCAAAGAAGCCAGCCTGAACCCAGTAGAAGTTTGCAACTGAACTAACAAGGGAGCTAATGAGACTCTAAGCAACAAGCCAGGAAGGGTATGGGCTGGGAGAAGTGGGCAGGGAGTGGGAATTTTTCTCACTCTTCCATCAGGAGCATCTTCCTGGTGCCCTGGGTGTCTAGAAGCTTAGGGACAGAGAAGGATGCTGAGGGGGAGTCATAGGTTGTTTTTCTTTTCTCTCTTTTTTAAAAGTTTATCTTATCTTTTAGAATCCAGTGTAGGGCTGGAACTCACAACCCTGAGATCAAGAGTCGCATGCTCTTCTGACTGAGCCAGCCAGGCACCCCACAGTGGTTCTTTTTCTGGTAGAGCCCTGGGCGCCCACTCCTTGGGTTCCAAAGCCCTTTCTTGGCCGTTATCTCATTTTCTCTTGCAACCCATCCTGTGGGGGTAAGCCCAATTATCTCTCCCTTTCTTTCTTTCTTTCTTTCTTTCTTTCTTTCTTTCTTTCTTTCTTTCTTTCTTTCTTTCTTTCTTTCTTTCTTCTTTCTTTCTTTCTTTCCTTTTAAAATAGAGGATGAGGGGTGCCTGGGTGGCTCAGTCGGTTAAGTGCCTGACTTTGGCTCAGGTCATGATCTCATGGTTCGTGAGTTCGATCTCCACATCAGGCTCTGCACTGATGGTGTGGAGCCTGCATGGATTCTCTGTCTCCCGCTTTCTCTCTGCCCCTTCCCTGTTTGTGCTTTGTCAAAAATAAATAAACATTAAAATAAAAAGAGGATGAAAATGACCCTTCAAGACCTTAAGTGTGTCCAAGGTCACACAGCTCTTCAGTGGCTGTGCTGCAGTTTGAACCCAGGTCCTCTGACTCCAAATCCTATGCCCCTTATGTAGCCTCTCCTAGACACCAGCAAGCCGTGGGAGGCAGGGGGGAGACACTAAACCCAGTCCTCTGAGAACCTCCAGTCTGCCTGGGGAAACACAGGCCCTGCCTCCAGAAGAAGGAGAGGAAGAAGCAAACACACAGTGCTCACAGTATGCTGGGCAATTTGCACAAGGCTCTGTTTCTGTCTGTCCCCTCCCCATCCTTCTTTCTTTCTTATCACAAAGCCCTATTTTCCAGGTAAGGACAGTGAAGCTCAGAGTAACTTTTTTCAGGTTCCCCAATAAGTCCAGTGGCAAAGCCGGGATTAGAATCCAGGTCGGCCTGATGCTCTTTCCCCTAGCATGGAAGATGGCTGGCTCAAGAGTTACCTTCTCCATGAAGTCTTTCCAGGCGCCAGATGTAGAACTGACCACTTGTGTGTCTGGGTCCCCACAGCACCCCATGTGGATGTCTCCCAGGGCACCTGTACACTTCTTAGACTCATTTTATTTGTATGCCTGTCTCCCCTCACTAGGCAGTGAGCTCCTTGTGGGCAGGGAGTGATCTCAGCCAGCTCTGGGTCCTCGAATGTAGCACAAAGCCTGTGCACAGTGTCCAGTAAATATGTGCTGCATGAATGGTGGGGAGGTGCTTCGATGATCTACTTATGTCTATTTTCTTGCCTCTTTGGAATTATCTCAGACACTGATGTTTGGCGGTGGGGGTGGTGAACACCAGTGGATGGATAGGGGTCTGGGCACCTGTCTTACCTGGAAGCCTTTCTGGATTTCCCATACTCACCTGCACTCATGCTTCACTTCCAGGTCCTTCTCTTGGCTTCAGTCCAGCCTCTCCTGCAACTCCTTCCTCCATGTCCCAGCACCTTTAGCTCTCTCAGGTTTGCTGTCGAGGGGGCAAGTCTGGCTTTGGGGTTGGAACCCATCCTTTCAGTTCCCATTTTATTCCCACAAGCGCTTCAAGAGGCAGAATAGGTGGAGATGATGTACCTCCATTTTATAGTTAGGGACAATTCCAGCTCCAAGGGGTGGTGTCCAAGTTCATACAATACGTTGGCGCCTCAGTGATGATGGAGGGGGATAGAGCTAGGGGAAGTTTTCTAAATCAGGTGCAGGCTGGGCTTCCCCTGGGGACGTAAAGAGCCTGGCTCTGTTTGCCCTTATCCAAGACAGAAAAGACCCCAGTTTGTCTGTGAGATAGCAGGGAGAGAATCCCAGAATCTTGTCCTCCGGCACTCCCCCCTCCCTCCCGTCAGAACTCTCCAGATCTTCTGCAGTCTTGATAGTTGCCAGTAGGTGCCGTCAGTTTGCAACTTTTGTGTTCTGTCCCTACAAGTTCAGCTTCCAGCCCCTCTCTTCTTCCTATCACCTGGACAGTTTACACTTGGAGAAAGTGGAAGGGGGCCTACTTGCTGGGAGACTGAAAGATCGCTGTCCTGGGAGTCTGGAAGATGGTCTCTGATCTGTACTTTGGCTTGGTTGCCTTGTAGCTTTATAGGCCAAGCCAAGCCAAGCCAAGCCAAAAAAAAAAAAAAAAAAAAAAAAAATCCATGGTAGGTCACCTATTATGTCCTGACAGGCACCCTTACCCCTCAGGCATCCTGAAACCAGCTCCAGGACAGCAGAAAGCTTTGTGGGGGAGGATAGATGAGTACCTAGGGAACTGGGACCAGAGAGAGAACCCAGGAGACAGGTCCCTACTCAAATGTTACTGTAGGGTCCCTCCCAATCCCAGCAGGACTGAGGTGAGTGTGAGGGAAACAGGCACCAGCAGGATCTCACAGAGGGCCTAGCCAGCCCCTAGCTAGCCCAAATGGCAAAGCTGGTCGAATTAGGAAAAGACACCCCTACCTGGAAATGCTTGTCTGCCACCTGCTGGAAAACTGTCATAACAGCTACACAAATCTACAAGGGGCTACGAGAGAAATAGGAGTTGTGCGATGCACAATTTGCACAACGACGGTGGCAATCTCCCTGGTCAATCTTCCTCTGGGGAGGGAGTCGGGCAGTGGAAACAAGCATCCAGGAAGGAAGAAGGGGCTTAGCACCTCCTTCCCCAGGAGTTCGGTTGATACAGTTCTCTGGAAGGCAGAGTGGACCAGGGCCCAGATGAGCCCTGGGGAGATAGGGTGTGTGTATGTGGCGGGGGGGGGGGGGGGGGGGGGTGTGTAAAGCTGGAAGGACAAGTGGGAAGAAAGTCTACTAACTTCTTAGGGCCATCAGCCTCTTCTGGGTCCCTCGTTGGGTGCTTGCTGCCCTTTCCCCACTTCGCTCGACTAGGTCTCCAGTGGTTGGGACTGGAAGCGCTAGGGTGGGGTGGAAAGGGTTCTGGTCAGGGAGACCGAATCCGCGGAGCCGGGAGTCCAGGCGAGGAGGTCGCATTCTCAATGGGGGGGGGGGGGGGGACTGCAGCCGCGGTGGGGGGGGTTAGGGGAGAAATCCTCCAAGGTCGGGGAATGGGGCCAAAGAGCAGCCCCTTTGCGTCTCCTCTTCTCTCTCTCCCCTCCCAGGCTCGGGTTCAGAGGCGCTCTCGGCGCCTGCCACGGCTTCCAAACTGCGCCGCTTCCTTCTGCGGCAGAAAAGGACTTTCAGATGTTGTAGCGGCGGCGGCGGCAGCGTCGGCGGCAGCGACTCAGGACAGCGCCCCCTCCCCCTAACGGCCGCCTCTCCCTCTCCCCCCCGGCGCCCCCGCTCCCCCACCTCTGGGAAGGCGCTGGGGGTGTGGCCAGGGGCCGGTATAAAGTCCGGGGGAGCCGGTCCCGGGCAGCCGCTCAGCCCCCTGCCCCCCCCCCCCCCCCGCCGCCCGCCGCCCGCCGCCCGCCGCCCGCCGCCTGGGCCGGGCCGAGGATGCGGCGCAGCGCCTCGGCGGCCAGGCTCGCTCCCCTCCAGCCCGCTTGCTAACTTCCCTGGCTCCGTCCCTGTCCGCCCGCGGGGCCGCCCCGTCTCCCCGCGTCCTCCGGGTCGGGTCCTCCAGGCGCGCCGGGCGCTGTCGCCCCGTGTCCCTGTTCTCAGTCTGCGCGCCCGTTCTTCCCTCCCACGCCCCGCGCCCGCGCCCCGTCCTAGCCCGGTCATGCTGCCCCTCTGCCTCGTGGCCGCGCTGCTGCTGGCCGCCGGGCCCGGGCCGAGCCTTGGCGACGAAGCCATCCACTGCCCGCCCTGCTCCGAGGAGAAGCTGGCGCGCTGCCGCCCCCCCGTGGGCTGCGAGGAGCTGGTGCGGGAGCCGGGCTGCGGCTGTTGCGCCACTTGCGCCCTGGGCAAGGGGATGCCCTGCGGGGTGTATACCCCCCGCTGCGGCTCGGGCCTGCGCTGCTACCCGCCCCGGGGTGTGGAGAAGCCCCTGCACACGCTGATGCACGGGCAAGGCGTGTGCATGGAGCTGGCGGAGATCGAGGCCATCCAGGAAAGCCTGCAGCCCTCTGGTAAGGTGCCCCTGCCCTTGCATGCCCTCCTCGGTGTGCTCCGCTCCTAGAAGCCCTTTCCCCATTCGGGCTGGCCTGGAAAGCCCTTGAAAATCTCCAGTGAGTTAAGAAGGCGGGTACCTGGCAGGGCTGGGCTGGCATAGGACAGGCTCACCTAAGGAAACTGCTGTTGAGTCCCTAGCAGGCTGTCGCCCCCAGCAAAGAAGACTCTGTCCCAGCCCTTCATCTCCAACCTCCTCAAGGGTGCCTATTTGGGAGGAGAGGTCTCAATGGTTGTCCCGGCTGCTGGGGTAACAGTGGAACATTATGTGACTGTGACTCGGTCCAGCCACCCAGCCTGCAAGTGAGCGGCCTAGGGCCAGATAACTAGAGGATGGGTTGGGCGGTGGTGGTGGCTTTCTGTTCCTGATCCAGGGACTTCCCTCATCCTGGCCACAGGTGAAAGCCCAGGGGTCTAAGAAGCCAGGGCGTGGCCTTTTGACATCCAGGTGGGGTGGAGTGGGACATCCAAATTAGAGGGGCTTTGGTGGTGAGGGGCATCAGAGTTGCCCCTCCCTAACGCCCCTGGGCAGCTCACCTTGCTGTTTGAGAGGTATTGGGAAGACAGAGTCTCTCTGCCAGGCCTGGGCACCTCATCTTGCTCTGGTACACAGGCACCCCGTTCCTCTCTCCTGGCAGGTGTCGTCTGAGGTAGCAGAAGAGAAGCGAGTCTTGGCTCCCAGCCCAGAGCTGTAGAAACCTAACGGGTGTGGGATAGGGAGTAGAGAGAAGGGAGAGGGAGGGTGGGGGCGGGGGGCGGGGGGCGGGGAGGAAGAGCGGGAGAGAGAGAGAGGGAGAGAGGTTTAGAGGGCCCTTTGCCCTAAACTCATTCTTACACTTTCTCCTTTTCCGTTTCTTAGTGAGCCTCTCTCAGTTTCTCCTTATAATCGTTCTCAGTCTTTCCTTCTCTCTTATTCTTTTGTTATCTCCTGCTCTGTCTCTGTCTCTAGTTTCACGACGAACATTCCCGAGTTCTCCTTTCCTCAATGACTTCCGCCTGTTATCAGTTTCTCTTTCTCTGTCTTGTTCCCTTTCTGCTTCTCTTTGTCCTCCGCCCCTTTCTGTTGCTTTCTCTCCGTGTCTCTATCACTGTTTCTCTTTCTTTGTTCCTGCCTTTCTCTGTTACTTTTGGAATCTCTCTCTCTCTGTCTGCCTTTCTGTATTTCTGCCTCTGTTTCTGGTTCCCTCTCTGACTGATTTGTTCTCCCTCTGCCTCTGTCTGTGTCTGTCTCTTTTCCTGGTGCTTGAAGCTTCCATTGTTGCAGTCCGGATGCTGGGACTCCGGCCCCAAGCTTCCTGCCCTGGGTCCCAGACCGCTCCACTTCCTCAATCCTCTGCAGCTTGTTAGCGGAGGAAAGCAGGATGCAGGGAAAACAGGAAGGAGGTGGACCCCAGGGGTCTGGGCCTCAGGCCTCTCTGCCCTTCCTGTCCCTAGGCAGTGAGAGATGGGTCAGCAGAAAACATACTAGGAGAAATGCCAGCCTGGCACCCGGCACATCTGGGAAGCGGGGGTGGGGTGGGGGGATGTCCTGAGGGAGTAAGGCACTGATCCTGGGGCACAGACGCCGGTGCCAGTGGGAGAGGAGGGGTACTCGTACCAGACCAGATTGTGAGTGAGGGCTGAGCTCCTGGGCTGAATATAATGGGATCTCTTTCCCTTTCTATCTGCATCCTCCACCGGCCAGTGGATATGTATCAGTTTAGGATGGCTGGTAGCCTCCTCTTCTCTCGCTGACTTGAACATGGGGCAGAAGAGCCCTTAGATGGTCTTGAGCACCCCTTCCCCCCTGGCCGGGTAGGAGCTCCCTATCCTGTAGTGGAGGAAAATCTAATCCCATTGGGATAGGGGCTCTGGGGGAAATGGTATGAAGTGTGTGATTGTCCTGTGGACATCATGCAAATCGGCCTTTACATCCCCTTGGGATTACAGGTCCCAGGTCTCTAATGCCCTCCCCCCACCCCCCGCCCTCCTTGCCTGTCCTCCACCCATGCAGGGCATGCAGAGATCTGGAGAGGGGAAAGGGCAATCCTGGAGGACCCTGGGGAAACTAGGTACTGACTTGGCAAGCTGTGTCCATGCCTCCTAATCATCACAGAAGGACTCCCTGCACCATGTGAAAGGCGCCCCCTAGAGTTGTGCAACAGCCCTGCAGGGTCTCTGGTGAGAAAAGATGGCCAGAGCTTGGGACTGATCCCCACTATTCTCTCTAGCCTTCCATTGTCAATAGGCCACTGTCCCTCCTATGTCCTAAGGCTTGGGCCTTCTTGCCTTGGGAATAGTTCGGCAGAGGGCATCAGGCCCCTCTTTCTGCTTTTTCCTCTTGGGGCTAAGCTTCAGCAGGTGACTGGGGGAGGGCAGCCACTTGGCATACCCCTTCCCTTGGCCTGCTATGCCCAGCTGCCTACTATTTGCCCCAGGAGTGGGTCTCCTTCTTCCATTTTAAGCCTCTACCCGCCTAAGCTCCCCATAGCCCTCCTGTCTCAGCTTTCCGAGCCAGAAAAGGTTGTGGATTAACACTGCTCAGGCCCCCAGAGGTGGGGGCAGGGTGGGACGTGTGCGTCAGAGGTCCACAATTCTGCATCAGTGTACTGACCCTTGACTCATGGAATCTGGGGGAGTGGACAGTGGGAAGATCAGCGTTTGGACTGGGGAGCTCCTAAACTGTGCTCTTGGGTCCCTCTGGGACAGGGTTAGGGAACAGACAGACTGGGTTAATTTTTAGTCAACGCAGCAAATATTGTCCCCTTTACTTCAATACTGGGAATCCAGTCATGTCATGGGAACAGGGCCTTCCCAGAAATTCTGTGCCTTGGGGGAGGTGGGAGGAGGAGCATGGCTGCTTAACATTTTTTCTTTAGTATTGGCAAAGCCGGAATTATTGGTGCCTCGGGTATCAGGAGTCTTTCCATTTAAAGACATAGGAGCTGCAGGGATAAGTCTGTCCTCCTTTGCCCCCACCCAGTCTACTGCATTTCCTCATCTGTAAAATGGAGGTGACACAGGACTTGCCTCACAGGCTTGGGGTGTCTGGCATGGTGTAAGAGCTCAGTCAATTGGAGCCATGCTGAGGATAGTAATGAATAAGAGGCTGAGAGGGTTTCGGTTGACGCTTAGATCTTTCTCTGATGCTGGGGCTTTGGGGGCACAGTAGGGCAAGTGAGCAAAGTAGGGGAGCATTCAGAGGAGTTGAGAGGGGTAGGGAGGAACTTCGGTGCTTTTTGCTGCTGTGAACATGGAAAGGATGGGCCCGGTTTCCTTCAGTCTGAGGCTGGCAGCTTGCACAGCGGTGAGGGGATGCCCCGAGGGCCAGACCTCCAAGAAAGGGTGGGGTACTTGGCATGGGTGATCTTGGCTTCTCTAGCCAGAGTCCAGGGCGAAGGAAAAGGCCTTTCTTGCAGGGCCGGTGATCCTCCAAATTGTGGCTGAAACACCGGTGTCCGGGTGGCTGGGCCCACCCACCTCACAGCCTCACCCTGGGTGTCTTGAAGGGGACGTGGCTGGAATTGAGGAGGAATCAGGGGGATGAAACCAGGCTGCCAGAAAGAGGAAATCCTGTAGCTTTGACCATGAACTTTTCAGCCAGCGGTGCCAAAGCTGTGAAGTCTTTCCTCTCTCTGGGCTCCTTCAGTTGCTGGAGCGAAGACCAAGGTTTCCCCTGTGGCTGAGTGTTGTTGGCTTGGCTCCAAGCAGGGGCTGGAGGAGATGACCTGGCCTACCTTGGAAGTCCTGCCTCCTAAATAAGCCTCCGGAGGTCAGAAGGTCAAATCTTTCGGGGCAGGGGCGGCTAGGTCTGACTCTGGCTCCTGCTCAGAGGGGATCCCACAGGGATTGGGGTTTTTCCGGAGGGCCCCACCTGGGTGAGCAGTACCAGGTGGCTGGATTTCCTGAGTAAGCTGGGAAGTAGCAAGTATGTAACCGGCTTTGGAGATGGGAAGGTTAACATTTTCAGAGACCCAAGGCTACGACCCTCACCCTCCCAAACCCAGTGCCTAGGGCTGGATCCTGGGGTCGATCCTCAGTATGCCTATTAAGCAAGGCTGGGCAAGGAAAAGTTACAGATTAAGTGGAAAGTCAACAGGCTATGGTGCAGGCAACGTGCCCTGCCCCGGGTCTGTGTCTGCCCAGGGCAGGGTCAGAGTGCCCGAGTGCATGTGGGGGTGCACGTGTGGACCCGTGTGTGCCTGGACACGTGACTATTTGTATATGCTTGTGGTTCCTAAGTCCTGACCTGTCTGTGTCTGAGTGGGCAGCTATGGATATACGGTGTGTCCCTATGAGATTAAGGAAGCAACTACTCTCCCTATCTGGTGTGTTCTTTGAGCTTAGACACAAGCTGGGGACAGACCCAGACCAGACCTGGCAGAGCAGCTGGGAGTTGGCATGGTGGTGTTAATGAAGGATTGATCTCCTCTGTGGAGTGCCCTTTTGGTGGGGAGAAGTAGTCTGGCCTCAGGCGAGAGGGGTCCAAGTATGACACTGATGAATCTCTGGACTCAAGTCTGGGTGTTCTGGAGACTTCTAGGGCTCTTCAGTTCTTCAAAAAAAGAAAAAAAGAAGCTTGCCTAACAACAACAAAAAAGTGGGGAAACCAAGGAGGGGGAGTCCAGGCATGCTGCCTGCTCAGCTTTCTCCAGATAATCCCCCTCAGTGTGGCATGGGGCCCTACCCACACAAGAGCATACACTATGCTTCCAGCCTTGCCCTATGGCCTGCGCGGCCCCAGGTTTCAGTGAGCGGACCCAGTTGTCCTCCTTAGAGATACCTCCTAAGGGAAGGGATAAACATTCCATATATCCATTAACACTCCCCCGAGTGTTAGTCATTTGTGAACTTCAACTTGTAGAGACTCAACATTGGAAAACCGAGTTGCAGTTACATTTCTACTCCAGATCTCACTCTGTTCTTGAGGCCTTTATCACTCTGATGTGCCACACTTCCAGGGATGGGGGTGGGGGGAGGCTCTCTACTTCCACTTGCTAGAAAACTCTTCCTTACTTCTCGAACCTAAGAACATTCTGCTTGCCTACCAAGAGGAACAAGTGTCATTGTGCAAAGTAGTGCTTCCCTTTATAGTCATGAAAAGAAAGCAAACGCAAAGAAAAGACAAACCCCTTTTTCAGGTTCCAAGGGTGCCCCTCGGGTTAGCATTATGGGCTGTGGCAATTGAGTCCTTGTGATCCCTTCCAGCCTTTCCCGAGGAAAATGGTGTGTGCTTTTGTTCATGTCTTAGCTTAGCCTCTGTCGTTCCAAGATTTGGTTCTAACTTCTTTTCTTTTCTTTTCTTTTCTTTTCTTTTCTTTTCTTTTCTTTTCTTTTCTTTTCTTTTCTTTTCTTTTCGTTTTCTTCCTTTCCTTTCCTCTCCTTTTTATAAAATGTTTATTTATTTATTTTGAGAGAGAGACAGAGTGAGCATGAGCAGGGGAGGGCAGAGAGACACAAGGAGAGAGAGAATCCCAAGCTATGCGATGACAGCACAGAGCCCAACATGGGGCTTGATCCCTCGAACCATGAGATCATGACCTAAATCAAAATCAAGAGTTGATGCTCAACCAACTGAGACACCCCGGGTGCCCGTGGCTCTAATTCTTTTAATCTTCCATTTCCTCTTTCACTCCAATACCCACTTCCAGACTATAGCTCTGAAACACTGTGGCCCCATCCAAAAGTCTTGTGACTTTGTGCAAGGTGGATGCAGGGGCAGGGTCACTGGCCAGTCTGGGCCAGAAAGGTTCCTTGGGAGAGCCTGGATCCTGGACCTTTTCTCTGGTTCTCACCGAGGGTTTGGTGTCTATCTACTTATGGCCCCCTTGACAATCCTGGTCTTCTGAAATGTACCCGCATCTCTTGCTACCCACATCACTGGGAGGTGTTTTCCCCTTGGTTGACCCTTAAGAACTTGATGTTGTCTCTGAGACTGGAGTCCCCTCCGGACTATCCTTCTTGGGATGTTGAATATGCAAAAGGATAGATTATATCTATCTGCTCTATTTATTCCTTACCTTTGATTCTTCTTTCTAAACCAGCCCTCCACCCGTGACAAAACCTTCTTCCCATCCTTGGTGACTCAATTTTATAAATAACCTTTGGTATGGAATCTTGACAAAGCCTTTCTGAGAGTCTCGATTCCTCGTTTCCTGGTTTCCCTTTATCTACCTACTTCCCCCCACCCCACACCCCCAGAACTAGGAGAACAAAAAGAGAACTAACTCCCAACTAACTTTGGCTAGGCAGAAAAATACCATTTGACCCAGAGGCAGCTCTGGGACTGCTGCCATGCGTGGAGGAACCTGCTAACTCCTCAGGAAAAAAAAAATCCTGACGCAAACCAGATGTAACCTTCTGTCTGGCTGCCAACATCTGGAATGCTGGCAGGGGCTTTGCACTCAGGCCGGCAGTGAGCTGCCAAGCCCAAGCGTTTCAGAGGTGGCTCTGAGCTGCAGAGAGGTCTTGCAACCTCTTTCTCCAGTTCAGGCCTGTATTCCAGTTTTGGCTGCCTGCAGGGTGGAGTGGTGGTTACAGTTCTGGGACTTCTGGCTCAGGTTATTCTTGAGTTCAGGTAGAGTCTTCAGGAGATCCCAGGGAGAGTGTGTGGGTCCAGCCTCACCACCTCCTATATGCAGATTCCCCAGTGCCCTGCCTCTGGGCCATAGTTGTGGACTTTCGGTGGGGTCTAAAGTCCAAGGATGGGAGATGTCGAGGTGGGGGACTGAAGTGATGTGTGAGGATGTTTTGGGTCCTGCGGCCACACAGTGTGTTGCACACACATGCGTGTGGGTGCACACTTTCTCATGCAGGCAGGCGGACACACCCACTCCCGCTTCTTCTTCCCTGTCTAGCCAATGGGGAGAGCCCTTTGGGCCAGATTTCTCATCACTCATGGAAACTCTGAGTTTGGCCATTTGGAAGAGGGGCAGCAGTGCCAACAGATCTGGGGATCCCCTGGCTGGCTCAGCCAGATGCTGAAAAGACCAGGAAAGGAGACAGGAAGAGAGAGCAGACGGAGAGGGGGATGGTAGGAGGAGCTGAATGGAGGGGGGTACGAGATCCAGTGGGGAGGCCCCTGCCTGCCTTAGACCTCCCTGCAGGGCCCAGGGGACCCTCCTGCTGTCTGCGCAGCTGCAGCTGGTGACTCATCTGAGGGCTGGACTGGGTGGGGTGAGGGACAAGTCAAGGATGTTAAGAAGATTTTCTCCTCAGGAATCCAGGAGAGCAGGGAGGAGACAGGGGTGTTGTTTTCACCACCCCCCCCCCAGCCCAGGGTCCCCCACCCTTTCTCAGAGCCAGGCTGGAGAATCCCCTAGAAGAAAGCAGGTGGGAGGCTGGGTTGGTGTTCTGCCCTGTCCTTTCCCTGTGCTGACCTCTCTCCATCTCGGCCTGACTGCAGACAAGGATGAGGGTGACCACCCGAACAACAGCTTCAGTCCCTGCAGTGCGCATGACCGCAGGTGCCTGCAGAAGCACTTAGCCAAAATTCGAGACCGCAGCACCAGCGGGGGCAAGATGAAGGTCATCGGGGTGCCCCGGGAGGAAGCTCGGCCCGTGGTGAGGACCTCAGCCCTACAAATGCGCGTGTGCACAGGCACACACACGCCACCACCACCACCACCACTGGATCTGGACTATGGTCATTCAGAAACATTCTTTGGATGCCTACTGTGTGCAAGATGCACCTAGTATGCATCATCAGGACCAAATCCTCATTTCATTCCTTGAAATTCCTTTCCTGGTCATCAGTTGTATACGTTGATGCAGTTGAAGTAATTTTTAAGTATTGAAATACTTTTGTACTAGTTTGTAAATAGTGGTTGCCCCAATCCTCCTGGTGTTTCTTAGCCCTTCTCTTGGACTTGCCACCCAGACCTTTTCAGTAACTCAAGGGCTAACGCTGGCCACAGCAGGGGGCCTGCCGACCTTGCTCCAGGGTCTGGTTACTGTCCTTCCTGATGGGGGGTTCCCAGTGGATCCTTGCCTAGGTCTTACAAGTCATTAATGATATGATGTCAACTATCCCTCCTGCTTAGAAATCATTCCCTTCCCAACCATCTCCATAGGGTTCCACAACCTCTTTCCCCACAAAGTCCTTTCCATTCACAGTCCTCCTTTTTGGAAGCTCTTTGGCTCAAGATCCTCTCTTCAGTGTCCTTCTGCCCTGCCCACCGGTGTCCCCTGAACCCATTGGGCCCTGCCCAGTCTCTGGGCCTTGAGCCTCCTTTCAGGTCCTTCAGTTGTGAGCTGACCTCCAGCCTTGGTCTTCCTGCCTCTCTCCCTTCTGCTAAGCTGTTCCATCCTCCCTTCCTCCAGCCCCAAGGCTCCTGCCAGAGTGAGCTACACCGGGCCCTGGAGCGGCTGGCCGCCTCACAGAGCCGCACCCATGAAGACCTCTACATCATCCCCATCCCCAACTGCGACCGAAATGGCAACTTCCACCCCAAGCAGGTGGGTCTTCATCACTGCTGGCTCGGTCCTGACCTGAGTTCCTGGGGGCATTCCTGGTCTCTCCACAGGAGATCCTGGTCCAGGATGGAGATCTCAGGGAGGGGAAGATCTCCCAACCCAAACCTAACCCCTTGGGCCCTCAGCCTCCTGAGCCTCAGCTTATTTTGCCCACCACACTCATTTTGGAAGTGAGGAAACTGAGGCCCGAAGTCTCAGAGTGAGTTAATGGCAGACCAGCTATCCTGCTTCCCCATCCAGGGCTATTTCCATCACCTCCGGATTCACCATTTAGCACTCCTGTCAATGTCTACCTCCCAACGCACTCTCATTCCCCCTGCCCCATCCTATGAGTAGTTCTCCTTTGTCATAGAATGTCTTAGGTTTCATCTTGGAATGGAGGGGCTCGGTCAGGAAGGGCTAAGGAGGAAAATCAGCCTGCCCCTTCCCCCAGGCTGAGTAACGAAACCACCTGGGGTATAGCCAGATCTGACAGCTGGGGACAGGAGCTTTGGGTGGAAACAGAGGAAGAAGGGGGACAGGAGAGAAAACACGAATGCAGAAACCTCCATATTCCCTCATGCCCTTGGAACACGGGTTCCTCTGATAAGCCCTCAGGAGACTAGGATGTTCAGCAAGGTTGGCCTGCCTCAGCCCCATCTCTGACCCATGAGAAGTGGGCTTACTTGGGAGGGTGGCATATCTGGGCAGAGCAGCGGGGTGCCTTGTGCTGGGTGTAGCTTGGGGAATCCTGGCTGGGGTCTTCTTCAGCTCTTTGTGGGCACAAACACATGCATTCTCCCACTCTGTGCTTTATAGACAAATCCGCAAAATGGGCTGCCACTTTGAGGCCTAGACAGGAGGAGAATGGCTGCCTCCAGGTCTGCAAATCCGAGGCTGGCATGAGGAGGGTATGGGGTGGTGTGCAATGAGTGGACGACCAGAAAGGGCTCCAGAAACCAGTGCCAAACCTGTCTGCAAGCTTTATCCCAATATAAACTTTATCCTTGTCCCAATTTTTAAAAACTGTTTTCCCTAATTAAAAAAAATGAATAGACTTTATTTTCTAGAGCACTTTTAGGCTTATAGAAAAATCGAGCATTTGTCTAGAGCATAGACAACATACTACAGACTACAGACTACAGAACTACAGTGTTCTCATCTACCACCACCCCCGCCCCGCCAGTTTTCCCTGTTAACATCTTGTATTAGTGTGGTATATATGTTATCACAGATTAAGGAGCTAATATTGACACATTATTATTATTATTATTATTATTATTATTGTTATTATTATTATTTTAACACTTATTTATTTTGAGAGAGAGTGTGTGTGCGAGTGGGGGAAGGCAGAGAATCCCAAGCTCTGCGCTGACAGCATGGAGTCTGACTCTGGGCTGGATCCCATGAACAGTGAGATAATAACCTGAGTCGAAATCAAGAGTTGGATGCTTAACTGACTGAGCCACCCAGATGCCCCCATTATTATTATTATTATTTTTAAATTTATTTATTTGTTTTGAGAGGAGGGAGGGGCAGAGAGAGAGAGAGAGAGAGAGAGAGAGAGAGAGAATCCCAAGCAGACTCTGAGAGGCGGGCTTGATGCGGGGCTCGAACTCACAACCATGAGATCATGACCTAAGCTGAAATCAAAAGTTGGACGCTCAACTGACTGAGCCACCCAGGAGTCCCTAGTGTTGATACATTTATTAACTAAAGTCCATAGTTTACATTAGAGTTCATTCTTTGTGTTAATTCAGTTCTATGTGTTTTCTTCCCCCAATTTTTATCCCACTGAAAGTTCTGACACTTGACCCTTTATCTCTAGACCAGTGCTGACCTCTGAGACAACCTTCACTTCCTGGGCAAGTTCTCTCTACTTGACCTTTCCTTCTCGGCCAAGATCTCTTTATGCCGTGGGCTCAGAGGGTCCACGATTATGAAAGAGCCTCTGCCGTTACAGGCCATCTTGGATCAACTGTCTGACTTGAGGGCTGGGCTGGGGTTGGGGCAGGCTGCCTGGGAACTGACTTCTCCCACCCTTGTCTTGACAGTGTCACCCGGCCTTAGATGGGCAGCGCGGCAAGTGCTGGTGTGTGGACCGGAAGACAGGAGTGAAACTTCCAGGGGGCCTGGAACCAAAAGGGGAGCTGGACTGCCACCAGTTGGCTGACAGCTTCCGCGAGTGAGCCCTGCCAGGAGGCAGGGGGCTCAGTGCTCCCTGTCACCCCATCCCCTAGAGGCTGCAGAGCTGACCTGGAGCCTGGGTCTGAGTCCTGGCTCTGTCTCTGGCCCAGAAATTTCCCTTTGTGTACGTATGTGTGTGTGTGTGGGTGTGCCCTTGGGGTGAGCCAAAGCCTAGGGGTGTCCTCTCTGGGCTTAGACAGCCTGAGAGGTCTGAGAGTGGCAATAGGGAGCCCTTGTATTTCCAAATTGATCCTGGACTCATTCATTCATTCATTCATTCATTCATCCAGCCACTCATCTAAAAACATTTATTGACAACATACTACAGGCCAGCTCTAGTTTTTAGCCCTGGGGGCTCTTATTCTGACTTTCTCTGATTTGGGGATGTGAGGCTACTTCCTCTAAGCTGAGCATAAGCTTGTGGGGGAAGAGGAGTCTCATGTCCGGAATCAGAGGAGGGAGGTAGACATGTACTTTGACCATCGTTCCTTGTACCATTGTCCCTCCCCTCAATCTAGTCAGAGGGTGGAGGCTGTAAGGAAGGTGTGGGTGGCAGATGATTCAGTGGTGAGGAGTCCCAGACCCACTCCCAAAGATCAAGCCTGCCAGGGTGCCCTTCCTCTCTTCCTTAGTTCCCTCCAGGGGGAAGGACCTATAGAGACAAGCCCAACTTTGGGTCTGGTGTGCTGTCTACTTGGTGGCCTGGCAGCCCAGACCCTGCTTTGGGGGAAGGAAGAGGGTCAGAAGAAGGCATGTGGGACAGAGGGCTGGGGAGGTGGGCCCCATCTCTGAACAGTCAGGGTGGGAGGAAAGAATGTACAATCGAACTGCATGTGCCTGATGGAGAAGAGACACACATGCTTGGGGGTGAAGGACTTGCCCGGTGTCCTGCTTCCTCCCCTGTTTTCGTCACAGCCACAGAGTCACCAAGATGACTCTGTCCTTCTAGTGGCTCCCTGCCTGTGGCCTTGCCTCCTTCCCTATACCTCCCTACCCTCCAGGCATTTCTGGCTTGACTGGATGGAAGGAGACTTAGGGACCTACCAGTTGATCATGATGTCTTGTCTTTTTTTTTTTTTTTTTTAACAAAACAGAACAAAACAACAAAAAAACTAGGCAATTGTGTTTGGTTGATTTATTTATAATCAGAGACAGGGGTGCGCCAGGGGTGGGAAGGCGGGGTCATCATGTAGTCCCCAGACCTGTCCTACATGGTAAAACAACTGCAAAGAGTCGACCAGCTCATCTTCTTCCCTGCAGCCTCTTCCCAGGGGGCTTCCCTAGAGTCATGCTGTCTGTGTTCAGACTCCGGTGAGCAAAAAATGGCTTCTGAAGGAAGACAAGCAGAGGCAGCCCCGTTGGACCAGAGCTGTTTCTGGGATCATCTGGTGTGTGAAGCTGGGCTATTTCCTAGGGCATCAGGCAGACTGGATTTGCATCTGGATTTGATGTATTAATTTAGTGAAGGAGACATTTCCCTGAAGTTGGGGAGAAGGGGTAGACTCTCCAACGCATTCCACAGCTCTGACTGCCTAGATTCCTTAATGGGGTGGTTGTGTTGAGATTTGATTCTGCAAGGTTGGGAGTGGGGCCATCTTTGATCTTGCTGTCCTGAGCTCACCAGGCTGTGGGCTCTTGGTGCCAGACCCAGATTTTGTGCCCATGTGGTATGACTGGATTTCTGGTCGTGTCCCAATGTCCCTCTTCCCCATCTCTGTGTTCTGTGTGTGTGACACTGATCTGGGTGGGGGCCCCTTCTCGGGAGGTCATGGGCAGGGTGAAGGCCCTGTGCACCAAGTGTGCGGCACTCTGGCGGAGCCCCCTCCTGATGGGTTGTCTTCTGGGTTCCTAGCCCCTCCCCAGTTCCAGAGGCACGCCGAGGCCTTTCGATTTCATTGGCCCCTGATGAGGTGGCCCCTGTACTATCTGTATCTTGAAACTGGGGCTGCAATCCTCCTCCCCTTAGCTCTGCCCCAGTGGCAGCATTCCGCAGCCATCTGGTCTCCCTGAGGCACCACAGGACACTGCCAGCAGTAGGAGATAACAAAGTGACCTTGGTTCCCTGACCACCCTTCATGGAATCCAGTACTTCTTGGGCTGAAGCCAAGGCATGTTGGAGTAGCATATCAGCTTTCACTGACACGTAGACCCTTAAGTTCTAGGTCCTTAAACCAAATAAATGTAGGGATAGTATCTCTTTCCCTAAAGCATCTTTGTAAGTTCCCCTTTTTTCTCCAGCCCCCTCCTCTCAGTGCTGTACCTTGGCAGTGGGCACTAAGAGATCCTTTTCCTTTCCTGGGCTTCCAAAGAAAGCTGGATCTGCTTGGGAAGTAGCTGCATATATGGCCTGGGGTATGCCTCTGTGATATTTGTGGTATATGTGTGTGTGTGTGTGTGTGTGTGTGCATGCGCGAGTACACACATGTGTGTGAATATAGCAAAGCGATGCCTTTGAATGTACAAAGCGAGACGTGAGTGTATGGGCTTTTACAGGGCACGTATACCTGATCTGGGCGTGCGAAGAGGACACACTAATTTGAGAGGCATGTCTGCGTGGGTTGTGAATCTGAGTGTGAATGTGTGTGATGTGAGGAGGGAGGGACTAGAGAAATTCACAGAGTGTGTTGCTACTTCCCTCCTGGCTGTGAATGAGTGGCCTTTGCTCATTAGGCGTCCCCACTGCAGGATGTGTGGGGAGCTCTAGCACCAAAGAATAGCGGATGTGCACCTTGAGAGAGGGAATTCAACATCCCACAGAAACACTGCCCCCCACCCACCCCTGGCGCTTGCCTCCGCGATCCCAGAAGCAGGTCCTAGGTGTCCAAAAAGAAGGAAATAAAAGCAGCTCTGTGTCACGGTGGACACCCTCTACCACCGCCAGGCTAGAGGAAGTAAACTGCCCTGGGGAGTGTCACAGCAGGGAGAATCAGGCTCCAGAGAGGAATTGCTGGTCTCATTTGCACCTAACGCCACCCCCACCCCCCCATCACCGCCCCAGCCATGACCTCCAAATACCCTTTAATGGTCACTCTAATAGTCACAGGGCATCGGCATCTCTGGCAGAAGTGGAAGGGAGGAGGTGGCAAGGACTAAACTCTCGTGTCCTGGTGGCACTTACCCAGATAAACTTAAAACTGAGGTCCTTGAGTGCTCCGCTCTCCTCCCCAAGAAATGTTATGCCCCTCCACTGTGGCTTGGAGTGGGGGTGGGGGTGGGTGGGAGGCACCCCATCAGGATCCCTTAGCACATTGCTGCCCATCTACATACATCAGGCATTTGGTTTCCATTTCCCAGCTCATTGGTGGAGATCAAGCCCTGCTGTTGCTGAGGGTTGGGGGCTGGGTTTTCTGTTGGCAAGCAAGCAGGGTGGGAGTAGGGAGAAAAAAGGGGAGACTTGGACAGACTCCAGTATTGGATTCAGGCAGGGGCATCTCTGGAGAGTTGGCCAAGCTTCCTGGCCCCTCCTCCTACGAAAGCCCCTGGGTTCCGGCCACTGCAAACTCCTTCCAGGAAAAGGCCGCTTGTCCCAACCCCTCTGCCCTCTGGGCCAGACTGGGTTATACCAAGCTGCTCCAGGAATGTCATGAGGCATGCAGGACTTGGGGTGCCTGCTTGGCCCCCCTTCCTGGGGAGGGGGAATATGGCTGTGGGGTAAATGACCCTAAACATTCCCAGCCAGAGAAACTCCCCCTGCATTCCAGACTCCTATGGCAATGTCACCTCTGACCTAGAAGGAGAAGGCAAGATGATGTGGTTGGATGGAGCTCGGAGAGAGGCTGACAGCTGGGATGCTGGGTCAGTTGTGGGTTGGGTTGTGGGGTTGTCAGAGGGAAGAGGGGAGAAGGGGGGGTTTGTGAGTCAGGGGAGAGGGTCAGTGGGGTAGGAGGCATATTCATGGGGGAGGAGGGAGTTAATGGGAACAATAAGTGGAGGAGAGACAATGGGGCAGGACTTTGAACACACCCATGGGGGAACAGACACCACTTCAGCCAGCCAAGGGTCTAATTAGATCCTCACTGTCAGAGTGATCTGTCCCCTCTATGTCTGAGGCCCCAGGGGCTGGGGAGAGGTAGGGTCAGGGAGTAGAAGTGGGGGTGCAGAGGATAATTAGAAACATTCTCTGCTGAGTGAGCAGGCGCCACCAAGCCCACTTCTCCCCTCACCGCCCTCCTCTCTTCCCCAGGTCCCCCACCCCCTTCCCTAGGACCTGGACATTTCCAGCCAGACTAGGGGAGGGGTTGGTGGAGCCTGGGAGTAGAAACCCAGTGGGATTGGCTTCCCGGGCCCTTACACAGTCTCTAAAGTGCAAACAACATATTTTCGCCATGCAACGGTATTTAATTACACATAAAAACAGAGCCATTAAACTGAAATTAAACCCTTGTTGGAATCACTTAATTCAGGGCATGACAAATTGCTTTCAGTGGAGGCGGCAGTGAAGTCCCCCAGGGAGAGATGGAGATTAGCGGCTTCCATGGCTGGCTGGGTCCCCTCGTTCTCTTTAAAGCCTGGCTCTCTTGCCAGCTCTAAATTCTGAAATTGGGATCAACCCTCTTCCTAAAGACCACCCAAGCCAAGGGAAGCCTCTAGGTTTGTTTAGGATGATAGAAATGGAGGTTTGGGGAATCTCAGAATCACTGTCCAACCCAGTTTTAGACAACACTCCTCCATTTTATTGATGGGGAAGTTGAGACCCGAGTGCCAAAGTCCTCTGGAACCAGGATTAGAACCTTGGCAACAAGCCATGCCCAGGAAGGCTGCTTTTTTCAGGCTTTGTATCCTTTCATCCTGGACCTGGAGACAGGAGTTGGGACTGAGCAGGTGAGGGTTCCAGAACCAGAGCAAGCCCTAGTTGGGGAGGGTAGGTTTCTCCAGGACTGGGCTCCCACCTGATCCAAGTCTAGAGATGGCAGGGAAGCCAAAATGGTGGCTCCGGTTGCTTACCACCTGGGTGAGGTTGGGCAGGTGGGACTTTCTTCTCCTATGAGCCATAGTTTGCTCATCTGTTGAAGGGGTTGGCGATTCCTGTTAAGACGGGTGGGTGGGATGCTTGAACAGGGCTTGGGGCTGAGTCCAGTAGGTGGACCTATTAGACTTCCTTCTCAGGACCTCTGCTTCCCCATTTGTGATAAGATCCAGTTAGGACCTGGTGGTTTCTAGGACCTTCGCTTGCTCTGACTCTCTTCTGTTTGCAGCCCTTTCTTCTCCTTCCAGGCCCCTCTTTCCTTAGGTTTCTCTCTCTCCTCTGTGGTCTGCTCTTCTAACATGGACAGAGGTCTGGGGTCTGTACTACTGCCCCCTAAATTTCCCCTGCCTCACCTAGTCTTCCAGTGACTGTGTGAGGCCCACCTGGGAGGTGAAAGGAGATCACATGGGAAAGGGGCTGCACTCTGGAGAGGGGCTGGGGGGTGGAATGTGTGCACAGCCTCCCTCCCCCATGTGCCTCTATGATCTGGGACCCTGCTCTCCTGATTGAAACCAGATGGGTCTACTGCAGGCCGGAGGCATCTTAGAAGTCCATTCTCTCAATGCACCCCGCCCCCCCTCCCAAAACAGGAGTTGGGTATAGACTAAGGGAAGGTGGGGATGTGGGGCCTTCTCTTTGCTGGGGCTAGGAGAGAGAGGCCTTTCCCTTTTCCCTACTCTACCCACTAGTGGCCTGTGAACTTTTCTATTAGCTCAGGAAGGGTGGCAGTGGGACGCTGGCCGGCTGAGGACAAGTCTCTCACTGAGGCTTGGGTGGACAGCAAGCCCCCTCCCCATCATCCGACAGCCTCCTCTGGGAGCGGCACCCCCTCCCCCACCTCTGCAGTGAAGTTCAGCTGTAGGCTGTCAAGTAGGGGCTGACTATGTCTGTACCCTGTCTCCTGCAGTGGCCTCAAGGTCATTCCCCTTCCCCTTGGCCTCCTAGGCCTTGGTAGACAGAGAGGTTCCTGTGTTGGGGGTTGGGGTGGAAGGGCTGGGGCCTTCCCAGGGTTCCCGTCATTGCAGGCCTGGCAGCGACCGGGCCGCAGATGGCTCCCCCGCCAGCCTGGCGGCCAGCACAAATGCTTTACAGCTGTACCTCTATCGGCTTGCCCCGAAGAGTCTAGAGACAGAGGCAGGAAGCTGGGGGACCCAGAGGGGCACACATAGATTGCTGGCGTGGGTCTGAGACAGGCCAACACAGCTGCCCGGCAAAGCCAGGTTGCTGAGAAAGCGAGAATGGCAATGGAAACTGGGACCCCGAAACTGCAGAAAAAGCGTCCTTACATGCAGGGGCTGGAATGGGGGCTCCCTGGGGAAGGATCATGTTGGGGGGGTGGGTGCTGCCAGGGCCAGGGCTCAGGGGCCCGGCCTGGCTCCTGGGTCCTGGTCCCTGAGCAGAGCCGGAGCTTCTAAATTGGAACAGCAGGGAGGGAAGCCCAGTCTTGTCCCTACCCAGGGGAAATTGGACCAGACTGCTCAGGAAATAAATTGAATTTTCCAGCATCATGGAAGGTTAGTCGGACAATAGAGGTTTTTTCCCCCAAAAAACATAAGAAAAAAAAAAAAAGTCCAGTTGCCTTTGGCTGAGCTGTTGCCCAACTTCGTTTCTCAGCCTCAGTTCAAGGCTTCCCATTCAAAGTGACATGTGACTGCTCAGTGACCCTGGCCTGATCGCTGGCCCTGTGAGGGGTCAGGCCAGGCCATCCCGGAACTGTGACCACCCCCACCTCCGAAAGCCCTGGGCAGGTCCCGCCCCATGCAATGAGGGAGAGGCTGTGGTAAAGACAAAACCCTCCCCCAAAGAGATTTTGAATTTAGGGGGCAGTGAGTCCTAGATCCCAGGCAGTAGGCCCAGAGGGGTTTATATTAAAATGTAAACTGAGACTTGAAAAGTTTTGAAAAGTTTTCTTTTTTGGGGACAGTGGTGGGGAAGGTTGCCTTTAAAATGCAAAGGGTTGGGGCGCCTGGGTGGCGCAGTCGGTTAAGCGTCCGACTTCAGCCAGGTCACGATCTCGCAGTCCGTGAGTTCGAGCCCCGCGTCGGGCTCTGGGCTGATGGCTCGGAGCCTGGAGCCTGTTTCCGATTCTGTGTCTCCCTCTCTCTCTGCCCCTCCCCCGTTCATGCTCTGTCTCTCTCTGTCCCAAAAATAAATAAAAAACGTTGAAAAAAAAATTAAAAAAAAAAAAATAAAATGCAAAGGGTTTTTGTAAACCCCTGCATGGGGTTGTTCTTGGGGCTCTAATGAGGGGAGCAGGCCCACAGGCTGGGGAACGGAGGGCCAGCCTCCGTTTACGCTGTCTGCAGACGGTAGCCTTGCAGAGGACTCTGCGCCCTGGCAGAGGAAGGGAGGGTCAGCACAATCCAAAGCAGAGGGCAGGTCTGGAGTGGGGGGAGAGCAGAGGCTGCCCCCAGGCAGATCCCAAAGTTCCAGGCTGGGAGATAAGGTGGGGGAGACCACACAGGAAGCTCTGGGGAGAGCCCCGGGGAATATCTCAGCTGGAGAGGAGTGTGTAGGGGGGGAGAGAGGGTGGCTCTAGCCTGGTGGCTGAGAACGGTCACTATCAAGAAGACCAGGGCTGAGAGCAGCCTTTAAGGTCTTCTCTAGTTCACCCATTACACAGTGGGGGAAACGGAGGCCTAGTGGGGTCTGTGACTTGCTTGTCTGAAGGCATAAATGAGCTGGTGGCAGCAGTGGATTAGAACTCAGGGCAATGTTCTATCTGTACCATCTCCTGGGGAGTCCAGGGGGGTATTTGGGCATCTACCTTTTTTCCATAAGAAAGGACTCTTCAGGTACCAGAAAGGGGAAGCTAAGTAAGGCTATAGTTGGGGAAGAAGGAAGGAGGTCCTGAGGGAAGATTTTGGGATTCTGGGTGGGAGGTTATAGGGGGAGATATGCCACTTTCCAGGCAGAAAGAGGGAGGGGCGACTTTGTCAACATCCGGAGTGGCCTGGGGCTAGGGACCTAATCCCTGATGGAAGAGGAGGGGTTTGGCAGAGACACTAGGAAGAGGGGCAGACAACCCTGTCCTGGTGAATATATGTAGAGGCAGGGGATTGGACTTAACGACCTTGGGTTCAATAAGCTCCAAATGTCATCATTATTATCATCGTCACCGTGGGTTTGGGTCCAGATTGCTTGGGTTCAAATCTCGCTCCGCTATTTATTATGGTTGCACCCTGGGAAACTGACTTAATCTCCTAATCCACAATTCTATATGTATCAAACAAGGTTAAGTAATGGTACTTATGCAGTGGTGTCGTCAAGATTAAATGAGCCCACATATGGCAAAGCTTCTAGCAAATGCTACAGGCATGATGTGTGCCAGGCACTGTTTTAGGTGCTGGGAGTTCAGCTTTCCTCATGGAGCTCCTGCTCCAGTGGCATGGTACTTGGAATATATTGAATGCTCAATGACAGATGGATACGAGTGCCATCCTTCTCATAATGCACGTTTGTACATTCACGTTCAGTGTCTCTTTAGGCTTCCCACAACCTTAATTTTGTGAGGTGGGTATTATAGTGCCCAGAGAAGTGACTTGTCCTAAACCATGAAGCTTGTCAGTGGCAGTGGGGACCTGCCACTCAGCTCTGCCTGACCACCCGGGCTTCTAATTCTTGATGCAGAAGAGGGAAGTGGGGGGGGGGGGGCGGTGAACTAGGCAAAGATATGTCCCATCTCAGTGTTAATGCGGCATCACATCTCATGTTGTAGAGGAGAGAACATCTTTCCCGGGGCACATACAGACCTCTTCTCCATTCCCTGCCCAACCCCGGTGTGCCTAATCCTGCACCGCTCACACGAGAGCTCAGCACACGTTTGGTGAATGAGTGAATGATAAATTGAATGGCATTCTCCCTTCTCCTTCCCCTCTTGTTCTCTGGTTCCCTCCTCCTGGCTTGCCTTCCCTGGCCCCCAGTCCTGCTGCCAGTCAAGCTCCACTTGACTACCTTGCTAAGACTCGATTGCAGGGAGTAAAGGCTGAGATACCTTCTAGGAAGCAGAGACTTACCGAATAAGCCCCGCTACCTCCAAGGGCGAGGGTCAGGAAGAAGAGAGCCCCAGCCAGGCGGGCACAGGGGGACTGTGGGAGTGGGGAGCTCAGCTGGGGGAAGATTGAATTGTGTCCCTCCAAATTCACAAGCCCTAACCCCAGTGTGATTGTATCTGGAGATAGTATTTTTAGGAGCTAATTAAGGTTAACTGAGATCGGAAGAATGGGGTCTCCATCTGATAGACTTGGTAGCCTTATTAAGAAGAGAAGAGAGGGATGCCTAGGGTGGCTCAGTCAGTTAAGCATCCGACTCTTGATTTCAGCTCAGGCCATGATCTCATGATGCGTGGGATTGAGCCCTGAGTCAGGCTCTGTGCTGACAGCATGGAGCCTGCTTGGGATTCTCTCTCTCTCTCAAAATATATAAATAAACTTAAAAAAAAGAAGAGAGCTCTCTCTCTAGAAGCACACACTGCAGAAAGGCCATGGCGCGCAAACGACGAGAAGGTGGCTGTCTGCAAGCCAGGGAGAGAGCTCTCACCAGAATCCAACCATGCTGGTACTTCGGGTTCCAGAACAGTGACAGAGTAAGTGTCTGTTGTTTAGGCCACCCAGTATCATGTTATGGCTGTCTGAAGAGACCCACACCAGTGGGATTGGGATGCCTTGGTCCTGCTCTTTCCCATGTGGCCCTTCCATGTCAGAGGAACCAAGGACTCAGGGCTAGATCAAGTAGGTTCCTGCCCCAGCCTGTCTCCTTAGGCTCTTATCTCTTTCCTGGCCTAAAGTCCAAATTCTCACGGCTTCCTCTTCTGATCACACCTCTCCCCAGACCAGCCCTCAGATCCAGTCTCCTGCCCCCCCACACCCCCAAGCCATATTTCTAAAGCACAAATCTGGTCACTTACTCCTTGGCTGAAGAGCCTCTGATGTCTCCCTAGCGCCCATCAGATGAAGTTCAAGCAGGTTGCCGTGCACGATTGTACATTGTACGACCTGTACAACTGCATACAGTGGTCTTGAGTCCAGCCTCATTCAGTCATTCATTGGCTCATTCATTCATTTAATAAGTATTCATGCCCTAGACATTCTCAGCCTAGCATCCAAGGCTCTTGATAATCTGGCTGCCGATTCTGCTTCCCCTTACACTTACTCCCTTGGGTACCATATACTTCAGCCACGGTGAATATGGTATCTTCTCATACCTGTGTGTTCCACATGTAGATTCATCCATCTGCTCGTCTGAGAATGCTGAGGCAGTAGAACGGGCACAAATTTAGAATCTTATTTCTTGCCACTGCCCTTGAATATGGCCAAGTTAACCCTCTGAGTCTCAGCAAAATGAGATTGAACATACACATTGTGACTCACATTGTACTTAGCACATAAGAGCCCCCCCAATAAAAGTTGGTTTCTCTCCCCTGCTTTGCATGCTAAGCTCCTATTTACCCTTGAAGACCCAACCTGAATGTTACCTCCTTGGCAACATTGCCCTCATTCCCTCCAAATGGATAAGGTTTACCTTCCCTGTTTCTAAACTTCCTGCCAGCCCTGCATGGCACTTACGAACCTCTGTTAGAACACTGTTACGCTGATCTGTGTGTCTAGCTCACACAAACGAAGCCTCCAGCCAGAAAACCCTTGTTGCATGAAGCAAGGCACCGATCTCTGGGTCGGGAGCCCTTTACCTCCTAGCCCTGCCCTGGGTCCAAGCCCTCAGCCTGTTGGATGGCTCGAGAGTTAAGGACAGGAGGCTGAGGATGAAAGAGAAGAGGTGAGCAGACGACAGATGAGGTGGCAGGGCGGGAGGGTGCTTCAGGTTTCGGGGGAGGTCACTCTGTAGCCAGAGAGGAGGCAGGCTTTGGAGAGCCTTGAAAAATGGTTGACGGTGCAGGTGGCTGTCCCTCTCCCTTCCCATCAACTCTAGCTGGGCTTTGCTCTGAATCCAGCCATCTGGGACAATGGGGTGAGGAAATTAAATGGGACAAGAGTGAGGGCACCCTGGCGGCTCAGTTGGTTAAACCTCCAACTCTTAATTTCAGCCCAGGTCATGATGTCAAGGCTCATGAGATCGAGCCCCACGTCTGGCTCTGTGCTGACAATGCAGAACCTGCCTGGGAGTCTCGCTCTCCCTCCCTCTCTGCCCCTCCCCCCTCTAAATAAATAAATAAACAGTAAAAAAAAAAATAAATGGGACAAGAGTTGGAGAGAGGAAGGTTTTTCTGTAAAGAGGGAGAGGACAGGTTTGAGAGCAGGTGGGTCAAGAAAGAATGAAGTGAGAACGAAAAGGGAGAACGTGGGGAGGGAGATTGAGGGAGGGGTGGACAGGTGGTATATGTGTATAGACAGCAGGACATGGAAGGATGGAAAGTTGGGAGGAATGACACTGGAAGGTACTGGTGAGGGAGGCTTCAGACCAAGGGCTGCAAGGCCTGGGGCCTCCAGGACAGAGAACTCTTGAGATGTGAAGACCCCTCCTCTCCTGACTCCTGGCTTTGTGGCTGTCCTACCTCCCCTCTGCCCACCAACCCTCCTACCCTTTCTGGGCTGGCTGCTCTCCCCATCGGCAAAAGTCTAAGTCAAATTTTTTGTTAAATCTTCCTGGAGCAAAGATGAGTTTTATGGTAAATGCGGCAGAGAAGGTAAATTACCTTCAGTGGACTCAGCCCACGGCCAGGTCGAGGGGGGCTGCTGGGGCGGGAGGCTGGAATTGAAGTTTGGTAGCGAGAGGGGAGGCAGGGCCCCTCAATGGCAGTTCAAAGCCATTGGGAGAGTCTCTTCACAGGCCCTTCAGGGCAGCTCCTGCCACTGGGTCATAGAACTCAGCCTAAACAGAAGCAGCAGCCCCCCTTCTTAAGGGTCTCTAGGAAAGTGGATTTCCTGAGGCCCCTCCTGTACCGTCTGGCAAGACTTGGACTGCCAATTGCCAACTGGCAGAAGCTAATGGTAGAACGCCCCCCCCCACCCCCCCACCTCCCCCCCACCCCCCCCAGCCCAGGATGAAATGATGAAGCCATTGTCCATTTCTCCAGGGCTGAGTTGGTAGCCCGGGGCTCATCTGGGTTCAGAGACTCTTCCAGACTCCCCTTGAGCTGCCCATGTTTCACCTGCCTCTCATCCCTCAGAGAGCCCGAGTGAGACCTTGGAATCCATCGGGGGGGCTACACACACTCACCTTCAGCCCTGGGACACGGGCAAAATCTCAACTCTCTGTCTTCCTGGCATAATGGTAGGCAAGGAGTCGTGAAGAAGAAAACCGAGTATGCCAGAAATGTGGTGAACACAGAATGGTTTAAGAGATGGTTTATGAAGGGAAGCCAGTGGTTACTGTACTGCTGTGGCCAGGGGGGTAGGAGGGAGTGTGGCAAATGCAGTCTTCTCCAGGACACTGTCATTGCCTGCCAACTCAGGTCGCCTGTCTGTGTAGGTCTCCACCTCTGAGGGGGCAGCCCTGATTGCCTTAGAACCAACTGTTATGCCAAGACAGAAATTTTATTTTCCATGGGAACTACACAGGCACCCATGGGTAAAAGGGGTCTCTGCCAGCCGCCTGAATATAACCTTGAGAACTTGGCCACCGTGACCTCGAGAACCTTGTCCAGTGTTCTGTACTCTCCAGGGACTGGGCAGTGCCTGAGCACAGGCTGGGTGGGCTGCTCTCAGCCAGTCCCGCCAGCCCAGCCTCAGTCCAGTTTGGCTGCCTGGGTTGAAACCATAATCTGTCAGGCTCAGCTTTGGCCAAAGATAATGATAATGATGCGGTGGCAGGGCCCACCGCTGGGAGGAGGCAGGCACTTGCTCCTCGTAGAACAAAAGTGGGCTTCTTCTCCGAGCCTCTTCCATCCTCATGTTGTGGTTTTCTTAGGACCCCAGGCCTGTTAGACAAACTATTCCAGCTTCTTGGGAGTCTTGATGGAAGTGGGGTGGGAGAAAGACCGCCCAGCTTCTCCAGGCCTCTGGAGTTGGCTGGCTGTTTGCATTCATGACTCTCTGCTGCCCCCGTGTGGCTGGAAGGCCAGTTGATGCCCTACTGCTGTGCACACTTGTCCGCGTTTCTCTGTGAGTGTGTTTTGGGGACCAGGGGACACTCAACAAGACTGGGGCTGAGGCAGAACCAGAGAAATCTGACCCTTGTGTCGGGTCTCCCGGCCCCCACCTCCCTCCGGTGGGTTGCATAAGGAGCATTAGGGCAGTTGTGACACCAGCTGGAGGACACTTGCTAACCAAAAAATTGAAAGAAAAGATGGAGCTGATACTCATTTGTAGTGCGGGGATTAGACATCGGGAATGTGAGGAGAGCTGGGTGGTCTCTGACCATAAGGCCAAGTTTCCCCTTGCTAAGCTGCCCTGACAATCATGGCCACATTGGCCTAAAGAATCCAGGGCAGGCAGATCCTGCTTTGTCCTGGGAACAGCTGCCCAAGAAGCAATTGCAGAAGTGGCAGGGGGGTGGGGGTGGAAGAAACGGATATAGAGAGAAATAGAGTCAGTCCATTCCTCCTTTGATCAATTCTTGCAGACCATCTTTCCCAGGTCAGCCTTGAGCTAGGGGCGCATGGGTCCTGACCCAGCCTGCTGTTTGCCACCACAGAGGGTCACATGTCTCTAACTCAAGCTGCTGTGTTGGTAGTATCCACGTTGATGGAGTCCGGGGTCCTCAGAGGTTGTTTCCATGTGGCCCTCAGGTGTGGGTGTGCTTCAGGATCACAGGGAACTTGTTAAGATGCCCACCAAAGTCTGAGAACAGCTGGTCCTGTCTATGGCCTCCTTATTTGGTTGAGGAAACTGAGACACAGTGGGATCTGGCTGAAGGTCACTGATGAAGGTCACAGGGTTTCAAGGGTTTCACCAAGGTGTGGTATCTCTCTCTCCTCCAGTCCAATAGATTGGCTCATCAGTGTATGATGGGATGTCTGGGAAGGTGCAGAGGGAGCTCCCTCCCCCTACATCCTCTCTGTGTCCTGCAGCAGAGTACCCACAAGGCTGAGAACCTGGGAGGCCGACTGGACCGTGTCATACTCTGCGAACAGGTGGCATACATTCTCCTGGGACTCTGTCTGGCTCTTGGCCACAAATCCAAAGATCCTGGAGGGAGAGCACAGGCTGAGTGAGGTGGTGGGGCCCAGAGAGGTTAGGAGAGGTGATCTCAGCAAATACAGTGCTCCCCCGCTGCCCCTTCCCCAGCTCGCTGAAGATAGGATATGCCTCCTCCTCCTCAAGATCTAAGTTTCCCTCATTTTGAATGGGGGGAGGCTCTGAGGACAGGACCTGTGTATTCCTCATCTTAGTGGGATGTTCCTGAGGGCAAGGATGTGTTTTGACCATCAGATTGGGGCATCCCTATAGATTAAAGCTCCCTGAGGTTAGACCCTGTGCCTCCTACATTAGACTGGGGGCTCCCAGGTTCATGACTCCTCCTTCAGACTGGAGGCTCTCTGAGGACCGGGGCTGGTGCCACCCCATCAAAACCATGGGCTCTCTTAAGATCAGGACAGGGGCTCCCTCCTTCTGTAACTCCCTTCTCCTGTTGGGTCCCAGGCCCTGCTCCAGGGAGACCTTTTATGGTGACTGACAGTGCACAGGAAGGCCTTACCAGGAGGGCTTGCAGTATTTTTGCCACCTGTGGGAAAGGAAGATGGACAGTTATGAGTACTGAGACCTCTCTGCATTCTGCAGGACTCTGGCTGAGCAGCGGGGGGAGCACGGCCAGCTGCGTCCACACCCCACGGGGTCCCACCCTGCCCTCATCCCGTTGCTCCTGGCCCCTCGAGGCTCACAGGCTCTGTCTGTGATCCCAGTCCCAGAGTCAGCAAGAAACCCCAGTGGGCAGCTAGGCCCTGGATGGCTTTCCTGAGTTCAGCCCAGCCTTGAACTCACTTCCGTTGCTCGGGGTCCATGCCACAGAAGCGGATGGTGGTGAGGGGGTAATGGCGCCGGAAAAACACCCTGGAAGAGGCAGGGAGAGAAGGAGAGCTGATGAGAGCCTATCCCAGGGCCATGTCCTACCTCCATCATCTCCAGCTCTCCCAGAGGTCACATGCCCTGCTCTCTAAGAAACCTCCCAGCTAGACCCTTACAGCCTGCCCTGCTGGGCCCTGGGGCACACGTTGGCACTTCTTTCCAGTCATGGAGTGAATTTGCCTTGTGTCCTACATACTGGGGTTTTTTACCCTCTCCCCACCCCACGCCCACTGTGTCATGTAACTGCTTGAGGATCGTAATGGCATCTTGCTCATCTCTTGTTCCTCCAGCCCAGGACCGGGCTCCTGCTAGACTGTGAAGCCCTAAGCCTGGGGAAGGAGTGATCTCATCCACTGTGTCCCAGTGGGCAGCCAGAGTCTGGCCTTTTGCAGATGTGCCATCAATGGATGCAGATTTAACCAGTGCCCAGTGAATCCTGGTTAATTCCATCTCTGTTGGTCACAGGGAAGGGGGACTTTGGTAGGAGGTCATTGGTGTGAGGCTCAGAGAAGGCAGGGAACTTGCCTGGAGTCACTCAGCAAGTCACTGACCACGTTGGGTCCACGATCCTGAATCTTACTTTCATCACTGATCCATGGCCGTCTCAGCCATCCCCTCCACTTCCCCCTGTCCAGCCCAGCAGCCCCAGGGCAAGGGAAGTCCCTTACTTCCTCTGGACATCCGTCAGGGTGATGCCTTGCTCGGTGACTTTGAAGTGGACCACGGTGGGTGTGGGGAGGACGTCCCTTTCAAAGGTGGTTGAGATGGCCTTCCGCACGGCCAGGGCTCCGCTCAGGGTCTCTACACTCACGGAGGTCAAGTACAGGGCATGGCAGCCTGTGGAAGGTAAATGCTGTGCTTGGGCCCTGCCAGGATCTTCCATGCAGAGGACCAGTCCCAGAGGACTTCGGGATCATCGGTGGCTTTGCATTGCTCTGGCCTCTGGCCCTTAGGGTGGAGTAAAAGAGGGGCTGTTGCCCTATGTTAGGGATGTCCAGACAAACCTTCCTTCTGTCCAGAAGCATGGGTGGCACTGCCTCCACCTCCACCCACCCTGGGGCCCTGGTTCATTGTCAAGAGAAGGTGGAGAAGACAAGGATGGGGAGAGGCCCGTTGCAGGAGCTGTCACTCAGACAAGGGCTGATCTGTGCCTGGCCTCTGGACGAGAAGACGAACGACCTTTCCCCCTTGGAAACCCCCCAAGACTTGGGCCTGACACTCCACAGAGGATCCCAGGCCCACAGACCACCTCCAGGGCAGGTCCCTCAGGACCAGAGAGACCTCGGCATGTCCACATGTGCCCATATGTGTGCAGGATGGGGTGTAAGCCTCACCCACCTCCCTGTCTTCTGCCCACTGCCCGCACCCCCCAGGCCTGCGGCCTTTCACTTCTGGGTTTACAGGGATGGGGAGAACCGGGGCACCTTTGTAAGGATGAAGAAATAAAGCTGTGATGGGAACCGTGTGGGGGCCTGCATGCCCATGTGAGTGAGTGTGGGGCTGGGAGGTGCCCGCGGGGTCATAGCCAAGACTGGAGCCTCCTCCATGCCACTCACCTGCGGATTTCTTTAGGCAGGAGGCCCGGCTGCCTGTAGAAGGGTCTGAGGCTTCTCCACCTCCCAATTCTGAGCCAAAGCAAAGAACAGGCCCCGGAGGGGGCGGGGGCGGAGTGAACGGACCCTTCTCTTAGGAACATTAATCCCTTTGAACCTCTCCCACCTCCGCCCCCACCTTCAGGAAGCAAGCCGCTGAGAAACCTGGAGTGATTACCGTAATCAGACAAACGGGGCCACTTGGGGCTCCCCAGATGCCTAGCTTGCAAGTCTTTTGATCCCTCCTTTTCCTCCTCACTCCTCCAGCCCCTGGATCTGCTGTAATCACCTGACCCTCAGGAGCCTCTGACCTCCTCCCTTCTTTCAGGCCCTTCCTAAACCCAGGCCTTTCTTTTCAGAAAGTAGGGAGGCCCTCCACATCACCACACTGGGAGCTTCGCCTGCCCCGACTCCTCTCCCAGAACCGCCCTGCTGCTCCTCCTGCACACCCTGAGATTGTCTAGTCCGGCTCACCAGCCTACTGGGCTGTAGGCTCTGGATGGGACTTCCTGGTCTCGGTTTGAGGTATGATCTGTATACCTTGGGGTGAATTACTCAGCCCCTTGAGTCCCTTTTCTCTTATCTGTGAAATGAGGATAACACCTATTCGACACAGTTGTGGTATGATGACGGCTGTCCCCATTTTGTAGAGGAGGAAACAGAGGCTCAGAGAGGTCAACCTCCTCAAGCCAGGAAGTGGCGATGCCGGATGGATCCTAGACAAAGCACTTTTAACTGTGACACTAATCCATAAATAAGGTGAGATGTGACCACTAGGAGCCTTTGTAGTAGGAACACACAGGCCCAGTGCCCCGATGCTGCCTCTCTGGGGCCCACACCCACCTTTCTGCGGGATGGTGAGTTTGCAGGGCAGGGCCAGGGCCATGATGGAATGCTGGCACACAAAGGCAGAGAGGCTTCCTGTAAGGAGACGGGCAGCTCTGTGTGAGAAGACCTGTCCCCGACCAGCCTCCCGGCCCAGAAGGGCAGGGCCCACCCCGGGGCCTGCAGGCTGGAGACGCTCACCAAAGTAAGGCTCCTCATCTGCTCCTTTGAGATGCACCCCTTTGGCAGAAGACTCAATGAGGAAGTGGCGGATGAGGTCACTGTTGTCCTCACCTGGACAAAGAAAGAAGAAAGAGTGCGTGTGGATGGGAGTTCCAGAGTCCAGTGTTGGCCAAATGCTGACCATCTCATTCCCTGACCTGCCTCCTCCTGGTCCGTCCAGAGGTGAACTTGTCCATCCCCCTGGCTCTGGGTGGGACTGCTGGTAAGAACCCTGTCTTCAAGGCCTCCCACAAAGGAGGTGTCAACGCCTTTGCTCAAAGGCTTCTGTGTCCAGTAATTCTCTCAGGAGATCCTTCTTTTGGTTTCAAGAGCTATGGGGGTTGGTTCTCAATGACTACTCAAATCAGATTTTAACTCATCAGCCTGATTTCTCTCTCCCCCTACCCACTCCTTCCCAGGGGCTGTTATTCTCCACCAGACGGTCCCTGCTGACGCCAGGCTGGCCCTGGAGGGTGAACAATGTCCGTCTGCTTGTTCTCACCAGCCCCTGGCTTCCTCCTCTCTGTGCTCGCTGGCAAGGCTCGTTGACAACCAACGCCACCCAGAGATCACTTTCTTATTTAGACAGAGAGGCGTGGTGTAGAGAGCATGCATTTGGGGTTTTCATCCTTGCTCTGGGGGGTCATCGGCTAATTCTCGGAGCCCCATTTACCTCATCTGTCTGTCACGTGAGAGCTGCAATTCTGGGGTTTGGTGAGGGGCTGGTACTTAGGTACCTTGTACTATAATGATATGATCAGTCTTTATCTGTCTTCCCAGCGAGGTATCCTGGTGTAGGGTGGATGCCCCACAGCTGTGTGTGTTGTGTGTGAGGCCACGGGAAAGCGTGTGATAAGCTATCACATGTGATAAACTGTCACACACATATCATAAGCTAGGGCACACACGTTATGACTACCTTAGGTTCCTTTACAATAAATCTGGTCTGGACAGAGGTGGGCGCCCAGAGGAGAGGATCCTGGAGAGGGGCTGGGAACTTCCTCTCGGCCCCCCAGGAGAGCAGAGTGGGGAATCTGGGGACTCCGGGAGGCAGAAGAAGCTTAGGCTTGCGGTGGAAGGAGCTCCTTCTAGAGTCCCCCTGCAGGAAGGCAGCTGGGAGAGCCCTGAGGTGGACCGTCCTCCCAGCTGTCATTACGGGCCTGCTGCAAGGCAGCAGCAGAGCTGGGACTAAAGCCTACCACACTCCATTGCGTCTGCGAGGTCTTGAGTGAGGACAGAGACCGGTGCGTACCTGATCGGTTCTGGGCAGGTGCAGGAGCCTCATGCACCTTCAAGGCAAGCCCGAAGGAACCTCGGTAGGAAGAACTGTCCCTCACGACGAAAGCCCCTGGCTCCTCCTTCCTCAGCAGCTCGATTGCTGGAACAATCCTTGGGTCAGAGACAGTTAACCGCACCCTCCTCCCTCTCTTCTGGACACCCTCTGTCCCCCAGCCCCCTTAGGTCTTCATAGAGCAGACATTACAGAATCACTTTTTGTTCCCAGGAAGTCCTTTCTATTATCTAATCTCTACCCTTCCTGCTGCAGTCTCTATTTCCTCGAGACAAGAGGTTCACAGGATAACCCCCTTCCCTGGACCTACCATTTGTCTTTCCCTCCCCTAACATGACCCAGGGCCCCATATGCCTGATACAAGGTGGGGAACCCAGACTCTTGGGTCACTCATCCGTTGAAACACAGTGCTTCCTTTTACCTTGTTCCCGGGTGATGCTTGGCTTAAACCAGTATTTAGATGTGTCCATCACAAACTTCATCGTGGGCTGCATGTCCCTGGGGGGACCTGGAGACAGAGAGGGTGGACCCTGTAGGCTGGACAGAGGGGAGCTGAGAGACCCTCCCCCCTCCTCTGTGCAGTGGTCCCGTTCAACCCGCCCCACCCTACCCCAACCCCATTGTATCTCCAACGTCCTGCAAGAGGCAAAATCCAACAGAAGAATTCCAGGGCTTGGCACATGTAGGACTTAGGAGTCTCCCCTTGTATCCTTGGTAATGAATCACAAACAGATAAAAATCTCAGTTTAATGAGAAACAGTTTCTCAAATCTAGTGTTGCCTGGTGTGGACCGAAAGAAGGGATAAATAAGAGATTCTGAGATGCATCATCTGTTTGATTTTATCCTCTCTTCCTCCTTAAGAATCCTACAAGTGTCTTGGGGGGGGGGGTTGGAAAAGAAATTGAAAGAAAAGGTTGAGGAAAAGAAAGCAGCAGATCTGGGCCGATGAGCCTGTGCAGAAGAAGTCAGGAGACAGGATTCCTGACTCTGATTTGGGACAATTGTTTTGCTCCTGAAGCCCAGAGAGGACCGAATGTACTAACCAGCCTCTGAGGGTCTTTAATACTCCAATAGCCTAGGCGATTAGCATGGATTTTGTTTTGAGAATGGTTTGCAGAATTTGATAAGTTTCCAGGGTATAATTAGTGATATCCTGGGGCATCACCAAACCAGGATGGGAATATTACCAGGCTAAGTAAATGTGCTTTTTGAAATGACAGAATGGCCATTTTCCCGGGTCCCCTAAGACAGAGAGCTGTGGTTCTCAATTTTGGCATCTTAAAAAGGTGTGTTATGGCCGGTTGAGAGTAACTCATTATAAAAAAAATGTACTAAAATCTGCAAACGATTTGCCCTGGGAAAACGATCAGAGCAGATTCAAAGCACGCCCGTCATACCATTTTCTCTTGCTTACATTGACATGGCTCCCTGAATGGCAGCATGGGCCAGAGTGAACATCACACCCCCCAGGAGTCACCCTGATGCTTGTGGCTGAGTGAGGGCTGAGAAGCCTCAGGAAGGAGGTGACTGAATGAGGCCAGAGCAGGGACAGTGTCCCCGGGGGCTGTGCAAGAGCTTTACTCTGGAGAGATGTACCCCGTGGGTGCTAAGGCTGTGCCTCTGTGTTTCATGCTTTGGGTTCTGGCTGGTTTTGTTCTTTTTGGATGCCTGTAGTCACAGACTACGGGAAGGAGGGTGTTTGCTGTTTTGTGGTTTTTAGCTGTCTGAATTGGAATGCGTTGTCTCGGTCAGCCCTCTGTGTGCTCGTCATCCATGAACGTCAGAGGTAGGACTGACTCTCCTTCTCCCTCTCCCTCTTGTGGGTTAGTCATCAAGCCTGCTGTTTTCATATCCCGAGGGTCTCTTGGCTCCGTCCTCTCTCCTCCACTGCCCTGCCCTGCCCTGGTTCAGGCCCCCATTATAGCTTGTCTGGACCACTTCGTGATGAAAACCAAAACAAAACAGTTCTCCCTACAGTTCCTCTGCCAGAGTGATCTATCAAACGTGCACCTCCGACCCCATCACTCTCTCGATTGAGACGCTCTGCTAAGGCCCCCGTGGCCTAATGGGTAAAATCCACTCTAGCCTGGGGTTCAAGGCCTTTCCCAATCTGGCCCCAGATTGCTCAATGACTTGACCCTACACCCAACACTGCAGTCATTTCCTAAACATGCATGTGCCTCTACACCTTCATGACTGTGGACTCGCTGTTCCCTCTGCTGGGAATGCCCCTCCTCTCCTGCTCTGGCTACAGACTCCATCCACTTTCCAGATTCAGCTCAGATGTCACGTCCTCCGAGGAGCTTTCCCAGTTTTTCAGACTAAAAGGATCACTCCTCCCTCTGTGGCCCCCCAAGACTTAGGACATCTCTTTACTTCTGTGTTTATCCTACTCTACACAGATTCCTTGGCTTTTGTATCTCTTTCTAGACTGTGGCCATCTCTCTGTCCCTACTACTTGGAAAAGTGCTTGGCACACAGTAGGTATTCAGCGTGTTGACTTACTATTGCGGAAACCCACTGATGTTTTATCTATTCCCCCAAGCCAAACTTCACAACGGTTTAAGTACTGATTTACAACATACCCTCCGAGGATGTGGTAAGAGGAGCATCTGGCAGGGTCTGGCTGTGGCTCCTGGTGGCCGGACAGGAGTGGCCGGAAGAAGTGGCCCCAGGTTGGACAAAGTCCTGGTGTCCTGGGGTCGGCTGGGATGGAGGAGACCCTGGTTCTGGGCAGCCGTTGATCAGCACGATGGGTATGTCCACCATGGAGTTGGTGATGGAGGGCGGGCAGCTGCTGGCATGCTCCTTGGCCAGTGGTGGGGACTGGGTTGCTCTGGGCTGGCCCATGCTTGCAGTGGGGTTACTGGGGACCTGGAAGTCACTGGCTCTCGTGCACAGGGACACTTGGCCAAGGCTGTGGAGACTGGAGGAAGAGCTGGCTGGGCTTTCCAAGGACCTAGAAGATGACTGATGGCTGGAGATGCTGGAGTGGAGGAGGGACTGGCTGCTGCAGGGAGGGCACCAGACAGGCAGGGTGTTAGGATGTCAGAGTGGACACTCGGGGCCTAGAGTTCTGGTTAAACAGAGTGTTGTATACTCCATTCCCCATAGCCCAGGACAAAGTGCATGCCCACCTGATCCCCAAGGGATGCTGAAGGGTACAGAAATATCTCTGTACTGCCAAGTCTTTGGACACTTAAAGTAGCCAAAGAGCTGATTCCCTGCAGGTCATGTGGGCTTGGGCTGGACCGGATTCCCTCTGCCTTCCCAGCCAGGAAGTTCTGACAGCTATCACACAAGCACCCCAATATTCCCAAGAGCTTTGCACGCAGGCTGGACCCAGGCTGGACCGTGTCTACGGTGGATGCGGAGGGAGCTCCCCAGCTGGAGGAAGAGGAGGGGGCCAGCTCTGCATCCAACCAGACTTCTCTCTGAGCTCAGAGGCCCATGCCAATGGCCATGGCTGTGGAATCCCAGCCTCCTTGCCAACGACTGCCTTGGCACAGCAGCTTTGGAGTCGGTGTGGGGGACAGAGGTCCTGCAGTTTGGTCCTCCTGGGCAGGGTGTGTGTGTGTGCAGCTCCACTGTGAGGCCTGCACATGGGGCTGCGGCAATTAGGAATAATGCTCAGGCAGGTCGGCCTCCCTCCTCCTAGGTCTTGCTAGCAATAAAGAGGAGGGAGGCTTTCCTTTCCTAAATGGTTTTCCCTAAGCCCCCAAATTTTATTTATGCCCTTGTGTTTTGAGGTTGAAAAAAGAGCTCTCTTCCTTGAGATGGGTTGTATGAATGCTGGAAAGGATGCAGGTAAGCCTCATCAGTTCTTTTCCAAAGTGGTAGGCATGAATAAAAATCATTGTATATTGAGTTATATTCTAAGTGCTTGAGGAAAGCTTGAGGTCCAAATGGCTGTGATGGTGTAAAAGAGAATATTCGCTCATGTTTTTGGTACACATCCTGATTTTGCTCAGATAGAGCAGGGTGCCCATCTATTTTAGGATCTCTGTGTGTGTGTGTGTGTGTGTGTGTGTGTGTGTGTGTGTGTGTGTTGTGGAGGCAATATCAGAAGCTATGATGGGAGTGACCTACCTTCCAAACACATAGCTGATGTCAGATGCTGGGCTGGCTGACAATACAGAGACCCTGCTGCCTCGCTGTGGGGCCAGGCCCCCCAGCCCCTTCTCCAAGCCTGGAGAAGCCACCAGTGGGGAGCCCAAGCCATGGGGGCCTGACGTCTTATTCCCCATGCAGGGGATGGAGATGCTGGGAGAGGGTGGGGGATGAGAGGAGGGAGCCCCAGAGTGGGGAGGGGGGCGCTGGTGCCCCCTGCCCTGGCTCCCAGAGAAGATGAGGCTCTCGCTGCTGCTTCGAGTTTCTCGAGGGATGTCTCTGGAAAGGAGGAGACCACCACTGCGCGGGGAGCCAAAGGGTGGAGTGACAGATGGGCTGGAGCAGCGCTGGGGGCCATCATGGCACCTTGATCTGGTGGAGGTCACCTCGATGTATTTTATGTCTGGGGAGAGAGCAGAGCATCGGTGAAACCTGGGAGCCTGTAGTCACAGAACAGGAATGCTGGAAGAGTCCTCAAGCCCATCTGGTCTCTCCTCTTTTAGACCGATGTAGAAACAGGCTCAGGGAGGAGGAGTTTGCTGGATTAGGATTAGCATCCAGCTCCACCTTCTAGGCACTGTTCCAAAGTCACCCTCTTTGTGATATCTTCCTTTCATGTGGAGATGCAGTGGAATGAACACAGGTCTTGGAATCTGACAGACCTGGGTTTCAGATCTGACTCTGCCACTTACTATCACAGAACTTGGCCAAAGGACTTCAGCAACTAGAACCTTGGCTTCCACACCTGTAAAATGGGGTGACTATACCCAGCCTCTTTGTGTTACAGTAAGGATGAGACAAGGTGAATGTAGGAGACATAGCACTGTTCTTGGCACATAAATCTTTTAAACTAGGGAATCTTTTCCTGAGTGAATGTCCCCCTCCCCAGGTTGAAATGACTGCTTTTTGGAGTGTGCCAGTCACATTTTCTGATGCCTCCATTGGTCAGGGTGTTTGAAGGGTGTTTCTACATCTGTGTCTACAATGAAGGCAGGGGGTCTCAAGCTTGGTGGCACATTAGACTCATCTGATGAGCTTTTAAAAGTCCTAATGCCCAAGGCTACACCTTGTGCCAAATAGATCAGAATATTTGGTATAGACCCACACCTCAGGTTGTTGGTTTAGTCCCCCAGCTGGTTCCAATGTGCACCAAGCCACACCACTGTGGCCTCCAGCCCAGCCCAGCACCACCACTTTACCTGGGAGCTGGTAAGATGCGTATAATCTGTTTCCACCGCAAGCCTGCTGAATCAGAGTCTGCATTTTAGCAATCTGGAATCTGAGTGCACTTTAGAGTTTTGAGAAGTCCGTTTTAGAGCAGGAGCTCCCAGAAGGTAGGGTTTGCTACATTACCACGCTGTGGACCTCCCAGGTCATGCTTCTAGCTGGTGCACAGTTGTTGGCTATTAAACATGCCCCAGGGTGGTGGCTCACTCCAGTGCTCTTTCCTTTTCTCAATGGGGGCATCCAGGACTCTTGTTCTGAGAAATTGCTCCTCCCTGGAGTGGGGCACTGGGTGGTTTTTTCCAGGGTGAGTATGGACACCCCTGGTCCTGACCTGGGGGAAGGGAACTGTCCTTGGTGCTGTTCCTGCAAAGGTGGTAGAAGCTGTGTGTGTGGGGGGGGGGGGGGGGCTACCTAGCTGCTCCCTCCTGGAGGCCTGTTGAGTCCTGCCTCTGGCTTCGCAGGATGGAAACTGGGGCAAAGTCAGCGGGAAACTGCACCTTCAGCTCCTGTCTGCCGGCCTCCCACCCCCTTGGGCTTTGGCACATGCACCAACTCCCGCCCACCATGACTGTGGAATCCCTGCCTGCCCCAGCCCGCTCCCGGGTAGGACCTTGAGCCTGCTGGCGGTTACTGCCTCTGTCTGATCCTGCTTTGGGCTGGGGTGGAGGTGGAGGATTACATCAGATGAGGGGGGCTGGGAGGCTGACCTGAGCATGCTGTTCCAAGGGGTAGAGGAACAGGCCTGGCTTTGTCGTCAGACAAACCTGGGTGTGAATCCTGGCTTTGCCACTTTCCCGCCAAGAGGCATCAGGTAACGTTCCTAACCACTGTGAGCCTCAGTTTCCTCATCTGCAAAGTGGGGATCTAAAACCAACCTCCCGAGATTTTGGTAAGGATAAAATACATTGATGAACGATGCCTGGAGCTTGGCCCATGGTGGGCTTCAGGGAACTTCTCCTGAGTGCCTGCTTTTTGAGGCCAGTATTGGTCAGATGGCTGACACTGTCCAGCTAAAGTGGGAGTCCTACTGCTGAGGGCAAGAGAAGACGATTTGGCACAATGTATTGTGGGTTCTGAAAAAGTAGAGGTCTTGGAATGGGGTGGATTCTTCCGGAAGGTTGGCAAGCACAACTTCTATTTTTATAGGGCTTTATAGTGCTTATACCCGTAATCCTCTCGGCCCTTATGCCCAATTCCAGCAGCCATTGCTTTTACAGAGGAGGAAACTGAGGCTCAGAGAAATGTGGCAATGGAGCTGGCATTTATTGCATAATTTTTTAATGAAGGCTGGTATTTATTGAGTGCTGTGTGCCAGCGCTGTTGCAAACACATTACCTGTATTGGCTCATTTAATCCTCACAACAACTCCGTTGAAGTAAAAAATGTTATTCCATATAACAGATGAGAAATCAAGGCTCAGAAAGGTTGAGTGAGTTATCCAATGCCACACAGCCAGGGAGCGGAGGAATCCGACTCCTGCTCCTGTGCTCAGTTTTGGGGGCCCCTTCCAGGAGGAGGGGCTCCTCAGGACACTTTCCCAAGGACTGGTCCTTGTGAGAAGTCCTTGGCTGCTTTGGAGAGGGTCTCTTGGCCTGGTGAAGTTCTGAGCTTCCTACTCACTGGGTCATCCAAACACCAACCAAAGGCCTTTCTTGGGGACTACAGAGTAGGGTTGGGAAGGGAGGACGGAAGGAGTCCTGGAGCTGTGAGTCACCTCTCCCTGCTGCCCTGAGGTGCATGTGGCTGGGGGAGTGGAGGCCCCCACACCCTCCCTAGGGTGCAGCCGCTGTTTACAGGCCCGTGGGGCAAGTCTGAGCAGTGCTGGGTGGATGCAGGCGCCAGCACCAAGCTGGGCTGGTGGAAGGGGGCACGTGCGTGGGGGGCAGAGAGATAGTTATTAAACACCCTTCACTTGGGATTGGCAAACAGCCTTGCCTGGCAGAAATTGCTGGAAAATGAAATGTGGGCTCCTGTTCCAAAGATGGGGAGGGGTGTTGGAGATGGATATGGTGTTTGCTTGGAGAAGCCATCCTCCTGGTGGGATGCCCCGCACCCCCACCCAGGGTAAGTCTGAAGGAAGGGGCAGGGGCAGGGGAGCTGGGGGAGGTGTGTGAGTACAGGGGGGAGGTGGAACCCCAGAAGAGGAGCCCTCAGGCTGCCTCCAAACAGATTTGTTCTTCAAAGCTCTGGAGGGCAGGAAACTAGCACCAAAGAGAGAAAAGCAAGAACACAGACTCTGGAGGCCAGAAGCCTGGGCTTTGAGGCCTGGCCTATGACTCACTGGCTGTGTGACCATGGGTCATTACTTCTTCTTCTCCCTGAGCCTCATTTTCTCATTTGTGAAATGAGCCTGCCACTATTTCCTTCACAGGGTCGATGCTGAGATCATACACTACAAAATCTATGTACATTTAGGGAAGGGAGAAACATAGGATCGCCAACGCTTAATGTCTAATTTTGCCAAGTGAGGACAAAGAGAAACAGTAAACATCCGCTAGCACCACAATTCCCTTTGACACCCCAAGAGAAGGAGAGATGAGAGGCAAAGGTGGGGCATCCCACACATTTGGATACCTTTGACCCAATGAGAACTCACCACTGTGCCCAGAATTAGCTATGCTGCCATGGGCTGGCAATTGCTGTCACCAGGAGTGGTGGTCTGAGGCGAGGGTTTTGGCAGGTGGAGATGCATGAGACAGGTGCCACCCATCACAGTGATGTGCTGTTAGTGATCACAGTCTAACTGGGAGCTGACTATGCTGGCTCTCTCAGGAGGTAGTGAGCTCCCAGGCATCACCGCCATTCAGGTGGAGGTTAGAGAGAGGGTTTTCTTGTTCCATCACAAGAGGCTAGGGCAGAGCTGGGGGACTTCATCAGGACCCTCTGACCACTGTTGGCTGCCCACTCATTCCCCAAATCCCTCTGCTACCCAGAGTCAGGTGGACATAGCTCAGAGCATCTGAGCTTCCAGACTACTGATCTTTGGCCCCTGGAGAAAGGGCTTGGTTGTCAGCGTCCCCACCCCATACATGTGGATGCTCCACAGAGACTGTCTTGCCCCAGCTGGCCTTGAGTGTGTGGAACCCCTGCCTTGGGGCATTAACATTACAGCCCTGGGCTTGCTCCTGCCAATGGTGATTAGACCCAAGCGACCTTCCCTGCAGAGACATGCCTGTGACTGGCCTCCAGAAGCAGGAAGATCTTGGGGGCATAGAGGTGGTTCTTATAACAGCCCTGGTCGGCAATGCTCAATGGGAGGAGGAGGAGGCAGGCTGGAGGCTGGAAACTCAGGCGCCAGAGGACCTGGGTGCTGGGCTCACCTCCGCCCCAGACCCTGAACCTATCCTCGGACTGGTCCTAAATGCAACCCCTGTGTTTAATTAAAACAGCTGTGGGGCGCCTGGGTGGCTCAGTCAGTTGAGCATCCGACTTCGGCTCAGGTCATGATCTCGCAGTCTGTGAGTTCGAGCCCTGCGTCGGGCCCTGTGCTGACAGCTTGGAGCCTGGATCCTGCTTCTGATTCTGTGTCTCCCTCTCTCTCTGCCCCTCCCCCGCTCATGCTCTGTCTCTCTCACTCTTATTCATTATTCAAAAATGAATAAATGTTAAAAAAAATTAAGAGGGGCGCCTGGGTGGCGCAGTCGGTTAAGCCTCCGACTTCAGCCAGGTCACGATCTCGCGGTCCGTGAGTTCGAGCCCCGCGTCAGGCTCTGGGCTGATGCTCGGAGCCTGGAGCCTGTTTCCGATTCTGTGTCTCCCTCTCTCTCTGCCCCTCCCCCGTTCATGCTTTGTCTCTCTCTGTCCCAAAAATAAATAAAAAACGTTGAAAAAAAAAAATTAAAAAAAAAAAAAATTAAGAAAAAACCCAGCTGTCATTCATAATGACTAACAGTGTGCCAGGACTTGTGATAAACCCTCAACAAGTGTTATTTCTTTTAATCCCTGCAACCCCCTTTGAGGTAAGAACTCGTCTCTGTTTTACAGACTAGGAGTAGGAGACAAAGAAGTGAAGTCAATAGCTTCTTTAAGGTTTGTCCATCTCCAGTGATGAGGCTGGACTGGCTCCTTACTGAAGTCCATCAGCCTTAGTTTTTTCATCTGTAAAATGGGCAGAAAATATTTCATGGGAATAGATTGGGAGGATTAAATGTTCTCCTGTAAGGGGCTCAGCACAGTGCTTGGACATAATAAGTGTTCAATAAGTAGAAATTCTTATGGACCCTATCTCTAATCCTAATTGTACCCCTTAATCCATGTTTAACGCCCTGGAGATCTCAGTCTTCTGGCCTATCTAATGGGGCTGCTGCTTCTTGATCCTTATCCTCAGAGTATACTTGAAACTCTTTGCTGGGGGAACGGACACCAGATGTAGGGATTTCTAGAATTCCTTAGATGTGGTGGTATATTGAAGTTAGTTGTACCAGTCCATGAGAGCTGATTGTTAAATTTTTCAGATTTTGTCCAGCTGATTTCTAAACTTAGACATGATTAAAAATCAAATTATATAGGGGCGCCTGGGTGGCTCAGTCAGTTGGGCATCCGACTTCGGCTCAGGTCATGATCTCATGGGTTGGAACCCCGCGTCGTGCTCTGTGCTGACACCTCAGAGCCTGGAGCCTAATTTGGATTCTGTGTCTCCCTCTCTGTCTGCCCCTCCCCCGCTTGCACTGTCTCTCTCTTTTTCAAAATATAAATAAACATTAAACATTTTTTTAATCATGCAAACTTACAACGAAATAACTTATGGTAAAAACAAAAGTAATAAATACAACTCACCACATTCCAATTATTTTACTATAATCTATACTCTATTTTTGAAAAGTTTTGTTTATTTAAGTAATCTCTACGCCCAACGTGGGGCTCAGATTCACGACCCTGAAATCACGAGTCACATGCTTTTCTGACTGAGCCAGCCAGGCACTCCACTGTCATCTATATTCTTGAGGTTATTAATATCTATTGTATTGTATAGTAGAAATACTATAAATACAATAACGGCCTTGTACAGGCATGTCTTTCCAGTGCTACATTCAGTGACATCATGTTGGTAGTTTGAAATCGGCCCTGGTGGCAGATGTTTCAAATCAGGGCTCTCTCCCATCCCATCGTGGAGCTAGGTGTTAGGCATTTACCAGCACACCACCCCTGAGACACAGCAGGGTTCTGCCCTAAGTAGACTGACCACCTCTGTGACTTTACTTCCAGCTTGGGACTCCCCAGAGAGATACTCCCCTGAACAGCAACAGGGGCCCAGAGAGCAATCCTACAAGAGTTTCAGGGGACCGGGGTTAGGACCTCAAGGGATATACCATAGAACAGCGAGGTTCAGGGATTCCACGTTTATCAAGCTCTTATTTACTGCATGGCATTGTATGAAATTCTTATATATAATAGCTTATTTAAAGTCTGAAAAATCACATAAAACAGGTATCCATCACCTTTCCAAAATCAGTAATAAAATAGAATTGGATAGTGAGGGAAACTTGTATTTATCTCCTTTATACAGGAGAGAAAACGAGGTTAAGTAACTTATTTAGGGCTGCACAGCACCTCCCAATAGGACATAGTCTCCTGCTCCTCTGATTTGTTGGAAAAAGTCCTTCTTCCTCATGAGGTCTGGTCCCCCCTCCTGGCACTGTGCCCCACGTCCTTACCCAAGGCTTCAGGCTCATCTTTCTTTTTCTTTGTGGTAATGCTCTGGGTGGGTTCGGCCCAGGGCGTACCAGCTCCTGGGGGGAGCAGCTGGAAGGTGGGGTCCAGTTCCAGAATCATCTGGTTGAGGCTCTCCAGTGAGAAGTCAATGTAGGAGTCAAGGTCCTCCAGGGCCCCTGAGGCCTGCTCACCAGGGGACTGTAGGAGGCAGCTGGCTTTGGCCCCAGTCTGTGGGCCTTGCTGGAGCCTGCTGGGGGGCCCCTTGTTGGGTGTAGGGGCCATCAGGGCCTGGGCTCCCCAGCCTTCTGTGGTGTAGTAAGGACACTGGGGTGGCAGGCCGGGGCTGGGTGTTGGGTGCAGGACCCTCCTGGGTTCTTCACAGGGAGTCAGGCTGACTGCATGGCCTCCTGCCAGCAGGGGGCTGGACATCACTTGCGACATGGTGGGGCCAGTGACTGTCGGTTTACCTCCGGTTTCAAATCAGCCTCAGTTACACCCCAGAGATGTCGCTTGCCAACCAGAAGCTCCCAGGACCTGAAAGATACCAAGGTTGGGAACTGAGTAACTTTGGTAGATGAAGCCCCTGCCACCCCTCCCCACAAAGCAAAGGCTTATTTATTCATTCATTAAAAGCATGGATACTGGCAGGGGTGGGGGTGGGGGTGGAGTGGCGCCTGGCTGGCTCAGTCGGAAGAACATGTGACTCTTGATCTCAGGGTTGTGAGTTTGGGTGGCATGTTGGGTGTTAAGATTACTTAGTAAGTATTTAAAAAATAATAATAAAATAAGAAGCAAGGATACTGGAGCCAGACTGTCTGGGTTTGCATCCTGGCTCTACTACTTAGTAGCTGTACAATGTTGGACAAGTTAATTAACTTCTCTGTACCTCAGTTTTCCTGATCTGTAAAATGAGTTAAGATTTGTAGCATACTTAGAACAGTGCATGACACATAAAAAGCATTAGGTAAGTGATTCTTAAAATCTCTTATTGAGAGGTTATTGAATATCCACCATGTCACAGCCTTATTTATTAAATAAATACTAGCTAATATTTATTGAGTGATTACTATGCACACATATTACACAGAAAGCCATTTAAACTCCTCCTAACAACCATATGAGGTAGATACTATTATTTTCCATTTTATGATGTGTGACTGGAGAGGCAGAGAGGTCAGTTACCCGCCCAAGGGTCATACGGCCAACAAGTATCAGAGCAGGACAGGACCTCAGCCTGCCTGATGTCAGAAACCCTGTATTTAGCTGCTACTGCATGTGGGCCAATTGGTGAAACAGACAAGCAAGCAGGTGAGCAATTCTAAACAGGGTTACCAGGGAAGAGGCAAAGCAAGGAGACTCTGTAGGCACTGGTGTGGAGGTCAGGGAGGACACCCTGGAGGAAGGGACATGTAAAGGGAGACAACAAGGAAAAGCAGGAGCTAGCTGAGCAAGGCAGGTAGGGTGAAGAGACAGGTATGTTCAGGGCCCTAGTGGGCAGGGGACATCACTAGGTATTACTGAGCATCTGAGAAACAGAGAGCACCTAGTTGGATGGGGGGAAAGATGAGGTGGGGGGAGGCAGGCTGGCCAGACCCTGCAGATGTAGGCTGGGCTCTGTAGTGCCTGCTGCACCCTGAGGGCAATGAGGAGCCACAGAATAGTTCTGAGCTTGGCAGTGACATCATCAGTTGATAATCATTCCCTGTGGGCTCATTTGGGAAAGAGATGTTCCCTGTTTCCCTTAGTGTGGAAAGTCCTCCTTGTTGTCTAGCCTTAATGCCACATGTTAGTAGTTTCTTATAGGTTGGGCTGGGTAGGTGGTGACAGGTTCTGGGACTGGGGCTGCCAAGAAAACTGTAAGGAGAGGGGACTTGCTGGTTGTACGACCACTGCTAGCCCTGAGCCTCACTGTGTGCCCCACAACACCCCCTGACTCTACTTCTCCCTTTTTCCAAAATGCCTCCATCACATCAGACCCCAGGGCTGGAGAAGGCATAGAGACCAGTCTAGGGCAAATGCAAACTGTGGAGTCTGAAGATTCAGATTCAAGTCCCAGCTCAAACAGCTCTGTAAGGTATAACTCTGACCCTCAGTTTCCTCGTCTGTGAGCTGAGAATAAGAGTTCCTGCCCTGTATCCTCCCAGAGAGAGGTGTGGAAATCGGTGAGTGAAAGCAGCTGGGCAATTCTAAATTCTTGGAAAGAAGGGCTTTTGTAGAGTATAACACTTTCATAATAGTAATCATAGTTCCTGTTTACTGAGCACTCGCCATGTGCCAAGCTCTCACCTATGCGTTTTACACGTGGTAACTATTCGAATCCTCCACATCACTAGGAATTGTTGTATCTCTATTAACTAGTCCATTTTACAGGTGAAGAAACTGAGACTCAGAGAGGTTAAGGAATCTACATAGGTCACACATCCAGAAAAGTAGAGCTGAGATTCAAGCCCAGGCTGCGGGACTTGGGATTCTTAAGTCCCTTTACCGCATGGAGTTCAAATGCAGAGGGATATCCGAGGTCCAGAGAGGGTGTACGATTTGCCCAAGGTCACACAGCAAATTAATGAGAAAAGCCAGTCTCCCTTGTCCCCCATGGCTCTTGTAGGCTCTGTTGCCAGACTTCTCCTTGGCTGGGGCCTGGAGGGGGCGGTGCATCCCAAGCTTGGGAAGGATGTCTATAAATGGCAGTGGAAGGGAATAGTCCTCTGGGCTCCTTCCTAGGAGCAACCGAGGACGCGGAGCTGTGGCTCTTTCCTCACATGCTCCAAGTGGCCTGAGTTTACTGGGGCAGGATCTCAGTGCACCCTGAGAGGTTTTTGGCTGGGCCCCACAGAGGAGCCTGGGGTTACTGACTTTGCAGAGCACATTGTGGGCTGGGGTTATCACTCGGGATGCCTGCTTACTGATTGGAAAACTGCTACCCTTTCCCCTATGGGCCTCAGTTGTCCCATCTGTATGATGGGGATATAATAATAATGGAGCTTAAAATGTACTCATTTCATTTTCTCCGTGGCTCCATGAGGAGGGTACTATTACCATGGGGCTGGAGAGGTTCAGGGATTTGACTCAGGTCATAGAGCCTGCAGAATCCACTGGTGGAAATGGGGTTTGAACCCAGTAGTTTTGAGCCTGGATGGTCTTGGCTCCACAGTCCCAAACTCTTAACCTGGCGTTACTGCCTCATAGATTTAAGACCCTTTTCACATCTGCTCCTTCTGGGATTCTGGAACCCAGTGGGACAGGCCTGGGATTGAGTGAAAGGCAGGTAGCCCCTCAGGGTCTTGTTCAAACTCTCTTCTCACCTTGAACACTTCCAGGGCAGGGGCTGGGTCTCACTCCTTTATTCTTGGACACCCTCACCAGCCCACTCTCTAGCTCTTTCTTTCCTGCTGTAAGGTAAAGGTGAGGGTTGCTGGGGCTCCAGACTCTGTGTGTGTGTGTGTGTGTGTGTGTGCACGCGCACACCTGCCTCTGTATGTGTTGGGGGTGTATAGGGCTCCAGCCAGCTCTGCCCTATTCATAGGTCCTTCCCATATATTCCCCTTTCTGATTTGGACTCAAATAACTTTCTTTGTTTCCAAGGGCTCTGGAGGCAGGGGGATCCTGATACCTTGGCAAATCCCTGTTTCCATTTCATTGACTTACTCTCTCCCTCCTATTATGAGCCCAGGTCAGCAAAGGGGGAGGGCGACAGAAGGTGAAGCCTGAGCCTCCTCTCCAAAGCATTTTGCCTCTACAGCCCATCCCCACCCCACCCCCATCCTTGAAGAGTGGCTTCTGATTTTCCCATCCCAGACTCACTAAAGCAGACCCTCGGATGGCCATGGCCCACCCCCACCCCCCTTCCCCATTCCTGGCAGCCTCTGAATGGCCCAGCATGGGGGCTCAGGGACAGGCTTCGTGTTGTGGGCTGGGAGGCAGGAGGCCTGGGTTCTCTGTCCATTCCCTTCCCAAGTCTCTGTGACCTTGGGCAAGCCTCTTTCCACCCCAGCCCTGGACCTTGGTTCTCTCATCTGTACACCGAAGGGTACAGATTTCCTTCTCTTAAAGCGCTGAACTCTGGGGTCTGTGGTCCTGAGACCATCTCTCTGTCACCTACGGCCTCCTCCCCTTTCTCTCCACCTTCACTTGGAGTCCCAGGACACGTGGAGAAGCTGAGGACAAAGGGTTAAATGAGGTTGGTGAAGGTGCTGAGTCTCCCTCTCTTGTCCTTAAAGAATAAAGGCACATACCTGGTGTCCAGGGCAGGCAGGCGGCTGTGTTCACTCCTGACTCCTGGGACCAAGACTGCTCAAGGGGGAGGTGCAGTTCACCTTCAGACTTGCCTGAAGAGCAGCACCTGGCCCTCCCACCCTCCCTCCCACTTCCCCTCCAGGCCCTACACGTGGCTGATAGCCCACAGGCCCCACCCCTCCTGTGTCTGGATGAGCTCAGGTGGGGCTGGCACGGGCACCAGGGAAGGGAAACAATGGGTGGTGACCCGGCCTGGCCTTTGCTGGGGCTGTGTGTGTGTGTGTGTGTGTGTGCGTGCGTGTATGTTTCCCAAGCTTCTTGCTTGCCTGCTCCTCCGCCCCCTGCCCCATGCCCCTTGTTATGGGAGAGAGGGGCCTATGTACCATGTGGTCAGTGGAGCCCTGCTTATTAGGACAAGCTCTACCTGTTAGGGACAAGGTCCTTGTAGGACTAAGGTGCACTGTGGGCATTCCTCCTACCATGTGGCAGCCAGGAAGGGACTGTGGGCTGGCAGAACCAGCAGAAAGTGAAGTCCTTGCCTTTGGGAAAGGAGGACATCGGTGAGCAAGGACCCTTCCCCTGTACTCTCTGGGCTGGGTCACACTGTGGCAAGCCCAGGGTAGGGGTGCACTGGAATTAAGGCTGGGCATAGATTTTTTTTTTAACGTTTATTCATTTTTTGGTAAAGAGAGAGACAGAGCGTGAGCAGGGGAAGGGCAGAGAGAGAGGGAGACACAGAATCCGAAGCAGGCTCCAGGCTCCGAACTGACAGCACAGAGCCCGACGCGGGGCTCGAACTCACGGACCGTGAGATCATGACCTGAGCCGAAGTCGGACGCCCAACTGACTGAGCCACCCAGGCGCCCCTGGGCATAGATCTTCTATTTTCTTTTTTTTTCCTTCTTAGCCTGGGAATGGGGCTTCTGAACCAAGGGGAGGCGCTCTGAGTGTCTGGAGGACTTTGAGAAGGGCTCGTACATAACCTTGCTCCTCTTCATTCATTCACTCAGGGGCTACCCTTCTGCATGGTCTGGTCTGTGCCCCTGGGGTGGATGTTCCATGCAGGGGTGATGGCAGAAAGACCTCAAGTCTAAACATCCCCTCTCCCTGGCCCCAACCCCCTCCTTGTTCTGTGCCAGGGGTCCCAGAGGGTTGCAAGGGGGCATCCAGTCACAGTGGGGGGAGGGCGCTGGTGGCAGAGCCGAGCCAGGTCTGGGCAGGTTGGTCTGCCGAGAGGGAGCTGGCAAAGTCACTAGCTCAGGGACTCGTGGTGATCCCAGCAGTGGCTAATCTCAGGGATGGCTGGGTGGGTGGGTGGGACACTTAGTGCCCCCATTATGCTCAGTGAAAAGGCTTCCTGCCTCAAAGTATTTGATGCCCTGTGGCTTGGTGGAGGCATGATGAACCAGCGTCATGGGAGGCCAGGGAGCAAAACTGTGGCAAGTTATAAAAAGGTGCTCCCTCCTGACGGTCACGTTAAAAGGCGTCTCTGGAGATTCGTGCAGCCCGGCTGGCACATGGCTTGGGGAACAGTTGTGTCTTTGAATGAAGAAAATGAGGCGGTTGCAAGCTGTAAGCTATAAGCTGGGTGCACTACATGCAGTGGCCTTACCCACTGCAGTAGCTCAGGAAGGGCGTTGGGGGTGGAGGGAGGTGGGAGAATGGGGTAGGGGTGGGGGAGTGCAGAGGGACAGATGCTGAGTATCTGCTGTGGAAGGGGCACGTCACAGGGAGGTGATCACGTTGGGCCAGGATTGTGGTGGTTCTGGCATTAGTCCTGGCTGCCTCCCTGGGGACTGGCACAGAGGACGGCCTTTATGGCAATTCTTTCAGGGCTGGGAGGCCCCCCCAGCCTTATGATCCTGTGCCTCAGGTTATAGTCTTTCTTGGAAGGTGTGGCTGTTTTTGTTTTACATTTGGTCACTTTCTGCACCTTAGGCCAGTCCTCGAACACTGATTCCAGTCTCAGCGACCTTCCAGACCCTGCCTACCCATCCCCATGCCACCCTGCTTCTCCCCCAACCTCTCTCTGCTCCCTTCCTGACCCTTCCTTCCCCCTGACACGATCAGTCTCCCCAGAGCCTGGGGCAGCATTTCTTCCTGCATCTGTGGATATGTTGTGTGATTTTTCTTCTATAGCTTGTTTTTTGTTTTGTTTCACTTTTAATGTTTTATTTATTTTTGAGAGAGCGCAAGCAGGGGAGGATCAGAGAGAGACGGGGACAGAAGATCTGAAGCGGGCTCTGCACTGACAGCAGCCAGCCGATGTGGGGCTTGAACTTCTGAACCCTGAGATCGTGACCTGAACTGAAGCAGGATGCTCAATCAACTGAGCCACCCAGATGCCCCCCTTCTATAGCTTGTTGATGCGATGGCGTATGTTAATTGATTTCCCAAAACGCAGCAGATGCATTTTTCTGTATTTCTCACCCTCCCTTGCCTGGAGTCCTGGTTAGGCAACAGTTTCTGTCAATCAAATGGCCTTGGGAACATGGTTTGTTGCTGCTGGTCAACACGGTGGTGGAGACACTGGGATTTGGGGGCAGCTGCCTTCTAGCATCCAGAGTCCAGCTTTGTGGGTGTGGAGAGGCTGTTCCTAAAAATGGCTTCCTGATCCTGAACCAGTTAGGTGATGGTCTTAAAGTCAACAGACACTGGGTGGCTCCTGATTCTTTACCTTCCTGAAGGCGCCAGAGGCGAGCTCTCAAGTCCGGTCTCGGGTTTTTCTGGGAGCCATTCCTGCAGGTGCAGCCTGTTCCTCTAGCCTTTCTGATGATTTTGTGAGCACAGGATGCACAGAATTCCTTTCTGCTTAAATTTGCTAGTGTGGTTTCTGTTTCCTGCCGGTGACTGATATGGGGCCAGCGGGGAAGGGTATGTGGGTTGGGGCTTCAGCTGCCTGGCTTTTCTGTTGCTGGCAGTGGAGATACAGGGGATGCTTTTAGGCACAGCAGGACCAGGGAAGGAATAACATGGACATATTTGTGCTATAGAAAGATCTTTGCTTCTGGGAGTTGCCGAGCCCCCTGAAAGCATAGCAGAGGCGCAGGCCTTACTTTTCTCTGGAACTCTCTTTTCTTTGGTGTTAAGACAGATGCAAAAGATGTTGGGGAGGGATGTTCTTTGCTGCAGGGGGGCAGAGAGAACTGACCTGAACATCAGGCTTTATTTGCAGCACGCGAGACTAAAATTAATAGCAGGAAGGCCTTCTCAACAGAGACAGTGGTGAGAATTTTGGTAAGTAAGAACTAGGTTCTGCATTAAGGTCCAGGGAGAGCAGAGCAGGTAAAAGGCCAGACCTGGCACTCTGGAGGCCTGAATTTATACCTGGTCTCCATTGCCATTTGCTGTCATGCTCCAGGAACGATAGTTATCCTCTCAGGGCCTCTGGATTCCCCCTGAGCGGGAGGCAAGTTTCGTTTTCCTTCCCCTGTTGCAGTGGGAGGGAGGAGGGCATTCTGCCCTTACAAAGGAGCTGCCTTCAGGAGGTGGAGTTTTCTCTGGTCTTATTCTTCTCTTCTTCTGACTCCTTAGCTACAAAATGTGCATGCCTGAAATTCCACCTGCAGGTCAGGTGAGGCCCAAGCCAGGAACATCGTTGTTATCGTTATGAATACCCCCATCCAGGACAAAGGGCGCCCCATGCCGTCTCTAATGCCAGAGCCAGAGGGGTCCTTGGCACTGAAGCCATCTTTGAACTCAAGCTTTATAATCCATTCGTCCCATCAGCAAAAAATGTTGAGCAGGCACCCCCCCCCCCCATAGCTATTAGTTTACTAATTATATACATAGAATGTTACATACATGAACTATACACACACACACACACACACACACACACACACACAAATATATATTAGTATGTACATTACATAAGTATATGTACATTACAAAATGCATTATGTGCATTATCCATATAGGTACAAATTAGCTATAATGTACAATATTATGTATACTGTAAAGCCATACAAATAGAAATTAAAAATATAATAAACACCAAGTTTTAAAGTAATTTTTAAGGCTTTTCATTTAATCATGGTATAAAATCCCTTTTTGCTTTCACAGTGAGAACACCACCACTGAATATGCTTCTTTATTTTTTGAAAAGCCTGATTTAACACTTCGTAGAGCAGTGGCTTGAATGTCTGGCCCTAAATTCGGTTTATTTCATATTCAGCTTTTAAGGCTGTCACGGCTAGAAAGGAGGCCTCATGGAGATACCTAGATCCAGACGGACGAGGTGCATTGTGGGCTCAGCTCATTAAGTCATGACATTCATGTTTCAATTTTCAGTGCCATCCACCAATTATGCAAAGGTTTTGTTCAAAATTGACTTTCAAATTTCCATCCTCTCTCATGTCAATCAGTTGTTCTTGCAAAGAAATTGGAATGTGGTGCATTTTAATACTTTCAGCAAATGGATTTAAAACCCACTCAAACTCTCATTTGGAAGATTTTTTTTTCTTTCTTTTCTTTTTTTACTTTAGAGAGAGAGAAAGTGAGCGAGCGGGGGAGAGGGGCAGAAGGAGAAAGAGAGAATCTCAAGCAGGCCTCATGCTCAGCGCAGAGCCCAACACAGGGCTTAATCCCATGACCCTGGGATCATGACTTGAGCCAAAATCAAGAGATGAACGGACCCTCAACCAACTGAGCCACCCACGCGCCCCTCACTTGGAAGATTTTTAACCAAGTTAAAAAAAAATTTTTTTAAAGGATGGATATGAAAGATTTTGGGAACACACAAGGTTTCCAGCCACAAAATCTTAAAACAATGGGAACACTTTCAAACTTTATTTCTAAAGGCTCTATATACTATTTTCCTTCCAAAAAAAGTTACTTCCTCAACAACTGTTTAAACTTCGCCATTATCCTGCTGAAAAGGATTTCATTTTTGGAAATCTCAACAGACAACCCTTATTTTTCCTTTATGAAATGTCTCATGAAATCATGTCCTAGGATTAAGGGGTAAGCGCCTTTCCTGCCGTGTCTTTGCAGAAATCTTTTTAGGCCACTTGTCCTTTCTTTAGGAGGGTTAATTTAGATTGAATCAGACATTACAATCTGCAAATTCCACTGACCTGGGCATATGTAAGCGGCGGTAGGTCACTATCTGTTGCAAAGCAAACAAGAGAGTAAGCACGTCACTCTCAAGTTGTCTGCCTGAGGGGCACCTGCACCTCCCTGCAGACATTGACCAATGTGGGGGACGTGATCGGCCAAGAAGGGGTACATAACATCTGTATGTCAAATATTATTAGAGCTGCATTTCCTCCTTACTTTTAGATGGAAATACATGCACATACATATACCTTGAATTCTAAAATTCTTCTTCCCAGGTGCCGATGGATCATTTTGTGCTACCCTAGGGGTATGTGCATTTTGCTCTGAAGGTCAGATCTCAGTGGACTGATGGGTCACTGAGGCTCAGAGAGGCACAGAGGTGGGGCTAGGGGTGGCTTAAGGGCCCACGGCAAGTGGTGACAGAGCCAGACTGAAACTCAGGTCCTTGCCTTCTTGGGCCCTCCCCTGATACCAACCAGGGCGTGTGAAGTCAGTGCAGGCTGGTCTGTGCAGTTCCCATCCCCACTGCACAGGGTCCTGGGGCCCCAGGAATACCTACCCTCTTAGGGCCCAGGGCCAGCACTTTGGCATTTTCTCTACCCTGTGTTCTCTGGGGAGCAGCACTGGATGGGCCCAAAGTGCAGGTGTGGACATGCTTGTTAGAATACCCTTTTCCTAAAAGATATTTGCAAATGTCACATCGGACAAAGGGCTAGTATCCAAAATCTATAAAGAGCTCATCAAACTCCACACCCGAAAAACAAATAACCCAGTGAAGAAATGGGCAGAAAACATGAATAGACACTTCTCTAAAGAAGACATCCGGATGGCCAACAGGCACTTGAAAAGATGTTCAACGTCGCTCCTCATCAGGGAAATACAAATCAAAACCACACTCAGATACCACCTCACGCCAGTCAGAGTGGCCAAAATGAAGAAATCAGGAGACTATAGATGCTGGAGAGGATGTGGAGAGACGGGAACCCTCTTGCACTGTTGGTGGGAATGCAAATTGGTGCAGCCGCTCTGGAAAGCAGTGTGGAGGTTCCTCAGAAAATTAAAAATAGACCTACCCTATGACCCAGCAATAGCACTGCTAGGAATTTATCCAAGGGATACAGGAGTACTGATGCATAGGGGCACTTGTACCCCAATGTTTATAGCAGCACTCTCAACAATAGCCAAATTATGGAAAGAGCCTAAATGTCCATCAACTGATGAATGGATAAAGAAATTGTGGTTTATATACACAATGGAATACTACATGGCAATGAGAAAAAATGAAATATGGCCTTTTGTAGCAACGTGGATGGAACTGGAGAGTGTGATGCTAAGTGAAATAAGCCATACAGAGAAAGACAGATACCATATGGTTTCACTCTTATGTGGATCCTGAGAAACGTAACAGAAACCCATGGGGGAGGGGAAGGGAAAAAAAAAAAAAAAAGAGGTTAGAGTGGGAGAGAGCCAAAGCATAAGAGACTGTTAAAAACTGAGAACAAACTGAGGGTTGATGGGGGGTGGGAGGGAGGGCAGGGTGGGTGATGGGTATTGAGGAGGGCACCTTTTGGGATGAGCACTGGGTGTTGTATGGAAACCAATTTGACAGTAAATTTCATATATTAAAAAATAAATAAATAAAAAAAATAAAATAAAATAAAAAAAAAAAAAAAAAAAAAGAATACCCTTTTCCTGTCCACCCCTTCCTCTCTTATGGCAGAGCCTGGATCATTCGATCAAGAATAAGTTGTGTGGCCTCTTTGGACCAAATAATCCATACTTGGCTTTGGAACATAATTTGTGGATTCTTATACCTTAACCAGAGTTAAGTTTGAAAAGAAAAGCAGTTACCTGGATCCAAAAACAGGCAGGCTGAGGGCTTGACAATGCTCCCCTTGGGCAGACCTTGTTGGACTTTCATTCTTTTGGGGGAGGGGAGATGGAAGGATGCTCCTTGGGACATCAGTGCCTGTGCTCCACCCCTGGACCCAAGCTGCTGGACCATCTGCCCAGGCCTGGCCCTATGGAAGAGGATCCCCGGCTAGCTTGAGGGAGGAAGAAGGTGATTCTGCATAGCTCTAGGCCCACAGTGAGCTCACTGGATGAGCAAGGCTTCCTGCTGAGCCTGGTAAGTGAGTAAAAGGACACACTGTGCTCTCACACCTCCCTGCCCCCAATCCCCCGCCAGCATGGCCACCCTTGTCTTCACTTCCTGAGCTCAGCTCTGTTGTCATGTACCTGGTGGCCGTTTGCACACAGCACCCCTGGAGCCACGTGTGGCCAAAGAGCGTGGCATCCGTGGCAACACCCATATTGTCTGTTCCCCAGATTCAATTTCCTTTTCCTCCTGGGCACACAGTGAGACTGCACTTCCCGGCCTCCCCTGCAGTTAAACAGGGCCAGGGACTGAGTTCTGGCCAGTGGAATGTAGTCAAAGAAATGTCACCTGTGTCTTATCCTGGTCTGATCCCTGAAAAATTCACCTTGGCTCACTCTCTTCCCTGTCCAATGGTCAGATATGGAGGGCCCAGGGGAAGACGATAAGGCCTTCACCAGAGTGGGGTGGAGGGGTCCTGGCCCCTGCAGAGTTATGAGGAGCAGAGCCCACACCCACTGCACCTATGTGAGAAAGAAATCTTCATATGTGAAGCCACCAAAATGTTGCAGTGAGTACAGCGGTGACAGCCTGATTAACACAGTGTCTGACCCCAGATGAGAAGTTGGGGGGCTTGAATTCTTTAAGATTTTGTGAGCCAATATTGTGTAGGACTTACAATTTAGACTCTGGAGCTGGACTCCCAATTTTCCCCACCGATGAGCCATGTGACTCTGGGAAAACTGGTTAATGTCCCTGAACCTCAGTTTTCTGGGATGTTTGAAAGGTATGTGCAATGATTCCTGATTCCCGCCCACTAAATATTTATAAATGGTAATTATTATTAGGTTCATTGATCCTGCTGGACTTGGCATCCTCCAAAGCAAGGACCACATTGGATTCATCTCTCTGGATCCCTGCTGGACCTGGTACAGGTTGCTCCTGGTCTAGTGGGCAGAGACGACTCAGAGCTCTCTACTGTAACCCAAGGCAGGCTGGGATATGCCACAGAGGAGGGGTATAAGTAAAGTGTTCCCTGGGGGAGATTAATTCTGTCTGAGGTGCAGGCAGAAGGCTTCATGGAGGAGGTAGCATTTCAGTAGGTCCTTGAAGGAGAAAGGGTAGCATTGACACCATAGAAGTGGGCCATGGTTGCTCTAGGTTAAGCAAAGCTCCCATGAGTTAAGTCTTGAGGTAGAGAGAACTGGACCTGCCTGGCTGGAGCAGTTGTCCCCTAACATTTCCAAGACCCTGGGAAAGATTACAAATAGGGGCAATCGGAGGCAGAATCCTAAGATGCCATCCTCTACTTAATCAAATACTAATCTAGGTACACTATGAAGAAATTTTGCAGATATAAAGTTTCAAGTTGGGGCACCTGGGTGGCTCAGTCGGTTGAGCGGCCGACTTCGGCTCAGGTCACGATCTCACGGTCCGTGAGTTCGAGCCCCGCGTCGGGCTCTGTGCTGACTGCTCAGAGCCTGGAGCCTGTTTCGGATTCCGTGTCTCCCTCTCTCTCTGACCCTCCCCCGTTCATGCTCTGTCTCTGTCTCAAAAATAAATAAACGTTAAAAAAAAAATTTAAAGTTTCAAGTTGGTTGGCCTTAAAATATGGAGGTGAATTAGATGGGCCTGACCTAATCAGATGAATTCTCTGTAAGAAGGGAGTTCCCTCCCATCTGGTAGCAGAACGGGAAGTAATAGAGATTTGAAGCATGAGAAAGATTTGACTCGAGTGACCCTCAGTTGACAGCCAGCAAGGAAATGGGGACCTCAGTCCTACAACCACATGGAACTGGATTCTGCCAACAATCTGTGGGAGCCTGCAAGCAGATTCTTCTCCAGAACCTCCAGACAAGAGCCCAGCCCGGCTGACACTTGGTTTCGTCCTTACAGGAACTGAAGCAGAGAACCCAGCTAAGTCCACCTGGACTTCTGACCTGTGGAGCTGTGAGTTTATAAATCCGTGTTCTTTTAAGCCACTCTGTGGTCATTTGTTAACACACAGCAATAGAAGGTGAATACAGATGCCCAAATACCATGAGTCTAAATATTCAAAAGTTCTAAGTCAAGCTTACACACCGTTAATGAAGTATGTTCTATCCATACATCTTGGCATATATACCTTCATAATGACCTTGAGGGCCAGGGTCAAATTCATAATTCTCTGATGACTTAAAATTCTGTGCCAGCAGGCAGCTGCCCAGGGAGGGCTGGCCCCTGGGTCCCAGGCCCTGGCCTGTGGTCTGACCCTCTTCTCTTGTCATTCTTGGCTCCACCCTGCACCAGAAGGGGTGGACAGGCAAGGCCAGATAAGCTAAATTCCATCTACTCCCCTGCAAACTGCTGTCCCTTGTCTGTCCTTGGGCCCAGACTGCAGTTTGCCTTTGGGAAAAGGAACTTGGAGAAGTCTCAGGGTGTTTAGGCAGGAAATAAAATAGTGTGTCAAGTGTGTTCTAGAAGGGAGGCTGTGGCTCTGGTGGGTACATCCACTTCAGACCTTTGGAGTCCTCATTCCTCAGGGGCGGCCACAGCAGGATCCCTCTGCAAGTGGGGGACCCAGGGACAGGGACTTTCTTTTTTTTTTTTTCTTTTAATGTGGTAAAACACATATAACATAAATGTAACATTAGCCACACTTAGCACACTCACAATGTTGTGCAACCATCCTCTCTATTGAGTTCCAGAATGTTTTCATCATCCCTAAAAGGAAATACTATACCCATTAAACAGTCACTCCCCATTCCTTCTCCACACCCCCCCACCCCCCCACCCCCCCACCCCCCCCACCCCCACCCCGGGCCCTGGCAACCTCTGATCTGAATTCTGTCTCCATTCATTTACCTTTTCTGGATATTTGCTATAAATGGGATCATACAATATGTGTCTTTGTGACTGGCTCCTTTCACTTAGCATAATGATTTCAAGGTTCATCCATGTTGTATCATGTGTCAGTATGTCCTGCCTTATTATGACCGTGTGATGCTCCATTGTACGAATACATCACATGTGTAGGGGCCTTTTTTTTTTTTTTTTTTTTTTTTTTTCTGCCAGGATCTAAGACGATATTGGGCAGGGGATTGGGGAAATTCGCTGGTGGCTGTGCTTTTTTGTTCTTTCCTCTTCTGTGCCTCTTGGGGTCTGTCACTCTAGAATATGCTGCTGGGGCCTAGGGACCCAGGGAGACAGCCAGTCTCACCACGTCCCCTAGTCTTTGCAACCTGATCCTGAATCCCGCCCAGTGGTGGTGGCGGTGGCAGACGCAGCTGGTGTGGACCTGTCCCAGAAGGATGCTCCTGTTTGGGGGTTCTCAGCTGTCCCTGGTCAGGGTGCCCCAGCCGAGTCCAGGAAAAGCCGGAGCTCTTCTCTGGTGACAGTTCTGAGGTCACGCAGGGTGGGGAGGCTGCTGGTGGGGGTAAGGGGTGCATGGCCTCAGGGGTTAGCATTGCTCAACTGCTGGGCTTGGAAGTCAGTGGGAGTCCAGCCTGGCACCCGGCGAAGTCGGCCCCATGCCCAAAGGGATGCTTAGATCTTCACTCACAGAGCCTGTTTTCCAGAGAAATTTAATTCCACATTGTTTGCTCTCTGCTCCGCAGACGCCTCAGCTGAGGAAACCACGGGAATCTCATTTGAAGAAGAATTTGGCCCCTGGAGCCCCCTCCCCACTTGCTGGTGGGAGGGTGCCAAGCCTTTGGTCACCCGCCACCGCAACTGCAAACCCCAAGCCACAGGAACGCAGTGGGGTCACCTGGGGACAGAGGGAGGGTGGCTGGACAGCGAGTGGGCGGCAAGCCTGTGGGCCTGTATCACATGGGGGTCTGCTGTCTCGTGATGGGAGCTCTGGAGCTGGAGCCCCCAGACCTTAGTGTGAATCCAGGCTCTGCCGCTCTGGTCTAGGATCTTGGGTGGTCACATCTGTGGCTAACCATACTCACCTGGCCACTCTGGCCCTCTGCCAGACTCAGGCAAGGAGCTGAGCTTGGTGCTGAGGGAAGCCACATATGGGGGAGAAGGGAGAGGCAGGCATGGGAGGTAAGTGAGGGAAGAATTTTCGAGGCTGGTGCTCTGGAGGCTGAGCCGGGGTGTGCCCAGCACTCACAGGTGCCTTCTAGTATCAGGGGAAAGGGCCCACATTGATTATAGCATCAATTATGGGTGGAGCACTGCTCCGGGTACTTTACAGATTCATTGCATTTCTCCTTCTAGCAATCTTACTCTGTAGATGCCAATATTCTCTTTTACAGATGAAGAAACTGAGGGAGGTGAAGGGACTCGCCCAGAGAACAGGTACCAAGGGCAGAGGCTGGACAGAGGCAGCCATTCCTAAATACTATCCTTTCCACACCATGTCGTGGGTCCTGGACTTGGCCCTCAGGCTCGCTTCATAGTATTTTTTGAACTAGAATCGACCTGGTATAAGTTGCCATTATACAAATGGGGGGATTGAGGCCCAGAGAGGGGAAGGGACACGTCCAGAGTCACAGATGGCAAATCTATCACCTAATCCTCACTGGGCACTTGGCCCGTGTGGGTACAGCCCTGTGTGCACATGGCCCCTTGAAGCCAAGGCTGTCTGTAGTACCCAGCAGGATAGAAACCTTTTGCTCTGCCTAGTTCAAAGCCTGTCTGTCAGTCTGACCCTGCCTCTGGTCCTGAGAGAGTGTGGATGGCTAGGTGCCACGTGTCCCCACTCTCACGACAACTCTAGGTTCTGTTGACAGGGTTCAGGAGTGCCGTGCCGGTAGAGGAAGGAGTACTCTATGCTGTCTTGTCCTAACAGGTGTCTGTCACCTGTGCTGATGGCTTCCCATCTCAGCTCAGCCACTGTCCATCAGTGTCACCTGAGCCTTGTCACTTCATTGGTGGGCCAATGTTAATGGAGCGTTTTCTGGGAGAGACCCACATGCTAGGTTCTACGGAAACAAAGATGAAATAATGTCCCGCCTTCAAAGAGCTCACGATATGGTTGGTGAGGCAGATCTGCAGTTAAACAGTGGCTATTTCATGACATCCTTGCTCTAAAGGAGGATGCGTAAGGTATTTGGGGGAGATCAGGGTGGCCTTTCCAGGGTACTCAGCCTGAGCTGAGACCAGAAGGGTCACGGGCCAGGTAGGTACAAGGGCAAAGGAATGGGTGTGTGAGGGGGAATTAGGAATAATCTGAATAGTTGGAGCAGATGAGGTGAGATGGTGGCAATGATGGAGCGGGGACACCAGGATGGCCGGGGGTGATGCCCTACATGGAAGCCTTTGTATCCAAGTAGGTGTCTGGACTTCATCCTCAGGGCAGTGAGGAGGCGTGAAGGATTTTGATCAGGGGACTGACACAACCAGATCTGTGTTTTGGAAGGCTGACCTAGGATGGCCCGATGGGGGTGAGGAAGGCAGCCAGGCAGCTGATGGGACCTGGTGAAAGGGGCTGAGGCATCCTCTGGCTGGGCAGTGGTGGCCTGGACCAGGGAGGGGCAGGACTAAGGGACTGTTGTCTGCTGGTTGGAGGCAGAGGGGGAGAAGGGATGTTATGTTTCTGGCTTGGATGACAGGGTAATTGGGGTGCCATTCATCCCAACAGGAGAATTGGAGGTGTTGCTCTGATGGTGGGGATGGGGACTCATATGAATTGAGTTTAGGGCTTGATGATTTGAGGTGCTCATGGGGCATCCAAAGGGGGAGGTCTGAGTGATGGTTGGTTGATATAAAGATTCGGAGATCAGAGGAAAAGTGAGGAGTGGAGTTAGAGATTTTGGGGTAATCCTTAAATCAAATGCAGATGAGTTAAGGGACCACAGAATCCTCTAGAAGTGGTACAGGATGACTTTGGCAGAAATGGCCAGTGCCCTGTCCATATCCCTCTGGCGCTGTACCCTGCTATCCTGCCAGATGGCTATCTCTGCAACAGGAGCAGCCCAGCCTATGTGGAGGACAGGCCAGGAGTGCCCCAGGAGTATGGAAACCACAGCTCCTGCCCCTTAGGAAGTGTGCCCCTCACAATCTCCCAGAGGTCTCCTGGCAGATAGAGATGGTTGCCCAAGGCTGTGCGTCCATCCCCTGCAACGGGCCTCCTCCCCTTCCCTGTGTCACTTCCATTTTCCTACCAGTGCTTCCTGGGATCACCTCCCAAGTAAATAACTTGCATGCTCATTCTTGTCTTAGAATCTGCTTCTGGGGGAACCCAACCCAAGGCATCAGTTTACTTAAATAGGATGTGAGTCTGCCCGTTGGAGTAACCGCTCCCATGTATCGCGACTCTCTAGCTGGCCTAGAAGAGGCGTGCAGGTTCGTTCACTTCCGTGCCTCCAGCACCAGGACAGCCAGGTCAAGCAAACTGTCGAGTGTATGAATGAATAAACCCATCTGTGGCTTCTCCTTGCTTTTAGGGTCAAGAACAAACCCTTCAACAAGCCACATAAGGGTCCTTCCTACCTCTCCATCCGCATGTCATGCTGTCTTCTCCTCCGCTCACCGGACTACAGGCCCCTGCCCCCTCCTCCCCTTACATTTTCCATGCTTCTTCTCCCAGATGTCACACTCGGTTTTCTCTGCCTCCTCTGCTCCTTTGCCCTGCCTTTCACCCCAGGGAAGATGTCCCTGACTAGCCTTCTCCAGCCCGGACCAGTGGGATCCTACTGTCCTATTCTCCCCTAGCACTCCTGTATCTCTGCTCGCTCCCTAGCATAGACATCAGCTATAGACTTCTGGGGTTATTTAAGTAATGTTTAGACTGGTAGCTTTCAGACTTTTTTTGGTTGTGACCCACAGTGAGAAATACATTTTATGCTGGGACCCAGTTCACACAGTACATAAATAACTGAAACAATACTTTTCCTTACTATGTGGGATACACTGATATTTTCCATTCCGTTCCATCCCATTTCATTCCATTCTAGTCTGTATTTCATTTCAAAATATGCTGGCTGTGATCTAAATGGACGGCAGATTTGCAGTGTGAAACTGGTCTGGACACTAAGCTCGAAGCCTGTAAACTCAAGGTGGTAGAGGCCAGGTCCACTTTTATTCAGCACTGTATTTCCAGGGCCCAGCACAGTGCTTGGCTCAGAGAGAGGTGCTCCATCAATATTTGTGGAGTGATCGTATGATAATGTACAAACACAAACGAATAAGTGAATGAATTGCCTACCCCACCCAGACCGGAAAGTGTGGCTTTGATCAGATTCTTCCGTTACTGAAAAAACCAGCCCACTTCCTGTGGCTTTGATCTGCAGCCTTCATTCTAAACTGCCCTGTCTCAGCCAACAGCTCCCCACAGCTCATTTCCTGCTTTTTGGCCACCTTATCTCTCTCTCTAAATATTCCACAGCTTTCCCTTTCCAGGTGAGTATGCTGCCCCCCGAGTTCCTTCCCCCCACACCTTTTGCACAGGGTGGGGCTGACCTCTTGGTTCAAGTACTTCCCGAATCCCAGTCCCATGTGGTGCGGGGCATTTCTGGGTCAGATGTGTTCTTGGTTTGGGGCTGGGCATTGGTCCACATGCTGCTGATGGTCTTTGGGGTAGGAGCAGCATGAGTATGGTGGATAGACGTTGATGAAATAACTGTGCAAATGCATAATTACAAACAGTGTAAAATACTCTGAAAGAAAAGCTGAGGTTGCCTTGAGGGTATGTAATGGGGAACTTTCCTTTGGGGGATCAGGAAGGGCTTCCCCAAGAAAGAGACAATTAATCTGAGACCTGAAGATTTAGGCAAGTGAATTCAGAGGATAAAAGAGAAAGAGCTGGCAGGGGGAGGGGACTGTAAGTGCCAAGGTCCTGAGGTAGGAGTGATAGCTGTCCACCTGAAGTGCCAAAGAAAATTCAGTGCCACAAAGAATGAGGGGCTTATAGTAAGAAGGCTGGGTGGGGGGTATAGACAGGGTCAGCTCCTGTGGGCTAGGTTAGAGATTTTGGATTTATCCCAAGATCAGTGGGAAGCAATGGTGTTTGAAGTGTAATGATACTGTGTTTTTGAAAGATCCTTTGGCTGTGTTATGGCTGAAGGCTGGAGGTGGTCAAGAGAGGAAGCTGGGAGACCGGTTCGGAGGCTGTGGCATCCCCAAGATGGAGTGGAGATGGAGGCACATGACTGGCCTTAAGAAATACTGTACTTAGTGGGTCATTTTTTCATTCAACACTTTTAAACACCTACCGGGAATCTGCTCTGTACTGTCTTGAGCCACAGTCAGGCTGGTCTCTGGCTTCATGTAGCTCACAGTCTCTCTGGACCAGCTAGAGGCATCCCAGCCAGGTTGAAAGTGCAAAGTGCTCTGAGAGGTTCAGATGGCCTCTGCCCCAAGGCACACGCCTGGAGGGAGAACGGGCACCTGGGGTGGGTGCTCTCTGCAAACACCTTTTGAGCTTCTGGCAGAGAGAAGTCAGGGCTCTGGGAGAGGAATCCATTAAGGTCTCCTCTCCACCCTGCCATCATTTGCAGGACTCTTGACCCTGGGAATCTATCTGGCACCCCTGGGCACATGTCACCCCTGCGAGGCCCTTTTCTCGGAGTAGTAGAGCCTGAGGGTTTGGGAGGGCACAGGGGTCTCCCCAGGTGCCTGGGGCAGCTGTGCCCACCAGGCCAGGTGAGGGCCCAGCCCGGTTCTCACTCTCTTCCGGCCTCTGAGTCACTTTCCCTGGAAGTGTATTTCTCTGCAACCTCGATTACTCACAGTCTCCACCCTCAGCCCCGCCCTTCCCTGGCGGAGGGAGCAGTGGAGGAGCCCTGAGGTGTCTCAGCAAGCAAGCCTGACCCCCTACCCCAAATAAGGCCAGGGTCTTCCCCTTGGAGTGGGAGCTCCCTGAGGGCAGGGATGTTTCTTTGCCTTGAAACTGGGGCTCCTGCAAGGCTTTGAGGAGTGTTCCCTCCCAGAGGCCCTATTGCTGGTAACCTTCCTATCATCCCCAGGCCCCCCAGAAAGCTCTGAGGGACCCTCCCAAAGTCTGGATGGTGAGTGGTGGGGTGGGTGTGTGAGGCTACAACCGCTGCCTTCCCATCTGTCCTCTGGGTGCTGAGGACAGGACTGTTGGGGGTTCCAGCTGCGCTCGGGGCCTGGGCTGTGGGGAGCATTTGTAGGCTTTGAGGTGTTTCCCCAATCTACCCATTTCATCCATAATACCCAGGGCTCACTGTGGCTAGAAATGGGGTCAAGATTTATGGGTTGTGGTACATGTATGATGTTCAGGCTTCTGACCTCAGGGTGGTTTTTATGTCTGCCTTGGGGGTACTGACAGCATGCACCCTCTCCCTCTACCTCCTCCTGGCCTCATGGGTCTACTTCATAGACCAGGCCAACAGACCTACATAGGGAGGGGAAGAGCTGCCTCCTGGAAGGTCAGAGGGGGAAGAGACTCTGCTGACCAGCACCAGGGCCTGGGGGCAGCCCCACCATTGGGCCCCAGGGCTAAGAGGTCAAGATCATCCAATCCAGCCCCCTGACAGGGAGGGATTCTCTCCAGGGTGAGCTGTGGACTGAAGCGTCCTCCAATTCTTGCTCTCGTCTTACTGCCTTTGGGTATCTACTCAAACCTCCTCAGATCATGGGGAGGGGAGTTTGGAGGATAGAACAACTTGTTCCCCCCCTGGTCCCCTTTGTCCTGGCGCTCTGGGTATTTAGATGGACTATCATGGAGCTGTGGGCTTTCTAGAAGGTGGGGGGTGGGGAGGAGGCGCTTGAGTGGCTCAGTGGGTTAAACATCCTACTTGGGCTCAGGTCATGATCTCGAATTCTGTGAGTTCGAGCCCTGCGTTGGGCTCTGTGCTGACAGCTCAGGGCCTGGAGCCTGCTTCGGATCCTGTGTCTCCCTGTCTCTCTCTCTGCCCCTGCCAGCTCATGTTCTCTCTCTCTCTCAAAAATAAATAAATAAATAAATAAATAAATAAATAAAGAAGGCGGGGGAAGGGGGTTAACAGAGCTCAGAGGTGATGAAGGGAAAAGGGAATTAACCCAAGCATTCTGCTGGAATCTTCTACAACTGACGGGGCTGGGAGACAGCTCCACAAGCTTCAACGTGCAGGTGAAACAGGAAGACTGTGGGTGACCAGGGATGCACGACGGGCTGTGAGAAGATCCGAGGGCACAGGCACAGCCTATGTGTTCGAGGGCTTCAGAAATATCCCACACAAACTCCCTTCTTGAAGGACTGAGGAAAACACTTGGGAGTAGCCTCCAAATTTGGCAGGGCAAGGACCACAAGGGGAGTAAAAGAGAGAGACGTTCAGAAGGTTCAGATACTGAAGGGGGAGGTGTTTGGGGGAGGTGGCCTCAAAGAGAAGCCATATTTTCAAGACTTCTGAGATCAAGAGTTGGGGGGGGGGTACTCAGGAGCAGCGAAGGGGAGAAAACTCCCTCGGCCTGTTCCAGCTCCACGTAGGAACCTCCTCCTAAACGGGGAATCCTGATTTCAACCCACACGGCAGAAAAGGATTGAAAACAAACCCTGTACAAAGGTGTTCTTAAGCAAGAAGGTAGGAGGCCTGAACCTTTCTTCAAGCAGAAGCCTGCCAGCAAGTGTGGACGCATAAAACAGTTAAGCCGGAGCTAATCCAGTTGAAGGGAGGTGGGCATTGAGGAAAGGCATATGCACCCCAACTGTTCGGCCCCCTCCATCCTCCTGCACCCCCCTGCCCTCCAAGGGTTCTGTACAGCACGGTGTGCTCTCACCCCCTCCTGGGTAGTGAAGGAAGGCTGTCCTGGGTGTTGGGTTGTGGCAGAACAGGAAGAGGTCCCCATGGACTCCTGCCCAGCGCTCTTCTCTTTATACCATCTGCCATTCTTGCCCGCACCCCTCCGTTCACTGGGTGCCTTCTCTTACCAGACCCTGAGGAGCTACCCAATGCGCACACAGTCACTTGGTGGCCCCAGAAGGAAAAGAGGGAAGTGTTAAAGCCCCATCTGGAGCACCATTTTGGGGGGGGGGGTTTGGGGACGTGGGAGTGAGGTGTAGAACTCTCTGCTTCTCCCCGGCAGCCTGGACCGGCTGCAGGGTGTGGTGGGAGTCAGGAGGTCGGGGCGTGAGCCTGGCCCCGACTCCTCTACGGCAGTGAAACGTCACTGGGCCCCACCTTTCTTGCTTGTAAAGGGGGACAACCCTCTCTGCCCTGCCAGCCCCCTGTTGTCAGAGACAGAATCTTCACGTTCTGTGGCAAGATTCCCTGAGTGAATTATACTCTCAGGAGTCCCCTGGCCCACTCTGACCCCGGGTGAGAGTCCCCGTGCGTCTTTCTCAGGGTTGGAGGTGACCTCACAGCTGCCCCTGCACTTCCTCAGCGTGAGTGGCTCCGCATGGAATGTCCTCCCACACCGTGAGCTGTAAGAGGTGGACCACGGCTGAGGGGAACTCCTTGTGGTCACCTCACCTACCTCCCAGACACATACAGACACAAACACATACATATCCCGAGGTACTGAAGAGTTTACCACACCCCGGAGAGTGCTTTCCACAAAGCATTCCCTCAAAGCCCTGAGTCACCCGACTCCTTCCCTCTGGGCACCGTTCTAACTGATATTTGTTCTTTTAGTGTTTCTCTGTGCATGGAAGCCAGACGTCATGGGTTCAAGTCCCTCTTCTACCACTGAGCTGTGGTATGCTGCTGGCCCCACATTATTTGCTAAGCTCGGTTTTTTTCCTTCTATAGAATAGAAATAATAGTGCCAACCTTATAGAGTGGCCGTGAGGCTGAAGTGAGGTAATATGTGTGTGACAGGATGGAAATTATTAGTGCACGAGTGTTCCTTCCCAGGCGTTCCCTCCTCCCTGCTCGTTGGAGCACATTCGGCTTGGCTTACTCAGTTGCTTTGCCTCCCTCAGCCTCTGAGGAGGGTGCCGACTTGTCAGAATAATCCTTGAGCAAATGTGATGTAGAATTGAGAGGAGGGAGAGAGAGGGGGAGTTGGGGGCGGGGCTAAGAGAGCAGGGCCTTGTGAGGGCAGCTGCCCTGTGTCAGGAAGGAGAGCCTGGAGATCAAGGAGCATCGGAGGGCAAGGAGGTCTCCACAGCATCGCTGTGACCTACAAATCCCTTCTGGTGGGGTTAAGGAATTCCAATCCACAAGCTGAGTTATTTTGAAATTATCATTTTTTGGGTGTCCATTGTGGATGGTAAGGCGGCTTTGAGACGGGACCACTTGGGTGATGACCTTGTAAGCGAGAACATATGTTAAACGCTTGGGACACAGTAGGGATGCGGTGTGCAACATGACCAGTGCCGAATCCACTCAGTTTTGGATGATGCTTGTGTGCACATGCACTGTCTCCCCCACTGGACTGGGTGTTGCCTCGGTGTGGATGTGACCACATCAGCCTGGGAGTTGTGCTTTGTCCCCCCGCCCCACCCTATCAGACTGGGGGCTTCTTGAGGGTAGGGACTTTGCATTCTTCATTAGGCCAGTGACTCCCAGTATGTTCTTCCACCCCCAGGCTCTGTGTGAGGCCGGGGAACAGGGTCCTGCTTGCAGATCGTGTCATATCTCTATTTTGCCTGACTAATGGCATGACCGTGCCTGGGTAGGAGGTGAAGGTAGAGGGGAGAAGAGGGGAGAGGTCCAGGCCCAAGACATCTTCTTCTGCCGTGCGCTGCCCAGGAAGGTAAAGAGAATAACAGAGAAAGCATCCTGCCCTCGCCCAGCCCCAGAGCTAAACATGTCATTCTTGTGAATGAAAAATCCTATCCCCACCCAGTGGGTTCCCATAAATCCAGGTAAGCTCTGTCTAGTCCTCCTGACTCTGTCTCATGGGGCGGGGCAAGGGCGAAGCCAAACCAAGGTTCTGTCTCGTGGAGTTGAACGTGTTTACTTGTGTTTGGCATAGTGGCAAGGTTGGAGGCAGAGGTCATTATGACAACAGCTCAGAAACTCCCGCAAGAAAGGAACAAGGTGTTTGCAATGTGGACAAGTTAGAATCTGTCTGCCTTGGGTCACGACTTGGTTTTTGTGTTTCAGCCTGGAAGTTGTTTAAGGCTACCCATAATCCAGTTTAGTTTGTTGCAGTGCAATTCGATTCCAACATTTGCTGAGTACCTACTATGTGCCAGCTACCATATTGGGTGCTGGGGGGAATCTTAGGAACAGGATCAGGATGTTGCCTTTAAGGAATCCTTCTCCACCTGAAGGACAGGTGTGTGCACACAGCTGTCTCTTTTGCAGAGAAATAGCAGCTACAACAGAAGTGTGAACAGGTGCCAGAGGTATGAACAATGAACCTTCTGCCGGGTTGGAGAAGACTCTGTAAATGTGGGAATGTTTGATGTGAACCTTGAAAACTGAGCAGTCATTCAAGAGGTGGAGAGCGGGTAGGTGGAAAAATAGCATGAACAAAGTGGGCATGGGGGATAGCTCAGTATGAGGTGGGAAGGAGGAAGAGTAATTCCATTTATTGAGCACCTACTAATCTCCAGGTTCTGTGCTAGGTGCTTTGCATGTGTATTACCCCATTTAATCCTCCCAGTAATTAAGGAGGTGGGTACCGATTAAGGAGGTGGTATCGATGTTAAGGAAACTGACATTTGGAGAGAATAGATGATTGAGCCATGTTCTGAATCAAGTTTGTCTGACTCCAAATATCAGGCTCATTTTACTAGGCCAGTGGTTTCTTGAGCATATTCTATGAAACTTAGGATTCTGAAGAGGTGCTTTAGGGACATGTCCGATTTTAGTTTCATAGATTAAAATATATTTTAATCACACTCTCAAATATTATGTAATAAAAACAAGTTTCCTTCCATCTCTGCGCAGATTTTTGAATTTCTTGTAAATGTGTCATTGATTAGAAAGACTGCACAGTCTGGTTAGGTCCATCCGTGTTAAATCATAAAAAAGAAAACACTCCCATGCCCTCCACCCTCCATCATGAGGCAGGTGGGACTTCCAGTCCATGACGGTCAACTAAACGCACATTGTGTCCTCTTTCTTTAGAAATGTCTTAGAGGGGCGCCTGGGTGGCGCAGTCGGTTAAGCGTCCGACTTCAGCCAGGTCACGATCTCGCGGTCTGTGAGTTCGAGCCCCGCGTCAGGCTCTGAGCTGATGGCTCGGAGCCTGGAGCCTGTTTCCGATTCTGTGTCTCCCTCTCTCTCTGCCCCTCCCCCGTTCATGCTCTGTCTCTCTCTGTCCCAAAAATAAATAAAAAACGTTGAAAAAAAATTAGAAATGTCTTAGAAATAAATAATAAACATATACACCTTTCCAAAGAAAGGCTTAAGGGAAGGGCATCTGTGGGCAAGAGAAATCTCAACAAATTTCTGGAGGAGTGGTTTGATGGGGGAGAAACTTGGGACTTGGGTTTGCTGGGTTAAATGGAAGACGGCAAGGGGATATGTGGCTGAAGATGGGGGCTTAACTGAAAGTCTATAAATGGAGGGCACCTGGCTGGCTCAGTTGGTTGAACGTCCGACTCTTGGTTTTGGCTCAGGTCATGATCCCAGGTTGTGGGATCAAGCCCTGTGTCAAGTCTGCTGAGTCCACTCAGCGTGGAGCCTGCTTGAGATTCTCTCTCTTTCTCCCTATGCCCCTCTCCTCTGCTCATGTGGTCTCTCTCTCTGTCTCTCTCTAAAAAGAAAAAAAGTCTATAAATGGGACAATAAATTTCCCTGAGCCTTGCACACAAAGTTCTCGGCCAGACAAGCACGGTGCTCAGATCTACTCCCCACCCCCATATTACTTTTCCCCCCTAAAATGCAGAGTCTTCTTTAAAGAAATTAAACTGTCTGAGGAAGACTAGGAAAGTTGGGTTTTGAGGTGGTATTTTCAAGTAAAGCACATCACAGGCTGACATTTAGAAGCCCAAAAGTGTCAAGACCAGCTCACTCTGAAACAAAGCCTGCCATTCATCTCTTCTTATCCATGTGCACGAAACTTCCAGGAAACTTTTCTTCTGCCTGATTCTTAAATATGAAGGGACAACCACGAGCCAGGAGCTATTTAAGGAAACCTGAAATATGAAATAGAAAGACAAAGATAAACAAACTGAAAATAAGACCTCTGAGTCAATCACAACAATTTATAGGTAGAAGTTAAAAAGAGAATTCAAGAAGGCACTGAATTTCTCAAACATGAGTAGTATTAAAAAAAAAGGAACACTTAGGGAACAAAATAGTCCCTGGACATAAAAAAAATTTAACTAATATTCATAGAAATGTTGAAAGTTAAAGTCAGGATAATCTCTCAGAAAATAAAGCAAAAAGGAAAATAATCAAAATTTTATTAGAGAAAAGATGAGACAGAGGAAAAAAGAAACAATGCAGGAAGTCCACATTTGATGAATAAGTATTTTAGGGAGAAGAGAGCAAGCAGGGGAGAGAATTTCCAAATAAATAATTGAACGGAATTTCTCAGACCAAAAAGACTCAAGTCTTCAAACTAACACAGCTCACAGAGCCCGCAGCATAAAGAACACACAAGATTTTGAAATTTCAGAATACCCAAGAAAATGAGAAGGCATCTCCTCAAAGTTTCCAGAGAGAGAAAAAAAGTGACCTACAAAGGGATGGAGATCAGAAAAGTGCCAGATTTCTCACCAGAGGTGCTGGATGCCAAAAGACAGTGGAACAGTATCTTCAAAATTCTGAAGGAAAATGACGCTCACTTTAGAATGCACTACCTGCCTCAACTGACTGTTAGGTACCAGGGCAAATCAAAGACATACAGAGACAGATGAGGGCTGAGGAAGTTTACTTGCCACACGGTCTTTCCGAGGAAGTTATTTGAGGATGTGCTGAAGACAAGGGGGGAACCAAGAAAGGGAAAAGCAGAATTTTTGTCAGCCTGCAAGTTAGCTTGGTATGTGGTTTTAACTGATTAATTAATTAATTACGTTAGTATGTTTTCTCTTAGGTTTAGGCATCAGGGTTATGTTAGCTTTGTAAAATGAACTAAGTTTATGATCTTTTTTATGCTCTGAATGTGTTTGCACAGGGGATAATCTCTTTCTTGAATGTTTGCTCCCCTCCCCAGTAAGCCCAACCCATTTAGATTTTTTTATTTTTAAAAGTTTTATCCATTCAGGGGGCACCTGGATGGTTTAGTCGGTTGTTTGACTCTTGGTTTCAGCTCAGGTCATGATCTCACGGTTCATAAGTTCAAGCCCTGAGCCAGGCTCTGTGCTGACAGCATGGAGCTTGCTTGGGATTATCTCTTTCCCTCTCTTTTTATGCCTCTCTCTCTTTCTTTTTCAAAATAAATAAATAAAACTAAAAAGAGTTTTATTCATTCATTCATTCATTCATTCAAGCTATCTCTATGCCCAATGTGGAGCTCAAACTCACAACCTTGAGATCAAGAATTGCATACTCCACTGACTAAGCCAGCCAGGTGCCCCTAGATATTTTTCTATTTTAAAAACTTTTAAAATATTTATTCATTTATTGAGAGACAGAGAAAGAGAAAGACAGAACAAGTGGGGGAGGGGCAGAGAGAGAGAGAGAGAGAGAGAGAGGAAGAGAGAATCTTAAGCAGGCTCCACACTCAGCATGGAGCCCAATGCACTTTGAGATCATGACCTGAGCTGAGATCAAGAGTCTGATGCTTAACTGACTGCGCCACCCAGGCACCCCTAGATTTTTTTTTTAAATAAGCAATATTTTGACAATATTTTCTATGTTTTCTTTCATCATTGTTTTACGACCTTTGTGGCAGGTCATTCTGCTATCCAGTATTTGTTCTTATTCTTCCTTTGCTTGAAAGAAATCAATTTTGCCAAGTTAGAAATTAAATTTCACAGGTCCTCTTGCGGAGAGGTGGGGAGAGTGACCCAGTTCTGGCCAGTGAGAAAACACACATGTACTGAATGAAAAAAACGACCATTTTCTGGGTAAAAGGGACAGACTCAGCTGCCCTTTGGCCCTTCTCCCTTCCTCTTGCCTGGAACGTAGATAGCATGCCTAGACATGGAGTAGGAATCCTGTGAGCATGAAGACAAAAGCCACTTGCTAAGAAAGTGCAGCAGAAGGACAGAACGAGCCCTGGTCTGGGGTACATCACCTAGCTTCACACCAACCCAGGTCTGCTCACTTCTGCGTTTCCTGTTGGATAAGAAAAATATATCCCTTATTAGTTTAAGTTACCAATTGTTCAGATTTCTGTGGCTTCTCCCCTCTCCCACCCCCAGCAAATTCACCTTTCACTTGATCCAATCTTTAAACTCGGAGCTGCCTTCTGGAACACAGAGGTATTCAGATCCCTGAAAAGGTGTTCAGATCCTCTGGAACACAGAGGTATTGAGTGAATTGAGGGCTGTCATTAAGGGGGACAATTTTTTCCTCTCCCCATTATCCCACCAGCCTATGAAACAGGAACTTACATCCTCTTGGAAGTATTGGGAAGAAACCTTTCGACTTTCTTGCCACCCCCTTCCTGGGTCCTCAGTGTGAGAGAAGCAGTGACCTCTTGGGTTGGTGGGGCAGGGAAAAGGTATCAAGTGTGCAATTGCTCAGCCTGTTCTTGGCTCTCGCTCTGGGACTGACCTGACTCCAAATGGCATGTTGCCCTCTCTGCTCCTGCGTCCTCCAGGCGCTGAGCACCAGGGCTGGCCCAGCCCCGGCCCGAGAGGACTTCAATAGTCCAGCTGCTCTGGTGTGAGTGGGTGGGTAGGGTCAAGTCAGGGGAGAAGGGAAAGGAAGCCCATTCGGGTCTTGGGTCTCAGCCACATCCTCCGATCCATCTGGACCAGAAATAAAGCCGACATTTTAATCCCTACTTGTCTCCTGTGACTATTTCTCAACTGGATCAGAACTTGGAAAATCGAGGGGTGTGATTAACTAGCACCCGCAAAACCCAACATCTGTTGCCTACGTAGCCCCAGTGGGAAAAGCCACAGTTAGATGAAAACAGTGGTTTCAAAGTTTGATAATTATTGGACAGTGCTTCTCTATACTTAATTGCGTATGTCTTTTGATCTCACTGTAGAACGTGTATCACTTTTTTTTTTTTCCGCAGAGTAAGAGGCTGGATTGAGAGTGACAAGCTTCTAGGTTATGCTACCACTTACTGGCTCTGCAGCTTGACTTTTCTGGGCTTCAGCTTTGTCAGTTATAAGACGAATGGGTTCGACTAGGTGATGGGTAGGAGCCAACCCAAGCGTTGATATTCTTTCATTCATTCACCGCAGTTTTATGGAGTACCTCACTGATATGTGTTGCACGTTGTGTCGGGAGGCTGGTTATCCAATATTGTACAAAAAAATTATGGCCCCACCATCTTGGGGTTTAGAATCTAGTAGGAGAGATAGACGTCAAATAAGCACATAGATAAGTGTGTAGTTATAAGTATCTCACTCTTAATTAATAAAATTTTAAGAAATAAGCACCTGGATCATACGCAGCACTCCTACTCGGTATCGCTAACCCACACTCAGGGAAGGCCCTGCTGGTTGGTCCGACAGCCACACAAGGTGGTGTCACAAGTTTTGTAACTGTGTCAGAACCGCCGTGCTCAGGAAGACATGGCAGAGGAACTTCCAAAGGGCCAGGCTTTCAGATTAAAAAATGGTTAAACACTTTTTTTTTGAAAGTGACAAATTAATAACATGCTTGTTACAAAAATTCAAGCAGCACAGCAAAAAAATTGCAAAGAAAACCTCTTTCCTTCTCCCCCTCCAAACTCACTTGGAAATAAAAACAATGGGTAGATGTGTGCCCTTCCAGCAAGCTGCTCCCCAATTGTGTAGGCTCTAGGAAGGCAGGGATGGGACCCGCCTTATTCACTGCAGTATCCTAGTAGGTGCTCGGTAAATATTTGTTGAATGAGTTAACAAATAAGTAATAATTACACATAAAGGCTCAGACGTAGGTTTTGTAGAAGATCACAAAGAGGATCATGCCGTGTATGCTTTATTTCATGTACCCTGGTTTTTTTTTGTTTTGTTTTGTTTTTACTCAAAAGTCTATAACGAACTTTCTTCCGTGTATCCATTTCTAATGTATGCACTGTCTTTGTTGTGGGTTGAATTGTGACCCCAAAAACGTATGTTGAAGTCTTAATCCCCGGTACCTGGGAATGTGACTTTATTTGGAAAGAGGATCTTGGCAAGGGGCGATTGAATGCAGATGAAGTCACACTTAATTAGGGTGACTGGTATCCTTATAAGAAGAGAAGACGAGAGACAGAGATGCAGCGACGATGTCAAGTGATGACAGAGACAGAGGCCGGTGTGATGCAACCACAAGCCAAGGAGCACCAAGGATTGATGACCACCACTGGAAGCTAGGAAGAGGCGAAGAAGGATTCTGCTCAGAGTCCCAGAGGAAGCCTGGCCCTGCTGCCTCCTTGATTTTGGGCTTCTAGCTTTTAGAATTGTGAGACAATGAACTTCTCTTATTTTAAGCCACTTCGTTTGTGGTATTTGTTACAGCAAACCTAGGAAACCCAAGACACTCCTCTTGAAGGACATTTATGTTGCTTCTAATCTTGCATTATTATAATAGTGATGCTTGCTGCCATTTTCTGAGCAGTGTGGCTGGGGCCTGGCCTGTTTGGAGAGAGGAGCCCTAGAATTAATTCCTTTCTCCAGAAACTCCTTGGAACAATCATGGACTCCAGCCCGGGTGCCAGAGACTCAATTCATACTTGGCAGAGTTGCCAGATAAAATACAAGACGCCCGTGTCATATTTGAGACATACTTATTCTAAAAAGTTATTTGTTGCTTCCCTGAAATTCAAATTTAATGGGGGCATCTGTGTTTTTATTTGCTGAATCTGGCAACCCTAAATCTCGGGGCTGTGGGCCACCCACACTGTACCTGAAGGAACCCAAGGATCCCGATTTTCTGCAGGAATTCTGGAAGATCTCTGCCTGTCCTGGATCTCTGACTCTCCCCTGGCATCCTCAGTGTTCTCAGTGGAGCCCAGATGTCCTGTGGGGCCTGCCTCCCTCAGAACCAAGCTGAGTCTCCCTCCTGTCCACATCAAAGCAATCAGTGCTGCTTTGCTCTGCCCCACCTTTTCGGTGGCAGACTGTCCCCATCTCCCTCTGGCCTGCTCCCTCCCTTCCCCATTCACCCCCCCCCCCCCTTCAGGGAACCAACTAATCAGTCCCCTGTGTGCCATGTTCTGACTGAGGTTGGGGAAGGAAGTGCTGTGGGAGCCTGTAACAGTGATGGCCAGGGTCTCCCAAACCTGCACTACATAACAAATCCCCCAGGGCTCGCTGAAAATGCTCTTCCAAGTTGAGTCAGCCTCAGAAATCTCCAGGGAAGCGTCCTGTCTCCAGCTTACTCTAGACAGGTGGCTCTCTAAGTGTATACACTGGAGTATTTGTAGGATCAGATTTTTTTTTTTTTTTTGGGTAGTTTGGTGACCAAATAACCTTAAGTAAGAAAATGGATTTAAACAGATTTGCACCTGCTCAAAGTTACTGCAGGAGTTTTCAAGATCTGCATAGAGGCAGAAGACGCAACTTTGCTCAAATCGACCGGACCACAGAACTCTTTTCCCAGGGAGCATTTTGGGAAATGTCACTTTTAAGGATCCAGAGGAAAGTAGACATAACCAGATGGATATCAATATGATTTAGAGTCTAGAATTTATTTCGTTTTGGCATTTTGGGGGAATTCCTTCCCTTTTGGATATATCGTGAACTTAATGGAGACAAGTTTCATGGAGAGTAGATGACACAACTTAAAAACATGAAAGAACTTGTGTGCAAAGAATACTTTGAAACTTTGAAAAAACAGTCTGTGCTAAAGCTTTTAGGAGACTGATTAAAAATAAATGTCGAAATTCTTCGAAATGAGAAAAAAAAAAAAAAAGAAATCTCTAGGGAGGGGACCTGGCCTAGTGTGGAGGCCCAAGGGAAGTCCCTGCAGGGAGGTGATGTCCAGGCTGAGGCTGAAGGTTCAGTAAGGGTTAGGCAGGTGAGGCTTTGGGGCAGGCCAGGGTCCGAGAGAGGCAAGATCACAAGCTCTTGCAGGGAGATGGGAGAGGCTGGCCTGAGACCGGGGAAGAGGCCGGTGTGGCTGGAGTGAGGAGGGCTGAGAAGAAAGTGGGGAGTTGAGCCTGAGAGAGATGAGGCCACCTCCGGCCAGGCCTTGTTGGCTTCTGCAAGTGTCTGGTTGCCCCATTCCCACATGACTGTCACCCTCCTTCCAAGTCTGGAATTCACTCATTAAGCCGGGCCTTTCTGCTAGGTGAGGTGGGAATCAGAGGCCATGAGCACCATGAACCTTAGCTCCATGGGGGCAGGGGACGCCCGCCCGCGGCCTATGAGAAATGGGTGTGGGAGTTTGCCGACAGATTTAGAAAATCCCCACGTTAGACAAGTCATGTCGAAAATACTGTTTTTTGTTATTGAGAAGATACTATAAGTGTTCAAGTATGTGGTAGGCACACCACACGTCCTTGTGTATTCCCCTCCCTCTGAGTGTGGGCTGGACCTAGTGACTTGCTTCTAATGAATAAAACATGGCACACATGAGAGGATGTCACTTTTGAGGTCAGGCTATTCAGGACTGTGACTTTCATCCTGCTCGAACCCACTCTCTGTGACTCTTCTCTCTCACTCACTCTGTTGAAGCCAGCTGCAGCCTTGGGGCTGCCCTATGGAGGAGCCCATGTGCCAAGGTGGCGAGGGAGCCCTCCGGCCAACTGGCGGTGAGGGAATCAAGGCCTCTGGCCCAGCAGCCCACAAGGAGCAGAATCCGGCCAACGACCGCGTGAGTGAGCTTTGGACGGTGCCTTCTTTGCGGCCCTCGAGAGACCCTGAGGCGGAGGACTCGGCTAAGCTGTACCTGGATTCACGACCTTCACCGTGACCTGCGGTTTAATAAAAGTCGGTGAAAGGCACTTCAGTGTTAGGGCAATTCGTAGCAGTAGGTGACTAATACAAAGTATGATTTGGAAAAGTATGACTGATATGACAGCCATCCTTGTCACCATCCTAACGTATATATACATTCACGTAATTTGAACTCCTGGCGGGCAGGCTAATTTTGAAATCTCCTTTTTCCCCTCCATTTATCAACAAGGGGGGCGATATCGTACATCAGGGTCTGTGGTCCGTGTATGTGTCTCCCGGGGTCCCGCCAGAAAGCAGAAACCATACCAGTTACCTTCACAGAATTTATTTTATTATTCTTCTTTAAAATTAAAAAAATTTTTATTTGTGTTTTGTTTATTTATTTATTTATTTTGAGAGGGAGGGAGAGAAAGCACGAGCGGCGGAGGGGCAGACGGAGAGACAGAGAATCCCAAGCAGGCTCCATGCTGTCAGTGCAAAGCCTGACCTGAGCCAAAATCAGGATTCGAACACTCAACCAACTGAGCCACCCAGGTGTCCCTGTTATTATTATTTTTTTAAACCTTCACAGAATTTATGAAGAATCACATCACTTAATTCCATCACAGCCACGGTGTGAAAGGTGAAAATCATCAATAACCAATAATCAAAATCACTCTCTGAAAATCCTCTAGATCATTAGGACCTGGGGCCTCGGAAACTCAAAAGCAGAGAATTCCTTAGCTTTATATTGTCGCTGTGTTTCAGCTTGTCTTTCATTTCCTTGGGGGCGGCGGAGGCTAAGAATCTATTTTGAACACCAGCAGAGATTTCTCTCCCTCTCCGTGTCTCTGATAAGCGTGGTTAGTTGAGTTAGCTAGTGGGGCGGGGGGGGGGGGGGTGTTGGTGGTGACACAGCGGGTAGTAAAATCATTCCCCATTCCTGTCACAGTTCTACAGCTGCAGTTTTCCAGGCCTGATTGCCCATTGTGTTGATGTCCCAGTTTACTAAACCACTTCCCTAGTCTGGTTCCCAGTTTTTGACCTTTAAAGAAAAGACTTCAGTGCACGCATTTATGCAGATAACACTGGGCTTCCGCTGAAATTATTTCCTTGGAATAAAATCCCAGGAATGAGATTATTGGGTCAAAGGAAGAGAAACAGCTTCATGGGTGTTGCTGTGAGATGCTTTATTGCTTTCAAAGGAACTATGCCAACCAACGTCAACAGTTTAGAGCATGTGAAGGGATAGCTTCAGGGCAACAAGCAATTCACTCTTGGGAAATCAGTTCCCAGGCCCTTCCAAAACTACCTGAAAGGCCTCACAGACGAGGCAAATGGGGTGCAGTGTGGAGTCCTGGGCTGAGAAATAGGAGGTCTGGGGGCGCCTGGGTGGCTCGGTCAGTCAAGCGTCTGACTCGGCTCAGGTCATGATCTCGTGATTTGTGACTTTGAGGCCTGCGTCGGGCTCTGTGCTGACAGCTCGGAGCCTGCTTCAGATCCTCTGTGCCACCCCACCCCCCCCCTCCCCCCGCCGCCAATAAATAAACACGTAAAAAAAACTCTTAAGAAATAGGAAGTCTGAAGGTCTAAAGCCGAGGGTACAGAGTAGTTAACAGTGTTGACTGTGGACAACGGGTCCTCAGTTCAAATTCTGACTTTGCCCCTTAATCTTTCTGAGACATGTGTTTTGTCACCTATAAAGCAGGGATTATAGCAATACTGAGCCTTGCAGAGGTGAGGTGAGGATGAAATGGGTTATTACCTGCTGGGCGATTAGATCAGCACATGGGACATCACATGGTAAACACCGAGTAAATAGAACAATTGTTATTACTATTTCCATTATCTACTGACTGAGGCTCTATCCTCGTCTCTTGGCCTCATTTCTCCAGCGGCTGGCCATCTCTTCCTCCGGACTTCCACACGAGACCCCACCCAGGCCCTTCAGTTTTCCCTGCGGGTCGGGTCTCCTTGTCTCTGAGGCGAGAGTAGTCACCTTGGCTTTCAGGCGTTGAGTCCCAATGGTCTCTGGATGCCCCCTTGTGGCCAGCTGGCTTTCTCTTGCTCTCCTCCACTAAAGGGGAAAACCAGCCCTGCACTTGTGAGGGACCAGATGTGTGTGTATGTGTGTGTGTGTGTGTGTGGTGGAGGAGGCTTCCATTTCTGCAGATAAAACAGGAAATAGCACGTCACAGCATCCTCCTTGCTAGCTAGAAAGGGGATGAGTCTCTATATGCTTATACCTACGCACGAATGGGAACTGCTTGTGCTGGCTTGCATGTGTGTACGTGAGCACTTGTGCGTACACTTGATATCACTCTTCTTGCCCCAGGGGTCTCATGGGATTCCACTGAGACTATCTGGTCTGAGAAACGAAAGCAATGTGCGGACATCATCAGGCCACTATTATGTATAAGAGCACCTATAACCACTCGGTTTATCCATTTGCTCAGGTGGACATTCAGTTCCACAGGTATTTACTGAGCGCCTACCACATGCCAGGTCTTCTGAGGTCTGGGGAGGCAACAGTGACAAAGACAGAATCCGTTTCTGCCCTCTCCCAATCTAGTGGGTGAGACAACCGTTGCAGTACAGGGAAGGGGTAGAGGCGCCAAGGAAGACTGCCTGGAGGAGGGGACACCTGAGCTGACCCGTGAAGCTGTGGGTGCTCTAGGCCCTCTGCAGCTTTGGGGCGGAGGGGTTTATACAAAGAACACTTGTGGGGGTTTTGAAGTGCCGATTTTAACCCCAGCTCACCGAGCTAGTCTTTTTCTTGGGGCCTGTTTCCTCCTGAGGTAAGCCAGTGGGCTGGCCATGATACCCACAGTTTCTGTCGACCTTGATGTTCTCTGATCTTTCATTCCATCAGCCTGAGGAATTCTCTTTCTTTCTACTTTTTGGTCATACGCCACCCCCTTCCCTGAAGAAATGAAAACCAGACTGAGTGAGAGAGGAACGGCAAAACACTGATACACTCACGTAGGACGCGTGCCTGCACATGTGCAGTGTGCATGTGCCCACGGGCACACGTGCGTGTGCATGTGCCCCTCCATTCCCACCTTGGCTCTGCCAGAACCCCCCGGGAGGGTCAGCAGTGATCTGACAAGAGAGAGGTGGAATGAAGGTGAGGCTTTCTCCTGGGCTCAGCGTGGAGGTGAGGGTCCAACAGACACGGCTCCTTCTACTTGGCCCGGTCGCTTAGCTTCCTGGAAACTGCTTCCAGGTCAGCCAAGTAAATACCCGCCAGGCAGGGTTTCTGCAGTGATCAGAGGTGACATATGGGCAGTGCCACCCCCCCCCACCCCCTGTTGTAAGACCTAGCAGGCTTTTGGAAAATAAGAACTAAAAAGCAGCTACATTTAACAATATCTAGGGTGGCTCACACACTTGGCCGTGCAGCGGAGAAAGGGTTGACTAGAACACCACCCTGACCCTCCCAGTGACAATAACCTCAGGGAGGATATCAGACAAGTGCCCAACTCACTATAGATGGCTCTGTTCTCTGGTTCCAGTTAGAATGAAGCTTATTAACTGGGTAACTTTGGCCAAGTTACTTAATCTTTCTAAGTGTTAGTTTTCTCATCTGTAAAATGGGGACTTAACAGCAACTCCCTCACAGAAGTGCTGGGAGCATGAACTGAGGTAATGAATGTGAAAGCACTTAATAGAGTTGCAGGCAGATAGTAGGTGCCCCATGCTTTGGTAGCTGCTTGTATTGGTCACGACAGGCTAACTGGTGTAACAAATAGGCCCAAGAATGTATAATGGCTGAGAGACGATTCGAGGTTTGGTTTTTGCTCCTAGGATGGTCTCGGGAGATACCAGGTTGGCCGTGGAGTTCATTAGGAGACCAGGTTGCTGCCAATTCCGCCATCTTCAACGTGTGGCTTCCAAGATTTCTTCAGCCATGGGCATCCAGGCAGTGGGTGGGGAAGAGAGTGTAGAGAAGGTACATCAGTCTCTTACCGCCTCGGCCCAGGAGCTCCACATGTGCTCACATTCTATTGGTGAGTCTCGTGGCCTCATCTTAATGCCATGGGGGCCAGAAAATGTAGTTCTGGGTGGGCAGCCACTTCCCAGGGTCGACTCTGTGTACTACGGAAGGGGAGGCAGGACTCTCTGGGAAACAAAGATTTCTATTTCTGTTATTATTGCTCTTTCCATCCATAGCAGAGCGTAGTAAACATCGGGTGGGAGGTGAAAGCACAGGGGGAGCTTAGCAAAGGGGGTGATACATTCTGACTTCCGACGTGTTTGTGTGTGTGTGTGTGTGTGTGTGTGGTGGTGGTGGAATCTGAGGGGTCTTGAAGGAGAGGCAGGACAGCCACATAGGGGGAGGTGGAGAAAGCTCATGGAGGCCTAAGGGAATCACATGAACAGAGTCAAGAGGGAGGAAAGCTCAGGGAGGGGGAGGCGGAGGCGGGAAGGGGTGGAGAGGTGTGTTGGCAGCCCACGAGGAAGCCTGGAATGTCAAGATAAGGGGGTGGAAATGCAGAGTCACGCGTGGTCTTTCTGCAGTGGAGTCCAGGGGAGTAGGTGGTCATGGAGACAAAGGAGGGAGAGATGGGGGAGGAGGTGAGGAAATAGAAAGACAAAGGAGGTGGGGGAGGAAAGTCTGGGGTTCACAGAGGAGAGGCTGGAAGAAACAGAGGATAAGGGGGGAAGAGAAGGGGTCTTGGGCCGACCACACCCTCAGGTCTCCCATTTGTCACCTGGCAGCCTCCCTTCTTGGAGGCCTGCCCACTTGGGGCCCAGCCCTCCACACCCTCCATGCAAGGGGAGGTTTTATCTCCTCTTTCTGCTTTGTTCTCTTTCCAGGAAGGAAGTGGCTCCAGATGCCATGGGTGGGACATTCCTTGGCTCTGCTCACCGTTCCCAGATTTCTCCTGATTCCTGGTGACAGAGTTGGCACCTCTAACCAGTCTTGGAGAGGGGCAGAGCCTTGCTCAAGAACACCCTGCACCCCAGGAAATCCGAGTCTCGTTTTGAACCACCCTAGCTCTCTAGGTGCAAGACCTGCTTCCAGAGAGATGCCATGACAATTCTGTTCCACCCAGGCCTGCGAGGCACCTGCCACGTTCCCAGTGCCGTGTGGGGCACCAGGGAATTCGCACGGAGAAACCAGACAGGGTCTGCCCTGGGAGCTCGCAACAGACTGGGGCGAGGGGGAGTGGGGGATGAGCTATTCTTTGGAGAACTGTAAACCTGGTGGAGTAGACCCATGGGGAACTACAGGAAGGGGAGTTCGCATTAAAGTGTTAGTTGGAGGAAGTGGCATTGGTAATGGGTCATGACAGAGACACGGGACTCGGACAGGTGAAGATGGCTGGGTGGGGATTTCAGGGGGAAGAAAGAGCCCAGCAAAGGTGGAGGGGAAGGGAAACGCAGGTCTTAGTGGGGGAACACAGACCAGTCCAGTTGAGCTGAAACCAAAGGGGTGATGGGGAGTCAGGGGGGTATGGAGCAGGGTGGGGTTAGACAGAGGAGGGCTTGAATGTGAAGCTTGTGTTTCACTGAGAGGCAGTGGGACCCTTGTGAGGTTTCTGAGCGGAGGAAGGATGAGGACATAACTGACAGCTTGCTCTTTGTGTGGAACACACCTTTCCAGCCGCCCTCACCCCGTGGTGAGACCGTCCACCTGCCTGCGGGTCAGGCCCCGAGCAGCGCTGACCACACTGAAGCGGCTAGAGGGCTTGCGCACGGGCAATTCGGCTTCCGGTCTCAAGAATCAAATCAGGCTCACATTTAAAGGACTGAGATCCTGGGGGAAGTATCAGCCCTGAGAGGAGAGGGAGTCAGAGAAGCCCGGGCTTGCCTCTTGGCTGCTGCACCCACCAGCTGTGGGACGTTCGGCACGTTGGTAAATCCCTCTGGGCCTCGGTTTCCTCAGAGTGACCTGAGCATAACAACACCTGTGGCTCACGGGTAAAATAAGATGGCCATCCTGGCTTACTTCAATAAATATTAGTTTTCTAAATATTGGGAATGGCACGGGTGGGGGAACTCTTCAGTACTGTGGCAGGCCAGCCTGGCAAAATGGCCCCTGCTCCTTTTCACCCTGTGCCTGCCCTGGTTGGGGGAGAGGAGGGTGCAGCTGGAACACCTGTGCCCTTCCCGGCCCCAGCTGGCTCCTCGCCTGGCTCTCCCACCTGGTAGGATGGGTAGGGCCCTGGGATCTGTGGCGTCCTAGGCGCTGTGACATCAGGCCAGCAGGAGCCCTGCAGCACCAGGGGCTGGGAATGAGACTACGTGGGGGAGGGGTGGCAGTGTCAGGATCTCTGGGCCCTATGCCCAATGCTGGCACAGCCACCAGGTCACCAGAGGGTGCCACTCAGGCTGGCTTGCCGGCTCCCTTTCCTTTTGTGAACTTTCTCCAGGAGGAGCGTTACAGAGAGGGGCTTCAGGATGGAGGTTCATTTTGCCAGTTTTTGTCCAAAGTCCATGAGGAGGGATGTGTTGGAGCTGTCCACATCAGCTTTGGCTGGTCTCAGAGGCAGAGCAAACGGACTCATGATCCTGCCTCGCTAGACCTGGCTGGTCGTGGGGGAATCCCCAGGTTAGACAGAACTTGGGTCTAATCCTGCCTCTGCCTCTCATTAGCTGGGTGACCTTGTGTGCATTATTAACCTCTTCCAGCCTCAATCTCCTTGACTATAAAATGAGAATAATAACAGTACCAACTCACAGCATTGGGAGAACCCAATGAGCTAATGGTTACACAGTCAGCACAGTGACCAATGCATATTAGGAGCCCCTGAAATACCAGTTTCCCTCCTTCCCTTCTTCTTACCTCTCTTCTTTCCATTCTAGGAAATTTCAAAGCTGCTTTGAAGGAAGAGCTCTGAGGCAGCCCCCTCCTCATAGAACCCCTCGAAATCCCAGGTCAGGAGACAGGGGCAAACTGGAAACTGGTGACTTCACCCCTAGGCACAGACCTCTGAGGTTTTGCCCTTGCAGGAGTGGCTGGCTGGAGTAGTGGGGGAGAGGAGTGGAAACGAGCTAGACCCCTGCTTTCCCAATCCTGAGACCAGGTCTCTTAAACTCTCACAGGCCACACATCCCAACCCACCTCTGCCAGTAGCTAATTCACACTAAGATGTTAAGTGAATAAGTGAATCGATGATATTCACACCCTAGGGGCGTTGATAGCTGTTAAGGGCTTTCTATTCAGCCAAACTGCCTTCTTAACCAACATGACTCCCCTCCCTGAACTCCGCTGGGGCTCTGGGGCTCGTCTGGAGTGCTGATTGCCTGCAGGGAGTGGAGGCCCAAGTTTTGGCTCTAGTCAACCGAGGAGGTTCAGAATAGAGCTAACCAGGGGACACAAGCCAAAGGGCAAGGGGTAGGCACACCTGGAGTGCTGGGTCACCTTTGTGACCATCAACTGTTGGAGAGTGGGCCAGCCGGAAGACTTTCAAAGGTTTGGTCAGACCAGATGACACCTTGCATGTGGCCCCCTGCCCACCACCGCTCCATGCTTCGAGACGGACAAAGTCTGGAAGGTGGAGAGAGTGGGGGGGATGAGAGGTAGGTTCGGGCATGGGGCTTCTGCCCATTGTCAGCACAGGCAGCCAGCACCCTCTGAGTCATGAGCACACCCACCTCACCTGACTTTTCTCTGGGGAAAGAAGGCAGTGGTGACTGAGGTGAGCTGGCCGCAGCCTCCCTGGGGCACAACACAACTCCCAGGAGACCTGGGCCTGGGCTGGGGAGTCAACTAGGGAGCTTGTCAAAACGCACATTCTGATTTCAGAGGTGTAAGGCCTGAACATCTGCGTTTCCTATAAGCTCCCAGGTGCTGCTGGTTCAGGACCACGCTTGAGTAGGAAAGATAGATAATGGGGAGTGGGGGTGCTGGGGACTCTCCAGGCCTGAGGCAAGTCCTTGCGGTGCTGGCTTGTGACCTCTGGTGTCTCCATTCTGACACCCTGCACAGCTAAGACCACATGGGGGTGGGTGGCCACAGTGCTGAGCTCGGCCACTCGACGGCTCTTCTCGATGCTGTTCCAGACTGACAGAGGAAAGCAGCTTCCCTTTGATGGGGACTAATAATAATAACAGCTGCCCACCACCAAGAACTAACCACGAGGAGACCATATCTCACTTATAAGCGGCAGAATTGGCCCTAAGATATTTTTGTTTGGGTCCGCGGGACTCTGGGTGTAGAGAAAGTGCAGGGACAGGACACATTTTTTTTTTTTTTTCCTTTGGCAGATATTTCCACTCAGGACCTCTCTGGACCTTTTGGGGGTCAGGGAACTTGTTAACAATTCCTTTGTCGGACCGTAGCATGGCGCTGAGCTGGGGGATCTGTGGGGGTGTGGTATATGGCCCCATCCTGCCTGAACTTAGCAACCCGGTGGGAAAGCTGACACCTCACAGAGGCTCAGACCATGTTAGAGGCAATGTCCCCTGCAGGGGAGGCACCTCAAACCGGCCGTGCTCATGAAGGAGGTCTCAGTGAGCTCAGGTAAACACCGAGCTTTGTACCCCAGGAAGCTCCGGGTACAGGCACTTCAGTCTCTCCCCCTCTCTCTCAGGGCTGGGTTCCTGTCAAGGAGACAGAGAAAGTTTCCACTGTGTGGAACTTGCATGTGTGTGCAAGTGAGCGCCTGTGACACCACCCACATGGAAGTGCCCTGTTATCTTTTCTTTTTTGCAGAAAATCAGGTCAGTGGTTTGACTGTTGTCGTTAACCACATGGTGCACTGAATAGGTAGCATGAATGGCCATGGCCTCCAAGCGCTGAGGGCAGAAGGGTGAGGCCAGGGTATGGGGCCACCGGGTCACGGGGGCCCCCAGAAAGCAACCACATGGCTACCAATCTGGGGAGGGCACGTTGCTGGCCGTGTCCCGTTTCCTCTCAACATTCCTCTCGCTCTGCTGGGGGCCTCGGCCGCCTGCCTGGGGTTGAAGCGTCCCGAGTGGACACTGTTGAGTAATCGGGGAACCCGGCCTGCCGAGAGGCAGGCCATCAGTCGGTCCGTGGCCGGGCGCTCTGCAGGAGGGGTGGGCAGTGTGGAGAGCTCTGGGGTTGAAGCAGGGTACAGTGGAGCTGTCCCCACAGGTAACAATAACAACAACAGCAGCAGCTGAGGGCTCTGGGGTGCAGAGCATTGTCACACATTTCCTCACCCCGCCCACGACACCCTTGGAAGGGGCAGGAGTAGGCGTTATTGTTATGTCCCAAGTTGCTGATGATGATGCTCAGAGAGAGAGAGTGTGAGGTCAAGGGCCTAGTTCAAAGGCATCCAAACTCCTGCCCTGGCTTCACACTCCCCTTCTGGGGCCCCTGAGGGTGCCTGGGCCATGCACCTGTTGCCTTTATAGGTGGTGGGAGGCAGAGGCCACAGCCGCCCTGGGCCAGGAGTCCAGGTGGGCTTAGCTGGGTCCTTTGGCTCTGGGTCTTTCCCAGGCTGTGGCCGTCTCAGGGCTTGACTTGGGAAGGACATGCCTCCCAGGCCCTAAGCCTGAATGGACAGGAGACAGAGAGCAGAGAATCGTCCCCCCACCCCTGCTCCATATAGTTCTCATCCTGGCTTTTAAGTTCCCCATTGCCTTGTCCACCAACCACACCCCCTCCAGCTCCCAAGCCCTTCTCTGCTCTGCTTTTGCTTTCGTGGCGGTTTCCTCAGAGGCTCAGACAATAGAGGCTGATGATCCAACCGCTGAGAGCACCACCTCCCCTCCCCCCTGCAGCCAGAAATCATCTGTTACCCATCGCTGGGGCCCAGGCTGCCAGACTGAGACCTTGTGCATCTCTCCTACTTCTTACTGGAAATGAGTCCCCCGTCCACCCCCGCCCCCCGCCCCCGTCCCCCACCCGGCCTCCCTGGGGAGGTTCGAGGACTCATCATCTCTCCCTCTCCTCCTCTGCTGGGCACCACTCCGCAGTGGGGAGGCAGGCAGAGGCTGGCGACTGCTGTCCCCAGAGACCCTTCCGGGAGAGGACCCTCATTGTGATGTCTCTGGGTCAGCTCAGCTGCCCTGGTCTGGACTCACACTCCGAGGAGCAGCTTGCCGTGAGGTTACGATGCTGACGTTGCACAGAAATGTGCTGGAAATTACAGAGTGCCTTGGAGGGAAAAACAAACTGGGGTTTCAGTTCCCATGGAAACGGCATCTATTTGTAGAGGAGCCTGCGTCAGCACCTGGACCCCGTGCTGGGGGGTGGGGGGTGGGGGCGGCCATAAGAGGGCAAGGTCATCTGTTTATGGTCTGAAACTCTTTCAGGACAGCACGTCTGAAAGGGCCCCCCTTACCTTTAGCCTTGACTAAGCTCTTCCCACACAGAGGCCCGTCTGCTGGGCATATCTCTGCAGCACAGGGGATTTTGGGTAGATTTTAAACTTATGAGTCAAGGGTGTGGGAAGACCCCAAATTCACCATTTATACATTTATTCCACAAATGTTTTTGACCTATTCTGTGCCAGGTACTGGGCTCGGCTGGCCAATCAGGAACTGGTCTGTATCAGCTCAGGTTGGTGGCTGAAGTCCTTTCCTGGAAGGAGCTGCAGTCATCAAGGAGCACGGTGGGCACCTGCTGAGGACCGACCACATGGTACAGGAGCACACAGGTGCACCCAAGCCACTGCCCTTGTTCTGCAACCAAAGCAAGAGACTTCTGTTCTCATGTGCCAAGGTGGGCTACTTCCCGCATCTTTTGGGGAAAAATTGCCCCTAAATGATCAAGCATGTACTCACATAAGAGGGGAGTATTCCAGCTACTGTGAAGGAAAGGGTGTCTTTTCCAAAGGTGTCGTTCAGGCTAAAGGGCTTTTTGTCTAGTGATTGCCAGGCCGAGGCCCTTGTTTTGTGTTAATTTCCCAGTTAGGTATCATTTAGCAAGCCAATACAAAAAGGCTTTATTTCCACACGACTTTACTGTCACAAAGAGCTCCTGTCTCCCCTATGTCATTCAATGTAATTCTCCCGACAGCTGTAGGAAAGTTGTTGGAAAAACATCATGCCCATTTTCAGAGGGAGAAACAGAGGCTGTGGAGGGTAAGGCACTGGTCAAGGCTACACAGACAGTAAATGGTGAAACCAGAATGGGAATCGGGCACCAGATCCCTTGTTTTGCCCCACTCCTGCCTGTCAAGGGGTACCTGGTGACCAGACCGCCTCTACCCCTCCCTGGCTGACCTCCAACCTGCCTGAGGAATGGGAAAAGTCAGCTGTGTGTGAGAGAGACTGGGGGCGGGTGGGGAAGGACGCTCTGAATTTCGTCTCTTAGGGGCCGCATGGCAGAAAGACCACAGGCCCATCTTCCCCATCATTTCACTCATCAGTGCCTCAGTTTCCTTCTCCATAAATCGAGGGAGTGTGTGTGGGGATCTGAAGGATCTACACCCTTGTAAGAATTCTAATGAAATCAAGGTTCTTGGTGGTCATCACTCAGATGGCCGTTCTGCTCTTCGTGTGGGCGGGTGTAAGGGGGGCAGGGCCATGGCCCTCACTCTGCAACCAAAGCAAGTGACTTCTTCTCTCATGTGTCAAGGGAAATCGTTCCTTCATCTCTTAGGGGAAAAGAGGCACCCCTTGGAGCTGATTTGCTTCCCGGTTAACTCCTTAGTGTCTGGTAACACTGAACAGATTGCTGGGCCTTTAGGGTAGTGACAGAGTCTGGAACAACTTTAAGGAGGGAACATTAGGATTGGGGGCAGAAAGCAGAGAAGGAAGAAAATGTTCCAGGCCTCGAGGCCCTGCTTGGTTTGAGGGTGTGTGTGCAGTGGCATCAAAAGGGCCTTAGGATGCTGAAGGTCTTTGAAGGGATGGTGGGTCATGGAATGTGTCTACCTGTCACGTCTGTGTCTGGCTAGGAAAGGAGGGGAGGGGAAGACAGGGAATAAACACGTCTGAACATCTGCCATTAATGAGGGGTCTGGAGTTTCTGAACCAAGGATCGGATTGCAAGGCCTGACAAGGAGACAAGATGTTGAAGCTTGGGAAAAATCCAGGAGGCGAGGCTGCGGGATCTGGGCGTACCTCATACCCCTCCGGTGTGGACATAGTTTTCTCCATTCCGAGGAGAAGGAAGCTGAGGCTGGGAAGTTGAGTGGCTTGCTCAAGGCCCTGGAGCTAGTGAGAAGAGGAGGTGGGGTTCCTGTGACTGCCTCTCCTGGGTGGGGTGGGGGTACTGTGCTTTCAGGGGCGGACAGTGCTGTTACTTTTTTGAGTCAAAGACCTTTTTTTCTTAAGTTTATTTATTTATTTTGAGAGAGAGAGTGTGTGTGTGTGTGTGAGCAGGGGAGGGGCAGAGAGAGAGAAAGAGGGAGAGAGAGAATCCCAGGCAGGTTCCGTGCCGTCAGTGCAGAGCCTGACGTGGGGCTCGAACTCACAAACCGTGAGATCATGACCTGAGCTGAAACCGGCTTACCCAACTGAGCCACCCAGGTGCCCCGAGTCCAAGGCCTTTTAAACTCGTATGGGACCACTGCTCTGGCTAACTTGCCTGGAGACTCCATTATTGTTCTTCTTGTTCTTTTTTGCTGTCTCTCTCCCTTCCACCCCATGTCCTGCTCCCTTCCCACTGATCCCTCCACTTCCCAATCTCTACCTTGCTTCTGGTCCCAGCTGCTGGCCTTGGGCTGATGAGAGAAGCCAGCTGTAGCTGTTGGGGAGGCTGGGGACAGGAGGAAATGCTTTCCCACCATGCCCTTCCCCAAAGCTTTGTTCGGCTGTCTCTCAACGTTAAGGTGATTGAGCTGTGCCAACAGGTGTGGGTGAACTGCAGGTGTCTGAGTGTTACTGGTGAGTGTCCATGGCCCCTCGGTCATGTGTGTGCTGCAGTGAGTGTGCATGGAGGATGAGGGGACTACTGCTCTATGTGGGAGTGTATGCACATATCTATACTTGTGTGTGTGTGTGTGCGCGTGTGGTGTATATAAATGCTTGTGTGTTTCTTAAACATATTGTGAATGTACATACTTTTGCGTGTACACCAGCAGGGTTCGGTGCAGAACTTGTACACTCCAGTCCAGTGCAAAATGAGAACGCTGAACCTCTTGAGCAAAAATTATTAAGAAGTTCAAGATAGAGACAGCTGAGCATTAAATCAAGTGTGGGCCCTTCTGAGCGCAGCTCTGTGGGACTGCACGGGTCTCAGGCCCGTGAAGCTGGTTGTGTACATGAGTGTGTGCAACTTGTATATGTGTATGTGCGTGCCGGTTGTGTGCAGGTGCGGTCTCGGGCATGAAATCGAAGCCTTTTGCTCACCGCCCCCAGGCTAGGCACCTCGGCAGCCGCTGGTGTCTATCAAAGGAAAGGTGTGTTTTATTTTTGGCACTTTTGGCGCCCTTTGCTGCCTGCTCCCATAGTGCCCCGGGAGGCTTTTGTTTTACTGCTTTGTTGGAAGGGTGACAAACACTTCCCTCCACCTGCTGCCACGGTGGCCCCACCAGAAACCACAGCTGGGGGTGGGGCAGCTTCCTCAGCCCCTCACCCACTCACTCTGTACCCCTTCCAGGCATCAGTGTGCCCAGAGCCCTGCCTGGCCGACCCCACCCAGGTGAGGAGCCGCCACCGCGTCAGAGCGGGAAGCAATGGTGGAAATCATTTGGTGCAGCTCCCCCACCTCACAGTTAAGGAGATGAAGGCCCGGGGTGGGGGTTGGGGGAGCCACTCGCCGGTGTTGCCCAGTATGTCTGTGGCAGAGTCCAGACACTTGCCTCCTAGAGCCTGCAGCCCTGCAGGGCTGGCCTGTGGGGGAAGCTTGGGTGGGAAGCAGAGCCTGGAGGAGAGAAGGGGAGACCAAGCTCTCAAGGAGCAGCAAAGACCTGGTTGCCACAGGGCCCGTGGGGTCACATCCCCCTGGTGGATGGGGGCTGTATCTTTGTTATTTGGTTCTCCCTCCTCCCAGGTCAGAGCTTTGTGTCCAGTAGGTTTTGCAAAGTTTTGGCTGGTACATTTTGAGAATATTGGCACAAGGCCTGGCGCAAAGGAGGGGCTCCATGCATATTTGGTAATGACTGAGCAGCTATTTATTTGGCTTGTGTAGTTGAGTGGCAAGAACACGGGCTTCGGAAGCCAGATGGTCAAAGAACTGGTCAAGAACTAAGCCATTTAGTGAAGATTTATCACATAGCAGCTGTGCGTTTTGGCCAAGTTACTTAACCTCTCTGAGCCTCAGATTCCCGGCTGTAAAATGGGACGCTAGCAGGGTTGCTTGAGGATTAAATGAGTTAAGGTTTGATGCTTAGTGCAGGTTTGATGCTAACACAATTGTGGTAAGGTTGTAGTTATTCTTATGGCTGTGTTACTTCAGGTAAGTCACACAGGCTTTCTGAACCTCAGCGTTTTCATCTGTTCTAAGAATTCAGCGGGAGGTGGTATACCCAGCAGTCCCTGGCACATCATAGGCACTCAGTAAATGTGAGCCTGTCTCCCCTCCTACGTGAGGTCTTTTCCACCTAGAGGCTCTGTGATTCCTGCAGTCACTTCTGTGATAGCCTCCCACCCTGTAATTATCCAGCCTCTGACTCAGAAGCTCCACCTCTGACAGGGACTGAAGGATTTCAGGCAGGTGTAGGCCTGTGTCTTGATCTGAAGGTGAAGTTGAAGGCAGAGGGGCCTCTCCCTGAACTCCCCAGGCTCAAAGCTTCCCATTGTTCTTCCTGCTCCCCTTTCCCTGGACCCCCAAGGCCAGAGGTTGCCAGAAATACCCCTTGGTAGCTGAGCATCCCTGAAATGGCGGTGTCCAAAGAAGGCAGGTGGCAGAAAGAGGTGTTAGTGCAGGCAAGATGGCAGGGTCCGGGGAGTTAGCTACCGGGGTGGGAGCCCAGGCTTCCACGCAAGAGACAGAGCTGGTGCCACCAGAGGTGACTCCTGGCCCCTGGCTGGACCATAGGCTCTGACCATGCCGCAGAAAACACCTCCTGGGCCTGGGAAGAATGCTTCACTTGGCCTTCACACGTGACCATGTTCCTGTTTCAGTCACTTGAGTAGTTTGCATAAACCATAGAAGATAAATGTGCGTGCATTTCCAGGCCTCCTTTTAAACTCTGGGAAAGGGTCTGGGGCATTTCATCTGCAGTATCTGTTGAACTTCACTGTGTCAGATATTTACTTGGGACTAATATAAACTACGCTGCCCTAAACAAGCTCTGACATAGGCACAAGAGAATGCCGGGGCAAGGCATGTTTCCTCACTTGCCCTCTTGCTAGGGGGATGGCTGTCTGACCTCTGGACCTATTGCACCCGGAGGGAATGAAACTGGCCAGAACCGGGCAAAGCCTGACCCCACCCTGCTCGTGCAGGCCGATGTTTATTTACACAGAGAGGAGCACCTGGAGGCCACACTGTGTAGTGGTTACTATTACACATAGAACAATCCAGCAAGTGGATTCCCTGGGGTTAGGAAACAATAGACAAAAAGAAGGTTATATCCATCTTCACAGCGAATGCGGGAGGAAGAGCAGTCTGAATTGGCCACGCACGCACCCAAGGAGGGGAGTCGTGGAGCAATCACGTGCCCTCGCTGCTGATTTTGGAGATCAGATGAGATTTGTTGGTCTAGAGCTGCTTTGGCTGAGCAAGGGGCCATGTAGCCTTTTCTACAGCAGACCCCTTGTCTGTGTCTCTTTCTAGGCCCCTGACAAGACAAATGGCTGAGCTGGGGGGTGGTGTGTGTGCACACGTGTGTGTACGTGTGTGTGTGCGCGTGTGTGATGAGGCTTCTCCTCCCTGCAGTGCCTCTCAAACATCTGCTCTCAGAGTGGAAGCTGGGAGGGCTGACACGGTTGTTCTTTTGATTTCAGGGAGAAGATACCTGCTTCTTTTACTCCATAGGGTTTTTCTAGGGGCTCAGACTAGGGGAACTGGGCTTTCTAGCCTCCTCCTGGCAAAGAAGGCCATGAGCCCACCTGTGTCTAAGATTAATAGAGCTCCTTTCTCCTCACCTGTGATTGGGAGGTCCAGGGAAGCCGTGTGCCGTGTGTGTGTGTGTGTGTGTGTGTGTGTGTGTGTGGTGGGAGGACATCTTTCCATCCACTGACAACACTCTCCAAGTCTGGTCCCTACCTGAGTAGTCCCTAGAATACACCCCTGCCCCACCTTCCCCCTGCCTTTTGCCCCCACTCAAAATTGCGCCCCTCTGCTCCCCATCTTATTCGCCTCAACTCCCACCCCCACCCCCACAGGCCTGTTTCTTCTCCCTCCAACTATTTACCTTCAATACAGACAAATAACTGAGAACGTGACCTCCAGAAAGGATCGTTTCTTAAAAAGATCAGTTGCCTGAATTCCTTTGGGCCTGCTGCCCATCGTTCTTTTCTTTGTACCTCATTCTCCCAGACTCAATGGCAAGGACAGGAATGATTTAAGGGGGAGAGGGGAGAGTCTCCTTAAGGACCTGGCCACAGGACAGGAGGGCTGGAGCTTGTCAGGGCAGAGCTACGTGGTCTGGGATGAGGGTGGCAAACGCCAGGGTGGATGTGTAGGGCAGTGTGAGTGAGTGCAGGAGGTCCGGAGCAAGAGCTCTGGATGGAGCTTGGGAACCTGGGTTCAAGTTCTAGCATGGCCAAGAGCTCCTGAGAGACCCCAGGGGAGTCATTCACCTCTCAGAGCCTCAGTTGGCTCACCTGTACAATTGGTGGGAAGGACAGACTGACTAATCTTCAGCTTGTCTTCCAGCTTGATTTACAAATTGTATGAGGATGGAAATGGGGCTAAAGAATTGAATTTGGTTTCCTTGTGGTTAGCAACTTTTTTTTAGTTACCGTGTCTTGAACATTTCTGAACGATTATCAACAACACTTCCGTAAGGATTTCTAAGCATTTTACATATATGAATTTTATTTGCTCCTCATGACAACCCTAGGAGGTAGGTGCAATGATTTTTGTTTCCATCACATGGATTAGGAAACCGAGGCATGGAGAGACTAAGACCAGTAGCGCAGCTGAGATTCAAGCCAGGCAGTCTGGCCGCAGAGGCTGGGTTCCTCACCGCCACATGCAGCATTCCAGGCACCGTGCTAAATGTTTGCCAAATCCTCTCCACTTTGCAGTTGAGAAATCTGAGATTCAGAGCAGTTGAGCAACAGTTGGAGGTCACACAGCTGGGAGGCAATAGAGTTGAGGTTCACAGTCAGCCAGTCTCCAGAGCCTCGGCTCTCCCCCCATCCGCCTCCACAATCTTGCCAGATCCTCAGGCGCCCAAAGCAAGTTTATCCAGTATCTGTACATTGCAGTGTCTATTTAAGCAAGTCAGTTCCTCTCTCTGAGCCTCAGTTTCCCCATCTAGAGAGTGATTGGGGCTTGGGCCAGCTGGAGGCCCTCCCTGGAAACACCATTTTGGGGATCTTTGAGGCCCCTTGCAGCTCCGTGAAACCATGATTCTAGAGGTGTGGTGCTTCTGGCTGGAAGGGCAGATTTGTGGCCTGGGTTTGCAGCCAGGGAAGCTGGGGGGCAAGGTGCTGGAGCTGGAAAGAAGGGGGAAGCTGTGGGAGACGGGGAGGGGCTGTGGGGGCCATGAACCTAGGAAGACGGGGTGGTTGTATGAAGCAGATGAGAGAGAGAGAGAGAGAGAGAGAGAGAGAGAGAGAAGCCCTTGGGGGAGTGCTCCCCAGTGAGTCTATTCTTTCTTCCTAGGGGTCCCCCAAAGTTCATTGAAGGCACATGAGGGTGCTGGGCAAGGAAACAGGGGCCAGGCCAACAATGAGCTGAGATAGAGCAGTTTGGGGAATTAATTTTGCTGGGGTTTTGTAAATACTTGGAGATGTCCAGTTATTTTAGAAAAATGTATTTGAAGCTGAGGTGGCATGTTTGTGCGGTTGGACTGGCTTCCTGTTCACGACCGTTCCTTTACATTTCTCCCTTCAGGAACTGAGGCTGGGTTTCCTGCCTGTACCCTCGTTAGGATGTGCACACCAGTGGGCTCCACGCTCCTTTTGGGGTCCCACAGGCACTCTGGGGCTCCCCCTTTCTCCCCACACTCGTGCACACACATTTGCAGCTGCACCATTTAATATTTAATGCTGCTGCGGCAAGCACTGCCCCACGCTAACTGCGTCCTTGCCGGGTTCCTTTTTCCCAGGGCGCCGGTTCCCGGTGTGGAGGCCGGCTGACAAACAGTGCCCAGGGCATCCCACGGCGGAGGGTAATGTAATGTGCTTGTGAAATTGGACAATGGGCTTCATTACCAGACAGGCTTTTTTTCACTTTGTAAAGTTGATGGAATTACCTTTGCATAAATGTCACCCCCTTCCCCGCATCAGGCCCCCAAGTATTGGTGCTCAGGGCCCTTTAGACCCCTCCTCATACGTCACAGCTTGGGCTAACTTCCGCTCTGGCTTGGAGGGGTCAGGTTCTGGGCATCAGGGCACCCAGGGACATGGATATATGTGGAGGGCAGTGGCTGTTTCTTGATTCTTGCCCCTCCATGGTGGGTAACCATACATTGACTATTGCTGCAACAATGGTCAGTAGGGAGGGACATGGGTGAACCTGGCTTTCAAGCAGCCAGCAAAGGGTAAGCCTATCACATGGGTCTCATCCCAAGCCCCCTTAATCCAGCATGCTGTGGTCTCTGTGCCCAGGGGGAGGCCCTCCCTGGAAACACCATTTTGGGGAACTTGAAGGGACTGACAAAGGGTCAGGGGCTCTGGTTCCAGGCTGAGTCGGGACAGATGAGCAGATCAGTGTGTCAATGTTCCTAAAGGTCAGGGAGAGCTCCCAGCCATTGAGGTTACAGGGACAACTTGGTTCTTTCCAAAGGTCAGCTCACACTGGTGTCTCTAGATCACTGCTGATGGTGCAGGCTTAGGTCCTCTCCCATGAGCTCTGGAAGGGCATTTGCAAGACAGGCAACTTGTGCCTCCCCTCCCCCTGCTTCTTTTAGTCTCTTGGGGCTGTGTCATTGGATGGGCTCAGGACATAGCTCGGCAGACCTCGTGGCTCCGAGCATCTCTGAGCAATGAAGACCGGGGCAAAGAGAGGAGTGGGGGTGGTCAGGTGGGAAGTGAGAGTTTGCAAAACAGGAACATGCCCATTTGTCATTTATCAAAAAATGTTCCCTTCTTTTAAAGCTGTTGTTTCCTCAAGGGAAAACTTGTATTTGTATGTGAGTAAACCGTGCTGGACAGGATGAGAGTTTTTTGTCCCCATGACTAAGAACAAAAAGCAGCTCATTGGTCTTTGGCAGCCAGCACTGTCACCACCCCGTGGCCCCTAACCCCTCTCCCTGCCCTCTCCTCCATCTGAGCAGAGCTGAGACCCGAGAAGGGCTGGCCACACGTCATCCTTGCCCCAGAGTCCTGGCTGGGAGCATGGCTTTGGCCGGGCAGAAGCGGCTGGCCTGACCTGCAAGAAACACCACACCCCTCCCCGAGGAGAGCCTGGGAGGGCAGCAGCCTGATGAGAGGTGGCAGGCGAGGGGCAAGTGTGCTTTGGGGGAGGCCTAGAGGCTGCCATTTCTTGCTGGCTCAGATGACAGTGGAAAAAGCGATGAAGGCAGAAAGTCGGAGTTGGGCCCACTGGCATCCTCCTCTCGCTGCCATGCCAAGCCTCCCCACCATCTCTGGTCTTGGAGACAAAGCCTTGTTTTCTGGAAGACCTTGTCTCAGCCCTTGAATCTCAGGGAGGATGTCATTCTAGGTCAGAAGGAGTTTCCTTCAGAGGACCCGCCGGGCCCCCTCCGCCAGCCTACCTGTCACCAACTACTTGTTTACCCCAAGAGTGTGGACCGTATTCCGACTTCCACTTTGGGTTTTTGGTTTGGGAGACAACAGCCTCGGTTTGGGAGTGTTGCAGGACTTGGTGTGGCTCATCGGCCACAACTCTTTGCAACCTTGGTGGAGGTAGCTAGGGCCGGGGTGAAGCCCGGGCTGCGGCACAGGCTTTCCCCACGAGACAAAACTTAATAGCCAGGACTGCTTTTCCCTCTGCAGTTTTTGGAGCCCAAGTCATCTGCTCCCTATCCCCAGCCCAGGGGCCCTGGGGGAGGTCCATCTAGTCCTGGCAGAGGAGCCTCCTACGGGGAGAAGGTGGTGGTGGTCTCAGCCTCCACACTCATGGAGGAGCGCCGGGTGTGGCGGCAGGAAGACCACTGACGGAGCCGCTCCTGGCTCAGGCAGCCCAAGTCCTTGAAGAGTTTGAAGAGATCGTTTCTGAACTTGACGCCAATGAAAGCGTATAAGAAAGGGTTGACGCAGCAGCGGACGCAGGCCAGGCTGTAGGTGATGTCATAGGCGATGTCGAGCTGCTTGCTGAGCTCACAGCTGCCGCTGCCGGTGATATTGAAGTTGGCCACCGTCTGGGCCAGGACCACCCCATTGTAGGGCAGCTGGAAGGCTATAAAGACCACGACCACAGCGATGATGACCTTGATGGCTTTGTTGCGCTCGAAGTTGCGTGCCTGGAGCAGGGTGCGGATGATGACGAGGTAGCAGAAGCTCATGGCCCCCAGGGGGATCAGAAAGCCCACCACCATCTGGGCCACCTGGATGGTGATCAGGGCTTCCACGTGCTCAGTGATGAGGGAGCACCGCAGTGCTTGTTCGCTGCTGCTCTTCTGGAGGCCGCTGTACATCAGCTCTGGGGTGGACAGCACCATGGCCAGCATCCAGATGCCCACACAGGAGAGCTTGCTGATGAAAAGGACGCGGGCACGGTGTCGGTGGGCCGACACGGCCTGGACAATGGCCACGTAGCGGTCAATGCTGATACAAAGAAGCAGCAACATGCCGCTGAAGAAGCTTATCTTGTAGATGCCAAAGATGATCTTGCAAATGTGGACGCCGAAGGCCCAGGACTTGGCCGCGCTGTATGCCCAGAAGGGAAGGGTCAGGAGGAAGAGGATGTCTGCCATGGCCAGGTTGAGCAGGTAGGTATCAGTCATGGTCTTGAGCCTCTTGAAATAGATGTAGGTCAGCACAACCAGCCCGTTGCCCAGCAGACCCATGAAACAGATGACGGAGTACATGACTGGCAGGAACCAGGCTTTAAAGTTCCGCACGTCTTTCTTGAAGCATACGGACTCATACAGCGTGTAGTCCACCGTGGTATTTTCTCCGATGTAATCATCTGTGACCTCATCTTGGCACAGGCACACCTGCGGGGACGGGAATAGGGCAACATGATCCAGCTTAGTGAAGTGGTTTCCAGCTCAGCTCAGCGAATCTTGCTGCCCTGGGATTGTCCCAGGGCAGTGGTTTCAACGTGTGGCCCCCACCACTGGCATCATCAGCATCACCTGCAAATTCTCAAACCCTACTTGAGACGAACCATAATCTCAGAGGGCGGGGCTCTCTGGATCTGGGCCACTTTCCAGGTGGTTCTTTGGTGTGAAACCAGTGCTTCACAAATTTTAACACACATATGAATTACCCGGGGATCTTGTCAAAATGCATGTCCTGATTTAATAGGCTGGAACCCAAGATTCTGCATTTCTAATAGGTAGCAAGGGTCTGATCTTGCCATCTCTGAGACACTTGTCACTACATGCCCTGATGGGGGACTGGAAAGTGTCTGGGTTTTGGGGTCAGATGAGCCTTGGGCCAGATAAACACACTTTATTTCTGGGCCTCAGTTTTCTCATCTGTGGAATGGACATGGGTACTATCTCCCTCACGTGGCTGTGGCGAGGGGCCTAACTTAGGTTCTGGCGCCTGGAAACTCCAGGAGAGTTGGGATGTGTGCCTTTCTTCCTGAGCCTCCTTTAAAATCTGCTAGAAAGATTTTTTCCAGGGAGCCTACAAAATACTTGAGCTTTTAAGGGAAAATCCACCTTGGGGTTAAGGTTGAGGAGGGCCTAGAGCGAGAAGAGAGGAAGGCAAATGCTTGGTTGAGAGGCCTTGAAACCCTGGTGTGGGGTGAGCTGCTGTGACTTTGGGCGGTTAGAGACTCGAAGAATTCTATGAATCCCTGGGGCCCAAGGCACAGTGTCCGGCACGCAGTAGGGGCTCAGACAATGTGTGCCCAAGTGCACTCAACTGCACGGCTATGGCAGGAGTGGTTGATGCACCACTTGGCCATAGCCTCCTCAGCTGTGACGGAGTCCTTCCTGCACCTCAGGAAGAGAGTGTGGTTCTGTCTCCCTCTCCCTCTGTGCTACCCTCTTCCCCTACCTCTCTGTCTCTTTCTTCCTTGCAGTCTCTTCCGGCAGATCCCAATCAGCCAGGCTCAGCTGCTCAGGGCTTTTTTTAGCTTGTCTGCAGGGCAGGGTGAGGGTTCAGGCAGCCTGCTGTGATTTTATCAATGAAGGAGGACTCACGTCTGCCTGCCCCGTGCCTCAGCGCACAGCGATGGCTAAGCCTGTGCAGCCTGGCAGTGGGGCTGCAAGATCGCCTCAGGAAGCCCACGGTCCCTCCTCTGGGAAGTGGGCTCTGGGCAGCTCAACAGGATGGGGTTTGCATACAACTGGGGAGCTGGAGTGACTTTAGAGCTGAGGAAAGGGAGGCTCTTGGAGAGCCTCGCTCAAAGTTACATAGCCAGAGTGGAACCCAGTCTACTGACTTCCCCACATCCTGTCTCTGTCTTTCTTACTTCCGAATTCCGAATTTATCACTGTCCTGCTTGGGGACAGAACAAGGACAAACTAATGTCCAGGAACCTTTTCTTTGGGCTTTGCTATCTTGAGCAAATATCAGTGACAACCCCCTTTCCCTCATGTGGGCATGATGGCAGCCTGGGAGTCCTGGAAGAGGCTGGTTGCTCTCAGCCACCCATGGTAAGGCCCAGGATTTTAAGTCTGGGGTCCCTGGACATAAGGGGGTACACCCAGCCTCTATGAAGCATGCTCCCCACCACCCTGTCCTGCCTTCTCTTTCTCCCCTTCATTACCTCCTGGCTCCAGGCCACCAGGCTTGATGCCTCTGTAGCCTTCAGCCCCACCACATCCTGCCCCATCTGAGCCACCCCCCTCCCCCCAAGGAAAGAGAAGAATGAGCCCCAGCTGTCTTGTCCCCTCCCCAACCTTCCAGGCTCCACTTGCAGCAACACAGCCCCTCCGGAGTCCTGGAAATGGGAAGCAAGAGGGGAGTGAGTGGTGATGAGGAGGGGGGCCAGGCTGTGGGCTGCAGCCCAAGCTCCGGGGGGCCTCTGGGATGGGGTTTTGGGAACAGCGCCCAGGTTGGGGCCTGCCTCTGGCCGGAGCTCTTGGAAAGCTGCCCCTCTGGCCTCCAGACCTGGGGAAGCGCCAAATTCTGAAGGACTGCCTCTCCGGTTCTGGCCTCAGCCTCCCCCTCCCCCTCCCCCTCCAAGAGAGCTCCCGCCCCGAACAAATGGAAGAGAGTAGACTGTATGAGTTACAGTTTCTTCTAACTCTGGTACTTCATGGGGCCAGATTTCCTGTCTCCGTTTCTGGGATTGCGAAGCAGAACGTTGTAAACTGGGGGACTTTGCTCCTGCAGAGTTCAGGCCCCCATAAAGTATGTGCACCAACCCCCACCCCCACTGTCCCAGGCCTCATCCTTTCTTCCCTCCCCATTAAGTGGGGCTCAAATGAGCCTCTTGACTTCACAGAAGGGACTGGGGCCTCCAGGGGAGGCTTTGGCTGGAGACTGGGGGAGGGAGACAGCTTTGTGGTAACTGGATAGTAACCAGGCCACCAGACCAAGGGTTCTCTCAGCTCACGTATGAAGTTTTACATGTGTGGCTATGCATACATATGCATAGACTCCAGTCACCTCACAGCCTTTGCTTTGTGCAGTTCCTTCCCACGAACTCAGATGGAGCCCACATTTCTGGATCCTGAATGGGGACAGTGGAAGTGGGGTGGGGGAGACAGTGGTGTCTTATTCCCTGACCCCATGTTTTCATTTAAATGGAGTAAAGGACATTCAGAGACCATCTGTGGCTTTGTAGGGTCACTCAGCAGATGGAAAGGGATGACCATCAGCTTAAGGAATAACGAGTGGGTTTGTGTCTGGGTCTATTTTCTTCCAGCAAGTGCCCACCTCCTCCACCAGGACCCCAGGGATGGGAAGGGGGGGGGACTTGGGGAGGGGGTATGGAGGAGGGAACAGAGCTTTTCTTGGCCACAGATCTCACCTGGAAAATGACAAGGAGAGCCACCACCAGCACGCTTTTCATTGGTTTCCCTGTAGGAGACAAGGTGAGAAAGTTATTGCGTGGCAGGGCCAGGGATTTGTTATGAAAGAAAGCCTCTGGGAGGGGTGGGGGCACTGCTGGGAACTTTCATCACAAGCCCCAGGCACCACATTTGCCTGGAACATCAGAACCAGATTGTGCCTTGAAGCACCTGGCTGCCTGCCCAGCCTTGCCGCCCTCTCCTCCTCGTTCTCTACTCCGAGGTCCTGGGAAGGAGTGGGATCAGCGGGCAGTCCCTGCTCCCCACCCCCTTCTTGGTTCTTCAGGGTGTCTTCTGGAGTTGGAAAGTCCACTCTGGCCCATACCACCCCTCAAGGCTGAATTTTGATTGACCTTGACTCCTGGGTCTGAGCGGCCCCTCCCATTCCAGGTTATATGGGTAGCACAGCCCTGAGGTGGTGGTGGTCAGGGTGTGTGTGTGTGTGTGTGTGTGTGTGTGTGTGTGTGTGTCCTGCACCGTTCTGGTGCCAGTAGCCACTGGGGAGCATTTTTCCTACACCCAGGTGAGTGGGCAGCCCCAAATACAGCCCTGAGTGTCTTCTGGGTGAGGCCAGCTGAGGAAATAGGGTAATGTCACAGGGATGGGTGGAGGAGTGAGGTTATTTCCTGGCATCTCAAAGATGGGAAAGTGCTCTGGGGACCCATCTGCCTCCATAGCCTCTCATTCAAGTGACATTCATCAAGGCCAACTGGTGGTTTACTTTGCCTGTTCTCTCAGCCTGCTTTTAGAGCAGGGATCTCTTCCCTTTTACCCAGCGCAGACCCCAAATCAAGAAGGCACCAGGGAATTGTGTGTTGGTGAATGAATGAACGAATGAATGCCCTGCTTCCCCTTCTTCCAAGGGAGAAAGAGCACCAGGATGGCCTGAGGGGACACTGTCCTGTGACAGTGTGGTATGATGGGAGACTTCTCTGAAGTAACTACTTTTTTGGCTTGACTGAAGTGTGTGTATACATTCTCTCTTTAACTTCTTGCTAATCCGGGGCCTTGTGTGATGTGGGAAAGGGGAACGTGTTCAGCTGTGGGGAAGGGACCCTGTCTGGCCTGTCCAGAGTGTGCCCTGGGTACATTCTGGAAGCCAGGAGGCTCTCCTTGAGTCTGAGCAGCAGGCCGAGACCCTAGGTGAGCACAGGCCTGGTGTGCTGCAGTCAGAAGATGGACAGTTGGCTGCTCAGTTCGGCTTTGTAGAGGAGCTGAGGGGCTGGAGCGGGAGCTTACTTCCTCTGAGCCTGAGCAGGGAGGACAGTTCACAGGGTACTTTATGTACAGATCACCTAACCTTCTGGGAGCACCCGGAGGGCAGGAATTGTGCTTTCTTGCCTTTGTAGCCCCCTCCCTATAATAACAGGACCCTCAGTTCCCAGCCAGGGCCTGGCCCACAGGACAGTCAATAACTGGGGTGCCACCAATGCATGCCCAGGCAGGACTTGCAGGCCGGTCGCACCTCCAGCCTCAGCAGGGACAGGGGAATGCTTCGGACTGTGCTTCAAGCACCTTCTGGAAGCTGGGGGCCCTCTTCCTGCAGCGAGGAATTCTGCTTCCAAGAGGGAGAGCACCGGAGTCTGTTTCCTTGGCCACAGCGCCACCTGCTGGAAGCCTCTCTGCATGACACCCATTTCACACACCGTGTGCTCTGATGGAGAGCCTAACGCGGGGGATTCTGGGCTTGGGGGTTCCTGAGTGAAGGAGGAAGGGCATCAGGCCACATAAGCAAATAGGTATTTCTCTCACGTCAAGCAAGTTATACGGCACACTACTGCTTAGACACGTCTTTCTGAGGCTGACCTCTGATGCCCACCCCGACCAGCTGTCCTCCGAAATCCTGAGGACCTCGCCATCCACCCCTAAGGAGGAAGCCCCCTTAGCTTAGTATGGCAGTCAAGACCCTCATGGTCTGCCTGCACCTGCCTTCCTGGCTGTCTTCTCTTTCTGAGGGCAGGCACCCACTAGCCGGTTGTCCCCAGCTTGCCCCCTTGTTCCCTGGTGGGGAACAGATTGTCATGCAACATCCTAGCCCCCCTCTCCCATCCGCCTTCCTTGCTGAATTACCCGGAGGGGCCCTGCCCAAGCCCACGTCTTTACTTCAGCCACGCTCTCGTCAGGGTCCAACGCGCACAGCCCAGCCTCCACTGACTCATCTTGGCGTGAAGCGCTCGAGGTTTCTTTAAACACGTACAAATATTTCGTTACTCTAGAGAAAGCTCGTTTTGACTGTCAGTGAGAACTGAGAAACCTCAAAGGTTTGATTAAGTCACAACGGGTGAGATACAAAGAGCAAGAGGTGTCTCTATTTTACTCCATCAACCCCTTCTCCTCCTGGGCCCTGTCCCATTCCTTTGCTCACCGGTGGAGGGGAAGAGAAACGGGGCGGGACCAGGGTGTGTGTGTGTGTGTGTGTGTGTGTGTGTGTAGATGATTTCTCATTCCAGGTGTGTTGGAAATGGCGGATGAGCAAGGATTTGTAGAACAAAAATAGGCCGTTTTCAAGAAAGGTTATCAAATGGGAATTTAGGGGAACTCTGTGGTGGGACAGGAGCCTGGTCAACGGCCATGAGTCAGATTGCTTCTGTCTGGCACAAAGTCATAAAGCAATGGACCCTGAGCACCAGCTTGGGTGAGGTCACTAACGTTGGGAATCTCAGGGGTTGAGAAGTGGGTGACTTACATGTTGGGTATTTTCTGAGTTCTTGAGTTTCTAGTAATAATCATAATGGAAAGAAAATTCCCTAGAACTCCAGCCTGAGCCCCCAGCAAGGGAAACTGCCTCCCTGTCTGGGAGGAGGAGACTGCTGGTCAGTTACTCCTCCAAATCCTGAACTTCCATCTCCACATTTTCCGGGCCCTCCAGGCTGCCCAGAGAATTATAGCTGCCCATCAGCTGCCCCCCCGCAAAGCCCCCCCCCACCCCCAGACTTTTTCCTCTCTGGAATTCCTCACCTGCTGACACTTTTTTTTTTTTTTTTTTTTTTTTTTTTTTTACAGGGGGCAGGGTTGGAGGGAGAGGAGGCAGTGGAGAAGGGGAGGGAAGAAGCAAGGAAGCAGTAAGGAAATTTGGAGAGAAGGTGGGAGAACTGGGGGGGGGGTGCCCTTCAGGCAGTAGGCAGGGCTGTTGAACCCGGCAGTCACTGTGATATCAACTGTTTTATCCAGTGATATCATTCAGATCCCACTGAGCTCTCAGTCCACACCAAACCCTTCCCAGGTCTGATAATTTCATCCTCACAGAAGACCTGACATAGGTATTCCTGGTATCCCCATCTGGCACTGAGGAAACTGAAGCACAGCGAGATTGGTAATTTTCCGAGTCACACGGTCAGGTAGTAGTGGAGTTGGGCTTTGAATCCTTCCATCTCCAGAAACCACACTCCTAACCCCTCTTTTGTTCTTCCCTTTCGTCTTTGTGTATGTCTCCCTTGTAACATCCTGTGAGCGATGTCTTGCGATGTTCATACTATATTCCCAAAAATAGAGGCCCAGAGAGGTTAAGCCACTTGCCTGGGGCCACACAGCTTCTAAGAGACTGATCTGAGATTGGAATGGAACTCTCACGACTGCATCCCATTACATTTCTGATGAACCCACTGTGTATAGGAACCTCCATGGGGCAGGATGGGAATCCTCACTTTCCCATATCTTACGAGTCACCCAGTTCTGTTGTTTCTATCCCCCTAACATCGCAGAACTGGCCCCACATCTGCCCTGACATAAGGGCATTTGACTTATTGGCCTCTGATGAAAATTGGATTTGTTATCCCTGCCACATCCCGCATCCCTTGTTCCTCCTTGTCTGCTTTGGTGACGCTTACCCACCTTTCAAAACCCAACTGAAATGCCCCTCTGACCCATGCTCACTATTCTTTTCTTTGAGCTTCCCAAGTGCCTCACGCTCGCCCCATCAGCTTTGTATCTCGCTCTGTCTCAGTGGCTTGTTGACATATGTGTCTCTCACTCCACGAGACTTGTCATGCCCCAATTCGCCCATCAGTGATAGCCGATGGAAAGAAGGTGCCAAACCAAGAGGAGAGATTTCTCCAACAGCCCCCTCAGGCTGTACCATTCCCACCCCCCACCCCCATCCCCACCTGGCCAGGCCCCCAAAAGGCCAGGAAGCGTTGGCCCTGAGTTCCTTCAATACCCCTCTGCCACCATTTCAGGTCAAGCTATGAGAGAGAAGTCTCTGATGGGCTCATTTTTTTCTTCTCTGCTTTGGAGAATTCTGAGGTCTTAAGTTTCCTCCCTCGAAGGTGGGGAGGATGCTTGGAGTGGGGGGTGCTCATTCAAATCGTGAATCAAAGACCAGTTCAGTCCTGCTTCAGTGTTTTCATTTTGTGTAACAGAAACTGTGTCTCCTCGCCCACCTCTTGCTCCCTGCTGGGCAGATGAAGAGAGAAAAACAGATCCTCTGTGGCCCACACGCCTTAACCAACCGTCCAGAGTCCGTTCTGAGCAACGCTTCTCTCAGTGGCTTCCCTTCTTACCAGCATTTCAGGCTTGGCCGTTGGGGCTCTTTCTTGAGTTGAGTGAGGCAGGCAAGAACATCCCTTTCTCCTAAACCAGAGGTTGCCCTCATTCCCCCCATCAAAGCCTGTGAGACTAGCTCCCCAAACCTAGGTTGGGGAGGGGTGGGGGACCCTCAGTGGTGGACTAGAGAGCTGGTTCTCACAGGCCCAGGGAGCTAGTTGTGTACATCCTTCCCTGACTCTGTGCTCAGCCATTTCATCCCTTGAAATTGTCTAAGGCTTGAAATTAACCATGGCGGGAGAATTTACACAATGGAAATTGGCAAGAACTACCAATCACAGCCTCTCCTCCTAGGGGGATGGGGGGGGAGCAGGTTTTCCAACATTTCCCATCACACCACTGGGACCCTGCTTGGTTTCCTTCACAGAGGTCACACAGAGAGTCAGGGACCGCTTCTTAGGGGGTGATGCCTGCGTTTTGTGATTATGGTAAGTGGTGGGGGTCTGGGGAGTGGGATTAGCGAGCAGGCTGGTGGCAGGAGAGGAGGTTGGAAGAGATTTTTAAAAACTAAAATCAACTCAGAGTTCTTGATGTCATTCATTCATTCCACAGATACTTTCTGCTCACAGCCCCAAAGCACCTGTGATGGAGAGGTAAAGATCAGACCCCACCTTCCCAGGAGCCCCAGGTGGTGGGGTGGGTGGCTACTTTAACCCCTTTACAGCTGATCGCTTTGTCCGCCCAGGGTTCCGGGCAGGTGTGGGGGAGGTAGAGTAAAGGCAAGAAGCTGTGGTGTGGTGGGAGGAGTATGAGGACAGCACCAGTGAACCTTCACTTTTTAAAGCCAACCTCTTGCGGCTTTGAGGCCGCCGTGGTGCTTCGCTTGCTGGTGAGAATGAACCATCCAGGAACCTGGCCTTTGTAGCCTCAGCCGGGTCTGACTTCACAGCTGAGATTTACAAATGGGGTGTCTGGAGCTGGACGTACCCCTCAAAACCCTCTCAAGAGCTTCGTTCCCTCTAGTTAAGACTGAGGTTAGACCAGAGGACAGGCTTTTTAAAGGGAAGACTCATCTGCCAGGGCAGAAAAAGCAATGAAGTGATGCAGAGGCTGTGCTGGAGGCCTGGGCTCTGACTTCAAACTGAATGCCCCATTGCGGTCCCATCTCCCATAGCCCACCCAGCCTTTAACCTGCAAGAGGCGGCGGCAAAGCCAGAGAGGTGGGCAGCCGGCTTGCATTTGCACCGCCTATACCACTGGCACAAGGCATCATCTCCTATTTACTCCTCCTCGCAACCCTGAGGTAACAGAGCTTCTGATCCCTGGTTAGCAGGTGATAAAGGTGGAAATCAGAGGGAAGACAGGAAGCGGAGGGGCCCAGAGCCCTCTGGGGAGACTTTGTCCCTGATGGAACAGGTCCTAGAGAGCCTCACCCATCACCCCAAGCTGAGATGAGAACAAGTGCCGTCCAGATCACCACCAACCCTAGCCCTGCAGCCTTCTCCCGTCCCTACTGTTCTAGAAAGACACAACCTCACTCTGCCTTGTCTTTCCTAGTACCGATGGTTACCCCCTTCCCCAGGTCTGACAGGTGCATCCACCATGCCTGGGAGAACAGGGTGGCACTCTCTGGGAGCAGACACCAAATTCAGAACCTGATTCCTCAGGAGGCTCCTCCATACCTTCCATCCCCCTCCTCCACCTCCATTCCACAAAGTCAGGCTGGATGTCAGAGTGACCCCAGTACCGCTTTTTCTCACATAGGAGGCTCACTCACCCAGGTCCATGACACTCTCTGGGCGGCTGAAACCACACAGGAAGGCTGTGCCGGGTCTTGAGCTCTCACTGTCTGGGGAGGAAGTGCTTTTAAGTTGTGAGAGCAGCCACCCTCTTCTCTGCCCCTCCTACCCCCGCTCCTCCCTCCAATCCGGCCTCAACCCTATAGTGCTTTCTGGAACCAAGGGGAATGAGAAGGTGACAGTGATAGCCCACTCATTGGTCATAGGATCATGAATCATCAGGTTATTTATATTCAAAAAGCCCCCTGTATAGTCCAACAGACAGATCCCAGCCCAAGGCAGGAGAATAAGGGCCAGTTATAGATTTGACACGTGTTTATAGACTGAATCTCACGGGCCAGAGAATCAGAGGTGAATGAGGGGTTATCTCCATCCTTCCTCTGCCCTGCTCAGTGTCACAGGGAACTACATTTCCCAAACAATTTTGCCCCCCAGCTTCTTGGATAGGTTTGGCCAATGGGAGGCATTGAATGAATGAGAGACATTGTCAGAATGTTTCTTTCTTCTTTCTCTTCTCTTCCTTTCCTTTTTTTTCTGACACCTTTATTGAGCTATAACCCACATATAAATTTAAGATTCACTCTTTTTGGTTTTGTAGATTCACAGAGTTGTGCAACCTTTACCACAATCAATTTTAGAACATTTTATATCACTTTCCCCTGCAACCCTCCCCCTATTCATTAGCAATGACTCCCCATCTCCCCTCCACCTTTGCCCCCTGCCCCTGGTAACCGCCAATCTTTCTATCTCTATACATCTGTCTATTGTGGGCATGTCACATAAATAGAATTATATAATATGTGGCCTTTATATCTGGCTTCTTTCACTTAGCATAATATTTTCCGGGTTCATCCATGTTATAGCATGTCTCATTTCCTCATTGCTTCTTATGGCCCAATAATATTCCATCGTATGGATATACCACATTGTGTTTATTCATCATCAGTTGGACACTTGGGTTGTTTCTACTTTTTGTTTTTTATGAATAACGCTGCTATGAACATTCATTTACAAGTTTTTGTGTAGGGCATATGCTCTTATTTCTCTTGGGTACAGACCTAGGAGTGAAATTGTGAGGTCATATGGCAATTCCAGGTTTAACATTTTGAGGAGCTGTCAAACTATTTCCCAAAGTGGCCTCATGATGTTACAGTCTCATAAGTTCTATATGAAGGTTACACATCCTTGGCAAAACCTGTTATTGTCTTTTGAATTCTAGTCATCTAGTGGTTATGAAATGGTATCTCATTGTGGTTTTGATTTGCATTACCCTAATGGTGTTGATCATTTCTATATTTCTTTGGAGAAATGCCTATTTAAATCATTTGCCCAGTTTTGAATTGGGTTATTTGTTTTTTTATTGTGAGTTGTAATAGTTCTTCATTATTCTGGGTATAAGTCCTTTATCAGACATAGGACTCATAAATATTTTCTTCCAATCTAGTAGATTGTCTTTTCATGTTCTTTTTTTTTTTTTAAGTTTATTTATCTATTTTGAGAGAGAGAGAGAGAAAAAAAGAGAGTATGTGTGTGTGTGGGGGGGGGGGGGACAGGGGAAGGGCAGAGAGAGAGAGAGGAAGAGAGAAAATCCCAAGTAGGCTCTGCAATGTCAGAGTGGTGGCTGACACAGGGATCACACCCATGAACCATCAGATCATGACGTGAACCCAAATCAAGAGTTGGTTACTTAACTGACTAAGCCACCCAGGTGCCCCTGTCTTTCACCTCTAACATAAAATTTTTAAATTTTAGGTCCCAATTCATTTATTTTATTTCATTACTTGTGCTTTTGGTATTCTATCTAAAAAACCACTGCCTAATTCAAGTTCAAGATTTAATTTGTTCCTATGTTTTCTTCTGACAGGTCTATACTTCTAGCTCTGACATTTAACTCTGATCCATTTTGAGTTAATTTCTATATATCATGTTCTCCTCTATTCCCAATTTGTTGGAGTTTGTTAAATGCTTTCTCTGTTTCCACCTTGGTTTTTGTTTTTTTTGGTCTTTTATTCTATTAAATATGGTGTATTATGTAGGTTGATTTTTGTATGTTGAACCAGCCTTGGATACCTGGGATAAATTATTGGGTTATGGTGTATAATGTTTTTTTTTTTTTTTTCAAAAAAAATGTTAAGTTTACTTATTTATTTTGAGAGAGAGAGAAAGAGAGAAAGCAGAGAGCAGGAGTGCAGTGAGAGAGGGAGAGAGAAAATCCTAAGCAGGCTCCTCGATGTCAGCACAGAACCCACGGTGGGGATTGATCTCATGAACTGGGAGATCTTGACTTGAACTGGGATCAAGAGTGGGAGGCTTAACTGACTGAGCCACCCAAGAGCCCCTAATCTTTGTTATATGCTGCTGAATTGGGGTGTTAACATTTTGTTGAGGATTTTTGCATATATGTTTATAAGGGATAAAGGTCTGTAGTCTTATTTTCTTGTGATGTTTTTGTGTGGTTTGGGTATCAGGGTAAGTCTAGTTAGAGATCTGTCAATTTTGTAAATCTCTTCAGTATACCAGTTTTTGGTTTTATTGATTTTCCCTACTTTTTTGTATTCTCTATTTCATTTCGTTACATTCTTGTCTTTATTCTTTCTTTCCTTCTACTTGATTCAGGTTTAGTTTGGTCTTCTTTCTCTGATTTTTCAAGGTGAGAGCTAGGTTCTTTATATGAAATCTTTCTTCTTTTTTTCCCCAATATAGTCATTTATAGCTATAAATTTCCAAGCACTGACTTAGCTGCATCCCATAGGTTTTGATATGTTGTATTTTCATTAGAAGCATTTTCTAATTTCCTTTGTGAGTTCTTTGGTCCACTGATTATTTACAAGTGTGTTATTTAATTTCCACGTATCTGTGGATTCTGAAATTTTCCTTCTGTTATTGATTGTTTTTTTAAAAATTATTTAATGTTTATTTATTTTTGAGAGAGAGAGAGACAGAGCACGAGTGGGGGAGGGGCAGAGAGAGAGCGGGAGACACAGAATCCAAAGCAGGCCCCAGGCTCTGAGCTGTCAGCACAGAGCCCAATGTGGGGCTCGAACTTATGAACCATGATATCATGACCTGAGCTAAAGTTGGATGCTCAACTGACTGAGCCACGCAGGTGCCCCATTCCTTCTGTTACTGATTGTGATCAGAGACTATCATTTGTGTGGTCTTAGTTCTTTTGTTTTTTTTTTAATATTTTTATATGTGTAGTTTTTTTTAATGTTTATTTATTTTGAGAGAGAGCAAGAGAGCAGGGAAGAGGCAGAGAGAGAGGAAGAGAGAGAATACCAAGCAGGCTCCACACTGTCAGCACAGAACCCAACACAGGGCTCAAACTCACAAACCATGAGATTATGACCTGAGCTGAAATCAAGAGTCAGACCTTAACCAACTGAGCCACCCAGGCACCCTGATCTTAATTCTTTAAAATTTGTTGAGATTTATTTTATAGCCTAACATATGGTCTATTTGGAGAATGTTCCATGTGCACCCGAGAAGAATATGTACTCTGCTGTTGTTGGGTGAAGCAGTCTATGGACATCTGTTGGGTTCAGTTGATTTATAGTTGGTCAAGTTTTCTGCTTCCTTATTGATCTACTGCCTAGTTTTTTTAATCCGTTATTGAAAGTAGGGTTTTGAAATCTCCGACCATGATTGTTGAATTGAGTATTTCTCCCTTTGATTCTGTCAGTGTTTGCTTTATGTGTTTTGGGGCTCTGTTTTTTAACTGCATATATGTGTATTTGTTATATCTTCTTGATGGATTGATCCCTATATCATTACAAAATGTTCTTCTTTGTCTCTATAATCAATTTTTGTCTTAAAGTCTGTTTCGTCTGATATTAGTATAGCCTTTCAAACTCATTTGTGGGTGTTGTTTGCATGGTATGGCTTTTTCCATCACTAGGGTGTTTCCTTCTCTGCTTCCAGTGGTGTCCCCAGCAGTGGCTTCATGTCTGTGATCCTAGAGTCCATCAGCCAGCCCCTGCTGCTTGGTGCCGGCATCTGATGAGTACCCCCACCTTGGCTGCAGCTCCTGCCCTAGTTTCTGGGCTTTGGTAATACTACTTTCTTCCTGTGTCCCTCCAGCCGCAGGGATGCTGGAAACTTTCTACTGTTATTAATCTCTGGGCAGCCTCACCATCCCTTGTTTGACTTCAGCTCTTCCATCACCTGGATAACTAGCCCCCCATATTAAATTGATTTTGTTTTAAATATCTAGAGTGGGTCTTGCTTGTTTCAACCCTGACTGATACAAGGTGATTCCTGTCCCCAAAGAGTTTAAGGTACAGAAGAAGTTAAAGTTAGATTATACCCCTGTTCCCTACAGTTATAACCAAAACCAAGCATGAAATGATGCTTTACCTAAAATAAGGGGGAAAAAAATCCAAGATTTCACAGAGCAGATGGGCAAGTAGATAGAATAGGATTTCTTCTCCCCAGACATATGAACATTCTTTTGGGGTATAGTGCAGTGGGCTTAGCTCCCTGTATGACCTTGGGCAAATTGCCTCCCCTCTCTGGGCCTCAGTTTTCTCAAGTGCAAAGTGAGGAGACTGGGCTGCCTAGAAGATGCCTAAACTTTGGCATCTGAGACTCTGAAGTGCAGGACTTTTTTTTTTTTTTATGGCATCCTGCTTATTGCTTAACTACTCCCTGTTATTCCAAATCCCTAAATGGAAGCATGAGAAGACCTCATTGAACTTTTCCTCCAACCCAAAGGTTTTGGCTACTCTCATTGGCATCTGGAACCCATTTGCTTTTAGGGATATGGGCAATCTCTTGAACCAGGTGGAGAGGATCCTCAGGGGTTATATCTGGGCAGGGTGTTGGTAAGGAATGTCAGGACAACTTCAGTTTGGAATTATTCCGGAAGCTTCCTCCTGGAGCCCTTTTCCGTGTGCCAGATGCTTCTAAGAAAAAATAAATTCAGAGGCAGAAGATCTGTGTTCTAGTCTTGCTTCTGCCATAAGTTACTATGTGACTTTGCTCAAGTCAGTTCCTCTCTCTGGTTCTTGGCTGCCCATCTAAAAAGTTACGGGATTAGACATAATCTCCAGACTCTCCATAAGCTCCAGACTCTCTTTTCAGGCTATTCCTTGTTATCCTTAGGGATTTTCTTGGTTCTCTCACTGGTATAGGCCACCATGGAAAGTCCACAAGTACAATGGGAAGGACTAGAGAATTTTGTGGCAGATACGCCACGTTTTTGGGGGTAGAGAGATAATGGGCTGCTACTGATTCTGGTCTCCTTAGTAGCTTCTGCCTGATGCTAAGTGGTGGTGCTCACTTCAAAGCCTTTTCCTCCTCTCACTGTACTGCCAAGCTCCTCCAGCTCTGGCTACGTGGATGTGGCATGTTGTGGCCTGGGAGCCTTCAGTTTCAGTTTCTTAGCTGGTCTCTGAGTGAGACGTTGGGGATTCCCTAGTATTTTCAACACTGATTATGAGCTTTCCCTCATAATCCCTCATGAGTGCTAGCATGCAGTCAGTGACTATTTACTGTGAATACACTCTTTATGGGAGGTGCAGTGTAGGAAGAACTCAGTATGACTTTCCAAGTCCCATCCCATCCTTGGAGACTCAGGATGGCCCACCTCCTCTGCCCTTTCTTCTCGGCACTTCCATAGCACTTTAGTTTGGTGACACCCAAACTGGTATATACGGCCATGGCACGTGAACTATTTTCTATTCTGGAATAGACTCTATGCTTCTTGAAAACAAAATTGTGCTGGGTACTTTTCTGGGTCGTCTTTGCATTGTCTCAAACAATGGTGTGATTTAAACAACAACAACAACAACAACAACAACAACAACAACAGATTTTTTATGTAGTTTGGTATAATTCAATAGTAGTTCAATAATGGGTCCCACAGTGATATCCTCCATCATGGAGGGTTCTGTCTCATCGCACTTGTTATGGAGCATGTGATGCACGTTGAGCAAGAGACTTGAAGCCAGCTTCTTGAGACTGTTGCCTCTTTCCCTCTGGAGAATCTTAGAAGTCAAAGCAGAGACTCCAGAAGTAAAGCCCCTTACTGATGCTTAGGGGCTCGTGGGAGTGGCCACGATCATGTTCAAGCTGTGCCACGGATGTGCTTAGTCTTATAAACTGAAGGAGAGGTCTTTCAGCTTATGTTCTCCATTTGGAGTGCCACGAATACTCCAAAGCGTCCATACAAAGGACATGTCCATAACAGAAGCAGACACACAGTGCTTGCTTATATCCAGGGCATCTTAGGACCACTAGGTCTTTGGTCTTTTAAAGACTGATTGCCGGGGCACCTGGATGGCTCAGTCAGCTAAACGTCTGACTTCAACTTAGATCATGATCTCACGGTCCGTGAGTTCGAGTCCCACATCAGGCTCTGTGCTGACAGCTCAGAGCCTGGAGCCTGCTTCGGATTCTGTGTCTCCCTCTCTCTCTGCCCCTCTCCCACTCGCACTCTGTCTCTCTCTCTCTCTCAAAAATAAAATAAACACATAAAAAAACTAAAAAAAATAAAGACTATTGCCTTACAGAAATGGAGGCTGTTCAACACTGAATTCCTAATAAGCGGGTGCCTGATACACATTTAATTGGTCGCTAAAGCGACTTTCTTAAGATGCCAGCACTTCCTGCACTTTTTTCTTGGGAATTCCCTTTTCTCCTCTTAAATTTACTTTGTTGGGAGTTGACTATATATAGTGGTCTCAGCAGCAGCTTGAATGGGACCTGTATTGTGGCAGAGCAGAGAACACTTTGGTCCCGGGAAATAGGCCCTAGGACATCTGTTTTGGTTCTGCAGTGACTTCCTTTTCATTCATTTTACAAATATTTGACAAGCATGTACGTGTCAGGCATGGCTGTGGAGTCTACAGAGATGAACACCCGTGGTCCCTGGCCTTTCCTAGCCCACTTGGGGCACAGTGGATGTAGCAGTCAGCTCACGCTGACAAAATACCATACATTGGGTGGTTTAAACAACAGAAAGTTATTTCCGCACAGTTCTGGAGCCTGGAAGTCCCAGATCAGGGTCCAGGAGAGTCAGCGTCTCTTTCTGGCTTGCAGATGGCTACCTTCTCACTATGTCCTCACATAGCCTTTTCTCAGTGTGTGCAAAGGGGCGGGAAGAGAGGGAGAGGGAGAAGGAGGGAGAAAGTGAGGCCTCTGATATCTCTTATAAAGACATTAATCCTATTGGATCAGGGTCCCACTCTTACGACCTTATTTAACCTTAATTACTGCCTTAGAGGCTCCACCTTCAAATGCAGTCACCCTTGGGGTTAGGGCTTCAACATATGGGTTTTGGAGACACACAAACACTTATTCCATAATAGTGGGGAGGATGGAAAAATAAAGAGGCAGTTAACCCATAAGCACTAAAAGTACAAAAATGTGCATGACAAGGCATACATTAAACTCAATATGGGAAGGGAAGTGGTTGCAAATGGAGAGGTGTCTAGGAATATGATTGTATTATTCGTTATACCTTTATATATTTAAATATTTCAGAATATTTTAAAAATAATGGAAGACAAAATATAGTACAATGTTGTAGGAACGAATGGAGTAGGGGTGGGGCAAGCCCAGGAAGCCACTAGAGCACACAGGAAGGGAATCAGGAAGGCCATGAAAAAAGTGCCATCAAAGAGGAGTCGGAGTGACCCAGGGGAAGGAAGGAAGGTAGTGGTGAGTGATCAGTAGCGAGTGCCAAGGCCAGAAGTGTCGCCCAGCAGACCTTGAACAGGTTGCTTACTTTCTCAGCATCTCTCAGTTTGGGAGTTCAGGACACAGGGAGAGCCACACTGTTTAACTTGGCCTTCTTGCAGGGAACACGTAGCCTGTGGATCAGGTTTCTGGCCTTCGTTACCTGAGCGATGGGTAAGTTGTGTTTGGCACGTGAGACATCTTTTGCTTTCGCTGTATCTTTGGAGCGAATGAGTCTCTCTCTGCTGTTGTGATCTGTCAATAGATGGTGTGCAAAGCATTTCCTAGAGTTGACTGTTCCTCACGACTCTGCTTGTCCATTTGTTCATCCATCCATTCACCTGGCATCCATTTACTGAGCCCCTACTCAGCCAGGTGTTGAGTCAAGTGCTAGGACTTGAAGGCCCGATAAACCACAGTTAACTAATGACCAAAGAGCATGCCAACTAATGGGAAGTAATAAGTCTCTGCATATGCATGGAGCTTGCATATTTCTAAGCACATTCCTATATCTTATCCATGTAACCTCCAGGGCTACTCTGTTCGCTATGTTTCAGTTTTCTGATTAAGGAAACTGAGACTTCCAAGAGAGAAAGTGACTTGACCTTTGATTCCAAGCTAAGGGGCTTTTCCCATCATGCCAGACTGACGCTAGGCATGACCTGACATACATGAAAGACAGGTCCTGGCTGTCCCCCTCCTTGCCTGGAAAAGATGCCCTCATACTACACTTTCTGCACCCTGTCTTATTCTCTGAGGATGTGTGTACTGCTTTTGGGGAAGTCCTGCCCATGAGCAAAGGTTTCTAAGAAGGAGCAGGGAGCAGGATCTGCAAGAAACTTTTGTAGTTATTCAGTTCAACCACTGAATATATATATATATATATATATATATATATATATATATATATATGAATATACCTTAGCTGAGTTGTCTCTGTCTGCAAAGCCCTGAACGTGGTCTTGCTGTTTCTTACCAATTCTCGGACCCACCTTGTATCCTTTTGATGAACTCCTTTTTCGGAATCAATTGGTTAGAGTTGTGCTTTCCAATTAAGAAGGTAGGCTGCTAGACTTTGTAAAGAGTGATATACTATCTACTGATCTGATCCATCAAGTTTTCTCAAGTGAAACGTGGTCCGTGTGCTAATTCTGACAACAAACTGGGAAAATACTGATTTTTCAAGATCAGTTTTTAAAGGCCTAGGTTAGACTAACCGGTCTACTCAGGTATATTATATAGGACATGCAGAATAGATGATATTGGCTGAGTACAAAATCCAGAAGAAATTAAAATATACCAAAGGCATGTCTGAAAACAGTATTTAAAAGTCTGGATTTTCCCTCTTCGCTGAAATCTCAAAAATGTTAATAAAAACACATTTATCTTTGTCAAGCTGAGGCGTCAGCTGAAACATGAGACCACAAGACAAGTTGGGAAGAGTTCAGGAGCAGTAAAGACTGAGCAGGAGTGTGGTAGGAAACATGTGGTAGGCAACCCTGACAGGCAGTATAGTTGAAAGTTCCTAAGGGGTGCCTGGGTGGCTCGGTTGGTTAAGTGTCCAACTTCGGCTCAGGTCATGATCTCGCAGTCCGTGAGTTCGAGCCCCGCGTCTGGCTCTGTGCTGACAGTGCAGAGCCTGGAGCCTGTTTCAGATTCTGTGTCTCCCTCTCTCTCTGCCCCTCCCCTGTTCATGCTCTGCCTCTCTCTGTCTCAAAAATAAATAAACGTTTTTTTTAAAAAAAAGAAAGTTCCTAAGAGAGTAAATCTTAAGAGGTCTTATCACCAGAAAAAATTTTTTTCATTTCTTTTTGTATCTACGAGATGATAGATGTTAACAAACTGTGGCAATCATTTCACAATATGTGTAAATCAAAGTCATTGTGCTGTGTACCTTGAACTTAATACAGTGTTTGTTATGTCCATTATGTCTCAGTAAAAATGGAAAACGTAAAAAATAAAAAAAAATAAATACAAAGGAATAATAGCTTACCATAAACTCACCCCCCCCCCATTACCATCAGAAAGAACAGGGTGAGTCTTGAAAAGGGCAAGAAAGAACAGAGATCTTCTCTAGAAGGTCTGATCTGGAGAGACCTACCAGAAGGAAGCATGCCCAGAGTCCCTTGGAGGGAGCCAGATCTGCAGAAACTCAGTCCTGCCTTTCCTGCAGCTGGAGCCCTGGTCAAAGCACCAATTTCCTGACTCTCCCGAGTGTCCTCTGGCTTCCAGTCCCTCTGGGCAAGTAGATCAAGTCCACGATCATATCTCTTAGCCCTCCCCCAGCTCCAATCCCTGTTTTAGTTTACTTGGGAACAATCTACTCCCATGTGAAGCCAAGCAAAGTGGGCCTCCGTCAGTGCTGGGTAACTTGGTTAGTTAGATTTAGGGCTCCAACCAGACAGGGATGCCCCAAATTTGAGAAACGTTCTGCTTTGAACCTACCTAGAATTTTGTAACCCCAAAATCTAAAGAAGCAGCTCTCTTAATTCCAGCATATGTGTGTGTGTGTGTGTGTGTGTGTTGGTTGGTCAGTGTTACAGATTACATTTGGAGAGCGGCTATAATCTTTTTAGGGTTTAGGGCCTTTTAAGGTCTGTATCAGGCCTTGGGCCACCACGAAGGGCAGGAGCAAGAGGTATGAGGTGAAGAGCTGTCAGGCTGCAGGAGGAAGGAGGCGGCTGTCCAGGAGGAAGAAAGGGAAGGAGGGCCAGGCACAGGCTAGCAGGAGGCTTCAGGTCACCCTGACACCTGTTGCCACGGCCCAGTGGCGGTTTCCTGCTGCTTGTCGGGACACGCGTGCACGGAGAACACAATGGGTTTGTCTTAACAAGAAGATGCTTCCTGTTTTGCCACCTGGGTTCAGTGCCGAGAGGAAGAGTTTATAGGTCTGTGTTTTTCACGTCGCCAAGCTCTGTGAGGGAAGGAGTGGGGGCAGGTGAGGATGGGGGTCTGAGGAAAGGTGAAAGGGAAAGCAAGGGAGCAGTTGTTCTAGAATTGCTCAGAGAAACCTCATGCCGTTCTAGTTTCAGCCCGTGGGGAGAAGGGATGGCCACACTATGCCAACTGTCCCAACAGCTCCGTGCCAGAGCCCCTGTGTGTGGCGGAGGGCTGCCCAGAATCCCCTTGGCTCTTTTTGTTCCTTAGTGAGAACCTGGTGATGACTTCTGCAGTGACCTTTATCTCGGGGAGGTGGTGAGGGCGACTGGAAACTCGGGCTAAAATAGCCTCTGTGGTGAAAGCAGGGGCCGGAAATGGTGAGGCTGATCTTAAGGCGAGTGATGGGTGAGAAATCCACAGTGCCAACTCCCCACCCCCCAGACCGAGCCCACCATTGGGCTAATCCTACATATTTCACAATGGAGTCTGTACATGTTATTAGTTAATTAATTAATTAAGGTGTGTGAGAGGGTAAGCTTTATTTCTACTCCCAGACTCTTACAGCTTTCCATAAAGTCTTCATCGTTACCTCAGACATGGCAGAATGTAATAAATGATCCACCTCTGTGCATGACACATTGAATTTTAATGTCCACCTCCTCTCGGGGAAGGGAGGTCACACTACACACTTTTGGAGACACCCCAAAGGTTTTCTGGCACTTTGGTACAGAGAGGATTTGGTCCGAGTTCTTGCTGGCTTAGGATACTTAAAGGTGCGTAAAGTTTGGTTGCTCAACCCCCCTGGGCTGCAGTGGGGCAGAAGGTGGACAAGGAGGTGGTCTGGAGCAGATAGGTAGACCATGGAGGTGGACTCAAGTTCTTGTTGACAGAGGTAGTTGATCCTGGGCGGCTGACGGGGTGGCTGAGGGCAGCCTGAGGGCTCAGGCTGGGTAAATGCTGCTTTGGTTGCCTTCGCCTGCCCCATCCACCAGCTCACTGCTCTGGAACCACAGCTGGATCTCCGTCTGGGCCCCCTCCATGGAGTCACTGGTGTGGCTGATGTGGATGCTGAAGTCCCCTCTGATGGTGTCGGGGGCAGTCCCTGCTGAGTCACCGTGTCCTATCAGGGCCCTTGAGGACCAGACCACGTCGAGGCCTTCCCAGACCATGGCTTCCACCAGCCGGAGCTCGCGTAGCTGAGGAGGGCTCATTAGAAGGGCTTCGTCTGCAGGTCACGACAGTGCTTGGCAAGGACTCTGGTGCCTGCAGCATCTTCATCCCCACCCGGCTTGAAGCCCCTCCTATCAAAGCACAGGATCACATCCCCAGCAAGCCGCTGCTGCATCCCACCTGACTTCACCGCAGTCAGGGTCCACTCCTGGGCCCAGGAGGACCCTCCCGAGTTGGGGCATATGAACAGGCTCAGGCCCAGGGCCTAGAGCCACTCAGCAGTCCCCACGGCACATTCCAAGAAGCTGCCCGTGATCTCTCACCTGCGGGCTGCTGGCTCAGTGCCTGGAGTTTGTATATGTTAGTTATTAGAAAGCCCAGTGTCTTTATGCTTGTTTAGCTCAAGACCATCTGTTGTGGTGGGAGAGGTTGGAGTTCCAGTCTCAGCCTGGCCTGCCACGTTTCCAGGAGCCCCTCTCTTGCTTCCTCCTCTGGGGACTGAACCAGATGACCTTGGATGTCCTCTCTGGCCTCACGGTTGGGGATTCCATTGATCATCTCCAGGAGGGGCTGTGGCGTTCAGAGAAGCTCTGTTTAAGCACATTTCGGAAATCCTAGTAGAGCATTGGTGAGAAAAAAAACACAGGAGGAGTCTTGAAACCATCCTTCTCACACAGTTGTTTAGGGAAACCATGTCTGCTTTTTTCTCCTCTTGTGCATGCAAAGCCCTTCTCAACACAGCTCATTCACCAGCCCTGGCCTCAGTCTCCAACCCCAACCTGTACCCAGCCTTTCTGGGCCAACTTTGAGTTCTCCCAAAGCACTATGCACTTCTCAAGGAGAGAAGTCCCTTTCTTCCCCTGTCAGACTCTAACTTGTTATTTAAGACTCAACTCAAACAGCCCTCGGCTCCTGAGGAATTTCTGATGTCTCAAGCCCACAGCATGCCGTTCGCACCTGATGCCCACACCATGCTGTTCACACTGCTGTGATGGCACCCTCAGTCTAATATTTATCCTAGGCATGTATGCATCTTTCTCCATCAGGGTACAACTAAGTGGCACCTTATTTATTTCTTAGATGTTTATTTCACAGCACCTGGCATATTTTTGGTGTTCAACTAGTGGATGTTAAGTCACACCGAAGGGTTTTTCTGTTGAATTGACCCCAAACAGGATTCACCTAGAGCTCATGAAATAGTGGCCACTCTGGTACAACAGGGAGGAGATGGGTGGAGGAGGGAAGCTTAATGTGCCTATCTCTCCCTAATTGCATGGCCACCTGCCCCTGCTCCTTACAGGTTAGTGTCAGCTTTGGCTTCTGAGTAAAACTCATAGGGTCTGTACTCTGGGAAGGCTGATAAGGCAGGGCCATTAATTTCAAGGATCTTACCTACCGTTTGAGGAAGGAAGGGAGCTAATACTTATTCGGACTCTGCGGCATGCCAGACCCTGCATCACCTTATTCGATCTCACAATAATCCTGCGAGGTAAGTATTCTGCTGCCCATTCTGCAGATGAGGAAATAGAAACTCAGAGAAGTTAAGGACTTTCCCAAAGGGGACTCACAGCCAGTAGCCGAGAGCAAGGAATGGAACTCCCCCATCCATCCTCTTTCCCCTCTACACTCCACCACCGAAAGCCCCAGAGTGGACCGCCTCTACTGCCAACACGTCAGCAAAAATGTAAGCCCCTTATGGTCTGGGTGTTCACACCTACTCACTTTGAAATCAGTCTTCATTGCATTTCTGATTGGCAGAGAGTAGGTCACGTGCTCATGTCCTAGCTTCAAGGGAGCCTGGGAGTTTGAGTTCTTGACTTCTTCCTGGGGAGGCAGGACCTTAACAAGGGAATTTCCTCCAGAAAAGGAAGGCTATCCGTAAGATGATGGGCATCTACGAATGTGACAGATGTTCGTGACACTGACTCATGCTAAATGTCACATTGAAAGAAGTTATTTTGGGTGCCTGAACATATTTCTCTTTCAAATCCTGCTCCTTTCTTAAAATGTGGTTTGACGAAAGAACTTTTATTACATAATTTTTTGGGATATAATTTACGTATAGTAAAGTTCACCTAGTTTAGTGCCCACGTCTAGGGGTTTTTATAAATGCATACAGTTGTGTAACCACTGCCACAAGGGTGACACAGTATGTAACAGTTTCATCATCCCCTATAGCTCTCAGAGCAAAGATTTTTTAAGCAGAGAACAAAAATAGAGCTGAAGAGATTCTATGTGTAACTATCAACATATGCACATCAGAATCTCCCCCTCCTTGGCTCCTGCCCTGGGGATAGAGAAAGACAAAGATTACTGCAAATAGACTGAAATGGTCAAAAGTATAATTTCCTTTCAAATGTCAGGTTTAGGGCTTAGCAATAGAAGAAGGATGAGGTTAACTGTCGTGGTGCCAGCTCACGGCATGAATTCCTGCTTAGTAGGACAGGCACACAGTGCCTTGACCACATGCAGTGCTTTCCGCAGATCCAGGTAGAGGAAGGCCCATTTCTGGCCTTCTGATGGCCCTCCTCCCTGTCGGGCAAATGAGGGGCACGTGGTGGGTCTGTGTCCCCACTTCCACGTCATGCTCCAGGTCACAGCATCCAGAAACTCCCAGGTTTACGAGGTGGCCAAAGGCTGGCAGTATGTGTAGGTGGTGGTGTAGACATAGCTTAGATGTGCAGGCAGGGGCGGAGAAAGAGAAAAGGGGAGTGGACTGCAGGCCTGCGCTGAGGGCTGGGAAGGAAGCTCTCCATGGAGTCTGAGAACTCTAAATTTGAACACGGCCTTTTAGGTCATTATAAAATACATTTTTCATTATGGAAACATAGATTTTCAAACTAGGATAGAACCTATGTTATTTAACAGTTTATTGGCTTGATCTATAACATAAATATCTGGGCATGTGGTATGTAGGCCTCCATTGCTTGGTACTCTTGCCTGGGCCCTGCAGATGTTTGAGGCAGGCCTAAAGGAATCCATTCAGCTTCCTCAGAGATAGTTACCAAAGCTTCCTGTGGGCCCTGCTCCCTGGTGGTAGCCTTGTTCTCCTCTCCCGGGGAGGTAAGAGAGGAAGAGAACGAGCAGTTTTTAGACATCAACTATGTGCTGGGATCTGACCTGGGCCCAACTACCCTGACAAGTGGGTATATCATTGCCAATTTATAGATAAGGTAATGGAGGCTTAGTGACGTGTAAGTGCCTCCAGGGTGCAAGCCAGGATTCCAGCCTGGATCCAGCTGCGGTGCCCCATGTTACTAGAGAGTTGTACCTCACTTCTGTTCTCCTTAACACCAGGATTTGTATGGGGCAAGCAGTCAGTCACTTGGATGGGTTGGAATCAGGCCTGTGCCACTGCTTTGAGGGGGGAGGAAAAAAAAAACAACCTTATGTTTCCAGAACCTTCCCTGGGTTGACCCTATTTTTGTTCCCAAGCATAAAAGGGCAAGGTACAGGTAGCTAGGGCAGAGAGAGTGCAAACACTCAGGTCAAGGAGATATGTGGGAGTTGGCTGTGAACAAGAGAAAAGAAGGGAGGCGGGAAGGGTTTGGCACAAAAACCCTGGGTTTTGAGTCATTCCTGATTTCAAATCCAGGTTCCACTACTAACTGATTGATTTTGACAGTCATATAACTACCTGGAACCTTGATTTCAATGCCTGCGAAGGTACGATAGCGCACAGAGTTTCCTCTGTCTCTGGAAGGACGACACAAAACAGAACCAGGAAGGTACCTGGCCTGAAGCAGGTTCTCCACAGGGCTCGGTCCCCCACAACTCCTTCCCCTTGTTGACTGAATCACTGAACTCATTTTGGCATCTTGTAGGTTTCTACAGCTGAGAAATCTAAAAATAAACTTGAATATGGTGGGTTTAGCCTTGAGGTCACTGGCAGGCACTTCTGCGTAAATAGCAGAAGTGAAAAAAAAAAAAAAGGCCATTTCATTTCTAGTATTTGGAACCTGAGTAAAAGAACTCCTATCATGTGGGCGACTCATAGTAGAGGGGCGGGGGCTTTGAGGGGGCAGGTTTGGTATTTTTTCTTTGTTGTTTTTGTTTTTGTTCTGCGTTGATGTGTGGGACTCTCCAGGGACATGTATCACAGAGCTATAAGGAGAAGGGGCAGGTGGGAAATTTGATTCTGTTCCTGACGTTATAGGACAGATCTGAGGAAAGGGGGAGTGTAGGTCAATGGATGGAAAAGGGGATCTCACATTCAAAGGTCCTGTGGCTGTCATGCCCTTCATACCTCTGGCTTCAGGTCACGGTTGGGCAAGTTTCTTAATTCCTTTTTCGTGAGCTTCTGAAGAAAGGCCATCTTTGGGGACTTGCCTTATTCCTGAAATGCCAGTATGTCTGAGACTTTAAGGTTTAAAGTGTGTGTGTGTGTGTGTGTGTGTGTGCCACAGAGACTCATAAAAAGAGAAAGCGAGAGGCTGGCTTACTTGGCCATTGTCCACATTGATGGGAGTTACAGGTTCTTCATCTCATTGTTATTTTTAACAGAATGCTTTCCCACCCCTCAAATCTAATGGTCATGATTCCTACAATCCATGTTTTATAGGCTCAGTGAGATGAAGTGAATTCTCCCATGGTCTTAAGTGGAAGAGCCAGGACTTGGACTGGCTGCCTTCCTCTTTACACGGGGCTGGCATGGGCCATCCCAAGAAGAGTGTACAGGGTGGGCTCGGGGCCTGAGGCCCGGGGAATCCAAGTCACTCAGACTTTTGCCCTGCGACCTGGAATGCTCTGACTCATTTTTAAAATGGACATAATGACATTATATGTCAGTGTTGCTTTAAAAAAAAAGGGGGGGGAATAATCCAAATAAAAACATACCATACCATGCTTGATATTGCATTGATCTAGAATTCTCTGAAGGTGACTGTGGACAACCAAGTCATCTCCTATTCCCATTGCGAATAGCTGGAGGGAAGGGATTTAAGTGTCAATAAGAGGCTGTGGGATGATGGATCTAAGGGGGAGCTTCCTGATTGCAGGGAGTTGTGAGAGCCACCGAAGCATGGAAGTGACACCTTTCCAGTCCCTGAGCCTCCAGCACCTTTTGGTGTTTGCCAAGTACCATCACCTCTCACCACCTGTTGGTGCCTGTATTCATCCGTCTTGAGCCAGCTCAAATGCATCCCAACCGCCACACCAGACTTCCCCACATCATCATGAAGAATTTCGAGCTTTTCTTCCCTGCTCCGCAGCATGGCTTTCCTACCTGTATTTAGCATCCATGTTCTCCTTGACTTAAAGCCAAGCCCTTGAATTCCTCCCTGCCCCGAGTGCTCAGAGGGCAGGTAGGTGTTCCATTCATCCTTATCTCCAATACCTAAGGCAGTACCTTAGGTATGCCTTACTTCATGCCAAACTTCACTGTGAGTTGCCTGTGGGTGGTTTTTTTTTTTTTTTTTTCAACCTGGTTAAATTTGAGAACTCAATCCCCAGTGCTAGCATGCATAAAAATAAGTACCCTCATGCTCTGTTGGTAAGAATGTAAACAGGTTTGACAGGAGAGTCATTTGAATTACTTTGAATCTGGTATGCCTCTTGACTGTATTGTTTTCTTTTCTCTTTCCTTCCCCCCCCCCCCCATCTTCCTAAGGGGTTAGTGAATGGCTTTTCATAAAGATATTGCTATTGTTATGTTCCTAGCGATTTTTTTTAAACAATAGCAAAAATGGGACCAATATTCATATGGATTTGGATAAAAAAGTTGTGGTTTATACATGTGATAGAATACCAGGTAGCCATGACAATCTATGGTACATGAATGGGTATTAACCAAGTAAGCAAAGTGCCAAAAATCCATCACAAAATAGGAAGCATGGTATGGCCCCAATTTTGAACAAAACATAAGGCTGTATCCACGGGAAAGTGGGAGGACTTACATCCAAATGTTTTAATTCTTTTTTGAGGTGGTGGATTTTAGGGGATTTTAACTTTCTCCTTTTTATTTTTCTGAATTTTCTCCATTTCCTACATGTTCCTATTACATTCAGAGCATGGCAAAACATCTTCAAGTGCTTGAGTTGATCCCCTAAGTAAATGCCTTGGTCCTCGAATTCTAAATATTGCAGAAACGAAATCAAATGTAGGAAGTTAGGGTTGGAGGGGCTGCTGCAAGTTGTCTGGGCCAAGAGGTTCTCAGACTTGGCTGCATATTAGAGTTGCCCGTGGAGCCTTCAAAACTCTGCTGCTTGGTCCACACCCTCTGCCAATAAATCAGAATCACCTGGGGGTGCATCCGGGCATCAGAGTGTTACATTTGCCCGTATGATTCTAATGTGCAGCTTTGAGAGCTGCTTCTGTTGAGTCGCACTGTCCCACGTGGCAGCCACCAGCCTCATGTAGCTATTTAAATTTAATTAAGTAAAACTAAAAATCAGTTCTTTAGTCACACTAGCCATGTTTTTTTTTTAATTAAAATTTTTTTTTTAGTATTTATTTTTGAGAGAGAGGGAGAGTCAGAGCATGAGCAGGGGAAGGGCAGAGAGAGGGAGAATCTGAAGCAGACTCCAGGGCTCTGAGTTGTCAGCACAGAACCCAACTCGGGGCTCAAACCCACGACCCGTGAGATCATGACCTGGGCTGAAGCTGGACGCTTAACCCACTGAACCACCTAGGCGCCCCACACCAGCCACATTTTAAGTGCTCGGTAGCCACATGTGGTTAGAGGCTACCATATTGGACAGCACAGCTCTACAGCTATCCTTCAGTTTTCAGGACAGGAGATCAGAAAGGCCTCTTTCTTGGAGGCCTGATGCTCATGGAAAGAGAAAGTCCCTATCCTTGCCTGCTCCAGGGCTGCCTGGGCCATCAATAATCCTGTGCCTAGAAAGTTCCTTATGCTTTCTTGTGTCTACCCCATCCTCCACCTTGAGCATGGGGAAACTTTATGCCACATGTTTATTTTCAAGGGCTCGACAGGCCCAGGCCCTTCCGACCTGTTCAGCCGGGTCAGGCCAGCAGGCGAGCTGTTTACATGGAATCCAAGTGCTCAGCGGAGAGTAGAGCAGGGCTGTGTTTTCCACGGCTGCTGAGAAAGGTGAGTGAGCTGAGGCAGAATAACAAAAAGCCACTTCAAAAACATGCCAGAAAAAGTCAGAAAGCAGACACAATCAGAGGCTTGAGAGACACACACTCCCCCCACCCCCTCCAAACCCTGAAAGAGAGCAAAAACAAGTCACGGGGGAGCCTCTAGCCCTGATGGTTTCGAGACGGTCGCGGTTGCTGACTTGAGAACGGGCCTGTCCCAGCAGTTCTGTGAGGGGCCGGGAGCTGAGACTGTGGGGGCTCAGAAACTTCACCTGAGTTCTGAGAACATTGTGGCCTGGGACGTGGGACAGTCCCTGAGCACTTGAAGCTCTGGGAAGACAGAGGTGTGTGGGAATGGCAGGGCCAGGCTGTCTGGGTAAGAGTGTTTTAACCCAGATACTGGTAATCTGTTAGGAAGCAGAATCCCACATGGTCCTGAGCTTTGGGAACTTACCACCTGGGAGGGTGAGGTCCCCATGGACATAGTTCATTGTGGAATTCAAAGCTTAAGGCCACCTATGTCCAGGAAGCCCTCCTTTAGGACCTGACATGAGGACCCAACCACAGAGACACCAAATCAGAAAGGGAAACCTGATTCTCCCCTCCCCACTCCCATTTCCCAAACTACTGTAGGCCAGTGAAGTACAGTGAAGGGAGCCTGGGAGTTGGAGACTTGGGCTCAAGTCGCAAGCACTGTCATTCCCTTGCCATGTGAGTTGGGTAGATCAGTTTACCTCTTGGACCTGAGCTTCTTGACCTGTAAATTGTAGGGTTGGTGTCGCCCAATAGTTCTCAACCCAGGTTACGTATTGGAAAAAACTGGTGAGATTTGAGCTGTTCTGAGATACAGAAATTTTCAAAGCCCCTTAGATGATTCCAGTGTGACCAAGATTGAGAACCACTGGTTTATCCAGTACATCTCAAATGTAGCATAGGAGACCGTAGGAGCCATTGTGTTAAAATTCAGATCCTGATTCCATAGGCCTGGCGTAGGTTACGAGAGTCTGCATTTCCAACAAGCTCACAGGGGATGCCCACGGGCCACACTTGGTAGTAGCAAGTCTATCTTTTAAAAAAAAAATTTTTTTTTTAGCATTTATTCATTTTTGAGAGAGAGAGAGAGAGAGAGACAGAGCATGAGCAGGGGAGGGGCAAAGAGAGAGGGAGACACAGAATTGGAAGCAGGCTCCAGGCTCCAAGCTGTCAGCACAGAGCCCAATGTGGGGCTCGAACTCATGAACTGTGAGATCATGACCTGAGCCGAAGTCAGACGCTCAACCGACTGATCCACCCAGGAGCCCTGCAAGTCTATCTTTAATGTCCACTTGTCTCTAACTACCAGTGATTCAATCTATGTTGTATTTTGGGAACTGGCACGGGTTGCCTATTTCTGCCAATAGACACCATCACTTCTAGGTTTTTTTCTTTTCTCTCCCTCTCTCACAAGAATCAATGAAATTCTCACTTTTCATTTGAATTCTGACAGATTTGAGTCAAACACGTCTCTTCCCTTCAAGGGCAGAAGATGAAAGATAAAGCCAGGTGGTGATGTGAGTTCCAGGGGGCGGGCAGAGTCCATTTTGCTGGGGCAGGGGCAGCAGGTGGAAAGATACCAGGTAGCTGATAATAACAGGCATTGAGACCCCACTTCTGCTGGGCACTGTTCAAGTGCTTTTTACAAGTTGTCTCACTCCTCACAACAATTTTACGATAAGTACCGATAGGGCCCTTGTTTATACACGAGGAAGCTGAAGCTTAAAGAGAAGCAGAGACTTTTCCTAGCAAGGAGCAGTCCGGGAGTTGAACTTAGGTGTCTGTGTTGACTACTAGTCCATGTAGAGCAGGGGTAGTATTTCAGCTCCATGCCTGGACAGACCTAACCAAACCCAACCAGACCTGATAAGACTTGACCAGACTCAACTAAGACCTGACCAGATCTGACCAGACCTGACTAGATCCAACCAGATCCAATCAGACTCGGCCGGACGCAACCAGACCTGACCAGATCTGACCAGAGTCAATTAGACCCAGCCTCTTGGCATCAAGTTGTTGGCAGGGAGAGGGTTGGGAAGGGGTTTGCATAAGTCTAGTCTACCTAAGCAACCTCTCCACTCACCTTCCATACCTCCCCAACCAGAAAAGGGGAGGTGGTAACAGTTTTCCACCCCCTGCTGCTGGGGCCAGGCCTCAGGGCCCTTGCGTGGAGTTTGGCACCTAGATTCACATCTTTCCCCCGCTTGGCTGCCTGTCCCTGCATAATTCTCTGCTGCCTGGATATTTTTCTACTTGCATCATCTTCTTTTCTCCAGGGGAACAGGCAGTGTGTTTAGCTTTGTGACTGTTTTATCTTCCTTTTGTAGGCTTGTCCCTTCCTAGGAGCCTAGAGTAAGGCTTACCCCCAGCCCACTCCAAATCGTGCCACAGAGAAGATCATCTGGGCAACCAACATTACTGCACACTCTAAATGTCTCAGATTCTACTGGGTTCTTAGCCAAAATGGTAGCCAACAGCCCAACCCAATAGTTTTTCCAACTTGACTCAACCCAGGCTTGTCTTACTTCCTGCTATCAGGGATATGGGACTGGAGTGGGGGTGAGGGGGTGAGAAAGAAAAAAGGGAGACTTTCTTATTGCCCTAGTAGGTCTTGAGACGTTGGAGACAAGGACTTTGTCTTTTCATTTTTGTATCCCCAGTATAGAACATGGTGCCAGGCAGATAAATGTATAATGTTTGTCAGATAAACGAATGACGGTGATAAGGGGGCCTCATTGCACCAAAAGACTGGCAGCACTGATAGCTTGTCCTGCTTGACAGGAGAATCATCTGGCATAGACAGAGCTTGCGAAGGCCCCGGAACCACGTGGGCACAGTTACTGAGAAATCTCTCTCTTTCACCACATCTTCTCAGATTCTGCAGAAGCTCAGGAAAGTGAGGTTTCCTTACAGAGCCCCAGCCCCTTGATACACTGGGTGCATTGCAGAATGCTAACATTGAGAGCAATTAGAAGAGGCCAGGCACTACTCAGGCAGCCCTGGGATTATAGGATGAGGGAATGAGGGGACCCCTCTCTTCTTTACCTTCTGCAGAAGGGGATCATAATATTCTCAAAACTGGGTTTGGATATCTAAACTTGGAGGCTGGGATGAAAAAGGTAGTGTGTTCAGTCCACATGGAAGAAATTTTCTCTGCAGATAGTTTTTCTGCTACCAAGAAAGAAAGAAAGAAAGAAACAAAGAACAAAAGAGAGAAAGAAAGAAGATAAAGAGAAAGAGAGAAAGAAAGAAAATAAAGACCCAAAGAAAAGAAAAAAGGAAGAAAGAAAGAAAGAAAGAACAAAAGAGAGAGAGAGAAAGAAAGAAAAGAAGGAAAGAAAGGAAGGAAGGAAGAAAAAAGGAAAATACAGAGAAATCAGATACATGCCAAGGTGCTAAATGTGGATATGAATCTAAAGTGACTTTGCATTGGCCCCAGCCAGGGAAATGTTCCCATTTATTTGGTTTGTGCAAGAAAATGTTCTCAAGTCAACTCCTTAAGACTCTGTCTTGTGTCTTGAGCCTTACAAGAAATAAGCCAATGAGAAGTATGCCCCCCACTGTTCGGGTACCTGTTCTGGTAAGAGTGGGTCCAGCAAGAGGGGCAGAAGTTAGGAGAGGGTCCCTAACCAGACCCTCTGGATTCACATGGGTGCTACTGTTGGGATCACGTTATTGCTGTAGACCCAACTCTTTTCCTCTGGTTTTCCTGGGCGACTGTGAGGTTAATCCACTTATACCATCTTCTCTGAAAGCATCATCCAGTCCAGGGGCATGAAAACTGGTGATTGGTGCTATTTCTATCCCCTCCTTCAATAAGTCGCTGGTTTTCTTTATTTAAAAATTTTTTAAATTTTATTTATTTTTGATAGGGAGAGACAGAACACAAGTGGGGGAGGGGCAGAGAGAGAAGGAGACACAGAATCCGAAGCAGGCTCCAGGCTCTGAGCTGTCAGCACAGAGCCCGATGTGGGGCTCGAACTCACAAATTACAAGATCATGACCTGAGCCAAAGTCAGACGCTCAACCAGCTGAGCCACCCAGGCGCCCCTGCTTTTCTTTATTTTAATTGCCAGGGTTAGAGTTTTTGATTGTGTGGAACCATGAGGTGGGCCTGGGAGAATGGATTAACATTTCTTTCATTTAACAAACATCTCTCCTGGAGTGTCCATCCACTCCCATGGCTTTTATCTGTATGTTGCTGACTTTTAAACCTATGTCTTTGTTTTGACCTCTCTCCTTAACATTAAGCTTACATTTCTTCTTCTTTTTTTAAATTTATTTATTTATTTTGAGAGAGAGAGAGAGAGAGAGAGAGAGAGAGAGAGAGAGATTGAGCAGGGGGAGGGGCAGAGAGAGAGGGAGAGAGAGAATCCTAAGCAGGCTCTGCACTGTCAGCACAGAGTCTGATGTGGGCCTCAAACTCTGAACCGTGAGATCATGACCTGAGCTGAAACCAAGAGCCGGTTGCTCAACCAACTGAGCCACCCAGGTGCCCCTAAAATCACCTTTCTAGCAAAAGAAAAAAAAAAAAAGAGAGAGAGAGAGAAAGAATGGAAATCGCATGTAAATGATAGCTGTTAGCTTACGGAAGTCATTCTGCAATACATAGTCAATGACTCCATTTCCAGGTGCAGAGGCTGAGGCCACGAGACTGGCTACATTTGCCTAAAATCTCAATAGAAAATTCGTGGCAGTGCCTCTGTTCTGAGATTCACCTGCATCAGAAACAAACCAGGTTCCCCAAAGGGGGTGGGGGGAAGGAAGAAAATTCATGGCAGAATTGGGAGCAGGGCTTCCCCACTCAAAGCCCTGGGTAGAGCCTTAAAATCAGGGCAATGGAATTGATGCGTGTCATCTTGAGTCCCTATTATTAGGCACAGTCTGCCTTCCCCAGGGAAGGGAGCTCTCCTTTGTCTTCCTCTCCCCTGCACCTCCCAGCCCAGTGGAGGGCACATGCTGGGGGGCTCAAGGGGGATGTAGGGAGTTGAAGCTGGTGGTTAAATCTGACTAGTGAAACTCAAGTCGTAAACAGCATTAAGTGAGGCAGCCTGACCCTTCCCCATCCTTTCCACTCAACCGTGTCCAAGAGGCTTAGCTCAAATCACCCCATTTGTAAGAAGACCTTCCAGAAGAACTTAGTCTCTGGTGTTTGAAACAGTTCCTGCCCGTTCCCCTCATTGAACACCTTCTCGATGTGCTAATTTATGTGGGGAAGGGGGAGTGTGGCATATTGGTTTCAAGCGTGGGCCGTGGCTATGAAACCCGTGGTTAAGCCCCAACTCCACCACTTTCCAGTCCTGTGATCTCAGGCAACCCCTCTGAGCCTCAGTTTCCTTATCTATAAAATGGGTCAAGTCATAATTCCTCCCTTCTAGGCTTTGTTGCGAGGATTATTTGGGACAAGTCACACGGCCTGTGCAGTGCGTTGCCAGGCACTCGGTACATTCTGGCTGCTATTGTCACAAGTTTCCACAACGAAATGTGTTGTTCTTCCACCTTCTTGGAGGATGGTTACCTGTCCTGTGAACGGGGGGGGGGGGGGGGGGGGGGGGGGGGGGGGGAATAATAGGCAATCTTAGTGGATCGTCATGACAACGAAACCAGAGGATACAAATGCTGTGTGAACTTTCTAGGTTTGGGTGTGACGTGTGACTGCCCCCAAGGTTACACAGCTGGCACCAAGTGGCGCCCTCCTGGAACCGCCACACCCTCCCCCAGCGGGGACACACACCTGCACGCAGACACAAACGGGCCCAGGGCCACAGCCTCACCCGCCCCGCCCCCCCCCTCCCCCCCCCGCCGGAAAGAGGAAAGCTCTCGGCGGTCTGACCCCTACTGGCGGCCTGGGGAAGTTGTTCTTTCGTCCGGGGATCCGAGCTGGCCCTGGCTGCGGGGAAGCAGAGGGAGTGAGGCGTGGGCCTCGCTAGCCCTCAAGAAGCTTCCGGCCTGGCCTGGCTTAGCCCGGGAGAAGTGTCAACAAGTGTGTCTCTAAATGAGGCCAGAGGACACAAAAGTGGTGGCGACAGAAAGGTGGAAAGAGGGGCAGTTTGGGGGTGAGAGGAGGTTTGGGGGCAGGGCTGGCATTTGAGCTGGTCTTTGGAAGACCGGTAGTGTGTTAAGTTAGTTGGGCTGCTAATTTGATCTTAATTCCCTCTTAAAAATTTTTTTTCTTAATGTTTATTTATCTTTGAGAGAGAGAGAGAGAGCGCATGAGCAGGGGAGGGGCAGACACAGAATCCGAAGCAGGCTCCAGGCTCTGAATCATTAGCACAGAGCCCGATGTAGGTCTTAAACCCATGATCTATGAGATCATGACCTGAGCCAAAATCAGATGCTTAACAGACTGAGCCACCTGGGCACCCCTGACCTTAATCCCCTCTTTAAAGGTCCTGTCTCCAAATCCATTCTGAGGTAGTAGAGATTAGGACTTCAACATATTAACTTGGGGAAGGGCACAATGCAGCCAATAGCAAGTGGGATGTTTGCTATTATATTCGTTCAATTGCAAAAGTAAAATGTGAAATGCTGAGAAGTATGGAAAGGAAATAAACCACTAAGAGATGACCATATCTGCTCAATCTTTTTTTTTTTTTTCCTAAGTAGGCTTCACACCCAGCCCAGAGCCCAAACTCGGGGCTCCAACTCACAACCATGAGATTACGACCTGGGCTGAAACCAAGAGTTGGACGTTTCACCGACTGAACCACCCAGACACGTGTCTGTCCAATCTTTTTTTTTTAAATAAAAGAAGGGATGCCTGGGGGGCTCAGTTAAGTGTCTGACTTTGGCTCAGGTCATGATCTCACAGTTTGTGGGTTTGAGCCCCGTGTTGGGCTCTGTGCTGCTGGCTTAGAGCCTGGAGTCTGCCTTGGATTCTGTGTCTCCCTGTCTCTCTACCCCTCCCCAGCTCGAGTTCTGTCTCTCTTTCTCTCTAAAAAATAAATACACACTAAAAAACTAAAAAAAAAAAAAAGAATATATGCTTTCAAAAATAGGTATATAACACCTGTTGTTTTGTAATTGCTATTTTCATTTAACAAATACATCATGAACTTTCCTCCTTGTAATTAACTATTCTTTCACAACGTCACTTTAAATGGCTGTATATTGGGGCACCTGGGTGGCTCACTCCGTTAAGTGTCTGACTCTTGATTTCTGCTCAGGTCATGATCTCGTGGTTCATGAGTTCGAGCCCCAAGTTAGGGCACTGACAGTGCAGAGCCTGCTTGGGATTCTCTCTCTTCCCCCCTCTCTCCCCTCCCCTACTTGCTTTTTTCCCTCTTTCAAAAATAAGTAAATAAACTTAAAAATAAATGAAAAAACAAATCTATGTCTAAAAAAATAAATGGCTGCATATTGGTTCATTATAAGGATGTATCCACTGTATTCAAGCAGTGGGAGGTGGGATTTTGATCGGCCAAGCCGGGTAGAGAAGTAGATTTGTGGGAGGGAATGATATGAGCTCCAAGAGCATAGTGTTGGTTACATTTCAGCAGAGTGGAACTAGCCAGAAGAGTTCCCAGAATCAGGTAGATTACATTTACATGTATGTGTAATTTTTTTGGGTGGGGGTAGACTGTGGATGTGACAGTGCTATTTCTTCTGAGAATTCCTGAGGGGTCCCGAGAATTGAGACAGCTGTACAATTTGTGTCTGACTAATCAGGATCTCAATGACACCCCATAAGGCAACCGAAATTCAGTATTTGACTCTACAGGGTGAGACTGAACTTAAACACCTACAAGTTTTAATTGAGATGCTACTTTTTTTTAATATGAGTGACTCTTAGTGATGAGTGACTATTGTTTTTCCCATTTCTCATTCCCTTCTCTCCCTCCCAACTGTTTATCCCTGATGAGAGAAATCTTTGATAACACGAAGCAAAATGACAGGGACTTAATGATAAAAATTTGTTTGTCTTGTTTCACACTGAAGACTCTGAAGGGTCCAAAGGGGAAGTTCAGGGTGGATGAGGGGGGCCTCTTGGGGAGACAGGTGTCAGGAAGCACATCTCCAGGATGCCCACCCACCGTGGATTTTAAACAACTCAAAGGGCCATTCAATAGAGAAATAATGCTTAGCCCTGTTAATTTCAATACCTGAGCCTTTTAAATTATGTTATAAAGCCCACAGGCTGTTAGGTTTCATGTTTTTCTATCATGCAAGTGGGAGATGAGGAAATGGGAATGGCTTTGTAGATGATTTGATAGAGAAACTGACAGAAGAGCGTAGAAATACGAAGATGTCAGTTTCTAGATAACAGCCCATTCTCAAGTGAGCAAACCAGTCAGAACTACAGATGTCTGTGAGGGCTTTTGGTTTTTTTCTTTTTTAATGTTTATTTATTTCGAGAGAGAAAGAGAGGGAAAGAGAGAGACAGAGAGAGAGTCCCAAACAGGCTCCACACTGTCAGTGCAGAGCCCTACTTGGGGCTTGAACTCATGAACTGTGAGATCATGACTTGAGCAGAAATCAAGAGTTGGAGACTTAACCAGTTGAGCCATCCAGGTGCCCTGGGGCTGATTTTTTCTTATCTTTCCTTTCCTTTCCTTTCCTTTCCTTTCCTTTCCTTTCCTTCCCCTTCCCCTTCCCCTTTCTTTTTCTTTCTTTCTTTCTTTCTTTCTTTCTTTCTTTCTTTCTTTCTTGGACATGGCAACCACTTCTAAAGCCTTAGGAATCTTACCAGACCGCTTTGTTGAGTGTATTCATCCAGGGACAAATTTATTCTAACTAAGAGAACAGTGATGGATACCCAAGTCTACACCCTGCCCTGGAGAACAAGATTTTTATTTGTGTAAAACTTTTCATCCTAACACCTTGTCAGATCTGATTCTTTGAGTTGGTTTTGTGATGTAGAGTGGCACCTCTCCCTCCTTAGCTGTGTGGGGAGAGAGGCCATTGTTTGCAATCCCTTCTTAGGGACTTATGTTCATGATGATGGCTTGCATTTTGAAGGCAGTTTCATCAGTTAGCATTATAAGAAAAAAAGCAGGCCTGCTGAGCTCAATTTTCCTGGCAAAAATGGGAAAAGAATGAAGGACTGACTTACTAACTGTGAAACGCGGAGCATAGCTTGTTTTGCTTACCGACACCATCCTTTGTATTCCCTTTCATGGTGGAAATTCTGACTTTCTTTAAAGGGTTTAGGTTTATACCCTTCCCTAGTGCTGTGGGTATGATAAGGATTGTGTAACTGATGGCTACTTTTAGGAGCTGTTAGCCCCTTGACTTCAGGGAACCCATAGGAAAAGTGAATCTGGAAGGATGCAATTCACTCCAAATTTTTAACAAATCCACATCCTGAAAACTCAGTTAAGATGATTTGCTCTAGAGGGGCATCTGGGTGGCTCAATTGGTTGAGCATCTGTCTTTTGATTTCAGCTCAGGTCATGATCCCAGGGTCATGGGATAGAGCACCATGTGGGGCTCCATGCTGAAGCATGGAGACTCCTTGATATCCCCTCTCCCTCTGCCCTTTGCCCCCTGCTCTCGAGCTCTCTCTCTAAAAAAAAAAAAAAAAAAAAAAAAAGACTTGCTATAAAAAAGGATTTAACCACTTTGCAACAATTCACCACATGATTACTTTAAATAGACAGTTCTTCTTCTGCATTTTGTATCTTTTTTTCTTTTCCCAAAAATGATTTTTTTTTTTTTGAGGCTGCACTGTGTGCCTAGCTCTATAAGAAAACCACATAGGCCAGATCTCTAAGGCAAACAGACACCCCCTCATGCTGTGCAAGCATGTTTTTTGGTGTCTTTGAGCACCCACCTCCAGTGCCTAGTGAGATAGTCATGCCACCCAGGAAAGTGGGAAATGCTGTCTAAGAACAGCACCCACATCCCAGCAGACAGTCATGCTGGGGGGTGGCAACCCCTCTCCAAATGCCTGTAACACAACAAACATGTGGGAGGGCTAACAGACCCCCAGGCAGAAACCGGGTAGCCAGAGGAAGAACGCTGGGGCAATGCCGGCAAGGTGCCCAGGGCCAGGGTGGCCATAGGGACATTTCTGCGTCACTCAATTATGAAAGCTGATTCAATTTAATTTACTTTAAGTAAAACAGGAGGGTCAGTTCTACCCCTGGGTGGAAGACACTGTCTGGGGATGCAGAATGAGATTTGAGAGCCAGGAAGCAAAAGTGTCACCTCCCTTGCCCCTGTCACAGATGACAGAGATGGCCCCATTCTACTCCTGTGTTGCCCTTTGTGAGTCACTTGTCTGTTATCCTTTCTGAGGAACGCAGATTTTCCTGGAAGGAAGCAGGGCATCACCAGTGCCTCCAAGGGCTAAAGTCTAGGGCCTCGGAGAAACAAGGAGAAGGAATGAAAGGAAAGGGGTTTTTAAATATTGACTGAGGGGCACCTGGGTGGCTCAGTCAGTTGAGCATTTGACTTTGGCTCAGGCCATGATCCCGCAGTTCAAGGTCTCATGATCTCCTGAGTTTGAGCCCCGCATTGGGCTACCGGCTGTCAGTGCAGAGCCTGCTTTAGATCCTCTGTCCCCCTTCTCTCCGTCCCTCCCCTGCTCATGTTCTCACTCTCAAAAACAAATAAGCATTAAACAACAATGTTGAGCGAGGTAGTCCTTCCAATGAAGTGGCTGCTTCATTGTGAAGCCCTATGGGGACAAAAGTGGTGTAAGGTAGGGTGTCTGTCTTAAAGTCTGGCCACATGCTAGCCCTGTAATCACTTGGCATTCATTCATTCATTCATTCATTCAAAGAACATTTACCCAGCCCCTCTTCTGTAATATACTACCTATCACCAGCCAGGCTCTGAGGTTACCGTGGTGACTCACGTTGGGACCACACCCTTCGGTAGGTAGGCATTCACTGGGCTGGGGTGGGGCTGAGGGGAGCATTTAGGCAGCATGTGTCAAGGCCTACAGTCTCTCAAAGGCACACTGGGACCACCTTCCAGCCACACCTCCTCACTCTTCACTTCCCCACTATTGAACCCACTGAACATGACCTTCCCTCTTGCTAGTCTTTCATTGTTCTTCCCAGCTTTGCTCACCCCTAGGCCCAGCACAATAGTAAACGTATAGCACAGATATGTGTTACTATTAATCCCAGTAAATGTAAGAACAGCTCTCAGAGCTTTATGACATTATCCGTGCTGGTATGGCTACGGGACTGTGACTCCCATTTAGTGGCTGCTCCTTGGTCTGGCTTCCTTGGGAACTTCTTGTGGGAGGGGGAGCAGGCTTGGCAGGATTGAGTATTTCTGGGTTCTCTGTGCCATTGAAATACCACCTGGCCCCCACCGGAGACCAGTGGGTGGTAGGTCCATGGACTCTAGCATAATCCAGAGACAGTGTCTTCACAGAGTTGCCTGAAGACGGTAACAGTGTGGGGATCATTTAGAGACATCCACATCCAGGCTGGAGGGGCTTTGACAATATGGTGGTGCATTGGACCAGAAGGCATTACCACTCACACAATTTGTTTTGGTCTCGTGATTCTTTTGGGCTTTGCATCTGGAACGTCAGAACCCAGTCACGTGGCTGCCACCAGAAGATACTGTTAAAATGCAACTCGAAATTTATTTTGGTATTTTTATACATCAGCTGCAAATCTTTGCAGGATTTTCCCCTTCCCAGGGTAAAGAGAGAGAAGAGGAAGTGAAAACAGGAGGGGAGAATTTTCTTACAGCGCCTCTTGCCCTGAAGACAACAACCGAAAACCCCCTTGGGTTTGAGCAGAGCCTTGTACTTTTTAGTAGCTTGTGCCCATCCATGGATTGCCTCATCTGGTTCTCAGAGCTTCCCCCAGGTGGGAGGCGGAATTCTGAGCTGCCCCAATTTCCCTCTCATTTGCAGATAGGAGGCACTCCTGGGGTTGGAGGCAAGGGCTGGACACTGGCTATTTCTGGAAAAGGAGGTAATTCTTCAGAGCTATTCAGCTGGGGTTTCTGAGTTTCTTTAGGAAAGCTCATCCATACTGGATGGAGAAAGGTCTGTGTGAACAGGGATCCCAGCCGACTATCCTCTGGGTGGAGCCATTCGGCCATGGAAGACAGAGAAGCTGTGCTCCCCAGCCCCGAGGCACTATCTGCTCATCACTCTCAGCTCTGGGACTCTCCTGGATGCTGGGGATCCCCCACCCCAAAGCCCAGGGACTTTGAGAGCTCCTAATTGCAGTATCTGCTCCCAAGAGAGGGCTGACTTTCCCAGAGTCTAGTAGGCATGCCTCCAAACTTTCTTGTTGCTTTGGCAGACTTCACTGACAACTTGATATATGCAACAGGCTGGTGGGAAGGTGGGGAGAATAAACAGCCAAGGGATGAAGCTCCTGCTTTCCAAGAGATTTCAGTCTCCTGGTGCGGACAGACTTGCACACAAACACAAGGGTTAAATAGAGGAGTTGGGGTGGGGAAGGGAGGGAGTGCTAGAGATGACTGAGGCAGCCTGATGTTGGAACCCTGAGGCCAAATCCCAGGACAGAGTCTCTGGACCCAGTGGCCCCTGCTCCTGGGACCACATACTCTGCGCTGAAAATCAGCAATGCATGATAGGGCAAGTGTGAAATTCCAAAGCAGCCAGAGTGTTTGCAGTTCAGATGGTCCCATTCCTATTTCCCCTTGGGAGCACTCCCTCGTATAGCTTAGTTGAACTGAGAATAAGGGTCTGGGACATGGAGGATGGACAGGGAGCTTGCTGGGGAGAGCACATCATGGCGGCCCTCTCCTGTCTCCCGTGGGTTTTGGCTTGTTTGGGGTTTGGGATCTTGGGGCTGGAGAAGCTGGGGATCAGGGTTTCTGGGAGGGAAGGGGTTATTCTTCCCCTTGTTTGACAGATACCAAAATACAGAGCTACTGGGCATGCCCACTGGACTACAAACCAAAGTTCCCCAATGGAGAAGCATGGAGATCATCGTGCAGGGGGCCCTCTGCCCTTCCACACTCCAAGGTTTGCTATGTCCCTCCTCCGAGCTCCTCTGGCTCAGGGGCCAAGAATGTGACCCCAGCTTGAGGCATTCAGTGCATCTCTCTCCTCTGGTTTCAAGAATCCACCCCCTTGGGCCTGCGCCCAGGTCCCTCTTATCTCGGAGTGTACCCTATCACCCGGCTATCTATTAAGCTGTCAGTAAGTATTGGATGAACATGTGAAAAACGATCCATCACTGGCTCCTCAGCTACCATCTTGTTTTCTGGAGAAGAGGCAGTCTGTTTTTGTCTGTGTCAGAGGAAGAGGCTGGGGACAAGGCTGGGAAGGAAATTTCATAGCAAATCCTCCCCCTGGATCTGAAGAGAGCTGAAATCTCATCAGGGTCAGGATCCAGACTCAGGAGACACCCAGCCAGGGCCACTGGGAGTAACAGAGCTCTTTGCTCATCTGACACAGGAGAAAGAGGGCAGAAATGTTTGGAATCTGGCCCTGGCATTGCAGGAATTTGCCTGGCCTAGGGGCTTGGGATGGAGGTCGGTTGGTTTTCAGGTGAGGCCAGGAAGGTTCTACCCAGGTAGATTCCAGTTTCTTCTGTCTTTCTAGGGTACAGCAAGTGGGGTGAACGGCAAGGGGCAGAGGTGCTAGGCGACCTCTCAGGGTGGCCACCTTGGCCCCCAGAACCATGTTTGCAAATGGATAAACTCTGGTACAGAGTTGACTCAACAACGGTTCAAATTTCCTACCAGCTAATACTTACTTCCTTGTCCACAATCCAGGCCAGACCTTGGGGGTAGGGGAGGCCTTGGGTCCTGGGATAGGCCCTGGGTGGAGAACATAATGTGATAGGGCTTTGCTGGTTTCCCTGCAGCATTGAAACCGGATGAACAGGACGCATCCTGTTTAAAGTTTACATAAATGATCCTAAGCCTTTTCGGAAGTTCCACGGAGAGGGGGTGGGGGGATCCGGGGGGATGTGTGAGGGGGTAGCACTGGACCCACCTCTGAGCCCCAGAGCCGGGCCCTCAGCAGCTGGGAACCTGTCCTGGTGGCCTCCTTGGTCGTCCACACACACCCCAGCCCTGCGGGACCCCGAGGCTCAGTCTGGCCTCACTGTTGAATCAGAAGCTTCCATCTCTTCGTTTTGCTGGCAACTTGGATTTGTTATCCTCCAAAGACCATGTGTTGGAAGGACACCAGCCTCTTGTTACATCTCCCAGCCTGCCTGGGGGCAGCTGGGCAGAGCTGGTGTCTTCACTCCGGGCCTGGGTGTTCCGACGCCAGCTCTGGCACCAGTTAGGGTGGGAAGATGAACAAAATAATTAACCCCATGAGTTGAAAGGAGAATTAATTCCGCTGTGCAAACTTTTGTTTCTTCTCTTCCTGGGGAACTTCAGATGCGTTCATCTAGGGACTGTCTTTTCTTTTGTAACTGGTCTAATTCATAGCAGTCATGGGTTTGTTTTTTTTGTTTTTTTGTTTTTTTTTTTTGACTTCATTTTTCATTAACGTGTAGGACATGTGAACTTTATAACATTAAAGATATTTGTCCTTGTTTGTTATAAAATAATGTAACTTTATTAAACCCAGTTTTCAAAAGAGAAGAATAAAAGGTCACCCCTGATCTCACCACAAACACACTGGATCCAATTTCCCTTCCAGTCCTTGTCCAGACAGGTATTTAATTGTGCATGATATAATCCCAATATACATTTACCTTCTGAAAGAATCTAATCTGAGAGCACATGCATGGTCCCATGTTGCTCCATGATCTTTCCCATCATGGATAACACACAAAATACCTCCTGTGGTTAGAGATTTGATTGCTTCTTTCACACTTCCACCAAGGTGTTCACCTGTCTTTTCTGGGCTCTGTCAATTCCTGGAGGCCAGGTAGAGAAGGTGGGCTAGCTTTGGGGATCTTGCAGGACTCAGGAGACTCCAGCTGTCCCTCATATGCTCCCCCAACACAGGCCCTGGGCCTGATTCCTGCCAAGCGGTTCTTGCTGTACTCGGGCGCCCATAAGGAGCTCCTCACTGCTCGGTAGGGTAAGGGCATTCCCAGGGCACATTTGGGCAAAGTTTTTTATCCATGCTGGTATTCACCCACTGGACTCTGACCTTGTGTATAGACAACTCCTCTACCAGGTGAAAGGCAGGGGCCAGGTCATACTGAATCTTTATTACTGGTGCTTTGGAACGTTCTTGGCTTATACTAGGTGTTAAATAGTTGTTGAGGGAACAACACTTGAAAGAATGATTCACAGCTCACCAAGAAAAACAGAAATGACCAACCCCAGCTCTTTCCCAGGCTGCTGCAGAATCTGACACATTTCTTTGCTTCAGGGCCGAGGGGTTTTGACTCTGGGAAAAGGGCTCTTTTATTCAATAGCTCACTTCCAACCCCCAGATAGCTCCTGCCCCTCTCTCCTTAGAATTCTGGTCCATCCATGCTCTCTCCCCCTCATTCCCTGATCTCAACCAAAAAGTGAAGGTGGTTTAATAACTCAGGATCTCCACCCCTTACACCGGGCTTTAGATCCCCTTTTAGTTAATAGGGTTCCCCTTTTAGTTAATAGGGTGGCCAGCTTGTCTCAGCTTGCCTGGGACTTTCCCAGTTTTAGCACTGAAAGTCCCCCCTCCGTCCCAGATAAATGTGTGAACTTGAGGGTTTTGTCCCAGCTTCCTGCATCCAGTTCTTGGCAATGTCCTGTAGAGGGCGCCGGAGGCACAGCCTGGGAGACAGGCACCCAGGTGGATGGAGCATTTGCCTCCCAGGTGTGAGGCAATACCTCCAGGACACCGTCAGACTAGAGATTCTGTCTCTGGCCGGTGTCTCAGGAAACAGCCCATCTCCTCCCCCTCCGGCAGGGAGCTCACACCTGTTGTCAGAAGAGGGCGTTACCTCATGAGACAAGCCTGGTGTTAAGAGTCCTCTCTGTTTCTTGACCCCGAGAAGGGAAATCATGTATAAATATATTGCACTTCGTCTCAGGCTATCAAACTACCCAGTATGTTCTAGCTGACAGCAGCTCTAACGCCCCTGACAGCAGGATACTCCAACTTGTGTTGACTAGAACAACTTGGACCACAGAACAAATCGGCTTGCTTCTTTTTAAGTGTGTCAATTAACTATCCACCTGTCCTTGGTCTACAGACCAATCTTGGGAAGTGGGAAATCATAAAATTTACTTTCAAAGTCGGTAGGGTGGGGGGGCGGGGGGCGGTGTGGATAAAGATGAGATAATCTTGCTGCAAGAGAGGAGACCCAGGCAGATCCTGCTTTGGGCCTTCGCTTGGCTGTAACCAACAGCGAGTCAGCTATTCTGATAAGCACAAATTTCCCCCTGCTTCAACACATGAGTCCTCTGCTTCAGTGCATGACACCAAGTGCTGAAGTGTTGGTGTGCTCAACTGGGTTGCAAAGTGTTTGGAAACAGATATTATGGTGGCGGGATCCTGTACCAATTCTTGCATTTGCTCACTTTTTGTCATGAAGCTACACGCTTCGGTGATCATTACAGTTCAGTGAGAAGCCTAGGAGAACTGTTTTGCAAGGAGGGCCTGGCTGAAAACACCAACAAAATGATTAATGATTTTCTTCTCCATATCACCCTGGGAAATTGGTACTGCAGTCATTTTGTCCCCATTGTGCAGACGACAAAACGGAAATGGCGTCACTGGACTTGGGATTGCACGAAAGCAACATTCTTGACACCACTCTTCACAGCCTCTCTTCGCGTGGTGGATCTCACCCTGTACATGTTGGATTTCACTGGTTTTGCTTCTGGAGAGCACATCAAACTCTAGGTTCCTGGATACCGGTCACAACTGGTTTTGGGTTTCTGATGACAACTCATGGTGCTAGCCTCTGCTGTTTAGCGGGGAGAAGTAGGAAGGTTTCTTTGCAAGGAAAGTGATCCTGGTCTAAATAAATTGGCAGGTGAAGGATGTCAAGCTTTCGGCAAAGTTCAGTCCAGCTGGGCTTGCACAGGTTTTTGAATGTCCTGAAGATCTGAAGGAGGGAGAAGCTGTAGAGAACAATTCTAGGCCTGGCTCCCAGATGGTTGGCTCCTGGATGAGTCAGTCGCTCAGTTCTCTTCTTTGGGCCTCAGTTTCCCCTTTTGGAAAATGAGGGGATTAAACTAAATTGGTGGTTCTCAAAGCTTTGATGTGCTGGATTCCTAGGCTTCCACTTGGCAGGCTTTAATTGGGTAGGATTAGGTGGGGCCCGGGCAGCCTCCCTGGGGAAATTTTGATGCCCATTAATTTGAGAATCATCCATTTGGACCATGACTAACATTTGATTTGAAAGCTAATGTCCCAGGATATGTGGAGTGTTTTTGGAGGAGGAGGAAGACCCATCCAAAGCTCACACACAGGAAGAGGTGGGTAAAGTTTACAGAGTAAGTAACTGCATGGCAGCCATCTGACATTGGTACTTCCTGAAATGTCTGAGACTCAGCCAGGAAGGTCTTTTCAAAGGGTTCCCAAAGCTCACAGACTGACAGGAAACCACAACAGGGGTAAAATGCAAACACAACACACCCTATCAGACATGGGAGTCATTCTCCATGCCGCATGATAACTTGTATCATCAAAGTTTACAACTCATTAGTTTTAAATCGGTGCATTTTTGTTGTTGTTTATTTTGGTGGTACGGAGAACTCTGAAGGAAAGAAGACGACGATTCAAAAGGGAATATGTTTCACGCATACAACTCCCAGTGCAAGAACACTGACCTCCAAGTAGATTCTTTTGTCTTCAAGTCTTTTTGGGTTATTGGTCTGCAGTGATGAAATCCTAGGACACAACTTTAATCTCCATATCATTTTAGTACCTTGTGCTACAGCCTGAGGCTGTTTTTTTCTCCAAGGAAAATGGTTTGTAGGGGTTGATTAACTTTGGCTTAAGATTATAAATACAGATTTCATTGGTAAAGTGATCTATTCTAATATTAACTTTAGGAAATTAGAAAATAAAACTCAAAAGTATGAAAAGCACAGAGACATATGGTAAGTGCTCAACAGATGTTGGTTTTTAATATTAGGTGATCACAGGATCAGCTTTCACTGCTTTGTCCTTGAATTACAAACCGCTGTTGACCCAGGGATAGTTTCCTGGGATTCCAGGTAGCAGGAAGTATACCTTCCTTTTATTGCAGCCTTCCCCAAAGATCTTTATCCAGTCTACTACATGGGAGCCTTCAGATGATTTTGGATGATGTGCAGATCTTTTGAACTCGCCAATTGCGAGATCATGACCTGAGCTGAAGTCAGATGCTCAACCAACTGAGCCACCCGGGTGGCCCTGTGCAGATCTTTTAAATAATGTTCTTTAAAATAATGTGATTTAAGTATAAACACAACCAGCAAAATATCTGTATTTAAGATTATTTTCGTTTTATGACAAAAGATAATGGTTTCACATTTATGCTGATATAAAGTTTCCTTCTAAAATAAATGATTCAAGGGGAATGAGTAAGTTGATTCAGAGAAAGCTAGTAAGTAATAATGGTACAGGTGGTACCTAGAAATGGTAGTTGTGGTGATGTATGCAAATGATTGAGCTTTGAGAAGTACGGTGTTAGTGAATCGAGCCCCCTTGCTCCTCGTTTTGGTCCATATGAAACTATTAATCAACACTCATTGTACGGAGTTTGCATCTATACCATAGTTATAAAAATTTTATGCCAGACAGGACCTTAAGGGCATCATCGAACAGCCCTCCTTATTTCAGACAGGTGGTTTCTGAGGTCTCGACATGTGCCTTGATCAAGTGCAGTACATGGCAGAGGAACTATGATTTTACCCTATTAGAGAGAACATTAGTGCTTTCTAGCAGTTCAGACCTGAAGAGTAGAAAAGACATAGTCCTTTACCCACAGTTCATCAAGAGACACTGGACGGGAGAAACTGTGTCCTATGGCAGGATCTCAAGGGGCACTGGTCTTGACATATTTGAAGGTGTTTTACTCAGGAGAAGATTACATTTATTCTCTTCGATTTCCAGGTGTGGGAGCAGGACAAGAGGGTTGACATTATAAGAAGGCAGATTTTAAAGCTCAATGAGGAGAAATACTTTTGAGTTAGCTAAACAAGGAAAGCTCTGTCTTTGGAGTGGATGGGTCTCCCAAGACCAGAGATTATTTATTTTAGCAGCACATGACAACTCTAGGGAATACGGGGAAGGGGATGCTCTCTGTCCCAAGGCTGGATGAGACCTAAGGTCTTTGCCACTTTTTTTTTTTTCACATTTATTTATTTTTGAGACAGAGAGAGACAGAGCATGAACGGGGGAGGGTCAGAGAGAGAGGGAGACACAGAATCCGAAACAGGCTCCAGGCTCCGAGCCGTCAGCACAGAGCCCAACGCGGGGCTCGAACTCACGAACTGTGAGATGGTGACCTGAGCCGAAGTCGGCCGCTCAACCAACTGAGCCACCCAGGCGCCCCTCTTTGCCACTTTTGAATGTCAAGGAGTCTGGGGCAGTCTTTCCTTCCTTTCAAATGGCTCAACATAGGAAGCCATTATCTGCAATTGTCTCAGTTTTGTGTAAAAAGCAATTAAATCGTTGGGGAATTTCCCCTCCCTACACAATACTTTTTACTCCTGATACATGCAAAAAAAAAAAAAAAAAAAAAAAAAAAAGAAACTTTTTGGTGCTAAATGAGAAAACATGTGAACGTAAACCTATTGGTTTAACTCTTTCCTGCAGTGTATTTTCTTTTTTTAAATTAAAAACATTTTCTTTAATATTAATTAATTTATTTATTTTTTTTATTATTTTTTTTTTTTAAATTTTTTTTTTTCAACATTTTTTAATTTATTTTTGGGACAGAGAGAGACAGAGCATGAACGGGGGAGGGGCAGAGAGAGAGGGAGACACAGAATCGGAAACAGGCTCCAGGCTCCGAGCCATCAGCCCAGAGCCTGACGCGGGGCTCGAACTCACGGACCGCGAGATCGTGACCTGGCTGAAGTCGGACGCTTAACCGACTGCGCCACCCAGGCGCCCCTAATATTAATTTATTTTTGAGAGAGAGAGAGAGAGAGTGTGAGCAGGCAAGGGGCAGAGAGAGAGAGAGGGAGACACAGAATCCAAAGCAGGCTCCAGGTATAAAAGACTCTTAAAAAATGAGAACAAACTGAGGGCTGATGGGGGGTGGGAGGGAGGGGAGGGTGGGTGATGGGTATTGAAGAGGGCATCTTTTGGGATGAGCACTGGGTGTTGTATGGAAACCAATTTGACAATAAATTTCGTATATTTAAAAAAAAAAACCTACACAATAGATCTGGAAAACAAAAACAAAAACAAAAACAAAAACCCAAAGCAGGCTCCAGGCTCTGAGCTGTCAGCACAGAGCCTGATGCAGGGCTCAAACTCACAAACTGTGAGATAATGACCTGAGCTGAACTACCCAGGCACCCCGCCTGCAATGTATTTTCAAAATCAGTGGTTAAATACTTGCTAGTTTGGGATTTGCATTTGAATCAGGGTTTTATTTAACAATATGCAGTAATTATTAGAGAAGTATATAGATCAGCCTGATAAATCGAAGGTTCTATCATTTCACACTCAGAAAGCTGCTATTTCGAGCTTATACTTGGACTATAAAATGCAAAATTACTAGGTTGAACCAGTTGAACTTGTCATTTTGTAGACAAAAACCTACATTGACAATTTCATATGGTTCAACCTAATACTAAAGACATTTATAAATATAGTTTTATAGTTTCTGATACATTTAGACATTGTTTTCTACTAAATTCAGAATTTTCCTTCCCATACTGATCAAAGAAGCATTATCACAGTAAGCCAAATTATAATTCAGCATGATTTCTTCTAAAAAGCCTCCTTTTAACAAGTTCCTTTTAACTTGTTTTGCACAGTGGATTTTTCATTCACAAAGACGTTAAGCCCTCTACTGCGCAAATCATTAAGAAGCCAATTATTGTTCCAGCAAGGTGTGCCCAGTGGTCAGAAACAAGAAAAAACCCCTGCGTATGCTGAAACCAGGTGGGGAGACCATGTGTGGTAGTGCTTGGGGGAAGAGGGGGATTATTCATGAAACGAGGATTTAACAAAGCATAATCCCAGCTTCCCTGCCTGTTCACATGAGAAACCAAAGGTTCAATTTAACTGCAGGCAGTGGGAGTTTCACACTGTCAGCACCAACTGTCTGAAACCCCAAACTGGTATCTAAATGTGAAGGACCAAAACTAAAAATTTAGAGCAACTTAGTCAAATGTCAGATTTCCCTTTTCAAATATACAAAGTATTTTATCTTTTCCATAGGACATTCTACTATGTTAAAATGGGATAGCTCCTAGTAACTTTCTCCCAAAGTTCTCTTTTACAGAATAATGTTCATGTTCTGTAGGAGAGCCATTTAAAAATACATGCTTGTTGACAGGGTAAAAAATGAAATTTGAAACTCCTGTAAGAAAACTGGGGGACTGTGGGGGATTCCCCCTCCCATTTTTTTTTGGTTGTTAAAAATTAATGAAAATATAAGCCCTTAAATTCTACGCATCCGTACTCAAATGCACTAAAGGTCATGGCTCTTTGGAGCAGGAAGACACCGAGACAAAGTAGTTCAATTTATTTTACAGTTGAAATAGGCTGAGAGTTTATGTGACTTGACCAGTGCCTATGGGAATATGGGAAACAAAAAGAAAATCAAAGACCTCAGCCCTATCCCACATTGTCAAAGAAACATTGAAACATCTCCAGCATTGGTGACTTCTACACAGATCGCTCTGACAAGTGGGAGTTTTAATTCAATCTTCCCTGCCCTGTGGTTAAAAGCAGTCACATCGGATCTGACTGAATTCATTCTCCAGCCAATTGGCCTAGCATGGTGTGGGCAGGCATATGTAGATAGGCTTGTTTTTCAGGGCTGAATCCAGCCTGGCAAAAGGCACAGATTCTGTCGTCTTAAGACTTCAATACCATGGTGAATGACCCGAATCTTGCTCTGGCATGCTTCTCCACGCATATATTTAACTTCTCTGCCCAGTTTTGATGGAGGGAATACACCAAGGCAGTTATCCAGTTTGTTGGGTAGGAGATGCCTACAGGTCTTGGCCTTATGATGCCCGACACCCAGAAACTGATCTATTTGACCGGTTGGTTCTTCAATTCACAAACAGAAGAAAGATCCCATGTGCTATTTAGAAAAAGAGATCGAGGGTTGTTCCCACCCAGTATCAAGCTTCCTTTCCCCTCTCAGTCTCTGGCGCCTGAGTGAGTGGAGTCAGCCGTGGTTACTATGTGCTGTGAGCTCAACAGCAGGAAATTATAAAAAACATCACTATGAATTAAGTCCTGTCCGTATGGAGTTTTCTCCATGTAAGTTGAGGGCTTATTTACCCACTTTTTCAAAGGTAATTTAAATGTAGAAGGGCACCTGGGTGGCTCAGTCCCTTGAGTGTCCAAATTCAGCTCAGGTCATGACCTCATGTCCGTGAGTTCGAGCCCCGTGTCGGCCTCTGCGCTGACAGCTCAGAGCCTGGAGCCTGCTCTGGATTCTCTCTCTGCCCCTCCCCTGCTTGCACACTCTCTCTCTCAAAAATAAGTAAATGTTAAAAAAATTTTTAAATGTAGAAACATACTTCCTTTTAGAGTCAAAGACCAACATTTATATATGGCATGACTATAAGGAGATGGATTTTTCTAAGTGTCTTGTACAAATGAACTTGCTACTGCAGCAGTTTACAGACATCGTTGGGTGATAGAAGGGCCCTGAAGATGCAAATCTATAATGGCTGTGTAAGGCCACTCCCTGATGTCACAGTAACAAAGTATTTGCTTTGCATAAAAATAGTGCATTAAAAACACAGAGACATTTTTTTCCACTTATTTATTACATTTGGACCTTTAAGAAACATATACCATCAGATATACCACTATTCAGTAAAAATCTACTCTAGTTTTTGGGACGCATACGTGTCACAAACTATCTTTCTTCTAGTCTCCAAGACTTTACTAAGAATTTATCAAAAAGGTAGACTCTGATCTATGGGATCCTGAGCCTTGAGGTTTTGAACGTTTTGATTATTGTAGAACAATTCCAAGTGGATGAACTTAATTCCCAGCTGTTTTCCTTCTGGAAATGGGCTAATCATTTTGAAGTTGTCTAGTTCACCGCAAGACTATTCAATACCTTAAGCTTTGTGATCTATTCTGTCTTTGGAAAACTTGGTAAAAAAGTAATTTTTTTTTTCCTGTACAATAAGGATGAATTTATCAGAACACACCCAGTATTAATCATAACAAAAAGCAGTACACGTAATGTGTATGTGCCATGTTGACTTTAATGACTACTTCAGAAGCTGGTAACTACTCTACCTATGGAAACTATTTCTGGATCAATACGACCCAAGCTCAGTTGCAGTCAACTCCTTAACACAACTCTTGGTATGTGACATTGATTAAAAATAAAAAAGGGTAAGTGAACAAATACATACTCATACATGGTAACGTTTTCAAGAAGCTACTCTTTGTGGAAGGCTACAGGAAAGGGGACTTTCAGGAGACTGTTGACAGGGACCGGGAGGTTTAAAGCTATGGCTTTGGTAAGCACCCCAGTGAGCTATAGGAAGGCATTCGTAAGAGTCGGATTGTGCAGCATCAAAGGAGAACTCTCTAAAAGAGGTGGGTGTTTTCTCAATTAATTTAAATTCTGAGGCTTTCAGTAGTCGAGGGCTAGAAATAAGACCCAAAGAAAAGAACCATCTTCACAACGGCTTAAGAAAGGTGACTGTGCCATTCGGCTCATGATGCTAAATGGTCCAAAAGCATTTGGTGGTGTGATATGGACAAGAAAAATATTAATACACAAACCACATAACACCATTAAAACTCAAAAAACATCTTTTTTTCATTTAAAAAAGTATTTAGAACACATAAAACAAGGCAACATTTATTCTTTCTTCTCGTCTTCCGGTGTGGGGTCTGCTGGTGGTTCCTCCACAGTTGCACTGTTGCTCTCTGAGCCAGTGTTACTATCACTGGTCCCTTCCTCAGCCATACTGTCCACCCCCTCTTGCCCGCTCTCCTTGTCCTCAGGAGTAGATGTGCCTTCTTCACCATTCTGTTGGCTCTCCGTCGCTTCTTCAAGGTGTGTCTCCTCTGTAACCACACATCTGTCACTGTTAGTTCCAAGACACAAATTCATTCTTCTAATTATGCTGACAGTCTAGAGCTGTACCGTCCAACATGGTAGCCGCTCACCATGAGTAATATTAAGAGCCAGCATGACTGAGGAACTGTTAGCATCCCTGAAACAATTTGGGTTTGCAAATCTACTTTTTAGCTGTAAATTTACAAAAGCTAAATACAGATCAAGTATTTCTGATGAAAATTTAGCTTCTAAATTTAGATGTGCTACAGGTATAAAATACACATCAGATTTTGAAAACTTAGTATGAAAAAGGAATGTAAAAAAGTCATACTTAAAAAAATATTGATTACATGTTAAAATCTTGTTCAAGACATACTGGGTTAAACAAATAAATATATTATTAATATTAGTTCATTTGTTCTGCTTTACTTGTAAAAAGTGCCATTAGAAAATTTACAATTACACAGCGACTTACATTTTATTTCCATTGGACAATGCTGTTCTGGAGTGCTTTGGATTTAATTAGTAAGAAAGCAGGTGTGGATGTGATAAAAGGGCGATATTTTAGGTACTTTGTTAAATGTCATGCTGGGTTGTTTTCTGTACGAAATTAAGAGCACGAAGTTTTTGCTCTAATATTCTCAATTTCGTCTTTTTCTTTAGCTAGAAGGATAAAATCTAAGTAAAGACTATACAGGCATGCTCTACTCATAGACAGAACAGAGGCAAAGGACAGAGTGTTCTGTCTACTTGCAAAATAAGCAAAGAATCATACTCCATACCCTAATTCTCAAGCTCCTGCTTTAACCACAAAAATGTGCTCATGCTCCAAATTTGTTAAGATAAAAAATATGTTCAAAGCAGAAAAAGAGTCAGATAATGAAACTTAAAAATCTGACTATCTGAAATGCTAATCTGCTGAATTAGATCTTGTAGAAACATCTGGTAAAGAGATCTATATTCCATGAAATGTTTTCCTGATGTCAAATCAGAAACTGTCAGCTGAATACCAAGTATGAAGACTGTCCCTCCCCCTTCTGCAATGATGGTCCAGGGAGCCTTTAGCTGTATTTCCCATGATACTTTGAGCTCAGTCCTGTTTGCACAGGGCACGGGACAGGGTCAAAGTAGTACCTAAGGTGAGGTGATCTCAAAATTTCAAGTAATTGATTTAATCAATATTTTATGTGAGTTTGACATGTTATTTTGTGCTTTGAGAAATGCTTTTAAACAGGAAAAGCAGTAGGCTTGGTAGTAAGAACTTTTCTCAGATGGGGTCAACAAGTCTTTTCCGTAAAGGCTAGACAGTCAAGTATTTCAGGTTTTATGGGCCAGGCAGTCTCTGCAACCACTCAACTACACTGTGGTGGCCCCAAAGCATCCAGACAACATGTAAACACACAGGTAAGGCTATATTCCAAAAAAGTTTATTTATGACAATAGGCGGTGGGAAAGGATTTGGCCTGCAGGTGTCCCTTGCAGGTGTCCCTGATCCTTAAAAGCAACAACCACAAATCACATTTTAGCAATAAAGGCTAAAATACTGACTGCCAACACTACATCAAATCCAATACTAAATGATTTTATATACATTTTCTTATTTATCCTTGGGCACTCCTTCTCAGAGGCTGGCACCAGAGTACTTACACAAAGAACCTGTGATTAAATAATTTGTCCAGTCATATGCTAGCAGGTGGTGAAAGAGTTCAGACCCAGATCTGTCTGACTCCAGGGCCAGGATCCTAACCTTTGTATCATTATACTTTATATTCCCAAGCTAGAAAATGATGCCTCGATCTGGGCAAATACCGGAGACCTCAAATAGCCAGACTAAACACCAATGCCCCACTGCTGTTTTGTGTTGACACCAACATTTTAGCTGAATCTAGGACAGAGATTAAGATTTGCAGAGAAATGTGTAGATCACAAAGAGAATAATCCTGACATTCACTTTGCTGTCAACTGGCAGCTCACCTGTCTCCATTGGGACACTCTCGTCATCCTTCTTGTCCTCGGTCTTACTGGCAGCTTGCTCTTCCTCAGGAACCATGCTGCTCTGACTGCGTTCAGCTTGCTCCGCTGCCTCTTTTTCTCTTTCCTCCTGCCTTTTGCGAGCCTGTTCCTCTGCCTGTGCAATTTCAGCGGCAATTTTTTCCATATCCACTTCCACTTTCAAACCACACAACTAACAGAAAGAGAGAAAACTCTCTTAGTAATGTTTCTTTTTTTTTTTTTTTTCAACGTTTTTTATTTATTTTTGGGACAGAGAGAGACAGAGCATGAACGGGGGAGGGGCAGAGAGAGAGGGAGACACAGAATCGGAAACAGGCTCCAGGCTCCGAGCCATCAGCCCAGAGCCTGACGCGGGGCTCGAACTCACGGACCGCGAGATCGTGACCTGGCTGAAGTCGGACGCTTAACCGACTGCGCCACCCAGGCGCCCCAGTAATGTTCTTTTCTTACAATCTCTGAACCAGAGAAATTTTATTTCAAAAGGGGGCTTTCTTGGCTAGGAACTATGTACATGTATACAGGAAGGGAAAAAACATGGTTCTAGGTCTGCTCTGAAACTCTGTGTCTACAGGAAAAGAAAGCAGCCACGTAACCCTAAGGACTGCAGAACGGTTGGGGAGGTGATGCTGAAAGTACTGGGTTATATACAAGGCTTCCATTTTTTATCTCAAGCTACCTAACATTAGATGTACTTGTTTTAATACAAAGTACACACTGTAAACTACATTTCATGAAAACATTTAATGAATAAATCTCAATAAAATGAAAACAAACTCATGATTGCAGGAGTTTAAATTAAAACACCAGAGGGTCCAGAGTCTACGGACTTAGCATGTGGGTGTTTTTATATTTTAAACCCACTGCAATTTTGCCAGAAAATGGGAATAATTTCATAAAACAAAGATCTTACTGGTTATAGCACAGTTAATTCTATTTGAAAGTGAGTAACATTCAATAAAAACACTATTTTAGAAAAAAGAATGAGAAAAACAATAACAGACACAGTGATAAAAAGTACAGTGAACACATTAAATTGATACCCTTTTAAGTTCATTGTTAAATGAATCTGTGCTTTCCAGGAATTTCCTCTTCTTTTCCTGGTGTCTCTCCTCTATTTGAAGAAGTTCAGCTTCTAGTTTTCGCTGAAAGACACAGGATCCAGCTTTCTTATTACTGAATTACTTTCTCAAAAGCAAATGTCAAACACAGGAAATACATCTCATTTTGTAGCGGTCTATACTTTTTTAAAAAAATGTTTATTTATCTTTGAGTGAGAGAAAAAAACGGAACCAGCAGGGGAGGGGCAGAGAGAGGTGGAGACACAGAAGCTGAAGCAGGCTCCAGGCTCTGAGCCGTCAGCACAGAGCCCAACGTGGGGCTCGAACTCACGAACCATGAGATCACATGACCTGAGCTAAAGTCGGACATTTAACTGACTGAGCCACCCAGGCACCCCTGTAGTAGTCTATACTTTTTAACAGTGTGACAAAGATTTTGAATTTTTTATTTAAATCATTTATTACACAATGTGTCTAGCTAAGATCTTAAAAGCAAAAAATGCAGTATAGAGGAATGATTACAATTAACAAGTAGCTGTTAAAGAATATTGTTTCAGGCTTAACTTCTTCAGAAAAAAATATTTAGTTAAGCAGTAAAGGATGATAGGATGTCTTAAAATCCTGAATGGACATACTTTCCATCACAAGGGTCTTTGTTACAGTTTTAACAACTTATTAAATCCCTGGGAAACCTCCGTTTCCTCTAGCTCTTCTCCGAATCAGGAACAGGTTACAACGAACACAGAAATACTTAACAGGCATACCGCTGCATGGTATAGAATCACGCCACTGGGGGTCTGTGACACAGGCCCAACTTATTATAACAAACAGTTTGTGACTTTACCTGATGAACCATTAAGGACTGGACCTGTCGTTTGAGGACCTGCATTCTAGCTGTTGTGACAACTGACCGAACGTCTGGCACCACACTCTCACTAAGGATTTCACTGATGAGGCGGTGGTTTCTCTGGAAACGGGCGGTGGCTGTATGCTTCATTGAAAAGCCATCATCATAATCTGGAATAAACAAGATGTTCTGGAAATGAGGTCACCAGTAACCATAAACAGGAGAGTAACAATGTTAATGCTTTATTACCAAGGAGCCATGGCCCTCACTGGTCTAACAATGGGGCCTAACAAGGGCATTGTGGGAGCACCGGGGCAGTCATGTGATAAAAGTCATACAGAGGACCTAACATGTTCACTGGCCAAGGTATTGGTTTTTCTCACAAAATCTTTAAGTGATGATATGTGTCTAGAAGGATTTGGTTGAAACACAAATGAGATAGCCATGTGTCTTCTGGCCTGGAAATCCATCAACGGGAAGGCTGCATGTTACAGCAAAAGTGAAATGCTGCTGAATGGTTCACTTTCTTGGTAGTAATTTAAGGCATTTACACCTAATGACAACATCTGAACCGGGCAGTGTCTTTGTCTCTGTTTAATTTTAATAGTAAAATAATGAAAATGCCCACCGCAGAGAAAACATTATCTCTAGCAATACTGTTTCCCAGACCAGCATATACATTTCATTCGATTAAAAAACCATTAAAGCCCTAAAGTAATTTTATAGGAAATGAATGTTTAATACCAAATTTTACTTTTATTAATCCACATACAAATATAGTTGTTGCCAGTCTGTAAAGCTATTACTTTGTTTTCATTCACTCAAGTTCATACATATATAGTATGGATCAGGCTCATATGCTTATCTTTAATAGCTATGAAACAGTATTTCCTTCTTCTCAACCCTTGCTCTATCACCTCCATGATTTTGGACATACCTGATAATAATCTGTACTATTTTTATTTAACATATTTATTTAAATTAACTCACTTAAAAAAAAAAAGCTCCCTCTAAAGCAATACACATTAAAATAGAAGTTCCTCTCCAACCCACCTAAACTATCTTAGTGGCCCACCAAAGGTGGAGGGACCATGGTTTAGGAAACTTTGCTAGAGGCCCGAATTGTGTGGCTCTATCACAGTTTAGCACCTCCGTTATCATTTGGTAATCAAGTAGTTCCTAAAATGCCCATCATCATAATACCAGTGCTACAAACTGCTGTGCAAATTACTTTTTGTCTCCTTTCGAGTAATTTCTTTAGGACATATACTTCTAAAATTAAAACTACTGAAAGAAAGAATACTATTTAAGAAGATTGTGACCTTTTCTATTTGTTAAGGAAGTTTTCCATATTCACACTTGAGATTATACATGGTATATTCGTGCTACCTCTAGATTATATATATGTATTTGCTTTTTGATGTTTTCTTTCATTACTTGGAGCTAGTGTTGACCACTTGGAGGGGAAATCAAGTCTTAGCAATCTAGACTTGTCTTTCCTGCCACTTCTAGTTGTCTAATTTGGGTTTTTTGGGGGAAGGAGTAGGCTTATATTTTCTGGTTATTTTCTAATTTCCAGCTATTTACTTGATCTCATGAATATTCTCTAAATGCCATTTAAAAAACCTTTCACTGCTTTGTGTGGAAACTGTGTATGCCTTCTCTGTAACAGAAGCTGGCAGCTGCTGTGCTCACAGGGACCACCCTTCTCTTGGCCTGATGCTCATCCTCACCTCCCAAACCTTCCTCTTTCTACTCAGTTCAGGGGCATAAGTCCAAGGTCTAAAGTTATTCTTATCCTGGCATCTTTATTTTCACCTTACTTTCTTACCAGCAGCTTTAAGTTCCTATCTTAAACTTACAAAACATAATGGGCCAAAGTCTGAGGAACAGAGAAGAGATCTTTTGAAGACTGTTTCTGAATGAATCTCTGCAATCCTGCTGGATGTTCATGCAGCCACCTTTCACCTAACAAAAACTGTTAACTGTTTCTACTTGTGGCTTCCGTGTACTCTTATATTGAACCCTCACCATCTTTTCAATTATTTGTAGACTGGATCTTCTTCTATTTTTTAGTTCAGTATGTTTTTCTTGCATTAATCATCCAATCTGAGTAATTTTTGGTCTGTGTTTGCTAGTGTGTCCTAAGCACTGCTGACTCTGTTAAACAGAGTTTAACACTAGGCATTGTTCCTAGTCTGTATTCTACTCTATTATTTACAGTATTCTATTCTACTCTGTATTTATGTGAATATCTATCAATATCCCAGTCCATTCTTTTAAAAAACCATTGTTTTTCCTCTCCTTCTGGGTATATGTTTATTCATTGTGTTTAGGTGACATTATTGCTTCCTCCCTCAATGTTATTTTTAAAGTTCTTACAAGCTTCCTCTTTGTTACCACTATGGGATCTTAAATTATTTTCTTGATGTTTTTGTTACTTGTAGCTAGAGCTTCTGGCCTTTTCCACATCACAGCCACACAGGGAGAAAATGTTATTTGTACAGCAGGCTTGATTCGTGGAGGAGAATGCTCATAGCTGCAGGAGGCCAACTCTGAGGCTCCTTGCAGTGTCATACCCTGCCTGGCTGTGGAGAACCCGGGATTAATCTGTACGCCTGCAACCTAGTCACAGATTGCCCATCAGGAAGCTCTGCTATTTGTATGTGTATACATTTGTACATGTGCATAAAATTTGTATGTGTTCCCTCATGTGTCACCATGAGTTATGTTGGATTTCTGAATTAAATGGCAAACAAATTTATAATACTTCTACCCACTCAGTAACCTTCTCCCTTAAGAGCCTTTAATTCAGCAAGCTTAAGGAACCAATAAGAAAACAGGACATAAGAAGGCATTCAGCTCTTTAAAAGCAGGTAAGGCAAAATTCTGACTCAAAAACCTTTCCTGCATTCTGAGTATAAACATTCTGATAAACAATAAATAGTTTTTGCTATTTTCTGCACTAACAAAATATCTTTTTCTTGTGGGAAATTCATACACAGATCTTAAAATAATTAATGAAAATACTGAAATGGCACTTAAATATGCTTTGTTTTTCATTTAGGATAGGAAATAAAAACAAACTTAAAAGATTCCTTGTAATTTTACTTCTCAGCGAATGCATAAACAAAACCCCACTTTTTTTTTTTTTTTTACCATCTGGATCTTCAGCAGGCTGAATGCTCATGTAAGGTTCTCCTTTCTCCATGCGAGACTGTCTCTGTCGACTTTCTTCCTCTAAAGCAGCTTCTGCACGACTTTTTGCATTTATATAAGCAAGGTATGCGGGGGAATTATGATAGGCCTTCATAGATTCATTGTACTCTATCTGAAATTCAAATGTTTTTCAGTTTTATAATTCACATATTACAGGTTATATGAATACCTTTATCTCATTCGAATATCAAAAGATAAAATGATTTCCTTTTTACAGACAAGGAGTCTGAAGCGTAGAAAAATTAAGGGACTTGACCCAGGCAGACAGACAGTGCAGACTTAGCTGATTAGATCTTTTGTTTCTTTTCTATACAACAAGCAAATGTTTATGCATTTTATATTGTCTCCATCCCGCTGTGGTCCCCATTCTACCTTTTCTGCTTCGTATTCGTTTAAATATTCTTGTTTTTCTTCATCAGTGAGATCTCGCCACATGCCACCAATAATCTTGCCAATCTCCCACAACTTTAGGTCGGGGTTGGAAGCTTTTACTTGGTCCCAGACCTTAAAAAGGAAACATGAAATTTCAGTATTGATGCCTAAAAATATAGACCTTTAACAATACTTTTTGATACAGAAACTTTTTTTTTTTTTAATGTTTATTTATTTTTGAGACGGAGAGAAACAGAGCATTAACGGGGGAGGGTCAGAGAGAGGGAGACACAGAATCTGAAACAGGCTCCAGGCTCTGAGCTGTCAGCACAGAGCCCGACGCGGGGCTCGAACTCACGGACTGCGAAATCATGACCTGAGCCGAAGTCGGCCGCTTAACCGACTGAGCCACCCAGGCGCCCCAATACAGAAACTTTTAAACATGAACAAAAGCAGACGGAATTGTATTAAACTCCTGTGTTCTGATCAGCCCGCTGCAACAATTATCAATAGCTGGCCAATCTCATTTCATCTATACTCTGCTGGATTAATACACAGCAGATCTCAGACATCTCCGATCACTGTTAACAGTTCAGATGAACTAACCCAGTAACAGTCTCTGTCTCTTTAAAGGTTCACAGAACTTAGAAGGAAAGTGGTTAATCTGCTAACACAACAGACCTTATCTTCAAATACATGTACAGTAATTATGACCCAAAATTTCTAAATAGTGGCGAATATGCTAAATGCTCTTGTCATTAATAAAGACACTGGCTGTGTTTGTCATTTTAAGAGAATATAGGTTTGTCACCAAATGGAACTAAACAGAACAAAATAAAAACATGTGGGAAAATTTAAGAAATGTAAAGAAAATAAAAATTACCATAAGCTTACACTGTTTGGAGACAACTACTGCCTTCTGGGCTTTTTTTCCTTCAAACTAACATATAGCTGCCACTGTTTTAATAAAAAATATGACACAAATAAACAGATGTAGTCCTGTATTCCTTTTTTCACTTCACACTTTTCTCACGTCACTGAATTTCTCCAAAAGACTATATATTGTCTACATAACATTACCTTCTGGATATAAAACGTTTTTATTTAATCATGTTATTCTTGTTGGATTTTAGTTCTGGAATTCTGAAATCAGAACTAAGTTCTTTAAAAACTGCAATTCCTTATCCTTCCCTCTGTGCACAGAAAAACTGGCTAAGCCATTATGAAATGTGATGGAAAGCAAACAAGCAAAGACAGTAGTCCTCACTCCCCTCTGGCTCCTGGGCACCTACCTTTCTGCTGTACCTCATGTAGGGCATCAGCGGCTTATCTGGTGGCTTTGGGGGTTTTGGAATCGTAATACCAGAGGAGGCCTACAAAAGAGTTAAATATATTCATTATTCAATCGCAAGTAGTTCACCAGCAAAATGAAAAGAGAGTCCCTTAACAAATTCTAATGCGCCTTTCTTCTACTCGTCCATGGATACAAGATTCTTATATTTTCTCCACTGAAAATAGCTATCACTGCAAATTCAGAAATGTTCACATCAAAAGAAAATAAAGAAAATGACTTTAGGCACAAAATTTTAAAATATTTTACTTAGCAGTTTATTGCTACTGCTTTGACAACCTGGCTGTAAGAACAAACAAAGTATTACATAATAATCCATACATCAAAAATATAGAGTTACATATCACATGTCCCATGTTAGGACATTACCTAGCACCCTTTTGTTGTGCTTAATTTACCATTACACATACAGTCAACACTTGATTATCTGCCCGAGTCTGGGCTCTTTCAGCACTTACCACACTCACAGTCTGAGGGGGGCTTTGTATCTACTCGGACAGCTTCAGGAATACACTGCACCCCCACATGAATGACACCCCTACAAAAACTACCTCCTAGGTTCAAAAACAGAAAAAAACAACAACCCTTATTTCCTTTATCAGGACTAGACATTTTATTTTTCTTAAGGTTCTGTCTGTATCTAGTGGTTTGTATTGAGGGGATCCAAAAGCGTAAACTAAAGTCATGTCTTTTCTTGTCCTGAGTCGTAATAACAGTGCCAGAGTAAGTAAGTTATCAGGAACAGAGAAATGGCAGACACAGAGCCCAATTAAGTTATTTCTGAGGCCTTACCTTATATTGATTTAAAAATTTTGGGGTTGGTGGGAACAAAGAAAAATGAAAACAAGAGGGAAGACAAAATATTTTTTAAAAAGGTAAAGAAAAAGGTGAGCTAGAGAAGAAAAAGGTGAGTTAGAGAAAAAAAAAACAAAGCAAAGAAAATGAGAGATTGGTTCATTCTATGGGCTAATATCTAGGCAAGAGATACCAAAGAGCTTCTAGTGAGCACCCCAGATAACTCCGATCCAAGAGTGTTTCTTTCTGAACTTAGTTTCATTTTAACATATATGACTACATTTGATGTAGGACCCAGAATAAATTAATCATGGCCAAATCATATATTTCCCCCCAGTTTCTAGGAGACAACTGATATTGATTCTCCTTGCCAGGCTTGGGGGAGGGGGAAGAGGTGCTGGCTTCACTCTAATTATCAAAAGACAGAGACTGGCAACTCCTTATAAAGAGACTTAGTGACATTTTGTTCCCTTGCCCTTCAGTTGTTATGATAAAACCCTGGACAAACGCCTCTTTTGAGTTGGGACATCAATTACAACCTTATTTTTTGTCCAAGGCTCAGAGATTAGTGTATCTGTGCGCCAATTCCACTGTTTTCAAACAACGCTTCCTCCTCCAAGGAGGGTCTTCCTCCATCCTTATATATTTTTCAGTAACTCTGCTTCTTCACACATGAAATTGTTAGAAAGCATATCACCTTTGAAGCAGGATTTCCACTCTTCTTTCCACTCCTCCTATACATTTATACAATAATTCATGCTGGTGCCCATGCAGACAGACCCTGTTTTGTTTTGTTTTAGCCAGCAGCGGGCAATGGAGGTGAGCCACAAGGGATAGAAACTGTAAACAGCAGTGATCTGAACAGCCAGTAAGAGAAGATCTGTCTCCAGGTCTGCAGCAGTTTCAACGAGGGGTGAGGGAACTCCTACAAGGCTAAACTTAAATCATGGGTTCAGAGCAAGACACACAAAGGTCTGATTTTTCATTCATAAAGTTATTAGAAAGCATCTCCAACATAAATCTTCAGAATTCCATGAAGTGGGTTACAAACAAAGTTGGAATTATGCCAATAACTGAAGTTGGTAGACTGCCACTCACAGATTTTTTTTTTAAGAGAAAGAATTCTAAAAGGTCTGTTTAAATATATCAAATTAAAACACTTTAAAAACAAGTTCTAGTAATATTTGCTCTGATTACTTTTCAGAGAACCACATTTGATAATATTAATGGATTTGCTTATTTCTCCTCCTTTCTTCCAAAGGAAGGTACCTAAATCGTCTACATACTGAGGCTGTATTTTCATTACAATGATAGTCAATTTATAAATACAAACAAAAGAAAACCCAAAACAAGAATCACAAAGTTAAATTCTAGCAGGTTTTCAGGACACTGAAGATTTATATCACTAAACATCCCTAATTTATTTGCCATCTCAGCAGGCTTCTACAATGCCTTAAACATTACTCTTAAAGAAAAAACACACACACACAAAACCAGTTTGCACTTAAGACACTTTAACCTTGTTTTGAGAAGAGTCCATTAGAAACAACCCCTGCTTTCCTGTAGTCCTCTAGCTTGAGGAGTGAAAAGCTGCTGGCCCCTTTACCAAATGGCCCAGTGGTTATGCTTTTGGAGGGTTTTTTCACGTGTTTCTATCAAGAAAGCTACTCTAACCGCAACTGTCCACCTTTACATTTTCTAACTGGCAATGAGTTGGGGAAAGTAACTGTGTGACTATGCTTGTCACAACTGTGCTCACATGAGAGTAATTCCTGGGAATCACCATAATTTTATGAAATTTATTTTGGCCACTCAAGAGATTTTATTGTTGTTTCTTCCAATTCCCAGCTTTCTCTGGCAGGGTCTCATTTAAGGGTTTCCTTCTAGGATGGAATTTCCATTGCAGTACAGAAATAAGCTATGTTTAACATCTTGTCTCTACCTGGTTTCACACCTGTACTTAAGAGCATGCTAATCACCTTCGGGAAGAAGGACTGACTAGGAATGGATTCCATCTCACAGCTGTCACTGGTGCTCCAAGAGGTTTCAACACACTGCATATAGTCTCAAAACCATTCAAGTGCATGAGAGTCACCAGGGAAACCAGATGTTCTGTAGAGCCTAAAGGAAGCTACTTGATGGGGTTTCACAGAATCATTCCTTCAAATCACTGACTTAAGACTATTTGCAAATAATAATACCAACTAAGAGCCAAAAAGGGGAGAAAAAAAAAAGGTAACACATAATTGGGGTCATTTGAAAATAAAACACTTTTATCATGGTCAAAATCAGATCTATTAAGTCATAACAAAGCTTAAGTTAGATATACAAAAAAGGTGTATGAAACTTCAGGCATAACTAATTTTCTTAGACAGCAATTCAGTGACCTAAAGGAGAGAAGACTAAAAGTTGAAGGGGCTGGGGTTAACACAGGCTGAAACCCTTCAGTTTCTAGGCCCTTCAGGTTAAGTCTAGCAAGCAGTTTGATTACACTTCAACCTGGTGTTGAGAGGACAATGATACCAAGAAAACCACCACAAAGAAGCAAAATACTAAATTTTCTATGCCCAACAACCCTCCTGCACTAATTGACCCGGAAACTAGTGCCCAATGCAAATGCTGGGTTCTAACATCTCCAAGAGGGAATGAGAAACAGATCATTGACTCACAGGCCCTGAAACAGCGAGTGACCTTTCCTTTTCCTACTGAATGATCTCTCTTTATTAACAGAGAATTCCCGCAGATACATCCAAGTTAGGAACAAAATGCTTATACAAACTGAAATACAAATGATTCTAATATTACACTTATCACCATTTCTATGCCATTAACATAGATAATCAAGAGCTGACTGTATAGAGCTATTAAAATGTAATCATTCTCTTGTTCACTCTCCATGAATAATTTTCTGCATTAACATGAATGATCCAAAATTGATTCTGCTCCTTGTTTAAATTAAATGTTCTTTATCATTGGATAACCTTGCCACCCATTATACCTGTGAAACACATTTAGGCCAGGGAAAAACACGTACCGATGCACATAAAAACTGTATGCATTGTGAAATGCATACATACACACACTTGTCAAAATTCTTTCCAGATACCATGAAATATGCATGGCACATAAAACTTGATATGCTTATGAAGTACAAATTATGCAGAAACAATGAAAAATTTAGACAAACAAAACTATCAAGTTAAGCAATATGCTTACCAAGATAGACATACAGTTTGATAGTTACAAGCTTTCTGCTCTAGCTTGACTACAGGGTGAGAGGGCTCTTTTGAAGTCACATTAATTCAATTATTTATGAATACAGCAAACAAAAACCAAGTATTAAAAATTTTACAGCCATTATGGATTGTAAAAATTCTCACCAATGCCACATTCCAATGTATGTAGGTATTTGGCTTTTGGATTTATTTTTATTTACTTTTGGTAAATCATTTTCACATTTATCTTTCTTTGGTACTTAAGCTTCTTTGACTGTAGTTTAAGATGATTCTAAAATGAAAATGTGAAGTACATTACCCAATTTGGGTGTCTTAAGTTGATCATTTAAATGAAACATCGTCAGTTACAGAAATCATACCCTTGTCCTATGGATTATAAATGCACTTCAAAATGGTCTGGCACATTCAACTTGCATTCTGCAATTCTTTGAAGTGATATGAAAATGTTTTTCTCTTTTTAACTGGAGAGAAATGAATCTCAGAAAGTCAGCTCTTAAATCCAAAAGACAAACAATTATGTGTAGCAGTTCAAACTGGTGGGCCACCGAAAAAAGCTCAGGTCCGTAAGCCCGGCTTTTATTAAGAAACTGAGTCCTTGAGCTTGACGCCAATGACCTTAAATGAAAGATACTCTTTATCTCAAAAAGGGTATTTTAGCTGTAATAAATTCTAGGTTTGTCTACATATAGTATAAGCAGTGCCCAGGGCTTTATCTCTACCAACCACCAAACAGAATGGATTCTTCTTTTCTTCTATATACATATCCAGATCTCACTACTTTTTTTTCCAGTGTACAATCGTACAACGAATGTTTAAAATACTGAAAAAGCCAGGTTAAAAAAATTGTTTTAGATGGCTGTGCTGATGACTCAAAAGGACCTAACTCTGGAGGCATTTCTGGTCAAATCCAGTTGTTTGCCGGATGCTGTAATAGTTGATTCTCCTACCGTGACCCGGCTGTTGGTGCCCGGGTTCCCTCCCAGCCTGTAGTTGTTGTAGGCGAGATGACTGTATGGATTGTATCCCACAAACCCTGGTGTGCTGGGCATTTGCTGATGGAAACAAATGAGACAAAAACACGAATGAGAAATGAGCTCAAACGAGGAAAACACAGAAATGAAAAATGATCTGCATATGGCATGCAAAAGCAACCTGAATTTAAACAAGCAATGATGTGTTGTAATTGTTCTTTTTCTTTCATTGAGAAACCAGTCTGCAAGTGTTTTTTTCTTTCTTTCTTTCTTTCTTTCTTCCTTCCCTTTTTTCCTCTTTGCGGGGGGGCCAGTGGTGTTTGTTGTGAGTGAGAATGTGTGTGATTTTTCTGAAATAAGCAACACACTGAGGTGTGTCAAACACTCAGGATTACTTTATGGTCAATAACATAACAACTTAGCAATACATGTCTGAGATAGGAAGGCTTGAAGTGTGATAAACTAGAAGTCTGAAAACACTTTACATGCAAAACAAAATGTGATTTATTTGACAGTTATGTAGATGCTGCCAATGTATTTATCTATTAAAAACAAATAAAAACAAGAAATGGATTGTTTTCAAAGACAGTTTTAAATCATTCTATATAATGTGAGAAATGAAAAGATACTCAAATCAGGAAGCCAGAGTTGTCAATAGAAAAGAACATATGTGGGATTCAATGGATGTCACATACATGATTTCAAAACAAAGACTTGTAAGAAATGCATGGATTTAATTCTGGGGTGCTATCTCATCTTTTCAACCCAGTCTTTCTTTTTTAGACTTTCTCTTCCATCTCTTCTTTGATCCATCACCCAGAGGTCAATCATGAACACTTTCTGCATTTAGTTTTAATGCAAACTACTTTTCTAGTCGACAGACTTGAACTCTCCTTTTTCATCTAGTTTCTTGATAGCTCTGACCCTTTCAAAACACAGCTGCTCACTGCAGCAATGGAATTTTTCTTTTTGAATTGTATGTTGATGTAATCACAAATGGGCTCTTAGTAGTGCCCTCATGGTTAAAACAATGACATCCGATGTTCATGAGAATCAAGGTAGAATGCATAAAAAGGATGTAGCAAAGAGAAACCAAAAGTAGGGTATTTAACCTAATGAAACTCAATCAAAACAACTAATTTAATTTTAACATGCAATTAACAGTATTAGTCTTCAAGTGTAGAATGTAAAATACACTTAACACACCCCAACTAAGCTGAAGCTGTTATAAACACAATTTTCTAAAACATGCCGCTACACATATCCTAAGTGTCCAAAAGAAAGATATTCAAGCAGATATTACATTTGCAACTCTTTAGGAGAACAACTGAGCAATTCTAGTCTGTATAGGTATAAAAGACGCAAATTAAGCATATTTAAGTAGGCAAAACACAGATGAAGTATCAAAGGCACAAAAGAAGTGTATGTTACTTGGAGTGGTACATTTGGGTGGTGGTGGTATTGGTGGTGGTATTGGTGGTGGTGGTGGTGGTGGTGATGGTAAATAGGTAATGGAAAAAAAAGAAAAGGAAGGAGGATAATTCATTTAATATCCATTCTGTTGGATGTCCTAATCCCTAGTCTTCTGTATTTTATGTGTCAATGTGAAATTACAATGGTACAGAAATAGGACTAAAGAAAGGCCAAAAAAAAAAAAAAAATCCCTTTCTACATTTGAGAAGTCATAAGGGGACACTTGGTTTTCGAGCTATTTTTGTTATCTCAAAAAATCAAGTTTTTGTCTTCAAGAGATTATACAGTGTCAGAGGCAATATTTACGTCAAAATGACATCTTCAAAGGTTGCATAAAGAATGAGAATCACAATGTAAGAAAATTAAGGGAATTAAAAAAAATCAAAACTAAAACATTACAATTATACCATTTCCAAAATTGAAGTACATGGTTAGCTCTTTGAGGTCAGGAATCTCAACTGTTCAACTCCACCTGTATAACCACTAGCAGAGTGCCAAGGAGATGGTCATAAGAAATGTTCTTTGATTTAAGAAAGAAAACAAACCAAACACAGGACTTTAAGAGTACTGGAAGTAACTTCTGAAATTGTATGTTACATAAATGGAAATGAGAACATGAGATACGGTATCTCTTTTAAGAAGTATCTTAAGAAAAACAAATTGTTGATAAACATAACTAAAGCATACATCTGAGGGTTAGTAAGAAGAGTCATGGAGTGGAGAAAAAAATTACACAAGGACCTAATTAGTAGACTAGCCTGAAATTTTGGGGCTAAGGGGTAAGGAAGGAGGGCTGACAGCTGTTAAAGAATTGCTTTTGTAGGCTATGGTCAATGTTAACAGTGTTTTGTTTTGTTTTTTAAGACAAAAACAAACAAAAAAAAAACCCAACAAGGAATCCATTTCAGCAAGGCCTGAACAGTTCCTGTTATATCTGTTTTGTGGATTGGATGATTATTTTACATGCTGTCCAAGCTGGGCCAGAACTTGTTGGGTGAAATACCTAGTTCACAAGTATTTAGAAACTTTGAAACATTCAATAGGCAGGATCTGACCCATGGATAATGAAATCCTTACTTAAACAGCTTGAAAAATAAACATTTACAATGAGTGTTATTATAGAACTGGAAGCTTCACTATTTGATTTAATATGAAAATTATATATAAACAAGGAGAGAAAAATGTAACCACTTGAAGGTTAGGTTTAAAAATAATAACATGGCAGAATGAGCATTCACTCAATATTAACTTTTAAGAGTCTTGACAGATTAACTAGAAAGAGGTGTTAAACTTATCATTTATTTCCCATTAAAAAAAAGAACTGAGCATAGGAGGTTGGAATTTCAGCAGTATGTTTCTTTAAATGTTGGGGTTGGTTCAAGGTAAGATGCAAAGAGTTATTTTATTTAGTAGGAAGTGCTGTTTTTTGGCTGAATTTTTCATCCTGTTGCTGTGATGACTGAGTGACTGTCACTGGAAGACATCTGGGTTTTTGTATCAAGGCCAGACTTGGCTATTACATTAACAAGAAAATTAAAACTTACTGTTGCAGGAGCTGGGGTGGGAGGTGGGGCATAAGATGGTCTTTCTGTTTGAAAGAAAATAAATAACTTCTTGTAAACAACTGAGATATAATACTATGCAACAAAACTACCAATGGTCCTGTTTTGAAGAAAAAAAATGAGAGTATTTTGGAATTCCCATTTGCTAGGGCATTAGTCTCTTATTAATAGATTGATAAATATAAAAAATGAAACTTACTTGACATTTTGGAAGGTTAAGTTCTCAGTTCCTTAAGAATGAATCTGAGACACTAAAATAAAAAAAGAAAAAAAAAAGAAAAAAAAAAAGAGAATCAAAACTCAGCAAGCATAAGAGATGTTTCCCTAAAGAATAGGGTAGTTTAAATTGGTACTTCTTAGTAAAATTACACTATCTTCTAATAATCCAATTTTCTGCATATTTAACTAGTTCTTATAGGTCATTTGGCTCATCAGAATTAAACAACTAAAACAAATTACTGGGGATATTAGCATTAATATTAGACAGAGACTTCCAAGTTTCTTCTTATGATATTGGGCCACCTCTTGCATGGAAAACATATTGCTAATGCCATGTGAACATTTAATTAAACTGATAAAAATACAATGACAATAAAATGTGATGTATTATCAGGGCCCACCCCAACAAGGCCTACCAGATACTGACAGATCACTGATGAACAGCAGCTTTACCTTCCTCTTAGAATAACAACTTCTATTAAAACAAGGCAGCATTTTATTCCTGGAGGCAACGCAAAAGGTAACTGGCATGATCATGAGCTTTACGCTCTCTAATGGTGGCAAATAACTTTATCTCTCCCGGGAATAACTTTGAGAGTCTACCTGAGAAACACTTATTAACCCTTCACAGCCCATTTCAAAATATTATCTCCACAGTGGAACTTTCATGATAAATTACCCGGGAAGAATGAATTGCTTCCTCATCTGTACTCCTATCCAATTTACAGATCTATAATATTGTTCATTACATTGTATCATACCTGTTAATATGGCTAGATTGTGGAATAGAGACCATCTAACTCATTATTGCAGTCCCAGCACCTAGCTCAATTCTTAATGCATTTTGTCCTAATATTACCAGCTCAGAACAAGACCATACACGCGTGAGCTTGTTCCTCACATCAAAATACATCACACACGATGTGTACAAAGAGACAAGCATTCATTTTTAAAAAAGAAGCAAATAACTTCTATGACTACTGGAATACTTTCATGGAACATTACGTGAAAACAAGCATGATGCTTTTGCTTCTATTCTACATTTTAAGGGAATTCCCTGGAGCATAAGGAATAAGAGGACTGTGTGGAAAGAAATTTTTCAATGGCCCAACCTGGGTCTCTCCCTCTTAAGGAAGGGGCAGAATCCATGGACTCCGGTGCAGATAGATTTCCTTCCGCTCACATTAGGGAGTGGGTGGGGTGTGGGTGGAGGGACTGTCAACATCCAGAAGGCCTTGCTGCGGGGATCCCTGACAATAATTGGCAAAGCTCCCTGGTACATCACACTTTATTGTTAATATTTTTAAATTATTGCTCTCGTCTGCTACTATAAATTCTAAGCGTGAGCTTGTACATTTGTCTGCCACTGGATCCATCCCCCGTGCCTGGCATAAAATACTAGCTATTTGTTGAACACTTTATACGGGGCAGGCTTATCACTTATTTCGGTTCATGGTCACAACCACCCTACGAGGTATGTATTGATAACCTACTTTACACCGGAATAATGGGAGTCTCGGCGAGTTTAAGTAACTTGTCTAAAGCCACACAGCCAGGAAGTGCCAGAGCCGGGTTTCAAACCCAGGCCAAACTGTTTCAGAGCTCTCGCTCTCCACTCTAAGCCACAAGTTCCTCGGTCGTTGCCGAAACAAGGGGAAACCACCTTCCTGGGGGGGAGGGACCAAGGGCTTGGCTTGCCCCAGGGCTTCCCCTGAGGTCGTTTCCTTTAGGTTGTTGTAGAGAAGGCACTTCACCAGCAACTCCACTAAAGAAGGGAATGCATGGGTGCCTTGACCAGTTTGGCGGGGCTAGTGGCAGGGGCAAATCTTGCCGCCGAGGAGGGGCCCGAGATAGACCTCCCTCCCGGCTCCGCTAGGCCTCAAGGAGGCCGCAACCGGCCCCCAGCTCCGGCCCCGCGGCCCAGCCTGAACCTCAGCAACCCCCGGGAACTCGAGGTCCAGCCAAGCAGGGACACCGCGACTCGCCACCCTCCCGACCCCATCGGGCCCAGTCGGAAACACTCACCCGCGGGCAGAAAAAGCGCCCGTAGCTCCGGCCTCGTTTTCCTTTGTCCCGCGCACGCCCCGCCCCTCGCGTCCGGAGCGTCCGCACTCGCACTTTCCACACTCTTCTTAATTGCTTTCCAGCCCTCACCCGACTCTTTTGCAAAAGGAAACCTCCAGGTGAGGACGCGGTGGTGTTTGGTCCAGTCAGGGATTTTTTTTCAGGCCACAAACGTTCCTCAAACCCCCCGAATGTGGGCACTCTTCAGGCCTGGCGCCGATTCGTCACGGCGAAGTGGGCGGAGGGGCCCGGCGGCGGCCGAGGCCCGGTCGGCGACCGCGCGGAGCCCGAACGGCGGCAGGTGGCGTGGCGGGAAGCGTCGGCCTCGGCTTCCACGAGCGGGGCCGAAAGACGGCGGGGCTCGCGCCGAGAAGAAAGGCCCAGAACCACTACGGCCGCGCGGGCCTGGCCCCCACCGCGCTCGCGGCGGTGGGGGGAGTAGTGGTTGTTTTTTCCGGGTTCTTCCTTGCTCTTTCTCTCGGAACAAGAGTATATACTTCAGCGAGCCGAGGGGTGGAGGCGAGGACGACTCGGTTCGCGGAGTTTCGGTCCCCACGGGCGCCTCGCAGGGCTTCCTGCTTTAACGGCTGGGCATTAACCCTTGACCAAAAGCAACACGGACCTTTTCAGTTTTTCCAAGCGCGAGTGGAGTCGAATTGCCAGGTTTCCGAGCCGGGGCCCAGAGATGTAAATCCCCTCGCCCGAGGTTGTGCGCCCTTGCGGCGCCGGGATGCCACCCGTCTCTGCCCAGTGCTGCCTTGCCTTATCCCCACTCTCAGCTTAAACACCTCTGTCCTTCCGGATCCTGCTCAGATTCTCATTGTGGTGCCCTCCTGGAACTTTCCCCCAATAGTCCTTCCTCTGAATTCCCACGGTAGTTGGGTAACTTTATGATACTGTGTACCCACTCTCTTTTATCAGACTGTGTTTGCTATCTCGAGCGTATTGTGGGCCTTGAGAGCAAAGGTTCAGTCATCTTGCGTTGATCATCTTTCTATTTCCAGTGCTTACTTAGGGCTTGGCTCATTGTTAGATGCTCAATAAATGTGCACTGAGGCAGCTTTCTGGTGTAGTCCAGGGCTCTTTCCACCAAACCATGAGTACGTTGGTTTACCGGGTAGTACCCCGTTCCTTGGGTATATAAACACCTGACCCATGCTGTGGGCCGCTGTGAAGGGAGAAGAATCTGTAATTACTTGAAAACACTGTTGACATTTGACTGATTGAATTTTTGGGTTGCTCTTAGCCACCATCCTGGGCATGCCAGCAGAGATGAGGACATTTCTAGAAGTCTGCAAAGCCAGGCATAAGTGACATTTTGTCTAATTCTTCCTCTCTCAATATTTTCATAGTCATAAATGGAGATAAGTGAAATTGAAGGGGACGACTAAAAGAGAGGTCATCAAAGGATGACAGGTAGTCTGAGTGGTGTTTGAGATAATGTACAGCTGACTTTGAAGGAAGGAGATTAGGGGGATGGGTTAGAGATGCCCTCCTCCCCCCCCCCCCCAGTAGAAAATCCAGCTGTAACTTTTGATTCCTCCCAAACTTACCTATTAATAGCCTACTTCTGATTGGAAGCCTTACTGATAACATGAATAGTTGATTAACACATATTTTATGCCTTGTATTATACACTATATTCTTTTAAAAATTTTTTAATGTTTATTTTATTTTTATTTTTGAGACAGACACAGAGCATGAGCGGGGGAGGGGCAGAGAGAGGAGACAGAATCCAAAACAGCCTCCGGGCTCTGAGCTGCCAGCACACTACCCGTCCTAGGGCTCGAACTCGTCAACCTGGAGATCATGACCTGAGCCGAAGTTGGACGCTAAACCGATTGAGCCACCAGGTGCCCCAATGCATACTATATTCTTAACAGTAATACCTAACTTTGTCTTTTTTTTTTTTTTTTTTTGGCATTTCTAGGCTATGCAGTTCCTCTGCAAGTTTTTTCAAATAGTTGCAAATCTCCAAAAATTTTACCAATATATTTATTGAAAAAAAGTCCACGTGTAAGTGGACGTGTGCAGTTCAAACCCATGTTGTTCAAGGGTCAATTGTACTTGAAACCACCTTTTTAATATAAAAGCATCTAAGACTTATAAAAGATTAATGTAAGATACATGAAAGCCTCAGCAAGAATCTCAGTACCTTCTTTCTCTGGTTTTGTCCAGTACCTCCAGCCTGGTTTCTTCCCTGCACTTGGGGTTATGGTGGGGGGATTGGGCAAGTGTGGTGCTGGGGCAGGTGTTCCTCTGTGTCATTTCCAGGCAGTCCTGCAGGTGCCGGATGTTACACTGTAGTGGGAAAGAGGTGGCACAAAAATGGCGGAAAAAGAAAAGGGGATCTGAGTGGAGTAGTGACATTGATGCACTTTCCCACCTCCTGGTCTTTGCTTAAATGTCATCTTCTCAGTGGGTCTTTTCAGACCTATTTAAAATTGCAACTCATTTCCCAATCTCTATCCATGGTCTGTGCTTTGCTTTGTTTTGTTTTTCTATAGCTCTTATCACCACCTGGCATACTATGTATTTATTTTGTTGCCTTTTTCTTCCCATCAGATTGAAAGCTCTTTCAGGGTGGGGACTTTTCATATCCGGAACAGTGTATGGTACATCCACGTGCTCAATGTTTGTGGAGTGAATAAATAGTTACCTCCTTTTCTCTGCTTGGCTCTTTTTCCATTCCCAAAGATTTGCAAAATTAAGAAAGGAAGAATACAGACAAAATATAATGGACAAAAAAATCTATTCCCTAGTCCTGAAGAAATTAAGACTGAAGAGTGAAATATTCACCAAGATTGACTCTACTTACACTGTGTTGTGTCTCCCCCCCCCCCCCCCCCCCACCACCAAGGCAAACTCAGGTATAATCTTGTATGTACTAGGGTGTTTATTGGAACAACAGGTCAGGCTTTTGGAATCGTGACTATTCCTGGAAAATATGAGATGCATCATTAATATGACTATTGAAACTATTGTAACTATAAAGGGTGTTGGGAACCCTTACAGAAACCTAGTGGTAAACCCCAGAGATAGTCTTAGGCCCAAGTAGTTTAATTTTCTTTCTGGCAGCAAGATCCAGGAACTTGGTCTGCTTTCCTCTCTGACACGTACCCATACTTTCTCAAACAGGGAAGCCAAAACTAGTAAGTGATTAAGCTGGATTTAAGCCCAGGTCTCTTTGATTTCTTTGCACAGTGCTGTAGGAAGAAGCTGGGGAAGGAGACAGAATGAGGGGTAGGAAGAGAGCCGTGGCTGGGAAGAAAGAAGGAAAAGGAGAAAATGGGAGAACAAGGGAAAATCTACAGTCCTTAGATACTTAGGTAGTCCAAGAATAGGCCCTAATGAGGTCTATCAACCCTTTAAAATTATGTGCAATTTTTTGTACTTTTTTTTCCCCCCAGGTAGAGTGTTAGTAGTTCAACGGATTCTCAAAGAGATCTGTGACTCCAGAAAGATTTTGAACCAATCGTTGAACCATGCAGTTTGTAGTATTTTCTAATGAAGCTATTTTAAATGGTTTTCTTTTTTTTTTTTTTTTAAGTTTTCTTTTTCTTTTAAGAGAGACAGAGACTGTGAGTGGGAGGGGGGCGCAGAGAGAGGGAGAGAGTGAGAATCCCAAAAGGGCTCTGTGCAAAGCCTGAGCCGAAACCAAGAGTCGGACACTTAGTAGACTGAGCCACCCAGGCACCCCTGGAATTTTTTTTTCTTAAAATAGGGAAAGAGAAGACAGAGTTCTCCCAGGCCAAATAGCTTATAAAAGTCTGGTGATAGGCAAAATGGTGAAATAGGTTAATTTTCTCAGCTGTGTCTGTGAAAGCAGAAGTTATGGGTATTCAGTTTCTATCACTAGAAATAGTTGTGAAATCTTGAAGCCCGGTAGATTCCAGGACAGAGTAATTTCACAGCGTGTTGTAGAATTTGACAAAGTATGGTTTGTTTTTACAAGCTTCTGCATTGCCTACAAGATACCTTGAGGATTTGGGACATGAGCTTTGACACATGGTATGGAAAAGGATGAAAATAGGATGGTCATGGAGAATCTGAAGGTATGGTCTGGCATCCACAGACCTTGTTTGAGGATCTGGGGAAGATACCAGCAAAGGACTACTGCAGGCCCAATCTGAGCTGCCCCCTGTTTTTGTAGTTTATTAGGACACAACCATGCCCATTTGTTTCCATATTATTTATAGTTGCTTTCAGCTACAAAAGCAGAATGGTATAGTTCCTACAGGGATCATATGGCCTGGAAAGCCTAAAATATTAGCTACCTGGGCTTTTACTGAGAAAGTTGGCCAACCTTGGCCTAGGGTCTAAGTGTGTAAAGGAAACCAGAAGAGGCTTGTACTGATTTGCACACATACCTTCCTTCAAAATCTGTAGTATGTCCATTAATATTAGCAGTCGGTGTGTCCATGCTGATCATCATTTATAGCCACAGAAGCAGATTCTGCCCTGTGTACAAACTTTCCTTTGGTTTTATGTGTTGATCATTTGAATGATGTGTCTATACATTTAACTAAAGTTTCATTTTGGCCCGTGTCCCATAATACATTTCTTTTTTTCTTTTTTTTTTTCTTTTCTTTTTAAAATTTACATCCAAGTTAGTTAGCATATAGTGCAACAATTATTTCAGGGGTAGATTCCTTAATGCCCCTTACCCATTTAGCCCATGCCCCCTCCCACAACCCCTCCAGTAACCCTTTGCTTGTTCTCCATACTTGAGTCTCTTATATTTTGTCCCCTTCTCTGTTTTTATATTATTTTTGCTTCCCTTCCCTTGTGTTCATCTGTTCTGTGTCTTAAAGTCCTCATATGAGTGAAGTCATATATTTGTCTTTCTCTGACTAATTTTGCTTAGCATAATGCCCTCTAGTTCCATCCACGTAGTTGCAGATGGCAAGATTCCATTTTTTATTGCCGAGTAATACTCCACTGTATATATATGCACCATATCTTCTTTATCCATTTATCCATCCATGAACATTTGGCCTCTTTCCATATTTTGGCTATTGTTGACAGTGCTGCTATAAACATTGGGGTGCATGTGCCCCTTCAAAACAGCATACCTGTCTCCCTTGGATAAATCCCTAGTAGTGCAATTGCTGGGTCATAGGGCAGTTCTATTTTTAACTTTTTGAGGAACCTCCATACTGTTTTCCAGAGTGGCTGCACCGGTTTGCATTCTCACCAGCAGTGCAAAAGAGATCCTCTTTCTCCACATCCTTGCCAACATCTGTTGTTGCCTGAGTTGTTAATGTTAGGCATTCTGGCAGGTGTGAGGTGGTATCTTATTGTGGTTTTGATTTGTATTTCCCGGATGATGAGTGATGTTGAACGTTTGTTCATGTGTTGGTTGGCCATCTGGATGTCTTCTTTGGAGAAGTGTCTATTCATGTCATTTGCCCATTTCTTCACTGGATTATTTGTGTTTTGGGTGTTGAGTTTGATAAGTTCTTTACAGATTTTGGATACTAACCCTTTATCTGATATGTTGTTTGCAAACATCTTCTCCCATTACATCAGTTGCCTTTTAGTTTTGCTGATTGTTTCCTTTGCTGTTCAGAGCTTTTTATTTTGATGAGGTCCCAATAGTTCATTTTTGCTTTTGTTTCCCTTGCCTCTGGAGACATGTTGAGTAAGAAGTTGCTGCTGCCAAGATCAAAGAGGTTTTTGCCTGCTTTCTCCTCGAGGATTTTTATGGCTTCCTGTCTTACATTTAGATCTTTCATCCATTTTGAGTTTATTTTTGTGTATGGTGTAAGAAATATACCACATGCAGGTTCATTTTTCTGCATGTTGCCCTCCAGTTTTCCCAGCACCACTTGCTGAAGAGACTGTCTTTATTCCATTGGATATTCTTTCCTGCTTTCTCAAAGATTAGTTGGCCATACGTTTGTGGGTCCATTTCTGGGTTCTCTGTTCTGTTCAATTGATCTGAGTATCTGTTTTTGTGTCAGTACCATACTGTCTTGATGATTACAGCTTTGTAATATAGCTTGAAGTCCAGGATTGTGATGCCTCCTGCTTTGGTTTTCTTTTTCAAGATTGCTTTGGCTATTTGGGGTCTTTTCTGGTTCCATATAAATTTTAGGATCATTTGTTCTAGCTCTGTGAAGAATGCTGGTGTTATTTTGATAGGGATTGCATTGAATATGCAGATTGCTTTGGGTAGTATTAACCTTTTAACAATATTTGTTCTTCCTATTCAGGAGCATGGAATCTTTTTCCATTTTTTTGTGTCTTCTTCCATTTCTTTCATAAGCTCTCTATGGTTTCCAGTGTATAGATTTTTCACCTTTTTGGTCAGATTTATTCCTAGGTATTTTATGGTTTTGGTGCAATTGTAAATGGGATCGATTCCTTGATTTCTCTTTCTGTTGCTTCATTGTTGGTGTATAGGAATGCAACCGATTTCTGTGCATTGATTTTATATCTTGCAACCTTACTGAATTCATGAATCAGTTCTAGCAGTTTTTTTGTGGAATCTTTTGGGTTTTCCATATAGAGTATCATGTCATCTGCAAAGAGTGAAAGTTTGACCTCCTCCTGGCCAATTTGGATGCCATTTATTTCTTTGTGTTGTCTGATTGCTGAGGCTAAGACTTCCAATACTGTGTTGAATAACAATGGTGAGAGTGGTCATTCCTGTCCTGTTCCTGACCTTAGGGGGAAAGCTCTCAGTTTTTCCCCATTGAGGATGTTAGTGTCGGGTCTTTCATATATGGCTTTTATGATCTCGAGGTATGATCCTTTTATCCCTACTTTCTGAGGGTTTTTATCAAGAAAGGATGCTGTATTTTGTCAAACGCTTTCTCTGCATCTATTGAGAGGATCATATGGTTCTTGAACTTTCTTTTGTTGATGTGATGAATCACATTGATTGTTTTGTGGGTATTGAAACAGACCTGCATCCCGGGAATAAATTTCACTTGGTTGTGGTGGATAATTTTTTTAATGTATTGTTGGATCTGGTTGACTAATATCTTGTTGAGGATTTTTGCATCCATGTTCATCAGGGAAATTGGTCTATAGTTTGCCTTTTTAGTTGCATCTTTGGTTTTGGAATCAAGGTAATGCTGGCTTCATAGAGTTTGGAAGTTTTCCTTCCATTTCTATTTTTTTGGAACAGCTTCAAGAGAATAGGTGTTAACTCTTCCTTAAATGTTTGGTAGAATTCCCCTAGAAAGCCATTTGGCCCTGAACTCTTGTTTTTTGGGAGATTTTTGATTATTAATTTGATTTCTTTACTGGTTATGGGTCTGTTCAAATTTTCTATTTCTTCCTGTTTCAGTTTTGGTAGTGTATATGTTTCTAGTAATTTGTCCATTTCTTCCAGATTGCCCATTTTATTGGCATATAATTGCTCATAATATTCTCTTATTGTTTTTATTTCTGCTGTGTTGGTTGTGATCTCTCCTCTTTCATTCTTGATTTTATTTATTTGGGTTCTTTCCTTTTTCTTTTTGATCAAACTGGCTAGTAAACCACTAGCCAGTCAATTTTGTTAATTCTTTCAAAGAACCAGCTTCTGGTTTCATTGATCTGTTCTGGTTTTTTTTTTTTTTTTTTTTTTTGGATTTGATAGCGTTAATTTCTGCTCTAATCTTTATTATTTCCTGTCTTCTGCTGGTTTGTGGTTTTATTTGCTGTTCTTTTTCCAGTTCTGTAAGGTTTCAGGTTAGGTTGTGTATCTGAGACCTTTCTTCCTTCTTTAGGAAGGCCTGGATTGCTATATACTTCCTTCTTATGACCACCTTTGCTGCGTCCCAGTGGTTTTGGGTTGTGATGTTATCATTTTCATTGGCTTCCATGTACTTTTTAATTTCCTCTTTAACTTCTTGGTTAGCCCATTCATTCTTTGGTCGCCAAGTATTTGTTACGTTTCCAAATTTTTCCTTGTGTTTGATTTTGAGTTTCATAACGTTGTGGTCTGAAAATTTGCATGGTATGATCTCGATCTTTTTGTACTTGCTGATTTGTGTCCCAGTATGTGGTCTATTCTGGAGAACGTTCCATGTGTACTGGAGAAGAATGTATATCCTGCTGCTTTAGGATGAAATGTTCTGAATATATCTGTTAAGTCCATCTGGTCCAGTGTGTCATTCAAAGCCATTGTTTCCTTGTTGGTTTTCTGATTAGATGATCTGTCCATTGCTGTGAGTGGGGTGTTGAAGTCCCCTACTGTTATGGTATTATTATCAACAAGTTTCTTTATGTTTGTGATTGATTTATATATTTGGGTGCTCTCACATTTGTAGCATAAATGTTTACAATTGTTAGGTCTTATTGGTGGATAGACCCCTTGATTATCATATAATGCCCTTCTTCATCTCTTGTTACAGTCTTTATTTTAATGTCTAGATAGTCTGATGTAAGTATGGCTACTCTGGCTTTCTTTTGTTGACCAATATCATGGTAGATGGTTCTCCATCCCCTTACTTTCAATCTGAAGGTGTCTTTAGGTCTAAAGTGGGTCTCTTGTGAATAGCATATAGATGGATCTTGTTTTCTTATCCATTCTATTACCCTATGTCTTTTGATTGGAGCATTGAGTCCATTGATGTTTAGAGTGAGTACTGAAAGATATGAATTCATTGCCATTATGATGGTTGTAGAGTTGGAATTTCTGGTGGTGTTCTCTGGTCCTTTCTAGTCTTTGTTGCTTTTGGTATGTATGTATGTATGTATGTATGTATGTATGTATGTATGTATTTCATCTTTTCTCCCCTCAGAGAGTCCCCCTTAAAATTTCTTGCAGGGCTGGTTTAGTGGTCTCAAACTCCTTTAATTTTTGTTTGTCTGGAAAACTTTTATTAGTCTTTCCTATTTTGAATGACCGCCTTGCTGGATAAAGATTTCTTGGCTGCATATTTTTCTGATTCAGCATATTGAATATATCCTGCCACTCTTTTCTGGCCTGCCAAGTTTCTGTGGATAGGTCTGCTGCAAACTTGATCTGTCTTCCCTTGTAGGTTAAGGACTTCTTTTCCCTTGCTGCTTTCATGATTCTTTCCTTGCCTGAGTATTTTCTGAATTTGACTATGATATGACTTGTTAATGGTTGGTTTTTTTGTTGACTCTAACGTGAGTCCTCTGTGCTTCCTGGATTTTGATGTCTGTATCTTTCCCCAGGTTAGGAAAGTTTTCTGCTATGATTTGCTCACATAACCCTTCTATCCCTATTTCTCTCTCTTCCTCTTCTGGGACCCCTATGATTCTGATGTTGTTCTTTTTAAATGAGTCACTGATTTCTCTATTTCTTAAATCGTGCTCTTTTGCCTTAGTCTCCCTCTTTTTTTCTGCTTCATTATTTTCCATAAGTTTTTCCTCTATATTGCTGATTCTCTGCTCTGCCTCATCTATCCTTGCTGCCGTTGGCATCCATTTGAGATTGCAGCTCAGTTATAGCATTTTTTATCTCATCCTGACTAGCTTTTACTTCTTTTATCTCTGCAGAAAAGGATTCTAATCTATTTTCGACTCAAGCGAGTTTGCTTATTATCGTGATTCTAAATTCTGGTTCAGACCTCTTGCTTGTATCTGTGTTAGTTAAGTCCCTGGCTTTTGTTTCTTCCTGCTCTTTCTTTTGGGGTGAATTCCTTCATTTCTTCATTTTGAAGGGAGAAAAAGAATTAATGAGGTAAAAAATTTAAAAATTAAAAAAAGTTAAAATTAAAATATTAAACACACACACACACACACACAAAATCTAATAAATGATGCTAGATCCTAGGTGTGTTTTGGTCTGGGTGTTGACGAGGGCTTGACAGATTAGAGAAAAAAGGGGAAAGAAAAAAAAAAAGGAAATCATTTGAAAATTTGAAAAAATGAATACACTGAAATAAAATGAAATGATGGAAGTAAAATAGGATTTGAAAAAATTTACACAAAAGTAAAAAGTATAGTAGAAAAAAATTAAAAATCTTTTTAATAAAAATTGAAAATAAAAATAAATTGTTTCTGTATTCAAGAAAAAGAAAAGAAACGAAAAAAAGAAAAAAAAAGAAAATAGAATAGATGGACCAGCGAACAGATTGAAATACAATTGAAATTACTTCATTTTCCCCTAGAAGTCAAACTATGAAGTGCTTTATAGTCCATAAACTAAGCAGGCGGAGAACACTCTTCTGTGTTCCTGAAGAGTGAGATTGGCCCCGTTGGGCGGGGCTTAGTGTAGTGGCTCTGTTCTCCACTAGATGGCGCTGCTTGGCTTACTGGGGTGGATTGTTGTTGCGCATGCAGGCGTGTATGGGCATGCGTGGGAGCAGTGAAAATGGTGTCACCCAGCTACCCAGTCTCTAGTATCGGAACTCTGCTCTCCCTGACCAGCAACCCTGCACCTGTCCTTTGTCTTCGGCTTCTATCCACTCCCCGCTTTTACACTATCCGTGACCAAGCCCCAGGCAGCACCTCCCTCCTGAGTTTTATCTCCGATGCGGCTGTGTTTCCCGACCCCTTTCTTCTGAGGGACTGCGGCTTTGACCCATTCTGCCCCTCTGCCGAGGGTCTCACCGAGCAATGGCCGGGTGCCAGCTGCACCCAGGAACATTCACGGGACCGTGCTGCTGCCAATGCTCAGAGATTGCGGCAGGGTGCCAGCCCACCCCAGAAAAAGTTCACACACGATCGTGTAGCAGCAGCATTTCAGGGATTATGGCAAATTGCAAAGTGCATCTGGCACCGGGCTTCACCCCCAGCAACTTTGTTCCAGCACCAGCGAATGTGGTTGTTCTCCCGGGTCCACTGGGGCCTTCCTTTTGGGGGACCCACACAGCCTCTACCAGGTGTCCTCCCAGCAGGGGAACCGCCGCTCCCTGTGTGGCTTGAAGACCCTCCAGACTTCATTCTGCTCCTGGGGATTCGCCCTTCTCACCAGAGCACCACCAGGTATCGAGCTGTGGCGTTTCAGACTCTATAGAGTCTTAATAGAATTTCAACCCTCTCCTTTCTCCTTTCTCCCTTTTTAGTTCAGTCCCTGAGGCTGTTTCCACTTTTCCACTTTCTCTCCAGCTGCTTTTGGGGGGTGCTTTTCCTGTATCCCCCCGTCTCCATCCTCTCTTTACATGAAAAAGCGGCTCCTTGCCCTCCGTGGCTTCTCTCTCCCCCAGTTCACCTCTCTGCATCCGTACCTGCTGAGTTCTGGGGTTTAGGTTGTGCAGATTGTTATGTTAATCCTCAAATCAGTTTTCTAGGTGTGCAGGATGGCTTAGCGTTGATCTGGCTGTATTTCATGGACGCGAGACACACAAAAAACCTTCCATGCTGTTCTGCCATCTTGGCTCCTCCTCTCCATAATACATGTCCACTTGACACTTTCAAATTAATTTAAGCATTTTTTTTTTTTTTTACTTTAGAGAACACTTTTGTAATTTGAAAACTATCATGGTAGAACAGTTCAAATTAGGTAACTCACTGGGAAAGAATAATTTAGCAGCAGTTGAAGAATTTGGAAAATTTCTTCACCGTTTGTGTTTTGAACTATTACTTAATCACCATCAGCTATAACTGTCCTCACAAATTCCCAATGACAATTTTCATCCAAATGGCATTGTATATTTGAGTAGTGCTTTGTCAAATATTTTCACACGTATATTATTTCAAACAACTCTGTGCTATAATCAAGGTAGGAATATTGCCAAGCATCACCTTTCCTTTGTTTTCAAGTGTGAACACTGAGGCTTAGGGGACTCAAGTAATTCCTTTCTGGTCACATGGGGAATTAGTGATGGTGCCTGGGCTAGGATCCTATAATCGTTAGTAATTGGAATCATTCTTTACTTTTGTATTTGTATTTTGACATATACAAAAGTCAGAGACTCCAGAATATTAAGTTCTATTCACCGTAAAATGAGGATAAAATCTTGTAGGACTGCTGTAAAATTTGGAGATTATGTACAACTTTGCTGAGTACAGTGCCAAGGGCAGAGTAAACATTGTGCAAATTATAGCTACTGTTACACTTTTCCCAGGATGGTGGGATTATTTTGATTCTCTTAATTAGAATATACCATTTATTCGACTATACCATTCTTAACTTCTCTTTTGCCAAAAAAAAGTATAAAAACTGTTCTGTCTCCACCATGCTTGCACATTTCTTCATTCCCCAAGTGAGCTAATAATATCAGAACAATTAAACTTAATACAATGTATCACACTCAAATAAAATGCAACTTTCAAGTTCATGTTTCAGGTTTTTTTTTATTGTAGTGGTATCATTTACTCTGGTAAATTCATATCCCAATTTAAAATGCCCCAAAGCAAATAAAACTTTTTTATAAAGTCAAGTACTGTATTTTAAAATGTACATGTTATACACACAAGAACTGCATAGTGGAATTACTATAACAAGCAGTTACATTCATGACGCCCAGTACTGTTTTTAACACTGCATATAGATTACGCTGGATACATTGTTTTATTATGCTTACTGTTGCTTAGTATAGTAACTTTAATACAATAGCTTATACGATTGCATTTTTCCAAAGCATTGATAAAGTTTGTAGCATAGCATGTAACTAATATTGAATGAAAACACTTATGTACAGGATGTATTTTATGTCAGACGCTTGCACAAGAATAAGCATTTAACGTGCCGTTGTATCCTTGACAAAACAAAATCATCCCTTCTGCTAAATAGGATAAGACAGGCTAAAAGGAATCTAAAGTAATTGAAAAAGAAAATTTAAAATTTTATATCCCTGTATTATGTTAAAGATTATTTAACACAATTTTCTCCTGGTTAAAATATACATTTTGTTCTGTTTGAAATAATAGAGACAGAGAGAGAGGGAGATTACAGAGGCTATACTAAAAATGCTAAATGAGCTGTAGCCCTTATATGACACTTTAGCTGGGAAAAAGTATGGTGAGTTGTACTCAACATTTTTTCTGCTTAGAAAAAAAGTGATAGCCTATAAATTTCTAATGTTTTAAAACAGGTATTATTATTTAAGGTCTTAAAATAAATAAATATGCCTGTATTAAACAAATTAGGTTGTTTAAAAAACTTTGCAACAATACTTGACTTATTCACAAATATATTTTCTGTCCATATTTATTACAGTTTGAACAATTTAAAAACATAAATCCTGCAAATAGCTTAGATAACAATACTGTTATCATAGTTCACATAAATGATTGCAAGAAATATTTATAATACTTTTTATAGTATCTTATCTAATGCTCACACTGAACATCCAAATTAGTCACATTGAGCTTGACAGATGGAAAAGTTGCGATGGTGAGATTGGAGAACTATTCTAGTAACCATAGCAACGAGATTTTCATCTTTTGTTTGTGCCGCTGGCCTTCTGATTTTTTTGTGGGGGAGGACACAACCTTCAAGTTCTTTGAATAAAGTTACTCTTTTGGAAATCAGATAATGGTTACAAAAAGCTTTTGTATGAAGATTAACTTAATTTTATTTAATCATCAAATTAGCGAGGGGTGTGTTCTATAGCTTGCTCAGAACTGCTCATGGAAAATAACTGTTTTTTTTCTAAGTGTGCAAATAATTGTCTCAAAAAAAGTTTTTTTTAGTTATGTGAATAGTGAGCCCTCTTTAAAAGTTTGTTTATAATTGTTTTCCTTTCTAAGTAGAAAAATCTTTTTAGATATAACCAGTCATGGAATAATGATGCATAAGTTAGTAGGATTCTTAATGTGATACAATCATACTTAAACAAACTGTTCTTTTTCCCTAGAATTTTTGGCCAGTTGAGTGAAATTTCAAAGATTTAAGCCAGCTTAACACTTACAGTCTCCGATAACATTTCAAGGAAAAAAGAGAAGACTATGTGGAGTAAATAAAATAGAAACCATACTGAATTTCTGATTTTATTTTTAAGCTCCCCCTCTTCAAAGAGTACATCCATAATTAGATTCAGAGAAATTTTGTTCCTTACTGTTTGTTTTCTGAAGAGAATTGCACATTGATCATAACATACATACTTAATAATTGGGACAGAGGGTGATCAGTATGGCCTACCCTATGGCCTACCCTTGGTCCACCCTAATGTCATTTTCAAATCAAGTCAGATATTGTCTTTGGATTAATTAGCTCCGGATGGAGGTTTGATAGAGGGGATACTACATGATCTTCTCATGATAAGCCTGACTTCTATATCTGGTAGATTATCCTGCTTAGTCTGTAAACACCCTTCATCAGTGGCTGCTAAATGAAGGTCAAAACGAAGAGAAACAGATTTTTTCCTTAATCGAGGGTTGTCTTTAAAGAAGGAGCCTTCCCATTCCTTAATAACTTCATCCACTTTCTCTGTCCTGAAATGATAAAATAAACCTTTCCATATAAAGAAGGATGGATCTATTAAAAATACCTAATATATATTCCATATGAAAAAGAAATCAAGAAATTTGCATAGTTCATAACTGACACATTTTGAATTATAACTCACAATTGACATAGTGACATTTATAATTTACATACTTTAAAAATCAAATGAATATAATTTCCAAGGAATTCTATGCAATTCACATGTTTTGGTTATAATTTTAGAAAAATGGTGAATTAAGGGTTGAGTACTCCTTCCTCTGGGTTTTTGTTTATATATATCTAGTCATGTCGGATTTAAAAAAATCACAGCATATTAAAATTATGTTTGGAAACATGCAAAGATCACCGAGATTACACAAGTGAAGTTAATTTCTTTGCATGTGTGTATTATTGTTTCTTAGTCAAAATTATTTTACTTACTGAATTGTGCCACGAGCCTCTGTGCTTTCCTTCACAACATTTCCATTCAGTATTGCTTGTTTGGTCACTGTTTCCACTTTTTCGTTCTCATACTTTTGTGGGAGTTTGGTTGAGAAAGATATTTCATTTATAATGGCTGTGTAAACATTAACATGAAACATTCAATCACAATGTTGTAATACTAGTCACAGTCAATTTCTGTGTCGAAGTTTACTCAAACATTGCTTGTTTTTGCTACTGTACAGTATTTATTTATAATCCCTATAAATGACGTTTTACTTTTCAAGTCATTTACTTATATCAGAAACTCACCTGAAGGTAAAACAAAACCAACTCTACTTGTCGTAGGTTTTTGTTCTTTTTTCTCACCTTGGATACAACCATAGTATCTGAAATTGGAAAGAATTATATTATAGAAGCAAGACCATATTAGCCTTTAATTGAAACAAATGCTCGCCAGTAAGAGAATGGATAAATTGTAGTATATTCATACAATGGAAATACTACTTAGCAGTGAAAATAAATGAACTAAAGGTACACTGTATCGTTTTTTAAATTTTTAAAAATGTTTATTTATTTTTGAGAGAAAGCAGAGACGGAGAGACAGAGCGTGATGGGGAAGGGGCGGAGAGAGGGAGACACAGAATCTGAAGCAGGCTCCAGGCTCTGAGCTGTCAGCACAGAGCCCAATGTACACCTTAAACTCGGGAATGGCAAGCTCATGACCTAGGCCCAAGTTGGACGCTTAACCAACTGAGCCACCAAGGTGCCCCAGGGTACACCGTACCTTTATGGATGAATCTCCCAAGTATAACATTGAGTGGGGGTGGGGGGAAGTAATTTGTAGGTAATTTTATAAAGGTTAAAATAACACACGGGGCACCTGGGTAGCTCAGTTGGTTAAGTGTCTGACTTCGGCCCAGGTCATGATCTCACAGTTTGTGAGTTTGAGCCCTGTGTCAGGTTCTGTGCTGACAGTTCAGAGCCTGGAACCTGTTTCAGATCTTGTGTCCCTCTCTCTCTGCCCCTTCCCCACTTGCATTCTCTCTCTCTCTCTCTCAAAGAAATAAACATTAAAAAGATAATAATAATAAAATAACATGCAAAATATCTTCACTTTTTGCTTAGGGATACATATCTACATATTAGTATAAAGGAATGTGTGAGACTGAGAAGCATCAAATTCAGGATCCAGGTTAGACTGAGGGAGAAGGAGAAGATGGGGGGATGTGCTTTAGGTGTCTAGGGTCGGGGTGGAGCAATCGCAACAATACTGTATACGTTTCATTTCTTGAGCTGGGGGAAGTGTGTACGTGAGGTTTGTGAGATTCTTCTTGATGCTTTCTCATGTATCTTAAATATAGCATAACGAAAATGTTTTAAGTTGTATTAAAGGAATACAGGTTTAAAGACCACTTTATCATCATCTTGAATGATTAGGCATTTAATAAAATCCACCACCACTTATTTTATTTAATAACAAATTATATGTGTGTGTATATGTTTATATAGCACTCTTTTAAGCACTATACAAACATTAATCTATTTAATCCACAAGGGAACCCTATGAGGTAGGTAATATTATTCCCATTTTATGGATGAAAAAACCCTGAGGCACAGAGAGGTTCAGTAACTTGCCTCGTGTGCCTCAGTTAGTAAGCGGTAGATTTGGAATTCACTTTGTGTTTTTCAAAGCTTTAATAAATGTCAAGACACTTAATAAACGTCAAGACTTATAGGTTAAAGTAGTTTCCTCTACTTTTGTAGAGGACTAGGAATTCTGAAGCAAGCAAGAATGAAAGTTTCTTAACACGGGAACACGGAAAATTGGAGGTTGTGCTGTGTTCAGAGCCATGTGACCTTATACGTGATTACAGATTATGAAACTGTAAATTAGTAAGAATTTCTCTTGTGATATTTTGATACCTTTTGTTATCAGGACATCTGGAAGACTTTCAAAACATGTGCTCAGAACTAAACTTTTTATGGTTGTAATATAATCATGTTTTATTATTATTAATTATTATTATTATCATTATTAATTTTGGCTTTTGATGTGTGATGGGAGTGGGCCTTGGGTGGGGAGATGTGGTCATAGGTGAATTTTCCAAGCTTTCTTTGTGGGTGGTCCATGGAAGACAGTGACTAATTCTAAAAGAGATGAATGGCAAGGAAAATGAGGAAGTTAAGAAAGGTCATTTTTTGTAGCAACTGAGAATTATTTACAGTTTGTTCTAGGCTTGACACGCTCCTTGTTGTAGCTAATGTACCCGACTTTGGCCATTCTGTCCATAATTCTGGGAGGCTGAAAATAGTTCTCTGCCTACTTAATCCTATTTTGTTTAGGAACTCAGTGAGCATGCTGTGGTGATGTTGGTTTTTTTTTTTTTTTTTTTAATGAACTTAAAAAAATATTTATTTATTTTTGAGAGAGAGAGGGAGCAGGGGAAGGGCAGAGAGAGAGAGGGAGAGGCAGAATCTCAAGCAGGCTCCACACTGTCAGTGCAGAGCCTGATGCAGGGCATGACCTAAGCCAAACTTAAGAGTCCCACCTTAACCAACTGAGCCATGCAGGTGCCCTGAATGTTGGGGTTTTAGATGTGATTTCTAACTACCTCAACAAAGATGTAAGTGACTCTGTATTTCTGGCCACTTGTCATTAAGTACTGTATATGGAATTAGGTACCTGATTTCTTCCTTTTCTAGGAGGCGGCGATAAGTGGCGATTTCTTGTTCTAGCCTCATCTTTGTGTTGAGAAGCATCTCGTGCTCCTGCAGCTGCTTTTCGATGCCGCGCCTTACTTCCTGTAGCTCTTTTTCTAGTCCTTCGATCACAGCTTCTAGGTCTTGCAACTGCATCTGGTAATGCTGCTCGCTGGCATGTAGGGAGTTTTCAAGGCCCCTTTCCTGTTTTATACAGATTGTCATCAGTGAATCAGTGCAACAAAATGTGTTTCTGAATCTGATGTGTAATGCCTTCATTCGATTGTGTTCTTTCTTAAAGGTTTGCAATCGTAGTATATCACTTATGCAAGAGATGTTTCCTGACAACTTTGTGTATGACTCAAATGACAAAAATCATAGCTAGAGAGCGTACTATTTCAAAGGAATCCTGTGATAATTCTTACAACAACAACAAAAAATCTACAACGTAACTGACTTATCACTCTGATTTTTTGATTTTTAAAAATTGAAAATGTAGAATATCATATGTCAAAGCAGAGCAGGCTGCTTTTAAAGGCATGTTAGGAAAGCGTTTAAATATTTTTTTACTATTACAAGTCACAGGGGTGTAGATAGAAGACTCCCCACAGTCACAACTTTGGATAACGAAAAAGGCTATGTTCTCCCATGCCAGAAATTAGAGAACCCCAGGACGATAAGCAAGGATTACTTCCTTTTTTATAGGCGTGAACTAAACCTCGAGTGAATTGCTAATAGCCGTGGCCACGATGGACGGAGCAGGGTAGTCGAACTAGCACCAGGGATAGATTTCAGTGGCCTTGATTTTCAGTTTCTCACTGGAAGTTAATAGGCATTATTCCTTTCTGTCTCTTAATCAGCAAATGCCTGGGGACTGAGTGGGCCAGTCACTTTTAAGATCAAGATGATTCTCACCACCGCCTGGAGAGATTCAATTTCCACTTGCAGGTGGTGCCACTGGCGTCGAGCTTCCTTGAGTTCTGCTTGAGCTGCTTTTAGAGCCTCTTCGTCTTTGTCCATTTTTTTGCTCATATCTTCTTCTAGCTTTAAGAAAGCCACCACCACCAAGAACAACAGACACAAAGAGCACTCTTGAAAATGAGACCTTTAAAAGTAAATCCTAAAAACATAATATAGGTGTCTCATTTTTTCTTTAACCTGTTAAATTTCAAATGTGTGTTCCAGTGCTTAGTTACTAATTAATCAGGTATGGGATTGAGTGGATTGCATGCTGAGCTTTAGTTTTCTCAGGTATAAGATGAACCTTAGAAGTCTCTTCCTACTATGACAGTCTAGGAAATGCAGAGAAAAATACATCTATTTTAATGAAAAGTAACAGCTTGCAGGATCTAAGCTTGAGACCTCTGATTCTGACCGTTCTATTATTTATGGCATTATTCAGGAAGAAGGATTGAAACTCAGCTATTATTTCCCCCCATATTTTCTTGTAGGCTGCTTTGTAAAAGCAGATAAACAGCCATATAGTCTAAACCAATCAATTCTGGGACTGGGTATATGGATGGGGATTAAACACTGCTGGAAAGTATATTATGAATAATTTAGAGAATTAAGTTATCATAGGCATTAGAAGCTCTAAAATAGACTTCCGTATAAAGAGAACCCACTGGTGATTTACCTTTTTCAAATGATCTTTTTGGAAAGCATGTTAATCTTGGGTATCTAGGGAAGTAGTAAAAATTACATCTTTAAAGATTGTTTTCTAAATGTCGACATATTAAATAATAAATGGAATATGTTATATTTGGCTTTAAATGTTCTTATGCTGATGTTCAAATCAAATGAAAGTATCTTTTGACAGAATTCTCAACATTTGGCCCCAAAAGCAGCAGGAGCAATGGAAGGAATTGATTGTGTATAATTTTTAAAGCAAAAATAACTTTTTAATGTTTTTATCAAAATGCATTTTGAAATAAAAAATTTTAATTTGATGACACAATAGCTATTTTTTAAAGCAAACATTGTAGTAAATGAACGTTTACAAACTTCAGGGCAAGGCATTAAAGGACAAAATTCATACATTTCTTTGGGTTTGTTGTATCACTTGCTCTTAGCGCTATGCTGGCAAAGTCAAGCAGCAATACATACCAGAGCAATTACAAAACAGAATGTCAAGAACTTAGGAAATAGGAGAGCATAACAATGCTCGTGTCTGCCGGTCGTTTGGATTGTGTATGAAACTGGCAGCTATGTTCGCGTGGCAGCTGGAGTCCAAAGATGGCCTCCACTGAACCACTCATCCACTCCCCAAATTCATGTCCTCGTGTGGTCCCCTTCCAAACTGAATCTGGGCAGACCTGTGTCTTGCTTTAGCCAGTAGAATGTGGCGGAAGTGCCCATTCTAGCCCTAAACCTTAGGAAGCCCTGAAAACTTGCACTCCTGTGCTTTTGGGAGTTCTGGGCCAGCACGTTAAGAAGTCTGGATACGCTGCTGGAGAGATCACACACAGGCCAGATGGAGAGAGAGAAACAAACCCAATGGTCTCAGCTGAGCCAGCCTTCCCCAAACACCCTGCCGAGGTTCCGGACACATGAGTGAGCCACCTTGGATGTCCTAGCCCAGTTGTGCCCCACGATGATTATAGTCTCAGCCAACGTCACATGTAGCAGAAGAATCACCCCCACTGAACCCAGTCAACCCACAGAATCATGAGAGACAATGCCATCGTTTTAATCCATTGAATTTTGGGGTAGTTTATTCTACAACAATGAATCACCAAAAGCTTATGTTTCTTTATTTTGTAATAATTAATCAGGCTTCTCTGAATTTCTGAGTTTCTTGAAAGAAATCCTCTAAAGTAGACTGACATTAAGAAGACTCGAAACAAGTTACTGCAACTTTTCCCCTTTACTTTAATTTACTCATTTTGGCATCATGACTTACAAACTAGATAACTTGTATTGGTACCATTGCAAAATAGTTTCTTTGATCTATAATTTTCAGAAATTGTCATCTATTAATTTTTTCCCTTCTCTTTGCAAAAGGTGAGTGAACTATTCCAGTACTTAAATATTCCAGTGACTTTGCTTGATTTAGGATACTGATCATTCTTTGTGAAGACTGAGAATATTACCCTGAGGTGCAATTTATATTGTTACCAAAAATGAACTGCTAATGAAATAAAGCCCTATGATTTCCTGGAAATATTTTTTCCCTTTCAGTGAGGTTCTTAAGTTCACTCTTTGCCATATTTGGGTGCCTGGACTAGAACTTGAACTCAGATATGATAGGTAAATGAAATGAACAAACAAACAAAATCCCCCAAATCCTGAATTTGTAAATTTTTGTTTCTAAATTATTTATCTGTGCATTTATTTAAACATTTCAGGTATTCATGAGTTGCTAAATGTGATTGTCACTTTAAAGCAAAGTAAGTCTATGAAATTGAGAGTCAGCCCTTATTTAACTTGGCTTTCTCTTTTTTTCAGTGCTTAAATAGTTCATGGCTTGTCCAATAACTTGGACAATGTTATTGGAAATCAACATTTCTCATCTTGTAGTACACAAGCAAAACTGTATAAGTGGGGAGTCATTATCAATGTGGGGAATTTTGATTTGTCCCAATTTATACCACTGCTTCTGAATGCCATGTTCACATATTTAGGTAATTTCTATTTATAACAATCTGGTATAAAACTGAGCTCATTAAAACGATGATGGAAACCTTTCAGAAATATTTTACTTAGTTTTATTTCTACAAAGTATGCAAGCTAATAAATCTTACTAGAAAGCTTGCCATATTAAAGATGTTATTTAAACAATTTCTATAAATAACTCCGTAATATCTTCGAAGGGTATTTGAAATACTTCCTTGCTGAAGGATGTCTAAAAGAGGTTAGAGTGCCCCATTTTATTGTATGTTGGCCCCATGTTTCGTTAATGATAGTAACCTCCTAATTGATACAAAAATCAAATGCATCAATTGACATTCATTGAATGGTCACTTAATAGTCTAGTTAGAGCGTTTCCCCCTGTAGTCCAGTCACATTGCAGTAAAACCTATATTCCTTCCCCAGTAGACGCTGCATTGAAAAGGAAATACTGTACCTCAGAGAGGCCGGGACAGGAATTGGATAGACATGGATTGTCTCCTTATCCTGGAAGGTGCCTGTCTGTATGAAATCATTACCTGGATCCTTGTTGAGAGCACGGTCTCTATCTGATTTCTCGTGAGGAGCTTTTCATAGTTTGCCCTGATCTCATTGAGTAGCTGGGACAGCTCCATTCTTTTCCCATCCTCCACCTTGGCTAAGTGAACCTTATCGATAGGATGAGTCGCTGCGGCAGAGCTGGTCTGTCTGCGTCGAGCAGAGAGCGAGAGCTCCGCGGAGCCTTAAAGACGCAGAGCTCCTTTTTCACAACCGCGGAAATTCCTGTGTCTCTAATCAATTGTGCAAATACTTGGCAAACCCTTTTCTCCTACTGTCGGTTTGGTAGATGTGTCAGACTCTCCATAAAGGAACAGAAAAAGGAAAACATCCGCAGTATTCTGAAATTGGTTCTCTGTAAAGTTGAGCCCTTGGCGGGGGGTGGGGGTGTGTGTGTGGGTCAACTTACCTTGTGGAAAAGGACATGGGGAACAAGATGAAGGAAATTGTATTTTGTTTTTCCCAAGATAGTGCATGGAAATTAATCCGGGCTGCAAACATGATAGCTAAAATTTTCTTTTATAGTTTTTCTTGCCATTTGGATTATTTAAACAGAAATGCTGTGGTAGGGCATTATTAGAACATGTTGTAAGTCTGGAGTATTCTGACAGGTGTTGGAAAAGGCTACCATCAGATTAAGTTGGCCATTGTCCTTAGCCACAGGACTGATTGTATTTCTCTCAAATGCATACTGTGTGGTTCATGGCAGGCTGCTGGCCTGATGGCAGGGTTTGATGTATTGAGGCAGATTCCTGAAGGCATATTCTGATGAGGGCTATAGCCCCAGGTAAGGGCTAATAGATTGTGAGAGCTGAGAGTTAACATTTCCAATGTATTAACAAGGTTGAAGAAATACAACCAGATGGTCTGCCTACAGGGGGTATTCACTGGGTAAGATTTATTGTGGGATTACTCCTTCATTAGGAAACGTATAGTTCACAGACAACTCATACCTGTAAATATAACATTTGTGCACTCTTTTACCTTCAAAAAGCATCATTACATCTACCATTCCATCTAACCTTCTTAATCCCTGTCACTTTGTACCCTGAAAAGGTGACAAACCGGAAGCAGAAGGGGTTAAGGTGTCTTGCCTTATGGCGATGTGATGGCATCTTTGGGATTGGAACTATGATTGCTTGGTTTTCTTCCATATATTGCCTCATCTGCCTCTGTATTCTCTCTCTAGTCACCTAAATTTATTGTTTACTCTGGCCAGCTCGCTGTTATGACTGAAATGTGGGTGACTGAAATATTTTTGAGAATGGATCTATCGTCATTGTTATTTGTAGAGTGGCTTGGCTGGAATTGTGTCCAAATGGTAGTTCAGGAAATAATCAATCCTTGGCTCTAGTGCTCACAGGGCCTTTGAATATGCAACGTGTTCTTTTAATTTCTGAATTAATGCACTGCTGGCCAGGCCAGTCTGTGCTGGGCATTCCTACAGTCCTGTGTAAACCAAGCTGAGAGGAGAGGTTCCAGGTCATTCCTGTCCTCTGATTAACCTGACCCTTGCCTCCTCCACCCTCCCCACCAGCCACAACTGATTGGCCTAGAGACGGACACTTGACTGAAGTGTGGACAGACAGTCCATAGGTCAGAGACCTATGAGTTAGCCTGATACAAAAGCTCTGATTACAAAGGGTCAGTTATGAATATCTAAACCAGACTCTTCCTGTTTCTTGGTAATTGCAACGGAGACATACGAAGAGAATCAGGTGGTTGGTAGTGGGAAAAACAGCAAGAAAGTAAAGAAGTACAGTCATTACTTTATGTAGCTCCTGCTAATCTCTGCTGAAAAATACAGAGAGTTGAACTGGATTCCATAGAGGACTGGTCCTGGCAATCTGCATTTTAAGTAGGACTCCCAGATGTGTCTTAAGTACCCTACAGCAGTGCTTTCCAATAGGAATATAAGACGAGCCACCATGTAAACCACATGCATATTTTTAAACTTTCTAGTAGCCAAATTGAGAGAGAGAAACAGAAACAAGTGAAATGAATTTTAATATTATATTTTATTTAACCTGATAAAGCCAAGGTATAATTATTTCACCATGTAATCAATATAAAATATTAAGATATTTTATGTTCTTTATATTTGATACTGTCTTTCAAAGCCAACGTATATTGTTATAGCCCATTGCAATTTAGACAAGTCACATTTCAAATGCTCAATTGCCACATGGCTAGTGACTACTGTGTTGAACAGTGCAGCTCTAGAATTTGGCCCCCACTGCCTCACACAAATGAGAGTTCCATGCCTGCGCCCCTCCACATGAATCTTAGATTAAAGGAAATAGTGCTAGATTTTTTTTTTGAGGTGGGGGGAGAAGGGAAGGAGTAGTATTTGGGGCACCTGGGTGACTCAGTTGGTTAAGCTTCGGATTCTGTGTCTCCCTCTCTCTCTGCCCCTCCCTCACTCGTGCTCTGTCTCTCTATCTCTCAAAAATAAATAAACATTAAAAAAATTTCTTTAAAAAGGTATTCTGCAAGCATGTGAACAATGAAGTTAACTATTTCAAAAATCTCAAATATCATTTTTCAAGGAAAAAATATTGCTAATTTACTTTTCAAAAACACTGCCTGGGTGGCTCAGTCAGGTAAGTATCTAACTTTGGCTCAGGTCATCATCTCGTAGTTCGTGAGTTCAAGCCCCGCATCGGGCTCTGTGCTGACAGCTCGGAGCCTGGAACCTGCTTCAGGTTCTGTGTCTCCCTCTCTTTCTGCCCCTCCCCTGCTCACACTCTGTCTCTGTCTCTCTCTCTCTCTCAAAAATAAAACATTAAAACATTTTTTTAAAAACCCACTGCCCTTCATTTAAAAATATCAGTAACAATAGCTCATTAAACACTGTGGCATATATAAAATTGCAGGTTTCATGCAATTTTCAGTGCACTAACTCTATTACACCCTGTTCTCTTATGCTTCAAAAATCGTAACATTGCAAATAAGCAAGCGTGTCATAGGGACAATCTTGAATCCACTCTGGTTATCAGAAGGAAATCATTTGAAAATGTTGTACTTTATTAATAGGAACTCATTAGTTATAACACACTTCACAACAGCCAAAATGCTGTGGTTGAGGACACTGGCTCTAGGGACATTCCTGAGAGTGGGCCCCAGACCCTTGGGGCTTAGTATTCAAGACTGAAGCCATTCATTCAGTCATTTGGTTATTGTATGGCTACTGTTTGCAAGAAGTGTGTTGGGTGCAGGGGAGTTCTGAAGAGGAGAGGTGACTTCCTGGGGCACGTGGTGGGGAGAAAAGATGGAGAAGGCATTACAGGGAAACCAGTTAAAAAAAAAAAAGTGGTCATGGGACACTTGGGTGGTTCAGTCTGTTGAGTGTCCTACTTTGGCTCAGGTCATGATCTTACAGTTTGTGAGTTAGAGCCTCGAGTAGGGCTCTGTGCTGACAGCGCAGAGCCTGCTTCGGATTCTGTGTCTCCCTCTCTCCCTGCCTGTCCCCTGCTCCTGCGCGCGCGCCTGCGTGTGTGTGTGTGTGTGTGTGTGTGTGTGTGTGCGCGCGCGCGCGCGCGCGCGCACGCGTGCTCTCTCTATCAAAAATAAATAAACATTAAAAAAAATTTAAAAACAAAAGTGGTCAGGGCCAGATCATGGAAAAGCAGGTGATGAAGGCTGGGTTTTATTTGGCAAATAATGGAGAATCGTTGCTGATTTATGAAAGGGGAAGTCCCATGGTTGGATTAATTTGGATTAATTAATTAATTGCAAAAGATTTCAGTGTAGGGATGCCGATTGGAGAAGCAGTGCTAATGAAAAAGAACAAAGCTATTTCCACCAAAGTTCAGGGTGAGAGACCCTAGAAAGCTGAATTTGAGTAACACTGTGGGAATAGAGCAAGGGGAGCAGGTATGACCTCTGGAGCTTCAGCTAGGCACAGCTGTTTACTAAAGGGAAGGGGAGTGGAGTCAGAGGTGACTCAGGAACGCTCTCTCTGACCAGAACATCGGTGGTCACGTGATCAGAAACAGTGACGACAGGAGGATAATGGGCTAATTTCAATCCAGACCCTTAAAGCTGCAGGATATAGTGGGAAAAGACTGGGGGTCAAACCTCTGTCTGCCAATTACTAGCAAGGTGGGCTTGGGTAAAGTACTGATACTCTTTGAATTTAAACGTCCTCATCTGTGAATTAGGATTAATGATACATTTTTCATACTACTGCTATGGTTGCTAACATTGGTAGACGCTGTTGTCATCCTTGGTTTACAGATAAAGACGCTGAAGTGCAATCAAGTGCAGAGCCAAGATTCAAAGCCAGGCAGTCTGACTCCAGAGCCTACCCCTTTACAGCACAACTTCTAATTTCCTGGTAATCAGAAGTAAAACACTGGCATGTAATAGAGGTCTTTACCTCCTTGCTACTTAGAGTGGGAGCAGGTTAGAAATGTAGGCTCTCAGGCTGCACCCCAACCTCCTAGATCAGAATCTGCATTTAATCAAGATCTCTAGCTAATCTGTGTGCACACTGGTACCACTTTGAAATCACTGGTTCTCCGGGCGCCTGGGTGGCTCAGTCGGTTAAGCTTCCAGTTTCAGTTCAGATCATGATCTCGTTTACGAGTTTGAGCCCCACATCGGGCTCTGTGTGGACAGCTCAGAGCCTGGAGCCTGCTTCAGATTTTGTGTCTGCCTCTCTCTCTCTCTGCCCCTCCCCCACTAGTGCTCTGTCTGTCTCTCTCTCAAAAATAAATGAAAAAATTAAAAACAAAATCACTGGTTCTCAAACTCGCTGCACAGTGAGCCCACCTGGGGAACTTTTTTTTTTTTTTTTTAATTTTTTTTTCAACGTTTTTTATTTATTTTTGGGACAGAGAGAGACAGAGCATGAATGGGGGAGGGGCAGAGAGAGAGGGAAACACAGAATCGGAAACAGGCTCCAGGATCCGAGCCATCAGCCCAGAGCCTGACGCGGGGCTCGAACTCACGGACTGTGAGATCGTGACCTGGCTGAAGTCGAACGCTTAACCGACTGCGCCACCCAGGCGCCCCCACCTGGGGAACTTTAAGGAATAGGGACACTGCATCCCCTCCCAGGGATTCTGATTTATTAGCTCAGGATGTTTTGCCTGGGCATCTGCATTTTTAAAAACTCCCCAGGTGAGTCCAATACATGGCAAAGTTTGACAATTATAGCTGTACATGTTATGAATGTTTCCTTCTACTCATCCCTCTCCCGCTTCACCCAAAGGAAATGGGTTGTTAGTACAAGTGTCTTAAGTAAGACTCTAGGAGCTAACCATTGGCAAATCCCAGTATTCATGTGGTAGCTGTTGTAGATCTGAGTCAGGTAGATGAGACATAAGAATTGTTAACTTTTCTACAACAAATTAATCTTTCCTTTGAGCTCCCATTCTGTAGAGGATGTGTAATGAAATCTCATCAATTGGGTTTCCTGCTTTTTCTCCAAAACCTTGCGTCTAAGTTTTGGGGAACTTCAGTAGCTGGGATTAGGAGGTCAGTATTGTCCTTGAGGTCATTTTGTCCAAGTCTGGGTTCACTAGGTCAGTCCATTGTTCTTTCCATTTGTCCCGTTCAAGATGTTGGGGAAACAATTACAAACAATATCCCCCAACCCAGAAATCTTCTATAGTAGAGAAAGAAAACACTTTCGTTATTGTATACACGTTAAACCAAATGTGATACACAGCACAAGTAATCCACTAAGAGGTTGCAAAGACAGAAAGAAATCTCACCCTCTTATGTAGCCAAGCAGATACAACCCATACATCCCTGTTCTCAAGATAAACAATAACTAGTCCCCAAGTAAGAGGACTTGCCAGCACCATTTGTCACACTAGCTCATCTGGTAATTTGGTGACTTTACCTATAATTGAGGTGACCATCTGGGCTCACTAAGAGGCTTCATACAAGGAAAAATTTACTTCTTTATAACAGGATGTAGATTTGAGAGAATCTCCTACCTCCCCACAGAAACTGGGAGGCAGGGCCTCTATGTGCCTTATGCTTGCAGTACAAAGATATGGTTCCCAGGTCCTTGAGAAAGACATTTCTAGGTCAGAAAGCTGGCTAAGGGCTTGTTTAGCTTTTAAAAAGATTTACTTACATTTCAAAGAGACAGAGAAAGAATTTACAATGACAAGGTTTCTAAAGCAAACGCTCTAAGAAAGTGGAGTGGGAGTGTGTGTCTCTCCCCTTATTTTCAACAGAGAGAATTAAACCTCTTATTTTTAATTTGTGTTTGCCCTCACGACATCCAGCTGCTCTCTTCCATACACCCTTCCATGCCTGAGGGCTTGGGAGCCATTCTGCTGCATCAGTGTGCCTATGGCAGGGAAGTAGCAGGTAGATTGTGGCTCCATCTGCCCAGACACACTGCTCAACCAAAACCTATTTGGCCCTTGTCCCTTTCCTGGGGACACAATCCAAGAAGCAGGACACAGTGCTCCTAAGCAGTCAGGTCCCCAACTTACCTCCCGTTTTGCTGCTTTGACTCCGAAGAGGGGTCTGGGCATCCCTTTCCCTCAGGGACCTACTGCTGCCCATCTCCTTTCTACCCTCTCCCTTTGGTCCAGAGAAGCTCTTCTATTCTTGAGGGTTCTAGTCTAGAATGTAAGTTCCAAGACCTGTCTGTCTGGTCATGAATCTGTCTAGCTCTGTGCCTAGCACTGAGATGGCAGAACAAAAAAAAAAAAAAAAAAAAAAAAAAGTGTGTAGAATGAATGTTTCTTCTGTATCTTCTGTCTGGTCCCTGAGACCTCTTCAATCTAGGAGGAAGGGCTTTGTTCACTCTCCCCAGAGGCTACTTATTTGCTCAAAGGAGGTAGGAACAGAGCTGCTGATGAACTACCAGGGATCAGGTAAGAAGTTCAAGAACATTACCCTCTCTACGTGTGTAGATCCAAGTGAGTCAGGGATGCACCATCTTGGTGGGTTTCTACTGAGTCATATGATGAGAATTTTCATTAACCTTTGGGGGAAATAACATCTCTTCTAACCTGTTTCGACTTAAGATTGGATTTTTGCTTTAAGGAGGAAAAAAATATTGAAAATAAAATAATGAACTAATTTATTTTTATGCATTGCACTTGGACACATATGTATGCACTTTTTATGTAATGCACTTGAACCTCCTTTAAGGTACATAAGTTTGTTGAATACAAGGGTCACAAATCTTAGTCCATTTAATGTTTTGTCCTACACATAAATGTGATCAGGTTTTATTCCAACAAGCATAGCAGATAGAACTGAAGGCAACATAAGTTTATATTAAATGGATTTCTACTCCAGGCAGTTGTAAACATGAATCTCTTTTCCTTAGACAGAGCTATCAGTCCAACTGATCTTTTAATTTGGCAGATAATCCCATAGAGCTGGGGTAATATTTTATTTATTAAGTGTCATTTCTTCAGCAGCTAAAGACATTGTGTTCTTTTTTTACTCAGTCATGTACTTTAATAAGATTATAGATGCATAATTAGTCAGAAAATAAAGGTGTGTTTTTCTTGTACTTGTAAAAAATTGTTTTAAGTGACAGGCTTTTACTTTACTGGTTTGTCCCCTTTTTGTTATATTGGTGATTTTTCTATTCATAGGAACATGCCTCCGCCTAATATGGCTTAGTCTTGTTCCAAGTATCAGTTAAGAATGTAAGTAGACAAACATTTGTGTTGGAACATATTTGCCAGCATATTTAGCATGTTTCAAGTTGCATGTGCAATGTCTGTACACGTATCATGCCCTGCACATACATTTCACTTGGAGTGGTTAAGCAGGCTGTACATGCACAGGCTTGCTCTTGGCAGGTACTGAATTCATTCTTTGCTCCTGGAACCCACAAGTAAAAAGCAGAGCCATTTCTCTAATCACGGACTCTGCCTTTGGGTCTTGTTTTCTCTGGTACCTTCTGACAGTGCCTGTTCCTACTTTGTTCACTGCAGCCTGACACACAGGCATTTCATGCTCAAAAATGAGCATCACTGTCACTCAGGGATGAGGGCAATTTCGGATAGTGGTTATACACAGTTTGCATGTATTGCAGATACAACTCATATGTCGCTATGTTGTTAGCTTTGCAGATTATAAGCACTAAGCAAACAATTCAGTAAATTCCATGTTCTTTTCCCCATCCCCTTTTCCTCTGGAGGTGCCTTCATGAAGCCCCAACCTTTGAAGGTTTAGTTCTTCAGCTGAAACTGTGACCCCGTTCACTGCTCCCACTTGAGCTACAATATTTGTCTTTCTTTTCTGGTCCCTGGAGTACAGGTCTTTGTTGGGCCCCGAGTATAACTTTCTCAACAATTTGACAGGTGTTCCCTTAGCTCCCCACCCCCCTTTAAAAAAAATTTATTTTAGAGGGGGATTGCAGGAGTGGGGGAGGAGCAGACGGGGAGAGAGAGAGGATCTTAAGCAGGTGTCGCACTCAGTGCGGAGCCCAATTTGGGGCTCAATCCCACAACCCTGTGATCATAACCTGAACGAAATCAAGAGTTGGATGCTCAACCTACTGAGCCACCCAGGTGCCCCTGTATTTCTTTTTATTGTATTCTGTGACTGATGTTTGATGTTAATAACACACATGTGTTTATTTATTCAAGGGCCTTTTTATTATTTTTTTTTCCAAAAAAAATTTTTTGTTTTGAGAGAGAGAGAGAGAGCAAGCACAGGAGGGGCAGAGGGAGAGGGAGAGATAATCTTTCTTTCTTTTTTTAATTTTTAAAGTTTATTTAATTATTTTGACAGTGTGAGCAGGGGAGGGGCACAGAGAGAGAGGGAGAGAATCCCAAGCAGGCTCTGCACCATCAGCACAGAGCCTGATGTGGAGTTCGAACTCACAAACTGTAAGATCAGAACCTGAGCCAAAATCAAGAGGCTGACACTTAACTGACTGAGCCACCCAGGTGCCCCTAGGGCGCTTTTATTTATTTTTTTAAACTCTCCATTTTGAGGTAATTGTAGATTCAGTTGGAAGAAATAGTATAGGGAAATCCCACATACCCAGTTTCCCCAGTGATAATGTCTTAGAAAACCATAGGACAATATTGCAACCAGGACATAGATGTTATACAGTCAAGAATCACACGATTGCCATTGCCACAAAGTTCCCTCCTGTTGTCTGCATCCTTTCCCGATTGGTGGCTCTGTGTGGTATGCTGGGCACTGCAAGGGATGAAGAAAGGCACCAGATATGGATCCTGTTGACATTGTTTCCATTCAAGGTGGAAAGTGGAAGGCGCCACAGAAAAGGCACCTCCCGAGGAGAGAGTAATTACTTTTTGCTGATGGGATCAGAGGAGGCTTGTAAGGGCAAATACAAATTAAAAATAAGGAGCTTAATTCTCCCTGTTGAAAATAAGGGAAGACACACACACTCACACTCCCTTTTCTTAGAGCTTTAGAAACCTTGTTAAGTGTACATTCTTTGTCTCTTTGAAATGTAAGTAAATCTTTTTAAAAACTAAATAAATCTTTGGCCCTCTTTAGGACCCTGGAATGTCTTTCTCAAGGACTTGGGAACCAGATCTTTGGGTGGTAAACATCCAAGGAACATAGCAGCCCCATCTCCCAGTCTCTGTAGGAGGCTAGGAGCTTAACTTTGGTGGATGCCTTGCTCCACAACCACCTCCTGTCCTAAAGATAAGAGGAACTTATTTTTCCTTTATATAAAGTCTAATAGCTAACACAGATGGTGACCCCAATTGCCAGGTAAAGTTAGGATGAGCTACATGTGACAGATGATGCTGACAAGTCCTTTTACTCAAGGACCTGTTATTATTTATCTTGAGAACATGTGTGTAATGGGTTCTGTCTGCTCAGAATGAGACTCTTCTCTGTCTTTGTGATCTCTTAGTGACTACCTGTAATGGGAATTGCATTCGGGTTTGATGCTTATTCAATAATACAAGTGTTTTCTTTCTCTATACTTTGTGGAGAAGATTTCTAGATGCAGAGAAGATTTTGTTTTTAGTTCTATTTCCCCAACAGGTTTCATGGGGGGAGATAGTGTCCAACCTTGGCTTTGAAGGATGGCTTACAGGCAATGTTACAGGCAATCTATTTAAAAATATATAACACTCTATTTGTAGTTTAACCTACATTTTAGGCAGGTGATGGTGGAGACTTTGCTTTGAAATTAAAAGAAAATTTTAATGGAGATGAAATTTACAAAACATAAAATTTAAAAAAATGTATAGTTCATTGGTATTTAGTACATTCACAATGTTGTATAACCAACATATCTATCTAGTTCCAAGCCTATTAAACAGTCACTCCCCATTTCCCTCTTCCCCCAGCCTATGTAATGGATGTGGAGAATAATGACAAAAGAAAAAAAATGAAACTTCCTTATAACTTATAGCCCATTGACAAGTCCTTGAGACAAGCATAGCGACTTTCCTCAAGGAGCTCAGCTGCCTCAGTGTTAATACTTTGCTAAAGGCAAAAGGCAACCTTAGCTCAACATTAGCCCGACCTCCAGGATCCTACCAAAAATCCCTTTAGAAACTTCCTATGTCTCTACCCCCCAAGATATATGTTAACAATCATCCTCCAAGCATATGGCCCCCGATATACATCTGAAGGGTCTCATGACTAAGGTTTTACTAGTAGTAAATGACATTTTCCTAACAACAGCTAGCCCCTCAGGTCCTGGAAAACTTGCTTCCAAGTTCCTTAGAGACTTAGGCTATCCCTAATCCCCCTCCCAGCTTGAAGGTATATAATCAGTCACTCCTCACAGCCCCAGTGCAACTCTTTCTGCCCACAGGTCCTGTCCTCCTGCTTTACTAATACCACTCTTTTTTGCACAGAAGGCATTTCCAAAATTCTTTCTTTCTTTTTTTTTTAATTTTAAATGTTTATTTTATTTTTGAGGGAGAGAGACAAAATGTGAATGGGGGAGGGGCAGAGAGAGAGAGGGAGACACAGAATTTGAAGCAGGCTATAGGCTCTGAGCTGACAGCACAGAGCCTGACATGGGGATTGAACTCACAGCCCATGAGATCATGACCTGAGCTTAACTGACTGAACCACCCAGGCACCCCCCAAAATTCTTTCTTGACCATTCACTCCCAAACTCCAACAATTTCACATCATAACCATCGATTTGCTGTGTCTTTACGGATAGCAGCATTGATCATAATACTCAAATGGTGGAAATAACCCAGGTGTCCATCAGCAAATGAATGGACACACTAATTGTGGTATTTCTGTACAATGGAATTTTCTTCAGCCATAATAAGGGATGACATACTGATGTATGGAAGAGCCTGCAAACCTTATACAAAGTGGAAGAAGCCAGACACCAAAGGGCACATACTGTATGCTTCTATTTATATGAAATGTCCAGAATTGGTTAACAAAAAAATTGTTGAGGGAACATTTTAGCACACGCAGGAAGACATTATATGCTAGATGCATTATATGCATTATATAGCATTAGATGCTAAATGCATTATATGCATTATATCAGAGATGATTAGGTCATTGTGTGGAGATTTTTTTTTTTTTCTGGTAAATAGAAGTAGTAAAGTGGAAGAGGTGGTAAGTGGAAAATCGGAGGATGGCTGATGATGGCAGAAGAAAGACTTCACAGAAATTCCTCTGCTTGGCTTTCAACATCCACCCTACCTGAGCCAGCTGGTGCCTCAGTGTGAACCTTCTCTGATCATAGGGCCGGTCAATTCCTGGTCCTGGATATATGCCCTGTGCAACTCTTGTAGTTGCGATAGTCCAGTCCTCAGAATCGAGCATTTATGTGTTTCAAATGCCCTGAATGCAGGACCCCGCTGTGGTTGTCCTCTCCAATAGCCTCCCCATGACAGATTGTGTGAGCAGCATGAGACGTGCATGGATCGCATTCAAAGGTATGACGTAGTTCTTATCTATAACCCAAGTTCATATATTTTTGGGTATTATTTTTGCTTATTGGTCTGCACATAATGACTGGAATTACTAAGTTCTATTTTCAGGTTTAAATGTTCTTCCACTGCCCAAAGTGGCCAGATGAATGTGCCCACTCCAGAAACGCCTCTCCATATCCTGTGGCCCTTTTTGCTTTATTTCTCCATGATGTCCATTGTCTCCTTAATTTCTTGCTGCCAGTGCTGAGTCCTCCAACTTTCCCTGGGCCAGACTCTGCTCCCTGCCAACTGCTGTCAAATGCATCAGTTTCTATCTCCCCATCTTTCTCTTCTTTTCTTGCTTCTACCTTCCTGGTTAGTGTGTAAGTATCTGAGTGCCTTCCAGCTGCTCAGATAGGTTATATAGCTTTGGAGGACACAGGAAGCATAATAGTACATTCATACTTGTATATACCCACGGATCCCTTTCTAACTAAGCTTGATGTATAAAAACTGGAGTCCCAGCAGTGGTACCTTGAGGCTTTTTATAAAGACACATTTTACAAAAGAAATTTTAGCTGTACAAAAAAAAATTTTTTAATTTATTTCCCCACTGGCTTGGAGGAGGTAGTATCTGACCTTAACTATTAAATGAATGGCATTTAAAAGTACATAGATTAATAAAACTTTTACTTCTCCACAACCTTTTAGTGGCGTTCAAAATGCTTGGTAATTATTTCCTCCTTCACTAAATTGAGAACTTCTCCAGGGCACAGAGTATATGTTTTATATTTCTTTGGAACCTGCCCCAACTCCCGGCTTTAATGGGTTTTGCCATGACTCCTTTAGACTTAATGTTCATTTAATGCTTTCGAACAAATGGATGAATATCAGAGTAGATCATCTTTTACTGACTTTATATCATGTCTTGAAAGTGAATTGATTATTGTTAAACTTCTGTCAAAAATATGTTTTGGATTCTGGAAATGTTCACTGCAAGGTTCAGGTTTGTTTTGACATTCTCGTTGTATAACCAGGAGAAGAGTTGCTCTCTTAGGGATTGGTGTTGTATACTCAAGATAGAATGATAATCTTTTCCTCTTGGGTGTGGGGCTGTGTTCAGATTAAAGACACTAATCCAGCATACCCAGCAATTATTCGGTTTAATGCAACATAATTACATCTACAGATCATACCACTTTATGTGAAAATAGTACTTCTACTTCTGTGAATAATTTTACATGTTTGGAAAAAATGCTGGAATCAGTAGTTTGACCTTCAAAAATCATCTTCAGAACGTCTCCAAGCAGCCACAAAACTAGCCATGTGTGCTTTCAATGATAGGATCGCTGAAGTCAGCGTTGTTTGAGAATTAGGGAAACATTTTCTGTTCTCTTTGATAAATTCTCAGTGTTAATCTTAGAGATTGAGTAAATCAGAACCCATTCTTTTCAACTATAGGATTCTGTACGATACCTTTCATAGTTTAGCTATGTTACCTTTTTACTTCTAATCATAACTTCATATAGTTAGCAGTCAATAAATTTTGAGCTGTTAAAAATAATCTGGCATTTGGGCGCCTGGGTGGCTCAGTTGGTTAAACATCTGACTCTTGGGGTGTCTGGGTGGCTCAGTTGGTTAGGCGTCCGACTTCGGCTCAGGTCATGATCTCAGTTTGTGGGTTCGAGCCCGCATCAGGCTCTGTGCTGACAGAGAGGGATTCTGTGTATCCCTCTCTCTCTGCCCCTCTCCTGCTTGCACTCTGTCTCTCTTTCTCAAAAATAAATAAACATTAAAAAAATTTAAAAAAACCCATCTGACTCTTGATCTCAGCTCAGGTCTTGATCTCAGGGTTGTGAGTTCAAGCCCCGTGTTGGGCTCCATGCTGTGCATGAAGCCTGCTTAAAAAAAAGAGTTAAAAAAATAATCTGGTATTAAGATAAAAGTGTGCTGATTGATTTGCTGATTTAGCACTTAACACAGTTGCTGATTTCTTGAAGACTAGTCTTCAGCAATACTATGTTCATTGGTGGCACAAAGTGTTCCGAAATCAGTGAACGTTTTTTGTTTCCTTTTAATTTTTTGGCCCCTCAGTTTGGCTTCTGTTTCTCTTTGGCTTCTTACACCACTGGTCCATTCAGAAAAAAAAAAAATAAGTTTAATACCTTTTAAAATGTCTTTTGGCTTAAATCTTAAGCAATTACATTTGGAAATTAACACATTTTCTGAAATTTAGTCCAGTCTATATGAAAAACAAACTGTTGGTAGGGGTAGAATAGTTGCCCTTTAGCAACTCCACGTTCTGCCACACCTTTTATGAATATTTTCAGTGTTGCCTTCAGAAAAATTCATTATACTAATCCATTAAGTTGAAGCTTAACTTCGTAATTGCTTTTTTTTTTTTTTTTTCAAATATCTCAGCTCACCAGTGGCTCAGTACATCTATCCTTGCTGACTCCTGACATGAAACTTGGTGATATGTTGACACGCAGGTACTACAAGCTCAGTTACCCTCACAAATCATTACCTTTGAAACTTCTCCAAGTAGCCAGAAAACTAGTGACTCATACTTTGGAAGAGATGGTCATTGAAGTCAGCATTGTTTGAGACTTAGGGAAACATTTTCAACTTTCTTTGAGAAATCCTAAGTGTTAATCTTTTAGGATTCACTTTGGTCTTTTTTCAACTATGATACTTTTGATGGTTTAGCTATATTACTTTTTAGCTACATCATATTATATTCTATATTCTAGTATTTGATAGTTTAGCTGTATTACCTTACTACTGTACCTGCATATTGTAAGCAATAAATGGTTTGTGAGTTAAGTACCTATGAGGCTGGCTTTGCATGATTCCTTTCTGAATATGGAATTGGGTATTTTTGTGTGTGACTCATTTCTGAAAGGGACCTCTCTGCTGTGGTTCTTTTTCTATTAAAATTTTTTTAGTTTGTTTATTTTGAGAGAGAGGGAGAGAGAGCGAGCATGTGAGCCCGAGAGGGGCTGAGAGAGAGAGGGAGAGAGAGAATCCCAAGTAGGCTCTGTGCTGCCAGTGCAGAGCCAGACACAGGGCTCAATCTCACAAACCATGAGATCATGACCTAAACTGAAATCAAGAGTCAGACGCGTAACTGACTGAGCCACCCAGACACCCCTCTGCTATGGTTCTTGATAATTCATACTTCAAAATACAGTTAGTTCTGAATTTTTAGAGTTTTGTTAGCCATAACATGGTTTTTAAAATGCACTTAAAAGGTTTGAATGTTTACCTGTTGGTTAGGATTTTTGTTGTGTATAATCAATTTTACATGACAGTTAAGACTATTGTGTTTTTCATGCTATAAATATCTATCTTAGTGCAATTTGTAGACATTATCCATTTGTATCTCTGGTTTTCTGTTGGATATTTCTAGGTGGATGTTCCATTGTTACATCAAGCTCAATATATGCATGGCCTGTTGTATCTTCTTCCCTTCTGATTTTGCTCTCTTTCCCCACTTTCCAGTTTTTATTTCACCTTGCAATTTTAGAATTTTTGTTTACCATCTTAGCTCTATAATTTATGGTTAAAAACTTTTTTAATCTTTATTTTTTTATTTATTTTATTTATTTATTTTTTAACATTTATTTATTTTTGAGACAGAGAGAGACAGAGCATGAACAGGGGAGGGGCAGAGAGAGAGGGAGACACAGAATCCGAAACAGGCTCCAGGCTCTGAGCGGTCAGCACAGAGCCCGACATGGGGCTCGAACTCACGGACCCTGAGATCATGACTTGAGCCGAAGTCGGCCGCTTAACCGACTGAGCCACCCAGGCACCCCAATTCTTTATAGTTTAATAATTAACCAAATCCTGTCTCTCAGATTCTTTACTTCCCCCAGGAGTATCTAGGTCCAGAAAAATTTCAATTTATCCTTAATTTGTCACAGTAACCTATTTACCTTATCTCTAGTCTCCATCCCCACTGCCCCAATCCATCTTGCATACAGAGGTTATATTAATTTCCTTTTTCAACCCTTGATAGGTTACTCCTAAGCCCAAGGTTTTCAAGAGTTCCCTGTGGAATTTCAGATTAGTCTATACTCCTCAAAGAAGCTCTTAAGACTCTCCATGATTTGACCATATTCCATATTTAGTCTTATCCCTGTCGTTATCCAAGATGAATTCTTCACTCTGCCAGATTCCACTTCATGGTTCCATGTATATCATGGTCAACCCTATCCCTTTCCTTCACTTGTATTGGCTTCATGTCTGCCTATTCAAATCCTTCCTTCAAAAGCCAACACTTTGCACTTTACTGAACTTAAAAAACATAATTGAGTAGATGCAAAAGAATTTTTATAAAATATGTACAAGGTAGTAAGAAAAACAATGCAACAAATACCCATGAACCATACCTACTTTAGAAATAAAATGTTGGGGCGCCTGGGTGGCTCAGTCGGTTAAGCGTCCGATTTCGGCTCAGGTCATGATCTCACGGTCCATGAGTTCGAGCCCCGCATCAGGCTCTGTGCTGACAGCTCAGAGCCTGGAGCCCGTTTCAGATTCTGTGTCTCCCTCTCTCTCTGCCCCTCCCTTGTTCATGCTCTGTCTCTCTCTGTCTCAAAAATAAATAAACGTTAAAAAAAGTTTAAAAAAAAGCATTAAAAAAAAGAAATAAAACATTGACATTACCAGTGAGTCACTTGTGCGCCCCTACCCACTTCCTTGCCCCCTTCATATTCTGTTTATATTTCACTTGCTTTTCTTTTCAGTGTGCCCTCATTTGTTTGCATCACTAAACCATACATTATTTAATAGTGGTACATGTTTTTGTAATTTTATATAAATGGAATAATACTATATATATTCTTCTGCAATTTGCTTTTTAAAAATATGTTCCTGAAATTCATCCTTGTTGTATGTTCTAGTTTATTAATTTTCCCTGGTTTATTGAATTCTGTTCTTATGAAGAAATTCACAATTTATTAATCCACAGGCCTGTTTTCAAAAATACTTTTTTGGCCATTATAATCAGTGCTTCTGGTAACATTTCTGAACATGATTTCTGGTGTATCTATGCATACATTTTGCTTTAGTGGGGACCCAGGGTAGTTTAGACTGGAAAGTTGTGCTTACAACAGTGCATGGTATATGGGAGGAGTTCAATTATTGTTGAATGAATGAATGAGAGGTATCTCTGGTTCATAGCGTGTCTTCTTCAACTGTAGTCGATAACAGCATTTTCCAAAGTGGTTGCACTGATTTGTACCCCCATTAGTAGTAGGTGTGAGTTCCAGTTGCTTCATATCCTAGTCAACACTTGATACTGTCTTTTAAATTTTTGCTCACTGCTGAGTACGAACTATTATATTAGTGTAGCTTTACTTTAGAGCTTCATGAGATCTTCATTGGCCTCTCTGGACCATATTGAACTCTCATCTGTGAATTCTCTTGGCATTTACCATCTGTACTACTAATTTTGGTGCTATGTGATATTCTGATGCCACTGAACTTTTTTTTTTTTTTTTTTGGGGGGGACAGAGAGAGACAGAGCATGAACGGGGGAGGGTCAGAGAGAGAGGGAGACACAGAATCGGAAACAGGCTCCAGGCTCCGAGCCATCAGCCCAGAGCCCGACGCGGGGCTCGAACTCACAGACCGCGAGATCGTGACCTGGCTGAAGTCGGACGCTTAATCGACTGCGCCACCCAGGCGCCCCGTCACTGAACTTTTTCACGTATTTCTCACGTTCCAGCTAGATGTTAGCTTCTCGAAGGAAAATATTACCTCTTATTGTTTGCTATCTAGAGTGTTTAGCCAGGCACTTGAGCCAAGTTGATTGCTTCAGACCAGAACTGAAAACCTCAAAATTAGACCTCCTAAATCAGAGGTGTACTCATTTTTAGTAAATTCAGAAAGATTAAAATAACTTCAAAATGAAGATGGATCTGTTCCTATGACTTCATTGCAGATAAGCAAAAAAAAAAAAAAAAAAAAAAAAAAAAAAAATCCAACTATCTTGCTGACATTTCTTTTTCCCATTGTTAAAAGATCAGTATTGTTTGGATGTATCCCATGGTCTTCACATCTTTTTCATTTGATTCTCTAAACATTGATGGCTTATCTTATATATACGACTAAGATTAAATGGTCCTTGATTTGTCTTAGTTTTTGTGAGCTGATTTGTGTGATGTTCCTTAAGCTGGTCTTTGGTGGATATCTTTTTTTGTGTGTGATGAGACAATGCAATCAACAAGTTCTTCAACAATTGTCTTGTACTGGATTATTTTTGTTGGTTCTGTGAAAAGAAAATAGGGAAAATGAAAAGTCAATTTTATGTTGATGGAAATGAAGTAAACTGATAAAGCATTCCACTTTAATCAAAAGTAAGGCAGCTGTCAGGGCGCCTGGGTAGCACACTCTGTTGAGCTTCTGGCTCTTGGTTTTGACTCAGGTCATGATCTCACGGTTCATGAGTTTGAGCCCCACATTGGGGTCTGCACTGATGGTGTGGAGCCTGCTTGGGATTCTCTCTCTTGCCCTCTCTCTCTGCCTCTCCCTTGCTCATGTGCTCTTTCTCTCAAAAATAAAAAAATAAACATTAAAAAATATATAAAAAGAAAGTAAGACAGCTGTATTAAAAAGTTTTTTTTAATGTTTATTTATTTTTGAGAGACAGAGACAGAGCATGAGTGAAGGAGAGGGAGAGAGATAGAGAGAGACAGAATCCGAAGCAGGCTCCCAGGCTCTGAGCTATCAGCACAGAGCCTGACGCAGTGCTCAAACTCACGAACCGTGAGATCATGACCTAAGTCGAAGTTGGACGCCCAACCAACCGAGCCACCCAGGCGCCCCAAGACAGCTGTCTTATTGGGCACTTTTTAACTTCTCTACCTACTAAATAGTCAGAAAGATAAGCATATAAATCTCGTTGATTTCAATCTTTACTCTTTAGAGCTTCACTAATGCAGAGTGATTTTTCTTAAAGTCCAGTCAGAATTATGGTTAGTGCTTTATTATTTATATATTTACATATATTCTTTCTCTTTCTAGACTGTCGATTCATCCAGAGAAGGACCTGTGTCAGAAACTTGGAAAGTAACTTATCGATTCCCTTGGTTGACTTATTTAACTTGCTCTGTGTTACATCTGTGTTACAGATGTGTTCCCTCATCTGTAAAATGGGGTTACTAATAGTCTGCCTCACAGGGTCATAGTGAGAACTGAATTCGTTGACACACATACAGTGCTTGGAACAGTGCCTGAACTATGTGATCCAGATTTAGGAGATGGCTCTAGCAGCAGTGTGGACGATGAACTGATAGAGGTAGAGGTAGGTTGCAAAAAACCCCTCAAAACCCAAAAAAACACAGTAGTTTTCCAATTTCTTCCATAAGAAGAAATGCATTTTATGCTGTGACATCAGCGTACACACACACACATACCCACAAACACACGCTTATAATTAAAACATTTGTAAAATAATATTTACCACTCATAGATAATATGTACTTTGCTGTTTTCTCTTACATTCTGCTTAAAAATGCTGACTGTGACCCAATATTTTTAAAGAGCTATTAACGGGTCAAAGCATACAGTTTGAAAAACGGTGTTAAACTAACCTATCAGCATAAATCTTGTTATTTTGACCTTTCAAAAGAAATGTTCATTAAAATGTCTCCCCACATATTGAGTTGAACAGTGTTGGAAGGAAAACATTTAAATGTGGTGTGATAAAAGCTTCTAGGACATTTATTATTACTTCATATAAGCATACATTTCAAAGAAAAAAATTACAGTGCTATTTTGACAAATCTCTCAGTTGAAACTATTCCATAATTAAGCCTTGGATTAATATGCCTTCAATTGCTGGGGCACCTGAGTGGCTCAGTTGGTTGAGCATTCAACTTCGGCTCAGGCCATGATCTCATGGTTCATGGGTCCAAGCCCCGCATCGGGCTTTGTGCTGACAGCTCAGAGCCTGGAGTCTGCTTCAGATTCTGTGTCTCCCTCCTCTCTCTGCCCCTCCCTTGCTTGTGCTCTGTCTGTCTCTCTCTCTCGAAAATAAATAAATGTTAAAATTTTTTTAAAAATATGCTTTTAATTGCATAATATAAATGATAAATTCATATAAAAACACAATTCTCTTGGGCCTGGAATATACTGTTCCTCCAAAGAAAATGAAATAAGACAATCTTTCTTATAGAACTTACCCTCGATTTATTTCCTCCTTTGGATCCAGTTTTAAACTCATGACTGAAAAGAAAAATAGAACATCTTATACTCTGTTTTAATCGTTTGAGGTATTCATAAACATCGTAATACCCAGGACTGTTTTTAAAGACTGTGAGTTGAAGGCATTGCATTTTAACTTGGTGTATTTTTATTCATTCTGTTTTTGAATTACATGGCCCCAAATGACTATTAAGCATATAACAGGTTGGATATAATGTGCTTGTTTTCTGAGCAGGGGAAATAGGGCCACGGCGCTGCCCTAAACTTCAGTTCAGTCAGGCAAACATTCGTGGAGTTTCTTGTGTGGGATGGTAATGCGTGGGACTGGGTGGGGGGTGCGTTCATAAATCAAGGCCTCAGTCGCTGCCTTTATACAGCCGGCACTTACAGGATGGGTCTTGTGGAAGTTTGTTCAGCCCTTGTAGTATAATACTGTTGCATTTAGTTAAGAACGTGCATAGAAGCAACTGCACACCTATACTTTCCCCCAGCCCCACCTGCTCCCCTTCTTCACAGAATACAGCTTCCCAAGTACCAGCCCTGTCCCTGGAGCAGGCAGTGGGAGGTCTCAGTTTGGTTCTCCAGGTACACCATGATGCCCAGGAGCTGCTGGTAGCCTGTGTTCTGGCTTTCTATCTCCTTGCAAACATGAGCACCTGGATCTCCAGGGTCAGCATCTATACTCGGGTCTGTGAGAGCTGAGTCTGGTAGTTGGCCTCGGGTTCTGTCAGCCTGGCTTGCAGGGATGTTTACTGAGGATATAGTGAAGTTTGAAGTTTGCACCAGAGAAAAGATGAAACAAAGAGTTATTTAGGCAGATAAGTATCAGAAAGGGTTCCTATTTGTGCTGTGAGAAAGAAGACAGGACTCATAGGCGTGTTCTTTCCTCTATCCCAGCCTTTTCTCTTTCAAGTGAAACAGGGATAACCTTTTTTGCTTGGACACCATGTTTTAAAGGGGTGAAGATTTGAGATTTGAGGGAAGGAGGGTACTTCATCCTGTGTGTTTTGTACCAGGCTGAGCATTTCATACTGTGATGAGCGCTCGCTTTTGTGGAGTATGAAAATGCTCTTTGCATGTGAAGAGCAGTGATTCTCAAAAGGAGTCACTTTGCTCCTCTTGCGGGCATATGGCAACGTTTGGAGACATTTTGGCTGTCAAAATGGGTGATAGGAGATGCTGTTGGTATCTAGTGGGTAAAACCCATGGATGCTGCTACAACGCATAGGTTGTACAGGACAGCTACCCCCTCCCCAAAGAATTATCCAACCTCAAATGTCTAGAGTTGCAAGGTTGATAAACCCTACCTTAGAACCTGACATTGGATGTATTAAAAAGATATAACAAACTCCTTGAATTAGAGTAAATCTGGCCTAATTTTAATTCACTATAATATTCATTTCACCCACCTTGATATTTTTTGATGGTTTTAAAAATTTGGTTGCAGAGGGTCATAGACTGTAGAATAAGAAGGTATCATAGGGATTGCCAACTCCCCTGTTGTATAGATAATGGAAAAATGAGGTCTAGAGATGGATACTTTTGGAAAAGTGACTTATCTAAGGTCACACTCTGAGTTTAGAGACAGCCTGGGACTGGGGCTCGGGTCTACTGGGCTGATGCAAAATATAGGAACTGGCTAATGCATTATTAGGTTAGTAAACGTTTCCCTATGGTGGAAATGTGCTTCCCAGAAGACAGAAATGCCACCACTATCCTGTTTCCTATGTCACAGCTGTTGAAACATCAGATACTTAATAAATGCTTATCACAAATCATCCCATCTTTTGGGAATATAAGTGAAGATTGACTTAAAAAGGAAAACATTGGGGCGCCTGGGTGGTGCAGTCGGTTAAGCGTCCGACTTCAGCCAGGTCACGATCTCGCGGTCCGTGAGTTCGAGCCCCGCGTCAGGCTCTGGGCTGATGGCTCGGAGCCTGGAGCCTGTTTCCGATTCTGTGTCTCCCTCTCTCTCTGCCCCTCCCCCGTTCATGCTCTGTCTCTCTCTGTCCCAAAAAAAAAAAAAAAAAAAAGGAAAACATTGCTATTCAAGTTTAAATGTATGAAATCTTCATAATTAAAACACAACATTCAACATCACTCCTTGATATTGAAAGAAATCCTAGCTGGATATTCCTGAAGACATTTTACCGACACTAATTGTCTTAAGCTTTTAGACAGGAGTCTTGCCTTACCACCTACCCGGAAATAGAAACAAGTGATCTCATTCCGAAAATGAGCCAGCCCAGTGTTTCCCTCACAGCGAGCTCATGTTGATATTTGCAGTGTCTTAGCTGATTCAGGGGCTGTGGTATTTTCAAAAATAGGGGCTGGTATGTGCAGTTCATTTTGCTTCTACATATTTTTCATGTATTAAGTGAACACTTTACTGTCTAAGCTAATAATTAAGAAGCCAAAGATCTTAAGATTTTAAGAGCTTTAAAAAATAGAGCCCATTTGGGAATATAATATTTTGGAACCATGTTGCTGAGGTGAAATCAGGAAATTATCTGTGGGGACAAATTGGTCTTTGGCACAGTCCCCCAGGAGGAGATCGTGACATAGCAGGGCTCCTGCAGACTAGTTCTAGCTCCATGGCCTGAATAGTCTGCTTCAGCTCATTCATCTGAACCTTAGCAGAATTGGCGGCTTCCGCGGCGGAAGCTATCTGCTGAAGTAGCACTCTGCTCTGGAATACCATTATAAAACAGAGTCGTTTATCAGCAAAGGGAAGTCGTCCTAATTCTCCGACCTTGACTGTGTTTTTAGTTTGCCTTGTTGTTGAACCTAATTTTAGCATCCTGGTGATTCTGCTCGGTGGGGGCCCCATGGTGAGTCCTGCCATTGAGGAGCCGGGATAGCTGAGCTCCAGGTATGACGACCGTCTCCACACGCCTGCCATATCAGGTGGGCCTTTAATTTCCTGAGTGGGAAACAACCATCAAGGAATTCAACCACAATGGCAGTAGCATTCACTTCATTTATTAGAATTTTCCTTAACCTCTGGGATGCCTGCATAGCTCAGTTGGTTAAGTGTCTGACTCTTGGTTTCAGCTCAGGTCATGATCTCACGGCTGGTGAGTTCAAGCCCCTGGTCGGGCTCTGGGCTGATGGCGCTGACCCTGCTTGGGATTCTCGCTCTGCCTCTCTCTGCCCCTTTCCCACTCACTCTGTCTCTGTCTCTGTCAAAATAAATAAATAAACTTAAAAAAATTTTTTTTTCTTTAACCTCATCATTAGATTGGAATCAAAGACAAAAAATAAGAAAGGGGAAAGTTAGGGACACCTGGGTGGCCCAATCCCTTAAACGTCTGACTTTGACTTCACCTCAGGTCATGATCTTGTGGTCTGTGAGTTCCAGCCTCTGGTCAGGCTCTGTGTCAACAGCCTGGAGTCTGCTTCAGATTCTGTGTCTCCCTCTCTCTCTCTGCCCCTCCCCTACTCATGCTTGTCCCTCTTTGTCTCTGAAAAATGGATAAACCTAAAAAAAAATTTGTTTTTTTAAAAGAAAAGGGCAAGTTACACTTCACCCTACAGACACACACATCTTCATGGTTCTTTCTGAGATCAGCTAGCTCCTCTGCCAGGGTTTCGACCTGCATTTCCAGGTCAGTGTTGGATAGTCAGGTCATCCAGGACTGGGCACAGGCTGTGGTTGTCAGCCTCCATACTCTGGCACAGGGCCAGTTCAGACCCACACCTAAAAAAAGTTTCAAGTGCTTTCAGTGGTTATTAGTTTTGTGTTAATACTGTATTCTAAACAATCTTTTTAAGGACTGTTCCAGAAATGCTTCAGTTTATATTTGATGCAAATATAATTTGCTATTTGCATTTCACATTTTGGGGAGGGTGGGAGTACCGTGGCACTGCATATAAAACACTGAAAGCTTTGAGGAAGAACTCTCTAGCATTTTTATTTCTTTGGACACAGTTGCCATATTTTATTTTCCTCTTGTTCATGAGGGCCTTGTACATACATGTCAAGAAAGGAGTTAAAGAATCGTCAGACACACATAATGGTACCTCACTTAAAATATACCTAATTCATAAAAGTTCTTACTTATAAATTTTTTTTAATGTTTATTTATGTTTGAGACAGAGAGAGACAGAGCATGAATGGGGGAAGGGCCAGAGAGAGGGAGACACAGAATCTGAAGCAGGCTCCAGGCTCCGAGCTGTCAGCCTAGAGCCCGACGCGGGGCTCGAACTCAGGGACTGTGAGATCATGACCTGAGCCAAAGTCAGATGCTTAACCAGCTGAGCCACCCAGGCGACCCTAAAAGTTCTTACTTATAAACTGGGTACGCACCTGGGTGGCTCAGTCCATTAAGCGTTCGACTTCAGCCCAGGTCATGATCTCACAGCTCGTGAGTTTGAGCCCCGCGTCGGGGTCTGTGCTGACAGCTCAGAGCCTGGAGCCTACTCAGATTCTGTGTCTTCTTCTCTCTCTGCCTTCTCCTGCTCTCTGTCTGTCTTTCTCTCTCTCAAAAATAAATAAACTTAAAAAAATTTTTTACTTATAAACTAGGCGATGATTCTTTGAACACAGAATCGCCATAATGTTCTTGTAAATAATGGCCTTCTGTAGTGTATTCAGCTAAAGCATCTTTCCATTTTTAGGATTTCATTTATTTCTAAAAAGAACAATCCTCTTTTTGTAACTTGTGATTCCAGTATAAAAATAAGCACGGCTTCACCCACAGCTTCTCTCCATAGCTTATATGTTCCATTGTGCCATTGAAGGTAACCACGTCTTACTTCTGTCTGAAGTCTTCAGCTGCCAATTTTACACTATCAGTCTGGAGCGTGAAGCTGGTGTTATTAATGGTTGTGTTTTAATATCTGGAAAAGCAGGACACACATAGAAGCTGTGTTTGTTATGCTCATATTCTGAACTTTCATACACTGGTATTTAGCAATGCCTGTTTCAGGGTCTTCACAGAAATTTTTTTATGTATATCGTTCTTAATGACAAATACATTAAATAGTTGTATAAGTATATCTATAGCATTTATCTCTTCTTTTGAGGATAGAGTGACTGCAGGCAATGTACTTAGTTTAATTTTGTTTAAGTATTTTGGAAACATTTCTATAATTCTTTCCAGAAAATGAACTATATAAAAGTAAGCAAATTAGAGAAAAAAAAATGGAACATAGCTAAGAAGTACATTCTGTTGCTTGTTAAATTCCTTAATCTGGTTGAATTGAGGGAAGTACAGATATGGTGTAAGATGGTCTCAATCTTTTCATATTTTGTCACTTTGTCATATTTTGTCCAGCAGTAGCAAAATTTCTTACCTTGTTTTTAAGTTCCTCAATTATCTGGTGATACTTTTTTTTTTAAATGCTTATTTATTTTTGAGAGAGAGAGTGCAAGTGGGGGAGGGGCAGAGAAAGAGGGAGACACAGAATCTGAAGCAGGTTCCAGACTCTGAGCTGTCAGCACAGAGCCTGATGTGGGGCTCGAACCCATGAACTGTGAGATTGTGACCTGAGCCAAAGCCAGATGCTTAACTGACTGAGCCACCCAGGTGCCCCTCAGATGATGATACTTCTTTAGTCCTGTTTTACTTTTTGACCATTGCCTCAGGTCCAAATTTCTTTGATTTTATCTTCAAGTGAACTTGAAGTTTACTTGATGGTGCTCCAGAGCGCCATCTTGTCCAGGTAGACTGGGAGAGGGTCATTGAGGTTTTGCATCATATCCTTCTCATTATCAGAGAGCAACCTGCTCACACCTCCTCCCTGGTTAGCACCCCCGAAGTTGGTGGGAAAAGCTCCCCCTGAGGAGGCGCTTGAGCCACTTTCTCCCCTATGATTCTTCCTTTCCCATGATCAGAATCTAATAGACTAGACTTTTGGGCAAAATGGGACATGATGGAAGGGTTTCAACCCTGCAAAACCAATCCTCCAAGAGAATGTTAGGGAGTTATCAATTAGTACCTCCTTTTCTAGTTGATAAAGTGGGTGTTTCCTTTTTGGTACAATTACCTAAAGGATTTTCAGTGACATCTGTAGTACTAAATTCTTGTTTTGTTAACTGTTTGTTAAACCCCATAGACTGTCTTATTTATTTTAAAGCACAGAAAATGCCTTCAGATATTTGTTGTCTCCCACTGGAGAAATGAAGCAGATATCAGCCTACTTAAGCTTGTATTTTCACTTATGGAATTTCTGCCCTCATGCATTTTGGTGACTGTGCTTGTACCAACTTATTTTCCTTTGGAATTGTGTGATGAATATGCCATCTTTTCAGATGAAGCTATTTGAAATCAATTTTAGGGATTTCCGGTGAAGTTATAGTAAGTGGCAGATCCTTACCTTATGTATCCTGTCTTAAATAAGAATAAAATGTAGGAAGAGAGAATGGTCTGATTCCTTTTAATATTCTTCTTTCTTGATTTTGTCAATTGTAAGAAAATAATATTTTAAGTTTTAAATTTTTCTCAAAGCCTACCTTGGGCTTTCAAAGTGGTTAATAATATCTAGCTGTATATTCTTGTTTTATGGAAGTGTAGGACCCCCAAGAAAGTTAAAGAGAAAAGGAGGAACTGATACGCTATAATGTTTTGATTTAGTATTAAATAACAAACTTGTAAGTTTCTCCAGGTTCTTGTAAACCTCTGCTGTGGCCACCCCTGGCTCCTTCTGCAGGTGAATCAACATATGCAGATTTTGAATTGCAGCAGGTGATCTAAACTTGGAGACAATAACCATGACACATCCTGCTTCCTCTCTCCAGATGCCTTTTTCTAATGGGAAGCCCCCCCCCCATGATTTCCATATTACAAAACACATTTTTCTTCATTATGTATATTGTCAGAGGCAGTGAAATAAATCTGTCATCTATCTATCTATCTATCTATCTATCTGTGTATCTATCTATCTTTAACTAAAAGCTGTCACACTAGAAAGACAATATTTTTGGTAAATAAACTCCGTGTCACTTGATGTGCTTTTCATGCATGACCTTTGCTTCCTTTTTCTAAAGGGTAACTATTCCTATGAGCCTATTCCTATGTCTTTATACAACCTGCTGGCCCAGTAAATAAGCATTTCTTAAAACTTTTATTAACATTGAAACAATTTAACGTGGAATAAAATATTCAAATGGCTTATTCAGGAAACATACATGTCAAGCTGATAGTTACTGGCAGGTGGGGGGCTTTGGTGTAATACTGGTTGCATTTTAAGGTTTGTTGCATTTTTTCTAAATAATACCTATTTAGTATGTTGAGTGAGAGAATAAAAAATGTATTTTAAACACTTTTTAGGGCGAAATGATGACCCCAAATTAGTGGTAAGATTCTATAAAGTAAATAGAATTAAAAAAAGGAAGTTCCATGAGTTAGAAGAAAAAGAGAGAATAAAACATCCGGTGAAGGATAAAGTTTCTCTGTAAAAGTCCCAGCTCAATGGTCGTGAATATGCTATGGCCGTTGAAGTTAGACTCTGTCAAAAGATTTACAAGTTTAGGGGTCATCCTCCCACTGCTCTTGATCCTTGTGTTCAATTCTGGGTGCCATAGTTTAAGAAGACTATTTAATTGTGAATATGTCCATTATATCCAAAACATGTGGTCTAGGTAATCAAGAGTATGGAAACAATGTCAGATGAGGCATGGCTAAAGAAATTGAGATTTTTGTTTAGGAAAAAGAAGACACGTGACCATTTAAAAATAGTTCCAAACGGGACATCTGGGTGGCTCAGTGGGGTCATGATCTCCAGGTTCCTGAGTTCAAGCCCCATGGCAGGCTGGCTGCTGTCGGCACAGAGCCCACTTCAGAACCTCTGTTCCTCTTTCTCTCTGCCCCTCCCTGCTTACACTCTCTCAAAAACAAATATAACATTAAAAAGAATGTTTGAATGCTGGAAGACAAGATAAAGGATTCTTCCCTTGAGCTTTCAGAAGGAACACAGCTCTGTCAACATCTTGATTTAAAAAACCAAAAAAAGCTCCAAAGGCCTGAACCAGGATCGGATTGCTGGAAGTTACACAGAGACAGATCTGGCTCCATATAAGGAAACCATTTCTAACTTTACACCTGTTCTTAAATGGAATGATCTCCCTTACCAAGTCATGAACTTTGCAAGGTCTGGGCACCTTCAAGCAGGGACTAGAGGCCTAGAATAATCTTCCAGGAAGAATTTCTATCCTGGGTGTTTGGGATAGAAATTGAGGGTTTGGAATAAAAGTCGCCATCCAACTCTTTAAAACTCTGTGATTTTTATGTTATTATTGTGATAGAAATCGCAAGCATTAATACTGGATCTTCATGGAAACTTTTGAGTGTGGCACCCCCGGAGGGGAAAGTATAATTGCCTTATCTTGAAATGGTGCCACAAAGCCTTTGTTTACGTGACAACCATCATGGAGATTTAAAAACCTGACTTCTTGGGGCGCCTGGGTGGCGCAGTCGGTTAAGCGTCCGACTTCAGCCAGGTCACGATCTCGCGGTCCGTGAGTTCGAGCCCCGCGTCAGGCTCTGGGCTGATGGCTCGGAGCCTGGAGCCTGTTTCCGATTCTGTGTCTCCCTCTCTCTCTGCCCCTCCCCCGTTCATGCTCTGTCTCTCTCTGTCCCAAAAAATAAATAAAAAGCGTTGAAAAAAAAAATTTTTAAAAAAATAAAAATAAAAATAAAAACCTGACTTCTTGGTCTTAGGCAAACTAATAAAAAGTCATTTGAAGTAATTTATTTTGTAGCTAGCTGCCAGCAATGAATAAAGCTAAAAGCAGTACGTGTTTCTAAAGATCAGGGTGTTAGGGATGAGCTAGTGGAGGTGGTGGTGTTGGGAAACACTTCCCAGCTCTACGGGGCCATTAAGAAGCAAGCTGGAGTCCGCGTGATATAGTCCTCCTGCAGTGTTGTAACCGTAGGCTTTCGTGTTCCTTGCGGTTTGGTCAATGAAATAAACATATTCCCCCCCGCCCCCACCCCAGGAATCTATGCACTTGATACATGATAGATCTGTGATAGATATGTTCTGGGCTTGTCTTCTATACGCCATTTAAATACTAACATTAAGGGCATCTGGGTGGCCCAGTTGGTTGAGCAGCGATTCTCAATTTCAGCTCAGGTCATGATCGCAGGATTGATGAGGTGGAGCCCTGCATCGGGCTCCCTGCTGGGTGTGGAGCCTCCTTAAGATTCTCTCTTTCCCTCTGCCTCTGCCCCTCCCCCACCTCTTAAAAAAATAAAGATAAATGCTAAACATTAAAAAAAATTAGTTGAAATGTTATCTCAGTGTTTGCTCCTTTCCACCTTATCATTTCATATTGCCAGTGATATTACAAATGAGAAAAATTTTTTTCTTTCTTTTTAAATGTTTATTTATTTATTTTTGAGAGAGAGAGAGAGAGAGAGAGAGAGAGAGCAAGCATGGGAGCCGGGAAAGGGCAGAGAGAAAGGGAGAGAGATAATCCTAAGCAGGCTCCGCATTGTCAGCAAAGAACTCTACACAGGGCTGGATCTCACAAACTGTGAGATCATGACCTGAGCTGAGATCCAGTCAGATGCTTAATCAACTGAGCCACCCAGGTGCCCCCAGAAAATTGTTTTTAAAAGAGCTTGACCCATATTTCCTGTTTTTTTTCAAGTATCCCATTTGAGCCACTGATAATTTTTTAAAATGTTGTATTACATGTAGTATTTTGCTAGTTGAGGAGGTTATTGGGAAAATATTACTTGAGCTACATTCTGGGTGATTTATATTCATCACTGTATTCTCTTATAGGTCTTTTGAACAGGGTCTAATTCCATGAAGTCATTAAGCAAATTTAGGCTACTTTCCATAGGGTCTCAAATCCTTTGGCTGTTTCCTCTTCCCTGCTTCCTACCAACCTCGTTTCTTGCTTCTAATCTTTGTGAGGACAGATACCATGTCCAGCACCCTCACCATTCTTGCCCATTGTCCCTTGAGGTCGGAGTGACAAGAACGACCGTATGAATCTCTGGATCAAAGTCAACCGATGAAAATTCATACCACGTAGGCACTGGCTCTTCCTTCTTAAGAGTAAGTCCGCACTCATTGAAAAGTTGGTGGATTGCTGAACTATAGAGTTCCAGAATAAAACATACGCAGTTTTATGTCATGTGGTTTTGAAGTGATTTCAGGACAGGTCATAGTGTGCAAACACCCTATCCTTAACATTTTGTTCAGTACTCTAAGGAAATTTCATGATCCCAAATGGCTCAGTAATTCCCGTTTTAAAAATTGAAATGCGGGTTGCCTGGGTGGCTCAGTTGGTTGAGTGTCCGACTTTGGCTCAGGTCATGATCTCATGGTTCAGTTATTTGGTTGTTGGATGGCTACTGTTTGTAAGAAGTATTCTGGGTGCAGAGGAGTTCTGAAGAGGAGAGGTGACCTCCTGGGGCACGTGGTGGGGAGAAAAGATGGAGCAGGCATTATAGAGGAACCAGCTAAAAAAAAAGTGGTCATGGGGCACCTGAGTGGTTTAGTCGGTTGAGCGTCCTTTTTGGCTTAGTTCATGATCTCACAGTTCATGAGTTTGATCCCTGAGTCAGGCTCTGTGCTGACAGCTCAGAGTACAGCCTGCTTCAGATTCTGTGTCTCCCTCTCTCTCTGCCCCTCCCCTGCTCACACTCTGTCTGTGTCTCTCTCTCTCAAAAATAAATAAACATTAAAATTTTTTTTTAATTGAAATGCTAGAGACGTATTTTACTGCATCTCAGCATGTTCTGGCCTTTTCTGTATCTGTAAATGGTCATTTAGTACAAATGTGGCCTCTTAACACATGTCAGGGAAACACAGGATGAGGGTTTTCACCTAAAGATGATTTTCAGAGTGGCCATATACTGTTGCTTTGACATGCAGATAATACCAGGCATAAACGTAGGTGCCAGGTGGTACAGGACTACAAGCGTGCATCTGGGAAGACTCACAGAAAGAGGCTTCCCCAGTGTGGCCGTGATGACCGAGGGACCAGAGGCTGCACACAACTGGTTTCCATTTGTGTCTTTCCACTATTAATCCACATTGGATCAGCTGGTTCATATTTCTGAAATTTTCACTAGAGGAAAAACATCCAAGGTTTAAGTTACTGTAATGGCTTGATGGGAAACATATGTTTGAAGACAGTGTCGCTCTTTTTGAGTAGTGGTTTGTGCTTGTAGCTATTATATATATAATATATATATAGTTATAAAACTATATATATATTATATATAACTCTGTAGTTATCTATCAAAGCAGAAGTCCCAGTGTGCTTGCAGGTTCATTTTTAGGTTTTATTCAATATGCCTAGAAAATGAAAAGCTACATGTTTTGGGTGGTTTTGGATTATTAAAGTTTGATACTCTCGGGGCACCTGGGTGGCTCAGTCGGTTGAGCGTCTGACTTCGGCTCAGGTCATGATCTCATCAGTTGATGAGTTCGAGCCCTGCATGGGGCTCTGTGGTGACAACTCAGAGCCTGGAGCCTGCTTCAGATTCTAAGTCTCCGTCTCTCTCTGCCCCTCCCCTGCTCATGCTGTTTCTCTCTCTGTCTCAAACATAAATAAACATTAAAAATTTTTTTAAAAAAGTTTGATACTCTCATACAGATCTTATTGGTTTTATATTTGAAGGTATAATTTGCATAAATTATGTTCAGGTTCATCCTTTGTAATTTTAAATTTGGCTTTTTATGCCATGCCTGGCATTCTTTTCTTGAGGACTGGCTTCTGGGGTTGATTCTCTAGTTTGTGATCTGGTGCTATTGAATTCCTCAAGTGGAAAAGTCCTTAACCAGTGTGGCTTTGTCCTGTGTCTGGTTCTTCCTGGGACTGAGCCGGTACCATCTCCTGCCCTACATTAACAAGCTTCATTGTCCCAAGCAAGACAAGACAGAGCCCCGTGGCCAACTCAGCAGTGGACAGTGGGAAAAGGAAACACCAGCTTGGCTAAGTGACAGTTTTTGGCTAGAGGTGTGGCTAGATTTGGTAAGGGTACAAGTATCTGAGATCTCTTCTCTTTGGAGCTTTTGAGGTTTTCAGAAATCTGGAGCCATATCACATATCCCATTTTCTTTCCCACAACTTTTTTAGGGACACTAAGACCTAATTTCAGCTATCAGTGAGTTCCAATGGGATGTTGCTAGAAATGCCCACACGCCAAATGGCTATAATCTTGATTTTTATGAAGAGGGTACTATATAAATAACAAATTAATATTAGTATAATAACAATGCAGCTAGATCATAACTGAAAGCTTTATTTCTAGGGAAAATATTGAATTTCTTAAAAAATTTCCAGAAGCATTTAGTTAACTTGCAAAAGTAAGTTTATTGAAGCATGGAAACAGAGCAAAATTGTCATTTCAACTTTTTCAAGAGCGTTGTGGGTAAGAAAAGAAGAAGATGCAGAAAAATTATTTCGTTAGCTATTTCTGGATGGAATCTTTTCCCTGAAGACATCCAGAAAGATGGCTAGAAAGATTGATGTGATTTCTTCATTTGTGTCCTTTCATTATTTTTCTGAAAGACACTCTTGCTGATCTGGAAATTGCTTACTTAACTTTCACTTCAGAAACATTGCTGACCTGAGATGAGATGACTTTGCCGTCCACCACTTCCTCCACGATGGTCTTTGTTACTCTTGTCTTGTTTGCCTCTGAAAATCACAGAATCACCATGTCAGTTTGGAAATAATCACAGAAACCCAGATCAAGAGAAATTCAAGTACATTCCTTAAGTATGTTCTCTCTGGGTTAAGATTATGTAAACAAGAGTATACACTTTCTTTTTAATGTTTATTTTTGAGAGAGAGAGGGAGAGGGAGGGAGGGAGGGGCAGAGAGAGAGGGAGACAGAGGATCCAAAGCTTGTTCTGTGCTCATAGCAGAGAGCCCAATGTAGGGCTTGAACTCATGGACCGTGAGATCACAACCTGAGCCGAAGTCGGAGACTCAACTGACTGAGCCACCCAGGTGCCCCTGTACACTTTTTATATGACAAGCAAAGCATGCCTTTACTTTAAATGATAAAATGATCACGAACATTAAAATATGTTTACCTCTTCCTTGGCCAGAGCAGCTTCCAGATCTTGAGTCACCAGACACGGACAAATCCCTAGATCCCATGTTTCTGGATCCTGTATTTCTGGAGCCCAAGTTTCTAAAATCAGATCCTCCAAAACCAGAACTGCTAGAGGAAAAAAGGAATTGTGTTCCTTTGTAGTTTGCAAAGGCGGGACGAACCCTTCACGCATGGGGCTCTCCCTGCGGAAGGTAAATGACTTTTGATTCAACCATGTCACTGTGACTTTTCAAACCCAAGTCCAGCCCCCAACCCCCATTTTGGTTTCGTAACATAAGTACCCCAAGGAACGCACTGAGCAGCTGACTGTCATTTACCCTCCCTCTCCATCCAGCAGGCGGTGGTAGGTCTCAATCTCCATCTCCAGGCGGGTCTTGACATTCAGCAGCTGCTCATATTCTGCGTTCTGGCATTCGGTCTCGCCCCGGATCTGGCAGATCTGTTCCTCCAGGCCGCTGATCTGCATCTGGATCTCTGACAGTTGAGCCATGTAGTCAGCTTCTGTGTCAGCCAGGGTCGCTTCCAGGGAGCTTTTCTAAAAGAAAAAGCCAATTAAAAAAAAAAAATCATGATGAAAATAAGTCATGGGATGATTTTTTTTTTTTAACGCAAAATAGCGTAAGGTACAAAGAGAAGTTACACCCTATGTTGTTATATCATGGGTTCCTTCATTTTTGTTGGCATAACCGCTTTCCTTGACACTAAATCTTTTATGAAAGTATATTGTCTTTCACCAGAATGTTTCACGCTTTCTACAACCACAAGCCAGTGCTCCTGACGCCCTTTTATTACGTGCCAAGCAGAACATCTTGGCAAAGAGGGAGAATGAAACCGCTCAACTCCCTGTTGGAGGTTTTGCAAACCTCTTTGCGCTCACCATGGCCGTTTGGGACTGAAGCTCAATTTCCAGGGCTTGCAGAGTACGTCTCAGTTCTGTGATCTCATTCTTGGCAGAACTGGCTGCACCGGCATCGGTAGAAATTTGTGCTTGCAGTGATGCGCTCTAAATAAAAAAGAGAATGGCAGTCGCTGCAGGCTGAAGAAATGACCTGAAGTGGCTTGCGTGTGACTCTCAGACACCCAGCAGTGATAACCTGCCTGCTTGTTGAACTGCTCCTCGGCCTCGCGGCAATTTTGCTCCGCCAGCTCTTCATACTGTGCCCTCATGTCATTCAGTAACTTGGTCAGGTCGGTGCCGGGGGCGGCGTTCATTTCCACGGTCACGTCCCCTCCAGAGCTTCCTTGCATAGTCTTCATTTCCTAGCGCGAAGAAAAAAGATCACGGTGATAGAAACAGAAAAGCAAAGGGGCGCCTGGGTGGCTCGGTCGGTTGAGCGTCTGACTTCAGCTCAGGTCGTGATCTCAAGGTTCATGAGTTCAAGCCCCGCTCGGGCTCTGTGCTCACAGCTCACAGCTCGGAGCCTGGAGCCTGCTCCCGATTCTGTGTCTCCCTCTCTCTCTGCCCCTCCCCCGCTCATGCTCTGTGTCTCTCTCTCTGTCAAAAATAAACATTAAAAAGAGAAAAATTTAAAAACAGAAAAGCAAAGACCTCTTCTTCCTCCTCCTTCTCCTCCTCTTCCTCTTCTTTTAGAGAGAGGGTAAGTGTGTGTCCGAGGGAGGAGCAGGAGAGAGAGAATCTTAAGCAGGCTCCATGTTCAGGGTAGAGCCCTATGAGGGGCTCAGGCGCTGGATCTCATGACCCTGGGATCATGACTTGAGCCGAAATCGAGACTTGAACACTCAACTGACTGAGCCACCCAGGCGCCCCAAGACTTCTTAAAACATGCAGAGCCAACAAAAAAATTGAAACTAGGACACTAAAGGCTACCCCCTGCTTCCCACCAAAATCAGATATAATTTGTTCATGACTGCTTTTTTCCTTGGACATAAGAGTTGGAAATCCACTTAGAATTTTTTTACAGAATGGATGTGCGGGAAGTACGTAGGTCAGAGTCATTTAATAGTGTGGAATGTGCTCCTACCTCTGCGTGGTTCTTCTTCAGGTAGGCCAGCTCCTCGGTGAGGCTCTCAATCTGCATCTCCAGGTCAGAGCATGTCATGGTCAGGTCATCCAGAACTTTCCGAAGGCCGTTGATGTCGGCCTCCACGGCCTGCCAGAGATACAGCTCGTTCTCATACCTGGAAAGGACAGTATAGAGCATTTCAGAGTACATCCATTCTTATGTATTCAAGAAAAAGTTTTTTTCCTCTGAGCTATTTGATAAAAGAAAGCTACCAAGTTTTCTCTTAGGAGTTTTTCCCATGGAAAGAAAATTATGAACCTAATGTTAATCCTACTGATGGCTAATTTTTTTTTATAACAAAAAATCATCTTTATTTTGACCTGTTTTTTGTTTCCTTGTTGGTGGAGTGGCGGTTTTAAAAATTTACTCTTGGAGGGGCGCCTAGGTGGCTCAGTCAGTTGAGCGTCTCTTGATTTTGGCCCAACTCATGATCTCAGGATTGTGAAATCAAGCCTTGCATTGGATTCTGTGCTGGGCATGGAGTCTGCTTAAGATTCTCTCTCTCTCTCTCTCTCTCTCTCTCTCTCTCTCTCTCTGTTTCTCTCTCTCTCTCACTCCCGCCCTCGGTCCCTCCCCCCCACTGGTGTTCTCTTTCTCTCTCAAATTTACTCTTGGTGGAATGTTTGTAAATGTAGGTCTTGATCCCCTAAAAGATATTTCTTTGAGTTTAGAATAAAGGAAACAGACAGATTGAATTTTATTTTTCCTACAACATTTGTTTTCAAGTCTTTGCTTTTCTTACTTCAGTCTGAAGTCATCAGCAGCCAATCTGGCATTGTCAATCTGCAACACGATCCCAGCATTTTCAATAGTTGCAGCAATGATCTAGAAAAGACAATAATAGTGAATGAATCATGGATGCTTTTTACCTGTATCTGCACGCGCACCTGTGAGGGTAGGTGTCCCGTGAGTTGGTTTTTAAAGGTAAATTGTTGGGGCGCCTGGGTGGCGCAGTCGGTTAAGCGTCCGACTTCAGCCAGGTCACGATCTCGCGGTCCGTGAGTTCGAGCCCCGCGTCAGGCTCTGGGCTGATGGCTCGGAGCCTGGAGCCTGTTTCCGATTCTGTGTCTCCCTCTCTCTCTGCCCCTCCCCCATTCATGCTCTGTCTCTCTCTGTCCCAAAAATAAATAAAAAACGTTGAAAAAAAAATTAAAAAAAAATAAATAAAGGTAAATTGTTTTGAAAACTTGCTTAGTAATGACATCTTTATTGATAATCTGGCATAGCTGAACTACATCTTTCTGCAAAAAGGTAACAGTTTGCTGGAATAGGCATGGAACATTGTTTTATAGAACACAGTCCTCTGCCTATTTTTGCTGCTTTGGAAGATCAGTTGTTCTATAAGTTCTTTCAGAAAACTGTGCAAAAAATGAATTTCACTTCTAAAAAGTTTTTAAAAAATATTCCCCATACAACAATGGCTAAACATTTCAGATTACGCACATTCTCATACAATATTTGCACCGGATTTTCCAGGAAGAAAAACAGTTGTAAAGATTATTTAAATCTAACAAGATACTGGAATATGTCAACCTGCTAGAATTAATCATGAAAATAAATACTAGATAAAGCTAGTATTGACTCACTGCTATCATTCTTCTATGTACATGTTAATTAGCTGCCTCACATTATATAAATTTTTCTCTTATGTAGAAATACTCAAATTTGAGAGGCAAACAGATCATTAATGTGGTCGGATGTCATATGCAGTATTGTCATAGTTAAAACACACCAAATCCCATTTTACATATACAACAAGCAAATATGTCTTCAAATAATTCCTTGACTTAAAATCTTCATTACAGTACATGATCTGAATAAGAGCAGAAGATACAGAAATAATAGAACTCAGCAGTGGATAGTGTCTCACCTGATTCCGGAGATCTTCAATTACTGGATAGTATTTGTTGTAATCTTTTCCAGATCCACCATCTCCAGACCCAGGCCCAAATTTGTCATACCACTCCTTGATTTTGTTCTCCAGATCACTGTTGGCCTCCTCCAGGGCTCTGACCTTGTCTAGGTAACTGGCCAGGCGGTCATTGAGGTTCTGCATGGTTTGCTTTTCACCTCCGGAGAAAAGTCCCCCATCACCAACACCACCCCCCCTTCCACCCCCCAGACCACCGCCATAGATGTAGAAGCCTCCACTAGCACCCCCCCCAATTCCAGAGCCCCCACCAAAGCCAGACCCCCCACCAAAGCCAGAGCCTCCGCCAAAGCCAGAACCCCCGCCAAAGCCAGAGCCTCCGCCAAAGCCAGAACCCCCGCCAAAGCCAGAACCCCCGCCAAAGCCAGAGCCTCCGCCAAAGCCAGAACCCCCGCCAAAGCCAGACCCCCCACCAAAGCCAGAACCCCCGCCAAAGCCAGAACCCCCGCCAAAGCCAGAGCCTCCGCCAAAGCCAGAACCCCCGCCAAAGCCAGAACCCCCGCCAAAGCCAGAACCCCCGCCAAAGCCAGCCCCAGAGCCTGAAGTGCCTCCAAAGCCACCCTGTACCGAGCTACCAAAACCTCCTCCGGAGCCACTTGATCCCCGACTCAGGCCACAGCCGCCGGTTCCTCCTCGGAAGCCCCGGGTAGAGCCACCCCCCAGACCGCATCTGCTTCCACTGCTGAAGCTGCTCCCAGCAGCGGACACCCTGACCAAGCCGCTGCCCCCAGCCCTGGAAGAGGAGACACGAGATGAGCAAGACATGGTGCTCCTGCAAACGTTCAGCTTGTCCAGGTGAACAAGAGACAGGACAGGGAAGAATGCACTTGCAAGCTCTCCTTTTGCCCTTATATACACACTTTTAGGGTGTTCCTTTTCTGTGTCACGTCTTAATCCCTGCTACAGTTTTGCTAATCTGCAATTGGATAATTTCTTTTTTGTGAACACACTCCCCTGGCTCTTTTTCTGAAGCTAGGCCAGAGCCTCAGGGCATTTACTATATCAAGAAAAAAAAAATAAGGTGGAGCAAAGCAAAAACTTTTTTCCCCCAGAATTACAGTTTTAATCTTTCAGAGGTTTAGATGACTGGTCATGCTTTTCTGAATGAGTTCTATTCATTTTGCTTCATGATTTCCCAATTGAAGGACACATCCCCAGATTAGCAAATGTAATTAAAATACTTAATGCAATGAGGATGGAAATTTCCCATCAAACTCATAACTTTTGTTCATATTATTCTCTTAAAGTTGGAATTAGCTTTCACATCAGCATTAGTTTTAGACTTAATTGTCTTTCTCTATGATTATTTCAATCAGCATATTTCTAAGGTTACGTTTGTGTTGAAGTTTTCTCTGTATTCTGAGATCAGGCTAGATATTTTTGCTGTTAATAAGAAAACATTAAATATAATAGTCTTCCCTGCATGTATTAGTAGATCTCAGCAACACGTTTATCTGAGCAGAGAATGTCTCAGAGAGATTGACAACGTCTTTAGGTGGATTGCTTCAGCATCCGTTGGGAGTTGATTGTCACTGATGTAACGGGTACGAAGATGCTTTTCTTTCTGATTGAATTGAAGTCTGAGATGGTGATACCAACTTTCCTTCTTTGGAGTAAAATATTAAGAAACTAAGGGATGATGTTGATTTCATCTTTGTTTTAAAGATACCTACAGAAGGGTCCTGAATCCATTTCTGCTAACCAATATTATGCCTGGAGTCATTTTGCAGATACCAAAGTGTGGAGTTCCCCCAGTCTACTTTCTGCTCGTGTTTTTCAATTTTTGTTGAAAAGATATTTAGAAAAGATCTGTATCCTTTTCTGATAACTAATGTTATGATTGGGATCATTTTATAAATACCAAAGTCTAGAATCCTCCCCAGTTCACTTTCTGCTTCCTGTTTTTCTGTCCCTTTGTACTTTAGATTATTTCCATTTGCCTCTGCTAGTAGTTTCTGTGGTTTAAAAGTTTTTTTTTTTTGGGGGGGGGGGGTGCCTGGGTGTCTCAGTCAGTTAAACATCCGGCTCTTGGTTTCGGCTCAGGTCATGATCTCACGGTTCATAGGTTCAAGCCCCGAGTCGGGTTTTGAGCTGCTGGTGCAGAGCCTGTTTGGGATTATCTCTCTCTTCCTTTCTCTCTCTTTCTGCCCCTCCCCTGCTCTCTTGTTCTCTCTCAAAGTAAATAAGTAAACTTTAAAAAACAATGTTTAAAAGTGTTATTTTTTCTTGAGACAATTCCTGTATGATTCCATTTATATGAGGTGCCTGGTGTAACCAAATTCAGAGACAGAAAATAGAATGGTAGTTGTCAGTGGCTGGGTGTGGGGGAAATGACGAGTTCTTTAATGGATATAGTTTTAGTTTTGCAAGATGAAGAGTTCTGGAGGTCGGTTGCACAGCAATGTGAATGTACGTAACACTACTGAACACACACTTAACAAATGTGAAGGTGGTAAATTTTATGTTATGTCCATTTTACCACAATTTTTAAAAAGTGTCTTTAAAAAAAGTATAGATGCTTCTAAAATATTTCTTGGCCTCCTTAGCTGTATGCTCAAGTAGCTGACTTTTGCTTATTTAAAACTGTTTTTATCTTGGCAGTCCATGTTAAACTATGTGTGTGCTTTAACCTTTATAATTGATCATTTATTTTCCAGCATTCTGCCTTCTGTTAATTTCTTCTTGGACTGCCTTTGATTGGGGCACACTATTAAGTAGGTGATAGTTTCCTTTGCTGGGTGGCTCTTCAGAAATTAGCTTTTATATTTACCTGCTCTGCTTTCACAGGAGTGATGTGTTGACATTCTTTTTTTTTTTTTTTTTTTTTTTTTAACATTTTTTATTTTATTTTTGGGACAGAGAGAGACAGAGCATGAACGGGGGAGGGGCAGAGAGAAAGGGAGACACAGAATCGGAAACAGGCTCCAGGCTCCGAGCCATCGGCCCAGAGCCTGACGCGGGGCTCGAACTCACGGACCGCGAGATCGTGACCTGGCTGAAGTCGGACGCTTAACCGACTGCGCCACCCAGGCGCCCCATGTGTTGACATTCTTATATGTAGGGTGCTATCTCTCCAAGGCGTCCAAGGTGCTTTATAAATTTTAAATTGTTAAGCTGGGAGTAATTCTCATCACACCCATCACACCCGTAACAAAAAAAAGCACCAACCATTACCTTACATTGGTCATCTTGCCTCACCCCTCCCCAGAGCTAGGAAACCCAGGAAGCTGGAGCAGGAAGGATTAAATGATACGTAAATACTGGAGAGGAGAAACAATCACTGGGCTTTTTTTTTCCCTTTTAAATTTATAAAATGTAATCTTTCCACATTCAGAAAGGCTGGCATTTGGCTAAAAGAAGGTTTAAAGAAAGGAACAAGAGCTAAGTGAAAGAAATCTCATAAAACGGAGAAATTTCAGAGCCTAAGTAGAAAGAGATTTCTGTGCAAAGAGCTCTAAAAGACAACATTCAGCAGGATCTTTGGCCTCTGAATTTTGCTTGGAGTCTGTGTTTTTAGTTGTCCTGTGAGTTGTGCCTTTTTCATGTTGGCAGCTTTACTTACCTTCTGTTTTGGGATATCTGGATGTTTGGGTCTCCACTGAAGAAGCTTGTGATGACTGAGGTATTCCTCTTGTGTCCTTTTTTTTTTTTTTTTTTTTTTTTTTTTTTTAGCTTTCTTCTTGGTATAATTTTTAATGCTAACATCTGTTTCTTCTTTGTTTTTTAAAATTCAGATTCAAGATTAAGTTCTAAGATGCTTCTCTGATACTCTGTATTCAGAGAGGATGGCTGGGAAGGGCATTTAATAAATAAAACGACTATTACTACCTCAAATTCTTTGCCTAATGAAGTAATGTATAAATAAATGTAGATGTAAACCCACAGATTTTTTTCTGTTCATTAGTATTCCCTGAAATGCATTTTTAATGCTTTCTTTGTATGTATCTATGTTCCTTTACTTTTAAACTTTTTTTTTTTTTAATGTTTATTTTCTTTGAGAGAGAGACAGAGTGCTAGCGGTGGGGGGCAGGAAGAGAGAGGGAGACACAGAATTGGAAGCAGGCTCCAGACTCCGAGCTGTCAGCACAGAGGCTCACATGGCGCTGGAACCCACAAACCGTGAGATCATGACCTGAGCCGAAGTTGGACACTTAATGGACTGAGCCACCCAGGCGCCCCGTGTTCCTTTACTTTTAAATGATAAAACTACCAGACTAATCCTAATTCTATGATTTGCAAACTCTAGACCATTGGTGTTCAGTGGATTAAAGGTTTTTTTTTTTTTTTTTTATTAAAATTTTTTTTTTTCAACATTTTTTATTTTATTTTTGGGACAGAGAGAGACAGAGCATGAACGGGGGAGGGGCAGAGAGAGAGGGAGACACAGAATCGGAAACAGGCTCCAGGCTCCGAGCCATCAGCCCAGAGCCTGACGCGGGGCTCGAACTCACGGACCGCGAGATCGTGACCTGGCTGAAGTCGGACGCTTAACCGACTGCGCCACCCAGGCGCCCCTAAAGGGTTTTAATCACATATGTAAATACAACTCTGTTCTTGCCTGAAGTGTTAGAATTCTTTAGTAAACATTGGTCCCCGTTGTTTTATGACATCCTCCAAATTTGATACTCACTCTCTTTATTTGAAATAATGACACGCAAAGCTCACAAATTAGTTCTTGCCATTTCTTTCATTTGTAAACTGAAATGAATCAAGAATCTGGTAAGATTCCAGTGAAACATAATGTTCAGAAATGCCAGCTTCAGTGCCTGGCATCAAAAGTTGCTCAGTATAAGGTGGTTTAAAAGAAATGGAGTGAATCCCCAATATCCAGGCTCCCAGTTCAATGCTGCCCTCAGTTATACATTGTTTTGAACAGTTTCTTATTAACAGTTTCTTTTACTTGCAAAGAATCATATAAACTAGGGTTCATTATACAATCAAACTTTTGCAATGGGTGCAGAATGATTTGCCAATAGTGACCGCTGACAAAATTTTTATCAGATAGATTACTAGCATTTTTTAAATATCCAGATTAATATAGTCTATGTTTTTAGACTGGTAGGAAAACCAAGTACTGAAAGGTGTGGGATACTGCCCCTGATAAATCTTTTTTTTTTTTTAAGATTTTTTTTGGGGGGGAGGAGGGCAATGTGTGGCCCAGTTGGTTAAGTGTCTCCTGGTTTGGGCTCAGGTCATGATCTTGTAGCTTCGTGGATTCCAGCCGTGGACTGGGCTCTGTGCTGGCAGCACAGAGCCTGCTTGGGATTCTTTCTCTCTCTCTCTCTCTCTGCCCCTCCACAACTTGCACTGTCTCTGTTTTTCTCAAAGTAAATAAATAAACTCAAAAAAATTTAAAAAAGAAAGAAAGATTTTATAATTTCAAGGTAATCTCTACACCCAATGTGGGGCTCAAACCCCAACCCTGGAATCAAGAGTTAACACGCTCCACTGACTGAGCCAGCCAGGCACCTCTACCCCTGCTGAATCTTGAGTTGAGGGACTAGAATAAACTTGGGGCTCGTATTTTCTGCTTGTTCTAGGGAATCTGTTGCATGGTTTTCTTTTCTTTTTTTAATGTTTATTTATTTATTTTGAGAGATAGAGAGGCAGAGAGAGGGAAAGAGAATTCCAAGCAGGGTCCATGCTGACAGAGCCCAACACATGGCTCGGTGGCACGAACTCTGATCATGACCTGAGTTGAAATCTAGAGTCAGACGCTTACCCGACGCAGCCACCCAGGTGCCCCTGTTACATGGTTTTCAAATGGAAGCATAAGATCAGAATAGCGAAGGGAAGTAACTAGCCATGGAGTATTCTCTGGGTGTTGGCAGAAATTCTCGTGACAGACAGTAGGGAAAAGGGAAAAGCTCCATTTTGTTGTGTGCACAGGCACTTTGTGAAACTTACGTATTGTAGATAAACCATAAATATTCCTTGAATGAATAAAAAACAGCACGGCTCTCCTTCTTCATGAACAACTCGGGAGCTGATCACTTTTGTCCTTTACTACGTGTTCTGTCTTCCAAACCCCTGTTTTCTACCATCTGGGTTTGTGATCCTGTGTGTGTTGGGGGTGTTGTCAGTGAGAGGAAGTATTGTTTGGGGAGTGGGCAGAGGAGGACATGTCAGCATCCCCTGGGGGCGGCCCCTGGAAATAATCACTGTTTAGGCCAGTGTCCAGATAGTGGCCACCGTGAGCCCCACCAGGCTCAACTACTTAGAAGAAAGAAAAAGAAAAAATTTTTTTTGCAATAGTACGTGTCCTGAGAAGCCACTTACAGACGAGGTAGTGCCATCCACAAATGGATTTCAGCCCTGTGCTATGGTCAGACACCAAATCACCCATTGGTGATTGGGGAGAGCGCCACCCATTCTGTGCCTGCTTCTCTTCCTTCACACCTTCTCCTTTCCCACTTTCTTTCCCCGTCGTCCTTTTGCATTCTTTTCTCTTTATAGTTTCAGTTAGGCTTCCTCTTCTTTACCAGCATCTGTTGGGTCACGCCACTTGGCCAAATTTTGTTCTGGGAGAAAATGATTCAGCTTCGTCCTTGTTGAGATTGAATGACCTACAATCTCTTCAAACAGCTTGATTTTCTAATTTTCCTGAAGATCATTTAGTCGGTTTACCAAGAGTTAAAAGAATGGGTAAGTGACTTTGTAGGGGTTGAGGGACTTCTGTCCTCCAGAGTCCAGAGCCAATACAGATTGAAGGAAGGCAGAGTTTATTTCTTCCTGTTTCAGTTTTGGTAGTGTATATGTTTCTGGTAATTTGTCCACTTCTTCCAGATTGCCCATTTTATTGGCATATAATTGCTCATAGTATTCTCTTATTATTGTTTTTATTTCTGCTGTGTTGGTTGTGATCTCTCCTCTTTCATTCTTGATTTTATTTATTTGGGTCCTTTCCTTTTTCTTTTTGATCAAACTGGCTAGTGGTTTATCAATTTTGTTAATTCTTTCAAAGAACCAGCTTCTGGTTTCATTGATCTGTTCTACTGTTTCGTTTTGTTTGTTTGTTTGTTTGTTTGTTTCGATAGCATTAATTTCTGCTCTAATCTTTATTATTTCCTGTCTTCTGCTGGTTTGGGGTTTTATTTGCTGTTCTTTTTCCAGCTCCTTAAGGTGTAAGGTTAGGTTGTGTATCTGAGACCTTTCTTCCTTCTTTAGAAGTCCTGGATTGCTATATACTTTCCTCTTATGACCGCCTTTGCTGCGTCTCAGAGGTTTTAGGTTCTGGTGTTATCATTTTCACTGGCTTCCATGTACTTTTTAATTTCCTCTTTAACTTCTTGGTTAACCCATTCATTCTTTAGTAGGATGTTCTTTAGTCTCCAAGTATTTGTTACCTTTCCAAGTTTTTTCTTGTGGTTGATTTCGACTTTCATAGTGTTGTGGTCTGAAAATATGTACGGTATGATCTCAATCTTTTTGTACTTGTTGAGGGCTGATTTGTGTCCCAGTATATGGTCTATTCTGGAAAACGTTCCATGTGCACTGGAAAAGAATGTATATTCTGCTGCTTTAGGATGAAACGTTCTGAATATATCTGTTAAGTCCATCTGGTCCAGTGTGTCATTCAAAGCCATTGTTTCCTTGTTGATTTTCTGATTAGATGATCTGTCCATTGCTGTGAGTGGGGTGTTGAAGTCTGCTACTATTATGGTATTACTATCGATGAGTTTCTTTATATTTGTGATTAATTGATTTATATATTTGGGTGCTCTCACATTTGTAGCATAAATGTTTACAATTGTTAGGTCTTATTGGTGGATAGACCCCTTGATTATCATATAATGCCCTTCTGCATCTCTTGTTACAGTCTTTATTTTAAAGTCTAGATTGTCTGATGTAAGTATGACTACTCCAGCTTTCTTTTGTTGACCAATATCATGATAGATGGTTCTCCATCCCCTTATTTTCACTCTGAAGATGTCTTTAGGTCTAAAGTGGGTCTCTTGTGAACAGCATATAGATGGATCTTGTTTTCTTATCCATTCTGTTACCCTGTGTCTTTTGATTGGAGCATTGAGTCCATTGATGTTTAGAGTGAGTACTGAAAGATATGAATTTATTGCCATTATGATGCTTGTAGAGTTGGAGTTTCTGGTGGTGTTTTCTGGTCCTTTCTAATCTTTGTTGCTTTTCATATTTATTTATTTATTTATTTATTTCTATATATATTTTTTCATCTTTTCTCTCCTCAGAGAGTCCCCCTTAAAATTTCTTGCAGGGCTGGTTCAGTGGTCACAAACTCCTTTGATTTTTGTTTGTCTGGGAAACTTTTTATCTCTCCTTCTATTTTGAATGATAGCCTTGCTGGATAAAGATTTCTTGGCTGCATATTTTTCTGATTCAGCATATTGAATATATCCTGCCACTCTTTTCTGGCCTGCCAAGTTTCTGTGGATAGGTCTGCTGCAAACCTGATCTGTCTTCCCTTGTAGGTTAGGGACTTTTTTTCCCTTGCTCCTTTCATGATTCTCTCCTTGCCTGAGTATTTTGTGAATTTGACTATGATATGCCTTGTTGATGGTCGGCTTTTGTTGAATCTAATGGGGGTCCTCTGTGCTTCCTGGATTTTGATGTCTGTGTCTTTCCCCAAGTGAGGAAAGTTTTCCGCTCTGATTTGCTCACATAACCCTCTACCCCTATTTCTCTCTCTTCCTCTTCTGGGGCCTCTATGATTCTGATGTTGTTCATTTTAATGAGTCACTGATCTCTCTAATTCTTAAATCATGCTCTTTTGCCTTAATCTCTCTCTTTTTTTCTGCTTTGTTATTCTCTATAAGTTTGTCCTCTATATCGCTGATTCTCTGTTCTGCCTCGTCCATCCTTGCTGCTCCTGCATCCATCCGTGATTGCAGCTCAGTTATAGCATATTTAATTTCATTCTGGTGATTTTTTACTTCTTTTATCTCTGCAGAAAGGGATTCTAATCTATTTTCGACTCCAGCTAGTATTCTTATTATTGGGAGTCTAAATTCTGGTTCAGACATCTTGCTTGTATCTGTGTTGGTTAAATCCCTGGCTGTTGTTTCTTTGTGCTCTTTCTTTTGGGGTGAATTCCTTCGTTTTGTCATTTTGAAGGGAGAAAGGGAATTAATGAGGTAGAAAAATTAAAATTAAAAAAAATTTAAAAATATTAAAATTAAAAAATTAAAAGCACACACACACACACACACACACACACACAAATCGAATAAATGATGCTAGATCCTAGGTGTGCTTTGGTCTGGGTGTTGAAAATGATTTGACAGATTAGAGGAAAAAAAGGGAGGGTAGAAAAAAAAGGAAATCGTTTGAGAATCTGAAAAAGTGAATACACTGAGGTAGACTAAAATGAGATGATGGGAGTAAAATAGAATTTGAAAAAATATGCACAAAAGTAAAGAATATAGTAGAAAAAAATTAAAGAAAATATTTTTAATAAAAATTAAAAATAAATATGAATTTCTTCCTTTTCTGTGTTCAAGAAAAAGAAAAGAAACAAAAAAGAAAAAGATTAAAAATGAAAAAAAAGGAAATCGTTTGAAAATTTGAAGAAGTGAATACACTGTAGTAGACTAAAATAAAATGATGGAAGTAAAATAGAATTTGAAAAAATTTACATAAAAGCAAAAAATATAGTAATAAAGATTAAATAAAAATATTTCAATAAAAATTGAAAATAAAAATGAATATTTTCTCTTTCTGTATTCAAGAAAAAGAAATGTAGAAGAGAGAGAAAAAAAGGAAAGAAAATTGAATAGATGGACTGAAGTTACTTCGTTTCCCCTTAGAAGTCAGTCTATGTGGAGCTTTATAGCTCATAAACTAAGACGGCGATGCGACTTGTGTTCTTGAAGAGCGAAGTTGGCCCAGTTGGGTGGGGCTCAGTGTAATGGCTCCGCTCTCCACTAGATGGCGCTGCTAGCCTACTGGGGTGCAGTGTTGTAGCGCTCGTAGGTGCGTATGCGCATGCACAGCAGTGGTGAAAATGGCGCCACCCAGTCACCCAGTCTGTTTTCCTGGATCAGCAATCGCGCACCCGTCCTTTGTCTTCAGCTTTTGTCCACTCCCCACTTTTTCACTGTCTGTGACCAGGCGCCAGGCAGTACCTCTCTCCCGAGTTTTGTCTCCGATGCGGCTGTTTTCCCCAGCCCCTTACTTCTGAAGGACTGCAGCTTTGACCCGTTCCGCCCCTCTGCAGGAGGGTCTCACCGAGCAATGGCCAAATGAGCAATGGCCGAATGCCGGCTGCACCCAGGAATGCTTGCTGGACCCTGCTGCCTCTGGTGCCCCGAGACTGCGGCTAGGTGCCAGCCCGCCCCAGAAAAAGTTCGCGAGATAGTGTGGCAGCAGCTTTTCAGGGATTATGGAAAATCACAACACACATCTGGCACCAGGCTTCACACTTAACGACCTTGCTCCAGCACCAGCGAATGTGGCCGTTTTCTGGGGTCTGCTGGGACCAGGTGGCTTCAATAGTCTCTGCCAAATGTCCTTCCAGCGGTGGAACCACTTTTTCCCATGTGGCCAGAGAACCTCCCAGACCCCACTCTGTTCCTGGGGATTCGCCGTTCCCACCAGGCACCGCCAGGTATCGAGCTGCGGAGTTGCAGACTTTGTGCTCCCCTTGTTTACAGTCTTAATGGAATTTAAACCCTCTCCTTTCTCCTTTCTCCCTTTTTAGTTTAGTCCCTGCGGCTGTTTCCAATTTCCCACTTTCTCTCCAGCTGCTTTTGGGGAGGGGTGCTTTTCCCATATCCTACCCTCCCTGCCTCCAGCCTCCATTCTCTCCCCGCTTTCAAAAGCACCTCCCTTCCTGCGCCTTCTCGCTCTCCAAGTTCACCTCTCTGTACCACGTACCTACTGAATTCTGTGGTTCAGGTTGTGCAGATTGTTGTGTTAATCCTCCAATCAGTTTCCTAAGTGTGTAGGATGGTTTAGTGTTGGTCTGGCTGTATTTCATGGACGTGAGACACACAAAAAACTTCCATGCTGTTCCGCCATCTTCAGTACACTGGAAGGCAGAGTTTATTGATTATTTTTGCTTGAAAGGGCCTTTGGACTTTTCTTCATGCCAGAGAGACAATAGCCTTCTATTCAGAGAACCCACAGACATATATAACCCAGACTGTAATACAGGCAGCAAGGCCCAGCCCTCTGTGTCTCTTTCCATTATGAAGTCAATCTGCTAGGTGTTCTCCCCTCTGTCTCTCTGAACCCGACCCCTCAATCTTCTTGGCCTTCTGATCTCAGAAAAGCTGCAGACCTTCAGTTAAGGAATCCCAGTAGTAAAGTCATTGTTTCATAGCAAAGGAATGGGTGATATTTGATCCCGTGGGTTCAGGGGAAATCTTTACCTGTCCACGTCCTCTGATCTCTTCCCACCCAGGACTGTAGCAAAATTTTATAAAAACAGTCCTCAAATTTCAGTTCTTTGGATGTCTCTAGATGAGGCCACAGTATCTCCATCTGTAAAACTATTCTACTGGGCTATATAATTTCCAAGTTCCCTTCAAGCTCTAATATTTAGCAATTGGGTTTAGTGAATTACCTCACGGTCAGATTTAGGAAATGTTTTATATTACAAATGAGGAGGGATTTTTGTTACTAAAGCATAGGCTGCAAAAGTTCAGTGTTTGCACTTAAGAACTGGGTAGAGAGTACTGCTTATTGGATAGAGATTGTGGCAAATGGGAGGTCAGAATAGACACAATTAATCTGAGTTAGAGGTCCTCCTTAACTGGGCCCTAAGGGAAGACTTGTTCAGGGCAGCTGATGGAGGAAGAGGATGCTTGTTTGCACAGGAATTCTTCCAAGGCAATGTTTTCTGATCTGAGTTACAACTGATCAGTTCTAGTTGGCTTCTCTCTTTCCTACATGAAACTAGGAAAGAGAGAAGCCTAACTAGAGTTTGGTCAAGACAAAGCAAAGGATAGAAATGGGCTACTGGGAGCCCTTGGTTAAAATAGACAACCTCTTGGGCCTCCTGGGTGGCTCAGTGGTTGAGTGTCCAACTTTGGCTCACATCCTGATCTCGCAGTTCGTGAGTTCAAGCCCTGCTTCGGGCTCTGTGCTGACAGCTCAGAGCCTGGAGCCTGCTTGGGATTCTGTGTCTCCCTCCCTCTGCCCCTTCCCCGCTCATGCTCCATCTCTCTCTGTCTCTCAAAAATGAATAAACTTTTAAAAAAATTGAAAAAAATAGACAACCTTTTTGCGAGCCTGATTAAAGCAAAGAAGGAATCAAAATCTACAAGATTAGAAATGAGATAGGAGACACAATGGTGGTACAGAAAATATTAAAATAATTATAAGAGAATACCATATACTAGTCAATGGCAACACACTTGGAGATCTTTCTAGTATTTACACAAATTATACTATCCTGTGAGTGATCTCAGTGCCCATCAGACCAGTTCAGTCAAGGCTCATTCCAGGGGCAGGGACTGTGGCAGGCTCAGGCTGACAGCCTACCTGCATTGGCCCTGAGGCATGCTAGGGGAGAAAAGGCACAGGATTCACCCCAGGAAGGCAGGCTGTCTAGAAACCATGGCAGAGCTGTGGCCTGGAATGAGAAGGGCTCATGGAACAAGGCAAGTCTGAGTAGAGAGCTCACAACTCTGAGCCAGGCTTGGTAGGGTTGGTTGTGGGGTTAGGACCTAGGGGGACACCCAGTAGGGTTACCAGATTGTGGAGGGAATCCACACAATGGGTTCATGGGAGCATAGGCTATGACAAAAGATCTTTCCAGGGAGGGAAGAAAGGGATGGGATTTATTTAGCTCTGATGTGGGAGCCATACTGAGTGAGGAGAAAGCCCTAGAAAGCAATTCTCTTTCTTCTCTGGTGTCTGTGCCCTGGAAGAAGACAGAGGAACTGGGCGTCCATAGAACTGTGGTTGAAGGGTACTGAGTAACCCCATGTCTTTCCCACAGTGGTGTTCGACAGTGAGTCCAGGGTACAGAGCAGACATAAATATTTCTGAGAAGGGCTGCAGGGTGATGTTTATGTACTAGCCAGTGACCTATTCATTGTGAGTGACTAAATGTTTCTAGAAGCACGTTGACATGATTAGTCCTGGAGCCAAGGACCCAAACTATGCCCTGTTTTCTTCTATGTATTCAAATTTTACTACCTTTCAAGACCTGCCTCTTCTAGAATGCTTTTCTGGCTCCACCTACCAACTTCTAATTTACCAGCTTCCCCACCTCCCCCCATGCTGCTTCTTTCTTTTGTTCTTACAGTTTCTACCACATTTATACCACTTAGCTATTTTTTAATTTTTCCTTAAAAATTAAAAAAAGGAGCCTATTCATTGCAAAAACACTTAAACATACAGATGGTTTTTCTTTGCATTTAAGATTTTAAAATTGTACAAGTGATACATGTTTCTTTCATAAAAATTGGAGAGTGCATATAAACACAGAGCAGAAAATAAAAATCACTCATATTCTCACTACCCACAAGTAGCCACTTTTAACATTTTGATGTACATTCTTTCAGATTTTTAATAAGCATGTGTGTAATTCATGAATGATTATTTTCTTACAAAAGTAGATGATACTGTATTTATTGTATTGAAACTCTACTTTTCATTTCTCAAAAAATGACTGACACCTTTTCAGGCCAATACACCAACTCGAACATTCTTATTGGCTGCACAACTCTCCTTCAGTGGACCTTGATGGGTGTTTTGTGAGAGTCTGTTGATGTTTGTTGTGGGATATTTTATCATGTCTGATTTTTTACTACGATTAGATACTGCTGGGAGGAATGGGCATACAATATGAGTATTTGAGGATAAATTTCCAGGAATGAAACTGCACGTTCTAAGAACATTTACTCTTTTCTTAAAGGTCTTTTGATTCCTGTTGCTGAATTGTTCTCTTGATGGTTTTGCCAATTTACACTCTATCCAGCAATCTGTTAGTGCCTTTTCCCTACACCCTTGCTGAAATGGGTATGATCATTAAACAAAAATGGGCCTGTTGTGATGTCTTTCTCTGAATACTAGAGATGTTGGGCATGGGGCACTTTTTAATGCTTGTTTGGCCATTCATATTGTATGAATTGCTTATGTGTATCATGTATCCATTTCTTATCATGATGGTTATCTTTTACTTATGGATCTGTTCATGAATTTAATGTACTGGGGACATCAGCCCTTGGACAGTCATATGTGACAAGGACAGTGAAAATTCCTGGTACCATGTGGTATTGCTGAACATTTAGACGCAAAGTGATTGGCTGTTGACTCCCCTGCTGCATCCAGCCTCCAAGAAGGTGGGTTAAGTTCATATCTTCTGGGCTGAGATGGAGAGGTGTGGCAGGTAGACAGGCAGGGTTGAGGGGCTGTGGTTAGGGAAGGGGTGTTTGGGGAATAGAAAGCTGAGGATCAGTCAGGCAAGCAAAACGGGCTGTGGATTCCTGGAACTATTGCTTTCTTGGAAGCTGGCTGGTTCCAGAATCTTCTCTTGATTTTGGACAAGTAGACAGCTGCCAGTGGGTGGCGCCAAACTGTAGGTAAGACGAGATAGAAATTGGGTACCCCAATTCTGGATTCCTTTGGGCTGGCGAGCTGCACAGATTCCCATTGGTGTTGGAATGGATTTTGACCGTGCGTTATTAAGGTTTACAATGTTTTCTTTCAATTTTGTTTTGCTTCTCGCTGTATATTATTTTCTTGATACAGACTTGTCTTTCCTTTCATGCTTTTGTGAAAGCGGAATCCTCTTTGGAATTCTTTCAGTTAGCAAAGTCAGGTACAAACATGCGTCTTTCATAAAAGCGAAGTGGTATAACAAAGAATTTTCAAAAAGTGGGGGATATTTGTATTCACATGATTCTGTTGTTTATTATTCAATCTATTACTATATTCATTTATCAATTATTCTATCTATTCTAATATTTTCTGTTTTTATCATTCTATAATTTATCATCCTCTAATTTATCATTCTATTATTATCTTGTTAGTTTATATTTTACACATAGCAGTAATAAGTCAACTTGTATTGTGGTAGGGTCCCCTCCCTAAGGAGAGAGAAAAAAGGAAGAGAAAACTTCAAGGTAACCTGGCTATGCACCTATGTGACAACATCCCTCATGACCTTGTAAACTGAGACTACTTAACCAGACTGCATGTTTATGTTTGTTACCATATATGGGAGACAAAGAAATAGAAAAGGTATAAAAAAACTATGCCATGTGTTGTTCAGTGCTCAGTTCTTTGGGTATGAACCCAACTGAGCAGTGCTGGCATGAATAAAAGTTGCTTCCTGGATAAAAAGCCTCGGTGCCACAACTCTCTGTTGCGAGAATTCTGCTACCTTATCATTTATTAACTGCTTCTTGCAAAGACCACCCTGCTAGGTCTTGGGAATGAAATTGACAAATCACAGTCCCTGATCTTAGAGAACTTGTGTATAATTTTTGTTGTATTTTATATGATCACAGCAAGTCTTCTCTTATGTAATTTTCACAAGGTTGAGAACATATCAGAAAAATAATTTCCTTTTTTTTTTTCCCCACTGAAAAACAATAGAGATTATTTGCTGTCCCAGCGTTTGACCTAGTTGTAGATTCTTGGTTGCTGGTGGCTGATGTATCATCGTTCCTTGAATGCAAATAGCTGCCCTACTTAGAAACCCGGTCTCTATGTAGCTGAGTCCTACAAGCTCACTTGTCCCCTTACTATGCACTTCATACCATCTTCTGTCATAGACGTGTAACCATATTGTGCTACCCAGTGACAGTAACCGATTCTCTCGCAGTTTTGCTGCCGAAGTTCTTTGCTGTAGCCCCACTGCCAAAATCAAGACCCCCATCTGTCATTTGCTTCCAGAGACCTGTGCCACCTCCATAAGGCCCCATCTCCCAATTTCCTTTTCACCACCAACTGTTAGGACTGACGTAGGAGATGCTGGAGAGGAGAACATCCACGTTCCTGCTGTTGGGGCTTTATGCTGTCCTCCAGTGCTAATGTCATAGGTGGGTATCTGTTCTCTACTAAATTCAACAAACATCTATTGAGCGCTGATTCTTTGACAGATACTACAGAATTTCAGCTCAGCTACATGTGGTTAAAATGGGCTATGGTGGAACTTTATAATTATTTATAACATTGTTTCTGAAGGAAGATGTATTCAAGTTTCAAAAGGTCAGAATGGTATGATGCCTAAAGAATCTTGGAGCCACAGTTTTGTACTTCCAGCTCCCCATTTATTATCTGGCTATTTACCAGCTGTGTGGCATTGAGGAAGTTACTTAACATCTTTGTACACTGGTTTTCCCATTTGTAAAGTGAAGACAACAGTTCCTACCCCATAGAGTTACCATGAGGATTGAACAAGGTATCATTATAAAGAACTAAGAGTAAGTATACTCTTGGCATACAGCAAGTATGAAATGTGTTAGCTAAGTAGAAAGATTTGTTTAAAAAACCCTCTTGGTATACAACCTCCCCCTTCTCTTTCTTTCTTTCTTTTTCTTTTCTTTTCTTTTTTTAGAGAGAGAGAGAGAGAGCACATGTAAGTAGGAGAAGAGAGAGAGAGAGAGAGAAAATCCCAAGCATGCTTCACATGCAGCACAAAGCCCAACATGGAACTTGATCCCATGACCCTTAGATCATGACCTGAGCCAAAATCAAGAGTTCAACACTTAACTGACAGCCACCCAGGCGCCCCCTACAACCCCCTTTGAATAGAAGATTGCTTTTGCTTTTAACAACAAATTGATGGATTCAATAACCATTATGTCTTTACTCATTTAAAAAAACTTCTGAGATTTTAATCCCTAGAACCAGTTACCTAAAAAAATCAGAAAGCAATATTATGTATATGTTGCAATGCACTATTTTTTAATTTTAAAAATCCTACAAAACTATTAACTAGAAGAAAGGTTGAGGAGTAGTAGGTTTCTTGCTTGACTCCTCCATTCTATAATTACTGGATAATATTTGCTCTTCTCTGGCTGGACCAAATCTCTATTTATTTCAATTTTCAAATCAGTGGCTTGTTTATGCTCTATCCTGGTAACTGAGGTTCCAGATGGTATGCTTTTCACGTGGGAAAAGCCTACCATTGTAACCTCCAGTCTTTACTTCATGACACTGCCTTAACTGTGGGTGTGTTTATCACCATGGAAACCTATACTTACACCTACACCACTATCCTTAATCTGCATTAAGTATCATTTTTCACAAGTTTGTTCTCATGATTCATCAGATTCAAGGCTTATTGCTCCTTTAAATAAGACATCATTGTCTTGTCTGATCTCTTCTGCTATTCATACTTGCACTTCCACATCATTTTTGCTGTTTTCAACCACACTTGTACATATCAATGTAATCAAATAATTAGAGTTGTGACAGGCAGTCAGGACATTTCACAGAGAAGGAAACTGAAGATCTAAAATTATGTTTTCCCAAAACAAATGAGCAAAGGAGAGAGAGAGAGAGAGAGAGAGAGAGAGAGAGAGAAACCCAGAAACAGACTCCTAACTGTAGAGAACAAACTAGTGGTCACCAGATGGGAGGGAAGTGAGTGAAATAGGTGAAGGGGATTAAGGATGCACCTGTCGTGACGAGCACCAGGTGATCTATGGAAGTGTTGAATTGCTACATTGTACACCTGAAACTGATATAACACTGTTAACTACACTGGAATTAAAAGTAAAAACTTAAAAAAATTTAAAAAAAAAAGCTGTTTTCTTTTATATAATACAATTTGTTGGTGCAAACACTAGGGTCGGAGCCAGGGTCTCTGGAGTCCATGCAACACTCATTTCACTCCATCAAATGCTCTCTGACCTGCTGATGTGCTCTCTTCGCGGTGACCCCTTCACTGAGAGTCTCTAAGTGGATGTCCCCAACTAGCCATTTACCTTGAAGAGAGCCTAGCCTGCAAGGGATCAATCCTGAAACAAAGGAAGTTCATGAGTAAAAACCATGGATCTCCTTGTTTCTAGGATCCCTTACACATGAAATTCAGTGTTCCCACCTTAAATTCTGTTCCTTTGCAGCAGTTTAAAAATGATCATTAGATATTTTATGTTTTGTAATATTTCCTTGCTTTGGGAAAGAAAGAACCTCTCTCTCTCTCTCTCTCTCTCTGTGTGTGTGTGAGTGAGAGAGAGAGGTGTTAAAGCAGCTTTTTGAAATTAAAATTTTGATCTTTTTAGTGAGTGATACTTTCTTTTATTTTTTTTTTTTTAATTTTTTTTTCAACGTTTTTTATTTATTTTTGGGACAGAGAGAGACAGAGCATGAACGGGGGAGGGGCAGAGAGAGAGGGAGACACAGAATCGGAAACAGGCTCCAGGCTCCGAGCCGTCAGCCCAGAGCCTGACGCGGGGCTCGAACTCACGGACCGCGAGATCGCGACCTGGCTGAAGTCGGACGCTTAACCGACTGCGCCACCCAGGCGCCCCAGTGAGTGATACTTTCTTATTGTGAATTCTGATTCCGCCAGCTTTGCTTTGAGATGCTCACTATGAAACAAGCTTGGTGAAAGTTACAATTAAGCAAAAACTCCCATGAAATCTACCAATCTTCCTATGATTCTCGGACAGTCACACTTTACCAGCATTCAGTCTTTGCCTTAGTAAATTCTTCTTAATGAAATGAATATAATTTACTCTTTGTTCATTTCATGCTGATTGGTGGCATAAAACATTTTAGGTCCATGTTGAAGAAAAGAAGTGTATATCTATTTGTTTCTTTTATTACTTATTTTTATTTTATTTTAATCTTTAAATTTTTATTTATTTTTGAGAGAGAGAGAGAGAGAGAACACAAGCAGGAAGGGACAGAGAGAGAGGGAGACACAGAATCTGAAGCAGGCTCAGGCTCTGAGCTGTCAGCACAGCACATGGGGCTCAAACCCACAAACTGTGAGATCATGATCTGAGGCGAAGTCGGTCACCCAACTGACCAAGCCACCCAGGTGGCCCATATATCTATTAGTTTCTATGTCTTTCCATATGTTTTAAAACATTTTATGTAAAATAACCTTTTGTGGAATAAAGTTCAAGGCATTGAAGTTTTTGAAATCCTTGTCAAATTCCTAAGGTAGTGCGTTGGGTGGGGAAAGCATTGGATTGGCAGTTTGGAGACCTGAGTCCAAGTCCCATACTGTCGCTTAATTGCCGTGAGACCAAGGACAAGACAGGTAACATCTCTGAGTCTGACTCTTGATCTGTAAATGGTCATCACACTTATCTTCTAGGGTTTCGTGAAGATCGATGTTTTGTTATGTATCTGTATATTCAAATTCTAAAGTGATCTATAAACCTGATGTATAATCACCATTCAATTAATTGTGATGCCAGTGTGTGTTTCCTTGAGTTCTTATCTTCAGACTTTAAGAAAAATCGATATTGAAGGTGAGGAAGAAGGGAGGAATGAGTTTTATGTCTGGAAGATGAATTTTTATGTTAGATTTAAGTAAGTATCCAGTCGTATTTTCTCTCTCCTTGGGTTTTCAGGCCTGGAAAGTTAATTGTGGCAATAGGTTAGAAAATACTATTTTCTGATATGTCTGAAACGTCTGTTTGTACTGATTGAACTTCCCATTTTTGGTTTAATTGCCTGGAAAATGGTTCCAAGGAATGTAAATTCTTAGTAAGCTTGACTTGATTCAAGTATTCTTCACACGCGTGCGTGCACGCGCGCGCACGCGTGTGCACACACACACACACACACATCTATCTCTCTTATATAGTAAAAGCTTCCAAACACTATTAAATCCCTCTGATCCTGAGTGGAGATTTAGGTACATTCAGTGGTAATTGTTTCCATCTTCTATTTTATGTGGGAACTGAGGGGCTTTCTGTGAAACAGTCTCAATTTTCTTTGTGGCTGGGTTTTGAAAATATGCCAGTGCAGATCAGCAGGACCTGGCAGGTGCTAAATAATAAAAGAGGTCTCTAATATAGAATTCACGTTAAGGAAAGATGGACTCTCCATGAGTTACACTTGATTACAGAGCCTGGATATCCAAGGAGCGTTGAAGTCTTGAGTGTGGACTGTTCATCCATCCTGGCAGTTCAGGGCTGAGTTGTAGGGAATAATTGCTTCGAGCTGGATTCTGTACTGTCGTGGGGCTCTGCCATGAGATCCCACATGCAGTGTAGGGTTAATTCAGCAGGCTTAGGATGCCCAAACCTTGCACATTCCAAAGAGAAGTCTGGCCCTTACCCAGCTCTTGAGAGATTACCTCTAAGCCTTGGAATATCTTGCCTGATTAGAGTGCCTTTGTAGATGCCAGATAGTTTATGTAACAATAGGATTTATGGTGGGGTCCTTGGGCTACCGTATATCAGTGTGGTCTCTGAAGGGGCTGGAGATTGAGTAACTAAGGTGTGTCAGATGGATCCCCCCTGGCAACATGACCAACCCCCAATAAAAACCCTGGATACCAAGGTTTTGTGAGCTTCTCTTGTTGGACACACTATATATGTGTTGTCACATGTCATTTCTGGGAGAAATAAGTCCCATTTCTATGATTCCACTGTGTCTAGTCTCTTCTGTACCTGGCCCTCTGTGCCTTTTGCCTTTGTGGATTTAATCTGTATATGTTCACTATAATACACCATAACCATGAATATAACAGCTTTTCTGGGTTCTGTGAGCCCTTCTGGGGGGAATGACTGAACCTGAGGATGGTCTTGGGGCTCCCAACACACCTGCACAGAGCAGAGTTCAGAGAAGAGAGGAAGGGGTGTTTTCTTTCTCATTTTCCAGTACAACTTCCAAGTCCTTGTAGCATCATGAGACTTGAGATTATCAACAGCCTAGTGCAGACTGTTAAATTACAGTGGAAAAGATCTGTATGTAGTTTTATAGTAAACATTAAAGAATTAGGAAAATTAGTGTATAAATGTTAAGAAGACTTCACTGATACCTGTATATTTTTTTGTTTCAAATTTACTAAATCTTCCAGATAATTAAAAAAATTGTAGCTATCTTCTCTCAGTACTTTGTATAAATATACCCCATTTTGTATCAAGCAGGGAGAGGTCCCTAATGAACCAAGGCAGCCGTGTTCTTTTCCCTTTCTGGAAAGCTTTCAGCTGCTTCCTGCCTTAGACACTAGTTCAAGCACGTTACCCACCTAGCTGGGTGGTACCTCCCACCTGAGCAGGAACATCTTGGCCTCAGGGGGCACCTGTGCACAAAGGATAGGGTCGATAGGATTTGGAGCTGTGCTCTGTGTTTTCTTTGTAGACTTGCCATCTTGGCAACACATTCTTTAGAATTAGGTCGTTTTTCTCCTGAATGCTTTGGTTTTACTTGGCTGGTTTATTCAATTCACTGCCTGAGCCTTATGCAAAGTGGGGAGAATTATCATTCATCTTTAAAAGGACTGATAAGGCTATTTCTCATTCTGAGTACCAAGGAGGACTCTAAATCCCCTTGGGGACTCAGTAGCCTTTGGGGAAACTCAGATTTGACTATCCCTACATTTTCCTACCTCTTTCAAGTTCTCTAATATCTTGAACTTAGTTTTTACATTTTTAGTTTTTCATCATACAGGCTACATTTATTGAGGGTTCAAAATGAACCAAACACTTTTCAAACTACATAAATCGAATATTTAATCCCCATAACAACCCTCTGAAAAAAGTATTATCATTATTATCTGCATTTTACAGGCAAGGAAATTGAAGAATAGAGCAGTTAGGTAACTTTGTCAAAAAGCACACAGCACGAAAGAGGTAGAAATTATTTTGAATCGAGGCAGTTCAGGGCCTGACCCTTTAAGCATGCTTTCAGTGCTGCCTTCTCTAATAAGTAAGTTAGAGAATATATTTTTCTTTAGTTTGATATGTTAGTTTGATTCATTATGGGATGAATTAGAGGAGAAGGTCTAAGCCGTGCTGCCCTGACCTGCCAGCTGGGGCCAGGACCACTTGGATCCAGTCTGCATTGTCACAGAGCTCTTGGTCTGGCCGCTGTTTTGTGCCCTGGAAACTGACCACAACAATTGTGAAATATGACTTTATATCATATACCAGACCATTCCTGAACCCATACAAATGGTTCCTTAAGGCTTTTCGAAGGATGTGTACAAGAAAACAAAGGAAAAGGGGTAAAATCCCTTTTAAAATGTTTAGCAATCAAAGTGAAATAAGTCAATCAGAGAAAGACAGATATCATGTTTTCACTCATATGTGGAACTTGAGAAACTTAACAGAAGACCATGGGGGAAGGGAAGGGGAAAAAATAGTTTCAAACAGAGAGGGAGGGGACAAACCATAAGAGACTCTTAAATACAGAGAACAAACTGAGGGTTGATGGGGGTAGGGGGAAGAGGGGAAAATGGGTCATGGGAATTGAGGAGGGCACTTGTTGGGATGAGCACTGGCACTGGGTGCTGTATGTAAGTGATGAATCATGGGAATCTACCCCCAAAACCAAGAACACACTGTATACACTGTATGTTAGCTAACTTGACACTAAATTATATTAAAAAATAAAACAATAAATAAATAAAATAGTTAGCAATCTTATGGCACAGGCACTGATGAATCAGAATGAACACTGGCAGCTGGCAAGTCTGGAGTGGGGTCCTAGAGTCCTCTGCTCTGCATCAGGTGTTTAGTTACTGGGTGGTGGGGAAGGACTCATGGAGAAGGGCCTGGGGCCATAGTTGAGGGCTTTTACAGGGTCTCTGGGCAGTGGCTACTTAACAGTCCTGTGAAATATTCTGGTATTTTAATGACGTGTCCCAGTACTGCTATATTCCTTCCTGTAAGTTTGTACAGAAGGAAAAATGGTGCCTTCTCTCTTGGACACTCTGCCTGGGGAGAGGAACGTGGGTTGGGTACCCAAGTGCAGGGCATGACCTGCCAAAGCCCTACTGGCAACCTTTTGTGATAACAATCTCGGCTGAGAATGGGGGAGGAGAGTGAATATCAGAATTTCTGTGTGGCTGGCATGCTGTTTTCAGGTTTACTCCAAAGGGGAGTGAACATACACTGAGCGCAGTTGAGAATCAGTGCTTTATTACATTACCTGGGCAATCACCACTCTGTGCAGTTTGGCTGCATTACTATAGTTACTATAGTGCTGCAACTTTCTTGTGTGTTTTTCTAAAGATATCCTTGTGGGGCGCCTGGATGGCTCAGTCAGTTAAGCAGCTGACTCTTGATTTCAGCTCAAGTCATGGTTCATTCAGTCATGGTTCAAGTCATTCAGCTCATCTCATGGTTCTTGGGATTGAGTCCTGCACTGGGCTCTGTGCTAATAGCGTGGAGCCTGCTTGGGATTCTCTCTCTCTCCCTCTCTCTCTGCTCCTCCCACCGTCACGCTCTGTCTCTCTCTCCTCCAAAAATAAATAAAAACATTAAAAAAATTTTTTTAAACGTTCATGTCTGTGGTACACATGTATGAACTTGCACGTTCTCTCTCTCTTCAAAAAATAAACATTAAAGAAAATAAACAAGATAATTTTGTATGGTGATAAGTGTTCTAATATAGTAGCAACTTTTGCTAGAGTGGTCAGACAGCTCTTCTGATGGGAATGATACAAAGGAACCAGCCATAAGGAGGTCCAGGGGAAGTGCACGTCAGAGGGAACAGTTTGCACAAAGGCTCGGAGGCAGGATGAACTTGTCTTCAAGGAATAACACAAAGGGCGATATGGTTAGAACTGAGGGTGGGGTCAGAGAAGAAGTTATGAGTGGAAGGATAAGCAAGGCCAGGTCATGCAGGTCACATACTGAAACATTAAACATTGTGGGTTTTTTTAAGTCTTTTTCTTGAGGCACCTGGGTGGCTCAGTTGGCTGAGGTCCGACTTTGGCTCAGGTCGTGATCTTGAGCTCTGCATCAAACTTCAGATCCTCTGTCCTCCTCTCTCTGCCCTTCCCCCACTTGCACTCTCCCCAAAATAAAATAAATATTTCAAAAGAAATAAATGAAGTCATTTTTCTTGAGGTGCAATCAGTGATATGCTGGTAAATATTTAATGACCAACTCTCAGGGAGGAATGAGTCCTGATTTACAGTGCTAGCCCATTTCTGTGGTGTAAATACCTTCTCTGCGGCTGATTTCAAGCTAGGTGACATCACTAAATGGAGAGGTGGGAAGAAATGTACAGAATTGATTCTTGTGAGATAGAGAAACAGCTCCTGGACGCCACTAGGTATAATTGACAGAAATATTAATTTGCCCTTTTGATGTGTACAGGGCTATAAATTTTGACAAATAAGAATTTACATTTGGGGGCACCTGGGCTCTGTCGGTTGAGTATCCGACTGTGGCTCAGGTCACGATCTCATGGTTCGTGAGTTCCAGCCCCGGATCGGACTCTGTACTGACAGCTCAGAGCCTGGAGCCTGTTTTGGAAGCTGTGTCTCTGTCTCTTTCTGTCCCACCCCTGCTCATGCTCTGTCTCCTTCAAAAATAAATAAACATTAAAAAAATTTTTTTTAAAGAATTTACATTTGGCAGCATCGCTATAATGAGGGAGGATTTGATGATAGGTGGGAAGGGTGGTGTAAGTTCCTTCAGCATTTAGATAATTGTGCAAGATCTTTCTTTTCTAAGTGGAGTTTTCTCCGAGATTATAATATTTTGTTTCATATAATCCGATGTAGGATCTTGTTAGGCATTTTGACTGTAGTGGCCTCTGGCTAAGATTCATTAGAAGACGACAATAAAAGTAACTCAAGGATAATTCTAGGGTCCTTAAAGGATCCCAGCATCTTCTCTGCTTAACATTTTCAGATGAAGCCTGAAATCAAATTTTCATGGATGGATTACAACATGGATAGCCCATCCATAGAAGACTGAGAGTCACCAAAGTATCTAGGGGTAATATTTGACCTGAGGAAATTATGTTTTCAGTTCATCTGATTTATTTCCCTTTACTGGAAATGAATCCATTGGTCAAGAGAGTTATAAGCATCAAGCATACTTTGTAGTACAAGTGAATGACTCCATTAATAAATAGAACTTGGATTCTAAACCAGGATATTTGCTTTAACCTCCCTATATTTGGGATATTGTTTAAATACATATTCAAAAAGAAAATGAGATTTGAAAATTCATCATTATAAATATCAAGTATTAAAAAATGAGTTAGCATTCATTGAGCACTCGCTCCCTAAGTGCATGATCCTGTAGTTCATTTGTTTAATCTTTACAATAACCCCTTGAGAGAAGTAGTGTTATTATTTTATAGATGAACCTGAAATGTATGCATCGTAGCTATTATGAAAGAGAAAAAGCTTGTTATTGTATCACCAGTATGGCAGATTGGGGATTTAAGTGGAAGTATTTTTATTCCTCCTGAATTTGTCTTATTTGAATTATTGGGAAAGCCTCATGAAAATCTAGGGGGAAACCTGTCAATTATTTTTAAAATTTTTCTTTTTTTTAATAATTAAAAAAAATGTTTATTTAGTTTTGAGAGAGAGAAAGAGAGAGACAGAGCGTGAGCTGGAGAGGGTCAGAGAGAGATGGAGACACAGAATCCGAAGCAGACTCCAGGGTCTGAGCTGTCAGCACAGAGCCTGACGCGGGGCTTGAACCCATGAGCCGCAAGATCATGACCTGAGCTGAAGCCAGATACCTGACTGAGCCACCCAGGTGTCCCTAAAATTTTCATATATTCAAAGCTGTTAGGGGCGCCTGGATGGCTCAGTTGGTTAAGCGTCCGACTTCAGCTCAGGTCATGATCTCGTGGTTTGTGAGTTCGAGCCCCATGTTGGGCTCTGTGCTGACAGCTCAGAGCCTAGAGCCTGCTTCGGATTCTATGTCTTCCTGTCTCTGCCCCTTCCTCGCTCATGCTCTGTGTCTGTCTCTCAAAAAAATAAATCAAATGTAAAAACAAATAATAATAAAAAAAGCTGTTAGATGTTCATACATGTGTACCACAGACATGAACGTTTTAAAGATAAGACAATACCACCCGTGGTAACTTGCTAAAGGAAGAAGGTTTATTGAATACAAAGAACTGACATTTTCTGTAGGACAATCAAGTCATCATATTTGTATGTGACATTCTTCCAGATGAGTGGGGAGATAGCACTATTGATTGCCCAGGTGGTGCTCATATTTCAGTAACAGAAGGAAAACAGGAAAGGCATTTTTCTTAGGCTTGCTCATTTTTCCAGACACAATGCTCTCTTCTTAGAGAGTATTTGCCAAATTCTCTCTCTTGTGTCTCGAATCAATTGCTTTGAGATTTCTCTTCCAGGGAGTGCAGCCTGGTGGTAAGTATTTTGCTTCGTTGGTCTACCTCCTCAAGAACTTTCTTAACCACTATGGCTTTGGCCAGATCTAAAAATTAAAATTTAAAAGGAGATTTTAGAGAGTTGATAAAAGATTAATAAGATCACGATAGCTAAAATGTGGAGGCAGCCCAAGTGTCCACCAATGGATGAATAAATAGATACATAAAATATGGTATATCCATACAATGGAATGTTATTCAGCCTTCAAAAGGAAGGAAATTCTGACACATGCTACAACATAGATGAATCTTGAAGATACTATGCTAAGTGAAAGAAGTCAATCACAAAAAGACAAATATTGTATGATTTCCCTTGTATGAGGGACCTAGGGTAGTCAAATGTATAGGAAGGAAAGTAGCAGGCTGGTTGCCTGGGGCTGGGAGGAGGGGGTAATGGGAAACTATTGTTCAATAGTTGTAGAACAGGATGAAAAGAGTTCTACAGATGGATGGTGTTGATGGTTGTGCCACAATATAAATGTACTTAGTGCCACTGCACTCTACCCTTTAAATCATTAAGATGGTAACGTTTATGTTCTGTGTATTTTACCACAATGAAAAAACTGAAAGAAAAGATGAATAAGAAATTATATCAGTTAAAGGACTAATAGGCTTTTGAATAGCATGGACTACGTAGGAAGCACAAATAGATAAACTTTTGGTGAATTTTTATTTCTTGGCTCGCTAAAAACATGATGACATATTCCACTGTTTAAAATTAGCACATATCACTAAAGTTAGACACCCAGCACATGCTGATATCTACTACAAATCTTTATCATATCTGTTCTCATTAAGCCTAATATAAAAACAACCAAGCTGGACATTGCAAGTGAAATACGACAGCATAAAAACACAATTCCATTTTGGGGTGCCTGGTGGCTCAATCGGCTGAGCATCTGACTCTTGATTCTGGCTTGGGTTGTGGTCTCACGGTTGGTGAGTTTGAGCCCTGCATGGGGCTCTGTGCTGGCAGTGCAAAGCCTGCTTGAGATTCTTGGTTTCCCTGTCTCTCTGTCCCTCCCCTCCCAATAAATAAACAAACTTAAAACACACACACACACACACACACACACACACACACACACACACAGAATTTCATTTTAATTACCTCTGACTTGATTTCCCATGTTTCCAGATCCGTAATCTTTAGACTTGTAACCTCCAGACTTGCAAGCCCTGTGAACACATATCGTTGGAAACATCACCAAAGAGTGATTCAGAGGGAACCCCTTTAATTCTAGATTCACTCTTGCATTTTCTTTAGCTATTTAGTGAGAACAGTTGCCGTGGGTTACACAGTTGGAACAACTCTGCCTTAGTATCTAGAGGTGATATTTTTGTCATACCTTTAATACAGGCTTGTCATCTTTTGGTTTTGTCAGATGTTGCTAATTTGTATGTTGGCAGGCCCATATTCTGTTTAATCTTTAGCATTTGTGACAATAAATACAGTCATGTCAGTTTACATTCACTTTCCAGGGATCTAAGTTTAAAGTGGATTTCAGTACAGGACATCGTCCCTATAAATTTGTTTTACCCACCCATCATCTCCACCGATGAGGAGGCAGTAGGTCTCAATTTCCTTTTCCAGGTGGACCTTGATGTCGAGCAGCTGCTCATACTCCAGTTTCTGGCCCTCTGTTTCGGTTCGGACCTGGTGCAGCTGTTCTTCCAGGGCCCCGATCTGAGCCTGGATCTGGGCGAGCTGCGTGCAGTAGTTCCCTTCGGTCTCGGTCAGGGAGCACTCCAGGGAGTGTTTCTATCAGGGAACAAGAAAGAACCTGAGGCAGATACAGATAGGCAGAAATTTGCTCTGATAGATGATTTTCTTCTCTTGAACTTTGTCTACAATTGTGTTCAATTTCACACTGACACATGGTTAAGACTGTGAAATTCTTAAAAAGGAGCACATGTCTCTGGTTGAATAAACTGGAGACATGAATGTGGCTGTTTTGGCCGTTCTATGTAAAATCCTATTCTTTTCTTATGTTCTAAGTTAGTTACATAAATGTGTATGCGGATATGTTTCCACAAGGGTTAGGGGCCTTAAAACCAATAGGTGCATATTTTAAAAACAAAATTTTTTTTTAAACATTTATTTATTTTTGAAAGAGAGAGAGCATGAGCAGGGGAGCAGGGGCAGGGAGAGAGGGAGACACAGAATCTGAAACAGGCTCCAGGCTCCGAGCTGTCAGCACAAGAAACACGCCTGGAATCCAGGAGCAACAAGCAAGGAGATCATGACCTGAGCCTGTCAGAACTTAACTCAGCTTAAGGAACTGATCCACTCAGGCGCCCCCAACTGGCGCATATTTACAAGGATAGCCCAGGAAACGGTGGGAATTCGTCCTTTGCCTACCGTGGCTAGGAGAGACTGAAGTTCAATTTCCAGTGTTTGGAGATTGCGTTTCATTTCAGTCAGTTCATTCCGGGCTGAGGTGGTGGCGCCGACGTCCTCGGAGATCTGCTGTTGCAGCGAAGCGCTCTGAAAAGGTATAAACGAGGGAGCAAATCTTAGTTTTGTGACTGTCACTAAGATGCGGAGGGATTGTTCTCTGGGCAAGACTCACCTTCTCGTTGAACCAGGCCTCCGCGTCCCTGCGGTTCTGCTCGGCCAGGTCTTCGTACTCGGCCCGCATGTTGTTCAGCAGGACCGTGAGGTCCACGCCGGGCGCCGCGTTCATCTCCACGTTCACGTTCCCGCCCGCCGCGCACTGCAGGGCCTGCATTTCCTGGAGGCCAAAAAGTGTGCTGCTCAGGTATGCAGGGATCTCACAGACAGTCCAGAGGCATAGCTTTGGAAGGATGCTTAGAGTACATTTGGCTGTACATTCCCACCCCCCCCCGCCCCCAGCTAAGCAACGACCCTTCTCTACTTTTTATATTCCCGTCTCACGAAGCAGCCTGTTTCCTTATGGGAGAATTTTTTAAATTGTTCCAGAGCTCTTCCATATGGTGAACCAAAGTCCTGCTTTTATAACTCCGTTGGTTTTAGTTCTGTTGCACAGAAAGTCTTAATTCCTTAAGATCTTTAAAATGAATTATCTGTCATCTCTTATTCTATTCATTTACAACTGAAATGTCTCCACATTGGTAGACTGGTCTTCCTTCCACTTAGAGAGCAGCTTCCATGTGTTCTTGACTCAGCTACATCCTGAACACAGCATGGACAGGGTTGAGGGGCTGAGTCTGAATAATTCTGAACAACTGAAATAATTATAAGTATTTATGTTTATTTATATTTATTTATATTTATAAATGTTTGTCTATTTATAATTAATAGGGGTGCCTGGGTGGCTCAGTCGGTTAAGTATCTGACTTTGGCTCAGGTCATGATCTCAGGTCTGTGAGTTTGGGCCCCTCATCGGGCTCTGTGCTAACAGCTTGGAGTCTAGAGCCTGCTTCGGATTCTGTGTCTCCCCCTCTCTCTCTGCCCTTCCTATACCTGTGCACGCTCTCTCTCTCTCTCTCTTAAAAATAAATAAACATTAAAAAAAAAGATGTATGTGCGTTTGTCTGTGAGTGAAGCATTAAAAAAGTCAACTGTATTTAATTTATCAAAAATGTATTCAGTAACAACCATGGGCTATACCCACAGTTGAACCCATATATCCATATAAATGTTGTTTTTTAAGTAGTTATTTTTATAAGACAGCCTCATGACTAATCAAGTAGCATTTTTAGCTTGATCTCCTGTGTTAAGTAGTAGGCTCGACTGTAGAAGCCTTTTGGCTGTTTAAAAATATCAAATTCACTTTCAAAGAATAAAGATTTTTTTCCCCCAGAAAACAGTGGTTCTGAAAGCAATCCCAAAGCTGTGTCTTAGGAACAGTGGCTGTATGATCTGATTTCGAAGTAGCTTCCAACAATGACCACTTTGAGGTATACTCTTCATTTGGAAGAAAAATTTTTGATATAACAATTTATTTTCAGTCTCACTATTTTTATAGATACACCTATTAAGAACATACATCAAGGGGCGCCTGGGTGGCTCAGTCAGTTAAGCAGCCGACTTCAGCTCAGGTCATGATCTCACAGTTAGTGAGTTTGAGCCCCGTGTCAGGCTCTGTGCTGACAGCTCAGAGCCTGGAGCCTGCTTTAGATTCTGTGTCTTCCTCTTTCTCTGCTCCTTCCCCACTTGCACTCGTGTCTCTCTATCTCTCTAAAAAATAAATAAACACTAAAAAAAATTTTTTTAAAGAATATACATCAATATTAAATGTATATATTTACTGCGTGTATAAAGTAAATGCTTATGTGTTTTGAATCTTTCACTATTACATAGAAATTTAGATCTAGTTTTCTTAGGATATGCTTATAGTATATTTATGTAATTAGATGTAATCTCTTAACTGTATCATTTTAACTTAGCTATAATTACCTAGCCAAACACTACTCTTGTAACCCTGATTGATCTGGAACACAGGATTCTTCCCCCTCCCCACCCCTCCATGGGAAACTTGATGAGAGAGCAAGCAAGGGTGAATCTAGACAAATATCAGGCCATTCCTCAAGACAACTCAGGCCTCATGCTTGTCTGACAATGGGTCTTTAGTACCAATTTCTTATTTAAGAAGTCAAGTGCATTATTTTCTGTCAGATGGAAGGTATCTGCAGAGGGATAGCAAAATGTGCGCAGACAGCTCTTACCTCTTTATGGTTCTTTTTCAGGTAAGTCATCTCCTCACTGAGAGTTTCATACTGAATCTCCAGATCTGTTCTGCACAAGGTGATTTCATCCAGAACTCTGCGTAGCCCATTGACATCATTCTCTACACTCTGATGAAGAGCCAGCTCATTTTCATACCTTAGAGAATATTAATGATTTTCCAGGATGTCATATGGTGGGAGAAATAGTCACCAATCAGTGATCAAACACTACAAGTCTGGACTTTTGAAGTGGGAGGTTTGGCCACAGAGACATTTTCAAAGTATATTGTATATATAAGAGCTATTATTTTCTTTAATTTGAGGCATTTCTTTGGCAGAAAAGAAACTAGGGGATGGGATGCTGCTTTTATAGCAGTTCATACTTTATATTTCATAGCCAAATATAAAGAAGTAATAACATTCTGTTTATTTTTTATATTCTGCTTAAATCCAAGTGTTTTACCAGTATTAGAATAAGAGTTGGTAATATTTAATGGAGGGATCAAAAAATAAATTAAATTTAATGCTTTGCATCAATCACCATGTATCCTTTTCACTCTCTGAGCCTACTTACTTGAGTCTGAAATCATCCGCTGTCAGCCTGGCATTATCAATCTGCAGAACAACATTAGCATTGCTGGTGGTGGAAGCAATGATCTGGAAAAGGGGGGTTTGACTTTTAAAAGGCAATTTATTACAGCCAATAAGATACAAGTATTTTTTTTTTAGAGTAGGGAATGGAAATAATAAAAATTAATATAGTTACTAGTCAGTGACATTTTTATCATGAGTTTCACCAACTGAATCTACTCAATGCTTATTTCCAATGCTAAATTGAAATTTCCTTAAGAAATTACACATAGGGACGATAAGTGTTTTCAGTATTCAGTGAAGAAAGGAAAAGAACGTTTAGAAATAAACATGATTGTGAAGTGTAATTTCTTACCTGATTTTTAAGATCGTCGACTATTGGGAAGTATCTACTATAGTCGTGATCAAGACCACGGCAGGAACCAGGCCCAAATTTCTCATACCAGCCCTTGATCTTCTGCTCCAGGTCGGCGTTGGCCTCCTCCAGGGCGCGTACATTCTCCAGGTAGGAGGCCAGCCGGTCGTTGAGGTTCTGCATGGTCACCTTCTCGTTGCCCGACAGAAGGCCGCCCTCATTCAGCGTAAAGCCAGCACAGAGATTGCTTCCCGCTGTGTTGCCTCCTGATGAACTGCCCCCAAAGGCACAGGAGAAACTGCTTCCAATTCCGGGCATGCTGCAAGCATTTCCAACTCCAAAGCTGGCTCCCCCGCCAGAGAGCCTGAGGGACCCTGCGGTAGGACGGGAGCAGGCCCTCCTGGACCCGCTGGAAAGTCGCAGAGACATGGTGTCAGGACAAGCGCGTTGCACAGCTGTCTCGGAGGAAGTCAGAATGGAGTGCCTCGTCTCCTCAACTCTTCTGTTTGCCTTTTTATAGACAATTCCCAAGTGTGCTCTGGACGAAATTCTGCCTACATAGAGTAAAACATGGCTTGCCAGCCTCAGCAAGTTAGCATAATTGGATGATTTTTCCTAATTAGTAACTAACTTAGCTGGGCTCCTTTCTGTAGGAGGGCAGTTGCCCTCAGGTTGGTGGTTATCTGAGAAATTGGTCTGGGTGGAGTAATGTCAGTTTCCTTATTACATCTTTAAATGGTGAGTGAGTCACTCTTCACTTCCATCCTTAGAAGATAAAACTCGTCCGTCCATCACACAGTAAAAATCTGGCGTCATGGTTTTGGGCTATTATGCTAATAGATATTGATGCTTCTGAGACCTTTCCTACTTTTATTTTCACAGTTCTTTCCACGTAAGTAGAGCACAGACTCGTGTTATTCCCCTCAAATGGCCCTTCCATTATTAGTTTTCCCTCCCTCTTGGCACTATTTCTAATGGGAACCTCCATTTTGGCTGATGTGCGTCATCTCCTGTTGACACTTATGTTTGGGGATAGTTGTCTTCTCTTATCCATTTTGGCAATTAGGAACACACCCCTAATTGCTGTTATGTATTGCGGGAGTTTGGAAGGACATTAACGTATTTCCTGACCCTGCAAAAATCTAAAGCAAACCTAGAAGGAAATGTTTCGTCTGTTTTTATTTCACTGTGGTTTAGCTTAGGTGAAAGTCATCAGTAGACTAATTATTTACTGGGTGTGGATTCCCATATATTTATTGAAAACCCTGAATATTTTGGAAAATTTTGAAACATCTGGAAATTGACTTGTGGGCACAATTTCTATGAATATTTATTATGTGAGGCTGTTACAGATTCATTCATTCGTTTATTTAATAAATATGTAGTAAACATCTGTTATGTGCCAGTCACTGTTTTGGGCACTTTGGATAAGTAGAATCATACATTATTTGTCTTTTGGTGATGGGCTTATTTCCTTTAGCATAATGTCCTCAAGTTTCAACCATATTGTAGCATGTGTCAGAATTTCTTTTCTTTTTAAGGCTGAATAATATTCCATTGCATGTATATACTATATTTTGTTTATCCATTCATCAGTTGATGGACATTAGAGTTGCGTTTACCTTTTGGCTATTGTGATTAAAGCTATTATCAACATGGGTATACAAATATCTGTTCAGGTCCCTGCTTTTATTTCCCATGGGAATTCTACTTCTCGAAAGTAGAATTACTAGATCTTATGGTAATTCTATTTTTAATTTTTTGAGGAAATGCCATACTGCTTTCCATAGTAGCTGCATTATTTCACATTCCCATCCATAGTGCACAAGGGTTCCAATTTCTGCACATCATCGCCAACATTTGTTATTTTCTTTTTTTTCTTTTCTTTATTGTGGCCATCCTAATGCACATCAGGTGGTGTCTTCTTGTGGTTTTGATTTGCATTTCCTTAATGATTAGTGATGTTGAGCATCTTTTCATATGCTTGCTGGCCATTTGAATATATTCTCTGGAGAAATGTCTATTCAAGTTCTTTGCCCATTTTTAGAGTCATATTGCTTTTTTGTTGTTGAGTTGTAGGAGTGTGCTATATATTCTGGATATTAATCCATTATCATTTCATTGTTAAACAGGTTGAATTTATCACTCTTTATTTTTGGATTGTGATTCTATTATCTTATTTAAGAAATGATTAATTCTCCAAGCTCATACAAATATTTTCTTATTTTGTTTTCTAAACATTGAATCATTTTGCCTTTCACATTTAAGGCTTTGGTAGTTTGGAATAATTTTTTAGTATTCTTTTTTTTTGAATCTTTGATACAGAATCAAATTTCATTTTTAAAAATGTGGATCATGGGGGCACCTGGGTGGCTCAGTCGGTAGGGCATTGGATTTGAGTTCAGGTCATGATCTCCCCATGAGTTTGAGACCCACGTCGGGCTCTCTGCTATCTGGTTTGGATCCTCTGTACCCCCCCCCCCCACCGCCCCTCTGCCACTTGTTCTCTCCCTCTCTCTCTTTCTCTCAAAAATAAGTAAATATTTAAAAAATGTAGATAATGATACTTTGAGCATATTTACTGAATGGTGCCATCCTTTCCCTGTAGTGCCATATTGTCAATAAAGAAAGTGTCCACTGCCTCCTCTGTCCTTAAGAAAATCTTCATATAGGTGAGGATTCATTTGGTACCAGTTTTCTATCTGTGCCAGAACCATATCATTTTTGTCACAATTGCTCCATAATATAACATGATATTTGGTAAGGCAAGAACTCCACCAACTCCTTGCCATCAAGTCAATTTTTATTTCTCCATTCCTCTTTTTTTTTTCATTCTTTTTAAAAATATAATTTATTGTTGGGGCGCCTGGGTGGCTCAGTCGGTTGAGCTTCTGACTTCGGCTCAGGTCATGATCTCACGGTCTGAGTTCGAGCCCCGCATCGGGCTCTGTGCTGACAGCTCAGAGCCTGGAGCCTGCTTCAGATTCTGTGTCTCCCTCTCTCTCTGACCCTCCCCTATTCATGCTCTGTCTCTCTCTGTCTCAAAAATAAATAAACATTAAAAAATAAATTTAAAATATAATTTATTGTCAAATTGGTTTCCATACAACACCCAGTGCTCATCCCAATTCCTCTTATATAAATTTTAAAATCAGCTTTTTAAATACAATAAGATCTTAAGATGTGCCTTAAATCTTTAAAACTATTTGAGAAAATTTGACATCCCTATGATATTGTGTATATCCAGAAAATTGAATATCCTTTCCATTCACTGAGGTCTTCCTCAATGTCCATTAGTAAAAAGTTATTTTTCCATATGTGCTTTCATATCATTTTTTAGAACAACTTCCAGATATTTATCTAATATTGTTGTTGAGGATATCTTTTATTTTTATTTTTAAAATGTTTATTTATTTATTTTGAGAGACAGCATGGGAAGGGCAGGGAGGAGAGGGAGAGAAAGAATCCCAAGCAGACTGCACTGTCAGCACAGAGCCCAGTGTGGGACTTGAACTCATGAACCTTGAGATCATGACCTGAGCTGAAATTAAGAGCTGAACATTCAACTAACTGAGCCCCAAAGACATCTTTTAGAAATCACATTTTCTAGATAAATTTTACTATGTAAAGAAATGCAATTGATATTTGCCTAGTGATTTTGATCAACTTTGTACATTCTATTCTTTTCACCCCAGTTTTTATTTATTTTTTCCAGCTTTATTGAGATATAATTGACAAAGAAAATTGTAATATATTTAAACTGTACAATGTCATGATTTGATACATGGATACACCATGAAATGATTCTCACAGTCAAGTTAATTACCATATCCACTGCTTCACAAGTTACCTTTGTGTGTGTGAGAGGGAAAACTCCTAAGATCTACTCTCAGCAAATTTCAAGTATGCAATACAATATAATTAACTGTAGTCACCATGCTACATGTTAAGTCCTCAGAACTTATTCATCTTCTAACTGGAAGTTTGGACACTTTTACCAACCTATCCCATATTCCCCCCTCTCAAGGCCCCGGCAACCACCATTTTGTTCTGCATGAAAACGTTCTTGTTGTAAACAAATGTAGCAGTGTGTAATGATATCCAGTAAAATATCAAAGTCCCTCCTGGTTTTTGTCCTCCCTACTCTCCCAGTGTACCCTTCCAGCTGTTTGCACCCTCCAACTGGTTTTCTATTCATTTGCACACGTGCATAGTATGTAAATACACAAGTGCCACACATGAGTTATCTGTGTTATATGCACTGTTCTCTAACTTGCTTTGTTCACTGTACATAATATGCCTTAGAGCATGAGTAGGTGCCTAATGTGGTAGAAACTGTCGGTTGACTCCCCAATTTTTTTTTTTTAATTTTTTTTTTCAACGTTTTTTATTTATTTTTGGGACAGAGAGAGACAGCATGAACGGGGGAGGGGCAGAGAGAAAGGGAGACACAGAATCGGAAACAGGCTCCAGGCTCCGAGCCATCAGCCCAGAGCCTGACGCGGGGCTCGAACTCACAGACCGCGAGATCGTGACCTGGCTGAAGTCGGACGCTTAACCGACTGCGCCACCCAGGCGCCCCGACTCCCAAATTTTTAACTGGGCAATGTCTGCCCACAATAAAGACTGCTTTTTCAGGCATTCTCTGCAGCTAATTGTGACAACGTGATTAAGCTAGCCAATGTGATACAAGCAGGAGTATATGTGGCATGTTCTGGAAACTTTAAGAAGAAACTGAGGGGCGCCTGGGTAGCTCAGTCGGTTAAGCGTTCAACTTCTGCTCAGGTCATGATCTCATGGTCCGTGGGTTTGACACCCACATCGGGCTCTGTGCTGACACCTCAGAGTCTGGATCCTATTTCAGATTCTGTGTCTCCCTCTATCTCTGCCCCTCCCCCGTTTGCACTCTGTCTGTCTGTCTCTCTCTCTCTCTCAAAAATAAATAAACATTAAAAAAATTAAGAGGAAGCTGACACAAGTCTTTGTCCCATCTTCTCGTTTTCCTTCATCCTGCTGGCATGGGTGTGATGGCTGGATCTGATGGTTGGTTCTTCCCCTTGGACCATGAGCCAAGGCCACATTCTGGCTCTGGTAAAGTGGAAAGCTGAAAACAACCTGGGTTTCTGTTGGTGTTCTGGTGCAAAGCTGTGATCATAGCCCTGAATGCTCTACTTCTGCAGTTTTATGCGTGAAAGAAAGAAACTTCTAATTGTATAAAGTCCTGTTATTCTCGTACCGTTACTCGGAGCCAAACCTAATTTTAAGTAATTTGTTCAACCACTCTCTTACTAAGGGACCTTCAGATTATTTCCAGCTTATTGCTATTATTGATAATGCTGAACATGTTCACATTTTTCTTTAGGATGGATTCCTTAAGATTTTTTTTTTTTTTTGCCAGTTCTTGTTAATCAGATTTATTGAGGTTTCATATATCCATAATACAATTAGCCTTTTTTAGCCTACAGTTCTATAGATTTTGCCAAAAACATGGTCATGTAGCCACTACCATAACGACGATATAGAACAGTCCCCTGACCCCCCCCCACCCCCAATTCCTCTGTATCCCTTTGTACTCCGTCTCTGCCCACAGCCCCAGCTCCAGGCAAACACTGATCGCTTTTCTAGGTCTGTAGTTTTGCCCCACCATGTGATATACATGGAATTAGACAGTGAATTCTTTGAGTCTGACTTTTTCAGTTGGCATAATGCAGTTGACATGCATTCATGCTGTTGAGTGTATTTATTAAACATTTGTTAATTTTTATTGGACTGTTTTCCACTTTTTTTGGCGTACTGCAGTTTGTTTATCCACTCACTAGTTGTTTCCAGTTTTTGATAAATATGAATAAAGCCACTATAAATATTCACATACAGGTTTTTATGTGAATGTAAGTTTGATTTTATTTAATATGAAGGAGTGGGATTGCTGGGCCATATATATAGATGGATGTTTAATATTATAAGAAACTGATGGGGCGCCTGGCTAGCTCAATCCGTTAAGCTTCTGACTCTTGATCTCAGCTCAGGTCATGATCTCGTGCTTGGGGAGATCGAGCACCATGTCAGTCTCTGCACTGACAGTGCGGAGCCTGCTTGGGATTCTCTCTTTCCCACCTCCCCCCTCACCAAAATAAAAAATAAAACTTAAAAAAGTTGTTGTACCATTTTGCATTTTCATCAACAATGAATAAGAGTCCTAGTTGCTCCTTATCCTTTGCATCCCTTGCTATTGCCAGTTTTAAAAATATGTTTTATGTATTGTAATAGATGTGTGGTGGTATCTCATTGTGGCCTAAATTTTCATTTCCTTAATGACTCATAATGTTGAACATCTTTTCATGTGCTCACTTCCCATCCATATCTCTTCTTAAAAAATTTTTTGTTTTACATTTATTTAGTTTTGAGAGACAGAGATAGAGTGGGAGTGGGGGAGGGGAAGTGGGAAGGAGACAGAGAGTCCGAAGCAGGCTCCGGGCTCTGAGCAAGCATCAGCACAGAGCCCGATGTGGCTGGCACTCGAACCCACGAACTGTGAGATCATGACCTGAGCCGAAGTCGGACGCTCAACCGACTGAGCCACCCAGGCACCCCCATATCTCTTCTTTGGTGAGACATCAGTTCAATTCTTTTGCCCATTTATGTATCGGATTATTTTGCATCCTTACTATTGAGTTATGAGGATTCTTTATGTATAAGAATCTGGATACAAGTACTTTATCAGATAAGTGATTTGCAGGCATTTTCTCATAATCCATGTCTTTAAATTTTTTTTAAGTTTTATTTACTTAAGTAATCTCTACATCCGATATGGGGCTCACATTCACGACCTCAAGATCAAGAGTTGCACACTCCTCCGACTGAGCCAGACAGGCACCCCTTGTCTTTCCATTTTCTTAAATAGTACACATTTTTCACATTGATGAAGTCCAAATGAACATATATATATATATATATATGTATTTTTTTTCAAATTATGCTTTGGGTGTCATATGTAGTGAATTTATGTCTAAACCAAAGTTATAAAGATTTTTCTCCTATGGATTCTTCTAAAATTAAAAAAAAAGTTATTTTGAAATAATTATAGGTTTACAGAAAAGCGCAAAAAATGTGCAAAGAAATGTTCAGGGAGGTCCTGGGCAGCCTTCACCCAGGCCCCCAGTGCTAACACCTTATATAACTGTAGTACTTTTAAAACCAGGAAATTGACATTCATATAATCCATAGCATTCAGATTCTGCCAGTTGTACACACATTTATTTGTGTGTGTGCATGCATGTGCACGCATGTGCAGCTCTATGCAATTTTATCACATGTGCAGCCTCATGAAATCACCACTGCAATCAAGATACCTAATTGTACCATGTTCGCAAGACCCTTGCATGCTAACCCCTTTATAGTCACACCTACCCCCTCCCTCCCAATCTCTAACCCCTGGCAACCATGAATCTGTTCTCCATCTCTATAATTATTTTATGTCACAAATGTGCTATAAACGCAATAATGCAAAATGTGTTCTTATGGATTTGTCTATTACTTCTTTCTATTCCATTAGTTTTTCTTCATGTGTTTTGAAGTTTTCTTGTTTAATATATTTAGGATTGCTTTTTCTGATATTAATACAACCACTCATGATTTATTAAAAGTAAATTTAAATTTATTTTTAAAAATTAAGATATATAATTCATATATACCATTGTATTAAGTTTCAGATATATGACATAATGGTTCCATATATGTATATATTACAAAATGATCACCAGAGAGTAAGTCAAGAACATCCATCACCCCACATATTCACAAATTTGAAAACAATTTTTTGGATTAATGTTTATATGATGTATCTTTTTCCATCCTTTCACTTTCAGTCTACCCGTATTTGTTATATTTGAAGTGAATCTTTTGTAGACAGTATATATGTGAGTTGCTCTGTAGAGAAACTCGTGCACACGTCATAGGTACCATGTACAGAATGTTTACAGTAGTATTGTTCATACTAGTCCCCAACTGGAAACAATTCAACAGAAGATCGCACAAGTTGCGCCAAATATTTTAAAAGTTTTGCCAAGCGGGTGGTTGTGTAATGGCGTCTCATGCGGTTTCCGCTTCCATTTCTCTGATTGCTGGTGAGGTTGAACACTTTTCATACATTTACTGGCCATTTAGGATTTCTCCTGGCACACTGAACATATCATTCTACTCTCTTTTGGATTCCAACTGTTGAGAAGTTGGCATTCATTCTTGCTGCCACTCATTTGAAGGTAATCATTTCCCCCCATTTGCCTGACTTTAAAGATATTCTATTTGCAAGACGAACAATGACGATTTCATCAGAGACGTGACCATAGCTTGTCAGCTAAGAGTGGCGGCCCTGGAATTGTAGCCCTGGGTGCAGATCACACCACTGGGTGAATTTGAACACATGGTTTAAACTCTTTAAATCCCAGTTTCCTTATTGGTAAGATTGTGGCTTTCTTTTTATCTTGTCTTTAGCTTTACTTTGATCTGATCCATGTGCATTTCATTTTATTTCGATGTGTAGGACTTTTAATCTGTGAACTGGTGTCTTTCATCAGTTCTGGAGAAATTTCAGCTCCTACCTCTTCAACTGTTGTCCTACCCCAGTTGCCTCTGTTTTATCCTTCAGGAAGCCAGAAAAGGTTTACTTTCTCTATTCTGACTTTAAACCAATTGCTAGAGGTAGATCTAGGGCCTGAAGCTTATCCAATTTTTGGTCTCTGATGGTAGTGCTGCAGAGGTACTATAGGAATTAAAAGGCAAACCTATATTTGAATGAAGTGTTACTTCCGTTAAGGAAAATTTGCTGTTCCCTCCAGGGTAAAGGAATCCAGTAGTATCCTGATAAGCATGTGGTTAGTTTTCTTTCTTAAAAAATGGTACCATCTCAAGGACTCCATTTTTATGTCTGCTGATGACAGGTCAGTAGCTTGACCAGCCTGAGAGAGAGGGATGTCACGCAACATGTACTGAAGTACAGCCTCCATAATGGCCACTTTGACCGTGGGCTTATTGTGCAAGCTCATTGTGAAGAGGGAGCCTGGCTGACCTCCATGAATCAGCTTGTCCACGTAGTTATGGAGCTCTTTCTCTGGGGTGGATGTTCTGTAGAGGGCGTTAAAATGAGTCACAAAGAGCCATATGTCTTGTGCTCACTCCCAGAGGAATGCAATTTTCATAACTTATGGACCTGTCATATGCGAACACTTCTTATAGGGATTGTGCAAAAATAAAATTTATAAAAATTCTAGTGTATAAGGAGCATAAAGCAGTACTGAAAATAACAAATATGTTGCATTACCCATTATATTCCTGACAGGAGGAGATGTTTGTCTTTAGCAGGCATTGGTGAAAATGAATTCTCTACAGTTTTACACATCTGATGAGTTAAAAGATTTTCCATAGACTAGCTTCTGGCTCCATGCACTTCATACCTTGTATCTTCTTCTGTTATCTACATATTTCTGTGCTATGTGCTATAAGATACGTTCATATTACAACTTGCAGCCCTGTGCCTTTATGAAATGACACTACATGGGCATGGTGGGCAGTGGGAATAGTCCTAGAAGCCTCCCATGGAAATGATGAGAACCTCATTAATATATTCCACGATGTTCAATTCAACTGTCTTTGGCTTAAGTTGACTTTATGTCCATATGCTTACGATAAGTCAGTTCATGTCTGCTAATATGCCTGGCTAATTGCATCCTTTACTTTCCCTCAAATGTTACATTTATATAATAAATTGTATGGTCACCCATCTTAGACATGCTAGGTCACCCCCAGACATGAGGGAAAGTGATAGAGGAGAAATTGGAGTAGAGATAGCAGACTTAACCAATGGTGCTAAAATTATCTTAGTTTTGCACAAATTTTACAAAAATGGCTATACAGATATAATTCTAGGGCCCTTCCTGTGCTAATGAGGGACGCTGAGGCTTATGCATCATTACTGTCATGGTAAATTCACCTGTCAATATCCCTGCCCTCAGCCTGGTCCACCATCCTACTTGGTTCTTCCAAGTCCTGAATCTTTCTTGGATTCTATGGGGTCAGTTAGTTCCTTGAACATGTTTTTGTTGTTGTTGTTGTTGTTGTTGTTGTTGAGGCTTCTTCCACCATTCTGAAACAACAGAATGGAAAAACAGCTATCCAGATTCAGATTCAACAAACTAACATTAACTGATCGCCCATGCAGGCTAGCCATTAAAAGGTGAGCAAAGCCCAGTGATCAATGGGGACACTCTTCTTCCCATCCATGGAAACCCAAGGACATCTACTCACTCACGTAGTGGATCAGGGACAGATTTGGGACCAGAGATTAGGGCTAGTGCTCTTTCCAACTTATCTTGTCATGAACTGAAGTAAATGTGACTGTGTGAGGCACTTTATTTTACCAGAGAATCCTTAGATCTGTCACATTAGGATCAACCATAGAAATTCAAAAGCACCAGACTCATCAGAAAAAATTGCAACAGAAAACATTTTTAATGAATGGCAAAAAAAAAAAAAAAAAAAGTCCCCTGTGATAGAAACAAAACATTGAGATGGAGCAAGATTTCTCCTACTTCTCAGAAAGATTACATGGAAAGAACATGAGAAAAAGAAGAGTAGAGAAGGAAACCAAATTCTAGCCCTTGCATTTTTTAAGAACAGAAATAAATTATTTCCTTGGGTTATTTAGTCAATGGGATTCTGCAGAGGCAGGCTTTTTTTTTTTTCTTCATAACTTGTTTTCTCACTTTGGTGCTTTAGAAGGTACTCTTTGCTCCATTGTAATGTTGCTTATTTTGGAGGATTTTTCTTCAACTGAGTGGACCCTCAGGGAAAGGACATTGCCAAGTTGATCTAGTTCCTCAACCACTGTTTTGACGACAATTTCTTCTTTTGAGTCTAAAATAAAATAAATGCAAATCTAGTACTCATTCTTAACGGGTTGAAAGATACTTAGTCATTCATGGTAGGCTTTTAAAAGTAGTATTTGTTGGGCACCTGGGTGGCTCAGTTTGTTAAGCGTCCAACTTCGGTTCAGGCAATGATCTCATGGTTCGTGGGTTTGAGCCCCCCCATGGGGCTCTGTGCTGACAACTCAGAGCCTGGAGCCTTCTTTGGATTCTGTGTCTCCCTCCCTCTCTGCCCCTCCCCTGCTTGCACTCCATCTCCCTCTCTCTCTCTGTCAAATACAGACATTAAAAAATTTAAAAATAAAAATAGTGTTTGTAAGTTTGCAGTAAATTGAGATATAATACTGTGTTTGAAGCCTATGCAAGGCCCAGAACTGCCTTATACTTGCCACTGTTTTTAGAACAATGAGTGTCTAAGAGTGTGAACAACCTAAGTGTCAGGCAGGTACTGGCCTGGAGCAAGTAATGTCTTCTTTTTAACACCAACCTGCCCTATTTTTTGTGGTTTAAAATAAAGTAGCTCTTCCACCAAAGCATTGAAACTGGGAAAATAATAGGTCCTAGGTAAGAAAAATGGAGATTGAGTCCCCATTTCAGTAAGTTTATAATTTGACCACATCTCTTCTACAAGAATATAAAATACAAACATTAAGAACTTCCATAACGACCCCTGATTCCTTCATTGGCTACATGTAACCTTAGAAACAATTTTTTATATTTTTTATTAAAATTTTGTTTAACGTTTATTTATTTTTGAGAGACAGAGCACGAGCAGGGGAGGGGCAGAGAGAAAGGAAGACCTAGAATCTGAAGCAGGCTCCAGGCTCTGAACTGTCAGCACAGAGCCTGACGCAGGGCTCGAACTCAGGAGCTGCAAGATTGTGACCTAAGCCAAAGTCGGAGGCTTAACCGACTGAGCCACCAAGGCACCCCAATCTTAGAAACAATTTGATTTAGTGTACAAATAAGTGACTTATTAAAACTGCTGCTTTCGAAAAGATTTATACCAAGTAAAAAAAAAAAAAAAAAACCTTCTGTACCTTTGACTTGATTTTCGGAATGTATTGGCCCACGTCCTTTTGATTTGTAACATGTGGACTTGCTTTTTCTGTGAAGAGAAGAGTAAATTGTTGCTTTTTTTTTTTTTTTTCTTTCACAAGGAAGCTCATAAATACCTATGAATTGGGAATAAAAGTTTTGGTGTTCTAGTTTCCACAAAATTAAATTCCTCTTATGCCTAAGAGACATATAAGTAAGCCTCTCATGACCTCAATGTACTGAAGGAGGAAATTAAATAAATGTTTACAATAAGAAATTCCCTTGTGACCAGCTATTTTCTCTTTTGTCTCCCTATCCGGGGACTACAAGTTTTCACTCTGACTTTTCAATCACCTGGCCAATGAACATGTTTGGGGTGTCACAATGCAGAAGGCGCTGGGCTAGCTGCTATAGAAAATGTAGAGTGATGACACAGTTTACACCATTGAAAATAAAGTACATGCATGTAAGAAGTTGTCTGGAAAACAGCATGAAAGATGTAGTAAAAGAAGTGAATAATGAACGGTGTAATGAGCCCTTAGTTTGAAGGAGGGAGCATCACTGTTGAGTTCTTATGAGAATAAATTGTAGAGGACTGACACTGGCCTTGGAAGATGCATGAGATAGAACTGACTCCTGGTGTGACCACAGGCAAGCATTTGGTAATAGCCACTGATTACCAAGTCCCCTTCTGTGTGCAAGCCACTCTCATGAGCACTTCACCTACATAGTGAAGTGCTATGGTCAAGAGTAAAGAGTGTGGTTTTGGTGTTCTCACAATCTTACCAATAAGGAAACTGGGATTTAAAGAGTTTAAGCTATGTGTTCAAATTCACCCAGTGGTGTGAGGTGTGCCCAGGGCTACGATTCCAGGGCTATTGCTCTTGGCTAACAAGCTATGATCACTTCTCCAATGAAGTCGTCATTGTTCCTCTTTCAAATGAAAACGTAACAACCCACCTAAGACAGGGTGCACGTGTGGTAACTGGTGAAGTAACAATAAAATAGAGTGTGTTGTTATGGGACATGTGCTCCCCCAGTAAATCATAGAAGGCAATTTTCCACTTGGAGTATAGGAATTGTTTAACCTTCGGTATTTAGATGTCCTGTTATTATAGATACACACCCTTTATGTACTTAGATATTTGATTTGGCTTACACATGGCTGCTTGTTTTCATTTCACTTGGATGCAGTAATAAATTCCCAAGACCACAGTGGGTATGATCCTTAGAGTAGGAAATTCTAGAATATGATTTAGGATATCACACATGTGATACCGAGCAAACCCAGTGGACGTGAGATTAATTTTTTTTCACAAGTTAGTATTTACCTTTCTTCTCCATCTAGTAATTTGCAATACGTTTCTATTTCTTTTTCTAAAAATATTTTGATATCTAGAAGCTGTTGGTACTCCAGCTTCTGGCCTTCTGTTTCTGTGCGAATCTGTTGCAACTCTTCCTCCATTGCCCCAATCTGGTCCTGGATCTGCTGGAGCTGGAGGCAGTAATTACCTTCAGTTTCAGCCAGGGAGCATTCATACGAATGTTTCTGGAAGAAGAATAAAGCCAGGCTTGCATGGACAGTAGATAAACAGTGCATTCATATTTAAAACATTCTCAAGGTGGAAAGAAGCATTTATATGAGGTCTAAATCCTTTCAGTTGAAAATCTGCATTAGCCAGGGGTTTTTTGTTTGTTTGTTTGTTTTTCAAACAAACATTTTCTCTCCATTGAGAAAGTTTAATTTTTAAACTTTGGGATTGGTGAGTCAGAAGTCTATGGGGGGCGCCTGGGTGGCTCAGTTGGTTAAGCGTCTGACTCTGCATTTTGGCTCAGGTCATGATCTCGTGGTTCGTGAGATCGAGCCCCACATTGGGCTCTGTGCTGACAGTGTGGAGCCTGCTCAGGATTCTCTGTCTCTCCATCTCACTCTGCCCCTCCCCTGCTTGTGCACATGCGCTCTCTCTCAAAATAAATAAATAAACTTAAAAAAGGAGTAATGTTTTATGGACAACATTCTTATTATTTACTACATTTACCACATTTTATACTTTTGGTTATATGTAATTAGTTATATATAGTTAGTTAGATGTGTGTTTGTTCATACATATACACACACTCATTCAAATCAATGGTGACTCCTACGAACCATGGCCACGAGGGACTGAAGTTCTATTTCCAAGGTTTGCAGATTGCGTTTCAGCTCCATCAGCTCATTTCTGGCTGTGGTGGCTGCTCCTGAATCATCAGAAATCTGTTGTTGCAGTGAGGCACTCTGTAGCATAATCATCAGAAGGGTTAGTGAGCGGCTCGATGGTCTACTGACCAAGCCCTTGGTCTGTGATTGGCCACAGATGTACCTTTTCATTAAACCAGGCCTCCGTGTCTTTGCGGTTCTGCTCAGACAAGTCCTCATACTCGGCCCTCATGTTGTTCAACAGGACAGTTAGGTCCACGCCTGGCGCTGCGTTCACCTCCACGTTCACATCCCCCCCAGCCGCGTACTGTAGGACATTCATTTCCTGGAAAAAGGATCAGTCTTAACACTCAAGGAAGAATTTTGATTGATAGTCCAACTCTGCTCTGAAGTGGACAGAGGACTGAAATCAGGTCATATCTGAAGCTACCCTGCAGGGTCCCTTACCTCCTCGTGATTTTTTTTAAGGTATGCCAATTCCTCACTGAGCGTTTCAAACTGTATCTCGAGGTCGGTTGTACAAAGTGTCAGCTCATCCATAACCCTGTGAAGACCATTGATGTCGGCCTCTACACTCTGGTGTAGAGCAAGTTCATTTTCATACCTGAAAGGTTATTAAAGCGCTTGAGAATTGTAACCGTAGGCAGGTGCAAAGCATAACTGTTTCCAACATGTTGTATAATGAAGGATAGGATGTTCTATGCATGCTCCTGAGGCTTATTGCATAGGCAAATTGGAATCCCTACTGATTTATAATGAATATTTTGGAAGAGTTCTTTATTCAGAGTTTTTATCATCCAATGTGCTTAATTATTGAATTAAAATGTTTAAAATTTATGATCGCTCTTTTTTTTTTTTTTTTTAAATTTTTTTTTTCAACATTTTTTATTTTTGGGACAGAGAGAGACAGAGCATGAACGGGGGAGGGGCAGAGAGAGAGGGAGACACAGAATCGGAAACAGGCTCCAGGCTCCGAGCCATCAGCCCAGAGCCTGACGCGGGGCTCGAACTCACGGACCGCGAGATCGTGACCTGGCTGAAGTCGGACGCTTAACCGACTGCGCCACCCAGGCGCCCCATGATCGCTCTTTTTATAAGGGTGCATTTAATTTCTTCAGGGATTTAGTCTGATGTCATAAAAACATGTTGGCTTTTAAAGCAAAAGGTCTGTTTTTTACTCCAATGGTCGTATTTACCTTTATTACAATTAATTACGTTATTTCACCTACTTCAGCCTGAAGTCATCAGCAGTCAGTCTGGCATTGTCATTTTGCAGAATAATGCTGGCATTACAGGTGGCCATGGAAATAACCTGAATAGGGTAGATTGTGCAAAATGCTAAGTGCTGAAAGTCGAGGGAGAGTCCAGAACTTAAATGTGATTCTTAATCTTCTCAACCCATCAAGTATCTATTTTAGTATCATTTTTTCCACATTAAAGGAATCTGGCTTTATCTTCAGATAATGAATGTCCAGAGCTTAAGAGCCAAGTGTAAGCTTTTACAATCACAGATACTTTTATTTCTCTTGATCAAAAAATATGAGCCAAATATAAGATCAATAAAGCAATTATATCCATTTTGAAACTATTTGTCTATGATTTTTTTTTAATACTACAATTTTTTTTTCCACTTACTGCTTTAAGCACTGGGAATGGAGAGTGAGCAAATTCTACATCATGCAAAAATTTTGAGCACATTTTATATATATATATATATATATTTTTTTTTAGTGTATATACACCTAGAGTCTCATAAAAGTATGCAAATCTATATTTCTTACCTGTCCCTTAAGATCTTCAATGACTGAGAAATATCTCGTGTGGTCATGATCTAGACCCCGGCAAGAACCGGGCCCGTATTTCTCGTACCAGGCCTTGATTTTCTGCTCCAGGTCTACGTTTGCCTCCTCGAGGGCTCGGACGTGGTCCAGGTAGCATGCCAGGCGGTCGTTGAGGTTTTGCATGGTCATCTTTTCATTCCCGGAAAGGAGGCCATGCTCATTTCCAAGAAAACCAGCAGAGAAGCCCCCACCACCATGACAGAAACCTCCACCGGAAGAAATGCTCCCAAGAGTAAAAGAAACGCTGCTCCCGGCTCCAGACCCACGGCATGCATTCCCAGCCCCGAAACCTGGACCTCCACCAGACAGCCGCCCTGGGCCAGTTCGTGAGCAGACTCGCCTGGATCCACCAGAAAGTTGAAAAGACATGGCAATAATATAGCGGAGCGACCCTTTCTCAGCGAGGAGCGAAGCAAAAGTACACCATCCATAGCCGGGATCTCCGTTGGCCTTTTATAGGAGTCTGTAGGTCATTTCAGTCTTGACTGTTTCAAGCCGTAATAAAATATTACTTGCTCCCTAATTGTTGTTTTTCATAATTGGGTGATTTTTAATAGGGTCCAGTCTGTAGGTAGAAAAGTGCCCCCAGGATATCTTGGTCTATGAAAAAGGTACCAGGTCGAGTAATACTAAATCATAGTTTCAAAGGTCAAAATTAAATAGGAGTACCCATATCTCTTTTTTTTTTTTGACTTCTGGAAGAGTCTAGTGTGTTTTTTCCCCCCCTAGACAATAAAGAATTAATAATTCACATGAGAAATGTCTACGGCTTTTGTCCTGAGAATGTTTATGGAATATTTCTATTATTCATGCTTTACTGGACATTTCCTTTTTTATTAATAAGAGGTACTCGCAGTATACAGTGATCTGTTGATAGTCAGGTTTTTTAATTGATTTTTTAAGTTGAAAACTGAAATAATAGAAATCCTGCCATGCTTTTTGAGCCTCCGACTTTGGTTCAGGTCATGATCTCACGGTCTGTGGGTTCGAGCTCCGTGTCGGGCTCTGTGCTGACAGCTCAGAGCCTGGAGCCTGCTTTGGATTCTGTATCTCCCTCTCTCTCTGACCCTCCCCCGTTCATACTCTGTCTCTCTTGTCTCAAAAATAAATAAACATTAAAAAAAAAAAGAATTATTTTGAGAACTGAACTTCCTATTGATGAATACAGAGTGAAATATTTGAAGGAGAGGTGTGTTTTCATCCCTACCTAGAAAACCAATGATTATCGTACTCGAGATGGAAAATTAGTTGTCCTAGGTAAGGAGCCTCTTCATTCTCTTCCTTTGATGCCCATGGGAAGTTATCCCATATGGTTGTGCTTCATTTCCCCGCGAGGCAAATGAAAATACTAACACTGAATGTTGAGCAGTTCTGATAATTAATGACTATAAAGCAGTCTGAAGGGCACAAACATTTTGTAGATGTTAATTATTTAAATTATTATTATAAAACGAACATGTCAGACAGGGTCAGGTGTCTATAACTTATAATGCTACAAATTGGCTACTGATTATGGGTTTAGATCGTTTAGAAACAGTAATTTTTTCTGAATGAGATTTTTTTTAATGTTTATTTTTGAGAGAGAGAGAGCATGCATATGAGCGTGAGTGGGGGAGGGGCAGAGAGAAAGGGAGAGAGAGAATCCCAAGCAGGGTCCCTGCCAGCAACATAGAGCCCAACACAGGCTTTGGGTTCATGAACTGTGAGATCATTACGTGAGCTGAAATCAAGAGTTAGATGTTTGACCAACCCAGGAGCCCCCTGGATGAGATTTTTCAATGCTGTGCATATCAGATACTTTGAAAAACACCCAAGATTATTGCTCCTAAAAGATACAGAATATCTGGCAGGCCAGAACACATGGATTTTTTTGACCAAAATATTTTAAGATAATAGAAAACTGTAACTCAGCCCATTGCTACAGGTTTAGAACAATGTGTGATAGGAGGTGCAGCTGGTATTCAGAGACTTGTTTTTGATTTTTTTGTGACCTGGTAACCATTTTAATCTTTTGCCCAAATGTCCCATGAATAAAACAAGAGAAACAGAGTATGGGGTCAGTGTAATAGTTTATAAGTCTTTAGTGTCTTGGATAAGAGGTATTGTGAGGCCACAAAGTATTATTAACATAATCTATTTATCTCTAGATATCTTATAAATACGAATTAACTTGTAATCTTTTGTAGAACAAGTTAGGCATATATTATTAGGAACATTTTGGGGATGAGTTGGCTGTGAAGCTAAGTGCCAACACAGATCACAAAGCAGGACTGGAATGTATGATGCTTAACTCCTGAAAACACTGTCATCTGTTTGCTCATCAGGGAAAATCTCTTGACTTACTTTTTTTTTTTTTTTTTAATGTTTATTCATTTTTGAGAGAGAGAGAGAGAGACAGAGCATGAGCAGGGAAGGGGCAGAAAGAGAGGAAGACACAGAATCCGAAGCAGGCTCCAGGCTCTGAGCTGTCAGCACAGAGCCCGACATGGGGCTCGAACCCACAAACCGTGAGATCATGACCTGAGCTGAAGTTGGATGTTTAACCGACTGAGCTACCCAGGCACCCCTTGACTTTTCTTAATCCTAGATTTCCTCTACACGAATACTTGCTACAAAAGTTTAGGTATGCTTTAGTCCTTTCCAGAAGTGGGGGGTAGACTTAACAAATTCTCTAGGCCATTTCTATCCATACATTTCTTCCTCAAGAGTGTTATTGTATTCATGGCAAGAAACACATACCATTACCCTTTCTTGAGATTCTGTTAGGCCTTAGAACATTCATTATATAATGTGCATATTCTAGGTACTCGAAAATAATTGCATTAAATTAAACTTTAAGTTATGCAGCATAGATGTCTGCTTACCTCAAGATAAAGACGTTCATCACATTATCTTACTCTAATGATCCTATGCTAATTTTGCCCCTGATAAATTTAGTGTTTAGTTTCAAACATGCTTCAATATCTTTTGATGTTGTTCAAAATTTACATTCTACATTTCTGTTATCCAAGTTGGGACAGTATTTTTCTCGAACATGAATGATGTTTGTTTTATAGTGATAATAGTTTTTTGGAGAATCAGTTTCTTTTTAAAATTTTTTAAATTTTCTATTTTTTAGAGGGAGAGAAAGTGGGGGAGGGGCAGAGAGAGAGAGAGAGAGAGAGAGAGAGAGAGAACCACAATCAGGCTCCATGCACAGCACAGAGTCCAACTCCCAACGTGGGGCTTGATCCCACGATGACCCTGGGATCATTACCTGAGCCGAAATTAAGAGTCCGATGCTCAACCCTACTGTGCCACCCAGGTATCCCAAGAATCAGATTCTGGTGTGTTAATTCTTCCCACAGAATGGCTTCCCTGGTTTTGATAGTCCCACTCTGCTCTGAGGTGAACATTGGACCTGAGGAATGAGATCAGACACTATCTGAAGCCACTCTGCAGGGTCCCTTACCTCCTTGTAAAGGACTCTGATGACGGCTTAATCTTTGTCTGTTTGGAGTTAGAATGCATTTAGATTTTTCCTCCCTTCCCTCAGTAGAAGGAAGGATTCCTTGTGGAATCCTGAGGTTCTCAATACTACGGTATTATGTTAGAGTGAAGCACACAGACTCTGAGCCTGACTGCTTGGATTAGCATTCCAGCAATTCCAGTTATTAGCTGTGTGACCTTGAGAAAGCCAGTCACTCCCTGCCTTAGTTTCCTTATGTATAAAAAGAGCATAATTAACAGTACCTATCTTATAGGGTTGTTTTGAGAATAAAATGAGGCTTAGAATAGAGTTTAAAGTGCTGGGTATCACTATTACTGATTCTTTCCTGGAAGTTATGTAAAAAAGTCCTGCATATACTTTGGTTTTTTTTACCTTTTATTTTGGTGTCACTTTTAAGAAATCATTTCCAAGACCAATGTCAAGGAACTTTCTCCTATGTCTATGGCCATATCACCGTGAACATGCCCAATCTTGTCTCCTATGTTTTGTTTGAGGACTTTGATTGTTTTAGGTCTTATGTTTAGGTCTTTAATCCATTCTGAGTTGATTTTTGTGTATAGTATGTGATAGGGGCCACTTCCACATGGGCCTCTTTTTACATGTGATATTCAGTTTTCCCAACACCATTTTTTTAAACATGTTTTTAAAGCTTTATTTTATTTTTGAGAGAGACAGAAACAGCATGAGTAGGGGAGGAGCAGAGAGAGAGGGAGACAGAGAATCCTAAGCAGGCTCCGCACTGCCAGCGCGGAGCCTGATGTGGGGCTTAAACTCACAAACTGTGAGATCATGACCTGAACCGAAACAAAGAGTTGGACACTTAAGCGACTGAGCCACCCAGGCGCCCCCCAACACCATTTGTTGAAGAGTCTACCCTTTCCCCATTATGTATCCTTGTCCCCTTTGTCAAAGATAAGTTGACCATATATATGTGGATATATTTCTGGGATCTCTACTCTCTTTATTGTGGTAAAATACACAGAACATAAAATTATCATCTTACCCATTTTTAAGCATACAATTCAGTGGTATGGAATATATTCATAATATTGTGCAACCACCATCCATCTTTATAACTGTTTTCATTTTGTAAAACTTAAATATACCCATTAAACAATAACTCCCCATTCTCTTCTCCCCCAGCCCCTAGCAATCACCATTCTATTTTTTCTCCCTATGAATTCCACTACTCTAGTACCTTATATAAGTGGAATCATACAGTATTTGTCTTTTTGTGACTGAATTATTTTACTTAACATAAAGACTTCCAAATTTCATCCATATAGAAGCATGTGTCAGGACTGCCTTCCTTTCAAAGGCTGAATATATTCCATTGTATGTTTATACCACATTTTGCTTATTCATTCATCATTGATGGTTACTTGGGTTGCTTCTACATTTTTAGTTATTATGAATGATGCTGCTCTTAACATGGATGTACAAATATCTCTTCAAGATCCTGCAATCAATTCTTTTGGGTATTTACCCAGAAGTGGAATTGTTGGATCGTATGGTAATTCTATTTTTAACTTTTTGAGAAAATGTCATACTGTTTTCCATAGTGGCTATGCCAGTTTGCATTCCTATGAATAGTGCTCAAGGATTCTAATTTCTCCACATTTTTATGTCTGCCATACTGTTTTATTTATTGTAGCTTTGTAATATATTTTGAAACCAGGAAGTGTGATTTGTCTTCTCTCAAAATTGCTTTAGCTATTAAGGTTCTTTTGTGTATCTATATGAATTTTAGGATTGCTTTTTCTGTTTATGATAAAAAATGCCATTGGGATTTTGATAGGGATTGCATTAAATCTGTAGACTGCTTTGGTAGTATGGCCATTTAAACATTATTAATTCTTCCAGTTCATGAGCATGGGATGTCTTTCAATTATTTGTGGGTGCTTTAATTTCTTTAATCAATGTTTTGTAGTTTTCTGTGTATAAGTTTCTCATCTCCAGAGTTAAGTTTTTTTCCAAGTATTTTATTCTTTTTGATGCTACTATAAATGGAATTGTCTTCTTAATTTTCTTTTTTTTTTTTTTTAAGTTTTATTCATTTTTGAGAGGCAGAGAGAGACAGAGCATGAGCAGGGAAGGGGCAGAGAGAGGGAGACACAGAATCTGAAGCAGGCTCCAGACTCTGAGCTGTCAGCACAGAGCCCAATGCGGGGCTCGAACTCATGAACTGTGAGATCATGACCTGAGCTGAAGTTGGACACTCAACCGACTGAGCCACCCAGGTGCCCCTTAATTTTCTTTTTTGAAAAATTTATTAAGTGTATAAAAATGTAACTGATTTTTTATGTTGATTTTGTATCCTGCCACTTTGCTGAATTTATTTGTTAGTTATAACAGTTTTTTGGTGAAGTCTTTAGGATTTTCTATACATAAGAGCATGTCATCTGCAAACAGAGACAATTTTACTTCTCTTCCAATTTAGGTACCTTTTATTTCTTTTTCTTGCCTAATTGCTCTGGCTAGGAATTCCAGTATTGAATAAAAGTGGCAAGAATGAATATTATTGTTTTATTCCTGACATGGAGGAGAAGCTTTCAGTTTATTTTTACCATTGACTATGTTATTACCTGTGCTATTGTCAAATATGGCCTTTTTATTATGTTGACTTACATTCCTTCTGTACCTAATTTGTTGAACATTTTTATCATGAAAAGGTGTTGAGTTTTGTCAAATTCTTTTTCTGTATCTTTTGAGATGATCACATGATTTTTACCCTTCCTTCTGTTAATGTGGTGTATCACATTCATTAATTTGTTTATGCTGAACCATTCTTGCATCCCAGGGATAAATCCCATTTGATCATGGTGTATGATTCTTTTATGTGCTGTCGGATTTGTTTTGCTAGAATTTTGTTGAAGATTTTTGCATCTAAGTTCATCAGGGATATTGGCCTATAATTTTCTTTGCTTGTAGCATCTTTGTCTGGTTTTGGTATAAGAGTAATGCTGGCCTTTTGTAAAGTGAGTTTGGAAGTGTTTTCTCCTTCTCAGTTTTTCTCTCTCTCTCTCTCTCTGGTTGGTCTAGTAAAGATTTGTCCATTTTATTTTTTCAGAAAACCAACTCTCAGTCTTCTTGATCTTATCTGTTTCTTTTCTAGTCTCCATTTCATTTATTTGTGTTCTAATTTTTATTATTTCCTTCCTTCTGCTAACTTTAGGCTTAATTTCTCCTTCTTTTTCTAGTTCTTTGATGTGTAAAGTTAGATTGTTTATTTGTGAACTTTCTTCTTTCTTGATATGGGTGGTTATCCCAGAAAGTTCCCCCTAAGTACTACTTCTGCTGCATCCCATAGGTTTTGGTATATTATATTTTCATGTCCATTTGTCTCAAGATTTTTTTTTAATTTTCCTTTCAATTTCTTCTTTAACCCATTGGTTGTTCAGAAATGTCTTAGTTAGTTTCTAAATATTTCTGAACTTTCCAATTGTCCTTCTGTTATTGATTTCTAGTTTCATACTCTGTGGCCAGAAAAGACACCTGATACAGTTTCAGTCTTCTTCAGTTTGTTAAGACGTGTTTTGTGGCCAAACACTGTGTTGCAGAATTCCACTTTTGCCCTGTCTAGTTCCTACATCTCTCTCTTTTCCATTCTACCTTCAAATATCACCATTTACAGTTTGTTGTTGTTGTTATTTTAAGGATGTATTTGGCTCTTCAATTTCTTATTTCCACTCTATGAGCAAGTTGCACTCAGGGATTAGATTTTATACACTTTTATTCTCATTGCCAGCACTTAGCAAGTGTGCATAACAAGTGTTTATAGATGGAAGGGGAAAGATTTAAAATTTTACAGAGATGTGAAAAAGACTCCAACCAGTTTGCCTGTTAAACTTACTCCTAACTTGTGAAGGCCACTGAATTAAACAGAAGAAATTAAAAATAAGATTCAGCTCCCATCTGGGGTATGTTTAAAATGCAAAGATTGGCCACAACCAGTGAAGATGTCTTGCAACAAGAAGAGTTTTTATTGAAACACCACCAGAGAGAAATCCAAAGAAATGCTACAATTCTAAAAATAGGTTCTTAAGTCACTGGAAGAAAAGCAGAAAAATAAGAGGGCTTTCACTTAGGAACCTAGCTTCAGGTTGGTATTTTAATTTAGGGGCTCTTCTTTGGGGGTTCAGGAAGGCACCCTCTGTTCACTCTTTATGTTGTTGGCTTTCGTGGATTTCTCTTCCACAGTGTGAACTCTGGATGAGAGAACTTTGCCACGAGGATCTATTTCTTCAACAATCGTTTTAACCATGGTGGTTTTAGATGAGTCTAAAATGACACATAAGAATTGTTAGAATTTATCAAATTCATAAAGGGGAAATAATTAACTCATAATTTGAAACATACAAGTAAATACCGGATGCTTAACACAGCTTTTGTTTACCTTTTCTTTGATTTCCTGGTCCTTCATAGCCTTTTGATTTAACACAAGAGCTGTAAAAATAAGAGAGCTTGCATTAATTATTTCACTCTGTTTTGCTGGGGAAATTGTAAAACAAGGATTTAAGATGGGAGATCTCTGGGGACGCCTGGGGGGCTCAGTCTGTTAAGTGTGATTCTTGATTTCGGCTCAGGTCATGATTTCAGTGTTCATGAGTTTGAGCCCTTCATGGGGCTCCACACTGGCAGTGTAGAGTGTGCTTGAATTCTCTCTCTGACCCTTCCCTGCTTGTGCTCTCTCTCTGCCTTCCTCTCTCAAAAATAAACTTTAAAAAAAAGATGGGAGATATCTGGATTCTAAATAACACTAGAAGGAGTTTATGTACACATGATATGGGTCATAAATACTTTATCCCTGACTTCAAAAAAAAATCAATAACCTTAAGATAAAATGTTTTCTCACTGGAAGTGGTACTTACCCATCCTCTCCATCTATCAGGCGGCAGTAGGTCTCAATTTCCTTTTCTAGGTGGACCTTGATGTCGAGCAGCTGCTCGTACTCCAGTTTCTGGCCCTCCGTCTCGGTTCGGACCTGGTGCAGCTGTTCTTCCAGGGCCCCGATCTGAGCCTGGATCTGGGCGAGCTGCGTGCAGTAGTTCCCTTCGGTCTCGGTCAGGGAGCACTCCAGGGACTGTTTCTGAGGATCAGTAAGACACAGTTCAGTAGAAAATGTCACAATGTTGTTTTAGAATCAGGCAGAGCACTTAAGAGACATTTAAAAGAGTTATCCTTACATAATGCAAATGACCATATTTACCCCAAAGAGTCCCCCTTGTTCAATATTAATCGTCATACTGTTGTTGTGTTTGAGAATGACACAGTTGGTGGTGAATGTCACTCATGTCCAGGAGTGTTAGCAAAGATGAACTTGTTTCTTCATAGGGCACAGTGTAAAGATCCCTCTACCCCACCAATATAGCCTATGCTTGTGGAGTCTGGCACAATTTGCCACATTCCCCAGGAAAAAAGTTCTCAGACAATTAGCTGCCTTGTTTCTAATCATGTAACAGCTTCCTCTCATGGAGATTAGCTCTTCTATTAAAAGACAATCCCCTAGTGAAATGCATAAACTTTCCAGAAGTAAAATGACCCAAAGGAAAGAATGACCTTTTAAATCTTTGAATGGTTTGACTCATCAGCTTGTGAATCCAAATGGCTTTATATAGGGTCTCTCCTAGAGAGGGATGCCTGCTATAGTTTTACATGGGATGAAGATAAGAGTGTCTTACTCTTTCATCTACAAGAATTTTTTGCAAAGTCCCAATTTCATATACATTCATACCCTCCTTTGTGGATCAACTCTAAAGGTTTGTTTACTTGCCATAGTGGAAAAAGTATAGAGGTGGGAGCTAGGAAATCTGGAGAGAAAGTTCTGGTTCCTTCATATTCAACTGTGGGACTCTGGGGAGACTCTTTGAATCTTAGATTGTTCTTTTGGAAATAATGACATGAATTATAAAGTCTGCCCTGCCCAAGCCCTAGGGTTATTGTGGATTCCTGTGGGGGAAAGTGCTGGGCCTTAATGAAAAGGTTACTATTATTATCATGACTGTTTAGCTTTATAGGCAACCTTCCCGCCTCTGCTTTGCTTCTTGTTTATGCCACCTAAGATGGAACTTGTAAGTGCTCTTAATTAAGTGTTCCAAAGGAATGCTAGATGAGGAAGCTAGGAGAGGTGAAAAGGTATTTTTGCACTCCATGGAGAATGCTTTTTGATCTTTTGCCTTAGGAGGGAAGACTCAGGGTAAAAACGCTTTTCTTTTACGGGCACCTCAAAAGAATTGTACTTGCTAATTTCTAATGTTTCATAATTATGAGCATCTAGGTATACTTTCCAGGCAAAGAAGGGTTCTGCTGGGCAAAATGCAAAGGTGTCTTATTTCAAAGCACGGTCATTAATGGATAAAAACAAAACTAAGTAATATCACGTGGAAGAAGCACTCTTCTGATTTTTACCTCAATTTCTGAAACAAATCTTTTTTGTACTTTTTACTGACCATTGCTAAGAGGGACTGAAGTTCAATCTCCAGAGTCTGAAGAGTACGTTTCATTTCCGTAAGCTCATTCCGAGCTGAGGTGGTGGCACCAGCATCGTCGGAAATCTGCTGCTGCAGCGAAGCGCTCTGCAAGGTTGGGGAGCACGTTAGGGTACAGCTTGCCTTGCATCAGCGCTCAGGGCCCGGCAAGCGCGCCCCCACGGGGTTTCACCTTCTCGTTGAACCAGGCCTCCGCGTCCCTGCGGTTCTGCTCGGCCAGGTCTTCGTACTCGGCCCGCATGTTGTTCAGCAGGACCGTGAGGTCCACCCCGGGCGCCGCGTTCATCTCCACGTTCACGTTCCCGCCCGCCGCGCACTGCAGGGCCTTCATTTCCTAAAAGAAGGGTAACCATGTTACGAGCTGAGTATTTTCAAAGGAACTAGACAAGCCAGGATGCAGAAGATTAGAAGTGTTTTGTTTTGCTTTGTTTAAAAAAGTTTGTTTCTTTGGGGGCGGATGGATAGGAACATTTCAAACAGTCTAAACCATAGGGAGAAATTGACAAATTCCTTTGGAATATTGACGTCAGACATCAGACTCGTCATCTGAAATGTATGTTTCAATTTTGGGAGCGAGGCGGATTGTGGAATCAGGGGAGACAGAGCACCTACCTCCTCGTGATTCTTCTTGAGGTAAGCCAGCTCCTCGCTCAGAGTTTCCAGCTGGATCTCTAGGTCCGTTCTGCACAGAGTCAGCTCATCCAGGACCCTGCGCAAACCACTGACGTCCGCGTCAACGCTCTGGTGAAGGGCCTGTTCGTTTTCAAACCTTAGGAAATAGTAGACACCTGCATTACCTTAGTCCCATCACTTTTTAGATCATCATAAAACTCCAACCGTGCTTTGAGGTCGAACTGTTAAAATCTACTCAAAATTTCCGTTAGACCGCCCATAATGCAATGAACAAATTTCTTTGAAGCAAGAGAATAGGAACACTCGAAAATCTTTCATATGATCTTAACATTCATTTGTGTCAGTTCCTAAATTTCCCATTCAGCTGGTCATTCTTATACGCATTTGGTTTAAAACGAAGAAGCAAAATCAAACAAGTTAGGTGACCTCCAATAGCCTAAATTAAAGGGGTGGGGGGAATGTTGAGATAACCTTCTTTGGTTTCTCTTCAGCTCTACTTACTTTAGCCTGAAGTCATCAGCCGTTAGTCTTGCGTTATCGTTTTGCAGGATAATATTGGCATTACTGGTAGTTACAGAAATTATCTGATAAATGGAGAGTTAGTTAAGAGTGAGGAAATAATCTAAAAATGTCACATTCCCTTGAAATAAAGTCACCTATGAAATTATAGTAATCTTTCTGGCATTCTGTCTCTAATAATAAGATGATTCTTTTGGAAACGGGAAAGTAAGTCTGGCCTCTTTTACCACTTCACCCCACCTGTTAAAAAAAATCCTTTCTATGGAAAAACTTATAAATAAATAGCAGGAAACATTGGGCAGTTTTTGATATTTTCATATCACAAAAAGCATAAACGTGCATACCTCATACCAGGTATGGGTGAGCCATGTTCGAAGATTAGAATTTTAATATAAATTATTTTTAATATTGGGGTGCCTGGGTGGCTCAGTCGGTTGGACTTCCAACTTCAGTTCAGGTCATGATCTCATGGCTCGTGATTCAAGCCCCGTGTTGGGTTCTGTGCTGACAGCTCAGAGCCTGGAGCCTGGTTCAGATTCTGTGTCACCCTCTCTTTCTGCCCCTCTCCTGCTCACACTGTGACTCTCTCTCTCTCTCTCTCTCAAAAATAAACATTAACAAATTTTTTAATAAATTATTTTTAATATTAATAATGAACTTCTGAAAATTAGAAGCTGAGAGCAAAGCCCTGCTGTGTGTAACAGCATACATGTTTGTGGGTGCTTGTGTGGCTAAATACTCTCTGGGGTATTAACTAACCCTCACAACATTATGTTTCTTACCTGGTTCCTGAGGTCATCAATTATTGGGAAGTATCTGCTGTAATCATGATCAAGACCACGGCAGGAACCAGGCCCAAATTTCTCATACCAGCCCTTGATCTTCTGCTCCAGGTCGGCGTTGGCCTCCTCCAGGGCACGCACATTCTCCAGGTAGGAGGCCAGCCGGTCGTTGAGGTTCTGCATGGTCACCTTCTCGTTGCCCGACAGGAGGCCGTGTTCGTTCCCCATGAAGGCAGTACAAGAGGCCGTCCCCGCTCCGAGCCCTCCGCCATAGCCTCCTGCAGGTGAGCTGCCCCCAAAAGCGCAAGAGAAGCCACTTCCAATGCCTGGCACACCACATGCATTTGCAGCCCCAAAGCCCACTCCCCCGCTAGAGCCAAGCCGTCTGGATGCAGAAGAAAAGCGCACAGACATGATGTCCAGGCTGGAGAGCTTGTTCCTGGGGTGAAGCTTCGATGGCAAATGTTCTGCTCAAACAGTTGAGCTTGTCTTTATATACACATTATCAGGGTGTTTCTTGATGAACTTTGCTACTCATAGCAAAATGGTGTTTGCCAGCTCATCCTGAATTATTCATAATTGGGTGATTTTTTTTTTTTTTTTAATGAACGCCTTTACCCTACTGTGTCCATTTCTGTAGGTGGATAGTTACCTTGGGGTTATTCGTTATCTCCAAAATAGGACAGGGAGGAGTATTATCAAGATTATTATAGTGATGCATTTCAAATTTAGTATGAGCAATCCTTCCTGTCCTCCAGGTTTCAGGACTATACAACTCCTTTAAGAATAAAAAAGTGTGATAGACAAATTTCTCTTTCCCCTGCTCAAACCAACAACATCATATATTTTTCCAGCATGTGAGGCATCATAGTCATGGTTTTCAGTGGATAATATGATCTTTCTTTCAGATGTATTGAAAATAATTTCAAGATCATGAGCTCATGGTACTAGAGGAAGGAGGCCAGGTCTTAAATGAAAATTGGGGAATTAAATGGACTCTTATTTGGCAACAGAAAGTCTTCCTTGATCCTTATCCCTCCTGAGTTACTATTTCATTTTTACTCGTTTTCTGTCTAAGCTCTTTTGCCACCCAGGTTAAATAAAGGTGTTAGCTAACGTCTCTGGGCCTAGTTTCCTTATCTTTAAAATGAAAAGACTAAAACTATGGTCTGTATGTGGCCTTTCTATTTCTAGATTTCTTGCATTTTTACATTTCTTCATTTCATTCATTCTTTTTTTTTTTTTAATGTTATTTATTTTTGAGAGAGAGAGAAACAGAGTGTGAGCAGGGGAGGGGCAAAGAGAGAAGGAGACAGAATCTGAAGCAGGCTCCAGGCTCTGAGCTGTCAGCACAGAGCCCAACACAGGGCTCAAACCCATGAACCGTGAGATTATGACCAGAACCAAAGTTGGACACTTAACTGACTGAGCCACCCAGACACCCATCTTCCTTTCATTATTTCTAGAAAAATTTTCTGCATTCACTTTCTCCACTCTTCTCCTCCTACTCACTCCTGAATTTTGGTCCCAGCGCTTTATTGAAATTAACTCTTAAAGATTGCTAATTATCCCACGTCTCCAATTCAGTCAGTGTTTCTTGTGTTTATTCTCCTACACTATCTTAGGCACATTTGATACTGACCACCCCAGGTTTACTGAGCTCTGAACAATTGCCTTCTGGGAATACTTCTATTAGAATATTTCTGTTTGCTCCTGTTTTTTTTTTTTTTTTTTCATTCAGTGTGTCTGTGCCCTAAATTTTGTCATTCCTTACAGGTTTGTGCTTGGTCTTCTTGTTTCCTACACATTCTCCTTTAGTACTGTTATCCCTTCTTGTTGTTTTGGCTCTAGGTGAATGGTTTCTAAATATACATCTTTAGCGCTGGCCTCTGCCCCATTCTAGACCCACTGGGCCTCACTATGCCCAGCAGACGTTTCTACTGAGAGGCTCTGTCATGACTTCTAGTTCAACACTCACACTTTGTCATATCAAAGTTTGTCATCAGACTTTGTCTTTTGTACCTTTTTTCATTACTTACTGGTGGAATTACTCTGACTCATGCTCAAGATTGCTAAGAAATCTTTAATTTTTGTCATCTTCTAACAGTTCACATCCAACAAATTACTAGGTCCAACTGAACGTACTTCTGCAGTGTCTCTTGAAGCATTTATCTCTTCTATTTTCTTTTCACTATCATTTTTTTTTCAGTTCAATTATTGGATTTTGGTTCAAGTCTTTTTCCTCTCTGTCCTGGTCAGTAGGCAGATCAGTAAGTCAAGGCACCATTCCTAAAACACACCACCATTCATGTAATTGAAAGAATGTGGGCTCTTGGATTCAGATATATCAGCATCCATATCCCAGTTCTGCAACTTCCTGGCTGTGTGATCAATGCAAAGTTCATTCTCACTGAGCTGCCATTTCTAAGATGGAGACATGACTTGTGTTTCTGTGAGTTTAAAAACGTGGTTTAAAATCCATGGACTATAAACTAGATAAAGCTCCTTTGCCTGACATGTGTTTCTTCTTGAGGTAGGTTGTACTTACCTGACCTATTCATTCTTTTATTTTACTGCTCTTCTCCTTTCCCTCCTTTTGGTATTTGCTCCTATTGTTGTCTCCATTTGAGATTATTTGAGATCTTGCATTTGCCAAGAACAACGGACATCACTTTCAATTATAGAGGTTGAAAATGAAGTTGGTAAAAATATAAATTTTCATGACCTAATAAGTGAATTTGCAGAAAAGCAAGCCAGAAAAATCTGCTGATTGATCAAGAAATCATATTAATAAAGCAGCATACCCTATTGTATTACATAAAATTATGACATCAAAAATGTTAGTTCTTTGTAATTTATTTGTAAGATTATGTGACATCTGTATTACTAAACCTCTATTATATGTTATAAGTAATACAATGTTTTTAAAGAAAAATATTCATGTTTTAGTATCTCTCACTGAACTTTTTCCTGACTTTTGAACAAGGGACCTGACATTTTCATTTTGCATTAGCCCCTGCAAATTAGGAAGCCATTTCTAGTTGTCAGATTCTTCCCCAGGATACCTGAAGAGTTCTAGAGAAAATACCTGCAGATACTTGAATATACCAAAGAATGCTTACTGCACAACCACTCTGGAGTGATGATACACACACACACACACACACACACACACACAGCCTCCAAATATTTAGGGCTTTACTCTTAAAGATGAGCAGAATTTCAGAAATCACCATACAATGGAAAACACTTCAACATGAAAGACAAAGATTCAAAGAAAGAAACAGAAAAATGGCACTTGGGAAACAGATAATAAAGGAAGCTGAAAGAAAACTTAAAAAACAAAATAAAACTACCTATCATTAATGTCCTTAGAAGTAACAAAAATATTGCATATTTGAAACATGAATACAGTACCATTAAAATTGAACAGCACAAGAAAAGGGCTTTCAGAATTAAAAAATAACTTCCAAAATAACTTCAATGGAAGAGTTGGAAGATAAGCTTAAAAAAAATCTCCCTAACTGTTGACAAAAGACAAAAAGATGGATAAAAGAAAAGATTAGAAAATTAGAGGCTTAGCCCAAGAAGAACAACCTTAAGTAAATCAGAAAGAGAGAAAGAAGACATGATGAAGAAATTATATTATAAACATATTCTATAATACTACTCATATCTAAAGGACCTAGCTGCTAAGTTGAAAGAGGCCACCAAGAACTATGAGTGATAAGTGAAAAAGAACTGCCACAAAGCATGTGCTCAGTTTATTTCAGAGAACCATGGAGAGAAAGAGAACACTTAAAATACCAGAAGAAAAGAGAACACAACCAATGATGTGGAAATCAGCATGGCTCTGAAATTGTCAACAGCCCTGGAAGTCATGACTCCAAGGAAGAATGCCTTCAAAATTCTACTTGAAAATGATATCCGGGGTGTCTGGGTAGCTCAGTTGGTTAAGCGTCCCACCTCGGCTCAGGTCACGATCTCACGGTTCATGAGTTCTAACTCCACGTCAGGCTCTGTGCTAACAGCTCAGAGCCTAGAACGTGCTTCAGATTCTGTGTCTCTCTGTCTCTCTGCCTCTCCCCTACTTGTGCTCTGTTTCTCCCTCTCTCAAAAATAAATAAACATTAAAAAAAAAAGTGATATCCAACCTAAAATCCTCTACATTGACAATTAATCATGAATGAGGGTGGAATAAAAATATTTTCAGACATGAAATTTCTCAAAAAATTTACCTCCCTTACACACTTTGTCAGAAAACCACTAGAAGGGAAAATGAACAAGATAAGGGAAAGCTTAGAATCCAAGAAATGGGGTCCCAGTACAAGTGCACTGAGTGCACATCCCTGATGATGGCTGGGTACTAGGTTGAAAGAAAAAATACAAGATGGGAAGATTCTGAGTGTGAGATCTGCCGGGGATACATGAAAATGATGGGTGGTTTTGTTTATGTAAGAAAGAGTATGAGAGATTAAGATGTATAGGGAACTTGGCTAGTAAAAATGTTAGAAAAATATTGCTTGCATGAAGAGCAAAAAGTTGTCCAAGAAAACATGGTGTATACTGTTCAACACAATAACAAACGATATTTACTTAGTCATAATGATGAAGATACCGAACATTGATTTAACCAAATATTATGGTATAACTATATTAGGAGAAGAAGGAAGGTAGTAAAGGCAAAACTCTCAACCTTCCTTTAAGAGCACAATATATAATATCTACAACCAATAAATCAAGAAATATTGAATAATGCATATTATTTTAAAATATAGAGATAAAGATGACAAGGAGCAGCTAAACGAGTTTTAAGTGGTTGCCTGTGGAAATCAGGGCTTGAGGTAAAAGAAGGGAGAGAAAGGACACTACTGTCTTTTGTTTTTACTTTTAGCATGATTTGACTGTTAAAACAAAGTACACTCATTACTTTGGTAAAAAGTAAAAATTCATTTAAAACTAACCAAGAAAAAAAGAATCCCAAGTTTCATTGTAAGGTACAGAGGTTTTATTGTAAAATTTACAAACAAAGTTGATACAGAGTCCAGTTTAAAATATAGACTGTGGGGAGCACCTGGGTGGCTCAGTTGGTTAAGTGTCCAATTCTTCATGTTGGTTCATGTCATGATCTCATGGTTTGTGATATCCAGCCCCATGTTGGGCTCTGTGCTGACAGCTCGGAGCCTGCTTGAGATTCTCTGTCCCTCTCTTTCTGCCCCTCTCCCTGGCTCATGTTCTCTCTCTCTCTCTCTCTCAAGATAAATAAATAAACTTAAAAAAAAAATAGACACCATAGTATCTCCATGTCTAGCAGTTAAATAAGACTAGATGAAATATCCTAATGCTGAATAAATTATTGTAAAATGTCTTTTAAATTCATATCTAAGCTCAAAAGAAAAGAAAAGAAGTCATTTAAAAAGAGAAAACACATATAGCTGAAATATGAGTGGTGAGCAAACACAAAAGCTCGAGTCATCCTAGAAATATACCCAGAGCAGAAACAGATTTTCTGCTTAAGAGTTCCATTGAGGAATAATATTTGGACCTGACCAAGTGTCATAGCTGAACTTGAGACCACCACTTAAAGCTGTATATCCCAAAAGCCTATGACTTCAGTAGAAAAGATGATGTTACAAAAGTCTCCTTGCTGGCCAAATGGAGAAACCAGTAAATCATTCTGTCACTGATGGTACTGAGTAAAAATTCAATAATATTAATGTTATTGATATTTGATGATGACTTGTAATCATGGCATTACTCTGATATAGTCTTACAGCTTGAATTCATGCCCACTTACTCTGAGAACCCCAATCCAAGAAATTCATTTAAGATGTTTTCAGGTTGGTACTGCTCCATAGTACCCTGGGGAAATCATCTCTGTCCTGACCCTGTAGGACTCCCAAAGTCAAATTCCAACCACATACACACTCATAATGAAATAAACGTGTGAGGAAACAAACCCATATGACTAAGAGTCAACCCTAACTAGAGTCTACAGAATAGGACATCAAAGACCAACGATAGTAAGATTATAAGAAAGTGTATGCAAAAAAAGTGTGGTTTTTGTGTTTAGGGAAGTGAAAGAGAGAACCGCAGGTGTTACAAATGAATGAGTGACTATCAAAAATGACTAGGTAAATTTGAAAAAGAAATGAGAAGAGAAAATAAATGGATAAAGAGCATTAGGAGGACACTTATCATGATGGGCACTGAGCAACATATAGAATTGTTGGATCACTATATTGTACACCTGAAACTAATAGAACACTGTGTGTTAATTATACTTCAATAAAAATAAGAAATGGGAAATATAATACCTAAAATTGAAAATTTCAACTGAGTATTAAGCAACAGATAAGACATAACTGAGAAGAAAATAAGTAAATTGTAGGGAAAATGATAAGGTATTCTAAATGAAAGAGAATGAGACAGAGGGAGAGCAAGAGAGAGAGAGACTGGAGAGAAATTTTGGCACGCTTTTGATTGGAGTCACCCTAAAGACAACACTAACAGAATGGGACAGTGGGTAAGAATTTTCTAGAATAGACTAGAAATAGTCCTCCAATAGAAGAAGCAAAGTGAATTTAAGAATCTACTTCTAGGGGCGCCTGGGTGGCGCAGTCGGTTAAGCGTCCGACTTCAGCCAGGTCACGATCTCGCGGTCTGTGAGTTCGAGCCCCGCGTCAGGCTCTGGGCTGATGGCTCGGAGCCTGGAGCCTGTTTCCGATTCTGTGTCTCCCTCTCTGTCCCAAAAATAAATAAAAAACGTTGAGAAAAAAATTAAAAAAAAAAAAAGAATCTACTTCTAGTCACATTATAGTGATGCCGAAGAACACCAAAGACAAGGAAAAGACCATAAAGCAGCCAGAGAAAATAGAGATCATCTACAAAGGAACCATAATCAGACTGTCAGCAGCTTCCATTAGCAACAATAGAAATTCAAAGACACTGGAATGATCTCTACAAAATATTAAGAAAAGATAATTCTCACATTAAAACTCAGCACCAAACAGAAATGTCTTTCAAGAATAAGGTGTGGATCCTGGGAACTCATGACAATAATGGCAGAATTTTTGAATTCTTACATAGAGATCACACAGAACAATTATATCACAAAACCAGAGACCCATGTACAACTTTTATTATTTTTTATTTACTTTATTATTATTTTTTTAAATTTTTTTTTTTTCAACATTTTTAATTTATTTTTGGGACAGAGAGAGACAGAGCATGAACGGGGGAGGGGCAGAGAGAGAGGGAGACACAGAATCGGAAACAGGCTCCAGGCTCCGAGCCATCAGCCCAGAGCCTGACGCGGGGCTCAAACTCACGGACCGCGAGATCGTGACCTGGCTGAAGTCGGACGCTTAACCGACTGCGCCACCCAGGCGCCCCTACTTTATTATTATTTTATTTATTTTGAGAGAGAGGGAGAGGGAGAGAGAGACTCCTAAGCAGGCTCTGTGCTGCCAGTGCAGAGCTTGATTCAGGGCTTGATCTCATGAAAGGTGAGATCATGAGCTGAACTGAAATCGAGAGTCAGATGTTGAACCAACTGAGCCACCCAAGCACCCCCCTCCACGTACAACTTTTCTAACAAATCTAGGGGGCAAGGTATTATCAAGAAACCCAAAATATAAGCTGATAGAACAAACTACCATTAGCCTTAAGACCTGCATGTTGGAAGCATTTCTGTGGGAAAAAGAGGGAATCCAGAGGCACCTGAAGGGTCTGATTACAGGAGAAAAATGGAAGGCCAACTGAAAATGACAGCAGGTGAATTTGAGGAGGAAGGTGAAACTGTAACTTGAAACTGAGTTTGCCACTTGGTGGGTATTGAGCCAAAAGACACAACCAAGCCAAATAATAGCAAAATCAAGGGTTTTATTTACAACAGGTAAGGAGAATATATGGATATTTGCCATAGCAGTGTCTCCCCAAACAACAAAATTAGAGAAGTTTTAAGCTAAGAATGCATGTGTATTCACAGAGGGACTTAGTGAGGGAGAATTTAGTAGAGAACTGGGCAAAAATCATCCTAAGTGGACAGAGTCTAGGTCCTAGTTGATTGAAGTCATGGGGGCCAGCACGGGTCAGCATCATCCATTCTCTGCTCTAGTTAGTCTGGTATTGGAGTGCTCAAAGGGGTTTAAATCCTGTGAAAAAACAACTCAAGGATGTGTGTTAGGTCAATCTTTACTTTTGAAACAGCCCTGGAAGGCTTATTATTGATTTGTTGCCTCGGATGTGGTTACGCTATTCCCTTGCCTGGTGGAGAATTAGTTGTTGCATTCCCTTTATTCCCTTAAAATCTTGAACTACTGAGATTTTTGCATTTCTTTGTAATTCCAGCACTTCCTAGGAAGTTCTTCTAGAAGTGTGCTTGGGCAAGTTGTGCTGGTCAGGCATAGACCACAACATGGCTGGGGGCCTAAAATGACTTCTCTTATGTTGAGAAAGCTGTAACTCATCTTTCTTTTTCTGGGGACCCCTAACCCTATCTGCCTCCAAAACTGGGAGAATTTTGCCCATCCAGAAGTAGGTGAGTGAAAAGAGTCTTGCCATTAGGTGAGAGGGAAATAGTCTAGATTCTGTGAATTCTCAAAATTCACAAAAAGCTGTGGTTCCCTTCCAAGAGAGCATCCCACCATGAGAAGAAACCCCAGAAAGAAGAGTCAAAACTGATCAGAATAGGGTCAGTAGAAATGAAGGAAAGTGAAGGTCCAGACAGGAAATTTGAAATCAAGCCAATATATTTTTGAACACTTGATGAAAACCGAGAAAAGGGAGCTCTGTGCACTTAGAAAAGCTTTGTGGAACTATATTCATTCTAGAAGTTCAGGAACATGAATTGCCTAAAAAATGAAAAAAAGAAAAGGATTGAAGTAAAATCCTACAAAATGCTAGCACACAAAAACAAAAAAATTTAGGAGCTAAATTACATCTCTATAGAAAATGGGAGTATGCCAGAAAGACACATTTGCAAAACAGATTAAGATATAACCTACCATTTCAAAGTGATCTAAAGTGAGTTAAAAATGATGGAATGAAAGAAAAAAAAACTACATAAACCATAGTTGGGACACTTAGAAATGAGGAGACAGAACTTAGGAAAGGGTAAGAAATAAAAGCAAGAAATCATTACACTGGATAAGTTACAAACAAAAAAAGGAAGTTTAAAGAAAATCAGTTCCCAGAGAAAATACATATTCTGGAAATGCACAATCTCAAATAAAATATTAGCAAATACAACTCAATAGTATATTAAATAGCATGCACTATTCCAAGGGAGCTATTTATAGAAAAGGAGGATGGCTAATATTACATAGATAAAAATGTCATATGACAAAAATCCTATTACCATCTCAAAAGTACTAAAAGGAAAACATGGGCGGGGCACCTGGGTGGCTCTGTTGGTTGAAGAGTCCAACTCTCGATTTCAGCTCAGGTCATGATCCCAGCGTCGTGAGATCATGCCCAGCATCAGGCTCTGTGCCCAGTGTCGAGCCTGCCCAAGATTCTCTCTCTCTCCCTCTGCCCTTCCCCTCTGCTCCTGTTCTCTCTCTCTAAAGTTAAAAAAAAAAAAAAAAGAAAAAGAAAAAAAAAGAAAAGAAAAGAAAAACATGGGCAATTTTACTTATAATATTGTAATGACAAAGACCTTTCTCAGCAGATGTAAAACTCAGAATCTATGATATATACACCTATATCTATCTATATATAGACATACAATATATGTATATGACAATGTATTATAAAATTCTTTGTGATGACAAAAAAAATTAAAAATCACAACAGCAACACATTTGCATCACCCAATAACAAATGGTAATTCACTTCCCTTGTAATGAGCTCCCACAAATCTCGGGTATTTGTTAAAAGAAGAGATATTGGGGTGCCTGGGTGGCTCAGTCGGTTAAGTGCCATCTCTTGATTTTGGCTCAGGTCATGGTCTCATGGTTTGTGGGTTCGAGCCCTGCATCGGGCTTTGTGATGACAGCGTGCTGAGCCTGCTTGGGATTTTCTCTCTGCCCCTCCCCCACTCATGCTCTCTTTGAAAAACAGGGGTGGATATCAGTTTGTGATTTGTGCTTTAACAACCACCCAAGCATAGTATCTGAAGTCCTCCTTCAGATGGCAACTGATTCCTTATAAGTACACTCAGTATAGAATGTCACCACAGCAAAAAGCAACCTGCAAGGATTGGAGAAGAACATGTGATTATTGATGAGGGACCATAAGGCAAGCTGAGGACCAAGCACAAGCTAACATTACCCCCTTCCTCACTGCCCCCTGCCCCCAAGGTAGGATATGTGTGACATTCCTCAGGCACTCCTGGCTGCCTAAGGACAAAGGAAAGGACAGAAAATAAATGGTTAAATTGATAGACTCTCCATCAGTTTACAAATATCTTAGTCAATTACAAGAAAAAGACAATCTATCATTAGCCTAATATACAGAAACCTATAGACTCAGTTTCCTGGAGCCCCAACATCACCCTCCCTCCATAGTGATGTGGGGAACAAAGGCAAGAAGGAAATGGCAGATACTGCTTCGGATTCTGTGTCTCCCTCTCTCTCTGTTCTTCCCCTGTTTGTACTGTCCCTCTCTGTCTCTCAAAAAATGAATAAGTGTTTAAAAAAAATTAAAAAAAAAAGGAAATGGCAGAGAAAATTGAATTTCCTTGTAACCTGCAGCCCATTGACAGATACTTGAGGCAGGCAGAGTAGTTTCTTTCTCCAGGAACTCCCTACTGTCTTAATATTAATGCTTTGCTAGAGGGAAAAAAACCTTAGCTTGACAATAGCTAGGCCTCCTGGAATCTGTGAGTTTTTAGCATATGGGAAATCCCTTTAAGAAACTTCCTCTTGGGGCACCTGGGTGGCTTAGTCATTAAGTGCCAGACTTCCCCTCATGTCATGATCTCAGGGTTTGTGGGTTCAAGCCCCGTGTCAGGCTCTGTGCTGACAGCTTAGAGCCTGGAGCCTGCTTCAGATTCTGTGTCTCCCTTTCTCTCTCTGACCCTCCCCTGCTCACCCTCTGTCTGTCTCTCTCTCTCTCAGAAATAAATAAACATTAAAAAAAAAAAAAAGAAAGAAAAGAAACTTCCTCTTGACTTTACCTCCCCCAGCCCCATAGATATAATGAGTCATTCTTCACAACCCGAGTGGAGCTCTTCCTGCCCACGGGTCCTGTCCCCGTGCTTTAATAAAATCACCTTTTACACCAAAGATGTCTTCAAGAATTGTTTCTTGGCCGTCAGCTCCGAACCCCACCATCACCCCAAAACTTCATCAATTATTAGCAGAACTCCTGAAGAACTCAGGAGCCCCAGACTTCTGCAGAGTGAAGGAAAATCAGACCTAAACACCATGGGGAATTCTCACCCTCCTCAAAAGGAAGGACAGATTTAAGTCTAAATTCTGAGGATGGGATATTTGCTTGGATCTATGAACTCAACGGAACAGAAAGGAAACACACCCAGAATTTCATTTTACGTCTGTTCCTTTGCTAAAAAGATACACAGGGAATTCTGGTTTGTTCCCTTGGCAAGAAATTGTTAAAAAACAAAATTCAGCTGAGTAAATTTGAAGATCTAATTGGCTTCATTAAACAATGCATGAATTGGGCAGCATTCCACCTAGCAAGTCGAGTGGTGCTCCAAGGAGCTGTACAAAATGGAAGGCTTTTTATAGGAAGGAGGGTAAAGCAAGAGGGTATTGGCAACAGAAAAAAACAAAAGGATTTTTACTTCTTCTTTTTTGGGGGAAGAGAAGGGCAGATTTTTTGCTTTTTGTTTTATCATGCAGATGACCTCATCATTTCCTATCAGGAAATTTCAGATGGACCGTTAAAAGGTCACATTGCTGGAATAGGTTGAAACTGTAATTAAGTTTTGGTTTGCTGCTATGGGGGGGGGGCATATGACTTCATTTTAGACTTGTAATTTCTTCTTCTTTTTAAAAAATGTTGGTTTATTTTGAGACAGAGAGAGAGTGTGAGGGAGAGGCAGAGAGAGAAGCCCAACTCTGGGCTGATATTGTGGAGCCCAATAAGGGGCTGTATCTCAGGAACTGTGAGACCATGACCTGAGCTGAAATCAAGAGTTGGATGCTTAACCATCTGAACCATGCAGACACCCCTTTTCTTTTTCTCTTTCTTTCTTTCTTTTTCTTTCTTTTTTCTTTCTTTCTTTCTTTTTCTTTTTCTTTCTTTCTTTCTTTCTTTCTTTCTTTCTTTCTTTCTTTCTTTCTTTTCTTTTTCTTTCTTCTTCCTTCCTTTCTCTCTTTTTTTCCTTCCTTCCTTGTTTCCTTCCTTCCTTCCTCTCTCTTTCTCTCTTTCTTTCAACAAAATGATGACTTAGAGTTATTTGCTTTTCTTTTGAATCTTGTCACATCAACAGCACCCTTACCACAAAGTGCAATGTGTGCTCACTGTACCACGGCAGGAGTATGACCCTGATTCCAATCCAGGGTGTGGGTTTTTTCCCCACACCAAGGAATCCTCTGGCACAATTGTCAGTAGCAATTATCCCACCATCTACCTGGAGAGAGGTGAAGGGTTCAGTCCTGTAAGACTGCTCACTCTACCTCCAACTAGTTCAGACCTCAATCTCAAGTCTGGGCTGTCACTTGTGTCTCTAAACCACTGGCTGCAGATCACAGGTTTCCCCAGGGTCCCCTCCTTGGGTTGATTATTTCGTTAGGGTGGTTCACAGAACTCAGAGAAACATTTTGCTCATTAAATCACCGGTTTGTTATAAGAGGATAGAAGTCAGAAACAGTTACATGGAAGAGATGTATATGTCGTGGTATGGGAAAGAGCACAGAGCTTCTGTGCTTCTCTGGATGTACCACTCCCCCCAGGTCTCCACATGTTCATCCACCTGGAAGCCCTGCAAACCCTGTCCTTGGGGGTTTTTATGGAGGCTTCATTTCATAGGTGTGGTTGATTAAATCATTGGCCTTTAGTGATTGAACTTAAGCTCCTCCCCCCTCTCCCCTCCCGGAGGTGGGGTTGGGGGTGGGACTGAAAAGTTCTAACCCCCTCATCCCAAGGTTGGCTCATCTGGCAACCACCCTCCATGTTTAGTTTCCAAAAGTCACCTCGTTAACATCACAAAAGAATCTCAAAACTTCTCCACACCTTGGAACTTCCAAGGATTTTGGGAGCTCTGTGCCAGGAATGGGATGAAAATATGTTTCTTATTATAAATCGCTGTATCACACCAGGAAAAGCCGGTCACCATGGAGACAGTGTTTTTAAAATCAATGTGTTATGAGCACACCTGATAAACCGGGCTGGCTTCATCACTGGGAAACCTGTGCAGCACACAAGGTCTCATGTTCCAAACGACCTCACGCTTGGTTTCATGCTTTTCTGTTACCATCTTGATAGTCTTAATAATTTTATCCCTGAACTTGGGTCTTGTAAGCGAAGGCCGCTGGGGCAATGGGACAAGTGTCTGAGCAGAGGAGTATGGAAATATGTCTGTATGTCCATGACCGAGTAAGTAGAGTTTCTGACAACCCCGAGAGGCCAGGCTTTCTTTCAAGTAGAATTTGTTTCAGATGCAGAAAGAAGGCAGCGGTGTTCTAAGAAACATGAACTTCCAAGGAAACTTATCGCATATTGTTATATCCCTGTATGCTGAAAACAATGCTATAGAAAGATAGGGCAACTCCCTGCTTCTTTTCCTGTCTCTTTGTCAAACATCAGTATGCCAATGGCATGCATTGGTAGAATGTGAGCATACAGTAAAAACTTGGTTTGCGAGCATAATTTGTTCTGGAGACACACTTGTAATGCTATCTGGGGCTTGACAGAAAAAGTTTGCTTTAGAAAAAAAGCTATTCACACAAGGTTCATTGCTGTGGATCTTTCCAGATATAATCCTGATTGTATGGGGAACAGTACCCTGGGAAGTATCCAGATCTCCAGAGTTTGATAGGTTTGCCAGTAGAATACCAGGAATGCGCCATCTAGTGATGGGATTTTTCAATCACAGGAGAATTTCTAATTTTTTTTCCAGATTATTTGCCCATGTAAAAATGGTGAGATACTTAAAGATTACACCTAGGGGCGCCTGGGTGGCTCAGTCGGTTAAACGTCCGACTTCGACTCAGGTCACGATCTCGTGGTCCATGAGTTTGAGCTGCGCATCGGGCTCTGGGCTGATGGCTCGGAGCCTGGAGCCTGCTTCCGATTCTGTGTCTCCCCCTCTCTCTGCCCCTCCCCCGTTCATGCTCTGTCTCTCTCTGTCTCAAAAATAAACGTTTAAAAAAAATTTAAAAAAAAAGATTACACCTAGTGAATGTTAATAATGCCATGTGGTATTGACTATAATTTAAAACTAGAATGAAAGTCAATGAAAACAGATTCCATAAATATATCCCTATGCATGTAGAAAAAACATAAATCTTGAACAATTATTTATTAGTCATGAGTGAATGGAAATGAGTGCACAATCACTTTTTTATTTATTTGAAAACAAACACCCAACACCCTGTAAAAGTGAACTAAGAAACCAGGTTATTTTTGCTAAGTGATCTATCATTAAAGGTAGAAAATAATAATTTTCTTGATATTTAGAATAATGCAGTTGTGAAGAATCCTCTCCCAAATTGTTCTTTTCTCAATGGTGGCTAGAAAGGAACCCTTTGTTCTGTTTTGTTACTGGTCATTTTAGATGTCTTTTCTTCAATGGAGTGGACTCTCGATGAAAGAACTTTACCACGTTGATCTATCTCTTCAACCACTGTCTTTACCAATGTGGTTTTGGATAACTCTAGAAATAAAACACCTGTGAATACACATATTCCAGCTAAAAGATTACATGATGAAGAATTCCAGTGGTGGTTGTAATATAATATACTATGTACATTTTTGGTGAGAGAGCATGTGTAGATTTACAATAATAGTTTGCGTGGGCGGGGGGGTGGGGATGCGCCTGGGTGGCTCAGTCGGTTAAACATCTGACTTTGGCTCAGGTCATGATCTCACGTTTCATGAGTTCAAGCCCCGGGTCAGTCTCTGAGCACACAGCTCAGAGCCTAGAGCCTGCTTTGGATTCTGTATCTCCCTCTCTCTCTGTCCCTCCCCTGCTTGTTCTCTAAAATAAATACATAAATAAATAAAACATTAAAAAAAGATTTATAGTAATAGTTTGGGGTAATTTCATCCACTTAAAAATAATATTTCAAGTTCAGAGCACTTTAGTTAAAAGTACTTAAATGTAGACTGTTGCCATGGTAGATGATTGCCATTAACTCAAAAGTACTTGCTGCAGTAGAAAAAGAATTAGATTTAATTACCTTTGGGTGAACTCCCTGAGCCTCCTGATCCAAAGCGCTTTGATTTGGAGCATGAGCTACAAACAAAACAAAAACACCCCAGTTTATTCTTTAATATTTCTGGTTATCATTTAAGAGATATTCATTGAGTCAAGTGGTGAACATGAACTCAGGTGAACTCTGTATGCCAAAAACAGATGTTAATTTTCCATAAAGGAAAATATTAAAATTTTTGTGTAGAGGAAGTGGAAATAGTTGTCTTCTAAGGAAAGGATATAAAATAAGTTTGTTTCCATTTGATTTTTTTAAACTCAAGAATTCAAAACCCAAGAATATATATATTCATATATATACATAATATATTCTATATGCACAAATACAAATATGTACTTTTTAAAAACATGTAGATCCCTGGGGTTTGTATAGAGTAGTTTATTTCAGGGCAGCAGTGATATTAGGAATGGAGTGAAAGATGGGTAAAGCCTGGTGGGGGGGAGTCATCTTGAAACCTATAATGATTAACATGGATACCAAATGGGGTTTTCTGAAGGGCTGACTGGGGTCCTCCAAGGCAAATAAAGAACGGGCTGTGCCTTACAGAATGTGGAAGAGATAACCGCAGAGGCAAGAGGTGGGCACACTTCTCTGCAGTGGGAACGAAGAAGGAATGACTTGGAGGCATGAAACATGGATGGCCAGTCCATGGTTGTGGTTTAAAATAGGTAAAAACCAGGGGCGCCTGGGTGGCTCAGTTGGTTTAAGTGTCCGACTCTTGATTTCGGCTCAGATCATGATCTCGGGGTTCGTGAGTTCAAGCCTCCTATCAGGCTCTGCACTGACAGTGCAGAGCCTGCTTGGGATTCTCTCTCTCTCCCTCTCTCTCTGCCCCCCCCCCCCACTCATGTGCATGCGTGCTCTCTCTTGCACTCTCTCTCAAAATAAATAAGTCAAAAAAAATTAAAAATAAGTAAAAACTGGATTTTCAAATGGTGTTACTTACTTCCCGTCTCCATCTATCAGGCGGCAGTAGGTCTCAATTTCCTTTTCTAGGTGGACCTTGATGTCGAGCAGCTGCTCGTACTCCAGTTTCTGGCCCTCCGTCTCGGTTCGGACCTGGTGCAGCTGTTCTTCCAGGGCCCCGATCTGAGCCTGGATCTGGGCGAGCTGCGTGCAGTAGTTCCCTTCGGTCTCGGTCAGGGAGCACTCCAGGGACTGTTTCTGAGGGCAGAAGATGTCAGAGCAAGGATGAAGCCACTTTGAGGACTATGCAGATCAGAGCTTCTCAGCACACGGCAGCACAGAGTGAGGTTTGGAAATCTTGGGGCTCGTCACAACCAGACAGGAGGCACAGAGGCAGGGGAAGTCACAGGCATTTACGGGGTGGGGGCCCGGGCATGCTGGATGACCTGATATAAATGGCCCTGTCCCACGAGACTTTGGACTGTTCCTGTGGACTTTTGTGCTATTTAGGCAATATTTGCTATCACGACCAACCTATATATTAATACTTTTTTGGGGAGATAGCACAAAAAGAAATCATATTGGAAATTTTATATTTTGAAATCACTTATTTATTTTGGGGTTGGTATTTGTTTTTCAATCTTATTCTGCTACTGTCTCCGGAGAGCTACTCTACCGCTGCCCCAAGGCCTTGTGTGCTGCTGTTTCTTTTTCTTCTCTGTCCCGGATTTGCTGTTGTTATTCAAAGGCCTTTTATGAAGCACTTGAGATTGAACGAATGCCTTAACAGGGGTGGGCTTTCAACACAAGGGATATATTTCATAACCCAGTACAGGTCATTATTTCCACATTACTCTTATGAACATTATACCTCCTCCTTTCCACTTGAATACCCTGTCATTTGTCTGGTCACACGATTTCTACTTCAATTAAAGTAATTTTCCTCTTTCCCTTATCATAGGTAAGGACATCTGGGTGGTCATTACTTCTCCTGATATTAGTTATTATCTGAGTGTCCACCCCCATTTCCACTCTTTCATTTTCCTTTTCTTCTCCTGATCTTACATTGTTTAAAACAAAATGTAGTTATCAAGGGAAGGTGCAAGCCTCTGTCTCTTTCATTACATGTTCTGGGATAGTTGGGCCCAAGTATTTACATATTATATATATATTTAATTAAAAATACTTTTATTTTTCCTTTTTTTTTTTTTTTTGCTGTCATGGCATTATGGTAGTTTAAAAATTTTTTTGTGTTGCTAAATATATCATCTATTCATTCTAAGGTAAAGAGGGAGTTATGAAATACTCGTCATCACAGGCAGACACGGATGGTGTTTGATGGGGCTAAGAACCACTGACTTAATGAATAGGCCAACTGGGGCATTACCTGGGTGGTGCTGGGCTCTCCGGGGCAAAGGAGTGGAGGGTGAACAGGATGGTATTGGGGAGGAGGAGGCACCGAGAGGCAAGACGTCAGCGAGGTGTGTGCTCTGTTGTTCGAAACTTTAATTTCCCTGAGGATGTGTCCTCAGGTGGTATTCCTTTTCAAGGGTGCTAATTCTCTTCTTAGTCAGAGGGGACAGCATCCCCATCTTTACAGCCTTCCACTGTAAAGGTTAGCTTGTAGATGACGAAGGAGGAACGGATGAACTTGCCTGTATGCATACTACAGGAAGCATATGAAAAGTTTCTGTATTTAGACGACTCCCAACTTACATGTGATTTGTGTACTATAGACCATGCTTAGAATTCATCTTATGACAAAAGAATCTCAAGTATTGAAGTTATGTTCTATGCCACTATTATTCTATAATTCAGTTATGTTGTCTGTTAGCATGGGCTTTTTTTTTTTTTTTTTTGGATTATCTCCTGAACCCAAACCGTGTCACTACTGGCTGCACAGAATTAACTACTTTCTAACATCATCTCCTACGTGAAAATGCTTCCATTTTGACCTGGGAACTCAGGACTTTATTTCTTTCAACATAGCTCAGAAACGAGAGGGAAGATTGTGCCCAGGGATACAGCAGCAAGAACATGTTGCCAAGAACGGGGATACAGGGTTCCAGTGGCAGGAAAGAATAGGGAAGAGAAGAGGGCTCCAGGAGAGGCAGGGAGAGTGTCGGGAACTAGCCAGCAGTGGTGACCAGGGTCAGGAGAAGAGGGGCACCCTGGTTAAGTTAGTCTCCAATCTAAACAGCATATAGTAAGAGAGCACGGCACCTTTCTAGGGTGGCTAAGTCAAAACAGCCTTCCTAGGGGCACCTGGGTGGCTCAGTCGGTTAAGTGTCTGACTTCGGCTCAGATCACGATCTTATGGTTTGTGAGTTTGAGCCCTGCATTGGGGTCTCTGCTGCCAGCACAGAGCCCGCTTTGGATTCTCTGTCCCCCTCTTTCTCTGTCCCTCCCCCTGCTTACCACTCTCTCTCTCTCAAAAATAAATAACCATAAAAAAAATAAAAGAATAGTCTTCCTATAGTTTTGAGTCATCTTTACCTTCTCTGCTCACTGCCCTCATTCGTATTAACAGTGGTTCTTTCCTTTGGGTTACAGCCTAGTGTCCTCAGGGAGCGTGAACCCCTGATGAGGACAGGGGCGCTTGGGCCACATGTATGTGGTAATTCTCAAAATCAAGCTTTTCGGGTGCTGCCAGCTCACACCCCAGAAGGGAAGCCCGTTTTAGCCCTGGCTCGTCTCCATGGTAACCTGGGAACTAACTGGCAGGAGGTGCCAGGGTGGCTGAAAGCCCAGCTCTGTGAGGTGGGTGGGGAGGAAGAGGCTGATGGGGCTCATCGGGATTCAGATGTGTACCTTTTCCTCTGCGGGGTGAACAGCACCACGCGGCTTTCACTGGCTCCCTCAGTACCAGGAGATGCCGGTGACGCTAGGTCGGCCTTGTGTGGCCCCCTGACATTGGCCTGACACTTAGTTTTCAGGTGGGGCAATACTGCTGCCGCTGGCTCTGCGGGGCTTGAGGACGGGGCCGCGGGAAATGTGGGCTATTTTCACGAACCGGGCGCTGAGCGCCGGCGGGGAAGGAAACCCTCAGTGATCTCGGGGAGGAAGAAACGCTCTGTCTCTTTCTGCGGGTCTCAGTGTCTGTCTTCCCTGTTCTCGTCCGCTCTAAGTATTTGTAGGTAAAGCAAAGCTCTAACAGGGAGGGAGGGCTTCGGTTAGAGTCGCGACCTGCAGGCCGACCCGCGCCCTCGCCTACCATTGCCAGGAGCGACTGCAGCTCGATCTCCAGGGTCTGCAGGCTGCGCTTCATGTCGGTCAGCTCGCTCCTGGCCGAAGTGGCCGCGCCCGCGTGGTCGGAGATCTGCTGCTGCAGGGTGGCGCTCTGGAAGGCGGGGTGCAGAGGGGTGAGCGGGCCTGCGCCCACCGGGCAGGGCTGGGGCGTGGGGGTGGGGGTGGGGGTGGGGGGCGGCCTCACCTTCTCGTTGAACCAGGCCTCCGCGTCCCTGCGGTTCTGCTCGGCCAGGTCTTCGTACTCGGCCCGCATGTTGTTCAGCAGGACCGTGAGGTCCACGCCGGGCGCCGCGTTCATCTCCACGTTCACGTTCCCGCCCGCCGCGCACTGCAGGGCCTGCATTTCCTGCAGGGAGATGATAACGTGACCCTGGGGCAGTTCATGTGCCGGGCGCGTGTGACTGCTTCTCCGCGCTCTAGGCTGTGGCCTGACTTCCCAGCCCTCCACCCTGTGACTCTTCCCTCTCCCCGTTTCTCTTTTCATGTTTCCTTTCCTTCCCCCCTCGCCCCCCTCCCCCATTCTCCCCTTTGGGACAGCTAGATTTGGTGGTGTTTTAGGCGTTTCTGTCATAGGGTGTTTTCTGAAAACCTTTCATCCATTGTTTTGGAGACTATTTTGGGGAGATAACCATAAAAAAAAAAAAAGCGTATGAAGCTGCCTGGTGTAAGGTGTCAAATAATGGGTTTATTATTGTGCCGGGTTCAACATTAAAGCCAGGCTCACTAAGTGGAGAAAACAGTGACATCTTTTCCAAGTCAGAGAGGTCTTTAGTGAGGTTAACCTCAAGATAAGTTTTTATGAATGAAAGAAATAAATGTAGTGCAAACAAAAAGGGGTGTATTAGTGCAAAAGCAATGCGCCATTTTCAGAAGGATAGAATATTATATCAGCCTAAAAAATGGAAGGGTACAGATCAAATGCTTAATATTTATTACCTCGGAGACGAGATCAGAAGGGCAGAGAGTGGGAGAAAGAAAATTCTTTATAAATGCCTTGGCATTGTTTGAATTATTGTAATGAGTACGGAATACTGTTGTAATGCAATGCCACCCCCCAAAGTATTTAAAATGTACGGAATGGCGGTTTGACTAGAAGTAAAGCTTCTCCTACCTCTTCGTGGTTCTTCTTGAGGTACCTCAACTCTTCGCTCAGGGATTCGTACTGCAGCTCCTGGTCGGTCCTGCAGAGCGTCAGTTCGTCTAGGACTCTCCGCAGGCCGTTGATGTCAGCCTCTGTGTTTTGGTGAAGGGCGAGCTCATTTTCATACCTTGGGGGGCATTAAATGAATTTCAACACAAGTTAGACTCTCTCAAGAGGCAGGAAAATAGAACCTCAATTGCTTTAAGCTGAACACTGGAAATTGAATTGGGACTCAAAATATTATAAAAGTATACATGGAAAGCCTTCCTTCACTCCTCTCTTATCCAGTTCTGTGTAGGATAATCGGCATTTATTTAGTGACACAAATTCTGATAGCGGATCCCAATAAAAATAAAAATTTGCCATTGTATTATTTTTATTTTTTTAAATTAAAAAAAATTTTTTTTGAGACAGAGGGAGACAGATCATGAGCGGGGAGGGACAGAAAGAGAGGGAGACACAGAATCTGAAACAGGCTCCAGGCTCTGAGCTGTCAGCACAGAGCCTGACGCGGGGCTTGAACTCACGAACCGTGAGATCATGACCTAAGCCGAAGTCGGAGGCTCAACCGACTGAGCCACCCAGGCGCCCGCCATTTTATTATTTTTATTAAAATTTTTTGTGTTTATTTATTTTTGACACAGGGAGAGAGAGAGAGAGAGAGGCAGAGCGTGAGAGTGGAGGGGAAGAGAGAAAGGGAGACCCAGAATCCGAAGTAGGCTCCAAGCTCTGAGCTATCAACACAGAGCCCAACATGGGGCTGGAATTCATGAACAGCAAGATCATGATCTGAGCTGAAGTCGGACACTTAACTGACAACTCAGGTGCCCCCAAATATGCCATTTTATTTATTTATTTTTAATTTAATTAAAAAAAATTTTTTTGCCATTTTAGAATTTTATCTTAGTTACTCGTTTTCCTTACTTGATGCATATTTTATGAACATCTACTTTGCGCTTGGCTCTATTCCAGGCAGGCATAGAAATACAGTGATGTTTTGCCTCAAGAATGTAATAAATATGTATAAATTTTGAGCATAGCTGATTGTAATATTATAATGTGCTTTATGCCATATGGTATTGTAGTATTATAACATGCATTACTTACTATCATCTTTCAGAGTGTATACTCCTTGGGATAAAATTGAAATTTTATTTAGCATATTAAATAGACAGGAAACATTTTCTCGAGAGTGATTGTTTTCCATCACTTACTTTAGCCGGAAGTCATCCGCAGCCAGTCTGGCATTGTCAATATGCAGAATTACGTTAGCGTTAGCAATAGTGGAAGAGATAACCTAGAAGCCAAAAGGGAGGACAGGACAAATACGCCAGCTCTTACAATTTCTCAGCAAATAAAAAATTTGACACAATTAACATTGCATAAAAATCCTATTTCCTTAAGTAACAGCCAAAATACTTAAAATTTTCATTAAAAAATTACAAATACGGTTATTTCTTCTCCTATACTCATATAACCTTTAGAATGTGACACTTATCAATGAATATATTTCAAAACTGGCAACATTAAAAAAAATTTTTTTAACATTTATTTACTTCTGAGAGAAAGAGGGAGAGAGACAGAGGCATGAGTGGGGGAGAGGCAGAGAGAGGGAGACACAGAATCCGAAGCAGGCTCCAGGCTCTGAGCTGTCAGCACAGAGCCCAACACGGGGCTGAAACTCACGGACCTGGAGATCATGACCTGAGCTGAAGTCGGACACTTAACGGACTGAGTCACCCAGGCGCCCCACTAGTAACACTTTTTTAAATACATTTTTTAAAAAGTTTATTTATTTATTTTGAGAGAGAGAGGGAATGTGAGCAGGAGAGGGGCAGAGAGAGAGAAAGAGAATCCCAGGCAGGCTCCACATTGTCAGCACTGAGTCTGACGTGGGGCTCAAACTCACAAATTGTGAGATCATGACCTGAGCTGAAATCAAGAGTCAGACACTTAACGGACTGAGCCACCCAAGCACCCCCCCCCAACAAACCTAGTAACATTTAAGTTACTTGGAAACCATGATTCAAAGTGCGTATTTTTGACTAATAGGAAGAATGTTTTATCAAAAGAAATAATAAATATGATATAAATGACAGATAACAGTTATGAGGCATTTCCTGTTCTAGTTTTATGTCTTTGGGTAGGTAATTCTTAGTTTTAAATACTTTGAGTATTTCCAAATTTGTAATTTCTCACCTTATTCTTAAGTTCTTCAATTATCTGGTAGTATCTGCTATAGTCATGATCAAGTCCACGGCAAGATCCAGGCCCGTATTTATCATACCAGCCCTTGATTTTTCTCTCTAGTTCGGCATTTGCCTCCTCCAGAGCTCGCACGTTTCCCAGGTAGGATGCCAAGCGGTCGTTAAGATTCTGCATGGTCACCTTCTCATTCCCGGACAGAAGTCCCCCTTCACTTCCAGCAAAGCCAGCACAAGCAGCGTTTCCAAGGACGCCACCAGCATGGTTCCCCCCAGGAACATTGCCCAGGCCCCCTCCCAAGGCACAGGAAAATCCACTTCCAGCCACAGAGCTGCCACATGCATTGCTGCCTGCAAAGCCTAAGCCTCCACTGGATGGTCTGACAGACCCAGCTCCAGACCATAAGCAAATATGCCTAGACCCACTAGAAAATCGGAGAGACATGATAGGATGAGAAACGTTCACCCTGTCTGGAAGAAGATAGGTGTAATTTCAAAGGAGAACAGAATATCATGTGCTGATGGTGTCTTTGGGCTTTTATACACAATTGTTGGGGTGTTTCTATTTGAGTTATGCATGCCAGAAGAGAAATGGCATCATTCAGATTAGCATGAAATTATGTATAATTAGGTAATTTTTTTTTTTTTGTAAATTGATGTCTAACATCCCTGGCTGTTGCTTTGGGGTATTTGTTATCTTAAATATCACAGGGTTAGTTCTATATTAAGTTCATTATTTTAACTTCTAATTTTGGGTGAGTAATTCTTTACTTTCATCTAGGCCCTAGGAATATACCGTCATTATCTGGCACCAGATATCATAAAGTTTTAAAAGTTAAGTAAGATTGTGATAGGGTACCATCAGCTACAGTAGGGTCTTAATTACCAGGGAGGTATATAAAGAGGTATTCAAAGGTATATAAAGAGGTATATATTAAGTAAAGGAACACATATTTCATCCCCCCATAGCAAAAAAAAAAAATGTTATTAAAAATAATATGATCCTTGTAACTTCTCTGGTCTTACCATGATTATAACACCTATTTATTACCTTGAACAATAACATAAATATTGACTGATTCCTTTATTTAATGCATAAATAGCTACTATATCTGGTGTTCAAAGCTGAATATAGAAATGAAGACATAATGGGGAAGTAAATGCAGAGGTGTATGGGCACAGTCTTTAAGAAATGTATGGTCAGGATCAGGCAGAAGCTGGATTGTGTTTAACCTTCTGCGTCAAAGAGTTTGGAATGACTGGGGGTGTGTGGGGGGAGTGTGAGCAGGTCCAGCTGAGAGGGCAGGAGAGATGAGCAAGAAGTGACCTGAGAAGCCTCCTCTTGAGGCGGTGGCCAGGAAGCTGGGGGTGAAGAAGGTGGAGAGGATAGGAAAAGGAGGGGTAGAAGGGATTTGGTTGGGCTGGACTGGTTCCAGGTTCTGTGGTGAAGACAGGTATAGAATTGTTTTGCCCCAGGACAGTTCTGTCTTCTGGAACTGTGTTGGCATAAGCGGTCTGAAGCCTGGTCATCTGGCACAGTGGCTGCCATTGGCATGGCATTTAAATGTATTTTCTGGGCAAAGTTGTGGGATTTGTTTAGAGCTGCAAAAGGCCTTAGATATTACCTAATTCAGCCCCTTTGTCAGATGAGGCCACTGAGACCCACAAATGTTAAACAATTTGTTCAGAGTCACCAGGCACATGCCAGGTGAAGGCTTGGCGCATGTTCTAGATAGCCTTGAGATTCTGGCACCATGAGCGTATTTTATTTTACCTATTTATTTTAATTTGCTTAATGTTCATTTTTGAGAGAGGAGGGGAGAGAGTGCATGTGCATGAGCCGGGGAGGGGCAGAGAGAGAGAGAGGGGGACAGAGGATCCAAAGCGGGCTCTGCACTGACAGCAGCAAGGCCTGATGCTGGGCTTGAACTCATGAACTGCAAGATCATGACCTGAGCCGAAGCTGGATGCCTAACCAATTGAGCCACCCAGGTGCCCCTTATTGATTTATTTATTTTTAAAATATTTGTTTATTTAGAGAGAGAGAGAGAGAGAGAGAGAGAGAACATGCATACATGAGCAGTGAAGGGGCAGAGAGAGAGAGGGAGAGAGAGAATCCCAAGCAGGCTCCCCAGTGTCAGTGCAGAGCCGGGCATGAGGCTCTATCTCACTAACTGTGAGATCATGTGACCTGAGCTGAACTCAAGAGTCAAATGCGTAGCTGACTGAGGTACCCAGGTGCCCCATCATAAGTGTATTTTAGATACAACTAGTTTCTCTAAATTATCTATGCCCACGCAAATACCTATTTTATATATTGCCATCGACAGTCTTATCATGTTGTATTGTCAAATTATTCTTTTGAGTTATTGAATTATTGGAATTAAAATATTAAAGAATTAGAATATCAAAACATGAAGAATTGAAAATCTCTTCAGTGCCTAATTATTAACTGTAAATAATAATTAGACAAATTATTGGTGTAATGTGTATGTATCCTGCATATGTAAAAAAAAATTCCAAAGGACTTTTTGTGACAAAAGAAGGAAAGAAGCTATTTTTTTAAAAAAGCTTAAGTCGAAGGGTGCCTGGGTGGCTCAGTCGGTTAAGCGTCTGACTTTGGCTCAGGTCGTAATCTCACGGTTTGTGTGTTGGAGCCCCGCATCCGGCTCAGAGCCTGGAATCTGCTTCAGATTCTGTGTCTCCCTCTCTCTCTGTCCCTCTCCCGCTCATGCTCTGTTTATCTCTCTCTCTTTCTCTCTCTCAAAAATAAACGTTAGAAAAAAACCTTTTTTAAGCTTAAGTGGAAATAACTCGTTTCCTTGGCGATCCCAAATTGTTCACCGCAATTGTCCCTGACCTTCTATTTCCACCAGGGGGCAGCGCTCACCTGCAAATGGATGTAGTTCGGAGCAGAAGCCCCACTTCAGCCTGGGTCTCACATGCCTGCAGCTGGAAACTATTAGACCCCTGGTATGAAGCAACCTCAACGTTTATCTTCTCAAAGTTTCAGAGAACGATGAGTATAAAGACAAGATTTCCTTACATTTATATGGTGCTTTACAGCTTCCAGAGGGATTTCTTGTACATGATCTCATTTGATCCTTATAATGAATCTGGGAATTAAGAAAAGTGGTCTCCTTCCTCTGGTTTAAAGATGAGGAAACTGAGGACAGAGACTGTTCAAGGATACACAGCATGAAACATGGTGAGTCAGGTCAGAATGGGTCTTGTGATTCAGTGTGGTGGTCCTTTCATTAAATAGATGTCCTAAAGTCAGACGAAAAAGTAACTCAGACGATGCCCAGATCTCTCTTTAAATGGAAAACAAAAGCTGATTTCTTACAAAATTGTTTCAAGAATTTCTAGTTAATAGTAAAATGAAACTTCTGACTGTAGTCATGCTGCCTACCGGATGTCATTCATTCAGTTATGTTGTTGTTCATTCAAGAAGGATTTAATGAGCACCTACAATGTACAGGGCACTGTATCGGTAGCAGGGCATCCAGAAGGAAGACAATAAGTGCCTCCCAAGCTTTATTGTGAAGAATGCTGCTGTGAACATGGCACACACAAATATCTCTTCAAGACCTTAATAGCAATTCTTTTGACTTTAGACCCAGAAGTGAAATTGCTGGATCATACGGTACTTTTGTTTTTAATGTTTTGAGGAGTCACCATTCTGGTTTCTGCAGCCCCTGTCCCATTTTTCATTTCCATCAAGAGGGCACAAAGGTTCCAGTTTCTCCACAACCTTGCCAACACTTGCTATTTTCTATTTTATATTTTAAGTAGGCTCCAAGCCCAGTGCGGGGCTTTAACATGTCGCTGAGATCAAGAGTCAGATGCTTAACTGACTGAGCCACCCAGGTGCCCCCCTCCCTTTTCTTGATGGTAGCTTTCCCAATGGGTATGAAATGGTATCTCATGGTAGTTTTGATTTGCATTTTTCTAATGATTAGTGATGTTGGGCATCTTCTTATGTGTTTACTGGGCATACCCCACTTGCTTTTGTCTTTACAACTGCTTTCAATCTACAGAGATGCATTTTGGTGCCCTTTGGTTTTCTAAAGATTTATTTGTTTATGTATTTAAGTAATCTCTACACCCAACGTGGGACTTGGACTCATGACCCTGAGATCAAGAGGTGCATGCTCTACCAACTGAGCCAGCCAGGCGCCCCTGGTGCCATTTTGTTTTCTAGTCTTCCCCTCAAATTTCTTACTTTAGGAAACCTTACAGAGGCTCTATAGATCAAAACTTTAATGAGAGTTCCTCTTCCAAAAAGGTCATTAGCTTTGTCCTGGCTCTGCTAGCCTGTGAACCTGTATATTCATGCTTTTCAAGCATTTCTCCTGAGATAACATATTCTGAGTAGGAAAGGTTAATCAGAAGCCTGGTATGTGATTTTTTCTTGGCTAAGATCCTGAAGGACAAAGCTATTTTCAGAACACTATTCAATTCTTCCCCCAGGTAATGCCCAATATTTGTACTAATTCACAATTATTCCCTAACTGCTGCTAGGCTGCAAAGATCTCTTATGCAGCGTTGGGGTTGTGAGATGATGTTTGTGTTTTTATTTAGAGACACTGAAAATCAATGTGACAACTCAAAGAGTTCTTCCTCCTTTGGCATGGCTTTCTGTGGGACAACCTGGTTCAAAAAGTATCCGTAAGAAATATTCTTGATACCTGGTTTCCAGGCTGGACTTATTTTTGTTGTGATAACTCGTTTCTCTTTGTCATTCAAAGACACAGCATGGGTCATTTGCATCATGATCAGGATGACCACGGCTGCAGCTTTTAGGGATGGTCAGCCATCTCAAACCTTTGGGACAATCATCTGGTCCTTCCTACTTACCTTCACAAACCTCTTGCTCTGTTTTATTGGACCTCAGGTTCACAGGACTAGATTAGTCCTAATCCTTTGTGACACACTCTTACTACTGTTCCTACTGTCTGGATTTTTGTTTTGCAGCCCTACGGCAGCAACCTGACCTTGATCTCTACCCCGTGGCAGACCACATTAATGATGGCCTACTCTAGTAACAATTTATTGTGATGCTCATGCCCATTTTTGGAGAAACTATTTAGCCAATAAGCATATTTCTCTGAGGATGAACAGAATGCTGTTTTGTTTTTTGCTTAATAAAATCCTCATTTATTTGGACTTATCTAACACATACTAGAAGCATGCATTATAAACACGTTTATATACTCTTTATATAAACAAAGGATAAAAGCAGATATATTGAAGAAACAGGATTAAAAATTTACAGCAGTTACCAAATTTCAGTAGTGTCTTTTTCAGTTGTTTTGGTAATATTTTGAAAATATTTTTCAAAATGTACAACATAGCAATTTGACCACTCAGTACTTATGCTGTGCTCACCACAAGTGTAGTAGCTCCCATCTGTCACCATGCCAGCTGTTACAATACCACTGACTGTATTCCCTATGCTATACCTTTCATCCCTCTGATTTATTCATTCCACAACTGGAAGCCTGTATCTCCTATTCCCCTTCATTCAGTTTACACATCTCACCACTACCCTCCCCTCTGGCAACGATCGGTTTGTTCTCTGTATTTGTGGGTCTGTTTCTATTTTTGTTTGTTCATGTTTTGCTTTTTGGATTCCACATGTAAGTGAAATCATATGGTATTTCTGTCTAGCTTATTTCACTTAGCATAATATCCTCTAGGTCCATCAGTGCTGTTGCAAATAGCAAGATATCTCATCCTTTTTTATGGCTGAGTAATATTCCATTATATATAATGGAATGTGATATATATTTATTTATATATTTATATGTAAATATTTATATATAAAGTTCTATTCAAATTTACTTATAAATGTATTTATAATTTATTTATAAATATTTATTTTATATTTAAATATATATGTGATATATATCACATATACATATATGTACACACATATATATGTACATACATATATGTATATACATATGTATATGTGATATATATCACATCTTCTTTATCCATTTTTCTATCGATGGACACTTAGATTGCTTCTGTATCTGGGCTATTGTAAATGATGCTGCAATAAACATAATAAATGTAGGGGTGCCTGTATCTTTTCCAATTAGTGCTTTCATTTTCTTTGGGTAAATACCCAGTAGTGCAATTACTGGATCATATAATATTCCTATTTTTTAGTTTTTGTTACTGTTTTCCCCAGTGACTGCACCAATTTCATTCCGTGAACAGTGCACAAAGGTTCTTTTTCGCCACATCCTTGCCAACACTTGCTATTTCCTTTCTTCTTCATTTTAGCCATCCTGACAGGTATAAGGTGATATCTCACTACGGTTTTGACTTGTAGTTCCCTGACAATTAGTGATGTTGAGCATCTTTTCATGTGTCGGTTGGCCATTTGTATAATCTTCCTTGGAGAAATGTCTGTTCATATCTTCTCCCACTTTTAACTGGATTGTGTGTGTTTTGAATTGTGTAAGTTCTTTATATATTTTGGACATTCACCCCTTATTAGATATATCATTTGAAAATATCTTCTCCCACTCAGTAGGCTGCTTTTTCATTTTGTTGATGGTTTGCTATGCAAAATAGAATACTGTTTTTTCAATGTCTATTCCATGGTGGTCGTTTTTTAAGGGCTTTATAGGCATTAACCCATTTTATCCCCACAATCTCATATGAAGTAGTTATTGTCCCTATTATAGGGACAATTGTATTGGACAGATAAGAAAACTGAAATTCAGAAGGGTTGAAGTAACTTGTCCAAAACTTAACGTGATTTGTAAATGCCACCGACAGGATATGAAATCCAGGAACCATTGACTTTGGAATGCATGCTTAAACCCACAAATGACCTCTTTCCCTAATTCTCACTCTCCAGATGCCATGTAGATGGGATACTGGGTGGACCTTATTTAGTTAACCTTACACAAGCTATTTCCCCTATAAACCTGACCATAACTAAGTTACTTCTCCATGCCCTAGCAAAACCGAGCCATCATAGACATCAAGGTCATGGTGCAAAGCTTTAAGAGGCATGATGCAAACCTTCTGGAAAAGAAGCCAGCTTTTGCTGTTTAGTATGATTCCACATGAATGCCAGAGTTGGCTCTGCTAGTCTTACTGGACACTGCCCTGCTTAAATAGCAGGACACTGTCACAACTTTAGAATTTGTAAGAATGTGTACAGGATTTTTTTAATAGCTACATCAAAATCCATGTAAGAGTAGTGATCTGTACAGTTAGCAATAATTTTTTTTAACTATAAATATCAATGTCCTTGCTAAAATCAAACTTGTAAAGACTGTCTTTATTAAACTAGTCTGAGTTCCGTTGAGAAAGTTCTATTTTAATTTTTTTCCAGTTTTATTGATATAATTGACACACAGTACTGTTTAAGGTGTACATAATGACTTAACTATACAGTGAAATGAATACCACAGTTCACATTCACAAAGAAAGTGGTTCTTTACTAGAGATAAAGTAGTTACTTCATCAGAGAAAATGTAATATAAATAATTGTTTAAGAAGGTACTGGAAGACTAAACAGGTAAGAAGACAGGGACTACCATGATTTAGACCTTTCAGGAATGAAGGGTTACCCAACCAGATGAAGAACCCTGATCAGCTGAGATCTCTGCTTGGGGTGGGGGTTAGGCAGGTAGTGGTGGTAGGACTGGGTAGAAGAGACAAAGGTTAATAACAAACACAACTATCTCATAGTATCATGTTTATATTTGTGTCACTGAATAGGAGAACACTTATTTCTTCAGAATTAGGAGAATGGCCATCTCAGATTATTAACAATACTCTAAGTCCTAGGCTCTGGGTTAACTGTTAGATATTTATTTTTTAAATTTAAGTTTATTTATTTGAGAGGCAGAGTGAGCAGGGGAAGGGCAGAAAGAATCCCAAGCAGCCTGTGGGTGGAGCCTGATGCAGGGCTCGAACTCAAGAACCCTGAGTTCATGACCTGAGCCAAAACCAAGAGTAGGACACTTAACCAACTGAGCCACCCAGGTGCCACAACTTTGTTAGATATTTTAAAAGGCAGTGTTTCTGAACAGCATTCAGTATAGACACAGTGGCAGCTCAGGGTCCTTACCCATCAATATCTCAGTTTTAGGGCTTTACAGTGTAGCATGTTGGGACTTCAACAGAAACTTAGGAGACAGGCTCCCAAGAAGGGACGCTGTACCCAGATAAAAAAGTAATGCCAACTTAAGTGGGGAGCTTCTGAAGTATGATAATATTTGGTGGTAGGTAGGTCATGGAGCCTTGACTATAGGGAAGTCCATCCATTTTGAAACAGGGCTTGTCATCAGTTTGAGTACAGAGGATAGGATTTATCCAGCAGGAGACCCAAGTAAATGACCTGGGGACCAGGGCTCTGGTCTTGGGGAAAACAAGCTCAAATCAGTAAGGATAGAGACAGGCTGCTATTTGGTAGACCCGGGTATCTAGGAACCCACCAGGGAACACAAGGTAGTCTTAGGGACAAAGAATAAATATAGCCCTTAGTAAATCCATCTACTCCATATGCTAGCAGAGTACTGTCAGCTGGGTTGTTAATGGCTGAAGAATATGACTGGGTTGACCCTACACCAGGTCTTTAGTACTTATCACGAGATGTGTTTGGTGAAGGCAGGGACCTAAAGTTGTTCCTTTGGTAAAATTGGCATTATCATGTCTTCTCCTGTTCATCTGACAGACACCAAATAATTTTGTTAGGGTGATATATTACTGGCCTGGTGAGTGGTAGATGATATCTCTTAAGGAGTATATATAGCAACTGGGCAGAAATGAATGGGAAGAAAATGAGGGAAGGTAAATGTGCGAAGCCAAGTAATCAGAAAATGTGAAATTTCCAATAACTTTATCCATGAAGACTTCCTGGAGATATTTTAGAATTTTCAGGACTGAAATAATTCAAAGCCAGAGCACTGGGAGTTTCCCACCTATGGTATATCTTTAAGAAAGGGTAAGATTGGGTATCAGATTTCTGACTTAGTGAGATTATGGACATTGATCTAACACCCACAAGATTAAAAAATTTACTCAGGGAAATCATAATGATAATAATTCTGTCTTTAGAATTTCTGGACAAATGAACCTTCAAATGCTATAGTTCACTAATCTTTAAGGTTAAAAAAAAAAAATCACTTAATTTAAATAAGGACAATTCTGACCAAATTGGATAGCTTGCATCAGTAAGAAAGTTTATTGAAATTCATTAGTGAATGAGAATAGAAAGTTTTTTTTTTTTTTTTTTCCATTAAAGAACACTTTCTGGTAAAGTGAAAAGAAATACAGAAACCACAAAACACCTTTTAGACACCTTATTTTCAAGGAGTGAACCTATTTCCATAGACCATTAAGACTGAAGTGTTTTCTTGGAGCTTTTGTTTTTCATGCACCTGTACATAATGGTCTGTGTGAAGGGAGACTCTTTCCTCTTGATGCGGCTTAATAGTAGTGTTTCTTGGTTTCTGATTCAACCATTGATGAAAGGACTCTACCATCAGGTGCCACCTCTTCAATAATTGTCTTGATTACTCTGGTTTTGTTAGTATCTGTACATGAATCACAGGGGAAAAAAACAATTTAGACTAAATAATTTGTGGGGCTTCTTACTAATTAATCAAAATTTCTAAAAGAAAAGTACACTTAATTAAAAAAAGAAAGAAAATCCTATTTTTTTGTTTGTTTTTTAGATCCGAATAGTATTTAAGCTACAGCATCTTGCACCAGGTTATTTTTCGTTCAAGATGGATGTCAAGAGTATAGTTTGCTAAAAAAAAAAAAAAAAATCCAAGCAGAAATCTCTAAGATTTTAATTTTTTAGAAAGCTTTAAAAAGCAACAAAATCATCACGGAAATTTAAAACTAATTCTGATTACCCCAGCTAGTTTCTGCTGACCTTGGTCCCTTGGAAGAGGGTTCCCCGACGGACCCAGAAGACGAGGACTTGTGACCGCCGGAGCTGCCTCCACCGTAGCCGCCGCCGCTGGAACTGCCGCCGTGGCCACCGCCGCCGCCGGAGCTGCCGCCGCCGTAACCACCTCCGTGACTGCCGCCGGAGCTACCCCCGTGGCCGCTACCGCCGTGGCCGCCACCGCTGGAACTTCCGCCGCCGTAGCCGCCGCCGTAGCCGCCGCCGCCGCCGGAACTTCCGCCGTAGCCACCGCCGGAACTTCCGCCGCCGCGCCCGCCGCCGTAGCCGCCGCCGCCGCCGGAACTACCGGGAGTGAGGGTTATGTTCGGTTAACTCTAACTTTGAAAAATGGTGGGTCGCCTTCTAGGTTATCGTTACTTTAAAAATAAGCAAAGCGTGTTTCGAGAGGGGAAAAAAAAATACCTGTCGAATATGGATTCTCAGACCCACTAACGAACAGTTTTATATGCACACAACTTTCAGAATCAAATCCATGGGAAACTCAGGCTGTGGTTGCATACGCCTTTCTCTGTACTCTGCCTTCCCCCTTCTCCCTTTCGCCCATCCTCCGGCACTTTGGGTTTTGGAAAAGCCTGGCGATTTAGAACACTGAATAAGACCAACTGGGATAATTCTAAGATTTTTATAATTTACCTTCCTTCTCCTTCTAGTAGGCTGCGGTAGGTTTGAATTTCATTCTCCAGTCGGATCTTAATATCCAGGAGTTGTTGGTACTCAGCATTCTGGCACTCGGTTTCAGCTCGAATCTGTTGCAGTTGTTCCTCCAGAGAGGAGATCTGGGCCTGTATCTGGGAGAGCTGCATACAGTAGCGACCTTCTGTTTCTGCCAAGGAGGCTTCCAGGGATTGTTTCTGGAAAGAGAGAATGTACGGTGGCTTAGCGACTTCTTTGTTTAATAGAGTACAGTGAAGATTATTTAATAATTATTTAATGATAATTAATATTTAATCTTTAATAATAAGACATCAAATAGAAGAATAAAGGAAATGAATAGAATTTGTGTTTTATGTTTAATGGCAACATTTTAACTTCACGTTTAGAGCAGGGCCCCTAAGACTTTTCTCCCATTAACAAAGAGCTCCAATTTTATTTCTACTTTCGTACTCTTTCTTTTTTTCTTGTGGTGCATATTCTTATGTGAGCGTGAAACTTTGTGTGTTAAAGTTGAAGTTATTTCAAGAGAGAATTACAAACATACCAGGGCTAGTTGGGACTGTAGTTCGATTTCCAGACCTTGAACCGTGCGTCTCAATTCAGTAATCTCCGATTTGTGGCTGGACATTTGTTCGATGTTACTATTGATTTCCGTAGTGAGTTCTTTGCTCTAGAGTATTAACAACAGGGGAAAAGATGAGAAAATTCTGAAATGATAACCAAACGTCCGTTGGCCCCGCTATGAAGGAAGACGAATTAACCTTTTCGTTGAACCAGGCTTCAGCGTCTTTGCGGTTTTGTTCAGCAAGTTGTTCATATTGGTTTCTCATGTTATTCAGAAGTTCAGTCAGATCGACACCTGGGGCAGCATTCATTTCTACATTTACATCACCAGTGGACACATTTTGAAGGTCTTTCATTTCCTGTTAGAGGAACAGAAAAATTTAATGATTGTATCATGACCACATGACCCCCCCCCCCCCCTTTTATTTTTGGCTGCGGGACGTATAACTTTTTGCATCACCTCTTCATGATTCTTCTTCAGGTAGGCCAGCTCTTCAGTCAGGCTCTCGATCTGCATCTCCAAGTCAGCCTTGGTCAGGGTCAGTTCATCCAGCACCCTGCGCAGGCCATTGATGTCAGCCTCCACGCTCTGGCGCAGGGTGACCTCGTTCTCATACCTGAAACAAGCATGGTACAAATACTGGATATAATTTACATATGGGAGATGTTCCTGGGCTGAGACTGTTTTAGAAGCGAATACAGAGTTGGCTTCATATGGCAACATTTATTGTGTACTAATTCATATGGGGATAGAGGGATATTAGTGGGTTAATGCAAAGAAGCTTAGCAGTTTACTTTAAAATGCATTTTCTTCTTTCAATATTGCCAAGAAGGTAATATTGAAATTGAAAAATTTTCGGACAGCTCCAATACTGTTTAACTTTGAATGAATTCAAGAAAATGTAAATGCTATTGTAGGTGTCCAAAGTCACTGTTAAAAACAACTCCTGTATTTGTTGTGACTGTGTTGTACCATGTTTACTTAGCTTACTTTAATCTGAAGTCATCAGCTGCCAGCCTGGCATTGTCGATCTGAAGCAGGATATTGGCATTATCGGTTGTCAGATTGAGGATCTGGAGGGAGAGGCAAAGAAATCAGATACAGATACGCCACTATAAAACCAGGTGGCATAGATAGATGAGCTGCATTTTTATGTTCTCTTACAAAATCCTCGGGGGATTTTTTTTTTATCTTAAATATAAAATATTGCAGGGCTACTCATATACTTAAATTTGAGTCATTTGTTCTCTTAAAGTTTCTATACATATCTACTTCTGTATCATCTTTTTCTGAAAACTAACTGCAGTTATATAGCTGTGTTCTTGCACAGCTCCCCTCTCCCCCCTCTCATTTTATACTGTGTGATTTCCATGTATTTCAGTGAACTTTTGACTGACTCATACCTTTTGGTTTAACTTGTTTTAAATATACATTCTAAATGAATACACTCTGGGCTGACACACAGTAGGTACAATTCACAAATTCTCCCAGAGGCAAACAATATCCCATTTTCATACTGGAGAATTCATGTTACTTATAATGTTGGTAATGGATTTTTTTTATTATCAATCTGAATACTGTCTTGTTCTGATTGATTTAATAATTCTTTCAGTTCCGATATTTGTAAATGACCTAGTATTTTAACTATGAACTCATACACTCATTAAAACATAAAAAAATTCTCAGTAATCCATCGTCTGATAAGGTATACAACACACATTGAAGATTTCAATGACCATATCCTCACAAATATTTACCTTTGAGGAGACTGGATTATTTTTGGAAGCAAGAAAGTAAGGTAGGCAAACACAGTGAATAGCTACATTGTAGTTAATGTAAGAGTCACATATCTGAGTTACATGGATAAAAAATAGGCTTAAAGTTGGATTTTTAAGATGCACCTTACCTGATTTTTAAGATCATCGATGGTTTGGTAGTATTTGCTGTAGTCACGAGGTTCTCTCTGGCCTAAGCCACCATGCTTTTCATACCACTCCTTGATTTTGCCTTCTAGCTCATAGTTTGATTCTTCCAGAGCCCGCACTTTGTCCAAGTAGGAAGCCAGGCGGTCATTCAGATTCTGCATGGTTACTTTTTCATTTCCGGAGAGAAGGCCACCATCTCCTCCAAATCCACCCCCAAAGCCTCCAAAGCTGCCTCCACTGAAGCCGCCACCACCAAAGCTGCCCCCTCCAAAGCTGCCTCCTCCATAGCCCCCACCAAAGCTGCTGCTTCCATAGCCTCCACCAAAGCCTCCTCCACCAAAGCCTCCTCCGCCAAAGCCTCCTCCTAATCCTCCATAGCCACCTGATGAGCCCCCAAAGCAGCCTCCACCAGAGCTCCCACGACTAAAAGAACCACCACTGAACCCCCCTGAGCTAAATCCTCCACCAATGGAGCCTTTGCTGCTTGAAATTCTGAAGGATGACCCTCCTCCTCCTCCTCCTCCTCCCCCCCCACTGCGGGAGGAAGAGTACTGCTTGCTTGAGCTGTATCGAACAGACATGGTGATGCTGTTTAGCTCAGGGAGTGCTTGCTACCAAGGACAGTGACAAGCCTTTATACACCGAGAGGGTGTGTCCCACATGTGTTAGAGTTTGCTTACTTACATGGTTTTCTTTTTGCCAATTTAGCATCTTTACTTATGATTGCATAAATTATCGTTGGTAATAACCAATTCCAATATGTATGGTTTTGAATTTGCCCTAAGAACAAACAGGAGTTTTGCTGTGTTGAAATTGAAAATGGGTGTAGTTCAGATGAGCTTATGTTTCATTATGCTTTTTTACCTTTTGAAGAATATTGAGCAACTTAAATCCAGTTTTTTCTCAGTACTAATTTAGTTACACAGAATGTTTGCAAAGTTTGGAAAAAGAATTTTAGCTACAAAATTATTGCTGAAGATTTTTCAAATTCATGTTTTAAATAGTTTTAATTGGAAAAAAAACTAACATAAAGTCATGCTCTAATGGGGATCTTGTAGAAAATTGTAAGCAAACCAAAAAGAAAAGAAAAAAATATGCTAAACAGTTTAATTAGTGTTCAAAAGATGCCACATATGAAGAATTAAAGCCATAAGAAAACCAAATTGGTAAGTGTGTGTGTGTGTGTGTGTGTGTGTGTGTGTGTGTAGTGTTTGTAGGGAATCTTTTATTTGGAGAATGAAAGCATAGTGGTACTTTGCTTAGAGAGTTGGAAGTGAGTAATGACTTAGGAATCTGCCAATTTAATGGTGCTATTCTTTTTAACCTTATATATATTTTTAAGTTTATTTTGAGAGCGAGAAAGCTCATATGAATGTGTGAGCAGGGGAGGGGCTGAGAGAGAGAGAGAGAGAGAGAGAGAGAATCCCAAGCAGGCTCCATGCTGTCAGCACGGAGCCCAACACAGGGCTCAATACCACAAACCGCAAGATCACGACCTGAGCTGAAACCATGAGCTGGACGCTTAACTGAGCCACCCAGGCACCCTTTTCTTTTTAACCTAAAAAAAAAAAAAAATCATGAAATGATTCTGGATTTTATTGATTTTTAAATTCATTATAGTGAAGGCTGATTTGAAGACCATAATGCAGAAATTCTTAGCACAATATATGAAAAACTAACCTCCATTACTTTCTTTACTCTAAATTTGATTGATCCCCAAAGGGAGAGCTTAGTTACATTGTAATTGTGATTAAAAATTTGCTTACAGGAATATAAATCCAGATTAGAGAATGTTACTTGCTCCAAAAATTATGATCTGGACTGTGAACATACGTTTCCAAGCTAGATTCTGTTTCTCAAAAAAAAATTTTTTTTTCCTTGGATACACTGTGTATAGAATTTGGTGTAACAGTTTGTCTAGTGAAGTATTTAATTGGGACTTTAATACATGGTATAAAATTATTTTTCATCTACCCATAGGCTATGACAATGCTGTTGTTCAAAAATATATTCATGTGTATTACACACACACACACATATTTTATAATTAAACAGTGCCATTTGTGATCCTGTGATTTTATAATCTGTGAAACAAGCTGCTGAAATAGGGATGGTGATTATCTCTAGTGTATGAAAGAGGAAGTTGAAGCTGAGAGAGGTTATGATTTCACGTAACGAAATGAAATAGGTGGTAGAACTGAGATGAGAAACTTAGTGTTTTGATGCCTGACTTTTGGCTCTTTCCTACGCTACCATTGTGTCTATGTACTCTCTACTGTGGTTGGTCTGATAGAATCGAATGCCTCTCTTTCTCACCATAAACTTCTCCACGTGGGAAAAAAACAAAACAAAACAAAAAGTCCTTGGAAGCATGAAAATGTTGAGATGATAGGGTATTTGGCACATGCCCTTCTTTTACGAATTGCTTTTTCCTATTAGATGTACAGCTGCACAGCCTACGAAAACTGTAGAAATAGTTTCTTCAGGGAAGGGGAATGTGGCTGGGAGTGTTAGTGTAGAGCTGATTGTCAGGGGTTACAGTTATTACCCAGCACGTTGTGGTTCCGCCAACTTGTTAGCACATGTAAATGGGGCAGTAGCTAAAAGAAATAATGAAACCCAACCATGGGAATTGATCCTTGAGGAAGATAGCAGGCGGTAGAGGAAGGCTGTAAAAATCAGGATAGAGAAAACAAAAAACCATTCCAGTAAGTTCAGAGCGGATGTTGAAGCCTTGATATTAATGAAAGCGATTTGGAAAGAAACCATTTTAATTAAAGAGAGATTCTGGTAGATTTTACCTGCCATTATTATGAATTTTGGATCTTGATCTTACCAGTTTTGCTTCAGTATTAGCTTTTACTATTTTTTTTCACCCTGGTGGAGAAATATAAAATTTAAATCTATTTTCAGTTATTTAACCGGTGCAAGTGGTATGAAGAAATCTGTTACAATCATGTTAAAGAATATGTGAAAGGAAACCTGTGCGTAAAAGTACACGGGGACAAATACATGTATAGAGACTCTTCTAATACCAATAATATTTAAATAATTATTTAAATAATATTTAAATATTTAAACCACCTTTAACTAAATCTATTCTCGAAGGCTGCTTATTAACCTGTATATTGTAGAAATTGATTTGTTTTTATTTGCACTGTCATTTGTTGAAATCCGCCTTTGGCATGAGTGACGTTACAGAGGTGCCATGTAATAATTCTATAGCTAAATGGGATGAAAATTTACAGACTGTCATTTCTAATCTTGGCACCGTATACACTTGATTGCCATAATCCACTGTAACTGTAATTTCGTTGTTTTCTATTTTTATTGTGTCTCTGTGGGGCGTTGATAGGTATTTAGAAGATAGATGAGTGAGATTCAGCTCTTGCCCTTAACGATTTTACTAATCCTTACAATCTAATTGAGGAGACAAAACAAACATTATCAACCTAAGCACCATATGAATGGTAAATGAAGTGAAAAGGAGGTGGGGTGGGGAAAAGGAGTTAACATTTCTAAACATCTACTATGTTCTAGATGGTTTAGTCTCCTGTAATCCTCCCCAATTTCTCTCTGATTGGTATTACATACCTCATTTTATAGCTGGAAAAAAAAAAAAGTGAAGCTTTAGAAAGCTTTAGGAATTGCCCAGAGTAGCATAGGTAGTTTATGCTAGAGCCTGGTTTTGAATCAGCTTGAAAGATGATCCTGTTTTCATGACAGGATCTGTCGTGAAAGACTGTCGCTGTAAGGCTGATGAGCAAGGAGTCTTGTTGGAATAGGGTCATCTGACAAAGTTTCATGTGCCAGTGGAATTTAAGCTGAATCTTGCAAAGGATGGGTAGGATTCTTCCATGCATGCAGCAGCAGAGAGAGGACCTTTCTGGGAAGTGGGGACTATGAAAATGCCAAACAGGTGGAGACTCTTAATGGGCCAGTTTGGCTAGATCAGATCATCTATATTTATTAATTTCTCTTAACAGATTTTATTTGGTACCTGCAGTATTCCCTGGGGATACATAGATGACTAAGACAAATCTGCCACTTAGGGAATTTGCACTGTACTTGGAGAGACAAGCAAACATACCCACAAGTTGGAGATTCTAATATAGGGTACTCTGGGCTACACTTGAGGCATGACCAGGGTGTTGAGGTAGTGCAGGGAGGGGTTCTAACAGTCTGGTGTGTGTGTATGTGTGTGTGTGTGTGTGTGTGTGTGTGTGCGCGCGCGCGTGTGTGTGTGCGTGTGATGTGCATGAGGGCACAATGAAAGAAAAATGAAGTTTTGAGAAGTTTGTTTTAAGATAGGAATTTGAAGTAGTACCAGGATATTCACGTAAAAATGTCTTAGCACTTAGACTCCTAGGACTACAGTTCAGGAGGGAGATTAGAGCAGCAGATACATTCAAGATAGGTAAGATCCCTAAGGGAAGGAATTGAGAAAGAAATGAGTGAAGGTCTAAGCCTGAACTTTGAGGGATGGCCACTTTAGGGGCTGGGAAGAAGAGCTAGAGACTAGAGAATAATACTGAGAAGGAGGGCACTTATGATTTGGGAAAGAGGAAGAAGGAACTTGGAAGCCAAGGGAGGAGGGAACCCAGATAAGTAGGCTGGTCACCAGAAAGAGAGACCAAGGAGAAAGGAGATTGAAGAGAAACTTGATTTGGCAGTTAGGAACCACTGGCGTCCTTCCACAAGAGAGGTTTAGTGGAATTGTAGTAGGGTAATCTACAATATATACCCAATATTAGATTTGGCCACTTTGCTTACTGTATTTTGTTTTCATGTAGTCCAGTGTATTAATTTCCTCTTTAATTGCTTCTGGATTTGCAGTCATGGTTAAGGTGGGTATACACTATTCTCATGAGTTTAGTTTGGCTGGGGCTCTTGAAACATGTTGATTCAGCTTTGTTATCAACTTGACTTGTCGCACTGTTGGGATTTTTGGACCTTTCCTATTCCTTGTTTTTCTTCAAGTAAAATTCTCTTTTGAAGTTTCTATTTGAAAATTCTATTTGCAAGTTTCTTTCTCTGATTAATTGAGATACAATGAGTAATTTAAGTAGTTACAGAAAGAGGACTCTGGTAGTGCAGATTATGTCTCAAGATGGCAGGATTGATGAGCTAAATGTTTAGAGTTTTCCATTGTTTATCACAGAAAGTTTGAAAGTTAGACATATTTTGCTTGACTGGTCTGTGACTGTGTGCAAACTGCTGAATGTGCCTTTATGATTACCACCCACAGAGTCAAAGCCAAATAGAAAATTGTACAACTGTGTAGTGGATTTGGTACCCTCCTCCCAGACGACTGAGTATTTAGGCAATAATTAGTAATTAGCGAAGATATTCATAAGGCCCATGACTTCTCATTGCAAAACATCTAAAATTCAGTGCTTTAAAATCTGCAGACACTCCCATATCATGCAATTTTTCTGAAACTTCTGGGATTGCACTGTGATAGAAGCCACAAAAATGTGGAAATTACATGAAGGCTTTTCAGTTAATATAGCAGATGGTTAAGTGAGTGGGCTCTGGAGCCAGACTGCCAGGGTTACAGCCCACACCCCACCACTCACTGTGTGTTGTCTTGGTTTCCTCATTTCTTTTTTTCAACGTTTTTTAAATTTTTTTTATTTTTTTTTATTTTTGGGACAGAGAGAGACAGAGCATGAACGGGGGAGGGGCAGAGAGAGAGGGAGACACAGAATCGGAAACAGGCTCCAGGCTCCGAGCCATCAGCCCAGAGCCTGACGCGGGGCTCGAACTCACGCACCGCGAGATCTTGACCTGGCTGAAGTCGGACGCTTAACCGACTGTGCCACCCAGGCGCCCCTCCTCATTTCTTAATTGAAAAAAAATGTTTATTTATTTTTGAAGGAGAGACGGAGTGTCAGCGGGGGTGGGGCAGAGAGAGAGGGAGACACAGAATTGGAAGCAGGTGTCAGAAGCAGTCTCCAGGCTCTGGGCTGTCAGCACAGAGCCAACACAGGGCTCTAACTCACAAACTGTGAGATCATGACCCGAGCCGAAGTCGGACACTTAACTGACTGAGCCACCAAGATGCCCCACGGTTTCCTCATTTCTCAAAAAGGAATGATAATTTTGCTTACTCTGCAGTGTTGCAGCGGTAGTTGAATGAGTTAGTTAAATATTAAGCATTTAGAACAGTGCCTGACATACATGGAACAAGTGCTTAAGACATGTTTATTGGTGTTACTATTACTGTGATCAGTATCTTAGAGGCTAAGCCACTGTCTAACCCACAGTCGGCCGGAAAAATATGAGTGAAAGGATAAGGTTAGAGGATGGAAAATGGCTGGTGAGGAGGAGAAAATGGCAGGGGAGGAGGGTAGGCAAAGGAAAGATGTGCTTTACTGATAACTTTGTGATAAAGTTTGCCATCTGTTTTTCTCTAAATGATGTGTGGTTTTTTTTTTTTTTTGAAGTTTATTTATTTTGAGAGAGAGAGAGAGAGTGTGTGTGTGCATGTGGTGGAGGGGCAGGGAAGGAGGTAGAGAGGATCCCAAGCAGGCTCTGCACTGTCAGCGGGGAGCCTGATGAGGGGCCCAAACTCACAAACCTGGGTGCTTAACTGACTAAGCCACCCAGGTGCCCCTGTGCTTTCATTTTTAACTTCATTCTTTTCTTTATTTCCTATATCCACCAAATCCCCAATTTTGTCACTTTTTTTTTTTTTTTTTTTTTTAAATCTTAGCTGATGTTTTTCTTTCTTTCTGTCTGGTCCCACTGCAACTGCCCTAATCCAGGCTTTCAGCACTTCTGTCACCAATGTTACATCACCAGCTTCTGAAGACATTTTCTTGGCTCAGTGCTTGTCACTTAAGATCTTTCCTGTTCACTGCTGCAGGATTAATGTTCTTGACAAAGTATTGTCATGACTTCATCAGTGTACTCAAGCACCTATTATGGATTTCTCTTGTGGATGGATTAAGTCTTCTCAACAGCTTTGCCTGACTCTGTCTGTTCATCTTCATGCTCCCTGTGGTGCGTAAGGATGTTGGAGTGGAAGGAGAGCTGCATTCTCCTCATGAAGTAATTATGTGGCCTTGGGCAAGACACTCAGCCTCTCTGTGTCTCATTTTACTGCCCTATAAAATATGGGTAATACTGTAGGTTTCCCCTGCTGTTTGGAAGTAGAGTGTTCCTGTAAAGCAAAGAAGCAGTTATCATTAATTTATATGGAAAATTTTGAGCATCCCCAAGTCCTCAAAATAACTTCTTTTAGGCTTTTCTGATACCCTGGGACACATCTTGCTAACTGATGCACAGAATACATGGAGATAAAGCCCACACGCTCACAGACACAGTGGAAAGCTATGGCTGATAGACGCTCAGATGCTGAATGTAGTTCTCAGGGGAGGAGCTTGGTGGGACCATTCTTGCTACCTCTATAACGGCTCACTGCAAGAAACGCTTGGTGCTGTTTTCGCTTTTTGCCTATTTTTCACAAAAGTGAAAATCTCTTTGGATTTTTTCCAGTTAATGAGAACAGGTACTAATGTAAGTCTTTTGTAAAAGCAAAATGGCATCAAGGTGAACTTCCAAAAAGCGGGGGATGCATGTACTCATAAATATTACAATATGTATAATCACAATCCAATGAAAAAATGTATTAGCATTTCCGTGAAAAATTCTTTAATGATCAGCAAGCCTTTTTTTTTTTTTTTTTAATCCTGGCCAAGACATTATGCTTTATCCCTGAATTTAAGGCCTTTGTTGCTCTTGTTTTGAAATGTCCTTCTTTCACTTTGCTAGTTACTCAAATCATGCTACCTCAACTCGAAGCTCTGGCTTAAATGTCCTCTCCTTCATGAGGTTTCTCACCATTAATGTAAGTCACGTCTGTCTGTCTCTTTTAGTTCCTGTGTGGGTAATCTAGTGTTTTATAATACGCTGTGCTATCATTGTTCCCAGTGAGATGAGGCCTTTAAGTCCCTTTAGAGAAGGGAGGGTGCTGTATACCCAGTCTGTACCTGACAGATACTTACTGTTCTCTGAATGTTTTCGTATCACCTCAGTGTCTTTTCCTACTTTCTTTTCTTGCCTTTATTTTGTTCTCTAAACTGTTTTTGGCAGTGGTGCAAGTTCAAAATTTAAATAAAGGCCAGTTGAAGACAACTAATTTCACTTTAAAGTAACTTATAATACTTTTAGATGTGAGAATGTTGCATAAGAATGATAAGAAATCTAATATTCTGCATAGGAGTTTTAAGGTATCTTAAAATATATAAAGATATATACCTTGGACTTTATATATATGCTTTATATATTTAAAAAAAAACATTTTGGCCCTCACTTTTTCCGCTTCATTAAAGGTCCCCTTTTTGGTCTTGGATCTGTTGTGATGATCTTGATACTGGCAAACTCCCAAAATATATCTGTACTTCTAACACTTCAATCTGTTTATTAGGATAGTTGGCTATTTTAGTTGGTTTTCTAGTTAGAAAGCACATGAGTTTGGTGTAACTTAAGGATTAAATGTTATGTGACTTGGCCTTTATGTTTCATTAGTATGTCATAGGTTTCTTCCTTTCGATTGAGTTGACTTCATTCTATGAAAACAATTACCTGCATTAGGAGGTGTGAAACTATGAATCACCTGCATTAGGAGGAGAATTTACTGATGTAGAGCAGAAAACAGAACGATAATATCCCTTTGAGTTTTCATAAAAAGTAGTAAAAGTGAAAGTACCAGCCAACCAGCCAAGCTCTACAAACTACACTCTTAAGATATTAAAACAACATTGTCAAAAATAGTGGCTGTTTTTTGCCCTCATTCCTAAATCCAAGAAAATTCCTTTAGGTCCAATTGTGGTTGTTAATCAAAATCGATCTCTCAAAGATGTGTGGTAATGGGAGAAAGTAATTTATGAAATCTTGTTAATTTTTACTTAGGGAATCTGGGCAGATCTAAAAAGAGTAGACAAAATTTTGATTTCCAAATGGTACATATAGAGGTTAAAGAATATAATAAAAGCAGCAATCCCCCACTCTAGTAATTTTAAATGAATATATATAATGTGCTTAAATTAAGAAAAAAATCTTACGAGTTAATCTCTTAATTTTATTGCTTAGAGATTTTTAAAATACTTTAAAGAATCAGCTTGTCAGTTTTATAACAAGTTGACAATAGCTCGGTGTCCAGATCACCTGTGTGTGTGTGTGTGTGTGTGTGTGTGTGTGTGTGTGTGTGGGGTGGGAATGGTAAGGAATAGATTGAAACAATTATTAAAATGAAACACATAATTGCAATGGAGAAAATTTACTGTAACCATTCTGTGGCCTCCCTCTACAAGGTTGATGTGAGATAATGCCCAAAGAACACTAATTTCTTGGATTAAATTTATTAAATAAATATGAAAGTAACCTTTGCAAAGTCAGTCCTCAGATAATTAGAGCTTATTGAGACTTATTCTGTGTTCCAGGGCCCGTGCCAAACACTTGACCTGAATTTTTGTCTCATCAAATCCTGACAGCAATTGTACAAGGTAGCTTTTATTTTAACTGAAAAATTAAGTAGCTTGCTCAAAATTGTTCAATAGAAGGACTCAGCTGGGATTTGGGTACAGATCTAGCTTGAGAACTTTTAACACGGTGAGTGAGCTAAAAGTCTCTGGAAGTGATCCAGAATTGTATTTTGCAGTCATGTGACTTAGAAAATGAACAAGAACATGAGGGGTTCTGTTTTCTTTCTCAGATCAGGTAAGCCTTTTTAAAAATCATTTCATTTGTCATGAAAAACAGACTGGGACATGAATTCTCCTGGAGGGGTCAGACTTGTAGGTTTTATCTGTACCCAGGCTAGACTGTGTCCTGACTTTCTGAGGGTCCTTCCTGCTTGGGTTTCTGGAGGTCCCTAAGTCTTGGGCGTGATGGTCCCCAGCTCCAGACCAGTCGTTAAAATAACAAATCGGAGCAATTAGCCACCATGCATAATTGCCACACTAATCCTTTTATTATGCTGGCTTTTCTAGACAGAGCTAAACCCTTTATGGAGATTAACTGCTTTTTGTAAGGTTTTTATTCTAAATCTTGAACAAATGGTGTATTATCTGAATTAATTTGATAGTACACTGTGACTTGGAAGGGTTCTGTTGCTTTGGGATTTTCCAACTTTCATAACCCAAAAGCTACCAGAATTTTTGGTGTCTCACTAATATTTCCTGTGTTGATCATTTTGGTTAAAATGTGGAGTGAAGGTTAGACTTGTCTAGTCCTTAAGCTTAGATATAAATGAGTTCTCTAGTCCTAAAATTTAGATATAAAAAAGATACAACGTAAGATGTTGTGTTTTCTTTCCTTTTTTTTTTTTTTTTTGACATTTGGAATATAAATGCTGCAATCTAAAAGTGATCTGGGTCTCCTGGGTGTCTCAGTGGGTTAGGGAACTGACTCTTGATTTCTCATGGGTTGTGAGATCAGCCCTGCCTTGGGCCCCCTGCTGAGAGCACAGAGTCTGCTTGGGATTCTGTCCCTCTCTCTTTGTCCCTCCCCCCACTTGCAGGTATGCACTCTCACCCAAATAAATAAATAAATAAATAAATAAATAAATAAATAAGATCTAGTACAATGGGATAACTGTTGTAACAGTCACACTGACAGCCATCAAGTTGCTCTAAGCATAAGAATATTATGAATAGCAAGAACTTTCATCATTAACATTTATGTAACGTTTACTCTGTGCCAGACGCTGTTAAGGGCTTTATGCACATTTTCTCATGGAACAACCCTGTATGGCAGATACTATTCTTAAACCCTTTTTAAAGAAATGGAGGAGGAAACTGAAGCTTACAATGCTTGTGTGTCGGGCATAGGGTGGTACAGCTAATACACTGGTGTCTGAGCCAGAATTGAAACCAGCTCTGTCTTCTCTAGCTCCACCACCTTTGACACTCTTAACCACCACCTTTCACTGTCAGATGTTTAATTAAATGCTGCTTTGTGGTTTCAAAGACTGTCCCAGAAATGTAGATGACAGTGGTGAGTAGGGAACCATTTTATTATAGCTAGTCTGTTTTAGGATAGGCTTACATTTCCTACTAACAAATGAGCTAAATGGAATTTTAAAAGGAAGCAGATTTGAAGAATATTCCTTTTTGTTTAGATGATTCAGTATGTTCTTTTCACAGATGTTCTGCAAACACTTTGCAATATGGATATGTTTTGAGGGTAATGGATTTGAGTGGGTAGGAGTGGGTCAGTCACAATGGTAAATTATTTTATGACAGGTGCTATTTGGCCTGATATTTTAGGCTTGAGTACATACATGCTATCTTACTTAAAACTTAAAAATGTTTATTTGTTTTGAGAGACAGAGAGAGAGAGAGAGAGAGAGAGAGAAAACAGGGGAGGGACAGAGAGAGAGGAAGAGAGAGAATTCCAAGCAGGCTCCATGCTGTCAGTGCGGAGCCTGATGAGGGGCTTGAACCCACAAACCATGAGATCATGACCTGAGCTGAAATCAAGAGTCAGATGCCCAACCGACTGAACCACCCAGGCCGCCCCATACACACTGTCAGTTTAAGAACTGAGTGTTTAATCCATAAAGACTCTTAAGTACTGAGAACAAACTGAAGGTTGATGGGGGGTGGGAGAGAGGGGAAAATGGTTGATGGGCATTGAAGAGGGCACCTGTTGGGATGAGCACTGGGTGTTGTATGGAAACCAATTTGACAATAAATTATATTTAATATACATATAAAAAAGAATTGAGTGTTTAATAGAGGGCTAGGGTTTTAGTGGATTAATTAATCTCTTACCCAGACTTGCCATTCATTAGTTTATGGTACTTTTCAGTTTCATTCACTGGTCGAATCTCAGCCCAGGAGTTGTTCCTAGTCAACATCCTGGCTCTCCACTTGAGTCCTGATTTGTTGAACTTGAAATTCCAGATTGCTCATCATTTCTTGAATTTGTGAAAGTTGACTGTAGTAGTTGGTTACTTTCAGTTTCTGTCAAACTGAATCCAAAGGATTGTTCCTGAAGGGATAGAAAATAAAAGTGAAAGATGATTTATTAAAAATTGCAGTGGAGAAAAACAGAACATAGTTTGTAATTTTAAAGAAACCGTTCTTGGCACTGTGTCTTCCTCTCTCTTCCTGTTCCTTTATTGTTTAACCTTAAACAGAGTTGCTTTTAGTTTTTACAATGAAGAGATGATTCCTTAGAGACATAAAATAGTTTGAGAAATCTGTGACCAGTCTTGTAACTGTCATATGTGGATAACAATTTGGACTCTGAGAACAACACGTTGCAACATTCTTCATAGAGCTGGTTGGGCCTGAAGCTTTAATTCCAGCGTGTGGAGAGTTTGATGTGGCTCAGCCGGCTTATTCCTGTTGGTACTTGTCAGCAGAAGCCAATGCGTGCCCATTCAGTTCTTTGCTCTGAAGCCTTAGAGTGGAATAAAAGTACAAATACTTTGTACCAGCTAGGTATTCCATGATTTTTTTGGTGGCGATAGACTTACCTTTTCATAAACCAGGCCTCAGCCTTTCTTGGCTTTGTTCTGTGAACACCTTTTACTGCCTCCTCACCTGGCCCTGTAGGGCAGTCAGGTCCACTCCTGGGACATACACTTCAACACGAGGTACCTTAACACGTCTCCCTTCATTTACTGATCCAAAATCAAATAATTTGAAATGTCACAGGTTACTTGGTTTTTGCATCGGGGATATGATCATGCAAATAGATTAAAAAGATAAAACTGGAAATGTAGATTTTAGAAATCATTGTTAAGGTTTAAAAAAATTTCCATGAGATTACAAAATTACCAGTGTTACCAGATTTAGTAAATAAAAATACAGAATGCCCAAGTAAATGTAAATTTCAGATAAACAATGAGTACTTTTTTAGAGTAAGTATGTCCCATTGCAGTATTTGGGATGTATTTATAATAAAATATTATTCACTGTTTATTTGATGGAGATTTAATTAATTTAATGGAGTGTCCATTTATTTTGTTTGGCAACCCGATTACACAAATATTCAGGACCAATGTAAGATAATATTTTTCTAAGATAATAATATTTTTATATTTTACAAAGTGTCTTAATATAAGTGATTCATTTGATCTTTACTGTCACCCTGAGAGGAAAGTTTTGCTGGGAGGTGGAGAGAGGGGAGTTGTTATTTTATTTAAAAAAATTTTTTTTAATGTTTATTTATTATTGAGAGACAGAGAGAGACAGAGCATGAGCATGGGAGGGGCAGAGAGAGGGGGAGACACAGAATCTGAAGCAGGCTCCAGACTCTGAGCTGTTTGCACAGAGCCCGATGCGGGGCTCAAACTCGCAAACCGTGAGATCATGACCAGAGCCGAGATCATGATGCTTAACCAACTGAGCCACCTAGGCGCCCCTGTTGTTATTTTTTAACTAGCAAAAAATTGAGACTCAGAGAGTAACAACTCATCAAAGTCATGATGAACAAACAAAGCACAAACCTGAATCCAAGACTTTTAACTCTTAGGCCAGTGGTCTTCCTTAAAATTTTGAGACATTTACAGAATATTGAAAAAACACTGAGAATTAAGATCAGAAAGTTACAAATAATAATGTAAGAAATTCCATATTCCTACCACCTAGCATTGCTGACTCTTATTTTTCTTATTTGCTTCCAGTTGAGTGTGCTTTCTAGCACAATGCTTTATGATGCTGATCTTAGAAAGCATCATATTTAGTGAGGACCCCTCTCGTGACCCAGGCCCCTGTTGGCCTTCCTGAAATCAGAGGGCTAGGCAGAGGGAACAAGGTGTGAAGAATCTTATAGACACCTTGGCTTTACAGTCTGTTTTATTTTACCTGTGTTTTATGAAATGGAATCTTCTAATGACACCCACCACTACCATATCTTCAAGTGCTGACATATTGAAGCTTTTGATTAACATTTCATGCAATTCCTAATTCTTCATGAGTCTCTCTCTGACCCCCCACCCTTGCCTCCTCCATGATTCTTTTGGAGGTGAGTCAGCTCCTCCATCAGGTTTCCATTTTCAACGCCAGATCAGTCTTGTTTGGGGACAACCCATCCAAAACTTCTCAGGCTGATGCTATCCACCTCGACTCTCTGGTAATGGGAAACTCCATTGTGGTATGTGGACAAAGCACAATTAGAAGAACAAATACAACTTAGTAATGGAATTCTCCTCATCTAGTGGTACTAGAACATTCCACATAGTGGAAGGTAAAGAGCACAACTCTGGAGTAAAGACCAGGGTTCCCATTGCACGTTCACCACTTTTAGCTGTCACCTTGGGCAAATATTTTCTCTACACCTTAGTTTCCTCATTGTTAAAATAGGAATAGTGTGAGGATTAAGTGAACTGATGTGTGCAAAAGTGCTTAGCACAGGGCCTACCTCATCCTCGGTGTTCAGGAAATGGTAGGTCCGGTGTTCCTGAAGTCTTAAAAGATTGAAAATCTACCTTCTGCTCTTTGACCAAGAAGGGAACCAAATTCTCACTTTCAAATGCAGTACTGGAGACCTTCTGCACTTTTGTAAAAATGAGTCTCTGACCCATGATTTGAGAGTCCTATGCCATCTGTTAGATTTCCAAGAGCTGGGAGTTTTCAGATAGGTAGCCTATTACTGTTATTTATTGTAATCTAAGTGTTTTAAAAGAGGTCATTATATTGGGCTATGTAATAATATGAAAGAATTATATTGTAAATTTTGTGGTAATTGCTTGTTAAATGTAATTAATGTGAATGGGCAAAAATATTTTCTTAACAATCAGTCCTTTATGTGTTTTTTGGCTTAACTTGAGCTTGATGTCATCCACGGTAAGCCTGGAACTGTTGATCTGAAGCAGAGTGTTGACTTTTTCCAAAATAATATTGGGTTGACCTTTGAGAGAGGAAAAGGAACCATATCATTCAACAAAATATATAGAATGTTAGGTCAAGATTATATGCATCATAGGTTTCAATAATTATAAGTGTATGCCATCATAACTATATTTGTCTAAAGTATATAAACAGTAAGTTCAAACCTTTCTAGAATTGTTATAGAACTTTTCAGCTAAATATATTTTCTTTTACAGCTTCTGAAATAAAGAAAAATAAGTCAAATGCTCTTTCAAATGAGTGTCATCAGGAAATTTTATATTAATTTTTATGCACATTAGATATTTTAATGTTTATTTATTTAATTTTTTAAATGTTTATTTTTGAGACAGAGATAGACAGAGTACAAGTAGGGGAGGGGCAGGTAGAGAGGGAGACTGAATCTGAGCTGTCAGCACAGAGCCTGATGTTGGGCTCGAACTGGTGAACCGTGGGATCGTGACCTGAGCTGAAGGCTGACGCTTAACTGACTGAGCCACCCAGGTGCCCCCAGATATTTTTATGTTTAAATTAAATGCATTAATTTATGTGATATAATGTATGTTATCCAGGAAAGAAAAGTTATTTATACGTAAGACAACTTATCTGAGTTTTAAGGTCCTCAATGGTGGTGTAGTATTTGCTATAGTCTTGAGGTTGACCATCAATGTTCTTTTTTCCAAAATTCTCATACTATGTTTTTATTTTTAATTCAAGGTCAGCATTGGTGTTTTCCAGGTGATGCCCCTTATCAAGGTAGGAGATCATGCCCGTGGTTTAAATTCCACACGTTTTCCCTTGTGTTACTTGAAAGAAGGCCACCATCATCAGAGCTACCAGCATTTTACATGGCTCCCATTGGGTCCGGCACTCATGCTACTCTACCCTGTTCCAGCACCCAGCCTCCCAACCCCAACACCAGAAAGTACACCAGAAGGCCCCCTAACTCTGTGAGCCCCCTACAATGCCATAGCTTCCCCTGAGGCCTTAACAGACCCATAGTCACTGTGGCTATGCTGTCAGAGCCCAGAGGAATAAGCCATTGTGTGCAAACGTAACAGAAGTCTGAGGTCAAAGTATAGCCTCAGTCAGTGCATTGTGGAGACCATCGTAGAGCTTTATGTTATGTAACACTATCACATTACATCATCTTTTATGAGCAGTTTTTAAAAAATATATAGTTTTTTGGGCGGTCAGCTTAATCTCTCTACCCCTTAGTTAAAGGTTTTTTTAATGTTTATTTACTTATTTTTGAGAGACAGAGACAGGGTGTGAGTGGGGGAGGGGCAGAGAGAGAGGGAGACGCAGAATCTGAAGCAGGCTCCAGGCTCTGAGCTGTCAGCACAGAGCCCGACACAGGGCTCAAACTCCTGAACCGTGAGATCATGACCTGAGCCGAAGTTGGACGCTTGCTAACCAACAGCCACCCAGGCGCCCCTCTACTCCTTAATTTAGAGATTGATGGGCCATATAGGTGCAAGTGGTGCCTCCCAGGGAGTTGGCTACATATGACAGGAAACTATGTGAGGGTGGGAAAAACAGATCATTTCATGACCCTGCGTTTTGAACCATGATGAATGGTCATTTTTTATTGAAACTCTGCAGGCATGCATCTCGCAGAAAAATCTTTGTTTCCCTCTGACCCTATATTTTCTATCATTCCCATGCTCTTGAGCCTAGCTCAGGTGTCTCTCTTTTTGGTGTAGCTTTGCAATCCAACTACCAGTCTCTTTCCAGGGAGTCTGTGTGGAGTAGTGTATATGCTTTGGAGTCAGACAGATGGGTGTTTGAGTCCTGGTTCACTGTTTTCCAGCCTGGATAAAAGTTACTTATCTTCTTTGAGTCTCAGTTTCCTCATCTGTACACCTTCCAGAAGATGTTGGGAAAGCAAATGAGAAACAAGTATTAGTGCCTGGTACACAGTAGTCACTCAATAAATGCTCGTTCTCTCCCTTACCCTCTTCTTCCCCCTGCTCCCTCACTTTAGTCCAGAGTGGTCTTTAAAACTCATAACCGTACTTCTGTCACACATTCACTTAAGCCATACTTACTGAATGCTCAAGTATGTGCCAGGGATGCTCATGGGACAGTTATGGGCCTTAGGTTTTTGACAGATATCATGCATGCCTCTGGATCTGAGTTCCTCCTAAGTCCAGCTTCTGAGCATGCATTGGTTTTGGATATCCACACACATCTCAGACTGCTCATGGGTGCCTTTGCACCCAACTGTGGGGTTGTTGGTGTTCGTCATTGGCGTCTATACTCTCTTCCTTCTTCACCCTTCTCTGGGTTGAAATCTCTCTGCCCTTCATCGGAAGCCATGGGCTTTCTCGTCTTGTAACTCCCTTTTCCAAGGAAGAGATACGATAGTGTTCATTTACAAAAAGGGAAATAGAGCACCCTATTTACCGTGCTGTTCCAGGTGCTCTAGCATATGCATTCTGAACTTGTTCTTCAATTGTGAAGTGAGAGATTGTTTCCCGTGATAGGAATTGCAGTTCTTGGTAAGGAGAAGAGAGGTTATTTTGGGCAGAAATCTGTTGAAAGCAGTTCACACTTAAAAGGGCAGCCTTGAAGCAAACATGTGATTTAATCTGTCAGAATGTATGTGTGTGGAGTGGGGGGGGGAGGGGTAGCCTGAAGAGAAGGGACAAACTTTCTTAGTTCTTACTCTATGCACAGAACTCTCCCTGCTTCCATGCCCATTTCTCAGAGTTCTGCTCCCATAGTCTGCTCTGAATTTCTGGAAGTCACCTCTCCTTCAGACTTTCTTGCTGGCACTTCTTTTCATATTTCCTTGTCCGTCCTCAGCATCCCAAATGTCTGCACGTGGCAGCTCTGTGCCACCCCATTCCCTTGTGCCATGATCTCCACCTCATTGCACTCCATCCCCAGAGTGCATGGGGATTGTTCGGCCTTCTCCGCGTCAGCGTCTCAGACCCCGAGGGCCCATGATTTTGTTACACTTACGTGCACAGAATGGAGGGGGTGGAAATGCACAGAAAGACAGAAGAATCTCAGCCTTCATCAGGGTGTCCAGAGTGGAACTGATTATTGGGAAGTTAGATTGAACACAATTGCTTTTTTTTTTTTTTTTTTTTTTTAGGATAATTGTCTCTTTAATGTTAGTATATATATTTCCGTAGCGGAGAGGGAGAGTTAACACTTGAACATATCAGGAAAACTGTCAACTGAAACACTACTGTAGCTACTTGAGAACTAATAAAATGGGAAAAGTGAACCTAGAAATTGTCTGTGTATATGTGGTAGTGATAATCGAATTTAGCAAACATGTACCGAGTGCCGACCCTACAAAGCCATTTGCCCCTCCAGATCCACTTGCCATCTTTCTCCTCCTGCTCTCCTACTCCAGAAGGATTGCTGCCCCCTGGCTTTCATTAGTTGGCATAGTGGGGACCCAATCAGTAAATGGGGGGAAGAGAGGGAGGAGAATGAGTTTGAGGTATTTATTCCCCTGGCCTCTACTGGTTGGGTGTGGCCTTTCATAAAAAGCCACAACTCCTTTCAAGGGGACCCTCTTTATAGGACTTTCTCTTTCTGAGTCACTTTCCTTTGTCTCTTTGGGTATGGGAGTAACCATAGCTACTGGTTTCTGTACGCTGTGTCCACACTTCTGCAAGTAGTCCTTGTATTAGCTTCTCCTCAGTTTTTCCCAATTTGTGTGTTCCAGCTCTTTCCTGCTCAGATTCTACTGATTGGTAAGGCTTATATAGAGTCCTTACCCTCCAGGAGATTAATGGGAAAGTGAATAATTGCAATACCATGAAATACATGCTTATCAAAGTATAGGCTCTTTGAAGGTAGAGACCATACATTATTCATGTTTCTTTCTTGACACTTAGCATAATGCTAGGTGGAGAGCAGAGCTTACTGGTATGGAGTGGGAGATGTATGCACACAATGTGGGGAGTGGGGGATGGAGTTAGCATCTGTGCAGGAGGATCCAGGTGGGGTTCACAGTGTAGGCAGGCATGGCGATCAGAAACAGACTGGTCACATTAAGCGGGGGAATTCAATGCAAGAGTGTCAAGGGCTTCTAGAATCAAAGTAAACCCGGGTGCCTGGGTGGCTCAGTCAGTTAAGCCTCTGACTCTTGATTTCAGCTCAGGTTCTAATCTCACAGTTTGTGAGTTCAAGCCCTGCGTTAGGCTCTCTGCTGACGTGGAGCAGAGCCTGCTTGGGATTCTCTCTGTGCCCCTCCCCTGCTCACTGTTTCTCTCTCTCTCTCTCTCTCTCTCTCTTTCTCTCTTTCTCTCACAAGATAAATAAATAAAAAAAAAATTACTGTAGAATCAAAGGAAAGCAGGGAACAGAGCTTGGAAGATAGGAACCGGGGTGCTTTGGAGGGCTAGTTTACGGAGGCCCCCACAAAAGTCACATTCAGTATGAGTGGGGGATCCTCACAGACAGCTCTTGGCTTTTAGTTTCTTTAAGGTCTGTTGATCCAGGTTTCACAGGACTGAAAACATTCCTGGATACACATTACGTTTGTTCTGTGGAAGCACTCTGGCTTCTTTCTTCCAGTCTTCCTCTTAGAAACCCTGCTTGATGCCCCAAGCAAGGTAGGAAGAAAGAGAAGTTCTCAGATAATAGAAGATGTTTTGGGACTGCAGAAACCGGCTCACCCCTGTCTTCCTCGCCTCCTTGCTAGATGAAATGCAGGATAATGGGGGCAGTAGGTGGGAACAATACTTCGGTGAGTTACAAGGGTTAGCAGGAGTGAAGTAACAATGGAAGGTGAGTTCTTCTCCTGAAAAGCCAAGCCTGCCTCAGAGGTGGGGCTGCTTTTGCTGAATGTGAGAGAGGGTGTTTCCCCCATCTCTGGGGAGGACCAGAAGAACAAGTCCCTACCAAAGTTCCCATCACTGAATTTGGATCTCGGTTTTGCTGCCCACTTCCTCCTGGCAGCCGTCCCCCTCCAGCTGCTGTGTGTCCGCGCTCCCTAGCATGGTAGAGCCACACCCCAGCTTCCTTCGCCCTCCCTTGACGTGCTCCGTTCCCCTGTTTTGGCCTCCTTTGCTTCGAGGCTTTCACCCCTGCTGTGGGAATAGGTACCAGTCGGATAACCATCTGGTTAGTCTCATTCATCTAAGGTGTGACTTACTGACAAAGGTGGGTAGGAGTGGAGAGGCGTTCACCAAAACTATTTACATTAAAAAAATGTACCTTTTACCCAAGTGGAATTTCAGGCTTTGTAGTGACAAAAATTCTGCAGAAAGGACTTTTTTGTATTCTTTCAGTTAGTACAACTGACCGTTAGGCCAGCTGAAGCAGAAAAGAAGGTAAAGAGGTTTTGTTTTGGTTTGTTTTGTTTTTTGCCTCTAGGCCTTTCCCTTCACCTTCTGTGGGGAAGGGTCAGGCACTTTGGCTCTGACTTCCCCATTTTTGTGCAAGTTATTCACTGAATATATACTGTATACCAGAAGTATGGGGTTCTGAAATGCAAAGGTAAGTAAGATGTGGTCCTTGCTCTCAAAGAAACCATATCTTGGGAGGCAGAGGGCAGGGGATAAGACACAAATAATTACAAAATAGGATGATTTTAATAATACAGATTTATGTACAGCATATGAAGCACCAAGAAAGAGAAGCCAGTCCCCTGAGGATAGAGGGAGATGCCACTTATAAAAAAATGAGTGGGGGGAGAATTTCAAGGTGGAGGGACGAGTGGGTATACAGGAGGTGTAAATATGCATGACCTATTTGAAGAACTGAAACGTTTGGTTTGGCTGGGGCATAAAGTTTGTATGAGTGATTTCCAAGAGATAAGATTGGAAATCAGTTGGGGAAGGGCCTTTAATACCATGCTAAGGAATTTGGACTTGGTCCCATAGTCAGGGGGTGGACCAACAAAGGTTGCTATGCAGGGGACGAACATGATCCTAATTTTAAGAACGATAACATTGTTGCCCGTGTACTAGATGGATCACAGGGAAACCGGAGGCAGGGAGAGGAGATAGGAGGATTTGCAAGAGTCTGGGGGGAGGGGAAGAGACGTTGAGAGCTTCAAGAAAGTAGCAGTGGGGTGGAAAGAATGGGAAGATAGAAGATAGAAATGGTTGCATTTGATTATTGCTTAGTTTTGGGGTAAGGAAGGAGAAGGAAGGAGTGTCAAATGGCAGAAGGTTTCCAGTTTTGGACTTTGAGACGTGCCATTAGCTGATGTGGGAATGCAAAGGAGGAGCAGGTCTTGTGGGAAAGATAATGAGCTCAGGATAGGGAAGATTAGGGGTGAAGCGCCTGTCATCATCCAGGTACAGATACTTCAAGGGCAGTTGCAGTGTGGGTCTGGGATTCAGAAACTGTGGCTAGGTTTGGAAGTTATTGGCAAAAGAGCAGTCATGAAACTGGATGAGATTTCATAGAATCCGTAGAGATGAGAACCAAGGATAAAGCTTTGAGAAACTGTAATATTTAAGGAGAAACAGAAGAGGTTGAAAGGTAACACTCAAAAAGGAGAGAACTAGAACACAGAAGTTTCAAGAAAGCCAAGGGAGAGAATTTCAAGAAGGTGGAGTGGTCAACAACATGGAGGATTTCAGTAGTTCAGAGATGTCAAGTAGGATTAGGACTGCAAAGTCACTTTTCAATTTGGCTGTTTGGGATTCTGAAAAGACCATATAAGTACTGGGAAGTGAGTTCTCTCAAAGTTCCTAACTAAAATACATACATATTCTCAGTCTTTATAGTTTGTTTGTTTATTTTTGAGACAGAGAGAGATAGAGCATGAACAGGGGAGGGTCAGAGAGGGGGAGACACAGAATCCGAAACAGGCTCCAGGCTCTGAGCTGTCAGCACAGAGCCCGACGCGGGGCTCAAACTCACGGACCACGGGATCATGACCTGAGCCAAAGTCAGCCGCTTAACCGACTGAGCCACCCAGGCGCCCCTATAGTTTGTTGATTATATAACATGACCATGTGCTGAAATTAAAGGAAAATGTTAATTTCCTTTAAAACAGAAATTAATAGAAGAATTGAGGAGAGTGCACAAAGCCAGGTAGCATCCATATTGGGGTGATAGTTGAAGCCATGAGAACAACTGAGTTTTTTTAAGGGAGAGAAGAGCAGAAGGTTAAGGCTGAATGGTGAGGAAACCCCAGGAAATCACAGCATGGATTGAAGCACAAATGATTCACCTGGTGGAGTTTCTAGAACCTCCCAAAGGTTTTTCTATGTCTTGAGTTTGAAAATCTCCAGGGAAAATGAGGGCTAGAACAATGTCCATGATATTGCCACAAGATCCTTAGAGATCTGAAAGCAAGGATTTCCTGGACAATTCAGGGCCCAGAGCCAGACTGCCCATCATTAGGGAAGAAAAGGTAGAGATGGAACAAAGCCATCTGTGTCTTGTATTGCTGCAGCATCCCGAGTGGGCATAGAAGACAAAAGAATAGTGAGGGAGGAAGCGAGGGTGGACTGAAGATTATTGGGTGTGGAATGCACTTGAAAACAGGAGCAAGTAGAATTTTGTAGCTCTTTAGGGCTTCTTGGAAAGCAAGAAAAGGAGAACGCTCAGGGAACCAAGAAGTGAAGTAGCACTTAGGTATCTGGAAGGAATGAGTAGTCAGAAATAATAGTGATCCAGGGCACCTGGGTGGCTCAGTTGGTTAAGCGTCTGATTTGACTCTTGATTTCAGCCCAGGTCATGATCTCATGGTTCATGAGGGCAAGCCTCGTGTCAGGCTCTTTGACGTCAGTGCGGAGCCTGCTTGGGATCCTCTCTCTGTCCCTCTCTCTCTCTGCCCCTCCCTGTGTGCTCTCTCTCATGTGTGCTCTCTCTCTCTCTCTCTCAACATAAATAAACTTTTTTAAAAAAGGAAATAATAGCGATCCTGTTGAATCACTGTATCGTATACCTGAAACTCATAGAACATTGTATGTTAACTCTACTAGAATTAAAATAAAACACTTAATGAAAGAAAGAAAGAAAGAATAGTGATCCAAGAAGGGGGTGCCTGGGTGGCTCAGTCGGTTGTGTCCAACTTTAGCTCAGTTCATGATCTCATGGTTTGTGAGTTCGAGCCCCACGTTGGGCTCTGTGCTGACAGGTCAGAGCCTGGAGCCTGCTTCGGATTCTGTGTCTCCCTCGCTCTCTGTCCTTTCCCCTATCCCTGCTCACGCTCTGTCTCTCTCTCTCAAAAATAAACATTAAAAAAATTTAAAAAAGAAATAGTGATCCAAGACACAGGGCAGCCTCATTGGTAGAGGAAATGACCTGTTGGATGATTAATTTAAACCTCATCACCAAGAACTTTTAAAGAACAGATCTGTGGTATCATTAAAAACATGACTGAAAAAATTCTATGTTTTAGAAGAGTCACTGTGGCAAATGTGCACGGAGCCTGGAAGGTATCATTCTCCTTTGTACTTTTAAAATGATAAGGCTTCATTCTTATGTACAGTGAACCAAGGGGTTGCCCTTTGATACTTGAAAGAGGTAGTCACAGCTGTAAATATGGATGTGACAGCGAAGTATCCCCATGAACTTGGGAGAAAAGGAAATATAGTTGCCTTCCTAACTGAACTAATAAAACCAAAATATATATTTCCCAGGGCCAACAACTGGGTAAGGAGTGTGGTCAGCAGGAAATATAAAAGGGGGATTCAAAGAAGGTTCTTTTGGCCTCATCTTAGGGAGAGCAGTGCTGAATTTGGGCACACAGTCAATACAGCCACTATAGGGGAGTTGCCTAATGAGTAGCAGAGATATCTTACCTGGCCTCAGTGAGATCCAGAGGAAATGTCCCTCAAGTCTTCTATTAACTTCTTGAGTTCTGAGCTTACGCAGCAATTTCCTAATTCCTGTTTCACCCTGTCAAGTATACCTATAGCAGGAAAGTGAGTGTTCTGAAAGAGGCCTTGAACACCTGGAAAGACATGTTGCTTATTGTTGCCTAATTGTCTGGCATTCTAATCTGTACATTAGTATTGTGCGAATTCAGTTGTTGTAAGTCTTCATGAAATTCCACGTTACCTCTGACTATACTGGTGAAGTCCAGTTTCTGGACATGAAAGGCTGAAAGGAACAGATTCTGGACGACGGTAAGCTTTCCGTAGTTCTAATTTATATTTTTAAGGAAGCTCTTTGATAATCAGTCTTGCGGGTGGCCTCTGTCTGCCTCATTATGTATTCCTGAACCCTCCACTAGTGGTTTTAGGAATAATAGCAGGAAACATTACTTTCAACAGTTGGTAAAATAACATGGAGCTTGTATCCACTCAAGAATTTATGATGAAAAATAGAAAAAGGGTTAGGAAATGTGTAGATTAGAGATGATAGACACAAAATATTCTTGCTGCCGCTCTTCTGTCCTATAGCCATGGCAGACATTACTAATCGAAAACAACACTCCTTCCTGCTGAACCTGCACTGGCTTTGGAACTCTTATTAATGATCTTAATCCAAGAAGCTACAATCAGTCACCTAGATTGGATCCATGTGAGCTAAAACTCTCTGCCCTTTCTAGTTTAGATGAGCTCTTCAGCATTCTGGTCATCAAATCCCAGAATTCATTTGGAAAGGATCTAAGGGGTGGCTTAGTTTTTGAGTTTGACGTCATGGGGGAAAGCTAATATGTTGTCTGACCAGAAGTCTCTAGATACTCTGATGGAAATAATACCAGACTAGATAGATGGACAGGAATTATCAGAATGGAATTATCTAGACCACTGTCACATTCACCATCAAGGTGTCAACCAGGACAGAATTTGTGAGGGACCTTAGATGTTTTTCCCAGAGTTCAAGTCCTCACTTTGCCTCTTACTGGGTGTGTGACGAGTTACTTAACATCTCTGGGCCTTAGCGTCCTCATCTGAGAAATAACATACAATTTGCAAGTTTGAGACTGCCAATGTAGATGACATGTGCAAAGTGTCTTGCAAATGGAAGGTACTCAAAAATGTTAGTTTCCTTCTTGCTTCTCTTGTTAATGATACTCAACACCAAGCAGAACTCCCTTAATCAAAGATCTCCCATCTCTACTCAAATGTTTCTAGTGAAGTGTAGCTCATTATCTCACCGGGCATTCCATTTCTGAGCTGCCCTAACTACTAAAAACTCTCTCATTATGTTGAGCTGAAGTCTGCCACAGAGAATATAGCTTGCCCTCTGCCAACATAGAGCTTACCTTTGGAGTCTCTTGGATATTTGAAGAGTGTTACTCTACCCTCCTAAATCTTTTATTTTCTAAGCTGAGTCGTCACCGTTCATTCAATTGCTCCTTGAAGGACATGGTTTTCATTTCCATTATCATCTAGGTTGCCATTACTTGAATCACTTCTAAATCTGTAGGACTGATCAAACTTCTGGTTTTTTTGGTGTCTAGTGTTAGTTAAAGGATTATTTTTTTAAGGAATGCATGCTAACTGTGTTTTATTCCATTGCATCAGTCTCTGGCATAATAGTGCTTCCAGAGATAGAATCCAGCACAGAATTTCTTGTTTTCCTATTAAATATAGAAATTATTTAAATTTAGTAATTAGTCATTAGTAATATAACACCCTCACCTCCCCCTGTCCCCCACCTGGGTTTCAAGATGGCTCAGGTATTGAGCATATTTGTACATATTTGTACAACATATTTGTAATGGAAACTTGTTTCACTTACATTTTGGGTTCACCCTCTTGGTGTGGGGCCAAGGTTTGTCACTTCAGACATTTCTGATTATGGTGTTGATTAGCTAGTTGGCTCCTAAGCTATAATTATCTTCCTCCTTCAGTTAAAATCACAATTCAGTATTACAACATGAGCTATTGCAAAACCTAATAATACGCATTGGATTTTTATTTCACTCGAAGCAGAATTTCCCTGACAATTCATATTTTTTCTTCTGGGTTGTTCAATTGTTAGGTGTTGCTGTTATAGCACTCCTGACTGGGACATTCTTCCTAACAAAAATTGATCAGTGGGCACTTTGCAGTATTGTTGACTTTTGTTTTCCTATGGCCTCACTTCTGTAATATAGTGATTAAAATACACTGTATTATTATTCCCAGCTTAAATAATTTTGAGTGACTCATAAACTAGAGCCATACTTGTGTGACAGCATAATTGATGCCAAAATGAAAAATTCAGTCAACATATGTTTTATTTTAAACTGTGCCAAATGATGGGCTTGACTAATAGTTTTCATTGGATTTCAGCCAGTCTTTTCCCCTGAATTTTTCAATCATCTTGACAATGTATAAACTGAATGTGATGTTTCATTTTATTTTATTTTATTTTATCTTATTTTATTTTCCTTTTTAAAGTTTATTTATTTTGAGAGAGAGCACGAGTGGGGGAGGGCAGTGAGAGAGGGAGAAAGATGAATCCTAAGCAGGCTCCATGCTGTCAGTGCAGAGCCTGATGTGGGGCTCAAACTCACAAACCATGAGATCATAACCTGAGCCGAAACCAAGAGTTGGACACTTAACCAACTGAGCCACCCAGGCACCCCCTGAATGCGATGTTTCTAAACATCACTTCAACCAACATGTATTTGGTATACCTACATTCTGTGAGATGCTATATTAAGTGCTGGGAATGTATTTCTGGATGGCCAATAATACACGGCCCTGCCTTTGAACAGGAATCAGACACGCAAACTCATCTTCTATAAACAAAGCTCAGACCACCGCGGTCAAAGAATATAGGGTTCTCAGAAGAAGGTCACTTAATCTTGTGGGAAAGCATTCCAAGAAAGCATTCCATGTTCTTTGGTTCTGTTCTGCCTACCCACTTCCATTTAACACCATACATTGAGATTTTATTTTTTTTCTCTTTTTTTAAAAAAAAAATTTTTTTTTAGCGTTTATTTATTTTTGAGACAGAGAGAGACAGAGCGTGAACAGGGGAGGGGCAGAGAGAGAGGGAGACACAGAATCTGAAACAGGCTCCAGGCCCTGAGCTGTCAGCACAGAGCCTGACACGGGGCTCGAACTCACAGACCGTGAGATCATGACCTGAGCCAAAGTTGGACGCTTAACCGACTGAGCCACCCAGGCGCCCCAACATTGAGATTTTATATGTCCATCAAGTCTCTGCCCAAATGCTTTTTGTGCCGTAAGAGTGGCCCTGGTCCTCGTGCTCCAGCCCAATGTATTCTCTTCCTCCGCCAAACTTCTGTAGCACCTCATCTGCATTTTCTTTCTGGTCTAGGCAGGTGTCTTTATACCTCAAGGTAATGTTATTTGCATATATGTCTATGTTTGCTCACAGCTACTTCTGTAATGCCCAGTAAATATTTGATTGAGGGAAAAAATCTACTTTAGATAAAGCACCTTGATTAATGAAGGAGGAACACATTCTGTTTTGGTCTAGACTGCCGGGAGTATTAAGGTTTTAGTCTCAGTTTTTTCATGGAAAGCTAATCTATCTTCCATTAGTTGCTTTAAGTTAACTCAGTTTTGTATCTGTAGTGAATTGATTGCCTGTTTATAAAGCACACTCTACTGATGAATAAGAAGTCTGAGGCTACTTCTGTAAGTGAATTTTAATGGACACAGTTTTGTTTTGTTTTGTTTCAACTTATAAAGACTTCATAGAAACCGAGGTACTCTATTTTGTGAAAACAACTCCTGGGACTCTTTAGATATATGGGAAAAAGTCCTTAGGTTAATTTCCTTAAAAAAAAAAAAAGCATCATTAATTAAAGGACTGCTTTATTGAAACTGAAGATCACTTTCTATTGAGTCATCAGATACTGTCTGTTGAGCAATATGATTGATATAAATAGGCCTTGTGAAATTACCAAGTGAGAATTTGTGCATTTTAGATAAAAAAGTTACGTTCCCACAAAGTGTCAAGTATCTTAAAGGTTCTCTGGAAATATTAATTTAATTCAACAAAATTCTCAATAAAATGCAAACAACATCTTAATGGTGTTTTAGTCCCTGATATCATAATTATTTAAGTAAGATTTAAGGAGTAAGTGAAATTCATTTATTTCCATGTGACTTACACATTTAAAAAAAAATAAAGCAACCAAAATGAATAGATTTAAGTTAAATCTATTCAAAGCATCCTATTATGTATGTATGTATGTATAATTAATATACAGTGTTCTCTTAGTTTCAGGTATACAATATAATGATTCAACAATTCTGTACATTTCTCAGTGCTCATCAAGATAATCCTCTTTATCTATTTCACCCATTATCCTATCCATCTCATCCCTCTGGGAACCACTAGATTGTTCTCTGTATTTGAGTCTATTTTTTTGTTTGTCTCTTTTTTCTTTGTTTGCTTGTTTGTTTCTTAAATTCCAAATATGGGTGAAATCATACAGTATTTGTTTTTCTCTGGCAGACCTATTTCATTTAGCATTATGCCCTCTACCCTCTAGGTCCATCCTAGAGGGGATGTTGCAGATTGCAAGATTCTTTTTTATGGCTGACTAATATTCCATCACACACACACACACACACACACACACACACACACACACACCACATCTTTGTGCATTCATCTGTTGATGGACACTGGATTGCTTCTGTATCCTGGCTATTGTAAATAATCCTGCAGAGCATCCTTTTAATGCCTCCTATGTGATGGACTCTGCTTAGCTGCTGTACATTGATAAATTTGGGTTTGTTTAGTCCACCTTTCCAAAGATAAGTGCTGGAGAATTTTAGAGTTAATAAATAGAGTAAAATATGTTGAATGTTTCAATAAAGTAATAGAAGAAATATATCAACCCTTTTCAGTATTCATGCAACAAATGTTTATTGAGTACCTCTTATGTGGTAGCCCTATGCTAAGCCCTGGGGATATGACAATAATGTTGTTTCAGCTTTAATTGAGTAGTTTGGCACTGTACACAATTCCATTCACACAGATTCAGCAAATACTGATTTTTCTCCTATGCAGTGGGCTGTTTTATGTAGTGGGCTGGACACCAGGGCTATAGTGGAAGGCAAAACAATAGAGACCTTAGAGACTTTACAGTGGGAGAAGCAGGCATTAATTCAGTAGTTGTCGAAATTAATACATAAGAAGACTACAGTATACTATGAGAGTATGTAATGGGAGAACCTGATGTGATTGGTGGGGGGAGGGGGAGGGGAGAGACGAATCAAGATTTTTCAGGGGTGACCTCTGAATTCAAACCTGACAGGTGAGTAGGAGTTAGCCAGGCTGAAATGGAGAGGAAGCACATTCTAGGCAAAGAGGGAGAGCCTGTGGGAAGGAGCAGGGTGTAGAAAAGCTAAACTAGGCCAGTAAGGGAGGTGAAGTATAAAGGAAAGGCAGGGGGAGGCACACAATTTGAGAGAAGAGAAAGGGGGCCAGGCCAGACCTTGCTGGATTTTGGTCTTTATTCCAAGGACTATAGGAAGCCTAAGGGGTGTTAAGCAACAGGGTGATAGGGTGAGGTTTGTGTTTTCAAAACAGTCCCTCCCTAGCTGTGGCGGGGTGAACAGTGGAAGGAGGTGGAAGCAAGTGGAAGCTGTATGGTTTTTAGGCGAGGGGGCGATGGGCAGTGGCCTGGACGGGGTGGTGGTGGTGGTGGGGATGCAGGAAAGAAACTAGATCATAGATATTTAGGAGTAAAATGTCTGATACAGTTAGGATGTGCTCAGAATATTTGTTTAATGGGGGCGCCTGGGTGGCGCCGTCGGTTAAGCGTCCGACTTCAGCCAGGTCACGATCTCGCGGTCCGTGAGTTTGAGCCCCGCGTCGGGCTCTGGGCTGATGGCTCGGAGCCTGGAGCCTGTTTCTGATTCTGTGTCTCCCTCTCTCTCTGCCCCTCCCCCGTTCATGCTCTGTCTCTCTCTGTCCCAAAAATAAATAAAAAATGTTGAAAAAAAAAAAAAGAATATTTGTTTAATGAATAAATAAACCGGTGGACTCAGGAGACACGGAGCTCAACCTAGTTAAGAAGTTACAACAGAAGGGGTTTTACACCAACACTGATGGGATAACTTCTCTTGGCTTGTTTAGGCAAAGTACATTTTGATGCAAATGTATAAATTCATTAAAATGACCCTTATTTAGTGATTCTTTTGTCTCAACCAAACAAATGACCCACACGCATTCTGAACAGAGAAGTGACGATATAAAACGTTTGGACATATGTTTATATAGCAAGTGTTTTATGGTGCATATCATGTGTTTTTGGAACTTAGTTTTATGTGACTAGGTTTCCCGGATGCCAGACCTTTGGAAAATGCAGCCAAACAACCTCCATCTGGACAAATCGGGAAAGAATTGTGTAATCTGTCCCTTTAGCTTAGTGTCTGGGGAATTACAGTATTATATTGTACTTTATCTCATCAGCGATGATTTCCTCTGTCATGCATCTTTTCACTGTGTACCCCGGAGGTGACAGATGATGATGATAATGATGACTAAAATGTTCATCGGGCTCCCCTCCCTGCTGAGACCTTCCTTCCCCTAGAGCAGTTCTCATCTTCCCACTGGTTAGCACTCAGTTCTTGCTCCTTCCAGCCCTACAAGCTGTCAAAACACCTTCCTGAGTCCCATAGGGGAAGGCAGTCTACCACTGAAGACTCCTCTGGGGAACTGAACCAGCTTCTCCCACCTTCCTCCCCGCCCTCCTCGGATGACTTTTCCTCACCCCCAGCCTCTGACCAGTGAGACCGGGGAAACTAGACTTCATTGTTCTGCTTTATCTGTAGCACTACTGATAATGAATCCTCTGTTAGTCTGGATCTAATTCTGTAGTCTTGGTTCCAGGATTATCTCTTGATTGGATGCTGATTGTATATGTTTGTTTGTTTTTTAAAAAACCATGATGAAAATTTACCTTATTATTTATCAGCCTACTCAGTTACTTATTAGATAAAATAGGGAAGTTTAACAGTAAGCTTACCCTGTCCTTCCAGAGTCAGCACATGAAGTTGTATAAAATGGGTGCCCAGTGAAAACATCTTGAAGTACCTTGGAGGTACTTTTATATAACGAAAATGTAATGTAAAATGTAATTAAATATTTAAAAGTATCCTAATTTAAAAAAATATGCTGTGGTGCCTGGCTGGCTCAGTCAGTGGACTGTGCAACTCTTGATCTCGAGGTTGTGACTTAGAGCTTCATGTTGGGTGTAAAGATTACTTAAAAATACAGTCTTAAAAAAATGCCCTGAAAATACCTTTTGAACAGTATGAGTTGCCCCTCTTAAAAACTTCAAAAACTCCTAAAAATGAATGAAGACATAACATATCTTCCAAAAGGAATTGATGAAGCCTCCTCACACTTTTGTTAAATAATCAAATTTACTGTGTCTGGAGAAAGGACACTTGCCAATGAAAAATGACAACAACTTGTCTTATTCTATTTGCACCAATGCAACAAAGGAGAATAATGTGTGAAACTATCATGTATTTATCTTCATGTATTTACATCCATAAAAGCTGTTTCTTTTTTTTAATTAATTAATTAATTAATTATGTGCATACACATAAGTGGGGGAGGGGCAGAGAGTGAGGGAGGGAGAGAATCCCAAGCAGTCTCTGCCCTTTTAGGTGGAGACTGACGTGGTGCTTGATCTCGTGAACTGTGAGATCATGGCTTGAGCTGAAATCAAGAATCGATGCTTAGCTGACTAGGCCACCCAGGTGCCCCCATAGCTGGTTATTTTCAGTAGAATATGTATAGACTTACATATAGTTGGTGCTGAATTAATACTGGATGAATGAATGAATACACAAATAAATGAATATGTGGTGTCTCACATACATAAATGTACCGGTTGATATTGTTTAAAAAATGAAAAATTATACTTCAACCGGTTAAAAAAAAAGTTGTATTTGCAGCTCTGTTCATTTGAAATATGAAACTGCAGCTCTAATGACTTTTTAAAAAAAAATCCCATGGTATTGACAAATAAATGAAATATTCCAAAATGGATATATTTTTCTCAGCAGAAACTTCTTGTATATATATGACTTTGGGACGCGTGTTCCAAGCTGACAACTAAAATGTATATAATCTGACTAGCCAGGTTCAGCCACGGAAGCAGCATAGGATGAAGAGTCAGTTAGGACATTAATATTTTTCAGTTTGATTTTGAGTTTATGATACTAATGTTAAATGTTATTTAAATCTTAGATCTAGTCCCAAAACTTAAACATTCACTAGCCTATAAAAAGTCACTTTCTCAGCTATGTGAATAAATTTTCAGTTGATGTTTGAGTATGTTTTTAAAAGCTTGAGTAGTTCAGATTGTCTCTCTAGTTTTCTAAACTCTGAATAATTACTAGCTTTCTTCTTTATGCCTTAAGACAACTTGCCTCCTTACTGGTGGACTTTCTGGAAATTAATGCCATTTGTTATTTAAATAAGAATGTTTTCATTTATTAAGTCGATAGTTTGCCTTTTTTTTCTTTTCTTTATCTCTTTTTTATGTTTTATTTGTTTACTAAAAAAATGTTTTTAAGTTTATTTATTTTGAGAGGGAGAGAGAGAGAGCACAAGTGGGGGAGGGTCAGAGAGAAGTAGAGACAGAACCCCAAGCAGGCTCTGCAACCTCACTGCAGAGCCTGATGCAGGACTTGAACTCACGAACTGTGAGACCATGACCTGAGCTGAGATCAAGAGTTGGGTGCTTAACCAACTGCACCACCTGTGTGCCCCTCTCTCTTTTTTGAAAAGTAAACTTTCTAGTATCAAATATCCCTCAAGTGGCTTGAAAAGCAGTTAGTTTTTTAAAAGTTCAGCTCATGAGATTCCAGTAGGTGGCACTCTTACAAAGCCTAAAAGAATTGACTACTTTGGCAACCCAGGGTTGTTTTCTAGATGGTTCCCTTCTACTGTGACCTACTTGCAAACCTATTTGTTCTGGATAACTAAAAGTTATTGTTTTCCCTAATTATCAGAGTTATACATGCTCTTTGTTAAGCATTTTAAGAAATGTACATAAGAAAAAATATAATTGTCTTCTGAGTCCTTGGTAATTTCTAGAAGATAACCACTGTAACAATATGCATATATACATACAATATACTAATATACATTAGTATATACAATACTTTCCAGATCTTTCTGTAGCCTGTACATACAACAAAAGGATATAAAAAGTAAACATTTTAATTGGCGAAGTTTTAGATTTTAAAATGATCATGAACAATATGCTTTCTTTTGTTGTCTGATCTTGTACTTGGGTTTTGTCTTGTAAGCTATTTTCCCTTTATTTTCCTTAAAGACAGACCTCTCACTTCTGCAGTTCATTAATTGCTGAGTCCAAAAGGACCTTTTACATCTGTGTTGAATTATGGCTTGTGGTCTTGTGAATGAGGGCTGGAATCTTGTGATAAGGATGCTGTGCTAATTGCACTTCTTAGCAGTGAGAATGGGGCAGAGTGAACTTAAATAATAAACCTAATGCACCCTTTGCCAACTGAAGACTGTAGAATATTCTGAAATATTACCAGAATAGGACTGCTATTTTGGACTTGATGACTATTCCATGAGATCCTAGCCATTGGCGCTTATGTGGGCAATTTTGTGATATCACTGATTTTTTTTTTCAGTAGCTTCCCCCCCCCCCCCCCAATATAACTTTAAGTCCAGCTGACTTCCCCCAGAGTGAATAATCCAAGAGACCCAGCCAGAATTGAAATGCTTTTTGTGGCCTAGCCTTGGAAATCACACACGATCTTCATTGTTGGAGGGGACTGTACACAGGGACAGGAGTACCAGGAGGTGGGAATCATTGGGGCCATCTTGGAGGCTACTGCAAGAAGCAATCAATGCATTGAAGATTACTTTATTCTTTTAATGAGGTGTAATTGACACACAGTATTTACTCATTTCAAATACACAACATAATGATTCAATATTTGTGTATATTGTGAAATGACCACCACAGTAAGTCTATAGATAGCTATTTTAAAGCCACAGGATTAGTTAAGATCACCCAGGGAATGAGTGTAGAGAGAGAGGACAGAAAGACGTGGCCAGCATTCAGAGGTCACAAAGAAGAATCTGAGAAAAAAATGGCAAGTGAGGTATTGTCCATGGGAGCCCAGAGGAGAAAATGCTTTGAAAGGAAAGGAGTGCCCGTTAAAAAAAATTAAAAAAAAAAAAAAAAAAAAGGGGCGCCTAGTTGGCGCAGTCGGTTAAGCGTCCGACTTCAGCCAGGTCACGATCTCACGATCTCGCGGTCCGTGAGTTCGAGCCCCGCGTCGGGCTCTGGGCTGATGGCTCAGAGCCTGGAGCCTGCTTCTGATTCTGTGTCTCCCTCTCTCTCTGCCCCTCCCCCGTTCATGCTCTGTCTCTCTCTGTCCCAAAAATAAATAAACGTTAAAAAAAATTTAAAAAAAAAAAAAAAAGAAGAAAGGAAAGGAGTGCCGAAAAACTAAGATGGTAACTAGGAACAGCCCACTGGGTTTATCCTTGTGCAAAACTCCTTTCTCCTTTGAGTCTCACACAGTGCAGATGTAGTTATAAGGAAAACAGATGTTATTTGAAAGAGTAGTACTATTTGCAGCCACTGTTGTGTACCAGAAAAGGGATATCATCTATTACTTGGAGGCTGTGGACCTTGTTCAGGAAAAGACTTTGATCATTTCTTTGGGTCTAAAAGGTAAAGTTCTCCCAGGATGTGTTGTGGTGGGTGAGGGCTAGGCTGAGAGTGGAATTGCTATGCATAATATGGAGATAAATGGAGCACTGGAAACCACTAACAAATATTAAAAGGAGTGTGACTTCAGAAAGCTGCATGCTGAAGCAGGTCAGCTATAATGGCATAATAACCTTCCGTGGGTTTTTGCACTCAGGGCTAGAATTCCTCCAGGCTTGCGTGACTCCTGCCTCTCCCTTCTCCCCATGACACTCCTTGTTCATCAGTTCCCCTGGTTGCTGTGCCCCATATGGGTTCCATACACTAAATAATAATAGAGTGCATGTATTGAGTACTTGTTAGGTGCCAGGGACTGCTTCTAGTGTTTTATGTATGTTACCTCATTTCATCTCCACAAAACCCACCCACTTCAATGATGGATGGGGAAACTAAGGCACACAGGGATTAGGTTACTTACTATGAAGTGGCAGAGCCGGGATTTGAACCCAGTCTGGCTTCAGAGCCCAGGCTCTTAATCATTAAGTCCTGCTCTTATTTCCCTTTTAGGGTTTCGAATTTGGCAACCCAGATTGAACCCCCATCTACTCAGGCTTAAACTTTGGCCACCTGCTGCCACAACCCAGAACATGACACCTGTTATTGACTCATGGGTCTGATCCACCCCGATGAAAACCCCACCCTCGGCCTCAATGGCGCCAGATAGGAGAAGGGACGTCAAAGCAATGTTTGTTTACACCCTCGTATTCTTTCACATGTGTTTCCTCTGTTTCCTTTTCCCCTTCTCTGCCTGGTTGATTTCTGTATGAAGCAATTAGTTGCCCCCTGACAAACTGTTCACTTCTTCGTCCATGTGTCCTTTGAACTTCTATCTGCCTTATCTCTCTGTATCACCATTTCTGGTAGAGGTGTATCTCTGCCCTCGATTGTGAGCTCATCCAGGCAAAGATCTTACCATATTCACCTTTGAGTCTCCAGTCTTATACACTGTAAGGGTTCCATAAGTGTTTCTTGACTGAATGAAAGAAGGTCCTAGAAAAAGAATAGGACAACTGTTCTCCCCCATCATGGGCAATGTAATTTTGCTGTAACCTTGATTGGCTGATGTAAAAAGGACAGAACTTCTACACTTGATCTTAGCCAAAAGGCCGAGAAGCGATAAAAGGACAGAACTTCTAAAAGAATTGTTTTTTAAAAGTGCATTTATTTTGAGAGAAAGAGAACACGCATGTGGGTGCATGTGAATGGGGCAGGGGCAGAAAGCGAGAATCCCAGGCTGGCGCTGCACCAAGAATCTGTATGTATGTATGTATGTATGTATGTATGTATGTATGTATGTATGTATTTAGAGTGAGAGCACAAGTAGGGGAGGGGCCAAGAGAGGCAGAGGGAGAATCCCAAGCAGGCTCTGCACTGTCAGCACAGAGCCCGATATGGGGCTCGAACCCACCAACTGTGAGCTCATGATCTGAGCTGAGGTCAGATGCTTAACTGACCGAGCCACCCAGGCACCTCTCTAAAAGAATCTCCTTAACTTAATCTCCAACCTTGCCATCTTCATCTCAGTGTTTATCTACTTTACTGTTAGTATTTTACAAACCTCTCTCTATGCTCTTGACATTATTGTTGGAATAGAGAAGGTACACATTTCACATTATTACCATTCATCTTTTATTTATTAAAACCATACTACTTGATCAGAATCCTGTGATTAAAACATGTTCCTGGTCACCAGAAGAAAGTTTATGAAAAGACTACTGCAGGTCCAGAAAGATGTAAGGCAATTTTGGTTTGTTAGAAAGACCAACGTGGCCATAGTGATTTGTAATTGAAGAGCAAAAAGGACTCATAGTGAATAGGGAATCCGAGGAAAATGGAACAGACAAAAGTAGAATTGAACTAATATAATATCTTACTCTGAAAGGGATAATTTCTGCTTGTAAATTTACTGTTCCTAAGGAATCAATCTTGGGGAAGATCTTATGAAATTTTATATTAGTTCTTCCTGAACTTGAGATGAGACCACTTCACCATTCACCACTTCCTGCACAATTGTCTTGATTTTCCGGGATTTGGTTGGATCTAAAGATAAAAATAGAATGAAGGGGGAGAAAGTTAGTGTTTCACATATTCATCCAAAATTGATTGTTGTTTGACTTAAGCTTTAAGTGAGATAGTGGCAGATACAATCCATTAAATTTAAACTTGTGAAAGTGACTTTTGCATTCTAAAACAATGCATGTTATTCAGTGAAAATGAAATGTATTCTGTATTGTCTTATGCACAAATGAAAATACTTTTCCTTTTAAACATTTAAAAAGTGGTTATGATGCTCATAATACCTCTTTGTAGAGTAGATTTTTCCCTTCCTGGGCTTGCCAAAAGTTTTATATAGTACAGACTGTGTATTTTTCTGCAGGAATGCATAAATATTTTTCCTTGGCTCAGAAATGCAAATATACTTTAAATTATTAATATTATTAATTATTAATAATAATTAATGTTAGTATTAATAATAATTATTAATATTATTAACTGCAATATTTAATGAGATCTTATAGTTTTAGTCATTAATAAGTGTGATTCTGACTTACTCTAAGTGATTCTTAGGGAATCTGCATACCTTTAGAGGAATCGATCGACTGTGTTTGAGATTTGGAGTCTGTCACATATAAACTTTCATCAAAACTGTCGCTGTAAAGAAAACAAGGGAGATGGTATCACATGATGCTTTCTGGGAGGAGGAGAAATAAAGAGTTTGCTGTTTAAGCTAAAAATGTGCATAAAACTAGTTTTCTAAATTTCTTGATGAACAGTGATTGAATGTTGCACCCTGAGAGGAATCACTTAGTGCGTGGACCTTTATTTTCAAACCGTGCCTAAAATGGGCTCTCAAAGTGAAGCAAACTGGCTGCTCTCAGAAGTCAGATTTCCTGATTTACAGCCCCGGGCTCTTCCCACTATTCCAGGCTGCTGCTCCCTTTTGGAAAGTTCGCTGCAGTTGGTTGTGAGGTGACTCAGGTGGCTGTTATTTGATGCGTCATTCTTAGCATTGGGGCATTGATACCAGGTCTCTAATGGGTGACTTTTCTAGTGCTCCTTTGCAGTATGCCTCTTGTCTGTGGTGCCATTATTCATCCCAGCATTTTATAAAATTCAAGATAGCGGGTGACAGCACTTTGCAAAGTGTAGGACATTTACCAAATCCAAGGCATGTCATTAGGAGATGTGGTTAATTTCCATCAACCAGAGAACCCTGCCTTCTGTTGGCCAGAGCGCAGCAGGTGGCCGCTGTTGGTCAGCTACTAAACTCATTTCCAACCCATTTCAACCTGTCTATTCACCCTTGGGCCTCGCCGTCCAGCAGGCGGCGGTAGGTCTCGATCTCCAGCTCCAGGCGGGCCTTGGCGTTCAGCAGCCGCTGGTGGTCGGCGTTCTGGCGCTCGGCGTCGGCGCGCACCTGGAGCAGCTGCTCCTCCAGGCTGCCGATGAGCTGCTGCACCTGCGACAGCTGGCCACAGTAGTCGCCCTCCACTTCCGCCAGCGAGTCCTCCAGGGATTTCTTCTGCACGGTGGGAGGGAAATGGCACAGACAGAACGGTGGAGGGGACTGAAATGAGGAAGGCGGCCCGCCGGTGGCCTTCCTAGTGTGGATGGCACGTTTTCTTTGGAAGTCATGAAAAGATACTGCGCGGGCGCGCCCTACCGTGGCCAGCTGGGACTGGAGCTCGATCTCCAGGTTTTGAACTGCACGCCTCAGGTCGGTGACCTCGCTCTTGCTGGACTGAAGCTGCTCCGTGTTGATGCTGATCTCCTTCCTTAGCTCCCCGCTCTGCCGAGGCAAACAGGGGTGAAGGGACGTGAGCGGGCGCTGTTCCCGCGCCTCTTTCCTGCAAGTGGGTCAAAGCCTTTTGTTTCTGTTCGTGGTACCTTTTCAACGAACCAGGCCTCCGCGTCCTTACGATTCTGCTCAGCGATGGCCTCGTACTGCGCCCTCATGTCGTTGAGGAGCCTGGTGAGGTCCAGCCCCGGAGCAGCGTCCATTTCCACGCTGACCTGCCCCGGGCCGCCTGCCAGGAAGGTTTGGAGCTCCTGGGCACAGAGAGTGAGAAAAAGAGGGGCACAGAGGCCCGTTGTGACTTTCGTGGGTCTCTTCCAACACAAAAGACACTAAACATTTTATTTCATAACCGTGTTGCTGTACTGACATAATACAAAAATTAAACTTTTTTTAACCTAAAAATTCATATTTTTCTTCTATTTTAAAAGAATTTAAGACATTTTCTTGGGTCCCTAAACTTACCATAGGCCCTAGGGGCTGTGCCTACCATAGAAAATGGATGAGTTGGCCCTGCCTCTTGGGGTTCCAGGGCCTTTACCAAGAAGAAGGGAGGGCCTGGTGGGAAAGCTATAGTGGGGTTCCAACCACAGCTGCCAGACGGGGGCTGCAGAGAGTACAAGGGTTGTGCACTGTACCGCAGTCATTGATTTCCAGTAGAAAGTAATTTAGAAACCCATTGCCAGGGTCATGATTAATGTCTGTTTTGTACACCAGCTTTTGATATAGTGGCACACCAGAGTCCCATGGGAGTTTTACACTGGGCATAACCTGTTTCTCTAACATATAAAACATTATGTATTGTTTGTAGACTTTTGTTTTTGAACTTGAAAAGTACTATATATTTTTTTTTTAATCACTAAATCAGGACAATTAACATTCTGATTGTTCTTACCTAGTGATGCAAATGACAACATCAGAAAACACCTCTAATCCGTTAAACTTTCACTGAAACCACCACCAATCCCACCACCATACATAACACACATCCAGAAATTCAAAGCAAAGGGCCAATTTAACAGGGACATGATATAGCATCCATATTGGGTCTAACTGTAGGCTTGTAAATTTGAAATTGTAATTTGTGAATTCGGGAGAAAAACAGCTTAGCTGCCTTTTCAGCTGACCTCTTCATGATTCTTCTTCAGGTAGGCCAGCTCCTCCTTGAGGTTCTCGATCTGCATCTCCAGGTCGGCCCTGGCCAGGGTCAGCTCGTCCAGCACCCTGCGCAGGCCGTTGGTGTCGGCCTCCACACTCACCCGCAGGGCCAGCTCATTCTCATACCTGAAAACCAAGTGCAAAACAGTTCCTGGAGTCCACACACCCATTTGAATAAGGCCCCTGCCATCATTTCAGGGCTGTCTTGTGCCCCTTGTGATTATTTAAAAGTGGCAGCATAGTGACGTATGACGTATGATGCTCTTTTTCCTTTTTAAGATTTTCCCTTCCTTTTTTTCATGGTAATTTACTGCTCAGTTGGAGAGAAGTGAAAAAATTATGAGGTGAGACTTTTCTGCCAGCAATGACCCTCAGTAGCACTGTGTCCCAGGGAACAGTTTCCCCTTTGGCTGGCCACCCCGGCTATAGACAGTAGTGGCCCCTCTCCAGGTGGGGTTTCTGATGGCATCCTAAAAGCAGTTGAAAATAAAATAATAGTCCTTTTGCTTAACTTTTATTCATGATTTAATTTAAAACACTGCTACTTCCTTAATAGCTTTTACCAAGACTTCAGAGGTTCAGGATCATCAGCACTGCCACATCCTGTGTGGGGATTTTATGGAGCAGGATGAGCATTAGTGTTTCTTCCTCAGGTCTGGGAGGGTGGAGTACGGGAAAGGAGGAGGGAATATCAGAATAGGTGTGTGGTTAATATTTTAGTGGTATGTGTCATCCGGAAAAAGACAATTTCACTTAACTTCTGGGCAAAAACATTATGAATTCATTTTGATGCATGGGAGATTGAGGTTTGGGACATCGGTGGTAATATCATATCCGTGTTATGAGCCAACAGCAAATTACCAGCATGGTGATCATAGCCCTAGGCTAAAGCACCTTATAATTAAGGATGTGTGAGGTGAATTGTGTCCGAATCTGATTACTTCCTAGAATGCCCAATGTGCATTTACCAAAACAACAAATGCGCAGAGCACGTGAACTGCAGAGGGGTAGAATGTTTGCCATCAACGAAGGCAGAAAAATAGGGACTAAAAAGAAATAATGAGACCTGTCAATTCTCATCAGTCTTTCTTTTGTTCTACTCACTTCATTCTGAAGTCTTCGGCAGCCAGTCTCGCGTTGTCAATCTGCAGGATGAGCTGGGCATTTCCAATGGTGGCGGAAATGATCTGGCCAAAGAGGGGGAGACACACAAAATGAGGACGGAAAATACTAGTATTATGCAGGTATATTTTTGACAGAAAATTTTTAGGTGATGTTAACCTGCGATTTCATTACGAGTTTAAGGCAATTTAACTTTTTAAAAGAAAACATTTACAACATTTTATTTAAAAATCAAGAAACATGTTTTTGCAGAAAAGGTAGCAGAAGTACAATCACTTTATAATAAATGATAAAATGAAACTAAATATCCTGAGTTGAGAAATTGCTCCTAATACAGTCAAATTGAAAAACCTTAAGTTTTACATGTCTTATCACTGTAAAATATTGTAATAGTAAAAAAGAAACATCAAAAGGAACTCCCAAAGCCCCTTCGAAAACCATATTGTTACCTTATTCCTGAGGTCTTCGATCAATGGATAATATTTACTGTAATCACTCTGGGACCCGGGGTCTCCAGTCCCAGATCCTCGTGTTTCATACCATTCTCGAATTTTGTTTTCTAGCTCAGTATTAGCCTCTTCTAGAGCTCGAACCTTATCCAGGTAGGAGGCCAATCTGTCATTAAGATTTTGCATGGTTTCCTTTTCTGATCCAGAAAGAAGGCCTCCATCATTGCCAGAGAGAATGCCTCCAGGGCCACCTCCGGGGCTTCCTCCAAATCCAATTCCCAGGCCTCCAAAGCCACCTCCCAGGCCTCCAAAGCCACTTCCTAGGCTTCCAAAGCCACCTCCCAGGGCTCCAGAACCACCACCCAGGGCTCCCCCATAAGCACTGCCCAGTCCTCCTGCAAAGGAAATTCCAGAGCCACCACCAAAGCCAGAACTAGAACCAAACATGGAAGCAGAAGAAAAGCCTCCCCCATAGCTGTCTCCAAAGCCAAAGGTGCTCCCCCCATAGCCACTTCCAACGATGGAAGCGGACGTGCCCCTGGCTCTGCCCGATGTCCCACTCTGGGAAGATGGCCGCCGGGAGAGCCCAGAGGTGCGCACTGAGAGGGACATGGTGCTGGTGGAGAGATCCGCAGCCCGGAGAAGGGGGCTACAACCTGAGAGAAAGCAGTGTCAGCAAGGCAGAAAGGTTGGCCTTTTATAGGTCATGAAATGGGTGTTACAGTTGAAAAGTTCACTCTCCTCATTCAAAATATTGTGCTTCCCCCTTTTTTGACCAGCTCAACAAATGCATGATTTATGCATACTGAAAACTTATCGGTATAGAACTAATTGAATAATTGTGCCCATTATATATTTGTTATACAAAAAAGAAATCTGGGTGGAGTAGAGATAGGTTGTCAGAAGGAATTTTTCTCTTCCAACATATTCTATTGCTTGTATTCTCAGCACTGCCCGGTGTCTTAGGCACAGTGGGAAGGCAATGAGTGATTGTCAAATGGATAAACTAATCGTACATCGTCCTCAGCCTTGAGCTTCTTAGAGTTCTTCACTCATATTTCTGACTTGTTTCCTTTGGAAAACTAAATGTAAACCATGCAGTCATGATCTAGTCTATCTCCTAGTGGAATATAGATTCAGAAGCAGTTGTGAAACGCACTGGTGAGAGGTGGGGGAATAAATGCATTTTCCAGATTCATACAGGAATTTGAATTCTTAAGGATTTTTTTCTTAATTTTTTTAATGTTTAATTTCTGAGAGAGAGAGAGCAAGGAGCAGAGAGAGGGAGAGAGAGAGGGAGATGCAGAATCTGAAGCAGGCTCCAGGCTCTCAGCTGTCAGCACAGAGCCCCATGTGGGACTTGAACTCATGAACAGTGAGATCATGACCCGAGCTGAAGCTGGACACTTAACCAACTGAGCCAGGTGCCCTTGAATTCTCAAGGATTTTAAATCATCAGATTAGAATTAGGATGTCGCATGGTTTCTTTTTTTCTGATTCATAAAGGGGACCTTTTGAACATTGAAAAATACTATGTTTTGAGTAGAATATTAGAATATTCTCAACAGCTTTCCCTTTACATAAGAATTACCTTGTTAGTAAACTCTATGAAATCAGGAGCCTGATTTCACTGTCTGATTGTTCACTGCTCTACCCCCAGCATTGCTAATGTATCAAAATACAACTGATTTTTTGTGTATTAAAATTATATCAGTGGGGCGCCTGGGTGGCGCAGTCGGTTAAGCGTCCGACTTCAGCCAGGTCACGATCTCGCGGTCCGTGAGTTCGAGCCCCGCGTCAGGCTCTGGGCTGATGGCTCGGAGCCTGGAGCCTGTTTCCCATTCTGCGTCTCCCTCTCTCTCTGCGCCTCCCCCGTTCATGCTCTGTCTCTCTCTGTCCCAAAAATAAATAAAAAACGTTGAAAAAAAAAATTTAAAAAAAAAAAAAAAAAAAATAAAAAAAAAAAAAATAAAATTATATCAGTGCTCGCACCCTCAATCCCTGCCCGCTGCCCCTCCAAATATCCAGAAAATATTGACTCTAACTTCCTGGGAAGTGAGGCTCTTTTTTTTTTTTTTTTTTTTTTTTTTTTTTACATTTATTTATTTTTGAGAGACAGAGTGAGACAAAGTGAGAGCGGGGAAGGGGCAGAGAGAGAGGGAGACACAGTATCGGAAGCAGGCTTCAGGCTCTGAGCTGTCAGCACAGAGCCCGACGCGGGGCTCGAACCCACAGACCGTGAGATCGAAGCCGGACCTGAGCCGAAGTCGGATGCTCAACAGCCTGAGCCACCCAGGCACCCCGAAGTGAGGCTCTTTAAGTCTATGAATAGTCTTTTTTTTTTTTTTTTTAATTTTTAATGTTTATTTTTGAGAGAGAGAGACAGAGCATGAGCAGGGGAGGGGCAGGCAGAGAGAGGGGGCACAGAATCCGAAGCAGGCTCCAGACTCTGAGCTGCCAGCACAGAGCCCAATGTGGGGCTCGAACCCACAAAATGCGAGATCATGACCTGAGCAGAGGACGGCCGCTTAACCCACTGAGCTCTTGAGCTGGAGCCAGCAGTGCCCATTGGTGATACGGGGGCAAATGCAGAGGGTTTACCCCTGAAGCCCATGTCAGACCTCTATGGGGAATACTCACTGTCAATTCTGGCAAATGGAAGGACTGTGTGACCCTTCTTTTCGCTTTCCCAGGGACAGGAATGATGAACCCAGGGTGAAATCCAGTTACAACTTCCTTTTACCTTACGATGGAAGGGACACATGTGAAGAGATGTATTTCCCCCCCTCCTATACACATCACAAAGAGCAAGCCGGTGGGATTTCCAAATAAAGGGGTTTTAAGCAAGACATTTGCAGAAACTACATATTCTTACAATAAATATAGAAAAGATGCAGTGATCAAATGCAGACTCTGCTTGATGAGAGAGGCCATAATCCGTTGGTTTCATTTCTTGAGAAAATGGAAACGTGTTAAATGGAAATAACCAGGGGCCTCAGCCTCCTATGGAAATTGTTACCAAAGGTTCCTTTAATCTGTATTACAAGCACTTTGAATGAGATTGTCTTTGTTTGAATCGTTGATAGTGATAGTGGGCTTACTACATTCTAGACAGTGGGCCAGGTAAACTGCAGACGTTATTTTTAACCTTTGTGGCAACCTCTTCAGTTGGACACTTTTGTCCCATTTTACAAGGGAGCAATCTGAGGGTCACGACGTCAAGTGACTTATTCAAGGCCACAGAGCCAGGAGGTGGCAAAGACAGGATTCAGGTTGCAGTGTGTTTTATAGACAACATAACCCTGCTTCTTATGGTGAAAACAGAAAAGACAGAGGGTCACTCAGAGCCGCCAGCCATGAGACTGGGTTTCTGCCCTGCACATCAACCAGGGGCTTTCGCTCTTCTTTTCAAAAAAGCTTTCTCCTTGAATTTCATTTCTCATTGTACAGGCTGAGACCGAAAGAATGACACGAGACATGAAATCCTGCAAACGCGTGGGCAAATGTCGTTTTAGTTATTCTTTTGACATGTAACTGCATTGTCAGAGATCATATAAAGTACTAGTTCAACTTGCACTTCCTGCACAGGAGCTTGATGTTATGGTCATTAATTTTTGCTTATAAGCTGCTCCCCCCCAACCTGCCCCACCAAGGGGGAGTCCATTGTGATTGCCATAGAAATGAAAACAGTTTATTACTTGCTTACAGACTGGAGGGAATGTGCCAGATGCAGACTTGTAACTTAGTGATATCATCACGTGATATGGGAATATGATTAACTTGAATTCTTGAACTTGGAGCCGGTTTTGTCCTGACATGTATACTTTCCACCTCTAATGCCTATATGTAAATTTAAAACAATTGTGCTCAAGTATCTATACTTGCCTTTTCTGGGAAGCAAATCTTAGAAGTGAGTCTAGGGGAGAGAAAACAAATGTTTGAAGGGAAATTAAAAAATAAAAAGCACTAGCTAATACTTTAAGTTGGAATTGTTATTTGAGACTGTCCCCAAGTCAGTAAGGGTGAGAGCACAGGGAGAGCACTGGTCATGTTTTGATTTTATGTCATTCGATGTCATTCTTTCTAGATGTTATAAGGCTCTTAGTAGGTGTAATCCCCCAAGTCCATCCTAGCTTCCCCTCTGGGGTTTCTCTCGCAGTGTGATGGGACCACTTCGGCACTGATGGTTTCGTATGAAGTCATGAAATTCCAATGCGTGATAAAGAGACCCATATTTAGGGACTACAGATCTTCTCTGGATCTGTATGCCTGTCAGAAATAGGGTCATGCTGTTCCGTGTCCTAGCTGGTATAAGAAGTATAGATATGGAGATTAACACTTCACCTTCACACAGTAACTACTGGAAGAACCAGAGGTAGAGCCATCTGGTTCCACATGTATGTAGTGTTTCACTGCTTTCGAAATTCGAAAGATTGTTTGGAAGAAACTAGAGATTGACCCAAAGGCAAGGATTAGTTTTCATTTTTATGATAGGAAATTCAGTTAATAGTAATCCTAACTTTTGAACAAAGTATCATTATTGCCTAGGGCCGTGGGCAATAATTGTCATATTGATGATGGTCATGCCTAGTGAATTTCAATCCCCACCTCCTGTAGGGTTTTTACTAATCAGACTCAGTTTCAGTATTTGCATGTCAAAGTTACAGACTATTTTGGAATGTGTTTCGGTAGGAGAAAAAGAATTCACTGTTGTGTAATTAATTGCTTATAAGGGTATCATGACTTCAGACAAACAGTCCTGAGGTTCAGTCTTGCTCCATGACTTGGTAACTGTAACTTTGGGAGACTGATTTCATATCTTCATATATAATCCTCGTTCATAAAATGGGGATAATAGAATAAGGCCAACCCATATGAAATTGCTATTTTTTAAAGGTAAAAAATGATCACGTATTGGCAAGATCATATGATTCAACTTAATAACTTCTACTTCATGGTGTCAGTGTGAGGATTAAATGAGAAATGCATATAAAATGCCATGCATACCGGTTTGCTCATAGTAAGTGCTCAATAAATGGTAGATACTATTATCTGTAAGCAAATCACATTATTATTTTCAATATCATCACACTCAAAATCCTGTTTACTTACAAACTTATGTATCAAAATTTAAATCCAAGCTGTTCATTTACTAGAATATGACGAGAGAGGGCAAAATGATTTTTCCTGTAAACATTTGCAAGGCAGTTACTGCTTCCTGAAATGCAAAATGGGTGAGAATACAGTATGTATCTTTTTGGGTCTGACTTCCCTCAGCATAGTGTCTTCAAGGTTCATCTCTTTGCACTGTGTATAAGTTGCCAAATAATATTCTGTTGTGGGACCTACTGCATTTTGTTTATCCATCGATCAGTTGATGGACATTTGAGTTGTTTCTTTTTTTTTTTTTTTTTCAACGTTTTTTATTTATTTTTGGGACAGAGAGAGACAGAGCATGAACGGGGGAGGGGCAGAGAGAGAGGGAGACACAGAATTGGAAACAGCCTCCAGGCTCCGAGCCATCAGCCCAGAGCCTGACGCGGGGCTCGAACTCACGGACCACGAGATCGTGACCTGGTTGAAGTCGGACGCTTAACCGACTGCGCCACCCAGGCGCCCCAACATTTGAGTTGTTTCTACTTTGGGCTTATGGATAATGCTGCTACAAACATTTCTGTACAAAAGAACAAATTATTTGATTCCATTTATTTGAAATGTCCAGAGTAAGCAAATCCATAGAAGTGGATTTGGTTGCCAAAACTGGGGGGAAGAGAAGTGGGGGGTGACTCCTACTGGGGTTTCTTTTCTTTTGTTTAATGTTTATTTTGAGAGACACACACAGAGAGAGGTAGAGAGAGAGGGAGAGAGAGAATCCAAAGCAGGCTCTGTGCTGAGGGGCTTGATCCCATGACCCTGAGATCATGACCTTAGCCAAAATGCAGAGTCTGACGCTTAATGAACTGTGCCACCAGGCACTTCTGGGGTTTCTTTTCTGAATGATGAAAATGTCCTAAAACTAGACAGTAATGATGGTTGCACAATCCTGTGAACATCCTGAAGACCACTGAATTGTGTACTTTATGAGGATGAATTTTATGGTGTATGAATTTTATCTCATTAAGGCTATTATTTAAAAAAAATAGTGAGAAATATTTCATAACATACATTCACCCCATAAAGAAAGAGAACACCTGATGATTTATGCAGTTTTATCATAAGGAGAAGCATTCTGCCTTGAGAAGGTTTTCACTAATTTTGTGTTTAATCTACTCCCATTTCTTTTTTTTAATTTTTTTTTGTTTTTTATTTTAGAAACAGAAAGCATGAGTGGAGGAGATGGGCAGAGGGAGAGAGAAAGAGAAGGGAGAATTTTTTTTTTAAGTTTTTATTTATTTTTGAGACAGAGACAGAGCATGAGCAGGGGAGGAGCAGAGAGAGAGGGAGACACAGAATCCGAAGCAGGCTCCAGGCTCCAAGCTATCATTACAGAGCCTGATGCGGGGCTTGAACTCATGGAGTGGGAGATCATGACCTGAGCCGAAGTCGGACGCCCAACCGACTGAGCCATCCAGGTGCCCCTAGAACAAGAGAATCTTAAGCAGGCTCTAGGTTCAGCACAGAGCCCAACCCAGGGCTTGAGGGCTTGATCCTAGGACCCTGGGATCGTGACATTAGCTGAAATCAAGAGTCTGATATTGACCTGTGCCCCTAATCTATTCCCATTTCAAGCCTGATGTGCTTCATTCTTATTCTGCTCAGCATTTGAAATCGGAGTCTGACTCTCAAATTATTCGAAGAGCTGAGTTGAGTTGGTTTTTTTTTTTAAGTTTATGTATTTATTTTGTGTGTGTGTGTGAGAGTGAGAGAGAGAGAGAGAGAGAGAGAGAGAGAGAGAGAGAGAGAGAGAAGCAGTGGGGAGGGGCAGAGAGAGAGGGAGACAGAGGATCTGAAACGGGCTCTGTGCTGACAGCAGAGAGCCCCATTTGGGGCTCAAACTCATGGACCATGAGATGATGACCTGAGCTGAATTCGGACACTTAACTGACTTGTGCCACCCAGGTGCCCTGAGCTGAGGTGAATTTTAAAAGGCAATGAAGACAATGGAAAAGAAAGCAGATGTAACTCAAAGCTAGCAGGATTATACCAATATCAAAAATCCAATGAAATTAACCAAGAAATTGGCTCAATTAAGAATCCAGAGGCCCCCGAAAGGAGATTTTGTAATTCGGAAACAGGAAAGATTAGAGAGTGGTTTATTTGCAATTTGCAGGGACTCCTCTGCTCTGCAAAGTTTAGTATAATTCAAATGTGCTATAATTTTCAGGAACGTTAACAAATTGATATTAGGTGATCTATAGCTTATACCCAATGTGTTTCATGGTAAAGATGGCGGTAATGAGGTTTTAAATGTCCTAGTGCTCACTGGGTTTTATTTTTGTAGGCAGTTTGCAACTCCTCTGAATAAAACATCTATATTCAGTTATAGAGACTGATAAATGGGCTTTCCCCCGCTTCTGATCACTACACATTTTTAATAGCGCTTTCTGATGGCCACTTTCTTGTAGGGAGCAAAAATTATGTCTACATGTCTTTCAAACCCTCAGCAGCATCTCCCGGCAACTGTTTACACATCTTCTTCCATCTCTTTGGTTTCACACGACACAACCTTGCCGTCCACCACTTCTTCCACAATCGTCTTAATCTTCCTTTTTCTCTTCACATCTGAATTTAGATTTAAGTATAAAATGTTAATTCAGGAACATGCCTCTGCTGACTTATAATATTCAGTTCTAAACCATCATGGTTTTACATGTATTTTTTCCTGAAAAGAAAAGAAACCCATTCTTTTTCTTAAATAATCTTGTCAAATTTATAAATAAATGCCGAAAATGTCACTGTCTCCAAATTCACAAATTTTCTTCTCTCCCCACCCCAAAGAGAAAGATACAATATCGAATTAAGCCAAATGTACTTTTTCATCTTATTTTTTTTCCCTTTCATGATCCCAGGATGTCTCAGAACGGTAATAGCTTGGGCCGAGAAAACTACCCTGTTGTGGGAGTATGACAAACTTCCCATGTTGGGGGTTTCTTTATATGACGTGCCTGATTTTTAGAATCCCTAGGGTAATATCTGCTGACTTGAAAACCGATCTCTCTTTACTTTTCACCAGTGGCATTTAATAAGTGGTAAGCTGCTGAGTGAGAATTCAGTCTTACAGGAAATGTGTGAAATTAGAACACTTACCTTTCTCCTCCAGGGTGCTCGGCAGATGCTCTATAGTTGTGTTTGTCTGTCTGTATTTTTTAAGAAAAGAAAAAGAGACAGGAAAAGGTGTTATCACCATTTTGAAAATGAAGCACTGTCCTGCCTTTTTTGTTTCAAAATAAAGTCTGCGTGATGTGTGTTTTAATGCTGTGTTTGCATTCCCCCCTTTACCATCTCTCTCTCTCTCTCTCTCTCTCTCTCTCTCTCTCTCTCTCTCTCTCTCTCTCTATTTATCTATACAGATATCTCTATATCTCTATCTATCTATATATACAGATATCTATCTATCTCTATCTATCTCTCTCTATATATACAGATAGATAGATAGATAGATAGCTCCAAAACTGACCTGTTTACCCTGTGCTAGAAGTTTTTGTAATAAAAATAATAACAAAATTACAGTGGAAGTTTAAATCTTGTGTTCTCTTACTGAGTTTCTTGGGTGTGGTAGTTGAAGACAGTTGCTATGGCAATACTGATGATTCTCAAACTGGTCTCAAACTCTGTTGTTCATTTCATGAACTCTCAATGAGGATTTTTAAAAGTTATTGTTGTGTTAAAAGTTATTCAATTATGTATTAATCATAAAAATTAGCAAAGCATAATCTGTATCATCTACTGTAGAACCATCTTCTAAGTCGGTCCTACACATACTTGGTATTTGGAGGATGGGTGTACTTTTGGTATATTTTTGTTTTGTTGTTGGTGGCGCATGTGTAATTGCTTTTGTGCTAGGGATTGCATTGGTGCTGGGGAATGAGTGACAGTGTAATATGTAGACATTAAAATAGCACAGCATGTAGACCCTGGCACATATCCCTTGATTCTAAGAGCCTTACGTGACATCTTCTCCTTCCAGAAGGCGGCGGTAAGTAGCAATTTCCTGCTCAAGCCGGGTCTTTATGTCAAGGAGGATATTGTACTCCTTGTTCTGGCGTTCTGTATCACTCCAAATCTGTGTCATTTGGACTTCTATGGAGTTCAGCAGTGCCTGGATGGTGGCCAATTGGCTACCATAACGAGCTCTGGTCTCCTCTAATGTACGCTCCAAAGATTCTTTCTATGAGCACAAGAAAAAGTGGATGTTTCTTAGTTGAAAACTTAAGAGGTGGCTCAATTTTAATTTAATTTGAGGAGAACTTCCACTGCTAGTCATTGTGGGCATGACTCTTATTTCTAGCTTTGTTTCCCCCTCTTTCCATCTAGGCGACCTCAGCCAGCTGCTAGGATCCCCAGTTCCTGGAGTCTTTTGTTCGTTTTTAGCCTTGCACTCATTGTTGTCTTACTGTGGTATGTTGTATTATTGTTCTCAACGTTTGCCTCCTCTCCCTGTGATTGTGGTGCCCCTCCAAGTGGAGGATTAGGTTTCCTCATCCCTGTTGACGGGAGGCTTGGTCATGCGACTTTCTTTGGCTAATGCAATGCAGGTGAAGCTGACAAATGCCTTTTCTGAGAAGCTTTAGGAGCTATCACATGGTCTGGCCATTGCTTTTTTCTTTCTGCAACAACACTGGCATGCCCTGGCTAGGGTCTCCTCCTTTAGCCTTACCCCCACAGTGGAAATGCCATGGAGCAGAGCTGCAGCCAACCCATGATGGGGTAGTGTTGTTATTGTAAGACACCATGACAGGAGCTGACTGATTTGCTTAGCCTGAAATGTCTTTACCCCTATTGTTCAACTACACATTCATCTCACATTTTAAGATCTAGTTTAAAGGCCACTTTCTCTGTGATGTCTACTCAGGTAGACCTCCAGGTCTTCTTCCAGGTCTACTTGCCCCTCTGCATCCTTGCAGTACATTGCCCTTGTCCTTGATTTCTTTCTGTGTTTTAATTATAATCGGTGGTTTGGCCTGTTTCCCTGCCAGCCCTGCAAGGGTGAGGGGTTATTTCCTAGAGTTTTCTGCATCCCCAGAGTTCCTCACACAGGCACTTAGTAAGCATACACTACATTGAGAGTGTGAAGTTAGATGTGCTTTACCATACTGAGGTGGGACTGGAGTTCGATCTCTAGGTTCCGGTAGGTGTGTCTCAGCTCCTTTACTTGAGCCTCATTGTCTTTTATCTCTTGAGTGCTCCCTGTGACTTGTTGCTGCAGAAGTTGAGTCTAAAGTTCCAAAAATGAAAAAAAAAAAAAAAGTGAGTAAGGAGAGACAGAAAAGAAAGAACATGAGTTATCTTTTTTTTGAAGGACAGCTTCTACATAGTTGCTTACTTACCCTTTGGAATTATGCTATTACCTGTGTCTCAAACTGTTCCTTGGCCTTCTGAAGGTTCTCCTGGACTATTGTTTCGTACTTCTGCCTCAATTCATTCATGATGGTGCCAAGCTCCAGGCCTGGAGCAGCATCCACTTCTACACATACAGTATTGCCCAAATGTCTGCGTAGGCTGTCTACTTCCTACAAGAGTGAAAATCCTAATTATAGTCTGAGGCACGTTCTCAGATGAGGCTGGGCAGAAAGAGTAAGTCTTATGGCTTCTTTCATGGGGAATGAGTAAAAAAGAAAGAAAATAATTTAGGTAGGGCTTATTGTAGTGCGGGTACTGCTCTAAGTCATTGAACCCTGACAGCTCATACCCTTATTGTTGTCATCTTCTTACCAACTCCCCCCTCCTGATTATCGTTATTAGAGCCATTTCTATCATTCCCAACACTGCTTCTGAGCATGGCCTCACCTCCTGATGTTCTTTTTTGAGGAGATCCAGGTCTTTAGTCAGTTCTTTAACTTGAATCTCCAAGTCTGTTCTACTTAGGGATAGATCAGCCGAGACCTTATTCAGGCCTTGGATATCACTCTCCACTGTCAGGCGCATCTCCCTCTCAGCCTCATACCTGTGAATTAATTGGTATGCAGGGATAATTGAGTCCTCCAGAAGCCATTATAGAACAGATAGTCCTAATATAATGAGATATTTTTACGTGGTATGTGAGGAGATCAATTTCAATACATTGTATCCTTTATACATATCAAAAATGTTCATGGGAACCCAGGAATCAGATAATTTGCTCCATAATATAATCTCTGTAATTTGGAGTGATTGGTAAAAAAAGCAATCCAAAATAACTCTTAAAAGTTCCTAAATTCTCGAATATATTTTTAAGGAAATAAAAAAAAAAATTTGCTTTAATTAATGTGTCAGCAAAAGATTCTCATTATTGATATTAAATAATGGTTAGATTTACTTAATGAATGCACGTGATCAATTTATTATTTTTATTACTTTGTAAGCAGATGCATCCAAAGTGAGTTATCTTAAAAATTCATGATTCTCTTCCAAAATCTTACCTACTCCATTTTTATTGAAGTAGCAAAACTTAAAAAAAATGATAATGCAGTGGAACACCCAGATATTGACTTGGTATAATTGGAATGAACAAAAGTTTACTGCTTTAGTCTTCGGATTTGCTTTCCCATTTCCTCCTTTTGGATCCTTTGTAGCATTAAAATGCTACCCTTTTAAGCCACAAAGGAGTTTTTAGTACCAATGCATGGTACACATTCAGGATGAGAAAGCCCTAGTATAGGAGCCATTTATGAGGAATAGTTCTGATCACATGTAGTGTGATATGGCTGCAAGAGAGTGAACACGATCTGAGCTGCTTTAATCATAGTCCTACTTATTTGGTTGGTCAGACCCTATTGTAAAACACCAGCAGACTCAGAAGCATCAAAGGTCATCCCTGGAACTTGGGCTGTACATTTGCAGGCACTCCGGGAAGCATGGATGACTCACTTGGGGAATCACTGAGCATAGACAAATGTCTTGCTTCAGATAAGAGAAGGGCACCTATGCAGAAGGGGAGTTTTAAATTGCTTTGGTGTCACTCCAAAGGGCACAGTTAGGCTCAGTGGGTGAAAAGGTAGATGAAGGGTTACTAAAAAAGAATGTTCTAGCGACTAGAGCTAACCAGTGAAAAATATTAAGAATGTGGGAGAGGGAAGTCTAGCCCTGAGTGCTGGGCTGGACCAGATAACTTCTACCACCCTTCAAACTCCCAGATCCTGAAATTACTTAAGGTAGCTCCTTTACCAACAAGAATGTGGAAAGCTGAATGTCATGAGGCACAGCTAAAAGGAATCCTTTTCCAGGAAGTTTTACCATGGTGCTAGAACCTACTTCAGCCTGAGGTCCTCAGCAGCTAGTTTGGCATTATCAATTTTCAGGACACAGTGAAAATTTTGCAGTTGTACACTTTTAATCTGGAAAATACATGAGAAAGAATGACATTTTCAACTGGAAAAAAGTTTCAAATGATTGAGTTTATCTTCAGATACAACCACTATTCTATCAAAGATGATGTTCCTTTCAACCATGAAAATAGGAAGGGCAATGATATGGGCATTTAACATAATCGAGTCATAAAATACAACTCTGGTCCCAGGGTTAGGTGAGCTTTCTTATGGTTTTACAAAAGGAAGAATTTCATTCAACTCGAACCATCAAACTTTATCTAGTGCCTTCCCCTTGATGTTGTTCCTGCTGAGAATATTCCTGTTAGCCTTTCTCACTTGGTGAACAACTTCTCCTCCATGTCTCACCTTCTACATCGTTGCCTCAAGGAGGTCTCAGTGATTTCTTCAAGGCAGGACTGGATGAATTGCCTGTGTTCTCACTGCCCTATAGGGCCCTCCTTGCTAGCATCTATCCCTCTGTGTGGATTAAGTCTTTGTGTCTGTTCCTCCAAATCACATTATGTGTCCATATTCCCCAATGCTCAGCATAGTGTCCAGCACTTAGTATCTACCAACTATTGGCTGAATGAATGGACACTTTGCTGTGTGAGAGTTGTGTTGGGCACTGAAGCTGTCAGGATGGATAAGCCCTTGATCTTAAAAAAGGGGTTCCCGAATGGGTGCGTTCCCTAAGATATATATGGATCCAGGCTGCTTGTAGAAGATGTTACAATGGTCTGTGTCTTTCAGCAGATCCAGCTGCCTTTCTTTGTATACTGAGGCCACCAAGGAGGTGACCTTTGCTATAAAGGAATATGAATGTTAAAATAGGAATGAAAGTGAAAGGGATTCTTTCCTCGATTAGATACGAATTTTAAAGCAGAGCAAGTGCTCGTGTCATAAGTGCCCTTCACTTTGGAGCAAAGTTCACTCCCTTTATTACACAGTTGATAAATAGAACTCCACCTTTCTCCGATAATGTGGGAGTAGGCTGTGATATAATTGCAACAAATTTGAGTTGGGGGCAATAGAACATCTTATTGCTGTAGAAGCGGCTTCTGAACTGATGATGGGATTATTAAACAGGGCATTGAAAAATCTGGACCTCACGAATACCTACATCCCTTCCCCTTATTTCCACCCTGGGTCACTTCATCATTGAAATTTTTCATATGGTGTCTTAATACTAATATTACAAATTTACATAAATTAAAGGAGGAGCATCTCTGCATAGACTGGGAATTCACAAGTTAATGGGAACTGGGTGAAAAAAAAGATTTATCATCACATAAAAATTTTAGCTCTCCTTAGAAAAACTTTTTACTATCCACTTAGCTGTGTCCTGGTAAACTGTGACAAAAATACAGATTACAAGACTGGAGGGTAACATTTTCATATTTTCCATGTAACTATATTGTAAAAAGTTAACAAAGTATGATTTACAGTCATCCAGTTATGTAGTCAGCTATTCAACCACTAAGGGTAGATTATGGAATTCACCATTTTTATAGATATAGCATTTCAGCCTAATTTGCTTTCTGACATCTATTTGCACCCACCTAACATAGATGCCCCCTTGGTATACCGTGCAGCTCAGCAGTGGAGTGGAAAACAAAGGCATCATCCCTTACCTGGTTTTGCAGCTCTTTTATTTGTTGGTAATATGCACTGTCGTCCCTGATGCCGGGTGTGTTTGTTTCATACCACTGCTTGATCAGCAGTTCGAGTTTGGAGTTGGACTGCTCCAGGGAGTGTACTTTCTCCAGGTAGCTTGCTAGGCGGTCGTTTAGGTTCTGCATGGTCATCTTATCATTGCCAGCAAACACGTCTCCTCTGGTGAGATCACTCCCATAGCCCACCATGGGTCTGGAGGTCGAGATGCGGATGCCCTGGCCTCCAGCCCCCCCATAGACGCTGGGTGCCGCCCCAAAGTGCTGCATGCCTCCCTTCCCATACATGGAACCTCTCATGCTGAGTGCAGGACCTTGCAAGGAGGAACTCAGGCTTCTGTGGAAGCTTCTGCCGGTGAATTCCATTGGAGATGGTAGGAGGGAGCACCTGAAGCTTCAGGATGGCTGGAGCAGATTCTGCCTCTGGGTGGTGGATGAGCTGACCTTTTATACAGTTCGTAGGAAAGGAACACCTCCTCTGCTGACACCTCACCGCAGGACTCACACCGCTGTCCACCTTGCCTTGCTGTGTGTTTTCTTTTTCTCTTTGTACGGCAGTCTGTTCCATTTCATTCCAGAAACTACGCCTAGAGGCATTCCTTAGAGGCTTTTCTCAGGGGCGATTCCTTTTTTTTAAACAGAGACAACAAAAGGAAACCAGAAGATGTATTCTTTTAGCCCTTGCACCTGCCTTGGCAGATTTTTTTTTTAATCATAATACACACATAAAGAATATTTGCAAACCCTGTGAATAATTTAGATACCTAAAGAAACAGACATAGGTACATAATAGTAAGCTACACTGGTTTAAAAGAACAATGTTTTAAAATCTTTTTTAATTTATCATTTTCTTTTTGGTGAGAGCATTTAAGTTCTTCTTTTTCATAAATTCCAAGTATACAGTACAGTGTTATCAACTACGGTCACCATATTTTGCATTAGATCCTCAGACCTTATTCATCTAAAAGCTGAAAGTTTGTATTCTTTTACCTCTCCCTATTTTCCCAACCCCCCAGGACCTGGCAGCCCCTGTTTCTATGAGCTCGCCTTTTTTTTCTGTCCTTAAGATTCCACATATAATATTTGTCCTCTCTGTCTGGCTTATTTCACTTAACATAATGCCCCCAGGGTCCATCTATGTTGTTGCAGGGTTCCCTTCTTTTTCGTGACTGAATAATATTTCAGTGTGTGTGTGTGTGTGTGTGTGTGTGTGTGTGTGTGATCTTCTTTAGCCATTCATCTTTTTGTGAATCTTTTTAAGCTGTTTCTATATCTTGGCTATTGTGAATAATGCTGCAATGAACATAGGAGATCAGATGCCTTTGAGATAGTGATTTTTATTTCCTTTGGATATATACCCAGAACTGGGATTGTTGGATCATATGGTAATTCTATATTTAATTTTTGAAGAACCTCCATATTAATTTCCATAGTGGCTGCACCACTTTACATTACCACCAACGGTGCACAGGGTTCCCTTTTCTCCACGTCCTCACCAGCGTTTTTGACGATGACAATTCTATGGGGCGCCTGGGTGGCGCAGTCGGTTAAGCGTCCGACTTCAGCCAGGTCACGATCTCGCGGTCCGTGAGTTCGAGCCCCGCGTCAGGCTCTGGGCTGATGGCTCGGAGCCTGGAGCCTGTTTCCGATTCTGTGTCTCCCTCTCTCTCTGCCCCTCCCCCGTTCATGCTCTGTCTCTCTCTGTCCCAAAAATAAATAAAAAATGTTGAAAAAAAAAATTAAAAAAAAAAATAAAATCTTTAGTGAAAAACTTAAAAAAAATTTTTTTTAATGTTTACTTATTTTTGAGAGAGAGAGCGAGCGAGTGAGCATGAGTGGGGTAGGGGCAGAGAGAGAGGGAGACACAGAATCCAAAGCAAGCTCCAGGCTCTGAGCTGTCAGCACAGAGCCTCATGCGGGGCTTGAACTCACAGATCATGAGATCATGACCTGAGCTGAAGTTGGTGCTTAACCCACTGAGCCACCCAGGTGCCCCAAGAACTTTTTATGAACACATGAACTGTGTTCTTTTATGTGTATATATTCACAAAAGTAATGTGTAATGTGTCTTTTGTTGTTGCTTAACGGGAGAGAAGGAGATTGAGCAAAGTCACTGGAAAATTTTACTGTTTAAATTACACAAGTTTTGCAGTGTGTTAGTTTCAGCAAAGAGTTTAATACAATAACACATATGGTCAAGGCATGTAGAAGCGTTATTTAAATCAAGAGTTAGCTTTGTAAGAGTTGGGATATCAGTGCAGTTATTTAAACATGATAATTTTTGTTTTTCCTTTGGCACAATTATTTCTTGCGGCTGCACCCAATTATGTTTAAGTGAAAGAGTTAAAATCTCATTAAAATCATTAACATCATTTTTTAATTTTTTGAGAAATGACTATGTTATTCCACCAGTTTTGGCTAGTATTTGTAGGTTTTTTGAGATTTCAAATTTAAACTAAAATATGGTACTGTAGGGCTGTTATTATTTTAATTGAAGTATAATTAACATACGGTGTTATATTAGTTTCAGGTGTACATTATGATTCAACAAGTCTATAGTTATGGGTTCAGCCATCCAATCTAGAAAAATTCCTATTGTGAAGACTCCCACATGTTTGTGTCAGGGCAGGAGAATTTCTCAGCTCCTCTATCACATTGAGTTTTATGCTTTGGTAGATTATTATAACTTCTAATGTGATCACATGAAACCAGGCTGGTGTTTCATAGCAATTAATTTTTCTGAATTATATCTGAGGACTAGATATGGACCTTATAGACTCTTATTCATTAACAAGTCATTTAGAATTTAGAGCCACCGCTATTCCAAGCTGTTGGATGACAGCATCTATAAATAAATATTTATTAGATCCCAACTTATAGCTAATCAGTGGTGCATTTTGACCTCTGAGACAGACTCTGATGAGGATGTTAATGATTAATACTAAGTATGCCCAGTAATTTTGAGAGTTATTACAAGCACTGCAGTTTTCAGAGGATTTTCAACTTTTCCCCCCCAACATGGACAAGGTATTGCAGCCCCAATGAGAGACATATAGAATCTGGGGTGGGGGTTGGGCGGTGTGGGCATTCTCTTGCCCAGATATCTTAGGATATATTGCTGTCATTGGTTGTGGAGGATGGCATATAGGAACTGTGGATGTTTGTAGGCATTGTGGTTCTAGACACCATACAAAGTTAATTCAGAAAAAAATGATGGCCTCTGTGTTTAAAAACTGGTGTACTTGGGGCACCTGGGTGGCTCAGTCGGTTAAGCGTCCGACTTCAGCTCAGGTCACGATCTCACGGTCCGTGAGTTCGAGCCCCGTGTCCGGCTCTGGGCTGATGGCTCAGAGCCTGGAGCCTGCTTCCGATTCTGTGTCTCCCTCTCTCTCTGCCCCTCCCCTGTTCATGCTCTGTCTCTCTCTGTCTCAAAAATAAATAAACGTTAAAAAAAATAAATAAAAAATAAAAACTGGTGTACTTAATGAAATAGTTACAAGTGAAATGATACGGAAAGGAATAGAATATCTCCATATTAAAAAAAGAAATTATAATTGTTTCAGGTAAGCTATGCATGTAATATACAAAAGTAAATTCCAGGTTCGTTAAAGATGTAAAGTGAAAGGTAAAAGCTATAAAATGTTCAGATGAAAATATAGAATACGATCTCTAGGAATTAGGGTAAAGGAATATTTCTTAAACAAAACACAAAAAGTGCCAACTGTGATATTAACAATTTTTGTTCATTAAAGGATACCATAATTATAATGCAAAAAGCCCCAAACAGGGAGGGGATATTTATAATATATGTAAGTGACAGGGAATTAGTTTCCAGAATATGTTAAGAATACCTACAAATAAATAAGAAAGCAAAAACAACCGAGTGAGAAAGTCGGCAAAAACATGAATGGATGCACAGAAGAGGAAAGCCGATCGGCCCATTTCACACCTGCCAACTGAAATAAATTAGAAGGATGGACAAGGGGAATTCTTACCCACTAATAGTAGGTGTGTAAATAAGTACAATTACTTTGGAAAACAGTTATATATTATCTCAGAACCATGAGCATGCACATACCTATCATCCAGTAACTCCATTCCTAGGTACGTATTCTAGAGAAACCCTTACACATATTTATCTGAAGTCAAGTACAAGAATATTCACAGAAGTATTGTTCATAATACTAACACACACACTCAAAACAACACAAATGTTCAACAGAATGAATAAATACGTTGACAGATATTCATACAATGGAATATGATGCAACAGTTCAAAATGGATAAACTAGGGGTGCCTGGGTGGCTCAGTGAGTTGAGCGTCCAACTCTTGATTTTGGTTCAGGTCATGATTCCAGGGTTGTGGAATTGAGCCCCACATTGAACTCTGTGTGGAGTCCACTTAAGATTCTCTCTCTCTCTCTCTCTCCCTCTCTCTCTCTCTCTGTCTCCCTTGCTCACGACTCTCTCCCTCTCTAAAGAAATGAAATGGATAAACTACATTCTTGACATGGATGAATCCAAAAGCATGTGTAGTGAGAGAAATGATACAAAATAATATATCCCAGTAAATTCAATTTATATAAATTACAAAAATAGGCAAAACTAAGTATTATATGATTAAAGGATATACATATAGATAGTTGGCAGATTGCACACAACAGTCACAGAATCCTCCTGAAGCTGTATACACACCCCTTTGCAAATCCTCTTAGAGTTTAAGGGGCATCTGGACCATCTTTATTTTTTTTGAGGCTCCTGATATATTGAACAAATGAAAACAATCCAGAATGAGGTAGTCAAAATTACCATGGTTAAAGTATTTTTATTGCCTACACAGTACCATTTTCAACACAAAGATATTATAATATGTTTGTATCAATACAAGATTTATAAAAAACGCTTACTTATTTCATGCTTTGTAGGCTCTGTGATCTGGTGCTGGGACACTTTTGACTGACAAGGTGAATGTCTTCTTTCAATCCTGGAAGTGATCACTGAAACCATTTGAATTTAACCTCCAAAGTCTCTGAATGGGAAGCCATAGGCCGAATGGCCCTCTTCCTGCAATTGGCCCTGTGTCTGGATTATTTCACCAAAGTTTGATGTTATACCAAGGACGGCTGGTAGGTACTTCTTTTATATTAGCTTGACTAAGAGAGAGCCCAACCAAATTCCTCCCAAAACAGAATAATTTATCCCCAAGGCAAATATAGTTTCTATTCTTAGAATGACAGGTAGGAGGGGTGCCTGTGTGGCTCAGTCAGTTGATTGTCTGATTCTTGATTCCAGCTCAAGTCATGATCCCAGGGTTGTGTGACTGAGCCCCACGTCGGGCTCTGCACTGAGTGTGGAGCCTGCTTAAGATTTTCTCTCTCTTCCTTTGCCCCTCTCCTCCCCATTCATGCTCTCTCTAAAAACTTTTTTAAAAATGACAGTTAACTTACTGACAATTTAAAAGTAACAGTTCCTGCTTCTAGCCATCAATGGTTCATAAATGTCGAGGTCCATCTCAAAACACCTGCCTACCAATGCAAATGCAAAATTTCACTTCTTTGAAAAATTCCTGGCACTTTTGTGGTCAAGCTCAATACATAGCTCTTTAAGATCTAACCCCTGCCTGCCTTTCCAGAGTCCCCTTCCTACCAGCCCTGTGCCACCAGCTCTACTCTTCAGGAACACAAGCCACTGGTACTCCTCCATGCCACACCTCTGTATGGATGTCATTTCTTCCAGGAAGAATCTTTGTACTCCCAAACTCTTTCCTTTCCAAGATGCCCAGCTATCTTGGTTTGCCTAAGACTGGGAGGTTTTCTGGGATGTCAGACTTTGAATGTTAAAATCAGGAAAGTTCCAGGCAAACTGGGACAGTTGGCCATCCTGTTCATTTCTTCCGTGCATGTCTCTCTGGGGTACACCTGTGCACACTCTGGTCCTGATTCCTTTGTTGAATGAATGGGTTTGGACGTGAGGAGTAGAAGGAGATAAGGATAAATCCCAGGGTTCTGACTTGGGTGACTGGGTAATGGTAGTTTACTAAGGGAGGCCCTGGGACAGGGCTGGGAGAGGATCTGGGGAGGGGTTGTTGCAAAGGAATATGTGATGTGTTCATTTGTAGACATGCCGAGTTTTAGTGTCTGTGCTATTAGATGCACATGGAGAAGGCCTCTATGAAGGTGGCTGTAGAATATTCTGATCTGGCAGGAACTGAGCTGGAGGTGTATAATGAAGTAACAGGCGAGGTTTGCTCCACCTTGTTGGTTGGCACATTATCCCTCATATAAAAATTACCACCATAATTCTAGTCCACTTGGTCTTTTCAGAACCCCAGAGTCAAACCTCTGCACAGAGAGACCACAGGTGACAGGGAGGAGCCTCGCCTTGCATGGGCCTTGTCACCGCATTAAGGTTTTTTCCTTCTCTAGACTACTCTGCATTGCCACACAACTGAACATTTCATTCATTGCAATAAACTAAAAATGTAGTAGTTATGGTGCTTAAGTACAATTTGTGAAGGATCCAAAAAGTCTGGCCTAGACTTAGCAGCTAAATGGTAATAACCAATTAGCATTGGTTATGTATGTGTGTGTGTGTGTGTGTGTGTGTGTGTGTGTGTGTATAACCAACATATATATATATACATATATCATTACTTTATTTTTTTATTCATTTATTTATTCATTCATTCAAGTTAGTTAACATACAGTGTAGTATTGGTTTCAGTAGTGGAACCCAGTGATTCAACTCTTACATATGACACCCAGTGCTCATCCTGAAACGTGCCCTCCTTAATACCCATCACCCATTTAACTCATCCCCACCCACCTCCCCTCCAGCAACCCCCAGTTTGTTCTCTGTATTTAAGAGTCTCTTATGGGTTGCCTCCCTCTCTGTTTTTATCTTATTTTTCCTTCCTTTCTCCTATGTTCATGTGTTGTGTTTCTTAAATTCCACATACGAGTTAAATCATGTGATATTTGTCTTTCTCTGACTTATTTTGCTTAGCATAATACATTCTAGTTCCATCCACATTGGTGCAAATGGCAAGATTTCATTCTTTTTGATTGCCGAGTAGACTATATTTTAAGGAAAGAAGTGATCCGTGGTTCAGTTTAATGGTGTCCTTTCATGTTATTTGAACAATCCAGACTTAGTATTTTTGAAAACAAGTAAGCAAGTGGCAGTTACTCACTGTGTGTTATTTTTTGTGGTGCTTAATTTTCAATACAAAAAACCATAGGCTCTTGTATCTGGAGGAGACCTTGAAAATCATCTAGGCCATGTTTCTTCTCACTTGATGAACAGGACAGCTGGGGTGTTAATAGATTTATTGACTTGCTTATGGCAACAGTGCAAATATAGAAAGTTGGTCAACTTAATCCACATAATGTTTGCTCTCTATCTTGGTTTTCAGCAAGTTTGCCTGACCCAGGAAAGCTGTCTTGCAAACAGCACCCTGATAAAGAAATGAAACTCTCACTGATTAGATTACTGTTTAAAAGTCTAATATAAGTTATATGCCCCACACATAACGAGTTTCCACCCTGGAGCTAAAGACCTACTCTTCCTATATCTTCCTTCATTTGCTCCTACTAGCACAACGTTGAAGTAGATGCTGTGAGATGTGGCAGTGATCACTGGCCCCAGGATGTTCCTCAAACAAGGCATGGTATATACAGATATAAGCAGATGAAGAGATGTATTATTAATTAGCCTTTCGGAACACAAACAGCATATGTGTTCACATTTCAGCTCCGTTGGGTGTGTCATTACTTTTTAATGTGTGCACATTTAAGTTAGAAAACCTGTACAAAGCAGATGAGTGATTAAAAGAGAAGTTCTCGATGCTGATATTGAAAATCTCTTGTAGGGAATAGGACAGAACTTGAGAAACAAAGGAGGGAGAGAGAGAGAGAAAGAGAGTGCATGAGAGCAAGAGAGGGAAACTGAGAGACAGTAAGCTTTTCAACATCTAATTTCAGAAGGAGGAGTTGTAAACAGATTTTAGGAAAATGCCTATAAAGATCAACATTTTGTGAACGAGGCAGTTGGCAAAGCCTGAATCAAAATTTTGACAGCTAGCTTTTAAAAAATGAAAAATAGGGGCACCTGGGTGGGTTAGTCTGTTAAGTGTCCAACTTCAGCTCAGGACATGATCTCATGGTTTGTGGGTTCAAACCCCACATCGGGCTCTGTGCTGACAGCTCAGAACCTGCAGCCTGCTTCTGATTCTGTGTCTCCCTGTCTCTCTGCCCCTCCCCGACTCTCTCTCTCTCTCTCTTTCTCTCTCAAAAATAAACATTAAAAAAAGAAAAAAAAGAAAAAAAGAAAAATAACCAGGTAAAATAAATCACATCATTTATTCTTTGTTGAATAAATGAATGGTGTGTCCAGTCTCCAGTTATGTTCATTGAGTGTAGTAAATACAACATTTGACTAGAAGTCAGGTTTTTAATTTCTAATTCAGATCCTTCCTCCTGCCCTGCCCCACCCCCCACCACACAGACACAGACAGGGCCTTAACACTGTTAAAGTGGAAATACCAGACAGCGAAATTGGCTCTAGAAGCAACAATCAATTAGTTAGACACTGCTCTCAAGGAGTGCCTCTAGCAGAGGACATACTGATATGGATTTTAATTTTAACCTTTATTTTAATTTTTAATGTGGGTGGATAAGAAAGATGAGCAAGGGTGGGATATGAGAATAGAACACTGAGACCCAGACGGGCCCCGCAGATAAAGAACGGGTGAGTTCAGTCAGCCTTCGGGCTCTGGGGTCCAGGTTATGTATTATTTGTTGAGTTGGGATGCTAGCATATGATAAGGTAATAAATCCTTAGGTAATCCTGCTTGGGCATCAGAGGGTTAGGAGGAAAGAACCCCACTGTGAGAAGCCCCATTTAACCCAACTTAGAAAAGTGAAAGCAGAGAACCCCTATCGTTACAACAAGATTCACTAGTGCCAATAACCAGCGCAGAGAGCGGAGCCTTTGTGCAGTTTTGCGCTGTGTCCCTGCGCTGTGTTTCTAGCCACGTAACCAGAGGCTTTACACCTTTCTGGGGACGTCCTAGGTGTCAGCAGAGACTTGGTTTATTCATATTTTCTCCAAGAACGAGTTGCTACTCTTCAGCTCTCACCACGCTACTAACATTTTTGATGCCTCATGTTCCGCAAAGGCCTCCTGTTTTGGTGTTTTCTACTTTTTTTAAGCAATGGAAAACCAGGAAAAGCCTGGAGCAATTTCTCATGTGTTTGACACATATGTTGAGGGATACTTAATAATTGCTGCCCTGGGCAAAATATAGCAGGATTTTATGGCCAAGTCGCATGTTGATAGAGTGGACAGGCTGGTAGCTACACACACTTTTTCAAAATAAATGCATCTCTGTGAAATGAGCTGTCAGGAGGACCACAGGGCTTGGAAGCCTGGCGTAATTAAGGCGCAATATATTGGTTCTGAAGAACTGACATTAATGTTGACACATGAGGTTTCTGGGCAATTTGATCTATACCAATAATTCATTTTGTTCCCCGCTGCAGGACTCATTTTGTTCCTAAGTCATTTGAGGCTTTATTAAAGATTTACCTGGTGGCTTTTTAAAAGCACAGTATTTACTGTGCTGTGTGTGTTCAGTCACCAGTTATGTTTATTGAACATAATAAGTATGACATTTGGCCAGAGGTCAGGTTTTTAACCTCGAATTCATCCCCCCTCCTACCCTGCCAGATTCATACCAACATAGGGCCGTATCATTGGCAAAATGGAGACACCAGATAGCAAAATTGGCCCTAGAAGCGATGATCAATTAGTCACAGATGAAAATGGAAACCAATTATTCTGGCCTGTCACGCTCTTATGGTAAAGCCACTGTTCTTGATCTGCTTTGTCACAATGATTACAATCATTTTGTCTCCTTCGTTTTGCATTTTAGTATTCCAGGAATTATCTCCCACATTCTTTTATTTTTATTTTTAATTTTTATTTATTTTTGACGAGAGAGAGACAGAGGGTGAGAGGGGATGGAACAGAGAGAGGGGGAGACACAGAATCGGAAGCAGGCTCCAGGCTCTGAGCTGTCAGCACAGAGCCCGATCCTGGGCTCAAACTCATGAACCGTGAGATTATGACGTGAGCCTAAATCAGATGCTTGACCAACTAAGCCACCCAGGCACCCCTCCCACATTCTTAATGTGGGAACTTGAATGAAATCTTTTGGGAGAACTGTAAGAAATCTTTTAAGGACTTTGTCCTTTTTACAGTTCTGTCAAAGTGGATTCAGCAAGCACTTTGTATATTATTTCAAAGCTTTGGTATTTTACAGTTGTGCTATGATTAATACATACGGGTGTTAATCCCAAAGGTAAAATTGCCATCATAAACTCTACTTTTTAGGATGAACCAGCTGTTTTGATGAGGAAAGAATAAAGTCATTAGGGGAAAAAAAATGGTTGCAAACCTGAAACTGAGAAATTCTAAATCCATCTTTCAAAGATCATCCTAAAACTTGTGCCTTCATCATAAAACAATTCATTGGTAATTGGTTTTGAGTTGGTCTTCCATTTTTTTCCTTGTAAGCCTATTTGCCCAGTGTTACTCTGATATGCTCCATATTGAAACTTGAAATGCAGTGTATGTGTGGACACACATACTGTATACAGTTCGTAAATGTGAACACACATGTGTTCGCAACGTTCCGCTATAAAGGAAATGTCAGATTTACATATTCCCTGAACTGGAAGAATAAAAGGTTGATGACAACTTTGTATTTTCTTAAGTATTGAGAAACATACACATTTATTTATTTATTTATTTATTAGAAGTTTATTTATTTATTTGAGAGAGCACAAGTTGCGGGGAGAGGTGCAGGGAGAGCAGGAGAGGGAGAGAATGCCAAGCAGGCTCTACACCATCAGCAGAACCCAACATGGGGCTCGAACTCATGAGCCATGAGATCATGACCTGAGCCAAAACCAAGAGTCAGACACTTAACTGACTGAGCCACCCAGGCGCCCTGAGAAAGTTATACGTTTGAAAAACAGACTCAGAAAAAGAATTAAAGAACATCTTTGTCTCGGTGTGGCTATTAAAAAGCAACTATTCAAAACCATCCAACATCACTTTTGCCTTTTTACTGCTCTGTGATCCAGAACCTGCTGCTGGTATTATAGATACCAAGGGTTGAAAGCACAGTGTTTGGAGATCTGGATTAGAATCCCGTCTCTGCCGCTTACTTGCTGTGTGAACATGGGTAAGGTTCTTAACCTCTCTGAGCCTCACTTTCCTCATGTGGAAAGTAGAGGATCTTTAATGGCGCCTAGCATGGAGCTGTTGTGGGGATTAAATGAGATGACGTTTTGGAGTGCCTGTCACAACACCTGCCACGTAGCAAAAGCACTCAGTGAGCTGTAGCTACTAGTAGCAACAGTGAGCCTAGTAGAGCTGTAGCCATTGTGAACTTGGTGATGGAGATAAGGAAAGAGCCACCAGCATTTACCACTCAGTGTGCAGTAGGGCTAGTGGCATTGTCACTGATACTGATTGAGCCCGTGTGGCTAGTACCAGATAAGCTGAAGGACAACCTTCTGGATGAAAATGTAATTGAGAAAGCATGTAATAAGTCTGAGATATATATGTATATACAGTGAGTGACCCGTAAGTATTATAAGGGGGAGGAGCAACGAATGATTTACATAGAGCATCAACACATCAGATATTCATGTGCTGGGCACTGAGGATAGAAAGATGCAGAAGACAAGGTCCTGTCCTCAAGTCTGCTCCACTCTGGTGTGTGTGTGTGTGTGTGTGTGTGTGCACGTGCATGCGTGTGCATGTGCACAAATGCGTATGTTGGAGTGGAGGGAGCCAGAGCAGCAAACTTAGTGTGGTGAGAAGTTGAGGGATGAACTCAGCTATCAAGTTGTTCCCTCCTTGGATGGTGTCCAGGGCTGGTCTCACGTTCCCACCCCAGGGAGTTTATAATCAGATGGAGAGGATGGATAAGGGAAAGCTCCAGTGGCATTTCTCGAACAGTGCTGTTCAACAGCAATGGTACATCTAAGTTAAAGTTTTCTAGGAGCTGCATTTAAAAAGGCAAAAAAGGGGCGCCTGGGTGGCTCAGTCGGTTAAGCGTCCGACTTCGGCTCAGGTCATGATCTCGCGGTCCGTGAGTTCGAGCCCCGCGTCGGGCTCTGTGCTGACTGCTCAGAGCCTGGAGCCTGTTTCAGATTCTGTGTCTCCCTCTCTCTCTGACCCTCCCCCGTTCATGCTCTGTCTTTCTCTGTCTCAAAAATAAATAAACGTTAAAAAAAAAAATTTTAAAAATAAAAAGGTAAAAAAAAAAGATGGGATTAATTTTAATAAGATATTTTGTTCAAGCCAATATATCCAAAACATATAATCTATAAAATTATTAATGAGATACTTTGCCTTTTTTTTTTTTTAACTGTCTTTGAAATGTGGTATTCACTTAAACTCACAGCACATCTCCATTTGGACAAGCACTCAGTAGGTCCATGAGGTTAATGGCTGCCTTACTGACAGTTCTAGACTTAGCTACTCAAAGTGTGGTCCTCAGTCTCATAGTATAGGTGTCCCCTACTCTTGGGGTCCCTTGCTCACCTGGGTCCCGTACTCACCTCCCTTCATTTTCACAAGATCCTTGGTGAATCACCAAAGCTTGAGATGCACTGCCTGGTGATTTGAAAAGCTGGTTATTTGAGATCACACACACCCTCACCTCTAATCATAACTGTGCTGTACATTTCCTTATCATAGTTTAGCTAAACCATCTTATCATAACCAGACCAAAGGTAGGGTTCATTTTAGCCCTTGTTGGAATTAGTGGCATCTCATTAGGTTTTTGTAAATCAGATGGTTGAGTTATTTTAGTGAAAAATGAAGGAAGGGTAGAGCCAAAGATGAGACAGGGACAACTTTTCATTCAACAATGACACTACCATTGTCATCATAGCTATTCTTTTTGGACATATGTTTTGAGAGGGAAAAAGAGGAGGAGAGAGAGTGAGAGGGTCTGGTTAGTTTCCTAACTCATGGGTTTTTCATTATGTCAGAGTCCTTCCCCCTGGGGTTGACTTCACTGGCACATGACCTTAGAAGGTCCTGGCCTTTGCTTTGATGCTCTGCAGTGTGGAAATTCTTAATAATTTTGAACAAGAGGTCCCAAATTTTCATTTTGCACTGGGCCCTGCAGATTTTGTACCTCGTTCTGTGCTCCTCTAAGTGCGTTCTTAACATTCACCTGCACCTGTAAGAGAGTAAATGGATTAGGTAGGGTTTGGGAGGAGCTAATGCTGTCTTTCACTTCCCCATTGCTACGATCTCTTTAAAGCCTGAGAAATTAAAAAGAGATAATCCTGGCCTTGGGGGGAATTGGGCTCAATGACGCATTAGACAATGGTGTTTTAAAACCAGTTTTCTTTGAAGGCTAAATGCTAGAATTGTATAACAAAACACCATTCACCACACGACAAAGGGGCAGTTCCTAAATCAACGTGTGTAAGCAGTCCCACCCTCCCCACCGTCTCCCCCAGGTTTACTATAATCTACCCACACTGTTGGAACCATGTTCAGATACATCTGGGCAATGCCAGTGAGTCAGCTGGGCCCATCCATGTTGAAGTTTTATATGGGAGAAAGTTAAATGTTCACTTGCTTCTATTTTGTCAGGATTTTACTAATGAAGTGTAATAATAAATAAAGTGTAAAAGCATATTGGTAGTTTTAGGGCTCAGACCTGAAATCAAATGATTGGAGACCTGCAAAAGCCCTTGAGTTTTAATACTAAACTGCTTGGTACAGTTTGTAATGCCTTAAACTCAAAGTTTGGTCCCTGGATCCACAATGTTGGCCTCACCTGGGGCTGGTTAGACATGCAGATCTTGGGCCCCACCTCAGGCTGGCTGAATAATCTGCATTTTCAAAAGATCCTCAGGGGACTTATGTGCATTGGTAAGGTTAGGGAGTGCTGTAATCATGTACCCACCATCTGGTTATCTTGGTTGAGGGGTGGGGTAGCAAGAAATTTAACCCATTTCCGAGATCTCCCAGAGAATTATGGGGAAGCAAGGGCTCTCAAAGAGTGGTCCCCAGGTGGCCGGCATCAGCATCACCTGGGCACTTGTTGCAAATACATATCCTCAGGCCCTTCCTGATCCTCTGAATCAAAGACCCTGGAGGTGGGAGCCCAGCGAGCTGGGTCTTAAATCCTCCAGGTGATTCTGACGCGCAAAGTTTGAGAACCACTGCTAGAAAGTAACGGTAGTACTGACGTAGGGAGACCTTTCAACTGATTGTACATTTTAGTTTTGAATGCTTTGTTTTGTCAAGTGGAGTCCAGTGTAAAATCGGACAGTTTCGCAAGGCAACAGAGCAATTCTAACTTGGGAAGAAACCATCAGGCTCCGAGACTGATTTAACTGTTAGTTGAAATTTATTTTTATTTTCGAGGGAGATTTGAACAAGGAAAGTGGCTAGAAAGAAACTAAATCATTGAAAAAAAATAAAGTGAACGAAATGACCTGGGATTAATGAGCCCAGGGGTGCGAAGAGCGAAAGGAAAAACAGTCGATCTCCATTTTATTTCTGTAAATAGTGAGAGGGTCTCGTCATAAGGGCTCACCCAGAACAAGAAGTTCTTTCTCTCTTGCCTCAGAGTGGCAGGCAGGGCCTTGTGTTCTTCATTCAGAACTTCTGGAGAATCTATTATCGTGGATCTGATGCTGTGACAGACCGTGGGGTCCAGAGATGACCAAGGACCTCCATGATGCCAAGGAGGCTGCAGTCTCATTGGGGAAGCTGATTAGTAGATCAGTAATTATAAATCACTGTAAGTTTCAAGAAGAGTTTGGGGGATGTCGGGTAGGGATTCCCAAGTGAAACTGGATGAGAGAGAGTCATTGAAACTTCCCTGCAGGTGGTCTCATGCCAGTGCAGCATTCAACCAGCCAGGCCACCAGGTGGAGGGACGTGGGGGATGGCCCATGCACCCTGCACCTGCGATAATGAATGACTTATGTCACATACCATAAATCTGAGTGTTCTACAAATGCTTCTTCAGTGCCCACCTGCTATGTGCGACATTGCTCTAGGCCACAGGGATGCTTCAGTGAGCAAAACAGACAAAAATTTTTGTTGCCGGAGCTTCATTCTAGATAGAATTGTATCTAGAGAGATTGTATTATATCAATCAGTTGTGTTGATGCATTCAGTTGTATATTGTATCTAGAGGACTTCGGACAAAAATGATAAAAGCTAATGTTATGTAATTCTACCAGAAAGGTGGAGAAATGGGAACTGGGGTGTGGAGTGGTATCAGAATCCTGTCTTGTCATCTTCCACACCAGCAATTTAGGTTTTTAACGTCTTAAGTTGAATAATTAAGAAATAGCCGTAGAAGCATGTTCTTTAGCAATATGCAGGTTAATACCCGAAGAAATCGTTACAAGATCTTAAAGAGGAAGATTGAGGAGGACGAGGACCTGCTATTATTTAGCCCGAGTCTTGTAGAATATGTGATGTTCCAGGCATTGATTCATCCATTCACAAATGTTTATAGCCATATTAGAAGTGTGTTTCAGGCCCTGTTTGGGGGCATCTTGTGGAATTTGGAATCGGAGGCAGGGACTACCAGGAGAAGTCTGCAAGAGGATGACCTGTGCTTTGGGGGCCTGGGGTTGTTCTGGAGAGGGTGCACTTGTGTATGGAGTAGTTAGGACTGGCCTCACCATGAGTGGTACTTGAATGAAAATGGGAAGTTTGGGGACGCCTGGGTGGCTCAGTCAGTTAAGTGTCTGACTTCGGCTCAGGTCATGATCTCACAGTCCATGAGTTTAAGCCCCTCATAGGGCTCTGTGCTGACAGCTGAGAGCCTGGAGCCTGCTACAGATTCTGTGTCTCTTTCTCTCTCTGCTCCTCCTTCCCCGCTCGCACTCTGTCTCTCTCTCTCAAAAATAAACATTAAAAAAAAAAAAACTTAAAAGAAAATGGGAAGTTTGGCGAGAGGGAAGAGCTGTGTAGAAGTCTGGGGCAGAGACCTCCCAGTGTGGGTGGGGCAGTGGCCCCTTCACAACCTAAGCTGGTGCTGAGGTCTGGAAGGGAGACTGGCGGGAAAGGAGGGAGGCCAAGGCCAGAGGAAAATGGCTATGGTGTGCGGACCGTGTTGTCCTGCAAAGACTCTGGCTTTACCTCTCTGTAATAAGGGCAGCCACTGAACTTTGTTCGTGGAGTACTCCCCTGTGTCTTTAAAAAGAGACCTAGATGGGGCGCCTGGGTGGCGCAGTCGGTTAAGCGTCCGACTTCAGCCAGGTCACGATCTCGCGGTCCGTGAGTTTGAGCCCCGCGTCAGGCTCTGGGCTGATGGCTTGGAGCCTGGAGCCTGTTTCCGATTCTGTGTCTCCCTCTCTCTCTGCCCCTCCCCCGTTCATGCTCTGTCTCTCTCTGTCCCAAAAATAAATAAAAAAACGTTGAAAAAAAAAATTAAAAAAAAAAATAAATAAATAAAAAGAGACCTAGAGACCACACTTTGTAAATACTGATTTTAAATTAACAGAATAGGCAATCTTTTTCTTTACAATCATTTGAGAAGGAAAGTAGTATCAGTTATAACACACACACACACACACACACACACACACACACACACGCCCCACACATTTGAATGCAAAGAAATGAAAGCTGAAGAACAAACTAGTGATGATTCAGAGGGAGCCCCCTATCGCCTCCCTAAGGGGCTAGCAGCTTAGGACTCTGGTAACGCAGGCAGGGACTGGGTAACTGGAGTTGCCTTTCATTCATGCACCGACCCCATCCATCCATCCTTCCTTCCCCCATCTGATCATTAGAGATTCTGGGAGCCTAGTGTCATCCAGGTGCAAATGTGAGTAAGCGTGTTCTCCCCTCGAGGATTCACAGTCCAGGCAAAGAGGCTAGATTAGGGCTTGCAGGTGAACGTGGGAGCACTTGGCGAAAGTGGCTCTTGGGCACAATATTGCACAGCAGACACCATCTGGCAGGGATGGTCTTCTCATCACAGCAGATTGTTATTTGGTGCTGAAGGAGCTCTCATGTTCCTTAGAAAAATGCCTTTCTAGCCTGTTCACAGCCTTTGCCTTGATTCCATGATCACCAAACACTTTTCAGTTACCTAATTTAGTTTGTGGGCACCTTGATCATGAGACAAGGCGCACTGGATAGTGGTAAAACACCAGCACCACTTTTATTGGAAAAGAATAGGCGTTCTCTTGTTAATGGGGTTTATATGACTCCATTCCCTTAGCCCCTTATCAACCTTGAGTGAACTGATAAAATCAAATTTCTGAACCTTGAATTATGAGGACTGGACCTTTGCCAACAAACGTGTGTTGAATGGCTAAGTGTATAAAGTGCAGGGACTTTGGAACATTCCTCCAGAAGTGTTCTATCCGTCTTCCCCACCGTGAGTACAAATGTCCAAGTGTATGCCTATGTCTGCAGATGTGACGCTGACAGCCACAGAAGGACACAGCACAATAATACCCAGCACTGTATCCCATGAAATGGGCTCTCTGAAGAAGGGACCAAAATATCCCAAACATCAACACAGGGCTATGCAGAGATGTTAGGTGAGGTCTGGATACAGTGTCTAACAGAATAAATACAGAGTTGATAATTAATAAGTGAGCGAATGAGTGAATTGGTATGAGGAGTCCAATTTATCTGTTTTAAAGAGGAAGACATTTCTTTGTGTTGTACTTTTCTTTAAAATCCTTCTTGTGTTCAGGGGCACCTGGGTGGCTTAGTCTGTTAGGCGTCTGACTTCGGCTCAGGTCATGATCTCACAGTTTGTGGGTTCGAGCCCCATGTCCGGCTCTGTGCTGACAGGTCAGAGCCTGGAGCCTGCTTCGGATTCTGTGACTCCCTCTCTCTCTGCCCCTCCCCCACTCTTGCTCTGACTCTCTCTCAAAAATAAACAAACATTAAAAAAAAATCCTTCTTGTGTTTCTGGTGTCTACAACCAATTAAGTATTTTACTATGTTCCTTATTCAAATAAGGAATTTTGATTGCATGTTTCTGTAGGTAAATGAACATAAAAGAGAATCATTTCATGTTAGCTTTGTCATGGGAGAGAACATATCACCTGAAATGAAGAGACACACAGGATTTCATTCTCTGTTGCTGTGACCAAGTTTCTTTACTTTTCAGGAAATACTATCATTGAAGATAAAATGAATCATTTAGGCTCCAAAGTCTTTTGTTTTTTTAAATATTTTTAATGTTTATTTATTCTTGAGATAGAGACACAGAATGTGAGTGGGGGAGGGGCAGAGAGAGAGGGAGACGAAGAATCTGAAGCAGGCTCTGGGCTCTGAGCTGTCAGCACAGAGCCTGATGGGGAGCTCAAACCCACAAACCGTGAGATCACGACCTGAGCCAAACTCAGCCACCCCAACCGACTGAGCCACTCATGCGCCCGTAGGCTCCAAGGTCTTTTTTTTTTTTTAATATGAAATTTATAGTCAAATTGGTTTCCATACAACACCCAGTTCTCATCCCAACAGGTGCCCTCCTCAATACCCATCACCCACCTTCCCTTCCCTCCCATCCCCCATCAACCCTCAGATTGTTCTCAGTTTTTAAAAAAATTTTTAATGTTTTTATTTATTTGTAAGACAGAGAGAGACAGAGCACGAGTGGGAGAGGGGCAGAGAGAGGGGGAGACACAGAATCCGAAACAGGCTCCAGGCTCTGAGCTGTCAGCACAGAGCCCGACGCGGGGCTCGAACTCACAGACCGTGAGATCATGACCTGAACTGAAGTCGGACGCTCAACCGACTGAGCCACCCAGGCGCCCCTGTTCTCAGTTTTTAAGAGTCTTTTATGGTTTGGCTCCCTCCCTCTCTAACCTTTTTTTTTTTTTTTTTTCCTTCCCCTCCCCCATGGTCTTCTGGTAAGTTTCTCAGGATCCACATAAGAGTGAACACATATGGTATCTGTCTTTCTCTGTATGACTTATTTCACTTAGCATAACATTCTCCAGTTCTATCCACATTGCTACAAAAGGCCAGATTTCATTCTTTCTCATTGCCACGTAGTATTCCATTGTATATATAAACCACAATTTCTTTATCCTTTCATCAGTTGTTGGACATTTAGGCTCTTTCCATAATTTGGCTATTGTTGAAAGTGCTGCTGTAAACATTGGGGTACAAGTGCCCCTATGCATCAGCACTCCTGTATCCCTTGGGTAAATTCCTAGCAGTGCTATTCCTGGGTCATAGGGTAGATCTATTTTTAATTTTTTGAGGAACCTCCACACTGTTTTCCAGAGAGGCTGCACCAGTTTACATTCCCACCAACAGTTCAAGAGGGTTCCCGTTTCTCCACATCCTCTCCAGCATCTATAGTCTCCTGATTTGTTCATTTTGGCCACTCTGACTGGCGTGAGGTGATATCTGAGTGTGGTTTTGATTTGTATTTCCCTGATGAGGAGCGACGTTGAGCATCTTTTCATGTGCCTATTGGCCATCAAGATGTCTTCTTTAGAGAAGTGTCTATTCATGTTTTCTGCCCATTTCTTCACTGGATTATTTGCTTTTCGGGTGTGGAGTTTGGTGAGCTCTTTATAGATTTTGGATACTAGCCCTTTATCCGATATGTCATTCGCAAATATCTTTTCCCATTCCATTGGTTGCCTTTTAGTTTTGTTGATTGTTTCCTTTGCAGTGCAGGTTTTTATCTCCATGAGGTCCCCATAGTTCGTTTTTGCTTTTAATTCCCTTGCCTTTGGAGATGTGTCAAGTAAGAAATTTCTGCGGCTGAGGTCAGAGAGGTGTTCTCCTGCTTTCTCCTCTAGGGTTTTGATGGTTTCCTGTCTCACATTCTGGTCCTTTATCCATTTTGAATTTATTTTTGTGAGTGGTGTAAGAAAGTGGTTTAGTTTCATTCTTCTCCATGTTGCTGTCCAGTTCTCCCAACACCATTTGTTAAAGAGACTGTCTTTTTTCCGTTGGATATTCTTTCCTGCTTTGTCAAAGATTAGTTGGCCATACTTTTGTGGGTCCAGTTCTGGAGTCTCTATTCTATTCCATTGGTCTATGTGTCTGTTTTTGTGCCAATACCGTGCTGTCTTGATGATTACAGCTTTGTAGTAGAGGCTAAAGTCTGAGATTATGATGCTTCCCACTTTGGTCTTCTTCTTCAATATTAAAAAAAAACAAAAAAAGAGAGAACTACAGGCCAATATCCCTAATGAATATGGATGCAAAAATTCTCAATAAGATACTAGCAAATCGAATTCAACAGCATATAAAAAGAATTATTCACAATGATCAGGTGGGATTCATTCCTGGGCTGCAGGGCTGGTTCAACATTTGCAAATCAATCAATGTGATACATCACATTAATAAAAGAAAAGAAAATAACCATATGATCCTGTCAATCGATGAAGAAAAAGCATTTGACAAAATTCAGCATCTTTTCTTAATAAAAACCCTCAAGAAAGTCAGGATAGAAAGAACATACTTAAACATCATAAAAGCCATTTATGAAAAGCCCATAACTAATATCATCCTCAATGGGGAAAAGCTGAGAGCTTTCCCCCTGAGATCAGGAACACGACAGGGATGTCTACTCTCACTGCTGTTGTTTAACAGTGTTGGAAGTTCTAGAATCAGCAATCAGACAACAACAGGAAATCAAAGGCATCGAAATTGGCAAAGATGAAGTCAAGCCTTCACTTTTTGCAGATGACATGATATTAGACATGGAAAACCCGATAGACTCCACCAAAAATCTACTAGAACTGATACATGAATTCAGCAATGTCGCAAGATACAAAATCAATGTACAGAAATCAGTTGCATTCTTATACACTAATAATGAAGCAGCAGAAAGACAAATAAAGAAACTGATCCCATTCACAGTTGCACCAAGAATCATAAAAAACCTAGGAATAAACCTAACCAAAGATGTAAAAGATCTGTATGCTGAAAACTATAGAAAGCTTATGAAGGAAATTGAAGAAGATATAAAGAAATGGAAAAATGTTCTGTGCTCATGGATTGGAGGAATAAATATTGTTAAAATGTCAATGCTACCCAAAGCTATGTACACATTCAATGGAATCCCAATCAAAATTGCACCAGCATTCTTCTCGAAGCTAGAACAAGCAATCCTAAAATTTGTATGGAACCACAAAAGACCCCGAATAGCCAAAGTAATTTTGAAAAAGACCAAAGTGGGAGGCATCACAATCCAAGGTCTTAATTAAATTCCATGGTCTGACTTTAAAAGTATTTGTTTACCTCTTGCTCCCTCTGCTGGATGATAGGCTTTGTGCTTTGCTCTTATAATGACTTGTGTAGCTGTGGGATTTTCTTTTTTCTTTTGTACTTAAAAATTCCCAAGCTTATATGGAATTATAATTCAACTCGAGAGGTCCTTCAACTTAGTGGTTCCTGTCAGTGAGCGTCACATTGGAAATCTCCTGGGGGCTTGATATTATAGTCTAAGGATATCATTCAGGCTTTTACTGTGTTCAGTGTTTCTGTCCTGGAGGATGGCATTTGGCCACTGTGTTTTCGAATTCAAGAATTGTGTTTTTAACCTAGGGACCACTGCCTTAAATCATGGACATTTTAAGGAATGTATCAAAGTATTGGGCTAGGTCAGGGTATGGGCAACTCCTGTTTCTCCCGACTTGATCCTTCAAATAAGTCTACTTGGAACTTGCCTTCAAAGTCCTACCAAGTTTGGTGGCTTAGTCAGTTAAGCATCCAACTTCAGCTCAGGTCATGATCTCACTGTTCATGAGTTCGAGCCTCACAATGGGCTTGCTTCTGTCAGCGCAGAGCTGTTTCCCTCTCTCTCTCTGCGCCTCCCCTATTCTCTCTCTCAAAAATAAATAAATAAGGGGCCCCTGGTTGGCTCAGTCAGTTAAGTGGCTGACTTCAGCTCAGGTCATGATCTCACGGCTCATGGGTTCGAGCCTCTGTGCTGACAGCTCAGAGCCCAGAGCCTGCTTTGGATTCTGTGTCTCCCTCTCTCTCTCTGCCCCTTCCCTGCTCACGTTCTGTCTCTCTCTCCTTCAAAAATAAATAAACATTAACAATTTTTGAACTAAAAATAAGTAAAGAAAACATTAAAATATATATATGTATACACACACACAAAGTTCTACCAAGTTCTTTTAAGAGTATTGTGTGACTGAGTTGCTGTCGTACTCCTTTCTTTTATTTTACTTCAGACTCTTCCCACAACTCTTATGGTTGTGGCTTTTGCAGCTTTTTGTGGCTCTTGCAGCTAACAGTGGGCCCTGAAAAATGGGCCTAGAGGAGTGATTATTATCTAGGTCACTGTGGTTTAGAAATCCAGATCCATATGGATTTTACTGCAAAATTCAGATGCATGAATGAGTCCATGTTCTAATTTGCTTGGTATTCAGACCTTGTAAATGTTCCCTCCCAGATTCTCCTTTTCAAATCAGAAGTCCCTGCCCTCGTAACCCTTGGTCTTTGGCATTGTCTGCATCTGTCCTGGCCCCAGTCCTCCAGTGCGCCTGGTCTGCATGGCAGAATCACTACTGCAGTCCCACGGTCATGGTCAGTGGGGCTTTTACGTCCCCTGTTCTTGTAGAACCTCAGAGTGAGGCAATGGTGAGATCAGGATTTTAAAATCCTCTTCTTCCAGGGCAGCTGGGTGGCTCAGTCAGTTAAGCATCCGACTTAGGCTCAGGTCATGATCTCGCGGTTCGCAAGTTCCAACCCCATGTCAGGCTCTGTGCTGACACCTTGGACCCTGGAGCCTGTTTTGGATTCTGTGTCTCCCTCTCACTCTGCCCCTCCCTCGCTTGCACTCTGTCTCTCTCTTTCTCTCAAAAATAAATAAACACTAAAAAAAAAATCCTCCTCTTCCCTGAAGCTCTTTTATTAGGACACTTGTGTTAAAAAGAGAGAACTAATTTTAAAAATACTTATCCATCATGTGGAGCAGAGTTGCCTAAGTGACAAGAAAGATACTTTAAAATCCTAGCCTCTGTTTTCATTGGTTAGATGAATTCAGAGGCTTCCCTGGGGGAGAATTGTGAGGCCAGAAGGTCTACGTCCTGTATCCCCAGCCTCCAACCACTGTATCCGTAGGTGAGTAAGGGAAGCCTGCTCCCTAGCTTACACATTCAGACTCTCCTATGAATCTTTGTCAATTGTTGATGGAGTCGTTACATTCAACCTGAACCATGTGAAGTTGCTGTTTTTGTGAGTCAAACAAGTGGAATATTGGCAATTTCATTTAGTTTGACCTGTTTGGAACAAAACCCTCAGCCGGTACTTGATTTCAAGTAAGGGGTTAACTTCTTTGTTGTTAAAGGAGTTTGTATTCAATGGGCTGTTGTCGAAGGCTGTATTTTTATTTTTATATTTAGTGGAGAAGGAGACTTAAGGAAGAGAAGTGAAAATCTGGTGATTCCATTCTGATGGTTGTTTTTGCTACCACACATGTTATGCAAACTACTGAGATTTAAAGTTGCTACCATGCCTTGGGCATGAGTTGCGAATGTTTGGTATTCCTTTATTCCCTCATGGGGCTATGTGGAAATTGATTTTGTCCAACCTGAGAGCCCTGATCAGAAAAAAGAATATCGAGTTCAGGCCTAAGTTGCCTCCCTGGTCAGCAGGGGGCACTCCTGCCCTTCATATCTAATAAAGGTTACCCTTTCCAAGACTCCAGGGGGAAACCCAAACTTATGAGTCACCATTATCTCCCTTCCCACTCTGTGCAAATAAGGCATTTTGCAAAGAACAGCATAATTTATTGGTGAGCACAGTTGACCAGTCATCCTGGAAAACATTTGGGAAACTCTACAACTTTAAGAGTTAAAATATCCTTTTTTTTTTTATTAAAATTTTTTTGCCCTGAGTATGAATTACCTGGGGGAAGAGCAGATACTTTTCAATCTTTCAAGTTATTACACCGGCCCTAAATTGTCCAGGTGTTCTTTAAATTAGCCGTGTTCATGTTTAGTACTTGGCAAGGGGTCAAGAGCCATCTCAACTGTCAGAAAGGTTCCCCCTTCACCTGGCAGAGATGATGTTATAGTTGGGCCTGTTTCTGCTGTAATTTCAACTCATTTCCTCCTAATGTCTGTAGACAAGGTTGGGAGATTTTTTTCTGCAAAGGCCAGATGGTCCATATCTTAAGCTTTATGGGCCAGAGAAACTCAGTTGTAACTATTCGGCTCCACTGCCATAGCCCAAAGCTGCCACAGACAATGTGTAAACAAGTGGGTGTCTCTGTGTCCTAATGAAACTTTATTTATAATTCGGCCAACCTGTAGACCTCTAAAACACCAGTTAATATCTTCCATAGATCTGTTACTTTATGTTCTTTAGAAGTGTAAAATCTTTTCTCATTAACACGAGAATCATCAAATCTGAATGCCCACCTTCTGGTTCCACTCCTATGGAGATTGATACCTGGTCCTCCTTACAGCATTCCTGACCGGTGTCCCTGTGCCCCGCTTGCAAAGCTCAGGTTTTTCTGTTTTCCCTGTAAGAAAGGCAGCGCCCCAAAGAGCAGAGAGGGTGATGAAAGTCCACAGAAGTTTAAAAGGAGATAACGCAGCAATTTGGAAACTAGAGCTGCTGGATTTGTGAATTTTTCATCTTTTCATTCGCCACATCGTTTAATCCATATTTTAAAGGAAAGGTGCCACAGTATAAAATAACAGGTGCTGACTGGCCTGACGTATCCCAGGAAAATCTGGTTTCAGATTTTTCTAGGAGCTGATCCAAGAACATTTTTCTTTCTGCCTTTTGATCTGTTGAAAGATACACAAGATACTTGGATGCCTTGAGGACACAGATGCCAAGGTGGAAGTAAACTCTGTCAAGTTGTCTCGTGGAGGGAGCCAGCATTCAGAGAAGGGATCATTGTAGGGGAAGGAACTAGGACTTTTGTGTGCCTGATCGCAAACCCATCTTTGTACTTGGTGCATGGGTTCTGTCTCTTTCAAGTTTGAGTGGGTTTGGGGGAAACTGAGGTAACAGGATCGCTGTCCACAGTTTCAGTCCCTCTTCACCTCCTCTTAAAGTCCCCCTTCCCCTCCTTGCTTCTGATGGGGGTGTGGCTACATACCCCTCTCCCTTTCAGCAAAGAAACCTTCAGTTGGGGCCCCTGCAGAGCAAGCTAGAATGCTCCAAGTGCAGGAGAAGCTTTTACATCAAGATGTTGAAGTTGCTTGGAGGCCCCAAAAACAAAGCTGGGAGGCAGGAAGTGAATCTCTGAGATGCCCCCAAGCCTGGTGGGTGAGGTGGGGAGGATCTAATTCTAAGCACTACCAGGAAGAAACTGGCAGAATGTATTTGGGTATCAAAGCCTTGAACTCAGCCTCTGACCCCACCCTCCGTGATTCCCCCACCTCAGGTGTCTGTGGGTCCCTCCCACCCAGCCTGCCCCATGTCTGGACCCCAGATGGGTGTCCAGTTTGCCTAGAGGTGCAGGCTCTCAGCTTCCTTCTGCCACTTTCCTGCAGGCACCTTTCTGGAGGCTGTGGTTTTAACCCTTTGCCTGCTGTAAAAATGGTTAGCAGGCCTGTGCTTGTCACTAGGGGCTTATTGCTACGTTCTGCTTCCTGTGAGGGAACAGGGAGCAGACTCTGGACATCTGCTATTTGAAGGCAGCCCTCGTGTGGTCTGACACAAAACTCAGTCCTGGTCACTCTGACCTCTGGCTGGCCCAGGAACAGTGTGGCTGGGGCAGAAGAGAGGAGTCCTGTCATCTCCTCTCTTGTCTTTTTAGCCTTAGGTGCATCCATGCTAAAGGTGGGGGCAGAGGAGGAAGACTCCTGTAAACAGACTTCTTGTAGAACTTTCCAACCACCTAACATTGTAGAGGGAAGAGGAAGGGACAGTGAGAAATGGAATTACCCATGTCCCTACAACACGGCTCAGCCCCCTGATGAATGATTATATCATCCCATGCAGGAATGATCAAAGGTGCTACCTCCTTCCCAGAGCTGCCAGCCCACAGATGTGTAGCCTGTCCCAATTCAGCATTGTAGCAAGTATAGTTCCTAAACTTTTAGGTGACTATTATCCTTGTGTGTATGTTAGAACTTTCTTTGAATAACTAAAAGATAAATAAATTTAGATTTCCTGTAGCTTCCCCAAACACTTGAATTAATGAGTTTTCTTGAATGCCCTTTTTTGGTCTGCCAGCTGATTGTTGTTTTCAGAGGACACTAATGACAACCCAGACGTGATGGCTACAAAGCCCTACATTAAGGCAGTTTGCATTGCAAACCTGCCGTTCAGGTAATGACTGCTGCCCTCTGGAAAAACAAGCTGGGCCTCACTAGGAGAAGGCCGTGTGGCAATGCCTCGATACTTGAGAAGGGTGTGAGACCAGTCATAGGAGTTGACTTGGTGGAGACAAGCAGAAGGGTCATGGATGACTTTATGAAGTTTTTGTTGAGTGTGGGAGAAAATTCAAGAAGGTGGAAAGAGCTTTACTGGAGAGATGTGCTTTCTTTTTGTCTCTCAGCTCAAATCAATTTCCTTATCATAACACCAGCAAAGGTGTAATTATTATGGCTGCCTACTATGATTATGGGTGACAGGAAGTACAGTTGGGCAAAGGGACAGTTTTGTGTATTTTCATTTCCTTCTCAGAAGCTCTGACTTCATGAACTTCCTTGTTTTGTCTTCCTAACAGTGGCTGGCTTCAGTGTAGACATGTGTTGGAAGCTTCATAAATACTTCCCGATTGGTTCTTAATTCCAACTCATGTGAATTTCTTGAAAACAAAGAGTGATAAAATCAATACCCAAGATGAAAGTAACCAGTTCAAGCTGGTGTGGAATGAGACATAATTTCACAGAGTTATTACTGTTTTTCTGAGAACTTCAGCCGTTATTTGGTCCACTCAGTAAAGAAATGGTCCTTGGGGAAAATTGAGGAAGAATTTTGTAAGTGAATACTCATTCGTAAATAGTAGCATACTTTTTAGTGCTGTGTTAGTAGCATGATAGACAACCTCCGACAGGCATTTTCATCCTCTCCAGTGAGTCTGGTTAGTGGTGAACTTTTCATGTCATGCGCTAATGCAATGAGGCCAGGAATAATTGGGGACAAAGTGATTGATCTCCTTGGTTTCCTGACTTCATTCCGTTTTCCACTCTTAACCAGAACCAAAAAACACTTTCTTTCAAGGCTTTACTTAATCAGTGAGTACTCTTGCCGGCTTCACTTGCTTTGAGCAAGACAATGCTAATCAGATTCTAATGATACCACCTTTCCTACTGTATTTTTCATCCAGTTCAGTCTATATTAAATCTATTGAGACTGGCTTGTGGATAAGACATTCAGTCTAGGGGATTTATCAAAATGGCTGATGGGTTGAACTCATCTTTCTACTCAAAGTGTGGCCCATGGATCAGCAGCCTCAGCATCATCTGGGAGCTTGTTAGAAATGCAGAATCTTGGATCCCCAACCTAGATGTACTAGAAACCCAGAATCTGCAATTTTAACAAGATTGCCAGGTTTATGTATTTTACATTTATTATATTTTTTATATAACATGTAATACATACATATAAGTATATATATAGACATTAAGATTTGAAAAGCACCGACATACATGTAAGTCTTAGGATTAGAGGTTGACCCCAAACTACTGCTTCCTAGAATGTGGGAAACAAACAAACAAACAAACAAACAAAGATGTTTTTGTGATAACACTGTAGATAAAGTTTTTCCAGTTGATGATTCTGGAACATATGGTTCATCCATCATTACTATCTTTGTCCTCTTTCTTGTTCTCTTAGTGTGTGGGAGAGATAACTTTGATAGAAACTAGGAGTGAATGTAAGATCTAACTGGACAGACTAAGGGCTGAGGTTCTCTAGTTTTGGAACTTGCTAAGCTCTCCCCTGGTGTTGACCTCTGTGCACAGAGGGTTGAACTCTTTGAGGTCTGGGTAGTGGGAGGGTAGCTTTTAGTCATAAAAGTCTGTCCCTCCCTAGACCTGAGTGTGTATTTCTGACTCCTTTGTATTATTCTAGTACAATGTACATTTTCAGATTTCTCATCTCTGGACTCTCATCTCAGATAAAAACCATCAGCAAGAGTTCATCAAAATGCGTTGCCTGTGTTTAGGTTTTTTTATAACTCTTTGGTGACCATGTTTTGACTTTGTGTGGTACAATAAAAAGTAAGTACACTGGGTACAAATTCTGGTTCCACCATTTTTAGCTCTATGACCACAGTTCAGTTAATCCATTTGAGCCCCAATTCCATCAGTCCAAAATGAGGATAATAATGCCCTGCAGGGTTGTGACAAATGAAATTGTGAATGCAAAGGTCAGTCAAGAATAGTTGTTACTGTTAAAATTTCCTCTAGTATATGTGTGTATATATGTCACATGCGTGAGTTTACGTTGTGTATGCAGACTTAAAAATTGGTATAAACTGACATATTGTTTTTATTCGGTGACTCATAATTTTATTAGATGGCTCCTATTTTAAATTTCAAAGAGAAGTTTCGGTGCATAGGGCAGTCCCTGTAAATGCACACACACAAACACACACACACACACAGTTCTTCAGTAAAACTCCTAAGTCTGTTCAGGTCAGATCATGGAGTATGTCAGAGACACTGTCATCTTTCCTTTTTGCATGACCTCACTGCAAATATATTTTAGAAACTCTCTAATCCTCTTCAGAAAGCAGGTGACGTATAGATGTTGTAATAGAATAAATGAGATGGGGAATGAGTCACCCACATGGGAATGAGCTCAGTCATATAGTGAGTTAGAGAAACCAACATTGTTATGATACACAAAAAGCCAACAAAACACTTTAGAGGGTATATATAAACACCCCAAATAATATAGAATTATATATTGAAATGAGCATAGCATTGTGAAGAAACATGCCTAGAATGAATGGACAGTTATTTAAGGGTCTTAATGACTTAAAAACTTAAACATTAGAACTAAGAGCTACCTAATAATCATGCCCATCTTAGTCTGTAAAAGGCCTTATAATTTCTAGATGAAGGAGAATATTGCTCACCTACATGGAACACAGATCACTTTTCAGTGAAACTCTTGATCTGTGTGATACTTACTGTGAGCATATTTATAGAGAAGTTGTTAATGTCCCTGGAATGAGGAACTTAAAGACAGAGTCAAAAGGAATCAAAACTTAAAGATAAGAAGGAGGAGAATTTACCTGGGTATCCCAGCATGCTCTCATGAAGAGCAGGGGACGTCCCTCCTTTTTGAGTTGGAGTTACACTGCTTGGTCCCCATTTGTGAAGAGGCAGAGAGCTATGAACCTACATACATGGGCAATGGCTTTATTTTCTGCTGCCTTAGAAGAGCGAGGACCTTGGCTTTTCTCTTGGATGCTTTGGTGCTTCATCTATGGTTACTGGACCAGGACTGCCATAGAGATCCATTTCAGTGTTAAAATGGCTAAAATCCTGGTTGAAAGGTTTGGTGGGAGGCTAATGGACTAAACTTATATCAGCTATTGTCACTGAGCAAATAACAGACTCTTTTTCAAAAAAAAATTTTTTTTTTGAGAGAAAGAACATGTGCATGTGTGTGTGTGGAGGGGGGGGAGGGACAGAGAGAGAGAGGGGGAGAGAGAGAATCCCAAGCAGGCTCCACACTGTCAGCACAGAGCCCAATGCGTGACTCAGTCTCACGAACTGTGAGGTCATGACCTGAGCTGAAATCAAGGAGAGTAAGATACTTAACCAACTGAGCCACCCAAGTGCCCTGCAGATAATAGACTCTTATTTTAAATACTCTGTTTCATTGTCCATTGTCACATGAAAAAGTACTCCAGAACTTACTGGAACTTACTGGTTTAAAACAACAACCATTTTATTTGTTCATAATTGTATAGGTCAGAATTTCAGATTCAGAATATTGGGGATGGCTTATCTCTGCTCCATAATGTCTGGGGCCTCAGGCTAGTTGGCTTGAACGGGCAGGAACTATCTGGAATGGCCGGGAACTAGCTGGAATGGCTGGAGCAGAGTCACACATCTAGAACTTTAGTTATGGCTCTTGTCTGGGTTCCTCAGTTTTTCTTCATGTGGTCTCTCTGTGAGGCTAGCTTAGACTTCCCCACAGCGTGGTAGTCTCAGGGTAAATGAGCTTCTTATATGGTAGCCGGCTTCCTATAGGGAACATTCTAAGAAGACATAAGCTCTAATGTGTAAGCATTCATTAAATGCCTGCTTGTGTCATGCTTGCTGATGTTTCATTGGCCAGATCAAGTCACATTGTCAAGTTCAAAGTAGATGTGGGAAAGACTATGGAAAGGCCTGAGTCCTGGTGATGTGGGTTCATTGGGCCATCGGTATCTACTAGCTACTCAGAAAATAATACTATTATTTAGTATCCATTTTCTACTGTGAATGACTAAATCACTATTGCTAAATGTCCATAAGATGTATTTTTGGAATTATGTTATTTTTATCCCAAAGAAATGGTATGCCAAATTGTTTGATACAAGGTAAACATTAAAAAAAATCTTCATGCTACATAAATTCTGCATTAAATAATTTAGTTAAGACCATTTGTAAAGAAAATGAAAATATCCAACCTTTAGTTCCTATCTCAGGCTTACTTTTTTCTTGTGATTATTGGCATTTTTACAAATTGGTCCCATCTTAAAAGCTCATACCTTAATTATTTTGGCTTTTTAATAGTTTACACATTTAGAATTAATATTATTATTATTATTATTTTAATTAAAAAATTTTTACTTATTTTTTGAGAGAGAGAGAGACAGAGACAGAGACAGAGTGTGAGTGGGGGAGGAATAGAGAGAGAGGGAGACACAGACTCTGAAGCAGCCTCCAGCTCTGAGCTGTCAGCACAGAGACCAGCGTGGGGCTCAAACCCACAAATCGTGAGATCATGACTAGAGCTGAAGTTGGACGCTTAACTGACAGAGCCACCCAGTCTCCTCTAGAATTCTTATTTTTAATTTGCTATGTGTTTAAAAAATTGTGTGATGCTTTTTTTCAATTCTGAAATTTCCATATGTCAGGGATGCTACATATAGGTAGCAATGAGATCTGAGTCCCAGGAGGGCTAGGTTAATTTTTCTAGACTTTGGCTTCCTCAGCTCTTTTTTTTTTTTTTTTTTTTTTTTTAACATTTTTTATTTATTTTTGGGACAGAGAGAGACAGAGCATGAACGGGGGAGGGGCAGAGAGAGAGGGAGACACAGAATCGGAAACAGGCTCCAGGCTCCGAGCCATCGGCCCAGAGCCTGACGCGGGGCTCGAACTCACGGACCGCGAGATCGTGACCTGGCTGAAGTCGGACGCTTAACCGACTGCGCCACCCAGGCGCCCCTTCCTCAGCTCTTTAACAAGAAGGTTCAATCAATTGATTGCTGCTTTCTTCTAATGCTGCTATTTTTTTATTTAAACTCTGTGTGATGCCTGATTCACTATTAGAGTAATGTAAAATGTGCTTTTGGGAAATACTAAAACAATCTGATGTTTCCTTAAGGAAAGATTTACTTAGGTGATCCTGAAATTAAGTTTTTTCGTCACTTGACTTAGAGATATTTTCCCCACAAATCTCTTATCTGAATGTGTTACTATTTTGCTTTGCTATGAAAAAAGGTAAAAGGTAAAGGGAAGAAAGAGGCTAAAATAACACAGCCAATTTTCATCATAGAAGCTCATTACAGGAGCCTAACACTTTGGTAAAATATTTGATTAAGCAACTGAAAGGGATTTTACTAAGATTAGGTGGAAGTAAGTTTCCAGAGTTTGTGTGTGTGTGTGTGTGTGTGTGTGTGTGTGTGTGTGTGTGTTTCCTGGAAGGAAATCCTCCAATCTGGTAAAATGAAACTCTATTCACAAGCATTTGGGAATGACATGGAAGAGGCTCTTAGTTTTCTAGTAGTTGTCATTAATTCTTAGGAGAGTATGAAACAATTAGCATATGGGGAACATACAAACGAATACGGAAGTACTCACCTGAAGCTCCCAAAGCAGCAGGTTCTCAAACTTGGCTGAATGTTGTAATTACATGGGGATCTTTCAAATATATGGGTGCCTGGGTCCCAACCTTTAAAAACCATGTTTTAATTGATCCATGATGTGGCCTTGGCATTAGCATTTTTAAATCTCCTCAGGAGATCCTGAAATGCAGCCAAGTTTCAGAACCTTTGCCCTCAAGAAACTTTCTTGGATCTCTTTCTCTTACCGTGTTTTCCTACGGTAATTCAAGTCCTTGCCCCCTGCTCAGGCTTATGACCTACCTCTCCCCCAACATACAATTGCTACATTCCTCAATAATGAATTTTTATGAAGTTTAGTTCTCAGTTTCACACATTATTAACAGGTGGGTGTATGAAAGCATTAATTGAAAAACACACAGTAAAGGCATGTATTTGATTGGATGGACACATATTAAATGGATCTATCCACTCAACCATGTTATGGCACTCTTGGGAAATATGTTGCCATAAATATTAAATTCCAAAGTAATATTTTGTATCTCTCTGGGTTAGTCAACTGTTTGTTTAATTGGGTCTTGGGTAATGGAATAGTTGCTATTTACTCAAAGTGTTCCTGTAACAAAAACAATATAACTTATTATCAACTCCTTTATGTGCATTGGGTGTGTGTTGGCCAAAACCAAATCCAAATGAAAACTTCTGTGGTTAGTTACTCACCTAAACATGCAGGCACTAATCAATTTGTAATGGTACTTTGAAATATTTTGGGGCTGATTTAGATGTGGGGAAGAGGTTATTCTATGTTGTCTAGCATGCAATTGTCTCTTTATTCAGGCAAATGGTTTAATTTCTCTGTTTGTCTCTAGTTAGTGAAATAGAGATGGTATGGCCTAAAAAAAATTCAAATGTTGAAGTCCTAACCCCCACAGATGAGGGTTTTAGGAGGTGAGGCATTTGGGAGTTGCCTAGGTCATGAGGGTGGAACTCTCATGAATGGCTTTAAGCTTCTTACAAAAGATACCCTACAGAACTCCCTGGCCTCTTCTACCATTTGAGGACACAAGCTATGAACCAGGAAGAGGGTCTTCACCAGGACACAACCCTGCTGGTACCTTGATTTTGAACTCCCAAGTCATCAGAACTGTGAGAAATAAATTTCTGTTGTTTGTAAGCCATCCAGTCTGTGTATACTTATAGCTACTTGAATGGACTAATGGACTAAGGCAAGAGCAATGATTTCTTTATTAGTAGGGTACCCAGCCACCCCCAATTGAGGGGTTTCCTGGGCAAACTGGGATAAATTTGTCACCTTAATTGATACAGTAAAAATTAATAAGACTTTAAGGATATTTTAACCTCTTGAATGAAAAATTATTCATATGTCTTGATTTCCTGTTACCAAATCGTATATAAATTAGGAGAGTAAATGGAAGATTAGTGATTATTTTCTGAGCCTTGTGTTGTAACTTTCCCTTCAGCTTGTCATATTTTTTTTAATATTCTTCAAGAGATTTTGCTAACAGTACTCAAACTTCACCTTGAGAAAAAATATATACTTAGTGTATATATATATATATATATATATATATATATATATATATATATAATGCATACTTTGAGAAAGAGATAATAATGTCTAAAATTGCAGAGTGTTTTGGGGCTAAAATGGAAAAAAAATCATTTTTAGGTCTGTCTTGACAGTCTAGTACCCTATTAACATATGAATAGTACCCTATTTCATAGTAAAATGAAATCGAAAAAGAGAAGTAATAAAGTCTAATATGAGTCCATTCTTGTCCCCCAAACATCGAATGTCTCCACAGACAAATACTATGCAAAGAAAACTCATTGACAGTCTTAGTGTGCCGGTTATTTTTGAGATTGTTTGATGTAATCACATAGTACAGATAAATTTATATTTTTACTTCAGAGAATTAACGATAAACATTTTTGTAATAATGTGATCATCCCAGGTTCCTCTTGTCTAATTTCAGATTGCTAGGGGTCGGTTTTCCATTATTTGGACATTAAGAATAAGAAACACCAATTATTGCTTAAAGGGAAGACCAGTTCAGTTTTAACAGATGCCTCGTTCAGGAAACATCAAAAGCAATCCTTTCCAAGAAAGTATTAAAACAGAGAAAAAAACATATGGGGCATTGCCAATGTGGTAGATGACAGTGGAACTACTTCATACCACTTTTAGTTTAACAAGTGTTAACTTTGGTTAACAGTCGAGAGAGCTAGATTTAGACCAGCAACAATCCAGTGAGTGTTTGAGTAAAATGCCTTTATTGTTCTGGGTCTCAGTTTATTTGTCTGTTAAAGGGGAGAGTTTGACTAGCCTGTGCTTGTGATCCCTTAAATTGTGAATATCCTGGAATTGTTAATTCCATGGACAGCATTCCGGTAACACCTTAGCAGATATATGGATTTCTGCCTTCCTTTTCTCCAGCACTGCTCCTCTGTACCAGTCTTGGAACAATGGCTCACACTGCTACAATTTGAGAAAAAAAAGCATCTTTTTGAGAGGACAGAGGGGCATAGTCTTTGTGCATCAGCCCATACTCCACCTCAACATAATAGTCTGGACCCTAACATTTGTATTTCAGATCTTAGACAAGTCATTGCCCCTTTTAGGGTCTTAGTGGCTGTTTGTAATGAGGATTTTTTTTTTCTGAATTCCCTTTTCTTTTTTTTAAATATATTTTTTAGGGGCGCCTGGGTGGCTCAGTTGGTTAAGCGTCCGACTTCAGCTCAGGTCATGATCTCGTGGTCCGTGAGTTTGAGCCCCGTGTCGGGCTCTGTGCTGACAGCTCAGAGCCTGGAGCCTGTTTCGGATTCTGTGTCTCCCTCTCTCTCTGACCCTCCCTGTTCATGCGGTGCCTCTCTCTGTCTCAAAAATAAATAAACATTAAAAAAAAATTAAATATATTTTTTAAAGTTTTTATTTATTTATTTTTGAGAGAGAGAGAAACAGTGGGGGAGGAGCAGAGAGAGAAGGGGACAGAGGATCTGAAGCGGGCTCTGTGTGGACAGCAGAGAGCTCTACCAGGGGTTGAACGCATGAACCGATGAGATCGTGACCTGGGCGGAAGGCAGATGCTTAATGGACTGAGCCACCCAGGTGCCCCTGACTTCCCTTTTCTAGCTTTAACTTTCTTTTAGGCCCTTAAGGTTATGTAGGTATGCCTGTATGTGAGACAGAATACTGTTTGGTCATCTTACATTCTCAGCGAGGCTTTCTTAGGCCTCCCTTTCTCTGTTTTCCCCCTTCTGCTGGCAGAGGTGTGGAGAGCCTCATGAGCCACATCTTTCCCTTGGTTGCATATCTGCAAGGAAACAATTCTGCCCAGTGTTTGGCTGCTGCAGACATGTTCAAAGCATTAAGCTCCCTTTCTTTCATGGACAATGCCCAGAGAATCCCTTGTTAGGATGAGACATTGATATAACAATGACATAAATATGATGTGACATAAACAAAGACATGATGCACCAGGTGTAAAGTTTTATTGGCTACAAAACAGATGCACAGTGATGGCAATCTGAAGACTGTAGTAGTAAAGTAGAGCTTTATGCTCATGAACTCATACTGTGATTCAGAAAGTGCAGCAGTATATTAAGTGCAGCAGTATATTGTTATGGAATGTCTGGTGACATTGTTCCAGAGGGGGGAAAAAGTTTCTGAGATTGAAAACTCCAAGGATACCTCTTAGGACTCACCCATCATGTCTGGGCAAAGATTTCTATTGGGGAAAAGTAGCCCTTACAATAGGCAGAAACGTTTTTTTGGCTTTATGCATACTTTTGGATCTCATTCACTTGAGAAAGAATTATTCTTCCGTTGATGCTCTCCTGTGTGATGGCCTTGATCTTTGGAGCTGCAGATGCTGAAGGGAAAAGGCAATGAAGAGGTCACTATCATGCTCCTGCCACCATCTGAAATACTTATTTTTATTTCCCTGCTCTTAGTACCTGAAACTTCTCCATCCCTTCCAACATAATCCCTGAGCAATATGGCAGGTTCTGCTAGGGGGAAGAGATCTCACCAAGGAAGGTTTTTCATCTCACCCTCCAGGAAACAAGGGTGTGTGAATAGTGTCATCTTCTAGGGGCCAAGACCTTCATCCTAGGCATGACTGATACAGAATCTAGTCCCTGACTACACATCCTGGAGGAGGTCTTTCTGCTTTTGTTCCACTTGTACCACAGATTCTATGAGCTAAAAGCGCATTAAATGCCATTCTGAGCACCTCATTTAAAGATCTAGAAAGCATGAGGGATGGATGAGAAGCCAGGGCTGTTTATCATGCCCACTGTTTTCAAAGTTATGATTTATTTGAATATGTGCTTTGTTGACACGGCAGGAAACTGATTCTAGACCAAAGGGAAGACTTGAAATTAATAGAGACGTGGGGAGACCTTTGTTAAAAATCAAACCTCTCCAACAGTAGATTGTGCCACTCCATCAAGTAATGAGTTCCCTGTCCCTGGACATGGTAAGGAGAGGCTGAAGGACCATCTGTCAATGTCTTGCAAAGAGGTAGCAGTTACACAAGCTGCCCATGATGGTGCCCAGAACCCTGACTCTCTGAATCTCTAATACCTTAGAACACTTTTACCACAAACTGGTCAGAAAAGTGCTGCTCGTCCCAGATGGGGGCTTCTTAGAACTTTTCTGTGAGATGTTACAGGCAATCTGAGAAAATAGGGTTCCCAGGTCAAAGATATTTGGCAACACCGAGTTAAGCCAAGTAAAACTTTTGTTGTTTCTTTCTCTTTCCTGTTTTCTTCCCCACAGCAGTATCTGTTCCATGTTTAACTTACTGAAATGCATGGCTGTTCATTAAGAGGATAGTGGTATACGGTATTCCCAACCATTTCTGTCCATGGAACACATCTTTCATAATATGCAACAAGTTTCACGGAACACTAGTGTTCAACAGAATGTAGTTTGGGAAATTATGTGAAATCATTTTCTCTTAATTTCCTAGGAGTTTAGTAAACAGACTCCATAACTTAACAGAGATGTAATAATGTGAATGATCATTGCTATCTACTTTATTGCTGGCAGAGACCTTGCGTATATATTATTGAAGACAATACTGACAGATCCCTGTTTTCCTGTTATCTACTTCAAGTTCATTCAAAAATTCCTGGACATTTGGGAGTAAAATAAAAATTGAACACAAGATATTTGGGAGTACAGTAAAGATTATGATTACTAGGGAATTAATAAACGTGCTGATTAATTTTTAAAAAGAAAATTCAAATGATGAAAAGACTTTTTTTTTACCTTTCACACTTGACTTTGATTCTTCCATCATCCTATAAAAATGATAAGAGTTACGGCTCATTTTAGCGTTAGCAACAATCATAAAAAACTCCTCAAGGTGAACTAACTTCCTTTGCCTGCCTATAAATTCATAGCTCTTTAATGAGGATAATTGTCCAAGCTCTGTAGTCTCAAGGTCATGAGTTCATGGGCAAACCTTCCTGGATCCAGAAGAAAGTGAGTATGGCCTCACATGGACCCTAGGGTCAAGACAAGTCTATCAAACCACCTCCATCGTTTCAGTTGGCTGCAGGATTTGCCTCAACTGAGATCCTTTCCAGGGTCTGGGTTTGAAGCTTAGAACTGTTTTTCAGACTGTTCAAGATTTGGTCTATGTATTTTTATTTATTTTATTTTTTGGAGTTTACTTAAGCAATCTCTGTACCCAGAGTGGGGCTCGAACTTATGACCCCGAGATCAAGAGCCACATGCTTTACCGACAGAGCCAGCTGGGCCCCCCTATTTATGTATTTAAAAATTTTTCTGGGACTCCTGGGTGGCTCAGTTAGTTAAGTGTCCAACTCTTGATTTCGGCTCAGGTCATGATCTCACAGTTCATGAGTTCAAGCCCTGTGTTGGACTCTGTGCTGACATTGTAGAATCTGCTTGGGATTCTCTCTCTCCCTCTCTCTCTCTGTCCCTCCCCTATTCGTGCCCTCTCTCTCTCTCTCTTTCAAAATTAATAAATAAACATTAAAAAAATTTCTCATCCTTTCTCTTGGGTCATAGAATATATGTGCCCTTTTTTTTCTGAACAATTATTGTCATTTCCTAAATTGGTTGGAAATACTGGATTGAAGAATCTAGACTTCTCAATCTCTTATGAATCTTTTCCTGCTGTCAGGTTAAAATATTCCACCAACCTTCCTTTTTTTTTTTTTTTTTTTCCAGAACCAAAATTGTATACATTTCCAGTGGGAAACACTATAGTCAAGCCTTCCTAGTTGTTTCTTTTTTTTCTTTCTAAGTTTATTTATTTTGAGAGAGAGTAAGAGCGAGAGAGACAGAGAGAGGGAGGGACAGAGAGAGAGGAAGAGAGAATCCCAAGCGGACTCTGCAGTCAGCACAGAGCCCCATGAGGGGCTCGATCTCATGAACCATGAGATCATGATCTGAGCCAAAATCATGAGTCAGATGCTTAGCTTACTGAGCCACCCAGTTTGCCCCCTTAGTTTCTTTCTAGAGATCTTAATATATTAATTTTAACGATGGACCTTAAATCTTAGTGTCTTGGGAGTAATAGCTGATTGATTGACATATGCTACTTAAATACAACCTGATGTTAAATATCCAGAAGAAATTCATCACAAACCTTTCTTTCTCTGGAGTGATGCTCACTAACAGGCATAACAGGTATGAGGTATATGAATGCATACACAGAAACTCAGTGCCCTTTTCGTCCTCCTCCCCAGCCGGCCTTTGCCTTACCCCTCGCTCTCTCCCTCCAGGAGCTGGTGGTAGGTGGCGATTTCCTTCTCCAGGTGGGTCTTGATGCCCAGGAGGACCTTGTATTCATTGTTCTGCCGCTCCAGGTCATGGCGTAGCTGTGTCAGTTCATCCTCATAGTGGGAGATGACGTATTGCATGTCCCGGAGCTGGCAGGAGTACTGGGACTGGGTCTCTGACAGCATGTTCTCTAAAGCAGATTTCTGAAAGAGGAAACGAGGTTCCTTGTACTAACTGACCGATGGCTTGATAGATTGAACAATGTGTGCTGGTTGAGTAGTTACAACACACCGACCACTCTGCTAGGTGTCTTGGTGGCTGCCGGGGGTGCAAAGGTGGGCAGCTGGCTGACTCCAGGGTTGGGGCTTGGGCAGTGAGGAGTGGACTAGAGTCAGGACTTCTGAAGCCCATTTTATGGGCATTTCTTTGTGTCAGGGAGCTCTTGGCAACTTTGCCGCATTCCTGTAGCGTTTACTGTATGTGCTGCTCTTTCGCGATTGAGCATATGCCCATTTTATCTCTGGCCTAATCTAAACCTCCTGGGGAAATAGCAACTGGGACCCCTGTCTCTTTGTGTCTTCAGAGAAGGGTTTCAAGTAGGGGTGCCAGATAAAATAGGGGGCACCTCGTTATATTTGAATTTCAGACGAGCGACGAGTAATTTTTTAGTACATGTATATCCTAAAAATTGCCTCAATATTGCATGGGATATACTTACACTAAAAAACAAACAAACAAACAAAACTGTGCTGCGTATCCAAAATTCAAATTTTTCGTTTTTTATTTTTGGGAGAGTGCAAGTCAGGGAGGGGCAGAGAGAGGGGGACAGAGGATCCGAAGAGGGCTCTGTGCTGACAGGCTGACAGCAGTGAGCCGCATGTGGAGCTTGAACTCATGAACCGCGAGATCATGACCTGAGCTAAAGCTGGACACTCAACCAACCGACTGAGCCACCCAGGTGCCCCCTAAATTCAAATTTAATGGGATGTCCTGTATTTTAATTTTGGTCAGTCTGGCAACCATAGTCCCAAGCCATGCTTATTGATGATGACAATGGTAACAGGTTGTCATTTTTGAGGAAATTTTAAAAGCTGCACATTGAAGTTGCTGCTCTAGGATACAGAGAACTGACTTAAATCCCTGCTCTGTTTGGATTTACCACCCGCTTTTCTGGAGCGCAGAACTTTAATCTTCAGGAGAAATCCCTGACTCTGCTGGATGCTCTCACTTTATCACAGCTGCTAACTTTCAGGGGGCCCCTTCATGCCGCCTGCTTTGCTCCTCTCCCTCTCCTGTTCTCCCAAAGGGCTGCTGCCTTCCCTCTCCTGTCTCTCAGCCCAGGGCCTCACTTCCTATGTTGTTACGGAAATGAAAGCCGTCAGGAGAGGATTCCCACAGGCTCCCACCATTATTTCCACCCACGTGTATCTGCTTCCAGGTTCTCAGTGCCCCCCTGGTACCAGGTTCTCACTCCCCTCCTGGTACCTGGCATGAGCTGTCTGTTCTCCAGTCATTTCAGCCGTTGCCCGCTGTCTTGCATCACCTGTATTTTCCTCTCTACCGGCTTCTTCCCATCTGTCAAATAGAGTAATTTCTCCCATCTTAAAATTGTTCTCTTGACTCCTTATCTGCCTTCAGCTGTCATCCGATTTCTCTGCTCCCCTTCACCTATAGCAAAGCTCCTTGAAGAATTGTCCATATCTGCTGTTCTAAATTCCTCTTGACCTCCCTCTGAGGGTGAAGGCTGCGCAGTCTGACTCCACTGTTACCCCAGTGGCCTCCCCTTCCCTTCCCTCCTCTTTTCTCCTTTTTTCTTCCCTTTGTTCATTTACTACAGCCACATTGGCTTCCCTACTGATCCTCCAACCCAACCCACGCACCTGTACATCATGGCTTTCGCAGTTACCGTTCTCTCCCCCTGGAGCCCCCTCTCTATTGCCACATGATGCGCCTTCTTACCGCTTCACCTGTCGCCTTAACAGTGAAACCTTTCCTGAGCACCTTGTTTAAAATGGCAGTCCTGCACTCCAGAATGCCTGACCTCGCCCTGCCATGCTTTATTTATTGGCAGCACTTTTTGCCATCTCACATACTACATATTTTGATGATCTGTGCCTTTATTGACTGTCATCCCCACTAGAGTGTCAACCCCCTTATTGTAGAATCCTCAGCACTCAGAACAGTAGGAGATGGTAGAATGAATGAAAATGGATATAAATGTTTTGCTGACCTCACAGGGTTGTTGCGAAATACTGCATGTCTAAATGTTTTGAAAACTATAAAACACTGTAATTATTTCTTTGCTCATTATTATCACCTTGACAGTGTACATTTTAAATGTCTGTTTACCGTCACTTATTCCTAAAACATAACAGTAATTTACCATGTGCATCTGCAACAGAATAAACCAGTGATTTCTCCTCAAGACCAAGGGCAGAGTAGCCCTTGGAAATGATATTGGTGAATGATCAGAAGATTTGGATAGGCTACAAAGGTAATCAAATGATAGATTTTATTTAATGAATCTTGAGTGCTTGTGACGCTTCATACAAAGCATTTTACTAAAAACCGTGAAAATTCTAGAAATGATTTATATATAAGAATTTATAGTTCACTGGGTGATAAGACATATACATAATGAACAGAGTGGTGCTTCGGAGTGAGCCAGGCCTGGATTTGCCACCAATTCATTTTGGCACCAGGATTTCTTTTTACTGGGGTTTCAGGGGGCAGCCTGGTTGCCGAGCGGGGAGAGCGCTGGTAGAGATTATGAGGGCCTCCTAGACCCCCGCACCTGCCCCCAAATACCAGGTGGCTTCACCACTGGCCACTTACTATCTATGTGACCTTGGCCGATTTACTTAACTGTTTGGAGCTTTTGTTTTCTCATCTCTAAAATGAGAACACAAAGACCTGCCTGGAAAGGTTAAATGTGAGGTTTGATGACAGTTAACATAATGAACCCCCTGACGTACCATATGGCACATTGTGGACACTGCGGTAAATGATAGCTCTCATTATCATGCTCATCATGAGCAATTTGGATGGAAAATGGGAAGTGAGAGATGTCCCAAGGGAGTTGGGGAGATGAGCCCAGGAGAGAGGTCACGAGAGGTTCTGTCGAAGAGGCAGGACCTGACCCAGGATTTTCCTCAGACTCACCCTGTGGCACTGCGCCTGCAGGTCAATCTCCAGGGCCTGGAAAGTACGCTTCAGCTCATGGATGTCACTTTGGCTACTTGGCACAGCTGCTGGACTGGCCACTTCTTGCGCCATGGCTGCTGACTGCGAGACCAAGCAAAGGGCAGAGGCATTGGCATTGGGACCACATGGAAATGGAACCTTTGGGAAGTCTGAGCCCCTTTTCTTTACCTGCTCTTTATACCAAGTGTCCAACTCTTGATGCTTCTTCTTTATTATAAACTCATATTCCTGTCTCATATCCTCCAGGATCTTAATTAGATCCTCTCCTGGAGTTGCATCCACCTTCACATTGACCTTGAAGTCATTTGGCACATGACGTTCTATCATTTCCTGTTTAATAACAGAAAAAAAAAATGAATCAGCTGTGAGAATCAGAAGGCCAGAAGTGTGTTGATTGGCAGCAGTTAACAGATCTTTTAAAAATTCAGCTTATGTGGTTGTTATTCTTTTATTGGTTTGGTTTGGCTTCTCAGGTATTATTTGTTGATGACAAAACATATATTCTTTTTTCTATTATAACTCCATAAAATAAAAAATAACACTAGATAGGTAATCAAATGGCCTCTGTGATTACTGACTTAATCCCTGGTTGAAAATGTTTCGCAAAGAATTCTGCTTCTGTAGCACATAAAATACTCTTCAGCACACATTTGTGGGTGAAATGATGGCACAATTCAACAGTTGAACATTTCAGTTTGTAGACTACTGTTTTGGGGAAGCAGTTTAGCAACCCAAAGCCAAAAGGTATAAAGACTTTTAACGTCTTGGCCATGTATTATGATTCCATAGGGTTGACACCCATAGGATATCATGAAAACCAAGAAACCGTAGGAAACGTTTAATTAAGTCATTGTCTCACCAGCTCTTCATAATTGAGGCCCTTTGATGTTCATAAGCAATTTTGTTTGCCTAAAACGGGGATTGCTTTCCTCATATTGCATCAGAGTCTCAGGGGCTTTAGATGGAATGTAACCTCTTCAAAGTTAGTTACATGGTTCTGGAAATTAAGATTCTTCGTTTTTGTCACTAGTTTTATTTACCTTGGTCAGTGGCAGATTCTCTTCATTCTACTGTCCCCCAATTTGCTGTACGTTGGGTCAATGAAGGAAGTTCAACCTCATGCATTTATTCTTACGGTATCAAACTAACAAACAAGTCTGGGTAATCGTTGTATATTAGCAAAATTATTGGCTGATTTATCATCAATTGTGATTTTATTTTGGCTATTGGATCTGACACTGCATAGACAACCTTGAAGCTGGAAAAATTAGATGTTTCTATTCTAGGACTAGCATTCAGATGGTAGGTTTTTCTGTGGCTATTAAGTCATCTGAACGTGCAGATTAAGAGCTGTGCTGGTTACCAGGAGCTTCTAGGGAGTCCTACCTGCTCATGGCGCTTCTTCATGAGAATGAGCTCTTTCCTCATCCCCTCAACCTCCTGTTCCAGATCTGTTGTGACAATAGTCAGATCATCCAAGGTCTTTCGGAGACCTTCAACTTCAATTTCCAAATCTTTCTTGAAGGAGTGTTCATTTTCGTACCTTTGGTTGGAAGGAAGAGAAGAATACACCTGTCGTTGGAAGGCCGCGGCCTTGTAAGGATTCACCTTCATTTAGAGGTGAATCTCTTATCCCTCATATGTCTGTTTCATGCAGGTTTTTCTGTGATGGTGACTCAATGTTTGTTTGTTTATTTGTTTTTGAATTAGAGAAGATGAAATAATAAACAGCCATATACCCATCAATTAGATTTAGTAACTCTTAACAATTTGCTTCGTCTATACTCTATTTTGTATTTTAACCTAAACTATAGGCATTATGACATTTCACCTCTAAATACTTAGGAATACATTTAAAAATTTTTTCTAATGTTTATTTCTGAGAGAGAGAGAGAGCACGAGTGGGGGAGGAACAGAGAGAGAGGTAGACACAGAACCCGAAGCAGGCTCCAGGCTCTGAGCTGTCAGCACAGAGCCCAACATGGGGCTCGAACACATGAACCATGAGATCATGACCTAAGTCAAAGTCAGATGCTTAACTGACGGAGCCCACAGGTGTCCCAGGAATACATCTTTTTTTTTTTTTTTTTTTTAATTTTTTTTTTTCAACGTTTTTTATTTTATTTTTGGGACAGAGAGAGACAGAGCATGAACGGGGGAGGGTCAGAGAGAGGGAGACACAGAATCGGAAACAGGCTCCAGGCTCCGAGCCATCAGCCCAGAGCCCGACGCGGGGCTCGAACTCACGGACCGCGAGATCGTGACCTGGCTGAAGTCGGACGCTTAACCGACTGCGCCACCCAGGCGCCCCGGAATACATCTTTTTAAAACAAGAATTTTCATTAAGAATGAAGCTAAATGTTATCTAAGTGATGAGCAGACTCTTAACTATGGAGAACACGTTGATGGTCACCAGAGGGGATTGGGGTGGGGAATGGGGGAAATAGGTGATGGGGATTAAGGAACACACCTGTTGTGATGAGCACTGGGTGATGTATGGAAGTATTGAATCACTACATTGTACACCCAAAACTAATGTAAAGCTGTATGTTAACTATACTGGAATTAAAATAAGAAAAAAAAATGAAAACAAAAGTTTTCTAAATAAGCATAACATTATCACACCTGCAGAGCTAATAATAGCTCTTTAACATCATCTAATTCTTGGTTCATATTCAAATTTCCCCATGCCCAAAAGTGTATTTTATATCTAGTTTGTTTAAAATAGGGTCCATTCAAGTATTTGTTATTATGCCTTTTTAATTCTCTTTTAAAGATATTACACGTGGCTAATGGTGAGATAAGTTAATTCCTTTAGAAAACAAAAACAAGATGAACCCCCAAAACAAAACAAAACAAAACAAAAACAGCAAATGACAATTCCCCACAATACAGTGAAGAAGGAACTTACTTGAGGCCGAAGTCATCCACTGCCATCCTGGCATTGTCAATGAGAAGAGTGATCTGAGCGTTGGTCTGCTTGCCATCCATGATCTGGAAAACATGCATCAAGAGTCTTTTAAGTCAGGGGCTCCTGGGTGGCTCGGTTGGTTAAGCATCTGGCTCTTGATTTCGGCTCCGGTCATGATTTCACAGTTCATGAGTTCGAGTCCCACACAGAGCCTGCTTGGGATTCTCTCTCCCTCTCTCTCTGCCCCTCCCCTGCTCACTCTGTCTCTCTCTCTCTCTCTCAAAATAAATAAAAAAAAAAAAAGAGGCTTTTAAATCAGACACCTCCCATGGGAGAGGTGCGTTTCCACCCTGTACTTTCTGGGTATATGATTTGTTAGCATAGATGATTTCTTTTTCTGGCATTGGAACAACAAATAACTAAATCAATAAATACTGAACACTTATGAGGTACAAAACATCAGAATGATTTTAAAGTAAGAATACGGCCCGCAGCCCCTTCGCTGTCTTTTTTTACACTGAGTTTGAGAGGCTAAAATTGAGGCTGCTGTTGGAAAAATGACATTGGAAAGGGAAGAAGAGTCACTTCAAAGTGCCTTCTAACTTGCTAGTGCTGCAAACATACCTTTAGTGTTTTGTTTCAGCTCATCCACATCTGAAGATGTTAAAAGAGGTTTAAGTTCCAATCCTGCCTTATTGTGAATATTAGGTTGGCTCCCTTAAAGTGCATTAGTTATTCTAGATGAACATAATTCTTCCTCGTGGTAGCATTCATGTTTCAGATCACTGAGCGAAGTACCAAAATTATCACTGGTATATGTTTGTCAAACTAATTTTAAATGAATTTTGTAATAGTCATCACATGCCACAATTATTTTTTGTCCAAAGTGGTGATAGCCATGCCCATAACTTTTAGGTATGCGTATGTGTTTGTAAGTTCTTCTATGATGAGAATGCCCAATTGTATCTATTAAAATATTGACTGAAATAACTTTTTAGCAGCTTAATAAACTTCAGCTGTGTTAAGGCCTCTATTTAAGACTTTCACTAGATGTTCATATACTTTTTAACATTAAATAAAAACTGCTGTTGAAAGTTCCTACCCGAGCAGTTGTGTGTACGTGTATGATTTGTAAATTCTTCTAGGTAGTGGTGACTAGGGGAGTATTGCACATTTGATGTATGTCACCATCTTTAGGAAAATTGAGGAGACGATGTCTCAATGTCAAAAGTATAATACTACTTTTGTACCAAGTATTGTGCTGAACTAGGAACTGGCGGTTTTCTTTTAACTTCCTATTACTCACCATTGGCATGAACTCAGGCCAGTCACACTGTCCCTTGGGTTTCAGTTTCATTGTCTGTTAAATAAGGAGTTTGTACTAGAACCAGTTGACCTTAGAGGTCCTAGCTCTAAACTTCTGTGATGTAGTTGGAGACAGAAAATTCTGTGACATTCCCATCGTATTTAAACAGATAATTCCTTTATTTAGAAAAGATTTCCTTAGGATAAAGTCATACCTCAATACAAAGACACCTTTTAAAAATCTGATCCTATTCAAAGCTCCGCTGGTTGCTCGGAATTTGGCATCATGAATGCACAATAGCAAGATTCAGAGGTGGTGATAACACTCCTGAGTCTGGAACTCAAAAAGCAGGGTCTGGGGTCCCACCCTATCACCTGCTAGCTGAGTGAGCTTGCCAAGTATCGGTTTCTTCATCCATAAAATGGCAATAATAATCATAGTAGCCACTTTATCAAAGAGTTATGAGGATTAGATTGGAAGCGATTAAATAAAATGTCATGACGTACTTAGCATATTCTGGGCATACTGTAGACACTGAAAAATTAGTTGAAACTAAATTAATTTAGAAAAATTTAAAGTGTTTAATTTTTTTTTATGAAAGAGCTTTTGAGAAGACATCCAGATGGCCAATAGACACACGAAAAAATGCTCTACATCACTCATCATCAGGGAAACGCGAATCAAAACCACAATAAGATAATACCTCACACCAGTCGGAATTGGCTAGCATCAGAAAGACAAGATATAATAAGTGTTGGAGCGGATGTGGAGAAAAGGGAACCTTCGTGCACTGTGAGTGGGAATGTAAATTAGTACAGACACAGTGGAAAACAGTATGGAGGTTCCTCAAAAATTAGAAATAGAAATGCCGTATGACCCAGTAATTCCACTTCTGGATATTTACCTGAAAAAAATAAAACAAAAAAACCCACTAATTTGAAAAGATGTATGCACCTCTGTGTTCATTGCAGCATTATTTATAATAGCCGAGAACCAACGTAAGTGTCCATCAATAGATGAATGGATACAGAAAATGTGCTAGATATATACAATGGAATGCTACTAAACAATAAAAAGAATGATATCCTCTGTGATGACATGGGTGGACCTAGAGGATATATGCTAGGTGAAATAAGTCAGACAGAAAAATACCATAGAAATAAGGAAGAAGTCAAATACCGTATGATTTCACTTACATAGGGAATCTAAAAGACAATAAATAAATAAAGAATGCACTTGATCTTAGCCAAAAGGCCGAGAAGCGATAAGAAATAAAGAATAAAGAAAACAAACAGAAATGGACTCGTAAATGCAGGGAACAAACTCGTGGTTTCCAGAGGAGGGGCGGAGGGGAGTGGGTGAAGTAGGCAAATGGGATTAAGAGATACAAACTTCCAGTTGTAAAATAAATAAGTCATGGGGATGAAGAGTACAGCATAAGGAATATAGTTAAAGAGGAAAGAAAGAAAGAAAAAAGTTGGCACTTTCGTAACTAGAGCCAATGTCTGTGCTGGATAAAGGCCAGGTTCTGTATGTTTTGAGATGCATCCCCAAAGTTCTGTTGTTTGTGGCGGGAGATAGCCAGGCTCCTGCCCAACTTCTTTCTTCCAGTGGATTCCAAGTGGTACTCTGACTACTTCCTTTGCTCCAAAAAAGGATTCTGTAGATATTTCCTGGTCTCCCCTCTGTAAGTGCTGCTTAGGGACTCTCATACCAATCAATGCTTTTCCTTCCAGGCTCTTTACTCCTTGTGCTATGCTATCTAAGCTCATAGGAAATGAGAAGAGGCTCCATCCACAAGGGCCTGGGGACCCTGGTTACTGAGGTGACAGGATCATCAGAGACATCCAGAGAAACCAAACACTGTTCCCCCCCATGGAATCAGAAAATCCAAAATGCTGTCTGGGGGCTTATTTGGCTTTTCTGGGTTAAACTGATGCTTTATCTGTTGCAACCCCCACATCAAGAGTCTGATTCCCCCAGCCAGCATCCTTCTCAGAGTACATGAATGGTGACTTCTGAAGTGCACTTGATCTAGAGCTTGCTTGTTTATTTATTTGTTTGTTTGTTTAAATGTATTTATTTAAATTCAAGTTAGTTAACATACAGTGTAGTATTGGTTTCAGGAGTTGAACCCAGTGATTCATCGCTTACATATGAAACCCAGTGCTCATCTCAGCAAGTGCTCTCCTCAATGCCCATCCCCCATTGAGCCCACCCTCCACCCCTCACCCAACAGCCCTCCAGCAACCCTCAGTTTGTTCTCTGTATTTAAGAGTCTCTTATGGTTTGCCTCCCTCTCCGTTTTTATCTTATTTTTCCTTCCATAGAGCACATTTAAATATCAAAACCACTTCCCCAGTTCAGGCTTACTTGATGCAATTTTATGATACAGCCACTCTTTCTGAGACATCCTTCATGGTGATGAATGGATGATGAGGACAGATTGAGAAATAATATGTGAAGCGTAGGTTTTGCATTGTGTGTTGTAGTTAATCACCTGGATCCTCCCCCAAGGCTCTGAGTTCATTCTTTTAAGAGGATCTAGTCGGTGTATTAATACAGCATTGCTGCTCCAGGGTGTGTAATCTCGTCCCAGGAAGAGGAAAATGGAATTTTTGATTGTAAACCACAGTACCAAATAGAGTACTATTGAGAGCCTTTCTAAAATACACATATCCTTATGGCTATATCTGACTTGGTGTTTCAAGAGGGTTGGATTAATTTTTGAGTTCATTTTTAAAAGACTTTTTTAAAAAATTGTTTTTAGTGTTTATTTTTGAGAGAGAGAGAGACAGAGGACAAGTGGGGGAGGGGCAGAGAGGGAGAGAGGCACAGAACCTGAAGCAGGCTCCAGGCTCTGAGCTGTCAGCACAGAGCCCGACACAGGGATTGAACTCACGAGTGGTAAGATCATGACCTGAGCTGAAGTCAGATGCTTAACCGACTGAGCCACCCAGGCACCTCTGAAAGACTTTTTGAGTAACATTTAAGACCCCTGAGGTGGGGACGGGAAGAGTACCATATCTATTTCATCAAGGCCTGGGAAGGGGTCAGCCCCTGGTTGTTGTGGGTTGTTGTATCTTTGGGTCTCTCTTTTCTCGCCTGCAATCAGGGGAGATTGGGACAGATAGGACAACCTCAACGTCAAAGAGTTGTTTTCTTCAAACATGAAAAAAAAACAACTGAAGTAAGAAATCCAGAAAAGAGTGGAATTCAAACCTGAATTTAATTTGTAACCCAGAACCCAGGATCCTGGGCCACCCGGAGAGTGGGCAAGCCACCTGCTCCTTTTCTCAATCCTGTTCCAAAGAATTTGGGCAACCACGCAGTCTCAGTCTCCTCATCTATAAATTGGGGGTGAAAATGCCTGCTTCACAAAATGAGATAATGTTTATGAAATGTGTTGTATGATTAACAATGCCATTGTAATGCATTATCTTTATTAACAAGCAGTACCATTTTTGTATTACATAGGCAAGGTGAGCACCATGCTGTATGGAAACTGTGAGGCCATTAGAAACAGATCTGGGTTAGAATTCGACCTCTGCCTCTCGCTGGTGGCTTTTTGTGTCTGCTTCACTACTCTGAGCCTCAGTCTTTTTACAGCGTCATTGTAAGAATTGAATCAGGTACTATCGAATGTTTCCATCAGGGCAGAGAGCTCTCAGATAGTGCTGATACGTGTATTAAAATATCCAACACGGCGGCTGGCAAATAATAAGCACTCAATACGTGTTTTCCTCCCTCTTTCCTGTTCCCTCCTCCTCTCTACAATCAGTGAATTATTTGACTAGGTCTGACCTCACATTTCTTTTGGGAGTTATGTTCTCAACTGTCCATTTGCAAAAATCTTCTATATTCTCCATTCTAAAACCAAAGCAGCTTTTATTAGTTAAAAAAAATATATGATGAGGTTTGTTGAGTCACCTTGTTTTTTTTCTAAAGACAACCATGTACTATATAGTTAAGGTAATTACACAGTCAGTTATTAGGTTGATTATTCAATAATTAGGGTTCATTATGAGGACAGATTTATATTATCTTGATTGGTCTTTCTTACATTCAAGTAAGGATGACCAAAGGTTGAAAAATAACACTGAATAATATTGGAAACCTTGATGCCCTTTCTAGGATGTGCTAAATTATGATCTTTTGGGGAATTTTCTGGGACTGCTTTACATAAGAGGGAAGTTATATAGCTTTAAAAAATTATCTTATGGGATACCTGGGTGGCTCAATCGGTTAAATGTCTGACTGTTGGTTTCAGTTCAGGTCATGATCTCACGGTTTTGTGGCTTTGAGCCCTATGTCGGGCTCTGCGCTGGCAGTGCGGAGCCTGCTTGGGATTCTCCCTCTCTCCCCCTCTCTCTGCCCCTCCCACACTTGTGCTCTCTCTGTCTCTCTCTCAAAAAAAAAAAACCAAAAAACAAAAAACACTTAAAATCTTATGAGGTAACTGGATTCCCTCTACTTCTAACCAATGTTATGAGACATCCCAGAAGGTATAAGCCTAGCTTTTTATTTAAAAAAAAAAAATTTTTTTTAACATTTATTTATTTTTGAGAGAGAGAGAGACAGAGCATGAACGGGGGAGGGTCAGAGAGAGGGAGACACAGAATCTGAAACAGGCTCCAGGCTCTGAGCTGTCAGCACAGAGCCCGACGCGGGGCTCGAACTCACGGACCGCGAGATCATGACCTGAGCCGAAGTCAGATGCCCAACCGACTGAGCCACCCAGGTGCCCCAAGCCTAGCTTTTTAAATGTCTGATTGAATTTTTTTTTAAAGAAGTCTCCATTACCCATCCTACTGTAAGATTCCAAAAATTATGCTCATTTTATTCTTTTTTTTTTCCTTTCCAATAGACATATTTTTATTATGAATATAATAAAAATAAATTAATTGGGTAAATTAATTATTCTTATTTTTCAAGCAATATGCCCTTTTCAGAACTGTAAGCAATAAGGACTCAGAGCTTTTAGCAGCTCGCAAGAGGAAATATCCAGGGATGTCAGAATAATGTACCGGCTAGTGGAGTGACGGCTTTTAGGTGTGATCTCCAAAATAACGTAACTCAGCTTTTCTTTCTGTGGGTCATCACTCTGTCACCAGGACTTTTGTGGTGGAACAGAACTGTTGTAGTGAGAAAGTAAACGCTGTCCTGTGCCTTGTGCACTGAGCGTGAAGGATGAATACCAGCCCTTATCATTACTATAACATTGCTGGATCATAACTGATACTGGACAGTAGCTGGTTGCCTTTTGGCATTTTTTTTGGATTCTCTGCATAATTTGTGTATAGAAGATGAAATATACAGAACAGAGTTTCCCGGGTCCAAAAGGGATAGTAAGAAAATATCCTCAAATACCTTTGTTCACAATGACTTTAAGCTGTTTTGCCATATTCCTGGAAATTGTCTTTTGTACCTATTTCTCCTCCCACAGCTCTCTGGAAACGCAGCCCCTCTCGAGTTCCAGGGTCACCCAGGATCTTACCTGCTCCTGCAGGTGGCTGATGTTTTCCTCATACTGGGAGTAATTTTGCTTACTGCCAGGATCTCTCTGCTCATGCCACTTCAGGATGCGACTCTCGAGCTGCTCGTTGGCCTCCTCCAGGGCACATACCTTCTCCAGGTAGGAGGCCAGGCGGTCATTGAGGTTCTGCATCATCTCCTTCCCATTCCTGCCTGGGAGGGAATTGCCTCTTCTGGATCCCCAAGACCCTCCAGGAGGCAGGCAGCTTGGCGAGCTGAAGGAAAGGGAGACGCGGACGCCCCCGGCACCCCCGTGGACACTGGGAGCCCGAGGGAAGCTCCCCAGCTGGCCCCAGCTGCCTCCTGTGCCATGGAAGGAGCCTGAGAGGGTCTGGCTAAAGTTGTGGCTGGAGATCATGGTCCCATCTGTGTTTGGTGCAGGGCTGGGCTCTGCTCCGCTCCCTGGCGCTGCAGCACTGAGCCGCCCCAGACTGCTCCAGATGGTTTTATGCCCTTTGCTGTGGGAGTTCCCTTCTCTGACAACTGTACCAACAAGATCGTATCATTGTGCAACATGTGTTTCCTCTTGGTCAATCCCGAAATGCCCCTGGGCCTTCACACACATTGTTGTTGTTTAGAGCCACATCAATATACCAGTTTGCTTCTCCCTTCCAGTTGTAACCCAGAGGTGTGGCCCACAACATTAGGTGGGTACTAGTCTCAGGTGTTTTTCTAACCTTTCCGTGGAATTTTTCTATTGTCCACTTATCTGAAAACGGTCAGACTGAAGTCTACAAAAAGGTTATTTGGTGTAGTATAGATTTCCTTTTAAAAAGGAGACATTAATCACACTGACACACATGCCCTCTCCGCCAGCCCCAAGTAAACAAACCCCACCTCTAAAGCGAGGGTGGGAGAGACTCCCAAGGGAAGAGCCAGATCAGAATCTCAGGTCCTAGAATGAAAATACTCGTGCTGAGGAAATGGAGAATGTTCTGAATATCTGATGCCTTTGTGGCAGTCACTGTTTGATGGAAAGTAATTTCAAAGGATCATTCTTAAGAACAAACCGTCAATTATAATTAATGAATGAATGACCGAGCCTTCCGCTCCCAGGGTGCCTTTCATCCCCAGCACACCTCAAATCCAAACAACCGGGCCTACACCGGACTTCCTTGGCCCCTGGGAGAAATGCAGCCTTTGTTAACTGGCCAGCAGCCGTGTCCCAGCTGAGCCCTGAAAAGCCTGGGTTCCGTGTGTCCGTGACCTGCAGGGGGGATGGAGGAAAACAGGAAATATGCCAGGGGTTGTCTAATGTGCTTGATGAATCTTATGCTTCGTCTGCCAAGGTAAAGGTTAAGAATGAATAAAGAGATAGTCTGGGGGCGGGGAGCCATGTGCTAATTGCTAGCAATTTAAAAGGGACTTTGAAATAAAATGGCAACATTGGAAGGGACTTTAGTGTAGCTCCATCCAAACCACTGACTTGCAGATGAAGAAAACTGAGGCCGGGGTGTGGCAGAGGATAGATCGTGGGTTAGTGGCAAAGCCAGGGTGGGATTCTTTCCACCACATAGCAGTGTCATCCTTGAGTTGAATCTTGACAGAGTCCCATCATCATGGTGATAATGGGACTTCCCAGTTTACACAGCGGTTTGGTGGTGTTTATTTAACGCGAGCAACAGCTCTTGATGTAGCCACACAAGGGTTATTGTCCCCATTTTACAGATAAAGAATCAGGGGCTCATGGAGGTCAGTGATTGAGAGCTGATTTGCATGTGCAATGTATTGCACGTGCACATGAATTTGTGGGTGTCACTGCCTTGGTCTGTGCTTGGATACTCACTGCCTTACTGCCTGTAACAGCTCCCCTGACTTCCAGACGTAGTTCGAGGGTTATCTTTTTCCACAATTGTTTTCTGAATTTTCCTGCACAGGTTGGGTGCCCCACCCATGAAGAAACCACCTCTTCTGGTCTTAAGATCTTCCAGAGGGGCAGAGAGTTTAGGATCCCCGCCCCACTGTGGAAGCTGGGAGCCCCTGCTCGGGCCCAGCCACCTCCCTGACTCCACCCCGTTCTTCACTCATCAGGTAACTCTGCACTCCTCTGGGACTGCAGGCTTCTCGAAAGCTGGGATTATGTCTTCCATCTTTCAAGCACCGGAGTCTGGCTTCTAGGCATTTCATAAATGTGTGTTAGCTCAGTGATGAACTTTTTAGAGTTAGGATTTTAATTCTGGTCTTCTGATGTCATCACCTCCTGCCCCTTTTGGGAGTGTGAGTTGTAAAACCAGATAGTAGGAAGAAGCCTCTCCCAGGGGTGAGAGTCGTAAAGGCAACCTCATTCCTAAATACTAATAAAATTACCTAAAGTACACTAGCTCTGCTTGTCCACTCTGGCAACAAAACCTTGCAAAATTCCTCTGGAATTTCCAAGACTAAAGGAAAGTGGCACCTGGGTGGCTCAGGGGTTAAGCATCTGACTTCGGTTCAGGTCATGATCTCACGGTTCATGGATCTGAGCCCTGAGTCAGGCTCTGTGCTGACAGCTTAGAGCCTGGAGCCTGCTTCTGATTCTGTATCTCCTTCTCTCTCTCTGCCCCTCCCCTGCTCACACTCTGTCTCTGTCTCTCCCTGTCTCTCACAATAAATAAACAGTAAAAAAAAAAAAAGACTAAAAGAAAGCTTTGGGGGTGCTTATAGAGAGTGCTCTTTTAAAGTGTTCTATGGTCACTAACCTCTGAACACAAGAAAGAGACAAAAGGGAGATGAGATAAAAATAGAGCAAATGAGGAACTTGTTTGAATGTGTGGTGGTGAGCAGTGTTCTGATGGACCTGGGTGATGCCTGATCATCTGTTTTGACTCAAGGTTCAGGTCAGCTCTGGATTGTGTTCACATGGACCCAGCCTCACAGAGGAGAACATCCATCTGTAGGTTGTGCAAGAGCCAGGCTGCACACCGCCTCCTGAAACTCCCTCTCAGTGGTTGGTGATGGGAATGATCCTTTTTCCGTACTTTGCAGGCATGTCTGAAGTGGCAGTGACCTCTTAGCCCCGTGGATTTCGCCCATGCGTCATTTTACACCAGTGTGTGGGAGTTGGGATTTATGGGAGTTAACCTCGAGCAAAATACTTCTGGTGTTGTAGCAGGATCAGGGTAGGGAAAAATTGGTGGTGCCATTTGAGAAGACTGGAGAGAAGTCATCTCTTCTAGAACCATCGTGTGAAGAGTTTCCTTATAACTTCCAATCTGTGGCACTCCATTGGATTTTAAAAGAAATGGTGGATTTTTTAAAATTATTGGTTGGTTGCCTGTTTGGTGAAAATGATACATGCTTAGTATAAAAAATTTTGAAGTAATCCAAGAAAGTATAAGAAAAAATATTTTTAGAAACTGCCTAATTCTACCACACAGTCAGCCATTGGTAAATTGGTGAATATTATTTCAGATACTCTCTATCTGTGTATATTGGTAGACCTATGGATGGCAAGAATAACTTTAGGAAAATGAACCCATACAATTTATTCTATTTTAGAAGAGTTTACTTTAAAAAATTTAGTTAACAAATAAGAAGCTGAAATGGATTCACTTTAGTTACATGTTTTCTATCAGATTTTTAGACTTTCATCATATTCTTTTAATTTTACAATTTTTAAGGAGAGTAAAATGACCTGTAAATTTGTGGAATCACAGAGCTGGAAAGAAGGGCAAGAATAGATCTTTTTTTTTTTTTTTTTTTTTTTTTTTTTTTGCAGCTTTCTGATTTTAGGTATGTCAACTGCAAATTGCTGCACTTATTTTTAAGCTATTTTTTTTTTTAAGAACTCAAGGGATAAAGGCTAATTGCCTTCTTTTTTTATTTTTTTATTTTTTTATTATTTTTTTTTTTTATTTATTTTTGGGACAGAGAGAGACAGAGCATGAACGGGGGAGGGTCAGAGAGAGGGAGACACAGAATCGGAAACAGGCTCCAGGCTCCGAGCTATCAGCCCAGAGCCTGACGCGGGGCTCGAACTCACGGACCGCGAGATCGTGACCTGGCTGAAGTCGGACGCTTAACCGACTGCGCCACCCAGGCGCCCCGCCTTCTTTTTTTAAAAAAATATTTTTTTTGAGAGAGAGAGCAAGAGTGGGGAATGCATATACTGCACATTAAGCAACTGCCCAGTTACCCCAGCACATAATTGTAAGGACGCTTAAAGGCCCAGGCTCTGGCTAACTCACCTTTAAGTCGTGAATACTGTTTCCAGTTTCCAGAAGGCTGTGGCAGGCCCTCCATAAGAGTTTGTTAACCTTGGTCTTGGGAAGAAGATAGAGCAATAGTGGATTGGGTGGAATAGACTACGTGAGATACAAATGAGAAGAAAAAGGAAGGTGATGGTGGCCAGATGTGGTTAGAAAACATGAGCTCTCCCATGGAATCGATCCTTAAGGGACTCTCATGGTTGAGAGGGAACAAGAGGTCCCAGGTCATGGCGTCAGAAAGAATGGCCGCCAAGGAAAGACAAATCCTATAGAGTTTTCCCAGTAAAATCAGATTTTACTGATTGCCTCCCCATGGTATTTTTTAACATGTTTCCCTGACCCCTATATTCCTTGTAAGATAGTAGTTGGATCTGAAGGCTTCATGAGATTCCTGTCTGACATTTTTGGCAAGAATACTTCCTAGGGAGTGTTGTGTTCTCCTCTTGTTCATGCTGTAACAAAATATCTTCTATTGGCCTTGCTTGACCATCGATGCTTAAGCTCGTGCAGCTTCTGTATTCCAGGTGAGTATTTCCCCAAGAGAAAAAATGAGACCGTGCCTCCTTTCAGACTGAGAGTTTTTCACGTGGAACTCAGTGGACAGGCTTCAGGAAGTTAGTAAAATCTCTGAAACGGTGCAGAATTGTCTTTGCATATTCATATGTTCACTATTCTGAGAGGAAGTTAAGCTTTCATTAGCTTGTCAAAGGAGCATATGAATAGAAAAAGTCAGAATCCAGTGGTGTAAAGCTCTAAAGGGTCATTCTTTCCTTGGCCTTTAGTTACCAGTAAGATGTGTAGGATTTTCACGTGTAATAGCAATGCAACAGTGGACTTCGAAATGAACCACGTGTATCGCCTCTGTCATACCCATCACTTTATAGACAGGAAACTAAAGAAGGTAGGTACTTTGGGCAAGGGCCCATGGCCAGTTAATGGCAGGGCTAGGACTAACAGAAGGATTCCATGATATTGTTGCAGAGCTCCTGATTCTCTCTACTTTATTATTATTTTTTATTTTTTAATGTTTATTTTTGAGAGAGAGAGTGAGCACATGAGAGCAGGGGAGGGACAGAGAGAGACATGGACAGAGGGTCCAAAGTGGGCTCTGTGCCTGATGCAGGGCTCAAACCTATGAACCATGAGATCATGACCTGAAGTAGGATGCTCAACCGACTGAGCCACCCAGGTGTCCTACTTTATTATTATTTTTTAAAACCATAAAGATGATGCTTCAGATTCACTGAATTTTTTGCAGTTGTGGGATGTTGATAGATGCACGTGTTCATTTACAAACAGCAAGGTATGGTTAAAATGTTTCTGTTCCTTTTTTCTTCTACCCTTAAAACTATGCATTTTGCCTCTGATTCCACTGCTGGTTAAACTCCATAGCCACAAATAATTAGGGTTAAATTCCTCTAATTTAATTCACTTAATTATTTATTTTACTGAGAGTTTACTTTAGAAGTGCTCTGGACTAGACTGATAAGACACAGTTCCTGCCTTCAAACATCCTTCATGGATCGGGGGTTTGGGGTTTGGTTTTGTTTTGTTTTTTGCAAAGCCAGTACTCTGCCAGTGACACAGCCTGTTATGTGAGGATCTGTTTTGGGGTACTTAGGAGCAGTTACTGATCTTTATTTACCCATTTATACGTTGAACTCAAAGTTGCCAGATCTCAGGGAGCCGTGGTAGGTTAGCATTATCACCACCAGAGAAAGCCACATGTACCTGGTTGTCAGGATCTTTTCACCTGATAGCAATGAAGTCATCCTCATTTGAGTGACACATTTGTCACTGAGTACCTCATTGTGGAGCTTGGGGAGAATGGGTCGGCCTATCCTATGATACTGGGAGGTGAGTCTCATATATCATCACCGTCACCTTCAAAAAAGGAGGCCCATCCCCTCCCTGTTCCCAGTTTCCTTTAACAGCTGCCACCAAATCTTTCTGAGAAGGGAAGAGATGTTCCAGCCAGATAGCTTCTTTGAGAGGAGTGCCAGGGCAATCCGTTTTAAGCCTGGCTTTAGAAAGATCCCCAAGTCCTTTTACACTACCTCTGGCACGCCACCAGCTCTGTTGAGGTGATTTTTGTTCATTTGAGGCTCCAGAAGACAAACAGATCCCGTAGTGGGTGGGGAGCACTAGTGCAAGACTGAAATGGTTTCATCTCTTCTTTTTTCTCCTTTTTATCATCTTAATCTGCCCAACTTGATAGGTCAACAAATCCCTTATACAAAGGTTGTTGTCACTGATAATCCTTGAATTAACCTGAACATTAGCTTCAGTGCTCTTGGGACGTTCCTTTCTTCTGCCATTTAAGGAGACATTTCGAGTAAGTGCAGTGTTGGTTTGCTGAGACATCATCTCACGCAGTTTGCCAAAGTCTGTCCTGGTAGCTTTTACCTTGAGTCCAGGGTGGTTCGTGTTGTGGCCGGGTCAGCGTATGGAGGGCTGTGGGAAGGTCCTTGCCCTCCAGAATTCTTTTCCACTTGATAGTTGTTGGTGCCTGAAATCCAACCACTTATTTGTTTGGCTCGCCAAAATGTTGCTTCCTATTAAAAAAATACTGGGGGCACCTGGGTGGCTCAGTCGGTTAAGTGGCCGACTTTGGCTCAGGTCACTATCTCTCGGTTCATGAGTTCAAGCCCTGAGTCGGGCTCTGTGCTGACAGCTCAGAGCTGGGAACCTGCTTCAGATTCTGTGTCTCCCTCTCTCTCTGCACCCCCCCTTAAAAATAAACATTAAAAAAATTCCTAATGTATTCATTTTTTTATTCATTTATCCATTCATTCATCCATTCCTTCAACAAATATTTATTGAATACCTATTCTAAGTGATGGGACAGAGAGAGCAACAGAGGATGATGGGATAAAGCTGGGGATACACACAGGAAGTCCCAGACTTCCTGAGTATTTTGATTTTAAACATCAGAGTTTTCTTTTTTTTTTAATTTTATCGAGATAATTAAAAAATTTTTTTTAATGTTTATTTATTTTTGAGACAGAGAGAGATAGAGCATGAGTGGGGAGGGGCAGAGAGAGAGGGAGACACAGAATCTGAAGCAGGCTCCAGGCTCCAAGCTGTCAGCACAGAGCCCGACACAGGGCTCTAACTCATGGACCACAAGATCATGACCTGAGCTGAAGTCGGATGCTCAACTGACTGAGCCACCCAGGTGCCCCAAATGTCAGAATTTTCTATAGAAAGATTTTAAACAGGGGAGTGCCGTGCCATGATTACATTTGTGCTTTGAAAAGATAACCCTGGCTGCCTTGCAGAAAATGCATGAGAGCACAAGTAAGCGTGTGGGGGGCAGCTGGGAGGCTCCTGCACCTACCCAGAAGAGTGATGATGGTGGTTCACTTATTATTTTTTGTAGGAGAATGATTTGGTGAAATATGCAAGGATATTTGAAGAGTAGTATAGCGTTAATTAGATTTTCTGCCATGACAAAGACGTCGGGGCGCCTGGGTGGTTCAGTTGGTTAAGCATCTGATTTTGGCTCAGGTCAGGATCTCACAGTTTAGTGAGTTTGAGCCTCACATCGGGCTCTCTGCTGTCAGCATGGAGCCTGCTTCAGATCTTGTCTCCCTCTCTCTGCCCCTTCTGCACTTGCACTCTCTCTCAAAACAAACAAACAAACAAACAAACAAAAACATTAAAACAAAGAAAAAGAAGATGTAATAAAATTCAATTTATTATTTATTGTCATGGCATCCATAGTATATATGTGCTACATTGATCTTTTCTACAGGCTTATATCATAAACACAGTGTTGAGTATGCTGTCTTAGTACATGTTTGATACACATTCTAATCGGTCTGCTTTTAGACAGGAATTAGACTAATTGTATAGTTGGCTAAAAGGATTCTTTTTTCAAGGCTCTTAACCTGTTTTATGGACAAGTAACTACTTGGGTGGACTCTCCCTTACAGCTGAAAGAATTTACACAGTAAAAGGAGATAGACTTGCCCGAGGTTGTCCAGTGTTGGTGGCACCAGGCCCCTGGAGCCCATCCCCTTCTTAACCACTGGCTTCAAATTTCATGCTTGTATTTACTGTGACTTCCTCTGTGTTTACAGTATCTTTGCAGATTTATTTCTAGGTTGCTCCTTTTTATGTTTGTGGGTGACGTTCTCCTTACCTATTTTCCTGCTTGTCTTTGGTTTGGGAAAACTGGATTTATTCTTCCCCCACTCTCTCCTTTCTTTTGGTTAGGAATGATTGCTTTTTCTATGCTTCTTGTTTCAGAGAATTCCCTGCCCCCTTTAAAAATTATCCTGAGGATGCTGTATCTTTCTTTCCCTTTTTCTTTTTCTTTCTTTCCTTCTTTCTTTCTTTATCTTTTTAAAGTTTTTAATGTTTGCTTATTTTTTGAGAGAGAGATAGAATGTGAGCCAGGGAGGAGCAGAGAGAGAGGGAGACACAGAATCTGAAGCAGGCTTCAGGCTCTGAGCTATCAGCACAGAGCCTGACACGAGACTTGAACCCATGAACCGTGAGATCATGACCTGAAGCGAAGTTGGTTGCTTAACCAACTGAGCCACCCAGGCGCCCCAATGCTGTATCTTCCTTATGTCTTTGTTACAGTTTGGATTAGTGGAAGGGGCTTTGGCTTGGGCGTTAAACATACTGGGCAATCTTAACCTCTTGGTCTCAATTTTCTTATCATTAAAATGGGACTAACAATCCTCCTGTAATTAATAGGGCTGTTGCTGGAAGTGAATGAATTAATGTACATACATGAGCTGTATAATCTCTATGTAACATACATACATACATGAACTATGTAATTTATATGCAATGCACATACAGAAACGATGTAATCTGCATGCTATGTACACACACATACTATGCTATCTGTGTGCAGCCTCCATAGATGAGCTATGTAATTGTCATGTAATATATGTATATGACCTTTGTAATCTGTAAACTTCAGTGCGTAGTTGAGGGTAGAGAGAAGTGATGATTGTAAACACTACTTGTCTGCCCTTCAGCCACGATCCCACAGGTCTTGAGACAGAGGAGACCAATGAAGTTGTCAGGAGGTCACAAGGGCTACATAAAAAAGCCTAGCCTAATAGGCATACCTCTGTCCCCTGATGAACTCAGAAATAAACGTTAATTGCAAGAGTTGACGTTTTATAGGCACAGTCCATGTAAAGGTCAGTCTACATTTATGCTGATGAATGTTCTAGTTACTAGCTTTAAGTTCAGATTTTGATTCTGCCATCTGCTGCCCAACCCCTCAGGCCTCAATTTCCTCAAATGTGAACTGAGATTAATACTCACCTTGATGGATAAGGGGTTATTGTGGGAATTAAATTAGATAATTCATGCATTGCACATAAAATGTGCTCAGTGGTGCTATTACTAAAATGTGTGTGTGTGTGTGTGTGTGTGTGTGTGTGTGTGTATGTATTAGAATAGTCTATTTTGGTCAAGTAAAATAAGCTGATATCATTCTATGCTCTGGCTTTGGCTATAGTTTGCTGGGAAGTTATATATATATTTTTAATAGATTGCTTTAAGCTTGTAAATTTATTTTAGTATCCTTGGTGTCTTAAATTCTTCCTTTTCAGGGCACCTGGGTGGCTCAGTTGGTTAGATGTCTGACTTCGGCTCAGGTCATGATCTCATGGTTAGTGGGTTCAAGCCCTGCATCAGGCTCTGTGCTGACAGCTCGGAGCCTGGAGCCTGCTTCAGATTCTGTGTCTGCCTCTCTCTGTGCTCCTGCCCTGCTTGCACTCTGTCTCTCTCTCTCTCTCTCTCTCTCTCTCTCTCTCTCAAAAATGAGTTAACATTAAAAAAATATTAAAAAAATAAGTTCTCACTTTTCAATATATTGTATCCCAATTTCTTTGTTTGGTATATTTTATTCTTACTCCTACTATGTTATCTGTTTACAGATATTTATATTTTAGGATATACGCTATTTCCACTCTGAAGAAGTTACCAGAGGATTCTGTATATTATATTGTGTTATAATAACTGGGGTTTAAAGTAGCATGAAGCACAGTGAACCCATCTTCTAGTTCTTCCCTAAGAAGGCTTGAATTTGTCCTATTTCCTTTGAGCAAGTGAAAAACATCCCCAAACACCTTTTGCTAGATCTCACTCCCATTCTTTCCTTCCATCTCTGCCTTCCTCATTCCCCACCTGGACCATGACCCTTTCTCTTTCCCCCTTTGTTCACTCCACTGTCTCCCAGAGTGAGAGGAGAGGTCGGGGAGAGTGGCCAGATTGGCCAGGAGGGACAGTATCATTCCAGCTAGTTGTCCTTTTTCTTTCATACTGAAATCATAACAGTCAATTAGGAAATAAATTCTTGCAAAATATATGTTGGATAAAAAAGGAAGAGGCAGTGTTGCATGATGGTTAAAAGTGCAGGGTCTGAAGTCACACAGTTCTGGGTTTGAATCCTGGCTCTGACGCTAACTATCCATGCGACTCTGGTAAGTTATGAATGTCTCTTGCCTGAGGTTCCTCAAAAATGAGTGGGTGTGCAGGAAATGCACACAGAGAACATGAACACTTTGGCACATTGAGAAGTACTCAGCAAATGTTAATTGTTGTTATTGTTGCTATAAAAAGGTGACCCCCGGAAGGTTATGGAGCATGTTTACATCTTCAAACCATTAGTTAAGCTAGAAGCCTGAATATGTACTATCTTAACATCACTTGTGTTGCCTGAGGCTTGAAGCACAACACGGAAACTTGATTCGTTCGTGGATTTAAACACTCAGGACTTTGTTACCGTATGCATCAAGTTCTACTCTGGGTGTTGGTGTTTTATGGAGGTAATATATGAGACCTCTCTCTCTCTGCTTTCCCTTTGGTTTAGATGTAGGAGAGTGTGGCAGGCAGAATAACACCCTCCCCCCACCCCCAGTATGTTCATCTCCTAATACCTAGAACCCTATGACTCTGTTATGCTACATGGCAAAGGGGAGTTAACGTTGTAGACAGAGTTAAGGTTGCTAATAAGCTGGCCTTAAAGTGGGGAGATTATCTTGAAATATTCAGGTGGGGCTGTGTCTTTACAGGTGGAAGAGGGAGGTAGAAGAGAGTCAGCATTGGGGAAGGAATGTGGTAAAGGCAGAGCCTGAGCGATGAAGTTGCTGGCTTCGAAGGCAGAAGGGAGACACAAGCCAAGGAATGTGGGAGGCTGGAAGAGACAAGGAAACAGGTTGTCCTCTAGGACCTTCAGTGAAGAACAGGGTTCTGCCAACAGCTTGTTTTAGCTCAGTGGGGCCGTGTCAGACTTCTGAAATAAGGTAATAAATTTGTGTTGTTTTGAGCCAATTTGTGCTCATTTGTTACAGTGGGAATAGCAGATTAATATAGCAAGTGTGTGTGTGTGTGTGTGTGTGTGTGTGTGTGTGTGTGAGAGAGAGAGAGAGAGAGAGAGAGAGAAAGAGAGAGAGAGAGAAAGAGAGAAAGAGAAAGAGAAAGAGAGAGAGAAATACAAATAGGAACTCTAGTGACGGATTTTTGCCAAAGATTAAATTGAAGGTGAGTAGAACATTTAACATGTCATTTATAAAACATATATTTTCCCGTGTATCATATGGATTTGTACTTATTGGCACAATAGCCAAGATGGTTGTGGTGACTCTATTTCACGAACTCTGCATTATCCAACTTACAGGCGGATTTTTACTTTGCAAGTTGATTTCTATTATACATCTCACAAAATTAAAAGAATTGAAACCACATCTCTGCTGAAACACTTCACAAATGATTTTTATTGAAAAGCATAAAACTACAAAAAATCAGGGCTTCTCTTGAAGAGCCAGGGCATACATGGGTACCAGAATTAGGATGGATATGAATATCTGTTCTTCATTTGCAACCCAAGGCTGTCTCCCCTCCGATCCCCTCCTCCGGCCATAGCCCCTGAACTCCTGTGTGGACCTTCTCTCGGATAGAGTACCTGAACCACAGGTTTGTCTATCACTAATCGCTGTTTACTGTGTTGGCTTCGTGTCATTAATACGAGGGGGTGGTGCTGTAGCTGGGGCGCTGGACACGATGCCTGTGACCCACTCCCACTGAACATTCTGTTCTGTTTGGGGGCGCTGCGAATGACCTCTTCTTGGCTCATCTCCCTCTGCGGCCACACAAGCATGCCTATTTACCTCTTTCTTCCCTACTTATTTTGTCTGTGTCTCCCGGTGCCTCCCCCGAATTTGCCAAACGTAGCATCTTCTCCTTTTACTAAACCTAGATCTAAACCTCATCTAAACCTAGTACATTTGATTTCACTTCTGATTACTACCCCCCCCCCCCCAACAATTTGTAGCCTGTGTTAAAAGGGACTCGGGGGGGACTTTTGATATCCTATCCTGTCACCCTATATCCTGTTAATCTTAGGGTCACAAACAGAAAGTCCCCTGTGGCTTCTGCAACCCATGATTGATGTTGAAGCTACGGCTCATCTGTGGGAAATATGAATAGCTGACAGCCATCATTTCAACCTTGAGCTCACCCTGACTAGGAACAGGGTTAGAAATGAGATCTACAGTTTCCTGATGATTCTCTAAATCAAGACCTCTTGGTTTTATGTCCGGTAGAGCTGAGCCATTCCATGCCAGACCTCAAACAGGAAACTTCCCATGAACTCAACCACCTAACCACTGTGTGTAGAATGAGATGAGACGGGAATGCCATCCGGTCAGGCTGCCTGGTCTCTGAGGCAGAGCTTCATGGGGTGACACTCCCTTTGTCTTAGACTCTTCTTAGGCTGGTAAGTTCAGAAGCATCATTTTGTTAGTGCACCAGAACCAAAGAGATTCTCAGGAGCCGACTCACAGTAACCTAATTCCTAGGTGCCAGATGAATGAGCCAGAATGCAAACTTTTTAATTTAACATCAAGAGATGGTCCGTTCTGCAAGCATGAAATTCCCATCTGCAAACTGGAGCACCTTCTGTGTTGTGTCTGGGTATTAGAGAAACCAGGCTGTGATGTGGAATTTGGTTGGTAAAAAATGGGGCCAGAAGAGAAATGTGGGATCTTAAGGCCTGAGGAACGTGCCCTGACTGTCCATTGCACTAATGTGGTCGAGTGCAGCCTTACTCCTTCCTGGATTGGGCTGGATGCAAACTCTGTCAAGTTGCTTTTAGGACTTGCCTTCTTCAGAACTCCATGACAAATATATCTTTAACTATTTGTGTCTTTGATTGGGCTACGGATATATTGTCAAATTTGAATGATTTAAAACCAGGGTATTTGGAGTGTGGAAGACATGAATTTGTTCCGATTTTAACTTGACCGTTATGCTGAGCATAACATCAGCATAGTGCTGAGCAAGTTGGTTAACTTCTGTAAGCCCCGATTTTGTGAAGTGTGGATAATAATAGCATCGTGAGGTTGTTGTGAGGACTGAGTGAGGTAACTCAGGTGAAGCACTTAGCACAACGTCGGGCATAATATTCAACCAATGTTTAGTTGGCTGAAAGAAGCCTTACTCTTTCTCCTTGTTGACTGTAGGACATGTTATGAATTCTGCACGTATCTCAGCACTTTATGTGTTGGTTGTTCTCGGTTAACTGTGACAGGTTTTGTTGGAGCCCCCCTGCTGCTTTCTCTGTTGAGTCCATTACCGAACCCAGGGAACATCGGGACCAACAGAGATAAGGGCAACAGGATCTGTTCTCAGAGAAGGACCCCAGTCCTGTGTGGTCTCCCCTGTCATTTCTGATCTCCACAAAAGTGATTCTGCTTATAAGGCTGTTCTCCCTCCGCCTCCTGGGCCACCTTCTTCCTGTTGGCTGCCACAGAGTGAGAAGGTTGATATAGTATGGGGAGATCCTTTCCAACTGAGTACCAGAACATTCCAGAAAATAGAAGAGTTGGACCCGCATGTGGTAATCATTTCACTATGTAGATGTATATCAAAATGTTTTCAGTAGATACAATTTTTACTTAAAATTTTTTTTAATGTTTCTTTATTTTTGAGAGAGAGAGAGCATGAGTGGAGGGAGGGAGAGAGAGGGAGACAGAGAATCCAAAGCAGGTTCTAGGCTCTGAGCTGTCAGCACAAAGCCCGACTTGGGGCTTGAACCCACTGACTGTGAGATCATTACCTGAGCCAAAGTCGGATGCTTAACCGACTGAGCCATGCAGGCACCCCTCCAATTTTTACTTAAAAAATAGATAGACTCAGGTCATGATCTTGCATTTCGTGGGTTCGAGCCCCGCGTTGGGCTCTGTGCTGACAGCTCAGAGCCTGAAGCCTGCTTCAGGTTCTGTGTCTCCCTCTCTCTCTCTCTCTTTCAAAATTAAATAAACGTTAAAAAAAATTTTTTTAAGTAAATAGTAAAATAAAAAAAGAAAGGTTCCATCCTTAATCTGGTGCTTTCTTTAAGTTGTCAGGATGGCTTTGCTTGACAATGTCACTGTCAGCTCCAGTGAAATATTTCATTAGCCCGAGTGTGGTGGTTTTGCCAGTTGAATGTAGGTGTCTTAAAGCAGGATGGTGAAATCATACTCCCCACGTTATTGGGTGCCAGGCATGCTTAAGAGCTTTGCATGCATTCATTAATGCGGTCATCTCAACCCTAGGAGGTAGACGCTATTAATAGCCCCAGTTTAAAGATGAGGAAGTGGAGATACATAGGTTAAGTAACTTGCCCAAGGTCTCACAGTAGGTGGCAGGGCTGAGAATCAGACCCAACTGGTCTGGGGTCAGGCATCTGTTCTAAATCAACATGTGATTCTGCTTCTGGACCTGAAATGGCAGTGTTCTCTTTCAGCTTTTTCTAATGGCTTAGTAGGGACCACTTGTTCTGAATTTTTACCCCGGTCTCCTTTTCTCCCTCAAGTTACAGAGTTCTCTTAAATGGGCTATAATTTTTATGTGCCTTCCACTGTGAGACTTCTCTCTGCACCCACAAAAACTATGCCAGGGATCAGGGAAGGTGGTCTTTTGGATGGTGGCAGCGATGGAGGAGGGCACAGTTATTTTCTTCTGATGGGTCAGCGGTACATGAGCTGACAAACATGTGCAGAGAGACCTTTCTATCCTTACATACAAGTTGGAGATAGGCAGCTCTTTATAACCAACAATGTGGATTTGGAGAAATTCAGCCCAAAATGTGGTCTCTGTAGGTCTTCTGGTTTAGTAGAGTTATGTTGCTCGTCTCAGGGCCACAGATATCAAGTAGGTAGGTCCAGTTCTCTCCAGAATAAATCTTAAGTACCTGCTGGACCCACTGGGCCACCACAATGAGCTATAAAGCAGAGGGTTTTGCCCCTGGCTTAGAAACAAAGGCCTTTTTGATTTTTTTTCTCTTTATAGAAGGACACAAAGAAGGGAGCCACAAACCTGCCTTCTTTCTAAGAAATAGTAAGATAAGGGGCACCTGGGTGGCTCAGTTGGTTGAGTGTCCAGCTTTGGTTCCAGTCATGATCTCGCTGTCTGTGAGTTCAAGCCCCGCGCCGGGCTTTGTGCTGACAGCTCGGAGCCTGGAGCCTGCTTCAGATTCTGTGTCTCCCTGTCTCTCTGCCCCTCCCCCACTCGTGCTCGCTCTCTCTCTCTCTCTCTCTCTCTCTGTCTGCCAAAAGTAAATAAATATTAAAAAAATATTTAGAAATAGTAAGATAAACTTTAATCTCAGGTATTTTCTTCAGGTATACCAGTATGTCCATCTTGATTCTTATGTTGTTCCAGATAGAGAGGGAGGAGAGAGAGGGAGGGAGGGAAGAGGGGAGGGGAGACAGTGGAGGTGAGCCATGGGGAGGGGTGGGAGCAGCAGGAAAGCATGTTCAGAAACTTTGCTGCTGGTGACACCTTAACTGGAATATTTAGAAACATCGGCATATTACATATTTTCTTATGTGTGTATAAGGGGTGGCCTGGGGCTTAAAAGCATCATCTAAGAAAACCCTCCAAATATAATGCTCAGCCTGAAATGATCATTTGACTACATAAACACTTTCAATGTTGCCAAATAGGGTTGGTTGTTCCCATTTGAACTGGGTGCGTGGGTTGTTCCCACGAAGCTTGTGAATCATTCATGAACACACCAGATCCTTCAAGCTAGCCAACCAGCCATTGGATTCATTTCCTATAAAGGCATTGGATTACAGTGTTGAAACAGTGCATTCCAGGCTTGCTCGCACTGATTCTAACCATGGCATTATGTCACGGACGCCGGTCACCTCAGCGTAGAAATTCTTCCTAGTACGGATGGGTGCTCTTCCCCTCTCTTCTCTTCCCATTTCTCCTGAACTTTAATCTCTTCCTCCCTCCTGTTTGGAGGTGGCATTTGCTTTTAAAATGCTTTGTATTATCAGAACGTTCGTTAAAAAAAATTTTTTTTAATGCTTTATTTTTGAGAGAGACAGAGAGACAGAGCACGAGCAGGGGAGGGGCAGAGAGAGAGAGGGAGACACGGAATCCGAAGCAGGCTCCAATCTCCCTACACCTCCCATGTTTAGAAATAAGATTATGGATCACCAAATGGGTTTTGATACTCTTTCCCTTTCCAACACAGGCTCTAGCAAACAAAAAGCCATTTTGCTCTTTGGAGTCTATCCTTTGTAAGACTGTGTCTTACCAGGACTTTATAAGACTTCTAGAAAAAGGAAACTGGCATTATAATTGCCTTACAGGACTGGGATCCACAGAGTTCTGAGTTTCACATATCTCTAATTCAGCCTAGTTTCTAACATTGGGAGTGTGGTACATGGGATACTTTGCTCTGAGTAGGAGGAAGAGATCCTATTTTTAGGATAAATTGAGAAGGGCATTGCTATATCAGCTCAAGGTTAGCCTGAGTCCAGCAAGGTTCCTAAACCCTGCATCCTGTTGGAATCAAAACTCAGAGCAGATTGAGCAACTCTGACTTCTCACCAACTGACTTCCCAGTTAGTGTCGCATGTACCTATGGGGTCCACTGGGGACCATCACTGAACCAGACACAAAGGAAGAAGGTATTTTGGAAGGAAATGACAAATGCCTGGTTTTCAATTGGGGGACAAAACCTCCCTTCTGCATGGCCTTGTACAGCTTATAGGACCCCTTCACCATTATTATTCCACTTAGTCCTTCTAGCACTGCAGGGCCCAAGTTGTTCTGGCCCTTTTACTCAAGGTCATACACATAGACTGGGGTGAGACTCTCTCCTAGGTCTTCGGAGTCCAAGCCCCATGCTCGTCCCACATTTCCCTCCTGCAGTCTGAGATGGAATGCAGTGAAGTGCTACCAGGGGTAATCTGGGCGTTCAGATGAGAGGGAAGTTATTGATGGGAAAGAGATCACTGGGAGTTCTGCATTCCACTCGCTTAGTGTAAGTTGCTACTTGTCTGGAGGAAGTGACTGCTGAGCCCAGAGTTAAACAATACTTTTGTCTTTGTCGTGGGCGCCAGCCATCAAGTGATATCTGATACAAACCCTAAGACTTCAAAAATGATTTATGCCGTAGAATTGCAGGCTTGATCACAGGAAGACTTTGTTCTGTTCTTTTTTTTTTTTTTTTTTTTTTTTTTTTTTTTTAATCCCTGAAAGCTGAGCACTATTAAAATTACAAAATCATGACTGGATCACTAAATTGACAGGGAAAGAATTTTGACGTGCGATAATGACACAATTAAGTCTAGGGCTGTAGTTCAAAGCAAAGCTTATATAAAAATAACATTTGCATAGTGCTCTTCAGTGTACCAAGTAGCATGCCATAAACAATTTCCTTTGATCTACGCTACAAACCTGTGAAGTAGCCATGGTCCTCCTTTAACAAATAAGGAAATTAAATTTGAAAGAGGCTAGATGCTTTGCCCTGGGTCTTAAGTGGCAAGTTTAGGATGTCAGGTCTTTTGACTCCACATTCTGTATTTGGTTTGTCGTTATTTACTAAATCTTCTGGAAACATCGAATAATTTTTGTAGGGATGGACTGAAACCCTCTGGGACCTCCTGTGAGAAGTTTTGGTAATGGCGGGTACATAAATGGTATCTTCTCACTGTGTTGTCCTTGCAAGCAGCAATCATTCAATAATCAAAGATATTGTGCAAAGTTGGTGGTATTAAGTCCACTTCTCTTTGATGGATGGATTGCAGGAGGAATCTAAGCTATTTTTTCATGAGCACCAGTCACAGGGAGAGGCAAGAACAGGTTATGATGTGAGAGTTCCAGCTCCCTGTCCCTTGTTAAACAGTCGGAACCAACTCCCATTCCCTAAAGAATGGAAAGAGAAATAGCAAACATTTAATGAAAGGATCCACGTTATTCCTTCAAAATGCTCTAGATTCACTCTCCACAACCCTTCCTGAATCTTGATGAAAATATTTGGAGAAGCCTAATGGTTACAAAGTTTTGGAGAACACAGACATCTTCAAAAACACCTTGTGGAACTGAAGTATGCGAGCAGGGATAACAGCAGAGTTCAACAGGATTTGGACTCACGACTATCTATCTATTCAAGGAAACTGAACATTAAAGATCTTTCCCCCATTCAAGCTGTTCCCATATAAGGGTTCTTTCTTTGGCCAAGGAAGGATTTTAGAAGGGAAGTTCACAGCTTTTCACCTTCATGGCCGAAACAATCCTAGAACTTGTCTGACTGGCTCTAATGAGGAATGTAAGTAAACAAGACCTGAGTAAACAAAAGAGAAATCTGCCCATCACCTGTGGAGTCAAGTAATGTAGGGCACCTTCCTGGGCACTTATAAACCAATGCCTGTCTCTCAGAGAAATGGGTAATGTGCTTCCAAAGAAATGACACAGATTATCATGTTGACATTGCTTTGGATGCACATTACCCATTTCTCTGAGAGACAGGCATTGACATTGCAGAGGCTTAGGAAAGGGTCAGAATAAAAGATACTCTGTCTAGCAAGGTGGACCCACTGTGTTTGTTATTAAGAAACTAAGTACCTTAAGGGACTGGGGACTTTTTAAGCCTTTTTGGTAGGAGCAAGTATTGGCCTCTCTTTCATGAATGAGGGTCATTTTCATCACCTTGGGTTGTTAGGCTTTGGCAATTCTGGGGATGAAGCAAGGCTGCACGTGCTCGTGAGAAGAAATGACTTTGCCATCCCTAATCTCCTGCGTGATGGTGCAGATTTTAACCAGTATTTGGGGCAGTACTCTGCAGGTACAGCAGAGCTCATGTGATCCGTGGGAGGCTGAGGATGATGTATTGTAAGCCGGGGCTGTGCATTCCATGGCGCTGGCCTTACTGGAAGGCTCACATGTGGTGACACACGGGTTACAGGGAAGCCTAGAAAAAACAGAATTTTGCCTGTGATTGAGGGAAGGTAAGGATGGTTGTGGAGAACAACAGCGGTGGGTAATGTTTCAACATGGTGTCACTCAAAACAAGTATTTCCAAATGCTTATTTGTTCGTTTTGTTCTATCATTGGTGGAAGAAAAAGAATCAGACCAGATGCATGGTAAAGCAGCATCTTAGGCTTAGAAGCATTAGATTCTGTAAGCTGCCATTGTGGACAATACCACAGCACTGTGGAAGAACACCACTCCAGGGGTTCAAGACCCGGGTGCAATCTAGCTTGTCATTTACCAGCTGGTGACCTAAGATAAGTCAAGGAACCCTCCTGAGCTTTAGTTTTTCATCCAGAATGGGTATAATGGGAGCTGCGCTTACAGGATTGACAGGATAACAGTGATAAGGGACAGGTTGAGAGGCTTATTATCTGAAGAAAGAAAGTTAATCAGGTGTTTTTCTTATCAGATGGCCTGAAACCCATCTATGGAAGAGTCTTTCATGCTTTATCGGGCAGCTTCTAGGTGCCTTCTGGGTGTATTTAAATGAAATTTTACACAATTGGAATCGGGACCAGTTAACAGAACTCTTTTTAAGAAGCATCATCTTTTTTGGATGATTCCAGGCACTTTGGTACGTCAGAGCTCCTCAGAGGGACTAGCTTTTGTTAACGTTGTGCTAGTATCATGTGGACATGCCAGTTATAAGAACTCTGTGAGCAGAGTCCACTGATTATTTGGGGGAAGGAAGTCTCCGTAACGGTTCTAACTAAGTCTGCATCTGGGGCATTAGTGTGGACTGAGTTGCTTCAAAGAGCTTGTGCTCTAGGTCCATCCCTTATGGGTTGGTTAGCTTATCATTGAAAAACATTACAATTTCCATTAAAAAAAAAAAAAAGATGCTGAAATACACACATCTACATGCTGCTCTTGGCATCAAGGACAAGAGGCTGGAGATGGGCATTTCAGCCTGAACAGACTGTTCCTCCAAAAGGAGCAGGGTCGCCCTACTCAATTTCATGAAAGTTCATCTAGTGGGGGAAAATCTGTAAGTCACCAGGAATGTTTGAATGTTTGGGGAAACCATTGTTTTCCCTTGTACTTTTTAAAACCCAACATACAAGGAATTAACCTGGTGCGCTGGCTCTTCAAAATGACTCCGCTCAGCTAAGACCGCAAATTTGGACTAGGTTACAATTGTAGGTCTCCAAACAGCACAGCTTGAGATCATGTACCTAAAGTTCCCACCACTGGCAAGAAGATCAAAGCACATGCCCCCTATTGCCTAGAGGCAGTACACACATGTGTGTCAGCATATTTTCTCATAGTTGTTTTTATTTTACTTACTCGACATCCGAACTCTCCAGAAGGCTGCGGTATGTGGCAATCTCACACTCCAGCTGGGACTTGACATCCAGCAGAATCTCATATTCTTGGTTCTGTCTTTCCAGGGCACACCTGATCTCTGCCAGCTGAGCCTCCACATTATCAATCAGACACTGGGTCTGGGCCAGTAAGGCCGTGTAGCGGGCCTCTGTCTCCACCAGGATGCATTCCTGGGAATCTCTCTACCATGGAGGAAGAAATTAAGATTTGTAATGATGATTCATTGGAGCCTGGTCTCTTGTGAACTGTATCATTTAAAATTTTTTTTTTTTTTTGTGACAGGTACTAATGAATCTCCAAGCCCTCTTATTACTTCTTAACCAAAGAAATCCCAAATCAAAATGATCTACTCTGCTAAAGCTTGCTTCCTTTTATCCTCTTTATTTTTTTTTTGCTTTCCTTAAAGTACTCATTTCTCTTTCTCTTTCTTAATCACCTATCATACGACACTCTCCTACCTATGAGACAAACCAACAAACAAAAACGTCCAGCTTTAAAAACCTGTTACCATGGCACTTCATTCTGAGAATATTTTTACCTTAAAGAAGTTAGCAGCATTAAGCCATGAACAATTCCTTCACTTGCAGGGCACCTGGGTGGCTCAATTGATTAAGTGCCTGCTTCTTGATTTCAGCTCAGGTCATGATCTCATGGCCCTGGGATGGAGCCCGGCATCATGTCCCACGCTGAGCGTGGAGCCTGCATGGGATTCACTTTCTCCCTCTCTCTTTGCCGCTCCCTTGCTTGTGCTCTCTCTCAAAATTAACATTAAAAAAAACCCCACAAAACAATTCCCTCACTGGATCCCTTCCTTTATATGTAAAACATGAGAGTTGAAACTTTGGTGATTACAATTCTTTCCTGATCCATCATCCTGTAAGTCTATGGATAATGCAATTTTAGGTTAGAATAACCTGTTATTTACATGGTTTTCCCGGTTTTCAGAGATGAGAAAACAGGTTCAAGAGGTTAAGTGAATTGCCCATGGTCACATGACTAGCTGGTGACAAATCTAGCTTTGGGGCAAGGTCTTCCAAATACCCTTCACATCAGAGCATTTAAATAATTCCCTACTTCACAGAGGCAGTACAATGGAAGCAGAAGTGGTTCCAGCTCTGGAACTGAATTCTGGCTCAGGCTCATCTCTTTTGTGACTTTTAACAAGTTACTTAATGCCTCAGGATCTCAGTGTCTCCATTCCTAAAATAGGCAAGGTGGCACTCACCTTGGATTTGGCATGGGAAAATCAGTTTATCTCCCTGAGCCTTATCTATAAAATTGGCTTAATAATTATGCCACCTCCCTTATAAGACTATTTTATAAATTTGATAGTTTAGAAAAATGTTTTGCATGTAATACAGTGCTCTTGTAGTGTTTCCCAAAGTGTACTCCATGGATCCTTATTGCCATGAGATGCTCTTAAAAAAGGGGGTCCACAGTCAATTAAGTTTTGGAATGCTGAATGCCATGTATCTCCTTGGAGATCCATAGTGTATATTAGCTTATTAAAGGTCTGCAGGAAGTTACCCTGTTTAACCTTTGTTTACTCCAGCATTTCCCAGGCTTATATGACCACAAGCCCTTTCTTGGCCATAGACTCTTTAACAAACAGAGGAACCTTTGTTCTGAGGGACACAATTTGGGAAACATTGCAACATGCAGGTGTCAGGGGCGATTGCCATCACTGCTGTGTTAGGCTTGGTCAGTTTCCTGGGTACCATTCGGTGCTGGGCCTGCAGTTCAATCTCTAGAGCATTCATGGTGCGTCTGAGCTCAGTGATGTCCTTCAGGCAGAACTGCTGCTGTTGAGAGCTGGTCACCACCTGCTGGTTCAGCCCCTCCATCTGAAACACAGTCAAAGACCATGCATATTATGAAGGAAACATGACTTTGATGGAAGGGTGCCTGGAAATGCAGGATCAGCTATTCGGTTTTGACTTTTCTACCCTCCTCACCTGTGTGTTGAACCACTGTTCCACTTCTCTGCGGTTTGTCTCCATGATGGACTCATACTGACATCTCATTTCTTGTAGAACCCGGTTTAGATCGACAGAAGGGACAGCGGTCACTTCAATGTTGAGTCTGTCCCCAAGCTGGCTTTGTAAGGAATTGATTTCCTATGGAAAGAAAAAGAATGTGAAGTCACTTGGTGACCACATGACACCCTTGTGTTCTTGTTTGTCTAACAGCAATAATTTAGCTTAATGGTATCTGAATGTAGCTCACAATAAAGGAATAGATGATTTATAGGTACTATTGAGAGGCTATAAAATAACCTAAGACTATTTCAAATGTGACTCTGTGTTCAAGTATGTGGAACATTAGAAGGAATTAATTAGCAAGATCAGAGTCTTAAGGAATTTAGATCATTTCCCGGGATGGGTAATGGTGAAGCAGCATGGAGGTGGAGTTTATAATAAGAGACCAGAGTCTCTATGATGCCAATATGGGCTTTTGCCAATAGGGACTTACAGCAATAGAGGCAGAAATCAGTGCAGGGATGCCTACAAAAAGATGGGAAACCTGCGGGGGGTTTCCCCCCCTAAATTGGGTTGCTCCCTTGTCTGGAAGATCTGGAGGGGGGAGTGGAGGCTTCAGATTGTGTTCTAGGCAGTGGATTGGAAACCCATTGGACCAATGGTAGTGGCAGTAGATATTCTTGGGCTGAAAAACAGAATAGTCTACTCTTTGGGGACAGCTTTTGTCAAGTTCAACTCAAAGGAATGGATGCTATTTTTAGAGGCTTAGCTTGTAATGACTCTCTTGGTTTTTCTCTTACCTCTTCATGGTTGTTTTTAAGGCTGAGGAGCTCTTCCTTCAGAGACTGGACTCGTGCCTCCAGGTCAGCCTTGGCGAGGCTCAGGGCATTCAGGATCCGCTGTAGGCCATTGGCATCTGCCTCCACTCCCTGGCGTAGGGACACCTCAGCTTCGTACCTGCAAAAATGAGACACAAAAAGAAAGACATTAAAATGCAGATGGTGTAAATCGAGCCAAGCAGAAGTCCCTTCCACATTTTCCTTTGGGCCTCTCATTTATTATATTTCTGTTGTGGGCTTGATTCTCTTTAGAGGTGAGACCATTTGATAAACATCACGGCTTAACCACTGTTCCCTTAATCGCTTTGCCAGCGTGAGGCCACATTGCTGTTCTTTGAGATGAGGGAATTTTTCCTCCTCCTGCCCCTGGAGGCAATGCAGGAGAATTGGAGAGTGCAATGGATTAGGAATTAGAAAACTTGCGTCCACATTTTACCTGTGTCTTGCCCTAGGTGTATGTCTTTGGGTATAACAGAGTCCCGTGCAACCACAGTTTTCTGGGAATTGATTTCCTATGGAAATCAATCAATCACCTTTAAACAAGGTGATTGCATATTAGCAGCCCTACCTGTTTTCCTGAATTACTGTGCAGGTAGTCAGATGGGTTCATAAACTACAGGTAGTGTATACATGTGAGTGGTTATTAATCTTTGTCATTTACTGGATATGAAGGTCTTTTCTGGGCTGGTGCTGACATGGTATGGGGCAGGAAGGTTAGCAGATTTGGGGATACGCTTCTTGGGAGTGTGTCGCATCAGATGCAGGGTAAATTCTGTCGTGAATGACAGTGCTGGATGGGCTTACTTGGCTCTCAAGTCATCAGCAGCCAGTTTGGTGTTGTCAATTTGTGAGACCAGTCTGGAATTCTCAGCCTTGGTACACAAGATCTAGAATTAAGAAATTGTACACACAAATGAGACAAACACCAGGATCTTCTTTAAAAACCAAGGGCTTGTGTGTGTGGCGATTAAGGGGGTGGGGGTGGGGGCCGTTAGGCTTTCCATTGCTATGCTTAGGAAGCTTGGGGGGGGGCTTTGGAAGGTCAGATTTTTTTGTTATTTTCCTAAAAAATCAGCAGAAACTACTCCAATAAAAACCTTGCATATGTTTTCCTGCCAAAATATAAAATCCATCCTCAATTTGCATCCTCTGGAATGTAGCCACCATGCAGGCAAGGACTTTTTAGCTCACTGTTATTTTCCCAGAGCCCAGAGCAATGTCTGGTGTTTGTTGGGGGTGCTCAGTAAACACTTGTTGAACAAATAAAGTGGAGTAAATCTGGCATGTGTAGCTGCAGTACATCACTCTGATCAGGAAACAGGTTTGATGTTGCAAGAAACCGTGGAAACAATTTGGAGATGATGAAATGAGCATAAGAGGGGAAAAGAGTGGTAATGGTAGCACACTGGATAAAAAGTAAACTGTTTAGGCACTTCTTAAAACCAAATGCTTTTTCTCAGGTCCCTGTTTTTGTTTCTAATTTTTGTTAAAGAAATGGCAGCAATTGGGGCGCCTGGGTGGCTCGGTCGGTTAAGCATCCGACTTCGGCTCAGGTGATGATCTCGCGGTTCGTGGGTTTGAGCCCCGCGTTGGGTTCTGTGCTGACAGCTCAGAGCCTGGAGCCTGCTTCGGATTCTGTGTCTCCCTCTCTCTCTCTGCCCCTCCCCTGCTTACACTCTGTCTATCTCTCTCTCAGAAATAAATAAACATTAAAAAGTTAAAAAAGACAAAGAAAAAGAGAAAGAAAGGAAGAAAGGAAGAAAGAAAGAAAGAAAGAAAGAAAGAAAGAAAGAAAGAAAGAAAGAAAGAAAAGAAAGAGAGAGAGAGAGAGAGAGAGAAAGAAAGAAAGAAAGAAAGAAAGAAAGAAAGAAAGAAAGAAAGAAAGAAAGAAAGAAAGAAAGAAAGAAATGGCAGCAATAGGTTGTTAACACATTTGGGACCGAAGCTATCTGGTTATAACAGCAGAACCTATCTCTGGAAGATGAGTAAGTATACAACTCTGAATATTGCCTCAAGATGACAATTTCATTCAAGAGATTTTCTTATTCTACAAAATATTTTTTTTCCAACATAAAATGAACTACAAATATTTAGGTTTAGCACATGGCTGTTGCTTGGAGAGTGTCATTACACAACTTGATTATACACATTCCTAAGAATCTTACCTTCTGCTGGAGCTCCTCAATGGTAGCGTAGTAGGACCTGTAGTCAGGACATACGACACAAAGCTCTTTGTTACACTCCTTCTGGATTTTGCACTCCAGTTCAGTGTTCTCTTGCTCCAAGATCCGCACCTTCTCCAGGTAGTTAGCAAGGCGCTCGTTCAAAATTTGCATGGTCTCTTTCTCTTTACTGTTGATACCTTCACCACACCAGTCGCAGTCATCCAGAGGGGGACAGGCACTGAAGTTGTTAATCAAGCAGATGGGTGTGAGATAAAAGCAAGGAGTAGGGTGGCAGCTGTTGGCTTCGAGACCACCATATTGGCAGCTGGTGTTGGGAAAGATGGTTCTAAAATTTGTAGTCCTAGAGCATCTTTGGTGTGGCGTGGAAGAAGAAATAGTTGTTGTACAGCCTTTGGTATCCATGATGTGTACCCAGTTTTGGTTATTTCAAAATCTGTGGTCCAGATCGAAAGCTCAAGCAACCTCGACTAAGTCTGAATTCCAAGCTCCTTGACTATTTCCTCTTTGAAGTGCTTATATAGCCTTTGCTGTAGGTGGGGTCATGGCTGGAAGGATGTTTTCCTTTCTACTGTTTATATCAAATCCCATAGGAACATCTCATTAGTCTGCTTTTTACTTGCCTGAGAAGAGTTACTTGTCTCATAAAAATGTGCATTTAGGCTGTTACTAAGTTATTACCCATCACAACCACTACCTGTCATTGGATACAGAGCTTCACATGAAATCTTCAAAAGGAAATGCCATCACAGTTCTACCAGCATCCATTATTAAGCAGGTGTGAGTATATGAAGTTCATTAAATCCTTGTTGACCTCTCCACCTGGCCTAAAGCTTGATCAGGAATGAGTTCATCCTTCTTTTCCTTTCTTCTCTAGAAAAGGGAAACTATTAATATCTAATAATTATTGGTGAACTCAGAAATCAGTATTTTATTTTGTTCTGCCCAACTGATTTTCCATTTTCATTGTTCGGACGTTGTGAGTATGGGTTAAAATGTGAGTTTTAAATAAGACCCTTTTTAAAGATGATTGCTAGATTCCTGTTTCAGCTTGCCAGGTAGTGTTTGATTGCTAACAATAAATTTCCTGAAAAAGAAGCTGGTTACCTTTTGGTTTTCCAAAACCCACGTTTTATGACATTTTTTTGTGCTCAGTGTTTGCTTGTGGAATTACATTAGCTAGCAATTTGTCTTGGGGTTGGTTTATATTTGCCGTTTAAACATGATCTGTTGAAAGGTGTGTGTTTTTCATTCTCAGGAATACTTTCTCAGTGTTTTCTTAAGAAAGTTATTTTTGGGGTGCCTAGGTGGCTCATTTGGTTGAGCGTCCAACTCTCTTGATTTAGGCTCAGGTGATGATCCCAGAGTCGTGGGATTGAGCCCTGCATCAGGGTTAGGATTTTCTTTCTCTCTCCCTCTCTCTCTCCCTCTCTCTCTGTCTCTCTCTCTCTCTGTCTTCCTCTTTCCCCTCTCTCCTGCTCGTGCTCTCTCTCTCTCTCTCAAATAAAAATTTAAAAAAAGAAAGAAACTTATTTGTTCCTGTTCCTTTATGGAGGCTCTAGGAGAGAACAATTATCTTGCCTTTTCTAGCTTCTAGAGGCTGCACAGGCTCCTTAGCTCCTGGTCTCTTTCTGTCTTCAAAGCCAGCAGTGGGGAGTCTTTCTCATGCGGCGTCACTCTGACACTGACTCTTCTGCTTCCCTCTTCCACCCTTAAGGCCCTTGTGATTATATTGGGCCCACTCATATCATCTAGGATAATCTTCCTATTTTAAGGTCAGCTGATTAGTGGCCTTACTTCCCCTTTGTCATTGTTACTTCCCCTAACATATTCAAGAGTTGAGGGTTAGGATATGAACATCTTTGGGGCTGCATTATTCTGCATATCACATAAGGTAAGGAAAAAACATTAATTTACAATAGTGCCACCAAATATAAAACGCACAGGAATAAATTTAGTTAGAAAGGTAGACTACATGAATAAAATATTAAAATACATTGAAGGACAGAAGACTAGAATAAATGGAAAGAAAAAACATGTTCTTGGACTGAAATACTATATCCATCACTATAAAAATGTCAATTATCTCCACATTAATTTAACTTAGATCCCGCTAAACTTATTGAGATCCTCCCAATCTCAAAAATGTGATTTTTTTTTTAACCAGGCAAGATAATTCTGAAGTTTTATGAGAAAAGTTAATCAAATTTGAATAGCCAGGAAACTTCTATAAGAGGAAGCCCCAGAGAGACTAGTTCTTCCTATTTTAAAGACTCACTAATCAAAATACTATAGTATTGATGCATGAATAGTCAGACAGATCAATAGAATAGAATAAGAGGTCTAAAATAGACTTCCAAACAGACTGGAATTTAGTGTATGATAAATGTGACATTTAAAACTAGTGGGGGAAAGATAGACTATCATATGTAGTTTGGGGACAATTCTGTATCACTTGAGGTAGAAGGCAGGGCAGGAAATGTTGGGATAATGACTCATCCTTCCTAGTAAGACATATTGCAAATTGATCAAAGATTCAAATGTGAAAAATGAAATCATAATTGTGCTAAAAATATGAGAATTCTTTTTATAAAGTTGAAGACAGAAGGCCTTTCTAATAATGACCGAAATAAAGAAACCATAAAAACTTATAAATCTGACAACATCAGATAACTTTTACATTGGTACAAAACACAACCTATAAAATTGGAAGACAGATGACAAACTGGGAAGGTATATTTGCAATAACGCCATAGACAGTGACCAGAAAGAAAATACAACAGGCACTTAATTTACAAAGAACCTTAGAAAAAATGCTCAATGTCACTCATAAAGAAGAAATGTAAATTTAAACTACACTGAGATTTTATTTTATCTTTCTCCCTATCATACTGAAAAAAAAAAATCACAGTTTGGTAACAAATGTACTGTATACAGCCTCTCATTTATTGCTGGTGGGAGTATAAATTCATACAAGTTACTATACTGCTACTGTAATCAGACAGTGTGATATTGGCATAAGGGTTGGCAAGTGGATCAGTGAAATAGAATAAAGATTCTAGAAATAGTCTCACATACATATGGTCACTTGATTTTTGACAACGTTTCTGAAGTAAGTCCATGAGAAAAGGATAGCCTTTTCAATAAATGTTGCCGATCAATTAGCTAATTGCGTATAGCAGAGATCGATACATCTTGAGCTTTACCTCACACTCTATATAAAAATTAATTCAAGATGGATTAAATAATTAAATGTGAAGGTTACAGGTATGGAACTTTTAGAAGGCAACATGGAAGAAGATCTTCATAAGCTTGTTCAGACAAAGACTTCTAGCACGTGGAGAGCACTAAACATAAAACAATGAATTTGACTTCATCATAGTTAAGTCTTTTACTGACCAAAATATACCACTAAGAAAGAGAAAGGGCAAGCCACTGGCTGGGTGAAAATATCCACTTGGGATATAAAGGACCTTCCTTTTGACATAGCAGTATCATGACTAGTTCTATGCCCGAGAGAAATGAGTGTATATGTACACAAAAAGACTTGCATAAAAATGCTTCTAGCAGTTTTATTCTTAATGGCACCAAAATGGAAACAAGCCAAATGCTCACAAACAACACAATGGATCAACAGACTGTGGTATATTCATAGAATAGGTTAGTAACTTGACAACAAAAAGAATGAACTATTGGTATTCACAATGACATGGATGAACTTCAAAAACATGTCAACCTGGGTCGTCTGGGTGGCTCAGTTGGTTAAGCGTCTGACTTCAGCTCAGGTCATGATCTCGTGGTTCATGGGTTTGAGCCCCGTGTCAGGCTCTGAGCTGTCAGCACGGAGCGTGCTTCGGATTCTGTGTCTCCCTCTCTCTCTGCCCCTCCCCCACTCGTGCTCTCTCTCTCTCTCTCTCTCTCTCTCTCTCTCTCTCTCTCTCTCTCTCTTCTGTGCTCTCTCTCTCTCTCAAAAATAATAAACATTAAAAAAATATATATCAACCTGAAGAATTTAGGCACAAAAGGGTACAAACAGTATGATTACATTTATATTAACTTTAAGAACAGGCCAAACTCTTCTACAGTGTCAGGTATCAGAATAGTGGTTGTCTCCTCATGAGGGAGGTGAGCTGACTGGGAAGGAGCATGAAGGAACTCTCAAGATCGATATTTCACATCTTGATGTTCTAGTCTATGTCTCGATCTGGATGATTACATGACTGTGTATGGTTTTCAAGTTTCATGGAACTACATGCTTTCCACCATTGATACGTTTTCTTGTATGAAAATGAAATCCCAGTGAAGTGTGGTTAACATAGAAAGTTAAGATTTGATAGAGCTGTGTAGCTCTATGAATGCTTACTACTTTATTCATGTACTTGAATTACAAATGGGTCATTTGTAATTTCACTTGTGAAAAATGGAAGTCATAAATGTGCTAAGAGAAAGCATAAGAGAATTCTTTTACAAATGAAGAGTGGAGGAGAGCCTTTATAACGGTGACTCAAAATCAAGAAACCACAAAAAAATGGACAAATTTTGCTTCACAAAATAACAGCATTTGAAATAGTAATAATTTTAAAAAACATGTAAAAAGGACTGGAAGGAAAGATATCTAAATGTTAAGAGTGGACTTCTTTGCATTTTATAATTATTGATGAGAGTTATTTTCTTCTTTATGTTTTTGTACACATCCCACAAATTGGCTGTATCACTTTCAGAATCAGAAGAAGAGTTTGACATGGGGCACCTGGGTGGCTCAGTCGCCTAAGCGTTGACTCTTGATTTCGGCTCAGGTCATAATCTCACCGTTTGTGAGTTTGAGCCCCCAGTTGGGCTCTTCACGGGCAGCCCAGAGCTTGTTTGGGATTCTTTCTCTCCCTCCCTCTCTCTTTGCCCCTCCCCTGTTCGCACATGCTCTCTCTCTCTCTCTCTCTCTCTCTCTCAAGATAGATAAATAAACATTAATTTTTTTTAAAAAAAGAGTTAGACAACTATTTTTGTTATATCTTTGTTTTTGTAGTCTTTTCTCCATCTTATCACTTCTCTTCTTGTGTATCTCAAGCAGTGATTTTCCTTCGTTGCATGGCTGACTGCTTTATTTGTGCTCTGGAGCTGATTTCTCTTTGTTTCCTTCAGAACCACATTTCATCAATTATGTGCCCTTTTCTTGCATCTTGCACATCTTCTTTACTACTTGACCAATTTACCTTTCCCTGTAAGCATGTTTGTTACAGATCTTAATATTGTCTAACTCCTAGCTATGTAGCTACTTTGGCTTTGAAGGCAGTGTCTTTCCTTCATTACCCATTTTTTTGAGACAGCAGTGGGTATCTATCTGTTACCATCATTTTGCTACCACCAGCTCATTTGTTGACTTTGCGAAATCTGGCTAACCTATAAGCATGATATGACATAGCCTATCTTGAAGACCCTCTTTGTCTGCCTTAACATAACACCATTTTCCGGTGCAGAAATACCCAGCGCTTCCTAAGAGCAAAGTACAAATTCTTGATTGCCAGGCAATCAAGACTTACCATAGTCTTGATCCAGCTGACTGTACTTCACATCCCATGACTCCTGTACCCCCTGCATACACTCTAACCAAACTGTATTCCTTGCCATGCTCCAAGCTCTCCTTGCTTTGTTTCTCCAGGGCGTATTTATTGTTGAGGTTCCCTCCATTTTTCTCCATCTAGGTGTTTCAAGGCTGCTCTGGGAGAGAATCCAGGGCTCACCCATATTTGATTCTCCTCTCCTTGGGGGCACATGGGAGGCTTACTCTTTCCTGTCCCCTTGCAGTTAGGAAAGGTGTAACCAGGGCTTTAATCTTTAGTTCAAGAGACCGGGGAGGCAGCATGTTCCAGATGCTGGAAGAGCAAGTCTGAGAGTGATAGAGGGGAGTTCCCTTCACAGCATTGTCCTGGCTGGAGCCTTCTGGGAAAGGGGCAGTGCAGGGAAGAGGAAGGATGGGCTTTAGGTCCAGACTGAGATAAGTAGCTGAGATATAGGGAGGGAATATGGCCTCTGTGGGGCCAGCAAGGAACCCATGAATTGTAAATACTAAATAGATACAATGAGGAGCCTGTGTCCTCAAGTCATGAATGCTTCTTGCATTTAGAGCAGGCAAATTTTAAGGCCATTGTTTTGCCTGAGTGTCCTCATGGTGGGCTGTACTCAGAACCTAGAATGCAAAGTTTTGTGCTGCTTCTTACAGATGAGTGATGCATTATATTTTATTTTATATTTTTATTATTTAAAAAATATTTTTTAATGTTTATTTTTGAGAGAGAGAGAAAGACAGTACATGAATGGGGGAGGGGCAGAGAGAGAGGGAGACACAGAATTTGAAACAGACTTCAGGCTCTGAGCTGTCAGCACAGAGCACGATTCGGGGCTCGAGCTCACAAACTACGAGATCATGACCTGAGCTGAAGTCAGACGCTTAACCGACTGAGCCACCCAGGCACCCCATGATACGTTATATTTTAGATTTTACTTTTTATGCAACACTAGGTGCTAAAAATACAGGCATCTTATTTAGTGCATTATTAAAGCTATGAAGATGTTGCATTATTAACTAAAATTAGGATTCTACTAGATTTTACCGAGAAAGGCCTTACTGTTTTATCCAAAAGTACAGTGGCCATTTTTCAGTGTTTGACAACCCAGGGGAATGCCTACTGCATATGCCCACATGGAAAAAGATGGAATTCCTACAGTTTGGAGGAAGGCTTTTTTTTTTAAGTTCATTTATCCTGAGAGACACAGAGACAGCATGAGTGGGGGAGGGGCAGGGAGGGAGGGAGACCGAGAATCCCAAGCAGGCTCTGCGCTGACAGCGCAGAGCCTGCCTCCGGGCTCAAACTCATGAAACCATGAGATTATGTTATGACCTGAACTGACACCAGGAGTCAGATGCTTAACAGACTGAGCCACTGAGGTGCCCCTAGAGGAAGGCTTCTGAGGGCTGTTTTGGGATGTCACAGTTTTCAGTGATGGAAATCTTTGCTCTTTGTGCATAATTCACTCTTAATGTGTCTATTTATCATCATCATTAGCAATTACTTTGTTGTGGGGTGTTTGGTTAACTATAGAGCACACAGTGATCCAGATTTGTATCAATGATAATTTTGGTCTATACTTTTCCAATAACCAGATTTAAACACATATTTTTTGCCATGCAAATATAAATCTATTACACTACTGCAAAGTAGACATAATTTAATGCCCCTAGGATTTTAGAAGTTTTTATCATTGTTGGGAAGTAGAAAGGAAAGACCATTTGGCCAGTGAAAGTGTACTATGGTAAAAAAAAAAAAAAAAAAAAAAAAGAAGCTGGAGTCCTCCCACCCTAACACCATTTAGAACAGGCAGGCTAACCCAAGAAGAGGTCAGATCTAGAATTAGCCTATGTCTTTAACATAATAATTTAGTGCAATACTATGCCAAAACTAAAAACAGTTATGAAAGGCTAAAAGTAACATGAGAGTCCCCAAAGCGGTTATTCTATCTTAAGGATATTTTCCTACTTCAGTTCCACTTTGATTTTGCATTAAGCCAAACTGGAAATATTTTTAACTCAGAAAATAAAAATAGATTAGTGAATCCATACAAAATGTTATAGATCGAGAGAAGGTAGTCACATGCATTTTTCTGAGAGAAAATTGGATATAGCTCATTGGGAATTATTACAGATGCTGAATATTTGCTTTGCCATAATCTTGACCAAGGCAGAGAAGAAACCGTGGGAAAGTCTGAGGGTGGGTGGATGGCAGAGATTGATACGGTGGAAACTTCTGGGTTAAAAACTACTATGTGTTTTTTAAAAGAACATTTGCATTTTGAAACAATTACAGACCCATAGGAAGTTGCAAAGATGGTGCAGAGAGGTCCCATGTATCTAGCTTTCTCCTGTGGTTATAATGGTTATATCTTGCTCAGCAATTGTAAAGTCAAGAAGTTGACATGGATACAATGTGTGTATATATATATATGTATATATATATATATATATATATATATATATATACATATATATATATATGACATGGATACAATGTGTGTATATATATATATACACACACACACACATACATTGTGTATATATAGATATACACATATATATATGTATATGTATATATCTATATATACACAATGTGTGTGTGTGTGTGTGTATATATATATATGTATATATATATATATACACAATGTATGTGTATGTGTATGATGTGTATATTTCTTTCACATATGTAGATTCATGTAACTACCTCAGCATTCATGATACACAACTCAAGATATGCACCATAAAGATCTCCTTCATGCTGTATTTGTTTTATGTGTAATTTCTAGGGTTTTTAGCCAAACTTAGGAAGAGGAACAAGGAAATGTACATCTATTTCATCTTCTGGAAGTGGAGTTCTCTGTTTTGCTTTTTTATTTATTTACTAAAAAAATTTTTTTAATGTTTATTTATCTTTGAGAGAGAGAGAGAGAGAGCACGCGCAAGTGGGGTAGGGGCAGGAAGAGAAGGAGACACAGAATCTGAAGCAGGCTCTAGGCTCTGAGCTGTACTGAGCCATCCAGGCGCCCCTCTGTTTTGCTTTTTAAATGTATGTGAATAATTCTTCTTTTTTTTTTAAATTTTAATGTTTATTTATTTTTGTGAGAGAGAGAGAGACAGAGTGCAAGAAGGGGAGGAGCAGAAAGAAAGGGAGACACAGAATCCAAAGCAGACTCCAGGATCTGAGCTGTCAGCACAGAGCCTGACGCGGGGCTCGAACTCATGAACAGTGAGATCACGACCTGAGCCGAAGTCGGACGCTCCACCGACTGAGCCACCCAGGCGCCCCTGTGAATAATTATTCTTATACCCCAGTGTTCAATAACAGACCTATGTACCTTATGGTATTTTATGCAGCTGCTAACATAATGGTCACAAGACAATCTTATATGTTTATTAGGATTGAAAATGCTTACATGACATAGTAAAAAAATATGTTACTCAACTATGTGCATATGTAAATATGATTACCACTATATGGAAAAACCTATTGTAAGAAAGAAAACTGTAAGTTCCCAAAATACTGAGAATGGATATTTCGGGTGTGGAATTATAACTGATTTTTTTCCCCTTTTGTGTGCCAAATTGAAAAAAAAAATGGAATCTTCAACTTTTGTAATTACAAATAAAATAAAATTTATTCCTAAAGTTCCAACTGTCTTCCAAGATATATGACATTTTGCATTGATTAGTTAACCTGTTTGTATTTGAGGAGTTAAAAAAAACTATTTTCAGCTTTGGTTTGTGCAAAATCAAACTGTCGGCATGGGTTTAGGCAATTACCTTGGCATCACATGGTTATTACATCTGCAGTAATAAGCCACAAAGTTTATATTTACCATGCTAAAAAAAAATGAAACACATTTTATTTGGAGATTAGCAAGAAAGCTTTATAGACTCCTAGAATATCACAAATAAGCTGGCAGGAGAGGAAATGATAAAGCAGAAATGTACTGAGGATGTTTAGAGGACAAGTTCAGGATAGAAACCCTTTTTTAAAATTTTATTTGAGAGAGAGAGAGAGAGAGAGAGAGAGAGCATTAGCAAGAGGGGAAGAGGGGCAGAGGGAGAGAGAGAGAATCTCAAGCAGGCTCCACGCTCAGTGCAGAGATTGACTTGGGCTCAATCCCACGACCCTGAGATCATGACCTGAGCCAAAACCAAGAGTGGGACACTCAACCGACTGAGCCACCCAGGCTCCCCAGGATGGAAAACCCTTCTTGACTTTCAAGTTTGGATGTCTCTGACTGAAGCCCCCATCTCCTTTCCGGGACACTGCTGGCTTTGAAGCCTCCATCCGCCGCGCTGGGGGTTTAGCATTCACACACAGCAGTTTTCGAGCGTGCAAATCACATACGTGGAGTATGGCTCACAAGTGTTGTCTGACGTGCTTGTGGTAGAACATGGGTGACAGGGAAGCCTGTGGAGAAATTTGAACTAAGTTCAACAGGGGAAAGCTGGATAACATTTCAACTCAGAAAAGATCGTGCCCAAATCTGCCATTCTTTGAACGCTCTTTGCAGAATAACATTTGACTTGAGCCTATTTTATGCCTGGACCCAGCATTGTCGCTTCATGCCCATTGCAGCTGTGCCAGCTCAATACAACCATATGTATTTACTTCACTTTGCAAATGTCCTCTTATGCATTTGGTGGGAGGCAGGAGCCAAGGGAGATCTCCAGCATGGAATTTTATGTGTGATACTTATTCTGCTTTAGAACTTAGAATACTTTGTGAACACTTCTAATATCGTGTGATTAGCCTCAGTCATGGTTGTTTTTTTGTTTGTTTTTCTTTTTTTTACTCTTGTAAGGAGATCCTTTAACACATTAGAGAGGTTTGACCTTGGGCAGATCTTGGGGAAACAGGATTCTCCTACAAGAGCCTCTTTGTGACTTGGGGGATTTTGAGAATAAACGTGTGGAACTTGCCTGCTGTCCTCACTCTCAAGGAGACCCCGGTATGTGTTGATCTCACACTCCAGCCGGGCCTTTGTGTCCAGCAACACCTCGTACTCCTGGTTCTGCCGCTCCAGGTCACAGCGGATCTCTGCCAGCTGGTTCTCCACGTTATCGATCAGGCACTGCATCTGGGCCAGCTGCTCGCTGTACTGGTCCTCAGTCTCCGCCACAGTGCATTCCAGAGATTCTGTCTGCAGAAGAAGTGTACTCAGGAGGGCTGTATAACATAATCCCTGGGATCAGAGTGCCTGTTTCCAAAGCCTTGCTCTACCCTAGTGTAGCCTAGTGACATTCTGAAAATTACTTAGCTTCTCTGAGCCTTAGTTTTATTCTATAACAAGTGGGCAATGCAAAGTACCTATCTCCTAGGAGGGTTGTGAGGATTAAATGAGTGATATGTGTAAAGGATTTTGAAGAGTTCCTGAAAAAAAAAAACAAACTTTAAAAGCTAGGTAAGAGTTATTACTAACACCACCAAGCCCGCTGCAACCTTCAGTATACTGAAGTTGGGTATCGACTTGAGGCAGGAGGAGCCATATAGTGAGAGTTAAGAGGCTCTGGGATTGAACCAGCTGGATCCAGCTTCCACTTTTGCCTCTTAAAAACTGCATGATCCCTGCAACTTAATCTGAATCTCAGTCTTCCTCATCTGTATAACGGGCTTAGTAAAGGGATTTATCCCATAAAGTAAGGCTCTCGCAAGATGAATGCACAGCTGTCATTCACCTAGTCTCCATAGGGCCTAATGTGGCATGGACAGGGGTGTTTGACTGGAACTGGCTAGTGTTATCTTCAGTGCACGGTATCCTCATTGCTTGGTGGGGGTCGGGGGGGGGGGTTCAGTGAAGGGTCCAGTTGAGATGTGGATCCTGGGAAAGTTTAGGATAGTGGTAGAATGCAGAGTTTGAATACCATTGTTTTTTATGATGGTGAGCTTGGAAACCTGGCCCGAATCAAAAGAGCTTCAGGGGCGCCTGGGTGGCTCAGTCGGTTGAGTGATCGACTTCGGCTCAGGTCACAATCTCACGGTTTGTGAGTTCGAGCCCCGCATCGGGCTCTGTGCTGACAGCTCAGAGCCTGGAGCCTGCTTCGGATTCTGTGTCTCCCTCTCTCTCTGCCCCTCCCCCACTCATTCTCTGTCTCTCTCTGTCTCAGAAATAAATAAACATTAAAAAAAGATTAAAAAAAAAAAAAAGAGCTTCAAAACCCACTGGAATGCTCGAGTGCCTTTGGCTCAGAGGTTCTGTTCTCATTCTGCTCCTGCTCTTCCCCTCTCTCCCTGTCTCTGGAAGGTGCTGCAGGATCACACTCAAGCCCAGAAGGGACGGTCAGGGCATCCCGTTGGGACAGTACAAGCTGTTGACCTATCGCTTCTGCCTCTAGCTCGGTAAACAGCAGTATTTAGGAAAGGCAAGGAAATATACTCCTTGCACGTTGGAAATGGAGACTTTCTGCCACATGAACTGTGGGGCTCTCTCCTCGGGGTTTGGAAGAGGGGATGGCATCTCGGGGCCTGACTCCTCAGTATGTGAGTGGCATACCAGGCTTTGCTGTGCTTGGAGCTCAATTTCCAGAGCGTTGGCTGTGCGTTTCAGTTCCAGGATCTCTGTCTGGCAGTCCTGCAGCTGCTCCGTGCTGCACAGCTGCTGCTGATTCAGCTCCTCTGTCTGAAACACAGGTGTGATCAGAGGACCCAAGTAAGACAGACATCTGGAAGCCTGTCACCTTCCTGCTCCAGGAGCTGACCTGAACAGCGAACCATTCTTCCACGTCTCTGCGGTTGTTGGCGAGCACCGTTTCATACTGACAGCGCATCTCATCCAGGACCCTGTTGAGGTCGACGGTGGGGGCAGTGTCCAGCTCCACGCTGAGTCGGTCACCCAGCTGTCCGCGAAGCAAGTTGACCTCCTGAATGGGGGAATGGAGTCAAGAGTGTGACAGGATGGGTGGGGTGGGGGAGGGGGATTCACTTTGACATCCCAAGGGTGTCGTATTTCTGTTTTGGGGGATAAGTGAGTAAAAGTGTAAAAAATCTAGAGGGATTTAGATTCAGTTGCTTGGGTTGCAATCTCTTTTCGTAGCTCAGTGTCTGCATCTGCAAATGGTATAATAATTTTACCTTCCCCAGAGACTTATTGTGAGAGATACGAGTTAATGTTTATAGAAAGCACTTATGAAAGCCCTTGGCACATAGGAAGGTCTCAATAAATGCTATTATTATCATCAACCAATGCTCAAAGGGGAAATATACTATATTACATCTTTCAGCTTTTCACCTTTTAGCCTCATTGATGTGAGATAATCAGATACTTCATATTTTATGATTTTAAAAAGTTTATAGGTACAGAATATTTTAAAAAATTGGCCCAAATATTGCATAAGATGTTATCCCCTTTTTGAAATGGCCTTCACACCCTGTGTTTATCGATAATCCAGATTTTCAAACCTTATAGGTTAGAGTTAGGTGAGCCATAAAGCCTCCAAGGAAGGCTGTTTGTGGGAGTTACCCCCTCCAGACAGCAATGACAGGTGGCCAGTTTGGTTCATCCATGTGGCACTGGCCAGGGCCATTTCACATGTACATCCAGAGACATGACATGCTGCCATGATCAGGCCCAACAGCATTAGTGCCCTGAGTACTTTTGTTCCAGCATGAGCGGTATCTGCCCAAGTTCGATTTAGGTACACAGCACGGACTGTATCAGTCTGACTTTGTCCCTTCTACATTTGTTCAGCATTTTTGCCACTTTCCTCACCTCTTCATGGTTTTTCTTAAGGCAATGGAGATCGTCCTTCAGAGACTCCACGTGGGCCTCCAGATCGGCTTTGCACAGAGTCAACTCACCCAGGATCCCACGCAGGCCGCCAATGTCCGTCTCCAGCAGCTGGCGAAGAGACAGTTCAGACTCGTACCTTTCACGGCAAAAGAGATACAGCCAATGCTTACTTGGCTGGAGACAGTGCTGGGGATGCTGGGGGGTGACAAGAGGACTCAAGGAAGCCACATCCCAAATAATAAATGTGAGTTTTGTGAGCATTCTTAGCTTTAAAAAAGCTTATAGAGAGAATATTTGTGGTGTGTGCACATGCACATGTGTGTGTGAGAGACAGAGAGAGCGAGAGAGAGAGTGAGAGAGAGGCAGTCATAAGTTACTCTCAAGTTCATTCAACTTACTTTGACCTAAAGTCATCGGCAGCCAGTTTGCAGTTGTCAAGCTGAACAGCAAGTCTAGAATTCTCTGCCTTTGTGCACAAGATCTGGGAAGGAAGGTCGTTATATGTAATAGATGGCCCTTTGAAAGAAACCTAAATATTCATTTAACAACTATGCCATTATTTATCTTTTAAAAGTCTTTATAAGAAAGTATAAAATAGTTTTCAGCCTACTTCTCTTATTAGCCATGTCACTTCATGAAGAGACAAGCAGGACCAATTTATAAAAGAAATAGATAAAAAAGGTTAGTTTTTCAATGGCCTAAGACATTTTGCAATATTCCTTGACAGTTGAACTCTGATTTTTCTCCATAAGTGGTTTGTATTATGACTCTATCCCCACTCCATGAAAATAAAAATTCATCTGTAAGAAAATGATTCCTAGGGTGAAATTATGTGATTAAAATGATGACATTTCAATATCTATGTTAAAATATAAATATAAACATCCAGTGTTGCATACAGAATTAACTTTGGGTGTAACACAGTTCTTCCTTACTCTCTGGACGATGAAGGTAAAAGTCTGGACATGAGAGAGCTTATTATGGCCGTCAGGGATTACTGGCATCCCCAGGGCTAATGCTGACGTTTCCTGATTTCGGCCCACCACCCTTTCCTCTGGGTCACATTACCTCCTGAAAAGTCCCCTTTCCCTGGGGGCACTTCCATAGAACAGCCTCTTTTAGTATAAAGATGGAGCAAATCCCAGATTGGAAGGGTGGAACATTAGGGCAATGAGACACCAGACCTTTTGCTGGAGATCTTCAATGGTGTCGAAGTAAGACTGGTAATTGGGGCACACCAGGGGGACCTCCCCTTCACACTGTTCTCGGATCCTGCACTCCAGCTCCGCGTTCATCTCCTCCAGGCCTCGCACCTTCTCCAGGTAGTTGGCGAGTCTGTCGTTCAGGAACTGCATCGTCTCCTTCTCGTTGCTGTTGAACATCCCATCCTCACACCAAGCACCGCTCCCCACCAAGCACGGAATGTGACCATTCCCAGCCAAGTAGCACGGTGTGACACAGCCGGTTGCCAAGCGAGACCCAGATAGGAAGCTAGGGGTCTGACCTCTGGAGGTGGCTTGGGCGCTGGGGAGGTGAGTGGTTTCCATGGAACAGGGTGAAGCGAACACACAGTCGGAAGCTGTGGCACAGGATTCAGAGGAGCAGCACGTAGGGGAGCAGTCCGAAGTCATCCTGTCGAACGAAGAACCAAGACTAGTTGCAAAACTCCGGCTGACTGGCTGCCGAGGTCTCCTTCCCTCCTGAGACTTTTATACAGTCCCCCAAATGGGTATTTATGGAACAGACCGGATGTTTTCTTTATCACTGTTGGTGGCAGTTGTCATATGAACACTCATCAGGGTTGTTTGTTTGCTGAGGAAGAGTTTTATGCTTCATAAAAGAGGCATAACTTCAGGTTACTAAAAAAGGACACTGTTTCCATATGCCAATAGGATAAAATGCTTGGTCCAGAATAAAATCTTCTTAGGAAGCGCTGTCCGTTTGGCAGACTTTGGAAAGATGGAGAAAATGTGGCCCCTCGGTAATTATAGGTACAACTCATTACAAATAACGAAAACAATATTCCCACACATTTTGATCCTGGGTACTGGAAATTGTTTATGTATCCTCTTAAAATTCATATTACATCTCATTAAATGCCATTTATTTGTTTGTGCCACCATCATAAAAATGTTCCCTGTAGTTAGCAGTCTTTTCAACGCTTTTTATGGCCTTGCTGTGCTCAGATGGTGGAGGGGTGAGGTGTGTACTGGGTTTAAAGTGTGTGTGTGTGTGTGTGTGTGTGTGTGTGTGTGTGTGTGAACCATGTCTACCTGTGTACACATTGAAAAGTCACTTTATGTAACAGATGGGTACGATCTGTGCCCTCCAGGCCAAAAGACAAATTGGTTATCAAGATCTGGAGTTGTGATCTATGATTTCTGGAAATTTCCTTGCTTTCTCCACATTTCCTATGCCTAATTTTTATTTATTTAAAAAAAATTTTAAATATTTATTTTTGAGAGAGAGAGACAGAATGTGAGTGGGGGAGGGGGAGAGGGAAGGAGACACAGAATTGGAAGCAGACTCTAGGCTCTGAGCTGTCAGCAGAGCCCGATGTGGGGCTCAAACTCACGAATCTCGAGATCATAACCTGAGCCGAAGTCGGACGCCCAACTGACTGAGCCACCCAGGTGTCCCTCCTATGACTCATTTTTAGATGAGAGATATACTTTTTTTTACCTGTATCTATAATAAGAGTGAAATAAAATCTCTAAGTTACAATCTTTTAATCTCTTAGGAAACTAAACCCTCATTGGTTACACTTCAGAATAGGGGCAAGGGAGCTACAGAAGGTTTACTTCTGAGATGGAATCTGTTTTCTCTTATTTCCTTTCTTTTTTTTTTTTTTTGTTTTTAACTTTTATTTATTTCTGAGAGACAGAGACAGAGTATGAGTGGGGGAGGGGCAGAGAGAGCGAGGGAGACACAGAATCTGAAGCAGGCTCCAGGCTCTGAGCTGTCAGCACAGAACCCAACACAGGGCTCCAACTCATGAGTCTCGAGATCATGACATGAGCCAAAGTCAGTCACTTAGCCAACTGAGCCACCCAGGCACCCCTTATTTACTTATTTTTTAAGGTCACAATTTCATAAAAATTTAAAATACTGGAACAGAGGAATAAAATTTTATAATGTGAGTTCCAGATCAGTGGTTCCATTGGGTGAAACCCCTGCTGCAATACCGAATGGATAGGGGTTTGAGATTTTTTGGATTCTGTCTTGAATTTCATCTCCGTTACAGAGCATAATCTCTTTCACTTTGCTTGGCGTAATTGTGGCATTTATTTCATTTTCAAAGGTGTGCAGACAGAGCAAATTGCCTCCAGAATCGTTAAGATTTTTATAGGAAAAAACCCCACTATCCTGACAAAGTGAAAATTTTCATGATCCAAAATAAACTTAATTTTTTTTTCTAACTGTGAACACTAGGTAGCTGATAATGGAAAGACCAAAAACAAAAACAAACCAAGAGATCTTAAATAGATGGATTTAAATAGTGTCTTAGGATATATTATTCTCCCATCCAAGTACTAACCAGGCACGACATTGCTTAGCTTCTGAGATCAGATAAGATGGGACACCTTCAAGGTGATATGGTCATGGACTCTTAGGGTTTATTATTCATTGAGCAGAGTTGGGTTTGATTTTAGGGATTCTCTTTACATTTCAACAGTTAATGCTAAACGTTCTTAGAGTGCTGATGGCATGATGATGCTGTTCTGCAGAGGACATGAGCAGGGATTCAAAAACATATTTGAAAAATACAGATCTCTGAAGGAAAATTCTGATTTCCACAGTAACCTAATGAGTCAAAGGAAAAATGTCTTTGAAGAGAACCCATGTCTTGGTTGTCTGTCATTGGTTTCAGTTAATTAAAATGCAGCAATGTGCCTTTCTTTTAAAGTAACTGCAGGGGGGTGCCCTGGGTGGCTCAGCTGGTTAAGTGTCCAACTCTTGATTTCAGCTCAGGTCATGATTTCATGGTTCATGAGTTTGAGCCCCACATCGGGCTCTGTGCTGACCACACAGAACCTGCTTGGGATTCTCACTCTCTGCGTCTTTCTCTGCCCCTCCCCTGCTCATGCTCTCTCTCTCTCTCTCTCTCTCTCTCTCTCTCTCTCTCTCTCTCTCAAATAAACTTGAAAAAATAAAGTAACTGCAAGTAAAAATAAGTTTATATTGACCTAGTTTCTATTTGTAAAATGTTGATTTCTGGTTATGGGATATATATATATAGAGAGAGAGAGAGAGAGAGAGAGAGACAGAGAAAGAGAGAGACAGAGAGAGAGAGAGAGACAGAGAGAGAGAGAGAGAGCACAAACATGCAGGACTATTTATTTGGGGCTTGATTAATTAGATTCTGTTGTATGACAATCAATAGCCTTAGTTCCCATCTTAGAATATTGAAATTGCCCAGAATTCATTTTTATGGCATATCATCCTCAAAAGAAGGGAACATTGGGAATAGAGAAAAATAAACAGATGCCATTAAAGGTCATGATACAATGGCATCATTGTTTCTTCTTGTAATATGACCTTACCTCAGAACATCCACTTACTGCTGCCACACTTGCTGATGTAAAATACAGATCTATTTTTTTGTCAGTCTCCACCTCTGAAATCCAAACTTCCTGCCTTGACAAATACGACCCCTTTCACTCTGGTGCCAATTTACCCTTCTAGGCTAATTTCCTGATAATTTGTCTCACAAACCCCAAACTGCAACCTTCCTTCAAGCTTTGTAGGTGGTGTTTCCTTGGTCTACTGTTCTTCTGTACCCCGCCCCCCACGAACCCACATGTTAAGACAGATAAAGTGCCACTCAACTGCCTCATGTTGAGATGGGGCTTTTCCCACAGCATTTGCACATACCTCCACTGTCACATGTGTTACATCCCTTTTAAAGGTTTCAGTATTTTTATGTTTCTTGGTCTTTTATCCCTTTTTGGAAAATGTCTCTTTTTTGAATATATATTTTTTAATGTTTATTTTATTTTGGAGAGACAGAGAGAGGGAGAGAGAGAGAGAGAGAGAGAGAGAGAGAGAGAGAGAGAGCGCGCGAGCGAGCACTAGTGGGGGAGGAACAGAGAGAGAGGGAGACAGAGAATCCGAAGCTGTCAGCACAAAGCCCAACCTGGGGCTCGAACTCACAGAACACCGTGAGATCATGACCTGAGCCGAAGTCAGATGCTCAACTGACTGAGCCATCCAGGCACCCCAGAAAATGTCTCTTTTAAGATAGGTATATCTTATTTGTCTTCTTCTTATCCTCAGCACTTGGGACATAATATAATAGGCCTTCAGTAAATGTTTGCTAAAAATATAAGCCTTTGGCTCAGTAGAGGTTTCTGTTTTGACACATAATTGCTTACAAAACAATTGAAAGCTAAAGGGCAAGGAAGGTTAGCAGAGGACAAAGAGCAATGTCCTGGTGGTCATAATGGTTACATTTTATTCCAGTTCCAGTGTTGTTACTAAACTAGCTGTATTGTCTTCATCTAGACCTGTAACTCCTTTGAGTCTTAGTCCTTGCTGTAGGGAAAAATAGTAACCCGTCACTTCTTTTTTTTTTTTTTTTTAATGTTTTTATCTATTTTTGAGACAAAGAGAGAGCATGAGCAGGGGAGGGGCAGAAAGAGAGGGAGACACAGAATCCGAAGCAGGCTCCAGGCTCTGAGCTGTCAGCACAGAGCCTAACGCGGGGCTCGAACTCACCGACTGTGAGATCATGACCTGAGCTGAAGTCGGACACCCAACGGACTGAGCCACCCAGGCACTCCTGTAACATGTCACTTCTACATGGAATTGTCAAGGCATAAACAACCTGCATATCTTTCACTTTATAAAAGTAGTAAAATTTAATGGCAGTGTAAGGTCTCCAGCTGATCCATCTTGGTCCCCAATAACTCCATAATTGTTAAGTACCTATTCTTTTTGTTCCTCCAAATTTTTTCAGTTGAGATGAAATTTATATTTATTGAAATGCAGTTTTGGCAAACACATGTACCTATGTAACCCTCACCCCAGTCAAGATATCTGACATTGCCAGGATACCAGAATGTTTCCGTGTGTCATTTTTCACTCAGTGCCCACCTCTCAAAGGGAAACAATGCTCTGATTCCTTTTACCAGAGATTGGTATTCACTATTTGTGGGTTTCATAAGTAAAATCACAGGGTGCATCCTTTTTGTATCTGGTTTCTTTGGCTCAACATCATAGTTTTTATTTCATCCCTGTTGTCACGTGTACCAGAAGTACAGTATTTTATTTTTTTAAAGTTGCTGAGGAGTATTTCATTGTATGAATATGCTGCAATGTGTCCTTTCTCCTTTGGACAAACATTTGGAGTATTTCTTACTTGGGGCTGTCATGAATAAAACTCCCATAGATATTCTTGTATATATATTTTTGTGGATATATATTTCATTTCTTTTGGGTAAATATTTAGGAGAACCATTGTGTCATGGAATAGAAGTAGAGCTTCAAAATGTATTTACTTAGTATTTTTGTTTATATTATAAAGTGGTTTATTATTTAATTTAATTTAATTGTTTTATTTTAGAGAGAGAACACAAGCAGGGGAAGGGGAGGGGGGAGAGAGAGAGAGAGAAAGAGAGAGAGAGAGAGAGAGAGAGAGAGAGAGAGAGAGAGAGAGAGAGAATCCCAAGCAGGCTCCATGCTCAGTGTGGAATCCAACACAGGGCTTGATCTCACAACTGTGAGATCACAACCTTAGCCGAAATCAAGAGTCAGACGCTTAACTGACTGAGACACCAGGCACCCCGATTTATTTATTTTTAAAGTTCAATTTATTTAAACTAAAGAACCAAAACAAAACAGTTCACCCATTTTTTTCTACTTCCCACCTCCCTACCTTTGGGAACGAATCTGTTCTCCATAACTATGAACTTGGTTTTATTTATTTGTTTTTGATTCCACATATGACAGATCATATGGTATTTGTCTTTCTCCATCTGATTTTTTTTTTTTTACTTAGCATAATGCCTTCGAAGTTCATCCATGTTACTACAATGGGAAGATTTCATTCTTTTCTTATGGCTGAATAATATGCCATATATATAGGTTGTTTCTATTTCTTGGCTATTGTAAATAATGCTGCAATTAACATGGGAGTGCATATATCTTTTTGAGTTGATGTTTTCATTTTCTTCAGACAAATACACAGAAGTGGAATTGCTGATAGTTCTATTTTTAATTTTTTGGGGGGAACTTCCATAGTGTTTTCCAATTTACACCATTTTACATTCTCATCAAAAGTGCATGAGGGTTCCCTTTTCTCCACATCTTACCACCACTTGTTATTTCTTATCTTTTTGATACCCGCCATTTTGATTGATGTGAGATGGTATCTCATTGTGGTATTGATTTGCATCTCCCAGATGATTAATGATGTAAACATCTTTTCATGTACCTATTGTCCTTTTGTATGTCTTCTTTGGAAAAATATCTATTCAGATATTCTGCCTGTTTTTTTAAATTGGATTGTGTCTTTGCCATTGAGCTGTATGAATTCTTTATACATTTTGGACATTTGCCCTTATCAGATATATGATTTGTAAATATTGTCTCCCATTCAGTAGATTGCCCTTTCATTTTGTTGCTGATTTCCTTTGCTGTGCAGAAGCTTTTTGGTTTGATGTGGTCCCACTTGTTTGCTTTTGTTCCTTTTGCTGTGGGGATCAGATTTAAAAGAAATCATAGTCAAGACCTATATCCAGGAGCTTACTGCCTATGTTTTCTTCTAGGAGTTTTGTGGTTTCATATCTTATGTTCCAGTCTTTAATCCACTTTGTTTTATCTTATTCTTTCATTTGGAAGATATTCCTCTGTTTCTTCATCTTGCTCAACTCTCTGTGTTGGTTTCTATACAGTAGACGAAAGAACCACCTCTCCCAGTCTTGAAGGAGTGGCCTCATGTAGGAGCTGGGCCCTGTTGTTCAGCCCTGCCCGGGCTCTCGATTGTGTCTCCAACCTCTGTGCTTGTCCAAGTAGCCTATTATATTTTTAATAGCTCCCAGCAGTTGAGGATGTGCCAAGACCTGTCAGTGCCCCAAAGGGGAGGGCCTTAGCATCTAGATTCAGGCTGACTGGAACCAGACTCTTAGGCATTAGCTCTTTAAAGTATGCAAATAAATACAGTCCTGTGGGACTGTAAGCATAAGCCCCTCTGCCCACCAAAGCCAGGTGATCTGGAGGTTTCCTCTGGGTAGCGGTCACAAAAATAGGGGCTACAGATGAGTGTATAAACCCTTTTCTGGGTCATACCACTAAGCCGAAGCAAGACAGAGGGAAACACCAATATGGTGTTCATAGGCTATATTCCTTGAGAGCTGCTCAGCACTAAATGTGTGACCAGCCTGGAGCCTTGCCCTCAGGCTGACGCTCCAGGATAAGCAAGCAGCCTCCTCTTCACAGAAAGACTTGGGGGTGTGCATTGTCTACATAGTGCCCTTGGGGTGGCAACCTGCTGAGCAACATCTCCCCAGCCGCCACAGTCATGTGGGATGCAGGAACCCAACACCTCCCCCACAGCCGGGCAATCAAAGGATGTCCCTTGGACAGCAGCTACAGAAACAGGAAGGCACCAGGCAAAAACCAGGGCGCCAGACGTGTTCCCTTTCAGGAGACATTGGTGCTCTGAAGTGCAGCAGAGGGTGAGGGTGAAGACAGTGCCCACCCTCTGAGGCGTCTAGACAGGATCACAGGTGTGCGTTTCATTAGAAGCCTCAGGCACAGCCATGATGATCAGCTATTAGGCCTCTTCACAGAAAGACCAAGCTCCTGGGTATGAACTCTTTCTGCTTTGTTTACAGCCCGTGGGACACATGAGCGTTAGCCGCACTGGCTACACCAGGTGTCCTCTGGTAGCAGTCACAAAAATCGGGGTGCCAGACAGAGGTCTGAGCTCCTTCCTGGGTGACACGGATTATTACACTCCCACGGGACCAGGAACACAAATTCCCCTGGCCTCCAGAACCAAGCGATCAAAAGGCGTTCTCTAGAGGGCAGCGGCTGCAAAAACCCAGGCACCAGGTCAGTGTAAAGGCTTCCTTTGGGGAGATGCTCCTGCTCTGGAGCATGCGCGGAGGAGAGCGCCAAGATGGCGCCAGCAGCTTCCGCTCGGTGCTGCCCCGCAAGGGTGTTGGGTGTGTGTGGCAGGTCTTCGTGCCTGCCCCTCCGCCGCCCACGCTTCACTGTAAGCAGGTGAGCCCCCCTTCGCTTGAAGTTTGAGCACTGTGCCAGCGCCATTGGTTTTCGAGATTCGGTGTTTTGCAGGCTTCGTCGTTCAAGCGCGTGTCGGAACACTGGGATACGTGAGGTGGGGGTGGAGCGCGCCACTACTGAGGCAGAGGCTCCGGGTTTTGAGTGCCCGCCTGGCCTGGTTGCCGGTGGCTCCCAGGCTGGCGTTGATGGCAAGGTTGTGTCCCCGCCTCTCCTACCTGCCTCAGTGGCCTTGTGTCTCACCTTCAGGTTTTTGTAAGAAGTTATTCCGAATGTCGCTGTAGGCCGGTTTTCTGTGGGTGGAGGGGAGTTCGGGAGCTGCCCAGTCACCATCTGGGTTTTGTTTGTTTGTTTGTTTCTTTGTTGTGTTTTGTTTTGTTTGTTTGTTTTTATTGAGAGAGAGCGAGCAAGACCATGCAGGAGCAAGGGAGGGGCAGGGGGGAGAGAGAGGGAGAACCCCGGGCAGGCTCCATGCCCAGCACAGAGCCTGACGTGGGGCTCCATATCAGGACTGTGAGGTCACGACCTGAGCGGAAATCCAGACTCTGTCGCTTAACTGACTGAGCCACCCAGGCGCCCCTCAGCCACCGTCCTGAACCAAAGCTTGAAAGTGAACTTTCGTATGACACTTTTTTTTTTTTTTTAATTTTTTTTTTTCAACGTTTTTTATTTATTTTTGGGACAGAGAGAGACAGAGCATGACCGGGGGAGGGGCAGAGAGAGAGGGAGACGCAGAATCGGAAACAGGCTCCAGGCTCCGAGCCATCAGCCCAGAGCCTGACGCGGGGCTCGAACTCACGGACCGCGAGATCGTGACCTGGCTGAAGTCGGACGCTTAACCGACTGCGCCACCCAGGCGCCCCTCGTATGACACTTTTTAATCAACGTTGTTTATCCAAAAGTGTTTTCATTTTCCTTCAATTTTGAAGGTGGTTTTTGCAAACTATAGAACTCTGGGTTACTTTTTTTTTTTTTTTTTATAATTTCCAGGATGTTGAAAATAAGATTTGATTGTCCTCTGACATCCATTTTATCTGAATAGAAGTCTGACAGTCTTTTTCTCTTTGCTGTCCTCTGTTGAATGTGTATTTACTCTCATTTCTTTTAAGGTATTCTATTTGATTTTTTTTTAAGTTAATTTATTTGTCGAGAGAGAGAGCGAGAGAGAGAGAGAGAAAGAATCCCAAGCAGGCTCTGTGCTCACAGCCTGTGAGCCTGGGCTGTGAGCACAGAGCCTGACGGCAGGGCTCCATCCCACAAACCAGGAGATCATGACCTGAGCTGAGATCAAGAGTTGGAGGCTTATCTGACTGAGCCACCCAGGTGCTGCCCTATTAATCTTTTTTATTACATCAGTTTGATTATGATATATGTAGGTGGTGTGTGTGTGTGTGTGTGTGTATGTATGTAGGTTGTGTTACCTGCTTGGGATTTGTAGGTTAATAAAATATATCACTAAATTCAGACAGTTTTCAGCCTTTGTCTATCCCAGTTTTCTACCTCAGTTTCCTATCACTGTGGAACTTCTATTTCATAATTGTTGGGTCACTTGGTACTGTCCAACAGGAGGCTGCTCAGGTTCTGTTCATTTTTTTTTTCAATCCCTTTTTTTCTCTGTTTTAGTGTTGATAATTTTGATCTATTTTAACATTATTTTAAGTTATCTTAATGCACTGACCTCACTTCTAGTTGGCAGTTTCCAATCTGATATTAAGCCCATCCATTGAATTCTTTATTTCAGACGGTACTCTGTAGTTCTAGAATTTTCATTTGCATCTCTGTAATTTAAATAATTAAAATTAAAATTTAGTTTGTTATTATTAAATAAAAATTAAAAATTTGCTTTTCTGTTGAGTTTCTTCATCGTGTTCACTTAAAAGTTTTTTTAATGTTTGTTTATTTTTGAGAGAGAGAGAGCAAGTGCAGGATGAGCAGAGAGAGAGGAAGACACAGAATCTGAAACAGGCTGCAGGCTCTGAGCTGTCAGCACAGAGCCTGATGTGGGGCTCGAACTCACAAATTTTGAGATCATGACCTGAACTGAAGTCACATGACTAACCAACTGAGCCACCCAGGCGCCCCATCTTCTTCACTTTTTTCCTTTCACATTGTGTTCATCTTTCCCTATGTCCATGAAAATACTTATAATAACTGTTATAAAATGTTTGTTTGCGGATTCTAACATCTGTGTTATCTATGGACCTGTTTTTATTGGCTGCTTTTTCTCTTTATTATGGATGATGTTTTCCTGTTTCTTCACGTGTCTGACAATTTTTAATTGTATGTTGTTCATTCTGGATGATGTATTTTAGGAAGTCTTGATATATTGTAGAGTGCTGAGTGTTGAGTTTTGTTCTGACAGGAAGTTAAATCACTGGAAGATCCTCTTAATCCTCTAAGCCTTGGTTTTAGACTTTTTGAGAGAAAGTATGATTTGGTGTGTTCTTTACTCAAGGTTGTACTTTTTACTCTTTTGGTGTGTCCTTCTGGAACATCAGTTGAGTGCCAGAGGTACTCAGAGAGCTTTGTCATCTCTAGGTGTACTGGAATTTCAGTGTCTGTTAGAATTGACTGAATTTTGGTATCTCCATTCAGCTTTTTATCCCCCAGCAGCCACTCTGTTAGCCTCATGAAATTTCATCCTGTATGCATTCAACCAAGCTCTCTGCAAGTACTTGATAAGAACTTTTACATAGACTTCTGCACCTTCCCTTATATATATTCTTCCTCTCTAGAACACTGTTGTACAAATTCCAGCCATCTAAACTCTAGTTAGATATGCCACCTGTGACTCGAACTTGACATATCTAGAGCAGAATATAGTATTTCCTTTTCAAATTCTCTCTTCCTTCTCTGTTCCCATGCTCAGATCGTGACATAATGCCACTGCCTAATCTCTCTGACAGCCTCTTCTCTTCCATATCCCTTTGACCACCCGCTTCAGTCAGTTTGTCTTTGACTATGTCTTTTTCCTGTTTGTGACCATGGCAGCAATCTTAATTTCTTAATTGTTCTCAATTTTATGGTATCACATCACTTTACTAACACTACTAATAGAGCACTTAATATTTTTATTACAATACAGTGCCTTGCTTCAATTAATAATTGTTAATTGCATGAAGGAATGAATGGGTATTGTGTTTGCATGTGCTTGACCTACTAGGCAGTCTACTCATTTTGAGCAGGGACAATAAAATCCAAGGCACATCATTAGGTATTTAAAAATGTTTACTGAATGAATAATGACATTATGAGGTTACTAATTTTTTTTAACATAAACAGATCAGGTCCCCTGGAGTTGATATATCTTCATATCATGTTCAGTATTTCCCAATATACCTTAAACCATTTTTGGGGAGGACAAGTCAGGGAAAGTCTATTTGCAAGTGTGCTGATATGGGGGACCATTGCGTATGTGAGGCCATTTAGTTTTTTTAAAACAACAAGAACAATGAAAGCAAGAAATATTTGTACTGTCACCATGCTTAATTTTGCAGATTGTTCTTAGTTTTTCTTAAAATGCTGACTTTTGGAGTTAAGAAGTACAGTAATGAATTAATAAGAATAAACAAAAGTAATTGTAGACATTTGTGCTATGCCAGAGATGTAAAATTTATTAGTGTGATCATGAAGAAGCTCCTCCGTTTCCAGAAAGATACCACCCAGCACTGGAAACAGAATTCCCGAAGCACCCAAAGAAAGAGAAACTTTAGTATGGAGGAGATGAAAAACTTTGGGAAGCCTGTAGCATCCACCTGTTCACATTGCCCTGGGTCACTGATATCTACCATATGGCCATCAAAAGTCTCTTGATTTCTTTTTGAGGGAGAGTTGTCAGTGATAACATCATCCTTGTTCCAACTTGGAAAGCAGAGTCAGTTAGTTGCAGGTAACGAGACAGGTGAACACGAAAGCTTCTGGGTTGACTCTTTCAGCATCAGGCATGGAGCAAAGCAGCCATCGCTCAGCAGCAGCTTGAGATGCAGGGCTCACAGCTGGGCTGGGTATAGGTTGTGAGGTTGATGGTCTCCAGGCACGGGGTGGGCTGGCAGGAGTTGAGCAGGAAGCAGGTGGGCACACAGGGCTGGGGAATGTGGCAGGGTGGGGGGCAGTTGTCACAGCAGGTTGGCTCCAGTAACCAAGTCGTGTGTGGGCAGGTGCTGGGCAGGCAGACTCCGCACCGGCAGCATCTGTCAGAGGAGCAGATGGTGGTGGCGGGGCCGGTGGGGACGCTGCAGCAGCAGGGGACACAGCAAGCCATGGCGCTGGGAATCTGTGTTTTTAATTGATTTGGTTGTAACTATAGATGAAACTTCTGAGTTGTGACTGTCTCTCCTTTCTTTGAGGCCCTTATATACCCTTCCCAGTGGGTGTTGGTCCAACCAGAAGGCTTCTTTCCTGGTTCTTGTTTATATTAGTGTACCCATTATCCTTTGATTGGTTTGACATTTAGATGCTTGTAAAGAGTCTGTATTCTCCTAATTAACATTTATTTGAGTTCCTTGCTAAATCAGCACTGATTACTCTTGCTATTTGTGACTGGAACACAAGCTTTATGATGTGTCACCAAAAACTTCTGCTATTATAATTCTGACACCGGCCTTGCTGGGAAATATTGCGTGATACTACACCTGTAGTATGTAGGTCTTATCTCTGGTGCTAGTCTAGTGTTCATTCTCTTTACCTTTATCTGTATCAGTTGTTCTGATGATGTTTTAAAAAGTTGAACTTAAGTTTAGTAACTTTTTTTTTTTTTTTTTTTTGCTTTGGGACTTTTATTTTTTTTTATTTTTATTTTTTTAATTTTTTTTTTTTTTTCAACATTTTTTATTTATTTTTGGGACAGAGAGAGACAGAGCATGAACGGGGGAGGGGCAGAGAGAGAGGGAGACACAGAATCGGAAACAGGCTCCAGGCTCCGAGCCATCGGCCCAGAGCCTGACGCGGGGCTCGAACTCACAGACCGCGAGATCGTGACCTGGCTGAAGTCGGACGCTTAACCGACTGCGCCACCCAGGCGCCCCGCTTTGGGACTTTTAAAAAAATTACATAATTTTTTGTTGAGATGTAACTAGCACATAACATTGTGTTAGTTAAGTTTTGGGACTTTTGAAGATCAAACTTACATTAATATGAAGAAATATGCTATTGAGAAATATGGGCAGACTTTTAAAAAACACCTATTATTTCATTTTTGACTATACATATTTTATATTTATTTAAAAATTTGGACAGAATAGTAAAGTGTAAAGAAAACTCACTCATAATCTTATCATCAAGAGAAATTCTGTATTCATACTTGTGTATATCCCTCTAGTCATTTTTTTTTAATGTTTTTATTTATTTTTGAGACAAAGAGAGACAGAGCATGAGCAGGGGAGGGGCAGAGAGAGAGGGAGACACAGAATCTGAAGCAGGCTCCAGGCTCTGAGCTGTCAGCACAGAGCTGGACGTGGGGCTCAAACTCACAGACTGTGAGATCATGACCTGAGCTGAAGTCGGACGCTTAACTGACTGAGCCACCCAGGCGCTCCTAGTCATTTTTTTTAATACATTTGTTTATCACTTTAGTACTGGAATCATTTTACCTATGGTTCTATAACTTGCCTTTTTTCTTAAACATACATATTTTCATTATCTTGTATTCTTAAATATATTTGATAATGTTATTTAAAATTTTTTTAATGTTTATTTATTCTTTTTTTTTTTTTTTTTTTTTAATTTTTTTTCAACGGTTTTTATTTATTTTTGGGACAGAGAGAGACAGAGCATGAACGGGGGAGGGGCAGAGAGAGAGGGAGACACAGAATCGGAAACAGGCTCCAGGCTCCGAGCCATCAGCCCAGAGCCTGACGCGGGGCTCGAACTCATGGACCGCGAGATCGTGACCTGGCTGAAGTCGGACGCTTAACCGACTGCGCCACCCAGGCGCCCCTGATGTTTATTTATTCTTAAAGAGAGAGAGAGAGAGACAGAGCATGAGCGAGGGAGGGGCAGAGCGAGAGAGGGACACAGAATCTGAAGCAGGCTCCGGGCTCTGAACTGTCAGCACAGAGCCCAATGCGGGGCTTGAACTCATAAACTGTGAGATCGTGACCTGAGCTGAAGTTGGATGCTTAACCGACTGAGCCAGCTAGGTGCCCGATAATGTTATTTTTAATATTTCCTAGCATTCATTATATAATTATACTTCAAAGTTACTTAAAATTTTTACATTATTAATCATTTGGGTTATTTTCAAGATGATAATTGTGGCAATAGTTAACAACTGTGGATCACATTAGGAGTCAGAATAGCTCTTTACTGGATCCAGTCCTTCTCATTGCCTTCCTTGTTATGCCAGATCATTCATTTTTTTAAAACCTTGTCTTTCTCCTCTTCAAAGTAAGGATCATAATATCTATATTCTTCCATTCAGAAGATTTTTGTCCATAGACAATCATAAAGTGCTATACAGAGATAAATTATTATCATCATTATCCAAGTAAGTTGCAGATCAGACAAACTCAAGGTAAGGAATAGGGGAAAGAAGCAGTCTAAAGAAGAAAAAAAATAGCTGCAGAAAAGTAAAAGAGCAACCTTACAGGAAGTAGCAAACATTTATCTGAAGGTTCACCCCTACAGTTAGAGAAAACAGCTGGGATAGAAATTAATAAACTTCAAATTTTAACAAAGTTCTCTATGGCTCTGCTTGGAAGAAAGGATTTGTAATCTCTGTTGGTATCCCTGGACTTCACCCAGATTTATCTTTGAGTGAATACCTGCCAGGTTTCTCACTCTTTTATTGAGGACTGATTTATATTTTCAGTATTTTTAAAATTTTGTTTTAAAACTTTTTTTTTAAGTTTATTTATTTATTTATTTATTTAGAGCATGTGTGCTAGGGAGGGGCAGAGACAGAGGGAGAGAGAGAATCCCAAGCAGGCTCCACACTGTCAGTGCAGAGCCCGATGTGGGGCTTGATCTCACAAGCCATGAGGTCATGACCTGAGCGAAACCAAGAATTGGGTCCTTAACCAACTGAGCCACCCCGGCACCCTTATATTTTCAGTATTTTAAAAATAATTTAATAAACATATATCCAGCAGTTCCCATGTGCCAAACACTGTGGTAAATGTTGGATATAAGAGAGTGAACAAAATAGACATCATTCTTGGTCTCATGGAACTTGGAGTCTGATGGAAGGCTTATTGTGAATATATTATTATAAGCTACTGTTATTGTATGTTATGATAGGAAGGGCTCTAAAATCATAAAAATTATAAGCAAAAGGAAATTATTTTGACGTTTTAAGAAAAACATTGCAGAGAGGTTTGCAGTTTCTCACAGAAGTTCATGGCAAAAAGAGAGTGTTGTCTTACTTAGAATGCAATACTACTTTAAGTCAAGCTTATGAGGATAAAGAAATTGGTACTGTTCTGTGTAGAATGTTACGTTTCCATAATTATAAATAAGATTTAAAGTTATAGATTAGAAACTTATAAAATAAAAAGTTTATGATAAACTCATCTCTTTTATTGAAAAGACGTATAGTACTTTAATAAAATTTCTTTTCTTTGCCAATGGTCTAAGTGACCTGGGAATAACTATCCTTTATTTGTAAATTATGACTGTGAATCCTAGAGAGGTGAGCTAATTTGCCTTAGACGGTCTGGTGACTGACTTGTTAAAAGACTAAATATAGGACTTAATTGAGATTGAGCTACCTTTTTTGTGGTTTAAGTTTAGTATGTGTCAGAGATACTAAACATTCTATTTTTAGAAATAAAGGGTACCCTTTTCCTTTGAGCGAATGCAGGAAAAACATGGTTATTCTTGATTAGATAGATTTTCAAATTGCTGAAAGTCTACACACACACACACACACACACACACACACACGCGCGCCCAGTTTTAATTATACCGTCTATAATCATAGGGGGTGTGGGGAAGGAAAAATTTTTCTACCCTTGACGGTCCTTCAACTGACCGAAGAATTAGAGTTACATGAGACAGATTAACAGGAAAAAACACCAAAGTTTATTATGTGCACACAGAAGCCCAATAATGGAATTAAGACCTAAAGAAATGACAAGGCAAGCAGTTTTTATACTTTTTAGACAAAGAGACAATATATGAGGAATTGATAGGTCAAAGAAAACTTAACTTTGGGAGCTTCAAATAGTAAGGAATTGTAAACAGACTTAGGGCTGTGGTAGTAAATTAGTAAAAGGTAGCAAGGTTTCTTTATACAGCCTTCTCAGCTCTAAATTTCCTCTCTGGTGATAATAAGGATGTCTCTTTACCTCATTGTGCAGGGAGGGTACCTTTCCCATGAGAAATTTATTCCCTGCTTTCTCATGGACAGAGGAGGGTCTGAATGTGCTTGCATAGGCTGTTTCTTAAGTAATTTTTAGTTACAATAATCAGTATGCCAAGGTGGTGTTATGCCCAGAATTCGTGATCCCCAAAGACCACTAGGGAGCCGAGTCCGATGCAAAAGCATCGGTGCAAACATCGATGCAAAAGCCTTTATTCGAGCTAGCTCGAGCTCAATCCCCTACCTGCACTGACGCAGCGGTGAGATACTAGGGAAAGAGAGCGAATTTCAAAAGGACAAAGGTTTTATTGGGGCCTAGGGGCAGTTGGTGAGGTAATGGCTATGGCCTCAGCCGATTGGCTGGGAAAGGGTCCTGGGGAAGGGTCCGAGTCCTGTTAGGCAGGTGGGGGGGGGGGGGTTACTCAAGGGGAGGAGGTGTGGTCAAGGTGAAGGACACAGAACAAGATGGAGTCAGCCGGCATAGGCCCGCCCTTTCATTCCCCCCTTGTCATGTAGCTTAGGGACCCAATCATGGGACTGGCTGCATTTATGGTGACAAGGGGAACAGAGTTTGGAGGTTTACGCAAAGTTCTGGGAACCAAGTGTCCCTGGGGTGGCTCTGGGACGTCTGATTAAGTATTGTCCCCGAGCTGGTGTCTATGATCTGCCAGGTGACGTTTTGGGGGGCGTGGGGACTCCCGGCAGCATGAGCAATGACAAGCAGAGTTAACAGAGTTACCAATATTAGGTAGGTCGAATGCGCTGTAGCTTGAGCTTGAGCGGGTTGTGTTGGTCCCGACTGATGGCCCATCGTGTGACAACGTCCTTCCGGATCGAGGAGGGGTCTGCTGGCTGAGCGTGGGTGTGATGGACCCAGGTCGCAATGCCGTCTACCTTGGGAGCGGTGGGGGTTGTCAACACCACGATGTAGGGTCCCTTCCAGCGCGGCTCGAGAGTCTCTCGGTGGTGCCTCTTGACGTAGACCCAGTCTCCTGGCCTGTACTGATGAGGTGTCGGGATCAGGTCATCCTTGTAGATGGCACGGAGGCACAGCCAAATGTCCTCATGCGCCCTCTGGAGCCTGCTCAAGGAAAGAAAAAGTTCTTGATCTTTAAACTCAGCAATAAGTTCAGCTCGAAGGCTGGGAATAACAGGGGGTGGCCTGCCAAACATGATCTCGTAGGGAGTAAAACCCAGAGTGTAAGGAGTGTTTCTAACCCGGTAAAGGGCGTACGGTAGGAGAGTCACCCAGTCCCCGCCAGTCTCCATGGTTAATTTGGTAAGGGTCTCTTTTAGGGTTTTATTCATTCTTTCTACCTGTCCTGAGCTCTGGGGCCTATAAGCACAATGTAATTTCCAGTTTGCCCCCACCGCCTTGGCTACTGCCTGTGTTACCTGCGAGATAAAAGCTGGTCCATTGTCTGATCCTACCATGGCAGGAAAACCATACCTGGGTAAGATGTCTTCTAGTAGCTTCTTAGCCACCGTCTGAGCCGTTTCATGCTTGGTTGGGTATGCCTCCACCCAGCCAGAGAAGGTGTCTGTAAATACCAGGTCCTCGTGTAGTGCCTCGTCGAAGATGGTGGGTGAATTTTTGAATCCCTGTAGCCGTGTCCAGGTGAGTTGCCCACTGTAGCCCTCCTCCGGATCATGCCACTCAAAGGCGAACAAGGGTTGGCTCTGGGGTGCCAGCGGCAGACTGAAGAAGGCGTCCTTTAAATCTAGTACAGTATACCAGACCCTGGAGGGCGCCAGGGAGCTCAAGAGAGTATATGGGTTGGGAACAGTTGGATGTATGTCCGCGACCCTCTTATTTACTTCCCGGAGGTCTTGTACCGGTCGGTAGTCATTTGTGTGAGGCTTTTTGACCGGCAGTAAGGGGGTGTTCCAGGCAGACTGGCAAGGAACTAGTACCCCTAGGCTTCGTAGTCTCCGGATGTGTGGCTGGATCCCCTTCCGGGCCTCCTGAGACATGGGGTATTGTTTGATCCTTACCGGACTCTCTCCTGGCTTGAGCTCTACCAGGACTGGGGTCCTATGAGCGGCTAGTCCCATCCCTCCTGTCTCTGCCCAAACCGAGGGGAATTCTTGTAGCCATCTGTCTATATTATCCTCTCTCGGGAGTGCCTCCTGGTGGAGGAGGTATTCATCCTCCAGTTTCATGGTCAGGACCTGGATGGGGTGGCCCTTGCCATCGGTGACCTGAGGCCCCCCTTGTCTGAAAGTTATCTGAGCTCCAATCTTGGTCAGTAAGTCCTGTCCTAACAGCGGGTAGGGGCATTCTGGTATTACCATAAAGGAGTGGGATACCCGGCCCATTCCCAAATCTACTGTTCTTCGGGTAGTCCATGAATACTGGCTCATACCAGTTGCCCCTTGTACCCAGGACTTCTTGTTGGCTAGTTTTCCTTGTGGGGTACAGAGGACCGAATGTTGTGCTCTGGTGTTGACAAGGAAGTCAACAGGGGTCCCCTCCACTTTAAGAGTTACCCTGGGTTCGGGGAGAGGGTCCGAACCCCGACTCCCCTAATCACTTAGTTCATCTAGCTCTAGGACTTTTACTCGATCAGTCTTGCTTCCCTTTCCACCGGCCCTTTTTGGACAATCTCGGGCCCAATGCCCTATCTCCTTGCAGTATGCACACTGATCCTTCTGCAGCCTCTGCTTCCCCCCCTTGGTGGTTCCTTTACCTTTTCTTGCGTCGTCTGCCAGCTGCCGGAGACGGCGGTCTCGTTCCTCGGGGAAGTCAGCAGTGGTAGCTAGTAGTATTCTGGCAAGGTCTCGAATCTGCTTACTGCTGGCAGCCACCATAGCGCGAGCCTGCTTGTCCTCAGGAGGCTCCCGGTTATTATATACCTTTTCGGCTACCACCAGTAAGTCCTGCAGACTTTTTTCTCCTAGTCTATCTATTTTTTGTAATTTTCTCCTAATGTCTATGGCCAATTGGTTTACAAAGGCCATGATAACAGCTGCCTTGCTTTCCGGAGCCTCTGGATCCATGGGGGTATAGGTACGGAATGCCTCCATGATCCGTTCTAAAAAGGCAGCCGGAGATTCATCTTTTCCCTGTTGTACATTTCCTACCTTGGCCAAATTGGTTGGCTTTCTAGCAGCCATTCGGAGACCCCCCATTAGAGTCTAGCGGTAGACCCGGAGCCTCTCCTTACCTTCTGCCGTGTTGAAATCCCACTGGGGCCGAGTTAAGGGGAAGGAGGCCTCTATCTGAGCCTGGTTGGTGGTGGGATTCCCGTCTGCGCCCGGAACTAGTTTTCGGGCCCCACTGAGGATTCTTTCTCTTTCTTCAGTAGTGAACAGGACCTGCAAAAGCTGCTGGCAATCATCCCACGTGGACTGATGGGTAAAAAGAACAGAGTCTAATAAATCAATAAGCCCTGCCGGTTTCTCGGAAAACTTAGGATTCTGAACTTTCCAATTGTAGAGGTCACTAGTGGCAAAAGGCCAATAGTGATGGGGCTGATTCCCCTCCGCGTCTGGGGGTCCGGTGGCTCGCAGGGGCAGAATAGTGGAGTCTGCGGCGGAGGCGGAGGTGGATTGCTCCCTCTGAGCCCTTTGTCTGGTAAAGGGCGGGCTTCCCACTGGAGCGTTTCCGCCTTCCGCTCTCGGAACAGTGTCTGCCTTCCCCGGAGGGGGAGGATGGTGTTCTTCCGGCATCCTAGAGGGGTTATACGGGGGAGGAAAAATTAATTCTTCTTCAGTACCCCCCTGTAGGACAGGGTAGAGGGGTGCTGAAGGCTGGGTAAGACTTTTCCTCTTCTCTGTCTCCTGCAAAGCAAGAATGGGTTTTGGCTCCGGAGGGAGCAGGGTTAGGAAGGGCTTAAGCCAAGAGGGTGGGTCTTCTACAAGGTCCTGCCAAGTGAAAATGTAAGGGAGCTGATCAAGATGGCCCGTCTTAGGCTGAGAGATGATACTCCTGACTCGGTAGATGGTAGGGAGGTCGAAGGTCCCCTCTGGTGGCCATCCGACATTGAAAGTTGGCCACTCGCTAGAACAAAAAAACTGCAACCGACCCTTTCGGACTTCCACACTGAGGTTGTTAGCTCTTCCCCTCACATCCTTAAAGTGATCAATCATAATACTTAGAGGAGTAGTCTGAGTCTGTCCCATAACGTCCGTCCAGTAAGTCCACGGAGCAAAACAGAGAAACACAAAAACAGACAAACAGAGGGCCCCTAGAAAGTCTTCCAACTCCATGGAAGCAAAACTGAGAGCTAGCTTAGACATTTGAGGGGATTCCACGTCCCTCCAAAACCGATGAGGGGATTCCACGTCCCTCCAAAGACGACGGCCTCATGCCGACCAGCGGGAGCGACCCGCCTCGTCTCAGACCTTTGAGGGGATTCCACGTCCCTCCAGAAGGGAGAATCGGAACGTCTTCTGAAACTCCCGGCCCGTGGTCCTCCAGTGCGTCCACTTAGACCGCATCGGGCACTACCAGAATTCCAGAAATGAGCTCACACAGAAAAGACAGAACAAACAGACAGACACTAACCGTGGCCAGTCAGGCTCTCCGGGTCGGGGGTCCCTCGGGGGTCTTGGGGATCCCGGACGAGCCCCCAAATGTTATGCCCAGAATTCATGATCCCCAAAGACCACTAGGGAGCTGAGTCCGATGCAAAGGCAAAGAGCCTTTATTCGAGCTAGCTCGAGCTCAATCCCCTACCTGCACCGACGCAGCGGTGACATACCAGGGAAGGAGAGCAAATTTCAAAAGGACAAAGGTTTTATTGGGGCCTAGGGGCAGTTGGTGAGGTAATGGCTATGGCCTCAGCCGATTGGCTGGGGAAGGGTCCTGGGGAAGGGTCCGAGTCCTGTTAGGCAGGTGAGGGGAGGGTTACTCAAGGGGAGGAGGTGTGGTCAAGGTGAAGGACACAGAACAAGATGGAGTCGGCCGGCGTAGGCCCGCCCTTTCAGTGGCACATTTTGGGGTGGCTTGCCCTTGACCCCTACAGGGCTGTCTGTGATAGTGAAGACATAAACTAAAGGTTGATAATAAAAAGAAACAAAATATGATTGTTAGTTTCTTACTTCAGAACTTTTTGCTTGGAGGTTTCAGGCTTGAAACCCTTTGCTTAAGGAGCCCCAACCTCAGAAGTCTTTGTATTTCTTCTCTCCTCATCCTCTCCTCCTCTTCTCCCCATCTTCAGTGCTTTCAATTCATGATGAGTTAGTAAGGTGCTGTTCTGTCTGGAGCAGCCGCTCCCCACCTCTCCTGCCTGGTCATCTTTTAACACTTAGCCTGGATAGCTTGGTGGCTTTCCATAACTATCCCTCACCCTGACGCTGAATCACCAAATCTGGGTTTTAGTTACTCTTTCTGTGTGCTTGCGTGCTGTGCTGCTCACATCTCAGTCACAGCAGGAACCACATGGCATCATAAATATACCCATCCGCCATATGTAGGCCACATGTATTGTGATTACAGTAACTTGTCTGTTTCCCTCACCAGATCTGAGAGAAACTTGAGAGCACTCAAGGTAATAACATTTCTTTTATCTTTACATCCTTAGCACGGATATGATGCCTGGCACAAGGGAAGCACTCATGAAATATTGGCCAAATGAATGAGTGAATGAACGAAATCACTTGTTGGCAGTATTCTAGGTTGTGCCCCATGTACCCCATGGCTGCTAAATTCTGTTCATTTAAACCACTGATGAGCCTATAAGATCCTGTGAGCAATCTCATTCTTGAGGGACTGACACGCACACTAAGGGTATTTAGAAACATGTTTATTTATTTAAAAATGTTTTTTTAAATGTTTGTTTCAATTTTTTGAGAGAGAGAGCATGAGCAGGGGAGGAGCAGAGGAAGAGGGAGAGAGAGAATCCCAAGCAGGCTCCACACTGTCAGCCTGGACCCGGATGCAGGGCTCAAACCCACAAACTGTGAGATCATGACCTGAGCTGAAGTTGGATGCTCAACTGACTGAGCCACCCAGTGCCCCTAGAAACTTGTATATTTATAGGCACTTGCTGCTTCCCTTCCCTACCTTTTTCTTTTTCACAAATATTCTTTTAGTTTTAGATCAGTACTTTTCAGATTTTGACTTGTGCCTTTATATATTAATGATACTTATATACATTATACATTCATCATACATACATACATCGTAATATGTGTTGTATATGTATTCTATGTGTGTTATCTTTCTAAGGCAGGGCAAAGGATAATCTGCTTAAGATAAAATGAAGTAGGCTGGTAAAAAGAAGTATAGTTAAGTCATAGATTAAATCATGTTTAATCAAGTTTTTAGCTCCAGTTCTCAGCCCATTTCCTAAAGAGTTTTGGCATTCTGTTGATGGTGGCCAGTAGAAATATATTCCTAGTGCCCTGCTACTGGAGTTGACCACTTAAGTTTTCTCTAAGGGAAATGAAGTTGAAATTGATAGGCCTACTAAGTGACTCGGTCTTAGAACTGAATACCTGCCACTTTTAACCTGTGAGCCACTAGATCCTTTTCTGTTAAAATTGGATGTGATGATTTTGCTAAAGATTCTTACATTTTATATTTCTCTTGCATGTTGTAAGTTGAGGCCATAACTGTCAGTTCAGCTTCTGGTCCTTAGAGTTGGAGGCTCTGTGATATGGCAGAAAGAATAGGGCTTTAAAATCAGACATACGAGGAGCTGAATTCTGGCTTTCTTACTAAGTAACTTTGAGAATGTTGAGTAACTCTTACAGCTTCATTTTTCTCATCTATTAGCGATGTTTTAAGGATTGTGTGAGTTAATAATGTGATTTCCTCAGCAAAATGTAGGTTAAGTAAATGTTGGCTCACTTCAAATTGCATTTGTCTGAGGAAAAGAGGAGAATGGAAAAGCTAACCAGTTTGAAGTTAGCAGCCTAGAAGCTAGCTAGTTCCAGTCATTCTTTTAGAAGATTGTTCTGGTTTTTTTTTTGTTAAATAAAATAATCATCTTATCTTTACCTTTTTTTTTTTAAATTAAGGAAATATACCAAAAACTCTAACATAAACAAGCAACATATCTTGCCAGAGAAATAAAGTTTATTGGAAAACCCATCAAGAATTTTTTTTTTTTTACTCTGAAAATATCCACTATAAGAAATGGGATCCAAGAAGCAACATGACCAAGAAAATATAGTCTGGGTTCTTACAGATTTCAATAGAATTTCAATAATAGATGATGTTCACCTGCCCAAATGAACCAAATGGTTATTCAGGCAAATAGCCATAAAGAAATTCTTGATTTTCTTTCCATTAAAATCAAAGGTAGGTTTTCCATGTCTGGGCCATCTGGTCTGCCTCAACATCATGATCAACTACTGAGGCAAATGAATACTGAGTAGACAGCTTCTGGGTTCTTCATTGTCAGGCACAGAGCAAAGCAGCCATCACTCAGCAGCAGCTTGAGATGCAGGGCTCACAGCTGGGCTGGGTATAGGTTGTGAGGTTGATGGTCTCCAGGCACGGGGTGGGCTGGCAGGAGTTGAGCAGGAAGCAGGTGGGCACACAGGGCTGGGGAATGTGGCAGGGTGGGGGGCAGTTGTCACAGCAGGTTGGCTCCAGTAACCAAGTCGTGTGTGGGCAGGTGCTGGGCAAGCAGACTCCGCACCGGCAGCATCTGTCAGAGGAGCAGATGGTGGTGGCGGGGCCGGTGGGGACGCTGCAGCAGCAGGGGACACAGCAAGCCATGGCGCTGGGAATCTGGTTTGCTTTTGGTTTCTTGGAAAGATGAGGTTTCTGAGATACAAATGTCTCCTCTTGCTTTGGGGCTCTTATATATGGTCCTCAGTGGGTGTTGGTCCAACCAGAAGGCTTCCTGTCATTTTTGTTTATCCCACCCCTCTTCACTAAGATTCTCTAATCAGTTTGGTATTTACTTGTCCATTAAGAGTCGTGCCCTTACTAAGATACATCATGTTTTTGACTCATTGACTTGTCACTTTTGTCATAAGATGATTGCATTTTATCTTCACAGGGTCTTGGAATGCCAAACCTTACATGAAATATGGATAATCAGTCTGAGTGACTGAATTCAGCTATAGTTTCAGGGGCTGTATTCTTTTCCTTGTTTTTCTCCCCCTTAATTTAAAATAATATGCATAACATACAATTTTTAATTACTAATACCAGAACATACAACTCAAATGGTTAATTGGACCATTTTCTCAGTGAAGTCAACAAGGACATGACACTTATAGATGAATGTTGCATATGACGATATGAATCTCAGACATAGTTACCTTGTTTATTGAGGATAGAATTCAGGTTCTGTTGAGCAAGCAGGGTGATAGCCAAAATGGAATACGATGAAACCCCTTTTCATTATTTTTAATCTATAATGAGTCTTAAAAGGTTGTATTATTCTATGTTTTTTTTTTTTTTAAACAGTCTTTATTCTCAAAGCTATGCCAATCTTGTAGTGAGTTAAAATGTAAATTCACTGGGAAGAAAGATCCACCCAGCTGCTGGCTTTTTTTAAAAAAGTTTTTAATGTTTATTTATTTTTTAGAGAGAGACAGACAGAATGTGAGTGGGGGAGGGGAAGAGAGAGAGGGAGACACCCCATCTGAAGCAGGCTCCAGGCTCTGAGCTGTCAGCAGAGTCTGATGCAGGGCTCAAACTCAGGAACCCTGAGATCATGACCTGAGCCAAAGTCAGCCTTTTAACCAGCTGAGCCACCCAGGCGCCCCCCAGCTGCTGAGTTTTGTTAAATGTACCATTAAAAGAAATCACCTCATCTTCATTCATTTTCAAACTAATGCTTCATTTAAAATAAGTTGAACCAAGAACAAAAAGGAGAAGTCATAAGATTTCTAAAACAACAGTGGGTTCTGGGAGGGTATCTGATCTGATGTGGTTTAGAACTATAGGAGTCCTTATTTTCACTGACTTATTCCCTACTCTGCATGATTATTTGTTTTCATATCTTGGGTCTTCAAATAGGTTGTAAATTCCTTTGAGGGATGCCTTATACAACATTCTTCACCTCGGTTGGCCTTGATCTGCTGTACTGTAGGATGGCAGGTGAGGAAGTTGTACTGAATAATTATCTCTAGTGTGTAATATCCTGATTCCAGCATCTTCACATACTTCCTTCCCCTTGATCAGCACAAAACTATTCAGCCAGTAGAATCTAAATTATGTAACTCGTTGGATGGCAAATTGTTGTTGAGTAAACACGAAGGACAGATTCTTTCCTGGGGTGTTTCTGAGGGGACATGACTGAAAACCAACTTGGCCTGTTTAGTAGAGAAGAAACCTGGCTGAAGCAAATCAGTGGGAAATACTCAATGTCATTGGTAAATAAGCCTCATGCATTTTATGAGAAGAAGAACCTGTTAGTGAAGTTGGCTTGGTTTTTGCTTAAATATGGATATGTATCACAAAGCATATCAAGTGAAAATGAAGGTTAGCGCCTCCAAGGCACTTTACATCTCTCTGGGTGTGGCCACACTGTTCCTTGCAGTGTCCTTCCCCGATTCTGTACTTCTCAAATCCTGCTCATTCCTCAAGCATCAACTCCAGTATCTCCTTCGCGTGAACCTTTAGGTGGTTCTTCTAGATGTTTTCATCCTTTGCTTTCACAAAGTGTGTCTCCTGTCTCTTCATTTAGACCTCATTTCAGTCTGTTATGTATTATGGTGCATCATTTATTTGTCTTCCTCACTCCAGTGTGCAAACTCTGAAAAAGTGGGGATTGTGTCTTCATCTTCTTAGTCTCTGTCAAGCACCTAGGTGAGTGCCTGGAACACAGTAGGTGCTTGATAAATGTGTATGGAATTGGGTTAAATTACAGATTAGAAGGAAAAAAAAAAACCTATGTATTTATTTTTAGAATTACCTCTTATAATAACAATTGACATAAGCAGAGCGATTTCATCTGTGAAGTGCTTTACAGATGTCGAAACAGTTTTACATTCAGAGCTTCACCTAAACGAGTAATGAAAAAAATGTGGCTCAGCTCAGTCTTTGGGGTCTCTTCAGTGAGTATGTTGATGTTTCTCAGAATCTTTATTTTTAAAAAATTTTTATTTTTATTTTTAGAGAGAGAGAGAAAATGCTCACGCACGTGCACGTTGGGGGTAGGGTCAGAGGGACAGAGAGAGAGGTTTTTTTTTTTAAATTTTTAATGTTTATTTATTTTGAGAGGGAGACAGAAAGTGAATGGGGGAGGGCAGAGAGAGAGGGAGACACAGAACCTGAAGCAGGCTCCAGGCTCTGCACAGAGTCCGATGCAGGGCTGGAACTCACGAACCATGAGAACATGACCTGAGCTGAAGTTGACGCTTAACCAACTGAGCCACTCAGGTGCCCCAAGAGAGAGAGAATCTTAAGCAAGTTCCATGCTGAGCATGGGGCCCGATGAAGGGCTCAATCCCACAACCCTGGGATCATGACCTGAGTTGAAATCAAAAGTCAGATGCTTAACCGACTGAGCCACCTGGGTGTGCCTCTCAGAATCTTCAAAAGAAGGTGTGTGAGGTAGTTACTTAAAGAGGCAGGGAAAACATTAAAATTAAAAGTAGGTGCTGACCTTGGAATTGAAAATGACTTTAAGCTTAGAGCTTAATATATTTTACTATTTAGGCAATTTTTGTCAGGTGTTTACATATCCTTGTGAGGCCTTCTTTTGCCTATGTGATTTATGTTGATGTCATCAGTTAGTGTAATTCTGCTGGACATATTTATAGGTTTATCATGCGCACACGTGTCAAGAGTTGTTTGGCAGTTATATCACTGAGACAGCACATGGTTTGGGGCACAGTGGTGTTTGTTTATTTTTAAAGTGAGGAGGTCCATGACAGCATTTACTCAACTTCTCACTGGAAACCATCATTCAGAACATTGAACGATTCTGCAAAGCTGAAGGCACAGGCTCAGAACATTTTCTTCCAGAGCTGCTTCTTTTTTTTTTTTTTTTAATGTTTATTTTTGAGAGACAGAGAGAGACAGCGTGAATGGGGGAGGAGCAGCAAGAGAGGGAGATACAGAATCTGAAGCAGGCTCCAGGCTCCGAGCTGTCAACACAGAGCCTGATATGGGGCTTGAACTCACGAACCGTGAGATCATGACCTGAGCTGAAGTTGGAAGCTCAACCAAGAGCCACCCTCTTCCAGAGCTTCTAATTAAAGACCATTTGCTGAGCGTCTCTTAAGGACTGTGATGGTCCATCAGGGTGACGTGGCCAGGCTCTTGGAAATCTCTTTGGCTAGCAGCGCGGTGCTCCACACTCACAGGGCTGGACACAGGTTGTGACAGAGATCCCACTCAGGTTTGGAGCAGGGTGGCCCCTGCTGAGCAGCCAACATGATGGCACGTAGGAGTCAGGCACACAGCAGGGTGGGGGGCAGGTGTCACAGCAGGTGGGCTGAAGGAGGCTGATGGCGTGTGGGCAGGTGCTGGGCAGGCCGACTCCGCAGCATTTGTCAGAGGAGCAGGTGGTGGTGGCGGGGCCGGTGGGGACGCTGCTGCGGCAGCCTTGGAGACAAGACTCACAGCCAGACATTTTGGTGCAAAGGAAGATCTTGTACAAAGCTGTCTTCTCTGAGTCTTTTATATCCACCAGAAGCCTCAGGGAACACGGCTTCTGTCCACCAGAATGTTTCCCTGTTGTTGTTTGTATAATCCCATACAAATAACTCACTGACTTATTTACCAGATGCGAGAGGAGCTCTCCTTCAGTTTTATTTGGTTGTGTTGCGACATTCAAACGTGCTTTCTGTTGCAGTTTCAAAGTGGTACCAGCATAGACTCTCCACTTAACTCCATCACCGGTAAATACTTCAGGGTCTCTTCTGCATTTCCTCTTTTTTACCGACCAGAATTTGTCCTTACAAATGATCACTGCTGAGTGTAAAGAATCAAGAGTGATTTCTCTGAGAAGTAAGAAATGATCCTTCTCAAAATGTGTGATCTGGATGTATTTGTGAAGTCAAAACCTGTGGTGGGACTTTTTCCCTACCAGAGTCACCTTGCTATCTTTTCGAGGATGTGAAGATGTAAATGAATACCGAAGATAGAAAACATGATCTTGACTGGGAAGTTCAGAGGCTGCTAGATGTTTTCTGTACCGATCTGCTGCATTGTCTATGTATGCAATTATGTATAAACATTTAAATAAGCTCTCAGTTTTACAGAGGACATTGGCTTTTTTAACCAGAAGCCTGAACATGTTAAAACATAGGTTCATAAGACTATGTATGGTCTGAAAAATGAGCTTGCATCTCTTTGCAAAACAGCATGAAAAGTTCTTTCTTTTCAGAATGACCAAACTGCTGACCTGCCTATTTCATTTTTCAGTAGTCACCTTTTACCATTTTTAAAATTGCTTCCACTTTAATTCAGTGATAGTGTTAACATGTCATGGCCAAAGCTAGTACATAACTACAGTAAAGGATACTGGTCAGCAAATCCATTCATTATAAGCCAAATATTTATTCAGTCTCTAATATAGTCTGAAGAGTGTGGTAGAGTCTGAAGAGTGTCGAGCCTGGGTGGCTTAGTCGGTTGAGTGACTTCAGCTCAGGTCATGATCTCACAGTCTGTGGGTTCAAGCCCCGCGTCGGGCTCTGGGCTGACAGCTCAGAGCCCAGAGCCTCCTTCGGATTCTGTGTCTCCCTCTCTGTCTCTCTGCCCCTCCCTCGCTCTCTCTCTCTCAATAAATAAATAAACATTAAAAAAAAAGAGTGTGGTAGAGATAGAAAAAGAGAAGGCATGGTGCCTGTCCTTCAGGAGTGCTTGGTCTAATGGAAAAGGTTAGAAATCCCTTTGCGTGTGATTTAAATGATGTACAATTAAATTACAAGACTAGTAATGGGAGGAGTTCTGGAGTTAGATTTGAATCCCTTATAAGGTACATGTTGTGAGACCTAGATCAAGTGATTTGAGCTTTGGTTTTCGACCACAAATTTCGGTTTTCAACCACAGAAATATTCACCTACTGTAGTCTTATTGCAAACACTGAATAAAAATTAAATGAGAATTGCTTATGCAAATCATTCAGCCTTGTGTGTGGCGTGGTAGAGTTCTCTCATCAGTGAAGTTTCTCCCTTGGGTGCTGTTAGAATGCCCACAAGAGGAAATACAGCGGAGAGGCTTAGTGATCAGAGACACCTGCCTGGAGGGTTTGGAGTAAATTGTTTTGACCGGACAAAGCTTAGAAAAGAGGTAAGTGCCTTTGCGCAAGGAAAACAGTGACTTCTGTGACACTGTTCTGGCCCTATGCTATGTCCCTGCCCCTGGTAGGGTTGGCCACGCCTCTTGTGCTTCGATTGCACCCCTTCACTACCCATAAAACTTGCCTGCAGTTTTTGTACACATGTTCGTTCTTAACTAGAATGTACTCTCCTTCAAAGCAGAGGCAATGTCTTATTTTTCTTGGTTTCTGCAGTGCCTAACCCTGGGGCCTGGGTCATGGAAGAGAGTCTCGGGACTGGAACACATAGAATGAATGTTTGAGGAAGAAAGGTTGGAAAACAATGACAGCTAGCATTTATAAAAATGCTTCTGTGTCAAGTTTTGTCAGGAAAACAAGCAAACAAGAAAACCTCACAAAAAGTGTTTCAACAGAGAGCATTTGAGGGCAGGGGCTTGGTTAAATAGGTATCGGAGGACTGAAAAAGCCAAAAAGGAAAACTGAGGTAACAAACACAAGAAACAGGCTACCAGCCTTTAGGCCTGGGAACAGAGAGAAGAGGTTGGGGGTGACGACTCAGGTGTGTGGGAGAGTGGGTCTGCAGAGCTGGGTGCAGACCCCAGGGGTTGCCCAGCCGGTGCTCAGAGGAGGGGTCCCGGGGGGCCTTCGTGGGTGGGGGGCCGGAGTCACCCGCTGGTGCTGGTGTTCCTGAGGAGGTGCCATGATGCTGTTTTTGGAGCCTGGAAAGAAGCTGGAGACTAGAATCCACTGTAGCTGCCAACAAAGGACTGTTGCTGGGGCCACAAGACCCTCTCTTCCTCAGGCCTTGTAGGCTCCTTCCAGCGCCCTCTATTGGTGGAATCTACTAGAAAATCAGGTGAGGGATGTAAGAGTCCTCACCCCAGTATCACAGAGTATAAAAAGATGTTCCTAGAGGTTGACAGTAGGCACACACTGTTCTAAGGGCTGCACGTGTTTTAATTAATTTAATCTTCCCTACAGTTTTAGGAGATATATACTTTTTTAAAACTTGTTTTTAAATTAAAATACAGGTAACACATAGTGTTACATTAGTTTTCAGGCATACAACATAGTGATTTGACAAATCTGTACTTAAGGCTGTGCTCACCACGGTGTAGTCCCCACTTGTCACCGTACAACGCTATTACAACACCATTGACTATATTCCCTGTGCTGTACCTCCCATCCCCATGTGAACCGGAAGCCTGTACCTCCCACCCCCCCTTCACCCCTTTTGTCTACCCCCCACCCCCTCTGCTCTGGAAATCACCACTTCTCTGTATTTGTGGATCTGTTTCTGGTACATACTTTTTAGAAATTAGCTTTTTATTTTTGAATAATTTTAGATCCACAGAAAGTTTGCAAAGACTGTACAGTGTTCCTATCTACCCCTCACTCAATTTCCCTGAATGGTAATATCTTTACAACATCATTGTGCATTTGTCATAACTAGGAAGCCAACATTGGTAACTTGCTGTTAATTAAATTTCAGACGTTATTCAGATATCACTAGTGTTTTTTCCACTAACGTCCTTTTTCTGTTCCAGGATCCAGTCTGAGATCCCACATTACATTTAGTCCTCACACCCCCTTAGTTCCCTCTGGCCGGTGACAGTTTTCTCTCAGCCTTTTGTAGTTTTTCACAACCTGAACTGTACTGCTTAGGTAGGGTAAGAGGTAATTTTAATCTTTTTATTTTTTTTAAGTAAAAGAAATTTTTTTTTTACATCTTATGTATTTTTTTATTTTTTATTTTTTTTAAATTATTAAAAAAAATTTTTTTTTCAATGTTTATTTATTTTTGAGACAGAGAGAGACAGAGCATGAACGGCGGAGGGGCAGAGAGAGAGGGAGACACAGAATCAGAAGCAGGGTCCAGGCTCTAAGCCATCAGCCCAGAGCCCGAGGCAGGGCTCCAACTCACCGACCGCGAGATCGTGACCTGAGCTGAAGTCGGACGCTTAACCGACTGAGCCACCCAGGCACCCCAATATCTTATGTATTTTTGAGAGAGAGAGAGCACAAGTGGGGAGAGGCAGAGAAAGAGGGAGACACAGAATCCGAAGCAAGCTCCAGGCTCTGAGCTGTCAGCAAACTGTCAGATCATGACCTGAGCTGAAGTCAGATGCTCAACAAACTGAGCCACCCAGGGGCCCAGAGCTAGTTTTAATCTTATTTGATGGTTGAGGAGCCTGAGGCAGGGAGAAGTTAGATGACATGACCAAGGACACCTAACTAGTAAGTAAGTGATAGAGGTACGATTTAAAGCAAGACAGTCTGGTTGCAGAGACTCCTGTCTTGACTGTCATAGAGGGGACATTGCTTTGATGAGAGTGGAAGCCTCACATTGTCCCAAGATTAGTAGCAGGTAAGATTTGGTAGAAAAGACTATATCAGGTTATTGAGGGTCTCGACAGCCACACTGAAGAGTTTAGCCTTGATTCAGTAAAAAACAACAACAACCAAAAAACAACTTGAGTTTCCCAGAGTTTTGAGCAATTCAATTTAACCAATATTTATAGAGAGATAGAAGCCTGGTCTGACAGGGATAGTTTGGATGAAGGGAGAGGCACAGGATTATTGAGCCAAGATTAACTAGGAGGCTGTGATCAGGGGTCTGGTGATCAGTGTCTAAATTAGGCTACCGTCAGTGAGGATGGAAAGGAAGGCCTGTAGGCCAGCAACAATTTGAAAGAAAAATGAAATGACTTGGTTTTCGGTTCTATTATCAAGGATGAACAATTATTAACTTTACAGGTAGGTTTTCACCATGAACTAGGTTACTGAAACCTGAAAATGTGTTATGTTGCCAAACGTTCTGCATTTCAATGCAAGGTTAATGACCCAGTCAATACTCCTCCCCACCACCTGCTGAGGTTGCTAATCAGTATTTACAGTCTGACTTAAAAAAAAGATGATTTGTTTTCACTTTAGAAACATAAACATTTTTTTCTAGACTTACTGTAGACACTCATTTTGTCTTCAACTATAATCACCCCAGAGAAAGCTGAGTTACTACACACAACCAAATACACAGTTTAGAGAGATAGTAGACAGTGTACTGTTAAGAGGCATATACTTTCTTCTGATAAAGAGAGCCACATGCAATCATATTTCTCTTGGACATACTGCTGTCTGCAAAGGAGGTGTGTGCTTTGGTGTAGCGGGAAGAGAAGCGACTTTTAGATTCGGGCAGTTTCAGGTTTAATCCCTCCCTCTGTCACTTACCATTTGTGCAACTTTTGTAAGTCCCTTCCGCGGTTTGTTTTCTCTCCTGTAAAGTGGAGACAATGAAGGTAGCTACCTGTCAGTGTTTTTTCTTAGAAATGAATGAAATAGTGTGCGTGAAGCACATATTAGAATGGCCAGTAGATATTCACCAAATGTTAGTTCTTAGGAGTAAAAACAGCAAAAGTGGTAAGGTGGGATGGGGTTGGTTAGTGGCATGGAGTACTTGTTACTCGCTTCTGGATAACCTAGAACCATAGACAAGCCGGAAGTGTCTTTAGAGTGTGTCTGGTCAGCCAGCCCAATTTTACTGATTTAAGACCTGAGACCCACAGAGCTCAAGTGACTGGCTCTGGGCCACAGAGGCAGCTCAAGTGCAGAGCCACACATCTCCTGGGTTATATCTGGGGCTTTTTGACTAGTGCCAAGGGTCTTTGAATGCCTGAAGATCCGCAGTGGTAGTACTAGGACACTCACAGTTATTTCCAGTATTAAAAATTAAGTCTAAGTATTTATCCCTTACAATCGTGTATAAAAACCTTAAGCTTTGATTTTGACTAAAAAGAGGTAACTTGGTTATTTTAAACCTAAAATTCTCTCTGATGCTTATAAATGTATTTATGAACAAACATGAATTATTATGTTAAAAAGTTACATGGGAAAAGTAATGTTTTTCAAGAAATAAAAGGATGTCTTTTGGTGAGAAAGCTGGAAACCATCATGTGGCGGTAATGGTGAGCATCTCTCACCATCCAGAGTGCAGCTGTTGACATGTTAGGTCATTTGACTCTCACAACAATCCTGAGACATAAACAGGGACAAGAGTATTATTTCTGCTGTGACAACAAGGAAACTGAGGCAGAGAGGGAAGTAAATGGCTCAAAGGCCCAAGGCAAGTCCAAGAATATATACGAGATTGCACTTTGGGTACTTTCTGTAAAAACCTTACGTGCTTGGATTTTTCCAGGACAACAGGGAGATGAATTAATACATGATATGGTCATCATATAAGTTTTGTTCTAAGAGGAACAGAATTGTGTGCCTATTTCTGGTGGATGGAGAATACTGCACTTCAGCCTGATATTTTCAGTTTATTTCAATGCCATGATATAATATGTCACTTAGGCTAGTAAACTTCTAAAGATAATTCTGACTAATGTAAACCAATTCTCACTTGAGGGAGCAAGGAATAACCAATAAATGCTAGTATTTTTTCAGAATTGATTTTTCTAGAAGACAGCATATATCAAAATGAATATATATTCCTCCCCAGATTGCATTGCATGTTGAGCTTAGAATTTCACCAGTGATGAGTTAAGGAGTCAGAATTATTTCTACATGACAGCAAAGTGACCAATTTGTTTAGTCAGTTAAGGAAGAAAGAAAAATCAATTTCAGGGGCAATGGAAATTAAAATAAAACATTTAAAAAATATTACATTAATCTTCAGTTTCCAGTGTAGGGCTTGGTATAGTGAGTGGCTTGTCTTCAAAAAACACCTATTGAGTAAAATGACCTAGTGAATTTTTTACTTTTCAGCGTGTCACAAAGAGCCAGTATCTAATTATTCAGTGATTCTACCACACGTGCTCTCCTTCTGCTGGTGTAAATCGTGGATATGTTGATCTGCTGTTCAGGTTCAGCTAGGCATTCCACTTCCCCTAAGGTGAAACATGAGAGTAAATCATCACAAGGCCATATTTGCTAAGCCAGAATAAAGTTTATTAAGGAATAGTCAAAATGGTTATTTCTCAAAGAGCAGTGAAATAGCCTAAAAGACAGGGAGAAGGTCTCCAACTTCACTCAAAGGAGGAGAGGATTAAGAAGTTGGGCACATTCATGAAAACATGGCCCAGGGACTTGGGATTGATTGAGCCTGATGTAGGTGGTAGCGGGTGTTGAAGACCAGGTGACGAGCACATCACCGAACCTGTGCAGAGACGCGGCGGCTTAGCAGGGCTCGCAGGGATTCTGACAGCCAGGCTGAACGTAGGTTGTCAGGTTGATCCCACTCATTCCGGGAGTTGGGTGGCAAGAATTGAGCAGCCAGCAAGTTGGCACGTAGGTGTCGGGCTCACAACAGGGTGGGGGGCAGGTGTCACAGCAGATGGGCTGAAGGAGACTGATGTCATGGGGGCAGGTGCTGGGCAGGCAGACTCCGCACCGGCAGCATTTGTCAGAGGAGCAGATGGTGGTGGCAGGGCCGGTGGGGACGCTGCAGCAGCAGGGGACACAGCAAGCCATGGTGTTAGGAGTTGGGTTTTTGTTGGGTTGAGAAGAGAAGTCTGTTGGTGTCTCGATGCTTCTCTCTTCTGCCCTGGCTCTTATATATCCACCTCGCCAGGGCGTCAGCCTATTACCAGGAGTTTTTTTCCCCATGTTTCAGTTTATAGCTATCTCCATTAAAACCATCTAATTACTTATGTGTTTATTACCAAAGACACACTCTTTACCTCATAAAAGGGGATTAGATTGTTTTGTTGTCAAATTAGGACTCTTCATGTTGGCTCTTTGTCACCTTAAGGACATTTCATTTCAGTCTTCAAAGGTGCCGAGTCATTATCTTCTAATCATTACCCGTCATTAGTGACGGCCTGGTATGCCAGGTATCTGCAGATCATCCCCACATTTTTTTGTCTACTTTTCAGATGAAGAGATAACTAGGCATTTTGATTGCTATTCTACTAGCAACCAAAAATTCTATGTGATAATTTAGGTCTTCTGGCTGAAAAAGTGCTAAAAATTTTAGATTTATTCTTTGTGGCTCCAAGAAGCTGAATTAGGATGAACGGATGGGATCTATAGAGGAGATTCTGATTGTGTGTAATGAAACACTTTCTTAGCTGTAAAAATCATTTGCTTTCTGTTCCCTCCATGTGTGCAATGAACGATAACTTGTTAGGGGCAGGCGAACGGGAGTCAGGACCTGCACAGTGATAGTGACAAATGTCCTTTAAAACTCCATCCAACAATGTTATGAATTAAGATTATTCATGACCTAAAGAACAGTTGTATGGGGCCATTTAGAGACCAAACAGTGCAGTATTTCCCAGAATGAGTTCCATGAACACCTATTCCAAGGAGCATTAAAAGGTTCTCTGGTAAACACATTTGGGAAATAGAATTCTTCGTTGGTGGACCTTTCAGAACCTTTAATATGCTGAAGTGCTCTGTGACTTTCCAATAAAGAGATATAACATGTATTTTTCTCCAAACTTACTTGACTGTAGAGTCATTTTGTTTGTTAGTTTCCATAGGTTAGCTTTGTAGATTAGTGTTCTATGGAGCATACTAGGGGAGATTTCTGAGTTATATTTAAACTACCAAACTCCTAATGATGGAATTATTTAAATAAATAAAGGCATAAAACTTACTCTGATGCTTTAGCATTGCTTTAGAGTAGGAAAATATTAAACTAGTAAACATTTAGAAATACTTTACTTTGAAAGTCTTAAAGAATGTATGTATTTTCTTGACCCATCTTCATATAAAATGTCTCAGGCTCTAAAAAATAAGTAGAAAATTATACAACATCAAGGAGTCAGGAGCCAAAATCAACAAGCTGATGGATTCAAAAGATGCTTAACATTAAAACTGCTTTCATTTTAGCCATCTACTCACTACTAGAATGATTTTGTGCTTTGGGATCCCTCTGCTAGAATTTTGCCTGTTGTCCACATTACTTCCATAGATCTCTGTTAGTTCAGTCAAACTCTCATTGGTTATATCCCTACTGCAAGTCAGACATTATGCAAAAAAGAAGTAAATAGGTGCCTGCCCTTGAGGTTGTAGAGAAGAGACACGAAGTCAACTGGCAAAAGACAGCACAGGGTTTTACATTCAGGTTTTCTAGGTGAGATGTAGGAGTTTAGAAGTAGGTTTATCTGGAAGATTCGGAAAGTACTTCACGAAAAGGGAACGATTGCATGGGTAACAAAGCATGATTAGGAGCTTAGCAGGTAGAAAGGAACATGAAGGGAATTTCAGCAAGCAAAGCAAGGAAATAAAATTTCATGGGATTGAATCCCATGCATTCATGGGATGGCAAAAGTGTCGATTGGGAGAATCACAAAGCCCAGACTCCAGACCCTCTTACTGGAGGCTGTGGAGGAAAAGAGTGGGAGACAAGTTGGAACAGGTGGGTTAGAGCCACAATAGGAAGAATTTGCACTGTACTTAGTATGCCACACTCAGGATTTTGTTTTTTTTGTTTTTTTTTTTTTTAAACGTTTTTTTTTATTTTTTATTTATTTTTGGGACAGAGAGAGACAGAGCATGAACGGGGGAGGGGCAGAGAGAGAGGGAGACACAGAATCGGAAACAGGCTCCAGGCTCCGAGCCATCAGCCCAGAGCCTGACGCGGGGCTCGAACTCACGGACCGCGAGATCGTGACCTGGCCGAAGTCGGACGCTTCACCGACTGCGCCACCCAGGCGCCCCCACACTCAGGATTTTGAACTTCATCTTCTTGGCAATGGACACGAATTAAAGGTTTTGGAACAGATACGTGAAATGATTGGATTTGTATTTAGAAAGAGGACTAGTTTTTGAGTGGAGGCTCAGCAGCATCACCACTTACTAAGTATTAGGCCTTATGCTGGGTGCTTTATATGTGTTAATGCAATTCTCACCACAAGCTTGTGATGTATGCAGGGTTGCTATCCCTGCCATTTTACAGATGAGGAGGCTGAGGCATAGACAGGCTAAGTAACTAGTAAGTGAGTAAGTAATGGAGCTGGCTTGCAAAGCCAAGCATTCTGGCTCCAGATTCTGTGTTCTTAGCCACTATACCATATTCCTTCTTCCTAGGGAGGGTGTTGTTGAAGACAACCCTTAAGACGACTTCGTGTAAGATTGGTGGGGAGGATGGGATCAGATTATTGAAGGTCTTGAGACCATTAAAAGGGAGCTGATGTTAGAACCTATTTTCTTAACCGAAATGCTAGCAGTAGAAAGATAATTTGAAGGCAGGGACAGTGGGTGGGAAACTATTTGGGTGTTCTGTAGGGGTGCTGAGGAGGGTGTGATTTCTGTTTTAGAGGGTATCATAGAGAAGAGGGGATATATCTGGGATTTCTCATCACATCATTCAATTTCCTGGGAACCACTGGTGGCATACCAGTTTCCACAATAAAGCTAATATTCTTGTTTTTTTTTTTAAGTTTATTTATTTACTTTTTTGAGAGAGAGAGAGAGAGAGAGAAAGAGAAAGAAAGCACACAAGTAGGGGAGGAACAGAGAGAGAAGGTGGGAGAAGGAATCCCAAGCACGGTCCATGCTGTTAGCACAGAGCCAGATGTGGGACTTGAACTTAGAAACCGTGAGATCCTGACCTGAGCTGAAATCAAGAGTTGGATGCTTAACCAACTGAGCCACCCAGGGCACCCCTCTAATAGTCTTGTTGTTAAGGTGTCCAGAATATTATCTTATCCTTTGCTAATAGGTAGCATTTATTAAATATATACCATGTGCCAGGCACAGCGCTGGGTATTTTATGCACATCTTCTTCCTTATTTCTTACAACCCTATAAGATCAGGACTGTCACTATGCCCAGGTCCCAGATAACAAAACTGAGAGTAAGGATATTGTTTGTATGTATATATACATATATTTTTAAATTTAATTTATTTTTTAAATTTATATCCAAGTTAGTTAGCATATAGTGCAACAGTGATTTCAGGAATAGATTCCTTAATACCTCTTACCCATTTAGCCCATGGCCCCTCCCACAACCCCTCCAGTAACCCTCTGTTTGTTCTCCTTATTTAAGAGTCCCTTATGTTTTGTCCCCCTCCCTGTTTTTATATTAGTTTTGCTTCTCTTCCCTTATGTTCATCTGTTTTGTATCTTAAAGTCCTCAGATAAGTGAAGTCATACGATATTGGTCTTTCTGTTTCGCTTAGCATAATATCCTCTAGTTCCATCCACATAGTTGTGAATGGCAAGATTTCATTCTTTTTGATTTCTGAGTAATACTCCATTATATAAATATACATATATATATGCATACACATATATGTGCATATATATACATATATGTAAACATACACACACACACACACACACACACACACACACACACTACATCTTATTTATCCATTCATCGGTTGATGGACATTTGGGCTCTTTCCATACTTTGGCTATTGTTGATAGTGCTGCTATAAACATTGGGGTGCATGTGCCCCTTCGAAACAGCATACCTGTATCCTTTGGATAAATACCTAGTAGTGCAATTGCTGGGTCATAGGGTAGTTCTATTTTTAATTTGTTGAGGAACCTCTATACTGTTTTCCAGAGTGGCTGCACCCAGTTTGCATTCCCACCAGCAGTGCAAAAGAGATCCTCTTTCTCCACATCCTCACCAACATCTGTTGTTGCCTGAGTTGTTAGTGTTAGCCATTCTGATAGGTGTGAGGTGGTATCTCATGGTGGCTTTGATTTGTATTTTCCAGATGATGAGTGATGTTGAGCATTTTTTCATGTGTCGGTTGGCCATCTGGATGTCTTTGGATGAGTGTCTACTCATGTCTTTTGCCCATTTCTTCTCTGGATTATTTGTTTTATGGGTGTTGAGTTTGATAAGTTCTTTATAGATTTTGGATACTAACCCTTTATCTGATTTGTCGTTTGCAAATATCTTCTCCCATTCTGTCGGTTGCCTTTTAGTTTTGCTGGTTGTTTCCTTCGTTGTGCAGAAGCTTATTTCGATGAGATCCTGGTAGTTCATTTTTGCTTTTGTTTCCCTTGCTTCCAGAGACATGTTGAGTAAGAAGTTGCTGCAGCCAAGGTCAAAGGCGTTTTGCCTGCTTTCTCCTTGAGGATTTTGATGGCTTCCTGTCTTACATTTAGGTCTTTCATCCATTTTGGGTTTATTTTTGTGTTTGGTGTAAAAAAGTGGTGCAGGTTCATTTTTCTGCATGTCGCTGTCCAGTTTTCCTGGCACCACTTGCTGAAGAGATTGTCTTTATTCCATTGAATATTCTTTTTTGCTTTGCCAAAGATTAGTTGGCCATATGTTTGTGGGTCCATTTCTGGGTTCTCTGTTCTGTTCCATTGATCTGCGTGTCTGTTCTTGTGCCAGTACCATACTGTCTTGATGATTACAGCTTTGTAATACAGCTTGAAGTCCAAAGGATATATTTTTTAAAATATTTTTTAATGTTTATTTACTTTTGAGAGAAATAGAGCATGAGCAGGAGAGGGGCAGAGAAAGAGGGAGACAAAGAATCCAAAGCAGGTTCCAGGCTCTGAGCTGTCAGCACAGAACCCGGTGCAGGGCTTGAACTCCAGAGCGGTGAGACCATGACCTGAGCCGAAGTTGGATGCCCAAATGACTGAGCCACCCAGGTTCCCTGAGAGTAATGATATTAAATAATGATTTAAAGTCATACAGCTAGTGAATGACAGCTTGCCTAACAGCTATTCCTCATACCTACTAATAAAAATCAGCATTTTTCTGGAACTAAATTTTACATAACTGTAAATTGTGTTCATTCATTTTTTAAAATTGGTTAATTTGTCCATCAGAATGCCCGGCACCATGCTAGCTGCTCTGCGTATAGAAGTTAACAGGTCAGATGAGGTCCTTGTTGTCAAGGTGTGCGTGCTAGTAGGAGAGGACAGACACTGAAAAGATAAAGGAGTGGCAGTGACAAGTGCCAGAAGAAAATAAAACAGGGTGAAGTGATAGAGAGTGGTTGGGAGGTGAAGCAGGGAGTGCACCTCCATTGGTCAGGGCAGTCGGCGACAGCCCTTGCCAGGTGGCTGGAGTGTGGTGAAAGAGGAGCGTGAAAGGAGATGAGGTCGCAGAGGTAGTCAGGTGCTGGACCAAGTAGGACTTTGTAGGTTGTTCAACAGAATTTAGGTTGTATTCTAAAGGCAGTGAGAAGGCACTGGATGCTTTGCAGTGGCGGCGGGTTGGGGGAGGATAACCTGTGTTATGTTCTCTGGAAAGTGAAATGGAACCAGGCCAAAGTGGAAACAGGCAGAACAATCAGTGGTCCAGGCGAGAGGATGAAAAGTGAGGCCAGTGGTTGATGAACCGGAAAGAGGTGGACATGTCTGGGACACATTTTTGAAAGGAGAGATGATAGGTCATGCTGATCAAGACGATGCCTGGAGAGAGAGGTCAGGGACCACGTTGAGGTCTCAGATTTACTCAGAGGTGAGAGGAGGCCCGAGCCATATAGCTGCCATCTGGGATGGTGGGAAGCAGTGGATGATGAGGTCACCGTGAGACCTGCAGGGTGAGCGGCCTAGAGCCCATGAGAGAAAGCAGGGCTGAAGACAGGGAGGCTCCAACACCTAGACGCAGAATGTGCTTACTGCCAAGTTCCTGGCCTGAGATGAAAGCTCGCTTTTATGTGTGTTAATCACAGTTTGCTGTGAACCTCTGTGTGCCTTACCAGCAGCCTGGATTTCTAGGGTGCTGTTGGGAAAACCCTCCCATGACGGCACCTCCCTAGTCAGCAGGAACATCAGTGTTGGGAGGCTTCACACTTCGCCGCAAGCAACTCGGTTGTCTTTAAGCCTGATGGAGTGCTTCAACCCTTCACAAAAGCAGGCTATAGGAGGCTTTTCAGTTTGTCATCCTAATAAAAATGCCTGTAAGTAAAAACATTTGGTCTTTGTTTTCTGAATTGCATGATCTTTTAAATTTCTGGGGAACTCCTTTACGGTATCGATTGGAAGAAAAAATGGCTGGCGTCAGGACTGCCATTGACATTAACCCTTTACTCTTTGCTGAGCAAGCAGGCAAAGGATTCTGGGTTTGGGTTAAACGGTGGCCTTTGGGGGCCTTTCCCAGTTATCTTCCAGTGTGTGGGTATAGCCAAGACAGACGTTTGCCAGCTTTATTAGCCTGTGCTGAAAATTGCTCTCACATTGGGTTTCTTTCAAATGGAAGTAATGTTTTGTGACTTAAATACGGCTGATACTGGCTTCAAGGGGATGAGCCCTTCCTCTCTGTCTCATGCAGACATGTCTGATCCCAATGCAACATGCCAGAGCAGGCCTCACAATACTGCAACACGGCATGTGCAAGCCCATCTGCGGGCTGGCAGTGTTGGCTGTTTCTCTTGGGGGGTTAATTCTCATGTGTTATTGTGAGCTATAGTATGTGTGGATAGTAACAGGAAATTGCACACAGTTAAGGAAGATATAAAATATATGTGTTCACTAAAACTAACCCAGTTGGTAAATAGATGTCTAGTAAAATTTGGATGCCTAATACATGCCAGGCACTGGGAAAATAAAATTTACAGCTGTTTACTGTGTGAAATCTAATCCTGAGATAGTTAACCACAATTATTCTACAGTAAACTTAGGGTTTTTCTTCCGTGGAATTACTTGTTAACAATAGTTATATCTTACAATTTTAATTTGAATCAGATGTTTTTGTCCATTGGTTAGACAGATATGATTGCTGGATTGAATTAAATAGCTACTGGATTTCTAGAGAGTTCCTATAGGTAGTTGACATTTTTTAAAATCAAGGTAAATAAATGTTTATGTATTTAAATATTAACTGACACGATGACTTTAAAATATATTTTGAGTTGTTCACTTACTAAATATACAGCTGATTTTATAATAGCAGCAAACCCTTATATAGCATTTGCTGTATAACAGATACGGTTCTATGCTTTATGTACACTATGTTATTTAATTCTTTTTTTTTAATGTTTATCTATTTATTTTGAGAGAGAGAGCCAGAGACAGAGAGACAGAAACAGAGAGTTTGAGCAGGGGAGGGGAAGAGAGAGGGAGAGAGAGGATCCCAAGCAGGTTCTGTGCTGTCAGTGCAGAGCCTGACACGGGGTTCAATCCCAGGAACTGTGAGATCATGACCTGACCCGAGGTTCAGAGTCAGATGCTTAACTGACTGAGCCACCCAGATGCCCCTATGTCATTTAATTCTCACAATAGCCCTATGTGGTTGGTATTGAAGTTATCCTTTGTTTTGCAGATAAGGGAAACTGAGGCATAGAGAGGATAAACAAGTTGCCCAAGGTCAGCAGCAGGTTAGTAATGGAGTTGGGATCTGAAGCAAGGCTGTCTGGCTCCAGAGCCTGTGTTCTTAATCACTGTATACTTATCCACAATCTCTCCATTATTGATTATTATGTTTTTCAAGAGAAAATAATGCAATTTAGTTTATTTCAGCCAATCTTTGTTGAGCTCCTCCAGTTTGCCTGGCACTGTGCTAGAAGATTTGGGGGACTCAAGGATGGGCAGGACACAGGTGTACTTTCAAGTATTTTAAATTAAAAAAAATTTTTTTCATGTTTATTTATTTTTGAGAGAGAGGGAGACACAGAATCCGAAGCAGGCTCTAGGGTCTGAGCTGTCAGCACAGAGTCCGACGCAGGGCCCGAACTCATGAGCTGTGAGATCATGACCTGAGCCAAAGTTGGACGCTCAACTGACTGAGCCACCCAGGTGCACCTCAAGTATTTTAGATTCTACTGGGGTTTGTTGGGTACACAGGACTTGAACACAAGGCAGAGTAGGAAAGTCGTTCCAGCCCTAGTGAATAGTTGCAATAAATGCACAGACGTGGAAAAGAACTAATTGTCATTATGAAGCAGTGAATAGTGTACTGTGTCTAGAAACAATCATGTGAGATAAAAGCTAGACAGAGAGTCTTAACTCCCAGGCTGAGGAGTTTGAACTTGAGTAGGTAGACCATTGAGAGCCACCAGTATGTTTTTCTAAAGCAGAGAAATTACTTCATTAATCCCCTCATCTGTAAAATACCACATTGATAGAATGTTTAAGGAACAAATTAACACGTTAAAAATGTTTAACACAGTGTCTGGAACATAGCGAGTGCTCAATACATGGTTCTAAGTAAATGGTAGTTATTATTAAGTAAGCTAAGGGAAGGTGGAGTTCCTTTTCCATCATTTATAGGTGTTCTTTTTATCTAGCAATGCAGAACTAGGGGTAAATCCAGGAGTATAGCTTTCCATATAGCTCTTGATGTCTGAAAAGTCTTCTGCCTGTTCATAGGCTTCACTATACCTTTGCAACCAGTAGGGGCTCCACCTCTACAAAGTAAGGACTGGTGGCTTTCAGCCTTGCTTTGCCAGAACCCTGTGAGGCTATTGGGAAGCAGTGTCTGTTTCTCTAGTACCTTCTTCCATGTTGCAATTTTGTGGAGGTAGTCACCACAAACCCTCAGTAAGATTTATTACTTAGAGGAGAACTGAAGCCAATCTCTGTCACTTTCAATGTGGATTTCTCCATTCTGCATTTCTTTTTTTTTTTTTTAAATTTTTTTTTTTTCAACATTTTTTATTTATTTTTGGGACAGAGAGAGACAGAGCATGAACGGGGGAGGGGCAGAGAGAGAGGGAGACACAGAATCGGAAACAGGCTCCAGGCTCCGAGCCATCAGCCCAGAGCCTGACGCGGGGCTCGAACTCACGGACCGCGAGATCGTGACCTGGCTGAAGTCGGACGCTTAACCGACTGCGCCACCCAGGCGCCCCTACATTTCTTATTAATATCTATGGCTTATGTGAAATTCATGTTGAAATTCAGCTTGAAATTTTAGCTGGAGAATCAAGATGTACTAGGACAGCTTATTGATCATAGTTGGTCAGCATTCCTCACTGGGAATTTGGCTTCTTGATCAGTAGGGAAAAAGTATGTGAAGAAAGAAAAGAACAGAAAGGAAAGGAGGATCATCACATGTGGGGGAAAAATTCCCATAAACATTAAGAGCATTCTGATTTTTTAGAGTGCAGATGAGTTGGATAAAAAAGGACCAATTACCCAAATGGAGTCAAATATCACCCTGGACATCCCTCTTCCTAGTTTTCTCAGCTTTATTTCCCATTCTTGTGCATCTGGGTATTATTAGCCTCTTAATAGTCAACAGGGTTTTGTGTTTCTAAAGATGTACAATTGAATGCAGAGGAGAAAGAGAAAAAATTTGTTTATTATTATTTTTTTACATGCCAGGTATATTGCTGTTGACAAACATACTTGATACAGGGACACTGAGATATTAGAACCCCCATTTGAAAGATAAGATAAAAGTGGGTAAATTTGGGGTTTTCATCTTAGGTCTTCTGATTCCTTTTCTCATCCTACTCTCTGTCTCTTCCTATAGTTCAAAATATCTTTAGAGCGATTGAATTGTACGTTCTATACTCAAATGCAATGAAACCAGATACTTTTTTGGCTTAGTGTTAAGTGTTACTTCCAGCCTCAGTCCGTGGTCCACACTAATTTCTATGCCTAACCTTTGTGTGTTTCTCTCTCATTTTTGTCTCGTCTGTTCAATAAAACAGTAGGTGTTGGGGTGAAGTTTCAAAATAATAACCTCAGAGTTTCCTGAATTCTATTTTTAGGATTCATTATATTCTCCCCACCACACCTCCTGGGGGAGAACCATGAAATCCTCCTGCTTCATGATCTTCTTGGCTATTACTCTAGATACACCTCTGTCATTTTGACTTGTCAAACTCTCATGGTTCATGACCTCAGTGGCTCAAAAAATCCCGAGTTCCTTCACTTAGTCATCCTGCAATATTATAAATCTACTAGGATCTTTTTTGTCCAGGTCTACAGGTCTCTTCATTTGAACAAAGAATACTATCTTATACTATCATATTGATATTATTTAATTCTGCCTCCATTTAGATCAAGATTCCTCCCATCTTTTCGGGAAAAGATTTAGTTTGTCTCTTCCACCTAAGATACATACCATATTGAAATTTTGAGAGACCAAAAGTCTTGACATTTTTTAATATTAGCCTAGTAAAAGCCAGAATTTTTTATTTTGGGGTCATGCAGTATATCAGTTGTTTCTCTGTCATGTATTTGTAATGCAGGAATCAAGAAGAGGAAAAAGGAATGTGCTTAGAAATGGATAGCCCCAATGTGAACAAATATTTGGTGCTTTGGATTAGTCTCTCTGAACCTCACAAGAACAATTTTACTTAACTCTCAAATCCACAGTCTCACCTAAGGCTTTCATGCTTCGATTGAAATGATGATTCAACATTCTCTGCCTTGAAGTTTCTCAAAATCCTTTTGTATCCTTGGGCTTTTAAAACTAAATTTGCCTATTAACGTTTAATAGAATAGTCATGATGGAAAGCAGGTTTCTCAAGTCAGAGTTATGGCTTTAGGAATAAGTCAGTAGTAATTAACAAAGGGCCATCTGCTGTCAGGTACCCAAGGCACAGCCCACTTTGCATGGAAGCTTTTTAATAGAAATGATACAGATTTCTTAACTACAGACCTAAACGGTGCTGAGTAATCTTTCTAGTTCCTCAGTCAGATTCTGTCAGGCCTATAATGTTGTAATTCTCTGGCTGCCACCTCCTAAGCTCAGAGACTAAATTTTTCCTATAGTCAGCTCCTATGATTAACCAAGGTAAGTGGAACATCTGAACAAATGGTTCAGTAAATAATCTGAATTTTTAAAGACAATAAGAGTACAGCAGTAAGAGGCCCTTGAAGAACCATACCCATTATGTGAATCAAGTGAATGTTGTATGGAGAATTTTAAACTCAGTTGATAGGTAACTAACAGGGTAAAAAGGGATACTGAGATACTATAAATGTAGGAACTGCAGAAAACCCTGGGAAAGATAGTTTCTTTCAAAGGAAGAGGGAGGGAATTAACATTTAGAAATTTAGAGAAGGGGTTTGTCCTATAGAGCCCAAACTCAGATGTTGCAGGAAAACTGTCTGGCTGGTGACTCTGAGTGGGGTGTGCAATAAAGCAGGCTCTACACATGTTGAGAAAGCTGCACACTGAAGTTAGGTGCGTCTCTGGAAAGGATCTGCAGCTGCTGGAGTGAGCGGGTGTTAACTGGGAGAGGATCCTGGGAAGTGCTGGCATACAGGAAGTCCCAATTAAGTGGAAGGAAGCAAAATGGAAGGAAGGAGCCAGTGCCTCCTTCCTCTTCAGCTTTGCAGTTTTCCTTTGTCACCCCCTAGTGGCAAAGCCAGACAGAGTGGTTTGCAGAGGGTCCCAAAGCTGGCCACAGGAGGGAGGGCGTGAAGTTGGGACAGTAACTTAACAACCTGGCACAGAGGAGCTTACTCTGAAAGCCCACGGCTTCCCAAACAGGCATCTTTAAACCAGCTCCTCCCCACATCCTTTCCAGTTCCTTAATATCATTGTCTCTTCATGAGTTTTGGAGTCACACTTATGAGCTGTGACTATAAGCAAGTTAACTTTCTTTATTTGTAAAAAAAACAAACAAAACAAAACAAAACAATTGAGATAGGATTGACATACAAAAGTCTGTTCATATTTAATATAAATAACTTGATGAGTTTGGAGATAAGTATATATACGCATGAAACAGTTGCCACAATCAATGCCATAAACTCCAAAAGTTTCCTCCTTTTTTTTTTTTTTTTTTTTTTTTTTGGTGATAGGAACACTTGATACATATTTTTCTAGCAAATTTTTAAGTATACAATGCAGTATTAACTATAGACACCATGGTACACAGTATATCTCTAAGACTTATTCATCTTGCATAATTGAAGCTTTGTACCCTTTGGCCATCATGTCCTTATATCCCTTCCCCCCCCCCCCCCCCCCCAGCCTCAGGTAACCACCATTCTACTCTCTGCTTCTATCAGTTGACTATTTTAGATTCCTCATATAAGTGGTGTCATGTAGGATTTGTTCTGTGTATGGCCTATTTATTTTAGCATAATGTCCTCCAGGTTTATCTATATTGTTGTAAATAGCATGAATTCCTTCTTTCTTAAAGCTGAATAATATTTCATTGTATGTAAATACCACATTTTCTTTATCCATCACCCATCGTTGGACCCTTGTTTTGCTTCCATGTCTTGACTATTGTGGATAATGCTGTAGTGAACATGGGAGTGCCCGTATCTCTGAGATCCTGATTCCTGTTCGTTTTGATGAGGGAGTGTAAGGCAAGCTGACGGGCCACAAACACCACTGTTCCCCGCCGCCCCCCCCCCCCCCAGGTGGGATATGTGTGGTATTCCTCCAGCATTCCTGGTTGCCCAAGAACAAAGGAAAGGGGAAAAACAAATGGTGGTTAACTGATAAGAGATCATAGTCTTGCAGGACTTAAGTCTCCATCACCCCTCCACTGTGATGTGGGAACAAAGGCAGAAGGAAATGGCAGATAGAACTCAATTTCCTTATAATCTGCAGCCCATTGACAAATACTTGAGGCTGGCACAGTAAAACGTTTCTCCCTAACTCCCTACTGTCTTAATGCTAATGCTTTGCTAGGGGAAAAACAACCTTAGCTTGACAATAGCTAGGCCTCCACTATCCTGGGAGTCTTCTTTAGCATATGAAAATCTCACTAGAAACTTCCCCTGGACTTTACCTCCCCTAACCCCATAGTATATAAACAATCTCTTCGCTTGGTTCTGGGGCAGCTCTTCCTGCTCACAGGTCCTGTTGCCATGCTTCAATAAAATCACCTTTTTGTACCAAAGATATCTTCAAGAATTCTTTCTTGGCCTTTAGCTCCAGACCCCATGAAACGAACTGTCACCCCCCCAAAAGCCTCTTTTAGATTTAATTTACTCATTCCACGAAACTAAGATAACTATTTCACAGAACTGATGGGATATTAAATGAAATTGGGTTCATTTTAAGTTTATTTAGTCTGGGTACAGCATATGGTATTAAACCAGGGAAGGAGAAAGAAGAAGGAAAATAAATAAGGAAGAAAATACACAGTTTCTGTAATCATTCCAATTGATCACAAGGCTGTAGTTGATATTGATGACTCACTTCCTCCACTACCCATTTCATGTTTTCTTTATGCTCAATCAGGACCTCAGATGGGGTTTTTTACTATGTGGGGGTGATTTAAATCTTCATGTCTGAGAAGTCTTGAATCCATAGTGGTCTTGTCTTTTTCAGTTTGTCAGTAGATGGGTTATAGTAGCACACAAATATAGTATAGATTGACTTCAAAACCTCAAGGAGCCCACCAACTGTTGTGCTTTTCCTAGCTGAAGATAGTTCAAAGGACAGCAATCAATTTTTCTTTTGCCTTAGAAAGGAGATCTCAACATGTTCTAGACAATTTGACTCCAAGAAATTTCACTGAGGTGATGAAGTGTAGTGGATTGATATGATGATGTGTGGAATGTCAAGATGATTAAGATGTCTTCTGAGTGTATTATGACAGAAAGCAGGAGAGTTGACACAGCCCAGAGGCAATACTTGTAAAGTTACTGTTAGTCAAACCAGTTAAAAGCAAACTACTTCTGATTGTCCTTGCAAACTGATATGGAGAAAAAGGTATTTTCATATCAAAAGCTGCATACTTCCAGTTGCCAGGGGCTATGTTGTTTTGTTCCATTAAAGATACTCCATCCCTTGAAGCTTGGGTGGCTCAGTCTGTTAAGCATGCCTCTTGATTTCAGCTGTGGTCAGGATTCCTTGGTTTGTGAGATCATATCAGGCTCTGTGCTGGGCATGGAGCCAGCCTAAGATTCTTTCTCCCTTTGTCCTTGCCTTGCTTGCTTGGGCTCTCTCTCTCTCTCTCTCTCTCTTAAAAAAGAAAAAAGATACTCTATATGCTCCATCTGGAACATCAGCTCCAATTGGGACCATTTACCAAAATTATTTCAAAATAATAGTAGATAATTATTTTGTTATACTCTTAAGATTTTTCTGCTTTTTCTGCAGGACAAAGAAGTAAGTGAGGAGATGCTAGGTATCACCACCAGGCTGTGTGCAAGTCTTTGAAAATGGCACTCATTTTCACAATTCACTAGGGATATAGTATCTTTTTTCCCTTGTAATGAGGGGAATTTCCAGTGGCTTCTACTTGGCTCTTCCTACCATGGGAGTTTTATTCCTTAAGCCAGAGTGTGAATGTGGGGGTTATGCCAGTTGTCAAACAGATTATTCCAGTTGGGGAATTGATCTCTGGACCTACTGGGTCCACTGTGATTCAAATGTGTGATAAAATGCCAGCTGTGACTGGGCCACCATAAGCCACCGCTTTCATTGGTGTACTGGAGTGACATCTTGGGTCTTCAGGAATTAGTGTCAACACAGTGTCTGATAATCCATGTGGTAGGCAGAATTTGGGGACCCATGACCTCTGAGCCCTGGCGTCATGTCCATGAATATATTATGTTTGGGGACCAAAGGGACTTTGCAGATATAATTACGGTTACTAATGAGTTGACTCTAAAATATGGAGAATGTCCTGGACTATCCAGGTGGACTGAAAGACAGTAACCTAACACCTGACACAAAGAGGAACTTAATCTGACTTCCACAGCTTCCAAAGTAGCCATTTTTAAACCTGCAGAAACTTGTTGTACCTCCTTCATGTCTAGTTCACTAATTTCATTCTCTATGAGTTTTGGACTCAGATTTGGGTTCAGATTTCAGGGTTTTATTTTGTTTGTTTGTTTGTTTTGTTTTGTTTTTGTTTACTTACAAGAATATGTGACTTAAGGGACACTTGGGTGGCTCAGTTGGTTAAGCATCCGGCTCTTGATTTTGGTTCAGGTCATGATCTTGCAGTTTGTGGGATGGAGCCCTGCATCAGGCTCTGTGCTGAATGTGCAGAGCCTGCTTGGGATTCTCCCTCTCCCTCTCTTTCTGCCCCACTCATGCTAACGCTCTTTCTCTCTCTCTCAAAATAAATGATTAAACTTAAAAAAAAAAAAAAAGAATATGTGACTTAAGCAAGCTACTTCTGGTCAGGATTCCTTGGTTTGTGAGATCACATCAGGCTCTGTGCTGGGCGTGGAGCACAGCCTAAGATTCCTTCATTTAGCTTCATTTAGACTTATTTTCCTCATCTATAAGCCAGGATAACAATATCCATTTCAAGGATTAATGTAAGTGTTAAATGAAAAATAAAGCATGCATGGAGTATAATTAGCATGCGACACAGTGTGTGGTACTAAACGAGGTCATACTGGTTCTCGTCTCTTTTATGTGTCTTACCCATCATTCTTCCCCCTTTTCTTTTCTGCCTCTTGTCCCTAGTCTTTTTCATTGTGTTTCATTGTGTCTTCTGTCTTTTCTCTTCTGTTTCGTACTTTTCCTTTCCTTTTCATTCTTTTCTCCATCATTTATTACCATAATCAATCACCATCCCCCCCACACTCCCGCCAGCCTGATTTTGTTCTTTACTTTTTGTTACTCATCTACTCATAGTTATGGTCAGTGAACCTCAATTAAAAATGCTCCCCACTTTTGCTCTAGAATTTGCAGTCCATGTGCTTTTCCTGTCACTGAACTGCTTCTACATCTCCAATCCTTTTAGGTGTCATATATAGAAAGTTTTCCATTTTTGAGACCTCACTGCAGTCTATTGCATAGTGTAGTGGTTAGGAATATTCTCGGTTTCCAGTTTTGCAAAAGCCAACAAATAATGGCTTGATCAAAGGACTTATTCTTCTCATAGGTAGGCAGCTGCTAGCAATGGTTCAGAGACTCGGCCGTGTCAGGACCAGTGTTGCTTGAGTTCTCTTGGGATTCTGTAGCTCTAGGAATCCTGTCTGTATTTAAAGTGAAAAGAACAGTCACAGTGAGGAGGAAGTAGAAGCACCAGCAGTGTGTGTCCCTTTTATCAATAAAAGAAAGCTTTCTCAAAAGTCCTTAACTGGCTTCTACTTATATTTCACAGGCTGGTCTTGTGTCTCTCTATAACTTTTATTTTTTTTTAATTCATAAGCTTATTATTTTAGTGTCACACTACAGGCATCTGTGGGGCATAGTAGGTCAGACACTTTGGCAACATTGTAATGTCTCTATGGTTTTGCCTTTTTTAGAACGTTACGTGACACTTTGGCAACATTGTAATGTCTCTATGGTTTTGCCTTTTTTAGAACGTTACGTAATTGGGATAATATAGTACGTAGCCTTTTCAAATTGGCTTCTTTCATTTAGTAATATGCATTTAAGATTCTTCCATGTCTTTTTGTGGTTTGATAAATCATTTATTTTTATCACGGGATAGTATTCCATTGTATAGATATAGTTTGTTTTTCCATTCCCCTATTGAAGGATATCTTTGCTGCTTCCAGTTTTTGGCAGTTAGGAATAAAACTGCTGTAAACATTGATGTGCAGGTTTTTGTGTGGACATAAGTTTTCATCTTTGGATAAATACATGGGAACACGATTGGTGAATTGTACGGTAAGCCTATGTTTAGCTTGGTAAGAAATAGCCCAGCTGTCTTTCAAAGTGGCCCTACCATTTAGCTTTCCCACCAGCAGTGACAATTCTTGTTGCTCCATTAACATTTCCCAACATTTGGTATTGTCATTGCTTTGGATTTAGCCACTCTAATAGGCGTGCACATTGGACCCTTTTTTACTCTTTTCCTTCCATTTAGAATGACCTTTAAGGCCTCAAAGATTACCTCCCTTGTGAAACTTTCCCAGATGCTGCCCCCAACATGGTCCCTGCTGGTCCCAAATGATCTTTTCCTTTTTGAAATCCTGTTTCTGGCTCTTTTGTCTTCTTCTTTGTAGTGTACATAACTAAGATACTACTTTCCACAGCAGTGGCCATCTAAAGCCTCTCCAAAATTTCTGAGAGTTCCTGAGTATTACTTACTTGTAGGTCCCCCTGCTCTGAGTTCTGGGTTGTCTCCAACTCCTTTGAGTCAACCCAGACATAAAACTCAGCTCTTTCCTTGGTGTTCACAGGAAAGTTGACCTACTGTAACAGGGATTGTATGAGTTTAGTAACTTAATGGGGATGAAACATGGAGTAATACTCATGACTTCCTTACTGGGTCTCTCCTCTGTTCTTTCATCTCCTCATTCCCTTTCTGGAATAAAAAAAGAATTCTTCTCTCTGTCTCGTTTGTAATTATTTCACATCCTTGTTTCTCAGCACCCATTGTAAGTTGGACTACCAAGGCTTATTGGCCACAAAAGCATCCCCCTAAGACAGGGAGATTTTTTTTTTTTTTTTCTACCAACTACTAAGAGAATGCAGTTTATTTGTTATATTGTTTGTAGCTATTTTCACACATATACTTTTTATTTCTGGATAGTAAAGTCCTCAGGGATAAGAATTAAGTCTTCATCTTCCTGATCTCCATAGTTCCTCCATACACTTTATATGACTTCAGTTTCTTTTAAAAAGAAACAAATGTACTTCTTTGAAGGAGGCATTAACACATTATCACATTTTATTTACAAGTAGAAACACAGACTATGGTTTGTTTGCCCAGTTATAATATTTATTAAGAAATGACAGAAAACACTATATGACAGATGTAAATGAAATAGCCAACAGGCAAGATCCTTATGATCTCCCCCCCCCCCCCCTCTAAAATAGGGATGAAATCAGATGTTGAAATATGAAAAAGTCTAGCCTACTTCTTAGAAGCTGAATGTTGGGTGAAGGGCTTCCATTCTCTCTGGCGACATCTGAGGAAAGTCACGTGGCTGTACCCTGGTGCCTTTGATGTTAGAAAAAATGTTATTAAATGTAGCAAAAAGTAGATTATAAGGCAGGGAAGAATTAGACTTGTGGGTAGTTCTAAAGGATTAATTCCACAATATGTCAGTTATTTTAGACCCTGAAGAAAAATCAGAAATAGTATATCCAAAGCATTTTGATAATCAGCTGGTATGTTTGCAGCATTTCTGTGTCCGTAGTGGGGAATCAATGTATTCAGTGGAGTATCAATGTATTCATTGCAGAGTGATATCAGGTAGAGCCCATATACTTGGCAGCCCCCATTACAAAAACCCAAATGGAATTCGTAGAACTTGTGGTGGTCCAGGGGTGGTTGACGAGATACACTGTTCAGAGATACTGTGTCCTGGGCAACTGGAAATCAACAACCTGGCTTTTTAACAGGTGGGCTCACAGCAGGTGGGCTGGCAGCAGCTGGGCTGGCAGCAGTAGCAGCAGCAGGCAGGGCGGCAGCAGGACTGTCCACAGTAGGACGGGCGGCAGCAGGAGGCCTGGGCGTGGTGCAGCTGGCAGCAGGTGGGGGGGATGCAGCTCACCACACAGCAGGGGGGCAGGCAGGTGTCCTCCACGCGGCAGTCAGGGCGGCACCACCTGACGCGGCAGCTCACGGCTCCGCAGCCACCCTCCTGGCCGCCACCAGTGCCACAGCCGGTCCCGCAGCAGCTGTTCTGGCAGCAGCTGGGCTGGCAGCAGCTGGTCTGGCAGCAGCTGGGCTGGCAGCAGCTGTTCTGGCAGCAGCTGGGCTGGCAGCAGCTGTTCTGGCAGCAGCTGTTCTGGCAGCAGCTGTTCTGGCAGCAGCTGGGCTGGCAGCAGCTGGGCTGGCAGCAGCTGGGCTGGCAGCAGCTGGAGCCACAGTTCCCACTGGTGGAGCAGGTGGGAAATCCACAGAAGCTAGTGGAGCAGCAGGCCATGGTGTCAGGAGCTGGGCTGAGAGTTGGGTTGCTTAGAGGTGTTTTGGTGGTAAGGTCTATGTCAGGCCTTTTATATATCTGAGCCAGCTTCTATTTATAAAAATTTTAACATGTCTTCCTTGTTTTTGTTTTAAATTTTTTCCTCATTGGACCTCTGATTGGCTTACATTGAAATACTTATGACCTATTATGAGCAGCAGTTTAGAAATTGGTTTGTTTTGTAGTTTCATTTGGACTGCTTGTGTTGGTCCTTTGCAAATCTTTGGAATACATTTGTGGTTTTCCATGTTCAAAGAGTCCTTCCATTTTAGCCCTTGCCAACGCCCTCATTTTGTAGAGGTGGTTATTCCATGTGACGTTTTGTCCATATCTCTAAGATAATTGTGCTCTTAGTTTAAACTATTATTTTTTTCTTCTGACTATATAGACTGAATTCTTTTGCATTTAGGATATCAGAACATCCACTGAACTGAAAAGAGTACTCTTTGTGTATAATTCAAAGCTTCCTACTGGGGTACCTGGGTGGCTCAGTTGGTTAAGCATCCGACTCTTGATTTCAGTTCAGGTCATGATCTCACGATTCGTGGAATCAAACCCCATGTTGGGGCTCTGCGCTGACAGTGTGAAGCCTACTTGGGATTCTCTCTCTCTCCCTCTCTCTGCCCCTTCTTGCTTTTGCGTGTGCATGCTCTCTCTCTCTGTCTCTCTCTCTCTCTCAAATAAATAAACATTAAAAAAACTTCAAACTAATTTACTCCAACATAAAGTCAATGACTACTATAGTTCCTTTGATTTCAATCAATTTGAAATGTGTAACTATTATTCATATTCTAGGCCAGAAATCTTTTCTTGTGAACAAGTGACGTAGTATATATAAAGATAGCAGAGTACTAAGCGTCAGGTAGGACTTTAATAAATGCTTACTAAATCTGATTTTGAATGGGTGGAGTAAAAGACATGATTCATGGATGCATGTACCACTTGTAAATGATTTAATAGAACTTTCAAGCTGTAGTGCCTCTCGTGGAGGAGTCCTTATTATTGTCAAAAGACATTAGGAAGTGCTGAAATATTTTTCTGTGTTTCATAGTTGAACCAAGTCTCAGGGAAAAACATCTGGGAGTTGTGACATTTTGAAGGACATTCTTCCTTGAAACGCATAATCTTGTGTTTGATCTATCATTGCTACCAATTAAATGATAGAGGTAAGTGCTGGCAGCTTATAAAAAACTTGGAAAATATTTTTCTTAAAGTATCCTATATTTTGTCCTATTGTATTTTGTATTGCACTGAAATACTTAATAAGGAGTTAAAAAATTAAAAGGTTTTTTTTTTTTTTTTTGCTCTAGATTTGTCTTAAGTTTCCAAGAGAACATCTTTCAAATTGGGTTGCAAAGTACAACCTAAATAGTTGTTTGAGATTTCTAATACATGTGTCTGACAAACGATGTTGGTAGAACTCACGGGGTATCTCCCAGGCTGTTTGTTCTATCCTTGTTTAGGTCAGAGATACACTTTGTATGTACTTCCAGTAAAGTGTTGGGAGTTGAAACTTGGAGGGCAATTTGGAGACCAGGGGGAAGAATATAATAGCCTAAGACATAGGAATTAAGCCTAAATGCTCTTGGAAAACAGTATCTAATAGATGGTATCTGGTAGATATTTTACAATCTATTTAATAAGTAATGTAATCTCTAGATATTAGGTACACATGAAGGAGAACATCTAGTATATAAACTGGAGGGGGATTAAAATGGTAGAGCTACATGTAGGTAGAAATCCCATAGATTTGATCAACCTGAAAATTTTAGCCAAAAGTTGCTTTACTGGTTTAGACCTAATTATTACAGGTTAGAGCATTTAACTATTTGAATAACTGTAAAGATTATTTAATGCATGGAGCATTTTGTTAACTGATGGATTCAAGCATAGTGTAATTAGTATTCAGCCTGTCTGGTTTAGACCTCATGTGTATGCTTTAGGATTATTATAAAAATGCAAATCCACTCTCCTTGAATTCCAGCTAAAGATGGACAAGCTTAGAGGTAGAAGAAAGAAAATAACCCAGTTTGCTTTACACATTTAAACATTTTATTTGAAATTAACAGGGGATATTCAAGGAGAAAGCCGGTCTAAAACATGTGGGGATCAAGAGATAGGGAGGAGACCAGAGATGTCACCGAAATGAAGTGACCCTGGAGCCTTCTCAAGCAAGGCAGGATATCTAGATACTCTGATTGATACATGTTTTCAGTGTGCTAATTCAGCACATCCAAGAGGGTCCTGACTAAACTCATTTCTGAGCGGCTTAGAAACATCATGGTACTTAGCATGGGAGTAAAATTGAACACTTCTTCTGAGATCAGAGCGGTTTGCTTAGTTTCCCCTTTCATTCTTAATCAGCAACCCTGCTTTTAACAGGTGGACTGGCAGGAGGTGGGCTCACAGCAGGTGGGCTGGCAGCAGCTGGGCTGGCAGCAGTAGCAGCAGCAGGCAGGGCGGCAGCAGGACTGTCCACAGTAGGACGGGCGGCAGCAGGAGGCCTGGGCGTGGTGCAGCTGGCAGCAGGTGGGGGGGATGCAGCTCACCACACAGCAGGGGGGCAGGCAGGTGTCCTCCACGCGGCAGTCAGGGCGGCACCACCTGACGCGGCAGCTCACGGCTCCGCAGCCACCCTCCTGGCCGCCACCAGTGCCACAGCCGGTCCCGCAGCAGCTGTTCTGGCAGCAGCTGGGCTGGCAGCAGCTGGTCTGGCAGCAGCTGGGCTGGCAGCAGCTGTTCTGGCAGCAGCTGTTCTGGCAGCAGCTGTTCTGGCAGCAGCTGGGCTGGCAGCAGCTGGGCTGGCAGCAGCTGTTCTGGCAGCAGTTGGGCTGGCAGCAGCTGGAGCCACAGTTCCCGCTGGTGGAGCAGGTGGGAAATCCACAGAAGCTAGTGGAGCAGCAGGCCATGGTGTCAGGAGCTGGGCTGAGAGTTGGGTTGCTAAGAGAAGTTTTTGAGTTTTGACTGCACCTTCTACTTCTGGCCTTTTATATCTGTCCTAGAGCTGCATATTGTCCTAGCATTCCACATCGTTCCTTGATACCCTTTGCAAAGTCAGTCTCTGATTGGCTGATACCTGAGTTGTTTAGAAAGTTATAAATAGCATTTCAATAGCCTGCTTGGTGATTATTCAATTAAGTCCTATTTTGTTTCTTCTTTGCCCTCTGGATCAAGTGAATGCTTTTTATGGAAGCCAATCAGAGCAACACCTCTTTATGCAAATCATATGACAGACTAGACGTGGGCCACTCCTGGCTTGCTTCGTCATACCTGCCCTTTGTTAACCTTTAGACAGTTTATCTAAACTGAGCATTTTCTTCCTAAGTGGTCACTAAATTAAGGATCAGGACTTCATAAAAGAAAATTTGTTTAGATTTCGAATGACTAACATTAGAGTCATCAAAACATTAATCAACATCCAAAAGAACTATGGTTTTCTAGGATCTGTTTGTACAAGTTATAGGATACTGAGAGCTCTAACCAATATTTTTGCCTTCCACCAACCATGTACATATTCCCAACTGAAACTGTTTTTTTAAAAAATTTTTTTTAATCTTTATTTATTTTTGAGAGAGAGAGCATGAGCAGGGGAGGGGCAGAGAGAGAGGGAGACACAGAATCTGAAGGAGACTCCAGGCTCTGAGCTGTCAACACAGAGCCCAACATGAGGCTCAAACTCACGGACTGTGAGATCATGACCTGAGCCAAAGTTGGACACCTAACTGACTGAGCCACCCAGGTGCCCCCACAGCTGAAACTGTTAAGACTTTTGCCGGTAGATGGTTTTTATGACTCTACTAAATGAAAAATATGTGCTAGTAATGAATACACCTTTTAACAAGTCAAACAGTACACAGATATATAAACAAATTTAATAATTTTCCTGTTTTCCCCTAAACACCCATCCCCTCCAAAACTAGTACTTCAGAAATAATCAATATTAACAATTTGGTATATATTCTTTGACACCTTTCTTCCTGCTTTTGCAGACATAAACCAGCATATACATAAGTAAAAGTAAAATATAAATAAAAAGTAAAAGTTGGGATCTATACATACTTATTTTTAAAAATTTTTAATTGTAATAAAATACACATAAAATTTACCATCTTAATCATTTTTAAGTGCACAGTTCACTAGTGTGAAGAGCATTCACACTGGTGTGTAATCAATCTCCAGAATTCTTATCTTGTAAAACTGAAGCTCTATATCCATTAAAAAGCAACTTTTCCATTCTCTCCTCCCTAAGCCTTTGTAACCACCTTTTCACTTTTTGTATTGATGAATTTGACCAACCTAGATGCCTCATATAAGTGGAATCATACATTATGTCTTTTTATTTAAAAAAAATTTTTTTTTCAACGTTTTTTATTTATTTTTGGGACAGAGAGAGACAGAGCATGAACGGGGGAGGGGCAGAGAGAGAGGGAGACACAGAATCGGAAACAGGCTCCAGGCTCCGAGCCATCAGCCCAGAGCCTGACGCGGGGCTCGAACTCACGGACCGCGAGATCGTGACCTGGCTGAAGTCGGACGCTCAACCGACTGCGCCACCCAGGCGCCCCACATTATGTCTTTTTAATTCATGGTTTATTTCACTTAGCGTAATGTCTTCAAGATTCATCCATGCTATCAATGTATCAGAATGTTTTTCCTTTTTAAGGCTGAATAATATTCTGTTGTATGTACACACCACAGTTTGTTTATGTATTTGTCCATCAGTGAACACTTGGGTTGCTTCCAACCTTTTGGCTATTGTGATTAATGTTGCCATGAACACGGATGTAGAAATATCTTTTCAAGATACTACTCTCACTTCTTTTGGGTAGATACCTAGAAGTGGAATTGCTGGATCACATGGTAGTTCTAGTTTAGGTTTTTGAGTACCTGCCATACTGTTTCCCATAGCGGCTGCACCATTTTACATTTCTACCAACAGTGCACAAGGGTTCCATTTTCTCCACATCCTTGCCAACACTTTCTGGGTTTTTTGAGAGTAGACATTCTAGTGGGTATGACATGGTATGTCCTTGTGGTTTTGATTTGTATTTTTGTAATGATTAGTGAGATGGAACATCTTTCATATGCTTGTTGGACATTTGTATATCTTTTTTTTTAAAGATTAACTTAATTTTTTTTCTTTAAAGTTTAGTTATTTATTTTGAGAGAGAGAGAGAGAGAGAGAGAGAGAGTGTGTGTGTGTGTGTGTGTGTGTGTGTGTGTGTGTGTGTGTGTATGTGATTGGGGGAGGGGCATAGGGAGAGAGAGAGAGGGAGAGAGAGAGAATCCCAAGCAGGCTCCACACTGTAAGTGCAGAATCTGACTCGGGGCTCAAACTCACAAACCATGAGATCATGACCTGAGCCAAAATCAGGAGTCAGATGCTTAACCCACTGAGCCATCCAGGTGCCCCCGTTTGTATATCTTCTTTGAAGAAATGTCCATTCATGTACTTGCCCAATTTATAATTGTTTTTGAGTTGTAGAAGTTCTTCATATAGTCTAGATAATTTGCTTCTTATTAGATATATGATTTGCAAATGTTTCTCCCCTTCTATAGATTGAATTTTCATTTTGTTCATTGATCCTTTAACGCACAGAAGTTTTTAATTTTGATGTAGTTCAGTTTATCCACTTTTTTACTTTTGTATGCTTTTTGTGTCATATCCAAGAAATCACTGACAAATTCAATGTCATGAAGCTTTCCTCCTGTGTTTTCTTCTAAGAGTTTTATAGTTTTAGTTCTTAACTTTAGGTTTGTTTTTTTTTTTAATCCATCTTCAGTTAATTTTTGTATATGGTATAATGTAAGGATCTACCTTCATTCTTTTGCATGTGGATACCCAATTTTCCAAGCACCACGTTTTGAAAAGACTGCCCTTCCCATGTAATGGTCTTGACACCCTTATTGAAAATTATTTGACCATATTTGTAAAGGTTTCTCTCTGGGCTGTCTCTTATATTCCATTTGTCCATATGACTGCCTTTATGCCAGTACCATACTGTTTTGATTACTATAGCTTTGTAATATAGTTTGAAATCAGGAAATGTGTTGTCTCTAGCTTTGTTCCTTTTTCTCAAGATTGATTTGGCTATTCTGAGTCTTTTGTGGTTCCACACAAATTTTAGGAGTTTTTTTTTCCTCTTTCTGTGAAAAATAATCTTGATAAGGATTGCATTGAATCTGTAGATTGCTTTGAGTAGTATGGGCATTTTAACAGTATTAATTCTCCTCATTCATGAGCATGTAATACCCTTCCACTTACTTGTGTCTTCTTTAACTCTTTCATCAGTGACTTCTAGTGTTTGGTACACAGATCTTTCATCTCCTTGGTTAAATTTATTCCTAACTATTTTATTCTTTTTGATGCTACTGTAAATGGGATTGTTTTCTTAATTTCTCTTTGTGGTAGATTGTTGTTAGTGTGTAGAAATGCAACTGGTTTGGTGTATTGATTTTGTGTCCTGCAACCTCCAACTGTACTGGTTTTGTTGACTGGTTCTGTTTTTTTCTTATTGTATTTTTGGGGGTAAGGTGGAGTCTTTAGGATTTTCTATATATCATATCATGTCATCTGCAAGTAGAGACAATTTTATTTTTTTCTTTTTTATTTGGATGCCTTTTATTTCTTTTTCTTGTCTAATTTCTCTAGCTAGGACTTTTAGTACTATGATAAATAGAATAGGTAAAAGTGGGCACCCTTCTCTTTTTCCTGATCTTAGAAGAAAAGCTTTCAGTCTTTTATCACTGAGTATTATGTTAGCGTGGGCTTTCATATATGGCTTTTATTAGGCTGACATAGTGTCCTTTTATTCCTAGTTTGTTGAGTATTTTTGTTTTTGTTGAAAGAGTGTTGAATTTCATCAAATTCTTTTTCTCCATCTATTAACCATGTGTTTTCCCTTCTTTATTCTGTTATGCAGTGTATTACATTCAATGATTTTTGCATGTTGAACCATCCTTGCATTCTAGGATAAAATCCCACTAGGTCACGGTGTATAATCCTTTTAATGTGCTGTTGTATTCTGTTTGATACTATTTGAGGAATCTTGCATCAATATTCATCACAGATATTGGTCTCTAGTTTTCTCTTCTTGTAGTGTCTTTGGCTTTGGTATCAGAGTAATGCTAGACTCACAGAGTAAGTTTGGAAGTATTCCTTTCCCTTTAATTTGTTGGAAGAGTTGGAGGATGATTGTTTTTAACTTTTCTTTAAATGTTTGGTAGAATTCACCAGTGAAGCATCTGGTACTGGGATTTTATTTGTTGGGAGGTTTTTTATTACTAATTCATTCTCCTTGCTGGTTATAGATCTGTTCAGATTTTCTATTTCTTCATGATTTGGTTTGGATAGGTTATGTGATTTTAGGAATTTATTCATTTTATCTAAGTCATCTAATTTTTTGCCCTATCCCATACCTATTAGTCATTCTTTTAAATAGCTATGCAATTTTCCAGAGTGTGATCATACCACACTTTATTCAGTCATACCCTATTGATACATCCTCAGTTGTTTTTGGTTTGTGCTTTTGAATTAAAAAAAATGATAGAATTTCAAGCTAAAGAGAATTTAAAGGAATCCAGCTTTTGGTGATTATGGGTGGGTCACATGATACAGCGATCTGAGCCCTTAACTGAGAACTAAATTAAGCTAATTAAACTAAATAAGCTTCTCAAACTGGTTCTGCCATTATGTGATTCTGCAACTTCAAAAAAGTGACTTACTCTCTCTGAACATTGGTTTATTCATCTGTAAAATGAGGTGATCTTTCAGACACCTCCAGGGCTAAAATTGTGGAATTGCTTTCCCGGCTCATTCATTCCTTAAGGGTATGATCTACCATGTCTAATTCACCTTGGAATCCTATGTAGTGCTTTCTGCACCATCTTCAACGTAGGCAGTCAAGAAATGCTGTCGAATAAAGGAAGGAAGGAATGATTGGCTGTGTATGGTACTGATAAACAGCCAAATTTGCATCTTACCCAAGTCACATGTCATTTATTTTATACTTTTTTTCTCAGCAGGAGCTCTTAGGTAGTGATACCTGAAAGTGGTCAGAAGTTAAAATAGAAGGAGCAAGAGGACAAAACATGTTGCCATTTCTATTCTATTCAAGGGTGTCTTCTGGGTTGGATCAGGTCTCTAGAAGATATGTCAGGGAAATTGGTTCCTTGCTTACATGTTATCCTTTATTCATGCTTTCTAATTTCTTGATTTTCTTTAACCCTTGCATGAATAAAGTATTATAATTTTAACCCAAGTAATATTTTTAATAAAAAGGAGTATCTTCAGCTCCCTCCAGTTCTAAGTCCAAGAAACCACAAATTAATCCTGAGCCTTGTCCAAAAACTACCAAGATTTATAAAACATTTCCTGATGCTTGTGTTTAAATATGTGTAAATTCACTGTATGTTACGTATATACATCCATTGTGTATTATGTATGAGTGCATGTGTATGCATAATAAATGTATTTCTAAGTGAAAATTTTAAACCAAAGTAGATATGTTATTATCCTCACTTTCAGTTTAGAAACTGAGATGAAAATTAGAGTAAAGTTATCCATCTGACCAAAAGCGAATTTCCTCAGAGAGGCTTTCCCAATGTGTGGTTCTCTTGCTTTATTAGGCAAGACTACATGTGAATGGAAGAGTGTAATATATTAGCATATGTTACCATGGTTTGAAGATTGCCTGAAAGAGCATTCCTCTAAGAGACTTGAAAAAAAAAAAAAAAAAACATCATATCTGGCTTTGGATTCAGAGTTCCTGACTGCTATACTTTTCTGGTTGTGAAAGCTCTTTGTGAGGTCAGGATATGGAAATAGAGCTTGTGCCACTTCTGAGGCCCTGTATGACTGCCTTTGCTGTACTTTTTATGGCATTAACCTTTAGTAGATGTAATCAAATTTCCTAGCATGGTATAAGAAAAGCAGTGTGGGATATCAAAAACAGATTAAAATCTTTTGTGACTTTCTATGAAATACATATCATGAATAAACTCAATAAAGAAAAAAAGAGATATTTGCTGCACCAAATAGATATAGTTTAATAGACCTTGGTATATTATTCCCCTTTCATAAAAAGTGCAGTTTGCAGGATGGTGGAGTATAGGAGGTGAACATATCTGAGGACAGATGGTTCTTCCGTAGCATTGGTGGCAGAATCACAGAGAGTAGATTCAAATGTGTCCTGAAAGCAAATTGGTTGTCCCATTTCTTGAGTCAAATTTGTATTTTGGCGGCCTCACTGGGAGAGATCAAAGTCTTTCCAGAATTGAATGGAATCAGATAGATCTGTGAGGCCTAAATAGCCCCCACCACAAAAAACAAATAACAGTTCAGGAATTTGTTAGTGGTCCAGGCGTGGTGGAGGAAATAATTAGCTCATGAATTGATTTGGAAGTTGAAACTTCAAGTTGAAAATCAGCAACCTTGCTTTTAACAGGTGGGCTCACAGCAGGTGGGCTGGCAGCAGCTGGGCTGGCAGCAGTAGCAGCAGCAGGCAGGGCGGCAGCAGGACTGTCCACAGTAGGACGGGCGGCAGCAGGAGGCCTGGGCGTGGTGCAGCTGGCAGCAGGTGGGGGGGATGCAGCTCACCACACAGCAGGGGGGCAGGCAGGTGTCCTCCACGCGGCAGTCAGGGCGGCACCACCTGACGCGGCAGCTCACGGCTCCGCAGCCACCCTCCTGGCCGCCACCAGTGCCACAGCCGGTCCCGCAGCAGCTGTTCTGGCAGCAGCTGGGCTGGCAGCAGCTGGTCTGGCAGCAGCTGGGCTGGCAGCAGCTGTTCTGGCAGCAGCTGTTCTGGCAGCAGCTGGGCTGGCAGCAGCTGGGCTGGCAGCAGCTGTTCTGGCAGCAGTTGGGCTGGCAGCAGCTGGAGCCACAGTTCCCGCTGGTGGAGCAGGTGGGAAATCCACAGAAGCTAGTGGAGCAGCAGGCCATGGTGTCAGGAGCTGGGCTGAGAGTTGGGTTGCTAAGAGAAGTTTTTTGTGTTTTGCTGGTCACTTCCATATTGGGCCTTTTATAGGCCTTGGCCAGCTATTATTTACATAATTCTCAAAATGCCTTCCTTGTTTGTATATAAATAATCTGTCTCTGAATAATAATTGCCCTATTCCTGAGTTATTTGTTCAACCTCTGAAAGCCTTTAAAAGTTCATTTTATTGGTCTTCAATTAGGATTCTTTACCACAGTCAGGTAGTCATTGGCGTTCATTGGGTACATAACCCATAATCCCCCATATTTGTTAAAATTTGCTCATTGCCCTAAGAATAATTGATGCCTCCCCTTTACAGAGTGTCAGTATTACTCATTGGTGACCCTGATAATGGAGCTCTTGGGTCTCACATGACAGTTTAATTCCCAGCAACATGTCTCCAGGGTCAACTGCTGCCCCTTTATCTTTCTCATCTTCAATTTGACTGTGAAGCAAAGTGATCCAGCTGGCCACAAAGGGGTGCTTTTTGGGGGGCTGAGAAGTGTGGATGAATTGTTACTGATCACAGATTCTGGAGCACGTATGTGCCCAAGTGGTTCTGACTACTTTGCACGTATCATTTCATTTAATTTTCACTGCAATCCTATGGACTCCGCCTATACATCTCCCATCGTCTATGTCAGGAAATTGAGCCTCAAGCAGATTTATGTCTGTTGCTCGCGTTCACACCAACAAGTGGTGAATCTGAAATTCGAACCTATGCCATCTGACTCCAAACTAAACTCTTCAACCACTACAGTCAATACCCTGTTTTCCATGTCAGCAATTGTTCCAGAGAAACTCAAAGGGTAAAGGAAAGATGTAAAAATTTGCCCACTCTTAACTGTTTTTCAACTCAAGGGAAGAAATGCAGAGCTTAGGGTGAATAATAACACTATTAGAAACTTCTCTGAGAAAAAATTTTTTTGACTACATAACAAGCTTCAAGAAAATTTTGTGTGCTAAAATGGTTGACCTCCTTGACTTGTGACTTCATTCAGTCTTTGATATTAGGATGTCCTATAGATCTAAGTGTCCTTAACTGCATAAAAATCACACTCAGTATATTAACACTGGAACATGTGACATACCATAGTACGTTAGATCAGCATGCAGTTTACTGTAGATATTAGCAAACTATAAAATAGTTTGAATGAGGCAGCAGATGAGGTTGGAGATGAAGGTTTTGTACATTGTACAGGTACAATGAAAGGTGACCTGGCCTTCATTGAGTATGGACTCTGTTACAGGCAAATGGATGTTAAAATGCCACTTACATAGTTTGAACCAGAATACCAGGTGTTAGTTTCTGCTTCTTCAGGAATGACAGTTTTGAGTTTAGACCATAATTCTTCCCAAATCAGAATGAAGGCATTTACAAATCCCACATCAAATTTGAATTCAAAGGTATGTGATTTTTTTGCTTCCTCTCCTTAAGCAAGTCTACATCATGGATTCTTCGATTAGCTAATTTTCCCACTGTGGATGTTTGGAGTATGTAGATTTGTCCCTATTATAATCTCAGGAGCTATTTAATTCATATCTAAATTCAGTATCTTTGATACTAAAAGCATTTATCTCCCCTTGCAAAAAATTCAGATATTTGAGGAGTTGAAATACCTACTGACTAGGGCACCAGGGATAGGTAGTGTTATCTGTTGGGTCTCCATTTCTATGCTTTTCTGCTGTGGCACTGTTTTCACCATCTCCCTTGGTGCAAAATTTAACTCAATTTTCATTTTTCTGGTCTTTCGCTGCCCTCAGAGAATTGCTAATAATAAGTGTTTTTAGGCAGAGTTCTCCAGAGAAACAGAACCAGTAGGATATATATATATATATATATATATATATATATATATATATATATATATATCCATATCCATAGAAAGAGATTTATTGTGAGGGATTGGCTCACACAAATGTGGAGGCCCTCACCAGGAGCACTGAAGTATGAGGGCAGGAGAAGATGGCTGTCCCAACTTAAGCCATAGAACAATTCGCCCTTCCTCTCCCTTTCTGTTCTATTTGGGGTCTCAATGATTTCGATGATGTCCATCCACATTGGTGAAGGCAATCTAATTTACTCATTCTACAGACTCATATGCTAATTCCTTCCATGAACACCCTCACAGACACACCCAGGAATAATGTTTTACTAGCTGTTTGGGGATCCCTTAGCCCAGTCAAGTTGATACATAAAATTAACCATGACATAAGGTATGACACTTAAAATTTGAGAATTTTCCTCTTTTGCCGCAGACTAATCTGAACATTCCCTTATCTCTCCTAAATAAATCAAGAAAATAAAATTATTTACTCCATTTCTTCTTGATTGGTTTTCATACAAATAGAGTAACAAGTTATAATCAATTTGTGATATTTCCCTGTGTAGATTTTATGACCGTTTAAATGCTGGAAATCACTATCTATTGTCTTCTTGGAGAAAAGAATGCCAGTAACTTTACATTTAAAATGATTTTATTACAAGGCTTATTCTCTTTGGTTTTCATTACTTCATTTAAGCGATGGGGTCCAGATCCAATAGTATCATAAGAAGAAAGGATGTGTTTGTCTCTTATTGAATGTCTGCCTTCTGTTTATAGATATTAATATATTGAGTTATTTTTCTTTAAGGTGTCATGGTTCTAGGTTTCTTTTTAAAAATTTTTTTTTGACGTTTATTTATTTTTTGAGACAGAGAGAGACAGAGCATGAACGGAGGAGGGGCAGAGAGAGAGGGAGACACAGAATCGGAAGCAGGCTCCAGGCTCTGAGCCATCAGCCCAGAGCCCGATGTGGGGCTCGAACTCACGGACCGCGAGATCATGACCTGAGCCGAAGTCGGACGCCCAACCGACTGAGCCACCCAGGTGCCCCACTAGGTTTCTTATTGTAAGTTTGGGGGTTCTTTCAATTCCTTAAGCTCCATTTTACTAGTTCTCTAGTTCAGTTGCATCTGCCATAGATTCCTGAGTGATAAGACATGGTTGATATAGGAACCAGTTGAACATCCCCAACTTTTTACTCTAAATCAAGTAATAAGATCTTTTTCTCTTCTGAGTGCCAACCTGGCTCTTTTGGTGCTTTGAGATAAAGCCATTCTAAGTAAAAGTACATCCTAACCCATTGAAAGACAAGAGAGTGGTATTTGAGGGACATCGAGTGTTAAACATGTTTTAGACACATTGTGTATGAATGTGTGGGTTGTGCCCTGATGGGGGAGACTCTGTCCACTCAGAAGAAGGAGAATCTTTTTCATATAAAGATGATGTAGGCTCAGTAAGCTGTGTATTCTTCAAACTGTTTCTACCTAAAGGTGATGCCTTTTTCTAATTCTGGTAAGGTTGTGCTAGTGAAGACCCCATCCCTTTGACTTACTTCTTTTTCTTTTTTTTAAGTGTTTATTTATATTTGAGGAGGGGAGGGGCAGAGAGAGAGGGAGACAGAGGATCTGAATCAGGCATGAGGATGCTGAAGCAGAGAGCCCAACGTGGGACTCAAACTCACAAACCATGAGATCATGACCTGAGCCGAAGTTGGATGCTGAGCCAACTGAGCCACCCAGGTGCCCCTGACTTACTTACTTTTTTCAACTTTTTTTTTTTTATTTTTTTTTATTTTTTATTTTTTATTTTTTATTTTTTGGGACAGAGAGAGACAGAGCATGAACGGGGGAGGAGCAGAGAGAGAGAGGGAGACACAGAATCGGAAACAGGCTCCAGGCTCCGAGCCGTCAGCCCAGAGCCTGACGCGGGGCTCGAACTCACGGACCGCGAGATCGTGACCTGGCTGAAGTCGGACGCTTAACCGACTGCGCCACCCAGGCGCCCCATGACTTACTTACTTTTTAAATCGAGGTGAAATTCACATAACATACACTAAACCATTTTAAAATGTACAGTTGAGTGGCCTTTAGTGCATCCACCTTGTTATGCAGCTACCATTCCTCTGTCTAGTTTAAAACCTTTTTCATCATCCAGAATACCACCTGATAATCTTTAGTAATTACTCCCCATTCCCCCTTTATCTCCAGCCAGTGATTTACCACTTTGATTTTATAATCAAAGATTTTATCCATCAAAATGGAAGTTCTTATTATGTATTTTTTTATTTGATCCTTGCTTCATTCTAGAACTTTCTCTGGAGATTAGAATAAGAATGGGCACAGTGTATGCCAGTCTCGTGCTCGTTTAAATCCATTCTTGTGATGAATATTTGTTTTCTAGTTCACGGTACATGAACGAATTGTATAGATGTTGTAGAAGCACCAGTTGAAATTCCCTTTCATCATTTTCCAAAGTATATTTTGAGGAACACTAGTGTTACAGGATGCTAGTTGGTAATGAATGGAGTATTCCCCAACTAAATCAGTTTGGGAGTAATAGTTATAGAGCTTTCTTTAATATTCTGATGTGTTTTATAAACCTTCAACATGGTGCAAATGCATGCAACATTACTTGACCATTGAATAATTTTTCCTCATTGGGCGTCTGAAGAGACTGTCAGTGCATCACCTGTTTAGGAAATAATCCATCCTGTGCCTGGCAGGGATGCTGTAAGCAATGAATGTCAATTCTTTTGTTTTCCAGTTTTTCTAACCTGGTGCCCAGGCGGGTGAAGGGCTTTGCTCCAGAATCCATGGGTCCGGGGCTCCTAAGTGGCTCAGTTGGTTAAGCCTGCAACTCTTGGTTTCAGCTCATGTCATGCTCTCATAGTGTCTGGGTTTGAACTCCACATGGGGTTCTGCACTGACAGTTATAGAGCCTGCTTGGGATTTTCTCTCTTTCTCCTCTCTCCCCCGCTCTCTCTCCCTCTCAAAATAAATAAATAAACTTAAAAAAAATAAGAATGCTTGGGTTCTTAGTTACAAAGTGGGGATTAGAACTTGAGATGTCTTTATATCTTATGCTAGAACTTTGAAATCTTATGCTTCCTGTCTTTCCAATTATGTATTATCCTTTTATATCCCAGATAGTTGAAAGGCTTGTACACAGAATTGTATATGAAGGAAATGAATAAATTTGGTAATATCTCAAGAAGCTAAATAACATAAAAATTCCTTTTTGTAAAATTGATCTTCTGGAACACCTAGCCTGTCAATTTGCACATGTGAGGACCTTGGAGAATAGTTCCTTAATACTGATATATTCTTTTACCATAGATTTTGGCTGTAGACTATTGGACCATTTAATGGTAAAACAAAGGAAAACCATTTTTTAAAGACCTTTAAAAAAGGGAAAAATAAAGAAACACCATAGTGCCATACCACAGTTACTGAGATTTTGAAAAATCCAAATACCCCAATATCAATAACAAATTCCAAAGAAAAGAAAGCTCCAACAATGACTTTGTCATTGAAGAATAAAAATTTTATTAAATCCCAAATCCAATGAGCTGTTGAACTATTTCAGGTGGTATTTATAGTAAAAGTTGTATACATTCCTCTTAACCTTGTAGGACTTCTGTTCGTGTCCAGGTTTATGAAATATTTTTGGTTTTCGATTATAAATTAATTTACATCTTAGGAAATTTTGTAGCCATTTGCAAGCTGTGTTATGGGTATTGGAGCTCAGAAGTTCATCGGGACTCTACATTGCCTCATTTTGAAGTGCCAGTTTCTTAGGATTCCTTTAGAAAGAGATTTTCAACAGGTGGACTGGCAGGAGGTGGGCTCACAGCAGGTGGGCTGGCAGCAGCTGGGCTGGCAGCAGTAGCAGCAGCAGGCAGGGCGGCAGCAGGACTGTCCACAGTAGGACGGGCGGCAGCAGGAGGCCTGGGCGTGGTGCAGCTGGCAGCAGGTGGGGGGGATGCAGCTCACCACACAGCAGGGGGGCAGGCAGGTGTCCTCCACGCGGCAGTCAGGGCGGCACCACCTGACGCGGCAGCTCACGGCTCCGCAGCCACCCTCCTGGCCGCCACCAGTGCCACAGCCGGTCCCGCAGCAGCTGTTCTGGCAGCAGCTGGGCTGGCAGCAGCTGGTCTGGCAGCAGCTGGGCTGGCAGCAGCTGTTCTGGCAGCAGCTGTTCTGGCAGCAGCTGTTCTGGCAGCAGCTGGGCTGGCAGCAGCTGGGCTGGCAGCAGCTGTTCTGGCAGCAGTTGGGCTGGCAGCAGCTGGAGCCACAGTTCCCGCTGGTGGAGCAGGTGGGAAATCCACAGAAGCTAGTGGAGCAGCAGGCCATGGTGTCAGGAGCTGGGCTGAGAGTTGGGTTGCTAAGAGAAGTTTTTTGTGTTTTGCTGGTCACTTCCACATTGGGCCTTTTATAGGCCTTGGCCAGTTCCTGTTTTGTGATGGACAACATTTTTATCCTGTTACTCCTTAAACAAGCTTTTCCGGAGCCCTTTGATTGTTCAAATACTGTTATTTTAACTACATCCCCAAATTAGTTTTTCCTTTATTGCTAAGCTAATACTCACTAAACGTGTCCATCCTTGGTAGAAATGTTGTTGTTTCATTTCCACGCAATGCTGTAATTTTTCCTCAAGTCTCAGCTTCCATTCTGCATTTATGGTCACATCACCTGACCAAGTGACTCTCACTGATAAGATGACACAATTTGGGGGTCATATTTACCAAAATTCAAGTCTCCAGAAAAAAATGTTAACAATTGACTGCTATTTATGTAAGACTATTTTCCATTATATATGATTAATAAGATTATAGTCTCTATAATCAGACAGATAGAAACTGATAAACTTCACATTAATAGAAATGCATTTAGTTTCCAGAAAATGGTCTCCAATTTCAGTGATCTCTCCTGAACTCCACACATTCATACTTGAGAAAACACCACTCAGGAGGATACATAGAACAAAAACTGTTCTATTGCAACTTACTGTGGATATTTTATTGGCCTGAATTTAAAAGAAGGGCTAAAATTGATAACAGCCATTAGGAAAATATCCCACAAAATTTTAAGTGTAATTTATATTTTTCTATGAAAGATAAAAATCACTGGTCTGTGGATTATCTAGACTGTATTTATTTCTCAAAGGTGGGATTTGTTTTCAGTTTATGTCATTTCATGTAACTACACCCTGTGTCCTATGAAAGGATGTTAGACCAAAGAGCATGACAATCCAATTTATGAAGGGGAATCACTAAGAGAAAAAGTAGACGTTAAGAAATGCTTCTTCTGGATCACAGTGTTTATAAGGCAGGGTAGGAAAGGGATGGTCAAATATCATTCAATAGGTATAAGTGAAAAGAGATTAAGTGTACTTTACACTTGAGGTATAAGTGTAAATGGGTTGATGTTGTGGTATGGACCACTTTTAATTTCTCCTCAGCATGAGTTGATGTTAGAATACTGTTGAGTCTAGGAATGGCTATATTTTGGAGAAGTTAGTGACTTTCTCCATTTGCACAGTACACAGCCAGAGAACTGGGTATACATTTCAGCAAAACAAATTTGAAATAATTTTGGTGGTTGCCAAAATAAAGAATATCATTTTCCATTTGCTGTTTAGGGTTATATGGGGGGAATGAAAAAAAAAGTGGTGGCCAAAGAGCCTATTATTGTTATTTGTGGTAGGTTTGTCCCTTCCTTCCAATCTTGAATAAAAACATCACATCTTGAATAAAAACTAACACTCACATAGTTAGCTTTTTATGAGATGGAGGTATTGGTTTGTACAGCGAGAGAATTACATTAGAATGTGATTCATGCCAGTGTCAAGAAAGATGTTCATGTCATGTGATAACCATGACTGTAGGTATGAAGTTGAAAAATGGTTGAAGGAATCCTCAAATGTCAGAGATCAAAAACTTAGTAAATCATCTGTCCAAACATTTAATTGTATAGGTACTGACATCATTGTTTTTATAAATAGCAAATGTTTATTAAGTCATCATATTTTACCCAGAGCACTAAAGGGTTGTGCAGAAAGCCAGATTCAGTCTGTCTGCTTCATATCTTGCTCTAGTTTATGAATCATTATAATACTGATAAGGGGGCTGAATCAAGGAAAAGAGTCAAATATATTACCATCCATCCTCATAGTTTTAAATTGGAACACTGATGTTGTAATACAGACTGCTTTTTTGAAAGTGTTTATTTATTCTGAGAGAGAAAGAGAGGGAGAGGCCTATGAGCACAAGCAGGTGAGGGGCAGAGGGAAAGAGAAAGAGAATCCCCAGCAGGCTCTGCATTGTGAGTGCAGAGCCCAATGAGGGGCTTGATCTCATGAACTGTGAGATCATGACCTGAGCTGAAATCGAGAGTGGGATGCTTAACCAACTGAGCCACCCAGGTGCCCCCAGACTGGTTTTTATTTCTTTTCAGCATTTGCTGATATTAGAATACTACTGAGTCTAGGAGTGGCTGCCTTTTGGAAATTTTAATGACTTGCTTTAGTCAGACAGTACACAGCCAGCAGAGCAGGGTATAAAACTCCTGTCTCTCCTTCCTACATCAGTTATAGCTGTTTTACTTTATTTTACACAATGCTATTTTCCAGGAGCAGTTAATTCTTAAAACTCTTTGTCTCAGGGTGCCTGGATGGCTCAACTGGTTAAGTTTTTGACTCTTGATTTCAGGTTGGGTCATGATCTCAGGGTCGTGGAATTGAGCCCCACATTGGGCTCTGTGCTGACAGCATGGATCCTACTTGGGATTCTCTCTGTCCCTCTTTCTATCTCTGCCCCTTGCCTGTGCTCTCTCTCTCTCAAAATAAGTAAATAAACTTTAAAAAAAAACCCTCTTTGTTTCCTTTTTCAAAAAATGTTTTATAATAGTCCAAGAATAGAAATAGTAGCTACAGGCAGAAATGCTCTGGAGTAGTAACTTTAAACACACAGTAAATAAGTATAAATATGTTAAGATTCTTTTAAGTGTCTTCTGATCAGAGGAGTTTTCCCTAGAGCTGCAATAACACATTTGATTCTTAATTGTTTTTTGTTTCCCACATTCATATTAGGTAATACGCCTTCTGGGTTTCTATGTCTGACATACTCTTTATGTCTTCTTTATTCCGTGGCTATCATCCTAGTTCAGCTCGTACTATCACTTGGACCAGTTCAGTGGCCTCTTGACTTGTTTCTTATAGCCATTATATTGTCTAGCCTTTGGCCTTCCTTTTTGATAAACAACTACCATAGGAATCATCCTGATGCCCAATGCCTGTCATGCCATTCAGTTGCCCCAAGGGTTTCAACAACTCCTTAGTATTTACTGCATTAAGGGCATACTACTTTGGTTACTATTCAAAGCACACACACTTCCCAAATTTATCTTCCCCTGTTATTCTACATGTATCCTGTGTTCCCAGCCAAAGTATCCTCTGAACAAGCCCTCTTTCTATACCTTAGTGCATACTGTTACCAGTGAAAATGACATCTTCCTTTAGATCTGCATGCTGAAATCTTAACTTCTGTAAAATGCTAGCTTCCTTTTCGGTCTTTCTTGTTCTCCCCAGTCAGTAGTGATATTTTGACACACCAAAGTATGTTGTACTTTTTTTTTCATTTTCTAATTTTTAGGTGCATTATCGTGAATTTCATTTATCTCCCTAGAAGTTTCTTGAAGAGGGGAATATTTTTAACTCACTTTAATTTCTATTGTATACCATACAGTCTGTGACTTGCAGATGGTAGGCAGTCAGTACATTTCGTTATATTTAAAATTAGTGAAAAACGTTAGAATAAATAAGAAAAACCAAATATGGGTTTGCTAGGCCAAAGAAGAGAAGTTTATTAGAAAACAAACATGCCACAAGACCTAAGATCTAAGGTGGGAAGAAGGGAGTTGATACTGTTACAAAGACTTGAGAACACCTCAAGTCTTAATAGGTAAGCCTGGATCTCCATTCAAACCCTGGTTGATTTGGGGTCTTGATGGTTTAGGGCAGGAGGTTTCTTAGGTAGAGAAAGGAGTATGACTCAGAAGGTTGATTGCTTGTTCTAGACCGTGCACTTAGTAGCAGCAGGAGGTCCTGCAGGTGGTGCGGCAGGGGGCAGGCTGGCAGCAGGGGGGGCGGCAGCAGGGCGCCTGCACAGAGATGGGCTGGCAGCAGGTGGAGGCCCAGCAGCAGGGGCGGCAGACCACGGCCGTGCAGGACGTGGGGCAGCAGCTGATGGGGCGGCAGCAGCCCTCCTGCAGGGAGCAGGGGTCACAGCAGACGGGGCGGCGGCAGGGCTCGCAGATGGGGCGCGTGCAGCGGCAGGTGCAGGTCACGGGGCGGCACACGGTGGTCTGGCAGCTCACGGGGCGGCAGCAGCAGGGGTCGCGGCAGCAGCAGGGCTGGCAGCAGCCTCCCCCGCAGCCCAGGGAGGAGCAGGTGGAGCCGCAGCAGGAGCCGGACATGGTGGTGTCTGGGGCTGGTTTGGGTCGGAGGGGTGAGAGGATTCGGGTGTTGTCAGGTGTGAATGCCTCCCTCCTGCTCTGGGGCCTTTATATACCCTGGCCGGGTCCTGATGACCCCCACCCCCATTTATCTTTTGGCCAATTGAGTACAGTTTTGTTTTGACTAATGATTGCATTGCTTGTGACATACTCATGATCTCATTAAAGAACTCTGTTGCATTCCTAAATATGGATATATTCATGCTGTTCATCATCAAAATCTAAGCACTCAGTCATTTGAGGTGATAGCAACTCTTGATGCTTATTTTGGGTAGATAGCACCTGATGAATCCTGGGCAAAATGGTCCTAAAGGAACCGCAAGTTTTAAAATAAATGAAAGAAATTAAACATACAGCGGTTTCTAGAGCACTGAGTGGATCCTGTCCTTGACCCCTAGGAGATGCCCTGAGAAACCTACATGTTAATCAGACGGGTGTTAGACATGTCTTCACATGTGGACTCCTTGGGACTTTATTTACATATCACTTGATACAATGGAATGCATGTACTTTGAATAAGACTGTAGCTCTGATATTTGTATGGGAAAGATAAAAGGTTATTTTTGTAAACCAAGTAAGTATTGGAATAAAACACCCAAGGCTGCCTTCCATTTTTTTCTTCAGCTCAGCTTTGAGCAGCTATGGGCCTTCTGCTCATAGCGTATTGATTTTTCATCTCTGACACATGACATTTTCTATATTTGCCTTTCTTGTGTGTAAGCTAAGGAATCATATAATGGGAAGTTTTTTCTTAATATACCTTGACATGGGTACTGTGACTAAGAAGTGACAAGATGGAGGTTTTCAACCAGCATTGCAGACATACACAGCACATTGATCAGAGGAGGTATGTGGGAGGCTGCCCAGCTGTTCGGTGGCAGCACTGCTGGAAATGTGAGGGACATGCTTCTTAGGGAAGGGTTACCAGAAGCGTTTGGGGAATTGCATGGGGGGAACAGTCTCATTACTTTACAGCTTTTCTCCTGTTGCTATGCACCAGATAAGGTTTTGGGTCACTTAGGATCATTCCCATCGTTCAGAAGAATGTGCCTCAGGCCCCAGGAGCTAAAGCTCCCCAAGTGGAATTTTGAACATAATTTCAAAACCTTAAAAGGAATGTAAACCGACTGAACATATAGTCATAATCGGGGAAACAGAGGAGGGAGAAATGAAGCACAGTCTCATCATGAGGACATTCGACTCTCTCATGTTTCACGTTCTTTCTCTGGTCCATGGACACATGATTTTTTTCAAAGCAGTAACCAGAGCCTAGATAAAAACTTGTGTATTCTGCCCTTTTTTTGTTCTTTTTCCCAGCTTCATTGAGATAAAAGTGACGTACAACATAGCGTAAGCTTCAAGTGTGCATTGTGATGACGTGATGCATGTATATATTGCACAGTGCTTGCTGCTGTAAGACTACACATCCTTCTCCCACCTTGCATAATTATCATCTTATTATTGTTTTCATGGTGAGAACATTAGAGCCCTACTCTCCTAGCAGCTTTTCTTTTTTTTTTTTTATTTAAAAAATATATTTTTTTAAATGTTTATTTTTTTTGAGACAGAGAGAGACAGAGAATGAACGGGGGAGGGTCAGAGAGAGCGGGAGACACAGAATCCGAAGCAGGCTCCAGGCTCTGAGCTGCCAGCACAGAGCCCAACGCAGGGCTTGAACTCACAGACCGTGAGATCATGACCTGAGCTGAAGTCAGACGCTTAACCGACTGAGCCACCCAGGCGCCCCATCTCCTAGCAGCTTTCAAATATACAATATATTATTAACTGTAGTCTCCGTGCTATACATTAGATCCCTGGAAATTATTCATCTTATAACGGACAATTTATATCCTTTGACCAAAATCTTCCCATTTCTCCTACCTCTCAGCCCCTGACAACCACTCTTCTACTCTGTGTGAGTTCGATATTTTTGACTCCAAATATAAGTGACATCATGCAATATTTGTGTTTTTATGATTTACTGCACTCAGTATAGTTCCTCAAGGTCCATCCGTGTTGTTAGAATTGGCAAGGTTTTATTCTTTTTTTATGGTTGAGTAATACTTCACTATATATATATTTTTATATATATTTATATATATTTATATATATTTATATATACTTATATACATATTTACATATATATTTATATATATCTACATATATATTTATATATATATTTATATACTTACATATATATTTATATATTTACATATATATTTATATAAATATATGCAAAACACAACTATTGCAAGACTTCTCTTGGAATACACACATGCATCATATATATCATTCATATATATGTATGCTCTGTGTGTATACACATATAATCACATTTTTTTTTATCCATTCATGTGTCATTGGACATTTAGGTTGTTTTAATACCCTGGTTATTGTGAACTAATGCTTTAGTGAATGTGGGAGTGCAGATATCTCTTTGAGATCATGAATTTATGTCCTTCGGATGTATACCCTGAAGTGGGATTGCTGGGTCATATGGTAGTTCTATTTCTAATTCTTTGAGGAATCTCTGTACCCTTTTCCACTGTAGCTGTGCCAAACTATATTCTTACCAACAGTGCACCAGGGTTCGCTTTTCTCCCTCACCAGTATTTGTTCTCTCTTATCTTTTTGATATTAGCCATTCTAACAGGTTGAGGTGATACCTCATTGTGGTTTTGATTTGCATTTCCCTGATGATTACTGATGTCAAGCACTCTGTTGGCCATCTGTATGTTTTCTCTGGGAAAATGTCTGTTCAGGTCTTCTGCCTATTTTTCAATCAAATTGGTTTTTTTTTGTTTGTTTGTTTTGCTTTCTGTTTTTGTTTTTATTATTGGGTTATAGGAGTTCCTTGCATATTCTGGATATTAACCCCTTATTGGATATATACTTGGTTTGCAAATGCTTTCTCCCATTTGCCTTTTCATTTTGTTCATTGTTTCTTTTGCTCTGCAGAAGCTTGTTAGTTCAATGTAGTCCCACTTGCTGATTTTTACTTTCGTTGCTTATGCTTAGCTCTTTTCAAGGCATACTGTCTCAGTCAACTTTTCATGTTGTTGGGGTATTCATGATGATAACATTTTGTGCAAAGGGGGCCTCTTTGAGAGATACATAAAACCTCAACTTAGTTAACAAGACTAATTTCTCTAAACATTTCTTTTTTTTAATGTTTATTTATTTTGAGAGAGAGAGAGAGAGAGAGAGCGAGCAAAAGCACACATGAATGGGGGAGGGGCAGAGAGAGAGAGAATCCCAAGCAGGGTCTGTGTTATCAGCGCAGAGTCTGACATGGGGCTTGATCTCATGAGCCATGAGATCATGACCGGAGCCAATATCAAGAGTCAGACACAGCTGACTGAGCCACCCATGCACCCCTACTCTGAACACTTCTGATTCAAAATTGTTCCAAAGAGATTTTTTTTCCTCTTCGTAAAGGTCCACAAAGAGTGCATGAGTCCCTCAATAAACAGTTCTGGTGCTCTTCGGTCTAAGATGCTCATCCTCAGCCCATAAACTTCATCTCTAGGCAGAGAAAATAGGGGTTGTGTTTCTGTAATTCATGCCACAGAGCTCTGTGATTTGACATTGGTGGCAAGTCCTATGGTATTTTTTTAATGCTACTTATTCTAAAATCAGACAACATTCATTGAAAACTTTGCCATTTACTGGCTGTGTGTCCTTGGGCCATGGGTAATGATAGTACACACTCAGCTTGTGAGCAGTAAATAAGCTAATATTTGTAAGCACTAAGAACAGTGCCTGGCACTTAGCAACTGCCTTGTGTTTGTTAAGTAAATAAATACATTTTAAAAAGTCCCGTTATGTGGGTGCCTTGTAAACTCTAAATTTTGAATTTAGAATAAAGATGAACATATATGGCAAATGGCTTTCTCTGCCGAGTAACCACAGACTATACATTAAATAAGATTATCCAGTGGAGAGTTTCACTAATAACATTAAATAAAATAAAAATACCTGGAAGGGAGTTATACAGCTCCCTCTTTTGAACACCAATTTCTGGGAAGGGGAGTTAGGTTATTGTTGAAGAAACTATAAGGAGAATATGTGTCGGATTTGTGGCCTGAACCTTACTGAGAACCCCACAGTCTTTGCATCACACAGTGAGTTCTTAGAAAAACATCCTTTTTTAAAAAAAGCCTTAAAACTGATTTAGACAGGTTCCTGGTGGTGATGGGCAACGTATTTTGTATTACTAATGCTAGGGCTTTATTTAACACTATCATTCAACAATAACGTTGTGAACAAATTTTAACATGGAAAATATTGTCTTATGTTCTTAGTTATCAATTCTTCATACAAATGGAGAAAAGTAATTATACCTATAATTTGAAACAGCTAACAATTTTTTGAAGTTCTTAATTTGGAACATATCAAATTGCATACCTTATTTTATGCAATTGAGATGATCCTGAAAAGTTAAAATATGAATCAGTGTTTAATAATTTGATCAGAGTTTGGAGGTATCAGAGAAGTCCACTTTATATAGCATAGTGGTACACTCTTCTATAGATAATAAAATACTTCATAAGAGTACAGTTGGCTGCTGTGTAATTATCTGCTTTAAATCCACTTAGATTCTCATAGGTAGGTTTTTAAAAGCAGAGCATAATCAAGAGTAAGGTTTAAATGTTTTTCCCAAGATAAATGTAGGTTTTGGATACTACATTCCACTAAAAATAAAATATATGTTCATTTTAAATGATATAATTAAGAAAAATACCAAGAATAAAATGAGTATTATCCCCAATTACTCTTAGATTTTGTTGCATTTTGTTTATTTTATTTTTAAAATTTTTCTTTTAATGTTTACTTATTTTGAGAGAGAGAGAGACAAAGAGTGCACATGTGAGTTGGGGAGGGACACGGAGAGAGAGTGAGAGAGAGAATCCCAAGCAGGCTCCACGCCACCAGCCCAGAGCCCAGTGCAGGGCTCGACCCCACAAACCATGAGATCATAACCTGAGCCAAAATCAAGAGTCAGTCACTTAACCAACTGAGCCATCCAGGCACTCCCACATAATGTTTTAAATACTTTTTAGGCATAAGCACACATAGACATGCAGAATACATTTTTTCTCACAAAATAGTTTAATATTTTACAACTTGCTTAATTTTAACTTAAATATGGGACAAGACGATTACAGCACGTTTCCTAGTAAGTTTATAATCTTAAACTACTTTTAACTACTTATGGCATTTCTTCTATATTTATGTTGCTTATATTATGTACTGTTTGACTTTTTTTTTCTTATTTATACCTTATCTCCCTAAATGGATTATAACCTCTTTGAAGCATATTTTATTCTTTTATTCTTTCATGTTTCCTCAGGATGGTCTCCACTCAGTGTCTTAGTCATAGATGTTCAACAAACATGTGAAGATTGGCAGTGATTGATTAATTTTCTTGGAAAATGCCATTACTGCCCAGTTGCTGAATACAAAGGTAATCAGCTCTTGAGAGCCAGTGTGGATTAAATACCCACAAGAGTTGACACCGCAAATAACACTCAAAATAACTGCCAGATGTTTAATGCATAGAAAGGAGCACATTATCTGAAGCTGCAGTTACTCTTGGCCAGAGAAGACCTGAGTTCTTCTGGGCAGAAGAACATGTCTCCTACCATATTAAGATGAAGCGTTTGACTTAAGGGCTTAATGTCAGGGGGTTCGCATTCTCCTAAGTCTTTTCTAAACATCAGCGATTATAACTATATTAGGAAGAAACTTAATTTAATCGTCCATTACTCATCGCTCTTCAGCTTTAAAAACATGGGTTTGGCCAGATGTTGCCTAAGGTTATTTCCACGTCTAACATACTGAGTTTCCTAAATTGTGCTTAGAACAGGTGTCAGGTCAGTGAATGAACCCTTGGACCAGGGATGTGTGTGTCAGCTCAGATGCAGCCTCCTCACTGGGTGTTGTTAAAGGACATCGCTCAGATGTTTGGCATGTCTGGAATTGTGAGCACATGTGATGAAGATACAGCCATGTCCACTTTTTTCACTTGGCAACTATGCCTTATAAAGGATAATAAGGAAACTACCCAGAGTTAGGTTATTTCAGAGAACAATTTGAGAGGATCATTCTGCATCTTGCTTTGAATATCTCTGGACAAAACAGAGAGAACCTACTGGGAGGAAGTATCACAAAGACCATGATTTCTATGCTGGAAATACTAAGTTTATTAGAAAACAGAAGACATAATTGAGGAGTTAGACTGGGGTCCTGAGAGGACAAGGTACTCTTCCTCGGTAGTCAGTCTGAAAAGGGGGCTCCAAGGCCTACTCTGAGCCAGACTGAAGAGATGAGAAATGGGCTTCTCAGGAAAAGGCATGTTGTTCTGTCTTGAAGTTAAGAGCAGAATGGACCCCACACCATCTACTGGGGACCCTTAGTGATGATGCAACTTAGTAGCAGCAAGAGGTCCTGCAGGTGGTGCGGCAGGGGGCAGGCTGGCAGCAGGGGGGGCGGCAGCAGGGCGCCTGCACAGAGATGGGCTGGCAGCAGGTGGAGGCCCAGCAGCAGGGGCGGCAGACCACGGCCGTGCAGGACGTGGGGCAGCAGCTGATGGGGCGGCAGCAGCCCTCCTGCAGGGAGCAGGGGTCACAGCAGACGGGGCGGCGGCAGGGCTCGCAGATGGGGCGCGTGCAGCGGCAGGTGCAGGTCACGGGGCGGCACACGGTGGTCTGGCAGCTCACGGGGCGGCAGCAGCAGGGGTCGCGGCAGCAGCAGGGCTGGCAGCAGCCTCCCCCGCAGCCCAGGGAGGAGCAGGTGGAGCCGCAGCAGGAGCCGGACATGGTGGTGTCTGGGGCTGGTTTGGGTCGGAGGGGTGAGAGGATTCGGGTGTTGTCAGGTGTGAATGCCTCCCTCCTGCTCTGGGGCCTTTATATACCCTGGCCGGGTCCTGATGACCTCCACGACACAGGTGATTGCCTTATTTGTGTTTATTCTTTCTGAAATGGCACTGGTAAGTTAGTAAGCTCCCTAGACATTTTTTTTTAGGTGCTCAGGGACTCAAGAAAGACCATTTGCTTTCCTTATTTGAGGGAAACCCATTATATTTTGCTATTTATGGTTCAAATATGAACTTAATGACCCTAACTTCAGAGTTTCCAATTATCTTCAGAATTCAGTGATGTTTTGCCAATTGATGTTTCGATAGCACAGAATAGCTGTCATGCCCTTAGGTTCACTTACTGATAGTGGAAGTGAATTCCCCAAGTTGTGAGTGCCCATTTCTACCACTAAGCTTCCTGGACAAAACAAGTTCAGAAAAGTAATGTGAGACTATTTGCAAAGGCATGGTCTGTGAATAAAAGAAGAGTTTTGCTGTGTACTTTTTGTAGCTACAGGAATGCATCTTATCATCTTATCAGTGGGTTGTTTTTCCAATTTTTAAAATTTTGGTAAAATACATATAATGTAAAATATACTATCTTATCATTTTTAAGTGTACAGTCAGGGTATTAAGTCCATTCATATTGTTGTGAACCATCAGCACCATCTATCTCTAGAACTCTTTTCATCTTGCAAAACTGAATTCTGTGCCCATTAAACCACAACTCCCCATGAACCCTTCTTTTCAGTCCCTGGCAACCACCACTGTAATTTCTTTTTTTTTTTTTTTTTCTTAATTATCTCCTTCTGCCCTCACATACCCCATTAGTATTGGCTCCAACAGTATTAGGCATATGACTTTAGGCAAGTCACTTACCTGGTTCCTTATGTACAAAATGTAGAATATAAAACCAGCCTCTGGTAACTACTGTTCTGCTCTCTGTTACTGTGAGTTAAGCTTTCTAAACCATGATGAATTTCATTTTTAATCTTCATGATGACCAGTATCATTGAGTTCTAGTATCTAAGTACTTTGCTAAAAGAAATAAATGTACTAACTTACTCTTCACAATAATCCTATGAGATAGGTATTGTTGAATTCCTCATTTTACACATAACGGATCAGACAAGTGACTTGCCTAAGGTCATACACCTACTACTGTTGGAGCCAATACTGACTGCAAAAACAACCTGTGGGAACATTATTAATAAGCCCAAGGAGCTGAAGAATGGAACTGTGGTTACCATATTCCCTGTCATTAAGGAATGTCTGTTTTATTTAGGAATTTTAACAGTGAATTTATTTTTAAAATAAATGGTATTTGTGAAATGGCTGATTTTTAGAGTTACCTGAAAAGACTCTGTGTCTTCCCAATATCCTCAGGAATTCAAAGAATTATCTCCCAAAGAGCCTTCTAAAAATTCCAAAACATACCATAAGGAGATAACATCAAAGTTGGACATAATTGAGTGGTTATGGAGCACTATGAACAAAGCCACTGTTGAGAAAGAAGAATTTACTCTACCCTTTAAGGTCCTTCTACCTGGACTAGAAAAATGACATGAGACAGATTAACAGGAGAAAATAAAATTCAGTGGAATACTTATGGGGAATCCATATAGCTATGGAAATTTCAAAGATAGTGAGGCAACATGATACTTATATGAGCTAAGGAGAGGGGTGAGGGTCTGAGGATACAAAGGGGAGAAAGACCATTAGCAGGAAGGTGGGAGGAGATGTTTAGAAAGCAAAGGTTGCCCTATTATGCAGATAAGTTTTTTAGATAAAGAGGAATCTCTGTTAATAGCTTTCTTCCTGGTAGAGACAGGTAGAGGGAGAGGTAAAGAATGTTTCTTGAATCTGTTGGGTTTTGATTGGATTTAACTCAAAATAGTGTTTACACCAAAGTGGCCCATTTGGGGGCAGCCTACCCTTGGTCCCTACCCTACCATCTGGATGAAGGTTGTGGTTGGCCAGCATAACAGAGCCCCCAGGTAGTGATCCCAGCCAAAGGTGACCTCCAGGCCCACGTTGTCTTATCCCAGTGTCTTGCTCCATTGTTTCCCCATGTACTACACTTGAGCATATTCCTGCTTACAGAGCCAGTTGTGATTCTCAGTTGTTGTGATTCTCAGGACTGTAGGAAAATCATGTCACACGGCCATTTTATAGACTCTGCCTTTGGATTTCCTTGGTTGTGACCTTTTGCTTTACAACTAAGTCTGTTCTAGATCTGTGATTGAAGACTGTAGTGCAAGCCTCCTTCTTGATCATTCTACTTGCATAGTCCCTTGCTGGCTTCCCCAGATCTTCACCAGCCACTGTGGCTAACCATGGCATGGAGTTACTGGGGAAACAAACACAATCTCATAATAATGAGGAGCTTGGGAGTACACAAAGCATTCCACATCTGAGAATATATTATAAGAATAGGAATTTTCTAGAAGGCTAACCAGGAAAATTCTGAAAGGAGGAAAACAATGTAGTTAGAGACTTTTAAAAATGGTGTTCAAGAACATGTAGAAAGAAATTGGATTTGTGAGCCCATCTACCAGTAAACCATCAAACCCTTACTAAAGAGAAAACCATTGTGTATGCAGATGTTTTGAACACAATGGGATTCTTGTTGAGAAATTTTTACTGTATTTCAAGAAAAGTACTTTCCTTCATGAGAAAGCTTATTTATTTTATTGTAAGAATGCACGAGTCCAGCATGAGGAGAGAGTCAATGAGGGATGAAGATGTTTTTCTCTCCTCTAACCCTGTAGAACTTATTCAGTCATTCAGCAAATTTTGATTAAAATCCTGCGTGCCAAATATGGTGCAGGTCAGTGGGAATCCAGTGGTGGACAAAGTCAGTCAAGTTCCAGGCCTTCACAAAGCTTACCTGGCTTGCCTCCTCTCTCTGGGCAGGTAGATATGCCCAAGCAGACAAGCAACACATTCCAAAAACCCTTTTAGATTATATGCTGGGAACTCAATGTATATTTCTCAGAAAGACACTAGTGGTTGGTTTACCGACCAGCCTAAGTGTTTAACAACAACAAAAGCATATCCAGTGTGGATTAATGTTTAATCTTTCAACTACATTGGCATTGTTTTAATGGTAAAGTGATTTGGAGTTCTAATTTAGAATTGTTCCAGCTAAGCTACATATCTCCTTCTCTTCCCAGCAGCAGTGACCTTATTATAATCAGAATTGGCCAGGGGTACCTGGGTGGCTCAGTCAGTTAAGTGTCTGACTCTTGATTTTGGCTCAGGTCATGATCTCATGGTTTGTGAGATCAGGCCCCACATCAAGCTCTTTCTTGAAATAAATAAGTAAACGTTTAAAAAAAGAACTGACCATAGTGGTGCTGGAGGGGAGCCTTGGGAAAGGTGGGAGAGTGGTTCTTCCAGCCTAGGCCTTCAGTGGTTCAGCATTCCCAGGTACCAACTAGTATTAATCATGGTACAGTTTCCTAAATCAGGGTATAAACATAGCTCTGACTTAGGCTTCCTCCCCCTTATCACATGTATGGGGATGATTCATGGGTCAAGTTCACGATCAGAGAAACCGCTGTAGTCTTATTTCCTCAGCATCACCACAAAACCTGTGACTTCAGATATGAAGGTGCCTCCCATGAGATATTCTGTATTATTTGAACTGCTATTAAAATTATAGACCTTGCACCTGAATTGTTCCTAAAGCTTAAAAAAAAAAAAAAAAGCCCTTGAAAAAATCCTTCTTCCTTTGGTTCTTCTGATTCTGCATACCATACCTTAAGCTAAAAAAAGCTTTGGAAGATTAATAAACAATAAAGAGAAACACCATTGCTTCCCAGAGATAAAATTTTTATTATTTTACCATGTGAAACCCTAGCACAAATGTAATGATATCCTGGAAAATTATCCCATCTTGAAATAGTAGAGATGTGATGATGAGTCAGTGGAATAGAGCTTCATTCAAGAAGAACTTTGATCTTTGTTCACTCATTTTCTTTCAGGCCAGGAATTCAAATGAGGAAAGCTGGGATGTTTCTAAAGATTGTCAAAGAGGGCCAGGATTAACTGGGTAATTATGTGGGAAAAAGGATAGACAGCTACTGTTGTTAGTTGTTGAAGAGCAGGTAGTTTGCAAGGGACGTATCTCATCTGATCCCTTGGGGTGGGAAAGAGTGTTCACATGTTTCTGAACACCTGGGAACGCTTCTCAATGGGTGGTTCAGCAGCAGGAGGTCCTGCAGGTGGTGCGGCAGGGGGCAGGCTGGCAGCAGGGGGGGCGGCAGCAGGGCGCCTGCACAGAGATGGGCTGGCAGCAGGTGGAGGCCCAGCAGCAGGGGCGGCAGACCACGGCCGTGCAGGACGTGGGGCAGCAGCTGATGGGGCGGCAGCAGCCCTCCTGCAGGGAGCAGGGGTCACAGCAGACGGGGCGGCGGCAGGGCTCGCAGATGGGGCGCGTGCAGCGGCAGGTGCAGGTCACGGGGCGGCACACGGTGGTCTGGCAGCTCACGGGGCGGCAGCAGCAGGGGTCGCGGCAGCAGCAGGGCTGGCAGCAGCCTCCCCCGCAGCCCAGGGAGGAGCAGGTGGAGCCGCAGCAGGAGCCGGACATGGTGGTGTCTGGGGCTGGTTTGGGTCGGAGGGGTGAGAGGATTCGGGTGTTGTCAGGTGTGAATGCCTCCCTCCTGCTCTGGGGCCTTTATATACCCTGGCCGGGTCCTGATGACCTCCATGACACAGGTCGTTTCCTGGAGTTGTGGCTGCCCATTGGTCTCTAGATTGGTGGATTCAGTTGCTGAGGCAGCAGTTCCCATCATGGAAGGATGCTTTCCTTTCCGCCTGTCTGCTTTCTTCCTCGAAATGAATACTTGGTGAATTATATCATCCAAAAAATTACCCATGGAATAACCAAACCTTCCAGACCATGCCACGTGACAAGTTGAAAGTGTGAAGAATCCAGTGTTGACACCATCACACTTTCCTCTTGTTTGTCTTGTTCACCACCCATGACTCAGTGCAAGACTGTAGTGTTCCTGAGGTCACAGGCCTGGTTTCTGATTGACCTTGAGATGAAGCAAGAATTTCTAAAACACCAAATGACTCATGAAAGGAGATGTGTACTCATTGTGCTATGGGAAGAATGGTCCAGTGCTTCTGGAAAACAACACGGTGCTTCACTTCGCTTGTAAGAAAATAATCACCAGAGCCACTGCCGTGATATTGTTTAGTAACTCACTTGGCTTATAAATCAGAGTCACTTCTAAAGACTCTTACTATGTAAACAGTACTATTTATGAGTGGAGAGGGAAAGGGAAGAAGAAGATTAAGTTCTAAGTAGATTCTTATCACACAGTAATTACAAATTTTAGGAGGGTAAGACAAAGGCAGATAAAGCAATCAAAGGAGAAGACTTTCCATAGGACAAAAAGTTCAAATTAAGTGAGGATTTTATTCATATTATGCATTTTGAATGCCCCTCCCTGAGTATGGTCTTAGAAATAAAATTGAAATTGGGATCGCTCTTTCTTTCTAGGTGTTACCATAAGCACTTGTATTGAGTTCTTCAAAACACGTTGAAAATATTTATAAAGGAACCAGTTATCTTTTCGTAGTAGATACAAAAGATCTACTGTTGGTCTGTTGGCCGAGGATTTGTTTGCTTATGAAGTGTGAAATTGGCTTCAGAAAAAAACAGGGGAATTAAATGTACTGGTAGCTGATAAAATAACCTTGTCTTTTTCAGCCACAGCTAAGAAAAATGGGGGTATAGAAAATAATTTATAGTTGGAAGGTAGTTAAAGGATGACACTATCCAAGGGTTGCTGATGACTCTCAGACCAAGTTCTCCAAAGTGTGGTTTATTTAAAAATTTTTAAAAAATGTTTATTCATTTTTTGAGAGAGAGACAGAGCACAAGTGGGAGAGGGGCAGAGAGAGGGAGACACAGAATCTGAAGCAGGCTCCAAGCTCTGAGCTGTCAGCCCAGAGTCTGACGTGGGGCTCAAATCCATGAACCATGAGATCATGAACCTGAGCTGAAGTCGGATGCCCAACTGACTGAACCACAGGTGCCCTGATATAATCATTTTTTAATACACTCCTTGGTCTGCCTAGCTGTGGTCCTTGAAGGCCTTTGAGTTTGTGACCCATCATGGTCCTTTAAAGTTTTTGGAAGGCCAGGTTTGTGAAATGATTTCTCTAAAGATACACAGATAAGAGAGTGGCAAAGCATAGATAGTACTGTGGTCTTCCTTTGAGTGTAAACACTGATGAGTGACATAGTCTTTCCCAACTCTTACTTCAAACCAGTGAACAGGTAGTAGTAGTTATCAAAACTTCTATCCCATCTAGTGAAATATAATGGGAACTTGCTTGATTTATGGTTTAGTGTATTGTTATTTGGCTTAGAACATATACAGTGACTAACTTGTCAGGAATAGAAATATGTCTGTAAACTCACTGCATTTCTTAACTAACAAAAAGGAAAGAATACTAAGAAATTCTGTGTCCTGAAATCATAGACTGTCAGAAACTTTGCTATTTGAAGCCACATCAGTAAGAAGTGAAGATCCCACTATTTCCTGGACAGGATCTTAGTCACCTTAACACAGAGAAGCAGCTTCAACATCCAGCCCAGAGGCAGAGTTTCAGATCAGAGGTTTTCAGAAACAACATTCCTCATTTATCTTAACTATGTAGTTTTCAAAGAAAGAGGACTTAAGTCCTTGTGACAGCCCAGTCCTCATGTGAATTCTTGTGTTTTTACTTAAACTCTACCATTCTTCAAAATCCTATAAAAATAGCTTTTCCTTTGTTTTATGGGATGCCTCTGGTCCTATGCTGTGTGGTCTCCTTTGCACATTAATAGGCCTAAGCTTTTTGGACAACAGATTGTCCCTAGTCTTTGTCACATGGGCTTTTTTAGTCCTGTTATTTGAATTCCAGATGTTCTGCAAGAGCATAACCACCAGGGTGGGAGTAAGTAAATGTTAATCACAATGGTGATAATTTGTGGGATTTTGTGGTTGGACTGACAGTGTGCAATGCTGATGACTTTTCTGATGGTGAACCACACACCCTCTTCTTCATAGTTTCATGGGTTGTGTTGTTAGGAGCTAGTTTGGGGGCCACTGGATGTTAGGAAGATTTTAAAATTCTGAGAACAGAATATCTGTTCCCTGTTCTGCAAAATGACCTTTGAAATATCCTCCAATAGTAAGAGACACGAGGATAGGAAAGAGTGAGGGAGAGAGGGCAGGGGGAGGATGGGAAGACAAAGAGGGATTCCGATCTAAGAGGGCTTAGAGCTAATACCTGTCCTCTGCCAGGGCCAGTCTCCTCAGCTGTAAGAGGGGCTGAGTCTTCTGTCCATGATGTTCTTCATAGGCTAGGTTTATCATAAAACCTGTACAGTGGGGAAGACAACAGAAATGGATATCATTCATTGAAAAGAGAGAATGTTTTAGATGGAAAAATTCTAGATGATCAGGGAACGGGTGGAATTTTTTTTTCTGGAATTTAACAAATACATATCTTTTCTGCCTAATAAATACCATCTTCCTAAAGCCAGGGAAGACTAACCCAAGTAATCTTACAGCTTAAGTTGTTTGCCTTCTTTGGGTGGTTCAGGGTGGAATGAAAAGTCCATCAGATACATGTATTATCTCCATTGCTCCTGATGCCAAGCCCTTATTCATAAATCCTGTAAGCTAGGGCTCTCTCCTATGCATTAGCCCTTTCATTCTGAGACAGCTTCAATTTGCTGATGGATTTTTTCTTCTTTCTTTGTTATACTTACTAAACCTTAGGAGTGTGCTTTGTTATGTTAGGAAATCTGTTTCTGCCAATGGATGTGGACTATCTTGAAAAAACAAGAAGCCTTCCCCTCAATCCTCTCCCACTTTCAGTGACATAATATGTCATAAATAGCACATCTTTTGAGCCTGTTTGATACAGTAATGTTCCAGTGTGTAACAAGGACTGTCAGTGAATGGTGCTTGGTAAATACTGTGTGCCAGTCACTTTACATACATAAGGTCATTTAACTTTCCTAGCAACCAACATTGCTGAGAATTAACTTTCCCATTTGGCAGATGAAGAAACCTGAAGGTCAGAGAAGTTAAGTTATACTGATGCTGAGGATTCTGCCTTAAGTAAAATATCTACCTTTTAGAGTTCTTGTCATAAAGACAATTGCCTTCTAATTTTGTTTGATTCAATAGAAATCAAGTACCAACCATATTCTAAACATTGAGCTCAGTAATGAAGCCATTATAAATTGTGTCCTCTTTGTTGGAGGCAGAAAAATAGATCATCTCAATACAATGCCTTGTGGGGAGGGAGATGAATATCGGATGCTATTGGAACATGTTAGGGGCACCTGACCTAGCGTGTGTGTGTGTGTGTGTGTGTGTGTGTGTGTGTGTGTGTGTACGTACGTGTACGCGGACATGCATGCCTGTGGGTGCATGAATATGTGCAGGTGTGTTTATGTGGTAGAGGGGTTAGGACAGAACTGTTAGAGAAGACTGAGCTGAATCTTGGAAATGACTGAGTGTTTGGTGGATGAAGAATGTGGAGGGTAGGAGTAGATGAAAAAAATATTCCAGATAAATGCAAGAATATGACAAAAGCAAAGACATAGGGAACTGCTTGGCATGTGCCAGTTACTGTGAGTTCAGTGCTACTTGAAGTGAAACTTAGTGGGGGGTGTCGAGACATGAACGTGGACATCTGGGCAAAGGACAGGCCCTGGAGAACCTTGTGTGCACAGATTTCCTACCCACATAAGCAGTCTGAGGAGTAGCCTGGCCATCCTGCAGCACCTTCCAAAACTCCATTCCTAGCACCTCTCCCTTTTCTCTTCTGTCTTCCTCACCTTCTCCATCTTGTCTTCCTTCTTCCTTGTCCTCCTTCCTTCCTTCTTCCTATTCCTTGTCTGCTCAGCTATGTACACTAATAAACAGGCACTACTGAATGAATCAGGTAGCAGGGAGGTTTATGGGAAAAATTAGTTTATTGAAAATAAGTGAGCAGCACATTACAAAGGATGATGAGGAGGGTTTGGGCAGCCTTCAGAGTTCAGGATGGGTTTGCAAAGTCCACTCCAAGGACTTTTAAGAGAGATCTACCATCCATGGTGTCTTCTGCTGATGGAGACACCTCGGTATTTGGCTGAGGGTGGTGATGGACATCTGCTTGTGTATCCAACTGGATGTAGGATGTAAAAATGGCTATTGTCACCTTATGAAAAATATCTCCTTTTCTTTCCACTTTCTTAAAATGCAGAATAGGTGCTTAGGCTCCAGTGTGTTGCTATTTAGGGATGGTAGGGGTCTCAGCAGCAGGAGGTCCTGCAGGTGGTGCGGCAGGGGGCAGGCTGGCAGCAGGGGGGGCGGCAGCAGGGCGCCTGCACAGAGATGGGCTGGCAGCAGGTGGAGGCCCAGCAGCAGGGGCGGCAGACCACGGCCGTGCAGGACGTGGGGCAGCAGCTGATGGGGCGGCAGCAGCCCTCCTGCAGGGAGCAGGGGTCACAGCAGACGGGGCGGCGGCAGGGCTCGCAGATGGGGCGCGTGCAGCGGCAGGTGCAGGTCACGGGGCGGCACACGGTGGTCTGGCAGCTCACGGGGCGGCAGCAGCAGGGGTCGCGGCAGCAGCAGGGCTGGCAGCAGCCTCCCCCGCAGCCCAGGGAGGAACAGGTGGAGCCGCAGCAGGAGCCGGACATGGTGGTGTCTGGGGCTGGTTTGGGTCGGAGGGGTGAGAGGATTCGGGTGTTGTCAGGTGTGAATGCCTCCCTCCTGCTCTGGGGCCTTTATATACCCTGGCCGGGTGCTGATGACCCCCATGACACAGGTCATTTCTTGTTAATCTTCTGGCCAATTAAGTGAGGATTTAGCGTTGAGTAAAACATGTTTGTTAACACTTCACCGTATACACATTCATGTACACAACCACAAACATTCCTTTGTTTTCTCATAGTGTTTATTCTCACCAAATCTAGACATTGGATTCAATTCTAATGAATTTCCTTTTGAAACATTCCTAACTCATAAGAGAGAAAAGAATGTGTTTTCTAAACGAGATTAGTATCTAATTACTCTGCCCTTTGGCCTTGAAGTCAGCATTTTATTCCTGGACTTCAAGGACTCAATTACCACCCAAACATGACCTGTCTTATTTTCACTCATGCCCCTGACCGTAACAGGTTAATAGCAGCACTCTTGTGTAGGCCATTCATGTGAGCTGTGGACTCACCACAACTCTGGGAGAGGCAGGTTTGTAGTTTTCAGATGAGGGGGGAACCACATGGCACCCTGGACCCGTGGTTTGGTTGCTCTTTCCCAGTAGGATCTGGGCTGTCCTGCCCTGGTTGTTGTTTCCCTATTCTCTTGGAATGCCTTCATCTTCCTTCCAAACCAAACTCAACTTCTACCGTGACTGTAAAATTTTCATCAAGGATCCACTGCAGTTTTTATCTTCGTAGTAATTTATTCAGAATTAATCATTGCATGTGTAGATTCTGGGAAGGGACTATAGAGGATATATAGCCCTATCCCCTCATCTTACAGGAGGTGTCATGTGGATTCACGCAGTCACAATGGGGTCTAGGTCTCCTCATTCCTCAGTAAGCAGCCTCTACCATGAGTATTATGTTTATCAGGTTCAGTAGACCATAGACTTCAGACAGGAGAGAGAACATCTCAAGCATTCCCCCTACCCCATTTTTATCAAAAGTCTTTAAAGTGAGTAAGCATTGTTAAAAGTGATACTGGAAGAGAATTAGGGAAATGTCTTGTCCCAATGACAGATACTTCGAAAGGGGCTTGGGACTTGCGTGCTGGGTAAGATCTTTGTACCAGTGCAGAGGTTCCTCTGAGGACTGATCAACAGAGCTTGGCTTATTGGTGGATAGGAGTGTGAGGGTTGCCTGTTCCCAGGATGTTCTAAGTATAGTCTAGTTTCCTTTGGTAATACATTGTGGCACTGTGAGATAACGTGCTTGCCTAATTCCTTTTATTGTTTTTCATTTGTACTTCACCCCATACCTTAGCCTTTGTGATGAGTTCCATAAATTTATTCTTACTTAATGGAGTAGAACTGTACTTTTCCTTTGGATTTGAGGGGGAAAAAGAATTCTGTCCAGTCAACCCCACTTACTTTCTTTGAGCACTAAATGAAAGAAAGGGCCAAGAACTTGCAAACCACCAATCAAATGTCCTAAAATTACTATCTTGAGCTTAAAGGGGGAGGCTTTTTGTTGTTTTCATGGGAGAATTAGTTTTATTTTTGCTTCAGTGATATCATGGAAGATATCATCAATGCTGAATTAGATGAAATTCATTCTCTATATCTCTTCATCCCAAGATTCCCTCTTGGCTCCTTTTACTATAGTTGATTTTTAGTGTGCAGACTAGGTAATTGAGATAATGTGGCTAGAATTCCATGCAAGCTAGTTTCCCATTGCCATCGTGGTTGAATTAGTCAGCTATGATGCATAACAAGTGACCACAAGCTCTCAGAACATACAATAACAAATATTTATTTCTTGGTCACATGTCTGCAGGTCAGTTGGGTTTTGGTGGATTACGGCTGGTCTTGGCTCCGGCAGCGAGTAGGTTTGGGACTTCCTTCTGAATTAGAGTTGCCAGATTTAGCAAATAAAAATACAGGTGCCCGGTTAAAATCGGATTTCAGATAAATAAATATATCTTTAGTATAAGCATGTCTGAGTATGCATGGGGCATTCTTACCTTAAAAATTTACTGTTATTTAACTGAAATTCTGATTTAATGAGGTGTCTTGTATTTTAATTGGCAACCCTATTTCTAATGGCAGAAGCACAAGGGAGCAATCCAGTCATGCAGGCATATTTAAAGTCTTTGCTTGGATCATGTCCTCTAACATCCCATTGGCCAAAGCAAGTTACATGGTGAATTCCAAGTCACAGGGTGCGAGAGTGGGAGAGGATACTTCTCCCAGAGGGGTGGGAAGGGGAAGAGAGTAAATATTAATGAAGAATGATCTAATCTTCCAGAGTAGTAAATAAATTATTTTAGTAATCTTTGTTGTGAAGCTTGGACAAAGATTGTAGAAAGCCAAATTAGATTATGGTTACTGCATTTCCATTCATTTGAGTAAATTTATTTTCCTTCCTCCTTCCCTTCCTGGTCAACCAGGAAATTTCATTGATTTAAAAAGAGACCTCCTTATCTACATATTTAATGCAATCCCTATCAAAATACTAACAGCATTTTTCACAGAACTAGAACAAACAATCTTAAAATTTGTATGTAACCACAAAAGACCCCAAATAGCCAAAGCAATCTTGAAAAAGCAAAGCAAAGCTGGAGACATCACAATTCTGGACTTCAAGTTATATTGCAAAGCTGTAATAATCAAAATGGCATGGTATTGGCACAAAAATCGACACATAGGTCAATAGAACAGAATAGAAAATCCAGAAGTAAACCCACAATGATATGGTCAATTAATCTTCAACAATGCAGGAAAGAATATCCAATGGGGAAAAGACAGTCTGTTCAACAAACGGTATTGGGAAAACTGGACAGCAACATGGAAAAGAATGAAACTGAACTTTTTTCTTACACCACACATGAAAATAAATTCAGAATGGATTAAAGACCTAAAAGTGAGACCTGGAATCAAAAAATCATAGAAGAGAACACAGGCAGTAACTTCTTTGACATCGGCCATAGCAACTTCTTTCTAGAAATTTTCCTGAGACAAGAAAAACAAACAATTGAGACTACATCAGAATAAAAACCTTCTGCATAGCAAAGGAAACAATCAACAAAACTAAAAGGCAACCTACAGAATGGGAGAAGATATTTGCAAGTGACATATTTGATAAAGGGTTAGTATCCAAAATATATAAATACCTTATAAAACTCAACACACAAAAAGCAAATAACCCAATTAAAAAATGGGCAGAAGGCACGAACAGACATTTCTCCAAAGAAGACATACAGATGGCCAACAGACATGAAAAAATGTTCATCACTTACTATCAGGGAAATGCAAATCAAAACTATAATGAGATATCACCTCACACCTGCTGGAATGGCTGAAATCAACAACACAAGAAACAAATGGCATTGGTGAGGATGTGGAGAAAAAGGAACCCTCATGTACTATTAGTGGGAATGCAAACTGGTGCAGCCACTGTGGAAAACAGTGTAGAGGTTCCTCAAAAAGTTAAAAATAGAACTACCCTATGATCCATCAATCGCACTACAAAAACACTAATTCAAAGGGGTACATGCACCCCTACGTTTATAGCAGCATTATTTACAATAGCCAAGATGTAGAAGCAGCCCAAGTATCCACTGATAGAGCAATGGATAAAGAAGATGTAGTGTGTATGTACAATGGAATATTATTAAGCCATAAAAAGAATGAAATCTTGCCATTTGCAATGATGTGGATGGAGCTAGAGAGTATTATGCTAAGTGAAATAAGTCAATCAGAGAAAGACAAAAACAGTATGATTTCACTCATATGTAGAATTTAAGAAACAAAACAGATGAACATAGGGAGGAAAGAAAAAGAGAGGCAAACCAGAAAACAGACTCAACTATAGAAGACAAACTGAGGGTTGCTGGAGGGGAGGCGGGAGGAGGATGGGTTAAACGGGTGATGGGTATTAAGCAGTGCACTTGTGATGAGCACTGGGTGATGTATGGAAGTGATTAATCACTAAATTCTACTCCTGAAACTAATATTACACTGTATGTTAAATAATTGGAATTGAAATAAAAACTTGAAGAAAAAAAACGCTTCCCAATAATAAACCGGACATTAACTCTTTATTTATATACAGATTTCCAAAGAATATTTTGAACTTTTCTTCATAAGTATTGCATTGTTTTATTAGACCTATTTTGAAACAGTTTATAATATTTGTAGCTCTTGTGAATGGAATCTTCATTTCTATTAAATTAGAATTACTAATTGACTCTTTGCAGGTTATAAAAATGTTATTGAGTTTTTTGTTTGTCAATACTCTATATAGTGACTTCTCTAAACTCTCTTTTTAGCACAAGTTTGTAGGTTTTCTTGGATTTCCTATGTTAACAACAGTATTGTCTACAGGTATCAACAATTTTGTTTTTGTTTTTTTTTCTGTAATGCTTTTTCTCTTAATCAGATTGAATTGAGTAGGATCTCAAATACAACAATGAATGATAGGAGTGGTATCAGTTATCCTCGTCTTATTTAAACTCTATTAGGAATACTTCTAAAATTTGTTAACTATTATGTTTTGCTATGAAGTTTTGATAAATAGCATTCATCAGGATAAAAATGTCCTCTTTTAGCCCTGTTTTGCTTAGAGTGTTTTAAATAGTAAATGGCTGTTGTGATGGTCAATTTTATGTGTCAACTTGACTGGGCCATAGTATGCTCAGACATTTGGACAAACATTCTGGGTGTGTCTGTGAAACTGTTTCTGGGTAAGATTAACCTTTGAATTAGTAGACTGAATAAAGCAGATGACCCTCTCCTGTGTGGGTGGACCTCACAGATCTGAATAGAAAAAAAAGGCTGACTTCCCCTTCAACTTTGATTAAAAGAGAACTCCTCCTTCTGACTCCCTTGACATCAGTCTTCCTGACTTCAGAGTTGAACTGAAACATTGGCTCTTCTTGGGTCTTGAGTCTGTTGGCTTTTGAACTGGAATTTACATTATCAGCACTTCTGGGTCTCCAGCTTGTCAATTGCAGATTTTAGGACTTCTCAGATTCTGTAATCTGCAATTCTATATAATCTCAGATTCTATCATCCCTCCTCTCCCCCTCCTCTCTCTCTCTTATGTTTGTGTGTGCATGTGCATATTTATGTATATAAACATGTGTCTATATCTACATCAGTCTCCCACTGGTTCTGTTTCCCTGGAGAACCCTGACTAATATAGTTGTTATATATTACTGAATTATTTTCCCACAGCTATTGATACAATCCTGAAGGTTTTTTTTGTTTGTTTTTTTTTTTTTTACCTTTAATGTACTAGTATCAACAAGCTTATTTAAATACTTTCTAATTTTGAAACATTCTTAATGTCTAGGACAAACTAGTTAGTTGTGATGTGTTATTCCTTTTATATATATTGCTAAATTTCACTTACTAATATTCACTGGCTTTTTGCATCTATGATCTTCAATAACATAGGCCTGTAATTTTTCCTTTATCACTTTGTTCTTGTCTGTGTCTGATATTACTGTTATACTTAAAATGAATTGGGAACATTTTCCTTTCTTCTGTTCTCCCTTCCAAGTACCAATGAGGACTGACTCTGCTTAGCTTCTGGGATGAGATGAGTTTGGGCACATTTAAGGTGGTATGGCTGTAGACCTTTTCTTCTGTTCTTTTTCCCAGTTTGAATGGGAGAGAACTTTAAGGTTTAGTAAACTTACTTGTAAACCAACGTGGGTCTGGCATTTATAATATCAATATATGTAGAGGATAGATTTTGGATCATAGGTATAGTTTCTTTAATGGTTATTGGCTTATTTATATTTTGTATATCTTCTGGAATTAATATCTGTTTTTCTAGACATAGTCAATTCAATCATAATTTTCAAACATATTGGTATAAACTTATGCATAATGTTCTTTTTTAAAAAAATTTATTAGTGTTTATTATTTTTGAGAGAGAGAGAGAGAGAGAGAGAGAGAGAGAGAGATAGGGCATGAGCGGGGGGAGGGGCAGGAAGAGGGAGACAGAATCCAAAGCAGGCTCCAGGCTCAGAGCTGTAAGCACAGAGCCCAATGCGGGGCTTGAACTCACGATCTGTGAGATCATGACCTGAGCTGAAGTCGGACGCTTAACTGACTGAGCCACCCAGGGACCCCTAAACTTATACATAATGTTCTAATTGTTTTTAAAAGTTTCTACTTTCTTAGAAGCTGATTATTCTCCTTTTCAAGTATAATGTTATTTGCCAGTCTTTCAGACATTCTCCTTTTTCTCTCTCTCTTGGTCTTTGATCAGTTTTACCAGACTTTTTCTATTTCATTAGTTTTTTTTGTCTTTGTTGTGTTTATATAATTAATTTTATTAAACATTTCATATTGTGTTGATGTAATTTTATTAAGCTTTTCATTTAAAAATATGTTATTAATGTTTAAATTTGTCATTCTTTCCACATTGGGTTTACTGATTGATGCGGGTTGTGGGATGGAGATGTAATAGAAGGTGAGAATCTCAATGTGTGATTCCAAAGCACAGCTTCAAGAAAGGGAACCCTGCGCATTGTTGGTGGGCATGTAAATTGGTGCAGTCTCTCTGGAAAACAGTATGGAGGTTTCTCAACAAATTAAAAATACAACTGCCATATGACCCAGCAATTCAACTTCTGGGTATTTATCCAAAGAAAATGAAGACATTAATTCAAAAAGATATATTCAATCCTATGTTCATTGCAGCATTATTTACAATAGCCAAGATACAGGAGTGCCTGGGTGACTCAGTCGGTTGAGTGTCTGACTTTGGCTCAGGTCATGATCTTGCGGTCTGTGAGTTCGAGCCCTGCGTTGGGGTCTGGGCTGACAACTCAGAGCCTGGAGCCTGCTTCAGATTCTGTGTCTCCCTCTCTTTCTGCCCCTTCCCCACTCATGCTTTGTCTCTCTCTGTCAAAAATAAATAAACATTTAAAAAATTAAAAAAAAAAACAATAGTCAAGATACAGAAACAACCTAAGTGTCCATCAGTGGATGAATGGGTAAAGAAGATGTGGTATATATATACAATGTATATATAAATGTATATATAAATACAATTTTACCCAGCCATAAAAAAGAATGAAATCTTGCCATTTGCAACCACATGGATGGGTCTTGAGGGTATTATGCTATGTGAAATGAGTCAAAAACAGATACTGAATGATTTCACTTATACGTAGAATATAAACAAATGAAAAACAAATGAACAAAACAAAACTCATAGATACAGAGAACAGATTGGTGGTTGCCAGAGGTGAGTGGGGTTAGGGGATGGGTGAACTGGGTGAAAGTGGTCGAGAGGTATAAACTTCTAGTTATAAAATAAATGTCATGGGGATATAATGTATAGGATGGTGACTATAGTCAATAATGTATCACACACCTTAAAGTTGCTAAGAGAGTAAATCTTAAAATTTTTTGTTACAAGAAGAAAAATTTTGTACCTTTATACAGTGACAGATTGTAGTTAGACTTACTGTGGCCATCATTTCTTATAGTACACAAATATTGAATTATTGTGTACACCTGAAACTAATATGATGTTATATGTCAATTATATCTCAATAAAAAAACAAATTAAAATTTAAAAAATAAGAGCTAAAGACATGAATGAAATCTGCCCTAATTTAGGATATTAAGATGTATACATGTGCATATACATGTACACATGTGCCACTTTTGTTCTAATATTTTAAATGATCTATACTTCGTATATATAGCACTTATTCTCAAAGTGACTTCAACGTGAGTATTCTTCCTGTATCATCATGTAAAATATAGTTACCTAATACTAAGTAAAATGATCACGAAAACAATAAGGAACAATGCCAAAAAATTTTTATGTGTAGAAAAGTTTATTAGAAAGAGAAGCAACGAAACATAAAAAAAAAATTTACTCTGTTAGAAAATCTATAACTGGATCCCTAGGTCTGAGGGTATAACTGAACCCCAGGTCAGAGGGTGTCAAATCAGTACTGCACAAAGGTTGCAGATAATATTCACTCTGTTAGGAAGGGTAATCTAGAGCCCTAAAATGATAAGGAAGAATGAGAAATTTAGAGGAGTGGGATTTTTTTTAGCTGATGGATCACATATTAATATCCATATTTGATGCCAATATTGAAAGGAAAAGATAGTCATGGAAGGAGCTTAACATGAACCAGAATGTGCTCGCAGAGCCAGTGGCAGGTTGGTAGGTTCATTAGAATGGTGAGGCTCAACCTGTTGAATGATGTCAGTCAGGTGAGGCTCAACCTGTTGAATGATGTCAGTCAGATTCCATGTGTCCAACAGCACCAAAGAGTCTATATCTGAGGGGGCAGAAGTGAATGGAGATAGTGGTCACAGGGCAGGGGGCTCAGCAGCAAGAGGAGGCACAGCACATGGGGCGGGGGCAGGTGGAGATGACACAGGTGGGGCGATAGCAAGTGGTGTGGCAGGAGACCCGGCCACAGACTGGGCGCAGGCAGCAGGAGGGGCAGCAGGAGGGGCGGCAGCAGCTGGAGCCACAGCAGCTGGAACCACAGCAGTTGGAACCACAGCAAGAGGGGCGGCAGCAGCTAGAAATGCAGCAGGAGGGGCGGCAGCAGCTGGAGCCACAGCAGCTGGAGCCACAGCAGCTGGAGCCACAGCAGCTGGGGCGGCAGCAGGTGGTCTGGCAGCAGGAGGGGCGGCAGCAGCTAGAGATGCAGCAGCTGGGCCTGCAGCAGCTGGAGCCACAGCAATTAGAGCCACAGCAGCTGGAGCCACAGCAGGAGGGGCGGCAGCAGCTGGACACACAGCAGGTGGGCCGGCAGCAGGTGGTCCTGCAGCAGGTGGTCTGGCAGCAGGTGGGGCGGCAGCAAGGCTGGCAGCAGCTGGAGCCACAGCCCTGGTCAGAGCAGACGGAGCCACAACAGGAGCTGACCATGGTGTCAGAGGAAGGATTGGGGTTTCACTAGTAGGTATGAGTGGGTTTCCACAAGGGTGGTTTCTTGAGTTTGAATGTCTCCTTACCTCTGTCCCCTTTTATACCCTGCTGAGGGTTACTGTGACCATGTGCAGGACTCTTCTTGTTGTTTATCCTAATAGAAAATCAGTTAGTTTTAGTAAATTAGATAATTATATTTATCTGGTGAATATTCCTATATATAGAAAAGGGCTCCACTTCCTTCTCCTGTTGTATTGTGAGCTATCTGATTTGGTTAAAATCAAGTGAATCAGCTCCCATATGTCTTCCCTTGTCTGATGTGTCTTCCAAAGCAGACCTATCCCATGACATTGTTTCATTGATTGTCACAAGTGTTAATTCTTCATTTATGTATTTAACTCCAGGATAATATGTTGAGAATGGATATTATGGTGACTAAATCTGCTGTCAAATAGGTTAACAACAAGTCATATGAAATGCTGGTAGGAAAATAACATGAAAGAGGCATCCGGGAGGGGAGACAGTCCCTAGTGTGCAGCGGGGAATACTGATTCGTTTGGATTTTATGGATAGTCATTGAGGTATAAACGATCCTAACAACGTTTCTATCTCTTTTATCTTAGTGAATCTATTCAATTGAAAGTTCTAATGCAGTGTTTCACTACTTACAAATAGTAAAAAATCCATTGGCATGAATGGGTCCTTTTAAATATTATTAAATTATTATTGACATGTTCTTCAGAGACAGGGTATCATAAGGGTGTATTTTTCCTCTTATTTTGATGGCTAAGCATACTCAACAGAATACGTATAATTGAATATTTTCTTGTATTCTGAGATTTTTCATCTCAGAAATATGTTTGAGGTGTTTTTCTTGATACAAATGAGATCTCAGGGGTTAGGCTTTAATCTGTGTCCTATCGGCACTTGAATAAGACAGACAAGACACATTATGTAGGGGTTTGGCAAGCATGTAGAACATTGTATGATAAATAAAAATTATGTATTTAAATTTGTACACGTATGAAATGTGAGATAATACTAATGGTTACTATTTTTGAGTGCCTACTATGTGTCAGGAATTTTCTGAGTCTTGTGTAATTGTTCTCTTGTTTATACTTCACAAGGACTCTAGGAGGTGAACACAATTTTTCTTAATTCTTTAGACATGAAATAATTGAGGTTTAGATAGAGTGATATCATACAGTCAGTAGGGAATATGGTTCTCTTCTAGCATGTACAAAGAGGTATGAGGAATAATAATCCCATGTCATTTCTCATACTGTTTCATTTGTGTAAATGTGCTTTCTCCCTTGTCATTTAAGCAAACTTTTGCTCATACATAAATGTCTAGTCCAGATGCCAGCTCATCTCTAATATCTTTCTTGACATCTACCACATTCAAAACTAATCATTCATTCCCTTTTGCTCCAATATACTTGTGATCTAGGGTATCACACTCTGTCATAATTGGTTTATATCTCTTTTCCCCCAGTCCTTCTATATACCCCATGATGTCAGAGAATGTCTTATTCACATACATAAACATGGTGCCTAGCAATTGCTCTCACTGAATGTTAGTTGCGTGAATGTGGGGTTAATTGAAAACATAGGGCATTTACTCACCCTTTGTCATGCTATAGATAATCTAGATGGATAGAGAAAAGAAAAAAGAGCATTCAGACGGTGGGAATCTGATTGAACAGGGGTTTATTTTTGACTGATGGACTAAATGACTTGTTTGGATGGTATGTATAGGAAGGTAAAGAAAAAGAATACTGCTACAATGAGGAGAATGTAAAGATATTCCTGAATTTCTACAAAGTAAGTAGATATTGTATCATCACACTATTGGGAGAAAGGTGTGAGCAAATATCTAGGCTTTAAAAATATTATTTGGCAGTGAGTGGGTAGAGTGATGGGAAGCAGGAAGAAAGTTCAAGTGGTGGTTGCACAATAGGGATGAGAGATGAATGCCTGTCTAGGTTGGTGGCAGTGGGAGCAGTAAACAAGATGGTGATGCAATAGCATTTCAAAGAGAGTCAACCAGGAGCACTTACAAAATGGGCAATAGAGGAGGGCACTTGTTAGGATGAGCACTGGGTGTTATATGTAAGTCAATTTGACAGTAAAGTATATTAAAAAAATAAAACCTAAACAAACAAACAAAAACAAAAATGAGCCATAGAGGTAACAGGAGACTTCATTGTTAAAGAGGACTCATAATTTAATATTTTTTCAGTTGTATACACATTTTATAATTAAGTTCTAATAGTGGAAAGATAATCATTTGTAAAAACAAGAAAATGTATTTTAAAATCTTACCAGAAACAAAGTCAAAACACAAATGACTGAATGAGAAAAAAATACTTGTAATTTATACCAGAGTAAGTGACCTTACTATATGAAGTACTTGTAAAATTCGATTAGAGAAAAGGCAAAAACCTGATGGAAAAATAAGATGAAGATCTTTCTTTATCATAAAAAGATGTCCAGTCTCATGCTTAAGAATACAAATGAAGTTATACAGGATGCCACTTGTCACCTGTGAGAGTGTCAAAAATTCAAACATTGACAACACCCTCAAGTATCTAGAGATTATGTGGAAATTGCCATGCTCATACGTTTTTTAGTAAGATTTGGCGATAATTAGTGGCATTATTCTTTGACTCAGTTATCCTAATTGTATAAATTATTCAAAACATACTCTGGCAAAACTATGAAAAGATGTTAGGCAAGATTATTCATAGCAGTGCTATTTGTAAAAACAAAACAACAACAATAAGAACTAGACACAACTTGGGTGTCCTTCAGTAGGTAGTGTGATTAAGCTATGGTGTATCCCCATAATGGAGCACTGTTCAGCTGTATAAAGGAATAAGGGATATCTCTATGCTACTGTGAAGTAATCTGCAGGATATATTGTTGAGATGACAAAGTAGACGGAGAAAAGGGTCTACAGTGTCTGTAGACACTACAATGTGTCTAAAAAAATAAGAGAACACATATAGAACATGTATTTGCTGGGGCTGCTGGGTGGCTCAGTCAGTTAAGCATCTGACTTTGGTTCAGGTCATGATTTCGTGGTTTGTGGGTTTCAGGCCCTGCATTGGGCTCTGTGCTGACAGTTCAGAGCCTAGAGTCTGCTTCAGATTCTGTGTCTCCCTTTCTCTGCCCCTCCCCTGCTTGTGCTCTATCTCTCAACAATAAATAAACATTAAAAAATTAAAAAAATAAAATGTATTTGCTTATATTACATTTTTTAATATTAATGTGGTATGTATATATAATGGAATATTATTCAGCCATAAAAAGGGATGAAATCTTGCCATTTGCAAGGACAAGGATGGAGGTAGAGAGTATTATGCTAAGCTAAATAAATCAGTCAGAGAAAGACAAATACCATATGATTTCACTCATATGTGGAACTTAAGAAACAAAACAAATAAGCAGAAGGAAAAAAAAGAGACAAGTCTAGAAACAGACTCTTAACTATAGAGAATAAACTGATAGTTACTAGAGGGGATGGGGGGTGGGAAGATAGGCAAAATAAGGAGTGCACTTGTGATGAGCACAGGGTGATGTATGGAATTGCTGAATTGTATATTGTGCACCTGAAATTAATATAACACTGTATGTTAACTAATTGGAATGAAAAAAAAAACTTAAAAAATACTATTTAGGAAATTAAAAGGTAAGCCACACACTGGAGAAAATACTTAACAAAGCATATATCCCACAAAGGATTTGTATATAGAACATATAAAAAACTCTTACTACTCAATGATAAGATAACCCAACAAAAAAATGGGCAAAATATTTGAATAGGCATTCACCAAAGAAAATATGTAGATGGAAAGTTAACCCATGAAAGGAGTAATCATTAAGAAGGTTCACATTAAAACTACAGTGAGAATACCATACATACTCTAGAATGGTTGACATTAACAAGACTGACCTTACCAAGTTGTTGGTGATAGCATGAAGCCATTGGAATTCTCACACAAGGAAGGGATATAAAATGGCACAGTCACTTTGTAAAACAGTTTGACAGTTTTTCAAAGAGTTAAAGATACACCTACTATATGACCTTGCCGTTCCACCTCAAAGTACTTACCCGAGAGAAGTAAAATCATATGAACAAAGGGAAAATAAAAAGAGACAAACCAAAAAACAGACTCTTCATTATAGGGAACAGAAGGGAGGTGGGGGGGGGGGGATGGGTGAAATAGTGCAGGGATTAAGAGTATACTTATCTTGATGGAAACTGTTGAATCACTGTATTGTATACTTGAAACTAATATAACACTGCATATTAACTGCACTGGAATTAAAATTAAAAAAATAAAGTTAAAATGATATGTCCATTAAAAGGCTTGTTCACAAATGTTCATGGAGACTTTATTTTTTAAGATAAAAAAAATCTGGGAACAACCCAACTGTCCGTCCACAGGTGAATGGATAAACAAATGTGGTGTCTCCATACAAGGAAAGACCTCTCAGTCATAAAAAGAAATGAACTAGTGATACACATAACAAAATGAATTTCAATATAATTATGCTGTGTGAGAAGCCAGGCAAGATAGAGTACACAATGGTAGGATTCCACGAAACTCTAGAAAATGGAAACAAACTTGTAGTGACATTGGATCTGTAGTTGTCTAGGGGTGAAGTATGGGAAGGAATTGCAGAGGGGGTGATAGATATTCATTATCTTGATGGTGGTGTTGATTACAGCAATATATATCAAAACATCAAATTGTACACTTAAAGTAAATGCGATTTTAGTATGTCAGTTGGACCTTAATAAAGCTGAGAAGAAAAGAAAAAATAATGGAAGTATCAACCATAACTTAAGTTTATTTTTTGAGAGAGAGGGGTTGGGGTGGAGAGCAGAAGCAGGGGAGGAACAGAGAGAGAGGGAGAGAGAGAAAATCCCAAGCAGGCTCTGCACTGGCAGCACAGAGCCTGATGTGGGGCTCAAACTTACAAACTGTGAGATCATGACCTGAGCCAAGATCAAGAGTCAGACGCTTAACCGACTAAGCCACCCAGGCACCCCTCAACCATAATTTTTTTTAAGGTGGACTCAGAGAAGGTAGAGGAGATAAAGCGGGAGAACAGAGGATTGAAGCTAAATTTTTGGAATATACTCTTTCTATAGGTTTGACTTTGGACTCATGTCAATATTTTACATAATTTTAAAACAAAATTAAAAATTTTAAATCTCAAAATTATTAAAACATGGCAATAGCAAAGGACCCTAACTGTATATGCAGGCATAAAAAGCAATTATTCCAAGATCAAAAATAAATAAAACAACAGAAAAAGTCTTAAGTTTGATTTCAGTAACTATAGTGTTGGTAATGTTATTCTGGACTGTTGGACAAACATAGAATAAAGAAAATGAGTAAATACATTGGTGTCACTAAGAACTGATACTTTTGCATAGAAGAAATGAGATTTATAAGTAAGATATATGAGTTTAAGTAAAAGCTCTGTAGTTCTCAGTAGAAACTAAAGACCTGGGTATCATTTAAATATATATTTTCTAGGGATTTAGTAGTAATGAACATCACATATTTCAATTTATGGTCTCAAATACTGTTTCTACCTAAAAGGAACTGAAGATCCTTGGAGAAATGACTGATTAGAAGTCGGGGGAAGGAAATACATAAACGAGTCTGCAATATCCTGTTATATGAAAAAGCAAGGAATTTTCAAAGACTACTAGATTCATGTCAAAAGGACTTGGAGGCCAACTCGGAGTTGTTTATTTGAGCATCAATAGAGGGATATAAACCGGAATGGATTGATTCACCATCAAGTCTATTGAAATCCATGAGTTCATATTAATGCAAATTTTAAAAAACAATAAAAAAAAAACTCTTTGGTCACTCTTGGAGGATGGAAACTGGGAAATAAAGGGAAAGAATCAAGCATTCATTTTGCCTCTCCTGTCCAGACTATTCCTTAGGACTACCAAATGTTGACGAGGGAAGTTTATTTTTATGGAATTATCCCAGCTAATAAATGGCAGGCAGAGGAATAATAGAATTGCAGTATCATGATTTTGCTATGCCTAATGAATAATGGTCCTAGGCAATGATCATCAGTAGCTGCTTATATCAAAAAAAAAAAAAAAAAAGGAGACAACTGGACAATATGTGCCTCCCGATTGAAAAGCACACCACGATCTGTGAAGCAGTTTTTGGGTCCTACAGATCTTTTGGGATATAAGTCTCCCATTAACAGGTTTGGCCATTGTCTGGGTGTGTTGTGTAACTTAACTGTAGTTATTGGTCTGTGACAAAATGAGGTGGGAGAAGGTAGTGAGAGGAGCTTGTGCTGTCTTCCAAGACTGAAATTTCTGCATCATCTTCAAGATGGAGGTGGCACTAAATGTCAACAAGGAAATTGGATCACCTTTCCAAGCCGAGAGTGTTCAGGGAAATTTGGGGACTCAAGATCTTCAAATGCATCAATCCAGATGTCCCCATCTCATTTATCAGGGTCCCCATCTCTCCCAATTAGGGCCCTGACCCCGCCATGGCAGTACTGCCTAGACTGAGTAAACAACCACCTCTGGGGCTCTGCTTTTCCTGTGGTGATGTCCTAGCCTTGGTCCTCAGCTTTATCTGCCCTCTAACTGCACGAGATGAGAGTCAGTCTCTATGTTGCCAATGAAACTTCTGGCTTTTACATCTGTCCTTTAATCTCTGATTTATCACCCTCAGCCTTTCATTATGTTTTCCCAAATCATCAGTTGCTCCCAGCTACATTCAACTTCACTCTCCTTATAATTACTGTTAACTGCTTTCAGAGATATATAATATGGAAAAGATGTCCCAGGGAGCATTAATTGCCTACAGGTTTTCCAAAAAGGTTTTTCTCTGATGTTTATCCAAGAATTCCCAAGAATATGTCTTATATAAGAACTGAAGAGATCTGTCAGTGAAACTGAAGCTGTGACTTTGTAAGATTGTAAGACTGACAAAGCCATGTTGTATGTCTTACATGTGTATGTACCGTATGGTTGTCCAGAGAGCATAGAAAATCTTAAAGAAGAGTACCATCACACTGATTTTTCATATAGGAAAGAGGTGATTTATTTTGGCATAGAGTTATAACATAGGAAAATTGGGAGAATAAGAATTATAAAAGAGAATCCTTTGGACAATTAAATCCTTTGGACAATAAAAATCTATAATGTAGAAATACTGAAATCAGACTTCAGCTCCCTGAGCTTGATGAGCTGGTGCCCAAAAGTTAAGGATATTTTAGGGAGAAGTGGTCACTACAACAATTGGTGTGTTGTAAGAAAATTCACACTTGGATGAAAGGGGGAGATCCAGAAGCTGAACTTGGACTGAGGTTAGAATATGCTCACAGAGTCAGTGGGATGGTGGTAGGCTCATTGGAATAATGAGACCCAACTCAGTTGAGCAACATCAGCCCCATCCCATGTGTTCTGATGGTCAGCAGAAAAGGAGGGGCTACATCTGTGGGGCAGAGGTAGGCGGAGATGGTGGTCACAGGTCAGGGGGCTCAGCAGCAAGAGGAGGCACAGCACATGGGGCGGGGGCAGGTGGAGATGACACAGGTGGGGCGATAGCAAGTGGTGTGGCAGGAGACCCGGCCACAGACTGGGCGCAGGCAGCAGGAGGGGCAGCAGGAGGGGCGGCAGCAGCTGGAGCCACAGCAGCTGGAGCCACAGCAGTTGGAACCACAGCAAGAGGGGCGGCAGCAGCTAGAAATGCAGCAGGAGGGGCGGCAGCAGCTGGAGCCACAGCAGCTGGAGCCACAGCAGCTGGAGCCACAGCAGCTGGGGCGGCAGCAGGTGGTCTGGCAGCAGGAGGGGCGGCAGCAGCTAGAGATGCAGCAGCTGGGCCTGCAGCAGCTGGAGCCACAGCAGCTGGAGCCACAGCAGGAGGGGCGGCAGCAGCTGGACACACAGCAGGTGGGCCGGCAGCAGGTGGTCCTGCAGCAGGTGGTCTGGCAGCAGGTGGGGCGGCAGCAAGGCTGGCAGCAGCTGGAGCCACAGCCCTGGTCAGAGCAGACGGAGCCACAACAGGAGCTGACCATGGTGTCAGAGGAAGGATTGGGGTTTCACTAGTAGGTATGAGTGGGTTTCCACAAGGGTGGTTTCTTGAGTTTGAATGTCTCCTTACCTCTGTCCCCTTTTATACCCTGCTGAGTAGCTGACATTACCATGAGCAACACTCTTGTTTTTCCTACCAGGAAATCAATTAGTATTACTAAGTTAATAATTATGTTTATCAGGTTAAATATGCTGATATCTAAGAAAAGCATCATTTCTCTTTTTCTGCAGTGTTGTGATTCATTGAATCTTGTTAAGCCACATGAAACCACTTTTGCATTTTTTTCCTAATGTGTCTTCGAAGTTGGAACTTTCATATGATACTCTGTTACTAAGTTTTTCTGTGTCCTGTTTTCATGTGTGACTCCACAGTCATATTTTGTTTTATTATTTTAATTCCAGTGTAGTTAACATATTAGTTTCAGTTGTACAATATAGTGATTTAGCAGTTCTGTACATCACCCAGCGCTCATCACAAGTGCACTCTTAATCGCCATGGCCTGTTTCACCCAATGATGAGTTTTTCCTCCTATATCCTTACCAGTACTCCACCTGACAGTGGCATGCATTTTTTCCACTTTGACAAAAAGAAAAAAAAAGATGGGGTGGGGAGGGGAGAGACTTGACGTTGTGACAGCTATCTTCAAAATGTGCTCATGGATTTAATTCTTTTTTTCCCATGTCTTATTTTGAGGATGGCTATCACAATGCCAAGTCTGTCTCTCTGTCTGTCCTGTCTTTCTCTCTCTCTCTCTCTCTCTCTCTTCAGTCGAAGTGGGAAAATGCATGCCATTGTCAGGTGGAGTATTGATAAGGAAATAGGAGGAAAGACTCATCACTGAAGATGCTTATGTACAATGGATGGGGAGGGCTGGACTGTGTTTCCTGGTTGATTGGAGAGTCCGGGTGTCACTAAAGACATTCCATTCTCATGTGATGATTCTACCTCAAGACTAAGCTTTCACCCATTCCTTTTTGATGAAAGAACCATTTTCAGAAATGAACTTTTTCCTTCAGGAATCTTCTCCACATATGCTAAAAGTGAGGGGGTTTGAGCTATCTTTTGGTTGGCCAACATATGCAATGGATTCTGCATTACATTGAAGTTTTTATATAAAGCATCTTTTTCTTGTGCTCTTTCAATAAAAACTCCAATGTAATGCAGAACCCATTACATTACATTCATTGAATTACATTCAAATTCAAGTCTTTCTGCTTAAAGAGGATATAAACAGATAAGACTTGTTTGTCCTGCAGGCATTTAAATACGCTATATTGAAAGGCAAGATTTATGCAAATACTCAAAGCATCAAAGAAATTAGTGTCCAAAACAATCATTATGTATTTAGGATTCACGTACTTACAGTGAAAAATGAGATACTACAGGGAGATACTATTTGTGAGTGAGTGCTGTGTGCCAGATGGTCTGCTGAATGCTTTGTAATTATTATGTTGATTTTTCTTCTCCAAGAACCCACGAGGCACTCATCATTCTCTAAAAGTTCACATAGACTGGTGTTAAGGTTATTAAGTTACAGTGTAAACAATACTAATTCCATACCTTTGATTGTGCTGTTACACCTCCTTAGAAGTTCATTCTCCCCTATCAACTCAGCAATTTATTGTTCTCTAAGTTCCAGCCCAGATGGCTCCTCCTCTCTTATGTTTTCTTTGACATTTATTTTTTTAAAACTTCATCTGCTCCTCCTTTATGCTTGCTATCACATTGTGGAACCCTCAAACTTTGCACATCTACTGTAACCTGAGTGTGATTCTCTGTCTCCAGCTGGATGGTAAACACCTGAGGTGGACACTTGAACCGTAGGTTTCTTTTCATCATGCATGGAACAGAGCACATCATCAGTGGCTTAAAAAAAAATCTCTAGGAATCACTTTTTAAATTGAAATGTTTTGCAATTCTGTAAAGTATTTATGGTACCAAAATAAATTCTACAAAGTGAGGCATGTTTAAGGAAGTCCTGCTATTTATTTCTATTCCTCCCGCCCCCCCCCCACCCTTAGAGAATCATTTTTATAATCTAAGGTTTTCCCTCTCATTGCTATTTTAAATGCAAGTGTGTTTGCATTTGCATAGTTGTATCTCCTTTTTTTCTTTTTTTAATGTTTATTTATTTTTGAGACAGAGGGAGACAGAGCATGAACGGGGAAGGGGGCAGAGAGAGAGGGAGACACAGAATCTGAAGCAGGCTCCAGGCTCTGAGCTGTCAGCACAGAGCCTGATGCAGGGCTCGAACCCACGAACCGTGAGATCATGACCTGAGCCGAAGTTGGACACTTAACCAACTGAGCCACCCAGGCACCCCGAATCTCCTTTGTTTCTTAAACGGTTGTACACTGATAGGCTTAGCTCCAACTTGCTTTTGCTTCACTTAACAATTTATCTCAGATTATTTCAGAGTAGTAGGTACGTTCTGATGGTCTTCATTTCATTTTCAGCCACAAAGTATCCCATTCTGTTGCCATAATAAGGTTTATTTAGCCAGTCCCTTATTGATGGGCATGTGGGTTGTTTTCAGGCTTTCACTATTAAAATAATACTGTGCACTTGAAAACAGGAAGTGTCTTTTTTATCTTGGGGGTTGTGAATTTGATGCATATCTGTAAGATCTATCTTATTAATTACCTATAGATATTTTCACATTCTGATTGATTTTTCTTCACGTGTTCTCTCTTTAAGTACACAGTGTGTTAGTTTTTGATGATTGGACTGTGTCTTTTTTACTCCGGCATTGCCTTCTGTTTCTGAAATTTAGCTTTGTAGTTATATTTTCATTGTAGCCTTTACCATAGTAAAGTTATCCCACTTTGTCTCCTCTAATGCTTTTTGGTATAAATCTAATTTGTTTGGTGTTAAAATTGCAGCTTTTATATCTTCATTTTTCAAAATTGCTTTAGAAATTCTAGGTTCTTTATGTTGCCACATAAATTTTAAAAATCAGCTTCTAAGCATCTATTAAAAAGTCTCCTGAAATTTTGATTGGTATTGCATTGAAATTTTGGATCGACTGCAGGAGAATCAACATTTTTTCCCCTTTTCAGCTGTGCTTAATATATATTTAATTCATCCATTGACTTGTTAATTTCAATGATGCTGTCTTTCATTTATTTTTTATAATTAAAAAATTCATTTTATTCAATTATTTATTTATTTAAATTCAAGTTTGATAACATACAGTGTAGTATTGGTTTCAGGAGGAGAACCCAGTGATTCATCACTTACGTGTAACATCCAGTGCTCATCACAACAAGTGCCCTCCCAGCAGATGCCCATGACCCATTTAGCCCATCCCCCAACCCACCTCCTCTCCGACAACCCTGTTTGTTCTCTGTCTTTGGTAACAAAAACATGGAAGAGCTCTTCCCACAGCTGCATAACTTTACAAAGAGAAATTAGAGAAGGTCTAGATAAATGGAGATATATGTCACGTCCCTGGATTGGAAGGAGGAACTTCCTTCCAGAACTCTTCCATATTTTTATTACTTTTTTGTCTCAGCATCTTATGTTGTTGATACTTTTGAAAACTGAATTGTTCTTATTTAATTTTAATTCCATAATCATTGATAGTATATAAAATACAATTAATAAGAAATAAAATTACTATCTTTTTTTAATGTTTAGTTTTTGAGAGAGAGAGAGAGACAGAGTGTGAGTGGGGGAGGGGCAGAGAGAGAGAGTGAAACACAGATTCCAAAGCAGGCTCCAAGCTCCAAGCTGTCAGCACAGAGCCTGATGCGGGGTTTGAACTCACAAACTGTGAGATCATGAGCTGAGCCAAAATCGGATGTTTAACCGACTGAGCAATGCAGGCACCCCAAAATAAAATTATTTTTTAATGTTTATTTATTTTTGCAAGAGAGAGAATGTGTGTGCAAGTGGGGGAGAGGCAGAAAGAGAGGGAGAGGAGAGAGAATCACAAGCAGGCCCTATGCTGTTATCACAGAGCCTGATGTGGGGCTCATATCACAAACTGTGAGATCATGACCTGAACCCAAATCAAGAGTTGGACACTTAACCACCTGAGCCACCCAGGCACCCCTAAAATAAAGTTAATTTATACTGATAGAAATCTTATGTCCTCGTCAAATTTACTTACTAGTTTCAGGAGTTGTTGTAGTATGGGAGCCCAACCTCCTATCAGTTCCCACCCCAAGTGAGTAACTGATGATCAGCTCCATTCTGTTCCTCATCCGTGAACCTGTCCCTCTATCTTCCTCTCCTAACTGGGCGGCTTTAGTATGGCTCTAGGTTTGAAGGGTGGGGTACATCATTAGTAAAACTGTCCTTTTGGGAATGATGTTCCCATTTGTATTACAAATATTTTCATCTAAAGAGGGGCTTTGAAGCCCAGTCTTATTTGTAAAAATAAAAGTACAGAGAAAAGATACTGTGTAGAAACCTGAGTGGGCAATGTATAGAAAAACATTTAAAAGTAAATACATCAACTTTATTAGAATATCTGCTCCATTACTATAGAGAGCTTTCTGTGTGTTGGTCTCTGACATTACTCTAGTATCTTTTTTTTTTTTTTTAATATTTTATTTTTGAGAGAAAGATGGAGGAGCACAGAGAGGGGGTGACAGAGTTTCTGAAGCAGGCTCTGCACTGACAACAGAGAGCCTGATGGAGGACTTGAACTCACAAACCATGAGATCGTGACCTGAGCTGAAATTGGCGACTTAACCGACTGAGCCACCCAGGCGCCCCTCTAGTATCTTTAGCAGTGCCTCCCATGTAATAAATGCTTGATAAATACTATTTGGATGAGTGAATGAAGAAATTGGCATTTGGAAGGGTCAGGGAAAGCAGACCCACTTTTCAGTGAAAGCACTGGGCCCCTGTTTCTCCATGGAAGCAACTGACAGGAACTCAGGAATACCCTCTTATGTGGTCATACAGTCTGTAATTTGCCGCAGTTCTCACCAAACACATCATCTTATCAAGGGCGTGCTTTACTCATCTAAGTTACCTGCCTGTCCCTTGAATGCATGAGGATCTGAAATTTGTCTATCAATAGAAAAATGGGAAATGGCTGAGGTCCTGTTGCAAGTCGAGTCAAAGTCAGTGTGCATTTGATTAGCTGCATGGATGACACCAGTGTCATCGAGTGCAAGTCTGCATACAAACTTGCATACTGTGCCAAACAACATGTTGCACAGCTACAGTGACTGGTGTGATTCATGAAACGTGTATTGTGTTCTTTTCACTTTTACGTACTTAACAGTCCTCCAAATTTCTGGTTTTCATGTTGTTATTTTCCTAGGACAGGTTCATAGTTAGGTGATTTGCTTAGGAAATAAGGAAGCATGTAAGAAAGAATCAGGGAGTGAATAATGGCACCTGACTTTTACTGAGAGGTGTCAGGACCATGTTGTGTATCCTGCAGGTAGGTGTAGGTCAAATACACTTGCCTACGAGCTGAAGACAAAATCTGAAAGGAGCATCAATCACACTGAATTGTTAATGCAGGGAAGTATAACTTTATTTTGGTAGAGAAATATATAAGGTTACAGAGAAGGCCCAGAAAAGGGAAGTTATGAGAATGTCACCAACTGTCAAACTGAAGGATAAAATCTGTTATTGCTTAAGTGCTCTGGGCCATATCCATCTTCTTCAACAGCATGACGTGGTTCTTCAGTAGAATCAAGGCCCAATTCAGTTGAGCAACATCATTTCTACTTCATGTGTCCTAGCAGCAGAAAAGGAGGGGCTACATCTGTGGGGCAGAGGTAGGCGGAGATGGTGGTCACAGGTCAGGGGGCTCAGCAGCAAGAGGAGGCACAGCACATGGGGCGGGGGCAGGTGGAGATGACACAGGTGGGGCGATAGCAAGTGGTGTGGCAGGAGACCCGGCCACAGACTGGACGCAGGCAGCAGGAGGGGCAGCAGGAGGGGCGGCAGCAGCTGGAGCCACAGCAGCTGGAGCCACAGCAGTTGGAACCACAGCAAGAGGGGCGGCAGCAGCTAGAAATGCAGCAGGAGGGGCGGCAGCAGCTGGAGCCACAGCAGCTGGAGCCACAGCAGCTGGAGCCACAGCAGCTGGGGCGGCAGCAGGTGGTCTGGCAGCAGGAGGGGCGGCAGCAGCTAGAGATGCAGCAGCTGGGCCTGCAGCAGCTGGAGCCACAGCAATTAGAGCCACAGCAGCTGGAGCCACAGCAGGAGGGGCGGCAGCAGCTGGACACACAGCAGGTGGGCCGGCAGCAGGTGGTCCTGCAGCAGGTGGTCTGGCAGCAGGTGGGGCGGCAGCAAGGCTGGCAGCAGCTGGAGCCACAGCAGCTGGAGCCACAGCCCTGGTCAGAGCAGACGGAGCCACAACAGGAGTTGACCATGGTGTCAGAGGGTGGAGGTTCTGGGTGGGTTTCCAAGAGAGTGAGGATCTCGAGTTTGGGAGTCTCCTTGCCACATGGCCCCTTTTATACCCCCCTGAGGTACTTCTGTGGTTAGGAAAAGACTATTTCCTTCTTATTGTTTATATGACTGCAAATGCAATTAGTAAATTAGATCATTATATTTTTCTAGGAAAAACTCCCAATATGGAGAAAATAGTTCTTTCCCTTTTCTCAAGTTCCTGAGTTCTCATGTGAATCACTTCTTATTTCTTCCTTTGTTTGCAGTGTCACAAGACTTTAATCTCTGGGTATCATGTGACACAGGTGGGTCCCTATGTCTTCTCTGTTACTCACCTTGACATGATTGTGGGAGAGTTTCTGAAGGAGTATGATCTCTAGTGGAAAATTAATGTTTCAGTAGATGGAATGCTGGTAGCAAAAAAGGGAAGTGAGCTTCTCTTTGAGTGTAAGAAATGAGGAAACTTTTGATTTGTCGTGTTTATTGTGGGTGGTCATCGGGTTAACGAAATTCCTACAGGATTCCAGGCTGTGTTCTCATCACTCTGATGTTCTGTGAAACAGTTAGCAGCAACTCCAGGTTTTTAAATAGCAAAGAGTCATGTGAGGTTGATCAGAGTTGATCAGAAATGTCCTCTGGGCTGATAGTTTTTGATCTGTTGACAGCATAGCCCACCATTTTCCCCAAGGGGCTCGAAACCTTTTCCCCAAGTCTTCCCACTGGTTGAATGAGTCCTCTGGTCATGCCCATCGAGCCGAGCCATGGGTTGCCGCTCTATATCCACCCCTCTCCCCATATGAGCTGTGGCAAGACCAACATTGGTAAGACGTGAAAAGGAAACAATCTTTGGAAGGAGTGCAGGAGAAGTTGAAATGTTGCTTAGCATTGTCTTGGATAGGGAAGAAGTGGAGAGTTAAAAATAAAAGAAAAAACAAAATAGTCTCTGCAGAAAGGTTTTTATATTTTGCATCTTTTGTATTTTAAAATTTCATTTACACATTTCGAGTATCTCTTTTTTTTTTCCACATGTATTCCTCCCACCTTTCTTCACAGTTCACAGGTTCCCTCCTTGAAGGCAGCCAGAGTTTCCAGCTTTTTTTATTGCTTAACACATAAGAAACAAATAAGAAGACTTACCCATTTCTTTCATTTATACAAATGGTAGCCTATCAGTCGTGGTCATCCTGCTTGGCGGTTTTCACATGAAGAATTCAGATAACGTATACACTGCTTGCCATTCTTTTTCTTTTACAGTAGCATCGTATTCTGATTATGAAGGTACTGTAATGTATTGAGTCAGTCTCCCACTGTTGGATATTTACTTTGCTTTTAGTCTTTTGAGATTACTTACAATGCTGCAACGAATAAGCCTGATCATACATGATTTCACATGTGTGAGTGTTTTCTATAGAATAAACTCTTCTGGAAATAAAATAGCTGGATCAGAGTATACATTTGTTTATAATGTTTGTTAGATAATGACAACTTCAACTTCCTTAGGGATTATACCAGTGTACCCATCTACCAGCAATGTGTGAATGTTTGGCTTTCCCTATTTTTATTAATGCAGTGATACACAGGACCTACAAGTACATAGATACATGTACAGAGATGTGTAGTTATGCATGTAGACACCTATCTATCTATCTATCTACCTACCTACCTACCTACCTACCTATCTATCTTATCTGTCATCAGTCTTGGTCAATATGAGATACGTAGGTGATTTTTTTTTCTTTTTCAAATTTTTATTTAAATTCTAGTTAGTTAACATATAATGTAATATTGGTTTCAGGAGTAGAATTTAGTGATTCATCACTTACATATGATGCCCAGTGCTCATCGCAACAAGTGCCCTCCTTAATACCCATCACTTATTCAGCCCATCCTCCACCCAGCCCCCTCTATATGTGATTTTTTTTTTTTAACGTTTATTTGTTTTTGAGACAGAGAGAGACAGAGCATGAACGGGGGAGGGTCAGAGAGAGGGGGACACAGAATCCGAAACAGGCTCCGGGCTCTGAGCTGTCAGCACAGAGCCCGACGCGGGGCTTGAACTCACGGACTGCGAGATCATGACCTGAGCCGAAGTCGGCCGCTTAACCGACTGAGCCACCCAGGCGCCCCTCTATATGTGATTTTAATTTGCACTTTTCTTATTGTAAGTGACATTGAGCAGCTCTTCAGATGTTTAAGGCTATTGGTATTGCCTTTTCTGTAAGGTAAAATTATAGAAATTATATAGAAAAAATTATAGAAATTTTCTATATTGTCTGTAATTCATGTTCTTCTACTGGGTGTAGCCTTTATACATTGATTTTTACAGGAACTCTTTGTATATTATAAAAATTAGCCTTTGTATGTGATGTGAATTTCACATATTTTTCCTAGTTTGTCTTTTTTCTTTGACTTTGCTTATGTGGTTTTTGCCATACAGACATTTACTTCTGATATAGTCAAATTTATTAATCTTTTGTGACTTCTGGGTTGGTGTCATACTTTGAAAGTCCTTTCTGATTGTGTAGACATTATCTCATAATTTCTTTTGTCCAGAGTTTCATGTTTTATTTTCAAATATTTACTCTATCAGAAATTTATGCAGCTATAAAATGTGAGGTTTAAATGTTTTAAAATCTGATAATCTGATATGACCATAACCTGCCACACTTACTAAGTAATAATTTTTTCCCCTACTGATTTAAAATGGCAACTTTTCATATACTAAATTTCCTTACATATTTGGGTCTATTCCTAGACTTGCTTTTTCAAACTCACTGATGATTTTTTCATGCATGAATGCCACAGTTATCAATGCAAAGTATTAACTTGATCTTAATAGTTATCAAGTCCAAGCCAACATCATTAGATTATGGCAATATGCTAGTGAACTCAAACATTTGTGTAGCAAAACAGTAAATACGTACTTGATGCCTTGCCATGAGAATGTAAATTGCACCTGGCAGAACCTTGAAACTGATGTGGAAAAGAATGCATTAGCCAAGTCTGGGATGGTATTACCAGTCTTGATAGGCTTGTTTTGCCTCCTGTAAAGTTTGTTTATATTAGTTACAACTGAAGCAATCAGAGGAAGATGCTGTGTAATCACCAAGAGTCTGCTGTTAACCTCCAGGAGCTGTCTTCCCATACACTGGCCAGACAGGTCTGTTAACAGTGTTTGTGAGAATTAAAACTCTCGCTCGGGGTGCCTGGGTGGCTCAGTTGGTTGAGCGTCTGACTTCAGCTCAGGTCATGATCTTAGGGTTACTGAATTTGAGCCCTGCATTGGGCTCTCTGCTGTCGCTGCAGCTCCAGATCCTCTGTCTCCCTCTCTCTCTCTGTCCCTCCCCTGCTTGTGAGCTCTCTCACAAGCAAACAAACAAACCCTCTTGCTTCAGCTGTTTCCTTCATCAGAACAGTCATTTCTTGTTGCTCTTCTGGAATTCTATATTGCTTAGGATTTGCTACCTAGGAGGACTTGAGCAATTCCAGTGGTACGTATTTAACGTGGCCAAATAAAACTGGATGGAGGGCAGACTTAGTCTGTGCTCCATTCACTTAAGATCATCCCAACTCTGTGTTCAGGTAAAGTCAGTGGGACCACAGAATAACCACTCAGTAACACTTTCCCATTCACAACTGTTTCTATCTTGAGTTTTTCTACCACAATATCTCTGGTATCACTTTTGTTTCTCTAGGAGCATTGTAACTCTCCCTGATGGAAATCACTGTCCACTGAGTGCCTGTATGAGTAATCCTAAGAAGTTTGGCATGCTGCCCTTTGACTCCTTCACCCAAATTCTCACATACATATTCTTAAGACATAGGGCACCTGCTCCTTGCTATTATGAGCCCTGGGTACTGAACTTTTCCTTGTTGCTTCCCTGAACTCTATCCACACTTTTGTAAATACTCTTTTTATTACACAGATTTAGAATGCTGTCTTGTTTCTGCTGTGACCCAGTTCTTGTTATAAAAATGGGAAATTATAAGTCTCATATACTTTAATACTGAAAAAAGCAGTATAAAACATTCTTTGATTTAGCTCTAGCTAATAAAGTGTAATGTTGAAACCAGAGCCTGAATCCTATAATTAGTAGTTATCAAAGAGGAATATATAGGAGGATAAAAGATTGGTTAACTCTACTGTGTGAACAGACAGGGCTGTATTCTATAGAAACATTTCAAAGTAAGTTGAAAAAGTGAAGCTGAAAATATCTATAGGACATTTCTGTAATATACTAAGAACAAAATACCCAACGTGTGTTGGGGTGAACCCCATTTTATATCAACTCCTATCTGGTTTGTCTCTTATACCTTATAACTTTTTTTTTTAATTTTAGAAATTATAATTAACCCTTAATTATACTTGTTAAGGCTTTGGGAAATATAACACAGCTACTAGATAAAACTGGTGTATGTAAAATTTGAATTTAAAATATTTTTACTATACCCCAGATTGCGAACCAAAAGTTATGGACCCTTATATCTGCATAAGCAGACATTTTTGTGTATATTGTGACACATTATCTCAGCTAAGGAGGATGATTCTTACCTGAGTCTGGGTGCTGGGGAAAATAGCCTCTGCATATTCTCTTAAGTAAAACCAGGTAAGGTGATAAAAGCCCAAAGTGAAAAAAAAAATCATCAAGGAGATGAGAAACTTCAATAACATGAGAATTTTCATGAGACTGAAGAAAATATGGAGTTTCAGTCTAGAAATATTAAATGTGAGCAACTATTAATGAAAAATTTTTAATTTTTTATGGAAAAGTTGCCATGGACTTCATAATTTTCTAGAAATCTGGATTTAGAAGGTATACTTCATTTTCTAAAAGAGAGTTTTTATGCTTAGAGTGGAAAGGAGGAAGGAAGGAAGAGGAGGGAAAGAGGGAGGAGAAAGTACTTGAGTTAGGCAGAGCACCCAAAATTTGCACAGTCAGTAATGGAACATACTAGAAGTGAAAATATAGTCAAGGGAAATTTAAGTGACTAGGGTTTCAAGAAAAATAACCAAAAAAAAAAAAAAAAAAGATATTTATTGACAGCTGACATTATGTACCCCACTCTGCTAACTGTAGTGTATACATGGATTATGTCTTTGAACCTTTGAAGAACATTATATATTGTCCTCATTTCTCAGAGAAGGCAAACTGAGGCTCGGAGAGGTTATGCAATGTTGCCCATATCATACAATGAATGCCTACTAGAGTCTTGATTCCAATATAAGTAACTGCTCTTGAACACATTCTCCTGCATTTGAAGTAAGATGGGCTTTAGTGTGAGGTGATAGCTAAGGACATAGACACATACATGCATGCACACACACATGTACATGCCAAATCATTAACAGATCAGGAGATTTTAGTATTGGGGAAATGGCTGTTTATTAAGAACACATGAAAACAATGTCATGTAAGATCATCACAATCAGTGTATACGTAGGATGAAGATATTGCTGGCCTAAAAATGGATGTATCGGATAAAAATCATTTGACAATTGTTTTAATCTATTATTTCCTAGAACTGAATGCCAACTCTAAATGCCAAATCAGAAGATGAAGAGTTGGCAGCTGAGAGTCCATCCCCCAGTCACTGGCTGGCTCTAACACATTTTATGTGACTTGTGGAGACATCCCTATGTCACAAAGATTATAGGCAGAGAGATTCAGCAGCAAGAGGAGGCACAGCACATGGGGCGGGGGCAGGTGGAGATGACACAGGTGGGGCGATAGCAAGTGGTGTGGCAGGAGACCCGGCCACAGACTGGGCGCAGGCAGCAGGAGGGGCAGCAGGAGGGGCGGCAGCAGCTGGAGCCACAGCAGCTGGAGCCACAGCAGTTGGAACCACAGCAAGAGGGGCGGCAGCAGCTAGAAATGCAGCAGGAGGGGCGGCAGCAGCTGGAGCCACAGCAGCTGGAGCCACAGCAGCTGGAGCCACAGCAGCTGGGGCGGCAGCAGGTGGTCTGGCAGCAGGTGGGGCGGCAGCAGTTAGAGATGCAGCAGCTGGGCCTGCAGCAGCTGGAGCCACAGCAATTAGAGCCACAGCAGCTGGAGCCACAGCAGGAGGGGCGGCAGCAGCTGGACACACAGCAGGTGGGCCGGCAGCAGGTGGTCCTGCAGCAGGTGGTCTGGCAGCAGGTGGGGCGGCAGCAAGGCTGGCAGCAGCTGGAGCCACAGCAGCTGGAACCACAACAGGAGTTGACCATGGTGTCAGAGGGTGAAGGTTCTGGGATGGTTTCCAGGAGAGTGAGGGGCTTGAGTTTGAAGTCTCCTTGTGCCATGGCCCCTTATATATGCCCTGAACAGGGTGATTTGTCAACACATCTTCCTTGTTTTTGTTTATCTAATATTTAAGTAATTATCACAGTACACAGTAATGTTTGTCTATGTAATGGTTTAAACTTGTGGGAAACAAATTTCTTTTCTAGATGTGATAAGTTCTATCTGGTCTGCTTTTCCTCCTGACTCATACCTGCTAGCATCTTCCAGACCACACTCTCCTCATCTTCCTTGACAGTGGGCTGTCATGTGATAGGTGGCATTTACAGTTACATTTCTTCCTGTCCCATTTCTTCTAGCAGTGATAGGATCAAGGCAGTTATATTTCTGGTTCTGCATTTCTTCCAATGATCAGTTGGGAAGAAATCCTATCTGCATAGTGTGGCATGGGACAAGAGGAAGAAGCTCTCTTTTGTGGGTCATTTTTGAACAATGAGGAAGGAGACAACTCTGTGTGTGTATGACATTGCTGATTTCTGTGCCACTGGAATGGATTTTCTTGGATGTTTCTCCCTTTGGATCTTGTCCTCTGCCCCAAAACCATGGCAGACAATTATCTGTGTGGTCTGCATCACTGCCATGTCCCATCGCTCATTACGTTGTTACTTTGCTGTCATATATATTTGTGTTGTTTTTTCCAGTTGGTCTTTAGATTCTGGAAGACACAGCCTCGTTTTTATTCTTATCTCATTCTTAATTAAAATATTCTTCAATGGAGGAAAAATGGGCCCAATAATCAAAATGTGCCTCTCCTCAGAATTTACCTCTATAGCTGGGAAATCTATGGCACACATCTTTTTCCATCCACTTGAAATGTGAATGGATTTTAGTCAATTTAATTTAGTTACCATTTCTACTTATCCTCTATTTAGTGATGGTCTAACCTGAGCATGCAGCAAATCATCTGAAGGGCTTATTAAACATGGTTGGGACAAATCCCAGAGATTCTGCCTTAGAGTGGAGCCTAGGTTTGGCATTTCTAGCAAGTACCCAGATGGATGTTGATGCTGAGGACCCAAGGACCACACTTGGAGATACTCCTTTGTTCTGTTCATTCAGGCTTTGAGGAAGTGCCTCTATCAAGTTCCAGCCTATTTATAAAGCAGATTTGTTGAGTGGGTAATCCAAGATACACATGTTGCCAGTTCCTGGGGTGACAAATATGGTTTAGGGTCTTCTCCTTGGGAATTTACAGATTACTGTGAAGATCATACGTGCGTATGCACACCCATCCCCCCCGCCGGCCCTCTCCCCCATACAACTGTGCAACATCAAGGAACTCATAGTAGTATAATTTAACTAAAAGAAGAGTGTCTAAGACAAATTAGCCAAGGTGACAGTTTGGTAAAGACATAGATTTATTCATAAATAAATAATTCTAGTTACTGTTTCTTACTTACTTTGTATGATTTGTTTTACATTTTAGGAAAATTTTACATACTCTGAAAGGTACAGATTCTAAGTGTATTATTTGATGAGTTTTGACGAATGGATACACATCCATGTAATCCCCATCCCTATAAGATATAGAACGTTTCCATTATATCAGAAAGTTCCCACATATCACTTTAGTAAACTCCCTGCCACCAAAGAGACAACAATTGTTTTAGTATTTTTTTTCACTGTAGATTTGTTTTGATGTAGAGCTTCAAACATGATATATAGCATCATTTCTTTTCTGTCTGGCACCATTTACTTGGCATGTGAATATTATTAATGTTGATACTTGTATCACTAGTTCATTCAGAGCTGTAGTGACAAAGTACCAAAACTTATTGTAACTACTACCAACCATCCTTGTTTACCTGGGACTTGATGGGGGTTCCAGAACTCAAAACTTTGTTAAACAGGAAAGTCCCAGGCAAACAGCAGCATTGATCACCTTCTGATTAAATATCTTAATTGGGACCATTTGAAGACCAAGACCATTGCAATATGTTTATCACAATAACTTTCTTAGCAAACACTGATTTACATGTTTTTATTCCATAGGCTTGTGAGGCAAAGCTAGAGAATCTAAGGCATTTAAACAATTCGATTGTGAGGCAACATGGTGTCCCAAGGGGAGAGATTTTCACTTGATTTGCCGTATGGGAGATGCTGAGGGAAGAAAAACCGTAAAAAGAAAAAAAAAGAGTTCTTAATACCAGGGGAGAGCTTTCTATATAAATCGAGAGAGATTAAGAAAACCCTTTTGTCATATATGGAAAGGCAGAGTACATTCTCATTATAGAGAAGTATGCAGAGAATCAGCCCCTAGACCAGTGGTTTGCAAAGTTGGCTGCATAATCGGATCACCCTAAGGAGAGATAAAAATTACTGATGCCTGACTTCTGCCCTGAAAAATTCTGATTTTAACTGATCTGGTGTATGGCCTGGGCATCTGAATTTTTTAAGCTCGTGAGGTATAATCTTAAATGCATGGCCAAGTTTTAGACCTCCTTAAACTGTCTATATCACACAGACTTGTGTAGTATTAGATTGGGAACAGAAGTAGCTACAATATTAAAATATAATTGGTAACACTTAATTAATAGAATTGTACCGATTTTGAATCACTGAACTTTGAGCAATATCAGACTGAAGCATCGATAATTCTCTTCACTCTTGTAAATCCGTCTTATGCCAAACAAAAGTCCTACATGGATAAGAATAAACAATGGGGCATGGACCACAAAGGGAAATTACTATAGACAGCACACTGAATTTTTTAAAATTGCATATCAAAAGCAAGAGAGACATCACTCTGTGTACTCCTTGCTAAAAATTTTACCCATAGTCTGGTGAGGTAGAATTGATAATTAACATCAGGACCATGCACACAAATTATGTATGGTCTACCTAAACTTTAGTATTTTATTGCATAGAGTAGATGGAGTGTAATTTTTTTCTTCATTGTACTTAAACATTTTAATTGTACATGTTATATAAATATATGTGTGAATATATATAATATAAAATAACACTTAAATTTTTTTTTTGTTGTCTTTTTAGAATTCCACAAAGTAAAATATGGTAGTTAGGTAAACATCAATGAAATTTGAATGAGGTGGACCCAACTGATGTTTGCACCACCATTGAGGAACCTGTGTTGTACCTTCCAGAGAAACTGATCACATCATATTAATATATCCTTTAAAGAATAACATGCAAAAAATAAAAGACTTTTCTCATCAGGTAAGACATATGTTAGTACTCATTATTATTTTAATAAATGCCCAGATACCTGGAATGTATTTTGTCTGTAGCTAAAATGTATTACCACTAGGTAATTATAGTGACTTAGTTTGTAGAATTATTATCTAAACAGACACATAAAAAACGCATGGGTAATTGATAGGAAAGTTAACATATTTCAAGTCAATTAAGTTATTTTATAATAAAATAAGCTCCATTAAAATATTTAAGGATACACATTAACAATATTGCCAGTCTTGATATAAGGTAGTATGTGTAATTAAAGCAATATTTGAAACCATATAAATGCCTATATACCATTGATTGAATTTCCTTCAGTTCTCTAACTACGGTTGACCCTTGACCAACGCAGGCGTTAGAGATGCCATCCCCTGTGCTGTCAAAAGTCTCCACATAACTTTTGATTCCCTGAAAACTACTAAATAAAGTAAACTTTATTTATCAAAAAAATCTGCCTATAAATGGACTCATGTGGTTCAAACCTGTATCATTCAAGGGTCAACAGTATGTTCAATCAATTCTTAATCTAATATTTCTTCTTAAATTATAAATAGAGCAAACATTTCAATTCACACTGAATTTATAAAAATTTGTATTATGAAGAACACATACACTGCATGGTGTATAAAAGATACATGTATAATATATAATAAATAATTATGACACAAACACTATGTACCCAAAGCACAAGTCATGAAATAGAATGTTGCCTTCACCAAGACCACACATCTCCCTCTTTCCACCCTATAAATGATCACTAACCAGATTTTTTAATTCTCTTTTCATTAACTTTCTTCATGATTTTACCACCTGGATATGCATCCCTAAACAATATAGTTTAGTTTTACTTGGTTTTGAATTTTATATAAAGGAATCTTAAATGTATTTTGATTCTTTCACTGAATATTATGCACATGTATTGAGGCATACTCCAAGAAGGCCCAATGATTTCCACCTCTTGGTGTTCAGGGTCTCATGTAAGTACCACCCCTTGAATAAATTGCTTCTAAATAACAGGATGTGACAACATCAAGTGATTGAGTTACAAAAGATTGTCATGACTTTCATCTTAATGCCAACTCTCTCTCTCTGTCTCTCACTGGCTTTGATGAAGCCTGGTGCCATGTGGGAGAGATTCTTGCAGCAAAGAACTGAGCACAATATCCATTCAACAACAAGCAAGGAAGCGAGGTCCTCCCTCCAGTGGCCCTCCAGGATCTGAATCCTGCCAATGACCACATAAGTGAACTTGGAAGTGGATTCTTCCACAGTTGAGACTTCAGGCGAGATCTTAGTGCCATTTAACTAGCTGAGGAGACCCTTGTGAGAGCCTCACTGAGCAGCATTGGGATTCCTGATCCACAGAAACTGTGAGGTAATAACTTTGTGTCATTTAAAGTGGCTAAATAGTGAGGTCATGTTAAGTAAATGCATATCCAGTTCAGGCTTTTCTAGCACTACATTACATACAGGTGAGGAGGAAGGGATCAAAAGGTGCAGAGAAGTACATATGCTAGAATACACGTAGTCATAAGCCCAAAAAAGCTAACTGGCAGCATATGATCCCGAGTAGGTCAAAGGGGCACTCTCTTTACCAAGGTAATAAGGAATTATCAGGTATGGGGTGCCTATTCTCTGAATACAGAGGTGGTGGAAAGGAATACTGTGAGAGAACTGGCCTCCCAAGGAATAATGGGGATGACATATCTCTGAATAGCAGAAGCCAGGTGGCAGCATTTAACTCTAAGAAGTAATGTGGATATAATTATGTGAAAGTCAGCGAGGTTGGAATGACAAAGGGGGCAGAATGACATGTGACCCTCAGGGATCTTCCAATATGGATAATAGAGCATGATGTCCCTTGAAATAGAATGTAGGCAACCAACTAGGGTATAGCTGTACTTGTACCTTAAATTTTGTACCTTAAGTTGTTTACCTTAAGCTCTGTACAGCTAGGGAATAAATGAACAAAAAGCTGAGGTCAGTGTTCCCAAAGGAAACTGATGATCCCTCATGCAGTTTGCAGACCTGCGCCAATTCTCAGACCTAGAAGCCATTGACCCATCAAAACAGAGGCCAGTCCTCTAAGATAAAGGACAACAGCAGGTGTGTATAGTAGAAATGTCTTTAGAATTTTCCCAAATGAATATAGAGCCATTTATGGTGGGGGTGGGGGCACTAGAATACTCATGTATTTGGATGCTGTTTGATATGGGATATGAGTTGACCATGAGTGCTAAATACACAAAGTGCCAGCATGGCCCCATTAGAATACATTGATCCAGATGCCATGATTATAGGAGGGGTTCCCCACTCATCTTCATACCCAGTATTCCATTTGGGAGAATTTGCGCCTCCTTTTTCCAAAATTATGGGCTGTGTGCAGGTAAGGTCTTGGCTTTAAGAGAGAAAGCTACCTTGAGGCGACATGGTAAAGATCTGAATAAAAGCTCTGGCTGTCACCTTATCTTTTTGGGCTTCTAGTACCAGGAAATCAGCATGCAAAGTTAGGAGTTATGGGGGCCAAGAGGAATACATATAGCATTGAGATGACCCACAGGGGCATTCAAGGTATTCCTGTTCCCAGGAATAACTGCAGATGGGCAAGTAGTGTCACCTGAAGAGGACATAGAAACCATGGGCTTGGGACTCTCAGGGATGGGGATCTAGGTCACCGCACCAGACAAGTCAGCTAAAGGAGCAGAGAGCCTCCTCCTCTTGTTGGTTTTTCTAGAAATAGTGAAAAATCACATGAAGCAAGGTTACTAAGAGAAATCCATACACATGAGCAGAGGCAGGGGTAGTTATATGATATCCCATTCGATCCCTTTTGCCATAAATGCCCTTATCCACAAGCTGGTGAGAGTATGGACTGGGAGTGGCTCACACGGAACTGTAGTTAATTCTCTCAGATGAGGGAGGGGACCAGCCTGGGGATTTGTACTCTCCATCCTACATCTCGCCAAGGGTTGTCCAAAAGTAGTGTTAAGTGTATAGGGGCACAAAAACCTAAACCCTCTGCCTCCAAGAGGAGCAGGTATGTGACCCAGGCCATACTTGTCAAAAGTGGGGTCACAATGTAAGGCTGGTATTGACCTGAAACTGCATTTTGTCTTAGCCGCTTTTACTGCTTTACCCTGTTTCCCTCACTTTCTCATTGATTTCTCCAAGGAGCACTTCCTTATACATCACGTGCAAGAATGCATTTTATTTTCTGATTTTTAAAGAAAAAATGCAATGTAAGAATCACATTTGGGGATGGTCTCCCTTAAACATAGCCCCCATTAAGGAGACAGTTCCTAATCTGGTGAGCTATGTTACTTGTGGCATTGTGTCCTGTACTTCAGGATATATGGCATTTTAAAAATAGGAGACAAGTATTCTAAAACCAAGTGTGCCAAAACTGTAGAAACAGCATCCTGTCAAAATATTCAGTGGTTCAGGGGAGAGTAAGTTCAGCAGTTGACCTGTCACCCTGTGACCATTCATATCATATGGAAATGTTTGAAGGCACTGTTACTGAGACTTGGAACACTGGTGTTTGGTTGACCTCAGGATCAACCCCAAAAGAGAGGTTTGAGAAGAAGTAGTTTGTCTGGGAGGTGACCCCAAGTGGTGCTCTAGGGAAACTGATGTGATCCAGGGAAGGGTGGCAGCCAATCCAGGTTGATTTCAAGAGCAGATGACTCCTGTGGGCCTCTGGGGTTTGTGCAGTGCTGCTGAGACCCTCTGGTCTCACATGTCTCACTCGAGGGGAAAGAGGCTAGAGTACTTACCCACCAAGTACTGCCCACTGGTTGAGGACTTCTCCCAGAGACTTCCTTCCCTGCTCTGTCCTTTGCGATCTGCTCCTTCATGTAGACTGAGCCCTCTGCAGAAAGTTCCAGGTGCTTGCTGCAAGCCACCATCCTATACTGTTAGTGTGGGAAGCGCTGAGGTGATAGAAGTGAAAATCCTGAAATCGCCTGCTATGATCTCCTCATCGTGCAGAGAATAGTAGAAGACCTGACAGCTAAGGGTGAGCATCGAAGAAGGAAAAAGAACGAGACACGATTTCTTGTATTTGTATGCCTGGAAAGTTAAGATTTATTTCACATATAGAAACATCTCCATATCAGAAAATCTGGCAGTAAACAGATATATCAATTAGGATGACATGTTAACAGATATCAGAGAAAATTCAACCTTTGTATTGATTTGGGATGGAGATAGTAACAAGGAGGTGGGAGGGTGGCAGAGGAGGGTATATTCGGAAGCCAACTAAGTTGAAAATCACTGGGAAGTGAGGTTTTACAGTTGGCCTCACATGATTCAGCTCCCAGTTGGACGACATGAAGGAGATTGGCTGATGAAAACAGCAGGGTGCAGGTCAGGGCACTCAGCAGCAGCAAGAGCCACTAGAGCAGGTTGGTGGGTGGTGGCAGGGGGTCTAGGAACAGCTGGGGCGGCAGCAGCTGGACACACAGCAGGTGGGGCGGCAGCAGGTGGTCCGGCAGCAGGTGGTCTGGCAGCAGGTGGGGCGGCAGCAAGGCTGGCAGCAGCTGGAGCCACAGCAATTAGAGCCACAGCAGCTGGAACCCCCACAGCAGGGGCGGCAGCAGCTGGACACACAGCAGGTGGGGCGGCAGCAGGTGGGGCGGCAGCAGGTGGTCTGGCAGCAGGTGGGGCGGCAGCAAGGCTGGCAGCAGCTGGAGCCACAGCAATTAGAGCCACAGCAGCTGGAACCCCCACAGCAGGGGCGGCAGCAGCTGGACACACAGCAGGTGGGGCGGCAGCAGGTGGTCCGGCAGCAGGTGGTCTGGCAGCAGGTGGGGCGGCAGCAAGGCTGGCAGCAGCTGGAGCCACAGCAATTAGAGCCACAGCAGCTGGAACCCCCACAGCAGGGGCGGCAGCAGCTGGACACACAGCAGGTGGGGCGGCAGCAGGTGGTCCTGCAGCAGGTGGTCCTGCAGCAGATGGGGCAGCAGCAAGGCTGGCAGCAGCTGGAGCCACAGCAGCTGGAACCCCCACAGCAGGGCCGGCAGCAGCTAGAGATGCAGCAGCTGGGGCGGCAGCAGCTGGAACCACAGCAGCTGGAACCACAGCAGCTGGGGCGGCAGCAAGTGGTCCTGCAGCAGGTGGTCTGGCAGCAGGTGGGGCGGCAGCAAGGCTGGCAGCAGCTGGAGCCACAGCAGCTGGAACCCCCACAGCAGGGCCGGCAGCAGCTAGAGATGCAGCAGCTGGGGCGGCAGCAGCTGGAACCACAGCAGCTGGAACCACAGCAGCTGGGGCGGCAGCAAGTGGTTCTGCAGCAGGTGGTCTGGCAGCAGGTGGGGCGGCAGCAAGGCTGGCAGCAGCTGGAGCCACAGCAGCTGGGGCGACAGCAGGTGGTCCTGCAGCAGGTGGTCTGGCAGCAGCTGGGGCGGCAACAAGGCTGGCAGCAGCTGGAGCCACAACAGGAGTTGACCATGGTGTCAGAGGGTGGAGGTTCTGGGCTGGTTTCCAGGAGAGTGAGGAGCTGGACTTTGGAAGTCTCCTTGTGCCCTGACCTCTTATATACTGCTCGTACCGGGTGATTTGTCAACACATCTTCCTTGTGTTTGTTTACCTAATATTTAAGTAATTATGATATTTCAAAGTCACGTTTGTCTTTGTAATGGTTTAAACTTGAGGGGAACAAAATTTTCTTTTCTAAATGTGATAAATTCTATCTGGTCTGCTTTTCCTTTTGACTTACACCCACTGGCATCTTCTGGACCAGTCTTTCCTCATCTTTCACCCAGAGGGCTTCATGTGATAGGTGGCACCTGCAATTACATCTTTCTGTCCCCTGCTACATCCCCTAGCAGGATGGGATGAAGACAATCCTGGTTTTGGTTGTGCATTTCTGCCAGTGATCACATCTGCAGAGGATGGAGGTGGCATGGGACAAGAGGAAAAGTTCCAATTTTATGGGTCATTGTTGATCAATGAGGAAGGGAGCAGCTGCCAGTGAGCATGTGATGTTGCTGACCTCTGCCACTGGAATGGGTTTTCTTGGATGTTTCTAACTTTGGATCATGTTCTCTACTCTAAAATCATGTAGACAATTACTTGTATGGTTCCAGTCACTGCCATGATTTGTAGTTCATTGAGTGTTTACATTTTCATCATATCTTTTTGTGTTGCATTTTTCTGTATGGTCTTTGGATTCTAGAAGACATAGCTTCTTCTTTATTCTTGCCTCATTCTTAATTAAAAATATTCTTCAATGGGACAAAAAGAATTGAGAATGTGCTTCTCCTCAGAACTTATCTCATAGGTAATCCTAGTGCACATTTGTTGGATCCATGTGAAATGTGATTAGTCAATTCAAATTCATTTTGCTACTATTTTGAATTATTGTCCATTTAGTGAGAGTCCAGTGGATTCAGATGATGCACCAAGTCATCTGAAGGGCTTATTAGAAATGGTTGGGACAAATTCCAGAGGTTCTGAATACAGGGGGATTCTGAGGTTTAGCATTTCTAACCAATCCAAGTGATGTTGATGCTAAAGGCCCAAGGATGACACTTAGAGACCTACCTCTTTTTTCTGTTCATTCAAGCTTTGAGGAACCTCTGTCAAGTCCCTGCTTTTTATAAAGGAGATTGGTTGAGTGGATAATCCGAGATACACACGTTGCCAGTATTGGCGTTGTAAGCATGAGTTAGGGTCTTCTCCCCAGAAACCTACAGACTACTGAAAAACCCTCACCCACCCACACAAATACAAATAACTGTAATATAATATAGAAAGAAACATCGAAGGAGTTCACAGTACTGTAAGTAAAAGATATTGTATTTAAGCAAATCAGCTGAGTTTGTAAAGACATAGACTTATTCATATAATTAATTTAGTCTTGTTTACCTTTAATGTTTTATTTTATAATTTAGGTGGAATTCACACAATTGAAATTCATAAATCCGTAGTCATCCATAGTGATGAGTTTTGATACACAGTAGTAGGTCCATGTAATTCCCACATCTATCAAATGAACATTTCCATTTTACCAGAAAGTCCTTTAGTGAAGTCCCCACTACCATGGAGGCAATCACTGTTTTAATATGTTTTGCACTATGGATTTGTTTTGATCTAGACCATAAGATAATATGTAGTACATATATAATTACTATAGTATATATAATACTCTTCTGTTTGGCACTGTTAACTTGTCTTATGTCTGTGAGAATCACTTAACGTCGATACATATATCTCTACTTTATTCTGTGCTCTACTAGACAAGTACCAAGATTTATCTTAACTATTACCAATTAATTTCATGGTAGGGTAACCAGGCATTCCTTAAAATCATCTTTCTTTTTTTTTTAACTCTAGTATTTTATAACATTTAAAAATTTTTATTTAAATCTAAGTTAGCATATAGTGTAATAATGGTTTTGGGAGTAGAATTTAATGATTCATCACTTACATATAACACCCAGTGTTCATCCCAACAAGTGCTTTCCTTAATAACCATCACCCATCTAACCCATCCCCTTACCCAACACCCCTCCAGCAACCCTCAGTTTGTTCTCTGTATTTAAGTGTCTCTCACGTTTGCCTCCCCCTCTGTTTTTATCTTATTTTCCCTTCCCTTTTCCATGTTTTTCTGTTTTGTTTCTTAAATTCCACATATGAATGAAATCATACGGTATTTATCTTTCTCTCACTGACTTATTTTGTTTAGCACAAAACACTCTAGTCTCATCCACATTGTTGCAAATGGCAAGATTTCATTTTTTTTTTGTTATAGCACAACTTATATATTTTAAATGGACAAAAAAATTAGTATCATTTACAGTATCTTAAGATAAATTGCCTTTGAATGGGAGCTTCCTTTCCAGTACTTTGAGGTCTACAAGACGTATCTAGAAAATTTACTACTGTGGAAAATGAAGACTGCTTAAATCGAATGGGAGGGGGGGGAGGGGGAGGGCCTGTGGTTTTTCTTTTTGATTAATTGCTGTAACACTGTCCTTCGGGCGGCTGATGGAGTTTCATGTTTTCTTTAGACATCATTAGGCGCCGGAGCTCTTGCAGGACGACTTTGATGCTATATGAATTCTGCCACTTTGCTAGCACTGATATGGCTCTTGGGTCCACCACTCCATTAGAACTATTAACTCCATTCATATTAATTTTTGTTACAAATCTTACAAAGGGGGGTGCTTCTGGGTATTTAGGTCCACATTCTATTTTAAGGCTGTATATTCGGTTTTCATAAATTGTTCTTGGAGGCCCAATTATCATCCCTGTCCATCTTGTAAGTGTCATGTCTTCATCATCTTCTAGACCCCAGCTAACTGTGTCATCTCCTACTCCTTTCTGGCCTTCTTCCAGTTCTTCCAACAGTCGAAAATTGCGAGGGACTTTTACTCCCGAGCCCGTGGTGGCTGCCATCTTGCGTCGCTAAGATTTCATTTTTTTGATCGCCGAGTAATAATCCATTGTACATATATACCTCATCTTCTTTATCCATTCATCAGTCAGTGGACATTTGGACTCTTTCCATAATTTGGAAATCTCTGTTTTTAATTTTCTGAGGAACCTCCATACTGTTTCCCAGAGTGGCTGTACCAGTTTGCAGTCCCACCAGCAGTGCAAAAGTGTTCCCCTTCTCCACATCCTCTCCATCATCTGTTGTTTCCTGAGTTGTTAATTTTTGCCATTCTGACAGGTGTGAGGTGGTATCTCATTGTGGTTTTGATTTGTATTTCCCTGATGATGAGTGATGTCGAGCATCTTTCCTTGTGTCTGTTAGCCATCAGGAAGTGTCTGTTCATGTCTGTTGCCTGTTTCTTCCCTGGATTACTTGTTTTTTTTTAGGTGTTGATTTTGGTAAGTTCTTTATAGATTTTGGATACTAACCCCTTATCCGATAGGTCATTTGCAGATATCTTCTCCCATTCTGTCAGTTGCCGTTTAGTTTTGTCGATTGTTTCTTTTGCGGTGCAGAAGCTTTTTATCTTGATGAGGTCCCAATAGTTCACTTTTGCTTTTGTTTCCCTTGCCTGCGGAGACACGTCCAGTAAGAAGTTGCTGTGGCCAAGGTCAAAGAGGTGTTGCTTGTTTTCTCCTCTAGGATTTTGTTGGTTTCCTGTCTTACTTTTAGGTCTTTCATCCTTTTTGAGTTTATTTTTGTGTATGATGTAAGAAAAGGGTAAGTTCATATTTCATTTTAAATCTTAAACAGAATGTGCATTTCAGCCCACCCCAAATTTTTAAAAATTCTTTCATATTATATAAAATGCACATATGCTGAAAAGCAGATGAACTATGCATGCATGATTTAAAAAATAGTTATGAAGTAGACATCTATATACCCAAAACTTGAGTCAAGGAATAGAACATTGTTACTCCTAAGAAAGTTCTTGATATGTCTCTTCTTGTACACAATCCTTTTCCCACCCTACAGATGATTACTGTACTCACTTTTCAAGTAACCTTTATTTTTTCACAGTTTTATTACCTGGGTATTCACATCTAAAAATATAGTTTCATTTTACATGTTGCTGAATTAAAAAAATTTTTTTAACATTTATTTATTTATTTTTTTGAGAGAGAGAGAGAGAGAGAGACAGAGTGTGAGTAGGGGAGGGGGAGAGAGAGAGAGGGGCACAGAATCTGAAGCAGGCTCCAGGCTCTGGGCTGTCAGCACAGAGCATGATGAGGGGCTTGAACCCACGAACTGTGAGATCATTACCTGAGCTGAATTCAGACGCTTAACTCACTGAGCACCCAGATGCCCCCTGAATTTTCATATGAAGAAATTCTTAGTGTAAATGTGTTTTGATTCTTTCACTCAATATTATATAAGAGTTTTAGTAGGCAGCTTCCTAGAAGGCCCAAAGATTTCCACCTCTTGGTGTTCATGGTCTCATGTAATTCCTTCTCCTTGAGTAACTTGCTTCTAAATCACAGGATATGACAACATCAAGTGATTAAGTTACAAGATTGTGATTTTCATTTTTTAATATTTTTATTTATTATTGAGAGAGAGAGAGAGAGAGTACACACAAGTGGGGGTGGGGGGCAGAGATAGAGGGAGACCATAGAATCTGAAGCAGGCTCCAGGCTCTGAGCCATCAGCACAGAGCCCAACATGGGGCTCGAACTCATGAGTAGTGAAATCATGACCCAAGCCGAAGTCAGACGCCTAACTACTGAGCCACCCAGGAGTCCTGTGATTTTCATTTTAATGCCAACTCTTTCTCTCTCTCTCACTGGCTTTGATGAAGCCAGGTCCTATGTGGGAGAGATCCTTGCAGCAAAGAACTGAGCACAGTCTCATTCGACAACCAGCAAGGAAGTGAGGTCCTCCCTCCTGTGGAGTGCGAGGAATTGAATCCTGCCAATGACCATATAAGTGAGCTTGGAAGTGGATTCTTCCCCAGTCGCATCCTCAAATGAGACCCCAGTGCCAGCTAGCACCTTGAGTGCAACCTAGTGAACCTCATGAATTGGAGACTCTAGGTGGGCTCTGCCTGGTTTTTGATCCATGGAAATGAGATAACAAATGAGAGTCATTTTAAGCAGCTAAATTTTGAGGTAATGTTACATAACAGTAGATAACCAGTATAGATTTATCTATGGCCACAGCACACTCAGGTGAGAAGGGAGGGATTGAAAGTGCAGAGAAGTAGAAATGCTCAAATAAGGTTATAAAGTCACAAAGCCTAACTGGCTATGTTCCCTTGGAGAAATCAGGAGGTACTCTCTTTACTAAGATATTATGGAATCATCAAGTGTCACTGTCAGCTAGGTACTGAGATAGTAGTGATTATTCTCTAAAATCAGATAGAAGTGGCTAAACTATGCTCCCTAGGAAAAACAGGGATGATATTATCCCTGAATGGCAGAATCCAGGTGGACATGTAACTTTAGGAAGTTCTGTGGATATAATTATGTGATTGCCAGCAAGGTTGGAATGACAAAGGGGGCAGAATGATGTGTCACCCTCAGGGACCTATCAGTATGGATAAGAGAGCATGATGTCCCACATAGTAGGTAATGGGGCAGACAACTAAGGTACAATTATATGTGTGTGTGTGTGTGTGTGTGTGTGTGTGTGTACATGTATTTAAAAGAGCTTAAGAATAAAAGAACAGGGGAGCCTCAGTGGCTCAGTTGGTTAGGTATCTGACTCTTGATTTTGGCTGGCTTAAGTCATTGTCTCACAGTTCGTGAGACTAAGACCTGTGTTTGCTTCTACACTGACAGTGCAGAGTCTGCTTAGGATTCTTTCTCCCTCTCACTTTCTGCCCCTCCCCCATTTGTGTGCTCACTCTCTATCACTTTCTCTCTCTTAAAATCAATAAATAAATTTTTTTTTACAAAAAAATAAAAGAACAAAGGCTGAGATTATGGATCAAATGGAAAGCCATGATCGATGACACAGTTTGCAGACTATGCTGTTTTCAGACCATTAACCCATCAATAGGATGGTTAGGACCAAATGGACATTTGGACTCTTTCCATAATTTGGAAATCTCTATTATTAATTTTTTCAGGAACCTCCATACTGTTTCCCAGAGTGGCTGTACCAGTTTGCAGTCCCACCAGCAGTGCAAAAGTGTTCCCCTTCTCCACATCCTCTCCATCATCTGTTGTTTCCTGAGTTGTTAATTTTTGCCATTCTGACAGGTGTGAGGTGGTATCTCATTGTGGTTTTGATTTGTATTTCCCTGATGATGAGTGATGTCGAGCATCTTTCCTTGTGTCTGTTAGCCATTGGGTGTGAAGGACAACGGCAAGTGCATATCATAGAATTTCTCTAATCCTTGCCTGAGGAATCTACAGCCATTGTCTCAGAGCACGCTGAAATACTCATATGTTTGCAGACTGTTGGACCTGGGATCTGAGTTGAACTCATTGCTGGATACCCACAATCCTTCATGGTCCGTTTTTGAATATACTGATTAGATGTGAGAGTTAAAGGAGAAGTTTCCCCACTACCTTCATCCCAATGATCCTTTGGGGGGAATTTGTGCCTCCTTCTACCAGAATTGTAGGCTGTGTACAACTAGAGATCTCGGCTCTAAGGCAGGAAAACTAACTGGAAGGGACATGGTAAAGTTCTGATTGGAATTAAACCCCTGGCTGCCACCTTATTCCATGGACTTCTAGTGCCAAAAGGGCAGCAGTCAACGTTAGGAGCTACAGGGGCCACAGGGAATATTTTTAGCATTCAAGTGATCTGCAGGGACATTTGTGGTATTCCTATTCCTGGCATTAACTGCAGATGGGCAAATAGTATAGCCTAAAGAGGACACAGGAACGATGGGTTCAGGACTCTCAGGAATGGGGAACTTGGTACTGAACCAGGCAACTCAGCTAAGGAGCAGAGAAGCTGCCCATTAACTCTCGTCTTCTAGGTTTTTATGGAAACTGTGGCAAACGACCTGGAGCAAGGTTACTGAGAGAAATGCATAGATATGGGCAGAACCAGGAGTAGGTATACGATATCCCATTCTGATTCTCTTTGCCATACATGCCCTCATCCACAAGGTAGTGCGAGTGTGGGCGACACGTGGTTCACACTGACCACGCACTATCTGCAGGTAACTGTCTCAGGCTCTGGGGTGGGGGCCACCTGGAGTTCTTCCTCTCCATCCTTTCCACTCACCAAAGGATGTTGACAGGTAGCGATAGGTGACGTAGGAGCACAAAGGCTCAAACGCTTTTTCCACTAAGATGAGCGAGTCCGTGGCCCAGTACACACCCCTCATCTGTGGGTCAGAATACGGGGGTGGAGTTGAACTGAAAGCACCCTTTGTCTTAGCTTCTTTTACTACCCTGTGCTGACTCTGTTTTACACTGGGTCTCCTGAGAGCACCTCCTTCCTTATGCAGTACTTATGCAGGAATACCCGTTGTAGGCTCTGGTGTTTTGAATGCAACGTGAGAATCACAGTTTGGTGCGGTCCGCCTCAAGCATAGCCTCCTTGAGAGAGACACTTCCTAACATGGTGAGCTGTTTTATTCGTGGGAGTGTCTGCGGTCCCTCGGGATACATGATCTTTCAGGAATTGGACACAGGAAGTCTAAAACCAAGTGTGCACAAACTGTGAGAAGCAACAGCATCCTATGAAAAGATTCAGTGGTTCAGCGGAGAATAAGGTCAAGAGCCCACGGTGTCACCCAGTGACCGTTCATATCATAGGGAAATGTTTGAAGGCACTGTTACTGAGACTTGGAACACTGGTGTCAGGTCGACCGCAGGGTCGGAGCTCAAAACAGAGGCTTGAGCCCAAGTAGATTGTCTGGGAGGTGGTCCCAAGTAGTGCTCTAGGGATACTGTGAAGTGATCCAGGGAAGGGTAGAAACCAATCCAGGTTGATTTCAACAGCAGGTGAGTCCTGTGGGCATCGGGGGTTCGTTCAGTGCTACTGAGGCCCTCTGGTCTCACATGTCCCACTAGAGGGGATAGAGGCTAGAGCACTTATCCACCAACTACTGGCCACCGTTTGAACGCTTCTCCCAGGCACGTGCCTTCCCTGTTGTGTCCTTTGCGATCTGCTCCTTCATGTAGACTGAGCCCTCCGCAGAGAGTTCCAGGCACTTGCTGTAAGCCACCATCCTACACTGTTAGTGTGGGAAGGACTGAGGTGATAGAAGTGAAAATCCTGAAATGGCCTGCTATGATCCCCTCGTTGTGCAGAGAATTAGAAGACCTGGCAGCTAAGGGTGACCATTCACGAAGGAAAAAAGAATGAGACACGATTCTTTATATTTAATGCCTGGGAAGTTAAGATTTATTTGCTATATAGAAACATCTCCATACAGAACATCTGGCAGTAACAGATACATCAGTTGGGATGATATGTTATCGTATATCAGGGAAAATACAACCTTTGTACTGACTTGGGATGGACATCATAAGAAAGAGGTGGGAGGGAATTGGGCGGTGGGGTGGTATATTCCAAGGCCAACCAGTTGAAAAATCACTGGGAACTGAGGTTTTACAGTTGGCCTCACATGATTCAGCTCCCAGTTGGACGACATGAAGGAGATTGGCTGATGAAAACAGCAGGGTGCAGGTCAGGGCACTCAGCAGCAGCAAGAGCCACTAGAGCAGGTTGGTGGGTGGTGGCAGGGGGTCTAGCAACAGCTGGGGCGGCAGCAGCTGGACACACAGCAGGTGGGGCGGCAGCAGGTGGTCCGGCAGCAGGTGGTCTGGCAGCAGGTGGGGCGGCAGCAAGGCTGGCAGCAGCTGGAGCCACAGCAATTAGAGCCACAGCAGCTGGAACCCCCACAGCAGGGGCGGCAGCAGCTGGACACACAGCAGGTGGGGCGGCAGCAGGTGGTCCTGCAGCAGGTGGTCCTGCAGCAGATGGGGCGGCAGCAAGGCTGGCAGCAGCTGGAGCCACAGCAGCTGGAACCCCCACAGCAGGGCCGGCAGCAGCTAGAGATGCAGCAGCTGGGGCGGCAGCAGGTGGTTCTGCAGCAGGTGGTCTGGTAGCAGGAGGGGCGGCAGCAGCTAGAGATGCAGCAGCTGGGCCTGCAGCAGCTGGAGCCACAGCAATTAGAGCCACAGCAGCTGGAGCCACAGCAGGAGGGGCGGCAGCAGGTGGTCCTGCAGCAGGTGGTCTGGCAGCATGTGGGGCGGCAGCAAGGCTGGCAGCAGCTGGAGCCACAGCAGCTGGAACCACAACAGGAGTTGACCATGGTGTCAGCAGGTGGAGGTTCTGGGATGGTTTCCAGGAGAGTGAGGGGCTGGACTTTGGAAGTCTCCTTGTGCCCTGGCCTCTTATATACTGCTCGTACTGGGTGATTTGTCAACACATCTTCCTTGTGTTTGTTTACCTAATATTTAAGTAACTGTCAGATTACAGAATAATGTGTGTCTATGTACTGGTTTAAACTGATGGGAAAGAGATTTTCTTGTTGGATGTGAGAAACTCTATGTGGTCTGCTTTTCCTCCTGACCTACACCCGCTGGCATCCTCTGGACCAATCTCCTCTTCTTCCTCCACAGCAGGCTGTCACGTGGTAGGTGGCATTTGCAATTACATTTCTTGTTTTCCTCTCCTACACCCCTAGCAGCAAGAGGTTAAGGCAAACCTGTTTTGGATTGTGCATTTCTTCCAATGGTCAGTGGGAGGGAACCCCATCTGCATAGTGTGGAGGTGGCATGGGACAAGAGGAAAAGGTCCTATTTTATGGGTCAGTTTTAATGAGGAAGGGAGTCACTGTATATGAACACGTGATGTTGGTAACCTCTGCCAATGGGTTTTCTTGTTTTCTTGTTTCTAACTTTAATGTTTCTACCTTTGGATCACGTTCTCTACCCCAAAGCCACGGCAGACAATTAGGTGCATGGTTCCCATCACTGCCACGATTTGTAGTTCATTGAGTGTTATCATTGCCGTCATGTATTTTTGCATTACATTTCTCTGGAAGGTCTTTAGATTGTGGAAGACACAGCCTTTACGAATTCTTATCTCATTCTTAATTAAGAATATTCTTCAATGGAGAAAAAAAAAGTTGAATAATCAGAATGCACTCTCCTCAGATCTTATCTCCGTAGCTGGGAATTCTAGAGTGCGCGTTTGTTTGGATCCATTTAGAGTGTGAATGGATTTTAGTGTAGTCAAGTTACACAGTTGGTCTTTATACTTATTCCCCATTTACTAATAGTCCAACTTGAGCATGCAGCAAGTATCTGAAGGGCTCATAAGATATGGTGCGACAAATCTCAGAAGTTCTGAATATGGCGCTAGGGGTGTGGGCTGAAATTTGGCATTTCTGACAAGTACCCATATGATGCTGAAGGCCCCAGGATGACACTTAGAGGCCTGGTCCTTTAAGCTCTGAGGAGGTGCCTCTGTGTAGTTCCTGCGTGCTTTTAAAGCCGACTTGTTGAATGGCTAATCCGAGATACACACATTGCCAGTTATTGATGTTCTATATACCGTTTAGGGTCTCCTCCCCGGAAATCCACAAGCTACTGAGAAGCCCCACCATGAACACACTTACAGATAACTGCAATGTAGTATTGAAAGAACCATCAAAGGAGTTCGCAGGAGTATGATTTAACTAGAAGAATTGTGTTTGAGGCAAATCAGCCAAGAAGACAGTTTGGTAAAACCATAGAGTTACTCATAAATAAATTACTTAGTCACTGTTTCTTGTTTACATTTTGTGATTCATTTCACAACATAGAAGGCATTTACACACATTTGAATCTATTTATCCTAAGTGTACTCATCCATAGTGATGAGTTATGATACACAGAAGCAGGTCCATGTAATCCCCACATCTCTCAGTAGAACATTTCCATTATGGCAGAAAGTCCCCACTTGTCCCTTACTAAAGTCTGAACTACCATAGAGGCAGCTACTGTTTTCATGTATTTTTCACTATAGAATAGTTTTGATCTAGACCTTTGAATAGATGATATGTAGTATATATCTCTAGCATATATACTGTTTCTAGAGAATATGTTATTTCTCCTCTGTTTGGCACCATTAACATGCCTATGCCTATGCGAATCACTAACATTGGTGCATATATTAGTGGTTCATTTTGTGCTATACGAGAGAAGTATCAAGACTTATCCTGTTTCCAATGTATGTCATGGTAGGGTAACCAGGCATTCCTTAAGCCCATCTTTCATTTTTAATCTTAAATAGAGATGCATTTCAGTGCGCCCTAAATTTTTAAAAAAGCCTTTCATATTATTTAAAATGCACATATGCAGTGTGTGCAGCATGGTCTTTCTTGGCTTTGGGAGTTGATTCCCTTGGTTTGTCACTTGCATGCAGCACTTGGTGCTTGTCCCACTGGGTGCCTCCTCTGTGCCCATCACCCATTTTCCCCACCCCACTGACCCTCGGTTTGTTCTCTGTATTTAGGACTCTCTTAGGCTTTGCCTCCCTCTCTAGAGACAGAGACTGTTAAGGGCAGAGAACTAACTAAGGATCCCTGGAGGGGTTTGAGTGGGGAATGGGCTAAGTGGGTGATGGCATTGGGGAGGGCACTTGTTCGGATGGGCACTGGGTGTTGTATGTAAGTGAGGAATCACTAACTTCTTTTGCTGAAACCATTACTACCCTGTATGTTCACTAACTTGGATGAAAGAAAAGAAAGAAAAGAAAACAAAAGAAAACAAAAGAAAAGGAAGGAAAGAAAGAAAGAAAGAAAGAAAGAAAGAAAGAAAGAAAAAGAGAGGGAAGGAGAAGAAAGGAAGGAAGGAAGGAAGGAAGGAAGGAAGGAAGGAAGGAAGGAAGGAGGGAGGGAGGAAATCTGAGACTCGGCAATGAGTGGGTGGCCCTTCGCTGTTTTCATGGCAGATCCTAGATCTATAGAAACTATAAAATTCATCTACAGAGGGAAAAGAAACAAGAAACCAGTATGATCCCTGATGTCAAAATATAGGTCTACATGTCACTACTTTGTAGACAACCAGCCTTGATTTCCATTTCTGGCTGCACTCTGAAAGCTGGGTTCCTGGCCACGTAAGAGGAAGTGCTTAAGGAGGCCAAGACATGGCCAAGTAAGTACTGGTAATTCATCTCCGCATGGCAAACAGAATAAACCCATTATAAAAGGCATTCTTTTAGCTTAAGAGCAATATATTCCCATGTGTTTAAGTAAGAGTAGGTGGTATTTTTACTTTACATTTTGGCATATTTGTTGTGAAAAAATTCAGGCCATACCACATCGTCTGAAGAGCAGAGAATACGTCCAATAGTTGGACGAGGATCTGTCCCTTGGTACTGAGCTAGAGTTAGAAGGAAAGCATAGACATTTAAGAGCCCATCAAGAAGTAGAAAATTTGAACAGACCCATAACCAGTAAAGAAATCGAATTAGTAGTCAAAAATGTCCCAAAACACAAGAGTCCAGAGCCAGATGGCTTTCCAGGGGACTTCTACCAAACATTTAAGGAAGAGTTCATACCTATTCTCTTGAAGCTGTTCCAAAAAATAGAAATGAAAGGAAAACTTTCATACCCTTTCTATGAAGCCAGCATTACCTTGATTCCAAAACCAACCCCATTAAAAAGGGGAACTATAGACCAATTTCCCTGATGAACGTGGATGCAAAAATCCTCAAGATATTAGCCAACTGGATCCAACAATACTTAAAAAAAAATTCTTCACCTCGCCCAAGTGGGATTTATACCTGGGATGCAGGGCTGGTTCAATATCTGCAAAACAATCAACGTGATTCATCACATCAATGGAAGAGAGTTCAAAAACCGTATGATCCTCTCAATAGATGCAGAGAAAGCATTTGACAAGATACAGCGTCCTTTCTTGATAAAAACCCTCAAGAAAGTAGGGGCAGAAGGATCATACCTTAAGGTCATAAAAGCCATATATGAACAACCCAACACTAATATCATCCTCAATGGGGAAAAACTGAGAGCTTTCCCTGTAAGGTCAGGAACACGACAGGGATGTCCACTCTCACCACTGTTATTCAACATAGTATTGGAAGTCTTAGCCTCAGCAGTCAGACAACACAAAGAAATAAAAGGCATCCAAATCGGCCAGGAGGGAGTCAAACTTTCACTCTTCGCAGATGACATGATACTCTATATGGAAAACCCAAAAGATTCCACCAGAAACTGCTAGAACTGATTCATGAATTCAGCAAAGTTGCAGGATATAAAATCAATGCACAGAAATCGGTTGCATTCCTATACACCAACAACAGAAAGAGAAGCAACAGAAAGAGAAATCAAGGAATCGATCCTGTTTACAATTGCACCCAAAACCATAAGATACCTAGGAATAAATCTAACCAAAGAAGTGAAAAATCTACACACTGAAAACTATAGAAAGCTTATGAAAGAAATTGAAGAAGACAAACCCAAAAAAGGAAAAATATTCCATGCTCCTGGATAGGAAGAACAAATATTGTTAAAAGGTCAGTACTACCCAAAGCAGCCTACATATTCAATGCAATCCCTATCAAACTAACACCAGCATTCTTCACAGAGGTAGAACAAACAATCCTAAAATTTGTGTAGAACCAGAAAAGACCCCAAATAGCCAAAGCATTCTTGAAGAAGAAACCCAATGCAGGAGACATCACAATTCTGGACATCAAGCTGTATTACAAAGCTGTAATCATCAAGACAGTATGGCACAAAAACAGACACTCAGGTCAGTGGAGCACAATAGAGAACCCAGAAAGGGATCCACAAACTTATGGCCAACTAATCTTTGACAAAGCAGGAAAGAATATCCAATGGAAGAAAGACAGTCTCTTCAGCAAGTGGTGCTAAGAAAACTGGGCAGCGACATGCAGAAACACGAACCTGGACCACTTTCTTACACCATCCACAACAATAAACTCAAAATGGATGAAAGGCCTAAATGTAAGACAGGAAGCCATCAAAATCCTCAAAGAGAAAGCAGGCCAAAACCTCTTTGACCTTGGCCACAGCAGCTTCTTACTCAGCATGTCTCTGGAGGCAAGGGAGACAAAAGCAAAAATGAACTACTGGGACCTCATCAAAATAAAAGTTTCTGCACAACAAAGGAAACAATCAACAAAACTAACAGGCAACCCACGGAATGGGAGAAGATATTTGCAAACGACATATCAGATAAAGGGTTAGTATCCAAAATCTATAAAGAACTTATCAAACTCAACACCCCCAAAACAAATAATCCAGTGAAGAAATGGGCAAAAGGCATGAACAGACACTTCTCCAAAGAAGACATCTGGGAAATACGAATCAAAACCACCATGAGATACCGCCTCACACCTTTCAGAATGGCTAACATTAACGACTCAGGCAAAAACAGATGTTGGCGAGGATGTGGAGAAAGAGGATCTCTTTTGCACTGCTGGTGGGAATGCAAACTGGTGCAGCCACTCTGGAAAACAGTATGGAGGTTCCTCAACAAATTAAAAGTAGAACTACCCCACGACCCAGCAATTGCACTACTAGGTATTTACCCAAGGGATACAGGTGGGCTGTTTCGAAGGGACATGTGCACCCTAACGTTTATATATATGTATATATATATATACGTATGTATATGTATATACGTATATATATGTATATATATATACGTATGTATATACGTATATATACACACACACACACACACACACACACATATATCCACAATGGAGTATTACTTGGCAATCAAAAAGAATGGAATCTTGCCATTTGCAACTATGTGGATGGAACTAGAGGGTATTATGCTAAGCAAAACTAGCAAGTCAGAGAAAGACAAGTATTACATGACTTCACTCATATGAGGACTTTAAGATACAAAACAGATGAACATAATGGAAGGGAAGAAAAATATGAAAACAGGGAGGGGGACAAAAACATAAGAGACTCATAAATATGGAGAACAAAGAGAGAACAAAGACAGGGTTAGTGGAGGGGTTGAGGGAGGGGGTATGGGCTAAATGGGCAAGGGACATTAAGGAATCTACTCCTGAAATCACTGTTACACTATCTGCTAACTAACTTGGATGTAAATTAAAAAAAAATAAATTAAATAAAAATTGTTTTTTAAAAAAGAGCCCATCTGTGACCCACTGGCAAATGCAACCTCTTTCTAAACCTTTCTAAATCTCTTACCCACTGGTAAATGTCAGTGGATTTCACCGTGAAAAATGAGAAATAGAAGAAAGCTTACCACTTCTCAAATCCTATTAGAAAAAACAACTGTTATATATTGTATTTTTCCATGGAGGAGCCAGCTCACATATTAACGTATGAATACTTTTTCTTGTGAAGACGCCATGGAAGCATTCATTTGACTAACAACACCCTAATATTGCATTTTTACAATGAAAAAAAATGCACATATGGTGTAAAGCGTACAAAGTACATGTACGTGATAAAAATGGTTATAGGGGCGCCTTGGTGGCTCAGTTGGTTGAGCGTCCAGCTTCGCATTCTGTGGGTTTGAGCCACATGTCGGCCTCTGTGCTGACAGCTCAGAGCCTGGAGCCTGCATCCGATTCTGTGTCTCCCTCTCCTGCCCCTCCCCTCCTCATGCTCTGTCTCTCTCTCGCTCCCTCAAAAATAAGTAAACATTAAAAAAATAGTTATAGAGCAAACATCCACATATCAAAATCTTGAGTCAAGAAATAGAACCCTGTTACTACTAAGAAGGCTCTTCTATGCCTTTTCTTGACCATGAACATTTTTCCACCCTACAGATGATTATTATGCCGATTTTTCAAGTAATCTTTTCATTTATTTTTCTTGCAGTTTCATTACCTATGTAGGCATCCCTATATGATACAGTTTTATTTCGCATCTTTCTGAATTTTTATATGAATGAAATCTTACTGTAAGTGTAACTTTTTTTTTAAAGTTTTTATTTATTTTTGAGACAGAGAGAAACAGAGCATGAACGGGGGAGGGTCACAGAAAGAGGGAGACACAGAATCTGAAACAGGCTCCAAGCTCTGAGCTGTCAGCACAGAGCCCGACGCGGGGCTCAAACTCACGGACTGTGAGATCATGACCTGAGCCGAAGTCGGACACTCAACCGACCAAGCCACCCAGGCACCCCTAAGTGTAACTTTTTTACTCAATATTATTGAAGAGTTTGGGTAAGTAGCTTCCAAGAAGGTCCAGTGTTTTCCACCTCTTGGAGTTCATGGTCTCATGTAATTCCCACCCCTCAATAAACTGCGTATCAACAGGAGATGACAACATCAAGTGATTGAGTTACAAAAGATTGTGACTTTCATCTTAATGCCAACTCTTTCTCTCTCTCACTGGCTTTGATGAAGCCAGGTCCTATGTGCGAGATCCTTGCAGCAAAGAACTGAGCATAGTCTCCATTCAACAACCAGCAAGGAAGCGAGGGCCTCCCTCCTGTGGCCCTTAAGGATCTGAATCCTGCCACATAAATGTAGTTGGAAGTAGAGTCTTCCCCAGGCGAGACCTCAGATGAGACCCCAGTGCTAGCCAGCACCTTGAGTGCAGCCATGTGAAACCCTATGAAATGGAGAGTCTGGGTGGGCCATACCTGGATTTGGATCCTCAGAAATAGAGAAAATAAATGTCACTATAAGCTGCTAAATGTGGGGGTAATGTTACATAACAGTAGATAACCAGTATAGATTTATCTAGGACCACAGCACACACAGGTGAGAAGGGAGGCATCGAAAGGTGCCAAGAAATAGAAATGCTAAAATGGATATAGTCATAAGGTCACAAGGCCAAGCAGCCATTCCCTAGGAGGGTCTGGGGCACTCTCTTTACCACGCTATTAGGGAATCATCAATTACCGGTGTCAGCAGCATCTTGGGAGAGGAGTGCCTATGGTCTAATGTTAGAGGTTGTGGTAGGGAATACTGTGACCAAACTGTGCTCCCTAGGAAGAATGGGGATGGTCATAGCTCTGAATGACTGAGTCATGTGCAGGACTTAATTGTAGGAAGTAATGTGGGTATAATTATGCGATTGCCAACAAGGTTGGAATGACAAAGGGGGCAGAATGATATGTGACCCTCAGGGATCTATCAATATGGTAATAAAGCATGATGTCCCTCATATAGGATATAGTTAGCCAACTCAGATACACCTTTATGGAAGAGTGTGTGTGTGTGTGTGTGTGTGTGTGTGTGTGTGTGTGTAGGTGTGTGCATGCAATTAAAGGAACAAGAATAAAAGAACAAAGGCTGAGACCATGAACTAATGGAAAGTCATGATCCCTGGCAGAATTTGCAGAGTCAGGCTATTAGTAGACCTAGAAACCATTAACCTAGAAATGAAGAGGCCAGTCGTCTAGAATGAAGGGCTGCACAGGTATATAGCATAGAATATCTTTCATCCTTTCTCAAGGAATATATGGCCATTGGTTCGGCAGAAACAGGAATACTCATGTGTTTGCAGGCTGTCGGATGAGATCTGAGCTGAACTCACTACTGGATATGTTCAATCATTCATGGTTCCTATTTAAACACATTGATCTAATGTCAGAGTTAAAGGAGAAGGTTTCTCACTACCTTCATCACAGTGATCCACTGGGGGGAATTTGTGCCACCTTCTACCATAATCGTAGGCTGTGAACATCTAGAGGTCTCGGCTCTAAGACAGGAAAGCTACCTGGAAGGGACATGGTAAAGTTCTGTGTGGAATTAACCTCCGGCTGCCACCTTATCCTTTTGGACTTCTAGTGCCTAGACATAGGAGCTATGGGAGCCACAAGGAATATGTTTAGCATATTACATGTTTAGGCGATCTACAGGGACATTCATGGTATTCCTATTCCCGACATTCACTGCAGATGGACAAGTAGTTGTAGTCTGAAGAGGACACAGGAACCATGGGTTCAGAACTCTCAGGAATGGAGACCATGGTCACTATACCAGGCAAGTCAGCTAAAGGAGCGCAGAAGCTGCCCACTAACTCTCATCTTCTAGGTTTTGATAGAAACTGTGGCAAACGACCTGGAGCAAGGTTACTGAGAGAAATGCATAGATATGGGCAGAACCAGGAGTAGGTATACGATAACCCATTCTGATTCTCTTTGCCATACATGCCCTCATCCACAAGGTAGTGCGAGTGTGGGCTATGCGTGGTTCACACTGACCACGCACTATCTGCAGGTAACTGTCTCAGGCTCTGGGGTGGGGGCCACCTGGAGTTCTTCCTCTCCATCCTTTCCACTCACCAAAGGATGTTGACAGGTAGTGATAGGTGACGTAGGAGCACAAAGGCCCAACCGCTTTTTCCACTAAGATGAGCAAGTCCGTGGCCCAGTACACACCCCTCATGTGTGGGTCAGAATACGAGGGCGGAGTTGAACTGAAAGTACTCTTTGTCTTAGCTTCTTTTACTACCCTGTGCTGACTCCACTGTACACTGGGTCTCCTGAGAGCACCTCCTTCCATATGCAGTACTTAGCAGGAATACCCGTTGTCGGCTCTGGTGTTTTGAATGCAACGTGAGAATCACAGTTTGGTGCGGTCCGCCTCAAGCATAGCCTCCTTGAGAGAGACACTTCCTAACATGGTGAGCTGTTTTATTCGTGGGAGTGTCTGCGGTCCCTCGGGATACATGATCTTTCAGGAATTGGACACAGGAAGTCTAAAACCAAGTGTGCGCAAACTGTGAGAAGCAACAGCATCCTATGAAAAGATTCAGTGGTTCAGCGGAGAATAAGGTCAAGAGCCCACGGTGTCACCCAGTGACCGTTCATATCATAGGGAAATGTTTGAAGGCACTGTTACTGAGACTTGGAACACTGGTGTCAGGTCGACCGCAGGGTCGGAGCTCAAAACAGAGGCTTGAGCCCAAGTAGATTGTCTGGGAGGTGGTCCCAAGTAGTGCTCTAGGGATACTGTGAAGTGATCCAGGGAAGGGTAGAAACCAATCCAGGTTGATTTCAACAGCAGGTGAGTCCTGTGGGCATCGGGGGTTCGTTCAGTGCTACTGAGGCCCTCTGGTCTCACATGTCCCACTAGAGGGGATAGAGGCTAGAGCACTTATCCACCAACTACTGGCCACCGTTTGAACGCTTCTCCCAGGCACGTGCCTTCCCTGTTGTGTCCTTTGCGATCTGCTCCTTCATGTAGACTGAGCCCTCCGCAGAGAGTTCCAGGCGCTTGCTGTAAGCCACCATCCTACACTGTTAGTGTGGGAAGGACTGAGGTGATAGAAATGAAATCCTGAAATGGCCTGCTATGATCCCCTCTTTGTGCAGAGAATTAGAAGACCTGGCAGCTAAGGGTGACCATTCACGAAGGAAAAAAGAATGAGACACGATTCTTTATATTTAATGCCTGGGAAGTTAAGATTTATTTGCTATATAGAAACATCTCCATACAGAACATCTGGCAATAACAGATACATCAGTTGGGATGATATGTTATCGTATATCAGGGAAAATACAACCTTTGTACTGACTTGGGATGGACATCATAAGAAAGAGGTGGGAGGGAATTGGGCGGTGGGGTGGTATATTCCAAGGCCAACCAGTTGAAAAATCACTGGGAACTGAGGTTTTACAGTTGGCCTCACATGATTCAGCTCCCAGTTGGACGACATGAAGGAGATTGGCTGATGAAAACAGCAGGGTGCAGGTCAGGGCACTCAGCAGCAGCAAGAGCCACTAGAGCAGGTTGGTGGGTGGTGGCAGGGGGTCTAGCAACAGCTGGGGCGGCAGCAGCTGGACACACAGCAGGTGGGGCGGCAGCAGGTGGTCCGGCAGCAGGTGGTCTGGCAGCAGGTGGGGCGGCAGCAAGGCTGGCAGCAGCTGGAGCCACAGCAATTAGAGCCACAGCAGCTGGAACCCCCACAGCAGGGGCGGCAGCAGCTGGACACACAGCAGGTGGGGCGGCAGCAGGTGGTCCTGCAGCAGATGGGGCGGCAGCAAGGCTGGCAGCAGCTGGAGCCACAGCAGCTGGAACCCCCACAGCAGGGCCGGCAGCAGCTAGAGATGCAGCAGCTGGGGCGGCAGCAGCTGGAACCACAGCAGCTGGAACCACAGCAGCTGGGGCGGCAGCAAGTGGTCCTGCAGCAGGTGGTCTGGCAGCAGGTGGGGCGGCAGCAAGGCTGGCAGCAGCTGGAGCCACAGCAGCTGGGGCGACAGCAGGTGGTCCTGCAGCAGGTGGTCTGGCAGCAGCTGGGGCGGCAACAAGTCTCCTGGCCACAGCCCTGGTCAGAGCAGACGGAGCCACAACAGGAGTTGACCATGGTGTCAGAGGGTGGAGGTTCTGGGATGGTTTCCAGGAGAGTGAGGGGCTTGAGTCTGACGTCTCCTCGTGCCATGGCCTCTTATATACTGCCCGTCCATGGTGAGTTGTCAACACATCTTCCTTGTGTTTGTTTACCTAATATTAACTAATTATCAGATTACACAATAATGTTTGTGCATGTAATGGTTTGAACTTGTGGGAAACAAAATTTCTTTTCTGGATGTGATGAATTCTATCTGGTCTGTGTTTCCTCCTGATTCACACCCACTGGCATCTTCCTGACCACTTTCTCCTCATCTTCCTCCACCGTGGGCTGTCTTGTGATAGGTGGCATTTGCAATTACATTTCGTACTCTCCCTCCTGTATCCCCTAGCAGGTAGGATAAGGGCAGTCCTATTTTTGGTTGTGCATTTCTTCCAATGATCAGTGGCATGAGTAAAGATCTGCATGTGACAAGAAGAAAAGGCCCTCTTTTGTGGGGCAGTTTTGAGCAAAGGGGACAGCTGTAGATTTATATGACGTTGCTGATTTCTAGCCCCTGGACTGGATTCTTTTGGATGTTTCTACCTTGGATCACGTCCTCTACCCTACAACCGTGGCAGACAATTATCTGTATGGTTCCCATCACTGCCATGCTTCATAGTTCATGAAGTGTTAACCTTGGTGTCATGTATGTTTGTTTTTATTTCTCCAGATGCTCTTATCTTGTGGAAGACATTGCTTTATTTTTGTTTCTTATTCTTTTTTTAATATGAAATTTGTTGTCAAATTGGTTTCCATACAACACCCCGTGCTCATCCCAACAGGTGCCCTCCTCAATACCCATCACGAACCCACCCCTCCCTCCCACCCCCCCCCCCCCATCAACCCTCAGTTTGTTCTCAGTTTTTAAGAGTCTCTTATCTTTTGGCTCCCTCCCTCTCTAACCTTTTTTTTTTTTTTCCCTTCCCCTCCCCCATGGTCTTCTGGTAAGTTTCTCAGGATCCACATAAGAGTGAAAACATATGGTATCTGTCTTTGTAGGACTTATTTCACTTAGCATTACACTCTTTTCACTTAGCATAATACTCTCCAGTTCCATCCATGTTGCCACAAAAGGGCATATGTCATTCTTTCTCATTGCCACGTAGTATTCCATTGTGCATATAAACCATAATTTCTTTATCCTTTCATCAGTTGATGGACATTTAAAGGCTCTTTCCATAATTTGGCTATTGTTGAAAGTGCTGCTATAAACATTGGGGTACAAGTGCCCCTGTGCATCAGCACTCCTGTATCCCTTGGGTAAATTCCTAGCAGTGCTATTGCTGGGTCATAGGGTAGATCTATTTTTAATTTTTTGAGGAACCTCCACACTGTTTTCCAGAGAGGCTGCACCAGTTTGCGTTCCCACCAACAGTGCAAGAGGGTTGCCGTTCCTCCACATCCTCGCCAGCATCTATAGTTTCCTGATTTGTTCCTTTTTGCCACTCTGACTGGCGTGAGGTAGTATCTCAGTGCGGTTTTGATTGTGTTTCCCTCATGAGGAGCGACGTTGAGCATCTTTTCATGTGTCTGTTGGCCATCTGGGTGTCTTCTTTAGAGAAGTGTCTATTCATGTTTTCTGCCCATTTCTTCACTGGATTATTTGCTTTTCGGGTGTGGAGTTTGGTGAGCTCTTTATAGATTTTGGATACTAGCCCTTTGTCCGACATGTCATTTGCAAATATCTTTTCCCATTCCGTTGGTTGCCTTTTAGTTTTGTTGATTGTTTCCTTTGCAGTGCAGAAGCTTTTTATCTTCATGAGGTCCCAATAGTTCATTTTTGCTTTTAATTCCCTTGCCTTTGGGGATGTGTCAAGTAAGAAATTTCTGCGGCTGAGGTCACAGAGGTGTTCTCCTGCTTTCTCCTCTAGGGTTTTGATGGTTTCCTGTCTCACATTCTGGTCCTTCATCCATTTTGAGTTTATTTTTGTGAATGGTGTAAGAAAGTGGTCTAGTTTCATCCTTCTGCATGTTGCTGTCAAGTTCTCCCAGCACCATTTGTTAAAGAGACTGTCTTTTTTCCGTTGGATATTCTTTCCTGCTTTGTCAAAGATTAGTTGGCCATACTTTTGTGGGTCCAATTCTGGGGTTTCTGTTCTATTCCATTGGTCTATGTGTCTGTTTTTGTGCCAATACCGTGCTGTCTTGATGATTATAGCTCTGTAGTAGAGGCTAAAGTCTGGGATTGTGATGCCTCCCGCTTTGGTCTTCTTCTTCAAAATTACTTTGGCTATTCGGGGTCTTTTGTGGTTCCATACACATTTTAGGATTGCTTGTTCTAGCTTCGAGAAGAATGCTGGTGCAATTTTGACTGGGATTCCATTGAATGTGTACATAGCTTTGGGTAGTATTGACATTTTAACAATATTTATTCTTTCAATCCATGAGCAAGGAATGTTTTTCCATTTCTTGATATCCTCTTCAATTTCCTTCGTAAGCTTTCTATAGTTTTCAGCATACAGATCTTTTACATGTTTGTTTAGGTTTATTCCTAGGTATCTTATGCTTCTTGGTGCAAGTGTGAATGGGATCAGTTTCTTTATTTGTCTTCTGTTGCTTCATTATTAGTGTATAAGAATGCAACTGATTTCTGTACATTGAGTTTGTATCCTGCGACTTTGCTGAATTCATGTATCAGTTCTAGCAGACTTTTGGTGGAGTCTTTCGGGTTTTCCATGTATAATATCGTGTCATCTGCAAAAAGTGAAGGCTTGACTTCATCTTTGCCAATTTTGATGTTTGATGTTTCCTTTTGTTGTCTGATCGCTGATGCTAGCACTTCCAACACTATGTTAAGCAACAGTGGTGAGAGCGGACATCCCTGTCGTGTTCCTGATCACAGGGTTTCGAAAGCTCTCATTTTTTCCCCATTGAGGATGATGTTAGCTGTGGGCTTTTCATAGATGGCTTTTATGATGTTTAAGTATGTTGCTTTTATCCCGACTTTCTTGAGGGCTTTTAATTAAGAAAGGATGCTGAATTTTGTCAAATACTTTTTCTGCATCGATGGACAGGATCATAAGGTTCTTATCTTTTCTTTTATTAATGTGATGTATCACATTGATTGATTTGCAAATGTTAAATCAGCCCTGCAGCCCAGGAATGAATCCCACTTGATCATGGTGAATAATTCTTTTTATATGCTGTTGAATTCGATTTGCTGGTATCTTATTGACAATTTTTGTATCCATATTCATCGGGGATATTGGCCTGTAGTTTTCTTTTTTTTTTTTTTTTTTTTTTTTTTTTTTTTTTTGCTGGATCTCTGTCTGGTTTAGGAATCAAAGCAATGCTGGAAGCTTTCCTTCCCTTTCTATTTTTTGGAATAGGTTGAGAAGGACAGGTATTGTCTCTGCTTTGAATGTCTGGTAGAATTCCCCTGGGTAGGCATCTGGTCCTGGACTCTTATTTGTTGGGAGATTTTTGATAGCTGATTCAATTTCTTTGCTGGTTATGGGTCTGTTCAAGTTTTCTATTTCTTCATTTTTGAGTTTGGGAAGTGTGTGGGTGCTTAGGAATTTGTCCATTTCCTCCAGGTTTTCCAGTGTGTTGGCAGGACGTAGTATTTTTCATAGTATTCCCTGATAATTGCTTGTATTTCTGAGGGATTGGTTGTAATAATTCCATTTTCATTCATGATTTTGTCTATTTGGATTATCTCCCTTTTCTTTTTGAGAAGCCTGGCTAGAGGTTTATCAATTTTGTTTATTTTTTCAAAAAACCAACTCTTGGTTTCATTGATCTGCTGTACAGTCTTTTTTAGATTCTGTATTGTTTATTTCTGCTGTGATCTTTATTATTTCTCTTCTTCTGCTGGGTTTGGGGTGTCTTTGCTGTTCTGCTTCTGTTTCCTGTTAGAGTTTGTATTTGGGATTTTTCTTGTTTCTTGAGATAGGCCTGGATTGCAATGTATTTTCCTCTCAGGACTGCCTTCGCTGTATCCCAAAGCGTTTGGATTCTTGTATTTTGATTTTCATTTGTTTCCGTATATTTTTTAATTTCTTCTCTGATTGCCTGGTTGACCCATTCATTCTTTAGTCAGGTGTTCTTTAACCCCCATGCTTTTGGAGGTTTTCCAGACTTTTTCCTGTGGTTGATTTCAAGCTTCATAGCATTGTGGTCTGAAAGTGTGCATGGTACGATCTCAGTTCTTTTATACTTATGAAGGGCTGTTTTGTGACCCAGTATGTGATCTATCTTGGAGAATGTTCCATGTGCATTCGAGAAGAAAGTATATTCTGTTGCTTTGGGATGCAGAGTTCTAAATATATCTGTTAAGTCCATCTGATCCAATGTATCATTCAGGGCCCTTGTTTCTTTATTGATCCTGTGTCTAGATGATCTCTCCGTTACTGTAAGTGGAGTGTTAAAGTCCCCTGCAATGACCACATTCTTATCAATAAAGTTGCTTATGTTTGTGATTAATTGTTTCATATATTTGGGGGCTCCCATATTCAGTGCATAGACATTTATAATTGTTAGCTCTTCCTGATGGATAGACCCTGAAATTATTATATAATGCCCTTCTTCGTCTCTTGTTACGGCCTTTAATTTAAAGTCTAGTTTGTCTGATGTAAGTATGGCTACTCCAGCTTTCTTTTGACTTCCAGTAGCATGATAGATAGTTCTCCATCCCCTCACTTTCAATCTGAAGATATCCTCAGGTCTAAAATGAGTCTCTTGTAGACAGCAAATAGATGGGTCTTGTTTTGTTTTGTATTGTCTTGTTTTGTTTTGTTTTGTTTTGTTGTTTTTATCCATTCTGACACCCTATGTCTTTTGGTTGGAGCATTTAGTCCATTGACATTTAGTGTTAATATAGAAAGATATGGGTTTAGAGTCACCGTGATGTCTGTAGGTCTCATGCTTGTAGCGATATCTCTGCTACTTTGTGGTCCTTGAACATTTCACTCACAGAATCCCCCTTAGGATCTCTTGTAGGGCTGGTTTAGTGGTGATGAATTCCTTCAGTTTTTGTTTGTTTGGGAAGACGTTTATTTCCCCTTCTATTCTGAATGACAGACTTGCCGGATAAAGGATTCTCGGCTGCATATTTTTTCTGTTCCTCACATTGAAGATTTCCTGCCATTCCTTTCTGGCCTGCCAAGTTTCAGTAGATAGGTCTGTCACTAGTCTTACCGGTCTCCCTTTATATGTTAGACCATGTTTATCCCTAGCTGCTTTCAGAATTTTCTCTTTCTCCTTGTATTTTGCCAGTTTCACTATGATATGTCGTGCAGAAGATCGATTCAAGTTACGTCTGAAGTGAGTTCTCTGTGCCTCTTGGATTTCAGTGCCTTTTTCCTTCCCCAGATCAGGGAGGTTCTCAGCTATGATTTCTTCAAGTACACCTTCAGCCCCTTTCTCTCTGTCTTCCTCTTCTGGTATTCCTAGTATACGGATATTGTTGCGTTTTATTGCATCACTTAGTTCTCTAATTCTCCCCTCACACTCCTGGATTTTTTTATCTCTTTTTCTCAGCTTCCTCTTTTTCCATAATTTTATCTTCTAATTCACCTGTTCTCTCCTCTGCCCATGCAATCCGAGCTGTGGTCGCCTCCCTTTTATTTTGCACCTCATTTATAGCATTTTTTTTAGCTCCTCCTATTTCTTCGTCCCTTGATCTCTGTAGCCATAGATTCTCTGCTGTCCTGTACACTTTTTTCAAGCCTAGCGATGAATTTTAGGACTATTATCCTAAATTCTTGTTCCGTTATATTGCTTAAATTGTTTTTGATCAATTCGTTAGCTGTCGCCACTTCCTGGAGCTTCTTTTGAGGAGAATTCTTCCGTTTCGTCATTTTGGATAGTCCCTGGGGTGGTGCGGAACTGCAGGGCACTTCCCCTGTGCTGTGTGGAGTAACTTGTGTTGGTGGGCGGGGCCGCAGTCAGACCCGATGTCTGTCCCCAGCCCACCGCTGGGGCCAAAGTCAGACTGGTGTGTACCTTATCTTCCCCTCGCCCAGGGGCAGGACTCACTGTGGAGTGGAGTGGCCCCCCCGTGTGGGCTACTTGCACACTGCCAGGCTTGTTGTGCTGCTTTTATGGGACCTGGCGTATTAAGCGGGGTGGATCCGCAAGGTGCACAGGGGTGGGAGGGGCGGGCTCAGCTCGCTTTGCTGTCGGTGGTCCCCTGAGGGAGGGGCCCTGCAGCATCAGAGAAGGAGGCCGACCCGTCAGAGGCATGGATCCACAGAAGCACAGCGTTGGGTGTTTGTGCAGTGCAAGCAGGTTCGGTGAACTGGTTCCCTTTGGGGTTTTGGCTGGGGGATGGGAGAGGGAGATGGCGCTGGCCAGCGCCTTTGTTCCCCGCCGAGCTGAGCTCTTGTCTTCCAGGGCTCAACACCTCTCCCTCCCGGTGTCCTCTCGCCCTCCCTCTCTCCGAGCAGAGCTGTTGACTTATAACATGCCAGATGTTAAGTCCCGCTGGCTGTCAGAACTCACGCAGTCCGGCCCCTCCGCTTTTGCAAGCCAGGCTCGGGGGCTCTGCCTTGCCGGGCGGGCTTCCCCTCCACCGCCCCGGCTACTCCTGGCAGTCCGTGTAGCCCGCACCGCCTCTCCGCCCTTCCTACCCTCTTCTGTGGGCCTCTTGTCTATGCTTGGCTCCAGAGAGTCCATTCTGCTAGTCTTCTGGTGGTTTCCTGGGTTATTTAGGCAGGTGTGGGTGGAATCTAAGTGATCAGCAGGACGAGGTGAGCCCAGCGTACTCCTGCGCCTCCCATCTTCTCCCTGTTTCTTATCTTATTCTTAATAAAATTATTCTGCATCAATTCTGGAAAAAAAAACAAAACCAAGTTTGAATATTCAGCAAGTACCTCTCCTGAGGATTTACCTTTTGCTGGCAAATCTACAGCAAACAGTTTTTGGATCTATTTCAAATGTGAATGGATTGTAGTCAATTCGGGTTCTTTCAGTTACTATTTCTGCTTATTCTCCATTTTGTGACAGTCCAACATAGCACACAGCAAATCTGTTGAAAGACTTATTACATATGGTTGAGACACATCCGGGAAGACCACACTTAGAGAGCTACTACTTTGTTCTGTTCATTTTAGCATTGGGGAAGTGCCTCTCTCAAATTACTGCCAGGTTTCAAAGCCTATATGTTGAGTGGATTTGTTGAGATACACACATTGACAGTTACTGGCGTTACAGATGTGATGTGGAGTCTCCTACCCAGGTATTTACAGTTAACTGAAAAGATTACACACACACACACACACGCACGCACGCACGCACACACAACTGTAATAAAATATGAAACAGTTACATCAGAGGTGGGAATAGTAGTGTAATTTAAGTAAAGAGTTGTGTTTTAGGCAAATTAGCCAAGATGACAGTTTAGTAAAGACTAAAAGTAGATTTTATTCATAAATAATTGTAGTCACCATTTCTAACTTACTTTTACGATTTACTAAAGATTTTAGGTGAAATTTACACACATTGGGATGCACAAATCCTGCCTGTATTCATCCAGTGTGATACGTTTTCAAAAACTGATGCACATCCATGTAATCCCCACATTTATCAAGAAGAAGAACATGCCCTTAGACCAAAAAGTCCCCACTTGTCATTTGTCCCCCTACTTGTCTGCCTGGTACCAGAGGCAATTGCCGTCTCAATACATTTCTCACCGTCACATTGTTTTGATCTAGAACTCCAAACAAATGATAATATAGTATAATTTCTGTTCTGTCCTCCACTTAGCTTGGCACATGCTAATGTTGATGCAGGTATCACTAGATCAGACCTGTCCTAACAAAGTACCAAGGTTTATGATAGCTATTACCAATTACTTTCATGGTAGGGTAACCAACTTTCATTTAAGCTCATCATTTTTAATAACATAAACAGAGTAAGAAATTGAGTTCCTCCTGGTTTTCAAAAAAATTTCACATTGTGGAAAACATACATATACTAAAACGTGTAAAACATATAAATACAAATCATTATGGAGCAAATCGTCTATATACACAACACTTGAGTCGAGAAATGGAACACTGCTATCAAGATGCCTCTTCATATGTCTTTTCTTGGTCATAATTCTCCTTCCATCTTATAGATGGCTAGTATGCTGATTTCTCAAGTAACCATTTCATCTATTTTCTTTATAGTTTTATTACCTAGGTATAACCCCGAAACAATAGAGTTTAGTTTTAAATGTTTTTACATTTTATATAAGGAAATCTTACTATGTATGTGTTTGGATTCTTTCACTCAATTATGTAATGGTTCTAGTAGGAAGCCTCCAAGGTGGCCCAATAATTTCAGCCTCTTGGTGTTCAGACTCTCATGTAATTTCCTCCCCTTGAGTAACTTGCTTCTATCCACAGGCTATGACAACATCGAGTGACTGAGTTACAAATGACTGTGATTTTCATTTTAATGCCAACTCTTTCTCCCTCTCTCACTGGCTTTGATAAAGCCAGGCGCTACGTGGGAGAGATCCTTGCAGCAAAGAACTGAGCGCAGTCTCATTCGACGACCAGCAAGGAAGTGAGGTCCTCCCTCCTGTGGACTGCGAGGAATTGAATCCTGCCAATGACCACATAAGTGAACTTGGAAGTGGATTCTTCCCCAGACCATACCTAGATGAGACCTTAGTGCCAGCCAGCACTTTGAGTGCAGACTTGTGAAACCCTATGAAATGGAGAGTCTGGGTGGGCCGTACCTGGATTTTGGATCCACAGCAACAGAGAAAATAAATTTGAGTGTCACTCTGAGCTACTAAATTTTTAGGTAATGTTACATAACAGTAGGTAACCGGTACAGATTTATCTAGGGCCACGGCCCACACGGTTGAGAAGGGAGGGATCAGAAGGTGCAGAGAGAAATAGAAATGCTGAAATGGATATAGTCATAAGGTCACAAAGCCCACGTAGCCATCCCCTAGGAGGGTCTGGGGCACTCTCTTTACCACGCTGTTAGGGAATCATCAAGTACCAGTGTCAGCAGCATCTTGGGAGAGGAGTGCCTATTGTCTAAAGTTAGAGGTTGTGGTAGGGAATACTGTGACCAAACTGTGCTCCCTAGGAAGAATGGGGATGGTCATAGCTCTGAATGACTGAGTCATGTGCGGGACTTAATTGAAGGAAGTAATGTGGGTATAATTATGTGATTGCCAACAAGGTTGGAATGACAAAGGGGGCAGAATGATATGTGACCCTCAGGGATCTATCAATATGGATAATAGAGCATGGTTTCCCTCATAATAGGATATAGGCAGCCAACTCAGTTTCACCCTCATATACGCAAAAGCCTACACGTACGTGTGCGCGTGCGCGCGCACACACACACACACACACACACACACACACACAGACATATACACCTACCCCTGGTTCTTCCCATGTCTGTGCATTTCTGTCATTAACCTTGCTCCAGGTGGTTTGTCACAGTTTCTATAAAAACCTACAAGTAGAGAGTTAATGGTCGGCTTCTCTGCTCCTTAGCTGACTTGCCTGGCACAGTGACCAAGGTCTTCATTCCTTATATTCCTTATATTCCTTATTCCTTATATAGGTGTGTGTGTGTGTGTGTGTGTGTGGAATTAAAAGAACATAAGCATAAAGAACAAAGGCTGAGGTCATTGATCCAATGGAAAGTCATGTTCCCTGACGCAGTTGGCAGAGTCAGGCTATTAGCAGACCTAGAAACCATTAACCTACAAATGGAGAGGCCAGTCCTCTAGGTTGAAGGGCTGCATGAGTACATATCATAGAAATTCTTTCATCCTTCTTCCAAAAGTCTATGGCCATTGGTTCAGCGGAAGCTAGAATACTCATGGGTTTGCAGGCTGTTGGACATGGGATCTCAGTTGAACTCACTGCTGGATACCCACGATCCTTTATGTCCCCTATTTAAATGCCTTGATCTAGATGTGAGAGTTAAAGGAGAACTTTCCCCATTACCTTCATCTGAATGATCCACTAGGGGGAATTTGTGCCTCCTTCTACCATAATTGTAGGCTGTGTGCCTCTAGAGGTCTCAGCTCTAAGACAGGAAAGCTCATTGGAAGGCACGTGGGTAGTTCTGATTGGAAGTAAAATTCTGGCTGCCACCTTATCCCTTTGGGTTTCTAGTGCCAGGAAGGCAGCAGTCAACGTTAGGAGCTACAGGGGCCACAGGGAATAGTTTTAGCATTCAGGTGATCTGCAGGGGCATTTGTGGTATTCCTATTCCCGGCATTCACTGCAGATGGGCAAGTAGTGTAGCCTGAAGAGGACATAGGACCCATGGGTTCAGAACTCTCAGGGATGGGGACCTTGGTCACAACACTAGGCAAGTAAGCTAAAGGAAGACAGGAACTGCCCACTAACCCTCCTGCTGTAGGTTTTTACAGAAACTGAGACAAACCACATGGAGCAAGGTTAGTGAGAGAAATCCACAGACATGAGCAGAACCAGGGGTAGGTATACAATATCCCATTCTGATGCTCTTTGCCATACATGCCCTCATCCACAAGGTAGTGTGAGTATGGACTATGAGTGGCTCACACCGATCGCACGCTGTAGGTAAGGGTCTCAGCCTCTGGGGTGGGGGACACCTGGAGTTCTTCCTCTCCATTCGTTCCACCCATCAAAGGGTGTCAAAACGTAGTGAAAGTGATGTAGGAGTACAATGGCCTAACCCCTTCGCCTCTGTGACGAGCAAGTCACAGTGGCCCAGTACACACCCCTCATGTGTGGGTCAGAATACGGGGGTGGAGTTGAACTGAAAGCACCCTTTGTCTTAGCTTCTTTTACTACCCTGTGCTGACTCCGCTTTACACTGGGTCTCCTGAGAGCACCTCCTTCCTTATGCAGTACTTATGCAGGAATACCCGTTGTAGGCTCTGGTGTTTTGAATGCAACGTGAGAATCACAGTTTGGTGCGGTCCGCCTCAAGCATAGCCTCCTTGAGAGAGACACTTCCTAACATGGTGAGCTGTTTTATTCGTGGGAGTGTCTGCGGTCCCTCGGGATACATGATCTTTCAGGAATTGGACACAGGAAGTCTAAAACCAAGTGTGCACAAACTGTGAGAAGCAACAGCATCCTATGAAAAGATTCAGTGGTTCAGCGGAGAATAAGGTCAAGAGCCCACGGTGTCACCCAGTGACCGTTCATATCATAGGGAAATGTTTGAAGGCACTGTTACTGAGACTTGGAACACTGGTGTCAGGTCGACCGCAGGGTCGGAGCTCAAAACAGAGGCTTGAGCCCAAGTAGATTGTCTGGGAGGTGGTCCCAAGTAGTGCTCTAGGGATACTGTGAAGTGATCCAGGGAAGGGTAGAAACCAATCCAGGTTGATTTCAACAGCAGGTGAGTCCTGTGGGCATCGGGGGTTCGTTCAGTGCTACTGAGGCCCTCTGGTCTCACATGTCCCACTAGAGGGGATAGAGGCTAGAGCACTTATCCACCAACTACTGGCCACCGTTTGAACGCTTCTCCCAGGCACGTGCCTTCCCTGTTGTGTCCTTTGCGATCTGCTCCTTCATGTAGACTGAGCCCTCCGCAGAGAGTTCCAGGCACTTGCTGTAAGCCACCATCCTACACTGTTAGTGTGGGAAGGACTGAGGTGATAGAAGTGAAAATCCTGAAATGGCCTGCTATGATCCCCTCGTTGTGCAGAGAATTAGAAGACCTGGCAGCTAAGGGTGACCATTCACGAAGGAAAAAAGAATGAGACACGATTCTTTATATTTAATGCCTGGGAAGTTAAGATTTATTTGCTATATAGAAACATCTCCATACAGAACATCTGGCAGTAACAGATACATCAGTTGGGATGATATGTTATCGTATATCAGGGAAAATACAACCTTTGTACTGACTTGGGATGGACATCATAAGAAAGAGGTGGGAGGGAATTGGGCGGTGGGGTGGTATATTCCAAGGCCAACCAGTTGAAAAATCACTGGGAACTGAGGTTTTACAGTTGGCCTCACATGATTCAGCTCCCAGTTGGACGACATGAAGGAGATTGGCTGATGAAAACAGCAGGGTGCAGGTCAGGGCACTCAGCAGCAGCAAGAGCCACTAGAGCAGGTTGGTGGGTGGTGGCAGGGGGTCTAGCAACAGCTGGGGCGGCAGCAGCTGGACACACAGCAGGTGGGGCGGCAGCAGGTGGTCCGGCAGCAGGTGGTCTGGCAGCAGGTGGGGCGGCAGCAAGGCTGGCAGCAGCTGGAGCCACAGCAATTAGAGCCACAGCAGCTGGAACCCCCACAGCAGGGGCGGCAGCAGCTGGACACACAGCAGGTGGGGCGGCAGCAGGTGGTCCTGCAGCAGGTGGTCCTGCAGCAGATGGGGCGGCAGCAAGGCTGGCAGCAGCTGGAGCCACAGCAGCTGGAACCCCCACAGCAGGGCCGGCAGCAGCTAGAGATGCAGCAGCTGGGGCGGCAGCAGCTGGAACCACAGCAGCTGGGGCGGCAGCAAGTGGTCCTGCAGCAGGTGGTCTGGCAGCAGGTGGGGCGGCAGCAAGGCTGGCAGCAGCTGGAGCCACAGCAGCTGGGGCGACAGCAGGTGGTCCTGCAGCAGGTGGTCTGGCAGCAGCTGGGGCGGCAACAAGTCTCCTGGCCACAGCCCTGGTCAGAGCAGACGGAGCCACAACAGGAGTTGACCATGGTGTCAGAGGGTGGAGGTTCTGGGATGGTTTCCAGGAGAGTGAGGGGCTTGAGTCTGACGTCTCCTCGTGCCATGGCCTCTTATATACTGCCCGTCCATGGTGAGTTGTCAACACATCTTCCTTGTGTTTGTTTACCTAATATTAACTAATTATCAGATTACACAATAATGTTTGTGCATGTAATGGTTTGAACTTGTGGGAAACAAAATTTCTTTTCTGGATGTGATGAATTCTATCTGGTCTGTGTTTCCTCCTGATTCACACCCACTGGCATCTTCCTGACCACTTTCTCCTCATCTTCCTCCACCGTGGGCTGTCTTGTGATAGGTGGCATTTGCAATTACATTTCGTACTCTCCCTCCTGTATCCCCTAGCAGGTAGGATAAGGGCAGTCCTATTTTTGGTTGTGCATTTCTTCCAATGATCAGTGGCATGAGTAAAGATCTGCATGTGACAAGAAGAAAAGGCCCTCTTTTGTGGGGCAGTTTTGAGCAAAGGGGACAGCTGTAGATTTATATGACGTTGCTGATTTCTAGCCCCTGGACTGGATTCTTTTGGATGTTTCTACCTTGGATCACGTCCTCTACCCTACAACCGTGGCAGACAATTATCTGTATGGTTCCCATCACTGCCATGCTTCATAGTTCATGAAGTGTTAACCTTGGTGTCATGTATGTTTGTTTTTATTTCTCCAGATGCTCTTATCTTGTGGAAGACATTGCTTTATTTTTGTTTCTTATTCTTTTTTTAATATGAAATTTGTTGTCAAATTGGTTTCCATACAACACCCCGTGCTCATCCCAACAGGTGCCCTCCTCAATACCCATCACGAACCCACCCCTCCCTCCCACCCCCACCCCCCCCATCAACCCTCAGTTTGTTCTCAGTTTTTAAGAGTCTCTTATCTTTTGGCTCCCTCCCTCTCTAACCTTTTTTTTTTTTTTCCCTTCCCCTCCCCCATGGTCTTCTGGTAAGTTTCTCAGGATCCACATAAGAGTGAAAACATATGGTATCTGTCTTTGTAGGACTTATTTCACTTAGCATTACACTCTTTTCACTTAGCATAATACTCTCCAGTTCCATCCATGTTGCCACAAAAGGGCATATGTCATTCTTTCTCATTGCCACGTAGTATTCCATTGTGCATATAAACCATAATTTCTTTATCCTTTCATCAGTTGATGGACATTTAAAGGCTCTTTCCATAATTTGGCTATTGTTGAAAGTGCTGCTATAAACATTGGGGTACAAGTGCCCCTGTGCATCAGCACTCCTGTATCCCTTGGGTAAATTCCTAGCAGTGCTATTGCTGGGTCATAGGGTAGATCTATTTTTAATTTTTTGAGGAACCTCCACACTGTTTTCCAGAGAGGCTGCACCAGTTTGCGTTCCCACCAACAGTGCAAGAGGGTTGCCGTTCCTCCACATCCTCGCCAGCATCTATAGTTTCCTGATTTGTTCCTTTTTGCCACTCTGACTGGCGTGAGGTAGTATCTCAGTGCGGTTTTGATTGTGTTTCCCTCATGAGGAGCGACGTTGAGCATCTTTTCATGTGTCTGTTGGCCATCTGGGTGTCTTCTTTAGAGAAGTGTCTATTCATGTTTTCTGCCCATTTCTTCACTGGATTATTTGCTTTTCGGGTGTGGAGTTTGGTGAGCTCTTTATAGATTTTGGATACTAGCCCTTTGTCCGACATGTCATTTGCAAATATCTTTTCCCATTCCGTTGGTTGCCTTTTAGTTTTGTTGATTGTTTCCTTTGCAGTGCAGAAGCTTTTTATCTTCATGAGGTCCCAATAGTTCATTTTTGCTTTTAATTCCCTTGCCTTTGGGGATGTGTCAAGTAAGAAATTTCTGCGGCTGAGGTCACAGAGGTGTTCTCCTGCTTTCTCCTCTAGGGTTTTGATGGTTTCCTGTCTCACATTCTGGTCCTTCATCCATTTTGAGTTTATTTTTGTGAATGGTGTAAGAAAGTGGTCTAGTTTCATCCTTCTGCATGTTGCTGTCAAGTTCTCCCAGCACCATTTGTTAAAGAGACTGTCTTTTTTCCGTTGGATATTCTTTCCTGCTTTGTCAAAGATTAGTTGGCCATACTTTTGTGGGTCCAATTCTGGGGTTTCTGTTCTATTCCATTGGTCTATGTGTCTGTTTTTGTGCCAATACCGTGCTGTCTTGATGATTATAGCTCTGTAGTAGAGGCTAAAGTCTGGGATTGTGATGCCTCCCGCTTTGGTCTTCTTCTTCAAAATTACTTTGGCTATTCGGGGTCTTTTGTGGTTCCATACACATTTTAGGATTGCTTGTTCTAGCTTCGAGAAGAATGCTGGTGCAATTTTGACTGGGATTCCATTGAATGTGTACATAGCTTTGGGTAGTATTGACATTTTAACAATATTTATTCTTTCAATCCATGAGCAAGGAATGTTTTTCCATTTCTTGATATCCTCTTCAATTTCCTTCGTAAGCTTTCTATAGTTTTCAGCATACAGATCTTTTACATGTTTGTTTAGGTTTATTCCTAGGTATCTTATGCTTCTTGGTGCAAGTGTGAATGGGATCAGTTTCTTTATTTGTCTTCTGTTGCTTCATTATTAGTGTATAAGAATGCAACTGATTTCTGTACATTGAGTTTGTATCCTGCGACTTTGCTGAATTCATGTATCAGTTCTAGCAGACTTTTGGTGGAGTCTTTCGGGTTTTCCATGTATAATATCGTGTCATCTGCAAAAAGTGAAGGCTTGACTTCATCTTTGCCAATTTTGATGTTTGATGTTTCCTTTTGTTGTCTGATCGCTGATGCTAGCACTTCCAACACTATGTTAAGCAACAGTGGTGAGAGCGGACATCCCTGTCGTGTTCCTGATCACAGGGTTTCGAAAGCTCTCATTTTTTCCCCATTGAGGATGATGTTAGCTGTGGGCTTTTCATAGATGGCTTTTATGATGTTTAAGTATGTTGCTTTTATCCCGACTTTCTTGAGGGCTTTTAATTAAGAAAGGATGCTGAATTTTGTCAAATACTTTTTCTGCATCGATGGACAGGATCATAAGGTTCTTATCTTTTCTTTTATTAATGTGATGTATCACATTGATTGATTTGCAAATGTTAAATCAGCCCTGCAGCCCAGGAATGAATCCCACTTGATCATGGTGAATAATTCTTTTTATATGCTGTTGAATTCGATTTGCTGGTATCTTATTGACAATTTTTGTATCCATATTCATCGGGGATATTGGCCTGTAGTTTTCTTTTTTTTTTTTTTTTTTTTTTGCTGGATCTCTGTCTGGTTTAGGAATCAAAGCAATGCTGGAAGCTTTCCTTCCCTTTCTATTTTTTGGAATAGGTTGAGAAGGACAGGTATTGTCTCTGCTTTGAATGTCTGGTAGAATTCCCCTGGGTAGGCATCTGGTCCTGGACTCTTATTTGTTGGGAGATTTTTGATAGCTGATTCAATTTCTTTGCTGGTTATGGGTCTGTTCAAGTTTTCTATTTCTTCCTTTTTGAGTTTGGGAAGTGTGTGGGTGCTTAGGAATTTGTCCATTTCCTCCAGGTTTTCCAGTGTGTTGGCAGGACGTAGTATTTTTCATAGTATTCCCTGATAATTGCTTGTATTTCTGAGGGATTGGTTGTAATAATTCCATTTTCATTCATGATTTTGTCTATTTGGATTATCTCCCTTTTCTTTTTGAGAAGCCTGGCTAGAGGTTTATCAATTTTGTTTATTTTTTCAAAAAACCAACTCTTGGTTTCATTGATCTGCTGTACAGTCTTTTTTAGATTCTGTATTGTTTATTTCTGCTGTGATCTTTATTATTTCTCTTCTTCTGCTGGGTTTGGGGTGTCTTTGCTGTTCTGCTTCTGTTTCCTGTTAGAGTTTGTATTTGGGATTTTTCTTGTTTCTTGAGATAGGCCTGGATTGCAATGTATTTTCCTCTCAGGACTGCCTTCGCTGTATCCCAAAGCGTTTGGATTCTTGTATTTTGATTTTCATTTGTTTCCGTATAGTTTTTAATTTCTTCTCTGATTGCCTGGTTGACCCATTCATTCTTTAGTCAGGTGTTCTTTAACCCCCATGCTTTTGGAGGTTTTCCAGACTTTTTCCTGTGGTTGATTTCAAGCTTCATAGCATTGTGGTCTGAAAGTGTGCATGGTACGATCTCAGTTCTTTTATACTTATGAAGGGCTGTTTTGTGACCCAGTGTGTGATCTATCTTGGAGAATGTTCCATGTGCATTCGAGAAGAAAGTATATTCTGTTGCTTTGGGATGCAGAGTTCTAAATATATCTGTTAAGTCCATCTGATCCAATGTATCATTCAGGGCCCTTGTTTCTTTATTGATCCTGTGTCTAGATGATCTCTCCGTTACTGTAAGTGGAGTGTTAAAGTCCCCTGCAATGACCACATTCTTATCAATAAAGTTGCTTATGTTTGTGATTAATTGTTTCATATATTTGGGGGCTCCCATATTCAGTGCATAGACATTTATAATTGTTAGCTCTTCCTGATGGATAGACCCTGAAATTATTATATAATGCCCTTCTTCGTCTCTTGTTACGGCCTTTAATTTAAAGTCTAGTTTGTCTGATGTAAGTATGGCTACTCCAGCTTTCTTTTGACTTCCAGTAGCATGATAGATAGTTCTCCATCCCCTCACTTTCAATCTGAAGATATCCTCAGGTCTAAAATGAGTCTCTTGTAGACAGCAAATAGATGGGTCTTGTTTTGTTTTGTATTGTCTTGTTTTGTTTTGTTTTGTTTTGTTTTGTTTTGTTGTTTTTATCCATTCTGACACCCTATGTCTTTTGGTTGGAGCATTTAGTCCATTGACATTTAGTGTTAATATAGAAAGATATGGGTTTAGAGTCATCGTGATGTCTGTAGGTCTCATGCTTGTAGCGATATCTCTGCTACTTTGTGGTCCTTGAACATTTCACTCACAGAATCCCCCTTAGGATCTCTTGTAGGGCTGGTTTAGTGGTGATGAATTCCTTCAGTTTTTGTTTGTTTGGGAAGACGTTTATTTCCCCTTCTATTCTGAATGACAGACTTGCCGGATAAAGGATTCTCGGCTGCATATTTTTTCTGTTCCTCACATTGAAGATTTCCTGCCATTCCTTTCTGGCCTGCCAAGTTTCAGTAGATAGGTCTGTCACTAGTCTTACCGGTCTCCCTTTATATGTTAGAGCGTGTTTATCCCTAGCTGCTTTCAGAATTTTCTCTTTCTCCTTGTATTTTGCCAGTTTCACTATGACATGTCGTGCAGAAGATCGATTCAAGTTACGTCTGAAGTGAGTTCTCTGTGCCTCTTGGATTTCAGTGCCTTTTTCCTTCCCCAGATCAGGGAGGTTCTCAGCTATGATTTCTTCAAGTACACCTTCAGCCCCTTTCTCTCTGTCTTCCTCTTCTGGTATTCCTAGTATACGGATATTGTTGCGTTTTATTGCATCACTTAGTTCTCTAATTCTCCCCTCACACTCCTGGATTTTTTTATCTCTTTTTCTCAGCTTCCTCTTTTTCCATAATTTTATCTTCTAATTCACCTGTTCTCTCCTCTGCCCATGCAATCCGAGCTGTGGTCGCCTCCCTTTTATTTTGCACCTCATTTATAGCATTTTTTTTTAGCTCCTCCTGACTATTTCTTCGTCCCTTGATCTCTGTAGCCATAGATTCTCTGCTGTCCTGTACACTTTTTTCAAGCCTAGCGATGAGTTTTAGGACTATTATTCTAAATTCTTGTTCCGTTATATTGCTTAAATTGTTTTTGATCAATTCGTTAGCTGTCGCCACTTCCTGGAGCTTCTTTTGAGGAGAATTCTTCCGTTTCGTCATTTTGGATAGTCCCTGGGGTGGTGCGGAACTGCAGGGCACTTCCCCTGTGCTGTGTGGAGTAACTTGTGTTGGTGGGCGGGGCCGCAGTCAGACCCGATGTCTGTCCCCAGCCCACCGCTGGGGCCAAAGTCAGACTGGTGTGTACCTTATCTTCCCCTCGCCCAGGGGCAGGACTCACTGTGGAGTGGAGTGGCCCCCCCGTGTGGGCTACTTGCACACTGCCAGGCTTGTTGTGCTGCTTTTATGGGATCTGGCGTATTAAGCGGGGTGGATCCGCAAGGTGCACAGGGGTGGGAGGGGCGGGCTCAGCTCGCTTTGCTGTCGGTGGTCCCCTGAGGGAGGGGCCCTGCAGCATCAGAGAAGGAGGCCGACCCGTCAGAGGCATGGATCCACAGAAGCACAGCGTTGGGTGTTTGTGCAGTGCAAGCAGGTTCGGTGAACTGGTTCCCTTTGGGGTTTTGGCTGGGGGATGGGAGAGGGAGATGGCGCTGGCCAGCGCCTTTGTTCCCCGCCGAGCTGAGCTCTTGTCTTCCAGGGCTCAACACCTCTCCCTCCCGGTGTCCTCTCGCCCTCCCTCTCTCCGAGCAGAGCTGTTGACTTATAACATGCCAGATGTTAAGTCCCGCTGGCTGTCAGAACTCACGCAGTCCGGCCCCTCCGCTTTTGCAAGCCAGGCTCGGGGGCTCTGCCTTGCCGGGCGGGCTTCCCCTCCACCGCCCCGGCTACTCCTGGCAGTCCGTGTAGCCCGCACCGCCTCTCCGCCCTTCCTACCCTCTTCTGTGGGCCTCTTGTCTATGCTTGGCTCCAGAGAGTCCATTCTGCTAGTCTTCTGGTGGTTTCCTGGGTTATTTAGGCAGGTGTGGGTGGAATCTAAGTGATCAGCAGGACGAGGTGAGCCCAGCGTACTCCTGCGCCTCCCATCTTCTCCCTGTTTCTTATCTTATTCTTAATAAAATTATTCTGCATCAATTCTGGAAAAAAAAACAAAACCAAGTTTGAATATTCAGCAAGTACCTCTCCTGAGGATTTACCTTTTGCTGGCAAATCTACAGCAAACAGTTTTTGGATCTATTTCAAATGTGAATGGATTGTAGTCAATTCGGGTTCTTTCAGTTACTATTTCTGCTTATTCTCCATTTTGTGACAGTCCAACATAGCACACAGCAAATCTGTTGAAAGACTTATTACATATGGTTGAGACACATCCGGGAAGACCACACTTAGAGAGCTACTACTTTGTTCTGTTCATTTTAGCATTGGGGAAGTGCCTCTCTCAAATTACTGCCAGGTTTCAAAGCCTATATGTTGAGTGGATTTGTTGAGATACACACATTGACAGTTACTGGCGTTACAGATGTGATGTGGAGTCTCCTACCCAGGTATTTACAGTTAACTGAAAAGATTACACACACACACACACACGCACGCACGCACGCACACACAACTGTAATAAAATATGAAACAGTTACATCAGAGGTGGGAATAGTAGTGTAATTTAAGTAAAGAGTTGTGTTTTAGGCAAATTAGCCAAGATGACAGTTTAGTAAAGACTAAAAGTAGATTTTATTCATAAATAATTGTAGTCACCATTTCTAACTTACTTTTACGATTTACTAAAGATTTTAGGTGAAATTTACACACATTGGGATGCACAAATCCTGCCTGTATTCATCCAGTGTGATACGTTTTCAAAAACTGATGCACATCCATGTAATCCCCACATTTATCAAGAAGAAGAACATGCCCTTAGACCAAAAAGTCCCCACTTGTCATTTGTCCCCCTACTTGTCTGCCTGGTACCAGAGGCAATTGCCGTCTCAATACATTTCTCACCGTCACATTGTTTTGATCTAGAACTCCAAACAAATGATAATATAGTATAATTTCTGTTCTGTCCTCCACTTAGCTTGGCACATGCTAATGTTGATGCAGGTATCACTAGATCAGACCTGTCCTAACAAAGTACCAAGGTTTATGATAGCTATTACCAATTACTTTCATGGTAGGGTAACCAACTTTCATTTAAGCTCATCATTTTTAATAACATAAACAGAGTAAGAAATTGAGTTCCTCCTGGTTTTCAAAAAAATTTCACATTGTGGAAAACATACATATACTAAAACGTGTAAAACATATAAATACAAATCATTATGGAGCAAATCGTCTATATACACAACACTTGAGTCGAGAAATGGAACACTGCTATCAAGATGCCTCTTCATATGTCTTTTCTTGGTCATAATTCTCCTTCCATCTTATAGATGGCTAGTATGCTGATTTCTCAAGTAACCATTTCATCTATTTTCTTTATAGTTTTATTACCTAGGTATAACCCCGAAACAATAGAGTTTAGTTTTAAATGTTTTTACATTTTATATAAGGAAATCTTACTATGTATGTGTTTGGATTCTTTCACTCAATTATGTAATGGTTCTAGTAGGAAGCCTCCAAGGTGGCCCAATAATTTCAGCCTCTTGGTGTTCAGACTCTCATGTAATTTCCTCCCCTTGAGTAACTTGCTTCTATCCACAGGCTATGACAACATCGAGTGACTGAGTTACAAATGACTGTGATTTTCATTTTAATGCCAACTCTTTCTCCCTCTCTCACTGGCTTTGATAAAGCCAGGCGCTACGTGGGAGAGATCCTTGCAGCAAAGAACTGAGCGCAGTCTCATTCGACGACCAGCAAGGAAGTGAGGTCCTCCCTCCTGTGGACTGCGAGGAATTGAATCCTGCCAATGACCACATAAGTGAACTTGGAAGTGGATTCTTCCCCAGACCATACCTAGATGAGACCTTAGTGCCAGCCAGCACTTTGAGTGCAGACTTGTGAAACCCTATGAAATGGAGAGTCTGGGTGGGCCGTACCTGGATTTTGGATCCACAGCAACAGAGAAAATAAATTTGAGTGTCACTCTGAGCTACTAAATTTTTAGGTAATGTTACATAACAGTAGGTAACCGGTACAGATTTATCTAGGGCCACGGCCCACACGGTTGAGAAGGGAGGGATCAGAAGGTGCAGAGAGAAATAGAAATGCTGAAATGGATATAGTCATAAGGTCACAAAGCCCACGTAGCCATCCCCTAGGAGGGTCTGGGGCACTCTCTTTACCACGCTGTTAGGGAATCATCAAGTACCAGTGTCAGCAGCATCTTGGGAGAGGAGTGCCTATTGTCTAAAGTTAGAGGTTGTGGTAGGGAATACTGTGACCAAACTGTGCTCCCTAGGAAGAATGGGGATGGTCATAGCTCTGAATGACTGAGTCATGTGCGGGACTTAATTGAAGGAAGTAATGTGGGTATAATTATGTGATTGCCAACAAGGTTGGAATGACAAAGGGGGCAGAATGATATGTGACCCTCAGGGATCTATCAATATGGATAATAGAGCATGGTTTCCCTCATAATAGGATATAGGCAGCCAACTCAGTTTCACCCTCATATACGCAAAAGCCTACACGTACGTGTGCGCGTGCGCGCGCGCACACACACACACACACACACACACACAAACACACACAGACATATACACCTACCCCTGGTTCTTCCCATGTCTGTGCATTTCTGTCATTAACCTTGCTCCAGGTGGTTTGTCACAGTTTCTATAAAAACCTACAAGTAGAGAGTTAATGGTCGGCTTCTCTGCTCCTTAGCTGACTTGCCTGGCACAGTGACCAAGGTCTTCATTCCTTATATTCCTTATATTCCTTATTCCTTATATAGGTGTGTGTGTGTGTGTGTGTGTGTGTGTGTGTGGAATTAAAAGAACATAAGCATAAAGAACAAAGGCTGAGGTCATTGATCCAATGGAAAGTCATGTTCCCTGACGCAGTTGGCAGAGTCAGGCTATTAGCAGACCTAGAAACCATTAACCTACAAATGGAGAGGCCAGTCCTCTAGGTTGAAGGGCTGCATGAGTACATATCATAGAAATTCTTTCATCCTTCTTCCAAAAGTCTATGGCCATTGGTTCAGCGGAAGCTAGAATACTCATGGGTTTGCAGGCTGTTGGACATGGGATCTCAGTTGAACTCACTGCTGGATACCCACGATCCTTTATGTCCCCTATTTAAATGCCTTGATCTAGATGTGAGAGTTAAAGGAGAACTTTCCCCATTACCTTCATCTGAATGATCCACTAGGGGGAATTTGTGCCTCCTTCTACCATAATTGTAGGCTGTGTGCCTCTAGAGGTCTCAGCTCTAAGACAGGAAAGCTCATTGGAAGGCACGTGGGTAGTTCTGATTGGAAGTAAAATTCTGGCTGCCACCTTATCCCTTTGGGTTTCTAGTGCCAGGAAGGCAGCAGTCAACGTTAGGAGCTACAGGGGCCACAGGGAATAGTTTTAGCATTCAGGTGATCTGCAGGGGCATTTGTGGTATTCCTATTCCCGGCATTCACTGCAGATGGGCAAGTAGTGTAGCCTGAAGAGGACATAGGACCCATGGGTTCAGAACTCTCAGGGATGGGGACCTTGGTCACAACACTAGGCAAGTAAGCTAAAGGAAGACAGGAACTGCCCACTAACCCTCCTGCTGTAGGTTTTTACAGAAACTGAGACAAACCACATGGAGCAAGGTTAGTGAGAGAAATCCACAGACATGAGCAGAACCAGGGGTAGGTATACAATATCCCATTCTGATGCTCTTTGCCATACATGCCCTCATCCACAAGGTAGTGTGAGTATGGACTATGAGTGGCTCACACCGATCGCACACTGTAGGTAAGGGTCTCAGCCTCTGGGGTGGGGGACACCTGGAGTTCTTCCTCTCCATTCGTTCCACCCATCAAAGGGTGTCAAAACGTAGTGAAAGTGATGTAGGAGTACAATGGCCTAACCCCTTCGCCTCTGTGACGAGCAAGTCACAGTGGCCCAGTACACACCCCTCATGTGTGGGTCAGAATACGGGGGTGGAGTTGAACTGAAAGCACCCTTTGTCTTAGCTTCTTTTACTACCCTGTGCTGACTCCGCTTTACACTGGGTCTCCTGAGAGCACCTCCTTCCTTATGCAGTACTTATGCAGGAATACCCGTTGTAGGCTCTGGTGTTTTGAATGCAACGTGAGAATCACAGTTTGGTGCGGTCCGCCTCAAGCATAGCCTCCTTGAGAGAGACACTTCCTAACATGGTGAGCTGTTTTATTCGTGGGAGTGTCTGCGGTCCCTCGGGATACATGATCTTTCAGGAATTGGACACAGGAAGTCTAAAACCAAGTGTGCACAAACTGTGAGAAGCAACAGCATCCTATGAAAAGATTCAGTGGTTCAGCGGAGAATAAGGTCAAGAGCCCACGGTGTCACCCAGTGACCGTTCATATCATAGGGAAATGTTTGAAGGCACTGTTACTGAGACTTGGAACACTGGTGTCAGGTCGACCGCAGGGTCGGAGCTCAAAACAGAGGCTTGAGCCCAAGTAGATTGTCTGGGAGGTGGTCCCAAGTAGTGCTCTAGGGATACTGTGAAGTGATCCAGGGAAGGGTAGAAACCAATCCAGGTTGATTTCAACAGCAGGTGAGTCCTGTGGGCATCGGGGGTTCGTTCAGTGCTACTGAGGCCCTCTGGTCTCACATGTCCCACTAGAGGGGATAGAGGCTAGAGCACTTATCCACCAACTACTGGCCACCGTTTGAACGCTTCTCCCAGGCACGTGCCTTCCCTGTTGTGTCCTTTGCGATCTGCTCCTTCATGTAGACTGAGCCCTCCGCAGAGAGTTCCAGGCACTTGCTGTAAGCCACCATCCTACACTGTTAGTGTGGGAAGGACTGAGGTGATAGAAGTGAAAATCCTGAAATGGCCTGCTATGATCCCCTCGTTGTGCAGAGAATTAGAAGACCTGGCAGCTAAGGGTGACCATTCACGAAGGAAAAAAGAATGAGACACGATTCTTTATATTTAATGCCTGGGAAGTTAAGATTTATTTGCTATATAGAAACATCTCCATACAGAACATCTGGCAGTAACAGATACATCAGTTGGGATGATATGTTATCGTATATCAGGGAAAATACAACCTTTGTACTGACTTGGGATGGACATCATAAGAAAGAGGTGGGAGGGAATTGGGCGGTGGGGTGGTATATTCCAAGGCCAACCAGTTGAAAAATCACTGGGAACTGAGGTTTTACAGTTGGCCTCACATGATTCAGCTCCCAGTTGGACGACATGAAGGAGATTGGCTGATGAAAACAGCAGGGTGCAGGTCAGGGCACTCAGCAGCAGCAAGAGCCACTAGAGCAGGTTGGTGGGTGGTGGCAGGGGGTCTAGCAACAGCTGGGGCGGCAGCAGCTGGACACACAGCAGGTGGGGCGGCAGCAGGTGGTCCGGCAGCAGGTGGTCTGGCAGCAGGTGGGGCGGCAGCAAGGCTGGCAGCAGCTGGAGCCACAGCAATTAGAGCCACAGCAGCTGGAACCCCCACAGCAGGGGCGGCAGCAGCTGGACACACAGCAGGTGGGGCGGCAGCAGGTGGTCCTGCAGCAGGTGGTCCTGCAGCAGATGGGGCGGCAGCAAGGCTGGCAGCAGCTGGAGCCACAGCAGCTGGAACCCCCACAGCAGGGCCGGCAGCAGCTAGAGATGCAGCAGCTGGGGCGGCAGCAGCTGGAACCACAGCAGCTGGAACCACAGCAGCTGGGGCGGCAGCAAGTGGTCCTGCAGCAGGTGGTCTGGCAGCAGGTGGGGCGGCAGCAAGGCTGGCAGCAGCTGGAGCCACAGCAGCTGGGGCGACAGCAGGTGGTCCTGCAGCAGGTGGTCTGGCAGCAGCTGGGGCGGCAACAAGTCTCCTGGCCACAGCCCTGGTCAGAGCAGACGGAGCCACAACAGGAGTTGACCATGGTGTCAGAGGGTGGAGGTTTGGGGTGGGTTTCCAGAAAGGTGGGATAGGAAGATTTGAACATCTGCTTCCCCAAGGTCACCTTTTATACCTTGCTTGGTGGCCAGTGTCTCACATGCAAGACTCTTTTCTTTTAATTGTTTGTCCTAATAGTAGCCAATTATCAAATTAGCCAGTTTTCATTTTCAGGTTAAGGTTTTCAAGATAGATGGATAACATGATTTCATTTTCCTGATACATGACTCATCCCATCTGCTTTTCCTGAATTATCTTTAATGTGTTTGTCTTGCTTTAGCTACCTAAAAGAAAACTGTCACCTGATTTATGTATAGAGGTATATGTGTTTATCTAATTGTGCTTAGCAAATCATATGTACTCTTGGGAGATAATGGTTCTTAGAGGCCCACATTTGTTTTGGTGACCTGGGAATATCAGGGTGCATTTCAGTCTGATGGCCCATTCATAGTGGGTCATTTATGCTGGGAACTTTTGAGTATGGTTTAGGGGATCACTGTCATGAGGATAAGAATCTTAGGACACACCTCCTCCCCATTGTGATCATGCCCCATTATCCAGACTTCCTGCTTGGAAATAAATAACTTTTCTAAGAAGTAAAACTAGGTCACAAATTTTGATATATCTTGTTTTCTCTCAGGTCTATCAAGGCATACTTAAAATACAAAAAATTCCACATGGTCAATGTTTCCATTTTGTTGAGTTTGGATATATGCCTAGACCCGTAATACCAACACCACAATTGAGGTAATAAATGTTATCTGTCATTGCCTAAAGATTTTTTTGTCCTCTTGCTCTGCATGTTATGTGTGGTAAGAACACTTAGCATGAGATCTACCCTCTTAACAAGTTTGTCAGTGCACCCTGTTGTATTGTGAGCTATATGTACATTGTTGTTCTGTAGATCTCTAAAGCTTACTCATCCTGTATAAGTATAATTTTATGTTCATTAAAGAACTACCCATTTCCTCTTCCTCCCTGAAAACCACCATTGTACTCTCTGCTCCTATGGACTTGATGATTTTATGTGTAATCATGCAGTATTTACTTGTCCTTCTGTGACTTACTTCACTTAGCCTAATGTCTTCTAGATCCGTCCATATTGCTGCAAATAATGGGATTTCCTTATTTTTATAAGGGTGATGATATTCCATTATGTGGCTATTTCATATTTTTTAAATCCATTTGTCTGTCAGTGGACATATGGGTTATTTCCATATCTTCACTATTGTGAATAATGCTGTTATAAACATGGGAGTGCAGATACCTCCTCAAGATCCTGATATCACTTCTTTCAGATATATACCCAAAAGTAGGGTTGCTGATTTATACAGTAGTTCTATTTTTCATTTTTTAGGAACCTCTATACTGTTTCCCATAGTGGCTGCGCCATTTTACATCCCAACAGTGTAAAAGGGTTCTAATTTCTCCACATCCTCACCAATACTTGCTATCTTTGGTGGGGTGTTACAGATGTGAGGTGGTATTTCATTTTTCTCCACAAACAAACCTCCAGAACTCAGCTTTAGGGCTTCTTAGGGGAAGTCAGCTGCAGAGATAGAAGCCCTCTATCTACCTGTATCATAAGGTTCAAGTCCCTCAACTTCTGCTTTGTTGGGCTGACTTTTCTTCTGACTTTGACTTCTTGTTTTTCTGTCTTTGTCAGGGCATGTTGACTTATCTCTGTTTCCAAGATTTACTTGTCAATACAAGTTAGATTGCCCAGTGTCCTTGCCTTTTACTGTAATTCATATCTTACCATCTTGCTGTCTCTTTAAATTGCTGGGCTCTGAAGATACCCTATATTTTTCTGCTTCATTACTTAAATTGTTGATCAGATTTCACTTTCTAGGTCTTTATTTCCAAGAAAGGAGACATAAAATGAATATCCAGGTTAGACAACACCAACCTATTTATTCATAGTGGGATGGAGTAAAAGCTTAAAGGTTACAAAATTCCCAACCAAATGACTAGCAGACTAGTGTTTCAAAAAAATAGGGGCACTGCCAGTTCATCAGCTGGCTCTTCAAATACATTTTCCCCGTGGAGAACAAGGGAACCCAGAGAATGAGGAGAACACTGGAAAACCTTGTCTTTGAATTACGTTCTTCCAAATATATGTCATTTTCAACTTTAGGATGGTTTTTGAGTAGTCATTTCATTCTTGGACTGGTCTTTCTGAAAACGGAACCATGGACATCTCAACTTTGTTGAGTCTTTCCGTAAAATATGTTTATCAAATCATGAAGTTGGGAAAGATTGAATATATTGAATGCCAGAATCATGATTCCAAGTGACTTGGACGTCCTAGCATAAGAGGCAAAATCTAGCACAAGGAAATCTCAGAGGCTTTCTTAGATCTAAAAGAGTAGTTACCAATGCAACATGGCACATGGGATCGAGGAGGAGTAAATATATCTAAACTTCTTGGGAGAATTTATTTGAACTGCCTACATATCCTGAGGTTGTATGTACCCTTAGCAGCTCTTCCTTGGGTATATTATTACCAGAATGAGCCATGTTACTAGTGGTATTGGGTAGCAAAAGAGATTCAGAATTGCTGCTCTTCAGATAACCACTGGACATCTATAAGCATAGATTGAAGCAGTTTGTAATGAAAAAGACATAGGTGTTTACATGATATTGTAACCTCAGAACAAGTCCACATTTAGTGCCATTAAATGCTGAATGCAGACATTAATACATTAACGCAAGTGTGGTATTTTAAAAGGTAGAAGACACAGTTCTACTCCTTTCTTAGCAATCAGAACACATCTGAAAATGTGTTCAGTTCTTGCCTACATTTAGAATAATAGAGATAAATTGCAGTATATTAAAAGCAAAATTGCTAAGGTGGTGACATCATGATCAATGAAGAGCAGGTGAAAAAACTTGGGAAAATTGGCCTAAAGAAAAGAAAAGTGGAGCAAAGGCATGGCTGTGCAGCATGGAGGAGCTGTATGTGAGAGATTGGACTTGCCCCAAATGAATGTCATGGGCTGACACAGGATAAGTGGGTGGCTCATAGAGAAAAAAAAAATTTATACTCACCATAAAGTTTTATGGAATGGCTTCCTCCATACATAGCAGGGGGACATAAGTGTAAGCTGGTGTTGCAGAGGAAGACTCGTGAACCAGATGGTGGAGATTGGGTGAAATGACTTTGAGGATTCCTTTTACCATAAGGGACCTATAAGTCTAATCAATCAAATTCTTCACGGTGCTTCTTTTTTTTTTTTTTTTTTTCGTGGCCATTATGCCCTGGCCCTAATTTCCAAGCTGACACAACCAAGCTAAAAACCCAGGCTCACATATACAAGTGCACATAAAACTGGTAAAATCTGAACAAGTTCTGTAGATTGTGCTAATGTTAGTTTCTGAGTTTTGGTGTGTACTATAATTCTATAAGAAGTGACCATTGGGGGAAATTGGATAGAGAGTACCCAGAATTTTGCTGTACTGTTTTTCAACTTCTTGTGAACCTATAGTTATTTCAAAATAAAATGTAAAATAAAGCTCAGTAGAGGTAAAAGGGAGCACACTTTTGTCTACCATGTACCTTTATCTCATTAAATCTTTGTCACAACTGTCTTTTTTCCTTCAATCAATAAAATACATATTTGAGAAATGAAGAGATTCTTGTAGGTATGAGATAAAATTTGAAAATTCTAGTTTGCTGCCTTGAAGTCAGACACATAGAGTTTAAAAAAATTTTTAAAACAAGTGTAAAAACACTTAAGTGTATCTTAAGTGTAAGAACACTTAAGATATACCTTCTTAGAAAATTTTAAGTATATAAAACAGTATTGTCAGCTGTCAGCACTATGCTATATAGTAGATCTCCAGAAGTTACTTATCTTGCATAACTGAAACTTTGTACTCTGACCAGCATCTTCCCATTTATTCCTTTCCTCAGCCCCTGGCATCACCATTCTGCTCCCTGCTTCTATTTGATTATTGAGTTTGATTATTTTATGCATGTAAGATCATGCAGTATTTGTCTTTCTGTATTTGACTTATTTCATTTAGCATAATGTCCTCCAAGTCCACCCATGTTGCAAATGGCAGGATTTCCTCCTTTTAAAGCTGAATAATACTCCATTCTATATATACACTATTTTTTCTTTATCTGTTCATCTATAGATGAATGCTTAGGTTGTTTCCATATCTTGGCTATTGTGAATATTATTGCCATAAACATTGGAGTACAGGTATTCCTCTGAGGTTCTGATTTCAGTTACTTTGGATACATACTCAGAAATGGGATTGTTGGATTGTATGGTAGTTCTGTTTTTTAATTTTTTAATGTTTATTTATTTTTGAGAGAGAGAGAGCAGATGAGGGGCAAAGAGAGAGGGAGACACAGAATCTGAAGCAGGCTCTAGACTCTTAGCTGTCGGCACAGAGACCAATGAGGGGCTCGAACTCACAAACCACAAGATCATGGACCTGAGCTGAAGTCGGATACCTAACCATCTGAGCCACCTAGGAGCCCCTGTGTTTTAATTTTTGAGGAACCTCCATATTTTTTTCCATTATAGCTGTACCAACTTAACATTTTCATCTACAGTGTACCAGAATTCCCTTTTCTCAACATCCCTATCAACACTTGTCTTTTTTTTTTTTAATAATAGCCATCCTAATAAGTATCAGGTGATATCTCATTGTGATTTTGATTTGCATTTCCCTGATGATTAATGGTGTGTGACAATTTTATAGGTGTGTATCATCATCCTTTCTTTGGAGAAAAGCAATCCTAAATTGAGAGTTTAAGTAACACGTCCAAGGCCACAGTTAGTATGTGGTACAGTCAAAATTCAGACCTAAGTCTAATTCCCAAGTCCGTGGGCTATCTACACTGAGCTGCCTCTGTTTAAATTGGTTTAAATCAATTCATGGATTATAGTTTTCTAAGGACTCTTTTTTGTTGGCAGTTGTAATCCATAGCTCTCATGTTATATGTATTAGGTTCAAAGATGCCTCCCTTTAAACCTTTTCTTGTTTCTGCTAACACTTAATTGTGACCTGGATAAAAATCTCATTGGTGAGTACCAGTTTAATTTTTCTGTTGTAGGGTCCCCTGAGAATATGTGCTCCTATGTCACATGAAAAAGAGCAATATGCATTGAACATTTCATTAATAAGAAATAATGAGAGATGAGCAATATCAGTGCCTTCCAATACTAAAAAGTTTTATTTGGGAGCCTCAAGAAATTCCACATGAACATAGATTCCATTGAGAAACATTGGAAAGAAAAAAAACCTAGAAGAGGAACATTTAAAGACTTTTATATTTAGAATCAGAATTAGAAATTCTGAAAAATCAGCTGCATAATCTGACCATAAATTCTGACTCATTTGGCAATAAGGTATTTCTACATAAGAGAATAAGTGACATAGAGACCAGAGGTTTCCAGATCAGTCCATGGGTCTGTTTGTAAGTTCATGACATCAGGAAGTGCCATGTGTTTTGTTAAATTAGATGCTTTCTTCCTGGACTGAAGGATGGGGGCAAGGAGGTTCCAGTCCAGAGCAGGATGTTCAGCAGCAAGAACTGCCATAGCAGCTGGGGCAGCAGCAGGTGCAGGTGGTCTGGCAGCAAGAGGGGTGGCAACAGCTGGACACACAGCAGCTGGGGCAACAGTAGGTGGTCCTGCAGTGTGTGGTCTGACAGCAGCTGGGGCAGCAACAAGTCTCCTGGCAGAGGCCATGGCCACAGCTCTGGTCAGAGCAGATGGAGCCACAACAGGAGTTGACCATGGTGTCAGAGGGCAGAGGCTCTGGTTGGGTTTCCAGAAGAGTGTATTCCTTGAATCTAGAAGACTTCTTGCTCCAGGCCCCCTTTTACACCCTGCTGAGGGACCTCTTTCCATGTTACTGTTTACCCTAACAAGTAAGCAATCGTTTAATTAGGTAATTACATTTTCCAAGTTGGATGGAAAACATTGTTTCCTTTGCCTGATTAGGATTTATCCCATTATCTCCTCCCCTGTCACATCTTGGCTGTCTTCCTTTGTATGAATCATCTTGGCTCAGATTCTAAGCTGAATATGTTGACTCTCTCTCCATCTGCCCTTTCCTCCTGAATCATCCCTGGTAATTCTGTCCTTGTAGGCACCATCTATGTTTACAGATAGAGAAGCTTCTTCCAGAGAGCAGTTGTCATGGTGAACCTTGACATGGAGTAGTCCAGGTTTCACTCTTCCTCATCTGTGGGTCTTATCATGCTTGCAATTTTTGCAGCATTTCTTATGGAAAAAAGATTTAGTCATAGGTTAAATCCCGATATAAGAAAATCTCAGAAGAATGGAATCTTAACCTGAGAAGTCAAAGTAAAATCCATCAGTGTGGTCAGTTGTTAGCAAAAACAGTTGTGGGCACATGCAGAATTCTCAAGATACTCAGACTGTGTTCTAATCCCATTTCCTGGACTTGCTGTTTTTAAAGAACAAATATGTATCTGGAATGGACATATAGCCCTTCAGGAATCACCACCACTAGAATTGATAAGAGAACCTAATATATGCAAAAAAATTTATATTTATACATAAAATAGAATATACAGTATAGCCCCAATTATGTAAAAACATAGAGAAATATTGAAATTATTACAAATATTAATTTTATTAACATTTAATTACAGATATTAAAAATGATATTAACAGTATTTCTGGTTGGTGGACTTACAGAAACTGTTAATTTTCTCCTTAACACTTTTATCTTCTACTTTTCTTTGATGACTTTTCTTTTGTAAAGAAAAGAAAAGAAAAAAGAAAAGAAGGAAGGAAGAAAAGAAGAAAGAAAGAAAGGAAGAAAAAGAAAGAAAGAAAGAAAGAAAGAAAGAAAGAAAGAAAGAAAGAAAGAGAAAAAGAAAACCTTGTCGTGCAATTACACCACTATTTAGAGATCTCTAATGTGACCCTCTAGGACTGGGGGTTGGAAGATACCAGATCAGGATGATACTGTCAGGGAGGAAGAATTTCCTTTTCCCCTCAAGGTCCTTCTAGCTGGACTAAGAAACAAGTTGACAGAGGCACCTGGGTGGCTCATTCGGTTAAGCTTCTCACTCTTGGTTTCAGCTCAGGTCATGATCTTACACTTTCATGTGTTCGAGCCCCATGTTGGGCTCTGCACTAGCAGTGCAGAGCCTACTTGAGATTCAGTATCCCTCTCTCTCTGCCCCTCCCCCACTTGTGTTGTCTCTGTCTCTCTCAAAATAAAAATTAAAAAAAAAATTTGTTTGAAAAGAAACAAGTTGACATGAAACAGATTAACAGGAGAAAATCAATTTTAATAGCATACATCTGGGGACACTGAAATTCCAAAGATCATGAGGCAGCATGATGCTTCTATGAGCTAAGGAGAAGGGTGGGAGTCTGAGGATACAAATGGGGAAAAGACCATTATCCGGAAGGTGAGAGATGTTTACAAAGCAAAGTTGCCCTATTATGTTGATAAGCTTCTTAGCTATCTTCATTAATAATTCTCTTCCTGATAAAAGCAGGCAGTTGACGGGAGGTAAAGAGTGTTTCCTGAATCTGCTGGGTTTTGATTGGTTTTAACTCAAGGTTCATGCCAAAGTGGCCCCTTTGGGGACAGTCTGCCCTCAGCACCTATACTTCTCAATATCATCCAGGTCTCAGCTCAAATCATCCCCTTCACAAGAGAAACCACCTCTGACCTCACAATCGCAAGGATTTCTCAGTCCCTCTCATCATATTGTACTCTTTGTGTTTCACTTGTCTTCCTAGAACTTACCTTTATTTGAAAGCACAATCATGTGCTTATTGTCATGTGTTGCCCTCTAGAATATCAACTCTTGGTATTACATTCTCAGTAGCTTGAATATTTCTCTGATATATAGTAAGCATTCAGTAAGTATTTGCTGAATGAATGAATAAATATAGCACATGATTCCATTGGGCAGGGTCATGGCGTGTGTGTATACATATTTAAACATAGAAATATTTATATAAACACGGGAAAAGGTCAGGAATGATATCTATCAATCTAGGGATGGGAAGAAGGTCATTAGGGAGACTTTTACTTTATACTTTATAAATTTTCTTCATGTTGGGTTATTAGAAATACTTTTGCCTTCTTTTCAGTGTTTTCAAATAAAATCAAGTTTTTTAAAACAAACAGGAGATTTGGCTTAGCCAAGAAACACATCTCATGAACTATGGATTCTTGTTATAACCTCTTCCAGATTTTGTGTGACCCTACCAGGCATGGGGCAAGGCCTCATGATAACAGGCTATTGACTCTCTGGTGCCCTTAGGATGTATTCCAAACTTCTCAACACCCTTCACACACCTACTTTCCAACCCCATCTACAGTCACTCTCTCATCTTCCTCATTGCCCTAAGCTCTAGTCCACACTTTTCAGATTCAACCCTTTGCAATTCTGTCTAAGACCCTAGAAAACCTATTCCTTATTTTCTACCTCACAAGAACATAGCTCAAATGCCACTCTCTGATAGCTTCTCTTACTCCTTCAAACAGTTATTTGGTGTTATTTCTTTGATATTCCCATAGAGTTCAATTCATCTTGGCTACAGAGCTGCAACCATGTTGTTCTTGTTTGAATCCTCCACATCTAGCAAAGTCCTTGGCTCATAGTATATTCTCAATAAAAGGTTTTGGAGCTTGAGAAAACATTAAAATAACTTTAAAGATCTTTTAAGTTGTATTATGATACTAAGTTATAAAATGTCTGCATAGAAACAATATAATGAAATTTCACTAATTGAAAAATAAGAGAGCAGACTGGCCTAATTTAGCTGGCTAGAACTTTTTAAAATATTGCCTTTAGGGGCACTTTTAGGTGGCATCTTTAGGGATTTAGTTGGTTAAGTGTCTGATTCTTGATTTCAGCTCAGGTCATGATCTCATGGTTTGTAAGATCGAGCCCTGCACTGGGCTCTGCACTGACAGTGTGGAGCCTGCTTGGGATTCTCTGTCTCTCTCTCTCTGTCCCTCCTCCACTCACACTCTATCTCTCTAAATAAATAAATAAATAAATAAATAAATAAATAAACTTAAAAAAATACTACCTTTTAGCTTCTTTCCAATACATTTAAAGTGTAATTAAGAATCATAGCTAAAGAATGCTTCTAAGTGATAGGATCAAGGCATAGGTACAGAATGATATGATTCACTTGCAGTTAGCATTAAGTAAGTCCATACTGTGTTAAATATATCTTCTGTAATTAAATTCACTGTCTCAGTTTGCCTTACAAACAATCATTTTACAGAAGATGCCAAGTTTCAGGTGGGCGCAGGCCAGGAAAAATTAGCCTGCACATGTCACTGATGGAATGTGTCCAAATTAGTGATATTTTATTGTGTGAATGTCATAGCAAGAGATTTAAAGGGTGTAGGAGACATTTAGGACATTGTTCTAATCCTTTTCTCATGGTTCTGGTAATGTGTCAGCCACATAATGGATAATTGCCCCAATACATGACACTCCCAGGAATGTATAATGTCCTTAGAATAGAATTACTTTCCTGAGAGTGAAAGCGAATCACTGGTCCCATAGTCTTTAATGTTTAGGATGTGCACATGATCATGTAGGGATTGTGTTGGGGCCTACAAAGCCCCAAGTGACTCACAGTTCAAATCACAATAGCAGGCCCATGTTTGCAGACAAGCTACATGTTGGTTAGAAATGTTCTCCTTGGGGTGCCTGGGTGGCTCAGCTGGTTAAGCATCCAACTCTTGGTTTTGGCTCAGGTCACAATATCACAGTTTGTGGGTTCGAGCCCTGCATTGGGCTGTACTCTGCCGGTGACGAGTCTGCTTGGAATTCTCTCTCTCTCTCTCTCTCTCTCTCTCTCTCTGCCCCTCCCTTGCTTGCTCTGTCTCTCTCTCTCTCTCAAAACAAATAAATAAATAAAACTAAAAAAAATGTTCTTCTGGAAAGGTCTTTGTTGGGTTTGGTAGAATCATAAAACTAGAGTCTTGTAGAGCTGTAGATTGTCACTCACTGATATATGTAGCAAACAGCAGTTGAAAGCTTCCCTATTTTGTTCCAGGCACTATGCATGAATGTCCGTACTACTTGTTCTTTAAGACTCAAGTGTCATTACCTCATCCAACAAACTCTGCTTGATACTCTCCACTCAAACTGCCTTTCCCTCTTCTAATATCCTGGAGGTATCTTTAAAATTTTTTTTTTAATTTACACTTACTTATTTTTGAGAGACAGAATGAGACAGAGCATGAGCGAGTTGGGGGCAGGGGGGGGTGGTGGGCAGAGAGAAGAGACACAGAATCTGAAGCAGCCTCCAGGTTCTGAGCAAGTATTCAGCACAGAGCCTGATGTGGGGCTCAAACCCGAGAACTGTGAGATCATGACCTGAGCTGAAGTCAGACACTTAACTGACTGCACCAGGCACCCCTGGAGGTATCTTATAGCCCCCATGCCTAGCTTGCAGCATGGCCAAGAGCTAGTTCCATATACACATTTGTTAAATAAATCATATAGTCTCCACCTTTGAGAAACTCAGTGTGGACAGAGAAAGAGATGAATAAAGAGACAGTTCTAGTCCAAAGAAAAATTCTTTATGGAGAACCAAGTGCTCCTGTAGACTGTCTCAGGATAGGAGAAATAACTGTCTAAAAGTGATGCAGAAAAGGGACATTAGATTTAGACCTCAAAGAGCAAAAGGGGACAGATGGAGAATGAATTTGAGACAGAAATGCTGACATGTACAAAGGGGCAGAGACATGGGAGAGCATGGTGTGTTCATGGAGTGGGAAGTGATTTTGGAGAGCTAGAGTTACAGGGGTACTCTAGCATTCCTGTACTTTAAAATAACCTTAGGATGTGGGGAGCTGACTTTGGCTCAGGTCATGATCTTGTGGTCCGTGGGTTCAAGCCCCATGTCGGGCTTTGTGCTGACAGCTTGGGGCCTGGAACCTGCTTCAGATTCTGTGTCTCCCTTCCTCTCTCTCTCTCTCTCTCTCTCTCTCTCTCTCTCAAAAATAAATAAACATTTTTTAAAAATTTAAAAAAACATTAAAATAACCTTAGGATGTGATGTATACTTTGGGGGATGTTGGAATGTCACAGAGCAACACTGATGGGGCAGGAGACATAGATTTTTCTCTTTAGCTTGAATCATGTAAGGGTAAGAAACTGAAGCATGAATGAAATCTGCATATGGTGTATGAATGGCGAATAACTCTTGCCAAAAATTTTCTTCACCCAGTGGCCATTCTCTTGAAGCTAGGGTGAGTAGAAAAAAATGAAGCATTGCTGGTTCATTAAAGACTCAAAGAGATGAGTTTTCTTTGTGTTATCTGATGCTTTTTTGTTGTTAAAATAAGTTTAGAAATTCTGTTATGTAGTGATCCAGGTCTAAATTCTTGTCTGTATCTGTATACAAAATCAGTTATTCAGGAGCTAGTTATAAACACAGGAGAAGTAAGTCCGTTTTATTTCTGTGATGAGAAAAGTGAATATTGAATTAAAAAATGGGATAATCAGTAGAAGAGAAAAATCTAAGAAAATGTCATCAATAAAAACTGAGAATTAAGATGATCTACTCAGAGTCATATAACCTTGGCCAATAATGTCTTTCTTACTGAGTGATGGGAGATGGTGTTGAATGCCTGGTAGTCACTTACAGAGTGCCTCATGCAGAGTGATGGTCTTAGGGAAAATGTGGGAGAGAAATCAGAAACTAGACACACAGCCATCGCAACTCATTTGAGTAACATCACCCAGGACTCTGTGTCCTGGTGCCTTGCATAAAAGAAGCTTTTGATTCTGTAATGATGTTGATGGGGAAGGTGCAAGTGTGGGATAGGGCATTCAGCAACAAGAGGATCCATAGCAGCGAGGGCAGCAGCAGGTGGTATGGAAACAAGTGATCTGGTGGCATCTGGGTATCCAGCAGCTAGGGTGGTAGCGACTGGACATATCACATTTAGGGTGGCAGTAGCTGGGGCACCAAGAGGTCCCCTGGCAGAGGCTGTGCCACAGCCCCGGTCAGAGCAGATGGAACCACAATAGGAGCTGACCGTGGTGTCAGATGGTGGAGGTTCATCATTTCCAGATGAGTGAGTTCCTGAGTTTGGTTATCTCCTTCCACAGTGCCCTCTTTGTACTCAGCTGAGATGCTGCTCCTCAAAAATAAAACTCAACCAGAATCTCCAACCTAACTTTCCTTACTCTTTCCCATAAATACATTTCACCCACCATACTAACTTATTTCCTATGGCATTTGTTGTTTCACCCAGGAATCTCTGGCTCTTGTCTTCTCATTGTCCCAATCCATGAATTAATATTGATATACTTCTACTCCTTAACTGGTTATACTGTTTTCCTGATACTTTTAAAGTAAAGATTTGCCTTCATAAGAATACAAACACTCTGCTTTTACCCAGTTCTCTCCTTCACTTTGTCTTGTCTTATGTGTTTGTGAGCTGTATGCCTTCTCCTGAGTTTTCAAACTTGACACATTTTATTTCTATGAATCAATCCTTATTTATTATTCTTCTCCAGTATTACCAACACACTCTACTGGCACGTATCTTCCTATTAAATTCAAGATTCCATTGTGACTTCCATGAGGGGTGAGAACTGGGTCTCATCCCACATGTGTACTTCCCAGAACCCAATAGCACAAGGACCTTGCTAGGTGGCCTAAAATTCAATTATAGTAAAAAGGACATTCTTGTTTTCTCTTGATAAACTTGATGGGAGAGAGGTGGACAGTCTGGTTTGGGGAAAATTTAATTATTTGCATTTTCTCTAATGTAGGCTTTGATTGATATGTGCAAAATCAGTTTTCTTTGTAGGGCAGAAACCCAAACTTATCTTCAGTTCATAATCAACATTAAAAAATAATTAAGGACCACAAATGTTTCTGACACAGAGTAAGCATTTATTGAGACATAATTATTCTATCTCACATAATTCGTTGCAAAGGCCAAGCATGCACAACAGTCATAAGATTAGGAACCTGTCCCCATGAAGTAAGGTAGATATTTGACTGAATGTCAAGGTAATAGGCATAGAACTTGGAGGGTTTGCATGGTATTTAGTTGCTTGGTGGCATGACCAATAAGATAAATAAATACAGTGACAGATCAGAACATGGCCAGATGCTGTGGACAAAAGAAATGAGAATAAGACAAGTACATTGGCATGATGGTGCTCAACTCAGGGCTGGTGGTGAGGAGCAAAGTCAACAATAAGAGGATCCACAGCAAACAGGGCAACAGCAGGTCATATGGCCCCAGGGGGCCCCAGGGAGTCTGACAACCTGCTGAGTGGAAGCAGCTGGAGTCATAGCAGGAAAGGTGGCAGCAGCTGGACACATAGCAGCTGGGTCAGCAACAGGTCTCCTGGTAGAGGCCATGGCCAAAGCCCTTGTCAGAGCAGACAGCTACAACAGGAGCTGACCCTGGTACGAAATGGTGGATGTTCTGTGTGGGTCTCCAGGACAATGAGATTCTCAAGTGGAAATCTTCTTCTCCCAAACTCTACTGAAGAGCTGTCATCATCACATCCAGGGTTATTTTCTTGCTATTGTTTATCATGTTTATTTTTTATGTTTATTTATTTATTTTTGAGAGAGAGAGAGAGCACAAGCATGGGAGGAGCAGAGAGAGAGAGAGAGGAGAGAGAGAGGGAGGGAGGGAGAGAGAGAGGGGGGAGGGAGGGAGGGAGGGAGAGAGAGAGAGAGAAGAGAGAGAAGAGAGAGAGAATCTGAAACAGGTTTAAGGCTTTGAGCTGTGGTCAGCTGAGAGCCTGATGCTGGGCTCGAACCCATGCACCATGAGATCATGACCTGAGCTGGAGTCAGATGCTTACCTGACTGAGCCACCCAGGTACCCCTTGTTTACCATGTTTAAAAAGAACTTATCAGACATTGTGATTGTGGCATGACTCTCATGCAGAGGTCACTTTGCATTTAAAATGGATGCTTATGGGGAGCTGAGGTGGCTCAGTCAGTTGAACGACTGACTCTTGATTTCAGCTCAGGTTGTGGGATCAAGCCCTGCATTGGGCTCCACACTGAGAGTGGAGCCTGCTTAAGATTCTCTCTCTTACTCTGCCCCTCTTCCCTGCCCACTCTCTTAAAAACAATAATAATAAATTTTAAAAAGTAGAATGGATGCTTACACAGTTTTCATGTAATTTATCCCTAAAAGCATCACTTGCCTTTCTTTTCTGTTTCAGCATCATCTCATCTGTTTGTCTTATCCTTTTAATACGTATCATTGGATATTCTGAGCATACTTGGAGTCACTCTTTGGCCTTCCAATCATTTAACCTCTTATATCCAAAAGAGACACAGAACCACATTTCCTCCTACCAGGACAACACTTAAAACAGACACAAACGTGGATATGCTATTGCACAAAAAAAAAAAAAAAAAAAAAAGGAAAAGGAAAAAGAAAAAGAAAAAGGAAATGAGACCCCACTCCACTGTAGCACCATGGCTGGTGGTAAAACCAGCCCAGCACACCTGTAACTTAGTGAAGAAGCTAAGAAATACAACTGGGTTTAAGGCATGTGGCTTCAAGTTTATCTCATTCAAAATTGAATTGGTCATTCTCACTTTTTCTAAACCAACACCCCAATTATCCAGTCCTATTACAAATTACTTATTTTTGGTCCAAGTTTTCAAGCTAATAAAGTTACTAGAGTTCTCCTTTCTTCAAATGATCATGTATTGATTCTCTCTATGCTGGAGCCATTCTCAGGACATAGACACAGAAGCAAATAATATCCACCCCATCCTTTTGCCACTAGGACTCCATTCTGACTTGCTGAACAACAGCAGATTATTTGACAGGGTGGATTGGTAAGGCCATTACCCATATGCTGGGTCTGCAAACAGGAGGTTTATACACCTTCATCCACATTTATCCACCTTTATCCGCTTCAGCAACATATGCCAGCAACAGAGGCACCTGCAGATGCATCCAAAATACTAGCCTTGGTTAAGTCAGAGCAAATGAAGCTCCATCAAGAGCCACATTGTTGCCACTGAAAGGAAAAGGCTCTTTTCTTTAAAAGGTTACAAGTGTAGAAATTGGGAAGTGTCCAAAATATTGTGCACTTACTCTGCTTTGCTCCATTTATACACAGGATGGAGTAATTGTCCCTTTTGTTCCTGCATGAATACATTTTATGTTTATTTTAATTTTTTATTGAAGTATGATTAACATACATTGTTATATTAGTCTCAAGTGTACAATATGATGTTTCAACAATTCTACACATTATTCAGTGCTAATCACGGTAAATGTACTCTTTTTAATTTTTAAAAAATTTTTATTATTTTTTGTTTTTAGAGAGAGTGCAAGCTGGGGAGAGGGGCAATGGGAGAGAGAGAATCTTAAGCAGACTCCACCCTCAGTGCAGAGCCCAACATGACCCTGGGATCATGACCTGAGCTGAGGTTGAGTTGGATGCTCAACCCAACTGAGCCACCCAGGCACCCCACGGTAAATTTACTCTTAATCCACTTTATCTATTTCACCCACATCCCCATCCACTTCCCCTCTGGAAAATGCCACTTTGTTCTCTGTATTTAAGGGTCTGTTTTTTCATTTGTCTTTTTTTTCCTTTGTTCATTTGTTTGTATCTTTTATTCCATATGTCAGTGAAATCATATAGTTTGTGTCTTTCTCTATCTGATTTACTTCATTTACCATTATATCCTCTAAATCCATCCATGTCGTTGAAGATGGCAAGATCTTGTTCTTTTTTCTGGCTGAGTAATATTCCATGTTTTAAACATACCACATCTTCCTTATTCATTCATCTATTGACGGACACTTGGGATGCCTCCATATTTTGGCTGTTGTAAATAATGGTGCGATAAGTATAAGGGTGCATATATCTTCTCAAGTTAGTGTTTTCATATTCTCTGGGTAAATACTCAGTAGTGGAATTACTAGATCATATGGTAATTCTATTTTTAATTTTTTTGATGAGTCTCCATACTGTTTTCCACGGGGGTTGCACCAATTTGCATTCCCACCAGTAGTGCATGAGGGTTCTTTTTCTCCACATCCTCACCATCACTTGTTATATATTTTCTTTTTGGTTCTAGCCATTCTGATAGGTGTAAGGTGATATCTCATTGTGGTTTTGATTTCCATTTCTCTGATGATTAGTGATGTTGAGCATCTTTTCTTGTGTCCATTGGCCATTTGTATGTCTTCTTGGAAAAATATTTATTGGCATTTGTTCTTTTAAACTGCACTTCAAAGCAAATATTATAGTTGTCAAACTTCTTTGAAACCTTTCTCTTTACCATTAAATGTAAATATACTATCTGCAGAGAAAGCTTTTTTATCAGCTCTGTCAACAGATTTGGAGCTCAGCATGTAAAAGACTGTCAGTTATACTCAAATCAGTCCCCTGATGCAGGAAACAAGATACCTAATGAAGTTGTTGCTACTAATACATTTATCAATTACTGAATTTTGTGACACAGATGTACATCTTGTGAAAATATGGCTTTAGTTAAAAATGTGTTAAAGTATGTTTTGAAATCATCACCTTTGTTTCATCTATTATCAGAAGTATATCCCTAAATAGTTAGTGCCAAAGGAAAAAAAGTAGGTGGTGACAGTGGTTCTGACTTCTCCACATTAGCTTGAATTGTCAGGTGACCAGAGGATGTATTCTGTTTTAAAAAATAGTGATTCATAATTAAATGATGCTGTTATTGCCTACTGCCTCTTCAACTTCTGAAAATAAGTTCCTAAGGGTTATTAATTAACCTAGGGGAACAGTCCTACCATTTACATTCAGAAGTTCATAATCTTTAAGGGACTCTTTCTCCTTGGGTAATTCTCCATGTATCTAGAAAAATACATTATAAATGATACCAGGAAAATTCTGATCATTGGTTCCAAATTTGGAACCAGTGTATGAAAGGCCTAGTGGAGAAGATAATTTCAGTGGCTTAAAAATTTATCTCTGCTCAGAAACCCAACTCTGCACATCTGAGACCATGATCTACTCTGGCTGCAGCTCCTGCTGCCAGCCTTTGTGCTACAGGACCACCTTCTGTTGGACCAGTGGTGCAGACAAACTGTTGTGGGGCCAGCTGCAGTGGACAAACACACAGTGGGGCCAGCTGCTATGGAGCCAGCTGCTGCCAGCCTTGTTGCCACCCAACCTGCTGCAACACCACCTTCTATAGGACCTCATGCTGTCACATATGCTGTGTGTCCAAACCTACTGCCAGCCTTCCTGCTGCTAATTGCTTTGCCGAGAGGCACCATCTGCATAAAACACCAATTTGTCATTTGGGAAACAAAGTCACTGCCAATATTGCTGAAAGCCTGCGCACAGTCAACAACATTACAGGCTTGTGAATCACCTTGAGGAAGTGTGGACCATTTCTAGCTGAGTCTCATCTTCCTTCATCTTTGGATCATGTGCCAACTTCATGCATACTAATATGGAGTCATGACCTCTGCCTTGACTCCACAGTCAAGATTGTCACCCTCTCCCTTTCAATAACATTCAGAAAGAAATTCTAGTGACTCACACATAGGTGTCTACAACTACTCAAAGTCTTCAAATCATGTTTCCTTTTTCAGTGTACTCGTGGTTCTTATATCCTTCTTTCTTCTTCTTGTGATCCATGTAAATGTCTCCTGAGACACAGGGAGTCTTCACTTTTATTTCTCAATAAAGCCTGTGCCATTCGCGTCCCATATGATGTTCATTTCTTTGTACAGTGTTCCCAATGTAGGTATTTGTACACAGGATACATACCAAATCCAGTACCCATTTGGAGCCTCTTACAGTGTCTCACAAATTATTATCTCCATTTTCATACGAACAAACTTCCAGTCGCCTGTCTCAAGCTGATATGCACAGACTCAGAACCCAGACTGTGTCTCCTGCCCTTGATGAAGCGCACATATGTTCATTCTCTCCAGATGAGTTAGAAAGCACCCTGAGTCTCAAGAGTAGCAAGATGTTCATTTGAGTGTCTTCTTTGGCCAAGGAAGTAATATTCTCTTGTGTATGCAAGTGACATCTGGGAATAACTTGTGGATATCAATGTCCAACAGTTCAGCTGACAGTAGCCACATGTGGGAGCAGCAGGACCTGCCCTTTGAAGCTCTTGTGAACGTAGGAGTTTTGTTGCTTTAGACTCCTAGCTCCGCAGCACTCCCCTGCATCAGACACAGGCGAGCATGCAGTGTTCCCACAAGAAACACATGGAGCTGACCACATTGTATTTGGTTCTTGGGAATCACATTCTTGCTTGGCTTCCTGGTCTTCAGGGCCTATTAGCAGAGTAAAAAAGAATCAGGTAGTTTTGCCAAACCTATTTATCTCCCCAACTGTAAGGTAGTTTGTCATCATGATCAAAGTGTTCCCAAGGCAATTAAAGAAGAATGATGTCAGGGACTGAGAGATCGTGCAATGGTCATGTATGACTTTGAGTAATTCATAACTTCTGAATCATGAAAAGCAAAGGAACTCCCTCCGGTATTTTGTGGAGGAAGTGTGAGCAACCGAGGGGGAAAAAATGATGCCTGCTCTGTGAGGGTGAGGAGAATGTGAGGAAGAAAAAAGAGACAACAACGTGTGCATTCCTAGGAGTCAAGAACGAAGTCTGCTGCTTCTGGTCCTGAGCTACTGGTGCCAACTCAGCACTCAGGGCTGTGAGGCCGATTCAGGCTCTGAGAGGAATAGGAGACAGGGCCCCGGGTCACTTCCTGGGGGCAGTGGAGGGACCTCTGATGAGCTTCGAAGGCCCCTATCCAGGACACATGCCACCATTGGAGACTAGGTACCCAGGATGCTCTGGAGAGACTGCCAAGGCCAAACGTGCCTACCACTGCTGGTTCTCAAGAGCTCGATGTTTGCAAAATAAGATGAAAAACTGACATGACCTATGTTTCTGCGTATTTGCTGGATGTCGACTAAATGCTTCATGAGCATTCCCTTTAACTCTTGGAGGAACTTACAAAGTAGGTATTAAAGTTCCCATTGTGGAAGTGAGGAAATTGAGACTGAGTGGGGTAAAGGAAGGTCAGAGTTTTATTTCTTCGAGAAGCTACTTGGAAGAAAAATGTCCAGGAATTTGGTTTTGCAGGGAGGTCATATTGCACTGGTCTGAGTGCAGGTAAGTGTCAAGGGAAAAGGCACTTTGAAGCCAGAATCACAGGTAGCAACTAAAGCTTTAACCTGAAAGATATATCAGAAATGATGTCTCACACATATACAGACACAGACACAGATACTGAGATTCTCCTATATCAGCAATGAGAGAGCTGGAATCTTTATAAACCAGGTCTCGAGAAGCACAGATGGAGTGTTCTTTCTCTGAGTGACATACTCAGGCAGGCTGACATTATGCTGTGCATGAAGAGCCCTTAAGCAAGGATTAGGAGTCAGGGCATACCTAGGGCTGGCGAATTCAAGACATCATTGACAATCCATGGTTTTTAACATTCATCCCACTATTTTATTAACTGGCTTGGTGGATAGACAAAGTAATTGGAAGAAACAGAAGAAGATGGTGAAATATGAATGGGGGATGAGAAGAAGAAGGAATAAAAGGAGAAGGGAGGGAGGAAGAAAGAAAGCATAGAAGGAGGGAGGGAGGGAGGAAGAGAGGGACAAAGGGGAAGACAAGAAAGAAAGAAACTAAAGAATGAAGGAAAGGAGGGAAGGAAAGAAGGCATGGTAGGAGGAAGGAATGGACAGGCATGCAGGAAGGAAGGGAGACAGGCAGAAAAAGAAACACAGGCTGACAGAAAAAAGAAAGAGCAAAAATAAATAAAGATGTAATCAGCTACATGAGGATTCTGATGAGGCTAGCTAACAAGGTTAGGACTACAGTGCCCAACTCACCAAGTTTTGCCCATAATGCCCCCCCTTCTGCCCCTGAAAGCCCCACATCGTGTGAAAGCATTCGATCCTAGGTACAACCGGGGGTACTGGACAATCCCCCCTGCTTTGCTTCTGCCTGGCCATGTGACAGAGAAAACACCAGACATCGGCTACGCAAGGGTCTTTGATTGAACTGAGATACGCAGGTGGGGTTGGGTGCTAGAGGAGACAGATAGGCCTGTGGGAGTCTTGAATCCGGCTTCTGTGGGGAAACGGAACTGTCCTAATGGATCTACCACATTTGTCCCAGTGAACATATCAGCATCATGCCCCTCAACTTAGAGATACTCGCAATCCACATACAAACTAAGGGCAAAGACTGGGGAGGGAACACTGCCGTGACCCTATCCACCCGAGCAGAACGTGACCACACGATGGATGCCATGATCATTGAAACAAGAACGATGCTGCTGATGTGCCCACCTTCCTCTCGTTGGAAAATGTTTCTGTGAGTTATTCTCAAATAGGAAACCATTAGACACTTATTTTGTAATGATTCCTAGCATTTAGGAAACAGCTTCCTCCTTTATGACTCCCCAATGACTGGAAAACGATGTAAACACCAACAAGGAAAGTCCTTCCCATTGGTCTAAACTTCGGGGGTCGAGTGCATAAAACCCCCAGATCCGGAGGAGGGACCAGAATCTGACAACCTCACCTCCGGACAGGACCTGCCCACCCTCCACCCCTGACACCATGACCCACTCGTGCTGCTCCTATTGCTGCCAGCCTACGTGCTGCAGGACCACCTGTTGCCGGACCACCTGCTGCCACCCCAGGTGCTGTGGGTCCAGCGGCTGTGGGTCCAGCTGCTGCCAGCCTTGCTGCCGCCCAACTTGCTGTCACACTACCTGCTGCAGGACCACCTGCTGTAGGACCACTTGCTGCCAACCCAGCTGCTGTGGGTCCAGCGGCTGTGGACACAACGGCAGTGGGTCTAGCGGCTGTGGGTCGAGCTGCTGCCAGCCTTGCTGCTGCCCAACTTGCTGTCACACCACCTGCTGCCAGCCCAGCTGTTGTGGGTCCAGCGGCTGTGGGTCCAGCGGCTGTGGACAAAACTGCTGTGGGTCCCACTGCTGCCAGCCAGTTTGCTGTACCCCCGTGTACTGCACGAGAACCTGCTACCACCCCACCTGCTGCTGCCTGCCTGGGTGCCTAGCCCAGGGCTCTGGATCCTGCTGCCAGCCTTCCTGCCGCTGATTGCCTCGCCAAGAACCACCATCGGACTTGCCACTTGGGAATCGGTCACTACCACGCGTTGCGGAAAGCCAGCCCGCAATCCCCAACATCTCGGTTATTCGTCCGCCTGTCTACCATCTTGTGAATCAGCCTGATGAAGTGTGGACCGCTTCTCCCTGATTCGCTTCTTCTTTCCTTCCTCTGGCTCATGTGCCAGCTTCCCCCAACCTGATACAGAGTTAGGATCTCTGTTTGCTCTCCGTAGTCAAGAACTTTATCCTGTCCCTCTAAATACGTCAGCGAAACACCTCCTCAGGAATGACCTATAACTCGTGGAAACTGCTGAAAGCCCACACGGGTATGTTTTCTTTCTCGGTGTACTCATGAAGCTTGTACGCCTCTTGCTGCCTGTCATGTTCCCTTTCAATGTCTCCCTAGACGCGGGGAGTCTCGCCTGTATCTCTTAATAAACCCTAATCATTTGGAATCCCGTATTGTCTTTGTGGTTTTATGTACGTACGTTTTACATCACATGCAGTGTCCGTGTGGAGCCATACACAGTCCTCCACAAGTCATTATGCGCATTTTCAGCTGAGGAGATTTCACAGTGGAATGTCCCACAGCTGACATGGACACACTCGGATCCAAGACTGTGGTTCGGGCGCTTGCTGAAGCGCACTTACGTTCAGATCTCCAGACGTGGTAGCAAACACCCTTAGTCTCAGCACCAGCAAGATGTCCATCCGAGGCCTTCATTGACCACAGAAGTGTTATTCTCCTGGACAGGCGGGCCATCACTGGCACTAAGTTGTAGACATCAGTGTCGTACAACTCAGCCACAGCAGCCATATGTGAGGACAGCGGGACCCGCCCTTTAGAGCCCTGGGGAACCCAGGATGCTCCTGTTGCCTTGCGTGGCATCCAGGCCCTCAGCACTCTTCTGCCTCACATACAGGTGAGCCTGCGGTGTCCTCGTGAGCAACAGAGGCAGCTGAACACGCTTGTGTTTGGGTCGTGGAAATCACATTCTTGTTTGGCCTCCTTGTCCCCAGGACCTAATGGTATATAGTAAAATGGCATCTTGTGATTTTCTGCCAAACCTGTGTCTCTCCCCTCCTGTAAGGCAGTTTGTCATCGTGATCAAAATGCTGCCCAGAGAGTTGATGAAGCATGGTGTCAGGGCCAGAGAGATCGTGCAATGGGCATGTAGGACTTTGAGTAATCCATGAGCTCTGAACCATCTAAGGAAACAGAATAAGCTCTGGTGTATTGTGGAGGAAGTGTGAGCAACCGAGGGGGAAAAAATGATGCCTGCTCCGTGGGGGTGAGGAGAATGTGAGGAAGAAAAAAGAGACAACCACGTGGGCATTCCTAGGAGTCAGGAACGAAGTCTGCTGCTTCTGGTCCTGAACTACTGGTGCCAACTCAGCACTCAGGGCTGTGAGGCCGATTCAAGCTCTGAGAGGAATAGGAGACAGGTCCCCGGGTCCCTTCCTGGGAGCAGTGGAGGGACCTCTGATGAGCTTCGAAGGCCCCTATCCAGGACACATGCCACCATTGGAGACTAGGTACCCAGGATGCTCTGGAGAGACTGCCAAGGCCAAACGTGCCTACCGCTGCTGGTTCTCAAGAGCGCGATGTTGGCAAAATGAGATGAAAACCTGACACGACCCATGTTTCCGCGTATTTGCTGGCTGTTGACTAAATCCTTCATGAGCATTCCCTTTAATTCTTGGAGGGATTGGCAAAGTAGGTATTAAGGTTCCCATTGTAGACGTGAGGAAATTGAGACTGAGTGTGGTAAAGGAATGTCAGAGTTTGGTTTTCCAGAAGCTCCTCTTCAGTAAAGAGTCCAGGAATGTGGCTTCTTTGGGGAGGTCATATCACACTGGTCCGAGTGTAGGGAGGTGTCCCAGGGAAGTAACACTTTGAGGCCAGCATCACAGTTTGCAACCAAAGCTTTACCCTGAAAGGTATCTCAGACACGGTACAACTCCAAAGAGGCACACTCGCGCGCGCGCACGCACACACACGCGCGCGCATACACACACACACGCACACACGCACACACACACGCACACACACACACAGGTTGAGATTCTCTTATTTCAGCCACGAGGGAGCTGGAGTCTTTATAAACCCACTCTCCAGAAGCAAGGGTTGAGTGTGTTTTCTCCGTGTGGCATGCTCAGGCAGCCTGACATTCTGCTGCGTGTGAAAAGGGCACTTAGGCATTGAGGTGCAGAGCTGGTAGGCAGAAGTTGTCCCAAACACACCAATACCCAAGAGATAGGTTTGGTGGCTTCAGACGTCTTTGGCAGACTATGGTTGTCACCATTCATTCCACTATGTTCTTAATTAGCCGGGCGGATGGAGAAAATCATTGGAAGAAACAGAAGAAGAGGGTGCAATATGAATGGGGGGGATGAGGAGAGGAGTAGGGGGAAAAGGAGAAGGGAGGGAGGAAGAAAGGAAGCCTAGAAGGAAGGGGGGAGGGAGGAAGAGAGGGAGAAAGGGAAGAGAAGAGAGAAAGAAAGAAACTAAAGAATGAAGGGAAAGAAGGAAGAAAGGAAAGAAGGCACGGTGCGAAGAAGGGACCTGCATGGACAGGCATGCAGGGAGGAAGGGAGAAAGGCAGAAAAAGAAAGACAGCCTGACAGAAAAAAGAAAGAGCAACCATAAATAAAGATGTAATGAGCGACGTGAGGACACTGACGAGGCTAGCTAACAAGGTTAGGGCTAGAGTCCCCAACTCACCTGGTTTTGCCCATCCTGCCCCCGCCTTTATGCCCCTGAAAGCCCCACCTCCGGTGAAAGCATCCGACCCTAGGAAAATCAGGGGTCCTGTTCAACAAGGACGTCTATTGACTGATGCTTGCTTAGTCCCAGACTACTGCTGCTGCTTCTCCCCACCTGCTTTGCTTCTGCCTTGCCATGTGGCAGAGAAAACACCAGACATCGGCTTCGCAAGGGGCTTTGATTGAACTGAGATACGCAGGTGGGGTTGGGTGCTACAGGAGACAGATAGGCCTGTGGGAGTCTTGAATCCGGCTTCTGTGGGGAAACGGAACTGGCCTCAGGGATCTACCACATTTGTCCCAGTGAACATATCAGCATCATGCCCCTCACCTCAGAGATACTCGCAATCCACATTCAGTCTAAGGGCAAAGACTGGGGAGGGAACACTGCTGTGACCCTAGCCACCCCAGCAGAACGTGATCACACGATGGATGCCATGATCACTGAAACAGGAACGATGCTGCTGATGTGCCCACCTTCCTCTCGTTGGAAAATGTTTCTGTGAGTTATTCTCAAATAGGAAACCATTAGACACTTATTTTGTAACGATTCCTAGCGTTTAGGAAACAGCTTCCTCGTTTATGATTCCCCCAGTGACTATGGAAAACGATGTAAACACCAACAAGGAAAGTCCTGCCCATTGGCCTAACCTTCGGGGGTCCAGCGCATAAAAGCCCCAGAACCGGAGGAGGCACCAGAATCTGACAACCTCACCTCCGGACAGGACCTGCCCACCCTCCACCCCTGACACCATGACCCACTCGTGCTGCTCCTCTTGCTGCCAGCCTACGTGCTGCAGGACCACCTGCTGCCGGACCACCTGCTGCCAGCCCAGCTGCTGTGGGTGTAGCGGCTGTGGACACAACAGCGGTGGGTCTAGCGGCTGTGGTTCAGGCTGCTGCCATCCTTGCTGCTGCCGAGCTTGCTGTCACACCACCTGCTGCCGGACCACCTGCTGCCAGCCCAGCTGCTGTGGGTGTAGCGGCTGTGGACACAACGGCGGTGGGTCTAGCGGCTGTGGTTCAGGCTGCTGCCAGCCTTGCTGCTGCCCAGCTTGCTGTCACACCACCTGCTGCCGGACCACCTGCTGCCAGCCCAGCTGCTGTGGGTCCAGCGGCTGTGGACACAACGGCGGTGGGTCTAGCGGCTGTGGGTCGAGCTGCTGCCAGCCTTGCTGCTGCCCAACTTGCTGTCACACCACCTGCTGCCGGACCACCTGCTGCCAGCCCAGCTGTTGTGGGTCCAGCGGCTGTGGGTCCAGCGGCTGTGGACAAAACTGCTGTGGGTCCCGCTGCTGCCAGCCAGGTTGCTGAACCCCCGTGTACTGCACGAGAACCTGCTACCACCCCACCTGCTGCTGCCTGCCTGGGTGCCTAGCCCAGGGCTCTGGATCCTGCTGCCAGCCTTCCTGCTGCTGATTGCCTCGCCAAGAACCACCATCGGACTTGCCACTTGGGAATCGGTCACTGCCACGCGTTGCGGAAAGCCAGCCCGCAACCCCCAACATCTCGGTTATTCGTCCGCCTGTCTACCATCTTGTGAATCAGCCTGATGAAGTGTGGACCGCTTCTCCCTGATTCGCTTCTTCTTTCCTTCCTCTGGCTCATGTGCCAGCTTCCCCCAACCTGATACAGAGTTAGGATCTCTGTTTGCTCTCCGTAGTCAAGAACTTTATCCTGTCCCTCTAAATACGTCAGCGAAACACCTCCTCAGGAATGACCTATAACTCGTGGAAACTGCTGAAAGCCCACACGGGTATGTTTTCTTTCTCGGTGTACTCATGAAGCTTGTACGCCTCTTGCTGCCTGTCATGTTCCCTTTCAATGTCTCCCTAGACGCGGGGAGTCTCGCCTGTATCTCTTAATAAACCCTAATCATTTGGAATCCCGTATTGTCTTTGTGGTTTTATGCACGTACGTTTTACATCACATGCAGTGTCCGTGTGGAGCCATACACAGTCCTCCACAAGTCATTATGCGCATTTTCAGCTGAGGAGATTTCACAGTGGAATGTCCCACAGCTGACATGGACACACTCGGATCCAAGACTGTGGTTCGGGCGCTTGCTGAAGCGCACTTACGTTCAGATCTCCAGACGTGGTAGCAAACACCCTTAGTCTCAGCACCAGCAAGATGTCCATCCGAGGCCTTCATTGACCACAGAAGTGTTATTCTCCTGGACAGGCGGGCCATCACTGGCACTAAGTTGTAGACATCAGTGTCGTACAACTCAGCCACAGCAGCCATATGTGAGGACAGCGGGACCCGCCCTTTAGAGGCCTGGGGAACCCAGGATGCTCCTGTTGCCTTGCGTGGCATCCAGGCCCTCAGCACTCTTCTGCCTCACATACAGGTGAGCCTGCGGTGTCCTCGTGAGCAACAGAGGCAGCTGAACACGCTTGTGTTTGGGTCGTGGAAATCACATTCTTGTTTGGCCTCCTTGTCCCCAGGACCTAATGGTATATAGTAAAATGGCATCTTGTGATTTTCTGCCAAACCTGTGTCTCTCCCCTCCTGTAAGGCAGTTTGTCATCGTGATCAAAATGCTGCCCAGAGAGTTGATGAAGCATGGTGTCAGGGCCAGAGAGATCGTGCAATGGGCATGTAGGACTTTGAGTAATCCATGAGCTCTGAACCATCTAAGGAAACAGAATAAGCTCTGGTGTATTGTGGAGGAAGTGTGAGCAACCGAGGGGGAAAAAATGATGCCTGCTCCGTGGGGGTGAGGAGAATGTGAGGAAGAAAAGAGAGACAACCACGTGGGCATTCCTAGGAGTCAGGAACGAAGTCTGCTGCTTCTGGTCCTGAACTACTGGTGCCAACTCAGCACTCAGGGCTGTGAGGCCGATTCAAGCTCTGAGAGGAATAGGAGACAGGTCCCCGGGTCCCTTCCTGGGAGCAGTGGAGGGACCTCTGATGAGCTTCGAAGGCCCCTATCCAGGACACATGCCACCATTGGAGACTAGGTACCCAGGATGCTCTGGAGAGACTGCCAAGGCCAAACGTGCCTACCGCTGCTGGTTCTCAAGAGCGCGATGTTGGCAAAATGAGATGAAAACCTGACACGACCCATGTTTCCGCGTATTTGCTGGCTGTTGACTAAATCCTTCATGAGCATTCCCTTTAATTCTTGGAGGGATTGGCAAAGTAGGTATTAAGGTTCCCATTGTAGACGTGAGGAAATTGAGACTGAGTGTGGTAAAGGAATGTCAGAGTTTGGTTTTCCAGAAGCTCCTCTTCAGTAAAGAGTCCAGGAATGTGGCTTCTTTGGGGAGGTCATATCACACTGGTCCGAGTGTAGGGAGGTGTCCCAGGGAAGTAACACTTTGAGGCCAGCATCACAGTTTGCAACCAAAGCTTTACCCTGAAAGGTATCTCAGACACGGTACAACTCCAAAGAGGCACACTCGCGCGCGCGCACACACACACACGCGCGCGCATACACACATACACACACACACGCACACACACACACACACACACACGCACACACACACACAGGTTGAGATTCTCTTATTTCAGCCACGAGGGAGCTGGAGTCTTTATAAACCCACTCTCCAGAAGCAAGGGTTGAGTGTGTTTTCTCCGTGTGGCATGCTCAGGCAGCCTGACATTCTGCTGCGTGTGAAAAGGGCACTTAGGCATTGAGGTGCAGAGCTGGTAGGCAGAAGTTGTCCCAAACACACCAATACCCAAGAGATAGGTTTGGTGGCTTCAGACGTCTTTGGCAGACTATGGTTGTCACCATTCATTCCACTATGTTCTTAATTAGCCGGGCGGATGGAGAAAATCATTGGAAGAAACAGAAGAAGAGGGTGCAATATGAATGGGGGGGATGAGGAGAGGAGTAGGGGGAAAAGGAGAAGGGAGGGAGGAAGAAAGGAAGCCTAGAAGGAAGGGGGGAGGGAGGAAGAGAGGGAGAAAGGGAAGAGAAGAAAGAAAGAAAGAAACTAAAGAATGAAGGGAAAGAAGGAAGGAAGGAAAGAAGGCACGGTGCGAAGAAGGGACCTGCATGGACAGGCATGCAGGGAGGAAGGGAGAAAGGCAGAAAAAGAAAGACAGCCTGACAGAAAAAAGAAAGAGCAACCATAAATAAAGATGTAATGAGCGACGTGAGGACACTGACGAGGCTAGCTAACAAGGTTAGGGCTAGAGTCCCCAACTCACCTGGTTTTGCCCATCCTGCCCCCGCCTTTATGCCCCTGAAAGCCCCACCTCCGGTGAAAGCATCCGACCCTAGGAAAATCAGGGGTCCTGTTCAACAAGGACGTCTATTGACTGATGCTTGCTTAGTCCCAGACTACTGCTGCTGCTTCTCCCCACCTGCTTTGCTTCTGCCTTGCCATGTGGCAGAGAAAACACCAGACATCGGCTTCGCAAGGGGCTTTGATTGAACTGAGATACGCAGGTGGGGTTGGGTGCTACAGGAGACAGATAGGCCTGTGGGAGTCTTGAATCCGGCTTCTGTGGGGAAACGGAACTGGCCTCAGGGATCTACCACATTTGTCCCAGTGAACATATCAGCATCATGCCCCTCACCTCAGAGATACTCGCAATCCACATTCAGTCTAAGGGCAAAGACTGGGGAGGGAACACTGCTGTGACCCTAGCCACCCCAGCAGAACGTGATCACACGATGGATGCCATGATCACTGAAACAGGAACGATGCTGCTGATGTGCCCACCTTCCTCTCGTTGGAAAATGTTTCTGTGAGTTATTCTCAAATAGGAAACCATTAGACACTTATTTTGTAACGATTCCTAGCGTTTAGGAAACAGCTTCCTCGTTTATGATTCCCCCAGTGACTATGGAAAACGATGTAAACACCAACAAGGAAAGTCCTGCCCATTGGCCTAACCTTCGGGGGTCCAGCGCATAAAAGCCTCAGAACCGGAGGAGGCACCAGAATCTGACAACCTCACCTCCGGACAGGACCTGCCCACCCTCCACCCCTGACACCATGACCCACTCGTGCTGCTCCTCTTGCTGCCAGCCTACGTGCTGCAGGACCACCTGCTGCCGGACCACCTGCTGCCAGCCCAGCTGCTGTGGGTGTAGCGGCTGTGGACACAACAGCGGTGGGTCTAGCGGCTGTGGTTCAGGCTGCTGCCAGCCTTGCTGCTGCCGAGCTTGCTGTCACACCACCTGCTGCCGGACCACCTGCTGCCAGCCCAGCTGCTGTGGGTCCAGCGGCTGTGGACACAACGGCGGTGGGTCTAGCGGCTGTGGGTCGAGCTGCTGCCAGCCTTGCTGCTGCCCAACTTGCTGTCACACCACCTGCTGCCGGACCACCTGCTGCCAGCCCAGCTGCTGATTGCCTCGCCAAGAACCACCATCGGACTTGCCACTTGGGAATCGGTCACTGCCACGCGTTGCGGAAAGCCAGCCCGCAACCCCCAACATCTCGGTTATTCGTCCGCCTGTCTACCATCTTGTGAATCAGCCTGATGAAGTGTGGACCGCTTCTCCCTGATTCGCTTCTTCTTTCCTTCCTCTGGCTCATGTGCCAGCTTCCCCCAACCTGATACAGAGTTAGGATCTCTGTTTGCTCTCCGTAGTCAAGAACTTTATCCTGTCCCTCTAAATACGTCAGCGAAACACCTCCTCAGGAATGACCTATAACTCGTGGAAACTGCTGAAAGCCCACACGGGTATGTTTTCTTTCTCGGTGTACTCATGAAGCTTGTACGCCTCTTGCTGCCTGTCATGTTCCCTTTCAATGTCTCCCTAGACGCGGGGAGTCTCGCCTGTATCTCTTAATAAACCCTAATCATTTGGAATCCCGTATTGTCTTTGTGGTTTTATGCACGTACGTTTTACATCACATGCAGTGTCCGTGTGGAGCCATACACAGTCCTCCACAAGTCATTATGCGCATTTTCAGCTGAGGAGATTTCACAGTGGAATGTCCCACAGCTGACATGGACACACTCGGATCCAAGACTGTGGTTCGGGCGCTTGCTGAAGCGCACTTACGTTCAGATCTCCAGACGTGGTAGCAAACACCCTTAGTCTCAGCACCAGCAAGATGTCCATCCGAGGCCTTCATTGACCACAGAAGTGTTATTCTCCTGGACAGGCGGGCCATCACTGGCACTAAGTTGTAGACATCAGTGTCGTACAACTCAGCCACAGCAGCCATATGTGAGGACAGCGGGACCCGCCCTTTAGAGCCCTGGGGAACCCAGGATGCTCCTGTTGCCTTGCGTGGCATCCAGGCCCTCAGCACTCTTCTGCCTCACATACAGGTGAGCCTGCGGTGTCCTCGTGAGCAACAGAGGCAGCTGAACACGCTTGTGTTTGGGTCGTGGAAATCACATTCTTGTTTGGCCTCCTTGTCCCCAGGACCTAATGGTATATAGTAAAATGGCATCTTGTGATTTTCTGCCAAACCTGTGTCTCTCCCCTCCTGTAAGGCAGTTTGTCATCGTGATCAAAATGCTGCCCAGAGAGTTGATGAAGCATGGTGTCAGGGCCAGAGAGATCGTGCAATGGGCATGTAGGACTTTGAGTAATCCATGAGCTCTGAACCATCTAAGGAAACAGAATAAGCTCTGGTGTATTGTGGAGGAAGTGTGAGCAACCGAGGGGGAAAAAATGATGCCTGCTCCGTGGGGGTGAGGAGAATGTGAGGAAGAAAAGAGAGACAACCACGTGGGCATTCCTAGGAGTCAGGAACGAAGTCTGCTGCTTCTGGTCCTGAACTACTGGTGCCAACTCAGCACTCAGGGCTGTGAGGCCGATTCAAGCTCTGAGAGGAATAGGAGACAGGTCCCCGGGTCCCTTCCTGGGAGCAGTGGAGGGACCTCTGATGAGCTTCGAAGGCCCCTATCCAGGACACATGCCACCATTGGAGACTAGGTACCCAGGATGCTCTGGAGAGACTGCCAAGGCCAAACGTGCCTACCGCTGCTGGTTCTCAAGAGCGCGATGTTGGCAAAATGAGATGAAAACCTGACACGACCCATGTTTCCGCGTATTTGCTGGCTGTTGACTAAATCCTTCATGAGCATTCCCTTTAATTCTTGGAGGGATTGGCAAAGTAGGTATTAAGGTTCCCATTGTAGACGTGAGGAAATTGAGACTGAGTGTGGTAAAGGAATGTCAGAGTTTGGTTTTCCAGAAGCTCCTCTTCAGTAAAGAGTCCAGGAATGTGGCTTCTTTGGGGAGGTCATATCACACTGGTCCGAGTGTAGGGAGGTGTCCCAGGGAAGTAACACTTTGAGGCCAGCATCACAGTTTGCAACCAAAGCTTTACCCTGAAAGGTATCTCAGACACGGTACAACTCCAAAGAGGCACACTCGCGCGCGCGCACACACACACACGCGCGCGCATACACACATACACACACACACGCACACACACACACACACGCACACACACACACAGGTTGAGATTCTCTTATTTCAGCCACGAGGGAGCTGGAGTCTTTATAAACCCACTCTCCAGAAGCAAGGGTTGAGTGTGTTTTCTCCGTGTGGCATGCTCAGGCAGCCTGACATTCTGCTGCGTGTGAAAAGGGCACTTAGGCATTGAGGTGCAGAGCTGGTAGGCAGAAGTTGTCCCAAACACACCAATACCCAAGAGATAGGTTTGGTGGCTTCAGACGTCTTTGGCAGACTATGGTTGTCACCATTCATTCCACTATGTTCTTAATTAGCCGGGCGGATGGAGAAAATCATTGGAAGAAACAGAAGAAGAGGGTGCAATATGAATGGGGGGGATGAGGAGAGGAGTAGGGGGAAAAGGAGAAGGGAGGGAGGAAGAAAGGAAGCCTAGAAGGAAGGGGGGAGGGAGGAAGAGAGGGAGAAAGGGAAGAGAAGAAAGAAAGAAAGAAACTAAAGAATGAAGGGAAAGAAGGAAGGAAGGAAAGAAGGCACGGTGCGAAGAAGGGACCTGCATGGACAGGCATGCAGGGAGGAAGGGAGAAAGGCAGAAAAAGAAAGACAGCCTGACAGAAAAAAGAAAGAGCAACCATAAATAAAGATGTAATGAGCGACGTGAGGACACTGACGAGGCTAGCTAACAAGGTTAGGGCTAGAGTCCCCAACTCACCTGGTTTTGCCCATCCTGCCCCCGCCTTTATGCCCCTGAAAGCCCCACCTCCGGTGAAAGCATCCGACCCTAGGAAAATCAGGGGTCCTGTTCAACAAGGACGTCTATTGACTGATGCTTGCTTAGTCCCAGACTACTGCTGCTGCTTCTCCCCACCTGCTTTGCTTCTGCCTTGCCATGTGGCAGAGAAAACACCAGACATCGGCTTCGCAAGGGGCTTTGATTGAACTGAGATACGCAGGTGGGGTTGGGTGCTACAGGAGACAGATAGGCCTGTGGGAGTCTTGAATCCGGCTTCTGTGGGGAAACGGAACTGGCCTCAGGGATCTACCACATTTGTCCCAGTGAACATATCAGCATCATGCCCCTCACCTCAGAGATACTCGCAATCCACATTCAGTCTAAGGGCAAAGACTGGGGAGGGAACACTGCTGTGACCCTAGCCACCCCAGCAGAACGTGATCACACGATGGATGCCATGATCACTGAAACAGGAACGATGCTGCTGATGTGCCCACCTTCCTCTCGTTGGAAAATGTTTCTGTGAGTTATTCTCAAATAGGAAACCATTAGACACTTATTTTGTAACGATTCCTAGCGTTTAGGAAACAGCTTCCTCGTTTATGATTCCCCCAGTGACTATGGAAAACGATGTAAACACCAACAAGGAAAGTCCTGCCCATTGGCCTAACCTTCGGGGGTCCAGCGCATAAAAGCCCCAGAACCGGAGGAGGCACCAGAATCTGACAACCTCACCTCCGGACAGGACCTGCCCACCCTCCACCCCTGACACCATGACCCACTCGTGCTGCTCCTCTTGCTGCCAGCCTACGTGCTGCAGGACCACCTGCTGCCGGACCACCTGCTGCCAGCCCAGCTGCTGTGGGTGTAGCGGCTGTGGACACAACAGCGGTGGGTCTAGCGGCTGTGGTTCAGGCTGCTGCCATCCTTGCTGCTGCCGAGCTTGCTGTCACACCACCTGCTGCCGGACCACCTGCTGCCAGCCCAGCTGCTGTGGGTGTAGCGGCTGTGGACACAACGGCGGTGGGTCTAGCGGCTGTGGTTCAGGCTGCTGCCAGCCTTGCTGCTGCCCAGCTTGCTGTCACACCACCTGCTGCCGGACCACCTGCTGCCAGCCCAGCTGCTGTGGGTCCAGCGGCTGTGGACACAACGGCGGTGGGTCTAGCGGCTGTGGGTCGAGCTGCTGCCAGCCTTGCTGCTGCCCAACTTGCTGTCACACCACCTGCTGCCGGACCACCTGCTGCCAGCCCAGCTGTTGTGGGTCCAGCGGCTGTGGGTCCAGCGGCTGTGGACAAAACTGCTGTGGGTCCCGCTGCTGCCAGCCAGGTTGCTGAACCCCCGTGTACTGCACGAGAACCTGCTACCACCCCACCTGCTGCTGCCTGCCTGGGTGCCTAGCCCAGGGCTCTGGATCCTGCTGCCAGCCTTCCTGCTGCTGATTGCCTCGCCAAGAACCACCATCGGACTTGCCACTTGGGAATCGGTCACTGCCACGCGTTGCGGAAAGCCAGCCCGCAACCCCCAACATCTCGGTTATTCGTCCGCCTGTCTACCATCTTGTGAATCAGCCTGATGAAGTGTGGACCGCTTCTCCCTGATTCGCTTCTTCTTTCCTTCCTCTGGCTCATGTGCCAGCTTCCCCCAACCTGATACAGAGTTAGGATCTCTGTTTGCTCTCCGTAGTCAAGAACTTTATCCTGTCCCTCTAAACACGTCAGCGAAACACCTCCTCAGGAATGACCTATAACTCGTGGAAACTGCTGAAAGCCCACACGGGTATGTTTTCTTTCTCGGTGTACTCATGAAGCTTGTACGCCTCTTGCTGCCTGTCATGTTCCCTTTCAATGTCTCCCTAGACGCGGGGAGTCTCGCCTGTATCTCTTAATAAACCCTAATCATTTGGAATCCCGTATTGTCTTTGTGGTTTTATGCACGTACGTTTTACATCACATGCAGTGTCCGTGTGGAGCCATACACAGTCCTCCACAAGTCATTATGCGCATTTTCAGCTGAGGAGATTTCACAGTGGAATGTCCCACAGCTGACATGGACACACTCGGATCCAAGACTGTGGTTCGGGCGCTTGCTGAAGCGCACTTACGTTCAGATCTCCAGACGTGGTAGCAAACACCCTTAGTCTCAGCACCAGCAAGATGTCCATCCGAGGCCTTCATTGACCACAGAAGTGTTATTCTCCTGGACAGGCGGGCCATCACTGGCACTAAGTTGTAGACATCAGTGTCGTACAACTCAGCCACAGCAGCCATATGTGAGGACAGCGGGACCCGCCCTTTAGAGCCCTGGGGAACCCAGGATGCTCCTGTTGCCTTGCGTGGCATCCAGGCCCTCAGCACTCTTCTGCCTCACATACAGGTGAGCCTGCGGTGTCCTCGTGAGCAACAGAGGCAGCTGAACACGCTTGTGTTTGGGTCGTGGAAATCACATTCTTGTTTGGCCTCCTTGTCCCCAGGACCTAATGGTATATAGTAAAATGGCATCTTGTGATTTTCTGCCAAACCTGTGTCTCTCCCCTCCTGTAAGGCAGTTTGTCATCGTGATCAAAATGCTGCCCAGAGAGTTGATGAAGCATGGTGTCAGGGCCAGAGAGATCGTGCAATGGGCATGTAGGACTTTGAGTAATCCATGAGCTCTGAACCATCTAAGGAAACAGAATAAGCTCTGGTGTATTGTGGAGGAAGTGTGAGCAACCGAGGGGGAAAAAATGATGCCTGCTCCGTGGGGGTGAGGAGAATGTGAGGAAGAAAAGAGAGACAACCACGTGGGCATTCCTAGGAGTCAGGAACGAAGTCTGCTGCTTCTGGTCCTGAACTACTGGTGCCAACTCAGCACTCAGGGCTGTGAGGCCGATTCAAGCTCTGAGAGGAATAGGAGACAGGTCCCCGGGTCCCTTCCTGGGAGCAGTGGAGGGACCTCTGATGAGCTTCGAAGGCCCCTATCCAGGACACATGCCACCATTGGAGACTAGGTACCCAGGATGCTCTGGAGAGACTGCCAAGGCCAAACGTGCCTACCGCTGCTGGTTCTCAAGAGCGCGATGTTGGCAAAATGAGATGAAAACCTGACACGACCCATGTTTCTGCGTATTTGCTGGCTGTTGACTAAATCCTTCATGAGCATTCCCTTTAATTCTTGGAGGGATTGGCAAAGTAGGTATTAAGGTTCCCATTGTAGACGTGAGGAAATTGAGACTGAGTGTGGTAAAGGAATGTCAGAGTTTGGTTTTCCAGAAGCTCCTCTTCAGTAAAGAGTCCAGGAATGTGGCTTCTTTGGGGAGGTCATATCACACTGGTCCGAGTGTAGGGAGGTGTCCCAGGGAAGTAACACTTTGAGGCCAGCATCACAGTTTGCAACCAAAGCTTTACCCTGAAAGGTATCTCAGACACGGTACAACTCCAAAGAGGCACACTCGCGCGCGCGCACACACACACACGCGCGCGCATACACACATACACACACACACGCACACACACACACACACACACACACACGCACACACACACACAGGTTGAGATTCTCTTATTTCAGCCACGAGGGAGCTGGAGTCTTTATAAACCCACTCTCCAGAAGCAAGGGTTGAGTGTGTTTTCTCCGTGTGGCATGCTCAGGCAGCCTGACATTCTGCTGCGTGTGAAAAGGGCACTTAGGCATTGAGGTGCAGAGCTGGTAGGCAGAAGTTGTCCCAAACACACCAATACCCAAGAGATAGGTTTGGTGGCTTCAGACGTCTTTGGCAGACTATGGTTGTCACCATTCATTCCACTATGTTCTTAATTAGCCGGGCGGATGGAGAAAATCATTGGAAGAAACAGAAGAAGAGGGTGCAATATGAATGGGGGGGATGAGGAGAGGAGTAGGGGGAAAAGGAGAAGGGAGGGAGGAAGAAAGGAAGCCTAGAAGGAAGGGGGGAGGGAGGAAGAGAGGGAGAAAGGGAAGAGAAGAAAGAAAGAAAGAAACTAAAGAATGAAGGGAAAGAAGGAAGGAAGGAAAGAAGGCACGGTGCGAAGAAGGGACCTGCATGGACAGGCATGCAGGGAGGAAGGGAGAAAGGCAGAAAAAGAAAGACAGCCTGACAGAAAAAAGAAAGAGCAACCATAAATAAAGATGTAATGAGCGACGTGAGGACACTGACGAGGCTAGCTAACAAGGTTAGGGCTAGAGTCCCCAACTCACCTGGTTTTGCCCATCCTGCCCCCGCCTTTATGCCCCTGAAAGCCCCACCTCCGGTGAAAGCATCCGACCCTAGGAAAATCAGGGGTCCTGTTCAACAAGGACGTCTATTGACTGATGCTTGCTTAGTCCCAGACTACTGCTGCTGCTTCTCCCCACCTGCTTTGCTTCTGCCTTGCCATGTGGCAGAGAAAACACCAGACATCGGCTTCGCAAGGGGCTTTGATTGAACTGAGATACGCAGGTGGGGTTGGGTGCTACAGGAGACAGATAGGCCTGTGGGAGTCTTGAATCCGGCTTCTGTGGGGAAACGGAACTGGCCTCAGGGATCTACCACATTTGTCCCAGTGAACATATCAGCATCATGCCCCTCACCTCAGAGATACTCGCAATCCACATTCAGTCTAAGGGCAAAGACTGGGGAGGGAACACTGCTGTGACCCTAGCCACCCCAGCAGAACGTGATCACACGATGGATGCCATGATCACTGAAACAGGAACGATGCTGCTGATGTGCCCACCTTCCTCTCGTTGGAAAATGTTTCTGTGAGTTATTCTCAAATAGGAAACCATTAGACACTTATTTTGTAACGATTCCTAGCGTTTAGGAAACAGCTTCCTCGTTTATGATTCCCCCAGTGACTATGGAAAACGATGTAAACACCAACAAGGAAAGTCCTGCCCATTGGCCTAACCTTCGGGGGTCCAGCGCATAAAAGCCCCAGAACCGGAGGAGGCACCAGAATCTGACAACCTCACCTCCGGACAGGACCTGCCCACCCTCCACCCCTGACACCATGACCCACTCGTGCTGCTCCTCTTGCTGCCAGCCTACGTGCTGCAGGACCACCTGCTGCCGGACCACCTGCTGCCAGCCCAGCTGCTGTGGGTGTAGCGGCTGTGGACACAACAGCGGTGGGTCTAGCGGCTGTGGTTCAGGCTGCTGCCATCCTTGCTGCTGCCGAGCTTGCTGTCACACCACCTGCTGCCGGACCACCTGCTGCCAGCCCAGCTGCTGTGGGTGTAGCGGCTGTGGACACAACGGCGGTGGGTCTAGCGGCTGTGGTTCAGGCTGCTGCCAGCCTTGCTGCTGCCCAGCTTGCTGTCACACCACCTGCTGCCGGACCACCTGCTGCCAGCCCAGCTGCTGTGGGTCCAGCGGCTGTGGACATAACGGCGGTGGGTCTAGCGGCTGTGGGTCGAGCTGCTGCCAGCCTTGCTGCTGCCCAACTTGCTGTCACACCACCTGCTGCCGGACCACCTGCTGCCAGCCCAGCTGTTGTGGGTCCAGCGGCTGTGGGTCCAGCGGCTGTGGACAAAACTGCTGTGGGTCCCGCTGCTGCCAGCCAGGTTGCTGAACCCCCGTGTACTGCACGAGAACCTGCTACCACCCCACCTGCTGCTGCCTGCCTGGGTGCCTAGCCCAGGGCTCTGGATCCTGCTGCCAGCCTTCCTGCTGCTGATTGCCTCGCCAAGAACCACCATCGGACTTGCCACTTGGGAATCGGTCACTGCCACGCGTTGCGGAAAGCCAGCCCGCAACCCCCAACATCTCGGTTATTCGTCCGCCTGTCTACCATCTTGTGAATCAGCCTGATGAAGTGTGGACCGCTTCTCCCTGATTCGCTTCTTCTTTCCTTCCTCTGGCTCATGTGCCAGCTTCCCCCAACCTGATACAGAGTTAGGATCTCTGTTTGCTCTCCGTAGTCAAGAACTTTATCCTGTCCCTCTAAACACGTCAGCGAAACACCTCCTCAGGAATGACCTATAACTCGTGGAAACTGCTGAAAGCCCACACGGGTATGTTTTCTTTCTCGGTGTACTCATGAAGCTTGTACGCCTCTTGCTGCCTGTCATGTTCCCTTTCAATGTCTCCCTAGACGCGGGGAGTCTCGCCTGTATCTCTTAATAAACCCTAATCATTTGGAATCCCGTATTGTCTTTGTGGTTTTATGCACGTACGTTTTACATCACATGCAGTGTCCGTGTGGAGCCATACACAGTCCTCCACAAGTCATTATGCGCATTTTCAGCTGAGGAGATTTCACAGTGGAATGTCCCACAGCTGACATGGACACACTCGGATCCAAGACTGTGGTTCGGGCGCTTGCTGAAGCGCACTTACGTTCAGATCTCCAGACGTGGTAGCAAACACCCTTAGTCTCAGCACCAGCAAGATGTCCATCCGAGGCCTTCATTGACCACAGAAGTGTTATTCTCCTGGACAGGCGGGCCATCACTGGCACTAAGTTGTAGACATCAGTGTCGTACAACTCAGCCACAGCAGCCATATGTGAGGACAGCGGGACCCGCCCTTTAGAGCCCTGGGGAACCCAGGATGCTCCTGTTGCCTTGCGTGGCATCCAGGCCCTCAGCACTCTTCTGCCTCACATACAGGTGAGCCTGCGGTGTCCTCGTGAGCAACAGAGGCAGCTGAACACGCTTGTGTTTGGGTCGTGGAAATCACATTCTTGTTTGGCCTCCTTGTCCCCAGGACCTAATGGTATATAGTAAAATGGCATCTTGTGATTTTCTGCCAAACCTGTGTCTCTCCCCTCCTGTAAGGCAGTTTGTCATCGTGATCAAAATGCTGCCCAGAGAGTTGATGAAGCATGGTGTCAGGGCCAGAGAGATCGTGCAATGGGCATGTAGGACTTTGAGTAATCCATGAGCTCTGAACCATCTAAGGAAACAGAATAAGCTCTGGTGTATTGTGGAGGAAGTGTGAGCAACCGAGGGGGAAAAAATGATGCCTGCTCCGTGGGGGTGAGGAGAATGTGAGGAAGAAAAGAGAGACAACCACGTGGGCATTCCTAGGAGTCAGGAACGAAGTCTGCTGCTTCTGGTCCTGAACTACTGGTGCCAACTCAGCACTCAGGGCTGTGAGGCCGATTCAAGCTCTGAGAGGAATAGGAGACAGGTCCCCGGGTCCCTTCCTGGGAGCAGTGGAGGGACCTCTGATGAGCTTCGAAGGCCCCTATCCAGGACACATGCCACCATTGGAGACTAGGTACCCAGGATGCTCTGGAGAGACTGCCAAGGCCAAACGTGCCTACCGCTGCTGGTTCTCAAGAGCGCGATGTTGGCAAAATGAGATGAAAACCTGACACGACCCATGTTTCTGCGTATTTGCTGGCTGTTGACTAAATCCTTCATGAGCATTCCCTTTAATTCTTGGAGGGATTGGCAAAGTAGGTATTAAGGTTCCCATTGTAGACGTGAGGAAATTGAGACTGAGTGTGGTAAAGGAATGTCAGAGTTTGGTTTTCCAGAAGCTCCTCTTCAGTAAAGAGTCCAGGAATGTGGCTTCTTTGGGGAGGTCATATCACACTGGTCCGAGTGTAGGGAGGTGTCCCAGGGAAGTAACACTTTGAGGCCAGCATCACAGTTTGCAACCAAAGCTTTACCCTGAAAGGTATCTCAGACACGGTACAACTCCAAAGAGGCACACTCGCGCGCGCGCACACACACACACGCGCGCGCATACACACATACACACACACATGCACACACACACACACACACACACACGCACACACACACACAGGTTGAGATTCTCTTATTTCAGCCACGAGGGAGCTGGAGTCTTTATAAACCCACTCTCCAGAAGCAAGGGTTGAGTGTGTTTTCTCCGTGTGGCATGCTCAGGCAGCCTGACATTCTGCTGCGTGTGAAAAGGGCACTTAGGCATTGAGGTGCAGAGCTGGTAGGCAGAAGTTGTCCCAAACACACCAATACCCAAGAGATAGGTTTGGTGGCTTCAGACGTCTTTGGCAGACTATGGTTGTCACCATTCATTCCACTATGTTCTTAATTAGCCGGGCGGATGGAGAAAATCATTGGAAGAAACAGAAGAAGAGGGTGCAATATGAATGGGGGGGATGAGGAGAGGAGTAGGGGGAAAAGGAGAAGGGAGGGAGGAAGAAAGGAAGCCTAGAAGGAAGGGGGGAGGGAGGAAGAGAGGGAGAAAGGGAAGAGAAGAAAGAAAGAAAGAAACTAAAGAATGAAGGGAAAGAAGGAAGGAAGGAAAGAAGGCACGGTGCGAAGAAGGGACCTGCATGGACAGGCATGCAGGGAGGAAGGGAGAAAGGCAGAAAAAGAAAGACAGCCTGACAGAAAAAAGAAAGAGCAACCATAAATAAAGATGTAATGAGCGACGTGAGGACACTGACGAGGCTAGCTAACAAGGTTAGGGCTAGAGTCCCCAACTCACCTGGTTTTGCCCATCCTGCCCCCGCCTTTATGCCCCTGAAAGCCCCACCTCCGGTGAAAGCATCCGACCCTAGGAAAATCAGGGGTCCTGTTCAACAAGGACGTCTATTGACTGATGCTTGCTTAGTCCCAGACTACTGCTGCTGCTTCTCCCCACCTGCTTTGCTTCTGCCTTGCCATGTGGCAGAGAAAACACCAGACATCGGCTTCGCAAGGGGCTTTGATTGAACTGAGATACGCAGGTGGGGTTGGGTGCTACAGGAGACAGATAGGCCTGTGGGAGTCTTGAATCCGGCTTCTGTGGGGAAACGGAACTGGCCTCAGGGATCTACCACATTTGTCCCAGTGAACATATCAGCATCATGCCCCTCACCTCAGAGATACTCGCAATCCACATTCAGTCTAAGGGCAAAGACTGGGGAGGGAACACTGCTGTGACCCTAGCCACCCCAGCAGAACGTGATCACACGATGGATGCCATGATCACTGAAACAGGAACGATGCTGCTGATGTGCCCACCTTCCTCTCGTTGGAAAATGTTTCTGTGAGTTATTCTCAAATAGGAAACCATTAGACACTTATTTTGTAACGATTCCTAGCGTTTAGGAAACAGCTTCCTCGTTTATGATTCCCCCAGTGACTATGGAAAACGATGTAAACACCAACAAGGAAAGTCCTGCCCATTGGCCTAACCTTCGGGGGTCCAGCGCATAAAAGCCCCAGAACCGGAGGAGGCACCAGAATCTGACAACCTCACCTCCGGACAGGACCTGCCCACCCTCCACCCCTGACACCATGACCCACTCGTGCTGCTCCTCTTGCTGCCAGCCTACGTGCTGCAGGACCACCTGCTGCCGGACCACCTGCTGCCAGCCCAGCTGCTGTGGGTGTAGCGGCTGTGGACACAACAGCGGTGGGTCTAGCGGCTGTGGTTCAGGCTGCTGCCATCCTTGCTGCTGCCGAGCTTGCTGTCACACCACCTGCTGCCGGACCACCTGCTGCCAGCCCAGCTGCTGTGGGTGTAGCGGCTGTGGACACAACGGCGGTGGGTCTAGCGGCTGTGGTTCAGGCTGCTGCCAGCCTTGCTGCTGCCCAGCTTGCTGTCACACCACCTGCTGCCGGACCACCTGCTGCCAGCCCAGCTGCTGTGGGTCCAGCGGCTGTGGACACAACGGCGGTGGGTCTAGCGGCTGTGGGTCGAGCTGCTGCCAGCCTTGCTGCTGCCCAACTTGCTGTCACACCACCTGCTGCCGGACCACCTGCTGCCAGCCCAGCTGTTGTGGGTCCAGCGGCTGTGGGTCCAGCGGCTGTGGACAAAACTGCTGTGGGTCCCGCTGCTGCCAGCCAGGTTGCTGAACCCCCGTGTACTGCACGAGAACCTGCTACCACCCCACCTGCTGCTGCCTGCCTGGGTGCCTAGCCCAGGGCTCTGGATCCTGCTGCCAGCCTTCCTGCTGCTGATTGCCTCGCCAAGAACCACCATCGGACTTGCCACTTGGGAATCGGTCACTGCCACGCGTTGCGGAAAGCCAGCCCGCAACCCCCAACATCTCGGTTATTCGTCCGCCTGTCTACCATCTTGTGAATCAGCCTGATGAAGTGTGGACCGCTTCTCCCTGATTCGCTTCTTCTTTCCTTCCTCTGGCTCATGTGCCAGCTTCCCCCAACCTGATACAGAGTTAGGATCTCTGTTTGCTCTCCGTAGTCAAGAACTTTATCCTGTCCCTCTAAACACGTCAGCGAAACACCTCCTCAGGAATGACCTATAACTCGTGGAAACTGCTGAAAGCCCACACGGGTATGTTTTCTTTCTCGGTGTACTCATGAAGCTTGTACGCCTCTTGCTGCCTGTCATGTTCCCTTTCAATGTCTCCCTAGACGCGGGGAGTCTCGCCTGTATCTCTTAATAAACCCTAATCATTTGGAATCCCGTATTGTCTTTGTGGTTTTATGCACGTACGTTTTACATCACATGCAGTGTCCGTGTGGAGCCATACACAGTCCTCCACAAGTCATTATGCGCATTTTCAGCTGAGGAGATTTCACAGTGGAATGTCCCACAGCTGACATGGACACACTCGGATCCAAGACTGTGGTTCGGGCGCTTGCTGAAGCGCACTTACGTTCAGATCTCCAGACGTGGTAGCAAACACCCTTAGTCTCAGCACCAGCAAGATGTCCATCCGAGGCCTTCATTGACCACAGAAGTGTTATTCTCCTGGACAGGCGGGCCATCACTGGCACTAAGTTGTAGACATCAGTGTCGTACAACTCAGCCACAGCAGCCATATGTGAGGACAGCGGGACCCGCCCTTTAGAGCCCTGGGGAACCCAGGATGCTCCTGTTGCCTTGCGTGGCATCCAGGCCCTCAGCACTCTTCTGCCTCACATACAGGTGAGCCTGCGGTGTCCTCGTGAGCAACAGAGGCAGCTGAACACGCTTGTGTTTGGGTCGTGGAAATCACATTCTTGTTTGGCCTCCTTGTCCCCAGGACCTAATGGTATATAGTAAAATGGCATCTTGTGATTTTCTGCCAAACCTGTGTCTCTCCCCTCCTGTAAGGCAGTTTGTCATCGTGATCAAAATGCTGCCCAGAGAGTTGATGAAGCATGGTGTCAGGGCCAGAGAGATCGTGCAATGGGCATGTAGGACTTTGAGTAATCCATGAGCTCTGAACCATCTAAGGAAACAGAATAAGCTCTGGTGTATTGTGGAGGAAGTGTGAGCAACCGAGGGGGAAAAAATGATGCCTGCTCCGTGGGGGTGAGGAGAATGTGAGGAAGAAAAGAGAGACAACCACGTGGGCATTCCTAGGAGTCAGGAACGAAGTCTGCTGCTTCTGGTCCTGAACTACTGGTGCCAACTCAGCACTCAGGGCTGTGAGGCCGATTCAAGCTCTGAGAGGAATAGGAGACAGGTCCCCGGGTCCCTTCCTGGGAGCAGTGGAGGGACCTCTGATGAGCTTCGAAGGCCCCTATCCAGGACACATGCCACCATTGGAGACTAGGTACCCAGGATGCTCTGGAGAGACTGCCAAGGCCAAACGTGCCTACCGCTGCTGGTTCTCAAGAGCGCGATGTTGGCAAAATGAGATGAAAACCTGACACGACCCATGTTTCTGCGTATTTGCTGGCTGTTGACTAAATCCTTCATGAGCATTCCCTTTAATTCTTGGAGGGATTGGCAAAGTAGGTATTAAGGTTCCCATTGTAGACGTGAGGAAATTGAGACTGAGTGTGGTAAAGGAATGTCAGAGTTTGGTTTTCCAGAAGCTCCTCTTCAGTAAAGAGTCCAGGAATGTGGCTTCTTTGGGGAGGTCATATCACACTGGTCCGAGTGTAGGGAGGTGTCCCAGGGAAGTAACACTTTGAGGCCAGCATCACAGTTTGCAACCAAAGCTTTACCCTGAAAGGTATCTCAGACACGGTACAACTCCAAAGAGGCACACTCGCGCGCGCGCACACACACACACGCGCGCGCATACACACATACACACACACATGCACACACACACACACACACACACACACGCACACACACACACAGGTTGAGATTCTCTTATTTCAGCCACGAGGGAGCTGGAGTCTTTATAAACCCACTCTCCAGAAGCAAGGGTTGAGTGTGTTTTCTCCGTGTGGCATGCTCAGGCAGCCTGACATTCTGCTGCGTGTGAAAAGGGCACTTAGGCATTGAGGTGCAGAGCTGGTAGGCAGAAGTTGTCCCAAACACACCAATACCCAAGAGATAGGTTTGGTGGCTTCAGACGTCTTTGGCAGACTATGGTTGTCACCATTCATTCCACTATGTTCTTAATTAGCCGGGCGGATGGAGAAAATCATTGGAAGAAACAGAAGAAGAGGGTGCAATATGAATGGGGGGGATGAGGAGAGGAGTAGGGGGAAAAGGAGAAGGGAGGGAGGAAGAAAGGAAGCCTAGAAGGAAGGGGGGAGGGAGGAAGAGAGGGAGAAAGGGAAGAGAAGAAAGAAAGAAAGAAACTAAAGAATGAAGGGAAAGAAGGAAGGAAGGAAAGAAGGCACGGTGCGAAGAAGGGACCTGCATGGACAGGCATGCAGGGAGGAAGGGAGAAAGGCAGAAAAAGAAAGACAGCCTGACAGAAAAAAGAAAGAGCAACCATAAATAAAGATGTAATGAGCGACGTGAGGACACTGACGAGGCTAGCTAACAAGGTTAGGGCTAGAGTCCCCAACTCACCTGGTTTTGCCCATCCTGCCCCCGCCTTTATGCCCCTGAAAGCCCCACCTCCGGTGAAAGCATCCGACCCTAGGAAAATCAGGGGTCCTGTTCAACAAGGACGTCTATTGACTGATGCTTGCTTAGTCCCAGACTACTGCTGCTGCTTCTCCCCACCTGCTTTGCTTCTGCCTTGCCATGTGGCAGAGAAAACACCAGACATCGGCTTCGCAAGGGGCTTTGATTGAACTGAGATACGCAGGTGGGGTTGGGTGCTACAGGAGACAGATAGGCCTGTGGGAGTCTTGAATCCGGCTTCTGTGGGGAAACGGAACTGGCCTCAGGGATCTACCACATTTGTCCCAGTGAACATATCAGCATCATGCCCCTCACCTCAGAGATACTCGCAATCCACATTCAGTCTAAGGGCAAAGACTGGGGAGGGAACACTGCTGTGACCCTAGCCACCCCAGCAGAACGTGATCACACGATGGATGCCATGATCACTGAAACAGGAACGATGCTGCTGATGTGCCCACCTTCCTCTCGTTGGAAAATGTTTCTGTGAGTTATTCTCAAATAGGAAACCATTAGACACTTATTTTGTAACGATTCCTAGCGTTTAGGAAACAGCTTCCTCGTTTATGATTCCCCCAGTGACTATGGAAAACGATGTAAACACCAACAAGGAAAGTCCTGCCCATTGGCCTAACCTTCGGGGGTCCAGCGCATAAAAGCCCCAGAACCGGAGGAGGCACCAGAATCTGACAACCTCACCTCCGGACAGGACCTGCCCACCCTCCACCCCTGACACCATGACCCACTCGTGCTGCTCCTCTTGCTGCCAGCCTACGTGCTGCAGGACCACCTGCTGCCGGACCACCTGCTGCCAGCCCAGCTGCTGTGGGTGTAGCGGCTGTGGACACAACAGCGGTGGGTCTAGCGGCTGTGGTTCAGGCTGCTGCCATCCTTGCTGCTGCCGAGCTTGCTGTCACACCACCTGCTGCCGGACCACCTGCTGCCAGCCCAGCTGCTGTGGGTGTAGCGGCTGTGGACACAACGGCGGTGGGTCTAGCGGCTGTGGTTCAGGCTGCTGCCAGCCTTGCTGCTGCCCAGCTTGCTGTCACACCACCTGCTGCCGGACCACCTGCTGCCAGCCCAGCTGCTGTGGGTCCAGCGGCTGTGGACACAACGGCGGTGGGTCTAGCGGCTGTGGGTCGAGCTGCTGCCAGCCTTGCTGCTGCCCAACTTGCTGTCACACCACCTGCTGCCGGACCACCTGCTGCCAGCCCAGCTGTTGTGGGTCCAGCGGCTGTGGGTCCAGCGGCTGTGGACAAAACTGCTGTGGGTCCCGCTGCTGCCAGCCAGGTTGCTGAACCCCCGTGTACTGCACGAGAACCTGCTACCACCCCACCTGCTGCTGCCTGCCTGGGTGCCTAGCCCAGGGCTCTGGATCCTGCTGCCAGCCTTCCTGCTGCTGATTGCCTCGCCAAGAACCACCATCGGACTTGCCACTTGGGAATCGGTCACTGCCACGCGTTGCGGAAAGCCAGCCCGCAACCCCCAACATCTCGGTTATTCGTCCGCCTGTCTACCATCTTGTGAATCAGCCTGATGAAGTGTGGACCGCTTCTCCCTGATTCGCTTCTTCTTTCCTTCCTCTGGCTCATGTGCCAGCTTCCCCCAACCTGATACAGAGTTAGGATCTCTGTTTGCTCTCCGTAGTCAAGAACTTTATCCTGTCCCTCTAAACACGTCAGCGAAACACCTCCTCAGGAATGACCTATAACTCGTGGAAACTGCTGAAAGCCCACACGGGTATGTTTTCTTTCTCGGTGTACTCATGAAGCTTGTACGCCTCTTGCTGCCTGTCATGTTCCCTTTCAATGTCTCCCTAGACGCGGGGAGTCTCGCCTGTATCTCTTAATAAACCCTAATCATTTGGAATCCCGTATTGTCTTTGTGGTTTTATGCACGTACGTTTTACATCACATGCAGTGTCCGTGTGGAGCCATACACAGTCCTCCACAAGTCATTATGCGCATTTTCAGCTGAGGAGATTTCACAGTGGAATGTCCCACAGCTGACATGGACACACTCGGATCCAAGACTGTGGTTCGGGCGCTTGCTGAAGCGCACTTACGTTCAGATCTCCAGACGTGGTAGCAAACACCCTTAGTCTCAGCACCAGCAAGATGTCCATCCGAGGCCTTCATTGACCACAGAAGTGTTATTCTCCTGGACAGGCGGGCCATCACTGGCACTAAGTTGTAGACATCAGTGTCGTACAACTCAGCCACAGCAGCCATATGTGAGGACAGCGGGACCCGCCCTTTAGAGCCCTGGGGAACCCAGGATGCTCCTGTTGCCTTGCGTGGCATCCAGGCCCTCAGCACTCTTCTGCCTCACATACAGGTGAGCCTGCGGTGTCCTCGTGAGCAACAGAGGCAGCTGAACACGCTTGTGTTTGGGTCGTGGAAATCACATTCTTGTTTGGCCTCCTTGTCCCCAGGACCTAATGGTATATAGTAAAATGGCATCTTGTGATTTTCTGCCAAACCTGTGTCTCTCCCCTCCTGTAAGGCAGTTTGTCATCGTGATCAAAATGCTGCCCAGAGAGTTGATGAAGCATGGTGTCAGGGCCAGAGAGATCGTGCAATGGGCATGTAGGACTTTGAGTAATCCATGAGCTCTGAACCATCTAAGGAAACAGAATAAGCTCTGGTGTATTGTGGAGGAAGTGTGAGCAACCGAGGGGGAAAAAATGATGCCTGCTCCGTGGGGGTGAGGAGAATGTGAGGAAGAAAAGAGAGACAACCACGTGGGCATTCCTAGGAGTCAGGAACGAAGTCTGCTGCTTCTGGTCCTGAACTACTGGTGCCAACTCAGCACTCAGGGCTGTGAGGCCGATTCAAGCTCTGAGAGGAATAGGAGACAGGTCCCCGGGTCCCTTCCTGGGAGCAGTGGAGGGACCTCTGATGAGCTTCGAAGGCCCCTATCCAGGACACATGCCACCATTGGAGACTAGGTACCCAGGATGCTCTGGAGAGACTGCCAAGGCCAAACGTGCCTACCGCTGCTGGTTCTCAAGAGCGCGATGTTGGCAAAATGAGATGAAAACCTGACACGACCCATGTTTCTGCGTATTTGCTGGCTGTTGACTAAATCCTTCATGAGCATTCCCTTTAATTCTTGGAGGGATTGGCAAAGTAGGTATTAAGGTTCCCATTGTAGACGTGAGGAAATTGAGACTGAGTGTGGTAAAGGAATGTCAGAGTTTGGTTTTCCAGAAGCTCCTCTTCAGTAAAGAGTCCAGGAATGTGGCTTCTTTGGGGAGGTCATATCACACTGGTCCGAGTGTAGGGAGGTGTCCCAGGGAAGTAACACTTTGAGGCCAGCATCACAGTTTGCAACCAAAGCTTTACCCTGAAAGGTATCTCAGACACGGTACAACTCCAAAGAGGCACACTCGCGCGCGCGCACACACACACACGCGCGCGCATACACACATACACACACACACGCACACACACACACACACACACACACGCACACACACACACAGGTTGAGATTCTCTTATTTCAGCCACGAGGGAGCTGGAGTCTTTATAAACCCACTCTCCAGAAGCAAGGGTTGAGTGTGTTTTCTCCGTGTGGCATGCTCAGGCAGCCTGACATTCTGCTGCGTGTGAAAAGGGCACTTAGGCATTGAGGTGCAGAGCTGGTAGGCAGAAGTTGTCCCAAACACACCAATACCCAAGAGATAGGTTTGGTGGCTTCAGACGTCTTTGGCAGACTATGGTTGTCACCATTCATTCCACTATGTTCTTAATTAGCCGGGCGGATGGAGAAAATCATTGGAAGAAACAGAAGAAGAGGGTGCAATATGAATGGGGGGGATGAGGAGAGGAGTAGGGGGAAAAGGAGAAGGGAGGGAGGAAGAAAGGAAGCCTAGAAGGAAGGGGGGAGGGAGGAAGAGAGGGAGAAAGGGAAGAGAAGAAAGAAAGAAAGAAACTAAAGAATGAAGGGAAAGAAGGAAGGAAGGAAAGAAGGCACGGTGCGAAGAAGGGACCTGCATGGACAGGCATGCAGGGAGGAAGGGAGAAAGGCAGAAAAAGAAAGACAGCCTGACAGAAAAAAGAAAGAGCAACCATAAATAAAGATGTAATGAGCGACGTGAGGACACTGACGAGGCTAGCTAACAAGGTTAGGGCTAGAGTCCCCAACTCACCTGGTTTTGCCCATCCTGCCCCCGCCTTTATGCCCCTGAAAGCCCCACCTCCGGTGAAAGCATCCGACCCTAGGAAAATCAGGGGTCCTGTTCAACAAGGACGTCTATTGACTGATGCTTGCTTAGTCCCAGACTACTGCTGCTGCTTCTCCCCACCTGCTTTGCTTCTGCCTTGCCATGTGGCAGAGAAAACACCAGACATCGGCTTCGCAAGGGGCTTTGATTGAACTGAGATACGCAGGTGGGGTTGGGTGCTACAGGAGACAGATAGGCCTGTGGGAGTCTTGAATCCGGCTTCTGTGGGGAAACGGAACTGGCCTCAGGGATCTACCACATTTGTCCCAGTGAACATATCAGCATCATGCCCCTCACCTCAGAGATACTCGCAATCCACATTCAGTCTAAGGGCAAAGACTGGGGAGGGAACACTGCTGTGACCCTAGCCACCCCAGCAGAACGTGATCACACGATGGATGCCATGATCACTGAAACAGGAACGATGCTGCTGATGTGCCCACCTTCCTCTCGTTGGAAAATGTTTCTGTGAGTTATTCTCAAATAGGAAACCATTAGACACTTATTTTGTAACGATTCCTAGCGTTTAGGAAACAGCTTCCTCGTTTATGATTCCCCCAGTGACTATGGAAAACGATGTAAACACCAACAAGGAAAGTCCTGCCCATTGGCCTAACCTTCGGGGGTCCAGCGCATAAAAGCCCCAGAACCGGAGGAGGCACCAGAATCTGACAACCTCACCTCCGGACAGGACCTGCCCACCCTCCACCCCTGACACCATGACCCACTCGTGCTGCTCCTCTTGCTGCCAGCCTACGTGCTGCAGGACCACCTGCTGCCGGACCACCTGCTGCCAGCCCAGCTGCTGTGGGTGTAGCGGCTGTGGACACAACAGCGGTGGGTCTAGCGGCTGTGGTTCAGGCTGCTGCCATCCTTGCTGCTGCCGAGCTTGCTGTCACACCACCTGCTGCCGGACCACCTGCTGCCAGCCCAGCTGCTGTGGGTGTAGCGGCTGTGGACACAACGGCGGTGGGTCTAGCGGCTGTGGTTCAGGCTGCTGCCAGCCTTGCTGCTGCCCAGCTTGCTGTCACACCACCTGCTGCCGGACCACCTGCTGCCAGCCCAGCTGCTGTGGGTCCAGCGGCTGTGGACACAACGGCGGTGGGTCTAGCGGCTGTGGGTCGAGCTGCTGCCAGCCTTGCTGCTGCCCAACTTGCTGTCACACCACCTGCTGCCGGACCACCTGCTGCCAGCCCAGCTGTTGTGGGTCCAGCGGCTGTGGGTCCAGCGGCTGTGGACAAAACTGCTGTGGGTCCCGCTGCTGCCAGCCAGGTTGCTGAACCCCCGTGTACTGCACGAGAACCTGCTACCACCCCACCTGCTGCTGCCTGCCTGGGTGCCTAGCCCAGGGCTCTGGATCCTGCTGCCAGCCTTCCTGCTGCTGATTGCCTCGCCAAGAACCACCATCGGACTTGCCACTTGGGAATCGGTCACTGCCACGCGTTGCGGAAAGCCAGCCCGCAACCCCCAACATCTCGGTTATTCGTCCGCCTGTCTACCATCTTGTGAATCAGCCTGATGAAGTGTGGACCGCTTCTCCCTGATTCGCTTCTTCTTTCCTTCCTCTGGCTCATGTGCCAGCTTCCCCCAACCTGATACAGAGTTAGGATCTCTGTTTGCTCTCCGTAGTCAAGAACTTTATCCTGTCCCTCTAAACACGTCAGCGAAACACCTCCTCAGGAATGACCTATAACTCGTGGAAACTGCTGAAAGCCCACACGGGTATGTTTTCTTTCTCGGTGTACTCATGAAGCTTGTACGCCTCTTGCTGCCTGTCATGTTCCCTTTCAATGTCTCCCTAGACGCGGGGAGTCTCGCCTGTATCTCTTAATAAACCCTAATCATTTGGAATCCCGTATTGTCTTTGTGGTTTTATGCACGTACGTTTTACATCACATGCAGTGTCCGTGTGGAGCCATACACAGTCCTCCACAAGTCATTATGCGCATTTTCAGCTGAGGAGATTTCACAGTGGAATGTCCCACAGCTGACATGGACACACTCGGATCCAAGACTGTGGTTCGGGCGCTTGCTGAAGCGCACTTACGTTCAGATCTCCAGACGTGGTAGCAAACACCCTTAGTCTCAGCACCAGCAAGATGTCCATCCGAGGCCTTCATTGACCACAGAAGTGTTATTCTCCTGGACAGGCGGGCCATCACTGGCACTAAGTTGTAGACATCAGTGTCGTACAACTCAGCCACAGCAGCCATATGTGAGGACAGCGGGACCCGCCCTTTAGAGCCCTGGGGAACCCAGGATGCTCCTGTTGCCTTGCGTGGCATCCAGGCCCTCAGCACTCTTCTGCCTCACATACAGGTGAGCCTGCGGTGTCCTCGTGAGCAACAGAGGCAGCTGAACACGCTTGTGTTTGGGTCGTGGAAATCACATTCTTGTTTGGCCTCCTTGTCCCCAGGACCTAATGGTATATAGTAAAATGGCATCTTGTGATTTTCTGCCAAACCTGTGTCTCTCCCCTCCTGTAAGGCAGTTTGTCATCGTGATCAAAATGCTGCCCAGAGAGTTGATGAAGCATGGTGTCAGGGCCAGAGAGATCGTGCAATGGGCATGTAGGACTTTGAGTAATCCATGAGCTCTGAACCATCTAAGGAAACAGAATAAGCTCTGGTGTATTGTGGAGGAAGTGTGAGCAACCGAGGGGGAAAAAATGATGCCTGCTCCGTGGGGGTGAGGAGAATGTGAGGAAGAAAAGAGAGACAACCACGTGGGCATTCCTAGGAGTCAGGAACGAAGTCTGCTGCTTCTGGTCCTGAACTACTGGTGCCAACTCAGCACTCAGGGCTGTGAGGCCGATTCAAGCTCTGAGAGGAATAGGAGACAGGTCCCCGGGTCCCTTCCTGGGAGCAGTGGAGGGACCTCTGATGAGCTTCGAAGGCCCCTATCCAGGACACATGCCACCATTGGAGACTAGGTACCCAGGATGCTCTGGAGAGACTGCCAAGGCCAAACGTGCCTACCGCTGCTGGTTCTCAAGAGCGCGATGTTGGCAAAATGAGATGAAAACCTGACACGACCCATGTTTCTGCGTATTTGCTGGCTGTTGACTAAATCCTTCATGAGCATTCCCTTTAATTCTTGGAGGGATTGGCAAAGTAGGTATTAAGGTTCCCATTGTAGACGTGAGGAAATTGAGACTGAGTGTGGTAAAGGAATGTCAGAGTTTGGTTTTCCAGAAGCTCCTCTTCAGTAAAGAGTCCAGGAATGTGGCTTCTTTGGGGAGGTCATATCACACTGGTCCGAGTGTAGGGAGGTGTCCCAGGGAAGTAACACTTTGAGGCCAGCATCACAGTTTGCAACCAAAGCTTTACCCTGAAAGGTATCTCAGACACGGTACAACTCCAAAGAGGCACACTCGCGCGCGCGCACACACACACACGCGCGCGCATACACACATACACACACACACGCACACACACACACACACACACACACACGCACACACACACACAGGTTGAGATTCTCTTATTTCAGCCACGAGGGAGCTGGAGTCTTTATAAACCCACTCTCCAGAAGCAAGGGTTGAGTGTGTTTTCTCCGTGTGGCATGCTCAGGCAGCCTGACATTCTGCTGCGTGTGAAAAGGGCACTTAGGCATTGAGGTGCAGAGCTGGTAGGCAGAAGTTGTCCCAAACACACCAATACCCAAGAGATAGGTTTGGTGGCTTCAGACGTCTTTGGCAGACTATGGTTGTCACCATTCATTCCACTATGTTCTTAATTAGCCGGGCGGATGGAGAAAATCATTGGAAGAAACAGAAGAAGAGGGTGCAATATGAATGGGGGGGATGAGGAGAGGAGTAGGGGGAAAAGGAGAAGGGAGGGAGGAAGAAAGGAAGCCTAGAAGGAAGGGGGGAGGGAGGAAGAGAGGGAGAAAGGGAAGAGAAGAAAGAAAGAAAGAAACTAAAGAATGAAGGGAAAGAAGGAAGGAAGGAAAGAAGGCACGGTGCGAAGAAGGGACCTGCATGGACAGGCATGCAGGGAGGAAGGGAGAAAGGCAGAAAAAGAAAGACAGCCTGACAGAAAAAAGAAAGAGCAACCATAAATAAAGATGTAATGAGCGACGTGAGGACACTGACGAGGCTAGCTAACAAGGTTAGGGCTAGAGTCCCCAACTCACCTGGTTTTGCCCATCCTGCCCCCGCCTTTATGCCCCTGAAAGCCCCACCTCCGGTGAAAGCATCCGACCCTAGGAAAATCAGGGGTCCTGTTCAACAAGGACGTCTATTGACTGATGCTTGCTTAGTCCCAGACTACTGCTGCTGCTTCTCCCCACCTGCTTTGCTTCTGCCTTGCCATGTGGCAGAGAAAACACCAGACATCGGCTTCGCAAGGGGCTTTGATTGAACTGAGATACGCAGGTGGGGTTGGGTGCTACAGGAGACAGATAGGCCTGTGGGAGTCTTGAATCCGGCTTCTGTGGGGAAACGGAACTGGCCTCAGGGATCTACCACATTTGTCCCAGTGAACATATCAGCATCATGCCCCTCACCTCAGAGATACTCGCAATCCACATTCAGTCTAAGGGCAAAGACTGGGGAGGGAACACTGCTGTGACCCTAGCCACCCCAGCAGAACGTGATCACACGATGGATGCCATGATCACTGAAACAGGAACGATGCTGCTGATGTGCCCACCTTCCTCTCGTTGGAAAATGTTTCTGTGAGTTATTCTCAAATAGGAAACCATTAGACACTTATTTTGTAACGATTCCTAGCGTTTAGGAAACAGCTTCCTCGTTTATGATTCCCCCAGTGACTATGGAAAACGATGTAAACACCAACAAGGAAAGTCCTGCCCATTGGCCTAACCTTCGGGGGTCCAGCGCATAAAAGCCCCAGAACCGGAGGAGGCACCAGAATCTGACAACCTCACCTCCGGACAGGACCTGCCCACCCTCCACCCCTGACACCATGACCCACTCGTGCTGCTCCTCTTGCTGCCAGCCTACGTGCTGCAGGACCACCTGCTGCCGGACCACCTGCTGCCAGCCCAGCTGCTGTGGGTGTAGCGGCTGTGGACACAACAGCGGTGGGTCTAGCGGCTGTGGTTCAGGCTGCTGCCATCCTTGCTGCTGCCGAGCTTGCTGTCACACCACCTGCTGCCGGACCACCTGCTGCCAGCCCAGCTGCTGTGGGTGTAGCGGCTGTGGACACAACGGCGGTGGGTCTAGCGGCTGTGGTTCAGGCTGCTGCCAGCCTTGCTGCTGCCCAGCTTGCTGTCACACCACCTGCTGCCGGACCACCTGCTGCCAGCCCAGCTGCTGTGGGTCCAGCGGCTGTGGACACAACGGCGGTGGGTCTAGCGGCTGTGGGTCGAGCTGCTGCCAGCCTTGCTGCTGCCCAACTTGCTGTCACACCACCTGCTGCCGGACCACCTGCTGCCAGCCCAGCTGTTGTGGGTCCAGCGGCTGTGGGTCCAGCGGCTGTGGACAAAACTGCTGTGGGTCCCGCTGCTGCCAGCCAGGTTGCTGAACCCCCGTGTACTGCACGAGAACCTGCTACCACCCCACCTGCTGCTGCCTGCCTGGGTGCCTAGCCCAGGGCTCTGGATCCTGCTGCCAGCCTTCCTGCTGCTGATTGCCTCGCCAAGAACCACCATCGGACTTGCCACTTGGGAATCGGTCACTGCCACGCGTTGCGGAAAGCCAGCCCGCAACCCCCAACATCTCGGTTATTCGTCCGCCTGTCTACCATCTTGTGAATCAGCCTGATGAAGTGTGGACCGCTTCTCCCTGATTCGCTTCTTCTTTCCTTCCTCTGGCTCATGTGCCAGCTTCCCCCAACCTGATACAGAGTTAGGATCTCTGTTTGCTCTCCGTAGTCAAGAACTTTATCCTGTCCCTCTAAACACGTCAGCGAAACACCTCCTCAGGAATGACCTATAACTCGTGGAAACTGCTGAAAGCCCACACGGGTATGTTTTCTTTCTCGGTGTACTCATGAAGCTTGTACGCCTCTTGCTGCCTGTCATGTTCCCTTTCAATGTCTCCCTAGACGCGGGGAGTCTCGCCTGTATCTCTTAATAAACCCTAATCATTTGGAATCCCGTATTGTCTTTGTGGTTTTATGCACGTACGTTTTACATCACATGCAGTGTCCGTGTGGAGCCATACACAGTCCTCCACAAGTCATTATGCGCATTTTCAGCTGAGGAGATTTCACAGTGGAATGTCCCACAGCTGACATGGACACACTCGGATCCAAGACTGTGGTTCGGGCGCTTGCTGAAGCGCACTTACGTTCAGATCTCCAGACGTGGTAGCAAACACCCTTAGTCTCAGCACCAGCAAGATGTCCATCCGAGGCCTTCATTGACCACAGAAGTGTTATTCTCCTGGACAGGCGGGCCATCACTGGCACTAAGTTGTAGACATCAGTGTCGTACAACTCAGCCACAGCAGCCATATGTGAGGACAGCGGGACCCGCCCTTTAGAGCCCTGGGGAACCCAGGATGCTCCTGTTGCCTTGCGTGGCATCCAGGCCCTCAGCACTCTTCTGCCTCACATACAGGTGAGCCTGCGGTGTCCTCGTGAGCAACAGAGGCAGCTGAACACGCTTGTGTTTGGGTCGTGGAAATCACATTCTTGTTTGGCCTCCTTGTCCCCAGGACCTAATGGTATATAGTAAAATGGCATCTTGTGATTTTCTGCCAAACCTGTGTCTCTCCCCTCCTGTAAGGCAGTTTGTCATCGTGATCAAAATGCTGCCCAGAGAGTTGATGAAGCATGGTGTCAGGGCCAGAGAGATCGTGCAATGGGCATGTAGGACTTTGAGTAATCCATGAGCTCTGAACCATCTAAGGAAACAGAATAAGCTCTGGTGTATTGTGGAGGAAGTGTGAGCAACCGAGGGGGAAAAAATGATGCCTGCTCCGTGGGGGTGAGGAGAATGTGAGGAAGAAAAGAGAGACAACCACGTGGGCATTCCTAGGAGTCAGGAACGAAGTCTGCTGCTTCTGGTCCTGAACTACTGGTGCCAACTCAGCACTCAGGGCTGTGAGGCCGATTCAAGCTCTGAGAGGAATAGGAGACAGGTCCCCGGGTCCCTTCCTGGGAGCAGTGGAGGGACCTCTGATGAGCTTCGAAGGCCCCTATCCAGGACACATGCCACCATTGGAGACTAGGTACCCAGGATGCTCTGGAGAGACTGCCAAGGCCAAACGTGCCTACCGCTGCTGGTTCTCAAGAGCGCGATGTTGGCAAAATGAGATGAAAACCTGACACGACCCATGTTTCCGCGTATTTGCTGGCTGTTGACTAAATCCTTCATGAGCATTCCCTTTAATTCTTGGAGGGATTGGCAAAGTAGGTATTAAGGTTCCCATTGTAGACGTGAGGAAATTGAGACTGAGTGTGGTAAAGGAATGTCAGAGTTTGGTTTTCCAGAAGCTCCTCTTCAGTAAAGAGTCCAGGAATGTGGCTTCTTTGGGGAGGTCATATCACACTGGTCCGAGTGTAGGGAGGTGTCCCAGGGAAGTAACACTTTGAGGCCAGCATCACAGTTTGCAACCAAAGCTTTACCCTGAAAGGTATCTCAGACACGGTACAACTCCAAAGAGGCACACTCGCGCGCGCGCACACACACACACGCGCGCGCATACACACATACACACACACACGCACACACACACATACACACACACACGCACACACACACACAGGTTGAGATTCTCTTATTTCAGCCACGAGGGAGCTGGAGTCTTTATAAACCCACTCTCCAGAAGCAAGGGTTGAGTGTGTTTTCTCCGTGTGGCATGCTCAGGCAGCCTGACATTCTGCTGCGTGTGAAAAGGGCACTTAGGCATTGAGGTGCAGAGCTGGTAGGCAGAAGTTGTCCCAAACACACCAATACCCAAGAGATAGGTTTGGTGGCTTCAGACGTCTTTGGCAGACTATGGTTGTCACCATTCATTCCACTATGTTCTTAATTAGCCGGGCGGATGGAGAAAATCATTGGAAGAAACAGAAGAAGAGGGTGCAATATGAATGGGGGGGATGAGGAGAGGAGTAGGGGGAAAAGGAGAAGGGAGGGAGGAAGAAAGGAAGCCTAGAAGGAAGGGGGGAGGGAGGAAGAGAGGGAGAAAGGGAAGAGAAGAAAGAAAGAAAGAAACTAAAGAATGAAGGGAAAGAAGGAAGGAAGGAAAGAAGGCACGGTGCGAAGAAGGGACCTGCATGGACAGGCATGCAGGGAGGAAGGGAGAAAGGCAGAAAAAGAAAGACAGCCTGACAGAAAAAAGAAAGAGCAACCATAAATAAAGATGTAATGAGCGACGTGAGGACACTGACGAGGCTAGCTAACAAGGTTAGGGCTAGAGTCCCCAACTCACCTGGTTTTGCCCATCCTGCCCCCGCCTTTATGCCCCTGAAAGCCCCACCTCCGGTGAAAGCATCCGACCCTAGGAAAATCAGGGGTCCTGTTCAACAAGGACGTCTATTGACTGATGCTTGCTTAGTCCCAGACTACTGCTGCTGCTTCTCCCCACCTGCTTTGCTTCTGCCTTGCCATGTGGCAGAGAAAACACCAGACATCGGCTTCGCAAGGGGCTTTGATTGAACTGAGATACGCAGGTGGGGTTGGGTGCTACAGGAGACAGATAGGCCTGTGGGAGTCTTGAATCCGGCTTCTGTGGGGAAACGGAACTGGCCTCAGGGATCTACCACATTTGTCCCAGTGAACATATCAGCATCATGCCCCTCACCTCAGAGATACTCGCAATCCACATTCAGTCTAAGGGCAAAGACTGGGGAGGGAACACTGCTGTGACCCTAGCCACCCCAGCAGAACGTGATCACACGATGGATGCCATGATCACTGAAACAGGAACGATGCTGCTGATGTGCCCACCTTCCTCTCGTTGGAAAATGTTTCTGTGAGTTATTCTCAAATAGGAAACCATTAGACACTTATTTTGTAACGATTCCTAGCGTTTAGGAAACAGCTTCCTCGTTTATGATTCCCCCAGTGACTATGGAAAACGATGTAAACACCAACAAGGAAAGTCCTGCCCATTGGCCTAACCTTCGGGGGTCCAGCGCATAAAAGCCCCAGAACCGGAGGAGGCACCAGAATCTGACAACCTCACCTCCGGACAGGACCTGCCCACCCTCCACCCCTGACACCATGACCCACTCGTGCTGCTCCTCTTGCTGCCAGCCTACGTGCTGCAGGACCACCTGCTGCCGGACCACCTGCTGCCAGCCCAGCTGCTGTGGGTGTAGCGGCTGTGGACACAACAGCGGTGGGTCTAGCGGCTGTGGTTCAGGCTGCTGCCATCCTTGCTGCTGCCGAGCTTGCTGTCACACCACCTGCTGCCGGACCACCTGCTGCCAGCCCAGCTGCTGTGGGTGTAGCGGCTGTGGACACAACGGCGGTGGGTCTAGCGGCTGTGGTTCAGGCTGCTGCCAGCCTTGCTGCTGCCCAGCTTGCTGTCACACCACCTGCTGCCGGACCACCTGCTGCCAGCCCAGCTGCTGTGGGTCCAGCGGCTGTGGACACAACGGCGGTGGGTCTAGCGGCTGTGGGTCGAGCTGCTGCCAGCCTTGCTGCTGCCCAACTTGCTGTCACACCACCTGCTGCCGGACCACCTGCTGCCAGCCCAGCTGTTGTGGGTCCAGCGGCTGTGGGTCCAGCGGCTGTGGACAAAACTGCTGTGGGTCCCGCTGCTGCCAGCCAGGTTGCTGAACCCCCGTGTACTGCACGAGAACCTGCTACCACCCCACCTGCTGCTGCCTGCCTGGGTGCCTAGCCCAGGGCTCTGGATCCTGCTGCCAGCCTTCCTGCTGCTGATTGCCTCGCCAAGAACCACCATCGGACTTGCCACTTGGGAATCGGTCACTGCCACGCGTTGCGGAAAGCCAGCCCGCAACCCCCAACATCTCGGTTATTCGTCCGCCTGTCTACCATCTTGTGAATCAGCCTGATGAAGTGTGGACCGCTTCTCCCTGATTCGCTTCTTCTTTCCTTCCTCTGGCTCATGTGCCAGCTTCCCCCAACCTGATACAGAGTTAGGATCTCTGTTTGCTCTCCGTAGTCAAGAACTTTATCCTGTCCCTCTAAACACGTCAGCGAAACACCTCCTCAGGAATGACCTATAACTCGTGGAAACTGCTGAAAGCCCACACGGGTATGTTTTCTTTCTCGGTGTACTCATGAAGCTTGTACGCCTCTTGCTGCCTGTCATGTTCCCTTTCAATGTCTCCCTAGACGCGGGGAGTCTCGCCTGTATCTCTTAATAAACCCTAATCATTTGGAATCCCGTATTGTCTTTGTGGTTTTATGCACGTACGTTTTACATCACATGCAGTGTCCGTGTGGAGCCATACACAGTCCTCCACAAGTCATTATGCGCATTTTCAGCTGAGGAGATTTCACAGTGGAATGTCCCACAGCTGACATGGACACACTCGGATCCAAGACTGTGGTTCGGGCGCTTGCTGAAGCGCACTTACGTTCAGATCTCCAGACGTGGTAGCAAACACCCTTAGTCTCAGCACCAGCAAGATGTCCATCCGAGGCCTTCATTGACCACAGAAGTGTTATTCTCCTGGACAGGCGGGCCATCACTGGCACTAAGTTGTAGACATCAGTGTCGTACAACTCAGCCACAGCAGCCATATGTGAGGACAGCGGGACCCGCCCTTTAGAGCCCTGGGGAACCCAGGATGCTCCTGTTGCCTTGCGTGGCATCCAGGCCCTCAGCACTCTTCTGCCTCACATACAGGTGAGCCTGCGGTGTCCTCGTGAGCAACAGAGGCAGCTGAACACGCTTGTGTTTGGGTCGTGGAAATCACATTCTTGTTTGGCCTCCTTGTCCCCAGGACCTAATGGTATATAGTAAAATGGCATCTTGTGATTTTCTGCCAAACCTGTGTCTCTCCCCTCCTGTAAGGCAGTTTGTCATCGTGATCAAAATGCTGCCCAGAGAGTTGATGAAGCATGGTGTCAGGGCCAGAGAGATCGTGCAATGGGCATGTAGGACTTTGAGTAATCCATGAGCTCTGAACCATCTAAGGAAACAGAATAAGCTCTGGTGTATTGTGGAGGAAGTGTGAGCAACCGAGGGGGAAAAAATGATGCCTGCTCCGTGGGGGTGAGGAGAATGTGAGGAAGAAAAGAGAGACAACCACGTGGGCATTCCTAGGAGTCAGGAACGAAGTCTGCTGCTTCTGGTCCTGAACTACTGGTGCCAACTCAGCACTCAGGGCTGTGAGGCCGATTCAAGCTCTGAGAGGAATAGGAGACAGGTCCCCGGGTCCCTTCCTGGGAGCAGTGGAGGGACCTCTGATGAGCTTCGAAGGCCCCTATCCAGGACACATGCCACCATTGGAGACTAGGTACCCAGGATGCTCTGGAGAGACTGCCAAGGCCAAACGTGCCTACCGCTGCTGGTTCTCAAGAGCGCGATGTTGGCAAAATGAGATGAAAACCTGACACGACCCATGTTTCTGCGTATTTGCTGGCTGTTGACTAAATCCTTCATGAGCATTCCCTTTAATTCTTGGAGGGATTGGCAAAGTAGGTATTAAGGTTCCCATTGTAGACGTGAGGAAATTGAGACTGAGTGTGGTAAAGGAATGTCAGAGTTTGGTTTTCCAGAAGCTCCTCTTCAGTAAAGAGTCCAGGAATGTGGCTTCTTTGGGGAGGTCATATCACACTGGTCCGAGTGTAGGGAGGTGTCCCAGGGAAGTAACACTTTGAGGCCAGCATCACAGTTTGCAACCAAAGCTTTACCCTGAAAGGTATCTCAGACACGGTACAACTCCAAAGAGGCACACTCGCGCGCGCGCACACACACACACGCGCGCGCATACACACATACACACACACACGCACACACACACACACACACACACACACGCACACACACACACAGGTTGAGATTCTCTTATTTCAGCCACGAGGGAGCTGGAGTCTTTATAAACCCACTCTCCAGAAGCAAGGGTTGAGTGTGTTTTCTCCGTGTGGCATGCTCAGGCAGCCTGACATTCTGCTGCGTGTGAAAAGGGCACTTAGGCATTGAGGTGCAGAGCTGGTAGGCAGAAGTTGTCCCAAACACACCAATACCCAAGAGATAGGTTTGGTGGCTTCAGACGTCTTTGGCAGACTATGGTTGTCACCATTCATTCCACTATGTTCTTAATTAGCCGGGCGGATGGAGAAAATCATTGGAAGAAACAGAAGAAGAGGGTGCAATATGAATGGGGGGGATGAGGAGAGGAGTAGGGGGAAAAGGAGAAGGGAGGGAGGAAGAAAGGAAGCCTAGAAGGAAGGGGGGAGGGAGGAAGAGAGGGAGAAAGGGAAGAGAAGAAAGAAAGAAAGAAACTAAAGAATGAAGGGAAAGAAGGAAGGAAGGAAAGAAGGCACGGTGCGAAGAAGGGACCTGCATGGACAGGCATGCAGGGAGGAAGGGAGAAAGGCAGAAAAAGAAAGACAGCCTGACAGAAAAAAGAAAGAGCAACCATAAATAAAGATGTAATGAGCGACGTGAGGACACTGACGAGGCTAGCTAACAAGGTTAGGGCTAGAGTCCCCAACTCACCTGGTTTTGCCCATCCTGCCCCCGCCTTTATGCCCCTGAAAGCCCCACCTCCGGTGAAAGCATCCGACCCTAGGAAAATCAGGGGTCCTGTTCAACAAGGACGTCTATTGACTGATGCTTGCTTAGTCCCAGACTACTGCTGCTGCTTCTCCCCACCTGCTTTGCTTCTGCCTTGCCATGTGGCAGAGAAAACACCAGACATCGGCTTCGCAAGGGGCTTTGATTGAACTGAGATACGCAGGTGGGGTTGGGTGCTACAGGAGACAGATAGGCCTGTGGGAGTCTTGAATCCGGCTTCTGTGGGGAAACGGAACTGGCCTCAGGGATCTACCACATTTGTCCCAGTGAACATATCAGCATCATGCCCCTCACCTCAGAGATACTCGCAATCCACATTCAGTCTAAGGGCAAAGACTGGGGAGGGAACACTGCTGTGACCCTAGCCACCCCAGCAGAACGTGATCACACGATGGATGCCATGATCACTGAAACAGGAACGATGCTGCTGATGTGCCCACCTTCCTCTCGTTGGAAAATGTTTCTGTGAGTTATTCTCAAATAGGAAACCATTAGACACTTATTTTGTAACGATTCCTAGCGTTTAGGAAACAGCTTCCTCGTTTATGATTCCCCCAGTGACTATGGAAAACGATGTAAACACCAACAAGGAAAGTCCTGCCCATTGGCCTAACCTTCGGGGGTCCAGCGCATAAAAGCCCCAGAACCGGAGGAGGCACCAGAATCTGACAACCTCACCTCCGGACAGGACCTGCCCACCCTCCACCCCTGACACCATGACCCACTCGTGCTGCTCCTCTTGCTGCCAGCCTACGTGCTGCAGGACCACCTGCTGCCGGACCACCTGCTGCCAGCCCAGCTGCTGTGGGTGTAGCGGCTGTGGACACAACAGCGGTGGGTCTAGCGGCTGTGGTTCAGGCTGCTGCCATCCTTGCTGCTGCCGAGCTTGCTGTCACACCACCTGCTGCCGGACCACCTGCTGCCAGCCCAGCTGCTGTGGGTGTAGCGGCTGTGGACACAACGGCGGTGGGTCTAGCGGCTGTGGTTCAGGCTGCTGCCAGCCTTGCTGCTGCCCAGCTTGCTGTCACACCACCTGCTGCCGGACCACCTGCTGCCAGCCCAGCTGCTGTGGGTCCAGCGGCTGTGGACACAACGGCGGTGGGTCTAGCGGCTGTGGGTCGAGCTGCTGCCAGCCTTGCTGCTGCCCAACTTGCTGTCACACCACCTGCTGCCGGACCACCTGCTGCCAGCCCAGCTGTTGTGGGTCCAGCGGCTGTGGGTCCAGCGGCTGTGGACAAAACTGCTGTGGGTCCCGCTGCTGCCAGCCAGGTTGCTGAACCCCCGTGTACTGCACGAGAACCTGCTACCACCCCACCTGCTGCTGCCTGCCTGGGTGCCTAGCCCAGGGCTCTGGATCCTGCTGCCAGCCTTCCTGCTGCTGATTGCCTCGCCAAGAACCACCATCGGACTTGCCACTTGGGAATCGGTCACTGCCACGCGTTGCGGAAAGCCAGCCCGCAACCCCCAACATCTCGGTTATTCGTCCGCCTGTCTACCATCTTGTGAATCAGCCTGATGAAGTGTGGACCGCTTCTCCCTGATTCGCTTCTTCTTTCCTTCCTCTGGCTCATGTGCCAGCTTCCCCCAACCTGATACAGAGTTAGGATCTCTGTTTGCTCTCCGTAGTCAAGAACTTTATCCTGTCCCTCTAAACACGTCAGCGAAACACCTCCTCAGGAATGACCTATAACTCGTGGAAACTGCTGAAAGCCCACACGGGTATGTTTTCTTTCTCGGTGTACTCATGAAGCTTGTACGCCTCTTGCTGCCTGTCATGTTCCCTTTCAATGTCTCCCTAGACGCGGGGAGTCTCGCCTGTATCTCTTAATAAACCCTAATCATTTGGAATCCCGTATTGTCTTTGTGGTTTTATGCACGTACGTTTTACATCACATGCAGTGTCCGTGTGGAGCCATACACAGTCCTCCACAAGTCATTATGCGCATTTTCAGCTGAGGAGATTTCACAGTGGAATGTCCCACAGCTGACATGGACACACTCGGATCCAAGACTGTGGTTCGGGCGCTTGCTGAAGCGCACTTACGTTCAGATCTCCAGACGTGGTAGCAAACACCCTTAGTCTCAGCACCAGCAAGATGTCCATCCGAGGCCTTCATTGACCACAGAAGTGTTATTCTCCTGGACAGGCGGGCCATCACTGGCACTAAGTTGTAGACATCAGTGTCGTACAACTCAGCCACAGCAGCCATATGTGAGGACAGCGGGACCCGCCCTTTAGAGCCCTGGGGAACCCAGGATGCTCCTGTTGCCTTGCGTGGCATCCAGGCCCTCAGCACTCTTCTGCCTCACATACAGGTGAGCCTGCGGTGTCCTCGTGAGCAACAGAGGCAGCTGAACACGCTTGTGTTTGGGTCGTGGAAATCACATTCTTGTTTGGCCTCCTTGTCCCCAGGACCTAATGGTATATAGTAAAATGGCATCTTGTGATTTTCTGCCAAACCTGTGTCTCTCCCCTCCTGTAAGGCAGTTTGTCATCGTGATCAAAATGCTGCCCAGAGAGTTGATGAAGCATGGTGTCAGGGCCAGAGAGATCGTGCAATGGGCATGTAGGACTTTGAGTAATCCATGAGCTCTGAACCATCTAAGGAAACAGAATAAGCTCTGGTGTATTGTGGAGGAAGTGTGAGCAACCGAGGGGGAAAAAATGATGCCTGCTCCGTGGGGGTGAGGAGAATGTGAGGAAGAAAAGAGAGACAACCACGTGGGCATTCCTAGGAGTCAGGAACGAAGTCTGCTGCTTCTGGTCCTGAACTACTGGTGCCAACTCAGCACTCAGGGCTGTGAGGCCGATTCAAGCTCTGAGAGGAATAGGAGACAGGTCCCCGGGTCCCTTCCTGGGAGCAGTGGAGGGACCTCTGATGAGCTTCGAAGGCCCCTATCCAGGACACATGCCACCATTGGAGACTAGGTACCCAGGATGCTCTGGAGAGACTGCCAAGGCCAAACGTGCCTACCGCTGCTGGTTCTCAAGAGCGCGATGTTGGCAAAATGAGATGAAAACCTGACACGACCCATGTTTCTGCGTATTTGCTGGCTGTTGACTAAATCCTTCATGAGCATTCCCTTTAATTCTTGGAGGGATTGGCAAAGTAGGTATTAAGGTTCCCATTGTAGACGTGAGGAAATTGAGACTGAGTGTGGTAAAGGAATGTCAGAGTTTGGTTTTCCAGAAGCTCCTCTTCAGTAAAGAGTCCAGGAATGTGGCTTCTTTGGGGAGGTCATATCACACTGGTCCGAGTGTAGGGAGGTGTCCCAGGGAAGTAACACTTTGAGGCCAGCATCACAGTTTGCAACCAAAGCTTTACCCTGAAAGGTATCTCAGACACGGTACAACTCCAAAGAGGCACACTCGCGCGCGCGCACACACACACACGCGCGCGCATACACACATACACACACACACGCACACACACACACACACACACACACACGCACACACACACACAGGTTGAGATTCTCTTATTTCAGCCACGAGGGAGCTGGAGTCTTTATAAACCCACTCTCCAGAAGCAAGGGTTGAGTGTGTTTTCTCCGTGTGGCATGCTCAGGCAGCCTGACATTCTGCTGCGTGTGAAAAGGGCACTTAGGCATTGAGGTGCAGAGCTGGTAGGCAGAAGTTGTCCCAAACACACCAATACCCAAGAGATAGGTTTGGTGGCTTCAGACGTCTTTGGCAGACTATGGTTGTCACCATTCATTCCACTATGTTCTTAATTAGCCGGGCGGATGGAGAAAATCATTGGAAGAAACAGAAGAAGAGGGTGCAATATGAATGGGGGGGATGAGGAGAGGAGTAGGGGGAAAAGGAGAAGGGAGGGAGGAAGAAAGGAAGCCTAGAAGGAAGGGGGGAGGGAGGAAGAGAGGGAGAAAGGGAAGAGAAGAAAGAAAGAAAGAAACTAAAGAATGAAGGGAAAGAAGGAAGGAAGGAAAGAAGGCACGGTGCGAAGAAGGGACCTGCATGGACAGGCATGCAGGGAGGAAGGGAGAAAGGCAGAAAAAGAAAGACAGCCTGACAGAAAAAAGAAAGAGCAACCATAAATAAAGATGTAATGAGCGACGTGAGGACACTGACGAGGCTAGCTAACAAGGTTAGGGCTAGAGTCCCCAACTCACCTGGTTTTGCCCATCCTGCCCCCGCCTTTATGCCCCTGAAAGCCCCACCTCCGGTGAAAGCATCCGACCCTAGGAAAATCAGGGGTCCTGTTCAACAAGGACGTCTATTGACTGATGCTTGCTTAGTCCCAGACTACTGCTGCTGCTTCTCCCCACCTGCTTTGCTTCTGCCTTGCCATGTGGCAGAGAAAACACCAGACATCGGCTTCGCAAGGGGCTTTGATTGAACTGAGATACGCAGGTGGGGTTGGGTGCTACAGGAGACAGATAGGCCTGTGGGAGTCTTGAATCCGGCTTCTGTGGGGAAACGGAACTGGCCTCAGGGATCTACCACATTTGTCCCAGTGAACATATCAGCATCATGCCCCTCACCTCAGAGATACTCGCAATCCACATTCAGTCTAAGGGCAAAGACTGGGGAGGGAACACTGCTGTGACCCTAGCCACCCCAGCAGAACGTGATCACACGATGGATGCCATGATCACTGAAACAGGAACGATGCTGCTGATGTGCCCACCTTCCTCTCGTTGGAAAATGTTTCTGTGAGTTATTCTCAAATAGGAAACCATTAGACACTTATTTTGTAACGATTCCTAGCGTTTAGGAAACAGCTTCCTCGTTTATGATTCCCCCAGTGACTATGGAAAACGATGTAAACACCAACAAGGAAAGTCCTGCCCATTGGCCTAACCTTCGGGGGTCCAGCGCATAAAAGCCCCAGAACCGGAGGAGGCACCAGAATCTGACAACCTCACCTCCGGACAGGACCTGCCCACCCTCCACCCCTGACACCATGACCCACTCGTGCTGCTCCTCTTGCTGCCAGCCTACGTGCTGCAGGACCACCTGCTGCCGGACCACCTGCTGCCAGCCCAGCTGCTGTGGGTGTAGCGGCTGTGGACACAACAGCGGTGGGTCTAGCGGCTGTGGTTCAGGCTGCTGCCATCCTTGCTGCTGCCGAGCTTGCTGTCACACCACCTGCTGCCGGACCACCTGCTGCCAGCCCAGCTGCTGTGGGTGTAGCGGCTGTGGACACAACGGCGGTGGGTCTAGCGGCTGTGGTTCAGGCTGCTGCCAGCCTTGCTGCTGCCCAGCTTGCTGTCACACCACCTGCTGCCGGACCACCTGCTGCCAGCCCAGCTGCTGTGGGTCCAGCGGCTGTGGACACAACGGCGGTGGGTCTAGCGGCTGTGGGTCGAGCTGCTGCCAGCCTTGCTGCTGCCCAACTTGCTGTCACACCACCTGCTGCCGGACCACCTGCTGCCAGCCCAGCTGTTGTGGGTCCAGCGGCTGTGGGTCCAGCGGCTGTGGACAAAACTGCTGTGGGTCCCGCTGCTGCCAGCCAGGTTGCTGAACCCCCGTGTACTGCACGAGAACCTGCTACCACCCCACCTGCTGCTGCCTGCCTGGGTGCCTAGCCCAGGGCTCTGGATCCTGCTGCCAGCCTTCCTGCTGCTGATTGCCTCGCCAAGAACCACCATCGGACTTGCCACTTGGGAATCGGTCACTGCCACGCGTTGCGGAAAGCCAGCCCGCAACCCCCAACATCTCGGTTATTCGTCCGCCTGTCTACCATCTTGTGAATCAGCCTGATGAAGTGTGGACCGCTTCTCCCTGATTCGCTTCTTCTTTCCTTCCTCTGGCTCATGTGCCAGCTTCCCCCAACCTGATACAGAGTTAGGATCTCTGTTTGCTCTCCGTAGTCAAGAACTTTATCCTGTCCCTCTAAACACGTCAGCGAAACACCTCCTCAGGAATGACCTATAACTCGTGGAAACTGCTGAAAGCCCACACGGGTATGTTTTCTTTCTCGGTGTACTCATGAAGCTTGTACGCCTCTTGCTGCCTGTCATGTTCCCTTTCAATGTCTCCCTAGACGCGGGGAGTCTCGCCTGTATCTCTTAATAAACCCTAATCATTTGGAATCCCGTATTGTCTTTGTGGTTTTATGCACGTACGTTTTACATCACATGCAGTGTCCGTGTGGAGCCATACACAGTCCTCCACAAGTCATTATGCGCATTTTCAGCTGAGGAGATTTCACAGTGGAATGTCCCACAGCTGACATGGACACACTCGGATCCAAGACTGTGGTTCGGGCGCTTGCTGAAGCGCACTTACGTTCAGATCTCCAGACGTGGTAGCAAACACCCTTAGTCTCAGCACCAGCAAGATGTCCATCCGAGGCCTTCATTGACCACAGAAGTGTTATTCTCCTGGACAGGCGGGCCATCACTGGCACTAAGTTGTAGACATCAGTGTCGTACAACTCAGCCACAGCAGCCATATGTGAGGACAGCGGGACCCGCCCTTTAGAGCCCTGGGGAACCCAGGATGCTCCTGTTGCCTTGCGTGGCATCCAGGCCCTCAGCACTCTTCTGCCTCACATACAGGTGAGCCTGCGGTGTCCTCGTGAGCAACAGAGGCAGCTGAACACGCTTGTGTTTGGGTCGTGGAAATCACATTCTTGTTTGGCCTCCTTGTCCCCAGGACCTAATGGTATATAGTAAAATGGCATCTTGTGATTTTCTGCCAAACCTGTGTCTCTCCCCTCCTGTAAGGCAGTTTGTCATCGTGATCAAAATGCTGCCCAGAGAGTTGATGAAGCATGGTGTCAGGGCCAGAGAGATCGTGCAATGGGCATGTAGGACTTTGAGTAATCCATGAGCTCTGAACCATCTAAGGAAACAGAATAAGCTCTGGTGTATTGTGGAGGAAGTGTGAGCAACCGAGGGGGAAAAAATGATGCCTGCTCCGTGGGGGTGAGGAGAATGTGAGGAAGAAAAGAGAGACAACCACGTGGGCATTCCTAGGAGTCAGGAACGAAGTCTGCTGCTTCTGGTCCTGAACTACTGGTGCCAACTCAGCACTCAGGGCTGTGAGGCCGATTCAAGCTCTGAGAGGAATAGGAGACAGGTCCCCGGGTCCCTTCCTGGGAGCAGTGGAGGGACCTCTGATGAGCTTCGAAGGCCCCTATCCAGGACACATGCCACCATTGGAGACTAGGTACCCAGGATGCTCTGGAGAGACTGCCAAGGCCAAACGTGCCTACCGCTGCTGGTTCTCAAGAGCGCGATGTTGGCAAAATGAGATGAAAACCTGACACGACCCATGTTTCTGCGTATTTGCTGGCTGTTGACTAAATCCTTCATGAGCATTCCCTTTAATTCTTGGAGGGATTGGCAAAGTAGGTATTAAGGTTCCCATTGTAGACGTGAGGAAATTGAGACTGAGTGTGGTAAAGGAATGTCAGAGTTTGGTTTTCCAGAAGCTCCTCTTCAGTAAAGAGTCCAGGAATGTGGCTTCTTTGGGGAGGTCATATCACACTGGTCCGAGTGTAGGGAGGTGTCCCAGGGAAGTAACACTTTGAGGCCAGCATCACAGTTTGCAACCAAAGCTTTACCCTGAAAGGTATCTCAGACACGGTACAACTCCAAAGAGGCACACTCGCGCGCGCGCACACACACACACGCGCGCGCATACACACATACACACACACACGCACACACACACACACACACACACACACGCACACACACACACAGGTTGAGATTCTCTTATTTCAGCCACGAGGGAGCTGGAGTCTTTATAAACCCACTCTCCAGAAGCAAGGGTTGAGTGTGTTTTCTCCGTGTGGCATGCTCAGGCAGCCTGACATTCTGCTGCGTGTGAAAAGGGCACTTAGGCATTGAGGTGCAGAGCTGGTAGGCAGAAGTTGTCCCAAACACACCAATACCCAAGAGATAGGTTTGGTGGCTTCAGACGTCTTTGGCAGACTATGGTTGTCACCATTCATTCCACTATGTTCTTAATTAGCCGGGCGGATGGAGAAAATCATTGGAAGAAACAGAAGAAGAGGGTGCAATATGAATGGGGGGGATGAGGAGAGGAGTAGGGGGAAAAGGAGAAGGGAGGGAGGAAGAAAGGAAGCCTAGAAGGAAGGGGGGAGGGAGGAAGAGAGGGAGAAAGGGAAGAGAAGAAAGAAAGAAAGAAACTAAAGAATGAAGGGAAAGAAGGAAGGAAGGAAAGAAGGCACGGTGCGAAGAAGGGACCTGCATGGACAGGCATGCAGGGAGGAAGGGAGAAAGGCAGAAAAAGAAAGACAGCCTGACAGAAAAAAGAAAGAGCAACCATAAATAAAGATGTAATGAGCGACGTGAGGACACTGACGAGGCTAGCTAACAAGGTTAGGGCTAGAGTCCCCAACTCACCTGGTTTTGCCCATCCTGCCCCCGCCTTTATGCCCCTGAAAGCCCCACCTCCGGTGAAAGCATCCGACCCTAGGAAAATCAGGGGTCCTGTTCAACAAGGACGTCTATTGACTGATGCTTGCTTAGTCCCAGACTACTGCTGCTGCTTCTCCCCACCTGCTTTGCTTCTGCCTTGCCATGTGGCAGAGAAAACACCAGACATCGGCTTCGCAAGGGGCTTTGATTGAACTGAGATACGCAGGTGGGGTTGGGTGCTACAGGAGACAGATAGGCCTGTGGGAGTCTTGAATCCGGCTTCTGTGGGGAAACGGAACTGGCCTCAGGGATCTACCACATTTGTCCCAGTGAACATATCAGCATCATGCCCCTCACCTCAGAGATACTCGCAATCCACATTCAGTCTAAGGGCAAAGACTGGGGAGGGAACACTGCTGTGACCCTAGCCACCCCAGCAGAACGTGATCACACGATGGATGCCATGATCACTGAAACAGGAACGATGCTGCTGATGTGCCCACCTTCCTCTCGTTGGAAAATGTTTCTGTGAGTTATTCTCAAATAGGAAACCATTAGACACTTATTTTGTAACGATTCCTAGCGTTTAGGAAACAGCTTCCTCGTTTATGATTCCCCCAGTGACTATGGAAAACGATGTAAACACCAACAAGGAAAGTCCTGCCCATTGGCCTAACCTTCGGGGGTCCAGCGCATAAAAGCCCCAGAACCGGAGGAGGCACCAGAATCTGACAACCTCACCTCCGGACAGGACCTGCCCACCCTCCACCCCTGACACCATGACCCACTCGTGCTGCTCCTCTTGCTGCCAGCCTACGTGCTGCAGGACCACCTGCTGCCGGACCACCTGCTGCCAGCCCAGCTGCTGTGGGTGTAGCGGCTGTGGACACAACAGCGGTGGGTCTAGCGGCTGTGGTTCAGGCTGCTGCCATCCTTGCTGCTGCCGAGCTTGCTGTCACACCACCTGCTGCCGGACCACCTGCTGCCAGCCCAGCTGCTGTGGGTGTAGCGGCTGTGGACACAACGGCGGTGGGTCTAGCGGCTGTGGTTCAGGCTGCTGCCAGCCTTGCTGCTGCCCAGCTTGCTGTCACACCACCTGCTGCCGGACCACCTGCTGCCAGCCCAGCTGCTGTGGGTCCAGCGGCTGTGGACACAACGGCGGTGGGTCTAGCGGCTGTGGGTCGAGCTGCTGCCAGCCTTGCTGCTGCCCAACTTGCTGTCACACCACCTGCTGCCGGACCACCTGCTGCCAGCCCAGCTGTTGTGGGTCCAGCGGCTGTGGGTCCAGCGGCTGTGGACAAAACTGCTGTGGGTCCCGCTGCTGCCAGCCAGGTTGCTGAACCCCCGTGTACTGCACGAGAACCTGCTACCACCCCACCTGCTGCTGCCTGCCTGGGTGCCTAGCCCAGGGCTCTGGATCCTGCTGCCAGCCTTCCTGCTGCTGATTGCCTCGCCAAGAACCACCATCGGACTTGCCACTTGGGAATCGGTCACTGCCACGCGTTGCGGAAAGCCAGCCCGCAACCCCCAACATCTCGGTTATTCGTCCGCCTGTCTACCATCTTGTGAATCAGCCTGATGAAGTGTGGACCGCTTCTCCCTGATTCGCTTCTTCTTTCCTTCCTCTGGCTCATGTGCCAGCTTCCCCCAACCTGATACAGAGTTAGGATCTCTGTTTGCTCTCCGTAGTCAAGAACTTTATCCTGTCCCTCTAAACACGTCAGCGAAACACCTCCTCAGGAATGACCTATAACTCGTGGAAACTGCTGAAAGCCCACACGGGTATGTTTTCTTTCTCGGTGTACTCATGAAGCTTGTACGCCTCTTGCTGCCTGTCATGTTCCCTTTCAATGTCTCCCTAGACGCGGGGAGTCTCGCCTGTATCTCTTAATAAACCCTAATCATTTGGAATCCCGTATTGTCTTTGTGGTTTTATGCACGTACGTTTTACATCACATGCAGTGTCCGTGTGGAGCCATACACAGTCCTCCACAAGTCATTATGCGCATTTTCAGCTGAGGAGATTTCACAGTGGAATGTCCCACAGCTGACATGGACACACTCGGATCCAAGACTGTGGTTCGGGCGCTTGCTGAAGCGCACTTACGTTCAGATCTCCAGACGTGGTAGCAAACACCCTTAGTCTCAGCACCAGCAAGATGTCCATCCGAGGCCTTCATTGACCACAGAAGTGTTATTCTCCTGGACAGGCGGGCCATCACTGGCACTAAGTTGTAGACATCAGTGTCGTACAACTCAGCCACAGCAGCCATATGTGAGGACAGCGGGACCCGCCCTTTAGAGCCCTGGGGAACCCAGGATGCTCCTGTTGCCTTGCGTGGCATCCAGGCCCTCAGCACTCTTCTGCCTCACATACAGGTGAGCCTGCGGTGTCCTCGTGAGCAACAGAGGCAGCTGAACACGCTTGTGTTTGGGTCGTGGAAATCACATTCTTGTTTGGCCTCCTTGTCCCCAGGACCTAATGGTATATAGTAAAATGGCATCTTGTGATTTTCTGCCAAACCTGTGTCTCTCCCCTCCTGTAAGGCAGTTTGTCATCGTGATCAAAATGCTGCCCAGAGAGTTGATGAAGCATGGTGTCAGGGCCAGAGAGATCGTGCAATGGGCATGTAGGACTTTGAGTAATCCATGAGCTCTGAACCATCTAAGGAAACAGAATAAGCTCTGGTGTATTGTGGAGGAAGTGTGAGCAACCGAGGGGGAAAAAATGATGCCTGCTCCGTGGGGGTGAGGAGAATGTGAGGAAGAAAAGAGAGACAACCACGTGGGCATTCCTAGGAGTCAGGAACGAAGTCTGCTGCTTCTGGTCCTGAACTACTGGTGCCAACTCAGCACTCAGGGCTGTGAGGCCGATTCAAGCTCTGAGAGGAATAGGAGACAGGTCCCCGGGTCCCTTCCTGGGAGCAGTGGAGGGACCTCTGATGAGCTTCGAAGGCCCCTATCCAGGACACATGCCACCATTGGAGACTAGGTACCCAGGATGCTCTGGAGAGACTGCCAAGGCCAAACGTGCCTACCGCTGCTGGTTCTCAAGAGCGCGATGTTGGCAAAATGAGATGAAAACCTGACACGACCCATGTTTCTGCGTATTTGCTGGCTGTTGACTAAATCCTTCATGAGCATTCCCTTTAATTCTTGGAGGGATTGGCAAAGTAGGTATTAAGGTTCCCATTGTAGACGTGAGGAAATTGAGACTGAGTGTGGTAAAGGAATGTCAGAGTTTGGTTTTCCAGAAGCTCCTCTTCAGTAAAGAGTCCAGGAATGTGGCTTCTTTGGGGAGGTCATATCACACTGGTCCGAGTGTAGGGAGGTGTCCCAGGGAAGTAACACTTTGAGGCCAGCATCACAGTTTGCAACCAAAGCTTTACCCTGAAAGGTATCTCAGACACGGTACAACTCCAAAGAGGCACACTCGCGCGCGCGCACACACACACACGCGCGCGCATACACACATACACACACACACGCACACACACACACACACACACACACACGCACACACACACACAGGTTGAGATTCTCTTATTTCAGCCACGAGGGAGCTGGAGTCTTTATAAACCCACTCTCCAGAAGCAAGGGTTGAGTGTGTTTTCTCCGTGTGGCATGCTCAGGCAGCCTGACATTCTGCTGCGTGTGAAAAGGGCACTTAGGCATTGAGGTGCAGAGCTGGTAGGCAGAAGTTGTCCCAAACACACCAATACCCAAGAGATAGGTTTGGTGGCTTCAGACGTCTTTGGCAGACTATGGTTGTCACCATTCATTCCACTATGTTCTTAATTAGCCGGGCGGATGGAGAAAATCATTGGAAGAAACAGAAGAAGAGGGTGCAATATGAATGGGGGGGATGAGGAGAGGAGTAGGGGGAAAAGGAGAAGGGAGGGAGGAAGAAAGGAAGCCTAGAAGGAAGGGGGGAGGGAGGAAGAGAGGGAGAAAGGGAAGAGAAGAAAGAAAGAAAGAAACTAAAGAATGAAGGGAAAGAAGGAAGGAAGGAAAGAAGGCACGGTGCGAAGAAGGGACCTGCATGGACAGGCATGCAGGGAGGAAGGGAGAAAGGCAGAAAAAGAAAGACAGCCTGACAGAAAAAAGAAAGAGCAACCATAAATAAAGATGTAATGAGCGACGTGAGGACACTGACGAGGCTAGCTAACAAGGTTAGGGCTAGAGTCCCCAACTCACCTGGTTTTGCCCATCCTGCCCCCGCCTTTATGCCCCTGAAAGCCCCACCTCCGGTGAAAGCATCCGACCCTAGGAAAATCAGGGGTCCTGTTCAACAAGGACGTCTATTGACTGATGCTTGCTTAGTCCCAGACTACTGCTGCTGCTTCTCCCCACCTGCTTTGCTTCTGCCTTGCCATGTGGCAGAGAAAACACCAGACATCGGCTTCGCAAGGGGCTTTGATTGAACTGAGATACGCAGGTGGGGTTGGGTGCTACAGGAGACAGATAGGCCTGTGGGAGTCTTGAATCCGGCTTCTGTGGGGAAACGGAACTGGCCTCAGGGATCTACCACATTTGTCCCAGTGAACATATCAGCATCATGCCCCTCACCTCAGAGATACTCGCAATCCACATTCAGTCTAAGGGCAAAGACTGGGGAGGGAACACTGCTGTGACCCTAGCCACCCCAGCAGAACGTGATCACACGATGGATGCCATGATCACTGAAACAGGAACGATGCTGCTGATGTGCCCACCTTCCTCTCGTTGGAAAATGTTTCTGTGAGTTATTCTCAAATAGGAAACCATTAGACACTTATTTTGTAACGATTCCTAGCGTTTAGGAAACAGCTTCCTCGTTTATGATTCCCCCAGTGACTATGGAAAACGATGTAAACACCAACAAGGAAAGTCCTGCCCATTGGCCTAACCTTCGGGGGTCCAGCGCATAAAAGCCCCAGAACCGGAGGAGGCACCAGAATCTGACAACCTCACCTCCGGACAGGACCTGCCCACCCTCCACCCCTGACACCATGACCCACTCGTGCTGCTCCTCTTGCTGCCAGCCTACGTGCTGCAGGACCACCTGCTGCCGGACCACCTGCTGCCAGCCCAGCTGCTGTGGGTGTAGCGGCTGTGGACACAACAGCGGTGGGTCTAGCGGCTGTGGTTCAGGCTGCTGCCATCCTTGCTGCTGCCGAGCTTGCTGTCACACCACCTGCTGCCGGACCACCTGCTGCCAGCCCAGCTGCTGTGGGTGTAGCGGCTGTGGACACAACGGCGGTGGGTCTAGCGGCTGTGGTTCAGGCTGCTGCCAGCCTTGCTGCTGCCCAGCTTGCTGTCACACCACCTGCTGCCGGACCACCTGCTGCCAGCCCAGCTGCTGTGGGTCCAGCGGCTGTGGACACAACGGCGGTGGGTCTAGCGGCTGTGGGTCGAGCTGCTGCCAGCCTTGCTGCTGCCCAACTTGCTGTCACACCACCTGCTGCCGGACCACCTGCTGCCAGCCCAGCTGTTGTGGGTCCAGCGGCTGTGGGTCCAGCGGCTGTGGACAAAACTGCTGTGGGTCCCGCTGCTGCCAGCCAGGTTGCTGAACCCCCGTGTACTGCACGAGAACCTGCTACCACCCCACCTGCTGCTGCCTGCCTGGGTGCCTAGCCCAGGGCTCTGGATCCTGCTGCCAGCCTTCCTGCTGCTGATTGCCTCGCCAAGAACCACCATCGGACTTGCCACTTGGGAATCGGTCACTGCCACGCGTTGCGGAAAGCCAGCCCGCAACCCCCAACATCTCGGTTATTCGTCCGCCTGTCTACCATCTTGTGAATCAGCCTGATGAAGTGTGGACCGCTTCTCCCTGATTCGCTTCTTCTTTCCTTCCTCTGGCTCATGTGCCAGCTTCCCCCAACCTGATACAGAGTTAGGATCTCTGTTTGCTCTCCGTAGTCAAGAACTTTATCCTGTCCCTCTAAACACGTCAGCGAAACACCTCCTCAGGAATGACCTATAACTCGTGGAAACTGCTGAAAGCCCACACGGGTATGTTTTCTTTCTCGGTGTACTCATGAAGCTTGTACGCCTCTTGCTGCCTGTCATGTTCCCTTTCAATGTCTCCCTAGACGCGGGGAGTCTCGCCTGTATCTCTTAATAAACCCTAATCATTTGGAATCCCGTATTGTCTTTGTGGTTTTATGCACGTACGTTTTACATCACATGCAGTGTCCGTGTGGAGCCATACACAGTCCTCCACAAGTCATTATGCGCATTTTCAGCTGAGGAGATTTCACAGTGGAATGTCCCACAGCTGACATGGACACACTCGGATCCAAGACTGTGGTTCGGGCGCTTGCTGAAGCGCACTTACGTTCAGATCTCCAGACGTGGTAGCAAACACCCTTAGTCTCAGCACCAGCAAGATGTCCATCCGAGGCCTTCATTGACCACAGAAGTGTTATTCTCCTGGACAGGCGGGCCATCACTGGCACTAAGTTGTAGACATCAGTGTCGTACAACTCAGCCACAGCAGCCATATGTGAGGACAGCGGGACCCGCCCTTTAGAGCCCTGGGGAACCCAGGATGCTCCTGTTGCCTTGCGTGGCATCCAGGCCCTCAGCACTCTTCTGCCTCACATACAGGTGAGCCTGCGGTGTCCTCGTGAGCAACAGAGGCAGCTGAACACGCTTGTGTTTGGGTCGTGGAAATCACATTCTTGTTTGGCCTCCTTGTCCCCAGGACCTAATGGTATATAGTAAAATGGCATCTTGTGATTTTCTGCCAAACCTGTGTCTCTCCCCTCCTGTAAGGCAGTTTGTCATCGTGATCAAAATGCTGCCCAGAGAGTTGATGAAGCATGGTGTCAGGGCCAGAGAGATCGTGCAATGGGCATGTAGGACTTTGAGTAATCCATGAGCTCTGAACCATCTAAGGAAACAGAATAAGCTCTGGTGTATTGTGGAGGAAGTGTGAGCAACCGAGGGGGAAAAAATGATGCCTGCTCCGTGGGGGTGAGGAGAATGTGAGGAAGAAAAGAGAGACAACCACGTGGGCATTCCTAGGAGTCAGGAACGAAGTCTGCTGCTTCTGGTCCTGAACTACTGGTGCCAACTCAGCACTCAGGGCTGTGAGGCCGATTCAAGCTCTGAGAGGAATAGGAGACAGGTCCCCGGGTCCCTTCCTGGGAGCAGTGGAGGGACCTCTGATGAGCTTCGAAGGCCCCTATCCAGGACACATGCCACCATTGGAGACTAGGTACCCAGGATGCTCTGGAGAGACTGCCAAGGCCAAACGTGCCTACCGCTGCTGGTTCTCAAGAGCGCGATGTTGGCAAAATGAGATGAAAACCTGACACGACCCATGTTTCCGCGTATTTGCTGGCTGTTGACTAAATCCTTCATGAGCATTCCCTTTAATTCTTGGAGGGATTGGCAAAGTAGGTATTAAGGTTCCCATTGTAGACGTGAGGAAATTGAGACTGAGTGTGGTAAAGGAATGTCAGAGTTTGGTTTTCCAGAAGCTCCTCTTCAGTAAAGAGTCCAGGAATGTGGCTTCTTTGGGGAGGTCATATCACACTGGTCCGAGTGTAGGGAGGTGTCCCAGGGAAGTAACACTTTGAGGCCAGCATCACAGTTTGCAACCAAAGCTTTACCCTGAAAGGTATCTCAGACACGGTACAACTCCAAAGAGGCACACTCGCGCGCGCGCACACACACACACGCGCGCGCATACACACATACACACACACACGCACACACACACATACACACACACACGCACACACACACACAGGTTGAGATTCTCTTATTTCAGCCACGAGGGAGCTGGAGTCTTTATAAACCCACTCTCCAGAAGCAAGGGTTGAGTGTGTTTTCTCCGTGTGGCATGCTCAGGCAGCCTGACATTCTGCTGCGTGTGAAAAGGGCACTTAGGCATTGAGGTGCAGAGCTGGTAGGCAGAAGTTGTCCCAAACACACCAATACCCAAGAGATAGGTTTGGTGGCTTCAGACGTCTTTGGCAGACTATGGTTGTCACCATTCATTCCACTATGTTCTTAATTAGCCGGGCGGATGGAGAAAATCATTGGAAGAAACAGAAGAAGAGGGTGCAATATGAATGGGGGGGATGAGGAGAGGAGTAGGGGGAAAAGGAGAAGGGAGGGAGGAAGAAAGGAAGCCTAGAAGGAAGGGGGGAGGGAGGAAGAGAGGGAGAAAGGGAAGAGAAGAAAGAAAGAAAGAAACTAAAGAATGAAGGGAAAGAAGGAAGGAAGGAAAGAAGGCACGGTGCGAAGAAGGGACCTGCATGGACAGGCATGCAGGGAGGAAGGGAGAAAGGCAGAAAAAGAAAGACAGCCTGACAGAAAAAAGAAAGAGCAACCATAAATAAAGATGTAATGAGCGACGTGAGGACACTGACGAGGCTAGCTAACAAGGTTAGGGCTAGAGTCCCCAACTCACCTGGTTTTGCCCATCCTGCCCCCGCCTTTATGCCCCTGAAAGCCCCACCTCCGGTGAAAGCATCCGACCCTAGGAAAATCAGGGGTCCTGTTCAACAAGGACGTCTATTGACTGATGCTTGCTTAGTCCCAGACTACTGCTGCTGCTTCTCCCCACCTGCTTTGCTTCTGCCTTGCCATGTGGCAGAGAAAACACCAGACATCGGCTTCGCAAGGGGCTTTGATTGAACTGAGATACGCAGGTGGGGTTGGGTGCTACAGGAGACAGATAGGCCTGTGGGAGTCTTGAATCCGGCTTCTGTGGGGAAACGGAACTGGCCTCAGGGATCTACCACATTTGTCCCAGTGAACATATCAGCATCATGCCCCTCACCTCAGAGATACTCGCAATCCACATTCAGTCTAAGGGCAAAGACTGGGGAGGGAACACTGCTGTGACCCTAGCCACCCCAGCAGAACGTGATCACACGATGGATGCCATGATCACTGAAACAGGAACGATGCTGCTGATGTGCCCACCTTCCTCTCGTTGGAAAATGTTTCTGTGAGTTATTCTCAAATAGGAAACCATTAGACACTTATTTTGTAACGATTCCTAGCGTTTAGGAAACAGCTTCCTCGTTTATGATTCCCCCAGTGACTATGGAAAACGATGTAAACACCAACAAGGAAAGTCCTGCCCATTGGCCTAACCTTCGGGGGTCCAGCGCATAAAAGCCCCAGAACCGGAGGAGGCACCAGAATCTGACAACCTCACCTCCGGACAGGACCTGCCCACCCTCCACCCCTGACACCATGACCCACTCGTGCTGCTCCTCTTGCTGCCAGCCTACGTGCTGCAGGACCACCTGCTGCCGGACCACCTGCTGCCAGCCCAGCTGCTGTGGGTGTAGCGGCTGTGGACACAACAGCGGTGGGTCTAGCGGCTGTGGTTCAGGCTGCTGCCATCCTTGCTGCTGCCGAGCTTGCTGTCACACCACCTGCTGCCGGACCACCTGCTGCCAGCCCAGCTGCTGTGGGTGTAGCGGCTGTGGACACAACGGCGGTGGGTCTAGCGGCTGTGGTTCAGGCTGCTGCCAGCCTTGCTGCTGCCCAGCTTGCTGTCACACCACCTGCTGCCGGACCACCTGCTGCCAGCCCAGCTGCTGTGGGTCCAGCGGCTGTGGACACAACGGCGGTGGGTCTAGCGGCTGTGGGTCGAGCTGCTGCCAGCCTTGCTGCTGCCCAACTTGCTGTCACACCACCTGCTGCCGGACCACCTGCTGCCAGCCCAGCTGTTGTGGGTCCAGCGGCTGTGGGTCCAGCGGCTGTGGACAAAACTGCTGTGGGTCCCGCTGCTGCCAGCCAGGTTGCTGAACCCCCGTGTACTGCACGAGAACCTGCTACCACCCCACCTGCTGCTGCCTGCCTGGGTGCCTAGCCCAGGGCTCTGGATCCTGCTGCCAGCCTTCCTGCTGCTGATTGCCTCGCCAAGAACCACCATCGGACTTGCCACTTGGGAATCGGTCACTGCCACGCGTTGCGGAAAGCCAGCCCGCAACCCCCAACATCTCGGTTATTCGTCCGCCTGTCTACCATCTTGTGAATCAGCCTGATGAAGTGTGGACCGCTTCTCCCTGATTCGCTTCTTCTTTCCTTCCTCTGGCTCATGTGCCAGCTTCCCCCAACCTGATACAGAGTTAGGATCTCTGTTTGCTCTCCGTAGTCAAGAACTTTATCCTGTCCCTCTAAACACGTCAGCGAAACACCTCCTCAGGAATGACCTATAACTCGTGGAAACTGCTGAAAGCCCACACGGGTATGTTTTCTTTCTCGGTGTACTCATGAAGCTTGTACGCCTCTTGCTGCCTGTCATGTTCCCTTTCAATGTCTCCCTAGACGCGGGGAGTCTCGCCTGTATCTCTTAATAAACCCTAATCATTTGGAATCCCGTATTGTCTTTGTGGTTTTATGCACGTACGTTTTACATCACATGCAGTGTCCGTGTGGAGCCATACACAGTCCTCCACAAGTCATTATGCGCATTTTCAGCTGAGGAGATTTCACAGTGGAATGTCCCACAGCTGACATGGACACACTCGGATCCAAGACTGTGGTTCGGGCGCTTGCTGAAGCGCACTTACGTTCAGATCTCCAGACGTGGTAGCAAACACCCTTAGTCTCAGCACCAGCAAGATGTCCATCCGAGGCCTTCATTGACCACAGAAGTGTTATTCTCCTGGACAGGCGGGCCATCACTGGCACTAAGTTGTAGACATCAGTGTCGTACAACTCAGCCACAGCAGCCATATGTGAGGACAGCGGGACCCGCCCTTTAGAGCCCTGGGGAACCCAGGATGCTCCTGTTGCCTTGCGTGGCATCCAGGCCCTCAGCACTCTTCTGCCTCACATACAGGTGAGCCTGCGGTGTCCTCGTGAGCAACAGAGGCAGCTGAACACGCTTGTGTTTGGGTCGTGGAAATCACATTCTTGTTTGGCCTCCTTGTCCCCAGGACCTAATGGTATATAGTAAAATGGCATCTTGTGATTTTCTGCCAAACCTGTGTCTCTCCCCTCCTGTAAGGCAGTTTGTCATCGTGATCAAAATGCTGCCCAGAGAGTTGATGAAGCATGGTGTCAGGGCCAGAGAGATCGTGCAATGGGCATGTAGGACTTTGAGTAATCCATGAGCTCTGAACCATCTAAGGAAACAGAATAAGCTCTGGTGTATTGTGGAGGAAGTGTGAGCAACCGAGGGGGAAAAAATGATGCCTGCTCCGTGGGGGTGAGGAGAATGTGAGGAAGAAAAGAGAGACAACCACGTGGGCATTCCTAGGAGTCAGGAACGAAGTCTGCTGCTTCTGGTCCTGAACTACTGGTGCCAACTCAGCACTCAGGGCTGTGAGGCCGATTCAAGCTCTGAGAGGAATAGGAGACAGGTCCCCGGGTCCCTTCCTGGGAGCAGTGGAGGGACCTCTGATGAGCTTCGAAGGCCCCTATCCAGGACACATGCCACCATTGGAGACTAGGTACCCAGGATGCTCTGGAGAGACTGCCAAGGCCAAACGTGCCTACCGCTGCTGGTTCTCAAGAGCGCGATGTTGGCAAAATGAGATGAAAACCTGACACGACCCATGTTTCCGCGTATTTGCTGGCTGTTGACTAAATCCTTCATGAGCATTCCCTTTAATTCTTGGAGGGATTGGCAAAGTAGGTATTAAGGTTCCCATTGTAGACGTGAGGAAATTGAGACTGAGTGTGGTAAAGGAATGTCAGAGTTTGGTTTTCCAGAAGCTCCTCTTCAGTAAAGAGTCCAGGAATGTGGCTTCTTTGGGGAGGTCATATCACACTGGTCCGAGTGTAGGGAGGTGTCCCAGGGAAGTAACACTTTGAGGCCAGCATCACAGTTTGCAACCAAAGCTTTACCCTGAAAGGTATCTCAGACACGGTACAACTCCAAAGAGGCACACTCGCGCGCGCGCACACACACACACGCGCGCGCATACACACATACACACACACACGCACACACACACACACACACACACACGCACACACACACACAGGTTGAGATTCTCTTATTTCAGCCACGAGGGAGCTGGAGTCTTTATAAACCCACTCTCCAGAAGCAAGGGTTGAGTGTGTTTTCTCCGTGTGGCATGCTCAGGCAGCCTGACATTCTGCTGCGTGTGAAAAGGGCACTTAGGCATTGAGGTGCAGAGCTGGTAGGCAGAAGTTGTCCCAAACACACCAATACCCAAGAGATAGGTTTGGTGGCTTCAGACGTCTTTGGCAGACTATGGTTGTCACCATTCATTCCACTATGTTCTTAATTAGCCGGGCGGATGGAGAAAATCATTGGAAGAAACAGAAGAAGAGGGTGCAATATGAATGGGGGGGATGAGGAGAGGAGTAGGGGGAAAAGGAGAAGGGAGGGAGGAAGAAAGGAAGCCTAGAAGGAAGGGGGGAGGGAGGAAGAGAGGGAGAAAGGGAAGAGAAGAAAGAAAGAAAGAAACTAAAGAATGAAGGGAAAGAAGGAAGGAAGGAAAGAAGGCACGGTGCGAAGAAGGGACCTGCATGGACAGGCATGCAGGGAGGAAGGGAGAAAGGCAGAAAAAGAAAGACAGCCTGACAGAAAAAAGAAAGAGCAACCATAAATAAAGATGTAATGAGCGACGTGAGGACACTGACGAGGCTAGCTAACAAGGTTAGGGCTAGAGTCCCCAACTCACCTGGTTTTGCCCATCCTGCCCCCGCCTTTATGCCCCTGAAAGCCCCACCTCCGGTGAAAGCATCCGACCCTAGGAAAATCAGGGGTCCTGTTCAACAAGGACGTCTATTGACTGATGCTTGCTTAGTCCCAGACTACTGCTGCTGCTTCTCCCCACCTGCTTTGCTTCTGCCTTGCCATGTGGCAGAGAAAACACCAGACATCGGCTTCGCAAGGGGCTTTGATTGAACTGAGATACGCAGGTGGGGTTGGGTGCTACAGGAGACAGATAGGCCTGTGGGAGTCTTGAATCCGGCTTCTGTGGGGAAACGGAACTGGCCTCAGGGATCTACCACATTTGTCCCAGTGAACATATCAGCATCATGCCCCTCACCTCAGAGATACTCGCAATCCACATTCAGTCTAAGGGCAAAGACTGGGGAGGGAACACTGCTGTGACCCTAGCCACCCCAGCAGAACGTGATCACACGATGGATGCCATGATCACTGAAACAGGAACGATGCTGCTGATGTGCCCACCTTCCTCTCGTTGGAAAATGTTTCTGTGAGTTATTCTCAAATAGGAAACCATTAGACACTTATTTTGTAACGATTCCTAGCGTTTAGGAAACAGCTTCCTCGTTTATGATTCCCCCAGTGACTATGGAAAACGATGTAAACACCAACAAGGAAAGTCCTGCCCATTGGCCTAACCTTCGGGGGTCCAGCGCATAAAAGCCCCAGAACCGGAGGAGGCACCAGAATCTGACAACCTCACCTCCGGACAGGACCTGCCCACCCTCCACCCCTGACACCATGACCCACTCGTGCTGCTCCTCTTGCTGCCAGCCTACGTGCTGCAGGACCACCTGCTGCCGGACCACCTGCTGCCAGCCCAGCTGCTGTGGGTGTAGCGGCTGTGGACACAACAGCGGTGGGTCTAGCGGCTGTGGTTCAGGCTGCTGCCATCCTTGCTGCTGCCGAGCTTGCTGTCACACCACCTGCTGCCGGACCACCTGCTGCCAGCCCAGCTGCTGTGGGTGTAGCGGCTGTGGACACAACGGCGGTGGGTCTAGCGGCTGTGGTTCAGGCTGCTGCCAGCCTTGCTGCTGCCCAGCTTGCTGTCACACCACCTGCTGCCGGACCACCTGCTGCCAGCCCAGCTGCTGTGGGTCCAGCGGCTGTGGACACAACGGCGGTGGGTCTAGCGGCTGTGGGTCGAGCTGCTGCCAGCCTTGCTGCTGCCCAACTTGCTGTCACACCACCTGCTGCCGGACCACCTGCTGCCAGCCCAGCTGTTGTGGGTCCAGCGGCTGTGGGTCCAGCGGCTGTGGACAAAACTGCTGTGGGTCCCGCTGCTGCCAGCCAGGTTGCTGAACCCCCGTGTACTGCACGAGAACCTGCTACCACCCCACCTGCTGCTGCCTGCCTGGGTGCCTAGCCCAGGGCTCTGGATCCTGCTGCCAGCCTTCCTGCTGCTGATTGCCTCGCCAAGAACCACCATCGGACTTGCCACTTGGGAATCGGTCACTGCCACGCGTTGCGGAAAGCCAGCCCGCAACCCCCAACATCTCGGTTATTCGTCCGCCTGTCTACCATCTTGTGAATCAGCCTGATGAAGTGTGGACCGCTTCTCCCTGATTCGCTTCTTCTTTCCTTCCTCTGGCTCATGTGCCAGCTTCCCCCAACCTGATACAGAGTTAGGATCTCTGTTTGCTCTCCGTAGTCAAGAACTTTATCCTGTCCCTCTAAACACGTCAGCGAAACACCTCCTCAGGAATGACCTATAACTCGTGGAAACTGCTGAAAGCCCACACGGGTATGTTTTCTTTCTCGGTGTACTCATGAAGCTTGTACGCCTCTTGCTGCCTGTCATGTTCCCTTTCAATGTCTCCCTAGACGCGGGGAGTCTCGCCTGTATCTCTTAATAAACCCTAATCATTTGGAATCCCGTATTGTCTTTGTGGTTTTATGCACGTACGTTTTACATCACATGCAGTGTCCGTGTGGAGCCATACACAGTCCTCCACAAGTCATTATGCGCATTTTCAGCTGAGGAGATTTCACAGTGGAATGTCCCACAGCTGACATGGACACACTCGGATCCAAGACTGTGGTTCGGGCGCTTGCTGAAGCGCACTTACGTTCAGATCTCCAGACGTGGTAGCAAACACCCTTAGTCTCAGCACCAGCAAGATGTCCATCCGAGGCCTTCATTGACCACAGAAGTGTTATTCTCCTGGACAGGCGGGCCATCACTGGCACTAAGTTGTAGACATCAGTGTCGTACAACTCAGCCACAGCAGCCATATGTGAGGACAGCGGGACCCGCCCTTTAGAGCCCTGGGGAACCCAGGATGCTCCTGTTGCCTTGCGTGGCATCCAGGCCCTCAGCACTCTTCTGCCTCACATACAGGTGAGCCTGCGGTGTCCTCGTGAGCAACAGAGGCAGCTGAACACGCTTGTGTTTGGGTCGTGGAAATCACATTCTTGTTTGGCCTCCTTGTCCCCAGGACCTAATGGTATATAGTAAAATGGCATCTTGTGATTTTCTGCCAAACCTGTGTCTCTCCCCTCCTGTAAGGCAGTTTGTCATCGTGATCAAAATGCTGCCCAGAGAGTTGATGAAGCATGGTGTCAGGGCCAGAGAGATCGTGCAATGGGCATGTAGGACTTTGAGTAATCCATGAGCTCTGAACCATCTAAGGAAACAGAATAAGCTCTGGTGTATTGTGGAGGAAGTGTGAGCAACCGAGGGGGAAAAAATGATGCCTGCTCCGTGGGGGTGAGGAGAATGTGAGGAAGAAAAGAGAGACAACCACGTGGGCATTCCTAGGAGTCAGGAACGAAGTCTGCTGCTTCTGGTCCTGAACTACTGGTGCCAACTCAGCACTCAGGGCTGTGAGGCCGATTCAAGCTCTGAGAGGAATAGGAGACAGGTCCCCGGGTCCCTTCCTGGGAGCAGTGGAGGGACCTCTGATGAGCTTCGAAGGCCCCTATCCAGGACACATGCCACCATTGGAGACTAGGTACCCAGGATGCTCTGGAGAGACTGCCAAGGCCAAACGTGCCTACCGCTGCTGGTTCTCAAGAGCGCGATGTTGGCAAAATGAGATGAAAACCTGACACGACCCATGTTTCCGCGTATTTGCTGGCTGTTGACTAAATCCTTCATGAGCATTCCCTTTAATTCTTGGAGGGATTGGCAAAGTAGGTATTAAGGTTCCCATTGTAGACGTGAGGAAATTGAGACTGAGTGTGGTAAAGGAATGTCAGAGTTTGGTTTTCCAGAAGCTCCTCTTCAGTAAAGAGTCCAGGAATGTGGCTTCTTTGGGGAGGTCATATCACACTGGTCCGAGTGTAGGGAGGTGTCCCAGGGAAGTAACACTTTGAGGCCAGCATCACAGTTTGCAACCAAAGCTTTACCCTGAAAGGTATCTCAGACACGGTACAACTCCAAAGAGGCACACTCGCGTGCGCGCACACACACACACGCGCGCGCATACACACATACACACACACACGCACACACACACACACACGCACACACACACACAGGTTGAGATTCTCTTATTTCAGCCACGAGGGAGCTGGAGTCTTTATAAACCCACTCTCCAGAAGCAAGGGTTGAGTGTGTTTTCTCCGTGTGGCATGCTCAGGCAGCCTGACATTCTGCTGCGTGTGAAAAGGGCACTTAGGCATTGAGGTGCAGAGCTGGTAGGCAGAAGTTGTCCCAAACACACCAATACCCAAGAGATAGGTTTGGTGGCTTCAGACGTCTTTGGCAGACTATGGTTGTCACCATTCATTCCACTATGTTCTTAATTAGCCGGGCGGATGGAGAAAATCATTGGAAGAAACAGAAGAAGAGGGTGCAATATGAATGGGGGGGATGAGGAGAGGAGTAGGGGGAAAAGGAGAAGGGAGGGAGGAAGAAAGGAAGCCTAGAAGGAAGGGGGGAGGGAGGAAGAGAGGGAGAAAGGGAAGAGAAGAAAGAAAGAAAGAAACTAAAGAATGAAGGGAAAGAAGGAAGGAAGGAAAGAAGGCACGGTGCGAAGAAGGGACCTGCATGGACAGGCATGCAGGGAGGAAGGGAGAAAGGCAGAAAAAGAAAGACAGCCTGACAGAAAAAAGAAAGAGCAACCATAAATAAAGATGTAATGAGCGACGTGAGGACACTGACGAGGCTAGCTAACAAGGTTAGGGCTAGAGTCCCCAACTCACCTGGTTTTGCCCATCCTGCCCCCGCCTTTATGCCCCTGAAAGCCCCACCTCCGGTGAAAGCATCCGACCCTAGGAAAATCAGGGGTCCTGTTCAACAAGGACGTCTATTGACTGATGCTTGCTTAGTCCCAGACTACTGCTGCTGCTTCTCCCCACCTGCTTTGCTTCTGCCTTGCCATGTGGCAGAGAAAACACCAGACATCGGCTTCGCAAGGGGCTTTGATTGAACTGAGATACGCAGGTGGGGTTGGGTGCTACAGGAGACAGATAGGCCTGTGGGAGTCTTGAATCCGGCTTCTGTGGGGAAACGGAACTGGCCTCAGGGATCTACCACATTTGTCCCAGTGAACATATCAGCATCATGCCCCTCACCTCAGAGATACTCGCAATCCACATTCAGTCTAAGGGCAAAGACTGGGGAGGGAACACTGCTGTGACCCTAGCCACCCCAGCAGAACGTGATCACACGATGGATGCCATGATCACTGAAACAGGAACGATGCTGCTGATGTGCCCACCTTCCTCTCGTTGGAAAATGTTTCTGTGAGTTATTCTCAAATAGGAAACCATTAGACACTTATTTTGTAACGATTCCTAGCGTTTAGGAAACAGCTTCCTCGTTTATGATTCCCCCAGTGACTATGGAAAACGATGTAAACACCAACAAGGAAAGTCCTGCCCATTGGCCTAACCTTCGGGGGTCCAGCGCATAAAAGCCCCAGAACCGGAGGAGGCACCAGAATCTGACAACCTCACCTCCGGACAGGACCTGCCCACCCTCCACCCCTGACACCATGACCCACTCGTGCTGCTCCTCTTGCTGCCAGCCTACGTGCTGCAGGACCACCTGCTGCCGGACCACCTGCTGCCAGCCCAGCTGCTGTGGGTGTAGCGGCTGTGGACACAACAGCGGTGGGTCTAGCGGCTGTGGTTCAGGCTGCTGCCATCCTTGCTGCTGCCGAGCTTGCTGTCACACCACCTGCTGCCGGACCACCTGCTGCCAGCCCAGCTGCTGTGGGTGTAGCGGCTGTGGACACAACGGCGGTGGGTCTAGCGGCTGTGGTTCAGGCTGCTGCCAGCCTTGCTGCTGCCCAGCTTGCTGTCACACCACCTGCTGCCGGACCACCTGCTGCCAGCCCAGCTGCTGTGGGTCCAGCGGCTGTGGACACAACGGCGGTGGGTCTAGCGGCTGTGGGTCGAGCTGCTGCCAGCCTTGCTGCTGCCCAACTTGCTGTCACACCACCTGCTGCCGGACCACCTGCTGCCAGCCCAGCTGTTGTGGGTCCAGCGGCTGTGGGTCCAGCGGCTGTGGACAAAACTGCTGTGGGTCCCGCTGCTGCCAGCCAGGTTGCTGAACCCCCGTGTACTGCACGAGAACCTGCTACCACCCCACCTGCTGCTGCCTGCCTGGGTGCCTAGCCCAGGGCTCTGGATCCTGCTGCCAGCCTTCCTGCTGCTGATTGCCTCGCCAAGAACCACCATCGGACTTGCCACTTGGGAATCGGTCACTGCCACGCGTTGCGGAAAGCCAGCCCGCAACCCCCAACATCTCGGTTATTCGTCCGCCTGTCTACCATCTTGTGAATCAGCCTGATGAAGTGTGGACCGCTTCTCCCTGATTCGCTTCTTCTTTCCTTCCTCTGGCTCATGTGCCAGCTTCCCCCAACCTGATACAGAGTTAGGATCTCTGTTTGCTCTCCGTAGTCAAGAACTTTATCCTGTCCCTCTAAACACGTCAGCGAAACACCTCCTCAGGAATGACCTATAACTCGTGGAAACTGCTGAAAGCCCACACGGGTATGTTTTCTTTCTCGGTGTACTCATGAAGCTTGTACGCCTCTTGCTGCCTGTCATGTTCCCTTTCAATGTCTCCCTAGACGCGGGGAGTCTCGCCTGTATCTCTTAATAAACCCTAATCATTTGGAATCCCGTATTGTCTTTGTGGTTTTATGCACGTACGTTTTACATCACATGCAGTGTCCGTGTGGAGCCATACACAGTCCTCCACAAGTCATTATGCGCATTTTCAGCTGAGGAGATTTCACAGTGGAATGTCCCACAGCTGACATGGACACACTCGGATCCAAGACTGTGGTTCGGGCGCTTGCTGAAGCGCACTTACGTTCAGATCTCCAGACGTGGTAGCAAACACCCTTAGTCTCAGCACCAGCAAGATGTCCATCCGAGGCCTTCATTGACCACAGAAGTGTTATTCTCCTGGACAGGCGGGCCATCACTGGCACTAAGTTGTAGACATCAGTGTCGTACAACTCAGCCACAGCAGCCATATGTGAGGACAGCGGGACCCGCCCTTTAGAGCCCTGGGGAACCCAGGATGCTCCTGTTGCCTTGCGTGGCATCCAGGCCCTCAGCACTCTTCTGCCTCACATACAGGTGAGCCTGCGGTGTCCTCGTGAGCAACAGAGGCAGCTGAACACGCTTGTGTTTGGGTCGTGGAAATCACATTCTTGTTTGGCCTCCTTGTCCCCAGGACCTAATGGTATATAGTAAAATGGCATCTTGTGATTTTCTGCCAAACCTGTGTCTCTCCCCTCCTGTAAGGCAGTTTGTCATCGTGATCAAAATGCTGCCCAGAGAGTTGATGAAGCATGGTGTCAGGGCCAGAGAGATCGTGCAATGGGCATGTAGGACTTTGAGTAATCCATGAGCTCTGAACCATCTAAGGAAACAGAATAAGCTCTGGTGTATTGTGGAGGAAGTGTGAGCAACCGAGGGGGAAAAAATGATGCCTGCTCCGTGGGGGTGAGGAGAATGTGAGGAAGAAAAGAGAGACAACCACGTGGGCATTCCTAGGAGTCAGGAACGAAGTCTGCTGCTTCTGGTCCTGAACTACTGGTGCCAACTCAGCACTCAGGGCTGTGAGGCCGATTCAAGCTCTGAGAGGAATAGGAGACAGGTCCCCGGGTCCCTTCCTGGGAGCAGTGGAGGGACCTCTGATGAGCTTCGAAGGCCCCTATCCAGGACACATGCCACCATTGGAGACTAGGTACCCAGGATGCTCTGGAGAGACTGCCAAGGCCAAACGTGCCTACCGCTGCTGGTTCTCAAGAGCGCGATGTTGGCAAAATGAGATGAAAACCTGACACGACCCATGTTTCCGCGTATTTGCTGGCTGTTGACTAAATCCTTCATGAGCATTCCCTTTAATTCTTGGAGGGATTGGCAAAGTAGGTATTAAGGTTCCCATTGTAGACGTGAGGAAATTGAGACTGAGTGTGGTAAAGGAATGTCAGAGTTTGGTTTTCCAGAAGCTCCTCTTCAGTAAAGAGTCCAGGAATGTGGCTTCTTTGGGGAGGTCATATCACACTGGTCCGAGTGTAGGGAGGTGTCCCAGGGAAGTAACACTTTGAGGCCAGCATCACAGTTTGCAACCAAAGCTTTACCCTGAAAGGTATCTCAGACACGGTACAACTCCAAAGAGGCACACTCGCGCGCGCGCACACACACACACGCGCGCGCATACACACATACACACACACACGCACACACACACATACACACACACACGCACACACACACACAGGTTGAGATTCTCTTATTTCAGCCACGAGGGAGCTGGAGTCTTTATAAACCCACTCTCCAGAAGCAAGGGTTGAGTGTGTTTTCTCCGTGTGGCATGCTCAGGCAGCCTGACATTCTGCTGCGTGTGAAAAGGGCACTTAGGCATTGAGGTGCAGAGCTGGTAGGCAGAAGTTGTCCCAAACACACCAATACCCAAGAGATAGGTTTGGTGGCTTCAGACGTCTTTGGCAGACTATGGTTGTCACCATTCATTCCACTATGTTCTTAATTAGCCGGGCGGATGGAGAAAATCATTGGAAGAAACAGAAGAAGAGGGTGCAATATGAATGGGGGGGATGAGGAGAGGAGTAGGGGGAAAAGGAGAAGGGAGGGAGGAAGAAAGGAAGCCTAGAAGGAAGGGGGGAGGGAGGAAGAGAGGGAGAAAGGGAAGAGAAGAAAGAAAGAAAGAAACTAAAGAATGAAGGGAAAGAAGGAAGGAAGGAAAGAAGGCACGGTGCGAAGAAGGGACCTGCATGGACAGGCATGCAGGGAGGAAGGGAGAAAGGCAGAAAAAGAAAGACAGCCTGACAGAAAAAAGAAAGAGCAACCATAAATAAAGATGTAATGAGCGACGTGAGGACACTGACGAGGCTAGCTAACAAGGTTAGGGCTAGAGTCCCCAACTCACCTGGTTTTGCCCATCCTGCCCCCGCCTTTATGCCCCTGAAAGCCCCACCTCCGGTGAAAGCATCCGACCCTAGGAAAATCAGGGGTCCTGTTCAACAAGGACGTCTATTGACTGATGCTTGCTTAGTCCCAGACTACTGCTGCTGCTTCTCCCCACCTGCTTTGCTTCTGCCTTGCCATGTGGCAGAGAAAACACCAGACATCGGCTTCGCAAGGGGCTTTGATTGAACTGAGATACGCAGGTGGGGTTGGGTGCTACAGGAGACAGATAGGCCTGTGGGAGTCTTGAATCCGGCTTCTGTGGGGAAACGGAACTGGCCTCAGGGATCTACCACATTTGTCCCAGTGAACATATCAGCATCATGCCCCTCACCTCAGAGATACTCGCAATCCACATTCAGTCTAAGGGCAAAGACTGGGGAGGGAACACTGCTGTGACCCTAGCCACCCCAGCAGAACGTGATCACACGATGGATGCCATGATCACTGAAACAGGAACGATGCTGCTGATGTGCCCACCTTCCTCTCGTTGGAAAATGTTTCTGTGAGTTATTCTCAAATAGGAAACCATTAGACACTTATTTTGTAACGATTCCTAGCGTTTAGGAAACAGCTTCCTCGTTTATGATTCCCCCAGTGACTATGGAAAACGATGTAAACACCAACAAGGAAAGTCCTGCCCATTGGCCTAACCTTCGGGGGTCCAGCGCATAAAAGCCCCAGAACCGGAGGAGGCACCAGAATCTGACAACCTCACCTCCGGACAGGACCTGCCCACCCTCCACCCCTGACACCATGACCCACTCGTGCTGCTCCTCTTGCTGCCAGCCTACGTGCTGCAGGACCACCTGCTGCCGGACCACCTGCTGCCAGCCCAGCTGCTGTGGGTGTAGCGGCTGTGGACACAACAGCGGTGGGTCTAGCGGCTGTGGTTCAGGCTGCTGCCATCCTTGCTGCTGCCGAGCTTGCTGTCACACCACCTGCTGCCGGACCACCTGCTGCCAGCCCAGCTGCTGTGGGTGTAGCGGCTGTGGACACAACGGCGGTGGGTCTAGCGGCTGTGGTTCAGGCTGCTGCCAGCCTTGCTGCTGCCCAGCTTGCTGTCACACCACCTGCTGCCGGACCACCTGCTGCCAGCCCAGCTGCTGTGGGTCCAGCGGCTGTGGACACAACGGCGGTGGGTCTAGCGGCTGTGGGTCGAGCTGCTGCCAGCCTTGCTGCTGCCCAACTTGCTGTCACACCACCTGCTGCCGGACCACCTGCTGCCAGCCCAGCTGTTGTGGGTCCAGCGGCTGTGGGTCCAGCGGCTGTGGACAAAACTGCTGTGGGTCCCGCTGCTGCCAGCCAGGTTGCTGAACCCCCGTGTACTGCACGAGAACCTGCTACCACCCCACCTGCTGCTGCCTGCCTGGGTGCCTAGCCCAGGGCTCTGGATCCTGCTGCCAGCCTTCCTGCTGCTGATTGCCTCGCCAAGAACCACCATCGGACTTGCCACTTGGGAATCGGTCACTGCCACGCGTTGCGGAAAGCCAGCCCGCAACCCCCAACATCTCGGTTATTCGTCCGCCTGTCTACCATCTTGTGAATCAGCCTGATGAAGTGTGGACCGCTTCTCCCTGATTCGCTTCTTCTTTCCTTCCTCTGGCTCATGTGCCAGCTTCCCCCAACCTGATACAGAGTTAGGATCTCTGTTTGCTCTCCGTAGTCAAGAACTTTATCCTGTCCCTCTAAACACGTCAGCGAAACACCTCCTCAGGAATGACCTATAACTCGTGGAAACTGCTGAAAGCCCACACGGGTATGTTTTCTTTCTCGGTGTACTCATGAAGCTTGTACGCCTCTTGCTGCCTGTCATGTTCCCTTTCAATGTCTCCCTAGACGCGGGGAGTCTCGCCTGTATCTCTTAATAAACCCTAATCATTTGGAATCCCGTATTGTCTTTGTGGTTTTATGCACGTACGTTTTACATCACATGCAGTGTCCGTGTGGAGCCATACACAGTCCTCCACAAGTCATTATGCGCATTTTCAGCTGAGGAGATTTCACAGTGGAATGTCCCACAGCTGACATGGACACACTCGGATCCAAGACTGTGGTTCGGGCGCTTGCTGAAGCGCACTTACGTTCAGATCTCCAGACGTGGTAGCAAACACCCTTAGTCTCAGCACCAGCAAGATGTCCATCCGAGGCCTTCATTGACCACAGAAGTGTTATTCTCCTGGACAGGCGGGCCATCACTGGCACTAAGTTGTAGACATCAGTGTCGTACAACTCAGCCACAGCAGCCATATGTGAGGACAGCGGGACCCGCCCTTTAGAGCCCTGGGGAACCCAGGATGCTCCTGTTGCCTTGCGTGGCATCCAGGCCCTCAGCACTCTTCTGCCTCACATACAGGTGAGCCTGCGGTGTCCTCGTGAGCAACAGAGGCAGCTGAACACGCTTGTGTTTGGGTCGTGGAAATCACATTCTTGTTTGGCCTCCTTGTCCCCAGGACCTAATGGTATATAGTAAAATGGCATCTTGTGATTTTCTGCCAAACCTGTGTCTCTCCCCTCCTGTAAGGCAGTTTGTCATCGTGATCAAAATGCTGCCCAGAGAGTTGATGAAGCATGGTGTCAGGGCCAGAGAGATCGTGCAATGGGCATGTAGGACTTTGAGTAATCCATGAGCTCTGAACCATCTAAGGAAACAGAATAAGCTCTGGTGTATTGTGGAGGAAGTGTGAGCAACCGAGGGGGAAAAAATGATGCCTGCTCCGTGGGGGTGAGGAGAATGTGAGGAAGAAAAGAGAGACAACCACGTGGGCATTCCTAGGAGTCAGGAACGAAGTCTGCTGCTTCTGGTCCTGAACTACTGGTGCCAACTCAGCACTCAGGGCTGTGAGGCCGATTCAAGCTCTGAGAGGAATAGGAGACAGGTCCCCGGGTCCCTTCCTGGGAGCAGTGGAGGGACCTCTGATGAGCTTCGAAGGCCCCTATCCAGGACACATGCCACCATTGGAGACTAGGTACCCAGGATGCTCTGGAGAGACTGCCAAGGCCAAACGTGCCTACCGCTGCTGGTTCTCAAGAGCGCGATGTTGGCAAAATGAGATGAAAACCTGACACGACCCATGTTTCCGCGTATTTGCTGGCTGTTGACTAAATCCTTCATGAGCATTCCCTTTAATTCTTGGAGGGATTGGCAAAGTAGGTATTAAGGTTCCCATTGTAGACGTGAGGAAATTGAGACTGAGTGTGGTAAAGGAATGTCAGAGTTTGGTTTTCCAGAAGCTCCTCTTCAGTAAAGAGTCCAGGAATGTGGCTTCTTTGGGGAGGTCATATCACACTGGTCCGAGTGTAGGGAGGTGTCCCAGGGAAGTAACACTTTGAGGCCAGCATCACAGTTTGCAACCAAAGCTTTACCCTGAAAGGTATCTCAGACACGGTACAACTCCAAAGAGGCACACTCGCGCGCGCGCACACACACACACGCGCGCGCATACACACATACACACACACACGCACACACACACACACACACACACACGCACACACACACACAGGTTGAGATTCTCTTATTTCAGCCACGAGGGAGCTGGAGTCTTTATAAACCCACTCTCCAGAAGCAAGGGTTGAGTGTGTTTTCTCCGTGTGGCATGCTCAGGCAGCCTGACATTCTGCTGCGTGTGAAAAGGGCACTTAGGCATTGAGGTGCAGAGCTGGTAGGCAGAAGTTGTCCCAAACACACCAATACCCAAGAGATAGGTTTGGTGGCTTCAGACGTCTTTGGCAGACTATGGTTGTCACCATTCATTCCACTATGTTCTTAATTAGCCGGGCGGATGGAGAAAATCATTGGAAGAAACAGAAGAAGAGGGTGCAATATGAATGGGGGGGATGAGGAGAGGAGTAGGGGGAAAAGGAGAAGGGAGGGAGGAAGAAAGGAAGCCTAGAAGGAAGGGGGGAGGGAGGAAGAGAGGGAGAAAGGGAAGAGAAGAAAGAAAGAAAGAAACTAAAGAATGAAGGGAAAGAAGGAAGGAAGGAAAGAAGGCACGGTGCGAAGAAGGGACCTGCATGGACAGGCATGCAGGGAGGAAGGGAGAAAGGCAGAAAAAGAAAGACAGCCTGACAGAAAAAAGAAAGAGCAACCATAAATAAAGATGTAATGAGCGACGTGAGGACACTGACGAGGCTAGCTAACAAGGTTAGGGCTAGAGTCCCCAACTCACCTGGTTTTGCCCATCCTGCCCCCGCCTTTATGCCCCTGAAAGCCCCACCTCCGGTGAAAGCATCCGACCCTAGGAAAATCAGGGGTCCTGTTCAACAAGGACGTCTATTGACTGATGCTTGCTTAGTCCCAGACTACTGCTGCTGCTTCTCCCCACCTGCTTTGCTTCTGCCTTGCCATGTGGCAGAGAAAACACCAGACATCGGCTTCGCAAGGGGCTTTGATTGAACTGAGATACGCAGGTGGGGTTGGGTGCTACAGGAGACAGATAGGCCTGTGGGAGTCTTGAATCCGGCTTCTGTGGGGAAACGGAACTGGCCTCAGGGATCTACCACATTTGTCCCAGTGAACATATCAGCATCATGCCCCTCACCTCAGAGATACTCGCAATCCACATTCAGTCTAAGGGCAAAGACTGGGGAGGGAACACTGCTGTGACCCTAGCCACCCCAGCAGAACGTGATCACACGATGGATGCCATGATCACTGAAACAGGAACGATGCTGCTGATGTGCCCACCTTCCTCTCGTTGGAAAATGTTTCTGTGAGTTATTCTCAAATAGGAAACCATTAGACACTTATTTTGTAACGATTCCTAGCGTTTAGGAAACAGCTTCCTCGTTTATGATTCCCCCAGTGACTATGGAAAACGATGTAAACACCAACAAGGAAAGTCCTGCCCATTGGCCTAACCTTCGGGGGTCCAGCGCATAAAAGCCCCAGAACCGGAGGAGGCACCAGAATCTGACAACCTCACCTCCGGACAGGACCTGCCCACCCTCCACCCCTGACACCATGACCCACTCGTGCTGCTCCTCTTGCTGCCAGCCTACGTGCTGCAGGACCACCTGCTGCCGGACCACCTGCTGCCAGCCCAGCTGCTGTGGGTGTAGCGGCTGTGGACACAACAGCGGTGGGTCTAGCGGCTGTGGTTCAGGCTGCTGCCATCCTTGCTGCTGCCGAGCTTGCTGTCACACCACCTGCTGCCGGACCACCTGCTGCCAGCCCAGCTGCTGTGGGTGTAGCGGCTGTGGACACAACGGCGGTGGGTCTAGCGGCTGTGGTTCAGGCTGCTGCCAGCCTTGCTGCTGCCCAGCTTGCTGTCACACCACCTGCTGCCGGACCACCTGCTGCCAGCCCAGCTGCTGTGGGTCCAGCGGCTGTGGACACAACGGCGGTGGGTCTAGCGGCTGTGGGTCGAGCTGCTGCCAGCCTTGCTGCTGCCCAACTTGCTGTCACACCACCTGCTGCCGGACCACCTGCTGCCAGCCCAGCTGTTGTGGGTCCAGCGGCTGTGGGTCCAGCGGCTGTGGACAAAACTGCTGTGGGTCCCGCTGCTGCCAGCCAGGTTGCTGAACCCCCGTGTACTGCACGAGAACCTGCTACCACCCCACCTGCTGCTGCCTGCCTGGGTGCCTAGCCCAGGGCTCTGGATCCTGCTGCCAGCCTTCCTGCTGCTGATTGCCTCGCCAAGAACCACCATCGGACTTGCCACTTGGGAATCGGTCACTGCCACGCGTTGCGGAAAGCCAGCCCGCAACCCCCAACATCTCGGTTATTCGTCCGCCTGTCTACCATCTTGTGAATCAGCCTGATGAAGTGTGGACCGCTTCTCCCTGATTCGCTTCTTCTTTCCTTCCTCTGGCTCATGTGCCAGCTTCCCCCAACCTGATACAGAGTTAGGATCTCTGTTTGCTCTCCGTAGTCAAGAACTTTATCCTGTCCCTCTAAACACGTCAGCGAAACACCTCCTCAGGAATGACCTATAACTCGTGGAAACTGCTGAAAGCCCACACGGGTATGTTTTCTTTCTCGGTGTACTCATGAAGCTTGTACGCCTCTTGCTGCCTGTCATGTTCCCTTTCAATGTCTCCCTAGACGCGGGGAGTCTCGCCTGTATCTCTTAATAAACCCTAATCATTTGGAATCCCGTATTGTCTTTGTGGTTTTATGCACGTACGTTTTACATCACATGCAGTGTCCGTGTGGAGCCATACACAGTCCTCCACAAGTCATTATGCGCATTTTCAGCTGAGGAGATTTCACAGTGGAATGTCCCACAGCTGACATGGACACACTCGGATCCAAGACTGTGGTTCGGGCGCTTGCTGAAGCGCACTTACGTTCAGATCTCCAGACGTGGTAGCAAACACCCTTAGTCTCAGCACCAGCAAGATGTCCATCCGAGGCCTTCATTGACCACAGAAGTGTTATTCTCCTGGACAGGCGGGCCATCACTGGCACTAAGTTGTAGACATCAGTGTCGTACAACTCAGCCACAGCAGCCATATGTGAGGACAGCGGGACCCGCCCTTTAGAGCCCTGGGGAACCCAGGATGCTCCTGTTGCCTTGCGTGGCATCCAGGCCCTCAGCACTCTTCTGCCTCACATACAGGTGAGCCTGCGGTGTCCTCGTGAGCAACAGAGGCAGCTGAACACGCTTGTGTTTGGGTCGTGGAAATCACATTCTTGTTTGGCCTCCTTGTCCCCAGGACCTAATGGTATATAGTAAAATGGCATCTTGTGATTTTCTGCCAAACCTGTGTCTCTCCCCTCCTGTAAGGCAGTTTGTCATCGTGATCAAAATGCTGCCCAGAGAGTTGATGAAGCATGGTGTCAGGGCCAGAGAGATCGTGCAATGGGCATGTAGGACTTTGAGTAATCCATGAGCTCTGAACCATCTAAGGAAACAGAATAAGCTCTGGTGTATTGTGGAGGAAGTGTGAGCAACCGAGGGGGAAAAAATGATGCCTGCTCCGTGGGGGTGAGGAGAATGTGAGGAAGAAAAGAGAGACAACCACGTGGGCATTCCTAGGAGTCAGGAACGAAGTCTGCTGCTTCTGGTCCTGAACTACTGGTGCCAACTCAGCACTCAGGGCTGTGAGGCCGATTCAAGCTCTGAGAGGAATAGGAGACAGGTCCCCGGGTCCCTTCCTGGGAGCAGTGGAGGGACCTCTGATGAGCTTCGAAGGCCCCTATCCAGGACACATGCCACCATTGGAGACTAGGTACCCAGGATGCTCTGGAGAGACTGCCAAGGCCAAACGTGCCTACCGCTGCTGGTTCTCAAGAGCGCGATGTTGGCAAAATGAGATGAAAACCTGACACGACCCATGTTTCCGCGTATTTGCTGGCTGTTGACTAAATCCTTCATGAGCATTCCCTTTAATTCTTGGAGGGATTGGCAAAGTAGGTATTAAGGTTCCCATTGTAGACGTGAGGAAATTGAGACTGAGTGTGGTAAAGGAATGTCAGAGTTTGGTTTTCCAGAAGCTCCTCTTCAGTAAAGAGTCCAGGAATGTGGCTTCTTTGGGGAGGTCATATCACACTGGTCCGAGTGTAGGGAGGTGTCCCAGGGAAGTAACACTTTGAGGCCAGCATCACAGTTTGCAACCAAAGCTTTACCCTGAAAGGTATCTCAGACACGGTACAACTCCAAAGAGGCACACTCGCGCGCGCGCACACACACACACGCGCGCGCATACACACATACACACACACACGCACACACACACACACACACACACACGCACACACACACACAGGTTGAGATTCTCTTATTTCAGCCACGAGGGAGCTGGAGTCTTTATAAACCCACTCTCCAGAAGCAAGGGTTGAGTGTGTTTTCTCCGTGTGGCATGCTCAGGCAGCCTGACATTCTGCTGCGTGTGAAAAGGGCACTTAGGCATTGAGGTGCAGAGCTGGTAGGCAGAAGTTGTCCCAAACACACCAATACCCAAGAGATAGGTTTGGTGGCTTCAGACGTCTTTGGCAGACTATGGTTGTCACCATTCATTCCACTATGTTCTTAATTAGCCGGGCGGATGGAGAAAATCATTGGAAGAAACAGAAGAAGAGGGTGCAATATGAATGGGGGGGATGAGGAGAGGAGTAGGGGGAAAAGGAGAAGGGAGGGAGGAAGAAAGGAAGCCTAGAAGGAAGGGGGGAGGGAGGAAGAGAGGGAGAAAGGGAAGAGAAGAAAGAAAGAAAGAAACTAAAGAATGAAGGGAAAGAAGGAAGGAAGGAAAGAAGGCACGGTGCGAAGAAGGGACCTGCATGGACAGGCATGCAGGGAGGAAGGGAGAAAGGCAGAAAAAGAAAGACAGCCTGACAGAAAAAAGAAAGAGCAACCATAAATAAAGATGTAATGAGCGACGTGAGGACACTGACGAGGCTAGCTAACAAGGTTAGGGCTAGAGTCCCCAACTCACCTGGTTTTGCCCATCCTGCCCCCGCCTTTATGCCCCTGAAAGCCCCACCTCCGGTGAAAGCATCCGACCCTAGGAAAATCAGGGGTCCTGTTCAACAAGGACGTCTATTGACTGATGCTTGCTTAGTCCCAGACTACTGCTGCTGCTTCTCCCCACCTGCTTTGCTTCTGCCTTGCCATGTGGCAGAGAAAACACCAGACATCGGCTTCGCAAGGGGCTTTGATTGAACTGAGATACGCAGGTGGGGTTGGGTGCTACAGGAGACAGATAGGCCTGTGGGAGTCTTGAATCCGGCTTCTGTGGGGAAACGGAACTGGCCTCAGGGATCTACCACATTTGTCCCAGTGAACATATCAGCATCATGCCCCTCACCTCAGAGATACTCGCAATCCACATTCAGTCTAAGGGCAAAGACTGGGGAGGGAACACTGCTGTGACCCTAGCCACCCCAGCAGAACGTGATCACACGATGGATGCCATGATCACTGAAACAGGAACGATGCTGCTGATGTGCCCACCTTCCTCTCGTTGGAAAATGTTTCTGTGAGTTATTCTCAAATAGGAAACCATTAGACACTTATTTTGTAACGATTCCTAGCGTTTAGGAAACAGCTTCCTCGTTTATGATTCCCCCAGTGACTATGGAAAACGATGTAAACACCAACAAGGAAAGTCCTGCCCATTGGCCTAACCTTCGGGGGTCCAGCGCATAAAAGCCCCAGAACCGGAGGAGGCACCAGAATCTGACAACCTCACCTCCGGACAGGACCTGCCCACCCTCCACCCCTGACACCATGACCCACTCGTGCTGCTCCTCTTGCTGCCAGCCTACGTGCTGCAGGACCACCTGCTGCCGGACCACCTGCTGCCAGCCCAGCTGCTGTGGGTGTAGCGGCTGTGGACACAACAGCGGTGGGTCTAGCGGCTGTGGTTCAGGCTGCTGCCATCCTTGCTGCTGCCGAGCTTGCTGTCACACCACCTGCTGCCGGACCACCTGCTGCCAGCCCAGCTGCTGTGGGTGTAGCGGCTGTGGACACAACGGCGGTGGGTCTAGCGGCTGTGGTTCAGGCTGCTGCCAGCCTTGCTGCTGCCCAGCTTGCTGTCACACCACCTGCTGCCGGACCACCTGCTGCCAGCCCAGCTGCTGTGGGTCCAGCGGCTGTGGACACAACGGCGGTGGGTCTAGCGGCTGTGGGTCGAGCTGCTGCCAGCCTTGCTGCTGCCCAACTTGCTGTCACACCACCTGCTGCCGGACCACCTGCTGCCAGCCCAGCTGTTGTGGGTCCAGCGGCTGTGGGTCCAGCGGCTGTGGACAAAACTGCTGTGGGTCCCGCTGCTGCCAGCCAGGTTGCTGAACCCCCGTGTACTGCACGAGAACCTGCTACCACCCCACCTGCTGCTGCCTGCCTGGGTGCCTAGCCCAGGGCTCTGGATCCTGCTGCCAGCCTTCCTGCTGCTGATTGCCTCGCCAAGAACCACCATCGGACTTGCCACTTGGGAATCGGTCACTGCCACGCGTTGCGGAAAGCCAGCCCGCAACCCCCAACATCTCGGTTATTCGTCCGCCTGTCTACCATCTTGTGAATCAGCCTGATGAAGTGTGGACCGCTTCTCCCTGATTCGCTTCTTCTTTCCTTCCTCTGGCTCATGTGCCAGCTTCCCCCAACCTGATACAGAGTTAGGATCTCTGTTTGCTCTCCGTAGTCAAGAACTTTATCCTGTCCCTCTAAACACGTCAGCGAAACACCTCCTCAGGAATGACCTATAACTCGTGGAAACTGCTGAAAGCCCACACGGGTATGTTTTCTTTCTCGGTGTACTCATGAAGCTTGTACGCCTCTTGCTGCCTGTCATGTTCCCTTTCAATGTCTCCCTAGACGCGGGGAGTCTCGCCTGTATCTCTTAATAAACCCTAATCATTTGGAATCCCGTATTGTCTTTGTGGTTTTATGCACGTACGTTTTACATCACATGCAGTGTCCGTGTGGAGCCATACACAGTCCTCCACAAGTCATTATGCGCATTTTCAGCTGAGGAGATTTCACAGTGGAATGTCCCACAGCTGACATGGACACACTCGGATCCAAGACTGTGGTTCGGGCGCTTGCTGAAGCGCACTTACGTTCAGATCTCCAGACGTGGTAGCAAACACCCTTAGTCTCAGCACCAGCAAGATGTCCATCCGAGGCCTTCATTGACCACAGAAGTGTTATTCTCCTGGACAGGCGGGCCATCACTGGCACTAAGTTGTAGACATCAGTGTCGTACAACTCAGCCACAGCAGCCATATGTGAGGACAGCGGGACCCGCCCTTTAGAGCCCTGGGGAACCCAGGATGCTCCTGTTGCCTTGCGTGGCATCCAGGCCCTCAGCACTCTTCTGCCTCACATACAGGTGAGCCTGCGGTGTCCTCGTGAGCAACAGAGGCAGCTGAACACGCTTGTGTTTGGGTCGTGGAAATCACATTCTTGTTTGGCCTCCTTGTCCCCAGGACCTAATGGTATATAGTAAAATGGCATCTTGTGATTTTCTGCCAAACCTGTGTCTCTCCCCTCCTGTAAGGCAGTTTGTCATCGTGATCAAAATGCTGCCCAGAGAGTTGATGAAGCATGGTGTCAGGGCCAGAGAGATCGTGCAATGGGCATGTAGGACTTTGAGTAATCCATGAGCTCTGAACCATCTAAGGAAACAGAATAAGCTCTGGTGTATTGTGGAGGAAGTGTGAGCAACCGAGGGGGAAAAAATGATGCCTGCTCCGTGGGGGTGAGGAGAATGTGAGGAAGAAAAGAGAGACAACCACGTGGGCATTCCTAGGAGTCAGGAACGAAGTCTGCTGCTTCTGGTCCTGAACTACTGGTGCCAACTCAGCACTCAGGGCTGTGAGGCCGATTCAAGCTCTGAGAGGAATAGGAGACAGGTCCCCGGGTCCCTTCCTGGGAGCAGTGGAGGGACCTCTGATGAGCTTCGAAGGCCCCTATCCAGGACACATGCCACCATTGGAGACTAGGTACCCAGGATGCTCTGGAGAGACTGCCAAGGCCAAACGTGCCTACCGCTGCTGGTTCTCAAGAGCGCGATGTTGGCAAAATGAGATGAAAACCTGACACGACCCATGTTTCCGCGTATTTGCTGGCTGTTGACTAAATCCTTCATGAGCATTCCCTTTAATTCTTGGAGGGATTGGCAAAGTAGGTATTAAGGTTCCCATTGTAGACGTGAGGAAATTGAGACTGAGTGTGGTAAAGGAATGTCAGAGTTTGGTTTTCCAGAAGCTCCTCTTCAGTAAAGAGTCCAGGAATGTGGCTTCTTTGGGGAGGTCATATCACACTGGTCCGAGTGTAGGGAGGTGTCCCAGGGAAGTAACACTTTGAGGCCAGCATCACAGTTTGCAACCAAAGCTTTACCCTGAAAGGTATCTCAGACACGGTACAACTCCAAAGAGGCACACTCGCGCGCGCGCACACACACACACGCGCGCGCATACACACATACACACACACACGCACACACACACACACACACACACACGCACACACACACACAGGTTGAGATTCTCTTATTTCAGCCACGAGGGAGCTGGAGTCTTTATAAACCCACTCTCCAGAAGCAAGGGTTGAGTGTGTTTTCTCCGTGTGGCATGCTCAGGCAGCCTGACATTCTGCTGCGTGTGAAAAGGGCACTTAGGCATTGAGGTGCAGAGCTGGTAGGCAGAAGTTGTCCCAAACACACCAATACCCAAGAGATAGGTTTGGTGGCTTCAGACGTCTTTGGCAGACTATGGTTGTCACCATTCATTCCACTATGTTCTTAATTAGCCGGGCGGATGGAGAAAATCATTGGAAGAAACAGAAGAAGAGGGTGCAATATGAATGGGGGGGATGAGGAGAGGAGTAGGGGGAAAAGGAGAAGGGAGGGAGGAAGAAAGGAAGCCTAGAAGGAAGGGGGGAGGGAGGAAGAGAGGGAGAAAGGGAAGAGAAGAAAGAAAGAAAGAAACTAAAGAATGAAGGGAAAGAAGGAAGGAAGGAAAGAAGGCACGGTGCGAAGAAGGGACCTGCATGGACAGGCATGCAGGGAGGAAGGGAGAAAGGCAGAAAAAGAAAGACAGCCTGACAGAAAAAAGAAAGAGCAACCATAAATAAAGATGTAATGAGCGACGTGAGGACACTGACGAGGCTAGCTAACAAGGTTAGGGCTAGAGTCCCCAACTCACCTGGTTTTGCCCATCCTGCCCCCGCCTTTATGCCCCTGAAAGCCCCACCTCCGGTGAAAGCATCCGACCCTAGGAAAATCAGGGGTCCTGTTCAACAAGGACGTCTATTGACTGATGCTTGCTTAGTCCCAGACTACTGCTGCTGCTTCTCCCCACCTGCTTTGCTTCTGCCTTGCCATGTGGCAGAGAAAACACCAGACATCGGCTTCGCAAGGGGCTTTGATTGAACTGAGATACGCAGGTGGGGTTGGGTGCTACAGGAGACAGATAGGCCTGTGGGAGTCTTGAATCCGGCTTCTGTGGGGAAACGGAACTGGCCTCAGGGATCTACCACATTTGTCCCAGTGAACATATCAGCATCATGCCCCTCACCTCAGAGATACTCGCAATCCACATTCAGTCTAAGGGCAAAGACTGGGGAGGGAACACTGCTGTGACCCTAGCCACCCCAGCAGAACGTGATCACACGATGGATGCCATGATCACTGAAACAGGAACGATGCTGCTGATGTGCCCACCTTCCTCTCGTTGGAAAATGTTTCTGTGAGTTATTCTCAAATAGGAAACCATTAGACACTTATTTTGTAACGATTCCTAGCGTTTAGGAAACAGCTTCCTCGTTTATGATTCCCCCAGTGACTATGGAAAACGATGTAAACACCAACAAGGAAAGTCCTGCCCATTGGCCTAACCTTCGGGGGTCCAGCGCATAAAAGCCCCAGAACCGGAGGAGGCACCAGAATCTGACAACCTCACCTCCGGACAGGACCTGCCCACCCTCCACCCCTGACACCATGACCCACTCGTGCTGCTCCTCTTGCTGCCAGCCTACGTGCTGCAGGACCACCTGCTGCCGGACCACCTGCTGCCAGCCCAGCTGCTGTGGGTGTAGCGGCTGTGGACACAACAGCGGTGGGTCTAGCGGCTGTGGTTCAGGCTGCTGCCATCCTTGCTGCTGCCGAGCTTGCTGTCACACCACCTGCTGCCGGACCACCTGCTGCCAGCCCAGCTGCTGTGGGTGTAGCGGCTGTGGACACAACGGCGGTGGGTCTAGCGGCTGTGGTTCAGGCTGCTGCCAGCCTTGCTGCTGCCCAGCTTGCTGTCACACCACCTGCTGCCGGACCACCTGCTGCCAGCCCAGCTGCTGTGGGTCCAGCGGCTGTGGACACAACGGCGGTGGGTCTAGCGGCTGTGGGTCGAGCTGCTGCCAGCCTTGCTGCTGCCCAACTTGCTGTCACACCACCTGCTGCCGGACCACCTGCTGCCAGCCCAGCTGTTGTGGGTCCAGCGGCTGTGGGTCCAGCGGCTGTGGACAAAACTGCTGTGGGTCCCGCTGCTGCCAGCCAGGTTGCTGAACCCCCGTGTACTGCACGAGAACCTGCTACCACCCCACCTGCTGCTGCCTGCCTGGGTGCCTAGCCCAGGGCTCTGGATCCTGCTGCCAGCCTTCCTGCTGCTGATTGCCTCGCCAAGAACCACCATCGGACTTGCCACTTGGGAATCGGTCACTGCCACGCGTTGCGGAAAGCCAGCCCGCAACCCCCAACATCTCGGTTATTCGTCCGCCTGTCTACCATCTTGTGAATCAGCCTGATGAAGTGTGGACCGCTTCTCCCTGATTCGCTTCTTCTTTCCTTCCTCTGGCTCATGTGCCAGCTTCCCCCAACCTGATACAGAGTTAGGATCTCTGTTTGCTCTCCGTAGTCAAGAACTTTATCCTGTCCCTCTAAACACGTCAGCGAAACACCTCCTCAGGAATGACCTATAACTCGTGGAAACTGCTGAAAGCCCACACGGGTATGTTTTCTTTCTCGGTGTACTCATGAAGCTTGTACGCCTCTTGCTGCCTGTCATGTTCCCTTTCAATGTCTCCCTAGACGCGGGGAGTCTCGCCTGTATCTCTTAATAAACCCTAATCATTTGGAATCCCGTATTGTCTTTGTGGTTTTATGCACGTACGTTTTACATCACATGCAGTGTCCGTGTGGAGCCATACACAGTCCTCCACAAGTCATTATGCGCATTTTCAGCTGAGGAGATTTCACAGTGGAATGTCCCACAGCTGACATGGACACACTCGGATCCAAGACTGTGGTTCGGGCGCTTGCTGAAGCGCACTTACGTTCAGATCTCCAGACGTGGTAGCAAACACCCTTAGTCTCAGCACCAGCAAGATGTCCATCCGAGGCCTTCATTGACCACAGAAGTGTTATTCTCCTGGACAGGCGGGCCATCACTGGCACTAAGTTGTAGACATCAGTGTCGTACAACTCAGCCACAGCAGCCATATGTGAGGACAGCGGGACCCGCCCTTTAGAGCCCTGGGGAACCCAGGATGCTCCTGTTGCCTTGCGTGGCATCCAGGCCCTCAGCACTCTTCTGCCTCACATACAGGTGAGCCTGCGGTGTCCTCGTGAGCAACAGAGGCAGCTGAACACGCTTGTGTTTGGGTCGTGGAAATCACATTCTTGTTTGGCCTCCTTGTCCCCAGGACCTAATGGTATATAGTAAAATGGCATCTTGTGATTTTCTGCCAAACCTGTGTCTCTCCCCTCCTGTAAGGCAGTTTGTCATCGTGATCAAAATGCTGCCCAGAGAGTTGATGAAGCATGGTGTCAGGGCCAGAGAGATCGTGCAATGGGCATGTAGGACTTTGAGTAATCCATGAGCTCTGAACCATCTAAGGAAACAGAATAAGCTCTGGTGTATTGTGGAGGAAGTGTGAGCAACCGAGGGGGAAAAAATGATGCCTGCTCCGTGGGGGTGAGGAGAATGTGAGGAAGAAAAGAGAGACAACCACGTGGGCATTCCTAGGAGTCAGGAACGAAGTCTGCTGCTTCTGGTCCTGAACTACTGGTGCCAACTCAGCACTCAGGGCTGTGAGGCCGATTCAAGCTCTGAGAGGAATAGGAGACAGGTCCCCGGGTCCCTTCCTGGGAGCAGTGGAGGGACCTCTGATGAGCTTCGAAGGCCCCTATCCAGGACACATGCCACCATTGGAGACTAGGTACCCAGGATGCTCTGGAGAGACTGCCAAGGCCAAACGTGCCTACCGCTGCTGGTTCTCAAGAGCGCGATGTTGGCAAAATGAGATGAAAACCTGACACGACCCATGTTTCCGCGTATTTGCTGGCTGTTGACTAAATCCTTCATGAGCATTCCCTTTAATTCTTGGAGGGATTGGCAAAGTAGGTATTAAGGTTCCCATTGTAGACGTGAGGAAATTGAGACTGAGTGTGGTAAAGGAATGTCAGAGTTTGGTTTTCCAGAAGCTCCTCTTCAGTAAAGAGTCCAGGAATGTGGCTTCTTTGGGGAGGTCATATCACACTGGTCCGAGTGTAGGGAGGTGTCCCAGGGAAGTAACACTTTGAGGCCAGCATCACAGTTTGCAACCAAAGCTTTACCCTGAAAGGTATCTCAGACACGGTACAACTCCAAAGAGGCACACTCGCGCGCGCGCACACACACACACGCGCGCGCATACACACATACACACACACACGCACACACACACACACACACACACACGCACACACACACACAGGTTGAGATTCTCTTATTTCAGCCACGAGGGAGCTGGAGTCTTTATAAACCCACTCTCCAGAAGCAAGGGTTGAGTGTGTTTTCTCCGTGTGGCATGCTCAGGCAGCCTGACATTCTGCTGCGTGTGAAAAGGGCACTTAGGCATTGAGGTGCAGAGCTGGTAGGCAGAAGTTGTCCCAAACACACCAATACCCAAGAGATAGGTTTGGTGGCTTCAGACGTCTTTGGCAGACTATGGTTGTCACCATTCATTCCACTATGTTCTTAATTAGCCGGGCGGATGGAGAAAATCATTGGAAGAAACAGAAGAAGAGGGTGCAATATGAATGGGGGGGATGAGGAGAGGAGTAGGGGGAAAAGGAGAAGGGAGGGAGGAAGAAAGGAAGCCTAGAAGGAAGGGGGGAGGGAGGAAGAGAGGGAGAAAGGGAAGAGAAGAAAGAAAGAAAGAAACTAAAGAATGAAGGGAAAGAAGGAAGGAAGGAAAGAAGGCACGGTGCGAAGAAGGGACCTGCATGGACAGGCATGCAGGGAGGAAGGGAGAAAGGCAGAAAAAGAAAGACAGCCTGACAGAAAAAAGAAAGAGCAACCATAAATAAAGATGTAATGAGCGACGTGAGGACACTGATGAGGCTAGCTAACAAGGTTAGGGCTAGAGTCCCCAACTCACCTGGTTTTGCCCATCCTGCCCCCGCCTTTATGCCCCTGAAAGCCCCACCTCCGGTGAAAGCATCCGACCCTAGGAAAATCAGGGGTCCTGTTCAACAAGGACGTCTATTGACTGATGCTTGCTTAGTCCCAGACTACTGCTGCTGCTTCTCCCCACCTGCTTTGCTTCTGCCTTGCCATGTGGCAGAGAAAACACCAGACATCGGCTTCGCAAGGGGCTTTGATTGAACTGAGATACGCAGGTGGGGTTGGGTGCTACAGGAGACAGATAGGCCTGTGGGAGTCTTGAATCCGGCTTCTGTGGGGAAACGGAACTGGCCTCAGGGATCTACCACATTTGTCCCAGTGAACATATCAGCATCATGCCCCTCACCTCAGAGATACTCGCAATCCACATTCAGTCTAAGGGCAAAGACTGGGGAGGGAACACTGCTGTGACCCTAGCCACCCCAGCAGAACGTGATCACACGATGGATGCCATGATCACTGAAACAGGAACGATGCTGCTGATGTGCCCACCTTCCTCTCGTTGGAAAATGTTTCTGTGAGTTATTCTCAAATAGGAAACCATTAGACACTTATTTTGTAACGATTCCTAGCGTTTAGGAAACAGCTTCCTCGTTTATGATTCCCCCAGTGACTATGGAAAACGATGTAAACACCAACAAGGAAAGTCCTGCCCATTGGCCTAACCTTCGGGGGTCCAGCGCATAAAAGCCCCAGAACCGGAGGAGGCACCAGAATCTGACAACCTCACCTCCGGACAGGACCTGCCCACCCTCCACCCCTGACACCATGACCCACTCGTGCTGCTCCTCTTGCTGCCAGCCTACGTGCTGCAGGACCACCTGCTGCCGGACCACCTGCTGCCAGCCCAGCTGCTGTGGGTGTAGCGGCTGTGGACACAACAGCGGTGGGTCTAGCGGCTGTGGTTCAGGCTGCTGCCATCCTTGCTGCTGCCGAGCTTGCTGTCACACCACCTGCTGCCGGACCACCTGCTGCCAGCCCAGCTGCTGTGGGTGTAGCGGCTGTGGACACAACGGCGGTGGGTCTAGCGGCTGTGGTTCAGGCTGCTGCCAGCCTTGCTGCTGCCCAGCTTGCTGTCACACCACCTGCTGCCGGACCACCTGCTGCCAGCCCAGCTGCTGTGGGTCCAGCGGCTGTGGACAAAACTGCTGTGGGTCCCGCTGCTGCCAGCCAGGTTGCTGAACCCCCGTGTACTGCACGAGAACCTGCTACCACCCCACCTGCTGCTGCCTGCCTGGGTGCCTAGCCCAGGGCTCTGGATCCTGCTGCCAGCCTTCCTGCTGCTGATTGCCTCGCCAAGAACCACCATCGGACTTGCCACTTGGGAATCGGTCACTGCCACGCGTTGCGGAAAGCCAGCCCGCAACCCCCAACATCTCGGTTATTCGTCCGCCTGTCTACCATCTTGTGAATCAGCCTGATGAAGTGTGGACCGCTTCTCCCTGATTCGCTTCTTCTTTCCTTCCTCTGGCTCATGTGCCAGCTTCCCCCAACCTGATACAGAGTTAGGATCTCTGTTTGCTCTCCGTAGTCAAGAACTTTATCCTGTCCCTCTAAACACGTCAGCGAAACACCTCCTCAGGAATGACCTATAACTCGTGGAAACTGCTGAAAGCCCACACGGGTATGTTTTCTTTCTCGGTGTACTCATGAAGCTTGTACGCCTCTTGCTGCCTGTCATGTTCCCTTTCAATGTCTCCCTAGACGCGGGGAGTCTCGCCTGTATCTCTTAATAAACCCTAATCATTTGGAATCCCGTATTGTCTTTGTGGTTTTATGCACGTACGTTTTACATCACATGCAGTGTCCGTGTGGAGCCATACACAGTCCTCCACAAGTCATTATGCGCATTTTCAGCTGAGGAGATTTCACAGTGGAATGTCCCACAGCTGACATGGACACACTCGGATCCAAGACTGTGGTTCGGGCGCTTGCTGAAGCGCACTTACGTTCAGATCTCCAGACGTGGTAGCAAACACCCTTAGTCTCAGCACCAGCAAGATGTCCATCCGAGGCCTTCATTGACCACAGAAGTGTTATTCTCCTGGACAGGCGGGCCATCACTGGCACTAAGTTGTAGACATCAGTGTCGTACAACTCAGCCACAGCAGCCATATGTGAGGACAGCGGGACCCGCCCTTTAGAGCCCTGGGGAACCCAGGATGCTCCTGTTGCCTTGCGTGGCATCCAGGCCCTCAGCACTCTTCTGCCTCACATACAGGTGAGCCTGCGGTGTCCTCGTGAGCAACAGAGGCAGCTGAACACGCTTGTGTTTGGGTCGTGGAAATCACATTCTTGTTTGGCCTCCTTGTCCCCAGGACCTAATGGTATATAGTAAAATGGCATCTTGTGATTTTCTGCCAAACCTGTGTCTCTCCCCTCCTGTAAGGCAGTTTGTCATCGTGATCAAAATGCTGCCCAGAGAGTTGATGAAGCATGGTGTCAGGGCCAGAGAGATCGTGCAATGGGCATGTAGGACTTTGAGTAATCCATGAGCTCTGAACCATCTAAGGAAACAGAATAAGCTCTGGTGTATTGTGGAGGAAGTGTGAGCAACCGAGGGGGAAAAAATGATGCCTGCTCCGTGGGGGTGAGGAGAATGTGAGGAAGAAAAGAGAGACAACCACGTGGGCATTCCTAGGAGTCAGGAACGAAGTCTGCTGCTTCTGGTCCTGAACTACTGGTGCCAACTCAGCACTCAGGGCTGTGAGGCCGATTCAAGCTCTGAGAGGAATAGGAGACAGGTCCCCGGGTCCCTTCCTGGGAGCAGTGGAGGGACCTCTGATGAGCTTCGAAGGCCCCTATCCAGGACACATGCCACCATTGGAGACTAGGTACCCAGGATGCTCTGGAGAGACTGCCAAGGCCAAACGTGCCTACCGCTGCTGGTTCTCAAGAGCGCGATGTTGGCAAAATGAGATGAAAACCTGACACGACCCATGTTTCCGCGTATTTGCTGGCTGTTGACTAAATCCTTCATGAGCATTCCCTTTAATTCTTGGAGGGATTGGCAAAGTAGGTATTAAGGTTCCCATTGTAGACGTGAGGAAATTGAGACTGAGTGTGGTAAAGGAATGTCAGAGTTTGGTTTTCCAGAAGCTCCTCTTCAGTAAAGAGTCCAGGAATGTGGCTTCTTTGGGGAGGTCATATCACACTGGTCCGAGTGTAGGGAGGTGTCCCAGGGAAGTAACACTTTGAGGCCAGCATCACAGTTTGCAACCAAAGCTTTACCCTGAAAGGTATCTCAGACACGGTACAACTCCAAAGAGGCACACTCGCGCGCGCGCACACACACACACGCGCGCGCATACACACATACACACACACACGCACACACACACACACACACACACACACGCACACACACACACAGGTTGAGATTCTCTTATTTCAGCCACGAGGGAGCTGGAGTCTTTATAAACCCACTCTCCAGAAGCAAGGGTTGAGTGTGTTTTCTCCGTGTGGCATGCTCAGGCAGCCTGACATTCTGCTGCGTGTGAAAAGGGCACTTAGGCATTGAGGTGCAGAGCTGGTAGGCAGAAGTTGTCCCAAACACACCAATACCCAAGAGATAGGTTTGGTGGCTTCAGACGTCTTTGGCAGACTATGGTTGTCACCATTCATTCCACTATGTTCTTAATTAGCCGGGCGGATGGAGAAAATCATTGGAAGAAACAGAAGAAGAGGGTGCAATATGAATGGGGGGGATGAGGAGAGGAGTAGGGGGAAAAGGAGAAGGGAGGGAGGAAGAAAGGAAGCCTAGAAGGAAGGGGGGAGGGAGGAAGAGAGGGAGAAAGGGAAGAGAAGAAAGAAAGAAAGAAACTAAAGAATGAAGGGAAAGAAGGAAGGAAGGAAAGAAGGCACGGTGCGAAGAAGGGACCTGCATGGACAGGCATGCAGGGAGGAAGGGAGAAAGGCAGAAAAAGAAAGACAGCCTGACAGAAAAAAGAAAGAGCAACCATAAATAAAGATGTAATGAGCGACGTGAGGACACTGACGAGGCTAGCTAACAAGGTTAGGGCTAGAGTCCCCAACTCACCTGGTTTTGCCCATCCTGCCCCCGCCTTTATGCCCCTGAAAGCCCCACCTCCGGTGAAAGCATCCGACCCTAGGAAAATCAGGGGTCCTGTTCAACAAGGACGTCTATTGACTGATGCTTGCTTAGTCCCAGACTACTGCTGCTGCTTCTCCCCACCTGCTTTGCTTCTGCCTTGCCATGTGGCAGAGAAAACACCAGACATCGGCTTCGCAAGGGGCTTTGATTGAACTGAGATACGCAGGTGGGGTTGGGTGCTACAGGAGACAGATAGGCCTGTGGGAGTCTTGAATCCGGCTTCTGTGGGGAAACGGAACTGGCCTCAGGGATCTACCACATTTGTCCCAGTGAACATATCAGCATCATGCCCCTCACCTCAGAGATACTCGCAATCCACATTCAGTCTAAGGGCAAAGACTGGGGAGGGAACACTGCTGTGACCCTAGCCACCCCAGCAGAACGTGATCACACGATGGATGCCATGATCACTGAAACAGGAACGATGCTGCTGATGTGCCCACCTTCCTCTCGTTGGAAAATGTTTCTGTGAGTTATTCTCAAATAGGAAACCATTAGACACTTATTTTGTAACGATTCCTAGCGTTTAGGAAACAGCTTCCTCGTTTATGATTCCCCCAGTGACTATGGAAAACGATGTAAACACCAACAAGGAAAGTCCTGCCCATTGGCCTAACCTTCGGGGGTCCAGCGCATAAAAGCCCCAGAACCGGAGGAGGCACCAGAATCTGACAACCTCACCTCCGGACAGGACCTGCCCACCCTCCACCCCTGACACCATGACCCACTCGTGCTGCTCCTCTTGCTGCCAGCCTACGTGCTGCAGGACCACCTGCTGCCGGACCACCTGCTGCCAGCCCAGCTGCTGTGGGTGTAGCGGCTGTGGACACAACAGCGGTGGGTCTAGCGGCTGTGGTTCAGGCTGCTGCCATCCTTGCTGCTGCCGAGCTTGCTGTCACACCACCTGCTGCCGGACCACCTGCTGCCAGCCCAGCTGCTGTGGGTGTAGCGGCTGTGGACACAACGGCGGTGGGTCTAGCGGCTGTGGTTCAGGCTGCTGCCAGCCTTGCTGCTGCCCAGCTTGCTGTCACACCACCTGCTGCCGGACCACCTGCTGCCAGCCCAGCTGCTGTGGGTCCAGCGGCTGTGGACACAACGGCGGTGGGTCTAGCGGCTGTGGGTCGAGCTGCTGCCAGCCTTGCTGCTGCCCAACTTGCTGTCACACCACCTGCTGCCGGACCACCTGCTGCCAGCCCAGCTGTTGTGGGTCCAGCGGCTGTGGGTCCAGCGGCTGTGGACAAAACTGCTGTGGGTCCCGCTGCTGCCAGCCAGGTTGCTGAACCCCCGTGTACTGCACGAGAACCTGCTACCACCCCACCTGCTGCTGCCTGCCTGGGTGCCTAGCCCAGGGCTCTGGATCCTGCTGCCAGCCTTCCTGCTGCTGATTGCCTCGCCAAGAACCACCATCGGACTTGCCACTTGGGAATCGGTCACTGCCACGCGTTGCGGAAAGCCAGCCCGCAACCCCCAACATCTCGGTTATTCGTCCGCCTGTCTACCATCTTGTGAATCAGCCTGATGAAGTGTGGACCGCTTCTCCCTGATTCGCTTCTTCTTTCCTTCCTCTGGCTCATGTGCCAGCTTCCCCCAACCTGATACAGAGTTAGGATCTCTGTTTGCTCTCCGTAGTCAAGAACTTTATCCTGTCCCTCTAAACACGTCAGCGAAACACCTCCTCAGGAATGACCTATAACTCGTGGAAACTGCTGAAAGCCCACACGGGTATGTTTTCTTTCTCGGTGTACTCATGAAGCTTGTACGCCTCTTGCTGCCTGTCATGTTCCCTTTCAATGTCTCCCTAGACGCGGGGAGTCTCGCCTGTATCTCTTAATAAACCCTAATCATTTGGAATCCCGTATTGTCTTTGTGGTTTTATGCACGTACGTTTTACATCACATGCAGTGTCCGTGTGGAGCCATACACAGTCCTCCACAAGTCATTATGCGCATTTTCAGCTGAGGAGATTTCACAGTGGAATGTCCCACAGCTGACATGGACACACTCGGATCCAAGACTGTGGTTCGGGCGCTTGCTGAAGCGCACTTACGTTCAGATCTCCAGACGTGGTAGCAAACACCCTTAGTCTCAGCACCAGCAAGATGTCCATCCGAGGCCTTCATTGACCACAGAAGTGTTATTCTCCTGGACAGGCGGGCCATCACTGGCACTAAGTTGTAGACATCAGTGTCGTACAACTCAGCCACAGCAGCCATATGTGAGGACAGCGGGACCCGCCCTTTAGAGCCCTGGGGAACCCAGGATGCTCCTGTTGCCTTGCGTGGCATCCAGGCCCTCAGCACTCTTCTGCCTCACATACAGGTGAGCCTGCGGTGTCCTCGTGAGCAACAGAGGCAGCTGAACACGCTTGTGTTTGGGTCGTGGAAATCACATTCTTGTTTGGCCTCCTTGTCCCCAGGACCTAATGGTATATAGTAAAATGGCATCTTGTGATTTTCTGCCAAACCTGTGTCTCTCCCCTCCTGTAAGGCAGTTTGTCATCGTGATCAAAATGCTGCCCAGAGAGTTGATGAAGCATGGTGTCAGGGCCAGAGAGATCGTGCAATGGGCATGTAGGACTTTGAGTAATCCATGAGCTCTGAACCATCTAAGGAAACAGAATAAGCTCTGGTGTATTGTGGAGGAAGTGTGAGCAACCGAGGGGGAAAAAATGATGCCTGCTCCGTGGGGGTGAGGAGAATGTGAGGAAGAAAAGAGAGACAACCACGTGGGCATTCCTAGGAGTCAGGAACGAAGTCTGCTGCTTCTGGTCCTGAACTACTGGTGCCAACTCAGCACTCAGGGCTGTGAGGCCGATTCAAGCTCTGAGAGGAATAGGAGACAGGTCCCCGGGTCCCTTCCTGGGAGCAGTGGAGGGACCTCTGATGAGCTTCGAAGGCCCCTATCCAGGACACATGCCACCATTGGAGACTAGGTACCCAGGATGCTCTGGAGAGACTGCCAAGGCCAAACGTGCCTACCGCTGCTGGTTCTCAAGAGCGCGATGTTGGCAAAATGAGATGAAAACCTGACACGACCCATGTTTCCGCGTATTTGCTGGCTGTTGACTAAATCCTTCATGAGCATTCCCTTTAATTCTTGGAGGGATTGGCAAAGTAGGTATTAAGGTTCCCATTGTAGACGTGAGGAAATTGAGACTGAGTGTGGTAAAGGAATGTCAGAGTTTGGTTTTCCAGAAGCTCCTCTTCAGTAAAGAGTCCAGGAATGTGGCTTCTTTGGGGAGGTCATATCACACTGGTCCGAGTGTAGGGAGGTGTCCCAGGGAAGTAACACTTTGAGGCCAGCATCACAGTTTGCAACCAAAGCTTTACCCTGAAAGGTATCTCAGACACGGTACAACTCCAAAGAGGCACACTCGCGCGCGCGCACACACACACACGCGCGCGCATACACACATACACACACACACGCACACACACACATACACACACACACGCACACACACACACAGGTTGAGATTCTCTTATTTCAGCCACGAGGGAGCTGGAGTCTTTATAAACCCACTCTCCAGAAGCAAGGGTTGAGTGTGTTTTCTCCGTGTGGCATGCTCAGGCAGCCTGACATTCTGCTGCGTGTGAAAAGGGCACTTAGGCATTGAGGTGCAGAGCTGGTAGGCAGAAGTTGTCCCAAACACACCAATACCCAAGAGATAGGTTTGGTGGCTTCAGACGTCTTTGGCAGACTATGGTTGTCACCATTCATTCCACTATGTTCTTAATTAGCCGGGCGGATGGAGAAAATCATTGGAAGAAACAGAAGAAGAGGGTGCAATATGAATGGGGGGGATGAGGAGAGGAGTAGGGGGAAAAGGAGAAGGGAGGGAGGAAGAAAGGAAGCCTAGAAGGAAGGGGGGAGGGAGGAAGAGAGGGAGAAAGGGAAGAGAAGAAAGAAAGAAAGAAACTAAAGAATGAAGGGAAAGAAGGAAGGAAGGAAAGAAGGCACGGTGCGAAGAAGGGACCTGCATGGACAGGCATGCAGGGAGGAAGGGAGAAAGGCAGAAAAAGAAAGACAGCCTGACAGAAAAAAGAAAGAGCAACCATAAATAAAGATGTAATGAGCGACGTGAGGACACTGACGAGGCTAGCTAACAAGGTTAGGGCTAGAGTCCCCAACTCACCTGGTTTTGCCCATCCTGCCCCCGCCTTTATGCCCCTGAAAGCCCCACCTCCGGTGAAAGCATCCGACCCTAGGAAAATCAGGGGTCCTGTTCAACAAGGACGTCTATTGACTGATGCTTGCTTAGTCCCAGACTACTGCTGCTGCTTCTCCCCACCTGCTTTGCTTCTGCCTTGCCATGTGGCAGAGAAAACACCAGACATCGGCTTCGCAAGGGGCTTTGATTGAACTGAGATACGCAGGTGGGGTTGGGTGCTACAGGAGACAGATAGGCCTGTGGGAGTCTTGAATCCGGCTTCTGTGGGGAAACGGAACTGGCCTCAGGGATCTACCACATTTGTCCCAGTGAACATATCAGCATCATGCCCCTCACCTCAGAGATACTCGCAATCCACATTCAGTCTAAGGGCAAAGACTGGGGAGGGAACACTGCTGTGACCCTAGCCACCCCAGCAGAACGTGATCACACGATGGATGCCATGATCACTGAAACAGGAACGATGCTGCTGATGTGCCCACCTTCCTCTCGTTGGAAAATGTTTCTGTGAGTTATTCTCAAATAGGAAACCATTAGACACTTATTTTGTAACGATTCCTAGCGTTTAGGAAACAGCTTCCTCGTTTATGATTCCCCCAGTGACTATGGAAAACGATGTAAACACCAACAAGGAAAGTCCTGCCCATTGGCCTAACCTTCGGGGGTCCAGCGCATAAAAGCCCCAGAACCGGAGGAGGCACCAGAATCTGACAACCTCACCTCCGGACAGGACCTGCCCACCCTCCACCCCTGACACCATGACCCACTCGTGCTGCTCCTCTTGCTGCCAGCCTACGTGCTGCAGGACCACCTGCTGCCGGACCACCTGCTGCCAGCCCAGCTGCTGTGGGTGTAGCGGCTGTGGACACAACAGCGGTGGGTCTAGCGGCTGTGGTTCAGGCTGCTGCCATCCTTGCTGCTGCCGAGCTTGCTGTCACACCACCTGCTGCCGGACCACCTGCTGCCAGCCCAGCTGCTGTGGGTGTAGCGGCTGTGGACACAACGGCGGTGGGTCTAGCGGCTGTGGTTCAGGCTGCTGCCAGCCTTGCTGCTGCCCAGCTTGCTGTCACACCACCTGCTGCCGGACCACCTGCTGCCAGCCCAGCTGCTGTGGGTCCAGCGGCTGTGGACACAACGGCGGTGGGTCTAGCGGCTGTGGGTCGAGCTGCTGCCAGCCTTGCTGCTGCCCAACTTGCTGTCACACCACCTGCTGCCGGACCACCTGCTGCCAGCCCAGCTGTTGTGGGTCCAGCGGCTGTGGGTCCAGCGGCTGTGGACAAAACTGCTGTGGGTCCCGCTGCTGCCAGCCAGGTTGCTGAACCCCCGTGTACTGCACGAGAACCTGCTACCACCCCACCTGCTGCTGCCTGCCTGGGTGCCTAGCCCAGGGCTCTGGATCCTGCTGCCAGCCTTCCTGCTGCTGATTGCCTCGCCAAGAACCACCATCGGACTTGCCACTTGGGAATCGGTCACTGCCACGCGTTGCGGAAAGCCAGCCCGCAACCCCCAACATCTCGGTTATTCGTCCGCCTGTCTACCATCTTGTGAATCAGCCTGATGAAGTGTGGACCGCTTCTCCCTGATTCGCTTCTTCTTTCCTTCCTCTGGCTCATGTGCCAGCTTCCCCCAACCTGATACAGAGTTAGGATCTCTGTTTGCTCTCCGTAGTCAAGAACTTTATCCTGTCCCTCTAAACACGTCAGCGAAACACCTCCTCAGGAATGACCTATAACTCGTGGAAACTGCTGAAAGCCCACACGGGTATGTTTTCTTTCTCGGTGTACTCATGAAGCTTGTACGCCTCTTGCTGCCTGTCATGTTCCCTTTCAATGTCTCCCTAGACGCGGGGAGTCTCGCCTGTATCTCTTAATAAACCCTAATCATTTGGAATCCCGTATTGTCTTTGTGGTTTTATGCACGTACGTTTTACATCACATGCAGTGTCCGTGTGGAGCCATACACAGTCCTCCACAAGTCATTATGCGCATTTTCAGCTGAGGAGATTTCACAGTGGAATGTCCCACAGCTGACATGGACACACTCGGATCCAAGACTGTGGTTCGGGCGCTTGCTGAAGCGCACTTACGTTCAGATCTCCAGACGTGGTAGCAAACACCCTTAGTCTCAGCACCAGCAAGATGTCCATCCGAGGCCTTCATTGACCACAGAAGTGTTATTCTCCTGGACAGGCGGGCCATCACTGGCACTAAGTTGTAGACATCAGTGTCGTACAACTCAGCCACAGCAGCCATATGTGAGGACAGCGGGACCCGCCCTTTAGAGCCCTGGGGAACCCAGGATGCTCCTGTTGCCTTGCGTGGCATCCAGGCCCTCAGCACTCTTCTGCCTCACATACAGGTGAGCCTGCGGTGTCCTCGTGAGCAACAGAGGCAGCTGAACACGCTTGTGTTTGGGTCGTGGAAATCACATTCTTGTTTGGCCTCCTTGTCCCCAGGACCTAATGGTATATAGTAAAATGGCATCTTGTGATTTTCTGCCAAACCTGTGTCTCTCCCCTCCTGTAAGGCAGTTTGTCATCGTGATCAAAATGCTGCCCAGAGAGTTGATGAAGCATGGTGTCAGGGCCAGAGAGATCGTGCAATGGGCATGTAGGACTTTGAGTAATCCATGAGCTCTGAACCATCTAAGGAAACAGAATAAGCTCTGGTGTATTGTGGAGGAAGTGTGAGCAACCGAGGGGGAAAAAATGATGCCTGCTCCGTGGGGGTGAGGAGAATGTGAGGAAGAAAAGAGAGACAACCACGTGGGCATTCCTAGGAGTCAGGAACGAAGTCTGCTGCTTCTGGTCCTGAACTACTGGTGCCAACTCAGCACTCAGGGCTGTGAGGCCGATTCAAGCTCTGAGAGGAATAGGAGACAGGTCCCCGGGTCCCTTCCTGGGAGCAGTGGAGGGACCTCTGATGAGCTTCGAAGGCCCCTATCCAGGACACATGCCACCATTGGAGACTAGGTACCCAGGATGCTCTGGAGAGACTGCCAAGGCCAAACGTGCCTACCGCTGCTGGTTCTCAAGAGCGCGATGTTGGCAAAATGAGATGAAAACCTGACACGACCCATGTTTCCGCGTATTTGCTGGCTGTTGACTAAATCCTTCATGAGCATTCCCTTTAATTCTTGGAGGGATTGGCAAAGTAGGTATTAAGGTTCCCATTGTAGACGTGAGGAAATTGAGACTGAGTGTGGTAAAGGAATGTCAGAGTTTGGTTTTCCAGAAGCTCCTCTTCAGTAAAGAGTCCAGGAATGTGGCTTCTTTGGGGAGGTCATATCACACTGGTCCGAGTGTAGGGAGGTGTCCCAGGGAAGTAACACTTTGAGGCCAGCATCACAGTTTGCAACCAAAGCTTTACCCTGAAAGGTATCTCAGACACGGTACAACTCCAAAGAGGCACACTCGCGCGCGCGCACACACACACACGCGCGCGCATACACACATACACACACACACGCACACACACACACACACACACACACACGCACACACACACACAGGTTGAGATTCTCTTATTTCAGCCACGAGGGAGCTGGAGTCTTTATAAACCCACTCTCCAGAAGCAAGGGTTGAGTGTGTTTTCTCCGTGTGGCATGCTCAGGCAGCCTGACATTCTGCTGCGTGTGAAAAGGGCACTTAGGCATTGAGGTGCAGAGCTGGTAGGCAGAAGTTGTCCCAAACACACCAATACCCAAGAGATAGGTTTGGTGGCTTCAGACGTCTTTGGCAGACTATGGTTGTCACCATTCATTCCACTATGTTCTTAATTAGCCGGGCGGATGGAGAAAATCATTGGAAGAAACAGAAGAAGAGGGTGCAATATGAATGGGGGGGATGAGGAGAGGAGTAGGGGGAAAAGGAGAAGGGAGGGAGGAAGAAAGGAAGCCTAGAAGGAAGGGGGGAGGGAGGAAGAGAGGGAGAAAGGGAAGAGAAGAAAGAAAGAAAGAAACTAAAGAATGAAGGGAAAGAAGGAAGGAAGGAAAGAAGGCACGGTGCGAAGAAGGGACCTGCATGGACAGGCATGCAGGGAGGAAGGGAGAAAGGCAGAAAAAGAAAGACAGCCTGACAGAAAAAAGAAAGAGCAACCATAAATAAAGATGTAATGAGCGACGTGAGGACACTGACGAGGCTAGCTAACAAGGTTAGGGCTAGAGTCCCCAACTCACCTGGTTTTGCCCATCCTGCCCCCGCCTTTATGCCCCTGAAAGCCCCACCTCCGGTGAAAGCATCCGACCCTAGGAAAATCAGGGGTCCTGTTCAACAAGGACGTCTATTGACTGATGCTTGCTTAGTCCCAGACTACTGCTGCTGCTTCTCCCCACCTGCTTTGCTTCTGCCTTGCCATGTGGCAGAGAAAACACCAGACATCGGCTTCGCAAGGGGCTTTGATTGAACTGAGATACGCAGGTGGGGTTGGGTGCTACAGGAGACAGATAGGCCTGTGGGAGTCTTGAATCCGGCTTCTGTGGGGAAACGGAACTGGCCTCAGGGATCTACCACATTTGTCCCAGTGAACATATCAGCATCATGCCCCTCACCTCAGAGATACTCGCAATCCACATTCAGTCTAAGGGCAAAGACTGGGGAGGGAACACTGCTGTGACCCTAGCCACCCCAGCAGAACGTGATCACACGATGGATGCCATGATCACTGAAACAGGAACGATGCTGCTGATGTGCCCACCTTCCTCTCGTTGGAAAATGTTTCTGTGAGTTATTCTCAAATAGGAAACCATTAGACACTTATTTTGTAACGATTCCTAGCGTTTAGGAAACAGCTTCCTCGTTTATGATTCCCCCAGTGACTATGGAAAACGATGTAAACACCAACAAGGAAAGTCCTGCCCATTGGCCTAACCTTCGGGGGTCCAGCGCATAAAAGCCCCAGAACCGGAGGAGGCACCAGAATCTGACAACCTCACCTCCGGACAGGACCTGCCCACCCTCCACCCCTGACACCATGACCCACTCGTGCTGCTCCTCTTGCTGCCAGCCTACGTGCTGCAGGACCACCTGCTGCCGGACCACCTGCTGCCAGCCCAGCTGCTGTGGGTGTAGCGGCTGTGGACACAACAGCGGTGGGTCTAGCGGCTGTGGTTCAGGCTGCTGCCATCCTTGCTGCTGCCGAGCTTGCTGTCACACCACCTGCTGCCGGACCACCTGCTGCCAGCCCAGCTGCTGTGGGTGTAGCGGCTGTGGACACAACGGCGGTGGGTCTAGCGGCTGTGGTTCAGGCTGCTGCCAGCCTTGCTGCTGCCCAGCTTGCTGTCACACCACCTGCTGCCGGACCACCTGCTGCCAGCCCAGCTGCTGTGGGTCCAGCGGCTGTGGACACAACGGCGGTGGGTCTAGCGGCTGTGGGTCGAGCTGCTGCCAGCCTTGCTGCTGCCCAACTTGCTGTCACACCACCTGCTGCCGGACCACCTGCTGCCAGCCCAGCTGTTGTGGGTCCAGCGGCTGTGGGTCCAGCGGCTGTGGACAAAACTGCTGTGGGTCCCGCTGCTGCCAGCCAGGTTGCTGAACCCCCGTGTACTGCACGAGAACCTGCTACCACCCCACCTGCTGCTGCCTGCCTGGGTGCCTAGCCCAGGGCTCTGGATCCTGCTGCCAGCCTTCCTGCTGCTGATTGCCTCGCCAAGAACCACCATCGGACTTGCCACTTGGGAATCGGTCACTGCCACGCGTTGCGGAAAGCCAGCCCGCAACCCCCAACATCTCGGTTATTCGTCCGCCTGTCTACCATCTTGTGAATCAGCCTGATGAAGTGTGGACCGCTTCTCCCTGATTCGCTTCTTCTTTCCTTCCTCTGGCTCATGTGCCAGCTTCCCCCAACCTGATACAGAGTTAGGATCTCTGTTTGCTCTCCGTAGTCAAGAACTTTATCCTGTCCCTCTAAACACGTCAGCGAAACACCTCCTCAGGAATGACCTATAACTCGTGGAAACTGCTGAAAGCCCACACGGGTATGTTTTCTTTCTCGGTGTACTCATGAAGCTTGTACGCCTCTTGCTGCCTGTCATGTTCCCTTTCAATGTCTCCCTAGACGCGGGGAGTCTCGCCTGTATCTCTTAATAAACCCTAATCATTTGGAATCCCGTATTGTCTTTGTGGTTTTATGCACGTACGTTTTACATCACATGCAGTGTCCGTGTGGAGCCATACACAGTCCTCCACAAGTCATTATGCGCATTTTCAGCTGAGGAGATTTCACAGTGGAATGTCCCACAGCTGACATGGACACACTCGGATCCAAGACTGTGGTTCGGGCGCTTGCTGAAGCGCACTTACGTTCAGATCTCCAGACGTGGTAGCAAACACCCTTAGTCTCAGCACCAGCAAGATGTCCATCCGAGGCCTTCATTGACCACAGAAGTGTTATTCTCCTGGACAGGCGGGCCATCACTGGCACTAAGTTGTAGACATCAGTGTCGTACAACTCAGCCACAGCAGCCATATGTGAGGACAGCGGGACCCGCCCTTTAGAGCCCTGGGGAACCCAGGATGCTCCTGTTGCCTTGCGTGGCATCCAGGCCCTCAGCACTCTTCTGCCTCACATACAGGTGAGCCTGCGGTGTCCTCGTGAGCAACAGAGGCAGCTGAACACGCTTGTGTTTGGGTCGTGGAAATCACATTCTTGTTTGGCCTCCTTGTCCCCAGGACCTAATGGTATATAGTAAAATGGCATCTTGTGATTTTCTGCCAAACCTGTGTCTCTCCCCTCCTGTAAGGCAGTTTGTCATCGTGATCAAAATGCTGCCCAGAGAGTTGATGAAGCATGGTGTCAGGGCCAGAGAGATCGTGCAATGGGCATGTAGGACTTTGAGTAATCCATGAGCTCTGAACCATCTAAGGAAACAGAATAAGCTCTGGTGTATTGTGGAGGAAGTGTGAGCAACCGAGGGGGAAAAAATGATGCCTGCTCCGTGGGGGTGAGGAGAATGTGAGGAAGAAAAGAGAGACAACCACGTGGGCATTCCTAGGAGTCAGGAACGAAGTCTGCTGCTTCTGGTCCTGAACTACTGGTGCCAACTCAGCACTCAGGGCTGTGAGGCCGATTCAAGCTCTGAGAGGAATAGGAGACAGGTCCCCGGGTCCCTTCCTGGGAGCAGTGGAGGGACCTCTGATGAGCTTCGAAGGCCCCTATCCAGGACACATGCCACCATTGGAGACTAGGTACCCAGGATGCTCTGGAGAGACTGCCAAGGCCAAACGTGCCTACCGCTGCTGGTTCTCAAGAGCGCGATGTTGGCAAAATGAGATGAAAACCTGACACGACCCATGTTTCCGCGTATTTGCTGGCTGTTGACTAAATCCTTCATGAGCATTCCCTTTAATTCTTGGAGGGATTGGCAAAGTAGGTATTAAGGTTCCCATTGTAGACGTGAGGAAATTGAGACTGAGTGTGGTAAAGGAATGTCAGAGTTTGGTTTTCCAGAAGCTCCTCTTCAGTAAAGAGTCCAGGAATGTGGCTTCTTTGGGGAGGTCATATCACACTGGTCCGAGTGTAGGGAGGTGTCCCAGGGAAGTAACACTTTGAGGCCAGCATCACAGTTTGCAACCAAAGCTTTACCCTGAAAGGTATCTCAGACACGGTACAACTCCAAAGAGGCACACTCGCGCGCGCGCACACACACACACGCGCGCGCATACACACATACACACACACACGCACACACACACACACACACACACACACGCACACACACACACAGGTTGAGATTCTCTTATTTCAGCCACGAGGGAGCTGGAGTCTTTATAAACCCACTCTCCAGAAGCAAGGGTTGAGTGTGTTTTCTCCGTGTGGCATGCTCAGGCAGCCTGACATTCTGCTGCGTGTGAAAAGGGCACTTAGGCATTGAGGTGCAGAGCTGGTAGGCAGAAGTTGTCCCAAACACACCAATACCCAAGAGATAGGTTTGGTGGCTTCAGACGTCTTTGGCAGACTATGGTTGTCACCATTCATTCCACTATGTTCTTAATTAGCCGGGCGGATGGAGAAAATCATTGGAAGAAACAGAAGAAGAGGGTGCAATATGAATGGGGGGGATGAGGAGAGGAGTAGGGGGAAAAGGAGAAGGGAGGGAGGAAGAAAGGAAGCCTAGAAGGAAGGGGGGAGGGAGGAAGAGAGGGAGAAAGGGAAGAGAAGAAAGAAAGAAAGAAACTAAAGAATGAAGGGAAAGAAGGAAGGAAGGAAAGAAGGCACGGTGCGAAGAAGGGACCTGCATGGACAGGCATGCAGGGAGGAAGGGAGAAAGGCAGAAAAAGAAAGACAGCCTGACAGAAAAAAGAAAGAGCAACCATAAATAAAGATGTAATGAGCGACGTGAGGACACTGACGAGGCTAGCTAACAAGGTTAGGGCTAGAGTCCCCAACTCACCTGGTTTTGCCCATCCTGCCCCCGCCTTTATGCCCCTGAAAGCCCCACCTCCGGTGAAAGCATCCGACCCTAGGAAAATCAGGGGTCCTGTTCAACAAGGACGTCTATTGACTGATGCTTGCTTAGTCCCAGACTACTGCTGCTGCTTCTCCCCACCTGCTTTGCTTCTGCCTTGCCATGTGGCAGAGAAAACACCAGACATCGGCTTCGCAAGGGGCTTTGATTGAACTGAGATACGCAGGTGGGGTTGGGTGCTACAGGAGACAGATAGGCCTGTGGGAGTCTTGAATCCGGCTTCTGTGGGGAAACGGAACTGGCCTCAGGGATCTACCACATTTGTCCCAGTGAACATATCAGCATCATGCCCCTCACCTCAGAGATACTCGCAATCCACATTCAGTCTAAGGGCAAAGACTGGGGAGGGAACACTGCTGTGACCCTAGCCACCCCAGCAGAACGTGATCACACGATGGATGCCATGATCACTGAAACAGGAACGATGCTGCTGATGTGCCCACCTTCCTCTCGTTGGAAAATGTTTCTGTGAGTTATTCTCAAATAGGAAACCATTAGACACTTATTTTGTAACGATTCCTAGCGTTTAGGAAACAGCTTCCTCGTTTATGATTCCCCCAGTGACTATGGAAAACGATGTAAACACCAACAAGGAAAGTCCTGCCCATTGGCCTAACCTTCGGGGGTCCAGCGCATAAAAGCCCCAGAACCGGAGGAGGCACCAGAATCTGACAACCTCACCTCCGGACAGGACCTGCCCACCCTCCACCCCTGACACCATGACCCACTCGTGCTGCTCCTCTTGCTGCCAGCCTACGTGCTGCAGGACCACCTGCTGCCGGACCACCTGCTGCCAGCCCAGCTGCTGTGGGTGTAGCGGCTGTGGACACAACAGCGGTGGGTCTAGCGGCTGTGGTTCAGGCTGCTGCCATCCTTGCTGCTGCCGAGCTTGCTGTCACACCACCTGCTGCCGGACCACCTGCTGCCAGCCCAGCTGCTGTGGGTGTAGCGGCTGTGGACACAACGGCGGTGGGTCTAGCGGCTGTGGTTCAGGCTGCTGCCAGCCTTGCTGCTGCCCAGCTTGCTGTCACACCACCTGCTGCCGGACCACCTGCTGCCAGCCCAGCTGCTGTGGGTCCAGCGGCTGTGGACACAACGGCGGTGGGTCTAGCGGCTGTGGGTCGAGCTGCTGCCAGCCTTGCTGCTGCCCAACTTGCTGTCACACCACCTGCTGCCGGACCACCTGCTGCCAGCCCAGCTGTTGTGGGTCCAGCGGCTGTGGGTCCAGCGGCTGTGGACAAAACTGCTGTGGGTCCCGCTGCTGCCAGCCAGGTTGCTGAACCCCCGTGTACTGCACGAGAACCTGCTACCACCCCACCTGCTGCTGCCTGCCTGGGTGCCTAGCCCAGGGCTCTGGATCCTGCTGCCAGCCTTCCTGCTGCTGATTGCCTCGCCAAGAACCACCATCGGACTTGCCACTTGGGAATCGGTCACTGCCACGCGTTGCGGAAAGCCAGCCCGCAACCCCCAACATCTCGGTTATTCGTCCGCCTGTCTACCATCTTGTGAATCAGCCTGATGAAGTGTGGACCGCTTCTCCCTGATTCGCTTCTTCTTTCCTTCCTCTGGCTCATGTGCCAGCTTCCCCCAACCTGATACAGAGTTAGGATCTCTGTTTGCTCTCCGTAGTCAAGAACTTTATCCTGTCCCTCTAAACACGTCAGCGAAACACCTCCTCAGGAATGACCTATAACTCGTGGAAACTGCTGAAAGCCCACACGGGTATGTTTTCTTTCTCGGTGTACTCATGAAGCTTGTACGCCTCTTGCTGCCTGTCATGTTCCCTTTCAATGTCTCCCTAGACGCGGGGAGTCTCGCCTGTATCTCTTAATAAACCCTAATCATTTGGAATCCCGTATTGTCTTTGTGGTTTTATGCACGTACGTTTTACATCACATGCAGTGTCCGTGTGGAGCCATACACAGTCCTCCACAAGTCATTATGCGCATTTTCAGCTGAGGAGATTTCACAGTGGAATGTCCCACAGCTGACATGGACACACTCGGATCCAAGACTGTGGTTCGGGCGCTTGCTGAAGCGCACTTACGTTCAGATCTCCAGACGTGGTAGCAAACACCCTTAGTCTCAGCACCAGCAAGATGTCCATCCGAGGCCTTCATTGACCACAGAAGTGTTATTCTCCTGGACAGGCGGGCCATCACTGGCACTAAGTTGTAGACATCAGTGTCGTACAACTCAGCCACAGCAGCCATATGTGAGGACAGCGGGACCCGCCCTTTAGAGCCCTGGGGAACCCAGGATGCTCCTGTTGCCTTGCGTGGCATCCAGGCCCTCAGCACTCTTCTGCCTCACATACAGGTGAGCCTGCGGTGTCCTCGTGAGCAACAGAGGCAGCTGAACACGCTTGTGTTTGGGTCGTGGAAATCACATTCTTGTTTGGCCTCCTTGTCCCCAGGACCTAATGGTATATAGTAAAATGGCATCTTGTGATTTTCTGCCAAACCTATTTCTCTTCCCTCCCATAAGGCAATTTGTCAGTTCTTCATAAATCAGGAGCACTGGTTATCCAGGAAGTATATTTATTGATGTTTTCTTAGTCTCAGTGTACTCTGTGGCTTCTATATTCCTCTTTGATTCTGCTTTCACATTTGGAATAGATGTTGTCAGACATCCTCCACTCATGTGTTTCATTGAAATGGGATACCAAGATGGACTAGGGTCGTACAAGAGACAGATGACTGTGAAAGTGTTGAATCAGGCTTTTGGGAGGAAACAGACTTAGTCTCATTCATGATTATAATTCATTACTGTGAACATATCAACATCATGTCCCTCATTTCAGGAACATCCCAATCTGTGTTCAACCTATGGAGCAACCTGGGGATATCTGTTGACCTCACCTACCAACCACACCCCAGGCCAGTAGGAACAATATCACACGGTTAATTTATTGTAGCAAAAGTGTTGCTCCTGATGTGACCACCTTGGTTTTATCTGGGTATTTAGTTTCTTTCGTTCTCTCTTTTTTTTTTTTTTTTTATCCTAGGCATTGTGCCCAACATGGAGCCCAATATAGGTCTTGAGCTCATCTTCCTGAGATTAATACCTTAGCTGGGATCAAGAGTTGGACATTTATCCAATTAAGCCAACCTGTAACCCTATATCTGAAAATTTTTCTATGAGTCATTCTCAAATAGGAAACACATTAAACACTTATTTTCTGGAAATCATAACATTTAGGGAACAGCTTCCTCATTTTTTCCACACCTCCCCCAGTGATCTTCGAAATCAATGTAAACAATAACAACAAGAAGAAAAGCCATTCCCACGATCCAAACTTCAGGGGTCTAGGGCACAAAAGCCTCAGAACAGAAAGGAGCACTAGAATCTGAGAAACTCACCTCTGAACAGGACCTGCCCACCCTCTACCCCTGACACCATGACCCACTCATGTTCCTTCTCTTGCTCCCAGCCTACCTTCTGCAGGACCACCTGCTGTGGATCCAGTGGCTGTGGGTCCAGCTACTGCCAGCCTTGCTGCTGCCCCAGTTGCTGCTGTACAGCCTGCTCCCAGCCAGATTGCTCTATCCCCGTGTACTGCAAGAGAACCTACTACCACCCCACGTGCTCCTGCCTGCCTGGGTGCCTAGCTCAAGGTTGTGCATTCAGCTGTTGTCAGCCTGCTGCCGCCCAACCTGGTACCACAGCCCCTGCTGCAGGACTACCTGCTGCTGCACTGTGTGTGTGTCCAGCTCTTTCTAGCCTTCCTGCTGCTGATCGACTTGTTGTAGACCCACCACTGACCAAAGATATATTTCTAGACCAGTTTACCAAAGTTGCTGTTCCTGTAAGAACTTTCTCCCTAAACTTTACTGGGAACACATGCTTATTCTGCACTTTCATCATCTTTTACTGCAATGCTTGTGATTCTATTAGGGGAATGAAGTCTACTTAAATTTAATCTTATTCTTATTTTCTCTTGATCACTGTAAGAATTGCTGATCTACTCCAACTGGTCAACTCCAGATGCTGGTCAACATCTGTTGATTCATAGTTTCAGCCTTGGAAAAGTGACCATCACTTTTCACTTCTATGGCATTTAAATTGTCTTTTTATTTTATTTTTTGTTTAAATTTTATTTAGTTAACATATAGTGAAATATTGGTTTCAAGAACAGAATTCAGTGATTCACCACTTACATACAACATCAGTGCCCATCACAGCAAGTGCCCTCCTTAATACCTGTTAGCCATCAAGCCTATCTCCCTCCTGCCTCCCTCTGTCAGACCATAGTTTGTTCTCTATCATTAAGAGTCTCTTGTGGTTTATTTCTCTCTCTCTTCTCTTTTTTACCCTCCTCAATGTTCATGTGTTTTATTTCTTAAATTCCACATATGAGTGAAATTATATGGTATTTGTCTTCCTCTGAATATTTCACTTAGCAGAGTACATTCTAGATCCATCCACATCATTGCAAATGGCAAGATTTCATTCTTTTTGGTGGCTGAGAAATATTCTATTGTATATATATATACCATATCTTCTTTATCCATTCATCAATCGATGGACATTTGGGTTCTCTCCATAGTTTGGCTATTGCTGATAATGCTGCTATAAACATTAGGGTGCATGTACCCCTTCAAATTTGTATTTTTGTGTCTTTTGGGTAAATACCTAATAGTGCACTTGCTGGGTCATAGGGTAGTTCTATGTTCAGTTTTTTAAGGAACCTCCATACTATTTTCCAGAATGGCAGCATCAGTTTGCATTCCCACAAACACCTGTTGTTTCTTGTGTTGTTAAGTCTAGCCATTCTGACAGGTGTGAGGTAATATCTCATTGTGGTTTTGATTTGTATTTCCCTGATGGTGAGTAATGTTGAGCATCTTTTCATGTGTCTGTTAGCCATCTGGATGTCTTTTTTTTTTTTTTTTTGAGAGAGAGAGAGACAGAGACAGAGACAGAGAGACAGAGAGACGGAGCACAAGCAGGAGACGGGCAGAGAGAGAGGGAGACACAGAATCCGAAGCAGGCTCCAGGCTCTGAGCTATCAGCACAGAGCCCAATGTGGGCCTCAAACTCATAAACCGCGAGATCATGACCTGAGCTGAAGTCAGTAGCTTAACTGACTGAGCCACCCTAGCACCCCGGATGTCTTTTTTAGAAAAGTGTCTCTTCATGTTTTCTGCCCATTTCTTATCTGGATTATTTGCTTTTTGGTGTTGAGTTTGCTAAGTTCTTTATGGATTTTGGATATTAACCCTTTATCAGATATATCATTTGCAAATATCGTCTCCATTCTGTAGTCTGCCTTTTAGTTTTGTTGGTTGCTTCCTTCACTGTGCAGAAGGTTTTTATCTTGATGAAGTCCCAATAGTTCATGTTTGCTTTTGTTTCTCTTGCCTTTGGTAACGTGTCTAGTAAGAAATTGCTCTGACTGAGGTCACAGAGGTTGCTGCCTTTGTTCTCCTCTAGGATTTTGATGGTTTCCTATATCATAGGCCAGTATCCCTGATGAACATGGATGCAAAAATTCTCAACAAGATACTAGAGAATCTAGTTCAATAGTACATTAAAAGAATTATTCACCATGATCAAGTGGGATTTGTTCCTTGTTTGAAGGACTGGTTCAGTATTCACAAATCAATGTGACACACCACATTAGTAAAAGAAAGGATAAGAATCATAAGAATCATCTATCAGCGATAGATGCATAAAAAGCATTTGACAAAATACATCCATTCTTTATAAAAACCCTCAACAAAGTAGGGTTAGATGACACATACCTCAATGTCATAAAGGCCGTATATAGACTACCCACAGCTAATACCATCCTAAGTGAGGAAAAACTGAGAGCCTTTCCCCTATGGTCAGAAACAAGACAAGGATGTCCACTCTCACCATTACTATTTAACGTAGTGCTGGAAGTCTTAGCCTTAGAAATCAGACACAAAAAGAAATAAAAAGCATCCAAATCAGCAAGGAGGACATCAAACTTCCACTGTCACAGATGACATGATACTCTATGTAGAAAACCCAAAAAACTCCACCAAAAAATTGCTAGAACTAATATGTGAATTCAGCAAAGTCACAGGATATAAAATCAACATGCAAAAATCTGTTGTATTTCTATACACCAATAAATAAGCAGCAGAAAAAGAAATCAAGGAATCTATTCTATTTGCAATTGCACCAAAACCAATAAGATATCTAGGAATAAACCTAACCAAAGAGGTAAAAAATCTGTATTCTGAAAACTATAGACCACTTATGAAAGAAATTGAGGACACAAATAAACGGAAAAGCATTCACTGCTCACATATTGGAAAGACAAACACTGTTAAAATGTCTATACTACCAAAAGCAATCTACACATTTAATGCAATCCCTATCAAAATACCACCAGCATTTTTCAAAGAGCCAGAACAAACAATCCAAAAATTTGGAACCACAGAAGACCCTAAATAGCCAAAGCAATCCTGAAAAAGAAAAACAAAACTAGAAGCATCACCATTCCAGATTTCAAGCTATATTACAAAGTTGTAGTCATCAAGATAGTATGGCTCTGGCACGAAAACAGACACATAATGCAACAGAATAGAAAACCCAGAAATGGACTCACAACTATATGGTCAACTAATCTTTGACAAAGCAGGAAAGAATATCCAATGGAAAAAAGACAGTCTCTTCAACAAAAAGTGTTGGGAAAACTGGATGAGGACATGCAGAAGAATGAAACTGGACCACTTTCTTACACCATACACAAAAATAAATTCAAAATGGATGAAAAACATAAATGTGAGACCAGAAACCATTAAACAAATTTTTTTAAGTTTTTTTTTTTTTTTGGCGGGGGGAGGGAAAGAGAGACACAGAGAGAGAAAATGTGAGTGGGGAGGAGCAGAGAGAGAGGGAGAGAAACCCAAGTAGATTCCATGCTCTCAGGGCAGAGCCCAATGTGGGCTCAAACTCGCAAACCATGAGATCATGACGTGAGTCAAAATCAAGAGTTGGAGCTTAACCGACTGAGCCAGCCAGGTGCCCCTAAAACAACCTCTTATATGTGTATATTTAGCTCTCCACAGTGATCATTATTGATCATCTTTTTAGATATATGCATTATATTTAGTAACTTCTGACAGGTTACTAAACTCTTCACAATGACTGAATTTTCTTCTTTCCATTCTTTCCTAATAAAATCTGTATTATCCTGCATCCAATGTTTGTGTGTTTGTGTGTTTGTGTGCATTTCCTTTATGAATTCCTTTTTGAAGCTTTCCTTTGGGTTTCATTGTTTTTTTTTGGGGGGGTCACTCTATATTTAATACCTCATTCAGTTATCACTATAGTCCTACAAATTAGGCAGAGCCAAGATTATAATTCCATTATAATTCTCAGTTCAAGGATCAGGAAATTATTTGCCATACAGCTTTTAATTGACATAAGCAAGTCCTTTTATTTCAGGTCAAAGATATTTTTATTTACCTTTCCGTAAGTAGAAATAACACTAGTGATGGGGCATGGCGAAGATGTACATTTTGAATTATTTCTCTAACAATGGAAATAAAACCACTTCAGTCTACAAAGACCTTCCTAAATATTCTTCCCACCTTTATGACCAGTAAAGACTGCCTTTAAGAGTTAATGAAGAGTTAATGAAGAGTTAATGAAGGGAGGCTTTACATCTCTGGGTTCTAATCTGCCACTAGTGCAATCTGTCACCAAAAGTAACTTGAGTATCATTGGCCCCAAAAGTGTTCCTGGCCTTATTCTTGACTAAAGGAGCCTCTTCTCTGATGTTATGGATTGGCATACTGGTATCATTTCATTCATCCTAACAGAAATTGGGATGAAGAATTACACTTGGAAAGAACACAAGCTCAGGCCACAATTCCTGGTCTCCCAAACTTTGAGGCAATTTGGTCTCCTCACCTGGACATTGTTAAGATAAGTTTGTAGAGGCCTGAGAACTGAAGTACCCTGCAATAGGCATATAACCCTTTTATCCCATCATAATATTTGAGCTGTAAATGCAAAGAGAACAATTTATTGTGTTCTATGAGATAAAGACACATAAGCTAAAGGAAATCAAAATCAGAATTTTCAGGAAAAAGAGGAAAAAAGAGAAATGAAAAAAAAGGAGAAGAAAGGATGCAGTATTCAAACCCAAGATGGACATTAAGTTAGTTCCCAAGTGGAAGAAACCTGGATTTTTGTATTCAAAGCTGAATAATAAAGACAATAGCTAAGGCACCCAGCAGTACGAGGGTTAATATGGCTCTGTACAGAAAATAAGCAATTTTAATTATGACCATCTTCTTAAGAGATATAAAAATTCTTTGGATTAGTTAACACACTAGATGTGACAGAGAGTGTGATCTTCCTAGAGGGTGTATTGAATATTTTGCCAGATTACTAAACTTTACAATGTGGAGAATGGATGGGAAGAATTAGTAACATTTCCTGAGGGCCTACCACACACTGGCTACTGAGATAGATGCTTTATCTGCACTATCTTTCATTCTCACACAATCCTGAAAAATGGGTATTATTGCCCCCCATATTAGAGCTGAGGAAATCAGTGTTGAATAATGTAACTTGTAGGAAATTGCATGAACATCAAAACCATCTTGGCTTCAAAAACAAAGCTTTTCTGTGGGGTACAGATGAAATCATAAAGATATAAATCAGTGGAACCCAATTGAGAGTCCAGAAAGAGACACACACTTACTATGCATTGATTTTTGAAGAAAGGTGCCAAGTTAATATGCAGAGCAAGTGTGATCTTTTAAACAAATGGTGCTGGAACAATTAAACACCCACGGGAAAAAAAAAAAGAATTTCAACCTGTAATTTGTATCCTATACAAAAGCCTATTCAAATGGGTTGTAGACATAAATTTAAAGCCCCAAACTACAAAACTTCTGGACAGAAACAGGAAAAAATTCTGTAGAGCTTCTAGCTTCCACCCCCACCCCATTAAGGAGCCTGCTTTTGTCATGTCACTTGTAAGATTCTTCTAGTTTGCATTATCCATTTGCTGTACTAAGATCCCTCGACAATTATGCAACTATTCATCTCCAATTTTATCTTCAACTGTAAGTTCTTTATCATGGAAGAAAAGATGATAGATCTTGATTATGAAAATTAGAATCATATAGAAGAGTATTCAAATTCCGGTTCTGCTACTCACTAGCTACGTGTTTTGGGGAAAATATAGACTATGTTTATGCCTCTTTATGAAAGTTTCTCCTGTATTTTGTGTCATCTGTCCTTTATGTATCTTTCTTTTTCCCACTTCCACCTTAAATAGTATGTCCACCCATGGATTAGTCTGGAATCATTTCTTTCTCTTTTTCCCCTCCTTTATTTTTTAAACATTTTTTAATGTTTATTTGTTTTTGAGAGAGAGAGACAGAGTTGAGCGGTGGAGGGGCAGAGAGAGGGAGACACAGAATCTGAAGCAGTTCCAGGCTCTGAGCTGTCAGCACAGAGCCCAATGCGGGGCTTGAACCCACAGGCCATGAGATCATGACCTGAGTGGAGGTTGGACGCTTAATCAACTGAGCCACCCAGGCGCCCCTTTTTCCTTTCCTTTATTATGTCAGCCAGTATTTAGGCAGATATCTCTATAAGAGATCACAATTCTTATGTTTTCAAGGAATACAGCAGAAATAAATCTTATTCAAAATCCTTAATAACATAGAATGTATCTTTCTTTCCCTCAATAACCTTGGTTCTGCCTCCTTTATTTATCCTTGTGTCCATGACTTAGCATAAACTATACCTCAAATTTATAAATTAAACCTCCAGATCAAGGCACTATCAAGAAACAATATCACATCCAGAGTTTGGTGCTGACTTCAGTGATACATGGCTAAAGGGTACATGATTTGTTTACAAGCACATTTGATTCCTGTGGAAACCTAAAGTAATATGACATATGATCATGGAATACCTTGAATTTTATCAACTGATAGCCTTGGTAGCAGCTATTATGCCACATACAGAATTTTTACTACAACAGATCAACAATTTCTGGCCTGAAAAGGCAGTGGAGAGTGGATATACTCCCAGTGAAAAGAACTGTGAGCAGCACACATGGCTATGCATTTTGTTTGAAGAAAAATGGACTGAGGGAATGGTGTTCATGGCCTGTTGGCAAGTGGTAAAAAGCTTGATTGCTTGGTCTGAGATCTGAAAGCAGCAAGGTTGAAAGATTAGAGACTCACTAGACAGAGTTGGGTGTGTGGACATAAAGTGTTCCCTCTCTATGTCCCCAAATCACTGCCCACCAGAGAGTATCCATCTCTTGAGAGGCTCTGGATGAGTCTGGGATAATGCCCCATTTCTCTCCTCAGATGCTCCAGTACTTACACAGGAAACCATGAACTGAGTAGCCACATTGGCATGAATAGAGGCTTTGCATAGAACCAACAGCATGTGCTCTCTGTTGCCATGACTGTCTCTGCTGAATGTGCCGTTTTTCAGCAGCAGAGACTGATGTCAAGCCCTTAATTGGATAACATCCCTCCTGAAAATGAACCATACCACATTGAAGCAAGTTGGTTTAAAGTTTAAAGGATGCTACAGGATCTGTGTTTTGCAGGGAATTACTTAATTCTTTTTTGCTCTAAAAAGGTACTCAGGAGAAGGAAGCCTTACAAGAATTTGATTTACATGATACCAAAGGACAAATCCAATAAATGAGTCTCTCTCTCATGAGGACACAATGGATGCTCAAAATTATTTGATGCAGAAGAATTACCCAAGGGTCTGGTCAAGCCTGAGACAGAAGATTTCCCTGAATGCATGAGAGCTCTTAAAGGCAGCCACTGCTTGTTGACTGAAACATCTGCTCATTGATGCACACTGAGGTGTCGGGCACTGATTTGGGAAGAACTTGGTAAACACAAATATTATCTGCATACATAAGGGAATATTCCTTCCATTGTTAGGAATCAGTTGAAAAGCATACCTTGCTGGTATTCAGTCCCAGTTTCACCTCAACTTGTCCTGATAGGTAAATGTATGTGCCTTTGAATAGGAGCAGAAAAGCCACTCTTTAACTAGAATCTGTTCATTTTTACCTACATACCATCACACAGTGAAATTTTCTCTTCTGAAAAATGGAAAATCTTACTTGAGGGATGCTGTCATAGGGCCCAGAATAGACAATGCATGAGATATGCAATATGTATATAGGTCCCTATGTCAGGAATGCTGCACAGTAAAATGAAACACAACTTGGGGTGAAAATGGCACAGATTTATTAAGAAATATAGGAAAGAGTTCCTGTGTCTATGAAGAAAATTCCAAGTGATCATGGAAAGAATAAAGTGGATTATATAAATCATAAATACATTAAAATGAAACATGATAAGATGATTATTATGAAGATAGTTGCAGAAACCTAAGAAAAACTCATGAGATTTGTTTGAGTTACATGGAGGGGGAAGATGAAGATCATGATTCAGTGTCAAAGCAGAGACCAATGCTTCATATTGAGGATTCACCATAGTGGCACATGATTCATCTACACAGGAGGAAGAGAACTGGAGAAAGTACTCTGCACTCTATCAAGCTGATTCACAAGTTCTCAAACAGACATATGAGTAACAGGAATTAAGGTGATAGTATGCTGGTTCTCAGCAAAGTCTAGGAAGTGAATTTGTTCTCCAGAGCAAAGATGGTTAACAAAGGTTGTGTGCAGAGGAGAGTGGTTTGTGAGGAGGCAGTCAGTGGCAGGAAGGCTGGCAGCAGTTAGACACACAACAAGGACGCCAACAGGTGGTCCTATGGCAAGTGGTCTGACAGCAAGTTGGGCGGCAGCAAGGCTGGCAGCAGCTGGACCCCCAGCACGTGGGCTGGCAGCAGGTGGTCCTGCAGCACGTAGGCTGGCAGCAAGAGGAGCAGCATGAGTAGGTCATGGTGTCAGGGGTGGAGGGTGGGCAGGTCCTGTCCAGATGTGAGTTTCTCTGATTCTGGTGCCTCCTCCTGATCTGCGGCTTTTATGCATTGGATCCCCCAGAGTTAGAACAATAAGTAGGATTTACCTTGCTGTTGTTCATGCTGTTTTCAATAGTCACTGGGGGATAATAAAAGAGGAAGCTATTCCCTAAATGTTATTATGATCTTCAGAGAATACATGCTTAATGTGTTTCCTATTTGAGAATAACTCATAGAAACATTTTCAGATGAAAGCAAGATGGTCACATCAGCAGCAACACTCTTGCTACAATAATTTCATTATGTGATATAGTTCCCACTAGCCTGGGATGTGGTTAGTGGGTCAGTTCAGTGGTCTTTCCCCAGTGCTGGTCCTTACATTGCATGTAGATTGGGAATATCTCTGAGGTGAGGAGTGTGATGTTTATGCGCTCACAGTGATGAATTAAAATCATGCCTGAGACCAAGTCTGTTTCCTCACAAAAGCCTGATTCAATATTTTCACAGGCATCTGTCTCTTGTAGCCCCCTAGTCCATCTTGGTATCCAACTTCAATCAAAGACACGAGTGGAGGATGTCTGACGTCATTTCTTCCACATGTCAAGGCAGAATCAAGCAGGTAGATAGAAGCCACAGTAGTACACTAAGACTAAGAAAGCATCAACTAACATACTTCCTGGATGACCAGTAGTCCTGATTTACCCAGAAATGAAGTCTTTCCCAGGGTATGGGACTTTCAGTGATATAACTGGAGCAGTTGGGGAAAACCAGAATGAGGTGACATGACAGCATCCATCCTTCCTTCCTTCCTTCCTTCCTTCCTTCCTTCCTTCCTTCCTTCCTTCTTCCTTCCTTCTTTCTTCTTTCCTTCCTTCTTTCTCTCTCACTCTACCTTCCTCTCTCCCTGCCTACCTCTCCTCCTCTTTTACCTCTTCTCTTTTCCTCCTCTGTCTTCTCCTTATAAAAATTGTATCTGTCCACCATCCTTCAGAGTAAATATTGGGTGTGAGGGAAGAAAATTGTAGACTACAGATGATGTCTTGAATATGCCATCATTATAACTTGTATATTAGTGTGTTTGGGACAATTTCTACACACCAGATCTGCATCTCTATGTCTAAGGGCCCTTTTCATGACAGTAGAATGTCATGCTGCCTGTGGGTGCCACACTGAGAAAACACTTAGCCCTTGTTCTGGAGATTTGGCTTATGCAACTTCAGGTCTCTTGCTTCTGAAATAGGGGAATCCATACATGGGTGTTTGACATTATTTCTGATATATTTCTCAGGATTAAGCTTCATTTGAAAACTGTGACACTGGCCTCCTCTCCATGTCATTGCCTCACACTCCTTCCTGTGTGATCTGACCTCCCCAAAGAAACTACCTTCACTGGATCTTTTCTTCAGAGTAGCTTCTGGGAGAAACCAAACTCTGACATTACTTTACCCTGCTCAGTCTCAATTTCATGATCTATACAATGGGAGACTTAACCTACAGTGACATATCCTTCAAGAATTAAAATTAATGTAAATGAAGCATTTGGTCAATACCTAGCAAGTAGTAGGCAACATGAGTCATGTCAGTTCTTCAGCTGGTCATGAAAACACCCAGTTCTTAAGAACCAGCAGTAGGCAAGTTTGGTCTTAGCAGTCCTTCCAGAGCATCCTGGATACCTAGTCTCCAACATTGACATGTGTCCTGGACATGAGGCTTTACAGCTCATCAGAGGTCCCTCCACTGCCCCCAGGAGGTGACCCAGGGCATAGTCTCATATTCCTCTCAGAGCCTGAATCAAGAATCACATTCCTGAGTGCTGAGGTAGCACCATTAGTTCAGGAACAGAAGCACCAGCCTTCTGTCTAAATGACTTCTATGAATGCACACCTTTTTTTCTCTTTCTCCTTCCTCACATTCTTCTCCCCACTGCAATAGGCATCTTTATTTTCCTCAAATGCTTCATAGTTGCTTCACAAAATAACGGAGGGTGTTCTGTTCCCTTAGATGGTTCAGAGCTCATGGATTACTCAAAGTCATACATGCCCATTGCATGGTCTCTCAGTCCTTGATTCATCCTTCCTTAATTGTCTGGGTAACATTTTGATCATGATGACAAATTGCCTTATAGTTGGGAAGCATAATATGTTTGGCAGAAAATTACCTCATACCTTTGTACTCTGCAATTAGGTCCTGAAGACCCAAGGAGTCATATAAGAATGTGATTTCCACAATCCAAAAACAAGTGTGTTCAGCTATGTCTCTTTCTCATGAGGATGCCACATCCTCACCTGTATGTGATGCAGAGGAGTGCTGAGGGGCTGGACGGCACCCAAGGCAACAAAGGATCCTATGATCATAAGAGCTGTAAAGGGCAGGTCCCGCTGCCCTCACATTGGCTGCTGAAGGCTGATCTGTAGGACACTGATGTCTGCAACTTAGTTCCAGACATCACCTGCATATATAGGAGAACAATGCTTCCATGGTCAAAGACGACACTCGAATGAACATCTTGCTGGTTTTAACACTCAAGGTGTTTTCTAAATCATCTGGAGTTATGAATGTAAGTGCACTTAAGCAAGATTATAAGACGCAGTCTGAGATAGAAGTCTGTCCATATCAACATATGATATTCCCCTGTGAAATACATTCATCTGAAAATGGAGATTAAAATGTGTGGGGGCCTGAATCAGACTCCAACGGACACTGTATGTGATATGCAGTCTATGTATGAATCCCTATATTGGGAACACTGCACAATAAAACAAAGACAATATGGGATGCCATATGGTATAGGATTTATTAAGAAATATAAGTGAGACTCCCTGCATCTAAGGAGACATTGAAAGAGACCATGACAGGAAGAACGCAGCATACAAGAACCAAGAGTACACTGAGAAAGAAAACATATTAGTGTAGACTTTCCATAGTTGCAAAAACCTGTATGTCAATTATGAGGATTTGTTTCTCTAAGGTACTTCGAGGGACAGGATGAAGATCTTGACTATGCACTCAAAGCAGGCCTCATGACAGGATCAGAATGCATGAAGCTGGCAGGTGACCCATAAGAGGATGGAAGAAGAGAATCAGGGAGAGGGAGTCCACACTTTATCAAGCTGATTCACAAGCTTGTAAAAAAGAGAGATAAATAACAGAGATATTGGGTATTGCATGCTGGCTTTCTGCAACGTTGAGCAGTGACTATTTCCCAAGTGGCAAGTCAGATGGTGGTTCTTGGTGAGGCAATCAGCAGCAGGAAGGCTGGCAGCAGGATCCAGAGCCCTGGGCTAGGCACCCAGGCAGGCAGCAGCAGGTGGGGTGGTAGCAGGTTCTCGTGCAGTACACGGGGGTACAGCAAACTGGCTGGCAGCAGTGGGACCCACAGCAGTTTTGTCCACAGCCGCTGGACCCACAGCCGCTGGACCCACAACAGCTGGGCTGGCAGCAGGTGGTCCGGCAGCAGGTGGTTTGACAGCAAATTGGGCGGCAGCAAGGCTGGCAGCAGCTGGACCCACAGCCGCTGGACCCACAGCAGCTGGGCTGGCAGCAGGTGGTCCGGCAGCAGGTGGTCCGGCAGCACGTAGGCTGGCAGCAAGAGGAGCAGCACGAGTGGGTCATGGTGTCAGGGGTGGAGGGTGGGCAGGTCCTGTCCGGAGGTGAGGTTGTCAGATTCTGGTGCCTCCTCCGGTTCTGGGGCTTTTATGCGCTGGACCCCCGAAGGTTAGGCCAATGGGCAGGACTTTCCTTGTTGGTGTTTACGTTGTTTTCCATAGTCACTGGGGGCAATCATAAACGAGGAAGTTGTTTCCTAAATGTTAGGAATCGTTACAAAATAAGTGTTTAATGTGTTTCCTATTTGAGAATAACAAATAGAAACATTTTCAGATTAAAGGAAATTTGTCACATCAGCAGCATCATTCTTGCTTCAATGATCATTGCATCCATCATGTGATCAAGTTCTGCTGGTCTGGGTAGGTCAGAGCAGTGTTCCCTCCCCAGCCTTGGTCCTTACATTATATTTGGTTTGGGAGTATCCCCAAGGTGAGGGGCATGATGCTGATATGCTCACTGGGACAGATTTAGTAGATCCCTGAGCCCAGGTTGGTTTCCCCACAGAAGCCTGATTCAAGACTCCCACAGGCATATCTGTCTCTTGTAACACTCTACCCCACTTGTGTACCCCAGTTCAAAGACTCTTGGGTGAGATGTCTGGCATCATCTCTTTCATATGGCAAGGTATAACCAAAGTAGGAAGGTAGAGGCAGCAGCAGTTCACTGGGACTAAGCCAGCATCAGTTAATGTACCTCCTCATGACCAGTAATTTTGATTTATCTTGGAACAAATGATTTCCCAGGATTTGCAGACTTCAGTTAAATAACTGGGTCAGTGGGCCAGCCAGGATGAGTTGGCGACTTTACTTCTAACCTTGTTAACCAGCAGAGTGTGTGGCCTCACCTCACTGATAGCACATTTTCAGTTAATATTTGTTGTTTATATTTCTTTTTTATTTGCTTTCATTTGATATGGGAATTGGATTACTTAAGGTGATACTTATTTTATCTTTTGGATCTAACATGTTTAAAAATTTTTAGGTATACCATTCATTTAAAAAGTGTGCAAGTTATTAATCCATCTTGATAGATTATCACAAAATGAACACACCCATATCAACATGACCAGAATAAGAAATAGAAATTAAATTCAGTCTCTCTAATTTATACTTCTTCACTTATCCCCAAAGGTGACTAATCACTGTGTTGACTTGTAACCGTATAGGTCAGTTTGGGCTTTTTAAAACCTTCATATATATGAAATAGTATAGAATTGGCTCCCTTTACATTATGATTGAGAGACCACCAATGTAATTATTTGTTGTTTATTCTTTGTCATTGCTGTTTCTTTCACTGAATGAATATGACATAATTAATTTTTTGACTTTCCTGTTGATAAACATGTAAGTTTTTTGAAGTTTGGGACTATTAAAAAATAGTGCTTCTATGAATGTTTCTTTGCAGGTTGTTTGGTAAACATATATAAACATATCTTTGGAATCCACCTAGGAGCAGATTGCAGATAGAATTGCTTGGTCAAAATATTTATCTCATTTCTGTTTCATGTGCATGTCAATCTTTTGATTTTTCTGGAAATTTTTCTTATTTCTTTCCCATTATGGATGGGCCAAGTTGAAGGCAGAAACCTTCTTTAAAAGACCACAATTGTTATATTTTCAAGTTTTACCACAAAACACATTGAATCCATTGTGCTTATTTTTAGTAGAGAGTAGTTTATTCTCCCTTCATTCTTCCTGTGATAATCTAGCATTTTGTCTGTGTTGTTTAACTCTATATCCCTGACGCAACATAAATTGTACTTCAAATTTACAAATTATAAGCCTACATGTTCTCATTCTCCCTCCCAAAGTCCATATATTATAGAGAAAGGATAACATTATGTGAAAACAATAGTCATTCATATGTCATTGACCATAACATTTTTCCCCTTGGCCTTTTTATGGCATTATATGTAAGCAAGTGCCAAGGTTAACCTCACTAGATAAGGTGTTGTCTAGAAATGCAGTGTTTTGTAGTGACCTACAGAACATGAACTGAGGATTCTAGAACTGCCTGGTAGACTACTGTGAATAGAGTCAAAAGGTTCAGAGAAACATATATGGTAGAATGGATTTATTTCATATCAGCCCACAAACTAATCATGTTCCCTGAGAGGTCCCAAAAGAGATTCCTTCACAGAAGCAGTAAAATATATGCATCATTGAAAAGGTCAGTGGTGGTAGTCATTTGTGGTCAGGATTGATGGTATAAACTGATGATGGGGAACTGGGAAATGGGGAATGACAGAGAGCAGAGTTGTGGTAGATATATTACTAAAATAGGAAGAAAGGTCAATCAGTGGTCCTTGACTCACAGAGATCTGACTAATAGACTATGGCTTCCTTAAGGGTGAGGTAATTATGCAGCCAACAAGAGTATTACCCTGACACCAGTATATACACTGGAAAAGGATCAAGGACAGGTGAATCAGAGGCTGCTGTTAGTGACTTCAATAGAAAATGATGACCTCCCATTCAGTTTCCAGACCCAAGTCAGTTCTCAGACTAAAGCCCTTCAATTGAAGGAGAGGGTTAGTCTTCTTGAGAAAGATACTGCAAGAATGAAGTGTGTGTGTGTGTGTGTGTGTGTGTGTGTGTGTGTGTGTAGCATTGTTTCCCCCCAGTCCTTCCACAATGGATTTATAATCATATGCCAGAGTAACTGTACACTTGGGAAAGGTGAGAACCCAGATATATCTAAAGGTGTTGGATTCAGAGTTTGAGCAGACACTGATACCAGGACTCCTTGTGTTAAAATGCATGCATATGGAGGCCAGGTAATAAATGGAGTTCTGATTCATGTCCATCTCATGTGGGTCTAATTAGTATTAAGGTCCACTTTATACTCATTTCCCTTCTACTTGAGTAGGTAGTGAGTGACAGAATCCTTCCATTGTGTATCATTTGTGTCCTCTGAGAATCAGACACTGAAACAGTGGTAAGAATGTAAGAAATTCACTGGGGAGTGATGCCTATGAAAGGTTTAAAAAGAATGGGGGAAATAAGGTGGATTAGACAGCAAAAACCTACAGACTGCCATGTAGATGTAACATCTTTCAAAAAAAAAGTACGAAAGAGGCAGCATTAGGCAAGGAGGATATAAGACTGCCATGCAGGTCTAACAAAACATTGGTCAACCCAATGGAGATATCCAGAGCAAAGATAGCCATTAACAAGTCTCATGTTGGGAAGAAAATGCTAGGCCCTAGTACCTTCATGGTGTGCAATTATCCAGGAGTTTACAGAAAGAACAGGGCCTTATCTGTAAAGCTGATGTAGATCCTGAAGTTGCTAACAGTTGGAAACTCAGCTACCTGCACTCTTTGCAGCAGAAGTACATCTCCAGACATGTGAAATGAAAACCATAATAGAAACAAAGGTGAAATAAGAGCCCCTAAAAATTCCTCGCTTCTTGATCAATGTATTAAAGAGAAGCAATAGCAATCCATGGAGTTTAGTGCTCCCTCAAAGACTTAAAGAATACAGGGATGGTAGCTCCCAGCACAACTGTATTTGATTGCCTGTCTGGCCCCTGCAAAAACCTAAAGGATCATGGTATATAATTATGGAATACCTTAAATTAAATCAATCATTAATAGCTATTTTTTTCTACAATAGTTCACCTTCTAACTTATGAGGATAAGGCCCCAATAATAGGGTTGATACTCTTTTAATAAGAGACAGAGACCAAAGCCCTCTCACTCTCTCCTTGCCATTTGAAGATACAGCCATAAAGCAGCCATCAGCAAACCAGGAAGAAGGTCCAACCAAACATGTAATCAGCCAGCACTTTGATCTTTGACTTATCAGCCTCCAGAACTGTGGCATATAAATATTACTGTGTGATCCAACCAGTCTATGGAAGTTCATTATAGCACCTGAAACTGACTGGCACAACTAATCGTGTATCTTTGATCTCAGTGTGCTCAAGCCAACTTCCAGTTGCCACATATACATCTCTGTGTCTAAGGGTTCTCTTCATGCAACAGCAGAAAATCATGCTGTCTGTGCATACAATGTTGAGAAAAACACAACCAATGATTCTGGAGAGTTGTCTATGAAGATTCCATCTCCATTTTCATCAGGTAGGGTAACTCTAAAATGTATATTTTATATCATTTCTGATAATTTTCACTCAGGTATAATCAGTTGCAAACAGTGATAGTAGATTCATGTGCACCCTTACTCACCCCATTTCTTCAATTCTCTGTTAGTGTGCAGTGCACATCCTAAACAAACTGTATTTTATTCTTTTTCTCAAAATATATTCTCTGAGGTTACAAACTATGACTTTAATTTACCTCTCTTGGTCTTAGTTTCTTCTTTTCTAAAATATTTAGAATATTTACACTTCCTTGAAAGTTTATTCAGAATTAAAGATAATGTACATAGAGCATTTAATACCTAACAAGTAGTAGACAACACACGTTGTGTCATTTCTTCATCCCATAACCTAAACACCTAGCTCTTAAGACCCATCAGTAGATACGTTTCACTTTTTCAGTCTTGCCAGAGCATCCCGGATACCTAGAACTCAAACATTGGCATGTGCCCTGGATATGAGGCTTCACAGCTCATCAGAGATCCCTCAACTGCTCCCAGGAGGTGACTCAGGGATTAAGTTACCTATTCTTCTTAGAGCCTCAATCAAGCCTCACATCCCTGTGTGCTGAGGCAGCACCATTAGTTCAGGACCAGAAATGCCAGCCTTCTATCACAACCCCTATGAATGTCCACATCATTTTCTCTTTATCCTTCTTCACATTCTTCTCACTTCCCTGGAACAGGCATCTTTTTCTCCCCTCAAATGCTTCACAGTTCCTTCACAAAATACCGGAGGTTGTTCTGTTCCCTTAGGTGGTTCAGAGCTCATGGATTACTCGAAGTCTACATCCCCAAGCATGACCTCTCAATCCCTGACGTCGTCCTTCCTTAATTGTTTTGGTAGCATTTTTTTAAATATGAAATTTATTGTCAAATTGGTTTCCATACAACACCCAGTGCTCATCCCAACAGGTGCCCTCCTCAGTACTCATCACCCACCCTCCCCTCCCTCCCACCCCCCATCAACCCTCAGATAGTTCTCAGTTTTTAAGAGTCTCTTATGGTTTGGCAGCATTTTGATCACAATGACAAATTGCTTTACCATTGGGGAGCAAAATATGTTTGGCATAAAATAACCTGATACCTTTTTACTCTGCCATTAGGTCCTGAGGACCAGGAAGTCATACAAGAATGTGATTTCCATGACCCAAACACAATTGTGCTCAGCTGTGTCTCTTTCTCGTGAGGACACTGGATGCTCACATGTATCTGATGCAGAGGAGTGCAGAGGGACTGGACAGCACCCAAGGAAACAAAAGGATCCTGTATTCACAAGAGCTCTAAAGGGCAGGTCCCGCTGCTCTGACACGTGGCTGCTATTGGATGATTTGTAGGGAACTGATGTCTACAACTGAGTGCTAGATGTCATCTGCATATATAGGAAAACAGTACTTTCGTGGTCAAAGAAGACACTCAGATGAACATCTTGCTAGTGCTTAGTCCCAGGGTTTTTCTAACTCATCTGGAGATATGAATGTAAGTGCACCTCAGCAAGGGCAAAAGACAGAGTCTGGGATCTTAGTCTGTCCATATCGCATATGACATTCAACTGTGAAATTTCATCACCTGAAAATGGAGATCATGATTTGTGGAGGACTGTATGAGGCTCTAATTAGACATTGCATGTGATATTCCACCTGTGTATAAATCCTTACATTGGGAACACTATACAAAAAAAAAAAAAAAGACAAGTGGCGCCTTGGTGGCTCAGTAAGTTGAACATCCAACTCTTGATTTAGGCTCAGGTCATGATCTCATGCTCAGCATGGACCCTACTTCGGATTCTCTTTCTCCCTCTCTCTGCCCCTCCCTCGGTCTCTCTCTCTCTCTCTATCAAAATAAATAAACGTTTAAAAAAAGACTTGAAAAAATAAAATAAATTTTAAAAATTAAAAAAAAGACATTATGAGATGACAAATGGATTTATTAAAAAATATACGTGAGGCACCTAGGGAGACATTCAAAGGGATCATGACAGGAAGAAAGCAGCATACAAGAACCATCAGTACACCGAGAAAGAAAACATATTAGTGCACACTTCCCATTTTTGCAAAAACTTAAGCGTCAGTTATGTGGATTTGTTTCTCCAAAGTACTTGGAGGGACAGGATAAAGATCTTGACTATAGAGTTAGGCAGAAATCATGGCTGTATGAGGATGTGTAAAGCTGGCATGTGAGCCTTAAAAACGAAGGAAGAAGATAATCAGGGAGAAGTGGTTGACTTTCATCAAGCTGATTCACAAGCTTGTAAACAGCAGATGAGTAACAGAAATGTTTGTGATTGCATGCTGGTTTTCAGCAATGTTTGACAGTGACTTTGTTTCCCAAACAAAAATCAGTGTTGTGACCAGATGGTGGTTCTTGGCGAGGCAATCAGCAGCAGGAGGGCTGGCAGCAGGATCCAGAGCCCTGGGCTAGGCACCCAGGCAGGCAGCAGCAGGTGGGGTGGTAGCAGGTTCTCGTGCAGTACACGGGGGTACAGCAAACTGGCTGGCAGCAGTGGGACCCACAGCAGTTTTGTCCACAGCCGCTGGACCCACAGCCGCTGGACCCACAACAGCTGGGCTGGCAGCAGGTGGTGTGACAGCAAGTTGGGCAGCAGCAAGGCTGGCAGCAGCTCGACCCACAGCCGCTAGACCCACCGCAGTTGTGTCCACAGCCGCTGGACCCACAGCAGCTGGACCCACAACAGCTGGGCTGGCAGCAGGTGGTCCGGCAGCAGGTGGTTTGACAGCAAGTTGGGCAGCAGCAAGGCTGGCAGCAGCTCGACCCACAGCCGCTAGACCCACCGCAGTTGTGTCCACAGCCGCTGGACCCACAGCAGCTGGGCTGGCAGCAGGTGGTCCGGCAGCAGGTGGTCCGGCAGCAGGTGGTGTGACAGCAAGTTGGGCGGCAGCAAGGCTGGCAGCAGCTGGACCCACAGCCGCTGGACCCACAGCAGCTGGGCTGGCAGCAGGTGGTCCGGCAGCAGGTGGTCCTGCAGCACGTAGGCTGGCAGCAAGAGGAACAGCACGAGTGGGTCATGGTGTCAGGGGTGGAGGGTGGGCAGGTCCTGTCCGGAGGTGAGGTTGTCAGATTCTGGTGCCTCCTCCGGTTCTGGGGCTTTTATGCGCTGGACCCCCAAAGTTTAGACCAATGGGCAGGACTTTCCTAGTTGGTGTTTACATTTTGTCCATAGTCACTGGGGGAATCATAAACGAGGAAGTTGTTTCCTAAATGTTAGGAATCATTACAAAATAAGTGTTTAATGTGTTTCCTACTTGAGAATAACTCATACAAACATTTTCAGATGAAAGGAAAATGATCACATGAGCAGCATTGTTCTTGCTTCAATGATCATCACATCATGTGATCTAGTTTCTGCTGGTCTGGGTAGGGTCAGAGCAGCTGTCCCTCCCCAGCTTTGGTCCTAGGTTATATGTGGATTAGGAGTATCCCTGAGGTGAGGGGCATGATGCTGATATGCTCACTGGGACAAATTTAGTAGATGTGTGAGCCCAGGCCTGTTTCCCCCCAAAAGCCTCGTTCAAGACTCCCACAGTCATATCTATCTCCTGTAACACCCTACCCCACTTGTATGCCAGTTCAATCAAAGACAATTGGGTAGCAGATATCTGGCCTCATCTTCTCCATATGGCAAGGCATAACCAAAGCAAGTGGGAAGAGGCATCAGCAGTACACTGGGACTTAGCAAACATCAGTTAGTGTACTTCCTATTGACCAGTAGTCCTGATTTACCTAGGCTTGAGTGTTTTCTCAGAATAAGGAAATTTCAGTGGTATAACTAAGGAAGTATAGGCATACTGGGGTGATTTGGTGACTCTAGTCCTAACCTTGTTAACTAGCCTGCACAGTGCCTTCACTGATGTAACAGATTACATCTTTATTTATGTCAGTTCTTTTTCTTTCTTCCTCCCTTTGTTCCTTCACTTGTTTGTTTGTTCCTTTCTTCCTTCCTTCCTTTCTTCCTTCCTTCTTCCTTCCTTCATTCCTCTCATATCTTCCTTTCTTTTGTTCTTTTGTTCTTGCTTATTTTTCTTTTCTTTCTTTCTTTCTTTCCTTCTTTCCTTCCCTCTTTCTTTCTTTCTCTTTCTTTCTTTCTTTCTTTCTTTCTTTCTTTCTTTCTTTCTTTCTTTCTTTCTTTCTTTCTTTCTTCTTTCTTTCTCTTTCCCTTTCTGTTCCTTCCTTCCTCCCTGGCTCCCTCTCTCCCTCCCTTCATCACTCTCTTTCCCTCCATTCCTTTCCTTCCTTCAAACTGTTATTTCCTTTCTCCAATTTTCCTTTTATACCTTTCATTCCTTCTTCCTTTTGTGTCTTTCTTCCTTTTCCTCTCTTTTCTTTTCTTTTCCTACCTCCTTCCTTTTCCTGTGTTTCCTCTTGATGCCTCCCTACTCCTGCTTCTGCCCTCCATCTTCTATTGTCTTATTGTTGTGTATCTTCAAGAAATTGCATCTGCCCACCAATAGAATTAGGAAAATATTGAAATGAGTGGTGAAAATGATAGATTGCCAAAGGTGTCTTGACTACACCAGGGCTATGTCTTGGATATTAGTATGTTTAGGATAATGTACCTACCATATCTGCACCTCTATGCCTAAGTGCTCTTTTCATGCACAGCAGAATGTCAGGCTGCCTGAGCATGCCACATGGAGAAAAACACTCCACCTGTGCTTCTGAAGAGTTGGTTTATAAAGACTCCTGCTCCCTCATTGCTGAAATAGGAGAATCTCAACGTGTGTGTGTGTGTGTGTGTGTGTGTGTGTGTGTGTGTGTGTGATTTCTGAGATATCTTTCAGGTTAAAGCTTTAGTTGCAAACTGTGATGCTGGTCTCAGAGTGCTTCTTCCCTGTGACACTTCGCTACATTCTGACCAGTGTGATGTGACCTCTCCAAAGAAACCACATTCCCAGACTCCTTTATTCAGGGTAGTTTCTGGGAGAAACCAAACTCTGACATTCCTTTACCACACTCAGTCTCAATTTCCTCACCTACACAATGGGAACCTTAATACCTACTTTGCAAATCCCTCCAAGAATTAAAGGGAATGCTCACAAAGGATTTAGTCAACATCCAGCAAATACGCGGAAACATGGGTCGTGTCAGGTTTTCATCTCATTTTGCCAACATCGCGCTCTTGAGAACCAGCAGTGGTAGGCACGTTTGGCCTTGGCAGTCTCTCCAGAGCATCCTGGGTACCTAGTCTCCAATGGTGGCATGTGTCCTGGATAGGGGCCTTCGAAGCTCATCAGAGGTCCCTCCACTGCTCCCAGGAAGTCACCCGGGGCCCTGTCTCCTACTCCTCTCAGAGCCTGAATCGGCCTCACAGCCCTGAGTGCTGAGTTGGCACCAGTAGTTCAGGACCAGAAGCAGCAGACTTCGTTCCTGACTCCTAGGAATGCCCACGTGGTTGTCTCTTTTTTCTTCCTCACATTCTCCTCACCCCCATGGAGCAGGCATCATTTTTTCCCCCTCGGTTGCTCACACTTCCTCCACAATATACCAGAGCTTATTCTGTTTCCTTAGATGGCTCAGAGCTCATGGATTACTCAAAGTCCTACATGCCCATTGCACGATCTCTCTGGCCCTGACACCATGCTTCATCAACTCTCTGGGCAGCATTTTGATCACGATGACAAACTGCCTTACAGGAGGGGAGAGACATAGGTTTGGCAGAAAATCACAAGATGCCATTTTACTATATACCATTAGGTCCTGGGGACAAGGAGGCCAAACAAGAATGTGATTTCCACGACCCAAACACAAGCGTGTTCAGCTGCCTCTGTTGCTCACGAGGACACTGCAGGCTCACCTGTATGTGAGGCAGAAGAGTGCTGAGGGCCTGGATGCCACGCAAGGCAACAGGAGCATCCTGGGTTCCCCAGGGCTCTAAAGGGCGGGTCCCGCTGTCCTCACATATGGCTGCTGTGGCTGAGCTGTACGACACTGATGTCTACAACTTAGTGCCAGTGATGGCCCGCCTGTCCAGGAGAATAACACTTCTGTGGTCAAAGAAGGCCTCGGATGGACATCTTGCTGGTGCTGAGACTAAGGGTGTTTGCCACCACGTCTGGAGATCTGAACGTAAGTGCGCTTCAGCAAGCGCCCGAACCACAGTCTTGGATCCGAGTGTGTCCATGTCAGCTGTGGGACATTCCACTGTGAAATCTCCTCAGCTGAAAATGCGCATAATGACTTGTGGAGGACTGTGTATGGCTCCACACGGACACTGCATGTGATGTAAAATGTACGTACAAATCCTTGCATTGGAAACAGGGTACAAAAACACAAAGACACTGGATTATCTGTTTTTTGGGTGTTGAGTTTGGTAAGTTCTTCATAGATTTTGGATACTAGCCCTTTATCCAATATGTCATTTGCAAATATCTTTTCCCATTCCATCGGTCGTCTTTCAGTTTTGTTGACTGTTCCCTTTGCGGTGCATACGGGTTTTATCTTGATGAGGTCCCAATAGTTCATTTTCGCTTTGAATTCACATGCCTTTGGAGATGCTTTGAATAAGAAATTGCTGTGGCTGAGGTTGAAGAGGTTGTTGCCTGTTTTCTCCTCTAGGGTTTTGATGGTTTCCGGTCTCATATTTAGGTCTTTCATCCATTTTGAGTTTGTTTTTGTGTATGGTAAAAGAAAGTGGTCTAGTTTCATTCTTTTGCATGTTGCTTTCCAGTTCTCCCAGCACCATTTGCCAAAGAGACTGTCTTTTTCCCATTGAATACTCTTCCCTGCTTCGTGAAAGATTAGTTGGCCATACATTTGTGGGTCCAATTCTTGATTCTCTATTCTGTTCCATTGGTCTGTGTGTCTGTTTTTGTGCCAATACCATAGTGTCTTGATGATTACAGCTTTGTAGTAGAAGCTAAAGTCTGGGATTGTGATGCCTCCCGCTTTGGTTTTCAGTATTTCTTTTCAGTATTACTTTGGCTCTTCAGGGTCTTTTGTGGTTCCATACAAATTGTAGGACTGTTTCTTCTAGCTTTGAGAAGAGTGCTGGTGCAATTTTGTTTGGGATTGCATTGAATGTATAGAATGCTTTGAGTAGTATTGACATTTTAACAATATTTATTCTTCCAACCCATGAGCATGGAATGCTTTTCCGTTTCTTTGCATCTTCTTCAATTTCCTTCATAAGCTTTCTCTAGTTTTCAGCATACAGATCTTTTACCTCTTTGGTTAGGTTTATTCCTAGGGATTTTATCGTTCTTGGTGCAGTTGTAAGTGGGATCAGTTTCTTTATTTCTCTTTCTGTTGCTTCAATATTGGTGTCTAAAAATTCAATGGATTTCTGTACATTGATTTTGTACCCTGCAACTTTGCTGAATTCATGTATCAGTTCTAGGGGGTCTTCTTTTGGAGTCTTTTGGGTTGTCCATGTAGAGTACCATGTCGTCTGCAAAAAGGGAAAGTTTGACTTCCTCTTTGCCAATTTTCATGCCTTTTATTTCATTTTTGCTGTCCAATTGCTAATGCTAGGGCTTCTAACACTATGTTAAACAACAGTGGTTAGAGTGGACATGCCTGTCGTGTTCCTGCTCTCACGGGGAACACTCTCAGTTTTTCCCCATGGAGGATGATATTAGCTGTGGGCTTTTCATATATGGCTTTTATGATGTTTCAAGGATGCTCTTGACACAATGGACAGAAGACACAAATAGACACTTTTCCAAAGAAGACATCCAGATGGCCAACAGACACATGAAAAGATGCTCAGCATCACCCCTCATAAGGCAAATACACATCAACATTTTTTTTTTTTTTTTTGGGACAGAGAGAGACAGAGCATGAACGGGGGAGGGGCAGAGAGAGAGGGAGACACAGAATCGGAAACAGGCTCCAGGCTCCGAGCCATCGGCCCAGAGCCTGACGCGGGGCTCGAACTCACAGACCGCGAGATCGTGACCTGGCTGAAGTCGGACGCTTAACCGACTGCGCCACCCAGGCGCCCCAGGCAAATACACATCAAACCACACTGAGATACCACCCCACACCAGTCAGAGTGGCTAAAGTGAACAAATCAGGAAACTACACATGCTGGCAAGGGAGTGGAGAAACGGAACCCTCTTGCACTGTTGGTGGAAATGCAAAGTGGGGCAGCCGCTCTGGAAAACTGTGGAGGTTCCTCAAAAACTTAAACATAGAACTACCCTATGACCCAGCAGTAACACTTCTAGGAATTTACCCGAGGGATACAGGAGTGCTGATGCTGGGGGCACATGACCCCAATGTTTCTAGCAACGCTTTCAACAATAGCCAAAATATGGAAAGAGCCTACATGTCCATCAACTGATGAATGGATAAAGAAGATGTGATTTATATATACAATGGAATACCACTTGGCAATGAGAAGAATGAAATCTGGCCATTTGCAGCAACATGAATGCAACTGGATGCATTACGCTGAGTGAAATCAGTCAGTCAAAGAAGGACAGATCTCCTACATTATCACTCATATGTGGATCTTGAGAAACTGAACAGAAGTCCGTGGGGGAAGGCAAGGGCAAAAACAATAGTTACAAACAGAGAGAGAGGGAGGCAAACCACAAGAGACTCTGAAATACAGAGAACAAACTGAGGATGGATGGCAGGGGTGTGGGAGAGGGGAAAATGGGTGATGGGCATTGAGGATGGCCCTTGTTGGGATGACCACTGGGTGTTGTATGTTAGCCAATTGGAAAATAAACTATATTAAAATAATAAAATAAAATAAAATAAAAAACAAAGACAATAGGTGATTCCAAATGATAGAGAATTTATTAAGAGATACAGGTGAGACTCCCCGCGTCTAGGGAGACATTGAAAGGGAACATGACAGGCAGCAAGAGGCGTACAAGCTTCACGAGTACACCGAGAAAGAAAACATACCCGTGTGGGCTTTCAGCAGTTTCCACGAGTTATAGGTCATTCCTGAGGAGGTGTTTCGCTGACGTATTTAGAGGGACAGGATAAAGTTCTTGACTACGGAGAGCAAACAGAGATCCTAACTCTGTATCAGGTTGGGGGAAGCTGGCACATGAGCCAGAGGAAGGAAAGAAGAAGCGAATCAGGGAGAAGCGGTCCACACTTCATCAGGCTGATTCACAAGATGGTAGACAGGCGGACGAATAACCGAGATGTTGGGGATTGCGGGCTGGCTTTCCGCAACGCGTGGCAGTGACCGATTCCCAAGTGGCAAGTCCGATGGTGGTTCTTGGCGAGGCAATCAGCAGCAGGAAGGCTGGCAGCAGGATCCAGAGCCCTGGGCTAGGCACCCAGGCAGGCAGCAGCAGGTGGGGTGGTAGCAGGTTCTCGTGCAGTACACGGGGGTACAGCAAACTGGCTGGCAGCAGTGGGACCCACAGCAGTTTTGTCCACAGCCGCTGGACCCACAACAGCTGGGCTGGCAGCAGGTGGTGTGACAGCAAGTTGGGCAGCAGCAAGGCTGGCAGCAGCTCGACCCACAGCCGCTAGACCCACCGCAGTTGTGTCCACAGCCGCTGGACCCACAGCAGCTGGACCCACAACAGCTGGGCTGGCAGCAGGTGGTCCTGCAGCATGTGGTTTGACAGCAAGTTGGGTGGCAGCAAGGCTGGCAGCAGCTTGACCCACAGCCGCTAGACCCACCGCCGTTGTGTCCACAGCCACTGGACCCACAGCAGCTGGGCTGGCAGCAGGTGGTCCGGCAGCAGGTGGTCCGGCAGCAGGTGGTGTGACAACAAGTTGGACAGCAGCAAGGCTGGCAGCAGCTGGACCCACAGCCGCTGGACCCACAGCTGCTGGGCTGGCAGCAGGTGGTCCGGCAGCAGGTGGTCCTGCAGCACGTAGGCTGGCAGCAAGAGGAGCAGCACGAGTGGGTCATGGTGTCAGGGGTGGAGGGTGGGCAGGTCTTGTCCAGAGGTGAGGTTGTCAGATTCTGGTGCCTCCTCCGTTTCTGGGGCTTTTATGAGCTGGACCCCCGAAGTTTAGACCAATGGGAAGGACTTTCCTTGTTGGTGTTTACATTGTTTTCCATAGTCACTGGGGGCAATCATAAATGAGGAAGTTGTTTCCTAAATGTTAGGAATCGTTACAAATAAGTGTTTAATGGTTTCCTATTTGAGAATAACTCGCAGAAACATTTTCAGGTGAAAGGGAGGTGGTCACAACAGCAGCATCATTCTCACTTCAATGACCATTGCATCATGTGATCTAGTTCCTGCTAGTTAGGGTTAGAGCATGGTCCCTCCCCAGCTTTTATCTTTAGGTTGTATGTGGATTGGGAGTGTCCTTGAGGTGATGGGCATGATGCTGGTATGTTCACAGGGACAAATTTAGTAGCTGCATGAGCCCAGGTCTGTTTCCCCACAAAAACCTGATTCAAGACTCCCACAGGCAAATCTGTCTCCCATAGCACCCTACTCAACTTGTATCCCAGTTCAACCAAAGTCTCTTGGGTAAAGGATGTCTGGCATCATCTCTTCCATGTGGCAAGACAGAACCAAAGCAGGTGGGTAGATGCAGCAGCACTACACTGGGACTAAGCAAGCATCAGTAAGTGTGAGTCCTTTTTGACCAGTACTCCTAATTTACCTAGATTTAATGCTTTCACAGGATATGGGACTTTCAGGTGTTATAAGTAGGGCAGTATGGGCAAACCAGGGTGAATTGGTGACTGAGTCCTTACCTTGTTAGCTAACCTTGTCAGTGTCTTCACGTAGCTGATTACACTTTTATATACATTTGCTCTCTTTCCTTCCTTCCTTCTTTCCTTCCTTCTTTCTCTTTCTCTTTCTCTTTCTCTTTCTCTTTCTCTTTCTCTTTCTCTTTCTCTTTCTCTTTCTCTTTCCCTTCCCTTCCCTTCCCTTCCCTTCCCTTCCTCCTCCTCTCCTCTCCTCTCCTCTCCTCTGTTCTGAAGTTTCTTTCCTTTTCTTTTTCCTTTTCCTTTTCTTTTTTCTTTTCTGTCTCCTTCCTTCATTTCTTCCTCTCTCCTTGCCTCCTTACTCCTCCTCCTCCCCTTCCCCTTCATCCTCCTCCATCTTATCTTTGTTTCATCCAGAAAATGTATCAGCTTATTAAGCAAATTAAGAAAATGTTGGAAAGAGTGATGAAAACCATAGATCGTCCAAGATGTATTGAATACACCAGCCATATATCTCAGAAATTTGTGTGTTTGGGACAATTTCTACCCACCAGATCTGCATCTCTGCCTATGGGCTCTTTTCATGGACAGCACAATGTCATACTACCTGTGTGTGCCACACTAAGAAAATACTCAACTCTTGCTTCTGGAGATTTGGTTTATAAAGACTCCAGCTCTGGGGGCGCCTGGGTGGCTCAGTCAGTTAAGTGTCTGACTTCAGCTCAGGTCATGATTTCATGGCTCGTGGGTTCAAGTCCCACATCGGGTTCTGTTCTGACATCTCAGAGCCTGGAGCCTGCTTCAGATTCTGTGTCTTCCTCTCTTTCTCTACCCCTCCCCCACTTGCACCCTGTCTCTCTCTCTCAAAAAATAAACATTAAAAAAAAAAGAACCAGCAGTAGGCAAGTTTTCCCTTGACAGTCTCTCCAGAGGATCCTGGATGCCTAAGCTCCAATGTTGGCATGTGTCCCAGACATGACCCTTTGTAGCTCATCAGAGGTCCTTCCACTGCTCCCAGGAGGTGACCCGGAGCATAGTCTCATATTCCTCTCAGAACTTGAATCAAGCCCCACATCTCTGAATGCTGAGGGAGCACCATTATTTCAGGACCAGAAGCACCAGCCTTCTGTCCATCATGACTCCTATGAATGCCCACATTTTTTTCTCTTTCTTCTTTCTCACATTCTTCTCACTTCCCTGGAACAGGCATCTTTCTCCCATCAAATGCTTCATGGTTCCTTCACAAAAAAATGGAAGGTGTTCTGTTCCTTAGATGGTCCAAAGCTCATGGATTTCTCAAAGTCATACATGCCCATTGCATGGTCTCTCAGTCTCTGACATTGTTTTTCTTTAATTGTCTTGGTAACATTTTGATCATGATAACAAATTGCCTTACAGTTGGGAAGCATAATATGTTTGGCAGAAAACTAACTAATACCTTTTTACCCTGCCATTAGGTCCTGAGGACTAGTAAGCCATACAAGAATGTGATTTCTTGCATGTGATTTTTGCTTCACATGCAAAAACAAGTGTGTTCAGATGTGTCTCTTTCCCATGAGGACACCGCCTGCTCACCTATATCTGATGCAGAGGTGTGCTGAGGGCCTGGGCAGCGCCCAAGGCAACAAAGGGATCTTGTGTTCACAAGAGCTCTACAGGGCAGGTCCCGCTGCCCTCATATGTGGCTTCTGATGTCTGAATTGTAGAACACTGATGTCTACAACTTTGACCCAGAGTCACCTGCATATACAGGAAAACAATACTTATGTGGTCAAAGAAGACACTCAAATGAACATCTTGCTGGTGCTCAGACCCAGGGTGTTTTCTTTTTTTAATGTTTTTAATTTTTTTTTAATTTACACCCAAATTAGTTAGCATATAGTGCAACAATGATTTCAGGAGTAGATTCCTTAATGCTCCTTATCCATTTAGCCCATCCCATCTCCCACAACCCCTCCAGTAACCCTCTGTTTGTTCTTCATATTTAAGAGTCTCTTAAATTTTGTCCCCCTCCCTGTTTTTGTATTATTTTTGTTTCCCTTCCCTTATGTTCATCTGTTTTGTCTGTTAAAGTCCTCATATGAGTGAAGTTATATGATTTTTGTCTTTCTCTGACTAATTTCACTTAGCATAATACCCTCCAGTTCCATCCACATAGTTACAAATGGCAAGATTTCATTCTTTTTGATTGGCAAGTAATACTCCATTGTATATGTATACCACATCTTCTTTATCCAGTCATCCATCGATGGACATTTGGGCTCTTTCCATACTTTGGCTATTGTTGATAGTGCTGCTATAAACATTGGGATGCATTGTCCCTTCAAAACAGCACACCTATATCCCTGAGATAAATGCCTAGTAGGGCAATTGCTGGGTCATAGGGTAGTTCTATTTTTAAGTTGTTGAGGAATCTCTGTACTGTTTTCCAGAGTGGCTGCACCAGCTTGCATTCCCACCAGCAGTGCAAAAGGGTACCTCTTTCTCCTCGCCAGGATGTTGGCATCCTCGCCAACATCTGTTTTTGGCTGAGTTGTTAATGTTAGCCTTTCTGACAGGTGTCAGGTGGTATCTCATGGTGGTTTTGATTTGTATTTCCCTGATGGTGAGTGATGTTGAGCATTTTTTCATGTGTCGGTTAGCCATCTGAATGTCTTCTTTGGGGAAATGTCTATTCATGTCTTTTGCCCATTTCTTCACTGGATTATTTGTTTTGGGGGTGTTGAGTTTGATAAGTTCTTTATAGATTTTAGATACTAACCCTTTATTTGATATGTCATTTGCAAATATCTTCTCCCATTCCATGGGTTGCCTTTTAGTTTTGCTGATTGTTTCCTTTGCTGTGCAGAAGCTTATTTTGTTGAGGTCCCAGTAGTTCATTTTTGCTTTTGTTTCCCTTGCCTCCAGACACGTGTTGAGTAAGAAGTTGCTGTAGCCAAGATCAAAGAGGTTTTTGCCTGCTTTCTCCTCAAGGATTTTGATGGCTTCCTGTCTTACATTTAGGTCTTTCATCCATTTTGAGTTTATTTTTGTACTATGTACGATGTAAGAAAGTGGTCCACGTTCATTTTTTCTGCATGTTGCCATCCAGTTTTCCCAGCACCACTTGCTGAAGAGACTGTCTTTATTCCACTGGATATTCTTTCCTGCTTTGTCAAAGATTAGTTGGCTATACGTTTGTGGCTCCATTTCTGGATTCTCCATTCTGTTCTATTGATCTGAATGTCTGTTCTTGTGCCAGTACCATACTGTTTGATGATTACAGCTTTGTAGTATAGCTTGAAGTCTGGGATTGTGATGCCCCCTGCTTTGGTTTTCTTTTTCAAGATTGCTTTGGCTTTTCAGGGTCTTTTCTGGTTCCATACAAATTTGAGGATTACTTGTTCTAGCTCTGTGAAGAATGCTGGTGTTATTTTGATAGGGATTGCTTTGAATATGTAGATTGCTTTGGGTAGTATAGACATTTTAACAATATTTGTTCTTCCTACCCAGGAGCATGGAATCTTTTTCCATTTTTTTGTGTCTTCTTCAATTTCTTTCATAACATTTATATAGTTTTCATTGTATAGATTTTTCACCTCTTTGGTTAGATTTATTCCTAGGTATTTTATGGTTTTGGGGGCAATTTTAAATGGGATCGATTCCTTGATTTCTCTTTCTGTTGCTTCATTGTTGGTGTATAGGAATGCAACCAATTTCTGTGCATTGATTTTATATCCAGCAACTTTGCTGAATTCATGAATCAGTTCTAGCAGTTTTCTGGTGGAATCTTTTGGGTTTTCCATATAGAGTATCATGTCATCTGCAAAGAGTGAAAGTTTGGCTCCCTCCTGGCTGATTTGGATGCCTTTTATTCCTTTGTGTTGTCTGATTGCTGAGGCTAAGACTTCCAATACTATGTTGAATAACAGTGGTGAGAGTGGACATCCCTGTCGTGTTCCTGACCTTAGGGGGAAAGCTCTCAGATTTTCCCCATTGAGGATGATATTAGTGTTGGGTCATTCATATATGGCTTTTATGATTTCAAGGTATGATCCTTCTATCCCTACTTTCTTGAGGGTTTTTATCAAGAAAGGATGCTGTATTTTGTCAAATGCTTTCTCTGCATCTATTGAGAGGATCATATGGTTCTTGAACTTTCTTTTATGATGAACTTTGATATGATGAATCACATTAATTGTTTTACAGATATTGAACCAGCCCTGCATCCCAGGTATAAATCCCACTTGGTTGTGGTGAATAATTTTTTTAAGTATTGTTGGATCCAGTTGGCTAATATCTTGAGGATTTTTGCATCCATGTTCATCAGGTAAATTGGTCTATAGTTCTCCTTTTTAGTGAGGTTGGTTTTGGAATCAAGGTAATGCTGGTTTCATAGAACGGGTATGAAAGTTTTCCTTTCATTTCTATTTTTTGGAACAGCTTCAAGAGAATAAGTGTTAACTCTTCCTTAAATGTTTGGTAGAATTCCCCTGGAAAGCCATCTGGCCCTGGACTCTTGTTTTTTGGGAGATTTTGATTATTAATTCAATTTCTTTACTGGTTATGGGTCTGTTCAAATTTTGTTTCTTCCTGTTTCGGTTTTGGTAGTGTATATGTTTCTAGTAATTTGTCCATTTCTTCCAGATTGCCCATTTTATTGGCATATAATTGCTCATGCTCATAGTATTCTCTTATTAATGTTTTTATTTCTGCTTTGTTGGTTGTGATCTCTTCTCTTTAATTCATGATTTTATTTATTTGGGTCCTTTCCTTTTTCTTTTTGATCAAACTGGCTAGGGGTTTATCAATTTTGTTAATTCTTTCAAAGAACCAGCTTTTGGTTTCACTGATCTCTTCTACTGCTTTTTGATTGCTATAGCATTAATTTGTGCTCTAATCTTTATTATTTCCTGTCTTCCTCTGGTTTTGGGTTTTATTTGCTGTTCTTTTTTCAGCACTTTAAAGTGTAAGGTTAGGTTGTGTATCTGAGACCTTTCTTCCTTCTTTAGGAAGGCTTGGATTGCTATATACTTTCCTCTTATGACCATCTTTGCTGCATCCCAGAGGTTTTGGGTTGTGGTGTTATCATTTTCATTGGATTTCGTATACTTTTTAATTTCCTCTTTAACTTCTTGGTTAGCCCATTCATTCTTTAGTAGGATGTTCTTTAGTCTCCAAGTATTTGTTACCTTTCCAAATCTTTTCTTGTGGTTGATTTCGAGTTTCATAGTGTTGTGGTCTGAAAATATGCACGGTATGATCTCGATCTTTTTGTGCTTGCTGAGGGATGATTTATGTCCCAGTATGTGGTCTATTCTGGAGAACATTCCATGTGCACTGGAGAAGAATGTATATTCCACTGCTTTAGGATGAAATGTTCTGAATATATCTGTTAAGTCCATCTGGTCCAGTGTGTCATTCAAAGCCATTGTTTCCTTGTTGATTTTCTGATTAGATGATGTGTCCATTGTTGTGAGTGGGGTGTTGAAGGCTCCTACTATTATGGTATTACTATCAATGAGCTTCCTTATGTTTGTGATTAATTGATTTATATATTTGGGTGCTTTCACATTTGGCGCATAAATGTTTACAATTGTTAGGTCTTCTTGGTGGATAGGCCCCTTGATTATGATATAATGCCCTTCTGCATCTCTTGATACAGTCTTTATTTTAAAGTCTAGATTGTCTGATATAAGTATGGCTACTCCAGCTTTCTTTTGCATGATAGATGGTTCTCCATCCCCTTACTTTCAATCTAAAGGTGTCTTTAGGTCTAAAGTGGGTCTCTTGTAAACAGCATATAGATGGGTCTTGTTTTCTTATCCGTTCTGTTACCCTATGTCTTTTGATTGGAGCATTGAGTCCGTTGACTTTTAGAGTGAGTACTGAAAGATGTGAATTCATTGCCATTATGTTGCTTGTAGAGTTGGGGTTTCTGGTGGTGGTCTCTGGTCCTTTCTAATCTTTGTTGCCTTTGGTATTTATTTATTTATCTGTTTGTTTGTTTGTTTGTTTATTCATCTTTTCTCCCCTCAGAGAGTCCCCCTTAAAATTTCTTGCAGGGCTGGTTTAGTGGTCACAAACTCCTTTAATTTTTGTTTGTCTGGGAAACTTTATCTCTCCTTCTATTTTGAATGATAGCCTTGCTGGATAAAGAATTCTTGGCTGCATATTTTTCTGATTCAGCACATTGAATATATCCTGCCACTCCTTTCTGGCTTGCCAAGTTTCTGTGGACAGATCTGCTGCAAACCTGATCTGTCTTCCCTTGTAGGTTAAGGACTTTTTTTTACCTTGCTGCTTTCATGATTCTCTCCTTGCCTGAGTATTTTGTGAATTTGACTATGATATGCCTTGTTGGTGGTCGGTTTTTATTGAATCTAATGGGAGTCCTCTGTGCTTCCTGGATTTTGATGTCTGTGTCTTTCTCCAGGTTAAGAAAGTTTTCTGCTATGATTTGCTCACATAACCCTACTACTCCTATTTCTTTCTCTTCCTTTTCTGGCATCCCTGTGATTCTGATGTTCCTTTTTAAAGAGTCACTGATTTCTCTAATTCTTAAATCGTTCTCTTTTGCCTTAATCTCCCTCTTTTTTTTCTGCTTCACTATTCTTTGTAAGTTTGTTCTCTATATTGCTGATTCTCTGCTCTGCCTCATCCATCCTTGCTGCCGCAGCATCCATTCGAGATTGCAGCTCAGTTGTAGCATTTTTTACTTCATCCTGACTAGCTTTTACTCCTTGATCTCTGCAGAAAGGGATTCTAATCTATTTTCGACTCCAGCTAGTATTCTTATTATCATGATTCTAAATTCTGGTTCAGACATCTTGCTTGTATCTGTGTTGGTTAAGTCCCTGGCTGTCGTTTCTTCCAGCTGTTTCTTTTGGGGTGAATTCCTTCATTTCATCATTTTGAAGGGAAAAAAGCAATTAATGAGGTAGAAAAAATTAAAATGAAAATGAAAAAAATATTAAAATTAAACACACACACACACAAATCAAATAAATGATGGTAGATCCTAGATGTGTTTTGGTCTGGGTGTTGCAAGTGGCTTGATAAATTAAAGAAAAAAAAGGAGAAAAAAGAAAAAAAATAAATTGTTTGAAAATTTGAAAAAATGAATACACTGAGGTAGACTAAAATGAAATTATGGAAATAAAATATATTTTGAAAAACTTTACACAAAAGTAAAAACTATAGTAGAAAAAATTAAAGAAAAATATGTTTAATAAAAATTGAAAATAAAAATGAATTTTTTCCCTTTCTGTATTTCAGAAAAATAAAAGAAATGAAAAAGAGGAAAAAAAAAAGAAAGAAAGTTGAATAGGTGGACCAGCTAACAGACTGAAATATGACTGAAATTACTTCATTTTTCCCTCGAAGTCAAATTATGAAGTACTTCATAGTCCATGAACTTAGCAGGCAGTGAGACTTGTGTTCTTGGAGAGCGAGGTTGGACCAGTTGGGCCGGGCTTAGTGTAATGGCTCCGTTCTCCACTAGATGGCGTTGCTAGCCTACTGGGGTGGATTGTGGTGCTTGTAGGTACGTATGCGCATGGGCGGGAGCAGTGAAAATGGTGTCACCCAGCTACCCAGTCTCTAGTATGGGAACTCTGTTCTCCCCAATCAGCAATCGCGGACCTGTCCTTCGTCTTTGGCTTCCGTCCACTCTCTGCTTCCACACCGTCTATGACTGAGCCCCAGGCAGCACCTCCCTCCTGAGTTTTGTCTCAGATGCGGCTGCCTTCCCTGGCCCCCCACTTCTGAGGGACTGTGTCTTTGACACTCTGCGGAGGATCTCACCGAGCAATGGCTGGGTGCCAGCTGCACCCAGGGACGCTTGCAGGACTGTGCTGCTGCCAATGCCCAGAGACCGGGGCCAGGTGCCAGCCCACCCCAGAAAAAGTTCATGAGACAGTGTAGCAGCACCACCTCAGGGATTATGGCAAATCACAACACACATCTGGCACCAGGCTTCACCCCCAATGACATCGTTCCAGCACCAGCGAATGTGGCCATTCTCTGGGGTCTGCTGGGCCCAGGTGGCCTCACAGCCTTTACCAAATGTCCTTCCAGCAGTGGAACCGCTTCTCCCCATGTGGCCCAAGAATGTCCCAGACCCCACTCTGCTCCTGAGGATTCGCCCTTCACACCAGAGCACCTCCAGGTATTGAGCTGCAGAGTTTCAGACTCTGCACTCCCCTGTTTACAGTCTTAATGGAATTTAAACCCTCTTCTTTCTCCTTTCTCCCTGTTTAGTTCAGTCCTTGCAGCTGTTTCCACTTTTCCGCTTTCTCTCCAGCTGCTTTTGGGGAGGGGTGCTTTTCCCATATCCACACACCCCCTGCTGTCTCCATCCTCTCTCCACATGCAAAAGCAGCTTTCTGCCCTCCAAGGCTTCTCTCTCCTCAGGTTCACCTCTCCACACCATGTACCTGCTGAGTTCTGTGGTTCAGGTTGTGCATATTGTTGTGTTAATCCTCAGATCAGTTTTCTAGGTGTGCAGGATGGTTTAGTGTTGGTCTGGCTGTATTTCATGGATGCGAGACACACAAAAAACTTCCATGCTGTTCCACCATCTTGGCTTCTCCACCCAGGGTGTTTTCTAACACGACTGGAGATATGAATGTAAGTGCACTTCAGAAAGGGAAGGAGATGTAGTCTGGGATCTGAGTCTGTCCATGTCAGCTACGACATTCTGCTGTTAACTTTCCTTATCCAAAAGTGGAGATAATAATTTGTGGAAGACTGTATGAGGCTCCAAATGGACATTACATTTGATAGGCAACTTGTGTATAAATTCTCACATTGGGAGCACTGGACAAAAAAAAAAGAGAGACAAAATGAGATTCAGAATAGAACAGGATTTATTAAGAAATGTAAGTAAGACTTTCTGCATCTAGGGAGATATTCAAAGTGATCATGACAGGTAGAAAGCATCATAGGAGGACTGAAATATAAAAATGATATGAAGTCTTTCATTATTTGGTGACACCCATGTATGAGTCATAAGGATTTGTTTCTTTATCTAGATACTTAGAGGGACAGGATGAAGACCTGAGTCAAAGACCTGGAGTCAAAGCAGAGATCATGGCTCCATAGCAGGATACATGAAGCAGGATACAGGGCATGTGATTCACAGGACATAAGGAAGAATATAATTTTAAAAAAGTGGTCCATACTTCATCAATCTGATTCACAAGCTCTTAAATAGGCAGATGAATAACAAAGAAGGCTTGCAGCAGCTGGACACAGCAAGGGCAGGAGCATGTGGTCCTATAGCAAGTGGACTGACAGCATATTGGGCAGTAGTCAGGCTAGCAGCGGCTGGATCCACAGTCCTGGGCTAGGCACCCAGGCAGGCAGCAGCAGGTGGGGTGGTAGCAGGTTCTCATGCAGTACACGGGGGTTCAGCAATCTGGCTGGCAGCAGCGGGACCCACAGCAGTTTTGTCCACAGCCCCTGGACCCACAGCCACTGGACCCACAACAGCTGGGCTGGCAGCAGGTGGTCTGGCAGCAGGTGGTGTGACAGCAAGTTGGGCAGTAGCAAGGCTGGCAGCAGCTCGACCCACAGCCGCTAGACCCACCGCCGTTGTGTCCACAGCCGCTACACCCACAGCAGCTGGGCTGGCAGCAGGTGGTCTGGCAGCAGGTGGTGTGACAGCAAGCTGGGCAGCAGCAAGGCTGGCAGCAGCTCAACCCACAGCCGCTAGACCCACCGCCGTTGTGTCCACAGCCGCTACACCCACAGCAGCTGGACTGGCAGCAGGTGGTCCGGCAGCAGGTGGTTTGACAGCAAGTTGGGCGGCAGCAAGGCTGGCAGCAGCTGGACCCATAGCTGCTGGACCCACAGCAGCTGGGCTGGCAGCAGGTGGTCCGGCAGCAGGTGGTCCTGCAGCACATAGGCTGGCAGCAAGAGGAGCAGCATGAATGGGTCATGGTGTCAGGGGTGGAGGGTGGGCAGGTCCTGTCCAGAGGTGAGGTTGTCAGATTCTGGTGCCTCCTCTGGATCTGGGGCTTTTATGCGCTGGACCCCCAAAGTTTAGACCAATGGGCAGGACTTTCCTTGTTGGTGTTTACATTGCTTTCCATAGTCACTAGAGGAATTGTAAAAAAGGAAGTTGTTTCCTAAATATTATGAATTTTTACAAAATAAGTGTTTAATATGTTTTCTATTTGAGAATAACTCATAGAAACATTTTCAGATGAAAGAAAGTTATTCACATCATCAACATTGGTTTGCTTCAGTGATCATCACAGCATGTGATCAAGTTCTCACTGAGCTGGGTAAGATCAGCACAGTTGTCCTTCTCCAGGTTTGGTCCTTATGTTGTACGTAGAATGGGAATATCTCTGGGTTGAGGGGCATGATGCTGACCTGTTTACACAGATGAACTGAATCATGCATAAGCCCAAGTCTGTTTCCCCCACAGAGCCTGATTAAAGACTCCTATAAGCTTCTGTCTGTTGTAGTACCCTCTGCTACCTACATATCCCAATCCAAGGATCTTTGGGTACAGGATGTCTGGCATAATATCTTCCATATGGGAAGGCAAAACCAAAGCAGGTGGGTAGAAGCAGCAGCAGTACACTGGGACTAAGCAAGCATCAGTCAGTTATCCTGAGTAATAAATGGTCCTGATATACTCAGAACTGAGGGCTTTCCCAGCACGTGGAATTTCATTGATATAACTGAGGTGGTTCGGGGAAAGCAGGATAAGTTCATGACTTAATCCTAATTCATTTTTTGCATAGTCATTGACCTCATATAACTCATTATATATTTTTTTCTCCTATTTTCTTTTAATTGAAGGAGTAGTCTAGGTAAGATGACACCTAAGGTATTTGTGAGTTCTAAAATGTGCAAATGTTTTTAGAGCTTAATATTCATCTTATTTATTTTTTATTTATTTAAGTCCAAGTTAGTTATATAGTGTAATACTGGTTTTAGGAGTAGAATTTAGTGATTTGTCACTTACATATTACATCCAGTGCTCATCCCAACAAGTGCCCTGATAAATGGGTCATGGACATTAACATTAATTTTAAAAAGTACTTCAATTGAGATGCTTGGGTGGCTCAGTTAATTAAACAACTGACTCTTGATATCAGGTTGGGTCGTGATCTCTCTGTGATCTCTCTGTCGTGATCTTGTGGTCATGAGTTGAGCCCCACGTCGGGCTCTGCTCTGAGCATGGACCCTGCTTTGGATTCTCTCTCTCCCTCTCTCTCTTTCTCTGCCCATCCCCTGCTAATACTTCTCTCTCTCTCAAAATAAATAAACATTTAAAAAAATTTTAAGTTCTTCAATTTTTAAATTATAATGCATTAAAGTTAATCATTTTAAATATGATAGAATATCACCAAATGAACATCCATGTCACTAATACCAGGTTAGCAAATAGAATTTTACTTCATCCCCTTCAAATTATATCCTTCATCATACCCAAAGGTAGGTTATCGTTCTATTGACTCACACATTGTATATGTTAATAGTCACTTCAAATGTTTTTAGATTTTTTTTATAAAGGAAATATAGAATTGGCTACTTTTACTTTATATTATGAATGTGAGATTTATATAGGAAATTCCTTCAATTCTGTTTCTTTATAATTTTCCAATGAATAAATATGATATAATGTATTTGCTTATCTACCATTGATATATATTGTGGTACATATATATGTATATTTATACCATTGATATATATTGTGATATATATTGTTGCAGCTGGGAACTATCAAAAATATTACAAATATTAAAATGTTCTATTAATTCTATTGTATGAGTCTTATGATATATATTCATTATTTTTTATTATTTTAAAGTTTTATTTATTTAAATTCAAGTCAGTTAACATACAGTGTACTGTTGGTTTCAGGAGTAGAACCAGTGATTTGTAACTTACAATATAACACCCAGTGTTCATCCCAACAAGTCCTCTCCTTGAGACCCATCACCCATTCAGCCCATCCCCCCACCCACCTGCCCTCCAGCAACCCTCAGTTTGTTCTCTGTGTTTAAGAGTCTCTTATGGTTTGTTTCCCTCTCTGTTTTTATCTTATTTTTCCTTTCTCTCCTCTATGTTCATCTGTTGTGTTTCTTAAATTCCACATATGAATGAAATCATATATTTGTCTTTCTCTGACTTATTTCACTTAGCATAAGTGAAGTTCCATCCACATTGTTGCAAATGGCAAGATTTCATTTGTTGATTGCTGAGTAGTATTCCATTGTATATATGTATACAATATATACATATATGTATAGATATGTATATAGATATGTGTATATATGTATAGATATGTATATATCTATGTATGTATCTATATCTATATCTATGTCTATATCTATCTATCTATCTATATAATCCATTCATCAATTGATGGACATTTGGGCTCTTTTCATAATCTGGCTATTTTTTTTAAGTTTATATGAGAGAGAGAAAGGGAGAGAGAGAGAGAGACTCCTAAGCAGGCTCTGAACTATCAGTGTGTGAAGCCCAACGCAGGGCTTGAACTCATGAACCATGAGATCATGACCTGAGCTGAAATCGAGTTAGATGCTTAACCAACTGAGCCACACAGGTGCCTCCATAATTTGGCTATTGTTGATATCGCTGCTATAAACACTGGGGTGCATGTGCCCCTTCATTTTTTAATCCTTTGGATAATTACCTAGTAGTGCAATCACTGGGTCGTAGGATAGTTCTATTTTTAATTTTTTGAGGAAACTCTATACAATTTTCCAGAGAGGCTGCACCATTTTGCATTCCCACAAACAGTGCAAAAAGGGTTCCCCTTTCTCTGCACCCTTGCCAACATCTGTTGTTTCCTGAGTTGTTCATTTCAACCATTCTGTCATGCTTGAGGTGGTATTGTGGTTTTGATTTGTATTTCTCTGATGATGAGTGATGTTGAGCATCTTTTCATGTGTCTGTTAGCCATCTGGATGTCTTCCTAGGAAAAGTGTCTATTCATGCCTTCTGCCCATTTCTTCACTGGATTATTTGTTTCTGGGGTGTTCAGTTTGAAAAGATCTTTATAGATTTTGGCTATTAACCCTTTATCTGGTATGTCATTTGTAAATATCTTTTCCCATTCTGTTGGTTGCCTTTTAGTTTTGTTAATTGTTTTCTTCACTGGGAAGAAGCTTTTTTCTTGATGAGGTCCCAATAGCTCCTTTTTGCTTTTATTTCCCTTGCCTCTGGAGACATGTCAAGTAAGAAGTTGCTGCGGCTGAGGTCAAAGAAATTGTTGCCTGTTTTCTCCTGTAGGATTTTGATGGTTTCTGTCTCACATTTAGGCCTTTCATCCACTTTGAATTTATTTTTGTGTATGGTGTAACAAAGTGGTTCAGGTTCATTCTTCTGCATTTTGCTGTCCAGTTTTCCAATGAAACTAAAAGCTGGTTTTTTGAAATAATAAACAAAATTGATAAACTCCTACCCAGACTTCTCAAAAAGAAAAGAGAGAGGACCCAGATAGATAAAATCACAAATGAAAGAGGAAAGATCACAACCAACACCACAGATGTACAAACAATAATAAAAGAATATTATGGAAAACTATATGCCAACAAACTGGACAGTCTGAAAGAAATGGACAAATTCCTAGAAACTAACACCTACCAGAGCACAAACAGGAAGAAATAGACAATTTTAACAGGGCCATAACCAGAAAACAAATTGAATTAGTTATCAAAACTCTCCCAACAAATAAGAGTCCTCAGCCAGTGGCTTCCCAGGAGAATTCTACCAGACATTTAAAGCAGAGTTAATACCTATTCTTCTCAAACTGTTCCAAAAAGTAGAAATGGAAATAAGGCTTCCGAACTCATTATGAAGCATTACCTTGATTCCAAAACCAATCAAAGACTCCACTAAAAAGGAGAATTATAGGCCAATATCTCTGATGAACCAGGATGCAAAAATTCTCAAAAAAATACTAGTAAATCGAATTCAACAGTACATTAAAATAATATTCACTGTGATCAAGCAGGATTTATTCCTGGGCTGCAGGACTGGCTCAATATTTGCAAATCAATCAATGTGATATACCACATTAATAAAAGAAAGGATAAGAACCATATGATCTTTTCAATAGATGCAGAAAAAGCATTTGACAAAATACAACATCCTTTCTTGATAAAAATCCCTCAAGAAAATAGGGATAGAAGAAACATGCCCTAACATCATAAAAGCCCATATATGATAGGCCCACAACCAATATCTTCAATGGGGAAAGACTGTTCCTCCTAAGGTCAGGAACACAACAGGAATGTCTCACCACCTTTGTTTAACATAGTGTTGGAAGTCCTAGCCACAACAATCAGACAACAAAGAGAAATAAAAGGCATACAAATTGGCAAAGAAGATGTCAAACTTTCACTCTTTGCTGATGACATGATACTCTACATGGAAACCCTGAAAGACTCCACAAAAAAAAACCTGCTAGAACTGATGCGTGAATTCAGCAAAGTCGCATGATATAAAATCAACATACAGAAATTGGTTGCATTTCTATACACCAATTATGAATCTGCAGAAAGAGAAATCAAGGAATCTATCCCATTTACCATTGCATTATATATTCATTATATATGTACTTATTTATTTATTTACATGTTTTTGTTGGAGAAACACCAACAGGTGAATTGCTTATGTTATTTCTCTATCAGAATGTTTATATTATAGGAGCACCTAAAAATACAAAGTGAATATTAACATACCTAAAGGGAGGAATATACAACAATACAATAATAGTAGAGATCTTTAATACCCTACTTTTACCAATGGGTAGAAGATCCAGACAGAAATCAGTACGGAAACATGGGCTTTAAACAATGTTACAACAGATGGAGTTAACAGACATATATAGAACATTCCATCCAAAAACAACAGAACACATATTCTTCTCAAGTGCACATGGAATATTATCCAGGAGAGATCATATATTAGACCACAAAGCAAGTCTTAATAAATTTAAGAATATTAAAATAAGGGACACGAGGGTGGCTCAGTTGGTTGGGCATCCTGACTCTTGGTTTCGTCTCAGATCATGATCTCACAGGTTGGTGAGTTGGAGCCTGCACTGACATGGGAAGCCTGCTTGGGATTCTCTCTTTCCCTTCTCTACCCCTCCCTTACTCATGCTGTCTCTGGCTCTCTCAAAATCAATAAATACAACTTAAACATTTTATTAAAAAAGAGTATTAAAATCATAGCAAGCATATTTTATGACAAGAGTCAAAACTGTATAAATCAATTAGAAAAAGAACACTGCAAAATTCACAAATATGTGGAAACTAAGCAACATGCAGTGTACAACTAATGGGTCAAAGAAGGATTCAAAACAGAAATCAAAAACTACCCTGAGATAAATGAAAACTGAAATACAATGGACCAAAAGTTCCACGATGCAGCAAAAGCAGTTCTTAGAGGAAGTTAATAGTGATAAATGCCTACATCAAGAAACAAGAAAAATCTCAAATAAACAACCAATTTTACACCTGAAAGAACTTTAAAAATGAACAACAACAAAAACCAAAGTTACAAAAAAGAAGGAAATAACAAAGATCAGAGAAGAAATAAAGGACACTTCCCATCTAACTATGCCCAAAGGAACATAGCAAGCAAAGGACAATTGTTCTGACCTTTGCTAAGCCAGCAGAAACTATCACATGACCACATCATGTCAAATGACCAGAAATGTAGCTGGTGTTGATTCCTGACTTTCTCATTTCTGAAAAAGGTTCTTATGTAGTATTCTCAATTAAGAAAGTGACAAAGACTAAATTATTGAAGCCTCAAAACACTTTAAAGGAACAACTTCCTCCTTGACAATTCTCCAGTTACTACAAAAACAAAAAACCAAAACATGTAAACAACACGGAAAGTCCTGTTCATTGGTCTGAACTTTGGAGACGCCAGTGCATAAAAATCCCAAAACGGGAGGAAACATCAAAATCTGAGAAACTCACCTCTGAACAGGAATCCATACTCCACACCTGACACTATGACCCACTCGTGTTGCTCCCCTTGCTGCCAGCCTACATGCTGCAGGACCACCTGCTGCCAGCCCACATGCTGTGGGTCCAGCTTCTGCCAGCCTTGCTGTTGTTGTGGGTCGAGCTGCTGCCAGCCTTGCTGCTGCCCAACTTGCTGTCATACCACCTGCTGCAGGACCAGCTGCTGCAGGACCACCTGCTGCCAGCCCAGCGGCTGTGGGTCCAGCTGCTGCCAGCCTTCCTGCTGCTGATTGTCTTACCAAACACCATCTGCACATAACACCCTCCTGTTAACTGGCTTGCCATTTGGGGGCCAAATTTCCTCCCTAGATTTTGGTGAAAGCCAGCGTGCAATCGCCAACATTTTTGTTTCTCATATATGTTTATAAGCTTGTGAATCAGCTTGATGCTGTGCAGAGGACTTCCTCCAAGTCTCTCTCTCCATGTATGTGGCTCATGTGCAGCTTCAGAAATTCTTGGTACTAAGTTATGGCCTTGGCTTTGATTCTGAAGTCAGGATCACCTGCTCCCTCAAAGTAACTTAAGAAAACAAGTTTTCATGTTTTTTTCATAGATTCCTGCAACTGATTAATAAACTTCATAATCATATTTTCAATGTACTTATGATTATTTCTCCTACTTTCATTTTTTATAATCGTTTGAGTCATCTCGTTAGATGCAAGTGTTTTACATGGCTTATATGCCTCTTAGTAAAGTCTATACCCTAATTCTCCCCATATTGTTTTGTTTTACTGTATTGATATCAGAACTTGTATACATATTGGGTACCATATGTATCATCAAACATGAGCTACACAACAGCCTAACATGAATAGTATTCCACATTTTAGGTGAGAATATTTCACTGTGTAATTTCATATAGCCAATAATGAACAGACTCAGATTCAGGACTGGATATTTTTTTTTTCCTGCTCAAAGGCAACTACTTTTACATGTCAGTAAAAGTAGCAACAATATTTAGTACTGAGGACTAGTAAGCTGTGCAAATGAATTTCTCCTTTAACAATGGAGGAAATAACCCCTCATATATGCAGATAACATCTGTTCAAAAATAAGTTTCTCACAACTCAGCAAGCAGCAGATACATGTGAGGGCAGGTAGGACTGCATTTTGGAGCTGTCAAGAAAACAGGGAGCCTTTCCCATCTCCATATGTTCAGCCACACGTGCAATTTGTCCCCATGAAATCTTGTTAGGATCCATTGTGTCCTCACAATAGAGTCTCAGCTAAACTGACTAATATCTTTGTTTCGTGCAAATCCAATTCAGAATAACCTCCTTCTACTAAACATCTACCACCAGAATGAGAAAATAAGTAATTCCCTGTAATAAAAAAATGGAGCATATATTGCACTCCCCCTTCTTCAGCTCAGGTTATGATCTCACGGTTTGTGAGTTTGAGCTCTGCATTGGACTTGCTGCTGCCAGGGCAGAGCCCACTTCAGCTCCTATGTCCCCTTCTCTTTCTGCCTCTCTCTCTCTCTCTAAAATGAAAAAACATTAAAAAAATTCTTAAAGAAATTTAAGACAAAATTAAAGACTCAGAGACTGTGCAATGAGCACATATGATTTTCTGAACCATCCAAGAAACTAAACAACCTCCTGTATTCTGTGAGGCAACTCTGAAGGATTTGAGGGGAATTAAGAGTGTTTTCCAGGAGGGTGAGAAGAATGTGAGGAAGAAGACAAATAACACAATGTGGGCATTCATAGGAGTTATAATAGAAAGTTGGCACTCTGGTCCTGAAATAATGGTGCTTCTTCAGCACTCAGGGATGTGAGGCTTGATTTGGGCTGAAGACTTAGGAACATTAGGCCCCGAGTCACCTCCTGGGAGCAGTGGAGGAATCTTGATGAACCATGAAGGTTCATTTCCAGGACACATGCCAACATTGTAGACTACATATCTGGGATTCTCTGAAGAGACTGCCAAGACCATGCGAACCTAATACTGCTTCTTAAGAGCCAGATGGTTGGGTGATGAGATGAAGAACTGACACAACCTAGTTCCTACTATTTGCCAGGTATTGACCAAATCCTTCATGTACGTTATCTTTAATTCTTTAAGAAGAATTGAGAATTAGAAATTAATAATTTCTATGAAGAAATTTTCAACATAGGTATTAAGGTTCCCATTATGGAGATGAGGAAATAGGACTGAGAAGGGTAAAGTAATGCCAGACTTTGGTTTCTCCCAGAATCTACTCTGAAGGATAGAGTCCAGGCATGTAGTTTCTTTGGGGAGGTCAAATCACACTGGTAGAAGTGTGGGGAAGTGACACAGGGAGGGGGCACTTTAAGGCCAGTGTCACAGTTTGCAAGTGAACCTTAAACCTGAAAAATATATCAGAGATGATGTAACACACACATGATGGGATTCTCCTAATAGCTACAAGGGAGCTGGAGTCTTTTTAAATCAACTCTCCAGAATCGTTGGTCGAGCATTTCTCTCAGTGTGGTGCACATAGAAAGCATGGCATTTTGCTGTTGCATGAAAACAGCCTTTAGGCATAGAGATGCAGGTCTGGTAGGTAGAAATTGTCCCCAACACACTTAGATCTATGACATACAGTGGGCATATTCAAGATATTGAGAAACTATGGTTTTCACCAGTCACTCCAATATTTTTTTTCATCAGAGTGGTGGACAGACACAATATCTAGAAGAAAAATAAGACTGAAGAGAAAACAGAGGAGGAGAAGCAAGAGGAATTGAAAGGGTAGAAGGAAAGGAAGAAAGGAAGGAAGGAAGGAAGGAAGGAAGGAGGAAAGAAGGAAGGAAGGAGAAAGCAAAGAGGGAAGAAAAGGGAAGACAAAAAGGGAAATAAGAGAGAGATGGACACAAAGCAGAGAAAGAAGAAGGAAGGAAGGAAGGAAGGAAGGAAGGAAGGAAGGAAGGAAGGAAGGAAGGAAGGAAGGGAAGAATTAAGAATTAAAAACAATTCAGCACAATAAAGATGTACTCTAAACATGAAGTCACTGACTAGGCTAGTTAACAAGGTTAGGACTAGAATCACCCAACTCACACTGGTTCGTCCATACTGCCCCAGTTACACCCCTGAAAGTCCTACATCCTGAGAAAGCACTCAATCCTAGGCAAATCAGCACTATTGGTCAACAAGGATGTACATTGATGCTTGCTTAGTCCCAGTGTACTGCTGCTGCTTCTACCCACCTGCTTTGGTTATGCCTTGCCATGTGAAAGAGATGATACCAGACATCTCTACCCAAAGGTCCTTGGTTGAACTGAGTTACTACAAGAGACGGATATGCCTGTGGGAGTCTTGAATCAGGCTTTTGTGGGGAAACAGACCTGGGCTCACACATTTACATTTGTCCCCATGAACATATCAGCATCATGTTCCTCTCCCCAGGAATACTCCTAATCCACATACAACCTAAGGACCAAAGCTGGGGAGGGATCACTGCTCTGTCACTACCCAGTCAAACTGGAAATGAATACATGATCTGATGATCATTGAAGCAAGAGCGATGCTGCTGATGTGACAAATTTCCTTTAATCTGAAAATGTTTCTATGAGTTATTCTCAAATAGGAAACACATTAAACACCTATTTTCTAAAGATTCCTATCATTTATGGAATATCTTCTTCTACAAGCCCCCAGTGACTATGGAAAACAATGTAAACACCAACAAGGAAAGTCCCACCCATTGGTCTAAACTTCGGCGGTCCAACACATAAAAGCCCCAGATCAGGAGGAGGCACCAAAATCTGAAAACCTCACCTCTGCACAGGACCTGCCCATCCTCCACCCCTGACACCATGACCCACTCATGTTTCCCCTCCTGCTGCCAGCCTACGTGCTGCAGGACCACCTGCTGCCAGACCACATGCTGCCAGCCAACATGTGTGACTTCCTGCTGCCAGACCACATGCTGTGGGTCCAGCGGCTGTGGACAAATTTGCAGTGGGTCTACCTGCTGCCAGTCATGCTACCACCTGCTGTAGAACCACCTGCTGCCACCCTTGCTGTGTGTCCAGCTGCTGCCATCCTTCCTGCTGCTGATTGCCTTGCCAAGAACCATCATCTCCACGCAACATGGTTTGCCATTTGGAAAACAAAGTCACTGCCAATCATTGTTGAAAGTCAGCATGCGATCGCCAACATTTCTCTTATTCATCTGCCTGTCTACAAGCTTATGAATCAGTTTGATGAAGTGTGGACCACTTCTCCCTGATTCTCTTCTTCCATCATCTTATGAGTCATGTGCTAACTTCATGCATCCTGATACCGAGTCATGATCTCTGCCTTAACTCCACAGTCAAGATCTTCACCCTCTCCCTATCAGTAATATAGAGAAAGAAATCCTCAGGATTCATACATAGGTGTCTGCAACTACTGTAAATCTTCAAATTATGTTTTCTTTTTCAGTGTACTCACGGTCCTTGTATCCTGCTTTCTTCTTTGCATGATCACTTTGAAGGTCTCCCTAGATATAAAGGATCTCATCTATATTTCTTAAGAAATTCTGTACCATTCTGCATCCCATATGATCTTTGTTTCCTTATACAGCATTCTCGATGTAAGGATTTATACACAGGTTGCATATCACATGCAGTATCTATTTGGAGCCTCGTACAGTCCTCCACTAATTATTGTCTCCATTTTCAGATAAGGAAATTTCACAGTGGAATGTCATGTACCTGACATGGACAGACTCAGATCCCAGACTGTGTCTCCTGCCTTGATGAAGGGCACTTACATTCATCTCTCCAGACAAGTTAGAAAACATCCTGGGACTGAGCACCAGCAAGATGTTCATCTGAGTGTCTTCTCTGACCACAGAAGTAATATTCTCCAGTATATGCAGGTGACATCTGGGACAAAGTTGTAGACATTAGTATCCTACAGTTCAGCCATCAGCAGCCTCATGTGGGGGCAGTGAGACCTTCCCTTTAGAGATCTTGGATCTTTTTGCTGCCTTGGGCTCAAAATCTATGGAGCCTTGGGCTCCATCCAGCCCCTCAGCACTCCTCTGCATCAGATACAGGTGAGTATGCGGTGTCCTCATGAGCCACAGACGTGGCTGAACACACTTGTGTTTGGGTTGTGGAAATCACATTCTTGTTTGGCCTCCTAGTCCTCAGGACTTAATGGCAGAGTTAAAAGGTATCAGGAAATTTTATGCCAAACATATTATGCTCCCCAACTGTAAGGCAATTTGTTATTGTGATCAAAATGTTACCAAGACAATTAAGGAAGGACAATGTCAGGGACTGAGAGTCTGTGCAATGGGCATGTATGACTTCAAGTAATCCATGGGCTCTGAACCATCTATAGAACAAACACTATCCATTATTTTATGAAGGAACTATGAAGCATTTGAGGGAAATAAAGATGCCTGTTCCAGGGTGGTGAGAAGAATGTGAGGAAGAAAAAGAGAAAACAAGGTGGACATTCATAGGAGTTGTGATAGACAGAAGGCTGGTGCTTCTGGTCCTGAACTAATGGTGCTGCCTCAGCACTCAGGGGTGTGAGGCTTGATTCAGGCTCTGAGAGGAAAAGGAGAATTAAGCCTTGGGTCACATTCTGGGATCAGTGGAAGGACCTCTGATGAGCTGTGAAGGCTCATGTCCAGGGAACTTGCCAACGTTGATGCCTACGTATCTGGGATGCTCTGGAGAGACTGCCAAGACTAAACTTGCCTACCTCTGATTCTTAAGAGCTGGGTATCTGTGTGACAGGATGAAGAACTGACATGACCCATGGTCCTACTACTTGCTAGGTATTGACCAAATGTTTCATGTACATTATCTTTAAATCTTTCCTTTTATTAATTTTTATTTTAATTCCAATATAGTTGATCTACCATGTCAAATTCATTTCAGGTGTACAATATAGTGATTCATCGTTTCCATACAGCACCCAATGTTCATCACAAATGCACTCCTTAATCCTCGTCACCTATTTCAACCGTTCCCCCACCACTGTCTCCTCTGGTAACCATCGGTTTGTTCTCTCTAGTTAAAGAGTCTGTCTCTCTTTTCCTTTGCTCTTTCATTTACTTTCTTAAATTCCACATGAGTGAAACCATATGGTATTTGTCTTTCTCTGACTGACTTATTTCATTTAGCATTATACTCTCTAGTTCTATCCATGTCGTTACAAATGTAAGACTTCACTCATTTTTATGGCTAAATTATATTCCATTGTAGATATATATCACATCTTCTTTATCCATTTGTCTATCAGTGGACACTTGGGCTGCTTCCATATACTGGCTATTGTAAATAATGCTGCTACAAACATAGGGTTGCATGTATCCCTTTGAATTAGTGTTTTTCTATTTTAGAGGTAAATACCCAGTAGTGCAATTACTGGATCATAAGGTAGTTCTATTTTTAACTTTCTGAGGACACTCCATACTGTTTTCCACAATGGAGCCACCAGTAGTACAGGAGAGTTCCCTTTCTCCACATCCTCACCAACAGCTGTTGTTTTTCTGTTGTTGGTTGTAGCCATTGTGACAGGTGTGAGGTGCTATATCTTATAATTTTGAATTGCATTTCCCTGATGATGAGTCATGTTGAGTATCTTTTCATGTGTCTGTTGGCCATCTATATGTCTTCTTTGGAGAAATGTCTGTTCATGTCTTCTGTCCATTATTTAATTGGGTTACTTTTTTGGAGGTGTTGAGTTGTGTACGTTCTTTACATAATTTGGATATTGACCCTTTTCAGATATGGCGGTTACAAATTCTCCCATTTCGTAGGTTGCCTTTTAGTTTTGTTGATTGTTTCCTTGGCTATGCAAACACTTTTTATTTTGATGTAGTCCTGATAGATTACTTTTGCTTTATTTCCCTGGCCTCAGGAGACCTATCTAGAAAAAATTTGCTATTATCAGTATCAGAGACATTACTGCCTGTGCTGTCTTCCAGAATTTTTATGCATTCAGGTCTCACATTTAGGTCTTTAATCCATTTAGAATTTATTTTTGTGTGTGGTGTAAGAAAGTGGTCTAGTTTCGTTCTTTTGCCTGTAGCTATCCAGTTTTCCCAACACCATTTGTTAAAGAGACTGTCTTTTTCCCATTGGTTACTTTTGCCTCCTTTGTCAGACACTAATTGACCATATAATTCTTGGTTTATTTCTGGGTTTTCTATTCTATTCCACTGGTCCGTGTGTCTATTTTTGTGCCGGTTCCATACTGTTTTGATTATTATGGCTTTGTCTTGAACTGTGATAACTCCAGCTTTGCTTTCCTTTTTCAAATAACTTTGGTTATTTGGGATCTTTTGTGGCTCCATACAAATTAGAATTATTTGTTCTAGTTCTATGAAAAATATGCTGTTGGTATTTTGATTGGGATTGCATTAAATTGGTAGTATCTTTAATTCTTGAGGAAATTTTCAACATAGGTATTAAGGTTCCCAATTGTGGAGATGAGGAAATCGGGACTGAGAAGGGTAAAGTAATGTCATAGTTTGGTTTCTCCAGCAAGCTACTCTGGGGAGGACAGATCACACTGGTAGGAGTGTGGGGAAGTGACACAGGGAGGGAGCACTTTAAGGCCAGTGTCACAGTTTGCAAGTGAACCTTAAACCTGAAAAATATATCAGAGATGATGTAACACATACACACATTGGGATTCTCCTAATAGCAATGAGGGAGCTAGAGTCTTTATAAACCAACTCTCCAGAATCATTTGTTGAGCATTTCTCTCAATGTGGTATGTATAGGAAGCATGACATTCTGCTGCTGCATGAAAACAGCCCTTAGGCATAGAGATGCAGATCTAACACACTTACATCTATGACATATGGCAGGCATATTCAAGATATCATTGACAATCTATGGTTTTCACCAGTCACTCCAATATTTTGTTCATCAGATTGGTGGACAGACACAGTATCTAGAAGAAAAATAAGACTGAGGAGAAAGCAGAAGAGGAAGAGCAAGAGGTATTGAAAGGGAGGAAGGAAGGAGGGAAGGAAGGAAGGAATGAATGAACAAACAAACGAATGAATGAGTGAATGAACAAAGGAGGGGAAAGGGAAGAAAAGACAGAAAGAGAGAGACAGACATAGCATAAAAAGGAAGAAATGAAGAATGAGAGACAGGGAGAGGGAGGAAGGAAACAAAAGAATTAAAAATTAAAAACAATTCAGCACAATAAAGATGTAGTCAGCCACATTAAGTCACTGACTAGGCTAGTTAGTAAGATTAGGACTAGAATCATCCAACTCACCCTGGTTTGCCCATACTGCCCCAGTTATATCACTGAAAGTCCTATATCCTGCAAAAGCCTTCAGTCTTAGGTAAATCAGGAGTACTGGTCAACAAGGATGTACATTGACTGATGCTTGCTTAGTCCAAGTGTATTGCTGCTGCTTCTACTCACCTGCCTTGGTTCTGCCTTGCCATATGGAAGAGATGATGCCAAACATCCTCTACCCAAGAGTCTTTGGTTGAACTGGGATATATATACAAGTGGGGTAGGGTGCTACAAGAGACAGATATGCCTGTGGGAGTCTTGAATCAGGCTTTGGGGGGAAAGAGATTTGGGCTCAGGCACGAATTTAATTCATCCCTATGAACATATCAGCATCCTGCTCCCCTACTCCAGGGATACTCCCAGTCTACGTGCAACCTAAGAAACAAAGCTGGGGAGGGACCGCTGCTCTGACCCTACCCAGCCCAGCAAGAACTTGAATACATGATTTGATGATGACTGAAGAATGACACTGCTGATGTGACCACTTTCCTTTAATCTAAAAATGTTTATATGAGTTATTCTCAAATAGGAAACACATTAAACATTTATTTTCTAAATATTCTTGAAATTTGTGGAACTTTCTCTTCTACAAGCCCCCAGTGACTATGGAACACCATGTAAATACCAACAAAGAAAGTCCTTCCCATTGGTCCAAACTTTGGGGTCCAGTGCATAAAATCCCCAGAACAGGAAGAGGCACCTGAATCTGAGAAACTCACCCCTCAGAAGAAGCCCACTCTTCACTCCTGACACCATGACCCACTCGTGCTGCTCCCCTTGCTGCCGGATCACTTGCTTCCACCCCACGTGCCATTAGCCTAGTGGCTGTGGGTCCAGCTGCTGCCAGCCTTGCTGCCACCCAACTTGCTGTCAAACCACCTGCTGCCAGCCCAGCTGTGGGCCCAACAGCTGTGGACAAACCTGTAGTGGGTAGAGCTACTGTGGGTCCAGCAGCTGCCAGTCTTGCTGCGGCCCAATTTTCTGTCAAACCACCTGCTGGAGGACCACCTGCTGTCAGCCCCGTGGCTGTGGGTCCAACTGTTGCCAGCCCAGCTGCTGCCAGCCCATTGCCACACTACCTGCTGTAGGACCACCTGCTTCCACACTTGCTGTGTGTCCAGCTGCTGCCAGCCTTTCTACTGATGATCCACATACTAAATCATTGTGTGACAGAGACCAAAGTTCTCTCAATCATCAGTTCTCCAATTACTGTCCCAAAGTCTACTACTGCCAGGCTTCATTGGCATCCAGCATGCTGCCGCCACCTTTATTAGTCATACTCGTGATTAAAAGGCTCTGCTAGTATGCATGTTGCTGCAAAGAACTTCAGTCTTATAGCCTTCATCTTTATTTGCTGTTTATCTCTGATAGCTGTAGGCATTCTTTCTCCTTGACCTACAGTCATTGTGGCAGCCTTGCAAAATGATCACCACTTTCCCTCTCAGTATCACCAAGCACAAATTTATGATTTTTTTTGTTTCTTCCTTGTTTACTATTTCATTATAATCATTTTTATATACTTATTATTCTTCTTTCTTACTTCCACCTTTCATAATCACTCTGCATTGTCTTCCCAGATGTGGGAAAGCTTTTCTGGTTCCTTTCTAGTAAAGTCTTTGCTATCTTCCAGCCTATATTATGATTTTGCTTTTTGCAACCCATTTATTTTAATGCCAAGCATTAATAGTTCATTTCACAAGTATTTTCTATGCTAAGCCTGACAATGACCTCTAAACTGGCAGAACTAGAAAGATCACCTCCCTTTTACAGATGAATAATGGCCACTTGGCTAGTTATGGACAGGATTTGGTCAAGGGCTATAGCCTCTAATTCTAGCTCCAGGGTCTTACATTTGCAATGTACAAGAAAAACAGTGGTCTGTGCATTGGAAAGGCGTTTGTCTTGTATGGCGTGTATATTACTGAAAATAAACCTTTCTGTGTGCAAATGATTTTTCTGTTCACAAATGTATTTTCCCACCTATTCCCCAAAGCTCAATGACCACTTGTACATGTAAGGGCAGTAGGCAGGTTTTAAGAGCCATCCGGCATGTTTAAGCATCCATTATATTGCTGGCAGTGTGCCAGCATACTGAAGCCTAAGGCCTATGTACAGATCCCTGTTGTTTGATGTCAGGGAATGGCATTCTGGCATGGTCTTTTTCATCTGGCCACATGTAGTGTGGAACATAGAAAATAGATCAGGTAAAACCATAGCCTCAGCCATATTTCATGGACCTCTAAACTTCCATTCCATTTCTTCTCATACCCAGAACATGGACACAGTACTGGGAATTGAGCTAACCACACCATGGAAATTTTACCTTTGAGCCATCCACAATCTCTACAAAGCACCATGCTTGAGTTTTATCTGATAATCTCTGAAGAGATGCCTGATTTATAACAGGGGACAGAGATAAATCAAGGTAACAATATTTGTTAATTACTTTCATATGTTGGTCTCAATTAGTGTTCCTAAACCTTGGCACTATTGACATTTTGGGCCAGATAATTATTTGTTGGCAGAGTGGAGGTACTGCTTTGAGCTCTGAAGCATGTTTAGCCGCATGCTGGACTCTACCCACTAGATGCCAGTAGCAACCCTTCTTACTTGTTTCAGACAGAGGTAAGATGGGGACAGAGAGTGGATAAATGGTAAAAACTCAAGAGTGGATTATTCTTCTATAAGAAGAAGAATGGTCTAAATGTATAAAATTGGATAATAATAAAACATGACATCAAAACTCATGGGATGCAATAAAAGCAGTGTTTTGATTCTAATTTGTATGTTTAAATCTTTATATTAGAGGAGAGGAAACCTTAAAATTAGAGTTAAATGGCCTATCTTAAGAAGCTAAAGGAAAGCAATAGAATTGTCCCCAAACTACATAGAAGAAATTAAATACTTAAAAAAAGAGTGGAAATTAATAAAACAGAAAAGAAAACAAAAATAATGAAGTTCAATAAAGCTGAAAGTTTGGTCTTTTTTAAAGTTTTTTTTTAGTTTATTTATTTATTTATTTAGAGGGGGGTGAGGGGAAGGACAGAAAGAGAGGGAGAGAGAGAGAATCCCAAGGACTGACAGTGCAGAGCTGGACACAGGGCTCGAACTCACGGATCGTGAGATCATGGCCTGAGCCAAAATCATCTCAGAGCTCTTGTCGGACGCTTAACCAACTGAGCCACAGGTGCCCCAAAAGTTTGGTCTTTAAAAGGTGAACAAAATAGATAAAACTGTGGGAAGATTGATCAGCTAAAAAATGAACAAAAAAAAAAAGATAAAAATGGTATGTAAGGAAAATTTTGGCATAAAATATAGATAGAACGGATTTTTATTTTTTTGATATAATTCATTGTCAAATTGGTTTCCATACAACACCCAGTAAGTACCCTCCTCCCTACCCATCACCCACTTTCCCCTCTCCCCCACCCCCCATCTACCCTTAGTTTGTTCTCAGTCCTTAAGAGTCTCTGATGGTTTGCTTCCCTCCCTCTCTGTAACTTTATTTCCCCCCCTTCCCCTCCCCCATGGTCTTCTGTTAAGTTTCTCAAGATCTACATATGAGTGAAAACATATGGTATCTGTCTTTATCTGCCTGGCTTATTTCAGTTAGCAAAATACCCTCCAGTTCCATCCAGGTTGCTGCAAATGGCAACAAAATAAAATTATTTTAATTATCTGTTGCCATGTTACAAACTACTACTGAGGAACAACAATTGTTTACTATTTCTCATGACTCTGGGGCTGAATGAGCTCAGTTCTTTTGTCTCTCAGGGTATTGACTGGGAGAAAATATTCACAATCATACAAGGGACAAAGGATCAGTCTCAAGAACCTGTAAATAACTCCCACAAACTGGTACACATAAACAACCTCATAGAAAATTGGGTAATAAAATTTTTTTAATAAAATTGGGTAAAAGAAGTAGACAGGAATTTTATATTAGAGAAAATGCAAATAGTCAATAAACATGAAAAAAAATCAAAAGTGTAAGTGATCAAGAAATACAAATCACGGGGCGTCTGGGTGGTTCAGTTGGTTAAACGTCCGACTTCAGCTCAGGTCATGATCTCACAGTCTGTGGGTTCGAGCCCCACGTCGGCTCTGTGCTGACAGCTCAGAGCCTGGAGTCTGCTTCAGATTCTCTGTCTCCTTCTCTCTCTGCCCCTCCCATGCTCATGCTCTGTCTCTCTCTGTCTCAAAAATAAATAAAAACTTAAAAAAAATTTTTTAAATACAAATCAAAACCTCAACAAGATTTCCAATTTACACCACTATATTGGAAAACAATTTAAAATAATCTACGGCAATCCCAAGAAGTAGAAAGGATGTGAATCCACAGAATCTCTTGCACGTTGCGGAGGGGGTGGAGGTGTGGATGTAGGTGACACTAATTTGTACCGGCCACTTAGGGAAACCAAGTGGCTTTTTCTATTAAATGATGGACCTGTCAATCAAACTTGCCAATAAACTCACTCCCTCAGCTTTGTTGACAACCAAACATTCTATTAATAATCTTGTTAAATCGTGAGCCTTCTTAGTGGAATGCAGCCTGCTTCGTTTTGATTTTTTCCTTCGGTATTTCCTGTGGATGCGTCTGCCAGCTGCTGGTCTGCTTCACGTATCCTTGATGTAAAATCATGATCTCAGCCTTGGAAAATGGCTCATCCCCTTTTCCTGTAAGAATCATAAAAAGCAAATTCTTTGAACTGTTCTCTTAAGTTTCTGCAACTGATCAATCTTTACAAATGATCGGTATCAACCCTGTTACATCAAGACACTCATTATTCCTGTGCCCAGCTCCTCTCTTTCATGACCACGTAAAATCATCTTCCTAAAGTCTTTACTGTTGTAGACCATACATTGGGATTTTGTTTTATACAGCTATTCTTTTAAAGGTCCCTGCATGTGTATCGCATTTCATATTACTGCTTCTAATCTCACAGTAACCCCACAAAGCTGGGCAAAGCAAGAACCATCGTTTCCATGGTACAAGTGGGAAGTCACTTGCCTTATGTCATACAGCTAGTAACTGACAGAATTAGGTCTCATAGCTAGATGGTCTGACTCCTGACTCAGGACATTTTATTTAGATTTTACTGCAAGTAGAAATAACTCTGGTGACTGAGGTTTGGGAAGGTGCACAATTTTAGTTTCTAGTCTCCTGATAGAAATAAAACATCTTCTACATGCAGGTCATTTATCTTCCTAAAACAGCAGTTTCCAACTCCGCTTCCCACAAACCTAGGAACAATAGTAGTTGGTTTTAAGGACTAGGGTAAATGAAGTGAGCCTTTTGTTATCTCAGAGTTCTGGTCTGCCACTGACCAATTCATCTCCACCAAGTATTTTTAGTATTTGGTATTTAGTTCCCGGCACTATTCCTAGGACATTAAGAAGGACGCTCACCTAAAAATGTTTTTTTCTTCTATGTCATGGAAATGGCTGTCTTGCTTGGTCTCATTCACTGGTGTCACAGTTTGTATTTTCCAAAATCGACCACAACAGTAGCTACAGTCCCCCTGACTCTCCAGAGACTTATCAGATTCTCCCTGTGAATCTCAGCAAGGGTTGTGATTGTTCTGATAAAGAGAGGATAGACGAAGGGATGGTATGTAACTTCCTGGCTAAATCGTTAGAAGGATGTCATTTCTTCCTGGCTCTCTGCCTCTTTGAGGAAGCTCGCCCTGGGGGGAGCCAGCTACCATGCTATAAGGAAAGAGAACACATGGAGGAAAAACTCAGCTCCCTCCTCCCCCAGCTGACAGCCAGCACAAACTGCCACACAGATGAATGAGCAAGCTTTCAGATGATTCTAGCCCCCAGACTTTGAGTCTTCTTTTAAAAGAAAAAAATGTGGTTTTTTTTGAGAGAGAGAGAGGAAGAGAGAGAGAGACAGAGTGAGAGACAAAATCCCAAGCAGGCTCCCTGCTGTCAGCCCAGAACCTGATGCAGGGCTCAATGTCACAACTGTGAGACCATGACATGAGCTGACATCAAGAGTCAAATGCTTAACTCACTGAGCCAACCAGGTGCCCCTGAATCTTCTAGCTGAGGCCCCAGACATCATGAAGCATCACAGTCTGAATTTCTGATCTACACAATTTATGAAGACAATAAGCAGTTGTTTCTACCATTAAGTTTGGGGGTAACTAGTTATGCTACTTTAGACTAAAAAAACTCTGCAAAGCACTCAAGGTACATTTTCAGTGCCTCCAAACTCTACATCAATTTAACTTCCTGATCAAAGCATTGTAAGGAGGTTATACGTCTGTAGAATCCTAGGAATTGAAGTAACTGAGCAATGGGTATATAACCCTCTGATCCAAACTGTTTCTAGATTTGGTGAGGCAGAGATGAAGCTGAAGAGATTCAATATCAGAGTGTTAGCAGAAAGCAGGATTTGCTGACGAAAAAAGGAAACCATCATCCATGATGGGTGTAGTTCTCCAGAGTAGAAGCCAGACTTTCTGAAAAAGAACTGAGCAATGAAGAGACAGCCAGATATTTGCTGGAAGAAGACCTAATATTGGCTCTGGGAGGAAAAGAATAGTTTGTGGCCAGAGCCATCTCCTTCTGGTTAGGTCTTGGGAGACCTACCACTGCAAAGGGATTTTTGGAAGAGGCTGCCAGGTTATCCAACTTGCTAAGGGCTGGTTTCCCTGATGCATGACTTTAGGGGAGGGATGAGCTGCGGGGCTGTCATTCACTGAATGACTACAGATATTAGACTTGATATTTCTCATCATTTCTAGTTCATAACCCAGCAAGTTTTAATTATCCTCACTTTATAGATGAGGAAACAGAGGCTGAGAGATGAACTAACTTGCTCAAAGAGGCACCACTTGCCAGTGGTTTACCTGGCCTCAAACACTGGGCTGTTTGTACCTGTGAAAATCAATATAAGGAAACCTTGTTCAAAATTAAGTCAACAATGGGGTGCCTAGGTGGCTCAGTTGGTTAAGCGTCCAACTCATGGTTTTGGCTCAGGTCATGATCTCACATTCGTGAGTTCGAGCCCTGTGTTTGGCTTTGCACTGAAAGTGCGGAGCCTGCCTAGAATTCTCTCTCTCTCCCTCACTTTCTGCCCCTTTCCCACTCACACTGTCTCTGTCTCTCTCAAAATAAATAAATAAACTTAAAAAAAATAAAATGAAGTCAAGAGCACATGAAAAGATGCTCAACGTCACTCATCATCAGGAAAATGCAAACCAAAACCACAGTGAGATTTCACCTCACACCTGTCAGAATGGCTAAAATCAACAACACAAGAAACAACTGATGTTGTTAAGGATGTGGAGAAAAAGGAATCCTCCTGCACTGTTGGTGGGAATGCAAACTGCTCCAGCCACTGTGAAAAACACTATGGAATTTCCTCAAAAAGTTAAAAATAGAACTACCTCATGATCCAATAGTTGCACTACTGGGTATTTACCCCCAAAATACTAATTCAAAGGGATACATGCATGCTTTTGTTTATAGCAGTATTATTTACAATAGCCAAGATATGGAAGCCGCCCAAGTGTCCATTGACAGATGAATGGGTAAAGAAGATGTGGTATGTATATATAACGGAATATAATTCAGCCATAAAAAAGAATGAAATGTTGCCATTTGCAACAACATGGATGGAGCGAGAGAATATAATGCTAAGTGAAATAAGGCAATCAGAGAAAGACAAATTCATATGATTTCATTCATATATGGAATTTAAGAAACAAACAAAAAATGAGCAAAGGAAAAAAAAGAAAGACACAAACCAAGAAATAGACTCAACTGTAGAGAACAAATTGATGGTTACCTGAGGTGGGGGAATAGGTGAACTAGGTGATGGGGCTTAAGGGTGCACTTGTCCTGATGAACAATAGGTGATGTCTGGAATTGTTGAATTGCTATATTGTATGCTTCAAATTAATATAACGCTGTATGTTAACTATGCTGGAATTATAATTAAGTAAGGTTAGGTAAGGTAAGGTAAAGTAAAGTAGAGTAAAGTAAAGTAAAGTAAAATCAAGTCAGGAGGCCATGGAGGGGAGTTCTACCACTTTTCATCAATTGCAAACCCCATAAGGGAAGAGACATATCTTGCAAGTACCTTGCAAATCCATACTTTAGCTACTTTACTACCCCAGCAGGAGGAAGAAAGGTTTTCCTACCCCCCACAGCAACAGTCCAGCCAATGAGAGACCATCACGGTTCAGCCAATGAAAAGCCACTGTACTTAAAGTTCCCAGTTTGCTCTAATGTTTGCCTTTTTGTTTACAACAGCCCTCCCAACTTCCCTCTTTCTTCTCAGGACTTGGCTATGGTTTTGCCCTAGCTTACTTGTCCCAAATTACAATTCTGTTATATCTGAATAGACTCATTTTTGCTGGTAAGATAACTGACAGTATTTTTTTAAGTTTATTTATGTATTTTGAGACAGACAGAGACAGCACAAGTTGGGGAGGGGAAGAAAGAGGAGACAGAGAATCCCAAGAAGGCCCCACGTTGCTAGCATGGACCCCAACACAGGGCTCGAACTCACAACCAGGGAGATCATGACCTGAGCCACAACAAAAAGTCAGAAGCTCAACCGACTGAACTTCCTCTGACAGTTTTATTTTTAAGGTTAACGTGCCAAACTCACTGTGTGCCTATACTCTCTCCCCACCAGGCTGGGGAGAGAACATGGCCTACGAAGCCTTGAACATGAAAACAAATTGCTTGGTACTTTCACACATTGCCATGGAGTTACATCTAGATATTTATTTCAACAAACAAGAGTTGCTTAGTATTTACTTTGTGTTAAGTGCTGTGTCAGGTCCTGGAACTACAGAAGTGAACAAGACATTCCAGGTCCTCACCCTCACTGTGCTTCTAATGGAATACAAACAAGAGATGAAATTTATACACCAGAAGTAGGATTGATGAGTCTTTGCCATGAAGGATATAGGAAGAATGGGTTGAGAGGTCTATACGTATGCAGGATTGTGTCTGGCCAACCCAGTCAGGAAGGGAAAGAGAAAAATTCCATATGGAACTCATGAATCAATTTACAATGTAGGACAGAAGGAGTGATATTGAAAGAAGAATTCAGGCACAACAGGAACTCCCCAACAATGTATATGCCAAAGACAATGAAAGATAGTTGGAATATATTAAGTAATTTTCCCAAAAGCCTACAGAACACTAATGATGTGAATACTCATCTACCTGATTTAAATCCTCATGGCCCAGCCTCTCCTGTCTTCTTCTGTAGTGGAGAAACTATGGATGAACATAGGAGAGATGCATAGATGGGTTCTCGTTATGTGGGCATGTGATAGCCTGCCTGGCCAGACACAGAAAATTGATGATGCCTTGAAAATGCAGATCACAAAATGGCTGGGAAAAGGGATACAAGGAAAAGGGATGAAGGTACACCCAAATCTCTGGGGATTGCAAGAGGGATCTCAGTGTAACTAAAACAGAATAGAAAATGCTTAAGCATCCAGATATACCACTCTGAACTTGATTTTTAACAGGGAGGAGGATCTGGTGGGCAAAGTTAATGATGATAAATGTGCTACAGAAGGACTATCTTAAAATATGTGATAACCAGTTGGGGAAATGTGTGCCTGACTGAAACTACATTCTACAGAGCAGAAAGATGATTGCCATGTTTAGAGGAAAAGGAACATGATTTCCTGGCACAAGGCACTGAAATAGAGAGCAGAGCTAATAAGGGTAGGGAAGTGCTCAGAAATGCTATTCTGATTGTGCAGTCACAGATGCTTCCTATGCAGGAAAAGTGCAGAGAGCCAAAGTGAACATAACGTAAAATGTGGAGACACTCTCTAAAAGAACTTCCCAAGGATGGGATGGACCACCCTGGGTTTATGAATGTTTTATTACCAGACATTCAAGCATGGGAACTGACAACCACTTGGCAGCCAGTTTATCAGGATTCCTTCCATGCCGAAGATTCTTTGAGGTCCCTAAACACTCTCTGCCTTGCCCCATCATTATTTAATTGATTGCTCACTAACATGTTGTCCTTCTCTGAGGTCCACAATGCTTTAAAGAAAACACGCTCTGTGATAATAAGCATTCCCTTGGAGGCTGTTTTCCGAAAGGCATTCAAGGTAGAATTCGTAGCCTTGACAAAGTTAGCTATCAGGGACCTGCCTTGAGCCTTGCAGTCTCTAAGACCTGGACTTGTTTACATCCTATGAGTGAAGCCACCTCTTGGAGCAGACTCATGTTAGCAAAGCCCATAAAGCAAGGACGCCTATTTATGAACTTACAGAGAATTAACTGTAACAGGAATTTCTCAACCACCCCATGAGCAAGGAATCAGTACAGAAATTAAAGGAACTAAATGTCAGATGGCATTTGATGCCTCCATCAAATTTTTATAAAATTTTAAAATTTTTACAAAATTCACAGTCCCAGATGAACTCTCCATCTCCCTTTGAACAGTGTTTGGTGGCACACTGCCAATGTTTGCTTCAGTGCTTGTCCTAACCCTTGAGTTTCCATGGTTCACCAACACCCTCAGTTAGGCTTCATATTTCTTACATCTTCAGTCAGATCTGAATCAATTGCCCAGACTTTGAAGACATCCTTCTTTTAAAAAAAATTCTTAATGTTTATTTATTTTTGAGAGAGAGCAAGAGAGAGAGAGAGCACACAAGCAGGGGAGGAGCAGAGAGAGAGGGAGACACAGAATCCAAAGCAGGCTCCAGGCTCCGAGCAGTCAGCACAGAGCACAACACAAGGCTCAAACTCACGAACTGTGAGATCATGACCTGAGCCAAAGTCAGAGGCTTAACCAACTGAGCCACCCAGGTGCCCCAAAGATATCCTTCTTTTTAAGATGACTTCACATAACAATGTAGATTCTGAGGCTCGGTGGTATGGCTTTGTAAGTCCTTGTTCATTCATCTTCATTTATATCACTGTATTGTGAGCATCCAAGATGACATTTCTATTGGCTGTTTAAGATATGTCTAATTGTATTTCAGGATGACTTTGGATTTATCTGCCTTTCTCTTCTCTACCAATTGGGAAAAAAAGAATCCTCAGTGATGTACAGTTATCATTAAAATGTTGCATTGACTCTTATTTTTGTGTGTCTTTGTTCATTAGGTTATAATCTAGCATGACCAGCTTGCTATGAGTGACACACCCATCGTATTCCTTCCTTCCCTCCTGTGAGTTACACCAGTGCTCACACTGTAGTTCACTTACTCTTCTTGCGATTTAGATAGAACATGAAAGCCAATCCCTAAGTGAGGCGCTCTAGTGCAATGTAATACTGTTTAAGAAAGAACAGGGGTTTATTTCAGAAAAACAGTCTCAGTCTTTGCTCCGTTCAAAGGAGGGGAAAGCTTGGCTCTTTCATCACTGAAAACCTTCTCCTTGGGATCTCTCCCTAATGGAATCATGGTTCAGAAATTGTACCTTAAGATTTTTTATGTGTTATGTGCTTGAAATTACAAAGAATGTTAGATCTGAAGCCCAAACTCTGAAATAGGTTTAATTTAAGGAGAACAAGAGAACTTGTAGAAACAACACGAAAGAAGCGATTTCAAAGCCAAATTTGTCACAAAAGAAATAGGAAATCTTACAGGCTTGGAGGTAACTTACATAGAAAATACAAGATTAAGAATCAGAAATAGGGGTGCCTGGGTGGCTCAGTCGGTTAAGCATCCAACTTCGTCTCAGGTCGTGATCTCAAGGTCCGTGAGTTTGAGCCCCGCGTCGGACTCTGGGCTGACAGCTCAGAGCCTGGAGCCTGCTTCCGATTCTGTGTCTCCCCCTCTCTCTGCCCCTCCCCTGCTCATGCTCTGTCTCTCTCTGTCTCAAAAATAAATAAAAACACTAAAAAAAACCCTTAAAAATAAGAATCAGAAATAAAATCAAATGATTCCCACTTCAATAAACAAATATAAACATTAATCTATGAAAATAAAGGGTATTCTTCAAAGAGAAAATACAGATTATTAAGAATCGTTAGTTGAAATTGATCAGAGAAATATTCACAACATTTTAGGCTTTATGTCGCCCCAGCTCAGGTGGTTAGAATCTTTTGTAAATGATGACAAAATCTACCGTCCCAATGAGGTTCCAGCTCAGTATTTTAATATTTCTCTAAAAGCCATTTCTTAGGGGATCCTGGGTGGCTCAGTCTGTTAAGCATCTGACTCTTGACTTCAGGTCAGATCATTGTCTCGCAGTCGTGAGATTGAGCCCCACACTGGGCACTGGGGATGGAGCCTGCTTGAGATTCTCTCTCCCTGTCTCTCTCTGCCCCTCTCCCATTTGAAATAAATACATAAATAAATAAATAAATAAATAAATATTATAAGGACATTGACATTTAGAATGGATGAAAACAGTGACCAAAATAATAAAAGTAAATTAAAATAAAAATTAAAAAATAAAAGCCATATCTTCAAGGCTGATTGTTCAGGCCCTAGCAAGTGTAATTGCTCAACATTTCCACAAAACAGTGTTTTCCTCAACTGCTTCACTATTCTTATTTCTGTTTTCCTTTCTCTTATCATAACTTTGAGCAGTCTTCCTAGCTATAGTTGGACTTTTCTGATTAATTTCCTAATCATCTCTACTTATATTGAAAATTCCAACTGATATTAGCCCTGAGTAATCCATTTATTTGTTTATTTAAATTCCAGTGTAGTTAACATACAGTGTTATATTCATTTCAGGTGTACATTATAGTGATTCAACACTTCCATATCTCAGTGCTCATCAAGATAAGTGTACTCTTTTTTTAATTTTTAATGTTTTATTTATTTTTGAACATGAAATTTATTGTCAAATTAGTTTCCATACAACACCCAGTGCTCATCCCAACAGGTGCTCTTAATCCCTTTCACCTATTCACCCATTTCCCCACCCACCTACCCTCTGGTAACCATCTGCCCAGATGTGGCTCCTCCCCTGGCCAGAAAACCTTCAGGGCCTCTTTCTAAACCAAAGCATTCTTCATCCAAGATAAGGGCCTAATAAAAACTAAGCAAGTGGTGCTGGGAAAACTGGACAGCAACATGCAGAAGAATGAACATGGACCACTTTTTTACACCATACACAAAAATAAACTCAAAATGGATGAAAGACCTAAATGTAAGACAGGAAGCCATCAAAATCCTCGAGGAGAAATCAGGCAAAAACCTCTTTGATCTTGGCTACAGCAACTTCTTACTCAACAATCTCCAGAGGCAAGGGAAACAAAAGCAAAAATGAACTACTGGGACCTCATCAAAATAAGCTTCTGCACAAGAAAGGAAACAGTAAGACTAAAAGGCAACCCACAGAATGGGAGAAGATATTTGCAAACGACATATCAGATAAAGGGTTAGTATCCAAAATCTATAAAGAACTTATCAAACTCAACACCCCCAAAACAAATAATCCAGTGAAGAAATGGACAACAGATATGGATAGACACTTCTCCAAAGAAGACATCCAGTTGGCCAACCAACACATGAAAAAATGCTCAACATCACTCATCATCAGGGAAATACAAATCAAAACCACCATGAGATACCACCTTACACCTGTCAGAATGGCTAATATTAACAACTCAGGCAACGACAGATGTTAGCGAGGATGTGGAGAAAGAGGAACTCTTTTGCACTGCTGGTGGGAATGCAAGCTTGTGCAGCCACTCTGGAAAACAGTATAGAGGTTCCTCAACAACTTAAAAATAGAATTATCCTATGACCCAGCAATTGTCCTACTAGGCATTTATCCCAGGGATACAGGTGTGCTGTTTCAAAGGGACATATGCATCCCAATGTTTATAGCAGCACTATCAACAATAGCCAAAGTATGGAAAGAGCCCAAACATCCATCAATGTATGACTGGATAAAGAAGATGTGGTGTGTATATATACATATACATGTATATATATATATATATATATATATATATATATATATATGTGTGTGTGTGTGTGTATACACACACACACACACACACACACACACACACACAATGGAGTATTACTTGCCAATCAAAAAGTATGAAATCTTGCCATTTGCAACTACGTAGATGGAACTGGAGGGTATTATGTTAAGTGAAATTAGTCAGAGAAAGACAAAAATCATATGACTTCACTCATATGAGGACTTTAACAGACAAAACAGATGAACATAAGGGAAGGGAAACAAAAATAATATAAAAACAGGGAGGGGGACAAAACAGAAGAGACTCATAAATATGGAGAACAGAGGATTACTGGAGGGGTTGTGGGAGAGGGGATCGGCTAAATGGGTAAAGGTCATTAAGGAGTCTACTCCTGAAATCATTGTTGCACTATATGCTAACTAATTTGGATGTAAATTTTTAAAAAATTAAATTAAAAAAAAACCCTAAAACTAAACTCTTCAGCTTCATTCAGATTCTTGCTTGGAACAAAGATTAAGATGAAAAGGGATAAATTTCAGAAGATCCTCCACCTTCTTCAGGTTGATTCCAAACAAAGTCAACCCAGTTCTTCCAAAGCACTTCCCTGTAATTGTCCAATGGTGAGAAACATAGCAAAGCATAAATATACTTAATATATAATGAACACCTAAGTGAGACTTAAAAAAAGAGTATTTTCCCCCACACAAATACTTGACTGTAAGAAGCAATAAGACTTCATTTAAGAGTCACTGGTAAAATTATAATTATGACATAGAAAGGAAGTCTTCTCAATATTACTTATGTACGCAAAGGATCACATTTGAACAGAATTGTGCGGAAGGAAAATTGCAAAGAGGAATTGATGGCCCCAAATGGATGTAGACTGTATAGAGAAAATTTAGTTTCTTCAAATGAGTTCTAGTTTCTTAACCTTAGACAATGTTACTTTTCAAATACCAACACAACTTCCAAGTGAGAACACCAAACCCTTATTGGCAATATTTGAAAATTTGAAAAATCATGGGGAATCTAAGGCATAAAGAGACTGGATGGGTATTAACATCAGAGACAATTTTCACCTAGTCTGAGTGCTGGAAATAAGAAACAGTCTCTCTCAGGAAGAATGAGCATTTGCAAAATATATACCAGGATTTGAATACAAGAACTGTTTTAGCTTGCTGATCATTAAAATAACTTACAATGTCTGTGAAGACTTTAATAAACAATCTATCTCTCTGCTATTGCACAATTAGCTATTATACAGGACATTTGTTGTTGTTGGTTGCTGTTGTTTGTTATAGCATTTATAGGGTTTTCTGTATTTCAAATTATTGAGTCTTCATTCTGTTTAGTGCCTGAGCTGCTGCTTTCTCTTTTCTTTAATCTGGCAAATATTAACTTCATTTATACAAACTTATTCTAAGAAAGGTATGCCTGGTGCATCCATGATAGTTGGACATCTTTGCATTGAGTGACTTCTTTCCCCCTCTTTTCCTGGTAGTTCAGTTCAATGGAGTTGATTCCTTTTCCCATGGTTTGAAATACTGTAAAAAAAAAAAAAAGGCTACTATGTTTATTCTTCTGGTGAAATACATTATGAGGGAAATAACAGGATTTGACTTAAGAAAACACATCCTAGTCTTCCTTGCCCTTGCTGAAAAGTTGGGCTTTATGGTCATTAGTGATAGTTTGGGTTTAGCTGAGTGTCATTAGAAATTGTTTATGCAGGGGCGCCTGGGTGGCTCAGTCGGTTAAGCGTCCGACTTCAGCTCAGGTCACGATCTCGCGGTCCGTGAGTTCGAGCCCCGCGTCGGGCTCTGGGCTGACGGCTCAGAGCCTGGAGCCTGCTTCCGATTCTGTGTCTCCCTCTCTCTCTGACCCTCCCCCGTTCATGCTCTGTCTCTCTCTGTCTCAAAAATAAATAAAACGTTAAAAAAAATAAAAAAAAAAAAAAGAAATTGTTTATGCATAAAATTCTCCATCCCCATCCTCCACCCCTACTGACTGTCATAATAATTGGTCAATTCTCCATCTCTAATATGTCTTCCTTCCACACTTCTTTGTTGTGTTTATAATTTGTTTTCTATCCACTATGGTCATTTGATTTGTTTTCTTTGCAAGTAAGACATTTCCAAATTTATCACCTAAAACTCTACTCATCTCGCATATCATTTTATGACCTAGATTATGTATAGTATGTCCTTCATAAGCCCTTATATTTAGAGGGTTTTTTACATTTTACAAAATTCTTTCACATCTATTCCCACACTACTCAGGCAAGAGCCCAAATTTTAAGACATTGGGCTAAGATTATGGACCCCATCCAGGGCTGCCTTAGAGTATAAGTAAGTGGCCCATCTAAAGAGCTGTTCGTTCATCTTATTTTGTTTGCAACAACTCTGGACTATTTATCATAAAATCTCTATCATTAAATATTTCTCCAGCTCCAGCTAGATTCAAGACATTGCTAAGAGTTTCTGAGAAATTGGATTCTCAGAGGAAACCTACTTCCAGATGTCATGGGACTACTGTTATGAGATCAACCCATTTATATGGGCAAACTGTGAGATTAACAAAAATGGTCTTTTATTTTTCTTCCATCTTTCAAACAGGAAAAACAACCAACCATCTGTAAAGGGAAAGAGAAACTCAAGATTAGGGCATAATAAACATAAATCAGTAGTCTGTTTTAGGAAGCAGGATGTGGGTGCGATGGGATATTAGGGGACCAGGGGTTTCCATTTTTTGTTCATACATTATTTTCCCCCCAAGCATGAGATATTTTTATAGTAAAAAAAAAAACAATGAAGATTGTAATGTTTCCTTCTGAACCAAATGAGAAAACCTGAAACAATGACAGAGAGAGGGATTTTAATTCCTTCTCATCTGAATAAGGAGAGCTACAACCGCCAAAAGAAGTTTGATTTGAAGTAAACTCCTCAGTGCGATTCTACTAATTTTTTTCCCAAAATACATTAGTATCCACCCCTCACTAAATAATGAACTGTCTACATGTTCTTATCTGGCAAGGAAAATCCAGGCTTATAAAAAGGGTCTATTTTCCTTAACTTGTGCTGGGACCTGGGAATGAAATAAGATCTGAGCTCTGCCTCTGGAATGTGGCCCAAAGAATGTGAGATTACACTAGAAAGACTCTTATTTGGTATCTGTCTTTTCAGACAGGGGAATAATCAAATTGGAAAAAATGACTAAACATTTATAAGGACAACTAGATTTTATAAGCACCAGCTTCTCTAGATAAATTCATGTCACTGTGTGCTGTGCATATCATGGCCCAGAGCACTTAGAGACTGGAAGTAAAGCATATATTAGTATTTGAGGAGTCTTAGAGAACAAGCAATGCTGAATGTGTTGAGACAAGCAAATGCCATTCCATTTTCAGATTTCTGCAAATCTAACACCTATAAGTTTGATCTTGCCTCAGAAAAAGATCCTTTGTGAACCCCTAGAAAAAGACAGAACATAAGACCACTTAAACCAAGTTGTGTCAAAGAGCTAGATTATTGACCAATGAAAATGAATAGAACATGAATCTGGATTTCAGCAGGATAATTGAAAAGGACTCTCAACTTATTAAAAGAGTGCAGAAGCGTGGACTGATTTCAATGACAAATGCCAAGATATGCTCATTTCCAATGACAGCTTCTTTCTTCATACATTTATAATAATCACTTGACCTCAGATGCAAGCTGAGACTCTGGATAAGAGATGTACTAGAGAGGAAGTTGAGCAGACAGCTTGGGGCAGATCCACTGGATAGTATTTTCTGCAGATACTCAAAGCATGTGGAGTTTTCTAGGGAGGAGGCACTATGGTTAACTCAGACTTAAGTTAAAGAGCCATATATCTGAAGTCAATATCAAATGTGAACCTGAAGAACTCTCTCTTCCATGCAATTGAGGTAAAGACATCAGCATTCCTGGGATAGGAATATGAACTTAGCAACAGGCATGCCAAGGCAAGGAGCAGGGGATATCAATATAGGGACCAAGAAATCATTTGAGCAGTTACAGAAGTATCCCCTACAGGAGGAAAGATGCCCCCTCACCTCACTTACTCATAAAATCCCAGAAAATTTTCTGGTCAGGGCTGAGATATCTAACTTAGAGAATAGTATTTGATGACCTCATCACACAGACATGATCCAGGGGAAATACGGACTATAGTCAAAAGAGCAGAATGATTTCTCCACATACTGGGCAGGTTAGAAAATAACTAGGTCTTGACTTAGGTTCTGATCATGCCCTTTTTAAAGGAATATTGGATAATTGAAAAGTGTTTTGAAGAGAGCAACTATCCTGGGAATGGAACTGGAATTCAAATCACATCATGAAGAATGGAGGTATCTGGTCATAATTATCCCAGAGAAAATATCTTTGGGAGAAAGGAATGCCCCAGTGTAACTGAATATGGAAATATCTGTCTGCAGAAATATCTGTATGCAGAAATATCTGTATGCAGACATATCTTCTGTTGGCCTTGTAGAATCAAGGAACAAGACCAATCATGGGAGCTCTAAATGTTAATTTAGGCAAAAATAAGTGAAAGCTCACTCTTGGAGCCGCCCAGAGAAGCAGTGTTTCCTTGGGAGATGGTCAAACAAACATAGATTCAAATAAAAGTAATAGGAATGTCACAGAGTGATTGTGTAAATAAATGGCCAATTTATTGGCAAGATTCCTTAAGCTATAAGGATTTGATGAAGTCAATGATACTCAGGCGTCATTGTCCTGAATTTTGACCAAGGCACCAGTCAGATTAGAAAACCTACTTCTCACAGTGGCTTTGTCTCTAATGTCATTCTTCTCTTTCCTCCTTCAAAAAGTTTAGCTGCTTTGAAGTTCACGCCATCAGATTACCACCATTACCCTACCTTTTGGATAAATTATATCTTTCCCTTTCACAAGGTCTGCAGATCTAGAACTGTACTCTGAAGCTGCACTTAAGGCATCATGCCTAAGGAGATTAGTCCACACTTGTGCCTGATTTCAGTGACGAGATTCTGGACTTTGAGCTTATGGTATAATAATATGAGATCTGGGAGGACCCTAGGAAGGAGTGAATGCATTTAGTACGTGAATCACTAGGGGGCTAAAAAGCAGAGTGCAGTAGGCAACCTTTAAGATGACTTCCAATTATCCCCACCTCCTGGTATTCATGCCTTTGTGTAATCCCTTTCACTTGAGTGTGGGCTGGATTTCCTGACTTGTCTATAATGAATAGAGTACCATGAATGTGGTGGGATGTCATTTCCAAAATGAGGCTATAAAGGATGTGTGACTTTCGTACCATGTGCTCGTTGTCTCCCTCTTGGACCACTTGCTCTGGGAGAATCCAGCTGTTAGGCCATGAGGACTATCAGCCAGTGTATGGAGAAGCCCATGTGGCAAGAAAATGATATCTCTGGCCAACAGCCACGTGAGTGGGCTTGGAAGTGTGTCCTTCCCTAGCCAAGCCCCAAAAGGACTGCAGCCCCAGCCAACACCTCAGCAACTGCCTCATAAGAGAATCTGAGCTAGACATGCCTAGCTAAGCCACACCTGGATTTCTAAATCACAGAAGCAGTGAGATAATCAATGTTTGTTGTTCTCTGCCACTAACTTTTGGAGTCATTTGTTATGCAGCAATAACTACTATAATGAAACAGGTCATGTATCAAAATGCAATAAAACATTATTATTCTAAATTCTTAATAATTAGTCAATTTAATTCTTGATAAAAGTCATTCTTAAAAGCAATAGTGAAGGAGAAAAATAAATGGTGTGATTTTACATAGTATATGTAAATTTTTAAATTTGTCTAAACTCTATGTATTGTCTAAATATTTCATAAATACTAGTCATTGTTTTATCTTTACATAAACAGTAACTCAAAGTGTACACAAGGTTATATCTGAGTAGGGACAAATGTAAATGTTTTGGAGCTGGAGAAGGGTACAAAAAGGACTTCAACTTTTTCAAAAATGTCTTATTTCAATTGTGGGTTTTTTGGGGGGAAGATCCAAAGTAGATATAAGAAAATGTCTGAGTGGTGGTTGTCTGTAATATTTTTCTCAAGACTTCCCTGTATTTTGCTCCCCTATCTGGGACATAAATAAAAATAAAGATTTAGTTATAAGCATGTTCAGGCTCTGCAGAACATTGTTTATAATAAGAGGTTCAGATGTTTTATGGACAAGTTCTAGCAAACCTAAAAGGATCTAATAAATGCTCAGTTATTTAAACTGTTGCCAAGTATAGGAAGAGATACACCTTGGATCTAATAAATGCTCAGTTATTTAAACTGTTGCCAAGTATAGGAAGAGATACACCTTTTCCCAAGACACCTTTTACACTTGCAGTGTTGAAAACGTGCAGTTTGCCTGTTGGCAGGTGGCCAGTGTAAAACACTTGCCAGTACAACAGAGAAATCCACAATTGGAAAGATAAAGAGAATAACACACATTTAGCTGGGTCAAAAACTATTGCAAAATGAAATTTGAAATTCCAGCTATGTCAAGAATTCTGGTATTAGTAAGCAAATTGTTTAAGGAGATGTAATTTCTAAAACTTACAGTGTAAGAAATATTGTTGACAATTCTGTCCAGGACTGAGGTAAGATGCATCACGCTTTCCAGAGCCTCCTGCTTCTTCTGGCATCACTGAAATCTCCATGGAAGATGTGGGAGAGAGGATTTATTTTTTAATTTTTTTTCTCTCAACGTTTTTTATTTATTTTTGGGACAGAGAGAGACAGAGCATGAACGGGGGAGGGGCAGAGAGAGGGAGACACAGAATCGGAAACAGGCTCCAGGCTCCGAGCCATCAGCCCAGAGCCTGACGCGGGGCTCGAACTCACGGACCGCGAGATCGTAACCCGGCCGAAGTCGGACGCCCAACCGACTGCGCCACCCAGGCGCCCCTGGGAGAGAGGATTTAAATGGGCTATCCATTAAAATGTCATTTCTAGAAGACATTCCATCTATGGTAATTCTTTTGCAGTATCAAGGTCCCTCTCTTCTTCCTGTTTTTAATTTCCTTTTTGGACTTCAGTTGCAAATAACTGAGTTAATTATATTCCTTATGGCACATTATCATTTTTTGTCCTTGCAAGGCCTCGGTCCTATTTTTTCTTTACGTATTTATATATAAATTAATTTAACTCCTGTTCTCCTTATGCCCCATTATCTTCCTACAGGCAGCTATTTTATTCTGTTTGGAGTATATTCTCCACCAAAAAGCCTTCAAACTTCTTCCCCACTGCCGGCTCTCCTTGATCTCTAGCCTGCAGAACCATACTACAGATTTGGACATACCAGCCTCCAAAATCATGTGAGAAAATTCCTCTTATTACATCTCTTTATATCTATCCTACTGGTTCTGCTTCTCTGGAGAATCAGACCAAGAAAATACCTCATGGAAGGAATCACTGCTTGCTGCCTACCCACCCTCCTAGTAGTGGACACAGATTCCTTTAAAATCTATATGATCACAGAAATGTCACAGTGAGCATCTTCACATGTGTTCCCTCATGGACCTGTGTAGGAATGTTTTGAGTTTCAGACCTAAATCATTTCACAGACCCAGAGACTTTGATGAAAGGGGAAGCCAGATCCCCTCGGAGAAGGATTTTACATCATTGCCACAGATACACTCTGCAAACCTCCTTGTAATCTTTCTCCAAAAGAAAACCAGTCCAACCATTTTTCAAATGTTTAGATTTGATAATTACATACGAGGAATACTCACTCAGATGTTATCTTAGACTGTTATTAAAACTGTCTCTTAAAATGTCAAAGACATAAGCAAACAACAAAAAATTTCTAATTTTACATTTTATTGAATTGGCCATTAGGTGAATGATCATTAAAACCAGTTTTAAGTGAATTAACCCTTAGCTATTCTCGTTGCCCCAAACCTATGTTTATTTTAACCCGTGGCTTCCCTGGACCATTTCTGTCTTTGGCTTCCCAAGTCTGTTCACTGTGGGGAAACGAAGGCCACTCAACTCAAAAGAGCTTTTGGTGGTATAAAGGTTGGAAGCCAGGGGATTGTTTGCCCTTTCTCCCTTCCAGATTGAGCATCTATAATTGCAGACACCAGCCACCCTTGCAGACCAAGGGGAACCACTAACTTAGAGGACCCAAGGTCATCGTGTTCAAATGTGACCTGAAGGAAATCTATGAAGAGGTGTACTGAAAGGAATGAAAGCATTCTGAGAGTTTTATTCATTAGGCTCCACCACTCACATTTTTATTAGCAGCAAAGGAGTCTTTTTAAAGACTTGGCTACATCAAAACAAAAGAGAGAGAGAGAGAGAAAAGAAATACTGAAGAGAAGTCTTTGCTGAGGTGAAATGAATTGACAACATGAGGAAATGTGAGCCATAGAGAGGACCATGCCTGCTGAAATGTCCTCCTTGGTAAAGAAAGATCTCTTAGTGGCTGAACAAGTCCCCTCATCAGCGCCTGGAAAGAATGTGGGGCTGGACTCAGAATGAAGTTAGCCCACAGATAGCATTTGTGCTCAGCAGGAAGAGGGCACCATAGGGTAGCTATGCACTTGTACATAGTGGCAGACCTCAAAGCAGCTGTGAAGGGTGCTCCATCAGCGAAGCGCTGCCTTACAGACGTTGGAGTCATGGCTGGGTTGGCAGGAAGTTGGCGAGCAGGTGCTGGCTTTGCAGACACTTGGGGCAGTTGGTTGGAGACCATTGCAGCCACCGCCGGATGATTTGCCTAAACCTGTTACACAGCAAGCTGGTTGGCAGGAAGGGGGTGTGCAGCCACCTTGGTTGCAGGAAGTGGATCCATCCCAAGTTGGTTGGCTGGAAAGCACGGTGCCACAGGAAACTGGTTTACAAGGGTTCTTTACAGAACATGGGGGCTGGCAGTTAGCCACTGGCTGGCAGATGAAAGATATGGAAGGAGCTGGTTGGCAGCAAAGCGACCAGCAAGGGGACGATGCGTAGCATGTAGGATTGCAAGAACTGAACACACAAGTTGATGGCTGGCAGGGAACAGGCATGCAGGGAACCGATGGGCAAGTCTTGAAAATGTAGCAGATGGGTTGGTAATAAGTTAATTTGCAGGTCTGATCTTCACCATTGATGTGTTGACATGAACCTGGTTGACAGCAAGTTAGCTGACATGGACTCGCTGCACAGATGGTTGGTGGGCAAGAATTTTCAGCACAGGAATTTACCTCAGAGCAGGATGGCTGTTGGGACCTAGCATCACAGGAGACCAATTGGCCACAAGCTGATCTGGACACAAGGACAGGTTCTTGGCAGGAGCTTTGCTGGTCGAGGATGGCTTCACAGCAATTTGCCTGACAACTGGTGGGTTCCAAGCAGGAGCGTTCCAAATAAGGAGACTGACCAGTTCCAGATTCATAGCAGGCTGTGCGGGAGCAAATGGGTTGGCAGGCAAAACCAACACAAGAAGTTGCCGGAAGGCAGGTAGGTTGGCAGCAAGCAGGTTCACAGCCACTTGGTGCACTGCTGGATGGCTGACAGTTTTCTTGGCAGGTGACCAGCTGCCAAGTTCTGCTCCGGCAGGAACTAGGCAAACAGATACCGTTTTGGAAACTGCCACCATTTGAGCACGTGAAGGTGGGCACAGCTGGAATGGCCGTGGTGGTTCCGGGGCAGCAGCTGTCCACCATGGTGCTGATGTGAAGCTCGCTAGGGAGTTGCAAACTCAGTATACCTGGGTGTGAAAGATATCTCTTATAGGGGCTTTTATAGCTCTTCAGTGGTGTTGGTATGACTTAGAGCATCTTTCCTTGTTATTGTTTCTACTCATTTGTATACAAACATCTGATTAGTAGGCTTCAGGAGCCTGGAAGATATTGTCCCCAGTTTAAAAACTTGTCTGTTGAGTTGAGAGTTTTCTTTGCCGAGTTTGGATTCGTTGATGCTGCTCCTGTTCTGGAATGAGCTGTCTTTTTTACAGGTTGCTCTCCAGCCTCCCTGATGTGGGCCTTTCCCTGTGCTAACCTCTCATCAGAAGGCCTCAGCCCAGCCAAAGCAACTTGCTCTTCCACCAGGAATGCAGTTCTGCACCATTTAGACAATCAGGAAATGAAGCCTTGACCCAATTGAAAGAGGGCAATGTCTGAGATGGTGAACCAGGCAGTACATCCCAAGGACACTTCAGTGTCTCCACCTCTTTCTAGAACCTTCCCATTTGGCTTTCCTGAAACCCAACTTTATTAGTAAACTAATACTAATACTAATACTAATACTAATACTAATGGCTTCCATTCCATTTATAGCATACTTACTATATACCAAGCCCTTGACTGCATTTTTCATTGAATCTTCGCAATGGTCCTCATTAGTAGCTGCAATTCTCACTGCTATCTTAGAGGTAGCAAAACTAACTCAGAGAGTTTAAATCCTATTTCTCCAAATTATGCAAGTAATAGGAGGTTGAAACAAGATCCAAACCTAGTTGGGACTGACCCCCAAACCTCAGATTGTAATCACCTATTAGACCTCCTGACTTTGGAGTGGAGGAGAAAGACTGTGATATAGTGATTGAATACTGACCTTAGTACAACAGTGTACTAGCTAGTGGGCAGGTGGCCAGGCCCCTTGCTGGGGACCATTTGCCCGTTAGTGACTAGAGTCATCAACTAGATTAAACTGGTATGAATACTTACCTCCACTTATCCATACACCCAAATACATTCTTTTAATTTGGAAATTTTAATAACTGCAAAGTATTTTCCCAAGGATTAAATCAGCCTCTTCCAAGAGGGACTTATGAGGTGCTGGTTGTACTGATTCTTCCCGTCTTTTTCTAGATTTGTCAAGGCTCTGCATTACGGCCAACTTCAGCAACCTACATCATTCCCTGTCCTGACCTGGTTCACACCAGAAATTCATGACAGAATAGAAAGATCATGGCCTTGGGATCCCAATAGGGTAGAGTCTCATTTCTGGGCTCTGCTGCTAACGCTTTCCACAGGACAAAATGACTCATTACCCAAGGGTGCAAAGTACCAAGAGTTTACCAACTAACTGCATTGCTGTTGTTCAAGTTATTTTTACTCTTTTTTTAGTCTATTTATTATTTATTTTGAGAGAGCAAGTGGGGGAGGGGAAGAGAGACAGGGAGAGAGAAAATCCCAAGCAGGCTCCCCACTATCAGCACAGAGCCTGACACAGGGCTCAAATTCATGAACCATGAGATCATGATCTGGGAAATCCTCACCCTTGTCATTAAAATGCCTTTTTTTTAACCATTGCTTTTTGTGTTACTGCCCCGATCACTCCTTTTGCCATCCAACTCATCACTAATCATTTTGGCACCTTGCAAACTGCAAAGATCACTGCACTGTTTTATTCCTGAAGGTCTACATCCCAAAGCTCTCCATCTTTCAGGAGAAATACTTCTGGTCTTACCAAATAGATCAGATAATGGGAACATGAATATATTTGAGAAGCCATGTCAACTTCGCTCTGAAAAAGGTACCAATGTCCTGTGCTCATTCATACCACTTTTATTGTTTTTAAAGTAATCGATTTTAACATCCATCTTTCTCTGATTCTGCTCTTGCCTTTTTTTCTCCTAAAGAAACTTCTCAATAGGTTGGTACAAGGTACAAACTTTCAGCTATAAGATGAATAAGGTCTGAGGATCTAATATATAACATAGTGACTCTAGTTAATAACACTGTATTACATAATCGAAATTTGCTAAGAGAACTTAAATGTTCTCACATCCCCAGAAATATGAGGTGATGGATGTGTTAGTTGATTAGATAGGAGGATTCTTTTCACAATATATGTGTGTATCAAATCATCACAATGTACACTTTAAATATCTTGCAATTTTGTGAGTTATACCTCAATAAAGATGAAAAAAAGGTATCTCTCAATGGGAAGACCTTTCACTTTGCTATGGCAAGGCACTAAAGACATCGAATGTATCACCAAGGGCTGTTGTGATCACACCAAGAGACATGGTGATGTATAAAAAACACAAACTTTGGACTGAACCGTATGTTCTGTATGTTATTTGTATGTTACATGCATTTATGCTGTATGTTACTCTTGTATGTTACTTTCTAGCTGTGACTGTCCTGGATTTTGTGTTTAGCATTCCCCTGTGAATATACATAAGGTATATATGTGTAAGTGTGTATACATGTGCATATGTATACATGTGTGTATACTCATACATGTCTGTGTGCATGTATGTGTGTGTGTTGTTTTTCAGCTTTAAATATATATGTGGTCTGGGGCGCCTGGGTGGCGCAGTCGGTTAAGCGTCCGACTTCAGCCAGGTCACGATCTCGCGGTCCGTGAGTTCGAGCCCTGCGTCAGGCTCTGGGCTGATGGCTCAGAGCCTGGAGCCTGTTTCCGATTCTGTGTCTCCCTCTCTCTCAGACCCTCCCCCGTTCATGCTCTGTCTCTCTCTGTCTCAAAAATAAATAAACGTTAAAAAAAAAAAAATATATATATATATATATATATATATATATATATATATGTGGTCTGGAGGCTTGTTTGTATCAACTCTACACTGGTCAGGTTCACCCCTGTTTTACATATGGCCATTGTCTAGTTCTCATTGCAGCATAGTATTTATTGAGTGACTACACCACAATGTTCTTGTCTCTGTTGATGGGCCCTTGGATTGTTTGTCACTCATATTCTTCATCTTGTAAAATAGAGAGAAAAGCATCTTATTTCACAGAACTGCTATGATTTGCATGAAACACTGGGTCTGTGCTTGGGACAGAGATTTTAAAGCCCTGGCCAACTCCTCTCTTGACTCTGGAAGGAGATGGAGATAAATCTCAATAGGCTGACGAGACAGTACCCCTGACAGCAACATGCAGGATAAGTTCCACCTTTGAGATTCTCCCTCTGCTGCTGTCTCACCCAGAAGTTCTCAAACAGGGTTGATTTTTGCCCCTCATCCCCAGGGGTGTTTGCCAATGTCTGTAGACATTTTTGGTTGCCACACTCAGGGGATGCTACCAGCATTTAGTTGGTGGAGTCCAGAGATGCTGCTTAATATCTTACAATGTTAAAGAATGATGCCCACAAGGAAGAATTATTTAGCCCAAAATATCAATAGCACTGAAGTTCAGAAACCCTGCTCTACCCCCTCTTGTGCTTAGGTTAGCCCAAGATGCACCTTGAGGACTAGACATAGCCCCTCATTCTGTGCCCTAAGAGACTACTCCGAAGAGACTCTGTCCTTAGGATTGTAAGAGGCTGTGTATGAAGTTTACACAAGGATTGTGCCTTACAGAGACTAGGAGAATATAAATAAAGCTCTTGCACAAAAAAAAAAAATCCAGGTTGTCTTTCTTATTGTACATGTGACCTCCCACTTATTTTCATTCCACTGTGAACCCCAAAGTCAACTGGCTTGCTCCCCAGTTTCCCTATATCCAAGTCCATGCCCCTCCATTCATTTCTCTACACCAAGGCCAGAGGGACATTCCAAAACCAAGTGTTCTTCATGTCACTGCTCTACATATGGCCTCCCAGTGCCTTCATGTCAACCATGCACCAAACGAAAATGCCTCTGTATAGATTACAAGGCCCAATGGGTTCAGGTCACTACTGTCTACTTAACTGACCTTAGAGCTCACCATGCCTCTAAACACACCTCTGCCCAAGCCTCACTAACGAACGTGCTCACAAGCCCCATTCGTGTATATGTTTCCTCTGCCTGAAGAACTCTTCCTTTCTGATTTTGACCTGGTCCATTCTTATTTGTGCTGAAAGACCCAGCTTCAATTTCACATTCCCCAAGAATTCTTTCCTATCTCTCCCCGTACCCTGCTGAGTTCAGACTGCCCTGTGCTTGCCTCTGTCCCAGTACTTAGCACAACAGAACGCAGTAATTGTCTCTCTGCCTATCTGTCTCTCCCCATCCCCACTCCAACAGTGAGCTCCCTTAGAGCAAAGGCTGACTTCTCAGTCCTACAGCCTACCACAGTCCCCAGCCAACAGCTGTCTAATGAAGCGTGTTGGAAGGATGGATGGATGAGTGGATGAAGTTGCTGTCAAAATAAGTTAGCTGATGAGAATATGAATATTAACAACAGCACAATGAGAATAACATGCCACTTAAACTTAGCCACTTTATTGGACAGTGAAATATCTTTTTCTCATGGAAGAAGTCCCCAAGGAACATGAGCACACCCAGCAAGGGAACACAGGCATGAGGACAGAAAAAAACCTAACGCTGGGAAAGAGACTCCAGATGATGTAGCGAAGCAGCTCTTCTCAGCTTGATGGCAGCAGCGGGCAAGAGCTCAGGATGATCCCCCTCTCAGTGCCCAGGGGCCTGCATTTGGACCATTAGGATACTGAAATTTCTGGTGAGTTTTTTGAAGTGTAAGAAGATGGTGAGTGATGGTGAAGAAAGATTCTAAGTCGTTGTGAGCTTTGGGGAGGGCAGTCGAGGTTTCTCTCCAGCTGGAGGTTTGCTTTGCAGGAATTGGTGGGCTGAGGCCAGATCAGTGGTCGGCAGGCTTGGTGGCAGTAGGCAGGGTGGCTTCAGCCTCACGGGTGGTTGGGCTGGTGGGTTTGGCCTCAGTGGGCTGGCAGGGACTGGAATCTGAGACCTCAGCCTTGCAGGTCGTTGAGTCAGTGCAATCTGGTTGGCTGGAAGTGGACTTTTTGCAATCTCGTTTACAGGAGTCAGCACAAGGCAGGCGGGAGCAGACCGGACGGTAAGACAGTGAAGTGACACAGGCTGGTCGGCGCAGGATGGAGTGGCATGGGCGGTAGCAGGCAGGGCGATAGGAGATGGATGTCACATACGGCTGCCTGTAAGTAATGTGTCCAGAGCAGATTGGGCGACAGATTGGACGACAGATTGGGCGGTAAGGAACCGAAGGAGAGCAAGTCTGTTTGCAGGAGCTGGGTATGTAGAAAGTCCTAGAGCAAGTTGGCTGGCAGATGGCAGATGCAGAAGACCCTGGGCGGCAGCAGAGAGGTTGGCAGGAGGTAGATGGGCAGGAAACGGGCTCACAGCAGACGGACCGACAGCGCTTGACTACGTAGCAAGTAGGTTGGCATGGACTAGGTGCACAGATACTTGCTGAGCAGGGGCTGGGCTCAGAGCAGATGGGTTGGCAGATGCTGGAGACACAACAAGAGGGCTCTTGGCAAGTGCTCGAGACACAAGGCGGCTCACAAGGGCTTGGGACACAGCAGACAGGGCGAAGGCACACAGGCTCACAGACCAGGGCCACACAGCGAGCTGGCTGGCAGTTGCCGGGCTCTGAGCAAGATGGCTCACAAGGACTGGAGTCACAGCAGATAGCCTGACAGCTATTAGCCACAGAGCAGACAGATGGACAGCAGCTAGGTGTGGGGCACACTGGCTGACAGACAGGCTCACAGACCACTGGTTGGCAGGAACTAGGCACAGTGCAGACAGCTGAACAGCAGCTGGGCTCACAGATGACTGGCTGGCAGCAGCTGGGCTCACAGATGATGGACTGGCAGGGAGTGGGTACACAGAGGACCGGCTGGCAGGAATGGGCCTCACAGCACACAGGCTGGGCACAGCTGCTCACAGGACAGGAAGGCTCACAAATGGTGGCCTCACAGCACACAGGTTGGGCACAGGCGGGCTCACAGATGGTGGCCTCATAGCACACAGGCTGGGCACAGCTACTCACAGAACAGGCGGGCTCACAGATGGTGGCCTCACAGCACACAGGCTGGGCACAGGCGGGCTCACAGATGGTGGCCTCACAGCACACAGGCTGGGCACAGCTACTCACAGAACAGGCAGGCTCACAGATGGTGGCCTCACAGCACACAGGCTGGGCACAGCTGCTCACAGGACAGGAAGGCTCACAAATGGTGGCCTCACAGCACACAGGCTGGGCACAGCTACTCACAACACAGGGGGGCTCACAGATGGTGGCCTCACAGCACACAGGCTGGGCACAGCTGCTCACAGAACAGGCGGGCTGACAGCACTGTGGGCCACAGCTAGATGACCCACAGCTATCTTGGCAGGTCACCAGTTGCCATGTCTGGCTCCGGCAGGAACTGGGCAAGCAGACAGGCCCTCCACAGCTCACCTCAGTGGAGCAGAGAGAGACGCCTGGCACAGATGGGCATTTCCTAGAACAGCAGTTTCCAGACATGGTGGTGGTGCCTCTGCTCCTTGTGAGTGCTGAGAGGGGTGCTGCCTGACTGGGACAGCTCTCCCAAGCCCTCACTTTTATACCAACTCACTGGCATGTGCTGTTTGGAGACCCTGCGTCTTTTCCTCATTGCTGTTTGGGCCGGTTTTCAGAGGAACATCTTATTATGCCAAGGTTTGTTGATCTGGAAGTTGTTTATCTACCCATAAAGAAGCTGTTTGTTTATTGACTTGCTAAATTTGGAATCTTCGGCGCAACAGATCATCTTGGCATAAGCCTCGTGGCCTTCAAACCGAATGATCTGTGTTTCTGAGTGGCAGGAACAGGGGAAGAAGAGAGGAACTTATAATTTATCCATCTTCTAGTCCTCTGTACCAAGCCGTGGGGAGAGAGGGAGCCATTAGGGATGTCCACATGAATAGGACCTACTCACTCCTTCCCACATATCTCATTCTCTGGTGGGCAGACAAGCATGCAGGCAAACTCATTGCAGTGTCATGGTAAGGTCAACAATAGACATATAGGGATTAGTAGAGGAGAGCAGTGGTGAGCTCTGTGGGAGAAGGGATGTCTGGGCTGGATTTTAAATGACTATGCTTTGCAGAAATGGTCTTATTTAAAACCATGAACAGGGGCGCCTGGGTGGCGCAGTCGGTTAAGCGTCCGACTTCAGCCAGGTCACGATCTCGCGGTCCGTGAGTTCGAGCCCCGCGTCAGGCTCTGGGCTGATGGCTCGGAGCCTGGAGCCTGTTTCTGATTCTGTGTCTCCCTCTCTCTCTGCCCCTCCCCCGTTCATGCTCTGTCTCTCTCTGTCCCAAAAATAAATAAAAGACGTTGAAAAAAAAATTAAAAAAAAAAAAAAAATAAAACCATGAACAATCCCCCAAGATAAGAACTTGTCTCTTCCCATTATAGGTAAAGAAAAGGAAAGGTGGTTGAAATTGGAAAGCTTAAGTCACTTGCTAAAGATCCCACTCAGCTTGCCCCCTAATCTAGGGATGCTCTCCTTCCTCCTCACCATTCTGTTTGGTCTGACCGTTCTCAAAAGACTTTGTCAAAGCTGCATGTCATAGGCTCAGCCAACTGTGCTGCCCTCCGTCCTGTTCTATGAACGGTCCTGTCCCAGACCACTGGCTCTACTTGTCTCCAGAAAGTACTTGATCTTGCCTCTATGCTTCTCCTCCCTGTTTTCCCCCTACCCACTTATACCTCAAGCATTCAGTGGCCCTCCAGACTCTCTCTTGCTTTTGGTGATTTAATAGCTCCTAAAAGAAAGACACTTCCAAAACCCAAAGGATAAAGAGGAAAGGCCAGAGATCTTTTGCAAAGACATTGTGAACAAAAGCAAAGAATACAGATGCTTTCTCAAAGTGTGTCAATGCTACTACCTGAGACAGACATAAGATGAGAAACAAACCCTAGGTTTCTTTTTTTTAATGTTTATTTATGTATTTTGAGAGAGAGAGAGAGAGAGAGAGAGAGAGAACAAGCAGGGGAGGGGCAGAGAGAGAGGGAGAGAAAAAGAATCCCAAGTAGGGCTCGATCTCATGAACCGTGAGATCATGACCTGAGCCAAAATCAAGAGTCATATGCTTAACTGACTAAGCCACCAAGCACCCCAAGAATCCTAGGTTTCTAAACACCAAGGCCTGACATCCTTGTTCAGTAAAGGCCCAGCTCCACAACGCATTTTCAACATCAATGCAAAATCCAGGCTCTCCTTTAGAAAAGCTGAACCATCATGCCATCCATTCATCATCTCTCCCTTCATTCATTAATTTATGCAATTACTCAATTTCTCTTTTATTCATCCATTTGATTCAGCCATCATCAGGCTCTGTGAGAGGGCTACAAAAAGAATGAGTTGCAATTCCTGCCTCAAGGAGTCCGAGTTTAGGAGAGAGACAGATCCATCCATAGCAATTGTGGTAAAGTATACGTACCAGTGCTATGACAGATGGCTGCACTGGTCCTATGGGGGCAGCCAGGAGAAACACCCACAAGATTTTTGGGAAATTAGACAAGGCTGATCAAAAGCATTATACGTTTGGGGAGCAGTAAATTGTTCCATAGCCAGGATGGAAGGTTCAGGGGACAGGAAGGAACAACAATGGTACTAAAAGGGTTACTAGCACTCTACCATGAAAGCCCTTGTGGACCACGACAAGTAGTTGGATTTTATACTGACATGGGGGTATTTTAAACAAGGGAACAACTTGGCCAAGTTTGCTCTTTGGAAAGGCATCTCTGGCTATGGCAAAGGTATTGGAGAAGGAGGGCAAGTCTGGAGCCCAGGAGACCATCAGCATTCTGGAGCAGTTACTCAAAAGTTTCCTGGTGACAACCTGAACTGGGCAGTGTCATGGGACTGGAGCAATATGTGAGGTTTTATGGAGGTAGAATCTATAGAATCCAGTGGTTGAAAGTGGAAGATTAGGAACAAGAAGTGTCATCCTTGAGATTTAGCTCTCAGGCAGTTGGAAAAGAAGACTTTGTGGACAACAGTCTTGCAGTGGGTAAGGCAGAGAAGGAGCCCCCAAGATCCTGATCTCCACCTTTCCAGTTTGTTTATGCATTTCGTCTTCCTCAGCTAAGCCAGCAATGCAATTCACATGGAGATGGCCTTCCTCCCACAAGTCCCTCATAAACTCTCTCAGGTGAGAAATTTAATGTGGCATCACCTGTTATTATGCCATATAGTCCTCCCAAAGAATCCTTCCCTGCTAAGTGGAATTAGCAGATCTTTTAACAATCTACACATTTCTACTCTGTTCTTTTTTAAAAGTTTATTTATTTTTCAGAGAGAGAAAAAGAGAGAGCATGCATGAGCGGGGAGAGGGGAGGGGCAGACAGGGGAACAGAGGATCCAAAGCTGACTCTGTGCTGAGAGCAGAGAGCCTGATGCAGGGCTTGAACTCACAAACCATGACATCATGATCTGAGCCAAGTCAGAAGCTCAACTGACTGAGCCACCCAGGTGCCCCTCTACTTTATTCTTATAGCTTTCATCTCCCTTGACGTCATATAAGTACCAAAGGGCAAGGATTTTGTGTATTCACTGATATATATCCAGCACCCAGAACAATGTTTGAAACATAGGCAGTTTACAATTAATATTTATTGATAAATGAATGAGGACCTCTGCGGGCAGCTAAGAAAGGCAGCGATTTGTCAGTAATTCAAAGAAATCACTTCCCTGCTCTCACCCATCCGGGAAGCCATATCATAAGCAATAGAAGAATCAGATGCTCTGAATCACAACTGCTCAGTGCAGACCTACTGGCCTCTTGGCAATTTTGTACTGTTGGCACACTCATGCTCTGGCTGTGGTTTTGTCCTGGGAGTGAAAGAGTTAGTTCTTAGGAGGCCAATTCCAACCAGCGCAAAGAATGACCTACATAGTAAGTCTGAAACTGAGCCAGGGCAGACTCAAAGTTTGAAGTCTCTCCCAAGTAAGGCACTAGTAGTATTGCTGGACTTTTAAATGGAACAAAAAAAAAATGAAAACACAATGAGCTACCACTCTACAGCTGCTAGAATGGCTAAAAATAAAAAAGATGCACCATATCGAGCGTTACCAAGGACGTGCCACAACTGGAAATCTCAGACACGGCTGGTGGCAAAACAGTCACAAAACAGTTGGGTAGCTTTTTCATGAGGTTAAACATTGCCGCACTATTTATCCAGCGATCCAACACCTAGGCATTTATCTAAAATAAATGAAAACATATGTCCACAAGAAAATTTATACATGAATGTTCATAGCAGCTTTATTCATAATAGCCCAAAACTGGAGACAAGCCAAATTCCCATCAGTAGATGAATATTTTTTTCACGTCCTTTATTCATGCAATGCAATACTATTGAACAAATAGGAATGAACTTTGATATCTGCAACAAGGATAAATATAAATAATGTTATTCTAAGTGGAAGAGTTCACACTGCATGATTTCATTTGTATGAGATTCTAGAAGTGGCAAAAGGTTGATGGTTGCCTGAGTCTTGGGTCAGGGGTGGGGAGGATTTCCTGCAAATGAGGCACTGGGGAATTTGAGGGATGATAGAAAGTTCTATACCGTGAGTGCGGTGGTGGTTACTTGAGTATATACGATTGGCAAATCTCATCAAACTGTATACTATAATTAGGTACACTTTATTATATATAAAATTATACCTTTAAAAAGTTGGCTTATAAAAAAAATAAGGTAAAAAAAGTAAAAATAACATCCCAGTTTTATTTGTAAATATGCTTAAAAGGAGTCTGGAAACATATATGTCAGTGACAAATGCTGAAGTTGAGAATCCAGGTGGCTATTATTGCTTCTTCAGATTTTTCTGCATTTTTTCGTATTTTTAGAGATCATTGCCATGCTTAATGGCATGTGTCTTAAATACAGAGAACAAACTGAGGGCTGTTGGAGGGAAGGTGGGTGGGGGATGGGTTAAATGAGTGATGGGCATTAAGGAGGGTACTTTTTGGGATGAGCACTGGGTGTTATATGTAAGAGATGAATCACTGGGTTCCACTCCTGAACCCAAGACTACATTGTATGTTAACTAACTTGAATTTAAAAAAATATTTTTTCTTGTTTGTTGAATGAAACACTGCTTTGCAGGAATAAAAATAAATATTGTTCTTCCAAGGCAAGAGCAGAATTAGCTTTATTCCACATGTAGCTTAAGATCACATTCAGCAAGAAGGGTGCCTGGGTGGCTCAGTCGGTTAAGCATTAGGTTAAGACTTCGGCTCAGGTCCATGATCTCACTGCTCGTGAGTTTGAGCCCCGCATCGGGCTCTGTGCTGACAGCTCAGAGCCTGGAGCCGGCTTCAGATTCTGTCTCCGTCTCTCTGCACCTCCCCTACTTGCACTCGCGCGCGCTCTCTCTCTCTAAAATATAAAATAAAATATAAAAATTTTTAAAAAAAGATCATGTTCAGCAAAAAGTTGAATCAACTATTTTTTGAATGTTAACCTTCCGACTGGACCCACACACACCTGGCTCAGGCCCCACCTGGCAGATGTACATTCACCCCTTGCATCCCTGGGACTCAAGCAGAAGTACAGTTGGTCTCAGGACAGGAAAACCTAACCCAGAAGAGGCAGACTTTGCCGAAGCATTTTGGCTAGAAGAAAGGACTGGAGTTCCCAGAACATCCATAGGCACCATGTTCACGAAGTTTTGCCACAGGACTCTCTTCCATTCTGAATCAAGCTTGTTTCACCAAAGCCTCTTCCCCTGACTTTGCAAGAAAGTTCTGACCAAACCTGAAGCCTTCCTGCAGAACCATTCTAGGAGAGCCATAATGCTGAAGGAAGCCATGCCCCTTGCTCAAGAGCAAACCCTGGCCAACCTCAGCAGTTACCCACTTACTGCATTTTAAAAATGCAAGTCCTGGCTGGGGCTGCCTCCCTAGAGCTAATGGACAAGCTCTCTCATGGTGAAGCCTAAGAATCTGTATTTTTAAAAGCCCCCCCCCCCCCGCCCTAAGTGAAATCTCATGCAGCACATGGAAATTTTATTTTACACCTAGGGTTCTTGTTAAAAACACGGATCAGCGGGCCACTCCCCTGTGGATTCTGACTCTGCCTGTCTGGGGGTGGGGGAGAAGGTGGGGGAGCTCCAGAATCTCCATTTTAACTAGTCCCCAGGTGATTCTGATGCAAGTGGTCCACAAACCACATTTCAAAACCCTGACTGTGGATGCCAGAGTAAATTTTCCTGGCCCGGTGCCCAAGAGGGAGCCAAGGAAGAGGCGGGAGAACTAATTTGGTTACGCCAGCAAGCTCGAATTTATTAAGAAGTTAACAAAGAAATCTTCGCACCAAAAAGCAGCAGAGAGCTGAGGAGAAGGGTCAGTCCCAAAGCCACCTTGAGTCAGAGGATGCCTTATAGTGACAAGACATGTGAGTCCATGAAAATAAAGCCATGGGGATTCACCCTGTGAGCTTCGGGATCACTTTGTATGGGAACCAGTTTCCATCTCTCACCAGCATATGGCTCTTGTGCTCGGGGCCTTGAAACACCAGGGCAGGCGCTGGAGAACAAGCCCTCGTCTACCAATAACACGGAGGCAGGATGCTGTCTTGGATGCGGGGAAGGTCCCGGAGACGAGGGGTCCCCACGTGCAGCAGGTGCAGGCTTTGCTTGGGCCACCTCCGCGGAGAAGACAGGGGGCTTCACTTCGTCTCGCAAACGGGCGTGGGCTGGCAGCAGACGGGGCCGCAGCACCCGGACGAGCCGCAGCAGCTGGACCCGCAGCAGCTGGACCCGCAGCCCCCGCAGCCCGAGCCGCAGCCGCTGCCGCTGCCGCAGCAGTCGCTCCCGCAGCAGCCGCTCCCGCAACCTCCGCAGCCCGAGCTCCCGCAGCCCGAGCCCCCGCAGCCGCAGCAGGACCCGCAGCAGCCGCAGCAGGACCCGCAGCAGCCGCAGCAGGCGGGCTGGCAGCAGCACACTTCACAGCAGTCTTGATCTTGAGGGCAGCAGGTGAAGCAGTCCCCCGGGCAGCACCCCATGGTCCCGGCTGGTCAGGTGGCAGGTCAGGAGCGCGGCCGGAGTTCCCCACGTCTGACGGTGGCCAGCGGCCAGCAGCTTTTATAGCCCCTCACCGGAGGGTGTTGGCACAGGGGACAGGATGTTTCCTTTGTTATTATTTATGCCAGTTTCCATAAGAACGTTTCATTAGCTGCCTGTTTATTTTCCAGCCCTGAGTACCTCAACTCATAAAAAAGCCCCACTCGGGCCAACTGCTATTTGTCCAGAGGGTAAAAATGCCATCTTCGAAAAGACCTGTCATCATGGCCAAACACGGGCCAGCCGTCATTAGCCCAGGTCAGAGGGAGCCACGGCCTCTGTCTCTGGAATGGGTCCTCCCCTTCCACATCTCCTCCGGTGGCAAGCTGGCAGCCAACCCCTTTTCATCGTGGGTGCTCGTCCCGGAAAACCAGATGGGCAAAAGACGGGGGCCCTGCACCTCCTGCTGCAGGCAGAGTGGCTGCTCTACGAGGTCCGGTCCTGTGGCTCCTCCCAGGAGGAAATGGTATCCTCGTGCGGGCCCATGTGAGCAAAGCAAACATTTGTGACTGTGTGTGGTATGTGGAGTGTGCCACACATTTGTTTGGGCTTGGTCAGTGAGCATCAGTCATGATTAATAACTGCCTTGTGCAATGGAAAGAGACTCATCATAAAACTGCAAGAGGTGGGAGCCACGTTCTCCCTGGGCCTCCGGGTGAACTGAACACTCAGCCTCCTCTCTAAGTGGGCTGGAAGAGCAGTGATCAGAACCCTTTCCTTGATGGAAGGAGATGGAACGGGGGAGGGGAAGGAAGGGAAGAAGAAGGACGGAAGATCATGGAATGTCCAAAACATCTCACTAAAATGGGAATGTTGTGCTTCTTTTAAGAGCTCCAACTTCATAGAACACCTGGCGGTAGGCGGGATTAGCATACAAAACACCCAGAATACCATGGCAGGGCATAAAATGCCTTTGGGAAGAGGCTAGAATCCACAGAGGATTCAGGTCCACGTGTAAATTCCACGATGGGTCGAAATTCCTATCTCCGGGTTGGGTTTGGTACCTTGGAATGGTGGTGGCAACCCTGGAGACTACAGGCTCGACCTTTGGAAGGCCGCACCCAGAGAAGGGGACTGAGTGGGAGGTGGGGATGAAGGTGGCAGTGGGTGTGGAGATCTGGATCAAGGGACACAGCCCCTCCTTTTAATTTGCCTTTTCTTTTTAGGTGGGCGTGGAGGTAAGGCAGCCTCCAAGACCAGCTAGATGGACTGAGAAGGGTGGAGCCAGATAATGGGTTGCTTGGATCTGATAGGATGCTCAGTACTTCACAGGATGTGGACATTTAGAACTGGGAGGGAGACATCATGTGGTCCAGGGTTTCTAAAGGTGATTTTATGTCAGAATTGCCGAGGGCGGAGGCTTTTGAAAAATGCAGACCTCCAACCTGGACCCCAGTCCTGTTAAATCAGAGTATGTGCTCGTGGGAGCTTGAGAAGCTATATATTTTAAAGCTTCCCAGATGACTCAAATAGATTAGGAAACACTGACATAATTTAACGTCACCATGACCATCACCCTGAAGCACTTCTTTTCTACAGAAGCTGATACAAAGGCCCAGGAGCGGACACATTAATGATGGAGTGAGGCAGCCCAGATGTTCTGTTTCTTGGTCCAGTGTTCCTTCCAGGACTGCACATCCACAGATGGACACCTCTGGGCAAGTGTAATACGGTGAGGTCCAAGACAGACACGTCCTTTTCGTTCTTTTTTTTTTTTTTTTTAATGTTTTTATTTACTTTTGAGACAGAGAGAGACAGAGCACGAGTAGGGGAGGGGCAACGAGAGAGAGGGAGACACAGAAACAGAAGCAGGCTCCAGGCTCTGAGCTGTCAGCACAGAGCCCAATGCGGGGCTCAAACTCATGGACTGTGAGATCATGACCCAAGCTGAAGTCGGACGCTCAACCGACTGAGCCACCCAGGCGCCCCTCGTTCTTTTTAATAATAGGCAATGCAGTCACACGAGAAGGACACCAAAGGGCAGGCAGTGCAAAGTCTCTCCTCTTTCTGTGCCCACCAGTCAGTTCTCTCGCCTCTCACCTGCCCTCCCCTCTGCTCCCAGCCTCACTTAACCCCTCCGCACCTGAATTTCCTCATCTATAAAGTGGAAATTATGATAGTTACAGTGCCAATCTCATAGGCTGTTTTGAAGATTAACTGAGTTATATAAAGCTCTTAGAGCAGTGTATTGGCTACATATTGTTTGATAAACATTAGCTATTGTATTATTTATATACAAGAAAAACAGATGGATAGATATAGATACGTTTTTGTTCGTTATACATGATAGCAGGTGTAATAGTAGCATAGTATACATTCTGGTTTTAACTCTTTTTTTTCCCTCTTAACAAGATATCTTAGAGCTCATTCTATTTCAGTACATAAAAACCTTCTTCATAGTGTTCTATTGTACTGATCATTTATTTAACAAATTCTCTATTGAAAGACATTTGTTTCTAATATTTCCAATATCTGGCTATTATAAACTTTAATTTTAAATATTTTGCTATTATGTAACTGTGTACTTACACATATCTTTCTATAGCCCTCCCATAAACTCTTGGAAGAGAAATTGCCGGATCCTTGAGTTTTTTCATTTGTAATTTTGATGGCTATTGCCAAATCACCCTTCATAAAGGTTTTACAACTTACACACCCATCAGTGTGTGAGAGGACCTACACAACGTGTAATCAAAGTTCATGATTTTGCCAATCTGATAGAAGAAAGATAGGATCTGGCAATTGTAGTAACTTGCTTTTCTATTATCATGAAAGAAATTAAGCAACATTTCATATGCTTACGTGCTTTGATTGATTGATAGGGCTGCTTTGTGAAACAGAAAACAAAAGCTTGGTCTGTATGATGATTTATAAATATTTTTTCCAGATTGTCATTAGCCTTTGATGCTATAGTTAAATAATAATAAAAACAATAATGTTTGCATTATGAATTTCATACCTGCTTATTGTGGAATTTCTGGAAAATACAAAAAATTAAAGCAAGAAAATAAAAATCATCCATAACCACACAACAAAGATAATCTGCTAATATTCTAGTTTCCCTTTTTAGCACTTTCTCTAAAGACTTCCATATAAATATTGATATGAATACAGGTAGCTATACAGACACATATTTATGTATAAGCATATATATATCAGGTACAAATTTCTAAATCCATGTTCCAAGGTATGTTAAGAATACATAACTACCTTTCTCTTAGACTGCTTAAACTATTTTCAACCTTCATTCCAACTGAGGGGGAAGAAGAGTCAGTTTTGTACAAACTCAGAAATCATTCAAAATTTCTGTCTCCCCATCCTTCATCTGGAAATGGCATCTGAGTTTTGTGGGGCTTGGACAGTATTGTAGCATTAAAGAGAGTATCATAGCATGAAAGAGAGTATCGTAGCGTTAAAGAGAGTATCGTAGCATTAAAGGATGCACCGTGGGCATCCACTGAAAAGTATATGGTTCTCTCTTATTCACGGCCACCATCCTTCTTCTGATGGCACAGCTGAGATATTTTCCTCCCTGTTCTCCCCAAATTCTACATCCTTCCACCCTCCATCCAGGAGGCCACAAGGCCCTCTCTGTCTGACCACCCACTGTCCTCCAGCACAAAAGTCTACTTTGAATTGCATACACAGAGCGTTGACTTGGCTCATTTACTCCACATTTCTATAGTAATAACCCTACCCTGGGGGCAGTGATTATAGAAACACCCCACTGATGCCCAAGTCATGAGAAAAGAGTGAAAAAAAAAAAAGAGTGATAGAAACTCCAGAATAAAGGTAAGACCAATGGATACTCTAGTGTTTCATGCTGACACCTGTTTTTACAAAATTGAAATCATACTGTAAAAACTGATTTGTACACTGACTTCAAGCTGTATTACAAAGCTGTAATCATCAAGACAGTATGGTACTGGCACAAAAACAGACACTCAGATCAATGGAACAGAATAGAGAACCCAGAAATGGACCCACAAACGTATGGCCAACTAATCTTTCACAAAGAAGGAAGGAATAAAGACAGTCTCTTTAGCAAGTGGTGCTGGGAAAACTGGATAGCAACATGCAGAAAAATGAACCTGGACCACTTTCTTACATCGTACACAAAAATAAACTCAAAATGGATGAAAGACCTAAATGTAAGACAAGAAGCCATCAAAATCCTCGAGGAGAAAGCAGGCAAATACCTCTTCGATCTTGGCTACAGCGACTTCTTACTCAACACATCTCTGGAGGCAAGGGAAACAAAAGCAAAAATGAACTACTGGGACCTCATCAAAATAAACAGCTTCTGCACAGCGAAGAAAACAATAGGCAAAACTAAAAAGCAACTGACGGAATGGGAGAAGATATTTGCAAACGACATATCAGATAAAGGGTTAGTATCCAAAATCTATAAAGAGCTTATCAAACTCAACACCCAAAAAACAAATAATCCAGTGAAGAAATGGACAACAGACATGAATAGACACTTCTCCAACGAAGACATTCAGATGGCCAACCGACACATGAAAAAATGCTCAACATCACTCATCATCAGGGAAATACAAATCAAAACCACCATGAGATACCACCTCACACCTGTCAGAATGGCTAACATTAACAACTCAGGCAACGACAGATGTTGACGAGGATGCAGAGAAAGAGGATCTCTTTTGCATTGTTGGTGGGAATGCAAGCTGGTGCAGCCACTCTGGAAAACAATATGGAGGTTCCTCAAAAAATTAAAAATAGAACTACCCTACGACCCCACAATTGCAATACTAGGTATTTATCCAAGGGACACGGGTGTGCTGTTTTGAAGGGACATATGCAACCCAATGTTTATAGCAGCACTATCAACAATAGCCAAAGTAAGGAAAGAGCCCAAATGTCCATCAATGGATGAATGGATAAAGAAGATGTGGTGTATACACACACACACACACACACACACACACAATGGAGTATTACTTGGCAAGCAAAAAGAATGAAATCTTTCCATTTGCAACTACATGGATGGAACTGGAGGGTATTATGTTAAGCGAAATTAGTCAGAGAAAGACAAATATCATGTGACTTCATTCATATGAGGACTTTAAGACACAGAACAGATGAACACAAGGGAAGGGAAGCAAAAATAATATAAAAACAGGGAGGGGGGAAACATAAGAGAATCTTAAATATGGAGAACAAACAGGGTTACTGTAGGGGTTGTGGAGGGGGCATGGGCTAAATGGATAAGAGGCATTAAGGAATCTACTCCTGAAATCATTGTTGCACTATATGCTAACTAACTTGGATGTAAATTTTTAAAAAACAAAACACACGAAAAAAACCATTCTAAAAAAATTTGATTTATACACCAAATATTGTCCTTCACCTGAGAAAATGTTCATAAAGATGTTGATTATTAAATAGTATGAAAGTGTGAGAAATTATGTTTCCATATTGCTGGATATCTGTTTCCAATTTTCCAAAGGAAAACACGAAACTGAGCTTCTTTGATGTGAGTCTTTATGCAACTTTCTTATTATCTCCCTAAAGTAAATCCCTAGAAATATAATTACTGAATCTTCAGCATGTTAATTATTTTAAGGCTATAAATAAATATTGAAAAATCATCCTCCAAAAAAATCATTCCCATTTTCACCCATTTCACAGATGCCTTCACCAATACCAATTTTTAAGTTTTTTTTTAAGTTTTATTTTATTTGGGGGAGGAGGGCAGAAAGATTGAGAGACTGAGAAAACCCAAGCTCAGTTTTGGCCTGAGCTGAATCAAGAGTTGGATCCTTAATCGACTGAGCCACCCAAGGGCCCCAATTTGTATTACTCTAAAATCTCTTTGTCAAGAGATTTGTTGTAATTGGTAGTCAGGTCATGGAATCTCATTGTAGTATTTATTTGTAGTGACTTCATTCTTAGTGCATTTGTTAAGATCTCTTTTTCTTCTTTTGGGAATTATATGTTCAAGCTACACATCTTATTTTATGCTAAGTGCATTAACTTTCCTTTCTCACACTTCCTACAAAATTGTCTCAGGGTATCATCTTTTAATTGTGTCTATGGATTTTTTATGCATTTAATTTTCTTTTTATATAGGCACATCTACCTGTATTTTCCTTCCTGCTCCTTTTGTGCTTTGAAACTTCTTCACCACTCCCAAACAAGACAACTATTTTTTTTTTCTTTTCTTTCTTTCTTTTTTTTTTTTTTTAGTTTTTATAGTTGCATTTTTTACACTTACTGCTGTTATCCATCAGGAATTTATTTTGGTGTGTGGCAGATACTACTTTACAATAACGATGTGGTTTTCCTAATTGGGGTACTTGAGTGCCTATTAAATGAATGCTTGGTGTCCAAGAAAAAACAGGATGGGAACATAACAGCAGTCGTGAAAAACTTTGGTGTGGTGTCTGTTTTGGCGGCCTCTTGTGTGCATTGGGTGATATTACACATGCAGTTTCTGGTGTTTCTTTTTGAGACAATCACAAGACAAGCTCTGATTCCGGTTTCACCAGAAGCAGCTCGACAAAAACTTGACTTCTGAGAAGCTTATTATATTTGCATGGCATTGATTTTAAATCATGTGTACAATTAACCACCTCTTGGCCGAGGGGGCGCATTATCAGCCCCTCCCTTTGTGCCCAGGCACTGCACTAGGTACTTTATATGTGTTTATGTGGTTAATGTTCAATATAACTACATACAGTAAGTGATATGATCCTTATTTTGTAGATGAGGAAATTAAGGCTCATGAAGATCAATTACTCCAACTAGAAGATGCAGAGCTTGGATTCAAACCCAGATGTGCCTGCTTCTGGAGCCTATTGCCCTTTATGTGAGGCTTTCTGGATGGAACCACAGAAAACGGTTCCTTTGTCTTAAAGTAAGTAAGCCTTATAGTAAGAATATCTTCTATGATTGTATGTTTCACAACCACAGAGGTCATAGCTGTTTTATTCACCAGTTTACACCCAGTAGGTGCTGTAAGGTGGGCACTCAATAAATATTTGTTAAATAAATGAAAAACTAAAATCATGAATGAATGTGAGATGATCCCCTGTAATGCAGTACATTGAGAGGTGTCCACTATAAGACAGTGGGGTCTCTGCTGCCATTCCTTACCCATCTTTCATGGTTATCAATCACTGCTTCACTCAATCTCAGGTCTGCAAGTATCACTGTCCAATAGAACTTTCTGTGATAACAAGAATGTTCTGTAATTGCTCTGTCCAATATGGAGTCGACTAGACACATATGACTATTAAGCACTTGAAATGTGGCTAAGGTGAAACTAATTTTTAAATTTTATTTCATGTTAATATCTTTATGTTGAAATAGCCACATATTGTGACTTCTGTATGGGGCAGGATACCTCCAGAGGTTCTGTTTCAGATGGTATGGCAGGCTAGGTTATTTGGACTAACCTGCATTATGAAAACAACTGAATATGCTGTATTATTTTCTAATTGTTAGTCTTATTTTTTTTTATGTTTATTTATTTTTGAGAGAGACAGACAGAGAGAGAGAGACAGAGACAGAGCGCAAGTGGGGTAGGGCAGAGAGAGAGGGAGACACAGAATCCGAAGCTGGCTCCAGGCTCTGAGCTGTCAGCACAGAGCCCAATGCAGAGCTCAAACTCATAAACTGAGAGAACATGACAGGAGCAAAGTCAGACTGAGCCGCTCAGGCACCCCTTGATCTTCTTAACAGCATCACTGAGCTGACATTACTTCTCTTCTGAGAGCATTTGCTGAATTTGACAAACTTGAATTGTAGTTTTCATGACCTTTCTGGGATATAGAAACAGAAAATAAAGTCTAGGACTCAACCAAGGTAGAGGCTCCCTTCCATAAACTGGGACCCTCAAGGGCCACACCTCTTGGTGACCCAGACATAAATTCAGCCTAGTCACCTCCCATCACCACGACACTGTAAGGAAAGTTACCATTCACAACTGAATCATTCAAAAAAAACTTCTGGCCATGAATTGAAAGAGGCTTCTGACTGGTAGTGCCCCAGTGTACTGGCAGGAACAAATTCAAATCCTGTCTGGAAGAACACGCCACTATCCTACCTCCACAAAGTCCCACAGATGATATTCAGAGGAAAGCAAGTGTGGCAATCATTAGTGCTATCACCAAATATTTCTGTCTCTCTCTCTCTCTTTCAGAAACATTGCAGGAATGCACTTCTCTATCCCCTTTGGAGTTAGGCATGGCCAAGTGACTTGTTTTGGCTAATAACATATGAATAGAAGTGACACGTATCACACATCATTTCCACACCAAGGCTATATGAGCTGATGTATAATGTGCCACTTTTTCTTCACCCTCCCAAGAAGATTTCTGGAAGTCTGTCTAGAGTTGGAGCAACTGTCAGCCTGGACCCTTAAGTAAGTATGATGATTAGAGACTCCTAATGGCTATGTGGGACATAGAGCATGAGCAAGAAATAAACTCCCAGGGGCGCCTGGGTGGCTCAGTCGGTTAAGTGGCCGACCTCAGCTCAGGTCATGATCTCACTGTCTGTGAGTTCAAGCCCCGCGTCGGGCTCTGTGCCGACAGGTCAGAGCCTGGAGCCTGTTTCAGATTCTGTGTCTCCCTCTCTCTGACCCTCCCCTGTTCATGCTCTGTCTCTCTCTGTCTCAAAAATAAATAAACGTTAAAAAATTTAAAAAAAAAAGAAAAGAAAGAAAGAAACTCCTATTGTGATAAGACTTGGGAAATTGGGGAGTTGGTTGTTACTGCAGTAACCATAACTTAGCCTAACTTTACTGGTACAGTGAACAATTTGCAGTTGTGCATAACTAGGCACACAGGGAAACAAGACACCATGAGTGAGAATCAGCAGAAACAAGAGAGCATAAACAGACGACAATTCAGATCCTGGAATTATCAAACACAGGTTATAATAAAGTATGTTTCTGTCTTTAATGGAATAAAAGACAAGCTGGAAAATATCTATAGGTGTGGATAAATATAGCTGGCAAGAGAAAGTCAGCCCTGTCTAACCACCCCCCTCCCTTAGAATTTCATGGATGCAGAAAAGTCAAGATATAACCATCTGGTGCTTTCTTTTGGTTCCCACCACAAGTGAAGACAAACCAGAGGCCCAGAGAAAGTCTTTGTTTCAGTCGCTACTGCTGCATAACAGAAAGCCCAAATACAGTGAAATAAATCATTTTATATGTGATATAAATAATGTTATTATGTTCATGGATTCTGTGGGCCAGGAATTCTGAAAAAGCAAAGTAGGATGGCTTGTCTCTGCTCTGTAATGTCTGGAACATCATCTGGAAAGACTCAAAGCCTGCCTGGGCGTCCTCAAGGCAGCCCAGAAGAATGAGGTGGAAGTTGCATTGCCTTTTATGACCTATCCTCACAAGTCACTAGTGTCACTTACTTTACAGTCACAAACTTGCCCAGATTTGAGGGGAGGGTCTACGTCAATGGAAAACTAACACAATCATGATGTAGAAAGAGCATGGGAATAAGAGATATTATTGCACAATCCTCTTTTCATACAGTCTTCTTCTTATCCTGGGTAATCCTTTCCCAGCATGTGGGATGCATATGGCCTACAGTCTTTGTCCTCTGCCTCATTCCTCCCCTTTCTCCCCAACAACAAAACCAAGAGGTATCTGGCATCAGCCATTTCTTCAGGTTTACTAATAACCCTTTAATTGAACCATACCCTGCATGCTCACTGTATTTCTTGCCTCTCTCTCTCTCTCTTTCTCTCTCTGCCTCATTGCCCATTAACAAGAACCTAAGGGAATTATTTGAAGGAAGCTAGAGTAAGGGGGACAAGCTCTCTCAGTTGGTCATGAAGGCTAATTTAATTCAATATCTCTGGTTTCACTGAAGTCAGGGAAGTGTGAGGATCAGAAAAGATGATCCACGTTGAATGCACACTTGTCTCCTAGTCGAAGGAAAATCATCCCAGGCCTGTATTTTATGTTTGGAGCATACGTGCCACCACAAACTCTATTACCTGCCATCTTGGAACTCTCCCTCCATATATAGTCAGGGTTGTCCAGAGAAACAGAACCAATAGGATATATGTAGATAAATAAATATAGATTATAAGAAGAGATTCATTATAGAAATTGGCTCACATCTGTTTCCGATTCTGTGTCTCCCTCTCTCTCTGCCCCTCCCCCATTCATGCTCTGTCTCTCTCTGTCCCAAAAATAAATAAAAAACGTTGAAAAAAAAAAAATTTAAAAAAAAAAAAAAAAAGGGGGCGCCTGGGTGGCGCAGTTGGTTAAGCGTCCGACTTCAGCCAGGTCACGATCTCGCGGTCCGTGAGTTCGAGCCCCGCGTCGGGCTCTGGGCTGATGGCTCAGAGCCTGTTTCCGATTCTGTGTCTCCCTCTCTCTCTGCCCCTCCCCCATTCATGCTCTGTCTCTCTCTGTCCCAAAAATAAATAAAAAACGTTGAAAAAAAAAAAATTTTAGAAATTGGCTCACATGATTATGGAGGATAGGAAGTCCCACTATTTGCCATCTGCAAACCAGAGAACCAGGAAAGCTGGTAGTATGATCCAGTCTGAGCCTAAAGGCCTGAGAACCATGAGCATTAGTATCCAGGGACAGGACAGGATAGATGTCCCAGCTCAAACAAAAAGAGCAAATTCACCCTCCGTCTGCTTTTTTTGTTCTCATCAGGACTTCAATGGATTGGGTGATGCCTACCCACGTTGGTGAGGGCAATCTTCTTTACTCAGTCTACTGATTCAAATGCTAACCTCTTCCAGAAACATCCTCACAGACACACCCAAAAATAATTTTTACCAGCTATCTGGGCATCCCATAGCTTCATCAAGTTGGCACATACAATTAAACATCACACTTCACAATCCCCATTTTTCTTTCTACTTCTATTTTAAAATTTATGACAAAGGATGCCACTGGAAGACAGTCTTAATTAAGATCAAGATTTGCATTTGAAAAAGAAAATTCCATTCTGAGCAGGAAAGTTTCCTAATACAATGAATCTGCAAGATAAGATATCTTAGAGAAACTTGCATACCTACATGTGGTCCTTCTTGATAACCATACACTTATCTTATTGATGCTTCTGTGGTTGAGAGCATTTCCATATTTGTGTTTAGATAGGGTGCTTCCCAGTTCATCCTAGAGAGGGAAATATTCATATATAAATCTCGACAGTGCTTCCAGGAGAACCCCCACGGAGATGAGTAGGCATTCAACATGGATCATCTTTTCTGATCTTCACACTTCCCTGACTTCAGTCAACTCTGAGGTATTGAGTTAAATACCTCAGATATTGCAGGCAAAGCTAAAGCAGTTAGATCTTTTATAAAAGGCCTTTGACTCACTTGTCCTCCTTTCTCCTTATCATAGGAAGTATGAAAATCACAAATGCCTTTACACAACTACTTTATTGCAAGGATCTGGACAAATGTCATACCACCCTTTGGTGGCTGTGGGTTGCCAGGACCAAACAAGAATGAATATCCTCCTGATTACTCAGCCTATCTTTAGCACCAGACATTTCCATCAGGTCAACAGCACCACCAGTAAGATTCCAGGGTCTAACCCTGGGATTACAACAGCCATTGCTGGCTGAAATAAAGAGATTAGCTCGCTTTTCCACTCAGTTCCTTTGTATTTTGTTTTATACTTTGATAGCAACAAAATCCTTTAAGAAAAAAAAAATTTAGGCCAAAAATAAAAAAGAGGATCATGGACAAGAAGGGGTCAAGTTGGTGGAGCAGCATGGAAGTTCTCTGCTTCTCTCATTTCTGAAATGCAGCTAGATCAGCACCAAACCATTTTGCATACCTAGAAAGTTGATGTGAGGATTAAAACAACAATCTGCATAACTTGAGCCACAGAACTCAGCAGGTACACAGCACAGAGAGGTGAACTGGGGGAGAGAGAAGTCACAGAGGGTAAGGAGCTGTTTTTGAGGAGAGAGGACAGAGAAAGGGGGGAAGAGAACAGGAAAATTGCCCCCCCCCCCAAAGTAGCTGGAGAGAAAGAGAAAGAGTAAAAACACCCACAAGTGACTGAAGAAGAAAGGAAGAAAGGAGAAGGAAAAAGGTTTCAATACCATTAGGACCCTATAAACAGGGGAGAGCAATCTTGGAAATTCCACAGTTTGATACCTGGCAATGCAGATTCATTGTATTAGGAAACTTTCCTGCTCAGAATGGAATTTTCTTTTTCAAATGCAAATCTTGATCTTAATTAAGAATGTCTTCCAGTGGCATCCTGGTGGGAAGGGCGAATCCCCAGGAGCAGGCAGCAAGGCCTGAGGAGTCCGTGGGCCACACGGGGAGAAGCAGTTCCCCTAGTAGAAGGGCATTTGGTAGAGTCCATAAGGCCTCCCCACAGGCAAAGATCCCAGTGTACCCCAGAGAATAGCCATGTTTGCTGGCATTGGAACAAAGATGCCAGGGTGCAGTGAAACCTGTTGACAGTTGTGTGTTGTGATTTACCATAATCCCCGAACCTCTGTTGCTATGTGATTGCATGAACTTTTTCTGGGGCAAGCTGGCACCTAGCCATTGCTCCTAGACCCTCCTCCAGAGGGTCAGAGCAGGTCCAAGCTGCAGGGCCCTCAAAAGTGAGGAGTTTGGAAACACAGCCCCATGATAAAATGAGGAGGTAGGTGCCACCCGGCAGGCTGACGGCTTGAACGTGGACAGTGTAGAAGCGGGGAATGGACAGAAGCTGGAGACAAAGGAAGAGTACTTGATTGCTGGTTGGTGAGAGTGCAGTGTTCCTGTGCCAGAGACTGGGAAGCTAGGTGAAGCCATTTTCACCTTGCCCACACATGTACATAGATGCACATGCACATATACATGCACACACATGTATGGAGCCAAGGAAAATGGAGCCATTACACCAAGCCTCTTTCAACTGCAACAGCCAAGCCCTAGATGACTACCACAAGTATCTCTACCTGCTTAGTGTACCAACTATAAAGTCCTTCATAATTTGACTTCTAGGGGAAATGGGATATAATTTCATTTGGATTTCATTCTGTTCGCTGGTCGATCTATCCAGTTTTTTTTTTCTTTTCTTATTCTTGGATACAGAAAGAGAAAAAAATTATTTTTATTTTCCATTTTTATAAAAAAATTATTTTTTACCATATTTTTTACTGTTTTTGTAAATTTTTTATTCTATTTTACTTTCTTCACTTCATTTTATTCTATTTTATTGTATTCATTTGTTATAAGTTTTGAACAGTTTCTTACTTCTTTTCTTTTCTTTTCTTTCCCTTTTTTCTCTATTCTCTCAACCTTCTTTCAACAACCAGACCAAAACGCACTTAGGACCTAGCTTCCTTTATTTGATTTTTTGTGTTGTTTTTAATTTTTTAATTTTAATTTTTTATTTTATTCTTTTTCTTCCTCCAAAATGACAAAATGAAGAAACTCACTCCAAAAGAAAGAACAGGAATAAATGACAGACAGAAAGTTAATCAACACAGATATAAGCAAGATGTCTGAACTAGAATTTAGAATCACGATAATAAGAATACTAGCTGGGGTTGAAAAAAGCATAGAATCCCTTTCTGTGGAGATAAAAGAAGTAAAACGTAGTCAGGACAAAATTAAAAATGTTATAACTGAGATGCCACTGTAGCAAGGATGGATGAAACAGAGCAGTGAATCCATGATATAGAAGACAAAATTATAAAGAATAATGAGGCAAAAAAAAGAGGGAAACTAAGGCACAATAACATGATATAAGAATTAGAGGGGCGCCTAGGTGGCTCAGTTGGTTAAGTGTCCAACTTTGGCTCAGGTCATGATCTCACCATTTGTGATTTTGAGTCCCACATCGGGCTCTGTGTTGATGGCTCAGAGCCTGGAGCCTGCTTTGGATTCTGTGTCTCCCTCTCTCTCTACCCCTACCCCTCTCAAGTTCTGGTCTCTCTCATAAATAAATGAACATTAAAAAAAAAAAGAATTAGAGAACTCAATGACTCATTATAAAGAACTAACATCTTAATCATAGGAGTCCAGGAGATGAATAGAGAGATAAAGGGGCAGAAGGTTTATGAGAGCAAATCATAGCAGAAAACTTTCCTAACCTGGGGAAAGACACAGACATAAAAATCCAAGAAGCACAGAGAACTCCCATTAGATTCAACAAAAACCGACTATCAACAAGGCATATAATAGCCAAATTCACAAAATACACAGACAAGGAAAGAATTATGAGAGCAGCAAGAGAAAAAAAAAAAGTCCTTAATCTATAAGGGAAGACAGACCAGGTTTGCCGCAGACCTGTCCACAGAAACATAGCAGGCCAGAAAGGACTGCCAGGATATATTCAATGTGCTGAATCAAAAAAAAATATGCATCCAAGAATTCTTTATCCAGCAAGGCTGTCATTCAAAATCGAAGAAGAGGTAAAAAAATTTCCCAAACTAAAACTAAAGGAGTTCATGACCACTTAACCAGCCCTGTAAGAAATTTTAAGGGCGACTTTCTGAGGGGAGAAAAGATGAAACAAAACAAAAAAAGACCAAAAGCAACAAAGACTAGAAAGGACCAAAGAACACCACCAGAAACTCCAACTCTACAGGCAACACAATGGCAATAAATTCATATCTTTAAGTATTCACTCTAAATGTCAATGGACTAAATGCTCCAATCAAAAGACATAGGGTAACAGAATGGATAAGAAAATAAGATCCAACTATATGCTGTTTACAAGAGACCCATTTTAGACCTAAAGACACCTTCAGATTGAAAGTAAGGGGATGGAGAACCATCTATTATGCTAATGGCTGCCAAAAGAAAGCTTATATAAGACAATCTATATTTTAAAATAAAGAATGTAACAAGAGATGAAGAAGGGCATTATATCATAATTAAGGGGTCTATCCACCAAGTAGATCAACAATTGTAAACATTTATGCCCCCAACATGGAAAACTCAAATATAAAAATCAATTAATAACAAACATAAAGAAACTCATTGATAATAATACCATAATAGTAGGGGACTTCAACACCCCACTAAACAGCAATGGACAGATCATCTAAGTAGAAAATCAACAAGGAAACAATGGCTTTGAATGACACACTGGACCAGATGGACTTAATAGATATATTCAGAACATTTCATCCTAAAGCAGCAGAATACACATTCTTCTCAAGTGCACATGGAACATTCTCCAAAATATATCACATACTAGGACACAAATAAGCCCTCAACAAGTACAAAAAGATCGAGATCATACGATGGTATGATGGTCTGTGGTATTTTCAGAACACAACACTATGAAACTTGAAACCAACCACAAGAAAAAATTTGGAAAGAAAATGAATACTTGGAGATTAAAGAACATCCTACTAAAGAATGAATGGGTTAACCAAGAAATTAAAGAGTAAATTAAAAAGTACATGGAAGTCAATGAAAATGATAACACCACAGCCCAAAACCTCTGGGATGCAGCAAGGTGGTCATAAGAAGGAAGTATATAGCAATCCAGGCCTTCCTAAAGAAGGAAGAAAGGTCTCAGATACACAACCTAACCTTACACCTTAAAGAACTGGGAAAAGAACAGCAAATAAAACCCCAAACCAGCAGAAGTTGGGGAATAATAAAGATGAGAGCAGAAATCAATGCTATTGAAACGAAACAAAACAAAACAAAACGGTAAGAGTTCAATGAAACCAGGAGCTGATTTTTTGAAAGAATTAACAAAATTGATAAACCCCTAGCCAGTTTGATCAAAGCAAAAAAGGAAAAGACCCAAATAAATAAAATCAAGAATGAAAGAGGAGATATCACAACCAACACTGCAGAAATACAAACAACAATAAGAGAATATTATGAGCAATTATATGCCAATAAATTGGGCAATCTGGAAGAAATGTACAAATTCCTTGAAACATATAAACTACCAAAACTGAAACAGGAAGAAGTAGAAAATTTACACAAACCCATAACCAGTAAAGATATTGAATTAGTAATCAAAAATCTCCCAAAAAACAAGAGTCCAGGGCCAGATGGCTTTCCAGGGAAATTCCCAAACATTTAGACAAAAGTTAACACCTATTCTTTTGAAGCTCCAAAGAATAGAAATGGAAGGAAAACTTCCAGACTCATTCTCTGAGGCTAGAATCACCTTGATTCCAAAACCAGACAAAGACCCCACTAAAAAGGAGAATTACAGACCAATTTCCCTGATGAACGTGGATGCAAAAATTCTCAACAAGACACTAGCAAACTGGATCCAACAATACATTAAAAGAATTATTCACCACGAGCAAGTGGGATTTATACCTGGGATGCAGTCCTGGTTCAATGTCCACAAATCAATCAACATGATACATCACATCAATAAAAGGACAAGAACCACATGATCCTCTCAATAGATGCAAAGAAAAGGTTTGACAAAATACAGCATCCTTTCTTGATAAAAACACTCAAGAAATCAGGGATGAAAGAATCATACCTCAAGATCATAAAAGCCATATACAAAAGATCCACCACTAATATCATCCTCAATGGAGAAAAACAGAGCTTTCCCCCTAAGGTCAAGAACACGACAGGGAAGTCCACTCTCACCACTATTATTCAACATAGTATTGGAAGCCCTAGCCTCAGCAATGGGACAATACAAAGAAATAAAAGTCTTCCAAATCGGCAAGGAGGAAGTCAATTTTCACTCTTCACAGACGACATGATACCCTGTATGGAAAACCCAAAAGATTCCACCAAAAAAATTGCTAGAACTGATCCATGAATTCAGTAAAGCTGCAGGATATAAAATCAATGCACAGAAATCGGTTGCATTTCTATACACCAATAATGAAGCAGCAGAAAGAGAAATCAAGGAACTGATCCCATTTACAATTGCACCCAAAACCATAAAATACCTAAGAATAAACCTAACCAAAGAGGTGGAAAATCTATACACTGAAAACTATAGAAAGCTTATGAAATAAATTTAAGAAGATAGAAAAAAATGGAAAAATATTCAATGCTCCTGGATAGGAAGAACAAATATTGTTAAAATGTCAATACTACCCAAAGCAGCCTACATATTCAATGCAATCCCTATCAAAATAACACCAGCGTTCTTCACAGAGGTAGAACAAATGATCCTAAAATTTGTATGGAACCAGAAAATATCCCAAATAGCCAAATCAATCCTGAAAAAGAAAACCAAAGCTGGAGGCATCACAATTCTGGACATCAGGCTGTATTACAAAGCTGTACCATCAAGACAGTATGGTACTGGCACAAAAACAGACACTCAGATCAATGTAACAGAATAGAGAACCCAGAAATGGACCCACAAACATATGGCCAACTAATCTTTGACAAACCAGAAAGAATACCCAAAGGAATAAAGACAGTCTCTTCAACAAATGGTGTTGGGAAAACTGGACAGCGACCTGCTGTCCAAGAATTAACCTGGGTCACTTTCTTACACCATACACAAAAATAAACTCAAAATGGATGAAAGACCTAAGTGTAAGACAGAAAGCCATCAAAATCCTTGAGGAGAAAGCAGGCAAAAGCCTCTTTGATGTCAGCCGCAGCAACTTCTTACTCAACATGTCTTCAGAGGCAAGAGAAACAAAAGCAAAAATGAACTACTGGGACCTCATCAAGATAAAAAGCTTCTGCACAGCAAAGGAAACAATCAGCAAAACTAAAACGCAACTGACAGAATGGGAGAAGATATTTGCAAATAACATATCAGATAAAGGGTTAGTATCCAAAATCTATAAAAAACTTACCATCAACACCCCAAAAACAAATATTCCAGCGAAGAAACGGCAAAAGACATGAATAGACACTTCTCCAAAGAAGATATCCAGATGGCTAACAGACACATGAAAAAATGCTCAAAATCACTCATCATCAGAGAAATACAAATCAAAACCACCATGAGATACCACCTCACACCTGTCAGAATGGCTAAAATTAACAACTCAGGCAACGACAGATGTTGGCGAGGATGCGGAGAAAGAGGAACTCTTTTGCACTGCTGGTGGGAATGCAAGCTCGTGCAGCCACTCTGGAAAACAGTATGGAGGTTCCTCAAAAAATTAAAAATAGAACCACCCTACGACCCAGCAATTGCACTACTAGATATTTATCCAAGGGATACAGGTGTGCTGTTTCAAAGGGGCACATGCACCCCAATGTTTATAGCAATGCTATAGACAATAGCCAAAGTAAGGAAAGAGCCCAAATGTCCATTGACGGATGAATGGATAAAGAAGATGTGGTATATATATAAACAATGGAGTATTACTCAGCAATCAAAAAGAATAAAATCTTGCCATTTGCAACAACATAGATGGAACTAGAGGGTATTATGCTAAGTGAAATTGGCCAGAGAAAGACAAATATATGATTTCAGTCATATGTGGAATTTAAGATAGAAAACAGATGAACATAAGGGAAGGGAAGCAAAAATAACATAAAAACAGGGAGGGGGACAGAACATAAGAGACTCTTAAATATAGAGAACAAACTGAGGGTTGCTGGAGGGGTTGTGGGTGGGGGCATGGTCTAAATAGGCAAGGGGCATCAAGGAGGACACTTATTGGAATAAACACTGGGTGTTATATGTAGGGGATGAATCACTGGATTCTACTCCTGAAATCATTGTTGCACTATATGCTAACTAACTTGGATAATTTTTTTTTAAAAAGAATAGAGGGGCGCCTGGGTGGCTCAGTCAGTTAAACGGCCGACTTCGGCTCAGGTCACGATCTCACGATCCGTGAGTTTGAGCCCTGCGTCGGGCTCTGTGCTGACAGCTCAGAGCCTGGAGCCCGTTTCAGATTCTGTGTCTCCCTCTCTCTCTGCCCCTCCCCTGTTCATGCTCTGTCTCTCTCTGTCTCAAAAATAATAAATAAACGTTAAAAAAAAAGAATAGAGAAACTGTATTGTAAAAGCCTATGCTTCTCTACTGAGGGTGAATAGAAGTTCTTTTTTTTTCCTATTTGCTGTGTTAAAAAATCAAGTAAACATAACATGAAAGATGACATAAAGAATTTGGGCTTTCAAGCCAGTCACATTCAGTCCCCTCTTCCCAGACACAAACACAATCATGAATTTAATAAATACACTCTACTAGCATTTTGTGCATATATAAATGTCTATACAAGTCCAAGATTTTTTTAAATATAGGCATAAACATTGACTAGTATTTTTATTCATTCATTCATTCATTCATTCATTTTTACACAGAGAGAGAGAGAGAGAGAGTGTGTGTGTGTGTGTGTGTGTGTGTGTGTGTGTGTGTGAGACACCTGAGAAGGGACAGAGGGAGAGAGAGAGAATCTTAAGCAGGCTCCATGCTCAGCACAGAGCCCAACACGGGTTTGATCCCATGACCCTGGAATCATGACCCGAGCCGAAATCAAGAGTTGGGTGCTCAAACGACTGAGCCACCTAGGCGCCCCTTGACTAGTGTTTTTAAATCAACTAATTTAATTGGATATGAGATTAGTATGACTTTGAAAGAACCCGTTGATTCAACCAAGAGATCCACTTTTTCACCAGCTCTTCATTTATTGTCAGTCACAGCTTAATGAGAGAAAGAAAAAAAAAAGATTCTTTAAACACACCCTGATTCTCTCAATTAAAATCTAAAACTTCTAGGATGTGTACCTTACTTTGTCACCTTTGAGCAGCTTTATGTCTAAGCAAGAGATGCCCACACCCTCTGTAGAGAGAAGAGGCACAGGGTCAAGACCAAAGCATTCAAGTTTTGGCTTGGCCACTGATTAGCCCTGTGACATGGGCTTGATGGTCACCTTTGGGGTCTCCGCTTAAGCACCTCCCAAAAGAACTGGTCAAATTCTTGGCACGAAGTCCACCATTGTGTGGTTGAAACACTTTAGCTCTTTACTTAATTTCTGTTTCATGCTCAACTTAATTCAAAAGTCACACTCCATACCCCTGTTTTGTCACCATGAATTCCATGTCTAATCCTGTGAGTGTCATGGTTGTTTATATAGGGATGACACCCTGCCTTCAAAGCACATAGTGCCAGGGTTAGGAGAAAGGGAATTACTCCCTTCTCATTAGAAAATGGCAATCATGTGTCTCCATGCTTCCTACTCTTCTCATAGTTACCCAAGGGCTTCTCCTCTCAATGAGCAAAAAGCACTTTTTGCTGTGTGGCATTGCTCAAGCAACCTCTCTGTGCTTCATTCTTTCATCTGCCCTAAATGAGTTATTAATTTCAGGCAGGCCAGTTATTATCTGTTGCACGTTGTCTCTTCCAGCACCTACACGAGCTCCTTCTATGGGGTAGCTGTCTGTGGGTAGCTCTGAGGGGACAAAGAAGTACTGTATCGCTCACTGGAGGAATTATCAAGAGGCCCAAGAAGCATCCTGGAAACACCCGGGAGGACATAATTGATTACGTGCTTCCTACATGTCTGCCATAAAAGGCACCCAAGGATCACTTAAGAAATGTGAAAATTCTTTGACATTATTTAAACTATCTGACTTGAGAGCCAATCTAGTAGGGACAGCGACCCGGATAGAGTCTGAGGACCAGGCTCCAGGCAGGCTGTGTGGTTGCCCCCAAGGCTGCCATGTGTAGTTGTAAGAGTGGTGTCAGGTGAAAGAGCACCCAGTGGTGGGATCATATAGATGCGAAAGAGCAACGTCTATGCCATTTGCCAAACCAGCCCCCTGTGGGGTGTGTCCAGCCAGGAAGGAACCTTTCTCTAATTCACCAACAGCCCTTTTATCTTCCTGTTTGAAAACTCTGATTGCTATAATCCATGGAAATGTGAGTAGTTCACATGTCTTAACTACTTGCCTTCCTCCAAAAGCGCCATGTGCCACACACACACACACATACACAGATGCACACACAGAGATGCACACACATGCACACACATATGCAAATAAACGCAGGCATATATGCACACACGCACAGATGCATATGCACATGCAAATACATGCACAGATGCACACATACTCACACGTGTGCGCACACACGTAGGCACACACGCGCGCGCGCACATACATGCGTGCACATATGCACATACACATACACATACACATACACACACATCTGAATTCATTTAACTCTGATTCTCAGGCCTCAAGCTCAGATTCCTTGGCGTCTTGCTCACATCCAGCCAGTTTGCAACAGCCTTTGCCTTGACGGAACTTGAAACCAGCTACCTAATCTGGGTGCCAACACACACACACGCACACACACACACATACACACACACTTCAGTGTGTCACTCTCCAAGCGTTAGCTCATCAGGGCCACCCCTAACTTCATTTGTGCTACCATATGAAGCCACGTCATGTAGACACCAACATTTCCCTGCCACACTGAGCACATGTTTTAATTTCTTATAAATCTGTCTTTGCCCCAGAAGTTGTACATTTTCCCTGGTCTTCCTTAAATTTCTGATGCACGCTTGTCCCTATATGTGACAAAGTGAGAAACAAAGAGAATACTACCCGGAATGCCTGCATGGACTCCAATAAGAACCTGGCCAGGCCCGGGCCCACCTGCCTGGCACCTGCTCACTTAAAGGTGTCAGCACAAGTTTTGCGATAACAAGGGACAGGCCACATCACGATCCTATCTTCTTACCATTCTAGCAATTCTTGAAACTTTTGGCACCTCTCGTCTGATTTTCCTGTTTCGATGAGGAATGTGAGCAGTTGTTAGATATCAGTGACTCTTCTTTGAAGCAAAACAAAATGGAACAAAGCATTTGACTGTCACTGTCACCCACCACCCCCAGCTTTGAATGCTGTTTCACACTCAGCTGCCAAAGTGCTCCCGGGTGTTTTCAGGATGCTTCTTGGGCCTCTTGACAATTCCTCCTGTGAGTGACTCAGCACTTCCTTGTCTCTGCAGAGCCACCCACGGAAAGCTACCCTGTAAAAGGAGCGTGTGCAGGTGCTGGAAGAGATGGGGGTTACAATGTACATCCAGGAGGAGAAAGGAGACAGAGAGGCCTTGCAGGCCCACATGCCTTCTCCCACACCCCTCTCATCGCTCCCCCCAAGGCCTCCTATCACATTCCATTCCCTGTGGGTCCTCCTGTCATGTCAGTCCCTGGGACCTGGCATTCCATGGGTCAACGAGGAAGATGAATACCTGGAATAACATAAGAGATTAATGCCCTTTCCAGAATGGAAAGTGGGTCCCGCTCTACCCCAGGGCCTTTTGGAGGAGCTCCCCAAGCTGGGAAAACAGGAGCCCAGGTTACATCTGTCAACAGCAGCAACAAAAGGACCATGTAGGACGCTGAGTGGGATGGTTCACTGGGAGCAGACAATCTCAAAATTAGACTCTGAGAACTTAAGAGTCAGTCTTCAAGGTTCAAGGTCGAGGGGTCAATGGCAATAATACTAAGGCTTATGTGTGAACGGTGCTGTACCATTTACAAAGTGCTTCCACACACAGAGACCATCACAACCCCCATGAGGCTGGCGGCCCAGACGTTCTCTCAAAGGAAGAGTCTAGAAGTTGGAGGAGTTGAAAATTTGTCCAAAGCCAGGACCCAAATATCCTGCCTCCAAAACAACCCATAATTCTTCTACTGTAACTGTCATTCAGCAGGTCACACTGTCATTAGCAGGTGAGACCCATCGCCCAGCCCCGCAGAGGGTGGAGCTGGGCTAGGTGGCGGTCCCCAGGTTTTGATGCTCTTACTTCCTTGCTTTGGGAGTGCTGTTTTCTGGGAAAGCCTGGCTCTGGAACTGTTGACCTCAGCAAAGTTGGACTGGGAACCCATGGGAGGAGCAACTGATCTTAAACCTGGGAGAGCCCACCCAGAATTGACTAGAAGGTAACTCTTAGTAAGAGCTCTCACTCTTTTTCTTTCTCTGCCTCTGTTGCTGCTGAAAGACAATTTAAAAAGAGAGAGTTCCAGACCCATTTATTTCTTTCGTATCCTAAGCAAGCAGCAGACACCCATTTTTAATAATGCGACTTTCTACATTACTTTAATTGAGACCCATATTGTACCATGTTAATCATTTTTAAAGTTGATAAGACCATTATCTACTGATTCTTCTCTGCTGAAGTCAAGTAAAGAACGGGGTCCTCTACTGGAAAGGGGCACAGGCTCTCAGAGGAGTCTGCTCCCCGGGGACAAGCACAGTAGCATGTGACCAGAGTCTTTCAGAGGCACTTCTGGCATTTCTCTGCACAGCAGCACTAACGCAGGGGAGAGGCTGGCCCAGAGACACCCAGGTGGGAAGGCTGAGCAAGTGTTGAGGGCCTGTCTCCTCAGCTGTCCTCAGGTATGCACACCCTGAATCAAGGTTTTTGGTATTTTCCCCTGGAACTCACTGCCACACCTAAGTATGTGGTCTCTGAGTTTGGGATAAAAGCTCTAGTCCCACTCTGGCTCTTGCCTTGCCCCATGATTTTCATAGACTGATGTTCTGATCTCTATAACAGTTCTCGTTCCTGATATCTCTTCATTCCAACCACTGATTTACAAAAGTGGGAGGGGCACCTGGGTGGCTCAGTCAGTTAAGCATCTGACTTCGGCTCAAGTCATGGTCTCACAGCTCATGAGTTTGAGGCCTGCATTCCTCTGCCATCAGCACAGAGCCCACTTTGGGTCCTCTGTCCCCTACTCTTTCTCTCTCTCTGCCAGTCCCCTGCTGGCTCTCCCACACTCTCTCAAAAAAAAAAAACCAAACATTAAAAAAAACAGAAAAGTGGAAATCAGGGGTGCCTGGGTGGCCCAGTCAGTTGGATGTCCAACTCTTGATTTCAGCTCAGGTCACGATCTCACAATTTATGAGTTCAAGCCCCGAGTTGGGCTCTGTGCTGACTGACAGTGTGGAGCCTGCTTGGAATTCTCTGCCCCCCTCTGTCTCTGCCCCTGTTCCACTTGTGCTGTCTCTCTCTCTCAAAAACAAATAAATAAACATTTAAAAAAATTTTAAGTAGGAATCTTGTTGGAAAACAAGAGAATACTCTTGACCTGAGCTGGGCCTTGGGTTCCCTCACTTGATTGTTGTTTGTGTTCTTTGTTAACATTGGTAAGTGGAGACACCACTGAATGCGGGACGGAAAGACAATGCCAACTGCATACAAATAAAAATGGATGGAATTGGAGCTCCAGGGCTCACTGAAATACAGCATAAACCAGCCACAATCCTCCACCATCTGAAGCACACTGCCATTTCGGGCGACTGAGCAGGGAAGGCACACTCCAGGGTAGACAGAGCTCCTGCCCACCTCACAGGACAATAGAGTAGTCCCAGCATTCTGGAGTGTGGAGGAGGGGACAGAAAGTGGAAGGTGAATCCCAGGCACTCCCTGCCCATCCAGCCTAGCAGATCTGGCCACTTCTCATGGCCACTGGATCCTCTACCCTCTGCTGTGCTCTCGTATTTTCTACCTACATATTGTGTGTGTGTCGAAATATATAATAGGTTAGGGGCGCCTGGGTAGCTCAGTTGGTTAAGCATCCAACTCTTGGTTTCAGCTCAGGTCATGATCTCATGACTTGTAAGTTGGAGCCTTCCATCGGGCTCCACACTGACAGTGTGGAGCCTGCTTGGGATTCTCTCTCTCTCCCTCTCTCTCTGCCCCTCAGACTCATGCACACATGCTCTCTCTCTCTCTTTCTCTCTCTCTCTTTCTCTCAAAATAAATAAACTTTTTTAAAGCAATTCTAAATAAATAAATATATGTAGAATAGATTAATTTATTATTAGTTATGTATTTATATTAACTATATTATATGTAATGTACATTAATATGTAATGATATAATATATAATGTATATATACATATATGCATACAGTTTATATATGTGGGTACATATACAGTGTGTATGCATGTATCTGGTATGTGCACATATGTATATAAGATAGATTTATAATACCTTAGTGCAATTTTCTCTTCAATTTTACCCCAGCTATTAGCTGGACTTCCCTTTTCTTCTCAGAGATATAGTCTTGGACCACCCCCAACACTTCCATGGCTTTTGAAAGTCTGAAGACCTCCCAAGAGTTTTTCTAATACTTAGGCACACTTTAAAAAAAATCTCCTTTGGAATCATAACATACAAACAAAAACCACAAGTCTCTTCAGCATCCAGCATGATGAATCTTCACCTGCTACTTTCTATGCACTGTGCAGTTTCTGCCTGGGACCAAAAAGCATTCCTCGAGCACTACCTGAGATCCCCTCTTCCTGTCTGCACCCCAAGGGCAGCCACTCTGTGACTCACAATAGCCCAGATTACATCTACTAGGCACAGGCCCGTGTGCTTCTGTGTACTCACTCCACCCATCCTCAAGATCGTCCTGTGAAAACACACTATTATCGCTGCCCCCTTAAAGATGAGGAAACTGGGGAGCTTCGTGTTGATGTTATTTGCAAGGTCCAACTGCTATTAAAGAGCAGAGCAGGGATCCAACCCACAAACTCTAGTTTCAGAGTCACTTTCTTCAACTTAATATTGTGGCCATTGGATCAACAGTTCAAACCAATGGAGTCAGATGTACCAGAGAATAACCACTTGCCTCTACATAGCACTTTGCAGATGGTTTTGCACTTACTCTGAGTTCACATTTTCTAACTTGCATCTGGGAGGAGGCATGAAGCTTGGAGAAGGGGAGGGACTTGCCCAAGGGCCAGAGCTGGTAAAGAGCAGAGTCAGATTTGAGTACAGTATGGACTAGGAACCATTACTGATTTCTCCTTGTCACAAAGGACAGGAAGAACCTGGGGCCAGGAGAGTCATGGGAGCTACAGTGAGTGGTGCCAAGCTCAAGTGAAGTCTCAGCTTTTCCATGCCTTTCAGGCCCTTTGGGGAAGCCTGGGGTCTTGACTGCAGTCTTACTGAGGGGCAGAACAACTGCCTGGGACCCGCAGCCTCCGTAGGGAAAGGAGACAATTAGGGGGAAGAATGAAGCCCAGAGACTCTCTGTGAATCTGGGACTCCAGTGGGGTGACTTATAGGCACTTGCTGTGTCCTGACAGCCCAGAACAACCTTGGGAGAGGGGGCCATGGTGCTTCAGACCCACGATTTCACACAAGGTGGATATCTTAGGTGAACTGATACGTCAAGAAAGGTATACGTGTGTAAACGTCAGGCTGTTCTCTCGCTTCAAAAAGGAAGAGTCTTTTTGATGGAAACAAAATGGTCTTAGTTTCAACTCCTTCGTCACACATGAGGCATCCCAAAGAGTTTCCACCCACAACTTTATGTGGGGTTGAAGTGACATCTCTGTCTGTACAGAGCACAGGGGGTCTGGGAGGTTCAGGGCCCACTACTTGGTGGGTTTCACAATATTTCATCTTACACTCCTACCAGAAAAATGCTGAACACACACCTATAATGTGTTTACTTATCCTTATATATTATTTTTATGGATTTTATCATATGTAAATATGCCACAAAATATTATGTGTGTTACAAAACTTACACTATATGCTACTGATGAAAATTTTTTTCAAGTTTATTTATTTTGGGGGGGAATGAGGGACAGAGAGAGGAAGAGAGACAATCCCAAGCAGGCACCGCACTGTCAGCACAGAGCCCAATGTGGGGCTCAATCTCATGAACCATGAAATTATTACCTGAACTGAAATCAAGAGTTGGATTGAGCCACCCAGGCCCCCCCTTAATAAAAACTTTTAAAGGAATATGTAATCTGTGATAAAACTTTTGCAATTATATTTGTTGTGATTATTAAATGGGTATAACATTTGCCCTCCCCAAAATACCATGATTTAATAATATGAAAAATAATATTAACATTATTAATACTTTGGTGGGGCACCTGGGTGGCTCAGTCAGTTGGGTGTCTGACTTTGGCTCACGTCATGATCTCACTGTTTGTGAGTTCGAGCCCCATGTCGGGCTCTGTGCTGATAGTTCAGAGCCTGGAGCCTGCTTTGGACTCTGGGTCTCCCTCTCTATCTGCCCTTCCCCACTTATGCTCTCTCTCTCAAAAATAAATAAACATTAAATAATAATAACAATACTTTGGTGAAAGGAATGTAATTAAATAAGTATTTTTTTTTCAAGTAGGCTTCATGCCCAGTCATGGAGCCCAAAATGGGCTTAACCAACTGAGCCACCAAGTGCCTCTGAAAATAAGTCTTTTTATAACATTGTGGTTTGATAATCTATAATAAACTGACTTGATATTCTGAACCTAAGTACAATGTATTTCTGCATTTTTTAATAGTTATTATAAAATCTATAGGTACAAAAATCACCATAACTTGATTTGGATGGCTATAAAGAAAACCTCTCTAATACACAAAGATAGAAATCGAGAAGATAATTGTTGGCTGATTTTATTTTCTCCAGTCTTTTTCTAGGTTCAGTGTTTTCATGTTGCCAAGAGGTATGGGCTTCCTCTCGAGATTCGCTTCCTCCTGATGATGTACCATTTCTGTGGTATTCCCTCTGAAGAGCTAGACAGAAAATGTTTGTAGATACCGTCATGTGGATTCACCAGTTTTTCCCCTATCACCTTCTGCCCATACCCAAAATTCACATCAATAGGTGGGTGATGTCTGGAGACTTTTCCTTTGAAGGAAGTCACATGACCCCTTCATCTGATGAGAGAACGCCAGTCACTTTTTATTGATACAAGACACCCAACTGGTGAATGAATGAACAAAAAAGGACAATTATCAGGTTTGTGCCAGAGTAAGAGTTTATTAGGAAGTTAATAAGGGACCTGTACTGTAGTATCTCCAAAGACCAAAAGAGTGACAAGGAAGATTTTTTTCCAATTATGTTCAGTTTTGTAGCCTGCCCATCAGCTCCATCATTCTTTTATACAATTATTTTGAAATCACATTTAGGTATTTGTTCAAGCATAACTTGTTACACGAGTGCGTCATCGTGATAATAGATATCGCACGATTCTGTTGTAGATTTCTCTAAGTGCTCAGAAGACGGAACGAACTGGTACAGATTTTGCCGTCTAAAGGATCAAGCCAGGCAAATCAGTAGAAGGTAGAGTTGACACTTAGAAGCTGGTGCTGGTAGAAATTTTTCCTTTGTCCAAATTGTGGTCGCCATAGGAGATGCTTGCATGAAGTAGAATTGACATGTGACTTTGAAACCCTTCTCCTCCTGCTGGCACCGGGGCTTCTAACGCACAAAGGTGTTGCAAGGCCCGCACCGAGCACGTTGGACACAAGGATTGGTGACACAAGGCCCAATGGGTTTGTCACATGCATTGGTTGTGGCACATGGGTTGCAGGGGAGCCTGGAGACAGAAGATCATGGGGGCAAATTAGAGGAAATGAGCTGAAGATATAGGAAGATACTAAATGCACTCTGTGTAAGAATATAGCACTTCTTCACACTGCTCCCAACCAAAAGCTTGAAATTATAAATTTGTCTCCATCAGGATGATTTCTCATCCCCACGGCAACCTCATGCACCCCCAAGGGAAATAGTACTAGCTTCCCACTCACTTGCAATCCTCGCTCTCCAGCAGGCCCCGGTACGTGTTGATCTCGCACTCCAGCCGGGCCTTGACGTCCAGCAGCACCTGGTACTCCTGGTTCTGCCGCTCCAGGTCACAGCGGATCTCGGCCAGCTGGGACTCCACGTTGCTGATCAGGCACTGCACCTGGCCCAGCTGGGCGCTGTAGCGCGCCTCGGTCTCCGTCAGCGTGTTCTCCAGGGAGTCCCTCTGTGTGGGGAACATACGGAATGTCACAGAGCCGCTTCTCAGGGGGCGACTCCGTGGGATTCCAGAGAAGTCACGGGCTTCACCAGGTGAGGAGAGGGTGGGCAGCACCCCGAGCGACACCCACCAGGTTGTGCTGGGCCTGCAGCTCGATCTCCAGGGCGTTGACCGTGCGTCTCAGCTCGATGATCTCCGCCTGGCAGGACTGCAGCTGCTCCGCACTGGACACCACCTGCTTGTTCAGCTCCTCGGTCTGAAACAGCACAGGGGACGAGACAGGGTGAGACCCTGCCTCGAGGGCCGCGAGGGGCCGAGGGGCCCGGGCGGCCGCGTGCTGAGATGCCCACCTGGGTGGTGAACCATTCCTCCACGTCCCTGCGGTTGGTCTCCACCAGGGCCTCATATTGGCTCCTGGTCTCGTTGAGCACGCGGTTCAGGTCCACGGTGGGGGCCGCGTCCACCTCCACGTTGAGGCGGTCTCCGATCTGGCAGCGCAGGGTGTTGACTTCCTAAAAGAGGAAGGGGAAGATGGAAAGAATCACAAAGGGTTCTGGTGCTCTCTTCTAAGAGAGCAGGTCAGCTTGTGATCATTCTTCAGCTTTCAGCAGCTCTGTGTCACCAGATCCTCTCATAACTAGGTTCTGTAATCAGTACCTAATCTGTGTATTCCACTTGGCAAAGTATTTCACCCTTGGACCACTTTCCACCCCCATATTCGGGCTACGCCTCCTCATTTAGAGCAGCGATTCAGCCTCCAAGCTGAGATATGAGAGACCACCATGTACACTGTGGACCCCAAGCACCCAGTTCAGTGTTTTTGCTCATACACCACACAGCCTCTTAGGTTTGATTCTTAACCATGGCTAATAAAAAGGATAGAGGCCTACTAAAGAGGAAATAAAGAGTGCTTACTTCAAAATCTCCCATCTGGGATGGAATAGACCTAACTGGTGGTTTGGTGATTCTATCAACCTAGATTCTGCTGAAGGAAATAAGTATCCATTCATTTCCCTGCTATCTCTTCAAAAAGCCAACATAACTTGGTACTTGGGCTTAGGTGGTTATCAAGCTTGAGTTGAGGGCCATCTCTACCACTTACTATATGGCTTCTAGAAGCTTCTAGGAGTCTCAAGCTCTCCATCTATAAAATGAGAACTACCTCTGGAGTTCTAAAACACTTGGCACAATGTTTGGCACACAATAAGCTCTTGATTACTATTAACCATCGCTATTTACATTGTTCTGGTATTTGAGGTTTGCACAAAATGTCTGTCTCCTTTATCATGCAACTGACCAAGAAGTGACAGTAAGCATTTTGCTCAGCATTTTCTCCAGACAACACTGACTAGCAGAGAAAGCTCTGGAGGAGAAGGAGGAGAGGTGGTTTTGTTTCCAGCTGAGTCCTCTCTGCTGGGTGGCCATCCTGGCCTCTGCAGGTGCTTAATGGGGAATTGGGATACAAGATCTCTGCATCCCCGCAGAGCGGAGGAGGCTGGGAGCGGAGGAAGCTGTGGGCACTGCCTGGTTGTTGGTCTTTCCTCATTACTGGCCTTTCCAACTTCCTTCACTCTCACCCCCGTCTCTGGCAGAAACATCCTACTCTCATATCACAGGTTTTCAATTGCTCATTCTCTACAAATCCTTTTGTTTGGAAGACAGATTCCTCAGCACGTAGAGCCTCTCCCACACCCCACAGCAGTTGGAAACAGGCTTTGGCGAGTTTCAGCCTGTTGCTCTTTGGGGAACCTCACCTGCTCGTGGTTCTGCTTGAGGGTCAGCAGCTCCTCCTTCAGGGACTCCACCTGGGCCTCCAGGTCAGACTTGCACAGGGTCAGCTCGTCCAGGATCCTGCGCAGGCCGTTGATGTCCGACTCCACCAGCTGCCGCAAGCCCAGCTCCATCTCGTACCTGTGGTACAGGGGCATCAGGGACCCGCCAGACAGGAATAGGCCTGGCCCTGACTCTGGTTTGGTTCAATCTGTCAGACAACTGGAAGTTTGGGGCTTATGGTTTCTACAGGCTTGTCTCTCATTCAGGTTTTTAACACTGAGCAGTAGCTCCTAGAGGAAAATGCTCTGGTAATCGGTTTTTGGTTTTGTTTTTTGTTTTTTGGGTTTTTTTGGATAAATAAAGAGCCAGTAGATTTAGGCAATAAAAGCTGATACACTGTGAAATTTCCAAAATTAATTCACCTCTCACATTCTCCTGATTGCATTCTGTGCAGAGCAGAGCAATGGCGAGAGACGGAGGGATGCCTGACTTCTCTCCTAGATTGGAGGGATGTCACCTTACAGAGAAGCTGGAGGAGGGGTCTGCATCTAGAGATTAGAGCTCTGAGCTCTGCTGAGCAGTGGCTCTGTGGATCCTGGGGGAAACGTCTAGGGAAAAGCTTTGTCAGTGTTGAGGACCGGCTAAGGGGCAAGAGGAGAGAGGGGACACCCCACTCGTCCACTCACTTGGTCCTGAGGTCATCTGAGGCCAGCTTGGCATTGTCAATCTGCACCACCAGCCTGGCGTTCTCTGCCTTGCTGCACAAGATCTAGAAGACCCAAAACAGTCGAGGATAAGCTTGGTTATTTCTAACCAACACCAATTCCTGCTGATGCACTTACATGGAAGGGACAGAATGAGAAATCACACTGGATCTTATATAAGATTATTAAATGCTGTCCACGCACAATAGGTGCTCAGTAAATATTTGACAAATCAAATTTGAAAAAAGAATACTGAAATATGCGAGAAGAGTATCAGTAGCTAAGTAATCTTTTTCTTTCCTAGTAAGCAATACTGAGAGGCTGATAATAATAATAACTAACATTTTTTTGAGATACATATGTGGAGAGAGATAGCACGAGTCGGGGAGGGACAGAGAGAGGGGGACAGAGGATCTGAAGCAGGCTCAGTGCTGACACCAGAGAGCCCTGTGTGAGGCTTGAACTCACAAGCCATGAGATCATGACCTGAGCCAAAGTCGGACACTTGACTGACTGAGCCACCTAGGTGCCCTTAACATTTATTTTTAAAAACCCATCATAAATCTGGCATTGTTCTAGGAACCGAAGATACAAAAATGAGTCAACACCGGATCCACCCTCAAGAAACGTCCAGTCGGCTGGGGAAAATGAATGCGTAACTGGCCACTGGAGGCACTGGGTCAGGGAAGCAGCCATGCCCTCCCAGCCATCCTGGCTGGCTTTGCACGATTTCCTCCTAGGAGGTTTCTACCCTTTCTGATTTTAGCTAACCATTTTATGCCCTCGCTGAACACGGAACACCAGGAGAAGTCCAGAAGCATCCAGGTCAGGAAAATAATTCGGGTAATTAAGTACCCAGAAGAGGAAAAAGTCAGAGTAGTCAAAAGTCCAGATGAGGGAGAGAGAAAATGGTCCAATTCTTACAAAAGGTTCTGCTTCCTCAGCTTCCTTCTTGGGTTCGGTGCTTTTCTTTTACCTCAGGGTAATAAATCTGGAGCTTGGCAAATGCACAGAAGCATTTGGAGGCGGCTTTAATTACAGCTTATTTATGCAAAGTGCTGCTACCTTCACATAGACTTGCACTATGCAAATATTGAGGCCTAACAGTCCTGAGCCTCGTATAAAATGGGCCCTCAAGAAAACAAAATGGAAAAGTCGGACATCAACTGAGAACCTGTATTGTTTCTTAATCAGACCGCAGATTCCCTCCCTACCATTCCGGCTGGAGGCCATGTGGTGCCCACCCCCTCACCTTCTGCTGGAGCTCCTCGATGGTCCGGAAGTAGGACTGGTAGCTGGGGCACACGAAGGGCACCTGCTGCTGGCACCACTCCCGGATCCTGGTCTCCAGCTCCGCGTTCTCCCGCTCCAGCTGGCGCACCTTCTCCAGGTAGCTGGCCAGGCGGTCGTTCAGGAACTGCATGGTCTCCTTCTCGCTGCCATTGAAGGAGCCCTCGCAGAACCAGCCGCAGTTGCCCACGTTGGCGGGGATGTTGCAGGCCCCGGGCAGGGTACAGGTGTGGCAGCTGGGGGGCACGCAGGGCCGGGAGCAGCAGGTGGAGCGGCAGCTCAGGTTGGGAAGGCAGCAGTTGTAAGGCATGGTGCAGGAGGGAGCAAGACGCCCGGCTGAACACAGAGTCCAAGTTCTCCAAGCCACAGAGCTATGGGTCTCCTGCCCCTGGGGAGCATTTATACCCCTTCCACAGAGGGTGTGGACATGGAAGGCTTCCCTTTTTTTCTTACTCATTTGGTGATTGTCAAAAGCCCTTCCCCCCTGGTTTGTTATGTTTCCTCAGAAGAGTCCCTCACCTCGTAAAAGACTTTACTTGGGCTTCTCGCTAAGTCAGGACTCCTCTGCCATGCTGTGCATCAATGAAGTATGAGCTTCACAGAGTGGCTTCAAAGAGCTGGGCTCATGAATGCCCTGGGCTTCATTAGTGGGGTGGGGCAGGTCCGGGGACACTATTGCTGCTTTGCCTCCTGGCTTGATGGCCCGGACTCCTTGGCGAGCCCCCAGCTCTTCTTGCTAAGATGCGAAAGCACAGTTCTTGCCCGTGTATCTTTTGCCAGGTCGAATTTCCAAATGCCAAATGTCAAATTCATGGTTCTCAGAGAGAGGAATAGATCCCTTCTGGAATACTTAAAATAACCTGGCTCCCAGTGGCTCTGTTTCTTGATATGGCAGAAATTTCCATGATAATATAAATCAACCAAATAACAGATAGTCACCAGGATAACAGTATGTCCGGGGCACTGTAAGGAATGGAAGGTTGGCCCAGAGCTGCCAGAAGGAGCTCACACTTGTTGAGCACCTGTACAGGCTCACCTTGGTGCTAAGCCCTTTTCACAAACATGATCTCATTCATACCTCACCATGACCCTACAAGGTACATGATATTATTCCCATTTTACAGGTGGGTAAATGGAGGCATAGAGGGTAGGAGGCAATGTGTTGTGAAGCCAGGATTCCAACACAGAGAACAGTGATCTCTGTTCATCACCCCATGCTGCTTAAATACAAATGAACTATCTCCTTCCCTAACTTTTTCAGACAGATAATTTCTTCCTCCTCTGTGAGGTCTCATCTCACTTTAAGCATGGCAGTGCACAACTTCTGTGCTCATCTATCTCTGTATCTGAGTTCCCTGAAGGCAGCAGCAGAGTCTAATTCTCTGAATCCTCAGCTTTAAGTGCATGGTACTCAATAGACACTCAATGGATGTGCGTTGAGTGGATGAGGAATGAATGTGGAATCATAATCTAAGGCAGGAGATGGTAAGTGATAAGTGAGAGATTGAGGAAATGGGCAAGAGGGCACTGCCAGGATGGGAAGTTCACAGGAGCATATATGTGCTGCGGCGCAAGGCTTCTGAGATGCAGAGGAGAAATATGGGCCCTGCAGGTGGAAGAATGGTGTGCACACACAGCGGGCAGGTGTGACACACACGGTCAATGAGACTAGTGGCTGGGAGGGAAGAGGTGTGTAGGGAGGTTGTAGAAAATAAAGCTGTATGGGGAGGTCGAGGCCATATGGTAGAAGTTCTCTATGGCAAAGCTAAAGAGCTTAGACTGTCCTGGAGGGAGATGTTTTAGGAAATATTTAGCAAACATTTATCTGTTTTAGCAAAATGAAGGTAAGGCTGGAGGCAGAGGGGCCAGCAAGGAGGCGACCGCAGTAATCCAGGCCAGCGGTGAGGTGGGGCTTCATTTAGGTGTCTGCAGAGGAAGCATAAAAGAAGAAATGGTGTTAAGAATCATTCTCAAAGAAGACATTTTTTTTTTTAACCAGCAATCATTTAGAAAGATGAGATGTGGGAGAGGATAAAGAATGAACCCAAAATTTGGCAAGCAAAATATTTGAGAGGAACACAGACTGTTTTGCTCATCAAGGATGAGCTATCCCACTTCCTTTAACAGACATTTAACTGAGCCCTTCATGTGCCAGGAACCGAGCAGGCACGGTGAGCGAGAGAGGCAAGCCTACAATCTGGTGGAGGATGCACACCAGCTGGGTGCAGGATACATCTGTGACAGGGCAAGCCCCAGCGGCTATAGGAACGTGCAAGAGGACCTTACCAGACTGAGTGGGGGGGTCTAGTAAGGCTTTTTGGTGCAAGTGCACATTGTATTCAGGCATGCTTCCCATTTTTCACACAAAAGCTTATGTAGGAAATGATCACACTTTGCGGCTCACTGGGGCAGTCTGGGCTGCCTTGGCCAGCCACTCCAAGGATTCAGAGCATGAGTACCATGGACCCTCCAATCCATTCACCTCAGTAAGGTTGGGAGGTTCTGCAACAGAGGAACTGAGAGAAGCTCAGTAAGCACCATGTAAGTCAGGGAGTGATAGATGAGGGTGGAGGAGAAGTAAACTCTGTCCATCATCTCATGTTGTTTAGATATAAATGACCTAGCTCTTTCCCTAACTTCTGACAGATTATTTCTTCCTCCTCTGTGAGTTCTCGTCTCACCTTGAGCACATGGCATTGTCATGACCTACATTCTTCTCTCTCTATCTCTACTTGAGTTCCCTGAAGGTATGGAAAGACTTTCATATGAAGGACCTTGTATACCTCCTTGAGGAGCTTAGGCTTCATCAGGAGGTCAATGGGAAGCCATTGAAGGTTCTAAGGAGAGCAGTGATATAGTTTCATTCTTGATCAGCTATACTGGAAGGAATGGTGGAATCTATACAGGAAAATGTTCATCAGGTCCTTGGAGTAACAAAGCTAGAATTCATGGCGGGTACGAGCCTAGTGAAGATGTGAAAGCTGGAGAAATGAACCAAGAGAGAATGTACGAAGAGAAGAGCAACAAGGACTTAAGGACCAAACTTTGGGGATTCCCCAACCTAAGAGCAGGAGAAGGAAAAAGAATCATAAAGAAATGGAGAAATGATTGGAGAAAATGAAGAGAGCCAGTTCATGGCATCAGAGAAGGTTAGGGAGGAGAGCTTCAAAGTGGAGGTGAAGGTCAAAAGTGTCAAGTGTGGCAAAGGGACCCTATAAGATCAGAATCATGGAAAGGGTCTTGGATACATTGGCCAACAAGTTGCCAGGACCTTTCCATGGTCACATGAGTGTGTTTACTGTAAACAGTACCTGTGTTCTTGAAGTACCTCCACACTGAACTTTAGGCAATCAAGATTTTAAATAACCCAGAGGTGAGATGTCCATTGTTTAAAGAAGTCCTGCCACAGTACGTTTGTACACCTGATTATAAAGATTGTGAGCTTTGGTCTTACCAATACAAACTTTCTACAATAATTAGAGTGTGCTTTAAGTAGTTTAAAGATGTCAAGCTTGTTTGGATTTGATGATTCATAATAGTTGATGATTTAGGAACATCTACCCAAGAAGCACAAGCAATCAGAAATGCTCATGAATATAACACAATTTCTGGGGTTTTTTTCAAGGCATAAGATGAGACTTATTTGGTATCTTAAAGAGAAGCTATGAGGAAAGAATTCAGTTGTGTGCCTAGGTGAAGAGAAAGGCTCCTTACTGCTGTTCTAGCGGAAGACAGCAGAACTCAGGGACATGCTCACAGCAAGAGTCCATGATTCAGCTATAGCTGCAGATCCAAAACCAGGCTGCTTTGCATTTGGCTTTTCTGATCCTCCCTTCCACTTCCTAATGTAAATCCCAAAAGCCAAAATTGTCAGAGAGGGAGAAAATCCTGGAAAAAGAGTGATACCAGAGATCATCATGATCATCTTATCCAAGACTCTCATTCTATAAATGAGGAAACTGAGGCTCAGAATGGAGAAATGGCTTACTTAGGATCATATAATTAGAAGCCAAATCTGCTAATCCCATGGATTCCCAGCCCCCATCAGCAGACTGCAGAAATGTTGAATAATTTCACAACCAATATGGTCTGTCAACTACTTAGGGGCAGATATCAAAGACAATAAAAAAAAAAAAACACACTTGTTACCCATAGATATGCCATGTTGAAGAAGAATAAAGGGTGAATATGGAAATGATACAATTCAGTGATATTAAGGTTCCTTATTGCCATCCTGATTTCAATCATTTCTAAATTGATGATACAATTTTGTTTCAATAGTTTGGAACAACTTAGATATAATTATATCCCATTGGTTGAAACAACTTAGAACCACAAATAGTGACCCTACTCAAGAGCAGTATAGTTACCCAAAATAACACACAGTCATAACAAAATTAATGTACATGATTTTAACAATGGGGACAACTGAGAGATAAAAAGAACCACACTATAATGATGACATTGGATGCTTTTAAATGGTAGGGTTATGAATGCTTCCCCTGCCCTTCTCTGTACTTTTTTGTTCTCTCCAAATTTTTTGAAAACATACCTATTCCTCCTACACAAGCAAAAGGAATAAAATTTACATGAAAAAATCCAAAAGGAAATTCTTGTAAGTATTCTAAATAAGTAAAGAGTTGTAAAAAAGACCCAAGTAAGTCTCCTATTCCAATATAATCACTAAATTACACTTGAGCTTGTTGTTCTGGAAATAAAAGTTTTGTCACGATTTTCACTGTCACCCTTGTGATAACTGCTGACTTTGCCAATTCTGAAGGGGAGCTATTAGGAAGTGAGGAAAGGACACCAAGCTTCCTATGGGATCAAACAATCTGTAGTTCAAAAGTGACTGAGGTGTGGTTATGAGCTTCAGGCAAAGAGAATGCCAAAAGGAACAACCCCTGGAAAAATGTTCTGCCAATTTACTGCCAGTCCATAGTCCAAGATCATGTATTAGAATCACCTCACACTGAGCCACACTCTAAGAATGGACTTCCCACACAAATAAAGGATTGTGAAATTTCTCTCCTGGAAATCATGTCTGAGTCAGATAAAGCCTAGAATCTTAGAATGTTGGAGCCACCAAGGGCTCAAGTGGTCATCTCACGCAACTATGTTACAAATGGGAAAACATTAACCCCAAAGAGGAAGTGATTTGCTTAAGGTCACACAGAGAGTTTGTGAAGAAGCTAGGTTGAAAAACAGTGAATTAGAATGAGGGACAGGGGACAAGACCTTCAGTCTATATGAGAGCGTTGGAGCTCAGACAACAGGAAAAACCCGTATCTCTCAAGGGACTGTACCCTTAGTGAAAACGTGATCTAGAAAAAGAAAAAGAAAAAGAAAAAGAAAAAGAAAAAGGAAAAGAAAAAGAAAAAAGTATGCTCATTGTCACAGAAAGATTAAAAAAAAGCTGAACTTTTATTTGGTCTCTAAATTTAAAACATTATGTAAAAGAAGCCAATCCAAAAACACCACAGATTTTATGATTCTATCCACATGCAATGCCTAAGCTAGGCGACCTTATAGACACCATTGTGGTTGCCTAATTTGAGGTGGGGTGTCCTAGGGAATGACTTCTGGGTAGTGGGTACACGGTATCTATTTGAGGTGATGAAATGTTCTAAAATTGTAATAATGGCTATACAACTCTATGACTACAATGAAAAGCACTGAATTGTAAACTTCATACAGGGGAATTTTGTGGCATATGAATTATATTTTACATAATATGAATTATACTTCAATAAAGCTATCTTTTAAAAAGGAATTCAGACTTGGAAAATCGAGTAAGACAGAAGTAATACACAAACAACACAATGGCTGAGAATGTTGCACTGGTTCTGAAAAGCATGAATCAATTCAAGAAGCACATCAATCCTAATTAGGAAAACAAAACCAGACCCACCCCTAGACAAAATATAGTGAAGCCACACAACACTTCAACACAAAGAAGCCATCTTAGAAACAAAGAGAAGGGGAAATAAATAAAAGGATTACCAACATGGAACCACACTTAGATGGGTAATACGCTTTTTAGCATCAGCAACAAAATGCGAAAGACAATGGTATGATAATCTTGAAAAGACCGGAGGAAAATAGCCACCCTTCTGGAACTCCACACTGAACTAAACCATCGTTCAGGAGGGACCACTAAGAAGAGACATTTTCAGACAGAAACTGGGAGAACTTATCACAGGTACTGTAGGAACTACCAAAGAATGCATTTCAGAAAACAAGAAATTAAAACCAGAAAGGAGGAGGAAAGTGCAAAAAGCATTGGGAGCAAACAACCCAGTAAACATACAGGAAAATCTAAACATAATAGTAACAATGACCAAATTTTTGAGTACAAAAACAAGGCAGAACTAGGGGCATCCGGCTGGCTCAGTCGGTTAAGCGTCCAACTTCAGCTCAGGTCATGATCTCACAGTTCGTGAGTCCAAGCCCCTCATTGGGCTCTGGGCTGACAGCTCGGAGCCTGGAGCCTGCTTCATATTCTGTGTCTCCCTCTCTCTCTGTCCCTCCCCCGCTCACGCTCTGTCTCTCTCTCTCTCTGTCTCAAAAATAAACATTAAAAAAAAATTTTTTTAAAAGGCAGAACTTAAAAAATAACATAAATCAAAATTTCTTTGCACCTTGTTTTATATGCAAGAAGAGAGAGATTAGTTAAAATTAGCACTATGTCTGCACATTTCAAAATTAATAAGCATCAACAAAGAAAACAAGATCAAGCTGATAGATCTCAGGAAAGGGGAAAACAATAAGCTAAGAAAGAAATCACAATTGACAGCAAGCACAAAATAAGATTTTAAAAGTAAATCCAAGTGCGTCAGTAGTAAAATTCAATGCAATAGACTAAACCCTATTTTTCTGTCAGACGTTCAGTGCCCTGACCACCCTATCTGAAAGGCTTCTTCCCCATCCTTCTCTGTCCCCTTGACCAGTGTCTTAGTCCAGGCTGCTATTGTAGGTTACCAAAGACTGGGCAGCTTATAAACAATAGAAATCTATCTGTCACGGTCGAGAGGCTGGGAAGCCCAAGATCAAGGCTCCTGCACACTCAGTGTTCAGTGAGGGCCCGCTTCCTGGTTCATAGACAGTAGTATTCTCATAGCAGGAGAGGTGAGGAGCCCTCTGGGGTCTCTGTTTGTAAGGGCTCCAACCCCATTCATGAGGCTCTATCCTCAGGACTAATCAGCTCCTAAAGGCCCCCACTTCCCAATACTATCACAATGGGAGCTAGGATTTCAACATGAGGATTTGGGGGGCACAGTCTACAGCACCTAGCTTTGTTTTTGCTTCTTAGCACTTACCACTTGACATAGTCATGTTTGTCTGACTCTTTTTACTGCCTGTCTCCCCACCTGAACGTAAGTTCCTTGAGAGCAGGTCTTAATTTCTTTCACTCCCCTGTCCTGACACCCAGGACAGTTTTAGGTCATCGTGGGCATTCCATGATTATTGAGTTGAATTTATTGAGTTGATAAGAAACCCAAACGGCCAATCAAAAGATTCTTTAAAGGCTTAATTTCACTAAGAATAAGAAAACTACAAGCTATAACAACACGATGCCATCATACCCACATTTATTGGCAGTATTTGTATCTGTTGGCACTGCACAAATTTGCAAGTGAAAACAGATTGCTGGGTGTACAATTTGATGCTTTTATATACATACACATACATTGTGGAAGGATCACCACAATCCAGCTAAATGACGTATTCATCACCTCTACTGGGTCACCTTTGGGTGTGTGTGTGTTTGGGGGGTTGCAGGTGCATGCATGCATGCTGGGAAGATTTAACTTAGGATTTTTCTTCTTAGAAAATTCCCAAAAATACAATACAGTATTATTAACTATCATCACCACACTGTACATTAGAGCTCTAAGACGTACTCATCCCGTATAACTGAAACTTTGTACACTTTGACCAACAGCTCTCCACTTCCATCACACCCCTGGTCCCTGGCAACCACCTTTCTACTCTCTGTTTTTATGAGTTCAGCTTCTTTAGATTTCACATGTAAGAGAGAGAATGCAGAAATGAATGCAACATTGTGTGTCAGCTATACTCAAATAGACAAAGGTGTTTTTTTTTTTAATTTTTTAAAAAAATGTTAACAAAAAATAGGCCATGCAGTATTTGACTTTCTATGTCTGGCTTATTTCACTTAGCATAATGTCCTCCAAGTTTATCCACTTTGTCACAAATGACAAGATTGCCTTCTTTTTTCCCCTTCCATCGTGTGTGTGTGTGTGTGTGTGTGTATAATCTGTATATATATTACAGTTATCTGTGTCTACAGACATTTGTTTCCACTTATGGCTTTTGTGAGCAATGCTGTATTGAACATGGGGGTGCGGTTATCACTTTGAGACAGTGATTTCATTTCCTTTGGATGTATACCCAAAACGTTTTTACAAAGTTGTAAAACAAAACAAACAAAGAAAAAATAAATAAAACAAAACAAAACAGATTGCTGGGCCCTACCCCCAGAGTTTTGGAGTTAGTAAGTCTGGGGTAGGACTGAAGAATTTGCATTTCTGACAGCTTCCCAGGTTCCCAGGACCACACTTTGAGAACCACGGCTCTGGAGAACGACTCACACAGGTACATAAAGAGAGATGTTGACAAGGATGTTCTTGCAACACTGTTTATAATGATTAAAGAAAGGAAGAAACACCCTAACTGTCCTTTAGCAGTGGAATAAGTAAATAAAAACATGATCTGTTTCATTATGAAATACTACAAAGAAGTTAAATTATAAGAATAATGTGTATTAACACAGATAAATCTCAGACACATAATGTTGAATGGAGAAAATTGACGGCAAGCTTTATACCACTTGTATTTTCTAATTTAAACTAATTCATACACACACACACACACACACACACACACTGTACATGGATACCCTATGTATAATTTTTAGAAATGTTTAAATTGGAGAATAATATATCACTAAATTTAGAATGGAATTTACCTCCGGGGGGACAGAGGGAGAGAAGAATGGGTAACGGATCAGTTCGAGGTCTACTTGTAACCTTTTTTTCCCAAAAACTAAACCAAACAAACAAAACACACACATAGCAATGGTGTAAATACAGCACAAGGTTACATCTATCAAATCTTGGTTGTGGATTTATAGGTGTCTTAATTTTTTTTTGTATTTTCAGATGTTTGAAATACTTCATAATTAGCAATTTAAAATAAGAAATAGCAGCAGTGCCTTGTTTCACCAGGTGGCAAATCACAGCTCACCGGCAGGGGACTTCAGCGCATGTGTCTTGCCCCATATACAAGGTGAGTAGCACTGAAACCCACCCAGACAGCTCAGAAATCAATCTGGCTTTGTCCTGGGACAGAGTGATTTCCTTGAACTCCTTTCTCTTCTTCACCAAAGAAATCACTGTGGCAGAGACCAAGATTCAGGACAGCCTCCCCCAGACCTAGTCCTCCCATTGATAGCCTTGACTAACATAGAGACAACGTTTTGTTTGATGCTTTACACACTGAGCGGTAAGAGAAAGTGTATTTACTGCGCTGAAACATTGGAGCTCTCACTCGCAAGGCAGAGGACTGGGTGTCTGGGAGGCACCTGTCCCTGATAAAGGCAGCTGCTGGTACCCATGGGTGAATGGTGGTCCCAGCACATACGGAGAACTGATTGCATAGAGTGCAGAAGTGTATTCATAGCTCACATGCAGGTGGCTTCTGGGAAGGAAGGATGAGAGGCTGAAGTACACCAGCTGGATCTGGGACATTCTGAGCACAGCATGGAGGGTCACTCTGTCATTGTCCAGGGCCACGCCTGAGGTCTGGATAAGGGAGCTCCAGCAGCACCAGCTAAATCAACGCCACCGGAGCAGACACTAAGGAAGCTAAGTGTGTTAAGACAAGAGTTTATGGCCAACACTGGAGCAGCCATCATCCTAGCAGCAGGACATAGTGTCAGCTGCATCTCAAGGAGAGATTACATAACTAGCACTTTAGCCCAAGATGGGACAGTTGGCTTGCATGGACTCAGCACGCACAACTGTGGGAACCATCAACCGTGGCCGGACATCAGGAGGCACCAGCAGGAGCAGGGCACCAGCATAACTGTCACTTCTGGGCTCCTTACTGGGTGCAGAAGAAAGAAAATGAGTTGTGTAGTTCCTGGTACTTGCTCAGTGTCCAATAAATGTTAGCTCCTGTCCTTCTTCTTGCAGGCACTTAGAAAAGAAAAGGGGGAACTTTCTAGAAATGTTAACCACTGTGCATTATTGAGTCAGCTCCCATAGTGAATATACACCATATTCAGATGAATCCTGTTGACTTAGTGGTCCTACTGGTTTCCAGCTGGCCCAAGTGGACGCTGGGCTCACTGCACCTAATGAATGTTAATTAATGGTGATGAAGCCCTTTGGGGAGAGGATTAATGACACAGTCCTCCTGTGCTTTCAAGTGGTTTTATAAGAAGCACGTACACAACAGAGTGAACACTTTGGAAAGAATGAATACAAATGAGAACCATCACTGCTTTGCAAGAGGAAAGTTTATTAGATTTACAAAGGGATTCGGGGACCCGCAAGGGAGGTCAAAGCAACAGAGAGAACCACAACACACGTCGTATGACACCTTCACAGCCCAGACCTGGCAGACCATCAGGTCACAGCATAACTACAAGAGAGCAGCCTTGAATGATGAGGGTCAGGTGGGCTGGGCTCAGTGCCGGGCCACACCTGGGCTCTTGCTCTCCTTCCAGATCGTGATTTATAGGGATGCCTGGGGCTGGCTCCTGTGGCTGATGCTCGTCAGAGAAGCAGGGCTGGCCCATCGATGGCCCCTCTGTCTTCATGCAATCCTCTTGCTGGCCCCTGGATATCTAGCACCCAAAGGTGTTGCAGGGCCCGCAGCGGGAGCGTGGGCCACACGGGGCGCAGGGATTGGTGACGCAGGGCCCGATGGGCTTGTCACACGCATTGGTCGTGGCGCAGGGGTTGCAGGGCAGCCTGGGAGACAGAATTAATAGCTCATCAGCATGAGAGGGATCATTTTTAAAAAGGAGGGAGGTCAACCCAAGGAGACAGAAAAAGCAGAAGCCATTCTCCAACATCTTAGGAAGCCAAGCCTTCTTCAGACTGTTCTTTCTACAAAGCTCTGAGACAGTGTCAGAGAAGAGCAAAGAAGACTGAGGGTGGGATTCCAGCCCTCATTCTATAACCCTGGGGCTATGGGGAAGTCCCTTCACCCCTCTGAGCCTCAGTCTCCCTGCCTGTAAGATGGGATTGGTAATACCTACCACACAGAATGTGTTCATGAAAACACTGTGTCATGCTCATATGTGAGTTGGCTATACTGTCCCCACTCCGCCTGCCTCGGATGATTCCAACAAGGATCAATGAAATAGTGGATTTGAAAGTGTGGTTTAAATCTGAAAGCGCTGCTCAAATACATGTGATGGTTGTTGAGTTTTGTTTTCCCTTTTGCTGTGACAGGCCAACCGTGAATGTAGAAGGCTATATTTACCCATCAGCCTCCAAAAGCTCACCAGCTGGAGAAAACAGTCAAGTCTCCTGAGTATCTTTTGGAAAAGAAAATACCTTTCGGCCAGGTAATGACAACAAAAAATTCCCTCTACGGTACACTATTGTAACAGAAACCTCTGATCTCTACAGACATGCTGGCCTCTGAAACTTAACCCGAAAAGTCTCTGTTTTGTCCTTGAGTAGAACCATACATGTGCCTTGCAGGGATGATGTCTGCTGGCCACTCACTTGCAGTCCTCGCTCTCCAGCAGGCCCCGGTACGTGTTGATCTCACACTCCAGCCGGGCCTTGACGTCCAGCAGCACCTGGTACTCCTGGTTCTGCCGCTCCAGGTCACAGCGGATCTCGGCCAGCTGGGACTCCACGTTGCTGATCAGGCACTGCACCTGGCCCAGCTGGGCGCTGTAGCGCGCCTCGGTCTCCGTCAGCGTGTTCTCCAGGGAGTCCCTCTGTGTGGGGAACATACGGAATGTCACAGAGCCGCTTCTCAGGGGGCGACTCCGTGGGATTCCAGAGAAGTCACGGGCTTCACCAGGTGAGGAGAGGGTGGGCAGCACCCCGAGCGACACCCACCAGGTTGTGCTGGGCCTGCAGCTCGATCTCCAGGGCGTTGACCGTGCGTCTCAGCTCGATGATCTCCGCCTGGCAGGACTGCAGCTGCTCCGCACTGGACACCACCTGCTTGTTCAGCTCCTCGGTCTGAAACAGCACAGGGGACGAGACAGGGTGAGACCCTGCCTCGAGGGCCGCGAGGGGCCGAGGGGCCCGGGCGGCCGCGTGCTGAGATGCCCACCTGGGTGGTGAACCATTCCTCCACGTCCCTGCGGTTGGTCTCCACCAGGGCCTCATATTGGCTCCTGGTCTCGTTGAGCACGCGGTTCAGGTCCACGGTGGGGGCCGCGTCCACCTCCACGTTGAGGCGGTCTCCGATCTGGCAGCGCAGGGTGTTGACTTCCTGAAGGAGGAAGGGAGAGGAATGAACTCAGGAAAAAAAGTCTGTCAATAAACTCTCTTTGAGCAAGTTCAATATGATGGGAAGAAGTTTGCAATGAATTTAGGAAATATGAGTTGAGGCCCAGTTGATGTAGAACCAGCTGAGTTACTTCTGTGTGATACAGGCCTCTTACCTGAGTGTCTTCTCATCTGCATGTTGAGGCTGCTTGAAAAAGTGATTGCTAATGCTTCTTCCCAATCCAGGATTCTATCATTTCTTTCTGATTTTCCCTTTGCTCAGTGATAAGCCTGGTATGGTAACTGGTTTATAATTATTGCTACTTCAATACAGAGAAACCAGGCATAACTCCTCCCATTTATTTCCTGGTCTTCTGCCATTATATAGTGTATACATAGTTTCCTCTTCTACGTTAGCCAACTTAACAATACATTATATTTTTAAAAATCTAATGTTTGATACATGCATCTGACATCCTCTATTACATTCAACCATGAGGTCTGAATCACCCATTATTTCAGTTCCTTCATCTCTCATTTTTCCCATTCATCCACCCACCCATCCATCCATTCATCCACCCACCCATCCATCCATCCACCCCCCCATCCATCCACCCCCCCCCATCCATCCATCCACCCATCCATCCATCCATCCATCCACCCGCTGGGTTCTAGTATCTAGGTGACATATAACATGAGGGAGTTTGCTGTCTTCTTCCAATCTTAGTCCTTCATTTGTCACCTTCAAAAGCTAATAGAACTTGTCAAATAGTAGAAAGTACTTTAAATATCTTTGTGTGGACTTTTGGCCGTATATCTGGCCCCAAGGGAAAGTAAGTCAGCTGACCACATTCTTTTAGGTGAAAGAGGTAAGCTTATGAGCCAGTCCCTGAAAATTCCCCCAAGAGGGTTTTGAGCAAGCAGCAAACTGTTGTGTTAGTTCTAAGATGCTTAGTAAAGACCGACCTTATCCTGCTCGGGGGAGGTATGGAGTGCTCCATTTGGGATGATGGGGGCTGGGACTCCCTCACCTGCTCATGGTTCTGCTTGAGGCTCAGCAGCTCCTCCTTCAGGGACTCCACCTGGGCCTCCAGATCGGACTTGCACAGAGTCAGCTCATCCAGGATCCTGCGCAGGCCGTTGATGTCTGACTCCACCAGCTGCCTCAAGCCCATCTCCGTTTCATACCTGCACACATGCCAAAAGGTCAAAGGGAGTGAAAAAAAAAAAAAAAGACTTTTTTTTCCAGGGCTTTACTTGGCTGGCCCAGTCGAATTAATTACATTTTGCAGGTTTTTGAATTTCTAAAAAGTTTTTTGGAAGGGAAAAAAATGCTACCATGCTGAATGAAAAAAGACTTATTTCTTCCCTGAGACCCACAGGGAAGGTATTGGTTGGGGGCCTATGTACAGTCTTAATCTGATATTAACTGCATTTGTTCTAAGAACCCCATGTACAGGCTGCTATGGATTAGGCCTTGTCTTCTTGCCTCTTTCAGTGAGTTGGTGAACTTCATAAGCCTGTTATATAGATTGTCTTACCATCCTTTCCAACCACCTTGAAAGCAAACTGATGTAATGAAAGCATTGAAATCAGAACCATGGATAGATTCCTTAATGTCTCTGAGCCTTGACTTCTTCATCTATACAATGGAAACCAAACTAACACTTCACAGGTTGGTCCAAAGATGTAGAAATGGCATAATAATTACAATTACATTGTAAGCTATAAAGTCCCTTAAACATTCAAAGGATTCTTATGATTGTGAAGATCACACCTAAAAAAAAGTCATTCGCTAAAATGGATTTTGCTTCCTATTTTTGTGATTTAGTAACTTTTTTCTGAGGGGCTGATAGTGGTGAACCTACACTAAGAAACAGGTGTGAAATTCACTTTTAACCTGGGCCCACATATTAAGTTGAAAAAGAGAATGGGTGGGTGGTTTCTTGCACTCCTTAAAAGGAGGCTTAAAATGCAACATTCTTGCATTCAGTGAGGAAACTGACATTTAACCTGGCTAACCCAATGCAAGAATCCTCCCAGTGTCACCCCAGACATCTGCTTGCTCGCACCCAGGACAGAGTTCATCAGGTCATAAGTCAGCCTGTGTGTTACTAGAGTGCTCTGATCCTCAGAAAAACCTTACTTGGTTCTGAAGTCATCCGCAGCCAGTTTGGCATTATCGATCTGCACCACCAGCCTGGCGTTCTCAGACTTGCTGCACAGGATCTGGGGACAGGATTCATTATGAAATGAGTTATACTGAGAAGGAACGCCTGTGCCTTAAAGTGAAAAGCTTTTTTTTTTTTTCCAAGCACACATTCTTTCCAAATAGCTTTGAGTCTTTTCAGATTTTCAGTTTGGGAATAAAAGGAAGATGAACCAATTAATAGCAACGTTCATTTCAAAACTAAAACAGTCAAGGGGAAATGTGTCCTTAGTCATTAATTCTTCCTCTCTTTGGTCTGCCTCTGGCTTCTTGCAGGAATTGAGCAAACTGGGTAATGAGCCTCACTTAGGGTGACCTGTGTCCCAGTTTGCTTAGAAATAGGGGGTTCTTGGGGCGCCTGGGTGGCTCAGTGGGTTAGGTGTCCGACTTCGTATCAGGTCATGATCTCGCAGTTCGTGAGTTCGAGCCCCACGTCAGGCTCTGCGCTGATGCCTCGGAGCCTGGAGCCTGCTTAGGATTCTGTGTCTCCCTTTCTCTCTGCCCCTCCCCTGCTCATGCTCTGTCTCTCTCTGTCTCTAAAAAATAAATAAATGTTAAAAAGAAAGAAAGAAAGAAAGAAAGAAAGAAAGAAAGAAAGAAAGAAAGAAAGAAAGAAAGAAAGAAAGAAAGAAAGAAAGAAAGAAATAGGGGGCTCTTGGAAGGCTAAGCCCAGAAGAATCCCAGCTAAACCAGGACAGGTTGGTTTTCCTACCCTTACACCCCTTTACTCCAGCCTTGCTGACCTCTTTCCACTCCCCCTCATATTACCCTTTTCCATGCTTTTGTACAAAGCTTCTCTCTCTATCTGGAATGCCCTGGGATGTCCTTGCCCACCCAGCAAGACCCCTTGAATGACCCACATTCCCCCTCCACCCTGCCCCCAGCTCCCATAGGGGGTCACATCCCCCGTGCATGCCCACAGTACTTTGCACGTAGCCAGTTACACTTCTCACCATGTGTTTCCATGTCTGTCTCCCCTATTAGACTGCGAGCTCCTGAAGGAAAGAGACTAGACTATCTTACTCTGAACTTCATCCCCCACTCAAGCACTGTGCCTTGTGTTCAGTAAATATGGGCAAATGAATACATGATCTTCAAATTACATGGCCCCTTTTCTGACATTCACTTTGTCAGCACTACTGATCAGTGACCAGTCAATCTCCTTGGAGAATCAAAGGCTTGTGCCACTGGATGTAAACTATTCATCCATCAAAGCCTACTCAGATATTCCTCTTGTGGGAAGCCCTCCCTGACCTACAGCATGTATTAAGTCTCTCTCTCTATGCTGACTCTATACTTATCCCCACTTCTGCTTCTGCATTTCTGACCCTGAATTCTCACATGCATGCTTGCTCTAGTGGATGGTACAGGGCCTGTGTATATTAGTGAGGCTTATGGGGTCAACAGCTCTTTTGCTTTGCTATGGACGTAGTCTCTTGCTACAGCTTTGAAAGGCTTTAAATATTTGAGGATCTACTCAGGAAATTCCTAGCTGAACTAATTCAGATGCATGCTTTTTTAAGCCTACAGGCCTATAGGCCTAAAAACAAGACCAGGATATCATAACAGAACTAAAAAATCAGATGCTCTGGTTTTAGGTAAGAAACATCTTACCTGTCTGATGCCTTATCCTACCCCAGTCTGCATCCTTCCTATAGAGCTTCCCTAACAGATTTCCTAAGATGTCCTACCTAAGCCAATGAAGTCAATGTCTTTATTGGTGTAGCTTTGAACAGCCTTAGATCCATTAAGAATTTGGTGCGTTAAATTTAAATAGTTAACCTGGGGCGCCTGGGTGGCTCAGCTGGTTGAGCTTCCGACTTGGGCTCAGGTCATGATCTCACGGCTTGTGAGTTTGAGCCCCGCGTTGGGCTCTGTGCTGAAAGCTCAGAGCCTGGAGCCTGCTTCAGATTCTGTGTCTCCCTCTCTCTCTGCCCCTCCCCGCTCACACTCTGTGTCTCTGTCTCTCTCACACAAATAAAAACACATTCAAAAAAATTAAACAGTTAACTAAGTCGGCAGTGTGGTGCCCACCCCCTCACCTTCTGCTGGAGCTCCTCGATGGTCCGGAAGTAGGACTGGTAGCTGGGGCACACGAAGGGCACCTGCTGCTGGCACCACTCCCGGATCCTGGTCTCCAGCTCCGCGTTCTCCCGCTCCAGCTGGCGCACCTTCTCCAGGTAGCTGGCCAGGCGGTCGTTCAGGAACTGCATGGTCTCCTTCTCACTGCCATTGAAGGAGCCCTCGCAGAACCAGCCGCAGTTGCCCACGTTGGCGGGGATGTTGCAGGCCCCGGGCAGGGTACAGGTGTGGCAGCTGGGGGGCACGCAGGGCCGGGTGCAGCAGGTGGAGCGGCAGCTCAGGTTGGGAAGGCAGAAGTTGTAAGGCATGGTGCTGGAAGGCTTTTCAGCAGAGCTCTGAAGGTCAGTTCCAAAGGCTGATTCCTCTCTCTGGTGTAAGCCCTGGTCCTGTCCAGAGCTTTATATTCTGTCAGCGGTGGGTGTGGTGACCACATGTAGCATTACCCACCTTTTACCTTATTTACCCATTTTTCCACTTGTTATTTAGCCACCTCACACGAGTCCTTCACCTCATAAAACGTTTTACTCTGGCTTCCTGCTAAGTCAGGACTCCTCGCCAATTATGCTGGTTGGTTAAGTAAGACCTTCAAAGTGACCAACCCATGACCTTGTCAACAGCAGCGCTTATTCATAGGGTTTTGAGTTAGAGTGACAGCTGTCCCCTGTCCCCCAGAGATGGAGGCACTTCTGTGCCTCTTTCTCCTAAAGGAGGAAACATTTGTGCCTCATCCAGCTCCCATTCGGTGAGGGCTCTGTGAGGAAAGCCACTTAAGGAAGCCTGCCTGGAAACTGGACTGTTCAGTAGGGAATCCTGGAAGCTGAGACCAGAGCAGACCTGTGAGGCCATCCTGTTCAACAGCCCTTTGCCCTTGCATGTGGACCAGTTGGAGGCAACTCTCTGCTCTCCTTAGAGGGGCTGCAGGAAGCCCCTCCACCCACCACCAGACTCCATTTCTACTGTTAGTGGTCAGCAACGTTAAGGAAACAAACAACTTGGGAGTACCCACCCTGCATGAAGAATGTATTGTGTGCTTACACACAACAGGAGTGTTATCGGAATGGCACCGGATTCCTGAGGACCACTGTTCGATGCACCTCATATGCATTATTTCCTTCCGGCCTCACAAAACCCTGCAGGGTTTGTAGAGGAGGACCCCAAGCCTCTGAGAGGTTGCCTGTGGTCCCAGGGCTCCCACACTGTGAGCCAGCATTCAAACCCAAACCTCTCTGACTCCAACAGCCACGCTCTCTCCATCACACCATCTCTTCCAGTCTCCTCACTACTGACTTGCAATAATGCGCAAGTGGATTGAGTTCAGTGAAGCTCAGTCACTACCAGACACTATCCCCTCCTACATTAGAGTGGGCCAAGAAACAAAAGCCTGTTCTCCATCAAAGAACCAAAGGTCCTTTCCATTCTAATGGAAGGAAGTCTGCTAAATGAGAAAGTGTAATACCTGCTAAAAGCTTGAAAAAAAAAAAAAAGAAACCTTTGGTTGATTTGACAGAGAAACATCTGAGCCCAGTTCTCCAAAGGATGTGATCCTGAAAAACCACCACGCCATGACATGCTTAGTAACATCTTTGACCATCAATATATTTCTGCCCCGGTGCTATTCCAGATGGAGATATGAACTATGCGGATTTTACGTTTCATCTATCAGCACTCAAAATAGGACAGAGACACCTTAAAGCAATTCCTTCTGGAAGCTATGTGCTCATTCCTCCTGTATAGCCACCGCTCACATCACCTCTTCTACAAAGCTGACCTCACACTCTGGGACACTTTCTTTTGATTAGCCTCATTGAAGACAAATCTTCATCTTCTGAGAGTGTGTCTCCTTTTGAAACTCACCAGATATCATTTGGAACCAAGCCTAGTAAGTGGGATAAGCAACGGAATTTGGTAGCATCTTTAATGGGTCAGAAACACATTGGGACTGTAAAATAACAATGTACTTTTTCTTGGGTGATTCTGAAAGTCATTGCCAACATGAAGCTTCAGATCTGCTCCCATAAAGGGCAGCGAATTTGGAGTAAGTGTGCAGTCTCCCAGAAGGTAATGCTTTGAAGACACTGACATCCTTACCCACGTTCACAATCCACAACTCTCTGCCTCTCCTGCCTGAATCTCTACATTTAGAGAGAGATCGGATGGGCGTGCTAGTTTAAAATCAGTACCAATAACATAAAACAAATAGCTTTCATCAGATTCGTCAGCTTTTCTGTTTCGCTCCTTCTTCTTTTTCTCAACATTCCAAGGAGGAAAGCCGAGACAATGGCACTTTTTTAAAGAATAGGAGAGATGCTGTATTCTGGATTGATAAATATGTCCGCAGGGATTCCTAAACCATGATGGCAGCTTCTGCCTCAGAACAAAATGACCCAGAGATAAGTACCCTGAATCTTCAAAAGTGGAGGCCAGAGTTTAGAAAACATGACTACTCCCACCTCTTGAGCAAAAATAACCATGATTGCTGCATAGCTACATGGTAATTAGATTATAATAGCTGAGAGAACTTGGGTTTATTTAGAAAAGAGCCAAGTTTTATCTCCCAAGATTTCTGGAAGGCAGTTGTTTTTTATTTATTCCACTTACTGTGTGCTTGAATCCTTCCCTTTACATAAGCAATGTCATTGTCTCTAGTTAATGACCCTTCAATAAACATGATTAGCAGATCAAATCCTAACAAACAAAAAAGTTTTAGACCTGCCTGTGTAATTGTGGCAGACGCCACGGTAAGGCTTCTGGTCTCCAGATGTGAGAAAATTGCACTTGAGGTTAAAAGATACTATTTATTATGGAAGCCAAGACTATATCCGTGGGAGAGATCACATGCCAACCCACCGGAGGCACTCAACCACAGAGTGGATTCAGGGCAGATCTACTGAGACCATCGTCCCATGGCAGAACTCTAAAGGTATTAGGAAGCCTCCCTCCTCCTTCCCAAAACCATCTTCTCTGATGGCCAGGTACTGGCACTTGAAATTCTCACCAAGAGAAATATAAATTGCATTACTTGGGAAATGCAAAGTAACATACTGGGCCACTTACAGATTAATTCTATTTTAGTGTAGACAGATGGCAAGAAGAGACCAGGAGTGCCATTGCTGGGCACACATAGACCAAGATACTGATGTTTGCCTAAGAGATGAAGAGTTATTCACTGGAAAATCCGAAAAGCAGAAACACTGTTCGTTACCAACCCTAGCCCACCCTGCTGGGCCAGCCCCAGTTAGAGCTGCTTGTAAGAACAAGATATAGGGCTTCCATAGACTATTCCATAAAAGTGTCTATTGCCAGTTTATCAACCACTCAGTCTTACCACATTGAAGGGAGCAATTGTCATGGTGATCCAGGAATTAAACCAACAGGTTTGGCTTTGGGAAGATGTTCAAACAAGATTTTCAATGAGGAACAAGCAGAGGAGGATATGCAGAATGAGCTAGGTCAATGCTAATATGGGCTGACCAAAATGCACCCCGAAATAGGATTCAGAGCCCATCACTCAAATCCTCTCCAGAACTGCTGTTCTGTCCCTTACACTCAGTCTTCGCCTCCCAGTGGGAATGGAGTTTGGAGGTCTTTAAGGGACCAAGCCAAATCATAAAAATGCAAAGCTCATCAGTATGTTTTTAACTCTATCCAGTCTAGAATAGAGAAGTCAAGAAGAATGTGAAAAAAAATCCAAGACAATATAACTTAATGGTCCTAATCTGCGAAAGCTGGATTCAGGAACCACTCAGAGAAGGAAAGAACACCTGTTTATATGACTGCTCTGCATACCAAAGGGAAGAGCAGGTGCTAAAACATTTTGAGAGTTCCACAGAGGGGGCACCTGGGTGGCTCATTCAGTTAAGCCTCTAACTTCGGCTCAGGTCATGATCATGGGTTTGAGCCCATGTTGTGTCGGGCTCAGCACTGACCGCTCAGAGCCTGGAGCCTGTACAGATTTTGTGTCTCCCTCTCTCTCTCTCTCTCTCTCTCTCTCTCTGCTCCTCCCCCACTTGTTCTCTCTCCCCCCCCCCATCTCTTTCTCTCTCTCTCAAAAATAAACACTTAAAAGAGTACACAGAAGATAAAGCAAAGTAAGCTTCATGCTTAGTATGAATACATTGTGTTGAAGTTTTGTGTTAAGTTCACTATTAAGTTGGTAACTTGAAAAAGATGTGAAAGTCACTGAACTATGACTTCTTTCCTCAGCAACCTATAGACCCTGCTCTCTCTATGGTCACCAGTGATCTCCCTATTACTATGTCCACTGACTTGTCTGAATTCTCCTCTTTCTCTCCCTTCAAGAGAGACAATATCTTCACCTAATTGAAGCCTAGTGTAAACCATAGAATACTGTAAGTGGAATAAATAAGGAACCATAACATTAATGAGGATTCATGAGAAGGATGCCATTGACCATTCCCTCATCAAAACCCCAATTTCTTTTGACTTCTTTTTTTTTTTTAATTTTTAATGTGTATTTATTTTTTGAAAGAGAGAGATGGAATGTGAGCAGGGGGTGGTGGGGGGTAGAGAGAGAGGGAGACACAGAATCTGAAGCAGGGTCCAGGCTCTGAGCTGTCAGTACAGAGCCCGATGAAGGGCTCAACTCATGAACCGTGAGACCATGACCTGAGCCGAAGTCAGACGCTTAACCAACTGAGCCATCCAGGCACCTCTTTTTTGACTTCTGTGTTGCTTCAGCTTCCCACTCCCAACTGCTTTTAACCAGATATCACCTCTCTCCTTGGGGACTGGGCCAAATCAAGAAGGAACCTCACGTCAGGGATTTTGGAGAGCCTGAGGCCACTCTGTCATTTCTACCAGTGGTTCCCAAGGTTGTCCATAGTGTAACATCATCCCCTTGACAGTCTTAACAACTCCTATGGTTCTAACTGATCATCTCTGTTTAGGTAACTCTCTGACGTCTCTCCCAAATCCAGTCATTCTCTTCCAGCCTTCTCCACTGGAGCCCCACTGGTGTTTCATTTTCTCAGGCTCAAAAAATGTCTCTCATGTTGACCCAAAGCAGGTATTCAATCAGTACTAGTTTCCTTCCTTCCCTTTCCATTGTTCCTCTACCCCCAATTTGCTTCCACATCCCAGGCTGTGCCTCTGAAATCCACCCCACCCTTGGCTCCCCAACCACCACCCCATCTCTGTCCTGTTGTCTCTCACCAGCCTCCCAATGATTCTTCCTTCTTTTCCACCCAATCTCACCAACTTCTAGGACTCATCACAACCCGCCTTATACATAGCTCTCGATAGATCATATACCAAACTTCCTTACAAAGAAATCTCACAGATAACCATGAAAAGCACTGCCAGATATGGTGCTCCATGACTACTTTGCAGTTTCATCATCAGCCACTATATTTATGCTTTGCTCCAGTTAGAAATTGGTCTGCCAAGCTCTAGACACATTTCCTGCTTCCTCTTCTCCTTACCAGGCAAAGTTCATGTTTGGGAAAACTTTCCCTCTTGTCAGACCTGCATATACTCATCTGTCCAAACATACCTCATCAAACTTCGTTTCAGAATTATGCTAATATCATACAGCAATCGTTGACTGAAGTTGGAACAAGGGAAGTATATTAAGTTTTAATAACCTTCTCATGAATCCTCATTAGTGTTACTGTTCCTTTATTCCACTTACAGTATTCTGTGGTTTACACTGGGCTATAACTGGGTGATGATACTGTCTCTCTTGAAGGATAGGCAGACAGTATTTATATGAACAGAATATTTGGGTTTTCAAAGCTCTGATTGAGCGCTACCTCCTCTCTCTTTTTACCACTCTCTCACACTTAAACTATAAAAATAATTCCTGAAATCATATAGTTTTTCTCTCACAGGTCAGAAATGTATCATTCTTTACTTACACCTTTCTTGAGGCACATGGATGTTTGTCTGCATAAGGGTTGTCTCTTTGTCTTGTCCATTCTAGACTGTGAACATGCTGTGGGCCAGGACCAGGGCTCATTTATTTGTGTATTCTCAGTGCTCCACATGGAGCATACAGAACAGATGGTTGCAGTTGTGTAGGTTAGATAGGGTCAAATCGAATGAAGACTTGACACAGTGACCAAGAGAATTGAGAGCTCTAATAATTCAGATATGAATCACGTGGGGGGTAGGGTTCATGTCTGTTGGGGGAAACAATGAGCACTGGTCTTTCTTGAAATTATAAGAAATATTTGAAATTATAAGAATTGAATTTATTATATTCTTGAAATTATTGAAATATTCTTGAAATATTATATAACTTGAAATTATAAGAAATAAAATGATACAGAAGTTACAGAAGAACATTGTAGATAGGAGAGAAGACCTAGAGGAAAGAGGGAACTCGAAAAGAGGGGGAGGTGGGGAGATGCGCTTACCTGCATTTAAAGGGTCTTTAGATTACGAAGTGTTGGGTGTAACAAGTGGGTAACAAGAGGAACCAGTTTGATGAAGATAAGTTTCAGTCCAATTAAATGTGATGTGGCAGCCTAGTATCAAGTGAAACTGTCCTATGGGCAACTAAAGACCTGGGACTTGAACTAAAATAAGAGCAAGATTCGGAGTTGTCAGCATAGAGGTGCTAGTTCTTCCTGAACAGAGATGGAGGAGAAAAAAACACAGCTGAGGATCTAGGCATTTCCTCCAATTGGGACAGAAAGGAAAAGGCAGGCTAATCAGGAGCTGGAAAATGGGTAGTAGGAGATATAACGAGAGAACCCAGAGTGTGCTGGTTTATGGAAATCACTGAAGGCACGTCTTCAGGGAAAGGCAGCTATCTACAGTGGGGATGCAGGTACAGTTGACAGGTTGAAAGGAGAGGGTAGCTGCTCTTTGAGCAGTTTCTTCAGAAGCTGGTCTTTAGGCAGTTTACGAGAATGGGGAACAGAAAACCAACCCCTGAATGATGAGGATGACCGTGGGAAATAGCAGTCAGATCTGGGGAGGACTCAGTATTGCCAAGCACCCTGCAGCCAAGGAAAGAGGGGCATGAGTGTTGGAGGCCAGGTTTCCTTCATGGTCGCCCCTTGGCAGGAGCTTCCCAGGAGAACAGTCCCTCCCCCTCCAGCAGTATTTACCAGTGGAGCATAATGGCTGGGGTTAGTCATTTAACCCATTTCATCCTAACAAAGGGACGTTTTTATGAAATAGCCACAACAGGTACTTTACAGTGCATAAATATGAATGAGAAACACATTTACTATGCCAGAGAAATGAAGTTTATTGGGAAGTAAATGAAGTAGCTTCCTTGCATTCCAGAGAATACCAAAGAAGCAAGAAAAACAGGAAACACAATACATACAGGAAATGCCCTAAAAGTAATACCTGGAGCTCAGATACCATGGAGCTGGACATCTTCAGAAACAAAGACACTCGAACTTCAACAGAAAGGGATTTCCCAGACATTGGAAGTTAACCATGTGTGCCTTTGCTTGTTGAATCTGGAAGGCATTTTCGTGTCTAGAGATATCATATTTGGCATGGCTAGGCTCCAAAGAAGGCAAGACCCGAGGACCTTTCCTTTGCTTGATCAGAGTGGCTTCATTGTTGTCTTCAAAGAGGGTGCAAGTTCTTAAATTAAGAGCAACGCGTTTGAGAGGCACCACAGGACCCGCAGGAATTGCCACAAGCGTTGGTGGTAGCACATGGGTTGCAGGGAAGCCTGGGAGGACACAGAGGTTTAGAGAGGATTGGGGATGGTTGTGGAGAGAGCCCTAAGGTGCCTAATGAGACAACCCATGAATTCTCAGTGGTTGGAGATAGTTGGAATCAAATTTGATTGCCATCGAATCCTTCTCCCCATCCCAGAATGCCATGTGCTGAGGTGGAAATTGTCCTTTTGAAAAATGTTACGCTCTTGAGCTCTCCTGAAAACAATACACGCTGTCTTACCCAACAGTTATTGTTGCAACAATCTGTCCACCACCACTTCTCTATCGTTAGCTCCCTGATGCAAGGGATGTATGCCCTTCACCTCTGACCTTCCTTTTCGGCTTAACTGTCACATCATGGACTCTATACATGCACGTTGTTCTGTGAGTTGAAAACGTGGCCGCCATGTGTATGCTCACAATATCTTGTAGTCCCACCACATGTCCTCCAGAGTTCTTTGCCTCGCACTCACTTGCAGTCCTCGCTCTCCAGCAGGCCCCGGTACGTGTTGATCTCGCACTCCAGCCGGGCCTTGACGTCCAGCAGCACCTGGTACTCCTGGTTCTGCCGCTCCAGGTCACAGCGGATCTCGGCCAGCTGGGACTCCACGTTGGTGATCATGCACTGCACCTGGCCCAGCTGGGCGCTGTAGCGCGCCTCGGTCTCCGTCAGCGTGTTCTCCAGGGAGTCCCTCTGTGTGGGGAACATACGGAATGTCACAGAGCCGCTTCTCAGGGGGCGACTCCGTGGGATTCCAGAGAAGTCACGGGCTTCACCAGGTGAGGAGAGGGTGGGCAGCACCCCGAGCGACACCCACCAGGTTGTGCTGGGCCTGCAGCTCGATCTCCAGGGCGTTGACTGTGCGTCTCAGCTCGATGATCTCCGCCTGGCAGGACTGCAGCTGCTCCGCACTGGACACCACCTGCTTGTTCAGCTCCTCGGTCTGAAACAGCACAGGGGACGAGACAGGGTGAGACCCTGCCTCAAGGGCCGCGAGGGGCCGAGGGGCCCGGGCGGCCGCGTGCTGAGATGCCCACCTGGGTGGTGAACCATTCCTCCACGTCCCTGCGGTTGGTCTCCACCAGGGCCTCATATTGGCTCCTGGTCTCGTTGAGCACGCGGTTCAGGTCCACGGTGGGGGCCGCGTCCACCTCCACGTTGAGGCGGTCTCCGATCTGGCAGCGCAGGGTGTTGACTTCCTGAGGGAAGAAGAGGAAGAAATGAACCACAGAAATGGATCTGCTGTATATCTTCCTACTGTAGGAAAGTGAGCACAACCCTGCCAAAAATGTATATTCTGATCATTCCCAAAGACTGACACAGATACGATGTAGGATTAGACCCAAATAGGGATCACATCAATATATTTCCCCCAAAAACTGAAAAAAGCTCACATTACCAATAAGACTTAAGTCCAAACTCCCTGGCCTGTGCAAATCCTACCTCATTTCCCAACTCACCCCTATAGGTAATGCATGCCCAGCCATATCAATCCATGTGCCAAACTCTAATATACCTGCTCTTCTACTTCTGTGTCTTTGCTCAGTCTCTTCCCCCAGATTGAAACACCCAAGTGTGAAAGCCTCCTCCTTCCCATGACATGTCTCTTAGAACATTCCCTGTCTCCTTCCAGGTAGACTGGACTATTCCCTGCATATGTTGCTCATACTTCTCATATGGAACTACTTTCCTCTGCCCGTATTCTACCATTGTTTGTACATAGCCATCTGCCTAGACCACTGGGAGCCCGTTGAAGAGAGGGAACATGTCTTAGTTCTTTTTTTCCTTCCATCTCTACCACCAAATTTAAAAACTAACAGTGAGCAGCAGCGAGCAGGGCTCAATAAATGGATGCCTTTTCTCAGCATCTCCAACACCTGCCCAACCTCACCCAGTTGCTGGAGAATAAGCAAACCACCTCCCTACATGCTATGGGTATAGTATCATCATTCTCTGAAGAGTCTTGAGTTCTTCAGAGAAGAGTCCCAGCTCAAGAAGCCTGATGGCACTTGCCTCCTGGTTGCTGATGCTAAAGGCTTGGATCTGAAACCTACTTTTTTTTCCCTTTTCCTCTCACCTCCTCGTGGTTCTTCTTGAGGCTCAGCAGCTCCTCCCTCAGGGACTCCACCTGGGCCTCCAGGTCAGACTTGCACAGAGTCAGCTCGTCCAGGATCCTGCGCAGGCCGTTGATGTCCGACTCCACTAGCTGCCTCAAGCCCAGCTCCGTCTCGTACCTGCACACACAGATCAGAAAGGATGAGGCAGGAAAGAAGCCAGTCCCCTGTTCTGTGTCTTGTGTGCATGGACTGGCCTCCATCTCTTTGAACTGGTACAGTTTTCTCCCCCTTTTCTTCCATGTTTCCCTCAAGCTCTGCACAAATAGATTGGAGAGGCCCCTGACTCACCCTAACACCAGAAGGTCCCCACAAGAACTCATGAGATGGAGTCTCTCATTTTCCTCTCAATTTTGTTGGTTAATATACCACCACTCCCCATAGAACAGTCTCTGTCAATCTCTGAATTTGGGGATTTAAGAAGGCCTTCCAGAGATAGCAATATAGGCTGAAGTGCACACAGCATATGAGTCTGGATCTCTGTTTGAAACCAGTTTTAGATAAAGCCAGGCTTGAGAAGAGAAATCAAAAGGGAAAAATGGCTGCCTCTCCCCTTCCAGGAAATGTTAGTCCCACGGGGCCATGAGAGAGCCATAAGGACCTTAGGGGTCACCTAGCCTAAAAGTCTCAACCTACTTGGTTCTGAAGTCATCAGAGGCCAACTTGGCGTTGTCGATCTGCACCACCAGCCTGGCATTCTCAGACTTGGCACACAGAATCTGAAAACAAGATTCTACTGTGAGGGCCACTTGAACTTGAGAATGTCTTATTGTTCAAAGACAGTCAGCTGCTGCTGTGCCCCCACATGGCACCCCCTCACCTTCTGCTGGAGCTCCTCGATGGTCCGGAAGTAGGACTGGTAGCTGGGGCACACGAAGGGCACCTGCTGCTGGCACCACTCCCGGATCCTGGTCTCCAGCTCCGCGTTCTCCCGCTCCAGCTGGCGCACCTTCTCCAGGTAGCTGGCCAGGCGGTCGTTCAGGAACTGCATGGTCTCCTTCTCGCTGCCATTGAAGGAGCCCTCGCAGAACCAGCCGCAGTTGCCCACGTTGGCGGGGATGTTGCAGGCCCCGGGCAGGGTACAGGTGTGGCAGCTGGGGGGCACGCAGGGCCGGGAGCAGCAGGTGGAGCGGCAGCTCAGGTTGGGAAGGCAGCAGTTGTAAGGCATGGTGCAGGGAGAGGTGATGGAGAGCAAGTAAGCTAATCTAGGTGGATGTGGTGAGGTTTGAGTTTCTCCTTCCTCCATGGTCCTTTTATACCCTTAATGGTGGGTGGGGGGTTGGCATACAGCATAATTTCCTTTCCTAATGCTTCAGCTAATTTTTTCTCCAAAATATGCTAGTTAGATGCCTGCAAAGAGTCTCCTCAACCCATAAAATTATTCCATTTAGCTTGTGTCACACCAGGTTCCTCATGGGTGCTAGTGGTTGGTGAAATCAGAATTTCATCAGATGGCTTCAAAGGAGACAGAATCATCACAACCCCAAATGGCTCTCTCCATTACTCAGAGGGTAGGACAGCCAGGGACATGGGGTGGAGTTGTTTGGAACTCCTCACCCATGAGGTTATGCCACTAGATTCCCTGGAAAGAGAGTCTGGAGTGAACAGTCTTCCAAGGGGCTCTCTTTTCCCAGTCCTACCCATGGTTCAGTGTTTGGTTCAACTTGACTTCATAGCAGAAATTTGTCCTGCATTAGTTGCAAGAAACCTGGGCCCTACTTATGAGAGTATTAATTGGGGCTGTGGAAATTTATCAATACATGGAGATTGAAAATAATGGAGTGTTCATGGCTGGGAAGTAAAACTGGCTGAATGGGTGGGAATAGCCCTGAAGCAGATATCAGCAAACTAGGGCCCACAGACCAAGTTCTGCCTCCTGCCTTTCTTTCTAAATATAGTTTTATTGGCACAGCCATGTTCATTTATTTAGGTATTGTCTATGGCTGATTTTGTTCTACAGTGGCAGAATTGAATAGTTGTAACAGGGACCATATGGTTTGCAAAGCCTAAAATATTTAGTCTCTGGCCCTTTATAGAAAAAGTTTACCAAGTTCTCTACATGGAGAGTTCAAGTGGCAATGTTGAAGCATAAATTTGAAGCACAATACTTCGGACTCAACAAGAATAGAAAAACCAGAATGAGGAGCTCAGAGCTATCTTTGTGTGCATGGTGACCTTATCTCAAAGTCTCTGGATATTTCTCTCTCCTTGCTCCTAGACTTAATCCTCTTTGTGAGAGCATCATATGTCCCTAGAGTTGTGACTCTGCCAACCTGAGATGCTCCCAAAACCAGTCACAACACCCATGAGAACTCACCTTCACTCTGTCGTCCCTAAGAAGTGACACCATCCCTGATGAGTGGGTGCCTCTCTATCACCTGTGGGGTCAGATACCCTTGGACCCTTCCAAATTCCTGGGAGTCTCCCTATTGCCCAATAAAGAATCTTAACGAAGTAGCCCTCCTCATCTCACCTTCTGTTCCTTGTCACTCTGTCTGTCCTTTATTCCACACAGAAACAAAATCACGGGGGGCGCCTGGGTGGCTCAGTCGGTTAAGCGCCCAACTTTAGCTCAGGTCACGATCTCGCGGTCCGTGAGTTCGAGCCCCGCGTCGGGCTCTGGGCTGATGGCTCAGAGCCTGGAGCCTGCTTCCGATTCTATGTCTCCCTCTCTCTCTGCCCCTCCCCCGTTCATGCTCTGTCTCTCTCTGTCTCAAAAATAAATAAACGTTAAAAAAAAAAAAAAAGAAACAAAATCACGGTTCAGACAGAAGTCCCAAAAAATCATTTGTGGAACACAATATGAGTCATTTATGAAGGATGTGCCCAGATTTCAAAGGCAGTATCAAGGTAACAGAAAAGCACACACTTGGAGCTAAACTACCTGAGTTCACATTCTTACTGATGAGATGAGCTCCAAGAAGTGAGTTCCCCTGTTTCACTCTTGTTTTCTTCATCACTTAAATTTAAGTAGGAATAATGCTGCCCGCCTCATACTTCTGTTATAAAATTTAAGTAATGTATTGTGTGTGAATATGGTTGGGGGTGAGACCAGTGATTATTTCTTTAACTTTTATCCTTCCTAATGTTGGCCAGATGGCCCAGACGTAGAATTTTTTGAAAATTCAATTCTGTTGAGCAGACACATGGGTACATTGCCCAGGCCAATCCAATGGTGATAATACCTCATTCACCTACCTTGCGAACACTAGGGACATAGAACTAAATTCGTGAATTAATCAACAAAAATACAAATTTTAACATTGACTTGGTAGCCAGAATAGGAAGTTGGCAGAGGGCACACTGTGCCTACATTCTCTGCTAGGTTACTGCTCTTGTGGGTTTGGTTATCTTGTCTGGGGTGGTTTTTGAGAGGACAAGTTCTCTACATGGAGATTGTATTGCCACCAAAGGCTCCTTTCTTATATTGGCATTGAAATGGGCTCTACTCATTTTCTGAGATTTCCCCAGCCTTGCATTTCTGTGCTAGCATCCATAATAATGATGACAGTGGTTTTGGTGATACTGATGATGTTACTTACCACTTCATGAGTACTTATTCTGTGCCAAACAAGCTAGGTGCTAAGTGTTATGGCACATTTCTTATTTGACCCTCTCAACAACCCTATAATATCGGTCTATGAAATTATTCCCATTTTACGGATAAATTAACAGATTAGGGAAGGCTCAGGATTTTCCCAAGACACAAATAGTAAGTGGCAGAGTTGGGATTTAAACAATTCATTGTCTAACTCTTGAACCCAAATACCTAAACACAATGCAAACATTTGGCGCAGAAATTTCTCTGATTTTTTAAGGGGAAGAAAATCTTAGATTCCTTTCTTCCCATTGCCCCTCTCTTTATCATTTTTGCTTCTGATTCCCTCTGGGACCCTATTCCCAACCCTTTCCCAAACCCATCAGTCCTCCAAAGCCTTGTCTGCCCAAGCAGCCCTTTCCCTCAGCTACTTTTTATGGTACCCTCTTGAACCAAAACCAAGTTACACTTATTACTTTTCTCCACAGGGAAATGGTTGTCCTTTTGCATTACTGATTGATACGTCCAGATTGGAGCTTACACTGCCTCTTCTTAGCATCTAAACAAATCAAAATGCACAATGGCAGGACCTAAGGTGATTTAGAATCTGAGAGACAGGCTTTTTGCCTCACCCTGAACTTTTAGCCCTGTAAAAGTTCACCTCTCAGAAGTAAGATCTATTTTCTAAGAATCAAAGAATTCTAAAGCTAGAAAGACCTGAATTTATGGAGAAGAAAACTGAGGTCCAAATGGTGAGGCAGGAAAGTAATGAGTATCAATATGTCATTTCCTCATCGGGTAGTCTACTAGAACCCTTCACATATGGTATTCTACCCTCACCCCAAACTATGAATGTTTCAATGCCATTATTGTCACCATATATCAGAGATAAATAATCTGAAAAGAAGTGAACTTGTTCAAAATGATACAAGTAAGTAGACTTGAGTCTGCTGGGCCCTCACTGTGAGGTAGAGAGATGAGACACTGGCCAGGGTGTGACAAAACACGAGAACTAGAAGAAAACAAAGAGGTGAGCTCATGAATTCCAATGTCAGCTCTGAGCATGATGGCAAGACACACCTAGGCTTCCTGCATATTGCTTTGCTCCTCAGTAAACTGGAGGTTAAAAAGTGACAAATCCCACAAGCTTGTGATGAGGCATGCCTCCTGGAAGTAATGAAATGGGCTTTTACAGAGAAAAATGCTATGCGTTCCTGGACCATCCTGCTCTTCCTGCAAACACTGACAGTAGCCTCAGGCCTCAAAGAACTCAGTGAATGACTTTGACCCCAGATATAAGGATGCAAAAAAGTGCCTTAGCTTACCCATAGCAAATACAAAATTTTCAAGGAAACAGGAAAAGAACCAGCAAAAATATTCAGGACACAAGCTTGGAGTTGGGTCAAGTCTCTGAGGATGATATTCCCAGTGGGCTAAGAGCTCAGACCAGGACAGCCAAGAGCCAATAAAACAGGTCACCAAAGAGCACTGGGCATGCCAAATGAGAAGGGCCTTGGGGCCCATCAGAAGATGGGTCTGGAGACAAAGAGCATCAGATAATGCTGAATAGAGCACGTGCACCAGGTGCAGAGCTAGGTGGGGGACTTAAAGAAAGAAACAATGGTGTGAAAGACAATAGGATGGTATACAAATTCTACCGTTGGGCAGGAAACAACAACAAAAATGACTAGGTTCTCTATTCTTAAGAAGCTTGTCTATGTGTTAAGTCATCAATAATCAAAATAATAACCCTGATAAAAATGTCTGGCTTGCAAAGTGTTTCCAGGAACACAATCTTCCATGATCCTCTTGGCAAGTGTATAAAGCAGGTAGAGAAGAGATTGTTACCTCCACTTTAAGGAAACTGAGGCTCAGAGAAGCTATGTGTCTCGTCCAAGGACACAGAGTAGGTGAGAGGATAAGCGAGAACCAAAACCCTGGTTTTGGCAAGTGGGTCACAACCTTGCTCATTAGAACCCCCAGTAGAGATTCTAAAACTCCTAGTGGCCAGGCTGTGTCCCAGACCAATTAAATCAAGCTTTCTAAGGACAAACTCAGTCTTCAGCACTTGTTTAGTACCCCAGGTGATTTCAAAGCACCACCAAGGTTTAGAACCACTGTCCTCATGTGTGATGATGATGACAGAGTACTTGCCAACAGTTTAAAAGCCACATGGGAGTGCTTAAGGGGATGTAGAGCACATTTATTTACAAAATTAAGGTTTAACTCTAAGGATTGAGATTTGTTTTGAAAGAACATGACAGAATTTGCAGATCCAAAAAGCTTTGCCTCTGGCCAGAATCTTCCTTTGTTCTAATGATGGCCTCTTTGTTCAAATCATGTTTGGAGCGTGCTCGCTTCGGCAGCACATATACTAAAATTGGAACGATACAGAGAAGATTAGCATGGCCCCTGCGCAAGGATGACACGCAAATCATGTTTGGAGCTTTATGTTTTGGCAATGTATGTATCTTTTTAACATCCAGTTTTTTGATAGAAAACCTTTGTCTTTTAAGGATGGATTTGATTTTTTGGAAGCCATTCAACAAGAAACCTTGTGAAAAAGATAAACAATCAACTTAGATAATTAAAACAACAATAACACCAGGGCACCTAGGTGACCCAGTCCATTAAGTGTCCGACTCTTAATTTCAGTTCAGGTCATGATCTTGTGATTCGTGGGATAGAGCCCCACGCAAGGCTCTGCACTGACAGTGCAGAACCTACTTGGGATTCTCTCTCTCTCCCTCTCTTTCTGCCCCTCCCCTGCTTATGCTCGCTATCTCTCTATCTCTCTCAAAAATAAATGAATAAAGCTTTAAAAAGGAAAAAACCTCCATATGTGGCTTATAATTGATTCAAAAGCAAAATTTTGGGTTTTTTTAGAGAATGCACAAGGTGAGGGAAGGGCAGAGAGAGAGAGAGAGAGAGAGCATCCCAAGCAGCCTCCATGCTCAGTGCAGAGCCCAACATGGGGCTTGATCGGTGACCCTGGGATCATGACTTAAGCCAAAAGCAAGAGTCGGAGGCTCAACTGACTGAACCACCCAGCTGTCCTCAAAAGTTAATTCTTAAAGAGACTTGCCAAAATTAAGTTGGAATGTTTAAGTAGGGAACAATTTTGAAGAATATCATTGACCTGGATGTATTCATTCTGCTCTGATTTTTAAATCATTCTTCATACTCTATAGTGGTGTCATGTGCACCTATAAATAGAACCTGGTTCAAATATCATAAATGCTAATAACCAACTGTGATTTGAGCAAGTTTCCAAAGTTCAGTTTCCTCATCTGTTAAAATGAGTTTAATTTGAAGCATTTTATAAAGATTAAGATTAGTTCCTAGTGTTTTGCCTAACCCATAGCTGATATTCAAAAGATGTTCGCCATATTAGTTCCTTATTGCTACCATCACAAATCACCACAAATTTACTGGCTTAAACCAATACAAATATATTATCTTAAACTTCTGTAGGTCAAAAGCCTAACATAGGTCTAAAATCAAAGTTTTACTCTCACTGGGAGTAAAAAAAAAATTTTTAATTACAGTAACATCAACAAGAATAAAAAACTTAGGAATAAATGTAACCAAGGAGGCAAAAGACTTGTATGCTGAAAACTGCAAAACATTACCAAAAAAAAATCAAGAAGATACAAATAAATGGGAAAACCGACAGTCTTTTCAACAAATGGTGCTGAAAAAACTGGATACTCACAGGCAAAGAATGGAGCTAGACCCTTACCTCACACCATATGCAAAAATGAACCCCAAATGGATCATAGACCTGAATGTAAGAGCTAACATTATAAAACTCTTAGAAGAAACCATAGAGGAAAATTGCATGACATTGGGTTTGGCAATGATTTCCTGGCCATGGCACCAAAAGCACAGATAACTAAAGAAAAAATAGGTAAAATAAACTCCAGAAAATTTAAAAGCTTTTAAATTTCACTATCAAGAGAATGAAAAGGCAATCCACAGAATGGAAGAAAATACCTGCAAATTATATTCCTAATAAGGAATTAATATCCAGAATGCATAAAAAGCTCCTACAACTCAATAACAACAAAACTAAATGACCCAATTAAAAAAAAAATGGTCAGAAGACTTGAATAGACATTTCGCCAAAAACATGCAAATGGTCAACAAACACATGAAAAGATGCTTAGCATCACTAATAATTAGGAAAATGCACATCAAAACCACAGTGAGGTACCACTTCACACCCACTAGGATGGCCATTGGCAAAACAAAAAACAAACAAAAAGCCCAGAATTTAAAAAGTGTTGGCAAGGATGTGGAGTAATTGGAACGCTTGCGCATTGCTGGCAGGAATGTTAAATGGCATGGCCTCAAACAATTGAACATAGAATTGCCATATGATCCAGGAATTCCACTTCTAGGTACATACATAAAAGAAACAAAAGCATGGACTTGAATATATATATATATATAATATATATACATATATATTATATATATATGACACATTTTAATATATATAACATATATAAAATATATATAATATATGTGTGTAGTATATATATATATATATACATATATATGTATATGTGTACATATATATATACACACCAGTGTTCACAGCAGCATTAGTTACAATAGCCAAAATACGCATCCATGGATGAATGGGCAAGCAAAATGTGATACATACAATTGGATATTATCTAACCTTTAAAAAGAACAAAATTCTGATACATGCTACAACGTGGATCAGCCTTGAAAACATTATACCAAGTGAAATAAGTCAGACACACACACACAAAAAAAGAATACTGTATGGTTCCACTTATATGAGGTACCTAGAATAGTCAGATTCATACAGACAGAAAGGGGAATAGAGGTTACTAGGGGCTTGAGGTAGAGGGGTTAGAGAGTTTGATGGGGACAGAGTTTCAGTCGGGAAGATGAAAAAGTTCTGGAGATGGATAGTGCTGATTGATGGACAATAATGTGGATGTACTTAATGTCCCTGAATTAAATGCTAAAACAGATAGATAAAATGGTCAATTTTATGTTATATATATATGTATTTTATCCACAATGAAAAAAAAAAAATCAAGATGTTGGCAGGGCTATGTTCCTTTCCGGAGGCTCCAAGGAAGGATCCTTTTCCTTTTCTTTTCCAGCGTCTAGGAGCTACCTAATTCCCTTGGCCCATGGTCCCCTTTCTCCATCGTCAGAGCCTGCAGTGAAGGGTCCAGTCCTTGTATCACCTGGCTCTGACATGTGTCCTCAGTCATATCTCCCTCTCCCTCTCACTGTCTTCTGCCTCCCGCTTCTACCTTGAAGGACTCCTGTGATTACATTGGGCCCACTGGATAATCCAGCGTAATCTCTCCATTTTAAGGTCAGCTGATTAACAGCTTTAGTTCTATCTGCACCTTTAATCTCCCTCTGTATGCAACCTAACATACTCCCAGGTTCCAGGAAGCAACATGGGCATCTTTGCAGAGAAAGGGGGCAGTCATTCCTCCCGCAGGAGCTAGTAGCATTACTTTTCCATTATTGTAAAATAATATATGTACACAGGATGCGGAATAAAGGAACAAGCAAAATCAGGGAGGGCCTCTGAACTGAGGTTGGCCTTGGATTTGGAGGAAATCCAAGGTAGGGGACCACATCAGGGACGGGATTCCAGGTCAGAGGCTTCTCACAAACCAGAAGCAAGGTGTGCAAGTCTGAATCCACCCTGGAATTTGCGCTTTAAAAATAAGAGTCAAGGGGACAATTGTGGTAGAAACAATAAATAGTTCCTTTGTCAAATACATACGTAATTTCAATCCACTTGGTTATTCCAGTACACAAGATTGTGTTTCACCAAAGTGGGGTCCAATACCTGCCTCAGAAAGCCTGGTGTGATGGGAAGGTTCGTGGGAAAAGATAGAAACCTGAGTGGTCTCTGATCCTTTCATGTCAAAATGGTCCTCTGGGGTTTTAGCGAGTCAGTGTTTAGCATTTCCATGGCTCTTCTTTCAAGTTAAAGATTCAAGTTCAAGCCTTTCTTGATGAACACTGATGTCACTTCCAGTACTCGGAGTTTTGTTTGCAGCACAAGCCTGCGTGTTCGGTGTTTGGGGATAATGCCTTATAATAGCACTACTTAGGGACTAGTTTTATCCCTTTAAACAAGTTGTTGGGGCGCCTGGGTGGCTCAGTTGGTTAAGCATCTGACTTCAGCTCAGGTCATGATCTCGTGGTTCGTGAGTTTGAGCCCAAGTCTGGCTCTGTGTTGACAGCTCAGAGCCTGGAGTCTGCTTCAGATTCTGTGTCTCCCTCTCTCTCTGCCCCTCTCCTGCTCATGCTCTCTCTCTCTCTCTCTCTCTCTCTCTCTAAAAATGAATAAATGTGTTTTTTTTTTAAATGTCTTTCTCTGTATGTCTCTCCCTTCCCCACCATCCAGGGTGTGTACAGGGTAAGTATTCAACAGGTACTGGATTGAGAAAGGCAGAAGTCTCAGATGAAGAGTGAGGAGGTCTCTAAGCCCCAGAGCTAGGAGGGGAAGTGAGCTGCTGGAGCCCAGGCTGATAATGATCCACCTATGCAGGAGGGGGATGTCCTGAACACAGCAGGCAGGCAGGCAGGCAGGCCAGAGCATTCCTTTGCTGGGTGTCCCTGAGGCTGCTTGGAACGCTCCAGCCACCAGCCCCCAGATCATACAGCACTGGACCTGAAACCTCCTGCTGAGAAAAGATGAACTTTCCAGAGCCTCTTTCTAGCCCCCACTCCTGCCTCTGCACTTCGGATTTAGATGCAATCAGCTCTGGGAGACATCCACGTCTGGAGAGGAGAGTGGGGAACATCCAAGAATGGTCAGGGGGAGGTGGGGGCCACCTCATGGCAGCTGCCCTGCCCTCCCTCCTGCCAGTCTGCCTCACCCAGGCGTCCAGGGCGCCAGGCCAGCCGTCTGCCCGCCAGGCAGAGAACGGCTCTGGTATCCAAGAGTCAGGCCATTATGTAGCCTGACTTTCAAGTGGCTTTTTATAGAGTGCTCAAGTGATGGGCGCGGTGAAACAAATGAATACCAATGAGAAAGGTGTCTGCTTTGCCAGGGAAATCAAGTTTATTAGCAGGTTACAAGGGAAGGCCCTGGCACTTGCGAGGATTTTCTGGGCAAGTGAAGAAAGAACACACCTCCATGAAGGAAAGGGTGGGCAAGGAATGATCTGCAGTAGGTGGGGTGAGTTTTGTGGCTGTCTTACTGGGGCAGCTCCAGCCACGCAAACTGTGTTTTCTGCCCTTTTTTGTCGAATGAACCAGTGCCGGGTCAAAGCTCTGGAACCGTGGGCCCGGCCTCCTTGCTCCTCTGGTAGCCCCTGGGCTCTAGCGCATGAAGGAGTTGCAGGGCCCACAGCGTGGGCGGGGGACACAGGGTGTACAGGGGGCGCAGGAATTAGAGACGCAGGACCCGGCGGATCCGCACGCATTTGTTGTGGCACAAGGGTTGCAGGGCAGCCTGGAGAAAAAGAACCATGTGGAAAGGTGAATTGAGGGAGGCTCGTGGTACACACAAGAGAGACCCCAAGAGTGGAATTGCCTGTGGGATTTGGCCTGACCTATAACAGAAAAGGCCACAAGCTTCCCTGCTGCAAAGCTCCCTATCAGACCCCTCCTGGTCTTCCCACCATACAGTGCCCAAAGCGCTAGACAGAAACTCCAGAACCTTTGACTCCCCACACTGTCCATTCCTAGCTAGCGATCTTGGGAAAGTCACCTTAGCTTCTCTTCACCTACAGAATGGGGAGAATCCTGATCCAACCTGCTTGGTGGCAACTGCAAGGTCAGATAAGGTAGTGTATGCAAATGCTCCCTCTGCGCAATACGGTCTTGTAACGTGTGAGCAATCGCGTAGATCTCATATCTGTGTGGTCACAGAAGAATGCAAAGAATTGGCTGTACAATTTCAGTGTGTGCCTCAAACAGTTAGTGCTTCCCTGTATTTTGAATGATGGCCATATTGTGTTTTCTGAGTTCTGTTTGATCATGCCTGGGGTGGAGGCATGATTTCCTTTTGACAGTATGTGTTCTTTGCCCGGGGTCAAATGAGAACCACGCTCCTGTGAGCATGGCTTCATCGGATCCCTCCAGCTGGCCACTCACTTGCAGTCCTCGCTCTCCAGCAGGCCCCGGTACGTGTTGATCTCGCCCTCCAGCCGGGCCCGCACGTCCAGCAGCACCTGGTACTCCTGGTTCTGCCGCTCCAGGTCAGCCCGGATCTCGGCCAACTGGGCCTCCACGTTGCTGATCATGTACTGCACCTGGCTCAGCTGGGAGCTGTAGCGCGCCTCGGTCTCCGTCAACGTGTTCTCCAGGGAGTCCCTCTGTGTGGGGAACATACGGAATGTCACAGAGCCGCTTCTCAGGGGGCGACTCCGTGGGATTCCAGAGAAGTCACAGGCTTCACCAGGTGAGGAGAGGGTGGGCAGCACCCCGAGCGACACCCACCAGGTTGTGCTGGGCCTGCAGCTCGATCTCCAGGGCGTTGACCGTGCGTCTCAGCTCGATGATCTCTGCCTGATAGGACTGCAGCTGCTCCGAGCTGGACACCACCTGCTTGTTCAGCTCCTCGGTCTGAAACAGCACAGGGGACGAGACAGGGTGAGACCCTGCCTCGAGGGCCGCGAGGGGCCGAGGGGCCCGGGCGGCCGCGTGCTGAGATGCCCACCTGGGTGGTGAACCATTCCTCCACGTCCCTGCGGTTGGTCTCCACCAGGGCCTCATATTGGCTCCTGGTCTCGTTGAGCACGCGGTTCAGGTCCACGGTGGGGGCCGCGTCCACCTCCACGTTGAGGCGGTCTCCGATCTGGCAGCGCAGGGTGTTGACTTCCTGTGGATGCAGAAAAGGCAAGAGTGACTCTCCTCAATGAAGAATGGACTTTGCTTGTTGAAGCCCCGTTAGTCTATTTCCTTGGGAAAGAGACCTTGAGTGGAGCAGTCTGTGACAGCTCAAGGCAAGGTGCTCTGTGCTCCATGTGGAACAGCTCCCTCCTCACAGGACTGTGCCCTGTACTTGGATTCAAAAAGAATTCCCAAAGATTTGCTCAGATGCCACCAAAAGATGGACTAATGCCTAACTTTCCCAGTTTCCAGATTGTTTGCATAAGACTTCATCATGCAAAGAATTGGCCATACAATTTCAGATCGTATAGCAAACAATTCTGGCCGGCAAATAAGATGATGGCATGACCCCTCCAGGAGAGAAAAGGAGGAGTCTTGGCTCATTTTTCACCAAGACTTTGGAAGAGTGGAGGCTCAGATTCACCGGCTTGATTTGGTGACCTTTGGGGAGAGAAATGACTTTGCACAGCATGAATAAAGCAATGCTGAGACTCTTTCTGCAACTCAGTAACCAATCAAAAGCCGATGGGGGAGCACTGGGAAATTCCCATGATGCACCAGTTTTGAGTGAAAGTACATCTTCTCCGGGAACATGGAGAGGTTTCATCTCTCCATTTTTTCACACATCATGAAGTTTTGGTGTTTTTAAAGGAAAACTATAAAGTCAACCTCAACCTCGTGTTCTGCATTCTGCCACTCCAAATCACTCAAGTCAACCTGAGGCTGAACCAGGTTTCTTCATTTCTCATTTCCAGTCTCACCTCCTCGTGGTTCTTCTTGAGGCTCAGCAGCTCCTCCTTCAGGGACTCCACCTGGGCCTCCAGGTCAGCCTTGCACAGAGTCAGCTCGTCCAGGATCCTGCGCAGGCCGTTGATGTCCGACTCCACCAGCTGCCGCAAGCCCAGCTCCGTCTCGTACCTGCACAAGGACAAGGTCAGAGCAGTGACCAGCAAACCTTCAAGACTCACAGGAATGATCTTTGATAACCCCATTCGCTTAGTCTTCCCACTTTCTGCAATGAGTAGACCCAGGAGACACAGGGTTCTGGAGGCTCAGTCCAGAACAAATATTGATCCAAAAATAAACAGATTGATCTGAGTCCTCATCTATTTTTGTGATTCCTTTGCTTGATTCCCCTCAATCTCTATAGAATGTCTCACCACCAATGGATGGGAACTGCTGCTCGGTAAAGCTATGGAGATCCCTTTCCTTTAACCAGAGGTTTAACAAAAGGGGTGGACACCAGTGTGAATTCTGAACAACCTACTTGGTTCTGAAGTCATCTGCGGCCAGCTTGGCATTGTCAATCTGCACCACCAACCTTGCGTTCTCAGACTTGGTGCACAGGACCTGGAGAATGAGAGGCTGCTTAGTGAGGACTGAAAATAAGTATGAAACCAGCAACTTCTTTAAAATGGCTTCGAAAGCTATTTCAAAGATAAAGGGGGAAGCAAGAATCACGGTCACATAGAAGCAAGAGACAGACACACTGCTCTACTACAGACTGAGAATCACAGCAAACTCCTCTTGCTCAGAGATAACAGCAAAGACCCTCACCTTCTGCTGGAGCTCCTCGATGGTCCGGAAGTAGGACTGGTAGCTGGGGCACACGAAGGGCTCCTGCTGCTGGCACCGTTCCCGGATCCTGGTCTCCAGCTCCGCGTTCTCCCGCTCCAGCTGGCGCACCTTCTCCAGGTAGCTGGCCAGGCGGTCGTTCAGGAACTGCATGGTCTCCTTCTCGTTGCCATTGAAGGAGCCCTCGCAGAACCAGCCGCAGTTGCCCACGTTGGCGGGGATGTTGCAGGCCCCGGGCAGGGTACAGGTGTGGCAGCTGGGGGGCACGCAGGGCCGGGAGCAGCAGGTGGAGCGGCAGCTCAGGTTGGGAAGGCAGCAGTTGTAAGGCATGGTGCAGGAGGGAGCGAGACGCCCGGCTGAACACGGAGTCCAAGTTCTCCAGGGAGCTTGTGGATTTCCTTCCTCTGGGAAGCACTTATATTCCCTCCGCAGAGGGTGTGGACGTGGTATGTAATCTTTTTTCTTTCTATGTCTTCACTGGTTTTCAAATGCCCTTCCCTCAGTCAGTCTGTTATTTGCCTTCCTCAGAAGAGTCCCTTATCCCATAAAATTCTTTACTTGGGCTTCTTGCTAAGTCAGGACTCCTCTTCAGGAGGTATACCCATAAAGTCAGAGTTTTGTGGTAGATCTTGAAAGAGGCCACACAGTCTGGTGCAGGTATCTGCCCTTGTTAATAGGGAGTTGGTCCATCCAATGACATTCCTCTGTCTTGTGTGATCCTGTAAACCCATATTCAGACTCATTTCCTGGCCCACCTGGCATTTCTAGGGAGGGACTGAGATTGAGTCGAAGCAGAAGTTGCAGTGAACTCCCTTTCTATCTGCTTTCAGAGAAGAATTCTTCTACGCTGCAGCATCCCAAGCCTTGGAAGCCTTGGGGTGGATAAGGACTGAGTCTGGTCATGGCCGAAAAGAGTGGGCAGCTGTTTGGGGAATGCCTCCTATATATCATGTGCAGGGACTGTATTGGAATTTTTAAAGGAAGAGGCTCTGACAATTAGCTTAAGAACAGGGAAGGCTCTGGAGGAAGAGATCATTTGGAAGGAGGGCTGAGAGACCCATATACGTGTATTTAAACTACCCAGAAAAAGCATCTCAGGCAGATGTGGACAGGAAAAAGGCATTTCTTATGACACCCTACCATCGAAATGTCCATTGTATTAGACTAAGGTGAGCAGATAATCGAGAAAGTCAAGAGATCACCCGAAGGAGCCTCCTCAAGCATGAAAACTTTGAAGTTCATCTTAAAGCCTCATGTGAATAGGCCTTATATTCCATCGTATACCTATGTGGGCTTTAACGTTAAAAAAAAAAACAAACAAACAGTTTTACAATTTCCAGTTAAACTTTCTAAGGTTTGGCCCCATCCTCTGAGCAAAATCAACCTACACCCATCCTGTCCTGGGCTCCCCTCTCCGGCCTTACTGGGTTACACGCAATCTGGCTTGAGAACCAAGCATTAAAAGGTACCAAGGAGGGCTCCGTGGTGGTGTAGTTGAGTCCAAAGACTTGGGCACCAAGACAGAAACGGCTCAGGCATAGAAGAAGGAGAAGATTTGGCAAAGCAAGTTTGGAGTCATGCAGGGTTGATTTGGGAGCTGAGGGAAGGCACCAGAAGGTCTGAGGAAGGGGGTGGCCAAAGTTCTGACTATATAAAGGTTGCGTAATTATAGGCACCATGGGGGTACCACCCGCATCTTGGGCAGCAGCATCTCAACTTCCACTGTGGCTTTGGCTGCCAGCCAGAGTGGCAGTTTTATTGACAAGTTATTGGAGTCCTTCCCCCCAGCAAGCTTTCATGATGAGATTCATGTGGCATGGCGCTTGGGTCTCAGATAAAAGGTCCTTCATCAACCCCCTCCAAGGTCATTATTTCGCCGCTTATTATAATGCTATTCTGACGGAAAGTCCCACCACACTACAAAGAAGCCCCGGACTTATAATAAAACCAAAATTTCTTTGTTTTCCTCCAAGGCAATTAAAGGGGCAGAAATAGGTGGGTCCTGAGGCAGGCATTACAGAGACTTTCCAGAGGCAGGACGCAAGTCTAGGTGTAAGGAGCTCCTTTCTCGCTTCGGCTGGGCTTGGGACAGATGGAAAGGCCTGTCAATCAGACTGATGAACATTTACCCATAGGGTACATAGGGACAGGCCTCCTGCTTCCTGACTCTTGTCAGCCTGCTCCAGAGCCCTGGCTTTCCAGCCTGAAGCTGTTCCCCAATCCTGCCTCCCTCCCTGTCCATGGAGACTTGCGCCTGAGCACAGACCAATGGCAGCACCTCTTCAAGCTTTTTGGTCGCATCCATTGATTGACCAGTGCAGCCTCATGGGGGCTTTAGTCCAAGAAGAGAGTTTAGCTTGTAAGTACGGGAAGATTCAAGAATTGGGTCGACAACAACAACAACAACAACAAAAACACCAAAACTAGAATTTGCATAGAGTGCCAAGAGATCAGAGGAATGGAAACTGAGAGCACGATGTTGACTAAGAGATAAGAACACACAGAAGAGGCAAGGAGAAAACCAGAAGAATCCTCGGAACCACACAGGCTCATGCTGCTCAGACAAAGCTAGCCCACCTTCCAGTGAGTGATCCCGGAGAGTACAAAGCTGAGAAGTAGCCAATGCAACCCAAATCTACGGTCAGAAGACTGGCCCACCCTGCCGAGTGTCCTGCATGATATAAATCGAGATGATTCAGGAAAGATCTACAGACACGGGACCACAGCCTCTGAGGCCTCCAAAAGCAGTGACATTTTCCAAGGTGCCCAGATCAGAGCATCACCTCCATGATGCAGTCTGAGATTTGTTTGTGGCTGAGAAATACAGCGTTGCCTATACCAGGCAGCATAAGGTCAAAAGGGGACAACGTTACCTGTTCCTGAATGAGTACGGAGTGTGGACAGGAGGAAGGGAGAAAGAAGCAGAGGAGATCATACCTGTACTGGCTTCGGGTCACGGCCAATCGGCAGCCATACAGAGACGCAGGAAAGTACAGGTTACAAGCGGAGATTCCTTTTTTCCCCTGCTGGTTGCCCCACAGGTGAAATGGACGGGGCCACAGATGGAGTGACAGGTGAGTGGACATAATGTTGCCGTCCCTTGTAAATCTAGCCTCTGTCTTGCAGTGTTTTCAAAATATCAGTAGGCTTGGGTGAATTTGCTTTTTGAACTAGTGGGGAAAGGGGACGTGGGCGTTGTTAAGGTCTTCAAGACTTCACACAGGTTGGGAGCAGACTTCGTGTACTGTCTTGATTTCCTAAATGAAATATCCACAAATTGTATTCGTTCAAAGAGAAATTGAGTGGTCAAGGGACTATCAACCCCACTTTCTTTATTTAGAGAAATTTTATTCAAAACATTTATCGCGTGGCTCCTCCGTGCTGGGCACGGGGCTACCTTGAAACAGAAGAATCATAGCTCTGGTAAAGGATTGTATTTTTGTGGGCAATTCAGGCTAATATGGGTCCCCCCAAAATATATCAAAAGCAACAAGAAAGTAAGGAGGTGAGATATTTAAGAGGTGTGAGATGGACGTATCTGGAAATATGTGTGTATTTAAACGTAACTAAGAGACTGCATATACGACATCAAGGGCGGCTGTCATTTACTGAACATCTGCCAAGTGCCTGGCACAGCCCCAGAACTGAGGATGGGGACGCGGGGACAGTGGGGAGATGACACGGTCCCGTCCTCTGTGAGCCCTCGGTCCTGCGGAGCGGACAGGCAGGCCCACAACGAACTTTAATGTAGGAGATATAATTGGGCCCTTCCCTCCAAGAGTTTCTTCCTTCTCCCTCCAGTTCTTCCCATACCTGTTCCTGCCCCAACCTCCGGTTGGGCCATTTGGACCATTTTCTGATTCTCTGCCCCAAGAGGAGGAATGAGGCCATTTCAGGTTATTTATCTGTATCCCGAAGGAGACTTGGTAGTGAGGCGACTCAGAAGTAGAATTCAAACAAGTGGCCTCAATCGAACCCTAATCCCTTTAAGACCCTTTCTTCCACTGGGCCTAGTCATTAGGGTTTTTTTGATATTTGGTTCTTGTTGCTTGGGAGACCACAGTTGAGTGGTGTGCCTGCCCCCACAGAGGCTCCATGACTTTGGGGTGAGTTTCCAAGCAGGTGGAAGTGGTTTCCGAGGACACAGAAAGAAGAGAGGCAATGCTAAAGCAAGCAAGTGAAAGAGGTAGTGTCAAAGGGCCTGAGATTCGTGGAGGGAAATGGAGGTGACGTGTGAACCTACTGGTGAACACAACACAAGTCTGCCACCCAGGGGACGAAAGGCATCTACTGCAGGGCACAGGCATCTCGGCGGGGGGGCTTTGGGGGCCCGTGTGGATGACCGAGGCATGTGTTTGGGATGTCCGGCAACCAGGCAGGGATAAGGGAGAGGCAAGCAAGAGAGCTTTCGGTACAAAATCCAGCATAAAGGGGGAGCCTGGGCTGGAGAAGGCCAGGGGACAGCCGAAGCCCAGAAGCACTCTGTCTGAAACGGGGTTGGGTGAGGACACTGCAGGATGGGAGTAAACACCAAGAAAATTCTCCCTGGGGAAACTCCCAGGTCCTGTAAGATCCCTGTGACCCACCTCACCCCAACATCAGACAGCGGGTCCGAACGGGCAGTTTTATGCAGATGTACCACTAGCAAAGCCCTTCGCAGTTGGGTGCAGGGCCAGGTGGTGGGCTTGAGTGAGAGACCACCTGTGAGACTCCTTGGCTCATTTCCCTCCCTAACGCCGAACTTCTCTCCCTGCAAAATGGGGACTGTAGAGCCTGCTCTGCATCTCCCAGGAGTTTGGGGGATTTCAAATTAGACAGCCTGGGTGAAAGTGAGCTTTAATGGTGGTAAAGCAACAGACATACAAGCAAGTTTGCCCGTTTCTCTTCTCTTCTTCCCCAGTAGACAGAGTGTTTTTAGCAATGGCAGGGGGTGAGTCGACCTTCTTTAGTGATTCCCAGTCATTACAATTGCCAGGGTTCTCAGGCTATTTTGAAGTGCGCTGCCCCTTTTATCTCTTGCACAGCCCTTTGTGGCAGAAATTCTCAACAGTGGCTCCTCCTCAAGGAAAAGGAATCGAGACAATGGGGTGATTATGGTTCTGTCATCCTGCAGACACAACCCAACCAGAAACTTGGCTTCCGTGAAGCACAGGGGTTAGCAGCGCAATTGCTGGAGGTAGACTGCTTGGATCTGAATCCTGGCTTCACCGCCTACCAGCTGTGTGACCCTGGGCATGTTACTTACCCTCTCTGAGCCGTGGTTTGTCACTCCAAAATGGGGATTATATGAGTCTATATGCTTAAATGTATCTGTAACTTAGATCGGTGTGCGGCTCATGGAAAGAGCTGGATGAATGTGAGCTTCAGTGCTGATGGTGGTGGTGATGGTGGTTAACGAGGGACTGTTTGGTTTCCAGGGAAGCTCTTCACACTTCCCCAAGCGTAGTGATCCCTCCACCCAGTATTTGTTCCCAGGAACCCAAACCACTTCACACACACATACACACCACATACACACACACACCAACAATGTCTCATCAAAGCTCATCTTTTAATTATAAATGACAGGGATGTGAACTTAACAAACACAGGTCAATTACCTGGGGCATCACTGACTCATTTCGTGTCACCTGATGAATCCCTCAACCACTCAGTCCCTCAATGACTCACCTCCTCTCCTTCTCCTTAAAAGGGAAGAGCAATGCTTACCTACCCTGTCTTGATGCAGGAATAAGTGGGTTTATTTTGTTAGACAGCTTTGAACTTATTGGATGAAAGGAGCTATTTAAGTACAAAGGAAGTGGTGAAGACATTTGGGCCAGGTGCTAAATTAAGACTTATCAAGACTGTTTTTTTTTTTTCTTATTGGGACCTACCCTCAGAGATGTGTCACCTGTATGTTGTACAACTTGGGAGAAAGAGCAGAGGCCCAGTAGAGGGGAAGGGAGGAAAGGCTGTGACCACCTCTGACCCTTCCAGATTCCCTATGGTGGAAGTCCCGATGCCTCCCAGGCAAATCAGTCCTGTCCACACAGACAGTGGCCAACAGGTAGGATTCTGGACTTGACAGCAGTTGGAGGCACACCAACCAGCCCCTGGCTTAAGATCTCTCAGCCCTTGGGGCTTGGGACTGTGGTCTCTTCTGCACTGAGATGGGCTAGACTTTGTAAATTTCTCAACAGGCTACTCTGATGCAAATTGCTCAGGCAGCAGAGGGAAGATAAGAACCAGCTCCACTTTAACATCTATAATCTCACTGATGAATAAGACGTAGACCGCAGGAAGTCATAGAATTTGGGGCTAGAAGACCCTCTGCAACCATCTCATCCAGCCCCATCAGATACCTGAGTAACCTCTCAACGTCCCCCACAAGGTGGCTGTAAGGGCCCTGTTTGAATGCCTCCAGTGATGGGGAGCTCACTGCTTCCCAACTTTGGCCAGCTCTGACACTGCTTTCTGGAGACACGCTGTTCCCGGCCATGGCTGCCTAAATATGGAGCTTCTGGTTCATGTGTCTACTGCCCAGAAGACCCAAGCCAGGCAGCTGCCCAAGGGCTTTCTGGTGGAACCTGTGAGGGAGCTTGGATGGGTCAGTTTGGCCTTTTCTCAACTGATAGCCTAACAGGCTCAGAAATTGCCATCATTTAACACATTCAGCATTTCACAGCACGGAGGGAAAAGTCACGATCTTGATCGGATGAAGCCTTCCTCACACATGGGCTCCATCAGGAGCCTGGAGCCAACTCCTCCTGGGATATATCTGGCCTGTAAGGGGCTCAGTCCCAAAATAAACCCCTTAACCCAGTGGTTCTCAAATTTGAGTATACATAGAATCATCTGGAAGGCTCAATAAACTGGACTGCTTATTCAGAAAGTCTGAGGTGGGGTCCAAAAATTTGCCTTTCCTGAAAGTCCCCAAGTAAAGTGGGGGACTCCGCTCTTAGATCCGCCGCCCTAAATCCCCTCGTGTTTAATCTTTTTCCTTTCAAAGCTTTCAGAGTGCAGGGTTTGGGCCTAATTCAAAGAAACCAGAGTTCAAGTCTTGATTCAGCCACCCGCTGCTCCCCTCTTTGCAGGGTTTGTGTGGGACGCTGCATCCCAAGATCCATAAAGCCTCACCAAGGGCGTGCCCCCCATGGGCATGTGAGCACAAAAGCTAACTTTAAATGGAGTCTTCTAGGGGGTCTGGGCAGAACCTCGAACCTGAGCTTTTCCTTTGCACAAGGACCAGAGGCTTCATCCTGACAAGAGGTGGAAGGCGAGGGGCGATATCTGTTGTGTGTATTTTAAAGCTCTGTGAATCAGGCTTTAGATACCCAGATACAGCTGGGGGTCTCTCAACTGTGCCATTCTGCCGCAGTCCTGTTTTCAACTGTGGTCCTTGCTGGCTTTACCATCTCCCAGAAGCCCTCTGGTGAGGGAGTCCCAGCCCCTGCTTCCATCAGCGGGCTCCAGGACACCTCTTGGCACAGCGTAGAGACCTTGGCCACAGGCCCTGGGCTCTTCATGCTGCGGAACTGAAGTTTATTAGCAAAAAGTTTCCCTACCACATCTCAGACTGTGAGGCCACAGAAGAGAGGAGAGAGGAAGCACAAACCCAGGGGCGAGGGCTGAGCCGCTGGACCGGACAGCCCATCAGCAGAGAAACGCTGCCTGGCGTCGTCAGTCTGCAGCCGGGCCAGGCTGAGGGGGCAAGACCCGGGAGGGTAGGGGCTGGGGGAGGGGGCAGGCCTGCAGAAGGGGGCCGGCGGGGCTGCAGACATTCCCCATCCCCCGATCCCTCAAGCTGAGGGGAACGTCAGCATCGAGACGATGAGCGGGAGGCACAGGAGGCCCGAGGAGGAGGAGGCCCGGAAAGGCAGGGAGAGCAGGGCCCAGAGGCCACAGGGGCCGGGCAGGGCGTCCTGGAGGCCGGGGTTGCACAAGGGTTGCAAGGCAGCCTGCGGAGAAAGAAAAGGTGTTTCAAACATTGGCGTGAGACGGGGCATGAAAGACAAAAAGTATGCGCTTTAGCATCGGAAACGCCAGAGGGGATTTTAGAGCTCAGAGGTCCTGCCAGGCCTAAAGACAGGGTAGCGATGTGGTTGGAGCCCACTGTGGAGCTGGGACGGGAGCTCAGGGGGCCACGTGCAAAACCTGAGCTTCCTGCCACAGGTGAAGGAACACGGAGGAGAAAGGCAGAAAGGCTGGCCAGGTGAGAGCAGGCTGGGCGTCAGCTGCCCTCCAGATTTACACACAGCCTGTAGCCTTGTCCTTTATTGCTTAAAGGGGAGTGTGTAGCCCCCTTACCTTTCTCACAGTGCAATGGAAGGACAAAATGAGACAATGGCTGCGAGTGCCCTTAGCAATATATTTTAACGTTGAGTATGAAGATTCCCTGTTACTGGAATACTTCCTCCAGGGAGTTTAGCAAAACCTAAATGCACTGAGCTCTCCAGTATGTCAGCACCTCTCCCCCTCCCCCGTGGCAGTGACTGGCATCTGGGAATGTGCTCAGCAAAATGGAAGGCGTGAGCCGAAAAGTTCCCACGGGCCCTCCTCCGCATCCAGGCAGCTCACCAGGTTTACCGGGTACCAAGTCTGTCCCCAGAGATGTGGTCGGCAATACCGCTCCTCCTTTCAAATCACTCCCATGAGAGGTCTCTGCTTTCACACCCGACATTGACACAAACGTCAGGGCACGTACTTGCGATCCTCGCTCTCCAGAAGTTTCCGGTACGTGTTGATCTCGCCCTCCAGCCGGGCCTTGACGTCCAGCAGCACCTGGTACTCCTGGTTCTGCCGCTCCAGATCAGCCCGGATCTCAGACAGCTGCTCCTCCACGTCGCGGATCAGGATCTGCATCTGGGCCAGCTCGGTGCCGAAGCGTGCATCCGACTCACACAGGGAGTTCTGCAGACAGTCCTTCTGTAACACGAAAGGGGGAAGCAGGTGGGAAGTCACGGAACGCAGCCCTCAGCCTCTTCAGTAAGACCTCGACACCCCAAGGCACTGCCCAGGCCCAGAGAACATTCTGGGTCCCGTTAGCAGGCCGTCAACTGGAAGAACGAACATCGTGCTATTGCTCGTCACTGGAGACCCTCAGGAGAAGTTTGCAGAGCCTCCCTCCCCTGGGTGAATGTTCATGCCCTCAGCCTCCACATCTATGAGAAAGTCAAGGTTTGAGCCGTGTCCCGGTCTGTATTCAAGGGAGGCACGTCCTGACCCGGAAGTGCCCTTGGGCGTGGGAGCCAAGCCGGGTCTGCCAGGCGTACAGAGGGGCTCACCAGCGTGTGCTGGGCCTGAAGCTCCACCTCCAAAGCGTTCACCGTGCGCCTCAACTCCAGGATCTCCGACTGGCAGCACTGCAGCTCCTCGGAGCAGGACATGTCCTGCTTGCTGATGCTCTCGCACTGAAGCACAAGTGCACAGAGATATCACATCACCCCCCTGCCCAGGTGGAAGCCGGGGGGCCCTCCCTGCTCCGAGGAGGCACCCTCACCTGATCTCGGAACCACTGCTCCACGTCGTTACGGCCGGTCTGCATCATGGCCTCGTAGTGGCACCGCATCTCGTCCAGCACCCTGCTCAGGTCCACGGTGGGCTCCGCGTCCAGCTTAATCTGGAGCTTGTCCCCCAGCTGGCCCCTCAGGATGTGGACTTCCTGTGGGCACAGGAGGAGGACATCCCATTCGTGGGACCCCCCCACTGCCCTCCACCCAAAGCCTTGTCCCCCACTTCCTGTCCCCCGCCCCCGACCCCCGCCCAGTGATTTCCCTGTGCCACTCCGAGGGAGAGTCACCTACGGCACCAGCCCCACAACTCGCAGAGGCTGCGGAGGAAGAGCGGGCCCCCACCAAAGCAGGAGCTCACCTCCGTAGCTCGTGAGGCTTAACCATGAGGCAGAGCCTGCAGAACTTCCATCCTGAGCAGGACGAAGAGCTTCATTTCTTCCCCCAAATGAGCGTGAATTCCCCCCCGCCCCAGAAAGTCTCACACAAAAGGCCATGCACCTGCTCGTGGTTCTTCTTCAGGCAGAGCAGCTCCTCCTTCAGGGACTCCAGCTGCGCCTCCAGGTCACACTTGGCGAGTGTGAGGTCGTCCAGGGCCCTGCGCAGGCCGCAGACGTCGGCCTCCCCCAGCTGGCGGAGGGAGTGCTCCGTCTGGTACCTTTAGCAGGGCACGGACAGAAATCGAGGTTAGAGAGCAGAGGGGCCCCAGGACACTGGCAGTCGACATTTCCTATGTGGCTACACGCCCAGCCCGGCCAGCAATGGGTGTTCCCCATGCGTGTGACCCTGAGCACCTAGGACAAGCCTGGCAGAGTGGCCGGTACTGAGAGTGTCAGGGTGGGCTGGTGGCCAAAGGGGAGGCAGTCGAATCACACCAGGCAGTTGCCACGCCAGGTGACCCCTGCGGACCCTCCTCGTCCCCGTCCCCTACTGAGACAGAACCTGGGTTCTCTCTCGGATTAGAAGCCAAATGCCAAAATAGGAGGATGGAAATGGCTTTCTTTAGCTCCAGAGGAGTGAGACTTCTACAGGGCCCTGAAAAAAAAAAAAAAAAAAAAAAAGAGTAAAACACAATGCCCCTTCCTATTTCCAGGTTGGACCTTCTCAGGTGGCATAAACCTTTTCATCTTCACATGCCTCGCATCATAGACTGAAGCATGATTTCCGTCATGAGTTACTAGTGCTTACAAATTGGTCGGGCTGCAGTGTGGAAACATCCTCCCGGAGGCAGCAGAATTTGGTAGGAAATGGCCTCAGGGTAGGGAATGCGGGGCCAAGCTCCAGGTCTAGCACTCAGGAGCCACGTGACTTCAGGCAGGTCGCTTCAGGGCCCTGAGCTTCTTTGTGAGGACAAAGATGAGGCCACCACTGCTCTGCCTGCCTCCCCAGGTTCTTGCAACAGTAGCAGCAAGTGGATGATGCCTTCTCAACAGTTGTGAACTGTAAAAGCGAAACAACTGAGGAGCAGGGTGGGTGTTCTTTCAAAGTCTCAGGCATAAGGCTCTGTGTTTTCTCCTGCTGTAACTGTCCGTCTGGGATCTTGGTCAATTACATCTCTGACGCCGGCTGCATCACAAGACCGAAGAAGTCAGGGAGGCCCCTGGCTCCTCCCTCTGCGTGCCCTACCCCAACTCACTTGGTCCTGAAGTCATCTGCAGCCAGCTTGGCGTTGTCTATTTGCACAACCAGCCTGTTGTTCTCAGATTTGATGCACAGGATCTGGGGAGAGAAAGCAGGCTCAGTAATTCACTACCTCCAGAGCCATCAATGGCTTCAGGTCAAAAGACGTTCCATTGGCTAAGATTCACAGCATCACCTTGAGACAGCGCAAACTCCCAACACGTAAGAGATGCTGGTGTGGTGCAGGACGGGGGGTGGTGTGCAAGAAGATGCTTGGCAGAGGCTGAAGGCGTAGAGCCAAAGGAACTGGGAGATAGAAAGGAGTAGCAAACCGAACATTTGACAGAGACTCAATTTTATTTCTCCAGCTGTGATGCTTCCCCTGATATAAACAAGATCTGAAATCTAGGCCACAGAACAATGGGCTGGATATGAAAGGTTTACATAAAGGGGGACCTGTTCTTTTTTTCTATACATAATTTTTTAATGTTTATTTATTTTTGAGAGACAGAGAGAGACAGAGCATGAGCGGGGAAGGGGCAGAGAGAGGGAGACACAGAATCCAAAGCAGGCTCCAGGCTCTGAGCTGTCAGCACAGAGCCTGACACGGGGCTCGAACCCACAAACTGCAAGATCGTGACCTGAGCCAACGCCAGACGCTTAACCGACTGAGCCACCCAGGCGCCCCAGGGAACCTGTTCTTAATAAGAAGTCCCTCATGTTGGTTGGCCAACCTCCCCAAAGGTCTTCTGTGAATCTAGCCAGGTTTTTTGGCCCCTATTCTGACATTCCTTGCCTTCCCATCTCCAAAACTAAGATGTAGGCTCTTAAGAAGCATTGCATTGACCTACAAAGGGGACAGCAGATATGCAGAAGAGACCAATGCTACTGAATGGCCATATACTGGCTCATGAAGGACATTACAACATTCTACCTTGTGCCATGCCAGAAATTACATTGCACTGCTTTTGCAACTACAATTTGTAAGGACTGAGACTAAGTAAACATAAATCCTGGAGAGCCAAATCCTACATCTCGTCTTTTACATGTTCCCATTCACCTCCACTCAAGAGATTCTCTTCCCACAATCAAAAAGAAAGAAAGAAAAAGGAAGAAAGAAAGAAAGAAAAAAGAAAAAGGAAGAAAGAAAGAAAGAAAGAAAGAAAGAAAGAAAGAAAGAAAGAAAGAAAAAGAAAAAAAAGAAAGAAAGAAAGAAATTTCAGCTATGGCTGTTTCCACTGTCAATCAGGCCCTCAAAATTCTATGCAAGTATCAGTAATCTTTTTCTGAAAAGGGCAAAACAGTAAATATTTAAGGCTTTGAAGGCCATGAATCTCTGTCACAACTACTCAACTCTGCCATTATAGCACAAAAGCAGCCATATACAATACATTAATGAATGAGCATGGCTGTGTACCAATAAAACTTTATTTACAAAATCAGTCAGTAGGCCAAATGGGGCCATAGTTTACCAACCCCTGACCTGGAGCACCACAGACCTCACCTTCTGCTGGAGCTCCTCGATGGTCCGGAAGTACGACTGGTAGTCTGGACACACGCTGGACTCGTGGCATTTGCTCGACTCTCGGATCTTGGTCTCCAGCTCCGCGTTCTCCCGCTCCAGCTGGCGCACCTTCTCCAGGTAGTTGGCCAGGCGGTCGTTCAGGAACTGCATGGTCACCTTCTCGTGGCCAATCGGGGCGCCTTCCCCATAGTTCTCACACACTCCGATGTTGCCGGGAATGTCGCGGGTCCCTGGCAAGGGGCAAGCAGTTTGACAGCTGTAGGGCACACAGAGGCTGGGTCGGCCCAGAGGCGTTGCCCCCACACGCACCCGGTTGGCATGTGCCAGGGTGGCGGAGAGGCACAGGGAGGCAGCCGTGGGCTCTGAAACCTGTCCACTGAGGAGAGAATCACAATGAGTAGAAGTCATGGTGTACAGGCCAGGCTCGTGCTTTGCCCGCAGTTGGATTTGCTTGAAGATGAAGCCTTCCTTCTCCTCCAGAACTTATATAGGCTTGTAGTGGGTGTTGGTGCAAGAAAATAGGCATTTTCCTCATTAATATTTATATTGATTCTCATACAATCACTCTATTAGTCAGTGATTTTGTCTCTCATAAAGAGTTAATGAGCTCATGAAAGAAGCCTTCACCCACACAGGAAGCTTCCCCCTCACTGCAGGGTCCTAGAATACAGAGAAAACGAGGTCTTCTCCAAGTGGCCCGCATTCTGTGGTTTATGTCCCTTTCCCCTCAGTCAGCTTATCTCTGTGAGATCATCAAGACCCAGAGACTCCCAATATCCCCCCAAAGTCTCTCCCATTCTATATTCCTTTCCTGCCTCCAAATGTTCCCATCATGGCAAAGTCTAAGATAGTAATCAGGCACATTGAGGAAAGAAAATCAGATCACAATTAGTTTGTTTCAGCGGATGTGTATGGAGTGTCCAATGTGGGACATGGCTTAGCTTGCTTGGAGGGAGGGGGTTAGATTTTTAGTAAGGGGAATAAGAAAGTAAATGACCTTAATATTATAAAGGCAATAAGAGAGGATGTTAAAAAAAAAAAAAAGTTGCATAGATTTTAGGAAGAGAAAACACTGAGTGACCAGAAAGACTTCATAGAACAGGGAACATTTAAACTGTGTTTCTGATAATGGTTTCCAGGAGGGGTTGAGGGAGACAACATCTCTCATAGAGACCAAAATGAACAGAATCAAACAAGTCTGGGAAATGGAAAATAGTCTAGCTATGCTGATGCTTATAACGAACACACATTTGCCAGCACTGGAAAGTTGCATTTAGTCCAGGTTGTGGGAAGCCTTGAATGCCAGGACCATCCCATATATAGTCTTCAGGTAAAGGTAAATCAAAGGTAGGAATCTGCCCCTGGAAGCTGACTCTCCTCAAATATGAGGGAAAATAAATATCCACGCTCCTTTCGAAGCAAAGTAACAGAAGAGAGATGAAAGTTTCCTGTATAAACATTAGAGAACAACACTGGACCAGAACAATGAAAAAGAAACCTAACTTCCAAATTGATTTTGGTGTTTGGAAACTGAATAGACACTTTTTAATTACCCATGGGTCAAGGGAGACATCAAATGAGAAATTAAAGTATTTTAAACTGAATTAAGACGAAAATACAACCTATCAAACTGATGTGGGAATTAAAACTTTCCCTGTGCAGGCGTGAAACAGATAAGTAGTTTTGGAAGTGGGAAAAAAAAAATCATGAATGAAACGGGGTAATCTGTGATCCCAAGGAATAAAATTATGTTTTTGTGTATTAGAGTCTATAGACTAATTAAAGGCGGGCAGTGATTAGCACTTTATGGTGTCTGTTCTCAGGCACCTCCCCCTCTTTTCTGGCATCTTCCCTTGTAAGACACTGGTCATCCCACCGACTGACTCCCTCTTCACCTTGTTTAAGAAGATACACACTCAAGAACTCTGATCTTTCATCTTTTGAAACTTCGTACATTTCAAAGAAATGCACGTACCTTGATTGTCCATTACTTAGCAGACTCTAGAATAAATTTAAATTTCCTTAATCTTCAGACACACTCAGAGCATCAGAAGGTTTATGGCCTCCTCTATTCCTAAATAAGTCAGTGGCCGGTTGTTCAGTAAGCCCTGGAAAAGGGCAGCCTGCCAGCTTCCAGGCTATGCTAATGAAGACGCTTTGACCCCATTCCTAAGATGAATGCATTCACCAGGAGGGCCCTTGAAGCAGCAGTACGTGTTTTAGGTGGCTCTAAAACATGGAATCTGAGCCGAAAGGAATCTCAAAGTCCTCTAGTCTAGGGGCCTTTGGCATTGAATCCCTTCTGATAACCTTCCAACTCAGCATCCAGTCCACCACTCTCCAGAAGGTCTATCCCATCATTGGCCAACTGGGCCCCTGTGGCCCACAGTTTCCCAGGCTTTGTGCAAGATACTGGGGTCAAGAGATAAATAGCAGCCAGCTTTGTCTTCAGGGACTTACAATATAGGGGACTATTAGAAAGTCCTTTATGCAGAAACCTATCTACCTCCATGCTATTTATGTCCATTGCTTTCGTTTCTTCCTTCATTCATTCAACAAATATTCAGTGAGTACCCATTCTATGCCAGACAGGCTCTGATGCTGGATGCTGGTGGTATGTTAGCAAGTAAGTCAAAGAGTCTGTTCCTTAATTTACTTTCTAGTTCTATCCATGGTGTCCCATACAGGATAAATCCAATCATTCTGCCACAATGGCTGACCTGCAGCTCTTTATGACAAATGGTTCTAATCCCCCTTACCATCCTGAGTACATCCCTCTGAATACATTCCATGGAGTCTCTACCACTCTTAAGTGAAGGCTCTAGAATGGAATTTTGGATGAGCTGGAATTCAGAGGCTGCCAGCAGATGGCCCAGCAAATCTTCTTGCCCAGGAATCTTGTGTGGAGTGTGCTGGTGCCACCAACTCTTCAACCATGATACCCACCCAGCCACCAGCCGGTCCCATATACGATCAGTGAGACCCATGAGGACACTCCCTCTTAACTACTCCTTGTAGAGATATGGGCAGTATTCACCAAGGCAAGGTTCACCACCATCCGTGAACTTGTCCCAATGAGCTACTCCGAGGGATCCAGTATTCGTATACACTCCAATATTCAAAGCCCTCTCAAGGTACCATGAGGACCTCAGGGCTGAATCAGACGAATTCCCGTTGCAAAAATTGCAGAGCAGAAGGAGAAATAGGTCATGTCACTCAGAAGAAAGAGAAGTCACAGAGAGAGCTGGGGTGAGGGGCGGACATCAAAGAGACTTCATCTGGAGCTTCAAAGATAGGTAAGATTTGGACAGGCAGAGGAAGGAGAGAGAGGATTTTCTAGAAAAAAGAGGCAAGCACAGGTACACACTCAGAAGCAGAGACACGTGTGGTGGGCTCTGGAGAAGCAGGGGGTGCAAGCTTGGGAATGTAGGTGTGCAGCCAACAGAGGCCCGCCTGGAAAGAAACCACCTTGAATGACACAAAACGTACACCTTGCAGAGTCAAACCGCATTTTTAAACCCTATGAAACTGAAATGTGTGCTCATTTACGCTAAAAATGTGGTCGCCTTATATCTTCATAACTTCTACACAGATGATTCTCAAACTTTAGGCCACATCAGAATCATCCAGCGGGCTTGCAAAAATGCAGATTGCCAGGCTCCGCACCAGAGTTTCTGATTCAGTAGGTTTGGAGTCAGGCGCAAGAGTCTGCATTGCTAACAAGTTCCCAGGTGATACTGACTCTGGGGATCTGGGGAGCACACTTTGAGAACAGGACTTCTGCTCTCAGGGAAAGAGGAGCCTCATGGTGGTTGTCATCCTATGGAAACGAAGCACAATGTAGCAAAATGGTATTTTTGCGGAACATTTGTGCACCGATGTTGGGGCACATTTCAGACACGTAAGCATATGCTTTCCTCAATATAATAAGCAAGTTCTGTTTGCTTTCTTCCTGGTTTACTCTTCTTCATAGAGGTTTGTTTTGCAAGGACATCTAAGACCGGAGAAGGGAGGGACAAAAGGGGAAACCCATACAGTGTTTGTTAAACCAGTGGGTAAGCCCACATGAAACAATGTCTGTAGAGGACAGATGAAGGTCAAGTGAAGTGATACACTTTAACATTACTAGGTGCTGGGATTCTGGCTTGGCACTTATACAGGATTCATCTCTCCCTCTCTCTCTCTCTCTCTCTCTCTCACACACACATACCTATATATCCAGAGTTGATACAAACTATCACATTTGACCACCTACTATGTGCTACACCATATTGTACCTGGTGCTTTAATCCTTTCAACCACACTGAAAAGTAGTTACCAATGTACCACTGTAGAATAAGAAAAAGCTCACAGTGGTTAGGTAACCTGTCTGAGCTCACAAAAGTTGAAGAGGAAGTCCGTGAAACATTAGCTCAGGTCGGCCAGACGCTCAAGCCCAAGCTGCAGCTCCCAGCCAGGAGCCCAGACACCCACTCCATCCACTCCGTTCATGCAACAAACAGGTGTCGTCCTCCTCTGGGCTGCACCCTCGTCCAAAGAGCTAGAAATATATGGGGAGACAGAACAGAGTCCTCTGGAAAGTTTTGGGCAGACAAGAGAGATGACCAAAGTAGCAGTTTAGTACCCAATAAGCACCCCTGGGATGGGAACGCTGAATCTCGATTTTGTGGGCTCTCTAGTAAGTACTGCAGCACCTGATACAAAATGCATACTCCGGAACCATTAAGCAAGAGAGTGAAAGGCTGGTGGTGTGTGCGGCATAAAGGTGGCACAGAAGAGACGGGGCAGACAGAAGAGGAGAAGGCTCTTACGAGACCCCGGGCAGCACATGATGGAATCCAAATCCTGCCCCCAGCAGTGCCGACAGGTAGGAAGAGATGGGAGGCAGAGGTGTTAAAAGAAGATTCTGCCAAGAGTCCTCGAGGCTGAGTGATTTGCTATATATGGGGGTCAAAGGAAGGAGGGACACCAAAAGTGCTCTTGCGGTCCCTGGGCTCCTGGAACAATAATGTGCTGGGAAAGGGAGCCAGGAAGTCAAGGCAAAGAGTAGGCTCAAGGGGGAGATGCTGAAGTGAAGTTTGGAGAATGTGAAATATAGCCAAGTGGGACTGTCCACCAGGAGATCCAAGACCTGAATTGCTTGGGCTCACTGAGAAACTCTCCTGAGCCGCTAAGTTTTCTTCTTACACCTGGCAAGCAGGTAGGGCTGTTGAGTTAGCCCAGAGGCTAATACCTGAACAGGGCAGCAATTCTCAAAAGGAGGGTTCCCTCCTCCCCCCGCCCCCCACTAGAGGGGAAGTGGCAAGGAAGATAATTTGGCTAGAGGGAGTGTCACTTAAAAACAAATACAACCTGTATTCGAAATGAGCTTTTGGCCATGATTGAGTTCCGTATTTATATTTTTGAAAGCTAAAACAACATTAAGTGACAAGTGAGGGATTTCTTTTTTTAACGCTTATCTTTGAAAAAAAATGTTTATTTTTGAGAGAGAGAGAGAGAGAGAGAGAGAACACAAGTGGAGGAGGGGCAGGGAGAGAGGGAGAAGAGGACCCAAAGAGGGCTCTGCACTGACAGCAGACAGCCCTATGTCAGGCTCAAACTTACGAACCACAAGGTCATGACCTGAGCAGAAGTCAGACACTTAAGCACCTGAACCACCCAGGCACCCCAAAGTGAAGGATTTTTTTTAACGTTTATTCATTTTTGAGAGACAGAGAGAGACAGAGGATGAGTGGGGCAGGGGCAGAGAGGGGGGAGACACAGACTCCAAAGCAGGCTCCAGGCTCCGAGCTGTCAGCACAGAGCTGGATGTGGGGCTCGATCTCATGAACTGCGAGATCATGACCTGAGCCAAAGTCGGACGCTCAACCGACTGAGCCACCCAGGAGCCCCAGAGGGATTTTTTTTAATATGTGTCAAATGAGAAAGCATGGAGAGAAAAAAGTTGAGAAACACACTAAATTAGGTGGAGAAAGACAAAGACAACAAGATGAGCTCGTGAAGATTCTTATAAGTGGTCCTCAGAAGGGGCGAATTTGATTTTGTTCTTTGTAAGGAGGATGATGCGGGTGTGACGAGGTGGAGCCTTAGGTATCATACATCGTGGACCACAACACACGAAAATTGGTGCCTAAATAAAAAATGTTCCTGTTCCGGAAAGTCCAGAATTCCACCTCGATATTCTTGGCTTCCGGGTTAAACAGCGGGAGCAGAAGTGTGGGCCCTTCCCCCGAACTCGCTCAGTGACGGCAGCATCTGCCCCTGAGGACGGCAGCGGGCCACCCTTACTCCTTCCACTTTCCTGGCATTTGGGAGAAATGGCATTTGAGTGAAAAAAACAAACAAAACAAAACAGGCAATGAGTACAGGGGCCTGCAGAGGCCTGCCTGGTGTCGTAGGTGAAGCCTGGAAGGAAATATTACAAACCAGCACACTGGTAGTGCAGGGGTGGTAATCCGAAAACCAATGGGCTCAGTACTTTACTAGGTGGCTCAGAACCAGATCCGGTCCCAAGTCAGAGTCTCAGGGGAAGAAAAGTAATCAGTCAACCCGGTTGAAATTATTGTGACCACAGCAAAGCCTAATAGTGCATCTAGGCTGTCGGTCCAATCTGGGAAGATAGCGAGATGTAGGGGCCAGAGCGCCGCCAAGGGGACGGTGCAGAGATGGGAGTCACTCTGTGAGTGCCCGGGTTTGGGCACCAGAGGGCGCCCTGAGCCCTCAGGCCATAATTACGGATGAGGGTAAAACCGCAGTGTCCAGGTGCCCTGGGCCAGGCTGGATAGACACCTGCCAGCCTCCCTTGCCTGCAACACCCATCCTGCATCTGAATTGCCTTTCTTGCCACACCCAGGAGCTTCGGGAGTCCCACACTTAGCCTGGTCAGACTAGCAGGGGGACAAGGCCCGATTTTCATGGCGCTGTTGCATGAAAATGTATGGCTACTCCTTAAAACATATGATTCTTGTGAGGTATTTGTTAGAAGAAAGCCCACAGAGCCTACTGGACATTTGGACATTTTTGTCCTCTGACAGCCCAAAGAATGCTTTTTTTTTAATGTTGGTTAGGACACTTGGAGTGAAAAACTAAGCTGCAATAACAACAGTGATTGATTTTATTATTTATTTATTATTGCTTATAAGTGGACAAGGAGGGCGGTCAAACTTCTAGACCACCAACTCAGAAATACATGGCCCCTGATACTGCTAATGGGTTTTGCTACCACCTCCTTAGTCCCTCTTTCCTTCTAAGAGGGAAAGATTATCCCTGCCGGTTCCCAGGGAGCCCCATAAACCAATATCCACCTTCTCTGTGCCAGGAGCGTTGTATGGATTATCCCTCAGCAACAGTGAAGTAAAATAGAATCTTTCTAACCTTACAACTGAAGAGTAAGTCTCAAGAGAGTGTCATGGCCCGGCGATTTCACTTAACTGGTGTCACAAAGGGTGGCATTTGAGCCCAGATCTGCCCAACTCCAGAGCAAGTGCCCTTCCCACCATACTGTGCTCCTGGGCAGAAGATCCGAATTTGCATTGATCTTGGGACCAGGTTCCGCAAGTGAGCCGAAACCTGAGAGCTTCATTCTTCTGGGCATGCTCAGCACATTCCAGAAGCTAAATTGAGTAGCACAGCAAAGAAGGCACATCATCTCTTGGGTGGTCTTCCACCATATCTGACTGTGACCCACCTGGGCCTGGGTCAGAGCCATGTCCAAGAGGCAGACTCATGCCTACTGTGCTCCTCACCTTCAGCACCCCAAAGGCAACAGCAAATAGACAAGGACACCTCTCTTGGGACGGAAATATGCCCAGGACCCAGACAACTGTCCTGAGTACCCAAGCTAAGAGAGCAGGTAGTAATACCATGCCTCCACACAGGAGCCAGTTTGAATGAGAGAAAAATAAAAAATAAAAACTTGGCAACCTGGCCAGGGCAGTTCTCAGCATGACCTCCCTTTGGCTGGATCGGAACTCTAAGTTGTGTGATTTTGCTCTTGGACAAAATACCAAGACGTTAAAGATGCCAAAAGCACGGCAGGGACACGTTAGTTCTGAGCTGTTCTGAAGGAATTCAACCTTGGCAACCAACATGTCTTCCTTTCACCAGCCCATAGAGATCGATGGGCAAGGTAAATCGAATGTCAGCAAAGGGCCTTCATCCAGAGGCTAAGACCCCAGTGCCCCAGTGGAAGATCCTGGCAGTGACAAGACATGTCGGGGCCAAGGATCACCCAAGGTCTTGAGGGCCAGAGTTGTTTATCACACCATATACATTGCCAAGCACGAGAAACGTAGCACTTAATACAGGAAGGAGATTTATTGACCGTTTCATACAGGAACCCAATTACATCTTAGGAGACTCTGAAGCATAGGACTAGAAGGCAAATCCCAGAAGAGGTACTGGGATCAAATGATAGCTTAAGTGAAAGACAATGATAGCATTGGAAGGGGGGGGGGGGGGGCAGATGCGGTGTGGGGACACACAGGGAGCCATGGCTTAGAAGTTTCTGTTATGCTCTGATTTAGTGAACATGCCTCCAGTGAGTTCAGTCTTCCTGGAAGAAAGGCTAATGAGCAGGTGAAGGCAATCCTAGCCTGGGTACAACTAGCCTTGACCTTCTGCACCAGCACTCAGACCTTCAGAATCACTTCTCAGTGCTGAGGCCACTTGCTTAGAGAGGGCAGGTGGCTGGGACACAGCTTGGATGAAGGACACAGGCAGCAGCCGTAGAGCAGGGATTGATGGGGAGTCTGCAGGGAGAGAGAGAGAGAGAGAGAGAAAGAGTTAGGCACAGGGAGTACAAAGATGTCTCAGTGATGCACGGAAGAGGCAAGACCAAAATGAACAAAAGACAAGTCTGCCACGAAGTCACAGAGCGCAATGAAATCTGTGTGAGTAGTTCCTCTTCCAGTGCCATCTGTGTCTCTCCGTGTCCAAGAGTCCTCTAGGGGGACTTGGCTTAGGAACCAGCTATCGTTTATGTAACAGTCAATCCACAGTGCAATCCACATACACCAGGAGAGTTGAGCACATCACTAAGCCAGTGTGGACAGGGAAGCTTGCTCTCCGTGCTGATATCTCCTTCCACAACCATATCAGTTATCTGTGAGGAACTGCTTTATAGTCAGGTATGTGCCTTGGTGAGAAATTGACTCTATCACACGTACTTGCAATCCTCACTCTCCAGAAGTTTCCGGTATGTGGCAATCTCACTCTCCAGCCGGGCCTTGACGTCCAGCAGCACCTGGTACTCCTGGTTCTGCCGCTCCAGGTCAGCCCGGATCTCAGACAGCTGCTCCTCCACATCACGGATCAGGATCTGCATCTGGGCCAGCTCGGTGCCAAAGCGTGCATCCGACTCACACAGGGAGTTCTGCAGACAGTCCTTCTGTAGTGGCAAATAACCGGGTAAGAGACCGAGGTGTCCCAAAATTCAGCAGTAGGAATCATGGCCAACCTCACCATGTCATAGGACATGCCCAGAACTCTGGAGAAATCGCTGCCCACATCACCACGACTTTTCACAAAATTCTACCTGGAGGAAGTGTTCATCCCAGTATTCCCAGTACCTGACCAAGTAGACACCCAGTGACGTCTTGTGGAACGAGGGCCTGAACCGCCACCCTTTATTGTAAAGGAAGTGGAGTTGGCTTTTTAAAGGAACCGGTTTTGGGGGTCAAACCAACCTTGATGGCAAGGCATCTCCCCCAGGGAGAGAGGGACCCAGCCCCTGAGTTCTGATTGTTAGTGGGACTGATGAGTGGGACTTCTAAGACATGCTGCTGCCAGGCCATGGCCCGTGGCACCAGCAGCACGGTGAGGGCAGAGGACCGTACCAGGCTGTGCTGGGCCTGAAGCTCCACCTCCAAAGCGTTCACCGTGCGCCTCAACTCCAGGATCTCCGACTGGCAGCACTGCAGCTCCTTGGAGCAGGACATGTCCTGCTTGCTGATGCTCTCGGACTGAAGCACAAGTGCACACAGACATCACATCACCTCCCTGCCCATGTGGAAGCCAGGGGGCCCTCCCTGCTCCGAGGCGGCACCCTCACCTGATCTTGGAACCACTGCTCCACGTCGTTGCGGCCGGTCTGCATCATGGCCTCGTAGTGGCACCGCATCTCGTCCAGCACCCTGCTCAGGTCCACGGTGGGCTCCGCATCCAGCTTAATCTGGAGCTTGTCCCCTAGCTGGCCCCTCAGGATGTGGACTTCCTGTGGGCACAGAAGAACCAACACTCTGAGTGAGGAAAGGGTTTGGACAGAGCAGATGGCACCTGAACCCCTTCTCTGACGAGCAGCACGAGGGGTGAGCTCACTTGTGCACGATGTGAAAGATCTTGTCCAGGATCCACTGGGAAGAACCCAGTGGGTCGCCTTCTTAAATTCACAAGGCAAACCTTTAGAGACAAGGAACCCGCCCCCCCCCACCCCCACCGCTACCTCTGCTACGTCCTACAGAGTCAGCCTGGCTCCCACACCCAGATCAACCCCTCATCCTGATGCCAGCTGAGCCTGGCTTCTAATCCTACAGCCACAGGGTGGGCGGTGCTCCCTTCTCTGCTCAGTGCCCTCTCCCATGGGTCTGCAGCCCCAAGCCCAGACCTGCTCGTGGTTGCTCTTGAGGCAGAGCATCTCCTCCTTCAGGGACTCCTGCTGGGCCTCCAGGTCGGCCTTGGCCAGGCTCAGGTCATCCAGGAGCTTGTGCATCCCACACATGTCCGCCTCCACCACCTGGCGTAGGGACAGCTCACTCTCGTGCCTTCCAGGACAGGAGATGAAAGGTCAGCAGGATGACAAGGACAGCCCCTTTCAGCTGCCCCCAGTTTCCATTTCCTTCACCAACTTGGATCCTCATTTCCTTGGTTAATCAACATTCACTGTGTTGGATCCTGTACCTACAGAACTCATTGTTGGAAGAAATATCATTATGCCCACTGGATGGAACTACATGGGAAACTGTGGCTCAGAGAGAATAAATGGAGTATCCAGGATTGTATATCTTGGTTAATAGTAGATACATGGATTCACCCTAAGTCGTCAAATTAACGCAGTATTCATTCTGCTATAAAGGAGTCATTTAGCTAGGAAAAAGAATAGCTTGAAAGTAAGCCTTCTGGACCTACAGTTTTCTAGTTTACCCCTTGGATTAATTATTTCAGATGATTTTTATGCCTTTCTCATTCATTCAATTGCAACTCTTGATACCAAAAAGCTATAGTGACAATTCTTCCCACTCATAAATTTAGTGAAGAGTCAGTGAATCTGTCAATGACCAATGAACTGAAAGATTATTCTTGCAATGATTTGATTTTGTTTCTGGCTATAACACAAAACCTTCTTATCTTCTAGATGGGGAGAAAATGACATAGGACCTGACCCATCTAGATGATTCTTCCTCATTTTGTTTCAACGCTTTTGTTCACTTTCAACCATTTCTAGGTTCTAGTCAGTAACCACTTTTTAACATCTACTTTGGGCCAGTACCATGATGGGCACCTAGAAATAAAACAGAAGAGGAGTCACTCTGAGCCTTCTTCCAGCCCTACTTACTTGATTCTAAAGTCATCGGCAGCCAGCTTAGCATTGTCAATTTGAGTTACCAGCCTGGTATTCTCAGCCTTGCTGCACAGGATCTGTGGAAAACCAGGAAGACAGTTCATGCACAAAACATCATACTCTGGGCTCCAGCTCTATGGGTGACATCTACGCTCATGCTCAAGAGAACCCAAGAGCACAAAGACCCTTGAGTCTTCAATGGCCCTTTGACTGCCATGCCCTTCCACCTTCCTCAGACCCAGCGTACCCCAGGCTACTTCAGACCTCACCTTCTGCTGGAGCTCCTCAATGGTCCGGAAGTACGACTGGTAGTCTGGACACACGCTGGACTCGTGACATTTGCTCGACTCTCGGATCTTGGTCTCCAACTCCGCGTTCTCCCGCTCCAGCTGGCGCACCTTCTCCAGGTAGTTGGCCAGGCGGTCGTTCAGGAACTGCATGGTCACCTTCTCGTGCCCGTTCGGGGCGCCTTCCCCATAGTTCTCACACACTCCGATGTTGCCGGGAATGTCGCGGGTCCCTGGCAAGGGGCAAGCGGTTTGGCAGCTATAGGGTACACAGAGGCTGGGTCGGCCCAGAGGAGTTGTCCCCACAGGCATCCTGTTGGCATGTGCCAGGGTGGCAGACAGGCACAGGGAGGCAGCCTTGGCCTCTGCCCCGGGCTGGCCCCCAACGTCAATGCAGGAACCGCAGACATTTGCAGCTTCGGGCATCTGAGTGCTGCCCAGACAGCGGGATGAGCTGATGTAGCAGGAGGTCATGGTGTGGGCTGAGGTAGCACAGGAGCTTCGGAGCAGCTGTGAAGGCCGAGCCACTGAGTGTGACAACCCCTTTCCCTGCTAGGCCTTTTATACCCCATCCCAGGTGGGTGTTGGCTCAATGCTTTGACCTCAGCGCCTTGATTTTCTACCTACTGTTGTACTGTCATCCTGTTACTCAGCTGTTGGTTTACCATTAAGAGTTCCTCGCCTCATTAAAGGAATGTTGATGAATTTGACATGCCCCTTGCTGTTTGATATCAGGTTGTTGGTTGATGAAAGATCAAAGATGTATATTTCTACTCAACAATCACCAGCAGTTAATTCACCTTCCAGATGCCCTCTTGCTGGACTGAGCCAGTCTGTCTGTGGATATAGCCACACTCAAGGATTGAATCTTTCAGTCAGTGATCTGTATGGCAGGAGGGACAGTGAATCCATCACCAGCATTTAGACTCACCCAGCGTTTCCTCTGAAGAGAAAACACCACTTTATAAAACTGGGAAGTCTACAGATATTGATTATTGTAAGGTCCCCTTTCTTCTCTCTTCTATCCTTTACACTACGTACTCCTCTTGAGAAGCTTTAAAGCATCAATGCAGCCCGAAACATTAGTGCTGGCTAAGTTTTGGTTGACTAGTCAGAATCAGCTTTCAGTCATTCACTTGTTGAGCATGTTTCCTGAACATTCCCTTGAACTCAGGCAGTGTGCCAATTCTTGAACATGCAGGGGTCCCTATTCCTCAGGAAAAAACAGTTCCCCAGAAATCTCAGGATATCTTTAACTTGAATGAGAACCATAGATCAATGGGGGTTAGTGAAAGACAGAGGATCCATGTTCCTGATCAAGGATGTATCTAGAGAGAAGCTACTGATAAAAATAAAAAATAAAAAATAAAAAATAAAATAAAATAAAAACTTTATTTGATCCAGAAAAGGGAACTGGGCCCAGAGCTCAAGGGGTATCTCAAAAGTTTAAGAACCGGGGCGTCTGGGTGGCTCAGTCGGTTAAGTAGCCGACTTCGGCTCAGGTCATGATCTCGTGGTCCATGAGTTCTAGCCCTGCGTCAGGCTCTGTGCTGACAGCTCAGAGCCTGGAGCCTGCTTCAGATTCTGTGTCTCCCTCTCTCTGACCCTCCCCTGTTCATGCTCTGTCTCTCCCTGTCTCAAAAATAAATAAATGTTAAAAAAAAAGTTTAAGAACCAAAATTTATGGGGACGTAGGTATATATTGCTATTATTATTAGGTGTTCTTTCCTATTGAATCCTTACTACCTGTGATGTAGCTCTTAGTGGCTTCAGTGTGCAGATGAGGTAACTAAAGTCCATCTTCCGATTCACAGAGAAATAAATTGGCAAGGGCTCGATTTGGTCTCATGTCTGCAAAGCCCATTCATTCTCTTTCCAACCCACCATGACTCTCAATTAGAACAACCTGTGTACTGCCTGTGTTGTTGCTCAGGGGGACGCAGAAGGCTTAGTAGTTGGGCAAGAAGCTGACGTGAAAAGAAATAAAATATCCGAGGGTCCTTGTGTTCCAGCAAAGGAAGATATTTAGACATAGAGCAGGGAGAACAACAAAATGCACATAGAAAAATTATACTCAAAAATCAAGAGTCTAAAGTAGACCTCAAATCCCAGAGATTTTCGTTAGAGCCAAGGGACCAAGGCAACCGGCTCAGGAGGTGCCCCTGCAGAGTGTTGGGACCGAAGGACTGAGGGAGATCTAATGGAGGAAGACCCCAGAAAAGTATAAGTAGGTCTCTTCTCTAAGCAAAATTCAAGAACAAGCAGCCCCGAGAAAACTAAATGGGAGGATGTTGAGTATTGGTGAAACCTGGACTCTTAGAATTCTCTCAAAAAGAAATAAAGGGATCTGGAATTCTTCCCAAAAAGAAAACCCACTCTAGGGTCAGTGCCATTTACCCTGAGGTCACCAATGAATAATCCCCTTACAAACACCATAAATTAGGAGACCTCACGAGGCCAAACCATCCCATCCTTCAGAGGCCTCTGGGTGCAATCTGCATATATTCCATCTTCAAACACCCCTTTAGTTCCTTCTTGCCTCATCACAGTGCATCACTATAATCCAGAGAATTGGACCATTAAAACTGTTTCCTTTGATTTGCTAAACAGGCTCCATGTTTTGACCCTACCCCCTGGCAGGATTTGTTCCATCAACTAAAATTATGGTTCCTCCCATCTCAGAACACCCGCGGTTTGTTACTTCTTAGGCTCCACAGCTGAAGTTTTGATGCTCTGACACCTCTCTGTAAAGCCCTGGCTGGGGCTCAGCAAGGTGTTTTGCATAATGACACTGATGCCCGCCTGTGACTCTGTAGAGAAGTGGATTCTGCCAATTTCTTCCCTATCAAAGAACTGGCAGTAAGTGGAAAGCATGAGGCAGGTGTTTGAGATGCACTCTGCTGTGTCACTGAGGAGGAGCCCGTTCTTGACACTCCAGACCTCATCCTTTGCTCCCCGTAAAGAGTCGCTGGCCCCAAAGAACATGAGAGCCAGACTGCATGAAGGGAGGTCCCAGCGCTGAGGGGTGAAGAGGGAGGAGGTCCTGCAGCCCCTCCTTCATTCACAGGGGCCACCTCATCTCTCTTTAGGAGTAAAAGTTTTGGAGTTGAGTCCGTCTTCAAGGTGGGGGGTAGGACACTGGGTCTGGAACAGAACCATTCAATGCCATGGTGATGGGACCTACTGAGGCAACCCAGAGTGAAAGAGAAAGCAGTCAACTGGGAGCAGCCCACGGGGTTAGGGTCTGATCGACAGCTACCTTATCTGTTGCAAAAGGGTGACTCTGAAGTTGTCTAAGGAAGCAGGTGCTGTCCCCACGCAGTGTGCACTGTGTTCACCTGGAAGAAGTTGGCAAACCACAACAGGTGGTCCATCCTGGCACAGCTGTGCCTGCGACACCCTCAGACACTCTGGGCCAGGAGACGGGGCTTCCAGGAAGGACACCCTCAGGGAGCTTTGTGATCTCAAACGTCCAGCTCTAGAGACTTTGAAATAGAGGCAACACTGCTGAGGTCTTCTCTATTAAGTGGCATTTAATAATATGATTATTTGGGAATCTTTAGTCTGATTTTAAATGTGTTTATTATCATCAGTCGGCTTTATTTCTGTCCCAGGTCTCCGGGTCATTAGAGACTAGCTGACAAAATAATTGTCTGTCCTTCTCCTCTCCCTCCTGCGCTGATGGCAGACTTCCCTTATCCACATTCTAGGGCAGCACATTTGCCCTTATTTATGTCCTACCTGGGCCCATGACAAAGCCCTTTAATGCAGCATAGTAGTATGGTCAAGGCCAAGAACCCTGGGGTCAGCCTGCCTGGATTCAGATTCTGGTTCCACCATTTACCAGCTGTGAAAACTTGGCCTGATGGCTTGACCTCACTGTGCTGTGGTTTCTGCACACGCAAAACGGAGGCAGTAATAGCACCTAGCCCACAGATTTGTTTTAACCATTAAAGAATTTGATCTCTGTAAATCATTGAAAATAATGGCCAGCACGTGGCACCGTAAACACTAAATAAGTGTTGGCTGTTTTTTTTCAAGTGGCTTTTAATCACGGGTCTAGATGCTCACATCATTTACAATTCAAAAATGCTTATTAAATTACCATTTTGTACCTATTTAGGTTAAATTAACAAAGATCAAAAAGGCTAGTGGCACAATGTTGGCAAGGTGTAAGAAAACAGGCATCGTCAAACACTGTTGGGGTGGGGGGTGAAACATGCAGCCTCTTCAAGGCAGTTTAGCAATATCTATGCAAATGACAATTGCACCTACCCCGTGACCCGATAATTCCACTTCCAGGAATTTATCCCACAGACGCACTTACACGCGTACAAGGATAATAAGAGTATTTATGGCAATATCTGGGGGGGTCATAGCAGACCGAAGAGAAAATGAAACGCCTACCAAAAGAAGCCTGGTTAAGTGAATTGCAGTGCATGAATATAGTGAAAAGCTTGTAGCCATCACAGATACTAAGGTAGATATAGACACAGATCTAGATCTAGACGTAGTCATAGATATAGACATAGTCATAGACAGACATAGATATAGACATAGACATAGATATATACTACCATAGAAATGACAACTACAATGGAATTTTCAGTGAAGAAAAGGCAAAATGCACAACAAGATACCCAGTATGCTACTTTTTATATTTACCCAAAGAAGGACATATGTGAGATTACATTTATAGCAAAAATGAATCTCAGACCATAAAGTCAGGTGTGAAAAATATATACCTTTATTTTCTTATACTTAAACCAAATTGTACTTTTAATCTTCATCCCACACTACACCAGGTAGCAGAACCTTAATCTCGGTCATCTTGAGGACCCCTTTCCAAGAGGTCACCCCAAGTGCCAAAGGCCTTTCCTCCAGGATGTTGGGAGACAGGAGGTGGGCAGGGCTCAGCCCTTGGCATTTGCATCCATCCACACAGCCACAGAGACCCACGTGGGTCCTCCTGCCCAGTTCTCGGCTGCCAGAGCTCCCAGTGTGGCCAAGTTGTCCTCATTCTCACCCATGTGGCTCTTGAGCTGTCAGATTTCCCTTTGCTCTGTTCATGCTACTCTCTGATGCACAGGGTCATCTTTCAGATTCGGTACCACCCCGGGTCTCAGGATAGTCTATGATTTTTTTCTCAGGACCTTCTGTCCAGACTCCCCTGGGGTCTTGGTGCCTCTCCACATTCTACCTGGGAAAGGGAGGACATATGCCCTCTGCTCCTACATCCTGAACCTATTATCCTCCTGCCCTTGACTCTGTATCCCAGCCCAGGAGAAGGGGTAGGGCAAGCGGGACCCACCAGCATCTAAATTCTCTTCCCTTCCCCTCCTTTTCATTCCCTGATCCCAGCGTGCCTTCCTCTAACCAGAGGGCAGGACATTTCCCCTTACTCATCTCATCCAAGTCCATTCTCTTGTCAGCTCAGGGCTTGGACTCGTGAGACTCAAAACCCTCTTCCCTGCCTTCTACTCTGCCATCCCTCTCCCAAATCACTGAGTGCTGCTTGGGCTATAGCTACTAGAAGGGCCCTGGTGTACAGTGAGAAATACAGTGAGAATCGTCTGTTAGAACCTCACAATACCCGCCCCTCTTCCCTTGTATACATATGGAAACTAATTTGTGGAGGAGGACTATTGGCTTAGTGTAGCCTTCACTTCTGTTTCAAGTTTTTGCAGGATGTGTGTTCTATGTGTATAATTTCTGTAAGCTAGGCTTTTTTAAAGAAGACCTTCTACAAACAAAAATAAAAATGTTTGGTATTTTGTGAGAGTTTGGACACACTTGGGCTCCATTTCCCCTTTCAGGGGTCTATGTCTTTTGTGCTGAACCAGTTGGGTTCAGATGTGCCCTGTCCCAGAGTTCAGCTCTCCACAGCCCCACAGCCTCATCTTTGATTCTGGCTGATGAGGTCCCTGAGGCACTGGATTAGGAGCCATCTCCTTTGTTCTGTGCCCCCCAAAATTTGTGGATTTCCCCTCAGTGTAGGAGTCCATTCCTCTGAGCTTCTCAGGGGACCACATCTTGTGGATGTGATGCTAATAAATCTCTCCCTGATCTGGCTGGAGACAGTCCTGGGGCAAAGGTGTGCTGAATGAAAAGGAGGAAAATGCAATTGTAGAAACTTGTAGAGTAGATGATTTAGGAAGTCGGGAAAATATGAAATTCTGAGTAAGTCATTATAGAATTACTTACTTGGACCACTTCACAGATTTTATGCAATAAAAATAGGGAAATATTGACAACTCTGCTTTATTTTGCACATTGACAATCCATTATTAAATACCCTAATTCTGAAACATTCCGAAGGTCAAGTCCATCCCTGGGAGTTCATATTTTTCAGCTCAAGAGCTGCCTTCAAGTGAAAGCTTCCACTCATACTGAATCCTCAGTTTACGTCCTGGTAGTGTGCTTTGTTGTTGGCTTATGCAGAAGACCCTTGTAAGCAAGGATTTTGACTTACTTTTGTCTTGTTCATCTCTGGGGGCACCTGGGTGGCTCAGGTGCTTGACTATCTTGTTCATCTCTGTAATTTCCAACACGGCATCTGACTCACACAAAATACCCAGTCAATGTAAACATGAAAGAAAGAACCAAATGAGCTCAGCTATGGAGCAAATCATACCCAGTTTTACCCTCCACAGTGCCTAGTGCATGGTGATGCTCAGCAAGTGTGTGTTGAATGAATGAATGAATGAATGAACGAACAAACGTGATATGAAACCAAACAATAGCTTGTTGTTCCAATGATAGAAAATCCTTGACTTCTAAACCCTGTAGTCCTAAATCAAATCAAAATCAGGTTGACATGTTTTCATCTAGGAATGTATTTCTATGAAAAGTCCTACAGAGCATTCAAAAGTAGATCACACTGAATTATGTGTTTAACTCATGTCCTTTTGGGAAAAGAATAGAATTATTTAATGACAGCATCAGTCGCTTTGGTTGTACTGGTATTAGTCCTTCTCTGCTAATGATGTACTCTCCCCTCGAAAGTCATCTTCTGTCCCTTCTCAGATACTGACATTGACCCATGAAATGTTCAACACAGACAAGGCATTCAGGAGGAGTTAGCAGTGAGCTGGGGGCAGACTAGCTGGTTCAGGAACCGACAATACACTGTCCAGTAAGGTTTGTACTAAATTGATCAAGCAAATGACATGATTTCAGCGACTCTTTCCAAATTACACTGTCAGTGACCCTGAGTGTGAAAAATAGGGACATCCAGGTCTCACACTGCAGGGTCTTCCTATTTTGTATTTTTATTCAAGTATAGTTAACATACGGTGTAATATTAGTTTCAGGTGTACAATATAGTGATCCAACAATTCTTAGAGTACTCAGTGCTCATCATAAGTGTACTCTTAATTGCCTCTATTTCACCCCCCCCCCCCATCTATCTCCCTTCTGGCAACCACTGGTTTATTCTCTGTATTTAAGGGTCTGATTTTTTGTCTTTTTTTTTTCTTTGTTCATCTGTTTTGTTTCTTAAATTCCACATATGAATGAAGTCATACAGTATTTGTCTTTCTCTGACTGATTTAGTTCACTTAGCATTATACACTTTAGGTCCATCCATGTTGTTGCAAATGGCAATAAAAGATTTCAATCTTTTTATGACTGAACAGTATTCCATTATATATGGACTATCTCCATCCATTCGTCTATCAATGGACATTTAGGCTGCTTCCATGTCTTGGCTATGGTAAATAATGTTGCGATAAACTTAGGGGTGCATATATCTTTTCAAATCAGTGTTTTCATTTTCTTTGGGTGAATACCCAGTAGTGGAATTACTGAATCACATGATAATTCTATTTTTAGTTTTTTGAGGAAGAAGGGTCTCTCTTTAAAAGACAGCTCAGGGGCGCCTGGGTGGCGCAGTCGGTTAAGCGTCCGACTTCAGCCAGGTCACGATCTCGCGGTCCGTGAGTTCGAGCCCCGCGTCAGGCTCTGGGCTGATGGCTCGGAGCCTGGAGCCTGTTTCCGATTCTGTGTCTCCCTCTCTCTGCCCCTCCCCCGTTCATGCTCTGTCTCTCTCTGTCCCAAAAATAAATAAAAAAAAAAAAAACGTTGAAGAAAAAAATAAAAGACAGCTCAATCACTCAAAGGAACAGAGGATAAATACGTAAGTGATATAATGAGAGTTGCTTTGTAGCCAAGCAATCTAGGTCTGAGTCCTGGCTCAGCCACTTGCCAAATCATATCTTTAGACAAGCTATTTAACCTCTGTGAGCTTTACTACTTCATATTTTAAAAGCAGTTACAATGCCTACCATGTAAGAATGCTAGAGAGTGGTATTAGCTTCTCAGGAAGAAGCGGCAGCACTTAACATCAGGCAGGAGGAAGCTACCACTATATAAAATTCCATTTGGGGGCACCTGGGTGGATCAGTCGGTTAAGCATCCAACCTTGGCTCAGGTCATAATCTCACGGTTCGTGAGTTTGAGCCCCAAGTCGGGTTCTGTGCTGACAGCTCAGAGCCTGGAACCTGCTTTGGATTCAGTGTCTCCCTCTCTCTCTGCCCTTCTGCTCGTGCTCTCTCTCTCTCTCTCTCTCAAAAATAAACATTTAAAAAAAAATTTTTTAAACCTCAATTTAAAAATTGTGCAGTTCTATTCAAATGTTTAACCATCAAAGAGGAAGAGAGCAAAGCAGGTTCTGTGTTTGACGTAGATGTTGCTGTTCACAAGAAGCAAAGAAATGCACCAGACACAGAGTCAGGGGACTTAAAGTTGACCAGAAGCAGGAGCCTGGGTCTTTCTAAAAGGCAGCGCTCCAAAGGTGGGCCCCAACACAACAGGCCCCATCTCATTCATTTTGCTTCTCAGAAAAAGCCAAGGTTGCAGACGAAGCTTTCTAGCTCAAATCATGGACAAAAACCAAGCCAGTTTCTGGAAAGACTCCTGTTCCTGCCCCCAACCCAAGCCAGTCAATCAACATCAGGCAAGATGGTGCCTTGTTATCATGAGAAGTTCTTCCTGAAAGTCACCCCTCACCACCAAGACCACATTCAACACTGGAAGTTGTAGCTCCTAAATGCCAAGAAGCATTTTGTCCCCATGAAGATAAAGCTGCCTTGAGCCATCCCAGTCTTACTCTGACTTACCCAGTCTTACTCTGGGTGGGTAAAGTGATTTCATTTCCCCATATTGCCCTTTCTCATCTGATGGCACAAGATCCGAGAAGGGAGGCTAACAGGAGCTATTTTTTTTCAAGCAGCTATCAACCACATTCAGAGATCAGGACTGCAAATAAGCATAATCTGCACTCCTCCCAAAACATAGCCTCCAAAATGAAGTTCTACAAGAATCACAGTGGCTCTTAGAATTACTGAGTGTAGGGGCGCCTGGGTGGCGCAGTCGGTTAAGCGTCCAACTTCAGCCAGGTCACGATCTCGCGGTCCGTGAGTTTGAGCCCCGCGTCAGGCTCTGGGCTGACGGCTCGGAGCCTGGAGCCTGTTTCCGATTCTGTGTCTCCCTCTCTCTCTGCCCCTCCCCCGTTCATGCTCTGTCTCTCTCTGTCCCAAAAATAAATAAAAAACGTTGAAAAAAATTTAAATAAAAAAATAAATAAATAAATAAAATAAAATAAAATAAATAAAATAAAAAAATTAAAAAAAAATAATAAAAAAATAAAAAAATAAAAATAAAAACATAAAAATAAAAAAAAAAATAAAAAAAAAAGAATTACTGAGTGCCCAGGGCAGTAAGGTACATTTGCACATCACGTCACCACTGGTGGACCCAAAGGGGGAAAAAGGAAACGAGAGCACCCATACAACTGGGCCCTGTCTTCTTGGATGGATTCAACATAAGGGAGTTGCTAAGAAGGCTCTGCCTCCTACCCCCGAAGCAAAATTTTCTCATTCTTCGAACTAATGCAGATACTCAAATCAAATTTGCTCTGGAAAACAAGTTATTAAGTACACAATTTCATTTCTGATTGCCTATAGCTGCTAAAGGAAACTAATTCTAGCTGCCCAGAGGAAACAGCCTGAGGCCACAGGTGAATTGTGAGCAGTCTGGCTCAGTACCCACACTCCTAATTATATGACACTGGCTCTGCATGAGGTCAATATGGTGCTTTCTCCTTTTCAGACTTTTTAAATTTCTATCATCTCACTTAATCCTAGAATCCATAACAATTCTAGGATGTGAGTGGGAAAGATGACATAACCCTCACTATATGGCAGGGGAAAACGCTGAGTTAAGTGATGATTCTCAAGCCCCATAACAAGTCAGAGATAAAGTCAGGAAGACACATTCATTCTTTCAACAGATGTTTATTAAGCATCTACTCTGTACCAAGCAGTGAGCTAGGCTCCGGGGAAGCAGCAGTGCACGAATGCTAATCTCCAGTAAGCATTTCAGTGAGGAAACAATGCAAGAGCTGGCAATTTTAGCTGTTGATGATGACAATAAGCAAGACAGAGAGTGATGAGGCTGTTGAGTATGTGGACTGATGGCCAAGCAAGAGCTCTCAGAAGCAGTAACATTTCTGCCGAGGCCTGAATAACAAGAAAGAGAGGGGAAGCATTCCAGGAAGGAGGAAGAACAGGGTCCGGTCTCAGGGATGTCCAATGGAACATACTGGCCAATGTGGTGGCATTGTGGTCAGGAAGGGGGAGGGTGGGAAGACACGAGGTGGGAGCAGAGAAGGTAAATAAGAATAAAAACTTTGAAAATATTGTAATAATATATTTTCCATCACCCTAAATCATCAGGCTTAGCAATGGTTTAATATTCCAGGAGAAACTACTAGAAAAAAATAAAGTCATTGTCCAAATTTTACTGTAAAATTAGATGAAGAGAGAAGTATAGCCAGACAATAGTTATGAGAGTCCAGATTTCTAGAGAAGAGAGATTTCTTAATCTGAAAGTTCTCTTTACATAGCAAGAGGCCAGCCTGGTCCTTTGTCAAAGAAAGGAAGTCTGAGTGAAGAGAGCTCAGATCTGATACAGGGAACTCCCACCTTACTAGAGAGGAAATGAAGCCACTTCCAAGGCGGGGCGGCAGAAGGACAGGAGGAAGGAAGTGGATGAGGAATTGTTCACATATGTCATATCTAGTTTCATTGCCCCCCTCACTGGGGCCATTATCTGGGGCTGCAGATGTTAGAAACAGAATCAGTACATCGGGGGGGAGGGGGAGCCCAAGCAGTGAAGTTTGTTTCTCACTTTCCTGGCCACAAACTGGAAATTTTTCAAGCTAAAGTTGGTGCTTGAAATGCAAATGCAGTTTCAGGTCCTGCCCCATCCTCGCCCCATGATACTTCTTCAATCTGATCCAATGCCTGAGTCTCTCCAACGTAGATAGTCCCACCAGTGGTGGCTGGGATCCGGCCACTGAGAGCATGGAGCTAATCTGGGAAAATCTGCAGCTGGGAAAGAAGCCTCCTGACCAAGATTCCACTTCTCCTGATATCTTGTGGCCTTTGGACAGGCTCTGCATGCAGAAAGTCAGCAATAGTTAGAAGCCATATTTTCTGGATGTATAACAAGCATTTCTCTTTAGGCATCCCCTTGCTCTAACCACCCTTGCTGGTACACGGGCACTCAGAATCGGCTCCCGGAGCTGACTCCACAGGTCGACCCAGGCCCGCAAGTGGTGCGGGGGGCACAGCTTGGACGAGGCGCACAGGGGGGAGTCACACAGGCAGCAGAGGTGGAGCATGGATTGCAAGGGAGTCTGTGGAGAGGGAGAAAAGGTGAATGAAGTGAGGGATGGGAAATGAATGATGTGTGATAGAGCACAAGGAAGGAGTCCCCCTCTTTAAAACTACAAGACGGGGGCGCCTGGGTGGCGCAGTCGGTTAAGCGTCCGACTTCAGCCAGGTCACGATCTCGCGGTCCGTGAGTTCGAGCCCCGCGTCAGGCTCTGGGCTGATGGCTCGGAGCCTGGAGCCTGTTTCTGATTCTGTGTCTCCCTCTCTCTGACCCTCCCCCGTTCATGCTCTGTCTCTCTCTGTCCCAAAAAAAAAAAATAAAATAAAATAAAACTACAAGACGGGGACCCAACAGATGCCCTAGCCATTGACCCCCTATTGTGCACCCCTAGTGCTAGACTGAGGGATCTCTATCTACAATGTCATCCAGAATTAAGGTTTTCTAGACGAGAATTGGGTTCTAGCCTACAAGATAAAAAATACAAACAAAGATTAAAAAGAGAGCAAAAGTGAGTTCAACAAACCTGCTGGGATCTATACTCAAATTGCCTGTTCAAGATACAGCCATGTTTCTACTCTCACCAGTGAATGGCTAGCCAAGAAGCCCCACTGGAGACCTGGCAATGGATCCTAATGGATGGTCACTCCCTTTATATTCTGTCAATGAGGCAGAGTGTGAGAAGAGGAGGGGCAATGGGTCACTCAACAGGAGCATAGACTGCCTTCTGGTTTGTAGACAACACTACTGTTACCGTAAGGAACTCATAAGAATTGGGCAAATGATTGGCCAAGAGTGCCTAGATCACACATACTTGCAATCCTCACTCTCCAGAAGTTTCCGGTATGTGGCAATCTCGCTCTCCAGCCGGGCCTTGACGTCCAGCAGCACCTGGTACTCCTGGTTCTGCCGCTCCAGGTCAGCCCGGATCTCAGACAGCTGCTCCTCCACATCACGGATCAGGATCTGCATCTGGGCCAGCTCGGTGCCAAAGCGTGCATCCGACTCACACAGGGAGTTCTGCAGACAGTCCTTCTGTAATGGCAAATAACCGGGTAAGAGACCGAGGTGTCCCAAAATTCAGCAGTAGGAATCATGGCCAACCTCACCATGTCATAGGACATGCCCAGAACTCTGGAGAAATCGCTGCCCACATCACCACGACTTTTCACAAAATTCTACCTGGAGGAAGTGTTCATCCCAGTATTCCCAGTACCTGACCAAGTAGACACCCAGTGACGTCTTGTGGAACGAGGGCCTGAACCGCCACCCTTTATTGTAAAGGAAGTGGAGTTGGCTTTTTAAAGGAACCGGTTTTGGGGGTCAAACCAACCTTGATGGCAAGGCATCTCCCCCAGGGAGAGAGGGACCCAGCCCCTGAGTTCTGATTGTTAGTGGGACTGATGAGTGGGACTTCTAAGACATGCTGCTGCCAGGCCATGGCCCGTGGCACCAGCAGCACGGTGAGGGCAGAGGACCGTACCAGGCTGTGCTGGGCCTGAAGCTCCACCTCCAAAGCGTTCACCGTGCGCCTTAACTCCAGGATCTCCGACTGGCAGCACTGCAGCTCCTCGGAGCAGGACATGTCCTGCTTGCTGATGCTCTCGCACTGAAGCACAAGTGCACAGAGATATCACATCACCCCCCTGCCCAGGTGGAAGCCGGGGGACCCTCCCTGCACCGAGGCGGCACCCTCACCTGATCTTGGAACCACTGCTCCACGTCGTTGTGGCCGGTCTGCATCATGGCCTCGTAGTGGCACCGCATCTCGTCCAGCACCCTGCTCAGGTCCACGGTGGGCTCCGCATCCAGCTTAATCTGGAGCTTGTCCCCTAGCTGGCCCCTCAGGATGTGGACTTCCTGTGGGCACAGAAGAACCAACACTCTGAGTGAGGAAAGGGTTTGGACAGAGCAGATGGCACCTGAACCCCTTCTCTGACGAGCAGCATGAGGGGTGAGCCCACTTGTGCACGATGTGAAAGATCTTGTCCAAGATCCACTGGGAAGAGCCCAGTGGGTCACCTTCTTAAATTCACAAGGCAAACCTTTAGAGACAAGGAACCCGCCCCCCCCCACCCCCACCGCTACCTCTGCTACGTCCTACAGAGTCAGCCTGACTCCCACACCCAGATCAACCCCTCATCCTGATGCCAGCTGAGCCTGGCTTCTAATCCTACAGCCACAGGGTGGGCGGTGCTCCCTTCTCTGCTCAGTGCCCTCTCCCATGGGTCTGCAGCCCCAAGCCCAGACCTGCTCGTGGTTGCTCTTGAGGCAGAGCATCTCCTCCTTCAGGGACTCCTGCTGGGCCTCCAGGTCGGCCTTGGCCAGGCTCAGGTCATCCAGGAGCTTGTGCATCCCACACATGTCCGCCTCCACCACCTGGCGTAGGGACAGCTCACTCTCGTGCCTTCCAGGACAGGAGATGAAAGGTCAGCAGGATGACAAGGACAGCCCCTTTCAGCTGCCCCCAGTTTCCATTTCCTTCACCAATTAGGATCCTCATTTGCTCACTGTGCTCAGCACTGGCTTCAGAGATTAATTAGACTCAACCCCTCTACTCAATCAGCTCATGATCTAGCAAGGTATTCATAGTAGGTATCATTTTTACCATTGGGCATTGAAGAAACTTTTGTTCCAAAAGATGAATTAGCTTGCATGAGATCATGTATTTCAGGATCCAGTACAGGACTCACACCGCTAGGTTAAGCAACATCCAGGTACCTGGTCAATGATTTGCTCCCTTATTCCTTGTGTTGGGCTACTTGTCTATCTCTGACCTTTGTCTGATAGAAATGCCTGGTATTTGAGGTCCCCATAGATAAATTTGGACCCTGATCTATCTGTAAATGGTTCCTCTAACTTACATGTGAAATTCAGTGACTGTCCTTGCTCAGTTTATTCTTGAAATCACCTTATTCTGCTCCTGATGAGTGAGCTCAAGCAGCCTTACCTTCCATTTTAGAGAAGTAAATGAAGGAGGCATAACTCTAGGCTACACCATACATACTGAATTTGATGTATTTTTTTTCCCTCAGCCACTTTCTATTAGTTTTGTTTGTAATAAAAATTTTTATTTGGAGAATTTAGGAAAGAAGAAACAGGACAGTAATTCAGTCAATTAAGTAGCTGGCCATTGTGACTTAGGGTAGAGGAAGGAGTCACTCTGAGACCTCTTCCAGCCCTACTTACTTGATTCTAAAGTCATCGGCAGCCAGCTTGGCATTGTCAACTTGAATAATGAGCCTGGTATTCTCAGCCTTGCTGCACAGGATCTGTGGAAAACCAGGAAGACAGTTCATGCACAAAACATCATACTCTGGGCTCCAGCTCTATGGGTGACATCTACGCTCATGCTCAAGAGAACCCAAGAGCACAAAGACCCTTGAGTCTTCAATGGCCCTTTGACTGCCATGCCCTTCCACCTTCCTCAGACCCAGCGTACCCCAGGCTACTTCAGACCTCACCTTCTGCTGGAGCTCCTCGATGGTCCGGAAGTACGACTGGTAGTCTGGACACACGCTGGACTCGTGGCATTTGCTCGACTCTCGGATCTTGGTCTCCAACTCCGCGTTCTCCCGCTCCAGCTGGCGCACCTTCTCCAGGTAGTTGGCCAGGCGGTCATTCAGGAACTGCATGGTCACCTTCTCGTGCCCGTTCGGGGCGCCTTCCCCATAGTTCCCACACACTCCGATGTTGCCGGGAATGTCGCGGGTCCCTGGCAAGGGGCAAGCGGTTTGGCAGCTATAGGGTACACAGAGGCTGGGTCGGCCCAGAGGAGTTGTCCCCACACGCACCCGGTTGGCATGTGCCAGGGTGGCAGACAGGCACAGGGAGGCAGCCTTGGCCTCTGCCCCAGGCTGGCCCCCAACGTCAATGCAGGAACCGCAGACATTTGCAGCTTCGGGCATCTGAGTGCTGCCCAGACAGCGGGATGAGCTGATGTAGCAGGAGGTCATGGTGTGGGCTGAGGTAGCACAGGAGCTTCGGAGCAGCTGTGAAGGCCGAGCCACTGAGTGTGACAACCCCTTTCCCTGCTAGGCCTTTTATACCCCATCCCAGGTGGGTGTTGGCTCAATGCTTTGACCTCAGCGCCTTGATTTTCTACCTACTGTTGTACTGTCATCCTGTTACTCAGCTGTTGGTTTACCATTAAGAGTTCCTCACCTCATTAAAGGAATGTTGATGAATTTGAGGTGCCTCCTGGCTCTTTGATATCAGGTTGTCTGTTGATGGGAAGTAAGAAACTTTTATTATTTTTCAAAGAACAAAATCCTTTTAGCCATCAGATGTTCATACCTTGACTAGAGCTGATGTGCCCACACTGAAGGCATGACTGTTCCTGTTGGTCATAGGATAAACCCTATGAGAACAATGGTGCCCACCTGGGTTAAGACTAAACCAGCCTTCTCTATCCAGGGAAGAGCCTGGTTTCGGGCTGATAGATGTTATGGGTTTTGGTTATCAAAAACTTCACATTTCTTCTTTCTTCTCTCTGCCTTTCAAACTCACTTTGAGGAGCAATAAGACTTTGGTAAGTCCATTCATTCAACATTCATCTCGTGGCACATCCCATGTGCCAGGCACTATGCCATGCCCCTGTCATACAACTAGTTAAGCCTGACATAGTTCCTGTCCATCAGGAAGCAACCCAAACTTAGGTAGCCATGGATGTTTTAAATAAGTTGTCTGCAAAGATCATCAGTACAAGGGTGACCTTGAACCTTGCCTGATCTGGACCAGGAAAGATAAGCTCAATAAGCCAGAAACAAGCAAAAATGAACAATAATCTTTTTACGTTCCAAGGTTGTGAAACTCAATGGACATTGAGTTATCAGAGTCAGTATGGTGGTTTTTCCTGCCCTACTTCCTTGATTCTAAAATTCTTTACTGAGCACTTAACATATGTGTTAGGGGGCTTATCAACAATATTGTTTAATCCTTCCTACCATCCTGTAAGGTGGATATTCTTACCATAACTTTACAAAAGAAAGAAAAGACATTGAGGACCAGAGACGTGAAGTTGTTTTTCTAAGATCAACCCCCTTATAAAGTGGCAAAGCCTGTTGTTAATATCAGTTTCTTTCAACTCCAGAGCCCATTCTTGTTCTCTTCACATTGCACACCCCCCAATAGGGGAATAAGTGTGTCATTGCCAGAATTAAGAAGGATTATAAAGTCTAGAAATTGTATAAGAAGTTGAAATTAAGAGATAAAATAAGAATTTAACATTCTATATTATTCTTTGTGTCTCAGAAAATACAAGTGTTGAGATACCAGAACAATAGAGCAAGGCTTCTCCAAGGACCATGCAGAAGGATGCCCAGGAGAAATCTCCATCCCCAAAATTATTATACTACATCTCATACCCCACTAGCTCTTGGCATCAGAGAGCCAAGACTGCTGACTACTGAGGTCCCAAAAGTTCTCTTTTAAAATTTGTGGCAGGAGATAGATTGCCCCCTAGGACTGAGAAAGACCTAATATGGAGTAAAACTAAGTTATCAGAGTCAGTATGGGGGTTATAACTAAATCTTCGTGAAAATGAATATTTTCCAGTGCTCTAAGCATTCAGCAAAAGCGGAATAGACATCTCTATAGGGACCAGATCTGTATATATGAAACAAACTATTGGAGTTCTATCAAGAAGAAATACAGAAGTCTGAGACTTCTGTTCAGAATGGGTTTCCCAGGAAGGGTAACTAGTGGTCAGCTCTGTCCTAAGGGTTACTCAGAGCTCATCAATGAATAACTCTTTATAGACATCATAATTAGAAGACCTCACCAGGCCAGCCCATCTCATCCTTCAGAGGCCTTTGGGTGCAATCTGCATAGGTTACATCTTCAAACACTGCTTTGTTACTCTCCTCTGTCTCATCACATAGAGAAGCAACAAGCTTCTCTATAAACCAGGGAACTAGACTTAGAAAGTCATTTCTTTTGACCCGCTAAATCGAATCTATCTTTTGACTTTATTCTCTGGCAGGATTCATTCCATTAGCTAAAACTCATGATTTCCTCCATCTCAAAATACACAACACTTGTTACTGCATAACATCGCCCCTGAGGCTTTCTATGTCGGGGTGACGCTCCTCTGTACTGAAGCTTCATCATGGTCCTGGCTTGGGCTTCAACCGAGTGTGCTGTTTTGCATAATGACACTGATGTTGCGTGTCTCTTTGTAAAGCTGCTTGGTTCCACTGAGTTGCAGTTTTCTCAAAGGAGGTGAGTGTGGGGTGAAGATCCTTGCCCTCATATCTAAGACTGCCTTTCTTCCCAACCCTTTAAAAAGAGTCCCTGTGGCCCTTGGTAACCAAACATGAGCCAGAGTCAGTGACAAGAAGTGGCGAAGACAGAGTGTGAGAGACAGAAGCCTGTAGCCCTCCTTCACTCACCTGTGTGCACACAGTTCTCTCACTGAGTCTGACTTCAAAAATACCAGTCTCTAGAAGCAGGAAGCCTACTGCAGATGGAAAGGCAGAGCTGTGGTCTTGGGATGCTGTCTTCAAACATGGTGGTGTTACAGATGGATGCATCTCAACCAGCGGGAGGGAAAGGTGTGGACCTGTAGACTAGCCCCCAGGAATCGTGCCTAGCCCACAACCTACTTTTTCTATGCTGTGGCTCCTGCTGCAGGAAGATGCGTGAGGCATCCAAGGGTTTGTGCCCTGTAAGGGAACCTCGCCCATCACATAATATAGGGGGTGCAAACGTCGAAGACAGCTCCTGTGTGTGGAGCCTCATACTGCCGTGTCCTCTGGGTGTTAGGAAGTGGTGCCAGAGAAAACTGTAGGTCAAGAAAATTATGAAGACTCTTAAAAGAAGAGTAATAAATAATAATAATAAGTAATAAATGATCTATTATTCTAGGTGTACAACTCTTGAGGCTTTGATGAATGGAAAAACCACACTTTTATTCAAATTAGATAGGATTTTGCCATCGGGTTTCTTAGATCCAGCTCCATAATCCACAAAGTTTATCCACTTAATCAATGTTGTTTTCCTCCTACCATGACATCATCTAGACACTAGGAGTGCGTCTATAAAAGACGCAGTCCCTGCCTTAGAGTAGGGGAGACATTTGTGACACGGCACCACAGTGGCCTGTGGAGGTGGTGCCACACTCACTCTGAGGCCTTCAGACATGTTATCATCTTTCTCCCCATTAGCCATTACCCTGCGGATGGCCCCAGAGCAGAATCCACTTTTCCCTTGCAGCTGTCTATTCCGTATACCAAGTAATTCTCTGTGGCATCAGCTGGGTGTCCTATAGTTCAATTTAATCCCTATGTTACCCACCTGGATTTAGCATCAGATCTCACAAGGCAAAGGCTCAGTCCCACAAGGCTGCCCTTCTTCAGACACCAATCGTAAGTTCCAGGTTGTCACCTGTCCTTCTGAATGACTGGCTATAACTCAGTGTTCCCGTGACCCCTTCCTTGGGTTTGATAATTTGCTGGAATGACTCCCAGAACTCAGGGAAACATTCATGTTTACCAGTTTAGCATCAAGGATATGATAAAGGACACGAAGAATAGCCTGATAAAGAGACACATAGGGCAAGATATGTGGGGAGGGGTGCAGAACTTTCATGCCCTCTCTGAACGAGCCAGGCTCCCTGCACCTCCATGCGTTTGTCTTTGTACAGTGTTTATGTATCCTACTCAGGAGAACTTTCCATACACTTCATGGCAGAATCAGTAAGGAGTTTGTTCACAAGAGCTTCCCCAGAAGCTCCGAGGTCTGGGAGAAAGAGCACCCAGCCACCAGGGGGCTGGGGGAAGGTAGGGAGGGGGACTCTGTGAGGAATCCACCTTCTCATGTTCTTTGGGTACCTATAAAGGTACTCTTTATACCTTGAGTATGTGAGTATAGTATAGTATAGTATAGTATAGTATAGTATAGTATAGTATATGAGTATGAGTATAGTCTCATAATCTTCGGGTAACTATAAAGGGATGGCCAGGGTCATAATGTTGAATCTGGTGTGTGGTTGAAGCCTGTGAGAGTAGAGCCACTCCCCTGGGCAACGTGGAGACCCATCCAATATATCCCTCACCTGCAGAGGAGGGGCATTCACAGAAAGGAAAGAAGCATTCAAGGGCTTAGGTCCTCCTTGGCCTAGCGTCTGGGAAGGAGCTCCTGGGAGCCCAGGGGCTGGGTACGGTATCCAGCAGACAGAGGGAAATGTGAGCTAGAAGGAGAGGGTGTCAGACAAGACCCCTTTCCTCCCAGAACCATGAGATTGGACAGGTCTGTGTGCCCCACAAGCAGGCTGTGAGTTGGGCCTTCTAGACTCATGTCCCATGGATCCCTTTTGCTATTATCAAGGTGGAGCTGAATCCCCTCTCAACCACCCATCCTCCACCCAGCCACAGGGAATCTGGGGTCCTTTATGCACTCTTGACCAGTATCAGAGTGACAGAATGCTCCAAGTCCTGGCCCTGGAACTTAGTGCCTGAGGACAGGTGACCCAAAAGGCAGGACCTAATTATTTGGCCCCTTCTGCACCCCAGGAGAGCCTCCTTCTAGGGCTGACAAGGCAGGATTAGGGCTGTGTTTTCATTTAAGGAAGGGGTATTTCTGGACAGCCTCTGCTCCCAGCGCTGCCCCTCATTAGCCAGGTGGCCCAGAGCAAGTCAGCCAGCTCTTCTGGTCCCTGGTTCCCCACTGAAAATACAAGCTCTGGAACAGACCATGGGCTTGAACTCTTGAGCACAACCCAAGTAAGAATTACACTGCACATTTTGCAACTATATATGTGCTAGACACACATACATATTATTTTCTATTCTGTTCTCTCTTTCTCTCACTCTCTTGCTCTCTCTCTCTTGCCCTCTCTCTAGCTGATCAAAATCCACTAAAATGACTTCACAGACCATCAATGGATCACAGCCATAGTTTAAAATACACCACACAGGTGCCCACTGTAACTTGGTGAAATAACCTGACAACAATAGACACACAACAGGCAGCTTCATTTATTAGTTTATTCTTTTAACTTATTGGCCAGGAACCAGAAGACAGATGTAGCTCCCCAAGTGCTGCAGAAGGAAAATGGCCCCGCTGAGAGAACTTGAACGTCAAAACACAGGCGGAAGTCGCGAGAAGCCGCAGAGCCGCAGGGATGCCCCACCCCAGAGACGAGCCGTCTGTAAGGTGGGTGTCAGCCACGGGGGAGTCTCCAGCTTCCCGTGTGTGTCATGTGCGGCGACAGGAAGGTCCCCACTGCCCTGTGTACGGGATCTGCTGCTACCATGGCAGCCTTGGGCTCACAGGGTGAGCTCAAGGAGGAGGTGCCATGTGGGGCTTGTGGAGTGCAGGTCACGGGACACGCTTGTGGGTCGCCCGAGGGAGCGGCATGTGGATTGAAGGCATTCTGCAACCCAGATGCACAGAGATGTCCATCCTCAAGCCCAGCAGCTAAGAAAAGACAGACTTGGCCTGAGTCCCTGCCCTCCTGCCTTACTAGCTCAGGCCCCGGGGCCAATTACGTTCTTTGAGCCCCGTATCTTCATCTACAATAACAAGGACGGTAATGTTAACTGCATGGCCTGCTATTAAGTCTTAGGGAAAATAATGCTGAAATCCATAGGAAGAGAGACAACAGGGCTCACCAGAGAGGACTGGATCTTCTGTTCACACATAGGTGCTCTTCCCACATGCAACACTCCAAATACTTTCCTGCCACATGACTTCTTTGCTGCCATCATTCTCTGAGCCTCAGTTTCCTCGATTACAAACTGGGGCCCCTAGTACCCTCACATACTCCTTCAGCTATGGCACAAGCAAAATTGACTAGGCCTGATAGAGATGAGGGGAGTCCAGTCAGATTTTTTTTTTTTTAGTTAAAGAAAAGTGGCATATCTTTATTTTAATTTTTTTTAATGTTTTTATTTATTTTTGAGACAGAGACAGAGCATAAGCAGGGGAGGGGCAGAGAGTGGGGGAGACACAGAATCCGAAGCAGGCTCCAGGCTCTGAGCTGTCAGCACAGAGCCTGATGCAAGGCTCGAACCCACAAACCGTGAGATCATGACCTGAGACGAAGTCAGACGCTTAACCGAATGAGCCACCCAGGTGCCCCCCTTTCTTTTTAAATGTTTTTTTTTTAATTTTTTTAGATGTTTATTTATTATTGAGAGACAGAGAGAGACAGAGCATGAGCAGGCGAGGGGCAGAGAGAGGGGGAGACACAGAATCCGAAGTCAGGCTCAGGCTGTGAGCTGTCAGCACAGAGCCCGATGCGGGGCTCGAACTCACAAACTGCGAGATCATGACCTGAGCCGAAGTCGGGCGCTTAACCGACTGAGCCACCCAGGTGCCCCTGTTTTTATTTATTTTTGAGACAGAGAGAGACAGAGCATGAGCAGGGGAGGGACAGAGAGTGGGGGAGACATGGAATCAAAGTGGCATATCTGAAAGAAAGAAAGAGAAAGAAAGAAAGAAAGAAAGAAAGAAAGAAAGAAAGAAAGAAAGAAAGAAAGAATAGAAAGAAAAATTTAAGGTAGGCTTTATCATGTTGCATGGATTCAGTGAAGGAAGACAAAGTGCCCAGAGCATCAGAAACGTTCTGACCACAGATATTCCTCCTTCTCCCTCACCCTGCTCATGGCCCAAGGCCACCGGCTAAAAGGAAAGAACCAAAATTAAGGGCCAGGCATGAGAGCAGTTGGGCACCCTGAGGAAACAGAACCCCAAGTGTCTGCTGGGACAGGGGGGCACCTGTGGCCGAGAAGGAAGGAACTCAAGAGCTCTGGGCAGGTGTGTGATGTAGGATGGTCACAAGACACGCATCAGCGTCCTGGAGATGCTACAAACACTGGCCCTCCTCAGCCTCACACGTACCCGCAGTCCTTGCTCTCCAGAAGGTTCCAGCACGTGGTGATCTCACCCTCCAGCCTGGCCTTGACGTCCAGCAGCACCCGATACTGCCGGTTCGGCTGTTCCTCGGCCAGCTGGGCCTCCGCGCTGCCCATCGGTAGCTGGATCACCGCCGGTTCCGGTGGTAGCCGGACCCAGGCCTGTCCTGCGAAACCGCCCTTAGGCAGTGGCCGGCCCCATGAGTAGCTCCCCACCCTCAAATCAGGGAGGGCTAAATGCGCTCCTTGCCAGTGCCCTCTGTTGCTAAAAGGGATGTTTCATGTCATCTCTTTGGAGAAGCTGAGTTCTGGTCCCCGAGCGACCATCTGGCGTCTCCCTGGAGGGGCACGGCCTTGAAGATGCAACAGTCACCTGGAAGAGGCAGAGCTCGGTGAGCGCGGGGGCCTCTGGTCTCGGCGCCGGCGCCCAGAGAGACAGGGCAGGAGAACGGAGGGGTGCCGACGTGTTGGAACCAAAGGAAAATTAGAGTGGGTTCGACCCCTTCCTGCCCCAACCAGAGACCAGAGGGGCTGTGCGCTCCCCGGGGACCCAGAGCAAGTCAGCCACAGGGTCTGGCCTGCGGCCCGGCGCTCCTGACTCCAGCACGTTCTCTCCCTCTACACCAAACCTGTCCTGTTAAAAGGCCAAGTGGTAAACATTTTGTGCCTCGCAGGCCGTACTGGCTGTTTGCGCTAAACTTCTGGTCTCCGCCATTGCAGCGCGGGGCAGACGCAGACAGTGTGGCTGTGTCCCGGTGAAAGTGCATTCACCAAAACAGACAGCAGCTGGGTGTGACCTGTGAGCTGCAGCTCGCTAACCCCACTCTACACGACACAACGAATGAGGCCTGAGAATTGGACCCCTCACAGCACATGGGGAGACCCTTAGCCTGCCCTGGAGCCAAAGCGCTGGGGCAGGGGAAGGGCATTGCCCAGGTAGACTCCAGAAGTGGGCACTGCACCGTCCCCTGCCCCCAAGACATTTAGACCGAGACCGGCAGTCCGTCCAGATGCTCTTTAACCTCAGAGCAAAGCAAAAGCTGCCCGGGTAGGGGCGGGTGGGGGGTGGCTGGTGTGGTGGCCTCGTTACTGCTGCTACTTCTGTTCTTTCTGAAACTTGGGTGTCCAAAGGCTCCAGAAAGTAACTCAGCTGCCGAAGTCACTGGGGGGAAAGGCAGAACGGGGAAGTGGGGGGACTTGTGTGCCAGCCAAAGCAGATTTTCTTTAATTGGCATTAATTGAGCACTTATACTATGCCAGATATCACGATAGTTCAGATGCATTCTGTGCCAGTAACGCGGTGAAGGAGGTAGAGTTACCCCCCTTTCCAAAGGGGAGGAGCTTGCAGTTTACAGAAGTTAGGGGACCCGCAGAAATCACACCGCGTGTGGTGGCGGAACTAGGATTCCAGGAGATGTTTTTTGAAGCCGGAGTCACTGATGGTTTCCATTAAGGCAAGAGGCTCATCCGGGTATTTGGTTACTTACTTAGGGCTAAGGGGCAGGGACTATTTGGAAATAAATTTGCCTCGACCAGTTGTTCAAAAGGATAGAATGCAAACGATCTTAGGACATTTCTATTTAGCAAAACTGAGATCATCACACTCATGTGCTAAAATTTATGAAACACCAGACGAGAATTGTTTTATTGTTAATGATCTTCCCAGTTACCGCTCAGCATATCCTTTTTTTGATCATACCGGAGAAGTCTTCCCAATATTATAGGGAGGGTGCCAATCAGTGTCATTCAGTCCACGAGCTGTCCTGGTGACTCTGCCAGTCACTGTGTCCGACTGCTGGGCCTTTCTCTCTGGAAGCCGTCGCCCTCTGGCCAAGCTTCCCCGAACCCACCTCTGCCCTGTGGGCCCTCACTCCCACGCCCAGGAGGAGGCCTTGCCCTTGCACAGTGAGAGACAGACCCAAGGCTGCGCACCAGTCTCCTTAATGCCTCAGGGAAAGTCTCATCTTTGAAACACATGTCCTCTTTCTTTTCCAGTCCCCACTCAGGGAGGATCCTGCTACCTGTGGGAGTTTATCCCAAACATCAAATACGACAGAGGTTTTATTACTTTACCGTGGTCCTAAGTTTTCCTGTAAAGTGGAGTTAATGAAATCCAAATGCTTTGATATGAGGACAGACTTCCTCTGAGGATCCCCATATGTGTAACACGAGATCCACTTTCCAGGTCCCGGTGCTGGTGGGCAGAAATATTCCCCAGCGTCTACATCCGTGGCTTCTGCATCCCTCACAAAGTGGAGATAGACCAGGAGGGAGGATAGCTGTCAACCTCTCTAGCTTGGAAGCATCATCCCAACACAGAGGATGGCGACCATCCATGGCCAGCAGAGGGGGCAGCGCTAACTGCGCCTGAGCCTTGGGGCTTGGTATCCTATAAAAAGCTTTAATAGGCATTTGGGTTGTCAGACAGGTCCTGGCAAGTCAGATGACACACAAGGTGGAAAGAGGAACCAGGTTGGATCGGACAGTATGCTCTGAGGGAAAAGGAGCCTGCACAAGTCCCCAAAGGGCCCAGGGGACCTGGACTCCTGGCCTACAACCCCTGTGTCATTGCCCCTGGCCACAGCCTGAGTCCGTCCTCTTATTGAGCCAAAGGCTCCAAGGATAAGGAGATTCTGAATTTGGTGGTTTCCAGATATTTTTTTAATTGGGAACTACGGTCCTGGGAAGGAGTTTCAGCATCTCAGAGAAAATATCTCTGTTCTTAGGGACAGGAAAGAAGGCAAAAGGAAAAGTATTTATTAGCCTGAAATAATAATAAACCTTCGTGCTCGGAGAAAACATCAGGGAGACCCGCTAGGCTTGGCGTGAGAGCACTTACTTTGATTCCCACCTGTTGGTTGGTGAGTGCATCTTTCCAGCTCTCTGGGCCTTAGACTCCCCATCCATAAATGGGAGAGGCTGGGCGACATCATCTGGAAGGCTCCTTATGATTCTGATAGCTTAGGATAGTGTTGTTGAATAGAACTTTCTGGAATAACGGAAATATTCTACATCTGCACTCTAGTATAGTACCCCTAACCACATGTAGGTACTGAGCACTTGAAATGTGGCTAGTGTATTGAACTGAATTTTTCAGTTTTATTTCATTAAAAATTCAATAGCCACATGTAGTCTGTGGCTACCATATCGGACAAGACAGAAGAGGCCTAGCATTTTAGAACCATAGATCTGGTTCTGTTCAGTCTATTGTGTTTATCAAGCTAAGCACATTCTAGACAAATTTGCATGGGGACTGAAATTAAGAGGGATTGCCAGTTTGCACTCAGTTATGAGAATATCCACATGGCCAGAAGCTCCTCTCTCTTGACATTCCAGATCACCGAAATGCTACCCTCACCTCCCCACTCAGGAACCACAGCTGGCTAAGCAGTGTGTTTGTGTCTCCCATCAGGCTCACAGCCTCGCCTGCCAAGCCTGCATGCCGGATCCTGTCCCGAGAGCCCCAGGCGGCTCCAAGAGCCAATTCACTTCTCATGATTTCTTGGCAAGTCCAGAGGGCAGATCTTTAACAGAAACATCACCTCAGCTCATTAAGGAAGAACAGTGTGTTTAGAGGTTGAGGTTCAGAAAGGTGTACAAGATTCCTGTTTCTGGCCCTTTCCTCTTAATCCGCCATGGCCAGTCTTGCCAAGTCAGGTCCTCTGCTGAGCCTCTCAGATTGAGCCCTGATTTTTTCCTTCCCACTGTCACAGCCTGAGCTGAGGCCCCATTAGCTTCTTCCACATACTAGTTATCAGCTCTGTCCCTGCCCCTCAGCCATCTTTTTTACACTCCTCGGTGAAACTTTCTAAAAGGCCACTCCGGCCATGCCATCCTTGGGCTCAGAACCTACAGCAGCCCTCCCACAGCTTTCTGGATGGAGTCCAGGCTCCATCAGAGATACCTGGGGCCTCCCCGTGGTCTGACACCTTCCTACCACATGAGATTTATTCCCACCAACCTTCCACAGGGACCCGCTGCTCCAGCCAGCAAGGCCACTTAAGGCGTCTGGAGCCAGACCTTGGCTTCCACGCAGGCCCCACGTGGCTCTACCTCTTTTTTGCTCAGTAGACATTCAGGCCCATCTCAAATGCCACCAGCTGCAGGAAGCCTTCCCTGCTCTCCCCAGGCTGGTACTTTGTCCCAGCCTTTGTTAGCATGTGCTCTTTCTAGGTAGCAATTTGCCATGCAGTGGAGTGCTTCGAGTAAGTGCTTCAGGGCACACAGCTGGACCTGGGTCCGAATCTTGGTCCTTGCATGTAACTTTGGGCAACTGACTAACCCATTCTGCACTCCTCGGTTTTCCATTTCTAAAACGGACATGAGGCCTACCTTACACGGTGGTTGTGCAAGCCGCATAGGCCAGTCTATGTGTGCACCATAGATGTGCTCAGGAAGCGGTAGTCATGGTTATTATTATTTACACTGGCCCCAGCTCCGTCGCCAATCATAGGCTTCCGGACAGTGGGGATCACTTGCATTTTTTTTTTTTTTTTGGTAGCCCCTCCCTGCATAGAGCTGTAGTTTGCAAATACAAGGACTCAGAATACGAATTGCTTGATTTATCCCTGGGGCCTAACAGCCTATACTGAGTCCTGGGTCCACTACATACTAGTTGGATGACCTTTGGGCAAGTTTCTTAACCTCTCTGGCTCTCAGCTTCCTCATTTACAAAGGGGAGAAATAATGGTACCTTTTTTCACAAGTTGTTGCAATGTTTAAATGGGGCACTAAGGAAGTATCTGGGGGATGACCCTGGGGGTATCTACATGTAAGTAGGCCATTAGTGAAGACGTTTCGAATGAATGAATGAATGATCCCATTGTAACAGCTGTAATGAGGTGGGGAGGTGGGGTCATAACAGTATTCTTCTCAATTACAGTAGTTTGGCCTAGGTTTCAGGCATAATTATCTCCCTCTTCTCTTTATTCCTTTATGACTTGGCTCTGGACTGATCGCCTGGCTTTAACTGGCTTATGGCATGCGGGCCTTTCTAGCGAATGCCTCCCAAGCCTCCGTGGAAACAGACGGGGCCCAAAAATAAGTATAGAATTTGGCCACTTTCCTCTTGAGCCCAACTGAGTAGAACTGGCTGGTGGATACAGCAGCAAAGGCGACAAATAGAGAAAGACGCGTTTGCAGGGCCACTGGATGAGGCTTTATTCGCCAGTTTACTAAGAGCACGTGCCCTTGAGGCAGCACAGACAACCAGAAACATCAGCCAAGAGAACAGTCTGGCTGTGGAAGTGAGAGGCAGTTTTCCAAGACGTGGGGGCCCGGGGCGCCCCCTGCAGCTCCGAGCGTGTAGCACACAGCCCACCTCCCAGCTGGAGGGCTTCCTTGCTGACCACTGAATGGGGGTCAGACTCCACCTGAGGAGGCTCCAGCCTCCCAGCTCCGGTCTGTCCAGGATCCACCGACCCTGAGGGACTTTCAGTAGCGGACCTGAGGACAGGGCACGCAAGGCACACAGACGGTGCGGGGCACACAGATGGTGCGGGGCACGCTGGGGGAAGGTGCACAAGGGGGACAGGAGGGAGTGGAGCACGGGTTACAGGGCAACCTGCGGAAGACAGGCACAGGGGGCAGGATTAGAGAAAAGCCCAAGGCAGCAACGAGTGCGTGGCTCTGCCCCCAGATGCCTCGCAAACTCACCCGCTGCTCACCTTCTCCACTCGGCTTCCCTAATCCCACCTCCGTCATCTTTGCCTGTGTAACCCTTAACTGGCCTCCCCAGCCCCACCCTGGCCCCTCCTAACCACTGTCAGCTTCGTGGCCAGAGTGATCTTCCACAGACACAAATATAAGTATGCCACTCCCTGCCTAGAACGTTCGGTGGCTCCCATTTGGGCCAGGATGGAGAGCAGCTTCCTTCAACTCAACTGTCACAACCTCCTTGAAGCCCTCCATGATCTCTCTGTGTCAAATCCCCCAACGGTACCGTGTGTCCCCTCCCAGAGTGATGTGTGATTGTCCTGTTACGGTCTGTCTCCCCATTAAACAGTGAGGTCAGCAGCCGTGTATGCATACACATTCTGCATACCTGGCCTGGAGCAGGCACTTAATAAGAATGTGTTGGATAAGGTGAACTCAGTACTTAAAACAGAAGGAAGACATGGCAAAAGGAGAAAGGATGATCTCAGAGACCGACGGGTGTGGGCTCAAAACCAGAAACCACAGCCTGGACAGTAGATGGGAACCAAACAGCCCAGAAACTGGACAGGGAGCCCAGGGACCACATCCAGCCTGAAATCCGTTTTGTGTGGCCAGCACCATATTCTTTTTTCATTTGTTGAAAATATTTAAAAATCAGAAGAATTTAACATTTGAAAGACATCTAGATTCCCAGTTTCTCGTGAGCAGTCAGAAGATCCAACCATACTGGATGTGCCTCTCACACGGTAGAAACGGTCCTCCTCGGGGGTGGCGCCCTCGCCGGAGTAGACATCGCTCTCTGGTTCCCCAGAGTCCCACCGTGACCCACGTCACACATGTGCATCAGCACCCTGTTCCTTGCAAAGCATTTGATTTTGCAACCCTTGCCCCAGAGGGTGAAACTGAATGACAGACCAGCAAAGCTGAACGTGGACTAAGAAACCGCCTACAGGGAGCGCCTGGGTGGCTCAGTCAGATGAGCATCCGACTTCAGCTCAGGTCATGATCTCACACTTCATGGGTTCAAGCCCCACGTCGGGCTCTGTGCTGACAGGTCAGAGCCTGGAGCCTGCTTCCAATCCTGTGTCTCCCTCTCTCTCTGCCTCTCCCCTGCTCATGCTCTGTCTCTCTCTGTTTCTCAAAGCATAAGATAAAATGTTTAAACAAATTTTTTTAAACAAAAACAAACAAAAAAAAGAAACCGTCTACAACAGTAATCAGCCCAGTGGGTGTCCACGGGCCCGAGGTGTCCTGTGCCCAGGTGACCGCCAGGCCTTGCTGAGTGCCTGCCCCACCCGGATTCTGACTCTCCCCACTGCTCACATGGCCAGGACCTCCTGGACAGTTTCCCTGCCTGGACCCTCTTCCCTCTACTTCCTGCAACCACCTGTGCCGTCTTCCTGAAGAACAGCTTTGAGCTTTCACTGACTCACTCAGGAAACATTTACTAAGCATCTGCTACATGCCAGGTGAAGGAGATAAAAATAGTTTCTACGATCTCTGAGTTCTAGATGATTACCATCTCACTGGAGAGATAGGCCGTTAAGCAAACTCTATCATTTCCTCCTCCAAACAAAACAAAACAAAACAAAACTGAGGACATCCCACTGCCTATTAAATAAGGTCCTCCTTCCCCAGCATGGCCTTTATGGTTCCCCATGAACGGGCCCCACTGACCTCTTGTGTCTTCCTTCCTTCCCGCCACAGCCCAATCACGTTAAGCCACCTATTGGTCCTCTCAAGCGCAGAAAAATCTTTCCCCCAAGTATGATCTCCAGTTGCCCGTCTCCCTAACCAGACAGAAACAACCTGAGAGCAGATGCCTCGTCGTCATCTGTCTCCACATCCCTAATGGCACCGGGTACATGGGAAGCCCTTGGAAGGAGTTTGCTGACTTGGGAAGGAGCGCAGTGGCCTCCAGTGGGCCAGGTTTGGGATGATAGCATGAACACCTGCCTGACTTTCTTTGGATCATACCAGCTTCCTAACTGCTTCTTAATCACGACAGGGCTCTATCTCCTGGGTAAGCCCTTATAGCCTTCTCCTATAGCCTCCTATAGCCTTCTCCAAACCCATGTTTGCACCCATGTGTACAGCCTCAGCTGGGCCCACTCACTTGCAGTCCTCGCTCTCCAGCAGGCCCCGGTACGTGTTGATCTCGCCCTCCAGCCGGGCCCGCACGTCCAGCAGCACCTGGTACTCCTGGTTCTGCCGCTCCAGGTCAGCCCGGATCTCGGCCAGCTGGGCCTCCACGTTGCTGATCAGGCACTGCATCTGGGCCAGCTGGGAGCTGTAGCGCGCCTCGGTCTCCGCCAGGGTGTTTTCGAGAGAGTCCCTCTACGGCAAAAGGAAAGACACAGTAGTTGAGGAGCAGACCTATCCTCCTGGTTCAAAAAGAACCAAGAAAAGCCAGGTCTCCCTTTGGGCTTGGGAATGACCCCTCCCTACCTAAGTCACGGTGGAAACTGAGGCCCAGGAAGGTTGAATGACTTGTTCAAGCTTAAGCAGTTGGCAGGTAACAGACTGGGATGTGAACCCAGGTCCCCGTGACCCTAAACCCCTTATTCCTTCTTCAGCCTCGGTCTGGCTTCAGACTTTGGATCTGAGGTTCCCCAGGCTCCTCCCCGACAGCATCGTCAAGATCTGTGGCCTTCAGCCCTGGCTGTGCTTTGAAGTCACATGAGCGCCTTTAAAAGGTCCTTCTGCCCGGCCCCCACCTCCAAGAGACTCTGATTTCACTCATCCAGAGAGGAACTAAGCATGGGGAGTTTTTAAAACTCCAGTAGGAAGCCTGGGTTTAGAAGGTTCAGACCAAGCAGAGAACACGCCTTCCTGGGGAGTTGTGTTTGACAGTGTCCAGCTAACCCATGTCAGGGTTGAGACAAGCCCCTTTGATCTCTGGGATGGGTCTTGGGAGCAACCTCAGCCTAGGAGAGGTCAGCTGGGCAAACGTCCGTGGTGGCTGAATCGGGGCCCCCTCCCCCCGCCTGGATGCCGGCACCTAAGCGCATTTGCCGCCTGGGATCCAGAGACCACCCAGCAGCACCCACCAGGCTGTGCTGGGCCTGCAGCTCGATCTCCAGCGTGTTGACCGTTCGTCTCAGATCGATGATGTCCGACTGGTAGCTCTGAAGCTGCTCGGAGCTCGTGGCCACCTGCTGATTGAGCTCCTCCATCTGCAAAGGGGGAGACAGGAGAAGGGCAGGAGAGCCTTCTCAGGGACCCTAGAGAGGCCGGCCCACCTGCGAGAGGCCCACCTGCATGTTGAACCATTCCTCCACGTCCCTGAGGTTGGTCTCCACCACAGTCTCATACTGACACCGCATCTCCTCCAGCATCCTGTTCAGGTCCACAGGCGGTGCAGCGTCGACCTCGATATTAAGGCGGTCCCCCAGCTGGCACCGGAGGGCACTGACTTCCTGAAAAGGCACGAGTGTGAGGTCACGTGATCCCACTCACCACCCCAGGGAGACACAAAACGGTGGGACGAAAGATGCTAGGATGTCTATGTTACAGGGGCCCTTTGAGGCTTGCCGTCCACTCTGCGGAAGCTCTGTGGTCTTCCAGCTCCGACCGGATGTTCCCATGGTGGCGGCAGCGCTCCATCACACTTCCTGTCACTTTGGCAGAAGCCAAGAGCAATGCCAGGGTTTGTCTGATCTCCTCGGGCCAGAATGGGAAACCCATGCCCCCGTATTCCCAGCCACCCTCCCAGCCTGTGTTCGTCTGGGAGGGAGGACAGCAGGAGCCTGGCTTCACTTGGTTCAAGGCCTGAGTGAGAGCAGACGCCTCCCCAGGCTTGGCTGCCAAAGAGAGAAAGTTGTCTCAGAGGCTGCCCGAGTGTGCGATGATGCCTCATTAGTGGCCTCTTGGTGCCGTTCCCAGTTCTCTGATTTAAGTAGGATGAGTCAGTTACCTTAGGGCACCCAGTGAGTACATGGTGACTGATTGTTACTTTGCATTTAAGCCTAAGGAAACCCAGCCAGGTTTCAGAGGCACTTGCTCTTTCAAATCCCCACTCAAGAGGTTGAGAGTCAACGCAGAGAAGGTGGAGGGTGGGGGGCGCGGCACCAGAGGTCCGGTGGTCTACGCAGCACACAGGTGCCCGGGAGGGAGCGATCTCCCTCCGCGGACGTGCGGGAGATGAGGAGGAAAGTCAGAAAATAAAGTGTCGACCGATAGATTTTGGATTAAGTATATTATATGCAAACAGGAGCAAAGAAGGACAGAATGGGGTAAGAAGAAAGAAAACCACTGCAGTTGACTCTCCCTTGGAAGAGCCCCAGCGGCCGAGCCTTCCGGAGAGGGACAGGCCATTCCATGTGAGTTCTGGAACACAACCCCCTCTGGGCCTCAGGCACCACTCTGCCCCCAGAAAGTGATTCTCATGAGAAAAACACAAGCATCTGGCAGTCACACAAGACCAGGAAATGCAGAAGAGAAGGTTGCTTGCATTTCTGAGCAGGGACCAAGTGACGGGTGTTTCACACCCATGACCTCATGGAATGCTTGCAGTAGCCCCGTGTCATAGTGCTGCTCCATTTTACAGGTGAGGAGGCTCAGAAAGGTTCAGTGAGTTGGGCAAGTCACAGAAACAACACACAGCAAGCCTGGGAATTTCAACCCAAGTCTATCCAACCCAAAACCTCACGTGCTTCCCATTCCGCTTCCCGGGGCCACGTCAGCTTGATTTTAGGGCTCACCTCCTCGTGGTTCTTCTTGAGGCACAGCAGCTCCTCCTTCAGGGACTCCACCTGGGCCTCCAGGTCGGCCTTGCACAGGGTCAGCTCGTCCAGGATCCTGCGCAGGCCGTTGGTGTCGGCCTCCACCAGCTGCCGCGTGGCCAGTTCCGTCTCGTACCTGCACAGGGACAGGGTCAGCAACCGAGGGCTGAAACTGAATACAGCACTCAGGGAAGACCCACAGCTACTGGCACTTTTCCAACCCTCCCTGAAACTCACGGAGAGCTGCCCCCAAAGATGTGCGGGGAGGTGGGGGGGGGAGGGGGAGGTGGGGGGGGAGGGGGAGGTACCCCACCATCCCCGGGCCAGACTCACTTGGTCCTAAAGTCATCGGCGGCCAGCTTGGCATTATCAATGTGCACGACCATCCTGGCATTCTCTGCCTTGGTGCACAGAACCTGGGGGCCATGGCACAAGAGGGGGTGCGTTCAGAATAAGAAGGAAAAAGAGCCCAGAGGAAAAGCTGGCAGCTGAAGGGACTCAGCAGCCTGGTGACCATCCCTTCAGGAGCCCCTCTTCTCTGGGACTCTGGGGAATATTTGGTGAACTGCTAGTCCTTGGAGAACTACTAAGATTTATATTTGAAGCACCTAGGTTCTTCATAAATCCAAACGCCCCACTTTGGTCGCAGTGAACAATGTGGAAGGAAACAACGTCGTTAAGTCCGAAGTCCTTCGTGGGACAGGCAGATCCTTAACAAGCGCTAACATCGACTAAAAACTCACCGTGTGCCAGAGGCTGTGTTAAACACTTCACGTGCATCAACTCACGGAATCCTCTGGACAGACCCCTTAGGTGCGAACCATTACTGCAACCAGTTTACCGATGAGGACACTGGGGCCTAGGGAAGGGAAGGCCCCCCTCCCAAAGCCACAACGTGGTAGAACTGAGTCTAGATCCCAGACCTCTTTCCATGTTAAGGACTCTAGCTGAACCCTCAAACTGTGAGACAATCCTATGCCCTGGGGAAGTCTCTTTCCCCTGAATGAGGCTTAATAAGCTAATGAGATTCAAATCTGGAGCTCCAGGCCTTCCGGTTGCCTTCCCGGTGAGTCCTTCCACCGCTTTCCCTCACCTTCTGCTGGAGCTCCTCGATGGTCCTGAAATAAGACTGGTAGTCAGGACACAGGGTGAGCACTTGAGACTGGCAGGCCTCTTGGATCCTGGTCTCCAGCTCCGCGTTCTCCCGCTCCAGCTGGCGCACCTTCTCCAGGTAGCTGGCCAGGCGGTCGTTCAGGAACTGCATGGTCTCCTTCTCGTTGCCATTGAAGGAGCCCTCGCAGAACCAGCCGCAGTTGCCCATGGAACTGGCGATACCACTGGCTGGCCAGCAGCTGCTGGGCCGGCAGGAGCTGGATAGGTAGGTCTTGGAGAGGCAGCTGGCTGGCCGGTAGGTGGTGGGAGTGCAGACAGAAGGCACGTATGTCATGGGCTGGCAGACGTAACCCAGGCACAGCTCGGGCCGGCAGCTCATGCTGCTGGAGCAGACAGAGGGGGGCCGCGGGCAGCTCTTGATGGAAGCCGGTGAGCAGTTGGATACCATGTCAGGGAGGCCCCTTCGCAGCTACAGCTACCTGGATTGTCAGTGTCCACAGACCCCATCCTGCTCGGGCCTTTTTATACCCCTGGAATGAGGGGGCTCACGCTAGAAAGTCACCATGGGGTGGTGTGGATGTTTATACACAGCCCCAGAGGAAGCCGCTAATTAATTTATAATTTGGTTTCCAATAAGGAGTTCCTTTCCTTGTAAAAGAGGCTAAGCTAGTCATTTGGCTAAAGCAGGACTCTGGGCTCCTGTCATTGATCACCAGGGGAGAGCTTCAGGACACATCTTCAAAGGATCAGCTTTGGGCTTGGGCCCTCATTACCCGGGCGGGGCCACCCGGACACCACAGCACCTGGCCCTGTGCCGCCAATGTCCGCTGCGCCCCCGCCCGCTCGGGCCCTGAGAAAGGGCCACAGTTCCGTGGGGTAGCTCTTCCTTTTAATGAGAGCATTCCCTGTGGGAAGAGGCCGGCCCCTTAAGGAGGAAATGTGTGGGTGCCAGAAGCTTCACCGATACTGGCAGTGCTATAAATCGAAGGAGCTGGGAAACAGAAACTCAGAGCCTTCTAAACCTGCATCACTGCCCTACCTAGGGGGAGAAGTGATCTCAGGGAGGAGAGATCCAGACAGAACTCGACACCCAGACAGAAAGCCTAAGAATCAGGGGCATCTTTGCAGCTGGATGCTACTAAGAAAGAGAGACGTGGGGATCCCGCTCTCGGGAAAGTGTCGTGATCATCCCGGTGGGGCAGACGCTCTATCTTGACCATCTCTGGATCCTCCCTTCGTGAATCACCGCCCCCATAGACAGAGATGTCGAGAGTTCATGACTGTAAAAAGGACAGGGGTGGACAGGCTGGAACAGGCTCTACTTTCGCTTTCTACAGCGCAGGGCTCCCCGCGGGACCTCAGAGATGGGAGGCAGTGTGAATCAGCTCCCTGGAGAAGCGGCACCCTGCAGCCCTGGTGTGAGCTAAGCCAGGGGACTGGAGCAGGCGTCTCCAATTATAGAAGCCTCGGGTATTCCTTAAGAAAGCGACAGGCAAGACCAGTGGTTTCCTGTCCTGCCTGCGATACCCGTGGGCTGACACTTCACGTTTAATCTATGGGTGTTACATGGCCACTTTTTATTCATTAATCCTCTCAATATAACACTGGGGTGTGAGTGCTTGTCTTTTTCTTTCATATATTTCTAGAAGTATTGGCGAAAGGGTAGGGAAGGGAAAATGCCACTCAGCCCTGTTCCCTGAAATCTGTTGCTTGAGAGAAGTCAAGATCGAGAATGCTACATAGAGCCAGTGATCTGGCTGCAATACACACCGATAAATAGGCAAGAACGGCTTCGGTCTATGGGAGGAAAGCAAGAAACAAGGCCGACAATTCGGTTTTAAAAGGTCTTCAAATAAAAGGAAGAATTCTTGAGTTTTTAAAAAAAAAAAAAAAAGATAGGGGCGCCTGGGTGGCGCAGTCGGTTAAGCGTCCGACTTCAGCCAGGTCACGATCTCACGGTCCGTGAGTTCGAGCCCCGCGTCAGGCTCTGGGCTGATGGCTTGGAGCCTGGAGCCTGTTTCCGATTCTGTGTCTCCCTCTCTCTCTGCCCCTCCCCCGTTCATGCTCTGTCTCTCTCTGTCCCAAAAATAAATTAAAAACGTTGAAAAAAAAAATTAAAAAAAAAAAAAAAAGATAGAGATGCTAACCTTCTAATTTGCTGTGTGACCTCGGGAAAATTGCTTTACCTCTCTGGGTTTCCATTTCCTCATGCATATCGAAAGGGTTAGACTAAATCATCTCTCAGTTAGAATTCCTGCACCAACCATCAATTCCAGGTCCTTTGTCTGGATGAGCTATTTAGAGAAGACAGTAGCATCAGATGGGAGGAGGTATGATGGCGATACCAGCCAAATGGAATGAGGCGCATTGGACCAGTCTTCAAAATCATAACTAGCATTTATTGGATCTATGCAAGTACCAGGCACTGTGCTGGGTGCTGGGCATTAATTTGCCCATTTAATCCTCATCCAAAAAAAAAACTGTGAAAAATTATTATTGTAATAAAGTAGAGCAGTGGCTCTCGAAATGTGGCCTCCAGACCAGCAGCATCAGCATCACTCAGGAACATGTTAGAAATGCAATTCCTGGGGGCATCTGGGTGGCTTAGTCAGTTAAGCGTCTGACTCTTGATTTCGGCTCAGGTCACGATCTCACTGTTTGTTAGATCGAGCCCCACGTCGGGCTCTGCGCTGACAGAGCTCTCCCTCTGTCTCTGCCCCTCCACTGCTCACACTCTCGCTCGCTCTCTCTCAAAAATAAATAAACATTAAAAAAATAAATAAATAAAGGTAGGTGGGATGCATGCAGGGGTCTGGCCCAAGACTGTCTCCGTTCTTTGAAAAACCAGAATGATTCTAGACAAAAGATTATAAAAGCTGAATTTAGGTAGTTCTACCATCCAACAAGCCAGTTTGGGGGCGCCTGGGTGGCTCAGTCGGTTGGACATCTGACTCAGTTTCAGTCATGATCTCACGGTTCATGGGTTCGAACCCCACACTGGGCTCTCCTCTGACTGTGTGGAGCCTGCTTGGGATTCTCTCCCTCCGTCTCCCTCTGCCTCTCTCTCTCTCTCTCTCTCTTTCTCTGCCTCTCTCTCTCAAAATAAATACATAAACTTAAAAAAAAAAAAGCCAGTTTGCCAACCCGCCCATACACACAGCACTTTCCATCAGCTTTTTAGTGTCATGTCTTCAAATATAAGCGGAAGGATCACCAGACGTTTGAGAGAAGTTTCCAGCATTGCAAAGAGAGACAAAACAAAACAAGCCAACAAACAAATTGCTGAAGAGGAAACTGGGGGAGACTGAAGCAAGGCAGAATTTAAGACAATCTATTAATACATACGTACGTGTGTGTCTGTTTTTTAATAACCTCAGGGATAAAAATGGCAGTCTTGAGACAGTGTTATGGAAGAGGAAGAGAGAACAGCAAAAACATAACTCTTTGAAATTAAAACTATGGGAACTGAAATTTAAACTTCAGTGCGGGTGTTTGAAATTAAAGGAGAGAGTAAAGCCAGAGCTGAGGACTCGTCAAAAAGTACAGTTCAGGAATCCGCTAGCCCTCAGGGTGACGTCAGAGCTGCCCTGAGCTCCCAACTGCCTTGCCAAAAGGCCCTCCCGCTAATGGAGGAGCCCTCAATCCTGGCTGCACCCCGGAATCACTCGGGGAGCTTTCTAATATCCCAACACCAGGCCATATCCCAGTCCAACTAAGTCAGGATTGCTGGGGGTCAGACCACATATCCCATATGCCCCCCAGGTCATTGCAATGTGCGGCCAATGACACACAATGACACACATAGGTTGAGAATCTCTGACCTAATGGAATCAGCATTATATTCAAAGTTGAAGTAACTAATAATAAGGAATAAATAAATAATCGTAAGTGGCAAGGCTATGCAGGATCTGGTTCTCTCCATCTGGGGAGGGGAATTCTGATGGGTTTGGAAGGGGTTTGTACCACAGGGAATGTCCTAAAGAGGACGTGTGGCTGATGGTAAACAGAGTTACCTGGAGCCTGTGCGCTCGAGACAGCGTCCACACATTGCTTGCTAACTGTGGCTCCCCTACGCCCGACTTTCTTCCGAGTCAGAAAAAATAATAAGTCATGGACCTGCCTCTCCACCTCGGCTGCTAGGCGTTGCTGCTTGGAACAAAAGCTCAGAAATGAAACTCCGGGCAGGGAGAATGTAGACGCCCACCCTCACAGCGATCCAGGCCTCCAGCTAGCATAGACAGTCAACAACACGAGCCCTTTTCCAAGGCCCAGCAAAGGCTCGGCAAAGCAGGATGGACCTTATAGTACGGTAAGTGTCATGGCCTCTGTTTTACTGATGAGGAAACTGAGGCTCGGCAAGGGGCTGCCCCGTGCCAAAGCTCCCACTGGCGGTAAGTGGCGGGGTCGGGATATGAACCCCAGGTCAGTCTGACTCCACGTTCAGAGCCCAATTTCATCACACTAACGCCAAGGCCCCTTCGTCGGCCTCGTCTTGCCACTGAGGCAGGGAGTGGGTGCCCTTGCTTTCCCATCCCAAGGCCTCCCTCTGACGAGGGTCAGTCCTGCTCCTAGCACCTGACACACTGTCCAGCCCAGGGAGGCACCCAGTAAAGACGTGTTGAATAAACTGAATGATCGCGAGACCATCAGCCTCTTCGGGGGGCTGAGCCTCAACAAAAGCAGCCAAGGTGTTCCAAGAAGGCCAACATGGGGGGTGGTCAGGATTCCAGGAGTCAGGGGGCTGGGAGACACCAAAGCCCCGGGCCCTCCTTTACAGGGGGTTAGAAAGGGGCGACTCTAGGGGCACCTGGGTGGCTCAGTTGGTTGAGCATCTGACTTCAGCTCAGGGCATGATTTCACAGTTTGTGAGTCCAGGCCCCACATCAGGCTCTGTGCTGACAGCTCAGAGCCTGGAGCCTGCTTCAGATTCTGTGTCTCCCTCTCTCTCTGCCCCTCCCCTGCTCTCTCTCTCTCTCTCTCTCTCTGAAACAAATATTTTTTTAAAAATTAAAAAAAAAAGAGGGGATAACTCTAAAGTAGAATCAGGGTGAATTATACCAGGCCCTCTTAAGAGGTGGGGGTCTCAGGCCCACCTTTGTCCGCATCTTTCCCCGATCAGTTCTCCACCTCCCGTGCTATTACAACTCTCTAAACATCGCTAACATTTCATAGTGGTGCTCTTGGCATCTTATGAATAGCACAGGGCTATCTGGAGAAACCGGCCTTCCTTTCTGCCTGAGAAAGTTTTACCTTCGTCTCCATTTCCCATTGGGATCCACGGAGCTTGGTGTTTACCTGGTCTGGACATAAATGAGAGCCTTTGGGCCAAGATGCTGGGAGCGCCCACTGCCATGCGGAAATGCTCTGAGGCCCAAAGGTGCTGCGTGTGGTAACAGGTTCCAAAGGCACACAGCACATGATGAGCCTCTTATGGACAAGAATCTCTAAATCGTGGGTGGAAGTCACAAAGGCGGGCTCACTCTCCCATCTCCTGCTTTTGATGGGGTGTGGGTTTTTAGGGTGCTTGCTGGACCGGGGGGCTGTGGGAAAGTTCTGCAGCGGAAGAAAGAAACGAAAGTCCCCTGGGTGTGGGATTTACATGTTGCTGCTCTTATGAGAACCCCAGACATGAAATGAAAAGCAGCCTAAGATGCTTCACACCGCACTGGCCTCGGCTTTATCCTCCCTCCTCTGGGATGTAGTCTCCTGAATAGACTAAGAAGGGTAGTGGGAAGGGGCTGGTAACACGGGTCACCACATCAGAAACTTGGAGAAGCGTCTCTTCATCAGGAAAGCGGAGCAGCTGAGCAAGAAACCCACTGTACTCCCTTATCCACCCCAAACAGGATCACAGGGACCCTGTCATCCCCAGGGTCATGCATGGTCAAACAGCCCTATTTGTCAGCCCAGGGGTCAGCCCTCTTCACCCAGCAGAGACACAAAACAACGATACCAACGTGGTGCCAGTCAGGCGTCGAGAGCCAAAGCAAATGCACTTTATTATTCTGCCCACACAAGCCCTCTATTGCATTTCAGAACCCACTAAAGAGCGCCCAGAAGGAAAACCTGACCCAGGAGGCAGCCTGAGAACAGAGAGCCTGGCTGGCACCCATTGAAATGATGAGTTGAGGCTTTCGGGGGTGACCAGCCTTAATGACAGGCTTTGAGAGACTTTGAGGCATGGATTTGCAGTGAGACCACTCAGGGCCAGGCCCCAGGGCCCTGGGCTCCGCACAGAGAGAGGGGATTGGGCTTTAGGGTTAGGGTTGAAAAGAGGCCAAGCCTAAGCCCTGGAGACAATGGCCAGTCACTCTCAGAACCGGCCCCCCGGGCAGGGCACACAGATGGGGCGGGGGCTGCAGGTTGTGCGGACAGCGCCCGGACCACAGGAGGCCGCAGGAAGACAGGGGAGGCAGGCCTTGGAAGGCGAGTGGTCAGGAGCACACGGGTTACAGGGCAGCCTAAGAGGAAGAAAAAGTTCCGATTACTATGATTTCCCAGTTGCTGTTTTCAGTAACTCAGAGCACCTTAAAAATCACCTAGTCCTATCCCCCAGTTTTATCAATGGGGAAACAGAGTCCCAGAGAGAAAAAGGACTTGCCAGGGTCACGTGATGAATTTGTAATAAGACCAGAACTAAAGCCCCAGGACTCCCGATTCCAAATACCGGGCCCTTCCCAGGCACCGTGCCGTCTCCCCAGATTTTGCAGACCGCATTCGGAAGACGGGGGAGCCTGCGGCACCACTCACTTGCAGTCCTCGCTCTCCAGCAGGCCCCGGTACGTGTTGATCTCGCCCTCCAGCCGGGCCCGCACGTCCAGCAGCACCTGGTACTCCTGGTTCTGCCGCTCCAGGTCAGCCCGGATCTCGGCCAACTGGGCCTCCACGTTGCTGATCAGGCACTGCATCTGGGCCAGCTGGGAGCTGTAGCGCGCCTCGGTCTCCGCCAGGGTGGATTCCAAAGCATCTCTCTGTGAGGACAAGGATTGGGGAGGGAAGACAAAGGTGGGAGGTCCGAGAAGGAGCAGGGAAGGGAATCACTTTGAGCCAAGATGCACCACCACTGGGCATCTCATTTGAGATAGCCAATGAGCCCCCGTAACCCCCCTGATCTGGAGAGTAGCTCCCCTATTAACAACACCTCCGAGTAACTGACAATTACTCAGAATGAATCTACAAGAGCTGCTGCCAGGACATGTCGGTTGCTATAGGTCTCCTGTGTTTTACCTCTGGGACATTTGTGAATGGGGGCTGGGACCTCATTCCCTCTACACAGAAAGTCCCTGATGCTTAAGACCTTGAGCCCCTGGAGCCTCCCTGTGTGTTCAGAGCATGGAAGCCCGGGGGCTCTTGTGCTGCCAGGTTTGATCCCCCAGCAGCCTTGCTCAAGGCCCGGGCTCACCATGCTCTGCTGGGCCTGCAGCTCGATCTCCAGGGCATTGACCGTGCGTCTCAGCTCGATGATCTCCGCCTGGCAGGACTGCAGCTGCTCCGAGCTGGACACCACCTGCTGGTTCAGCTCCTCCGTCTGAAACATACACACACAGGACCTGGTCAGGAACGTCAGGACTCAGCTTCATGAAGAGGTCTACAGAGGCCACACAGAATCATGAGCCAAGAAGGACCTTCCAGAACACCAGTCCATCCCCTTCATTTCATCCCCATTTCAGTAACGTCCCTGAGGACATTATTGCTTAGAGGATAGCAACCTGCCCAACGTGCATAGTGAGGTCGAAACAGAGCTGGGGCTCAGACTCAGCTTCTTGGTTCAGAGCCCCAAGGTCAATTCTGTTTGACCCACCTTGTGTCTCCATTGCACTGACTGTTTCCAGGCACGTACCTGGGTGTTGAACCATTCTTCAGCATCACGGCGGTTATTCTCCACCAGGGTCTCATACTGGCATCTCATCTCATCCAGAACACGGTTCAGGTCAACAGGCGGGGCAGCGTCCACCTCGACATTGAGCCGGTCACCAAGCTGGCACCGAAGCGAGTTCACTTCCTGTGGCACAGATCAGGGTCAGCACTAACTTTCCCAGCTGGCTGCCTCGCTCACCCTCCTCCCCTGTGCCTACCTGCTCCCGATGTTCACCTTCTTCCCCATGCTCACCTGCCCACCTCCTCCCCTGTGCTCACCTCCTCGTGGTTCTTCTTGAGGCACAGCAGCTCCTCCTTCAGGGACTCCACCTGGGCCTCCAGGTCGGCCTTGCACAGGGTCAGATCGTCCAGGATCCTGCGCAGGCCGTTCATGTCTGACTCCACCAGCTGCCGCATGGACAGCTCCGTCTCGTACCTGGCAGGCGCATAACAGGGTGCCTGAAGCTACGTCTCCTTTTATGTCCAAGTCAGATCCCACCCCAGGCTGGTCTGGTTCTGTGTCCCCCATCTTAATGCCTCAGCGACTTTAGTGCAGCCAAAACCCTGAGTCCTGGCCTCACCCATGTCCATTTCTACCAGCCCCCGGCCGAGGAGCCAGCAGAACACTCACTTGGTTCTGAAGTCGTCTGCGGCCAGCTTGGCATTGTCGATCTGCACCACGAGCCTGGCGTTCTCTGCCTTGGTGCACAGGGTCTGAGGCAATAGAGAAGTGACATCAGGGCAAGGAAGGACATTCTGTCAGCTGGAGCTCCCCAAAGCTGCCAAGGGCCACCACCGGAGGGAGTCAGCCATCCCGGGACTCCCGGCAGCTGAGGCTCCTTGAATGCTTATTACGGGCACGCAGAGGGGGTCAGAGAAGGAGGTCACGACAGCCTCTGAGACCCGTAACCTGACTTGGACAGGGGCAGATGGGGAAAGGCTCCAGCAAAGATTGGCATGGTGGCTGTCTCTTGTCTTCCTGTCTCCAGACCACTGGGGGCTCAGGGTGGGTCATGAACAACAGCGTACTCTGTGATTCCTTGGTCACAAATGGTCCCTCCCAAGAGGCAGCTGGGACTTTCAGGGGATGTGGGCTGGGCAAGAAGGAAACATCTGACGGGCCCTTTCTTCCCTGAGTTCTTTATAGAAAACCTAATGTGCACCAAACAAATCAAGTCCAAGCCCCTCACCTTAAAAAAAAAAAAAAGAAGAAGAAGAAGAAGAAGAAATTAAAACTCAAAGAGGTAGGCCATGCTAGCAAAGGTTACACAGTCCGTCAGTTCACGGAGCCTGCGTTCAAACTCTGGCTCCACCAACTGGCAGCTGGACCACCCAGAATAAGTCACTGAACCAGCCTCATCTTCAGTTGTTCTCTTCTGTAAAATGGGCTAACGATACCTCTCTCATCAGATGACGGGGAGGAGCAAATGAGGCCACAGATGTGAACGTGCCCTGCGACCTCTCTCAAGTACCCTGTGGGAGCAGGGCTACCGCCACAGCTGCTCTGGCTTCCCCGTCCAGTGCTGGTGACAGCAGACTCCCGGGCAGCCAAAGCCACTCTGGACGTCTCACCTTCTTCTGGAGCTCCTCGATGGTCCGGAAGTAGGACTGGTAGTCGGGGCACAGGTAGGGCACCTGCTGCTCACACCACTCCCGGATGCGGCTCTCCAGGCTGGCGTTGTCCCGCTCCAGCTGGCGCACCTTCTCCAGGTAGCTGGCCAGGCGGTCGTTCAGGGACTGCATGGTCTCCTTCTCGCTGCCGGCGAGGACGCCTTCCCCGAACCAGCCCCCGCCCACGCTGGAGCTGGTGGCAAAGGCTCCGTACGGGAGGCAGAGAGCGGGCAGGCAGCTGGCCGCCCTGCAGCCGCTCCGGCCCAGCCCCACGGAGCACGCAGAGAAGCTCCGGGCCCCGGGGGAGAGGCTGGGGAGCTTGCAGGAGCCACCGGAGTACATTGCGGACACGCGAGCGGAGCCCCCGCCGGCCACTCCCGGGCCCTTGAGAGACCCCGAAGAGAAGCTGGCCTTCAGGCACTTGGAAGCCATTGACCTCAGCCTCCCAGACACAAGCGATCGGTCTTTGAGGCCAGGCGCCCCCCCAGTGTGGACAAGCAACCCTTCACCCCGCGTTTATATCTCTGCCCCAGTGGGCGTTGGCCTTTACAAAGGCTTTTCTCCTCATTAAAGTTAATACCACTTTCTAGAAGAACCCCTCATTACCCTGTTATTTAGCTTCCCGTGAACGTTTTCCGGCCTCGTAAATCGGGAGCCCCGTTGAACTGGTGGCCACGACGAGATGTCTCCTCCGCCCCGTGTTGCCGGGAAGACCAAGTATCCGTCAGTTCTTCAAAGGGGCCTGTCATCTGAGCCCAGACCTCATCAGCCTCTGCCTTAGGAGGTGTGGGAACCCACAGCCACGATCTTGACTTTCTCCAGCATTATCTCCTTTTATGGGCCCAAGAGAGTAGAGGAGGCCTCTGGGTTGGCCCCTGGGTGTTGGAAAAGCAAGCCCGGCTGTTGCAGGAAACAAAGACCTCGTGCCCAAGGAGACACAGAAGGCTCTAGAATGGCCCAGAAATGTGGCAATGGTGACCAACTATCCCAGTTTCCTCAGGACTGTTCTCGATTTAGTGCTAAAAGCCCCATATCTCTGAGAACCCCTCAGTCCCCTGCAAAATGGGAGAGCTGGTCACCCCAGACAGAGCAGAGCCTTGGGGTGAGACCCCCACTCCTTCCCTCACCAGGAAATATGACTGGTTGTATAGCCCTACCATCAGCCAAAACAACTAGAGGTTAGCCTACTGAGCGCCTGTCCATGGTCACACTTACCATGTGTAGGAAGGTATGTCTTCCCACACCCCGGCCAAAAAGTGGAGAAGCCTTTCTTGCTGGCTGCCTCGAGACTGAGGGGGAGAACGGAGACATGATTCACAGACCTCATCAGAAGACACAGTCGGATCTTCAGAGTTTTATCTCTGCTGCAGGAGCTGTCTGGACTGATGTCCAGAAAGCTTGACTAGGGGTGGAGTGTATTTTTCCAGAACATCCCATCTGCCAAGCGAGTGAGGCCTGGGAGAGGGTCTGGGAGCCGAGCCAGAGGGCAAGCGGAGCCCTGTGGGATTTGTCTTCCAGTCTGCCCTGCAGTTCGTGGCCCTGCCGACTCTTCTGGAGACACGTTTCACCTTCCCATCGGGAGAACGGCCGTGAGCTGAGCGCCAGCAGCCTTCCCGGTACATGGTCTCGCTTCACCCCCATGTTGCCCTGTGAGCCCAGGCTTGTCATCCCCACCTCAGAGCTGAGGAACCCAAGACCCAGGGATGATAAGAGCTTGCCAAAGTGCCACCACCTAGTGACCGTCAGAGCCAAGATGCCCTCTCCACCACACCACCCGCCTCCGCCTCTGCTGGGAACCCCTCCCGGGCTGCCAGGTATGGCTGGGCTCTGCAAAGGACAGAAAGAATGAATACTGTGGGCTCCACAAGGGGATGACCAATAGCCTCTGGTGTCCCAGGAGAAGCAGCTCAGAAGCATGTGAACTCTGCGGGTTCCAATCCCAGTCCCAACATGTACCAACCGTGTGCTTGAATTTCTCCCCATCTCTCTGTTTCCTCCTCTGTAAAGTGGCAGAAGATAACAACACCTACTTCCTAGGGCTGCTCTGAGGATTAAAAAGCAGAAACAGCACCTGCTCACGGGAAGTGCTCAGGAACGCCAACCGCTGTGATGGGTGGAGTCTTGCTGTGCTCAGACTGACAACGCTAAGAAGCTGTCACTAGGGAGTGTAGATGGGCTCTGAGCACCTAGGCCACCATCCCATAGGCCAGGTGCATGCGTTTGGGGGCCCTCAGATATAGAACTCTCGTGAGTCACCATGCCCTTCCCACACCCAGGAGCCTGGTGTGACCAGCACCCGCCCAGCACAGTTCCAGGGCCAGTTGGCTGCCTCACCTTCTCCTCCCTGGAAATCCATGCCTCAGTGCAAAGGACGCGGCTGAGCTAAGAGCCTAGATGAGCCTCCTCTGGTGTTCGGATTTCCCATCCATGTGAGCACAGGGCTCCACCCCAGCCCTGCTAAGCCTCCTGTGCTCTGGGCTCAAGGGCCACCCTGGATCCACAGGGCCCAGAGAAGCCACAGCAACAAAAGGCCTGGGAAGCCCCATGCTGTTTATACCTGTGACCCCGGGGGAGGGGGGGGGGGGGGGTCACATGGGTTCCTAGAAAGGGCTCCACACCTATGCTGCCCAGAACGGGTTTGCCTCCCCGACACAGCCCTGTTAAAGGCAAGGCTGATGGTACCAGCCATTAGTCACTAAGCACTTAGTACCTGCCAGGCCCCATGCTGAGCTCTCTCCAAGCATTCTCTCATTCATTGCTCACAACAGTCTCATGAGATTGGCATCGCCAATATCCCCCATTTAGTAGATGAATAAACTGAGACTTGGAATGTCTCAGAAGCCTACCCCGCTCCAGCCCAGCTTTGCCCTCCTGGCTCTGAACGCCCATGGCAGTGACTGGTGGTTGATCTGCTAGCCCTCCCTTCACTGATACCCTCCAATTGTCTTGTGTTTGAACCGTGTCTTCCCGGGGAGACTGTTTTGGAGGCAAGGACAGACCTCCTACTTCTTTTGAAATCTCTATAGTTCAAGCATGGAGCTAGGCTCCCAGATGTCTCAGAATGAAAGAATAAATGAAAGGAAGAATGAATGAATGAATGAATGAGTGAGTGCTTGGCCCATGGTAAGTTGTGCTAAGTGAGAAAGAAAAGAAAGGATTTTGAGAGAAAAGGAACATTAAAAACGGGGGCAGGGGGGATAAGGAAGGGAGGGGGGAAAAAGTGGGTAGGGAGCTGGGAGGGAAAAAACACTTCCAAAGTCAGACTTACTATCCCTACTGTTATAGATGGGGAAACTGAGGCTCAGAGATTGGGCAGCTCTGTGTAGGGGAGCAGCACTGCCCAGACTAACACTAACAAAGTGTTCTCTGGGCCAAAAGCCATTCTGCCAAAGGGAGACAGGCCCATAAGCCTATTCTGTGGCTAAAAATTCTTGATAAGTTTTTTTAGATAATTTTATAAGACATATAAGTAATATTTTTAAAGCTATGAAGTAGCCTCTAAATCATTCTGGTCTATTTCCATTCTTCCTCAGCATTCTTTTTACTAAAACGAAATAATGACCTAGAACGCCTTATCAGCAAGAACCAATCTTGTTAGTAAGTATCCTAATTATTTTCCGAGAGGACCTGTGCACCCCGCCAAGGTAGGGTCTGTGCTGTCCCCAGAACATGCCGTGGGTGCACTTGGCCATACTTTAAAATACCTTTGCCCTCCTCCTTCCTGCTCTGCCCATCCTTCAAAGCTTCCATTAATTCCAAATCTCCCCTAAACCCCCAGCTCTCAATGACCTCTCCCCATCCTGAGAACCCGAGAGCCTGCCCCACACCCACACCCGCCATGCCTGGTGCTGCCTGGAGCACAGGCGGCTGTCTCCCCAGCTGGACCATCAGCTTCTTGAGGACTGGAGGGCCCGTGACCCACCGTTTGATCCAGCTGCTTCCCCCGCACCCCCTCTTCTCCCTGGATGTTCCCCTGCATTAGCACTTTTTTCATGCATGAGGTGTTGGTTGATTAATTGATTGGAGCATGAGAAAGATAGCCAGATAGCAGCTCTGCAAGTAGAAGCAAGATCAGAACCACCTTGAAATAAAGGATTATGTTCACTCTGGAGGAATTTGATAAAATGTAATGTGTGATATCATCTCTCCCTTGGTGTCAAAAAAGAGCAATGACATAGGAGTCAAAAGTCCTGCAAGGGTGTTCTGTCTGCCCTTTACTGTGCCGGTGCCGGTCCCCAGCAGTGCTGAGCAAAAGTGCTGAGTTCTGGTTTACACAGCAGTTAGTGATTTAAACTGGAACCCAGTTAAGTGTGGGTGTGAGGTCGAGGATAGGAGGGGTTCCTTAACCAGTGCAGATACTCTGAAATTTCTTTTTTTTTTTTAATTTTTTTAATGTTTATTTATTTTGGAGAGAGAGAGAAAGAGACAGAGCCCAAGCGGGGGAGGAGCAGAGAGAGAGGGAGACACAGAATACGAAGTAGGCTCCAGGCTCTAAGCTGTCAGCACCGAGCCCAACGCAGGGCTTGAACCCACCAACTCAAGATAATGACCTGAGTTGAAGTCCGACGCTTAACGGGTGTTATCAGTCAGGTTTCTCCAGAGAAACAGAACCGATAGGATGGAAAGAAAAAAAAAAAAGAAAGAAAAGAAAAAAAAAAAATATATATATATATAGGGACTCACGTAGTTGTGGAGAGGCTTGCAAATCTTAGATCCATAGGACAGGCTGGCAGCTGGGAACTCAGCAGGATCTCTATGTTACACTCTTGGACTGAGCCACCCAGGTGGCCTGATGCTCTGAAATGTCATAAACAGCTAGACAAAGCTACATAAAGAAAGTGCCTACAGGGGCACCTGGGTGGCTCAGTCAGTTAAGCGACTGACTCTTTTTTTTTTTTTTAATGTTTAATTTTGAGAGAGAGACAGACAGACAGAGCGTGAGCAGGGGAGGGGCAGAGAGAGACAGAGACACAGAATCCGAAGCAGGCCCCAGGCTCTGAGCTGTCAGCACAAAGCCCAACACGGGGCTCGAACTCACCAATCATGAGATCATGACCTGAGCCAAAGTTGGACGCTTAACCGACTGAGCCCCCCAGGTGTCCCAGTGACTGACTCTTGATTTCCGCTCAGGTCATGATCATGTGGTTGTGGGATTGAGCCCGCATTAGGCCCCTCACTGAGGGTGGAGCCTGCTTGGGATTCTGTCTCTCCCTCTCTCTCTCTCTCTCTCTGTCCCTCCCCCACTCGTGTTCTCTCTCTCTCTCTCTCTCAAAATAAATAAACTTTACAAAAAGAAGAAAAGAAAGCACCTACAACCACACAGGGCAGTCTGAGTGCCTGAGACGAGGCTGTGAGTGCACCCCATAAGCTGTAGAGGACGCACATAAAGGGGACACGCTGTACAACAGAGTGAGGCGCTGACAGTGTGATTATTTGCCAGGATACACGACCCGGTGTGGTCTGTCTGCCTGCAATAGCAGGGCAGCTCGAGCGGTGGCCAGAACAGAGGGCTCAGTCCACCTCCCGCTCCCTGGCCGTCTCCACACACCAGCAGGCAGGGCTGGGATGTGCTCTGTGCACACCCTGCGGCCCACCGTCTCCAGAGCCTCAGGCCAGAGCAGGGAGTGGCAGACATCAGCCCCCAGAGCAGAAGCATGGAGTACCGGGGGAAGCGGGGCCTGACCAGTAGGTAGCAATGATTCAGGTTGGGTGGAGGTGGGGAGAGACACTACGCACTGGGAAGAGGACCAGAGTCAGAATCAGAATAGCTGGACGATGGCCTCTTCTCTGCCACTCACTGCTGTGTGGCCTAAGGAAAGTCACTGTCCACTCTGGGCCTGTCTTCTCAACTAAAGAATAAATCAGGGGGGCAAAGAAGACATGGGGCCCTCAGACTTCTCACAGGCCATGCGTCTCTGACCAGAGTGGTATCCAGGGCCCGGCACCGTTAGGCTGGATGCCCAGAAGGGCAGAGCTCAGCCAGTAGACTTTGGGGCACTCTGACCTCTACCCCACAGTGAGGTTCCCTCCCACCTGCTCCATGTTTCACCCCCAACACTTCACTGTCCCTGTTGCCCTTCATTCAGCCCTGTATCCAGGTCTGGGGACAGAGGGTCACCTGGCCCTCCTGCCTTCATCTTCCAGCTCCCCTCCCCGAAGTGGTCTCCCCAGGCTGGCTGCCTGCCATTTGCCTCTCCCTGGTTAGTCCCTCTCCCAAACTGGCACCAGTGTTAGGCCTGAGGGTGGGCCAACAGGTCAGTGGAAGCTGGACTAAGGAGGAGAAGCTAAAGGGAAGGACAGGGAGCCACCAGATCCAGGCAGGGTGACCAAGGAGGGCTGGCTTGGGAGCCTTTGCAGGGCCACCAGGTGGGTACCCATGGGCAGGGCTGAGGCTGTGGGTAATGGCTGTGCCTGTCTGGATTGGGTGGGTGTCTGTTTTCATGAGCCAGGGCATGAGGTGTCCCCGTTATTAAATATCTTTAATCACCCTATCACTTCCTACCACTCAGACCCAGAGAAGACAGACGTGAAACCAAAGCCCACAACTTTACTGTGACCCTTGACCAAACATCCCCACTAACTAACCTCATAAGAATAGACAGAGTCACGTTTGCAATGCCAAGAGAACACACTTTATTGGGTAGAATTCCAGGGGAACCTAGTTTTGCATAAAAGCAGTTAAGTCCAGAAACACAATATAAGAAGTTATTTTGGTAGAAAAAAAATCTGCTGAGCGGGGAGCCCCTCTAGGGAATGGAGGGGGGGTTATTTAGAGCCAGGAGCCACAGGGGTGTCCCTCCGGGGGTCTGGCTACAGTGGGCAGGGCTGCAGGTGCTCCCTGGAGGAGACGACCTTCCCGTCTCTGATCTCCTCGGTGATGGTGCGGATCTGGGTGCTGACCTGGGGAGCCGGGCCGCAGGGCACAGCCGGAGCACAGGGCACAGTCGAGACGTAAGGTACCCTAACGGAAGGCTTGCATTCCGTGGCACAAGGGTGGGCAGGCAGCCTGAGGAAATGAAATCATATCAGAGTGCATTTGGCATCGGGGCATGGGACTGAGATTCATGTTAAGCGGACTTAGGGGATAGAGTACAGTTTAGGATGACAACAACCGATGGCTTCGGTGCCTCTGAAACCCCTCAAGGGCTGCAGGGGGGAAGACGAGGAACTCCCAGCTAAGCACCATGGTGGGAAGGCACTGTGGGGGGAGGGGGGGGGGTGCGGCTTGTGCCCCTGTGGTGACGAAGCTGGGACAAGAAGGGATCTCAAGGGAGAGGTTTTGGATCAATCGCTGTCACCCACTGCAGACTGACACCCTCTCTGAGGCACTGAGGGCTGGTCCCCGGGAGCCCTGTCCCCACGCCTGGCTCTCTGGGGCTCACAGCCACTCACTTGCAGTCCTCGCCCTCCAGCAGGCGGCGGTAGGTGGCGATCTCCGACTCCAGCCGGGCCTTGACGTCCAGCAGCACCTGGTACTCCTGGTTCTGCCGCTCCAGGTCACAGCGGATCTCGGCCAACTGGGCCTCCACGTTGCTGATCAGGCACTGCATCTGGGCCAGCTGGGAGCTGTAGCGCGCCTCGGTCTCCGCCAGGGTGGATTCCAGAGAGTTCCTCTGGAAGGGGAAAGAGGAAGAGCCGCCAGTGGAAGGGAGTCCCAACCAGAGACCCTGTAGCCCTGGGTATGTGCATATCCTGTATGATCACGCCCCATCATGAGCCCGCATGCTGAGGCTGGGGGTTCAGGGCTTTGCCAGGAGCTGTGGCCAGTGACTGGGGCAGAAGCCACCCACCATGCCGTGCTGGGCCTGCAGCTCGATCTCCAGGGCGTTGACCGTGCGTCTCAGCTCGATGATCTCTGTCTGGCAACACTGCAGCTGCTCCGAGCTGGACACCACCTGCTGGTTCAGCTCCTCGGTCTGAGGGCCCAGAGCATGGTCAGACCAAGTGAAGCTACTTTAAAGGGGAACCCCCTGCCCCGGGAGCTGGTGCCCGCCCCCCGCCACCCCCCCCCCCCCAGCCCAGTGGCCCCAGCCCCACCTGGGCGTTGAACCAGGCCTCCACGTCTCGACGGTTATTCTCCACCAGGGCCTCATACTGGCATCTCATATCATCCAGAATCTTGTTGAGATCCACTGGGGGGGCGGCATCCACCTCCACGTTCAGTCGGTCCCCGAGTTGGCAACGGAGTGTGTTGACTTCCTGCAGAGGGGAGGCAGGATGGGACACGGTTGGGAAAAGAGTGCCGGATTGAGGGTTCCAGTGGCTGGGTTCAAACCCTCCTCCCGCAGGTGCCGGCTGGGTAACGTTAGCATATCAACTTCTCTGAGCCTCGGTCGCCTCACGGGCATACACCTGCCTCCTCTGGGGATTTGGGAGGGTAGGGTGACATGAGGCAAACGTCAGGCAAATAGAATAAATGTTATCAGGCACTAGCATCCAGAGGGAGATCTAGTGTCATAGGCAGGAGTGTGGGATCTCTGTGACCTTAGGCATGTGACTGAACCCCTCCATGCCTCGCTTTTCTCATCCGTAAAATGGGATCATCGTGACGACGAAATGAAGCTAGAACAAAATGCAAAGTGTTTCAAACAGCTCCGGGCACACAGTGTGATGTCAACAAATGTCAGCTGGAGCTCCTGGGGGGGGGGGGGGGGTAGTTGTCACAGTTGTTAGCCCCAAGGGTCACCGGGGACTCCCTGCTGGGTGGGAAACTCCGGAAAGTCGCACGACACGAGCCTCACCTCCTCGTGGTTCTTCTTGAGGCACAGCAGCTCCTCCTTCAGGGACTCCACCTGGGCCTCCAGGTCGGCCTTGCACAGGGTCAGCTCGTCCAGGATCCTGCGCAGGCCGTTGGTGTCGGCCTCCACCAGCTGCCGCATGGACAGCTCCGTCTCGTACCTGCACACACACACAACCCTGCTGGGTCTGCAGCGAAGGAGCCACGCACAGGCAGGGTCCCCCGCCCTCCATCAGCTGCGGTGGCTGATTTGGGGTCAGCAGCACGCTGGGCCTTTCCTTTGACCCGGAAGGGATCCAGGGCCTGTGCCGTAATCCCGCTTACGGTTCGGTCTGGCCTCACTCCCACCTCCCCAGCTCCCAAGGCCGGGGGGCAGAGGCGAAGGAAGGCACAACGGACCTTCCCCGATGAGGCCCACTCACTTGGTCCGGAAGTCGTCGGCAGCCAGCTTGGCATTGTCAATCTGCAGGACTAGCCTGGCGTTCTCAGCCTTGGTCAGCAGGATCTGGGGAACAAGGGGCGTCCCGGGAGCTAGGAAAGGCCCAGCTCACAGAGGGCATGCTTCTAAGTACCACCGGCACCTTCAGCACGCCCAGCCCCGAGTCCTGAGCCCTGAGCCCAGACATGGAAGGAGCATCAGTCCCAGGAAGTAGGCCCCAGAATGGCACGGTGGGAGGCCTCAGGCTGAAGTGCAAAGATCCAAGCCAACCCGGATTCAGATTCTGCATCTCACACTCACAGGCTGTGCGATCTCGGGCAAGTTTGCTGAACCTCCCGGATACTCAACTTCTGCCTCTGTTAAGTGGGCCCAGTAATACCCATCTCTCCAAGGTGAGATCTCCAAGGTGAGTATTACCCATCTCTAAGTAATCTAACAGATGGGAAAGCATCAGGCGCTGTGCCTGCATCTGGTAGAGGCTGGGTACATGTTATTGCCCTTCCTACAGCTGAGACAGCCAGGGGAGGAGAGGGATGGCTGGCATAGATGCTCTTAGCAAGAGACTCACAGAGAGGTCTGGGTCCCCTCCCCTACCCCAGAAAACCAGAACCCCCAGAGAAAATCTTGCCCTGAACAGAGAATTCCCTAAGAGGTCCTAAGAATTCTCATCTGTCTGTAGTCCCTTGGAATGAGACAGGACCCTCCCCCACCCCACCACCCCACTCCCACCCAGGGCTGGGGACGCTGGGGAGGGGCCAGGTCCCCATTACCTTCTGCTGGAGGTCCTCGATGGTCTTGAAATACGACTGGTAGTCTGGGCAGATGTACGGGATCTGAGACTCATACCACTCCCGGATCCTGGTCTCCAGCTCCGCGTTTTCCCGCTCCAGCTGGCGCACTTTCTCCAGGTAGTTGGCCAGGCGGTCGTTCAGGAACTGCATGGTCTCCTTCTCGTTGCCATTGAAGGCGCCCTCGCAGAACCAGCCCCCGCTCCCAACAAAGCCAGAGGGGTAGCAGCCAGCGGCCAGGTAGGAGCCGGGCAAGCAGCTCCCGAGGCTGGAGAGGCCCAGCCTGATGGAGGAGGCAGACCCCACAGCACCAGCAAGACTGGGGACCCTGCAGGAGCCCACAGAGCGGACGGAGGACACCCGAGAGACGCCGCCTGCCGTGCCACACAGGCCCTTGACAGACCCAGAGGAGAAGACCGGGGAGCAGACCTGGGTGGCCATGATCCTAGCAGAGGCAGGTCACAGTGAAGCAAGGAGCTCAGGTTCTAGACTCTCAAGGCCTCTCCGGGGTGTTTATATACAATCTTCATGGGGTGTTGGCGTGTTTCTCTTGGGAAAGCCTATTCCTATTCCAGAAAGCTAATCTCATCAGAATGTGATTTTTTTGCTACCCATCCAGAATTTCTTAGCTTGTAAAAAATTAAAAAAAAAAAAAATTTGAATTTTGTTTGCTAAGTCAGGACTCTCATGTGTTGTCATTTCCTGTCAGAATATGAATTTTATTGCGTCTTCAAAGTCTTTGCACCAGATCCCATAAATCGGGAGTGGCCTCACAAATGACATTTGGTTCCTGCTCTCTCTGCGTGCCTTCCCCGGAGCAACCCAGTCTGTCCGCTCGTCACCCCCTGTCCACTTCCCCGGCCTCACAGGTGCTCCCCTGCGCCTGGGCCCCTGGGACGGCTAAAAGGGAAGGACAATTCCCGGAGCTACTGTGTTCAGGACCCGTAGTCACTTCATTTACACCACACAACAATCCTGGGAAGTGGCCGGTCCTGTCTCCACGGCACCGACGTGGAGACTCTGAACGGCTAAAAATAAGCTTGCTCAAGGTGAACAGGCAGCGAGTGACAGAGCTTGGAATGGAGACCAGGTCTCCCAGACCCCAAATCCTATACTCCTGTGTTCCCGCTGCTTCTCTCACACAACCAAGGTCAAGTGCAGGCACCCAGAATCTGGGACCCAGAGACCTAGGTCCAAATGATGGCTCTGCGGATAATCGGTCCTGCGATGTGAGCACATGACTGTGGTGTACCTCAGTGTCCTCATCAGAACAGTGCAGGTCATCAGCCTGCCCTGCCTGCTTCCCACAGTTACGAGAAGAATTGAGAACAGAGGTAAGAGTATTTTGAAAACCCCTGTGCGCTCGAGAAACACTGCTTACACAGGACAGTCTTTGATGATGGTTTGTGGCTGTGGCCGGCAAAGGATCGCGCGTGTGAGCCCTCCAAGGGGCTGCCCTGGAGGGTAGTGTCCTTTGTGACCCGCAGGTCTCTGAACCTGGGAGAGTAGAATCAGGACCCTGGGCAGCCTCCACCATCCCCCTAGGCCCTGAGAGATGGCTCAGTGCAGATGACAGGAGATGGTCAATGCAGACGCTTTGGACAGGGAAGGAAAAAATGAGAATAAACAAAGCACCGCCAGATAATTAAGCAAGCTGGGAGGAGCACCTGAGAATTTAACCACCAAAAGTAAACTCCGTCTGCCGCCTCACAAAGTGGGATTTCCCAAGGCTCAGGCGACCCGCTCACTCTTCTCCCACACAGACTTGGTTTGCAAGACTGGCGTTTATGGAAGCATTTATGTGATACTGAAGTTGTAATTTAGCAACCTCTTAAAACGCTTTATAAGCTTCTCTCTGAAATTACTCAGGAGGGTTGGCTGTGATGCCCATGCCTCACCCACTTCGGCAGACACCTCGACAGGATGCCTGACAGCGCCCCCCCCCCACCGGGAGCGGAAAGGGAAACATTAGGCCCCCAGAGCTCTGGATGCCACGGAACCAATTCCTCACAGCAGCCCCGTCTTCCAGCAGAGCCTAGGATGGGGCTGTCCCCGGGGTTTCTCAACCTCAGCACTGACATCGTAGACTACATAATTCCTTATGGGCGGGGAGGCTTCCGGTACATCGTAAAATGTCAGCAGCGTCCCTGGATTCTATGACCAGATGCCAGTAGCAACCCCCTCCCCCAGTTGTGGCAACCCGAGATGTCCCCAGACACTGCCAAATATCCCCTGGGAGGCCAAACCCCCCCCCCAGTTGACAACCACTGACCATCAGGACAGGGGCTCTGACCAGACCTCCCATAAATGCCCCCCTCTGATTTCTAGGACAACTCACGCAGAGTCTGGCTGTCACTGTGGGGCCCACTCAGGCAAGTCCCTAAAGCACCCATGCTTCAACTTACCTTATGTGGGACACAGCGTGCTCTTCCAAGGGCAGCCCTTCCAAGGCCTGGCGCGGCTCTTCTCCGGGGCCTCTGGCTGCCAGGCATCTGAAGTTTCTGGGTTTTTTCACCCCTCCGCTGAACAATCCATATCTGAAGATGATTCCAGGTTTCCTTCAGGGCAACTGAGTGGGCAGGTGTCTGATGCTCTGTTCCCATCGCTCCCAGCCTGTGCATCAGGGTGGCCGCCAAGGGCCAGAGTCCAGGCAGGTGTCTCCCAGGCTATGAGGAGTGGCACGTACCTCTCCTGAAGCGGGTGACAAGCGGGTCAGAGAAGGGCTTTTGGTCGCGCTTGGTCCTCTGCCTTTCTCCATGTTGCAAACTGCGAGTCCACCCCTCGGAGGGAAGTGTGGAGGGGGCTTCACGGGAGGAATTGCTCTGCTCTCTTCCACCCAGAAGCCGGGGCCATGACAGGATGGAAGTGAGGCCCATGCGGAACAGATGCCCTGCCTGCATCAGGGAAGAGAACCCAGGACTCACAGAGCCACTCGTCTCCCAACACAGCCCCAGGGATCTGCCCACCCCACTCCCCATGGCGCCCTAGCCTTAGAGAAAATCCCCCCTGTTCAGCATCAAGTAAACCAGGAGTGCCCATTCATCAGGTTTTATTTCAAAATAGAGTCCATTTCAAGACCATTCTTTCTAACATTAATCTAAAGGAGCGCCTGGGTGGCTCAGTCGGTTAAGCGTCTGACTTGGTTTCAGCTCAGGTCATGATCTCGCGGCTCACGAGCTCAAGCCCTATATTGGGCTCTGCATTGATGGTGTGGAGCCTGCTTGGTATTCTCTCTCTCCTTCTCTCTGCCCTTCCCCTGCTTCTGCTCTCTTGCTTTCTCTCTCTCTCTCCTCAAAATAAATAAATAAATAAATACAATACAATACAATACAACACAATACAATACACTGGGCTAAGGGTCAGGGGCCTGGACTCCAAGCCAAGCTCTGCCCCAAACTTCCCAAGTGACCCCCGTCGATTCCGGGCCCCAGAGCCCCAACCTGAACAGGAAGTGCCCAGACAAGGCAAGCTTGAGGCCCTCTTCCATCTCAGACATTATAGGATTTGAGGCCTAGGCATTTCCTGTGGAGGGGGCCAGGAGTCACCTGCACGTGTCCGTGACTCATTCACCACCCCCACAGCCACCATCCTGCTTCTTTGCCACTAGCCTGGAGAATAAAAGAATGGAGAGGAGTTACAGAGATTCCAGCTTATGACATGATTGAGTTTTCTTATTTTTTTGTTTTTGTTTTTGCAAACCCTCTTGGACCTCAGGCCACCCTTTGCTTCCACGCCTCCACCAGAGCAAAGGCATGGGCTTCCTCCGGGCCTGCCCTGGTAGGCAGAGGCCACACGAACCCACCTCCTGGGGCTGTTCCCCAGAAGCCCCCATTTGGAGGTACAGAGTCACCGGGATGTTGAGCCGGCACCCCAGCACGTCCAGGCTGAAATGACATCTCTGGCCAACTGAGCCAGGGACACGGCTTTGCCAAAGAAGGAGCTCAGAGGGTCTCAGGCTGGCCCATAGGGGCCTGAGGCCTGAACTCAGGCAGACCTGGGTAGTTGAAGCTACTCAGCCACTCTGAGCCTCAGTTTTTCCAGGAGGAACCACAGTCACAGGATTGTGAGAAGTAAACATGCTTGATGAACAGAAACTGGTGTCACAGGTTTGAGAGATCAAAACTGTTCTTAGAACCCATATAGCCTAAGCTCCAGCCAAATGCTGTATCCAGGGGCTCAAATCACTCACCCTGGTTTCATGGGATGCAGCCCAGCTGTGCAAGAAAGACAGCTGATCAAAGAGCAGCAGGAGCCCCCTAGACCAGGACCCTCTGGCCTCTGACGAGAAGCTAGCACCTTCCAAAAGCTACCCCCACTTCCTGCCAGCACCGGTGCTGGCTTTAGGGCTACAGAGCTGACAGGATGCTCTCTGCCCACTATGGCCCCAGCTTCAGGGTCAAGGGGAGGAGGGGAGGTGCTGCTGCAGGAACATAAAATGTCCTGGCTTTTCCCAAGCCCACCTTGGAAGGCCACCAAGTTCAAAATCAACCACTGGGTTTGTGGATCCTTTTTTGGTTGAAAGAGAAGAAGAAGAAGAAGAAGAAGAAGAAGAAGAAGAAGAAGAAGAAGAAGAAGAAAAGAAGAAGAAGGAGGAGGAGGAGGAAGAGGAGGAGGAGGAGGGGTATCTGTTCTCAAATGAGCTTCCATCTGAAAGCCAAGGTTCTCCGTGGGTGAAGACCTAAGAAATCAAGCATGAGTCTGCTGCCCAGCTGATCATTCCCTTCAACATAGAAGGGACTGGGCACGGCCTGTCACAGTGGGCCCGAGAAGGAAAGCAGGGTCCCTCTTTTCCTGCTTCTCGGTGCTGGTGCTATAGTTAGAAGCCAGCCTCCACCATCACATGGTGCCCCAAAGGCATTGGAGGAAGCAGACCATGGACCATGGGGCAGCCAGGTCTCCACAAAAGGGCACAAAAGGAAAAAGGTCACTCAAGAAATACAATCTCTCTCTCTCTCTCTCTCTCTCTCTCTCTCTCTCTCGGCTTAGGCTTGAGCTTCCTGGTTTTCCTGGTACCTGTTTGATCTTTGACACCCATACACACGGGTCCTGCAGAATTTCTCACTCTAAGAGGCATCTAGGACATGCTGATCCCAAGTCTTCACCTTTTTAGACCCCACCCAGCACCCACCCACCCAGAAACGGGGACACCCACACTGACCTCCATTTCTTCCCCCCACACAACTGCTTTTTCAATTTACTCAAGCGGCAAAGCACCCGGGATTCCCGGCCCCTCCCAGAAATTTCTGTGCCAAATAACCACATCAAAACCCCAGGCCAACTCTGCTGCCAGCTGTGAGATTCTAGTACAGACGTGCAGTAACAGCTACACGAAGTTGACGGAAGCATTATGGGGGGGTGGGGGGGGAAATCTTTCAATTAAGACATTTTGAGCCACCAATTCGATTTATCCAAAGAATCAGAGAAAGGTCTCGCCTTTTTTAGTCTTGACTGGAAGAGACTCAGAGCTGTTCCCAGACCTGCTAAGGGCAGGGCTGCCAGATTTTATTAACAAACAAAACTGCATACAATATTGGGACATACTTGTACCTGAAATCATTCACTGTCTGTCTGTGGTTCCACATTAACTGGGCAAGGCTGCCATCCGGCCCTAGCCAGGCTCAGGACAGTCTGGACACACACTGATTGAACAAGGGCGGGGGGGGGGGTCTTTCCCCACTCCCTGGCTGCCCCTCCATAGGACCAGGAGCCCATGCCCTGGGACCTCAGGAGAGCTGACGAGGAGGCCTCGGCTCCGGGAAGTGGCTCCTCCTGAGGACCCAGGCCTCTACCGGGCTCCCGGGGACATGGCTTCCCAGCATGCTGCTCCTTGTATGGCCCTGAATCCCCACTGGGCCTGGGCCCCACCCAGATCAGGACTTGAAACCCCCACCTCACCAGCTCCAGAACTCCCCCAGAACTCTCATTCCCCCCAAAACACAAAGGTACTTTCTCTCCCCCTCGGGTGTCATTTGGCAATCTCCCGGGGCTTCTGGATTCTGCTCCAAACTACCCTTGCTTTGGGGGAGGCCCAGAGAGCCACCCCGACCCCAGTCCGCGGCCATACCTCTCCACGGTTCTCTGTCACCAGGCTCTGTTCCTGCATCCCAGGACCCATTTCCCTCACCTACAGCCAGCTCTTCCTTCCTGCACAGCTGCGTCGGCTGGCAGCTCCCATCTGGAAGAGTCCCAGGCCTCCTGCTCGGATCCACTCAGCCCCTAACTCCCCCCACCCAGCTTTTATGGAAAATTCCAGAGCTGTCACTGCTTTCCCTCAAGTGCCTGGAGAACCTGTGGTTTGTGGGAGACGCGGAGCCAGGCCCAGTGGGAGAAAGAAGAGGTACCTCAGCCTCCTGCGTCCACTGGATTCAGGTACCACTTAACTGAACTACAAAGCAAATTTCCCAAACACCCTGTTTAATTGAGTTCCATTGTTCGCATTTACAGGGCCTGGTGTGCACTCGGTCTCAGTACTTCCTACTGACGACGGTGTGTCTGCAAAGCACTGTGGGCTCCAGATTGTAATTAACTCGGCTTTATACTGTGGATTCCGCTTGCAAACTAGGCTGAGATCCTTGGTTGAAAGAAGCCACAGAGTCATCACGGCCGTTCATTAAAATGGGCCAGAAGAGTGAATACCAGTTCTTGGCCAACTCCCCCGCCCCCCTCCCCACCCACAACAGGAGCCTGTGTGGGTCTGAAGACCCACCCAGCAACCTGATCCTTCCCAAACTCTGCAGAATGGAGTCTGATGTGTGCTCGGCTCATGCTGGACCCCCCAGAGGAGCTGCTCAAAGGCGTGTCACTCGCATACCCTGCCCCACTCCAGCCACTAAGCCCCAGGAACACCATCCAATAGGAGGCAGGTCCCCAGGCAGCCCCGAGACGCACGCTGACCCAGGCAGGGAGAGAGGAAGGGCCCCAGTGGCTGACGCGGGAAAGCCGGAACAGCACATCATCACACGCCATTGACCACAGCCTTCACGTGACATCCCTCCCTTCTCTTCCCTCAAGCTCCCCTTAGGAGGGACTGTGAGCCTCCCCTTCCCAGAAAGCCCCAGGCACCTTCACCTCACACTCTGAGTCTTTTGTGGACCCTCAAAGGTTACCACCCAAAACAGAAAGACAACAGGCACCCGAGGAGTCTCGGGGCTCAGCCGTGCCCCATTCA